>NC_143436.1:179735662-182235662 GCF_987193195.1 Phasianus colchicus | reverse complement strand
GTAAGAAGTTGCAAAAACAGGCTCTTCCCAGCAGGTGCTGTGGCTGGGTTGTCTTTTCTTCTAGGAACGGGATTGACCAGCTCCCTGCAGAAGTAGAGGTTCAGTCTTTGATCGTATGCTGCCCTTGACTACAGGTCAGCCCCATGCTTCTGAGAAATTAATAGTGTATCAATAAATTATTTAACAAATAAATACACAAAAGTCCTTTTAGGCTCGTCTGTGTGAGACAAGCAAAGTATTTGAGATTGTGTTGTTACAAGGAACTTCTGGTGTAGGGACTCAGACTTCCCACCAGTATCTGTGTGGTGCTCCCTCATCTTCTCTCCCCTATGTGCTTCTCCACATAGGGAACTTTGAACATTGCTGTATGCTCAGCACAAAACATGGCTGTTCAATTTGATTTTTCAGTTTTGCTCTTTAATGAGCAGATTGTTAACAGCAGATTAATGTGCCTAGCTTGGACGTATTACGATCTTCTAAATCTTCATGCAGCTTGCTTAAACAGTGTTGGAGTGGAATAGGAACTTCAACTGTCAAAACTTCAAGACAAATTGCAGTTACGTGTGACAAGAGACTGGTGACATCTGATGTTAAAATATGTAGTTTTGAAAAGTGGATTATATGAATTCGTTCAGACTTTCACAAAGTCTGTAAACCTATGCAAAATATCCATTGTACTGTACTGTGAAATCAAATGCACTGATGTTAATCAAATGTTCTAGGTCTTCCTCAGGCAAGAAATGGTAGGTGTATCAACCTAGGTAGTATAAATTTGATAGTAATTTATAGGTTCTTGGTAGCACCCAGGCAGCAATTCAATTCTAACAGTTACTTTTACCTTAAGCACTGCAATAAAAACATGATGTGAAAATAAATGCAAGATAGGAAGGAAAAGTAGTTCTTCATGTGTGCTTAGATACAGGTGTTTTCTGGAGCTTTACAAGAGCACAGTTCTACATTTAACAAAGAATATGAGCAGTGTTTGGTCAGTACTGATAGAACCTAGTTTAAAACAGTGATTAAGACTCCTCCTTCACAGTTGTCTAAACCTACCAGTTGGACATGGTGTTTCCCTATATTTGTGATGCTGAGCATGTTTATCCAGAGAAAAGATATTTCAAATTGCTGTACACTGTATAGAAAATGTAGGTACAAAAACAAACTCTGAATTCTTCACAAGAAAGCTAATATTTTATTATTTTTTAAACTAATTTCTGTAGCATGTCATGATATCCTTGTGCTGTACCTACAGTTGTGTTGGGGTTGTTGCTGTTGTTGTGGGATTTGTTTGTTTTAAAGCTAGATGCAAAGGATGAGTCCTGTTTCTACTAAAATGGAGTTTAATTTCTTTATGCTAATAAAAAATGCATTATTTTAAAGTTTTGATCCTATTTTGTGTTGTCAGTTTATGGCACTGCTTTTGAGTTCTTTTTATTCTCTCACTGTTTAGGTATAGACATAGATGGTAATACTGAAACATTTGTCTTTTGCTATTTCTGAAAGAATTTAGAAGAACCAAAAACTGCATGCTCCTAGAGATGTCCTTCAGTCATAAAATGAAGGTCTGGACCAACTGCCTGTTCCATGGCATTCTTGGAAGACAAGGTATGCTCAACTCTTTCTTTCAGGACAAGAATTTACGTTATTCCTGCAATTTTAATTTAATGAAGTGCAACCTTGTTTCTTGACACAAACTATAACAATGTTATTGTGTTCTACGTTACGGAGAGTATTTCATTATTTGGACTTAATTGCAAAAATACTATATCTAAGGTGTGTCAGAAAATAGACACTTTCAAATGTGAGAGACTACAGTGTAGCATAGTGGTTCTTATGGGTACATGCAAGGAAGTGTCTAAAGAACCTTGAAACGATGTTGTGGAACAGAGAAGTTCTTCATGTTGTAGTAAGATCTCGTCTCTCCCTTGCATGAAAAATCTTGGAAATTATTTTGGATTTATAGATTATAGAGAAAATAATGAATATTTTTAGACATATCAGCTCCATCCTGTTTCCTTATGTGTTGTCTGAGCTTGTGCTGTGCCCTTGGTGCCACAGCCCCTCCAACACACCTGGCTCAGGGACCTTTCACTGCAACAGCTTTTAATCAGCTGCTCCCAGTCTGGGAGAGATGCCTCAGAGTCAACAAGCAAATATTCTGGTGTCGTTACCAGAAAGTGGTCCAGTATCCCCCAGTAAATTCATGGAAAAGTCAAATAAAATAATTATACATTAAAACTGAAATGATAGGGGGAAACGAATGTGAAAGACAAGATGAAAGTGTAGTAATGCTAGCATTTAACTCATGAAAAGAAGTTCTTAGTTCTGTTTTGCTGAAAGGTCTCAAAGCAGCTGAAGTTATTTCAATCAGTTTTTCAGTCAATCAGTAATATAAATATTTGTGTGATTTTTTAAATTTTCTTTTAAAATGCATGCTTTTGGAGTTCCTGTTAAGATTTTCAAACTAGCGAGTTTCTGTTGTCACAGTAGCTTAAGATTTCCAGCCTTGGTTCAGTGTTCTAAAAAATTACTTTCCCTTAGTCTTGCAGTAGGTGGGATTTCACTCAAGTAACCAGTCACATCCAATTTATCAAGGGAGATCTCTGATAACAGACAGAAAGCAGAAACTTGGGCTGCCCTTGAATTCACATGTAGGTTAACCACTCTCCCTTTTTTTCTGCTCAAGTACTAGGGGATGATGGAGACCAGGGTGACAGGGTGTCTCAGGCGTCCTCGCACAAATACAGGGCAGAAGCATGAGCCTGACAGTGCAGCAGTTCTCACAGCCTGCTACAGTGGTCATTTGGTTGTTCAACATAGTCCTGTTTGGATCAGAAGTGTAGAGTGCACACCTGTGTTGTAAGGGATCTTAAGTTCCCTCATTATTTCTTGAGCTGCATTGAATTTACGTAATGTTGCCACATATTAGACTCTCAATTACCTGACTGATAGTTTTTATTTTTTTTTCCTACATCTTATAATGTAAACTGGAAGTTGTTGCAACAGAATATCACAGAATGGTTGAGGTTAGAAGGGCTGTCTGGGTCCCTCAGGCCCAAGCCTTCCTCTAACAGGAATACCCAGAGCAGGATGCCCAGGGCCACGTCCAAGTGTCTTTGGAAGGTCTCCAGAGAGGAAATCCCACAGCTTCTGAGCAGCCTGTGCCAGTGCTCCGTCACCTGCACAGCACCGCAGTGCTCCTGGTAGTCAAAGGGAACCTCCTGTGTACCAGTTTGTGCCTATTGCTTCCTATTTTAAACCTATGTGGGTGAGCATCCCCTCCTTATAATCTTGCATTGTAGTAATCAGATAATGCAAAATGTATCTTTCTTCCTTTTTAGAAGGCTGCAAACAAGAAAGAGGTTTTTTTTCTTTTTAACTCTGTCCCTCAGGCAGGGTATATTAGGATTGGTGCAATTTAATTTGAGGGGATGCAACTACACAGATATGCAGCAGCTAACAATTTGACCTTGACCCTAATCGAGGTTGGGACTCAAATCATAACCGTGTATTTGCTGATGTCTTTGTTACTGAGTAAACTTTATTTTGGTCAGTAGAAAAATAATCTGAGTACTGTTCTGCATCATAGGCTTCATGGGATTGGCATGTTTTGGAAAAATGCTAAAGAAATGCATTTAAACCTCAGGTGGGAGAAAGACCTCAGATTAGTCACTATGACTACAAAAATTGGTAGGCATTATAGCTTTAGATCCATTTTGCAGGAAGTACTGAAGTTTTTCAAAGCCATTATGAGTTTCTAAAATATTTGAAACATTTTGCAAAATTACACAATTAAAGGTAATGCCTTCCTTGTTTAGACTTGGTTAGAAGAAATATTAAAGAGAATGTTAATCTCCTGGCAGCATTGTGAAGCTCAATTTCCCAGCCGTGCTTTAAGTGGCAGGGCATTTCACCAAATTATGGCTGTCACTAGACATCCTGAGTTGGCCATCTGTGGCTAATTAAATCTCTTCGATCCTTCCACTGCTTCTGCCCCATGAATTTGCTAATAGCTGCTTCTCATCAATGTTTGCAATTTTTGTCACAGTACCAAAAGTATCATTGGTTGTGATTTTGAGGTATAGTACCCAAATAAGCTGTGCAGAAGGGGCTGGGAAGTACAGAAAGACAAACAGAAGTATAAATGATCTTTATAAATACAGTAACAGGCTTTATATATCTTTACATGGTACATATTGGATGCTGTGTATGTAATGTATTATAGCAATGTAGTATATTGTTTATGATGTTATTAGAGAATTTTAGAAGTGTGTAATGTATATTTCAAGTTTTACATATATATATATAGAAGACACTCTAATATGTTATGTATGTATATCTTTGACTTAAAAAAAAGTCTGCATTTCTCTCTGCAGCTTGGATAAGCGTATGTACCTATATGTAGTTTGAAGAAAAAAGCGTTATTTTTCATCGTAGTATTTGCTATATTGAAATTACTAATTAAGATTTCTTTGAGTTTGCATTTGGAACAGTACACAGGCAAAAATCTGGACCTATTAGTTGGAAAACATTTTCCATTGAATTGAATATCTTCTTTTGTCAGCTCCACCAGTGGCGTTTCCTGTAATGTACCACAGCTGCCGTCAGGTGATGCTCAGCCCATGTGTCAGCTGGTTGCACTCCTCACCCTCGCTGAGAGCTTTTGTGACAAGTGAAGGGAGCTGCCTGTTCAGTGGGGTCACTGCTCTCTTCGTAGGAGAAATGGAATTTTCCTGCGTGTATTCAGTTCCAATACTGTATACTGAATACAGTAATATTCTTAGTGAGCAGTGCTTGTTGCCTACATAAAGGCGTTTTGTTAATCTTGTGACTGTTATGTGATTACAGTTAATTAGTTACCTGTAGCATGCTATGAAAATGTATAGGATTAATTTTGTTTGGTACAACTGAGTGTGATTGAAGGTTGTACTTCAGCTGTGTGCTTGGTTCTGCCCTAATTAAAATTCTCATGCGAATGAAAACAGTGTCTTACACAGACACTGATATTTCTGATATCATAGTTTCAGCCTAATTGCTTATTATGGTGTTTAAATGATGGGTCTTGTTGATTTAACATGTTTTCCCTAAAGTGCAATGGAATATTTATTTGCATTTGAATTGTGGCAGTCAGACAGCTCCTGCCTGCAGAAATGACTGCTGTTTCACATTCACCTTTCAGGATTAAAGTGGCAGTAGCAAAGTGCTCATCACAGTGGGAGTACATGGGTTTCATTTGGCTTGGGTGAAGTCAGATGTGCTGGCTAAGGAACTGTGTAGTGTCAGTCATGGAAATGCATTCATATAATCTCCTGAAATAGATCTTCAGTGAAGAGAGGGAAGAAAGCAATGCCGGATGAAGGCTGCTGAAGTAGTGAAGAAATCTTGTATGTGTCAGGAATTAATATATATATAGAGAGAGAAATAGATAGATAGACAGATATATGCATAGGCATATATATACATATATGCATCTGATTTGAGAACTTCTGAAACAATGTGATTGATAGAATTGACAATGTTTTTTGGTTTCATTTTGTGGCATGACAGCTTAGAGTTGACTGAATTTTCAACTTTGTACAAACAGCTTTTAAAAGCAAAAATGCAACTGCATTTAAATGTTAGTGTGTTTATGCAAATGTGTCTGTTTCAGTCACATGGTATAGTTTAACTTGTTCTCAGTCTACAGTGAATTAACCACTGACAAGTATCAGGGAGTTGCTATGGATATGTAGCATATGTATAAATGCAAACATACACATATGCATATAAATGCATATATGTATATATACTGCGTGTATGTATATATATATATGGAGCGGGTCCAGACGAGCGCCACTAAGATGATCAGAGGGTTGGAGTACCTCTCCTATAGAGAAAGGTTGAGGGAACTGGGCTTGGAGAAGAGAATGCTCCAGGGAGACCTCATTGTGGCCTTCAGTACTTAAAGGAAGCATATAAACAGGAGGGGGAACAGCTGTTTACATGTGTTGATAGTGATAGGACAAGGGAGAATGGTTTTAAGCAGACACAGGGGAGGTTTAGGGTTAGATATTAGGAGGAAGTTTTTCACAGAGAGGGCGGTGACACACTGGAACAGGTTGCCCAAGGAGGTTGTGGATGCCCCATCCCTGGAGGCATTCAAGGCCAGGCTGGATGTGGCTCTGGGCAGCCTGGTCTGGTGGTTGGTGACCCTGAACACAGCAGGAGAATTGAAACTGGATGATCATTGTGGTCCTTTTCAACCCAGACTATTCTGTGATTCTATGATATATAGATATATGTATGTATGTATTATACACATAGCTATCTTTAAAAGAACTGGAAACTGACCCTATCTTTATTAACACAGTAACCTGGACATGTAAGAAAAAAGCTTCAAATACTAAAAATGGTACAAAAGCTTTTGGCTGATGCAAGAGACAACTTGAGGTCTGGCAGTGAGGGAAATCAAAAACAGGAAAAGGAGCAGATTAAGACATAATAGCCACCAATAGGTTTTTTAAATCAAAAATACATGAATTCAGAAAATGTGAACAGAAGTGAGTATGGTAAAATACCATGTCTATGTCATTTTATGATTGGTAATTTGTACAAGACAAATTAACAACAGAAACCAAGAAACAGAGTGCATTGAATTTATTTTGCTTTAGCTGAGAGCTTTAAATGTTTTTCTAGCTTGACGTTGAATGTGATAGAGGAAAACCAATGGTATCATTACAGGGCATGCTTGAAATAGACTTAACTTTCTAACAAGTCTAGAAAATAACCCAGATGGAAATGTTTCCAAAAACAAATGCTTCTGAAGAAGATTATTTACAGTGTAGTTCAGCAGGTAGTAAAATACCTATTAGAAAATCTGATGAGCATTTCTCAGCCAAATAACTACTATGTCCTGCTTTAAGGAGGTGATAATACAGTATCAGTAGTGTAGTTTCTGTAGGTCATACCCAAACTTACTTTTGAAGTTTGTATCTATATATTGGTTACAGAGGATCAAGTATAGGTTTTAACAGAATCTGGATTATGAATCACTCTTGTGAGCTTTTCCATCCCAAGATGCTGAGGATGAAAGTTTTTGGACTTGCATCCTTTCTTAAGCCTGCTCAAATACATTCCCCAGCTGTAAGGAATCTCATTCCAAGTGCAGGGCATGGATGCTGGGCCATGGCAGTATGCAGAGATTTCCTGATGGGTTTCAGAAGGATCTCAGAGAGTCCCAAATAGCCAGGGAAAATTGTTAAAAGGAGATCAGGGACTGCAAAGCAGCCAAGCACCTTAGCTGGCATCAGATGTCTTTGGAGGAAGAAACTTTTCTTCTTAAGGGAAGTATAACCTGATTCTATAAACAGTTGTTTATACTGTAGCTTTCACAATGAAAACTATTGCTGTAGGAATTCAGGTTTCAAAATCAGATTCCAGTCTGTCCATCCACTACCACCAAAAGCTTTCCTAAAGGAAAGCAAAATTTCTGTATTTAAGGACATAGCTAGGAAGGAAGAACTGGGGAGTTGTCAGATTCTTGTGGTAAAACCTTTTTCTCCTCCAGATTATAACATCTAACATTTGAGTACCTCTAAAATTTATTTTCTTGTAATTCTGTATTGTTTTTGATATGGTACAATTCTAAGATGGCCTTGTATTTTAATCAAGAAATAGCATATGGTTACATTTCAGCTGGACACTTGTTAATACAGAAGTGCCATTTGGACTTAGTCTGCCCGTGGCTGTACTTCTCATAATAAAATCACTTCTTGATGCCTCTGTTTCCCTTTGGTCTGCATCTTGTCAGCAGAAATTGCATGCCCCCTCTGAGAAAAAAATTGTCTCCCAGTACTTAGTGGACCATGGATGCCTGGTCCCAGCTGGAACCTCTTTGCATTACTCTTACACAAATAATATGGAAATAATTGAATCCCACCAGTGACAAACCTAATAATCCAACAGCAGCTTCTTCAAACTCCAATGATGCTGTGCTTGTACATAGGATCATTGCGCTGACACAAGACAGGCTTTGTTGTTTGACTGCTAATACGGGCACCTTGGTGTGGCTCCTGTGAGTGGAGACATGGCTTTCGGACTTGCATCCTGGCAAGCTGGGATGCTCTGTGTAACCTATAGGTGGTTTTCAGATGAAATTTCTCAGTAGTTCTATGCCTTTCTGCTTCTTCATTTGAATTACTAAGTCTGTAATAGAATTACAGAGTATCTATGCCAGAAATGTTTATACAGCAGGCAGCATGCCAAAGGCTTGATGATATCATAACTTAATTAAATGTGAGTGTATGTATGAGCTAAAAGATAATTCAGTTGAACTTAGGGTATATGGCCTCTGCTTACCATGCTTTCCTGCTTCGCCTACAATTTCTTTGCCAGATTATTTTTGTCTTCCACAAAGACAAGAAGTTGTCTTTTTTATGATGCTGATTACATCCCAAGCTTGTTCACAAATACTACATAATCACAGCACATTATCTCAGCACTTTTCTCCTCCTGTTCGTGTTCTGTTACCCTTTGCACTTTTCTTTCCCCCAAACTAGCAATGCTTCTATTTTTTCCAATGTAATAAATTTACATGAGACTTCCCAGATTTCTTCCTTCTCCTCTTCCTTTCTCCTACACAGCCCTTATATCTCTCTTCAAACTATGTGCTCCTTCTGAAGCTCATTTTTATTTATTTCTCCCAATCCTAGGTTTTTCTTCACCAGTCCCTTTGTCCTCACCAATCTCAGACAAAGCTGCCTGCTCGTCTGCTCACTGCAGAGGTGGGGAAGGCACCTCTGGTTGCACTGGCTTCAACCACGAGATGGCACTGTTTGCGGGCAGGATGTCACCTGTCCAAATCCTTGCGGAGGTGATGCCCCTCCTTCTTGAAGTGCAACGTTACAGTAGTATTATGTTTCTAATTTGGTTCGTTAGAGATCTTCAGTGTATCTTCATGAGGCAGGAGCTGGCCTTAAAATCAAGTGAGAGGTGCCAGGATTTGTGCCTCAAATGTCTCACTGGCATTGTAGAGTTAAAGCTTTGTGGATCTTACAATTATGCAGTCGTACAATGGGTTGGATTGGAATGGACCTGAAAGACCATCGAGTTCCATTCCCTGTGCTGTGGGTAGTGTAGCCACCCACCAGATCAGGCAGCCCAGAGCTCCATCCAACCTGGCCTTGAACGCCTCTAGGAAATGGGTATCTACAGCTTCTCTAGGCAGCCTGTGCCAGTGTTTCATCACCCTCTCAGTGAAAACTTCCTTGGCCTTGTTGAACCTTATGTTAATGTGGGCCCATTTCTCAAGCCTGTCCAGGTCCCTCTGGATGTCATCCTTTCCTTCTGTGTTATCAACAGCGCCACACAGTTTGGTGTTATCTGCAAACTTGCTGAAAGTGCACTCAATCCCACTCTGTCATTGATAAAGATATAAAAGAGCACAAGTCATGCACAAGTACCTTGTTTTTTTACGTGATATGTTTCTATTATCCAGTGCTTTGTTTTGTTTAGTGCATCAAAGCCCCTGTATTCAAGCTTTTAAACAGATGAAAAATAGAGAGAAAATATTACTCCAAAGGGTTCCATGTGTTTTGTTTTGTTTTTCTTTAAGGTTTCATTGAGTTTTGAAGGCTTTAGTAGCATTGATATCAAGTAGAAATCAGCATGAAATCCTGCATGAAGATTTCAGAGTGCTGTTTGCATACTAGTCTACCACATTCTTTGCATCTTGTATAGACAAAAGTAATCAACCACACAGCCACTGTAAGCCCTCTGTGGTGCGTTTCTGCTCTGCCCCTTCTTTGGGCCTTCTACTGTAAAAAGTCTCCCACTGTCCAGTTCTTATAATTAGCTTTGAATGAACAAGGCAGTTCCTGAGTCTTTAATGCTCATGACGTTCCATCACTGAATAACATTGAAGCTGGTCTTGCACTGAGTCAATTCAAGCAGAAATGACCAAATAATTTGTTATATTTGATGAAAAATAGTGAAATAATGCAGAAGAAAGTTAGGCTCCCTTATTCAGATGATTGATGCTAGCAAAAAAAACCCTCAAAAAACAGCAACCACAACAGTGTGGTAAGTAGAAAATAGATCTCATTTACCAAACTATGTGTGAACAGTCTAATTGCATCTGAGGCTTTTGATGAGATCATTTCATGTAACTGGCCCATGAAACGTGGTATTTATTATTAATGTAATTTGGATATTATTATATCTCAGAGGTATAAAGATGCAGTAGATGTCTAGAGGCCACAGTACTGCATTGCCATCTTTGGAAGGTAAGATGAAGGGAAATACTTTGCTCTGTTCATTCTGCTATTTATCAATTATGAGACTTCCCTGCCTTCAGTCCTTTTCTGTTTCAAGACAAAACACGGGCAGTGATTGGGTGAAGGCTGAGCTGGATATGCCATAGCATGTCCACCCCAAGCCCTCCTTGGGACAGTGGGCATCATCCACTTGCCTGAATCACACACGAATGCTGCCCTCCTTGTCTGTTGGCACTGACAGCAGGCTGTCCTGCCCCAAGGTGGCTTGGATTTGGGTGACCACTGAGCACTGTCACAGCAGCTGGGAAACTTGGTGTGCACATTTGAATGATCTTGATTGAGCAGTTGATACCAGGCCATTTTCAAAAATGTCTTATCATCCTGCGTTAATGGGTTGGCATCCAGATCAACCTGTGGCTGGTTCCTTGCTTCTGCCTGAAAGAGGAGAAGGATATGAAATGAGCAGGAGAATGCCTATGGTTGATGCTGAAAGGTGTCCTGAGTCCTTTGCATGACAGCCAGAAGAGGACAGTAGCAAATTTCATCGTATTACATGGACACAAACCAAGATTCTTCTTGGTTCCAGGCACAGGAAAGCTCAAACAAAAAACAGCATCTGGAGTGTGTTCTTCTACTTCTTTTTCCATTCTCTCTGTGACTTCCCAGCTGTAAAAATGAGAAACACAATTTTAATATTGAACCTACGTTTCTGTTCTAAATTTTGTATTAGAATCACACAAGCCTGTGTCACCTATAACTTTAATAATATTCAAGAAGTCCATATAGCATTTAGTGTTTTGTAGAAAAGCCATTTATTTCTTTATTCTCTATGCTAGGTTTCTGATTACTTTCTACTTTATTCTTCATTTGTGACTTTTAATTTTAAAAGATACCATTTAGGTTTAACTAAACCAATTTTCAGTACTGCAATATCACATCTTCTACTCTTCATTTTGAAATGAATTTGAGAGCGTGATAAAAGCATATGAAGAACAGGTCACATAGATCAAGCTGGGCTGAGCAGCACCGAAAATGATTCTTTCAATAAAAATTCATCCTTAATTTAGTTCTGGAATGCAGTTCTAATTTAAATTGATGCAAGAGAACACTTTTGTGATGTTATTGCCAGGCAGACTGCAAATGTAATTGAGGAGTATTTCATCTCAGCACAGCAACAGCAGCATGGGCAGACCTTTGCACCTAAGCTCTGGCTGCCAGTGATATCTGTGTTGGATTCTGCTATTTTTAGTTAAATAACAGCTCAAAACCTGTCAGGGTATCAATTTAAATTCTTTGTGTTTTACATTCTGACCTTAACATCAGGTAACATTTAATATTTGCTGTCATACATTTTGTAATCATGTATTCTGCTTTGTGCTTTAGGGATGTTCCCCTGATCTACTGCTTGTTGTAAACTGGCCCAATTTTATTTTTCTTTTCCAAAAAAACAAAATGCCATGACTCAGACAGCAAGCCAGAATCAGCCTAATTCTACTGAAGTGAAAGGAATGTTGCATACTCAAACCAGCTTATACTCTAGCCTGATATTTCTGAAATAATGATCCCATTCAAAATCCACACCTTGCCTGACGTTTTCAAGGCTAACCCTGATTTGAGCGTAGAAGCACAAGGTATGTATTGCAAATCAAATGGTGCATAGAAAATAACGATTTAAGCGAAGTGGGGCATTGTGTTCACTACTAGAAACCATCAAAGAATTTCAAGAACCACTCCTGCTGAGGTTGTGCTCGTATTGTTTATCTAAATGCAAATGAGAGCATTGCTGTTCATGCATCTGCTTGTCATTTTGTTTCATAAAGTTGATCAGGGAAAAACTTCGGTGAATTTTCTGGTAAAACACAACTTTGTAAAATAAAACTCTGATCAATGTGAGAAACAGACAAGGGCTTTTTAATGAAAAACGTATGTTAAAAAACCCTCAAGTTTTCTGTAAATATTGCCTGTAATAGATGCATAGAAGAGGCCCAGTACTTTGATAGGTGGTAAAACAGTAAATAAAACTGAATTGATAGATGTTCACCCAAGTTCCTTCTCTTTGCCTTCTTTGGCATACCATGGTTCTTGCACTCGGGTTGCTATTTTCCTTGTAGGAATGCAGTTCCACAGTCAAAAGATTACATTCAAAATTATGCAAAGGAATAGGAGTACAGTGAGATGCTGCCCCTGGATGCAGTTACTTCATGACATGAGAAGGAGTCAAACAGAAAGCACATGCTCGGGACATGAGCTGGCCCTTGATGATGGCTGGTAGAGGACAGGTGTCCACTGGGATTATCTCATGAGGACATGTGGCAGGAGATGGCCAGGGGAGCATGGCAGTAATCAGCCCATAGAATCATAGAATATCCTGAGTTGGAATATGCCCACTAGGTTTAAATTCAACCCCTGGCTCCACACAATACCACCCCAAATCCAATCCCAATGTCGGACAGCGCTGTCCAAATACTCCCTGAGCTCCAGCACTGGGGCCGTGCCCTCAGCCCTGTGCAGGCTGTTCCATGCCCACCGCCCTGTGGTGCAGACCCTTTCCCTCACCCCCAGCTGCCCTCCCCTGCCGCAGCTCCATGCCGTTCCCTCGGGCCTGTCGCTGTCACACAGAGCAGAGCTCAGCGCTGCCCTCCGCTCCCTGTGAGGAGCTGCAGCCGCCATCAGGCCTCCCTTCAGCTGCTCTGCTCTGGGCTGAGCACATCCAGGCACCTCAGCTCCTTTGCCCTCCAAGCCATTCCCCATCTTTGTTGCCTCCTTTGGACTCTCCCTAATAGCTTTATGGCCTTATATTGCCGGCCCAAACCTGCACCCAGTGCTGGAGGTGAGGCATCACAGTGCTGAGCAGAGGGCACAACCCCTTCCATCACCTGGCTGCAGTGCTGGTGGTCACATTATGTTGTATATACAAAAAACCTCAAAAACAGTTTGAGTCACAAATATAAGGTTTCTGTATTCATATTATTATTTTAGGAGGAGATCTATTACTTGTGCTTTGCACAATGACTCGGTAACTATGAAGGAGCCAGGAGAGATGGAGCTGAGAATTACTTCCCAATGGGAGCAGTTCCATTGATTTCAAAATCAAATGCTTAGGAAGATTGCACTATCATCAGTGAGAATGCCAGCAGAGATCCAGCTCAATGCAGATGCAGCGCTGGTGCTAGCACAGGGTGTGAGTCAATCCTTAGGGCAGGCACTGTGTCCTCTCAGAAAGACTGCAGTGCTTTTCTTCTTTATTTCTATAAACCAAGAGTATTTCAGAAATCTACCTAAAGCAAGGAGGAAAACAGAACAGCAACTTGAATAGTACTTGCCAGGATGGCTAATAATTGCCCAATAATAACATAGCCCAGAAAACTGCTTGTCTAAATAGCTGGAACTTCTGAGAGTACCCATTAAACCCAATGACCAAGAGCTGCCATGGAGATAATATGTCATAAAAATCTTACTTAGCTACTTCCCAGTCACTTTTAAATCAACATACTTAATCACTTCAATTGCCCAGGCCCATACTCAAGGGAGAGCTCAGATGCTCATTGCTTTTCACAGCTCAGCCCTTATGGTGCTAAACTTACTGGATAAAAAACACCTGTGAACATACAGTGTGGACAAGACTGATTATTTTTTTCTGATAAAACTTGAAAAAAAATTTGTTGAAACACCTTCAATTCAGCTTTGTGCATTTTTAAATCAAACTACATAAGTAAATAAGGGCTTCTACGATGTGGTTTGTAATGAAAATGGTTCTTGGTGATTATTTGGAAGTGGTTAGCTACTACCTATGCCATCCAGAAATGCAAGAGGTCCCATATGTCGTTTGAGTTTTCCATTTCTTGAACATTACTGACCACTTTTAACAATCTGTAGGGAAGTAAATGTTTGAGAATCCCAGCAATAGAAGTGAAAAAGACAGATCAAGACAGCCCAGAGATTTATTTGTTGCTCAGAAATAATTGTTCTCCCCTGAACAAGTGAAGGGTAATTTGAAATGAATGAGAAATCACAATACGAGAATGAAAATAAATAAATATATAAGATGCAAAACTTTGTATAAAGAAATATCAGAGATGGAAACCAGCAGAATTTGCTGAGTTAGAGAAAACTTATCCAGCTTCCAATATGATGAATGAATGGCAGTGTCATATAATTCTGCACAGAAATTCTGAAGCACTTTTTGCCAGAGCTGAAATCAGGCCATCCGTGTGTGAGCCCTGTGTGCCATTTCAAAACTGTAGAAAAAAAAACAATAATGCAGTGACACTCAAAATAAATCCCCGGTCTGAAAAACTGTGCACTTGGGTGTGAATTTTGCCATCTGGAAAATAATGACTGTCAACACAGAGATGATGCCTAAAGACTAGCCAGAGGATTGACTTGGTCTTTCTTCTGCTTGTGTTCTGTGTCAGCATGAAAATGAAGAAATGGCCCAAGCATATCAGCCAGGGCTTGCCTATCTTAGTAAGTTATTGCAGCTTTCCATGTAAAAATTGTTTATAGTAATTGATAGCAAGTAATTATATACTCAGATATAAAAAAGGACAATCTATCTGAAGGAGCTCTTGGAAGCCAGGCAACAAGCAGAACACAGAAAGTGAAAAAGACTACAGAATGAAAATGCACATTTTCATTTCACATTACTCCTGTTCACTTTTTGCTATTAATCCTGAGACACACTCTTTTTCAACCCTTTCCCTTCTCAGAATATGGAGTTACAGAGAGGAGAGAATGGTGAGAGGCCTTCTTTCTACCATTCACTATAATTGTAATGTTTTTCTCCTTTGCATTTTTTTTGCCTCCCCTTTTCCTGCTCTCTCAGGATGTATTAGAGGAAAGATGACTAAGGAGCACCAGTGCTGCCTGGTTAAATCATGCAGTGGTGCTGCCTTTATGCTTTGGCCATCTCAATCCTGTGTGCTACTTGCACAGTGGGGATGCACACAATCTTCTTCAGTTTATGGTAAGAAAAATCCCTTCTGAATATGGGCGTTGCTGAGGATGTTTAAGAGCTGCTCCTGTAGCAGTCCTGTGAATTCCTGCTTGGCTTCTGGCAGTATGTTGTGCCTGACTGCATACTTTATGTTTCTGAAATAGGTATGGATATGTGAAAAACAGAAGAAAATGAACCTCAGGACTGCAGTATTCTGCTGTTAAAATGTGTGGACACAACATAATTCTCTTAGCAGCTTTTACTGCTTTTTAATGTTGGGTTTTTTTTACAGTGTATTTTTTATTTTTTTATAGAAATGACAGAGATTTGTTTTTCGTTGGCTGAATGTGTGTATTGCATTCTGTGCAGCATAACATTTACCACTTCCCAAAAAATCTGAGGTAGTCTATTTAAAGATATACATGAAACAGTCAGGTTATAGTCAGACAAGTATGTGAAAGTTGACATCTCAGTTAATTCCCATAGCAGCAGCCAAGCATCTGCTCATCCCCTGAAATATTGCTGATGTGATGTTTACCAATCTGGGAGGAACTCACAGGACTAATAGCACAGAAAAATATTAACTTTGATAGTAAGGAAACAAATTCTGTTTATCTGGGAGAAATAGTGTTGTTTTTGTTGTTTTGTGTTTGGTTGGTTTTGCTATTGGATAATCAACTAGAGGATTATATAACAGTGACGTATTCCCTTGGTCAGAGGAATTGGTCCTTGCCTTTGTTGAACCCATGAGGTTCTTATTGGCCCACTTCTCCAGCCTGCCCAGGTCCCTCTGAATGGCAGCACGTCCACGGTATAACAGTGGGGTTTTTTTTATCATTTATGAACTTCATAAGTGTACGCTGTGCCATCATCCAGGTCATTAATGAAGACAATAAACAGTATTAACCCTACAGATGGCTGGTGTCAGGCAGGGCTTTGTGCTGCTGACTGTACCTCTGTCAACCTGGTTGTTCCACCAGTTTTCATAATCTACCTCATTGCACATTTATCTAGTCTAGTTTCATCAGTTTGTCTATGAGGATTTAATGGGAGTCAGTATTGAAAGTCTTGCCAAAACTGAGATAAACAACAGCCTCTGCTCTCTTTTTATCCACTGACTCCATCTTTTCATTGCAGAAAGCTATCAAGTATTGGTGAGACAGGATTTCTCCATGGTAAATCCATGCCGACCACTCTCTACAAACCATCTTGTCTTCCACGTGTTTTCAGGACTACTTGAAATTGTTTTCAGGAGGATTTGCTCCATCACTCAGAGATTAAGGTGAAACTGATCAGCTTGTAGTTCCCCAAACACTCTTTGCCCTTCTTGGAGACAAGAGAGGTGTTTGCTTTCCTCCAGTCCTCATGAATCTCACCCAGTCACCACAGTCCCTCAGAGATGATGACTGGCCTTGAGTGACACTGACCAGTTTCCTCAACACTTGTGGGTACTTTGTATTAGGTCCCTTGGACTCATGTTTGTCCAGTTTGTTTAAATGTTACCTACCTGGATTTTTCAGTATTGAGTAGAAATTGTCCCTGGCCCAGGCTTTCCCCTGCCTCTCAGTTTTCTGGGTCTCAGCAGCTGGTTGACGTTTCCCTTTGTCTTCCTTTTACTGATGCTGTGGCTTTAGAAGTCCTTCATTTGCCTTTCCCATCACACACCCTCTCCAGTTTCAGCTGCACCCCTGTTCACACAGCCCATGCCACCTTTTGGCCATCATTGCTGCCCAGACTCATTGCTGGTCTGACTCTTGCTTGCCGCCCACCAGATCCCCACTGGCCTTTTCTGCATATTGCTCTATGGGCAGTCAGTCCCCAGCCTGGGTTGTTGCAAGAGTCTTTCCTTCCTATGGCCAAGACTCAACATTTCTCCTTATTGAATTCTATGGTCTGTTCCTCCAACCTGTCCCAGTCCCACTTACTCTACCATTAAGGAGCTATGCAGTTTGACACCATCTGCAAATGCAGTGAGAGTGCTCTCAGCTACCTTCTCCAGCCTCTGACAGAGATGTTAAGCAGACAGGTCCCTACACAGATCCCTGGTCTTTTATCCACCTTTTTATTTCCAAGCCAGATCATCATATCCAAACCTGAACAAAAAAATATGTCAGATATAGTGTCAGAAGCCTTGCTAAAGTTCAGTGCTTGGTCAGAAGGTCTTTGAATGGAGTTTGGGAGCATCTTTATTTTGTACTGAGGTCACATTGTTTGCAGTCACCCAACAACATGGATGACCTTCTGTGCGTGTATCCTTTGTGAAAGGCCGTGTTTAATTGTCTGTCTGAGTCCTGAGGACATTAGGATCTGCAGAACTGGCTTTTGTATTGCTGGATAGCTTGCAATATGCTGTCTCATCACCTCACTCTTAATTATTCATTTTAGAAGATTAGGTTCTGAGCAAATAGTCCCTTTATGTACTAAAGTTTTTTTTAACAAACTCTTTTATTATATTCCCTATTTACTTACTCTTAAGATTGTTGTGAACATTAACTGAACAATATTTGAAGTGTCATAACAAAATACAATTATAAATATAGATGATTCTCATGCAAAATTAGCAGACGGGATAAAATCTTGAATTCTAATTAATCTGCTCTAGCAAATCTGATTTAAACATCTCAAAATTTGCTTTAGGAAATCATAATGAGCTATAATGAATATGCGGTTCTTGTCTGAACATTTTCCTTCAGTCTCCCACAGTGTTTGGTTTTCAAATCAGAAGAACTTGAGCAGATTTTACTATGTCTTCTCAAGATGATCGAGGAACAGATATTTCTGATGCTTGAAGGCAGTTGTTAGTTCCTTGTCAATGCAGGCTGCACAAACACAGACTGCTGTAGTACACTAGATTTGCTCTGAGAATCAGAACAAAACCAGCTGTTTAGGCTTTGGAAGTGAGATACTCTGAATAAACAGGGTACTGACCAAAAAACAAAGTTTTATAACATGATCTGATCTTGTAAACAGGCTACACAGTGTTTGAACGGAGGCAGAATAAAGAATGTAATAGCTCTTGAGCTGAACTCTGCAAATGTTGGAATGCTCATTCAAAGATTCTTGGCCAGTGAGGGACTTTCTAATTTACAGCTCCATCTCTGGTAGGACAGGCAAAGTATTTGCACTAGCCCTGAGAAGGAAAGCTCTCAAAAAACTGACACAAGCTTGATGGCAGTGCTTCACTTTCATGGCAAGATGCAAGGCACTTTCCTAAAGCTTTTCTCCTTGGCAAAACTACCAGTTCCCTTGCACAGCTAATAATCTTTCCCAGAATTGATCTCCCTTTCTGTATTTAGATAAAAAGAAGCCTGTATAGTCTAGGGATGCAAGGGAATATGTGTGAAGGTGATGCACACAGTGCCCTCCTTACTTTATTGTGCAGAACCGAGGTCTCACCCTGAGACAGCAGGCTGCTAGAGACATCAGCTCGTAGGTGAGTCATAGCATGAAAGGCATTAAAATCCAATTAGTCTGTATTTCATTTCTCTCACAAAGGCAGAATATTGTTCCAGCACTTTCTCCTGCCAACATTTTCTCTGAAACTCGTATTTTTATCTTGAACAGGGATGGAGGCCATTCCAGACTGCATCAGGGAAAAATGGGTGTCTGGTCTGAATTCTCAGCTTGGTTGTGTGGGCACCCTGGAGTATAACTTCCCTCATCCCCAGACCCACCTCCAGTGGCACAGCCCTTTGTGGGAGCCTGGTGGTGCCCTCTTATCAACGGCAGAATGAAGGATGTAGGTGAAATAAAATCGCACTCCTCTCCACCCTATTTCGTCTCTCCCTTCCTGTGAATGGAAATGGCTTCAAAACCTCTGAAGATGTCTTCTTTAATTCAAATATATTCAAAGGTCCCTTTATATGTAATAGATTGAAAATTGAAAGTGAAGTTTGGGATTGAACTGCCAACCTGAATTTGCTTTTGTTAGATTATTGCATAGTAGCCAGGATGACAGATTTCCTTACAGATCACATTTTGGTAGAAAATTGTTTTTAAAACTCCTTATAAAAAGCATACTGTTTGGCTTTCTTTGCAACTTCTTCCCCTGCTCACTGGTTTCTGTAGCAGCCCATCACTGCACCCTCTCTGGGTGTAGAATGCTGCAGCACGCAGAACTTTTCTGCAGCAGGATGGCAGAAATGTGGTTCAGTCAGAGCTTAAAACAGGGAAAAGGAGAGTAAACTGCTACAGGTCTCGTGAGATACAATAACTTCTGTGCTTTTGACTCTTTGGTTTTGTATAAGGATGAAAAGAGCATAAATTAAAACTACACAGATCATCCTGCTTTTCCTGATCCTTGAGTGCTCAAGTGCTTTACCCTCATGAGGTTTTTCTTTCAGCCCATCTTTTTGTGCACAGCATATAAATGTGTTTACACAGAATCTGCTTCTTTACCTCCACAAAAGACTTGAAAAAGGCACATGATAAGAGGAGAAAGAACTGTTTGAAAGCCTGACATAAAAACAATGCGGTATGGGAGAATGGTAAACAGAAAGGAAAAACAGCAATGTGGATATAAAAAAAGATGAGCACTGACACTGCAGCCTGCAGCCTTTGGGCCCGCAGCCAGGTGTGCGGGGCCAGGCTGCCATCAGCATCGCCTCCAGGGAGGCCTTGGCTTGGCTGCTCCTGAAAGTCTTAGTCTCCAAATAAAGAGAAAATGGGATAACAGCAAGGTATGAATTTCCCTCCAGGGGGAAGTGCAGTTTATTAGCAGCCGTTGTATGCTGTTATTTTGTTTATAATGGAAATCAGCCATGGAAAGAGCTGCCTGCCTCATTTCCTTGAGTGCAGTGGAAGGGACCATGGGAGCAGTTAGTTAAGAGAAGCTGACCATGGAAATAAAATAGAGCATTGCATGAAAGTTGTGGAGGTCCTGCCAGCATACGGTAGCGAGCAGTGGAGACTTTCCCACCAAACCCATCTCTGCGCCTGCAGATGCAGCCAGGGGAATCCTCGAGCAAAGCATTTCTCTGTCAGAAGTGCTGAAGAAATGTTCTCTCCATTTTGACATCATCCTGTTTCTAAACGAAGTTTGATTTTGTTTGGAAAAAAAGGGCTTTGGGAGTGTTTTTTTTTTTTTTTTTTAGAAGCTGCAAACACATTGCAATGATGCTTTGCTTTACCACTTTTGAAAGGGAATATTTATCTTAACATTTAACTTGAATTTTCACAGGCTTTAATTTTAAGGAGGATGCACTGTTAGCATCTGGAAGCCAATTTCTCATGAGGGGTTGCAGATTTTCTTCTGTATATTTCTGCCTTAAATCTGGTGCTTGGCATAGAAACCGCCCTTTGGTAAAACCCATGCATGCATCCATCCTGGCAGCAGCATGCATCCTGGGAAACAGCCGTCTGGATGTGCAGGATTATATTTTTCATTCACAGGGTTGGCTGCTCAGGGGGGTACTGCTCAACAAAAACAAACTGCACTGTTAGAATATTAACTACAGCTTCATCAGAACACTACCAGCTCCAGAAAAAAACATGTATGAAAATTTAAGGTACAGCCTCTACAATATAGTAAGTAGACACAACGTTGATAGAAACTCTAATTTACAGCAGTCTGGTAACTTGATGAATTTACCCAGAAGTGAAACTTTAGATAACACAGCACAGCTGACCAGGTTATACCAGCATTAAGTGATGTGCTGAGTTCAGTTGTACAGTAATTTCCCATAAAGAAGCAGGCAATCTGTTTTCTTTACACAAAAAAATAAGATCATCAGTAAGACATATTTAGATATGTCTTTTCAAAGGACTCTGACAGATAGCCATCCATCTTCTAATTAAAATGTGACACGAGTGGTTTTTTTGGATTTGTTACAAAATCTCATGAAAAAATGCCGCTATTCCTATTATATAACCAAGTACAATCGCGTTGGAACAGTTACAGAATCATAGAATCATGAAGATTGAAAGAGATCACTAAGGTCATGTAGACCAGACACGTCCAACCTGCAGCCCGCGGCACACAGCCCAGCACAGGTCACAGCACCGCCGCCCAATGCTCCGAGCCTTCATGGCAGTGGCTCTGCCCCAAGTGTGCACCCACTGCTCAGCAACAGCCAAACATCGGTAACCTATCAGTGCTGTGCAGGCTGAAACCAGGGCAAGCTATTAATCTAATATCTTGTTTCTGCTTTCACATTTCATTTTTCTGTTGTCTTAAAAAACAACATGTGTTCTTTGTGTTCAAATGATTCGTTGTTGGTTTTTTTTAATCCAGATCTGAATCATAGAATCATAGAATTGTTTGGGATAGAAGGGATGCTTAAGATCATCTGGTTCCATCCCTCCTGCTATCGGCAGGAACACCTCCCTCTAGACCAGGTTGCTCACAGCCCCATCCAGCCTGGCCTTGAATGCTTCCAGGGAGGGGGCATCCACAACCTCACTGGACAACCTGTTCCAGAGTCTCACCACCTTCACAGAGTGTCTTCCTAATATCTGGTCTAAGTCTACATTCCTCCAGTTTAAAGCTATTTCCTGTCTCTACATGCCCTTATAAAAAGTTCCTCCCATATGAAAAAATATGAATTCAGTGCTTTGGTATAACTGTTTATTATTCATTTTTATTCATTCAATATTTGATCTGTAGCTCTTCTGAAATCACATTATTCAGAAATAATACATTTAAGGCAATAGCTATTTCCTACCTCCAATTCAAAAAAATTCATAACTGACATTTGCATTAGAGCTACTCTCCTACTATGCATATGTCAAACTAATAATAACAGAAAAAGATTGGATTTATTTACAGTTTATAAATATAGGATCTAATAACCTGTCCAATAAAAGATTTCCCAAATATGGATTCAGTGCATCCACAAAGTATAAGTGGACATTTATCAGCTCCAACTCAGAAGAGTACCACAAAAAAAATCTTGAAGTGTCTAGCATTGCAAACTGTAAGTTTTGAAAATGCTAGCTTTGACCTCCAGGTGATGAACTGGACTCTTCAACAGTTGGATTTCAGTGATTAGTTCCTGTTTGTCAGAACTGCTCACGTTTGCCATTCCTCTGAGGAACAATCTCCCATTGTCAAGACTAGCAGTCTTGAGTGCCACGATATCGTTTGGGTGCCAGGAAACATTTGGACAGTATGGTTTGAGTAGGTCTTAAACTGGAGGTCCCAAAATAGCAAGCTTAAATTCCAGCACAGAGGTATTAACTTAAAAATTCCTGATGAGCCTCAAATTGGTAAAATATCTAGAAAATTATCTACTAGATAGAATGTTGCAACTGCACAATATTGCAAGACTGATTTCAGACTTAAGAAGATGATATATAGAATAGAAATGAGGAAAATCTATGCCTGCCTACTAGGTACAATTCAGATAAAACTGTATTCTGTGCAAATCTTTTCATGAAGCTAACAGACTGTTCTGAAAGTCAAATGTATTACAGAACTTTATATTCATAAGGAACACCACATAGGCTGTAATGCTCATTTTTCAGCTATAGAACAGAAAATACGGGGACAATAGAAATGCTAATTCCTGAATCCTTTAAGTATTCAAACTCTGTAAACTTTGAAACTGTTTGGACCATCTGCTTGTCAGGGAGCAGCAGAAAAAGGCTACCACATGAGGCAAGATGAGCTGATGACAGCAGGCCAGGCACCTCACTGTCAAGGTGTAGTGTTCTATGGCACCCAGTAAACAAGAACAGAGCAAGTTGAGATGTGAGTTCTGCAGAAGAAAACCTGAATTTTCTGGTGGACAACAGGTTGGCCACAAGCCAACAGTGTGCCCTTTTGGCCAAGAAGGCCAATGGTATCCTGGGGTGCATTAAAAAGAGAGTGAACAAAAGGGAATTGATCCTCCTCCTCTACTCTGCACCGATGGGACCATATTTGGAACACTGTGTCCAATTCCAAGCTCCACAGTTCAAAAAAGACAGGAATTTTCTTGAAGGTGTCACCTTCAATGGTCACCTCCAATGGAGGACCAAAAAAATGGTAAAGGGCCTGGAGCATCTCTCATATGAAGAAAGGCTGAGTAACCTGGATCTGTTCAGCCTGGGGAAAAGAAGACTGAGGTTGGATTAACATTTATAAATATCTAAAGGGAGGTGAGAGGCAAATGGATGAGGCCGTACTCTTCTCATTGGTGTGTAGTGACAGGAAAAGGAGTAAGGGCTTGAAACTTCAACATAGGAAGTTCTGTACTAACAGGCAGAAGAATTTCTTTATGGTAAGGGTGATGGAGCACTGGAACAGGTTGCCAGAGATGTTGTGGAGTCTTCTTCTATGGAGATACTCAAGACTCGTCTGGATGTCTAAATGTGTACCTACTGTGGGGAACCTGCTTATCAGGGGGTTGGACTCGATGATCTCTTGATGTCCATTCCAACCCCTGATTCTGTGATTCTATGGAGTGAGGAGCAGCACAATATGTTGCTGGGTGCAAGCATCCCTGTAGTGTAGCTCACATAAGGATGGAGTTCATCAATACAGGTGAAGAGGTGAGACCTCAGAGTCTTTGAGAGTCAGGGGAGTTGCAGAACCTCAGTATAAATAAATACAGAGGGAGCTTCTGCTGCTGGGCTTGACAAGGAGAATGTGTTTGCTGTGCATCTAGGCTCCCTAGATGACAAGATTTTGCACTTCTTCATTTGTAACTGTTCAATCTTCAAAACATTTTGAAGAAGAGAAAATGGTGAGTAATTCTGTCTCCATCATTACCTGTGTGATCAACATCTGTGGATTACTACTGTGTATTCTGCCTTAGGTAGGTTCTAGTGAGACCAGGACTTCATTTTCCACATCCATACAGATGACCTGAACATCTCTTCTATTTGCAGTTGACTCCGTACACTTAGCTCTCCGTGTCACTCTGCCTGCTTAATGCAGCTACATCCAGGGCCTGTCTCCAGCTTGGGTAGGCACACAGCTGTTGGTGAGCACTCAGCATGGGTAGAGCCTTGACAACACGTACTTCTGCCCTCCCTGCCTCCAAGGCACATGTGGGAGAGACAACAGCAAAGGGTGGATGGGATGAGCCTTCTGCCATGGCAGCTTTGTCTTCAGGTGCTGCACACTAGCAGCCATAAGAGCATGTAAGCAGTAATCCCATTGCTTCCTAGCAGTGACACATCTACAATTTTTTTTCATTTAACCACAGATTAAATATATTTAGAGAATTTTTCAGGAGCATGATCTATTCTAAACAGTGAAAGATTTAAGGAAATTTTACATAGTTTATAAATGATAATCTGATTGAAAAGTATTACTTCACTATTAAAAATATTCACTGTGTTATTTGGTATTTATTTACTTAAACTTCAAGCTGTTTTATACAGTTACATTTTTATCTGCTAGATCAAAGATGTTTTTGTGAGCTGTACCGAAAAAGCAGCAAAAGAACCAATTTGAAGATCAGAGAAGATTAGATAGATACAGCTGCTTAGTTCAATCATTTGAGTTTGTTTATCATTAAAACATACTTTGCTTTAGCCTAGCTACAGATACTGCAGTTTTGACTACTGTTGACTTTCAATTCACAGAATTATGTTTGATCAGGCTTTTCCATGGTAGGGAGTGATTTCTTATTTGGAATATCATCAAGATAAGGAGTGCTAAGAGTAAATTTTATAGGAAGAAGCAGTATGTTTCCTTTTGGAGAAAAAAAAAACCCTCCAGGCTATAAGAAGTTTTGTTACAGAGATAGTTGTTTACTAATCATACTTCAGGGAGAGCCTGTGATGACTTGTAGCACCAAGAGGCAGATTTTGTATTAAAAGTAATTTCTCACTGCTGCAGCAGCTTAATAGCAGCGTGTCATATAACATGGTGAGATCCTGTGGCTGCAGCAGCGCTACCTTTTGACATCATGAGCATGCCAAGAAGGTCATCCATTCTAACAGAAACCAAACAGTGGGGAAAAAAAGCAGCACTATCACTGCTGGACAGTTTCTGAAGTGCTGGATCCATAACTGGATTAATTATTACTTGTGCCTTACTCCCTCCTCCTGAGTGTGTAAAAGTGCACTGCGTTTTATTGCATGAGAATGAGCACTTTCCCCATTTCTTCTGACCATAACAAGGACAGCATCACAACCAGGGAAAGCCTTCAAAGTCTCACTCTGTTCCATGCCCTAAGGTAAGCATTGAAGTGCAACTGTTTGTGGTCCCTCAGCACTGGTGGGCAGAAAGGGCCCACAACATTCCGAACCACCCCATAGCATCATGGAATCATTAAGGCTGTAAGATCACTAAGATCATTTATCAGCCTATGCCTGTGACTGCTCTAGACCACATCACTCAGTGCCACATCTGCCCTTTTCTTGAACACCTCCAGGGACGGTGACTCCACCCCCTCCCTGGGCAGCCTGTGCCAGTGCCTCACCACTCTTTCTGAGAAGAAATTGTTCCTAGTATCCAACCTGAACCTCCCGTGGTGCAACTTAAGGCCATTATCTCTTGTCCTATCACTGCTACCTGGGAGAAGAGACCAACTTCTACCTCACCACAGCAGTTTCTTCTTTGCACTTATAGAGAACAGTAGGGTCTCCCCTGAGCCTCCTCTTCTCCATACTGAGCAGTTCATACTCAGCTTCCTCAGTATCTCCTTTTACGCCTTGTGCTCCAGACCCCTCACAGCTTATTGCCTTTCTCTGGACACACTCCAGGGCCTCAATGCCCTTTCTTGCAGTGAAAGGCCCAAAACTGGACACAGTACTCAAAGTTTGGCCTTACCAGAGGCCTCAGTGCAACCAAACATCGCAAGATGAATTTCAAAGAGCATAGACAGCCACAGCCCTGAATTACCTTTCTGACAATCTGAATATTAGACCTGCAGTTTTAACATGTAGTTTTATCCAAGCAGATAGTAAAGCCAGATTCCCTGTTAGCAAAGAGGACAAAGCAGGGCACTGAGTGGTGAAAGAGGCAGATTTAGGTGATACCTGCTCTAACCTGCTAGGTTGCTCTGACACAAACCTTGCTGAACTCAGCCATAGGGTGGTGGCACCTCACTGTGCTGAGATATTCTACCATTTTTCCACCTCCACCCCCAGGCAGCATGGCACACACTCTTCTGCTGACCACATGCCCTCTACATTCAGCCCAGCACCTGGTTCTGGAGAGTTGGCATGCATGGGTCAGGCTGTACTGTTCACTTCATTGTTAATGCCAATGTACTTCTAAGTCAGTATCTGTTTGTTTTTCCAAATGCCTTCTGTCTTGGAGCCACATTATCATTAGGATTTCTGAGCAGCAGATGAGTATAATGATATTTAAGAGAACCTTCCCCAAGCAATAAAATGAAGAAGCCTCCTTCCTCCATCTATTGAGCACTGTAAGCAAATTAAACTGAAATGTTGCCCACGCAACAGGCAAGACTTCTTGGTAAGGATAATGCCTCCAAATGGATCAGAGCTGATTACAGTTGGAAAATAAAAGAAGAAAGTAATAACATTATTTTAGTAGCAACTTCAGCAACTCCTTACAAAAGATTTTTCCTCCAGGCATTTGAATATCAGCAGGCATTCCCAGGAGCATCTTGGCATGCATAAATCATCAAAACACACAATGAGAAAGAAAGTAAGCAAGCAGGAGAGGGGGAAAGACAGAGGGAGGAAGTACGCAAGAAAAAACCAACACAAACAGAAAAACAACCCAAAGAACAAAAAAAAAAAGAACTCAGGGCAAAGGAATACCAGGTGAGTCCCAGTGAATTGAAGAGCTGTATGTGAAATCTAACAAAAGGTGTTTTGCTGTTTTCTGGGGAGCCAGTTTTTTTTCTTCAGGGCATCAAGAACAAGAACAAAAACATTCTGAAAATAGCAGTTATTCATCTTTCTCCTTCTAGACTTGGAAAGGATTTTCATTTTCATCTTCACTGTGAACAAGACACACAGCTATCAGGAGAAGGAATAGGAAAGTTAGCTAATGCAAATAATGCTTTTAAAACTTAAATAGTCTTGATGTTCTTTTGTTGCTGAAAATTTGAAATAAAATAAGCAAGTCTTCTAGAAGCAACTTCCATCTGTAGTTAGACAGATTCAAACATGCAGCAAGGCAGAATGAGTTACTGCATAGGCCACCAGTAGAGTTGGAGTAGGAAGAGCCTCGCTTGTAGCAGATCAACAGATCCCAACTGTACTCCAGTTTTGGTGCCACCTGCTAAGGGGATTGCTTTGATCCTCCTTTTGACCACTGACACAGATGTTAGACAGTGCAGGTATCAGGATAGACCCTTGTGTTTTTCTCCTTCTTACTGATCTACAGCCCAAGTGCAACCTATTAGTCACTGCACTCGAAACAGCTTTCTTTACTCATCTTGCTTGTCCACTCATCCAGACCATAATGCCATCTCATGGACATGTTATGAGAGACATTGCTTTGCTGTCATCCACATCATTTTATCATAGAAGGCTGTCAGGTGAGGTGAGTCCCACCTTTGCCCACTTGTCCTCTGTCCTCAAAGAGGGTCCTGTAGTTGTCAAAGTTCAGTCAACAAAATTGTCGCAGAGCTGCCCCGGGTTCTCTTGCTGGAGAGGTAAATGAGGTGTGGACTCGTTTGCTCATGCAGAACAAAAGGCATTTATTCTAGGTGCTTACCACCTTTTATACCCGTGCAACACAACAGTTTTCCCACACAACCAAGACTGGTTACATGGAAGGGTTAGGCCTTGTAGGTGTATACGTCTGGCTCAGGTTATTGTTGAGTTTTACCACTCATTAGCAATACAACAACCTTCTTTATCCCACAGAAATATTCCCAGTTGACAATGCAAATTGTTGAATCTGTTTTATTACCTTCTCCCCAAACTTCTCTTCTTCATTCATAGGACCAAGGAGAAAGATCAAGCCCCCATGGTCTTGGCTATCACCCACAGAGTGACACTGGATACAGTCACTCTGGATATACTTTAGCTGGGTATGTCTCCATGGCCAGATCATTGGTGTCCATGTTGAGGAGCAGGAAGGGGTCACACTCCAAGGGCCAGGCAAGCCTCAGCATCTGTTCTCCTCATCTGTAAAATTTAGTTGGCTTTTCTCCTAGAGAGTTGGCTTAGCTGTGGCTCTACTACAACAGAAAGTCATCTACAGAATGACCCATCTCTATTCAGTGAATGAGAATGAGAAATTGGCTGGAAGATCACAGCCAGCTGGTGGTTGTCAATGGCTCTAAGTCCAGGTAGAGGCCAGTAAAAAGTGATGTCCCCCAGGGTCTGAATTGGGTCCAGTACTCTTCAACATCTTCATTAATGAAATCAGTTATGGGATTGAGAGCACACTTAGCAAGTTTGCTGATGACACCAAGCTGAGTGGTGCAGTTAATACAGAAGGAGGGAATGCCATTCAGAGGGACCTTGATAAACTCAAAAGGTGGGCTCTTGTGAAACTACTGAAGTTCAATAAAGCAAAGTGCAAGATTTTGCACTAGGATTGAGATAATCCCAGATATGTATACAAACTGGGAGAAGAAGTACTTGACAGTAGCCCTGTTGAGAAGGACTTAGGTGTCAGGAGAATAAAACAGACTCGGATGCTCTATGAGAGTGATAGCAGAGACACTTTATTGGAAGAAACACAATTCTTATTTAATGTATAGCATACTCTGACTGGTTGTAGCTGTAAAGCACACGTAACACTTCTGCAGTTGATTGGTTAGCATGTGGTTAGCACACGGTGATCACACACCCAAACCTTCTCTCTGCTTCATTGGCAACAGGCAGCTTCTTATCTGGCCTTAGTCCACAACTTCTTTCTTTTGTACTTGTGCAACTCTTTTTCTGCTGACTTTGTCAGGGGTCACAGCTAGTCAGAATCATAGAGGCATATGCACCACAGCACGTAGGCCTTAATCAAGGCTCATGTAGTCATGCCCTCCACTAGCAAAGTATGTCTCTATACATAGGGTTCTGGTTGATGAAAAATTTAACATGCTCCTGCAGTGTGCGCTTGCAGACCAAAAGGCCAATGCGTTCCATCAGAAGAGAGATGGCCAGCAGGGCAAGGGAAGTGATTGTCCCCCTCTATTCCACCCTTATGGGGCCTCAGCTGGAGCACTACATTCAAGTGTGAGCAGTCTTTCCTCCAGAAGAGGAAAAATGTGGAGATTTTGGAGAGGACACAGAAGAGGGCCACAGAGATGATCCAAGGGATGAAGCTCCTCCGCTATGAGGCTAGGCTGAGGAAACTGGGATTATTCAACCTGGAAAAGAGAAGGCTTCAGGGAGACCTTATTGCAGCCTTCCAGTATTTAAAGGGAGCTTATAAACATGAGGGAAATCAACTTTTTACATGGGTAGATACAGGACAAGGGGGAATGGTTTTAAACAACAGAAGGGAAGATTTAGATTGGATGCCAGGGGGAAGTTTGTCATGGAGAGGGTGATGAGGTGCTAGAAGAGATTGCCTAGAGAGATTGTGGATGCCCCTTCCCTGGAGGCTTTTAAAACCTAGTTGGATTGGGCTACTTGATCTAGCAGCTGGTAACCCTGCCTGAGGCAGGGGGATTGGAACCTGATGATTCTTGAGGTCCCTTCCAACCCAAGTCACTCTATGATTCTCTCCCAGGGCTCACACTGAGTTTGCAAACTCCTTCTATGTTGGCATTACTTGCCAGTGCTCATGCAGTACTAAGAATAGAGTTGTTCTCTTTGTTGTTATTGTTTTTCTTCATTCTGTGGGATGTTTTTCCATTGCTCAAGTTATTACTTTTCAGGGCACAACAACAAATCTATCTGATCTGGATGACTGATCACATGGCAAATGTTTCAAACTTGTAACAGTACTTTATAGCTCCCATAAATCCAGTACGTTAATTTAAAAAATAGAAATAAATAAACCCCCCAAAAATTTGAAGTTACCATCTGCTCAGAATCATTCAACAGAGAGAAAAATCAGCTAAATTCTATAAACAAGATCAGGATAAATAATTCATACATCTCTGTAAGGAAGAGCATCACTGCATTTGTTCCATCTCACATTGTGGCCTGTCTTCCAGAGTGAGCTGCATTGCTTTGTCTACATGGCTCACAGAATTTACCGCAACAGAATTTCAATAAGAATATTAAGAGATTTTTATTTAACTAAGAAAATATATTTCACTGTTCACCAGCTGAAAAAAATGTCCTCACCAAGATAACAACAGGAGATTATTTCCTACCCATGTGAGAAATGTCCCTCTGTACCCCAGGTATCCTATGTAACGTGAAGCACAGAAGGTAATTTTTCTCACTTAAATTACCTTAATACTGAAGCCTGCTTAGCCTTTCTTTTTAGGTAAGAAGCATAGCTCCCCTTAGGTTACAGAGACACCAGATATTAGGTATTCACTGACTTCTGATAAGTCTGTGGAAAAAAACCACAGTGCCTTCCACAGAATGATCAGCTGAGCACACAGTCAGCCCATGCAGTGGGACTCAGGCCAACAGCCTTAAATACTGCAAAAATCTGTGTGAACCTGGAGCAGGTTTCCCTACACTGTATGGGAAAGGTGAATTCACCCCCACAATCTCTTTGTTGAATTGAAAAGCTTTGATAGAGAGGTGATTGTTTGACCTCATTGCCTTTTTTTGTCTTCATTAAAGATAATGATTTCAAGCAGCAGAAAGCCATTGGAAATGTAGTATGTTAATATTTACAATGGTTATTAAGTATGCTTACGAAGTATGCTTAAGAACACAAAGTGACTATTTCAATGGCATTCTTTTAGGCAGGACTGAGGTCTGCAGAAAGCTGTGAGCCCTCACATAGCCAGTTGGCAATGCTTGCCAGGGAGGGAAAGAGACAGTATCTGAGAAGCATTCCTCAGACAAGGTCCTCACTATAGAATTCTCTGTGAAGAGCTGTAAACCACAGTGATCTCAACCATTCTTTTTAAGGATTTCTTATTTTTAATTTGAGAGACTCATAGCAATTAAAAATAGCAACCACCAATGATTCTTACTTTACATCAAGGCTACATCAGTGGTTTGATTGATCTGAGTCAGCTGAGAACTCAGTTAGTTCTTAAAATGGGGGGAAAGTGTTGCTTTAGGTCACGTATAATCCAGCAACAGAAATTAGATACTGACACCCACTGCTGCTTGGAAAGTAATGGGCACAGGTCTGAGGAGAACCAGGTATGGAGTTTTCAGGTGTTTGATCTTTCCTTGAAGGAATGAGGTCATTAGGAGTATCTACTGTTCATCTCCTAAAGAAGAAGAAATTTTTCACTATGAAGATGGTGAGGCAGTGACACAGGCTGCCAAGAGAAGCTGTGGATGCCCCATCCATGGAGGTGTTCAAGGCCAGGTTGGATGTGGCAGTGAGCCACTGGGTCTAGTGGGAGGTGTCCTTGTCCATGGCAGGGGTGTTGGACTAGATGATCTTTAATGCCTCTTGCCTCTTCAAATCCAAACCGTTCTATGATTCTGTTTCTGCAGATGTGTTTGTCTATAATTTTTGGCTTGCTTTTATCCATGTGTGTTCTGCTTAGGTAACTTAAGAAGGAAAGCTCAAGAATGAAGGGATCACCTTGGCACCCACAGAGATAGGGTCTGTTTCTGGATCTCACTCTGGATCTCACATCACCCCATTTATTATTTCACTTTATTTTACTGGGAGAAATAAAGAATGAAATCGGGAGATGAGTGGGATTACTCCGAGTTTACACCAGAGGATGTCAGAGCAACTCACTTACTGCTTATAGTAACACTGCCATTCAATGTAGCGACTGCTAACCCTGCCTGAGGGTTACCTTAACGTTCTGAAATCTTTGCAGTGACTGAGACAATATAAGGTGAGGTCCACAGTATAGGCTGTTAAATACTTCTAATAAACAAAGTCCTTAATGAACTTCTGAAACTTTCTCCTGCTTTCCCAGGATGCCCAACTTATTTGTTCAAAGACCCATTGGTTTAAATATACATTGTTTTCATTTTTTGTTTGTTTGTAGTTTTGAACACTGTGTTAAATAGTTCATATTCATTTTAGTCATTACATGTGATACAGAGTGGGATTCTACCCAGTGCTACTACTTTCATGTACAAATAAATGAGGGTGGCAACAGTTCATCATCTTCTGGGATGTGCTAAATTCCTTTCTGACTGAATGCCAACTGATATTGTGATCCTTCTAGAGTCAATGCCAAGCCCATTTTGTGAGAGCAAAGCAGGGTCCTGCTGAGCACTTGCCTGGGCTTCATCTGGGCTCTCTGCATTTCTCCAGACTGTATCCCTCTTGAAGAATAAAGATTAAGACAACTCTTTGTAGATCACTGGGAGTGTATTATAGCATTTTGATTATATTAAACTTGATGTGAAAATAAAAACATTTTTCCTTTTTTTCTTCCTCACTGTAGGAAGATTTAACTGACACTAAATCATTATAATGAACACTTTTTCTGGGAGTCAGATGATATTCAATGCAGTGAGATAAAATGGAAGGTCTGGGTCAAAAGAAGTACTAAAAGGACTTGATAACCACACTTCAAAGAGGGAACACTTTTCCCTCTAGATTGGGAAAATTCTAAAATCTACATCTGACCTTTAAGTATCTTTGAACAACATTATTATACATAATCTTTCATCCACCTTCCCTTATGCTTCAGCCAGAGCTTTTTTGACAGGATACATTCCTTTCCCAGTGCAGTCTATACAATTTCAAAGTTCAGTAGCACAATTAACATTTACTGAAAATTTTTATCATTATTGTAGGAAATGTTTGTATGTCAGAATCACTGTGAGATTAACTAATTAATATTTTAAAAGCATTCTGAAGATAAGTGTAAAAGAAAATACATATTTATATTTTTTATTTAAATTAGGACTCTACTCTGCAGATTTTCAGTTTAACTTGATAACAGAAATGTTCCAGTACAGGATTCAGTTTAATCATGCTTTTTCACTCAAGCCTGCTCAGTGCAATGCTCAAAAATAGCTAGATATTCTCCTAAACTAAGACTATCCTTAACAAAAACATGCAGATTTTTTCCTTCTGGATGAGTAAAGCCAATGGCAACAGACCAAGAAAAATAATTTTGCTATTTGTTTCTGAAATTGATTTATATTTGATAATAAAATCTTTCCAGGGATATATTGCAGAGTGAGATCCTAGAGTATGTTAGAAACACGGAGTAATCATTTCAATATCATAGAATCATAGAATCCTTAGAGTTGGAAGGCCTCTGAGGGCCATCAAGTCCAACTCTTCTGCAATGCACAGGGACACCACAGCTCGATCAGGCTGCCCAGGGCCTGATCCAGCCTCACCTTGAAAGTCTCCATGGACAGGGCATCAACCACAACACTAGGTAACTGGAGGTATTAGGTGTTAGATAATGTCTGAGATCTTGAAGGCGAGCTAAGTGCTCTATATAATCAGTGGAGATGTCTTGGAGAGCTTTCAGAAGGCAGATTAGACCACTAACATATGCAACTACCTCTCTCTGCTGACTGTATAGAAAAGTCAGGCTTCTCACTGCTGTTACCGAGCTATGGAAATCCCACAAACAAAAGTCAGTGGCAAGCATCATCTATAAGTGAAGATTTATCACCCAAGATAAAGGTGACATAAGACCCAAAGCCCTGTTTCCTGTTATGTTTATTGATTGCTACTGAAGAGAAAATCACAGTCTTGGGAACAATTCCTTCAGCTGCTCTCCTTCCTTGTCACAAGCCAAGGAACAATGAAAACGACCATTCCCAGCTTCCAAGATGGATGATCAGCCAACCTGAACCTCATGTGCTGTGCTGTCCTCAGCTGCAGTAGGAGACAACCCAGTGCATTAAAGGTTACGTTATTATGACAAAAGCAGGTAGTATGACAAGGTTTGGGGCTGAATTCAATGCTTTCAGGTTAATGTGTCCAAATTCTCTGGCCTTCCTGAGGATCATGTAGAATTCCTGTTAGGGGGAATTGTATCATCATGGTTTTGAGTACTTTTAAGAAAATGTGCATGAAATTCACAGGTAACTCAGGCTTTAGTGTTAAACCATTGAGTTCCTCATGTTCTTGGGGAACTTATTTGTGCTATAAAGCAGGATCTTCTTTAGTAATGGACGTGTTGAAATTCCTTTAGATAGGCATGCTTTTGTATGTTTCTAATGAGGTACAAACTCATTCTGAATGTGATGTTTGCCCAGTGCATCCTGTTCATTATTTCTGCATTACATCCCAGGCCTGTTATTAATTCCTCATCTTTTGTCCCTACTGTAAGTTTTAATTCATCCATTTCTTCCTTTTAGAATCATATTAGTCTTCAGAGTCCTCTTGAGCTGTACGTAATACTTTTTTCTGGGATGAAACATGTTCTTTTCTGTTTCATTTCTTGCCAATGAAAAGAAAACTAGATTGGGTATTGAAATATATAGGTAAAAGCTTTGGCAATGGGCATGACAAGTAACAGAAGCCCTGAGAATAATATTCAGTTCTGTATTATAAAATAGATAAATGTTAAATGTAATTCCAAAGGCCAATAGGCCAAAGAGGTCTCTATGGACAGTTTGGATACCATCTCCATGGAGAAGTTAAAGAAGTTTTGCACATGAAATAAAATAACTCAAATATAGTCAATACAAAGAGCAGAAATCCACCCCTGAGATCCTCAGTCTCACATGGCCTGACGAGTTTGGATGTGCTGACAAAATTTCCTGTCAAGGCCCTGATGATGGCAACAAGTGATCTGCCTGTAGGAGAGGAGGGGAAAAGCCCCCAAACCCAGGATTTGCAGAAGCATGTACTCTACTTGCCAGTCACCGTTGGATAAAGAGATGCTGTTTCAACTACTTTGTATGTTTGAAGCTCTTGTCTTAAATAACATTTCTTTGCCTTAGATGAGCTAACTCCGTGAGTGTGAAGGACCATCAGCTAATCCAGAACTTCTGTGAGGATCAAAGTAATGGACAGGAGTAAGTATCTGAGATAGAGTCACAGAGTCATAGAATTGTTAAGCTTGGAAAGAGCAGTAAGATTATCTAGTCCAAACACCAATCCTTGCCTGTGACTGCTCTAGACCATGTCACTCAGTGCCACATCTGCCCTTTTCTTGAACACCTTCAGGAAGGGTGACACCACCACCTCCCTGGGCAGCCTGTGCCAATGCCTCACCACTATTCCTGAGAAGAAATTGTTCCTAATATCCAACCTGAAGCTCCCGTGGTGCAACTTAAGGCCATTATCTCTCATCCTATCAGAAAGGATCCCAGAGGAGTAGTGCTTATGCAGAGTGGCTTCGGACAGCTTTGGAGGAAGGAGCCTGTCTCTTCAATTGTCCTTGGCATTATCCAACAGCTCTTTCATCTAGTAAAATAAGCATGAGGAAATAGTGTCTGGAAAATGAAATTAGCTAAGTTAAGGCTATTGCTGAGATGTTGTTTTGCAGAGGGAGAGCAGCCACTCCTGGAGCACCTCACCAGGGCTCCTGGAGCAGCTCTCACCACCAGTGCAGCAGTTTGTCTGGAAGTTGCACTTCATGGTAATGGCCTCTGAGCAGGTCTGTCTTCTGCAGGGAGTCACACAATATGATGTTCCCATATCTCCACCAGGTAGTATTAGTAAAGCCTCCACCAGACAGATCTTGATGATTTCCTTCCATTTCTGATTGCTCCATTTCTGACTGCATTCCATTTAAGGAGACATTTGGAAAATTAGCTCTACAGTGCAGGTTTATATGCCTCCATATGAATCTCACTAATTATTAAGAAAATTGTCCCAAATGATAGAATCATAGAATCATAAAATAGTTCAGGTTGGAAAAGACCTTAAAGATCATCAAGTCCAACTGCAACCTGACCATACTACCTGATATAATCCTTTGTCACCTTTGCATTTCTCAGCATTTATGATTAATGCTATCCAGTCCATAAAGGTCAGAGGTTCACTACTAAGGTTCACTCCTCCATCATCACTGCCTGGTAACAAAGCTGAACTGCTAGAGAAACTTTCAGTTTTCCTTTTGACTTTCCTTTTCTTCCTTTTAATTACCACCTATAAGGAGCTATTCCAAAGAATGTGTTCCTTATTTCAATAAAAAGGGAAGCAAGACACTGCTGCAGTTTAACAGTGGCCAACAAGGAATGGAGCTTTTTTTTGATGCATTCTTAATGCATTAGTACTCTACTTAACCTTTAGAAAAATCTAGTTATTTTCAATTATGTGTTTCAAATAGCAGAAGTCAGCATTACTAGACTAATGATTTGCCTACCAAGGATCCCCAAAGGGATCTATACTCTTGCTCTCAATCCCTGATGAGTACATTAAACACTGAATTACTTCCTTACAGTTGTTTGCCCAACATTAACTTTTCATTCATGGTGATTATCTCCTTGCAATAGAAAATGTGAAGAAAGGGAAACCAGTTTCCTACCGGCACAGTAGGCAGGCATGACTTCCAGAGTTCTCATCAGTGTCTTATGTCTTGCAAAGCATAGACACAACTGTCAGACAACTTGTCAGAACATACTGCACAAAATTAACAAGAAGAGACTCAGGACTTTGGGTGTTTATTGAGTAGCAAACACAAAAGATGGCTGGGATTTAGGAACCTGGTGATGCTGACCATCCCACAAGTCAACCCAGAGCATTTGCTGGAGGAGCAGGGGGGGAAGGGTCATCCTACTCTGCTCTTGGTCCTTGGTGGGGCTGTTCACCAGGCTGACCCAGTGGCACTGATGACCAGACAGAGAGGTAGTTCAGCCTGGTGGTTCAGCTGGCCCAGTTTCTTAATGGTGGGCCTCATGGAGGTGAGCTACCTGCAGAAAATGAAGCTGTCCTTTTTCCCAGGTAAATCCACATGTAATATTTCTTGCATAGGCAAGAGGCTAAATTATTAATATTAATCTTTGCTGGGTTTGATCTAGCTGGAGCATGATTATAGATATTGAGATGTTTATTTAAATGCAACAGTTCTTGCTGTGTCTGTTTTTCCAAGTGATGAGACCAATCAGGCATTTTGAACCTGGCAGAGGGCAGAAAAGAAGACAGAATTGTATGGGATCATACTAGTACTGAACACAGCAGATAAACCCCTACCTCTCACCAACACAGTTGCATTTCTGTGTTCTTCACACATTTCTGTGAAGAGATGGAACACTGGTCTCTCTTGGGCCTGGCTTTGCAAAAGGCCGACAGCTGCCTGCAGAGTGTAACCTTACATTACTGTAGTTTTCCCCACTGCACCTCAGCACAGACATTAGCTCCTGCTGAAGGTTCCAAGCAAACAAGGTTTTTCCCAAGATACTGTTGCAGTTGAGAGTCAAAACTCTTCACCACGATCTGGGGACAGTGGGAGTTTACATAACTTCAAGGAAAGGCTGGAAAATTTCACAGAGAAGAAATCCACTGAGAGTTGTTAAGTACAGAGGAACTCCATACGACTCAAGAGGTGCCTGGGTTGCTGGGAGCTGGGAGAAACATCTGAGAAATACCATACATGTTTGTCCTGCTCACTTTATGCTCCCCAAACCAATCTTTGTTTGGCACACTAACACCATTCTTATGTAAGGTAAACAGAAACACACTTGCCTCAATCAACAATGAGGTATCAACCATATCACTGCATTGGATCTAATTTTTTTTTTTTTTTCCATTGACATTTTCATTATGGTAAAATAATTTAGGCTAGATAGGAAACAGTTCTATGAATTAGAGAACAGCTTTTATCTGATTTAAGATATAGACCATAGGGACATATGACTTACTGATCTCTGCACCTATTGTAAGAATTGTGATGATTAGTTATGCACTTTTTACTGCTAGCCATCACTACAGTCTCCATTTGTGCTCTTATTAAGCTTGACTTCTTGTTTAATTGTGGATAAATTTGATGTTTGTTCTGATTCACCTCAAACGGCACAGATAGAAGTCTAGATCCAGTCTCAGATCTCAATCTGCCACTTACAGGTAGATCTGTGGATTGGTGGGTTTTTTGTTGTTGCACTTTTTTCTTTTATTCTTTTGCTACCTAAACCCTCTGCAACCTGCAGAGGAACTGGGAAATGTTGAGCAAAAAGCCAGAACAGGACAGGGAGAATGGAGAAAATGAAATTTATGCAACACACCACATTTGGACGACCTGAATCTAAAGACAATTGTATCAGAGATTCCAGTGCTCATGAAACTGCCAGTGCAAATGGGATCTTCAAAAATGCAGAGGCCAAAAGTTGACAAAAACCAATCAAAACAGCAATTCCAGAACAGAACAGAATTCTTCTGTGTATATGAGGCATGTTTTAAAAAAGATGTGTATAAAATTCTGTGGACTGTCCTCAAGTGTCTGTCAAAGATTGACTCTTCACAAGCTGAAAAAAGAAATAACTTCAAAATAGATTTAAGTACAAATCATGGAATGTTTGGAAATTTATTTAATGAGGCAGTTTCTAAAGTGCAGCACAAAACAAAGGCTATATAATGGGTGTCAGGATAATAAATCATGCTCACAATCTTCTCGCGCTTCTGAGTCATTCAGCCTGCTGTCCTTTGGAGCTGTCACTTGAACAAAAGCACTGAAATGAACTAATTTTGTAACTTACCTCATTTGTCTGTCTTCAGGAAGCAATCTTTTCTCCAGCAGCCTCTAGCTACAGGCTGAAAGGAGAGACAAATGTCAGTAAAATACCAATAAGAAAGACCATTTGTTTTTTTCCATGAGCTCAAACTTTGAGATACATGTTCCTTGCCAGTTCTCTATCTCATTGGAGAGTACATCTACATGACATTATGGAAGCATACCCAAGCTGGCTTGGATGTCAGAAGCCACCTTAGCATGCTTCCTCCCTGAAGGATCACAGCCTGATAACAGAAATTGTCCTTCCTCCAGCACACAGTTACACTTTCCCTAGGGTTACCATATCTGTGTCCTTGGGCAGGATTGAATAAATCAAGGAAAAGAAGATGTTATTCTTCGGATTGACAGTGGAGTTTGAATGAGGATTGTTCTATTGGCAGATGCTTCTTTTAAGCAGTAGTCTTCAGTGGGCTGGAGGTGTTCTTGCAGTTGTTTTGGGCACTCCCTACTCACATTGGAAGACAGGCATTTAGTTCCTCTCCTCTGTCCATTGAGACTGGAAACATTTTGAGGCCAGCAGCACTACTACTGTGTGCGCGTGCTTTTCACAGTGATACCTCTGGCTTAGAAGTTCTATACAGCAGAGATAAATAATAATAATAATCAGTGTTCATAATGAGAGGCTGCTAGGCAGATCCTGCCCAAACAGAAATGTGCCTGTTGACCTATGTGTCACAGTGGTTTTTCTTACATTTGTAGAGAACCCATGTCTTCATTCCATTTCCCAAACAACTATTTTTGTTATTCATGAGGATTAATTTCTTGGCAGTCACCAAGATTAAGGCAGACACTTGAGGGGAATTGGGTAAAGCTTCCTTCATTATCTCAGCCAGAGACATTCCAGCATTCTGGAAAGTTGTAACAGGTACATATGAAAATTGCATTAAGTCCTGAGCCTGAATAGGATTTTCAGTGAGGATGTCAATTATTCAGAATCACTAGTGGACGGGTAAACTCAGAGCGCAGAATTTTTATTGCAGAACAGAGCTGTAAACAGAGGCTATTCGTGGTGAAAAGTCTAGCAGCTGGAGTAAGGTGCTCCAAAGCCAACCAAAATGCTTCTTGTAAAGATTTTTAAAACTCACAGAAATATTTAGAAGCTTATCTGAAAAGTTTATAATCTACAAGAAGAGTTAATGAGAATTAAGAACTAACAGTGATTTCAGAAATTGCTCCATTGCCAGTGTTTTAACGTGAACAAGATATTGAAAACTTTAGCTTTAGTAATGATATGATTCTGAAGAGCAACCCCACTGTCTCACTCTCTCTCTCTCTCTTTTTTTTTTTTTTTACATTTATGAATATTTTAGATTTTACATAAGGCTGTGGAGAAAAGTCATTAGAATGAAATTCTCAAAGTCTTACAAATCATGAGGCAAACAGATCTTAAAACATTTCACTAATTAATTAATCTCTTCAATTTGAATGAAAACTCCTTGATTTTCTGAGCCTGATTTATGATTCTGAATATTTAAAATACTTTCTATTGCCCTGACATTTTTGTAATCCTGACAGAAACCATTGCTGCAGCCTTGGAGTGCAGCTGGACCATACTAAAGCAAAAACAATTCGAATTTATTTGCACACAATTCAAATTTGTTACAAAAAAAAAAAAAAAAAAAAAAAAAAAGTAATTTGACCAAAGCAGAGAGCAAAGAGAAAGTAAACATGAAGAAGAACAGATGAATATGATGTATTTTAAATCAGGATTATTAAATTATTAATTAATTAATAATTAATTAATTATTAAATTAGTCAAGTTTTTCTTATTATTATCAACAATAATTTAAAAACACAGGTAAACATTAACCTGGATGGAATAATGATATAACATCTGGAAGAACAGAGATATAATAAAAAAGGATGTAAGAAAAAGATGGTTCTTTATGTTTGTAAATATTCTGCTGATAGTCAGTAAAATGCATTAATTTCTTTACAAATTTATTAGAGTCATTCAGGAATGTCTAATACATACTCTATGGGATAAACTCCTTGTCTTCTCCTTGCTAACTAAGTAATATAGTGATTTTCAGTGAAGTCTCATTTGTTTGGGTGAACAGACATATTTTTATGTGTCTGTCACTGAAACTGATTAAATAGTCTATTGGAATGAACATAATTTTGCAAACATAAATAAAAGACTAAATTAGAGGCAATTACAATACAGCAAATCTCAATAGACAACATCTCTTCACAACAAATTCAGATTAAATAACTTTTGTTCAGCTTGTGATTAATGTCTTCTTTCCCACTGTCAATCTAGCATGCTAAGGAAGAAGTCTGAAAATTTGTGTTGGATGATTTTAAGGCTGTGTTTGTACATGATCTCATCAGTACTATCTCTAGACCTACACATTCCAGTGCAGACACCCAAGCTGGTGCACAACATGCAAAAGAATGAAAATAAAACTTTATCTAAAAAATGTCCAACAAAAAAGGAGATAACTCTTTTCCTGTATCAGAGAATATCAAGTATCCCAGAATTTACTACCTACTTCTTATCCTAACCTCATGCTACAGAAAAATTCTAGAATCGAGACAATTTAGCTCTACAATAAAAGGATATGGAACACCTAGTAAAGAAACAAATATACTCCTCTTCCTGTCTACAAGGAACAGATTAACATTCTTCCTCCAAGCTTTACTTGTTGCAAGGGTTAGCGCTGAAGAATGCAGCAGTCTTGGCAGGTGATGTTCCTCTTAGACAGAGGTGTTGGCTTATTGTGTTTTCATAGAATCACAGAATGGCTTCGGTTGAAAAGGATCACAGTGATCATCCAGTTTCAACCCCCCTGCTATGTGCAGAGTCGCCAACCACCAGACTAGGCTACCCAGAGCCACATCCAGCCTGGCCTTGAATGCCTCCAGGGATGGGGCATCCACAGCCTCCTTGGGCAACCTGTTCCAGTGCATCACCACCCTCTGTGTGAAAAACTTCCTCCTGATATCCAACCTAAACCTCTTTTGTCTCAGTTTAAAACCATTCCCCCTTGTCCTATCACTATCCACCCATGTAAACAATCATTCTCCTCCTGTTTATACACTCCCTTCAAATATTGGAAGGCTACAATGAGGTCTCCTGGTAGCCTTATCTTCTCCTCTTTTGTTTGTTTTTTGTTTGCTTTGTTTGTTTGTTTGTTTATTGTCATGTTGTTTTGTTTTGTGTTGTTATATTTCCTATATGCTATGTTGCCTTCTACAATGAAGAATGTCCTCTAGGTTTCTGAACATTGTGTTAGGAGAAGGACTATGATTTAACCATCTCATGATGGGAGAAGCTAGAGGACTTGAGGACACCAACGGCTTTAACGGATTCTAACACATTAGAATTAACATTTACATGGCACTCTGTGATCTTTTACAACACTGTGGTATTCAGATCAAGAATTTAATCATGACAGGTTATGATTAAAGTAAACGGCAGTCGAGGCAGGTAGCTAACAGTGGAACATAAACTGATCTGCTATCAGGAGAAGGCCTGAGCTGTGCTTGTTCCTTTATGTCTTTTTACAGTGATAGAGGTTCTCCTTGCTTTGGAGCATATCAGGTAGATGTTCAATATCATCTAAATTGCATCTTATCTACTAATACACAATTCAGAGTCAATAATTTTCTTTCCAGCATTTAATCAGAAATATCAAAATGCATAGGGAATAACTTGTACTAGAAGTGGGTGGCATTTGAATGCAGCAGAGAGAAAATCAATTTAACAGTGAAAACACAGATATCTTGCATTTTTGTATGCAAATGCTGCTACTACTTTGAGCCCCATCTTATAAATATACAACAGCAAATGTGACTGTGAATATCCTGAATTTCACCCATATTACTCAAAGAAAAATCTCAGCACTAAGGATAACTGCATGAATTTATAACAGTGCCTATAAAACTTCAAGTCTATGAGCAAATAAGTAGAGTTTGTTGTAAGCGTCTCAGAATCTTGCTGAAGCATTTTTGTTGGAATGCAGATTTTATAAATTTTTCCCAGGTACAAGGCAACTTGTCCAAAATCAATTTCAAGTTCTGTACCATGTAGAAGACCTATATTCAGGGTCTGTGAGTTCACATCAGCAAATACGAATGTCCAGATCCCATCCTCAAGCCATGGTTTGCATCTGCAGTACTTCCCTCCATTTTATCTCCTTTGAGAATGGAGAATTCCCATCCCTGGTGGAAGAGAGCAGTCTTTTATCAGTGGGATATCTATGTCTGTCCCAGTATGTTGACGGTAAGGTCCTTCAGGCTAAGGAACATACTAAAATTAATAAATAAGAATGATTGCATGCAGCTACTGAGTCTGTGCCCAGTTTATTTTGCTAGCTAGATTGCTAGTTTATAACTTCTAGGCCAAGGCTGAGCCTTCTCTAACTCAAGAAGATAGAGAAAAATATATTTTCATTCGTAAGTATTACATTTGATTGTGAAAGTATTGGGAAGATTTTTGACTGACATATTGTATTTCTGTGCCTCAGGTATTTTGGCAAGACAGAATTACAGTCAAGAATTGTTTCTCTGTGTTGCACAGCTCGTGGACTTTCTTTACAGCCTGCTGTTCACTAATGAGAGTAAAAACCTTCCCGTACTACAGTAGGATGACTTTGGTCTGCCAATTTTCTTCTCCCAAACCAAAAAAGTGCTTCCCACGTTTTTTAAATTCTAATGTATGTATTTAGCCTTCTATTTCTCATCATCCTTTAGCAAATTCATCTCACTGTGCAGTCTTTAGTTTCTTCTACACTACTATATTCCACTGCAACATATTAACACTTCTTTCTTTTCTACTTTTTTAATTTTCCCTAACCCATTCTTTCTCTTCGGACATTGAATTGAGAGTTCTGAGATGGCAAGATGCAGGATGGGCAGAAAACTTCTGCATCAGTTTGCTCACATTCTGCTGTCTCAGGGCTTTGGCAGAAAAAATTCACATATGTTCTACCAAGTGCAAAGAAACATCTCCTCAGCTACGCTCTCTCGTTTGCACATAAACTGGAGCTGCTCCACACTGCATATTTGATTAAGTATTAATTGGGCCAGAAGCTGACTATAAGCAGAATTCTCATGTCAGAACTACATTTGGCAGAGCAATTACTGTCAGATACCATACTCACAGAGACTGGATTGTCATGGTTTTCAGTACTGAAAATTAATTCATCTGAAATATCTATTCCTCCAGTCAGAAGAGTCCCATAAAATCATACATATACATAGTTATAAATTGGTACTAGACAAGATTTAAATAAAGATGATGCTTCCAAACAGTTCTAGGATTCCTAAAAGCAGGCCAATGATTTCAGTATTCGTTTTGTGGGTTTTCTTAGAAGTAAGAATATGACTTCAGGCATTCTCATCACTTGGAATGCTTCTGAGTATGTTCATCATGGAAAGGAACACAAGCCTCCAGATACTTCTTAAGACGGTGTTTGAGAGCATAATGTGCTTTAATAAACACCTATTTTCAATAAATGAAATAGGGGTGCAGGGAAAGGAAGATAGTGCATATTTAAAATGCTGTAGCCAGGACTTCTGATGAAGTCACCCCAACACATTCAGATACAGAGTATTTTACACTGACATATATGATAATATGTCCTCTTGGTTTTGAAGAGCCCTGGTTTTCTCCACCTGTGTGCTACAAGAAACCTTTGAGAGCTCAGCAAATGAGACTGAGATCTTTTTTGACTTCTCTGCCTGCCACCAAAAACATGCAAAGTGAGGCTGCTGTTGCCCATGTTTACAGGAAGGAGACCGAGGCGATTGGCACAGTTAGTGGCCAAGTCTCTCTTCTGTGAGACAAGCAGCAGAAAAGTAGTAGAAATACAGAGTTACTCTTTAAACATATCACAGCCTCTTTTTCTGTTACTGCAAGGTGAGCACAGAGAAATGAGTGGCATGTTCCATTTCTATAAGAATAAAAGTCAAGGAGAATGCCCTTATAATCTTGGCTGAAAACCTCACTAGCCATGAAAGACAAGCAACATTTCAAAGGAAATCTTTTACACACACAAAAAGGAAAATACAAGGAAATTATTAATTTTTGTCTGAAGAAAATCAATGTAAGGTTAAATAATTTATATATATATATATATATTGAAAAACTTGGTTTGATGAAGAATGAAAGTTCTTATGGGTGTCCAAACAGTATCAATTTTTTTAAGAAAAAACAGAATTCTCTCATTTATTTGAAACTTTTCAATCATTGGTTCATGTTAAGATTTTCAATGATTTTTAATTTTATTTATATTTATATTATCTTCTCCAAAGCTATCTTAAAGCCTATTTTTGGATACTTTTTAAAGCCTATTTTCATTACAGATGCTTCTCACATGGATGTTATTTCATCTTTATAGGTGAGATTTTATGCTAGTCTGACCCTTTTAATGATATGTAGACAGTGTAGCAAATCACAGTGGACTCAATTATTTTTACTTCATAATGAATTAACTAATTAAAATTTGGAGCACAAATGAAAAGAGATGAGGACAAAGAATCAATATAACTAGAAAAATAATGCTTGCTTACTATTACAGTCTGTAATATTTTATTTATAGTAGTTAGTATGAAAACAAAGAAATAAAATTATGTTTGTCATTTATTAGAAGTAAAATAGTTTCCCACTAAAAAGGTATTTTCAGCATTGTAATAAAGAGAGGATCTCTTCTTGCAGCATTCCCCAGTGGGAAGAAAGAAAAAATGCTGAAGAAGTGAAATTTTGAAGATTTATCAGTCAGTCAGATTAGAAATAGGCCATATATTCATTCCAAATATTTTTTCCCTGTTTGGAAGGCAGTTGTCGCTTTTATGGTTGTGCCTACTGTGGCCAATGTTTTGCCATTTAGGCAACATTTCAGCCTTGAAGATCAGGAATTAGCATCCCTACTTTTCTCCTTTTCCCATTCCTAGGCTAATGAGCTTTGACTGCTAAAACTGTAGTTGGAATTATTCTCTTATAGAGAGAGGAGATGCTAAAGAGAGCTTTTTGTTCAGATGTTCTCATTTGTAGACAATAGCATGCAGGTGTACACTGATAATGAATGGTTGTTTTCTTATACTGCTGAAACAGACATTAATAGTCATTACAGACAGGTGACACTCATGGGGCCCTATAATCTGGAATGAAAATGTTATCAGTTGCACTGCAGAGCAACTCAGAGGAACTTCGACACTTCGTTTAATGATCATGACAGATGAAAGTTATTGGCTTTTGAAAGTCATTAGCAAATGTAAACTTTTGATATTCACAATAATTTCCTAGATAATTAAATCTTAAAAGTACTGCTCAGCAAAGTTTTCAGAATACAGTCTTAAAATCTACCTTGTTTTAAGATGTACAGCCACATGGGCATTTTTATTTTGTGTGAATTTCAGTCCATTTAGCTATCTCATAAGAAAAACAAACAAACAAACAAATTGCAGCCCTAAAATACTGATTTTATTCTACATATATATGTATATATATGTGTATATATATACATATTTTTCTCTTATATTTTCACCATTATCCCTTTATCTGAGTTTCAAACCCTTGCAAAACTCAAAAATTCTTAGTGGAGAAGGTTATGTTAGTATTTCTCAGTCAGAAGTTTGAAGTTTTCCATCATCACCATGTTAGTTGAGACTTTTAGATTATTAAGTCCTAAAGCTTCAGATTGCTCAGGTCTGGATGCCAACACCAGCGGTGCTCTTGCATTCTGCTCTGTTCATCTGCTTCTGGAAGTTGCAGACAAGAGCTTTGCTTAGATGGATCCTTAACCTAATACAAAGGTTCCCTTTTCATTAGCATCATCATCATTATCACAATCTTCTTCTTTCTTCTTCTTTCTTCTTCCTCCTCCTCAATCCTCCTCCTTCCTCTTCCTCCCTCCTTCCACCTCCTCCTTCTTCCTCCTCCTTTCTCTTCTTTCCTCTTTCTTCGTCCTCCATCTTCCTTCTTCTTCCTCCTCCTTCCTTCTTACACCTTCCTTCTCCTTCTTCCTCCTCCTTCCTCCCTTCTTCTCATGCCATTCAAAGAATAAAATTAAACTTCTCTTTTCCAAGACTTTGCCATCCAAGACAAGAGAAAGATGAAAAGAAACAGATGGAAAATACAAGAAATCAGTGACACAGCATCAATCAATGTGAGTGGCAGTAAAAACACTGCTGGAGCAGCTCTGCATTGGTAGGGGTTTTTGCTGGCATAAGGGCAAGAAAGGTTTTAAGACCTGACTGGGAGGAAAAAAACGAGGCCATTTAGCTGCTGTTTAAAAAAAAAAAAAAATCCTCTGCAGAGTGAGGAAAGATGAAGATGTTCATTTGCTCTAAATTAGGAATAAGGGATTTCACTATAGTTTCTAGTAGTGCCTCTGACCAAAATTGCTGATATGCATTCTTTTCCATAGTGTTATGTTACTCAAAATAATAAAACCTCAAACTAAATCCCTGTTCCTCTGCATCATTGCTGTACATATTTGGAGGCTCAAACCAAGGAATTTTTTATGATCTTGAATGCTTTCTTTTGCTTGTTTAAGAGGTATTCTACAGCTCCAGAACAACTTGTGATAATTTTAAGTGTAGAAACTGAGGAGAAAAATGCCTCTCTATTAGAAAAAAAAAGAAAGGAAAAATAAAAGAAGGGAAGGGAAAGGTACAGAGAAAAATCTGTGAATAATACAGGTCAGGAAGTGTGAAGTAAAAGCTGATGCTGTAGTAGATGTGGCAAAATCGTCATCAGTCTAACAGAATTTCTCATGCACAGCAGATAGGGGCCTATAAACTGTGTATAAAGAGGAAAGGGGAGGAGAGGAGAAAATCAAAAGCAAACAAAGAAAACACATGAACAAGAAAAAAGCAATCGTACAAAGCAAAAAGAGAGAGAGAGAGAGAGAGAGGGAGAGAGAAATCAGATGTAATTTTCTAGTAATGAAGTTAATTTCCTATTGGAAAAACTGGAGATTACATAGTGAAGAGATACACTTTCCATTGCATCAGAGTCTTTAAAATGAGATTATATGTCTTGAAAAAAAAACATATAATTCTTTAATTCAGCTTCTGGGAAAAACAATATATACACATAGATTACAAAAAAGGGAAAACAGATTAGGTATTTAGAACAACCATTACTGATTTTAGAGTATAGGACTAGGAATAAACAAATTCCATTTACTACATAATAGACTTAGTTGTAATAATTTGAAGAGAGTGGGAGAACAGCAAAGGGTGTGGTACTGGGAGCAGGTTCCAAAGGACTCCCAAGTGTCGAGCAAGCAGTGCTTGGATGTATTAAACTTTCTATATTTTGTACTTAATTAAGACTTCAGTGATGGTTGATATAACTGTACAACTAAAGTATGATTCAGACTTTAGGCTTGTGATACCAAATTAGTCTGAACTACTTTTAAAGGTAAACACTATTAATTTTTTACAGTTTGTTTTCTTTGCTATAACTTAAGAGGATATACTTAAATATCTCCAGCTGTTTTAGTATGTGTTTGTTTTTTTACATTTGTTGTAGGGAATTTACTATACTCTTGATGTCTATCGTTACCTTAATTCAGTGGTACATACATCACTTTTTTCACTCAGATGCTGTTTAAGTGTTATATCTTTCTACAACTCTCTTTTTCTCAAGTAGCTTCAGGGACATGGAAGTCCCCAAAGCTTCTGACTTCTCAGTCACCAATAAAGAGCAATGTAAAAAAAAGCAAATTTATATTTGAATTCCTAAGACTTCATGGCAAGGTGTCTGAAATATTTTTAATTTCTGCCTTTTTCAGTTTTTGATAAAAAATGTGCTGTAGAAATAGGCTTTTCCTCTGTTCTGCCAGTTAGTGTTTCATCCTATTCAAAATTTATTTTGCTCCTTGAAAATCACACATATAGTGTTTGGTAGAATCGTGTCTGCAAAGTGCACCATTTATAAAGAGCCCTCAATTTTCAAAATGCTCTGCAGCATTTTAGCCATATCATATCCATTAAAATCAACTCCTGAATCAAAGACCATACTCTGACTGTCAGAAAACCTCTCTTATTGAGAGATTCCTCTGGATGTACCAATCTGCTACAGTAGCTCTGCTATTTGATATATGAGAATCACCAGTAGGTGATAACACACACAGAATATGATCTTTCACTTCTTACTTTCTGTCAACACAAAGTATTTCTTATTTAGCTTTATCAGTCTGAGCTGAGACATGGCCATGGAAGGACAGGTTACCAGTGTGTGAGTATCAGTGTGTACTATTTTCTCTGAAAATGAGAAAAAGTATAGAATATACATTTTGATATTTTTGTTATTTTGCTTATTATATCTTACTAATATGCACATTGTATGATGTGTACATGATAAATATGTGTATTAATCAAATCCCTAATATATACACATGTAAAATTGTGGCCTGACTTACAAGCAAAAGGTTGTATTCCCTTTCCTATGACTGCTTAAGGGCCTTGACGTCTCAGCATAACGGGAGTCTTTTGGGGAAGGCTTGATGCCTCCTGTATTAGCAGTGGATAACCTTTTCAAAGCTTTCTGCTAATCAATCCCTCCACACACCAACAAGTATCATTCAAAGATTAAAACTAGCTCAATTACTGAAGAAATTGCACCATACTAATAAATGCCTCCATCTTCTCTGATAACTGCTCTCCACACAGCCCTTGAATTGAAAGGAAGGAATTGGGGAAGCAATGTCCCTTGCACTGTGAGTGAAGATCAGGTTCATGACCACCTGAGAAATCTGAATATCCACAAGTGAACGGGTCCCGATGAGATGCATCCAGAGTCCCGAGAGAATTGGCTGATGTAACCACCAAGCCACTCTTGATGATATCTGAAAAGTTGTGATAGACAAGTGAAGTCCTTGGTGACTGGAAAAAAAGCAACAAAGGATGACCCCAGGAACTACCAATCTGTCAGTCTCACCTCTGTGCCAGGAAAGATCATGGAACAGATCCTCCTGGAAGTTATGCTAAGGCAAATGGAAAACAGGGAGGTGATACAGGAGAATCAGCATGGCTTCACCAAGGGCAAATCCTGCTTGACCAACCTAGTGGCATTTTATGATCATGCAACTGCATCAGTGGACAAGGGAAGAGCAACTGATGTCATCTATTTCGACTTCAGTAAGGCCTTTGACATGGTGCCCCACAGCATCCTTCCCTCCAAATTGGAAAGATATGGATTTGATGTGTGGACTTTCTGATAGACAAAGAACTATGTCAACTACGATGACTGCAGCATCGAACCCAGAGAGTGATGGTCAATGGCTCAGTGTCTGGATGGAGAACAGTGACGAGTGGTGTCCCACAGTGGGCAGAGCTGGGGATGGATAGTCTTTAATAGCTTCAACAATGACATCTACAGTGGGATCGAGTGCACTCTCAGCAAGATTGCAGATGACACCAAGCTGTGGGGTGCAGTCGACACCCCAGAGGGAAGGGATGCCATCCAGAGGGACCTAGACAGGCTTGAGCAATGGGCACAGGAGAACCTCATAAAATTCAACAAATCCAAGTATAAGATCTTGCACCTGGGTCAAGGCAACTCCCACTACCAATACACACTGGGAGATGAAAGGATTGAGCACAGCCCTGCCAAAAAAGACCTGGGGGTACTGGTGGATGGGAAGCTGGACATGAGCCAGCAGTGTGTCCTTGCATCCCAGAAAACCAATTGTTTCTTGGGCTGCATCAAAAGAAGCATGGCCAGCAGACCAAGGGAGGTGATCCTGACTCTCTACTCTGCACTGGTGAGATCTCAGAGTACTGAGTTCAGACGTGGAGTCCTCAGTACAGGAGAGACATGGACCTCTTGGAGCATTTCCAGAGAACGGCCACAAAAATGATCCAAGGGATCAAGGCTGAAAGATTCCAGGCTGTTCAGCCTGGAAAAAAAGAAGGCTCTGAGTTGACCTGATAGCAGCCTTAAGTATCTAAAGTGGAGCTACAGGAAAGAAGAGGATCCTCTTTAGCAGGCTCTGTTGGGAAAGTACGAGGGGAAATGGTTTCAGTCTTGAAGAGGGGATGTTTATTTTGGATTTAAGGAAAAATTGTTTTACAGTGAGAGTGGTGAGGTAGTGGAACAGACTGCCTAGTCTCTGAGCAACCTGATCTGGCTGTGCATCTTCCTGTTCATTGCAGGGGAGTTGGAATAGATGACCTTAAAAAAGTCCCTTCCAACTTTAAGAATTCTATGATTCTACATCTTAAAATCATTTCAGAAATATTTCTTTTTATATTACATTACCGATTATAATTACACTATATTTTCACACAGCATTTATTTCTACTATGGCAGCATTGCCATGGCAACCCCAAAGAATGCCAATATACATGCATGTTAGAGCTAATTCTTTATTAAAGAATGAAAAAAAAGAAAAAACGAGTCAAGAATATGTTAGAGAGGTCTGACAGTGTTGTGCGCACAACAGGACATTTATACAAACTTCATGGCATTTTTCCCTGAGGTTGCAATAAAACGCACAGCATTTAATTTGTGTGGTTTTTTTTTTTTTTTTCCATTACATCTTACTTATTTGATTTACCTGCAGTCCTAGAAGGAATTTAGCCTGAAGACACTTGTATTGCAACAGGGCTGAATTTGATTCAATCCTTAACACTGGGCCACAAAAATGACTGCACTGATGGTCTAGAGCATCTCCCATATGAAAAAAAGGCAGAGAAAAAGACCTGGGTCTTTTCAGTCTTGAGGAGACTGAGAGAGCATCTAATCAGTGTAAGTAAATATCTAATGGGCAATACCCAAGTGGATGTGACTGGGCTCCTTTCAGCAGTGTCCAGTGTCAAAACAAGAGGGAGTGGGCACAAACTGTAACATAGGAAGTTCCATACAAACATGAGAAAAAAAATTATTTAATGTGAGGCTGACAGAGCACTGGAACAGGCTGCAGAGAGGTTGTGGAGTCTCCCTATTTCAAGATATTCAAAATCCATCTGAATTCTTTCCCATGTAACCTGCTGTAGGGAACCTGCTTTAACAAGGGTTTGGATCTGGTGATCTTTCAACCTCTGTGGTTCTGTGACTCTGTGAATTTGCTGAGCTTGTTTCTTACAACCAGACAGAGAGCTGATGTGCCCTCGGTGTCCTGGATGCTTTCTTCATGCCTCCCCACCACAGAAGCAGTAGTATCTGTTCTCAGAGGCATATCCTCACATTTCCACCACAAGCATCAAGACTCTTACAGAGAGGCCTTCCCTGGGCTAGAAGTGATGCTTTAGGCCATCACTACTGTTAATGGTCTCCTGGAACTTGAGTATAATCACCAAGAAACTCAGAGCAGGACCAGATGTGAGATTGCTTTGTGCAAAGCTGGATGAAGTGGTGATTTTAGTCCTTATCTTGCTCCAACTGTGGAAAGGTACCAACATTTTAGGCTCTTCACAGAATAGAGAATATAATCTAGACTTCATTAATAATCATAATAAAAATACACTCAAAGTATTCAAAAGGTTGCTCCTATTGCTCTGCTGAAAGTGAAATTGTTGACCTTTCCTTCTGTCCTGTTTTATGAAACTTAGCTTTATTTGACTCATTAAAATGACTAAAGAGCAAGTGGAGGGCTGTAACAGTACAGTAATGTGGGAGGAAAAATCAAATGTCAGACAAGAACTGCTTCAAAAAAGAATGAAAGACCATCTTTTGTGTCATGGATAGAGTCAAAGTTAAAGTTGTCATGGAAACCTTAATTCTGCTTTTTGTGATTTTTTTATTTTTTATTTTTTTAAAGATGTTAGCCTCCTCATTGTGTCAAAATCAATGGGAATTTTGAATCCTATCAATTAGTCAGTAGGTTTTCTCTTCTTTGTCTCTTGTCATTTGACATATGATATCATAGAATCTGAACCTTCTTTCTTGAAGAACATTTATGTAATATACAGGAAAAATGATAAGGTTGAAGTAAAAAGATCTCTCAACAATCATTTATGGAATGGGAAGGTTTAAGAAATGGCAGCACAGTAGCCCTTCTATATGGCTTTGAATAACATCCTAGCCAAGATAATACCACATTCACTGGACTGATTTTAAGTAGCTGGCTTTGGAGTACCATCTGCATGCTGTGACAGTTTATGATTCTAATTATCTGGGATTGCTATTCAGGCTGATGAATTGTATGAAGAATTCTGCTTTCCATCAAATCATTTTTCTTGTAGCACTGATAGCATAATAATTAAGTAGCACTAGCTGACTCTGAATGTAGATAATTCACAGGAATTATTTCTAATTAACAAACAACATAGAATTTACCTTAAATATAATTAAAAAAAAAAAATCCTTAAAATAGTGTATCTTGTTCTGTACTTCATCCACCCTCTTTGACACATTCTATCAAGCAAAAAAGCAAAGAAGGTATTTGTGAATGTTCAGCTTTCCAATTTTGTTAGCTTTGTTTAGGGAGTGTTAAGCATATTGAGCTAATATGCCTGCTCCTTCTTAACAAAGAAATTAAGTACTTTAGAAACACATGGGCTGAAAATAACCAGGACAGTAGAAAACACAGACTGGCTGAGGTCATACACAAGTGGTACATATTCAGTAATCAATTTATCACAAACTACATTATGCACCGTAAATCAGCATTCACTTTGTATGATTAAAATATTTACTAGAAAAGGTAATAGGATTATTCAGTGCCAGATACACAGGGGAACATTAGCTGCACTCAGAATCCAAGGGCACAACATAATAAATAACTAGGAAGTTCAGAACTGGCCAGTTTCCAGCTCCCAGTCATGAAGGCCGTAGGCACAATGAGTTTAGCAGTATAAAATATCTTTTGTGTGCATTGCACCATGATACCTGCAAGAGTCATTTAGTAATCCTCCATGATGAGGCAAATACTGGTGTTTCATGTGAACTTGACAGACACTGTGAGACCGTGGGAAAGAGTCCTTCTTGATTGTTGGCGTCAATTTACTCTAGAAGTGAATGTTACAGTCCTTCTGGAAAGGACTTTAAAGAAAAGTGCAATTCAAGAGCATTTTGTGCAAGATTGTTTTTCTGAAATATATGTGGAAAATGTATTTACTGAATTGCTTCTTCAGCCATTGTGGTTCCAAATCCAATCATGCACTCACTTAGGAAAAAGATACATTTCCATAGAGTATGTGATTAATTTTCTACAGGCTTCTACAGCCTTATTTAGCCTCGGTAAATGTAATGCTCTAATTCATGTTCTAAGCTGTAAGTATTCAAGTCAGTAGAACCTATGGATAAGCTGTTTTTGTCACTGATCCAACCTAGAAGTCACTGAGTTAAAATCAGTATTTGTCATACTTATTCAGTTGATTCCATTGGAGAAAGTGTTGGCTGCATTTAGCCTAGCATTTAAACGTGATCTTGCGGAGTAATACTAGGCATTATGTGGTTATATTTTGTATTATAAGGATACTAAAGATAATTTATTAGATTACTGAACATCTATAGCAAAGAGATTTGAACTTTACCACTGTAAAATGTGTACAACATTTTCTACTGAGTGATGAGAAGAGGTGAAGTTCCTTTTTTCCTGTAAGCTTTAATTTTATTTTCCTATTATTTTTAGATTTGGTATTTATCTTCTTTTCCATCCAGTTTTTAAGAAGATGGGGGAAAAGATAGAAAGAGAAAAATAAAGACAATAAAGACCAAATATTATAAGTATTTGCTTTTAGCAGCTTGGGAGCTTAAAACAGAGACTATGTCAGCAGCCAACGTTAATCTCACTAAGGAGGTTCTCAAATGATTGCCTTGTTCTGCAGAACACATTCTGTTTTCAACATTTGTTAGCAAACTACTAAATATTTTATGTTGTCACAAGACAATACATAAACAGATGCACCTGCCTTTCTTCTTCTTTCCTTCTTGTCAAAATACATTCTGATTGTCTTGAAGGAAAACCTGGGTAGATTTCCCCCATTGGCAGAGAAGTAAGATATAAAGAGGGGGAAAAAAGAAGAAAAGGATTTCTTAAAGGGAGGGACCGTAAAAGCACAAATATTGCATTTAGAAAAGAAACTGGAAATCAGAATGATGGGTCACCATGGTTGTGATTTGTGTAACAGAGATTTATAATGATTTTTTTCAAAAACCGTACAGAAGGTCCCACTTCCTACTGCACAGGCTGCTGAATGTGCCATGCTGCACTGTGCCATCTTTTCTTGCAATATGCACCTCTTCTAACAATTCTCAGTACTCCAGATAAACAGAATAGTTTAGACTACAGAATACAGAATGGCTAGATTTATTTTACGTATGGAATGAGATAGTAATTTAAAAGCCCTGTCCCTTTTTCATTTTGAACTTAAGGGAAGCATTTCCATTTGTTTCAATGGCATATCAGTTAGTTAAAAAATAAAAACGAAAAGGTTTTATTCTAATTTCTTGGAAGAAAAATTTACCATTTTTGTAGTAATTTTACCATTTTACCATAGTGTGATTGATGCAGTAAGTCTATGTTTACTGGAAGGGATTCAATGTTCTGACAAAGCATTTTAGTGAAAGGTGATTCTTTCTACTTCAGTAGAACTATTTATTTTCTAAAAACCTTGCCATTGTTTAGTGTCCCATTTCCATTTATCAAACATTTTGAAACACAAATAACTGTAATTTTAATAAAGGGCAATGATGTTAATGCTCTTAGCAATTCTCTCAGTCAGAATGAGGTTGGCATAATTTTCTTAAGTGCTGATGCTTTAAGCATCAATTCTCTTTCTATTTAATTTACTTCCACTGACAGTTCATACCTGGATTAGTGGCTCACAGTCCTGTGTATTGAGTGGTCTCTTTGAGTGGAAGTGTTTGTGGTTGTCTTATAGGCACTTTAAGTTGGAAAATCTATGTTGTGAGTGGGATCTTCTTTGTATGCAGATGATTTTACTATCTCAGTTTTAATTTATATCTAGTTTTGGCCTCTGATGTTCTCAAGACCTGGTGTTCGAATTAGCATCCTCTACCATCAGCTCTACATTTAAATGTACATGTCCTTCTCATGGCTTCTTAAATCTTTAAACAGCACAAATAAAAGCCATTCTTCCCCAATTACTTTTTGTAATGTTCTATGGTTTTGTATTCCAAATTATGTCTTTCACATCCTGTGATACTTATCCAGAATGAATTATCCCAGCGGAAGGGTGCATCACCCTAAGATTCTCATAACTTATTATTACACATATAATATCATTATAATGTGTAAGCAGCTATCCTTGAAAAAGAGAAGGCTGTGTTAGGCATTATTATTCCAAAGATGCTGGAATGCATCCCTGCTGGTCACAAGCACAAACACATTTAAACAGAAGCTGGGGAGAACAGGCCATGTGATGTAAACATTTCTCTTTGTTCCTTTATTGAGTAAGATCTTGGGAAATTCTTTTGATTTCTTGAGAATGGCACTTGATTCAAGAAAGCCCACTGGAGCCTTTTTATTATCAGGTTCGTTTTAACTAGCATTTTGCTTCTGCAGTACTTCAAATGCTTTATTATCTATTTTTATTAAGCACTACAATGAGAAGGTGGAACTGATTATTCTTCTTCCATCCACTGCAGATTGCTTTGGCCTCATGCATTACAATGTGCTCCTTCTGCCGCTTCTCCTGCGGCAGCTGTGGCTTTGCAGATGAGGGCAGCCTGCTTTGTAACTTCATCATGCATTCACAGACTCACCAGTGTTCTTCCCATGGCTGGAGTGGCAGTTGTTATAAAAAGGAGAGAGGCACTGAACAGACCACTGTCTCAGTAGATGACTCATCAATTATTAATTTTAATTATTAATAATTATTAACTCTTAGACTACCACTCTGGCAGCCTTCTCAGGAGAGGGATTTGATTTTTTGTGGCTTGTGTATTAAAAAAAGACAGGCAGGACAGACTCTCCAGGGGTCATCACAACACCTGTGATCTCTTTGACAAAACACCAACTTATTTCAGAAAGAATCTGGCCCAGCATCATGTCACATGTCCCCATATTAAATCAGTTTTCAAACCAATACAAAAAGAGAAAAAAAAAAAAAAAAAGGAAAAATATTCAATGCACACATCTGATAGCTGAAATATTTTTCTCGAGAGTCAGTTTTGACAAGATTTACCTTCCAGTGCTGTATCGTCTTTAATCCCATTAATGACCTTCACAAAATCACAGAATCACAGAATGGCCAGGGTTGGAAGGGACCTCAAGGATTATGAAGCTCCAACCCCCCCACCATATACAGGGCCACCAACCTCCGCATTTAATACTAGATCAGGCTGCCCAGGGTCCCATCCAATCTGGCCTTGAACACTTCCAGGGATGGGGCATCCACAACCTCTCTGGGCAGCCTGTTCCAGCACCTCACCACTCTCTCTATAAAAAACTTCCCCCTGACATCCAACCTAAATCTCCCTTCCCTCAACTTAAAACCATTTCCCTTTGTCCTGCTGTTATCAACCCTTTCTAAGAGTTGATTCCCCTCCTGTTTGTAGGCTCCCTTTAGGTACTGAAAGGCTGCAATGAGGTCACCCCTCAGTCTTCTTTTCTCCAAGCTGAACAAGCCCAGCTCCCTCAGCCTGTCTTTGTAGGAGAGGTGCTCCAGTCCCCTGATCATCTTTGTGGCTCTCCTCTGGACCCTCTCCAACATCTTTATTGTACTGGGGCTCCAGACCTGGACACAGTACTGCAGATGGGGCCTCACAAGAGCAGTGTAGATGTGGACAATCACCTCCCTGCCCCAGACTTTGGCATTTCCTACCTGCAACCAACTCAGATAGATCAGACAACTGACCTTTTTGCTGACCAGCCTGCACTGGCCTTCTTGGCTGCACTACAGCTTGCACTGCATGTCAGAGGAAGAGAAATATAAAATCCTTGTGAACAGCACAATGATCACTGTATGAATATCAGAAAAAAACTTCAAACATGACATGCGCTGCCCTTTTTGCTATGCTTTAGATATCAACTTTTCTTCATTGGGATTTTTCTGCAGCTGTTAGTATAGTTACTTTTTCTAAGAGAATCTCTAATGTTTGCTTAGGAAAGTGAGGAAAACATGTTCCAAAACTGGTTTGACTAGAGTCAGATGGTACCTTGCCACCATATTGACTAATGTAACTTCCATACTCACATCTGGATTTAATTTTTGCTGTAAATTGTAGTCTCAATTGACCGGGTTCAGACTTTAAAGAAAAAAACTCTTCTGGAAGGTATATATACAGCATTCAGATTTTTTTTTCCCATTATCTTCATATTTTATGCACGAAGTATCCATGATAAGACTTTATGTTAAACATTAAACCTTTGGTAGCGTCACTGGAAGCACACTGACTAGGAGATCTGAAGCTTCAGATTTGTTAGCCTGTAGGCATAATGTGAAATGGATCTCTTTTTACAGTTATTTTCCAAGTTGGGTTTAAAGTGAAAGCATAAGATAAACTTCCACAATACTTGAAGGGAAAAATCTGGAATATTCTTGGTTGTTTTTGTATTTTTTTTTTGTCATAGTGAAGTCTCATCTGAGAGGAAAGAAAACAATGAAGCTGAGAAGGGAAAAGTGGTCTGAACTACAGCAAAATATAAGAGATCAAACTGTAGAATAACCTACCAGAAAAATATTAGTCCTGGTACCTCCTCTATGGAAATCAGATTTGACAGATAGTCATTAGAAATATGCAGTGTAGATCAATGTTTCTCTGTCCCTGGGGGATGTGGTAAGCCTCTGACCATGAATACTGCTAGAGCTTTGTAAAACTTTATTTTCAGTCCTGTTGTGTTTCCTTGATGAGTTTCTAAATTAGAATGATGGACATGGGGAGAGCTGAGTATTGTTAGGGTTTGATATTTTTACAACCTCTCTCCATCTGTGGGCATTTTATAGTGAGATGGGGAACTGTAGTATTATTTTATGTTCACACAATGTTTTCTAAACCAATACATACCGCAAGCTCTACACAAGCATGCATCACTGTTCCCTCCCATCAAGACCAGCAATCTCCAAAAAGTATAAGTGGATAGGTCTTAGATTTTGCAAACAGTTATACATACAAAGATATATTAGACATCAATTGTATGTAAAATTTCAAACATATACACTTCAATGATAATGCTCCCTTACGACCTTACCCAGCTATGGAGTGAGATTGGGTGAGATTGGAGGAAGGAAGTAGGAATTTCACAAGTCAAAGGGAACTGGAAGAACTTTAAGTCTGGCAAAAATAGGGTAGGATAGATGCCCCCTCTAGTGGTTCTAGCATTTTACTATGGCAGAGAGGAAGCAGTCTTCATGAGCAAAATGTAGGGGAATGATTCATGCATAATGAAGGAAAAACAAACAAACAAAACATCTGTGTAGAAGTATGAAGCTCCAGATAGGACATAATTGATTAACACAGAAAGACCAAGTACTCTGTGGCTGAGTTGGCTGCAATTGCAAGAATGTAAAAAAAAGAAACCATAACCCCCAAACTCTTCTGTAAAGAGTTACCTTGAAATGCTTAGGAGCACATGGATGAAATCACTTGGAAGCTTCTTGAAAATACTTTGGTCCACTGCAGGTTTAGAAAGACTGCCAGAAGCTCTCTGTTTTGCTATGGAGGGAGCTGTTACCATATCACTTTCCCAAAAGTTTCCTTTCCTGCCACATGCAAAGTGTAACTTCATTAACTAGCCTACTGCTGCCTTTGCAGAAGTCCTATATTAGCCAAATTCTCTTTGGGTAGCCTTACATTGAACCAAAAGGCATCTCTGGAGGGTAGGAACTGTCTTCTATGTTTGTTCAGGTCTGGGGAGGAAGGAGCGCTGCCACAGGAAATGTTATACTGAACAATGGACAAATTTACACTTTTTCCAAAAGACAAAAGGGTTTATAATGCCTTTGTCCACACACCTTTAATATTGCCTTGTCAGGTCTTAAGTTCTAAGTTCATGTCCACATTCTAAGATGTAAAGACTATTATTTTTTTAAAACCGTGGATCTATTCTATCAGCACATCTGTTAATATCTCATCCTATGAGATAAATTTAAAAGATGTGCTTCAGATTCACAGCCTTTCACTTCAAACATCAGCCTTCGAGGCTGAACACTGTTAGGCCCTGAATATTCAGTATCCCTGTGCAGTGAGTGGGGAGGGTCAGGAATAGAAGATGAGCACTCACAGCATTTGCTGAGCAGGAAGGCTCTGTAAGATATTGTGCAGAAACGCCAAGGCCAGCAGATCCGCAGTGATTATTTTAACTGCAGGCTCTGTTATCCAACTAACCTTCAGCTCAATAAGGGAATTAATTACTCCAATTTCTAAGGTTTCTCTTGCAGACAGAACAAGACGTGAATTATATCTGTCTGGACTCCCACACAATGAGCCACATTGCCCCAGAGCCATGACAAAAATCCATTAAACTGCTAGCTAGATGTAACAAATGAAAATATTTTTAATGTGGTTATTCTGACCCTCCTCAGACAGGATAGCAGACGCAGTTGGTTAATCCCACAATAACCATGCATATCAAAGAACAAATCTAAGGTGCAAATCAACCATCCCTCCTCTGTAGAGGTCTAACATGACACAAGTCCCAGTCAGCCACTGTTCCCAACCTGGTTTCACTCACAAGCTCAGACACAGGTCTCTGCTTTGACCCCAAGAGCCTCCACTAATGGTGCCCAAACCATGCACATCCTCCTTTTGGGGACAATGTTGTTGTCACTTACAGTTTTCAAGTGGAAGATATTTTCTTTCTGAGCAATGGAAGACACAGAAACAGAAGTGGTGGTACTGGTGATGCTCTGCTGCATGCAGTTATGGATACTATTAACAGTCTTTGTATCAAATGGCAGAAGTGGAAAGTAAGGTATTGACAAGTCTTTAAGCACTGAGTGTAATAACTCTCAGCCTACTTTATTCCAATTGCTTCCATTTCTATAAACTGAGGAGTTTAGACAAGTGTTTCCTGTCAAAAATCTTCCAACTGAAATATCATGAGAATAAGTAACTTCTACAACTTCACCACCAGAGTGACATGTTATCTAGTCTCTGCAAGGCTAAATAAGGAGATTTCTGTAGAGACTTGAGGGAGCTGACATGAATAAATGGTCATAGGGATTTTATAGCACTCATACTGCCTGGTGACTAAATATTACCATACTTGAAGCCATGCCAGACTTGCAAAGTCCTCTTTTAATGAGCAAAATTGAGAGTTTTCCCTTAGATCTCAGCCATATTTTCATAATAAATTCTTGAACTGTGATAATCAATGCCCAAGGGAGTGCTCCAAGAAACAGACTTTCTTCCGAGATATTCTGGGATGTAAGGGAACTCATCTTTTGCTAATCCTCTTTACAAAACATGGTACACAGTCATTTATCTGACACTCCCTCTCTTTAAGCTGATGTGGGGGAGAATTGAAGTCAAGTCTTTTTCTTCAGGAAAGCATGGGAAGATCTTGAATCTGTGAGTCTAAACAGATTGTTTCCCATAGGATTCATTTATGTTTATATATTTAATCAATTTGACTTTTATACATGCTTTCTGCCTTTTCAATCTTTTGCCCAACAGAACAAGCATGACAACATAATGCTAGCTTTCAGTTCATATAACGAGTAAAGTTCAGCCAAAGAGGGCTTCATTAATGGAAAACAAAATCAAGGCTAGGGCAACAGCTGCAGCATCTTTTCTCTACTCTGCTTCTCTTCAGCTGGGAGAAGACTAATATGATCATCTTAGGATAAGAGGAGAAAATACACAGCAGAGTTCCTCTAAAACGCTTAGCAAAATTCTCTTCCTCCTCCTTTCCTGCAGCAATAGTGCTGGTGACCATTTCCTCTCTGCCCTCACGCACAGAAGCCTGCAGCTTGCAGAGGTGGGAGAGGAACTGGGCCTGCCCCCTGGGTGGCCTCAAATCAGCATCCCAAGCATTCATAAACATGTGAGAGGTTTCCTGATGAGACATTAAAAACAGCTAGAACTGGTTGAGTTTTTACAGATGAAGTTTGACAGGACACCAAAAATGGCCTGATTTGTCAAAGCTGGCAATGCTCAAGGACTTTTTGAATATATGGACAGAAATCACGTCAGGACTTAGAAACACTGAAATCTCCTGCAGCTCTGATTTATTATCTGAAAGCCAGCTACAACATGACCTAGAGAGTTTTTTCGGTTCATTTTTCTTTCAAGACTGATTGCATTTTTGTACAAGTAGCAGCTGTTGGTATCCTCATGTTATGTGACGGTTTCAGCTTTCACATCTCTGGTTAAAAAAAAAGCAAGCTTCTCAAAGAAACAGAAGAAAACTTAAAATGAGTGTAGCCAGAAGGTGAATAATATGCTTGATTACTTATTTAATGTTTGGGCTTGTCAAACTGGAAGCTTGTTTTGTTGAGCTTCTGTTTTCCCACAAGATCTTCATCAGTCTCTGAACTTCTCCATGCCAACTTCTTTGTACTGAAGCTGTGAATGCTGTAGCACAATTTATACCACCTTTAAAAATAATTCCATAGGAATATTTCATCCTTGCACAAGATCCAATCTAGATTTTCATAGACATGCTGGCTTTAAAACAGAAAGGAGAATAACAACTTTTCTGGAAACAGTTCTGTTTTATGCCAGATGACAGTGCTAGGAGAAATGAAAAATTCTTAGTAATATCTACACTACCAAAACGTCCTCTTATCCTTCCCAGTTTTAAGGATATTTTATCTTTTTGTTAGTCTCTTGAATAAAAAAATGATGTGCAATAAACAGAGTGAACACTCTGCTTCTTTGTATTAGAGATAAAAATGAGCTCTTCTATTCCTTCATGAAAATGCCTGCTCCCAGATTTCAGGAAATCAGCCTCTCTAGCAATTACTCTAAAAGACATACAAAGACGTTTTTCTTCTGCCATTTACAATCCTCCATTACCACATAATACATGTAGTATATGACTAGATCTGCATGCTATCACACAGTGCAATTGGAAGTATGATATGAGCCATGCTGACGCATTTGTCTGTGCTTTCAGACATTCAGATGTTGTCTTTTCTTATGTAGTTCTGATCATGGACTTATATGGGAGTGGTTTATTTTGTGGTTACTGTCCAAATTCTCAAAGCCAAGCACAATTGCATGCATCATCTGGACTAAACATCAGTTCATAGAATCACAGAATCATAGAATTGGTTGAAAAGGACCACAATGATCACCTAGCTTCAACCCCCTGCTATGTGCAGGGTTGCCAGCCACAGACCAGGCTGCCCAGAGCCACATCCAGCCTGGCCTTGAATGCCTCCAGGGATGGGGCATCCACAACCTCCTTGGTCAACCTGTTCCAGTGTGTCACCACACTCTGTGAGAAGAACTTCCTCCTAATATCTAACCTAAATGTCCCCTGTCTCAGTTTAAAACCATTCCTCCTTGTCCTATCACTATTCACCCTCATAAACAGCCATTCCCCCTCCTGTTTATATGCTCCCTTCAAGTATGGGAAGGCCACAATGAAGTCTCCTTGCGGCCTTCTCTTCTCTGAGCTAAACAAGCCCAGTTCCCTCAACCTTTCCTCACAGGAGAGGTGCTCCAGCCCTCTGATCATCTTAGTGCCCTCCTCTGGACCCGCTCCAAGAGCTCCACGTCCTTCCTGTACTGGGGGCCCCAGGCCTGGACGCAGTGCTGCAGATGGGGCCTCACAAGAGCCGAGTAGATGGGGACAATCACCTCCCTCTCCCTGCTGGCCACCCCTTTTTTAATGCAGCCCAGAACATAGTTGGCCTTCCGGGCTGCAACCCCAATTCTTATACTTTTGATAAAATAACTCACATCCTATAAAAATCCTTAACAGTATTTCATGGGGTTTGTATTGTAAGATAAAAAGAAAGATAAAGTAAATAACTAACTTGTATTATACTTCTTTTCTCTTTTATCAGGTATTAGAATTCTGAGAAGTACTGCCAAGACCTGTCACTATATAAAAACAGGAGTGCAACAAGCATTGCACCAGCAAAGAATCTCAGATCTCGTGCAAAACTAAATGACTTCTAATTTTGAATGGAAAGGATTTGAACAGTTTCCACGTTCATTTCTGCTTCTAAGTACAGTTGCTGCTAAAAATCTCAGGAGATTTGGTAACAGTGGCAATTGAAACAATAACTGCTCTCAGTTTGCTGTGCCACTTTGCTTTCAGAACTGCTCACTAAATTGTGTTGCTGTTGACAGTCTCAAATTTCAGCAGTATTTTTCCAGAAGTTCCCCCATCTCCTCATGACATAGCAATGTGTCGAATCACTATTCCAGTCCTTACATTGTTTTCTTTCCCTTCCTATTCCCATTGTTCTTTTTTCTTTTTTTTTCTTTTTTTTTTTTCTTTTTTTTTTTTTTTTTTTTTTCAGGGGGTTAGAATGTGTTTTGCTGTTTACTTTTGTTCAGTATTTCCTTGGGAAAAAGATCTCAGCGATTTTAGGCATCCACCCTGCATGCTGTATGGACCCTTGTAGGCCCTGTTTACTGCTGTGTTAGTCCTCAGTATCTGCACATTTGTGCTGCTCTGATGGAAGACTGTGCTGCTCACCAGCAGGCTGTGGAAACTGCAGGTCTCTGTGCCCTGCACTGTATGCTGTCACAGATATCCAGGGCAGAACCTTGCCATATTTATGCCTCTGATAAACAGTATTCAGCCACAGAACTTACCTTCTTTTTTAGCACAAAATAATAATAGTCAAATATAATGTAAATTTCATGCATTCTTTCTAGAATAGGTACTGGGTCACCCATCTTTAAAGACAGCTCTGACAAACATGGAAGACACCTACATTTTCTAGTTGCCATTGACCATCGCAATGCACAGTTCTCCCCTCAGGCTTGATGTGCCCAGGCACACAGTAGAGGGATCTCAGTCCTTTCTTTCAGCAGTTTTAGACCTTGGGAAAAAATGAAGCAGGCATAAGAGAGAGAAAAAAAAAAAAAAAAAAAAAAACACTTGCAGAAGTTCTGTTAGCCTCTTTCCATTGAGACATCAGTAGCCCAAAGCACAGTTCAATCCTGGTGGAAAGTGACCAGTTCAATGCTAATAGTTGAGCCTCTATTTTTTTCTTTATGGAGTACATTCTTCCTCAGGATCTAGCATAATTTCAAGTGCTTGGACTCAGTTAATTTTAGTCACCAAAAATACAACAATCTGTCCCAAAGTAGATTCTTGAGATTCACGGAATCACAAAAAGATTGAGGTGAAAAAAACCTCATGAGATTTTTTAGTTCAGCCCCCTACTCAAGCTGGGTCACCTACTGCAGGTTGCTCAGGCCCATGCTCTGCTTGATTTCAAATATCTTCAGAGAAGGAGTTTGTGGTTCCCTCTGTTATTTATGGTAAGGGACAGGAATATTCACAGCAAGATTCCTTCCAGTTGCAGAAGACATTTGGAGAGAGGTTGCTCACCCCTGGGGTGTGACAAACTCTTTTTATGATTACAGGAACCTTAAGTCGGAGATAAATTTTACAGCAAGAATAGCAAGAGGAGGCTCTGCACCTCAGCAAGGCATGTTCAGAGGAGCCAAAATCTGAGCTTTTCCCCTTCTGATCCAGGCTTTTCCCTTCTGAACGATTCTCCCTAGACTTGGTATTTGACAGAGAAGAGGAAATTTAATTACATCAATTGTGACCGAATTTTTTCTTGGCTAGTGAAAGGGTCTACTGGTTCATGTGACCGTGAAGATCTCAAGCTAGAATATTGAACAAGAATATTGTATTTCATGTGGTTCTGAGAGTAAACAAAGCATAGCTTCACAGATGATAGAGAGAATAAGTAGTGAGAGGAAAAAGAAAGAAAATTATTGATGGCAATTTGAAAGCAAATTACATTGGTACCATCAGTGTTAATTTCTACTCAGCCTGTGAGGCAAAATCTTCTTTCTAACTCTTTGTCCTAACTTGCAAGAGCCACTCATTCCTGCCCTCAACTCTGCTACACACTGCCTCTGAGATGACCTTTAACACACCTCCTCCCTCCCACTCTTCCAATCTCATTTAAGAAGCTATTTAGCCATGCTTTTTCCTTGTTAGTCCCGTCTGTTTCCATTATCTGTAACTACGCTCTTCCTGCTGTACTCTGAGCTGCTTGCCTGAAAGGCAGGCTAGAGAAATGGGTTTGTTGGGATCACCAAACACTTCTTATCATAATTTATTAATTTATTAAATGAATGTTGATGAAGCCATCTATGTACGGAACAGCCCATGGAAGATTTTGTAGGGAAAGTATAATCTTTCAACACAGTGACAATCACAGAATCACAGAATCGTAGGGGTTGGAAGGGACCTCCAGAGATCATCGAGTCCAACCCCCCTGCCAAAGCAGGATCCCTACACCAGGTAATAAATGGCACTTATATCAGACATGCTTTAGAATCATGTTTGCTTGGACTACTTCAAGTCCCACAGTCAGTCAAAGTGGTATTTATTCCTGGAATGTCCCATCTTGTGCCTGCTTTCAGCCTATTGCAAATAATTTCTTGTAGGCTCCATTATTTTCGCTTGCTGGATATTGATTGCTACTCTGTTTTTTGACATTATTTGCAATGCATTTATTGGCACTATGTATGTCTGCTAGCACAAGCTGAAAGCAACGATGTTTCTTTCTGTGGTGGATAGATTTCCCAGAACTTATAATAGATTTATGGAACTGTATGCATTGAAAGGTGATCTTTTCCAACCCCCCTGCCATGGGCAGGGACATTTTTCACTACGTCTGTTTGTTCAAATCCCCATCCAACCTGACTTGGGATACTTCCACTGATGGGACATCCAGAACTTTTTCTAGGTGAAGTGTACCAGGGCCTTACCAGCCTCAGAGTAAAGATTTTCCTCTCTATTTACAACATGTATCTACACATTTTCAACTGAAAACCACTACTTCTTGCCCTACTGCTACAAGCTCTCATAAAAATACCTTTTTTATAAGCTCTCCTATGTATTCAAAATATGCAATAAGGCTTCCCAAGAGCCTTGTCTTCTGCTGTCTCAACAGCACCAGCTCACTCAGCCTTTCTTCACAGGAGAGGCGCTGCAGTCCTCTGATAATTTTTGTTGCTCTCCTCTGGACCTTCTTTGCTCTAGAATTGTCTTTATTTGTTAACCAACTGAAAGTTATTTGGAAATTTTTGAATTCTGCTATCTCATTGGCTTTGTCTTTATTTGGCATGTGAGTTAAGAGATGAAATCATTTAACCATTAAGAGAATGCCCTGATCCTAGCATCTGTCCTGGGAAGCTCTCTCAGAAGCTTTTAACATAATACGCGTTCACCAATTTTTTCCAGAGAGAAGACTGCAGCTCAACACATTGTCTTCTAGAGTATAGAGTAAATGAGCGAAGGACAATGTAGAAATGAAATTGAAACAATGTGCAGTAAAGAATGTTCTGACTGCTGTCTGCATCTGTACTATTGACTGAATTTAATAGCAAATGATATGTGCTGCACTAAGTTTGGAAAAAAATTACATCAAAAGAGAGTGGAAACATTAGTTCTCTTTCAGTATCTGTAGATATTTAGAGTGAATAGTCTGCAGAATGTATTTACAAGCTTTCAAATTTGATGAAAAAGACAATCTGTGATTTCTCTGAATGTGGCTAAAAGATTTGGTGACCTCTATGAGTTTGCTGCATTTGAATCTTCTGCATGATTCCTGTAGCAATGAGATGGTCATTAGCACGGTCCTTAAAATCTTGCCCTGGTAGGACTGGTAGAAGCTAGAATTTCTTCAGGTACAATAAAAATGCATTAGAGTGTTGTCCTTAGAAGAAAATCTGAAAATAAAATTTGCCTTATTTCATTTTTTGTCTTTTAAATTTCAGAAATTACTTGTAGCTCCCTGAGGTTTCATATGTGGCTTAGTGCTTAGCCTGCCACATTTCTGACCTTTTTCAAGCATTATTTCAAAGTAGAGTTGGAAAGAAGTTCTGATTAGAGATGCCCCCCCTCAGATGAGATGCCTTACTCTTTGCATAAGGGCTGCAGTTCATGTAACGTAGGCACCAGTGTCACCCACCAGAGACCCAGTGAGCATGGTTTATCCTTTCTTTAAGTAAATACCTTAAAAGATGCAGGAGATAACCTATGTCCCACAGGTGCAAGGTGCAAGCTTCTCTCTGTGAACTATGCAGAAAGCTTGTAATTCTGTCACAGTGGTGTCTGTGTCACATGCCAGTCTCCACTGTAGGTACTGAAAGCTCAATCCCAGTGTGGCTGAATTACAGTTCTGCTGTGACCAGATGTGAACAGATCTCCAGACAGTTTTCTCTGAAATGCTCTTCTTATGCCAAGGCCAGGATCTTCTCTACGTTCTGCTGATACTCTAAATTAATTTTACTTCTGGTAAAGCAGTGCATAAAAAGATAATACAGCAACTCATAATTTGTTGCCAGCTGTCTTCAATCTGCGCTGTTCTGTTTTTCATTCCTGTTTAAAGGTAACTCTTTTCCTCTTTAAAGTCTGTAACTGTCTAAATTTGACATTAATTCTAGCACCTGAAACATTCCTGTTTGTGACGTCAAATTGGATGGTGTTTGTAATTTGTCACTGCCTTCCTGAAAACATTCTCAGAAGCATTTACTGTTAGTCTCGGAAGTCATCAGGAAGATACAACTAGAATAAAAAAAAAAAGAGGATAAAAACAGACTTGTATCACCTAGCATTACTACCTTAATCTAAAATAAAAGCAAACTAAAAAGGAAGATGAAGCCCAATTTCCAGGTGCTTCTCAGCAAGAAATGCACTCCTGTATTATTATTATGAAATAAAATATTCAACATAAAAGAACTGTTCCTTTTATTAAGTTAGGCAGACAGGATCTTACATGGGATCAAGGACAGTCTATGCTTGAACCTGCATGAAAAATGGACCACAAAGTCTGGGTTTCCTGTTAGTTTACATTCTTTGATCATCACTGTGTTAATATATGATAGTGTTTTAAATATAATTAATTTAACATGACATTTGTTAGGAAGTCATTAGCCCTGATGTGGTTAGCTGACCATCTAATCCTGCTGTGCCTGAATACTTTCTTACTATGACCTTTGGAAAATTGCAATCAGGACTGTAACTGGCTGAGAACAAGAGAAGTGTTGATTAATTGCTACAGGACTTAAGGTCAATTAAAGAAAGGAAACATGAGAAACTATAAGCCAATTAATTATTAACTGATAGATAACTGTGAGAAAAAAAGAATCTGAATATTTTGCATTACTCAGTAGGAAATATTGTACAAAACTGCTGTCATTTTCCTTTCAACTAACGACTCTGGCAATGGGAACACAGTGGCAACTTTTACTGTATGTAAAAGAGCAATAATAAGCACCAGGTGTCAAATCCCACAGTGTTTTGTAAATATGTCTGTTGTTACCTTCTTTGTTCTTACAATATGGGCAAATTTTGTATAATTTTATTTCTTCATTCTATACCACATTACAGTGAAACATAGTTCAGTAAAGAATAATGCAGTCAGACTTTTAACATTAATTGTGACTTTTTAAATTACTGCTGTTATAAACCACAGTGTATCCATTTGAGGCTGGTAGAGTAAAGGCCATTAGGCTGCCTAGTGATGAAGGTCAAGTTGTAAACAAGTCTTTGTGTTGGGATTGGTAGACTGAGATTCGGAGAAGTCTGTGTGAGGGTTCTCCAGGGCACATTTCTACATTCAGCAGTGTTTACAGCTGTCTGAAATCACCAGGATCAACAACAACTGAAATAAAAGGAAAATATTTTAAAGAGATTAAATTAAAGGATGAAAAAAGTTTGTGAAACCAGGACCTGATCTTACTTCCACCAGAAATCTAACAGAACAAGGGCAATGCTAAAGATAAATATACTAAAATATACTCTTTCCCAGTTCTCAAATTGTTGTCTTAAAACCAAAGCCAAAAGATAATATTTAATGAGCTCATGGGAGAAAATGACCCTTATCTTAATTTTTGATTTAGATACTCTTCTGCCTCATCTTATTCATTTCTGGATAGAGTTCAAAATTCTGAGTCAGTTTGTTATCCATGGCACAGTAACTATTAAGAGAATGCCTTTTCCTGTTGGTGGCAACGTTCATAGAATATTGTAGGTGGAACGTTGATCAAATGTTGATGTGATATTTGTTTTTTTTTTTTTTTTTCCAAATCATCTTAGCTACTGAACAGCCCTGCAACTGACTGATTTCTTCGGAATTTTGTAGTTTACTTCGTTTTTTTTTACGTTGGTTTGGGGATTTTTAGTTTCATTGTTATTACTGATGGTGGTTTGGTTTTAAATAAAAAAATGTTCTTTCAGCTATTGTAATAATCCCTAGCCAAAAGTGCCTGACAGTACCAAAGATGCATTGGGTTATTGTTCCCTGGGTGCAGATATTTTTATTTCCCTTTGCTGCACTTTCTGGGGAATCACCTCTTCAGTAACATGGTTATCTGGTTAATAGATGCCACAGTTTTTACAGAACAAGATGTAGAAGTCTTCCAGAAACTACACAGAGCCCCTCCAGAGAGAAGAGATTGAATCTGTAGGGACAGCAAGAGCTATACTGAATTGAGGATGGGATGTCAGAGGTGGAGATGGCTGGAAACATATGACATGCCAACAGAGCCTCTTCCACCAGCAGACTGGTAGGGACAGGCTCAGTTCTGTGGGAGATGACAGAGAGAAGAGTCTCCATCACAGGAGTCTTCAGATTTTATCAAACATGAACCAAGCATGCACACTAAGAGGAAGAGTTTGGTGAGAGAGATTACAGGAATGGCCATCTGCCATCCAGGTGTGCAATTACAGGAGACTTGTTTCTTTGTGGAAATCCGTTATCTGTTAGGTTGTGAAGAGACTGACAGTTTATCCAGCTCTCAGCCAATAAGCCCTCCTTGCCAGTCATCCATGTGGACAGCAATAATAGTTCCAGGTGAGACTCTGAGACCCCCAAGAACATAAAGAGTAATTTATGGTCACTGCACCAAGGTTGTGAGTGAAAAGCTTGCAAGTCAAGTTGATGTTCTACCTGAAAGGAGCTGTGTGTTTCTTACATGTACAACTGAAAAGATGTTCTTATAAGCAGAAGTCTATGCTAAAGGCCATGTAATGTCCTCTTCTCGGGCTGTTGCATGCAAAGCCAGACAAATCTCATGGTACAATGCAGCATATTTCTTGTCTTTCACAGTTAAGGAATGTGACTTTGCTATCAATGCTGCCACAATCAGAATGTACACAAGCCCTGGGAACATCTCAGAGAACAGAATTTATCAAGGGAACATAGGAGTCATAACAACTCCCAGAGGAGCACCAGTCAACATTAAAGTGTTCATGTTGTGACTGCCTGGTGCTGATGATGGAATTCAAGCTTTTGCTTTTCTGTTCAAAGTGCAGATCCCTTTTCAACAAAATCAACCCTCATATATAAAACAGGAAATACATCTGATTGATTTTTGTTTCCGAGAACATCACACAGACACAGTATGGCCTGGGTTGGAAGGGACCTCAAGGATTATGAAGTTCTAATCCCCCCACCGTATACAGAGCCACCAACCTCCAAATTCAATACTAGACCAGGCTGCCCAGGGCCCCATCCAACAGGCCTTGAACACTTCCAGGGACAGGGCATCCACAACCTCTCTGGGCAGCCTGTTCCAGCACCTCACCACTCTCTCTGTAAAGAACTTCCCTCTGACATCCAACCTAAATCTTCCCTCCCTCAACTTAAAATCATTTCCCCTTCTCCTGCAGTTATCTACCCTTTCAAAGAGTTGATTCCCCTCCTTTTTGTAGGTTCCCTTTTAGGTATTGAAAGGCTGCAATGAGATCACCCCACAGCCTTCTTTTCTCCAAGCTGAAAATGCCCAGCTCCCTCAGCCTGTCTTCATAGGGGAAGTGCTCCAGTCCCCTGATCATCTTTGTGGCTCTCCTCTGGACCCTCTCCAACATCTCTCTGTCTTTCTTGTACTGAGGGCTCTAGACCTGGACACAGTACTGCAGATGGGGCCTCACAAGAGCAGAGTAGAGGGGAACAATCACCTCCCTGTCCCTGCTGGCCACCCCTCTTCTGATGGAGCCCAGGATACCATTTGCTTTCCGAGCTGCAAGAGCACACTGCTGCTTCATGTTAAGCTTTTCATCTATCAAGACCCCCAGGTTCTTCTCTGCAGGGCTGCTCTCAAGGACTGCTCGGTCCAGTGTGTATATATGCCTGGGATTCCTCTAGCCCAAGTGCAAAACTTTACACTTTGCTGTGTTGAACCTCATTAGGTTTACCCAGGCCCACGTTTCAAGTATGTTGAGGACCCTCTGAATGGCATCCCTTCCTTCCACCGTGTCGACCACACCACTCAGCTTGATGTCATCAGCAAACTTGCTGGGGGATCCTTGAATTACCAAAAGATTTGATATGGTCTGACATTCTTTCATGCAGAAAACTATTTTCTTTTCTTTAATTTGCTTTTCTTATATACCATTCTTTTCTGGAATGCCATCCTGTGTAAATGCATAATTTTTCTGTAACAATATAAACTGCTAAAAGATGGGGGGAGGAATCCTTTCACAGAAAATTGGGTAGGACCCAGACAGGGCAGAAGAGAACCTAATGAGTTTTCCTACATAGTGCTATCCTGTGAAAGCTGTGTGACAGGAAGGGATAAATCATGGAATAGAATCATAGAATGATTTGGGTTGGAAAGGACCTTTAAGATCTTTTAGTTCCAACCTCCCTGCTATGGGCAGGGATACCTCCCTCCCTGCTCACAGCCCTGTCCAGCCTGGCCTGGATTGCTTCCAGGGAGGGCGCATCCACAACCTCTCCGGGCAACCTGTTCCAGCATCGCACCACCCTCACAGTGAAGAATTTCTTCCTAATATCTAGCCTAATATGCCCTCGTCTAGTTTAAAGCCATTGCTCTTCCAAGAGCTATTAGGGAGGCAGTCTGCTTTTAGACTTGTTCTCCTGCTCCCACAGTAAATGCTAAGCCAGATTTTTGTGAATGCTGCACATACTGTGCGGAGTCTGTGAGCCTCTTCAACCCCACAGCTATTTATAAAAGCTGATGATTACATTACATTTTTCACCCCAATGCTCCCAAAGGACGTTGCAAACATCTGGTTGAACAGACATGTCTTGATCTGAAACTGTTACAATCCAGCTGCTAAGGCATGGCAACTTCTTAGCATATGGAGGGACAAGGAAAGCTATGGTGTATTTACCTCTATCTTTACCATCAATGTTATTGCTCACTTCAGTACAATTTCAGGATTTCAGTCATCAGACAGGTCAAGTGAAGCAGTAGATTTAAAAATCTAAATATCTGAAAATCAAGAAACAAGAAGCTGAAATGTAGCATCTGCCCTGGGAGGCATCTCATCAGTGCTCATCTGTTCAAGTTCATTCTAGAAAGAAGAGATCCTGAAGTATGCACCCAGGTGTCTGTGCCCCTCCTGGGTGTGGTATCATTGTACCCATGTTTGTATTCTCTGTCCTTCATGTGACTCAGATTTTTAATTAGTGACTTCTGAATTCAGCCCAGAGCACTTGCTTGAGGTAATGCTTGTTTTTAGAAAGTTGTCCTGTATTACTTTCAAATCTTCCATTAATGAAAACACCCTACAGTGGCTAATGAGTAGTCCCAGTAATTCATTCTATTACCTTTGAAAAAGCTCAGAGCATTCTTGCACTAAATCTAGTAAGTGCCTTCTTTCAGCCATGAGCACACTGGATACAGTTTTCAGACACAGATCTTTATGAGCAGATGTCTGCTCCAACAGTAAACTTTTGGCATCTGGTTTGCTTTATTCATGGAAGAGATTGGAGAGCTGGTAAACCCACTTGTTCTGGGAGACGTAGTGTTAAATTTAATACTTTGTAACAGAGAATCTTTCCTTGCTAATACTGAGTGTGATTTCTTAGGTTAACTTAAGTCAATCAATAAAGTTCCTCCCTTTGCTGACAGGTTTGAACGGATTTATGGCATCCTTGTCTACGTCTGTTTCAGTAGACTGAAGAGATTCCAGCCTTGGGCTCGAGCACTTCTATGACCATCTGCACTGTCACATTTTTAGCATTATCACTTGCATGGATTTGTCCTGAAAAAGCTGTTTTTCCCCTGGAATACCAATATTTCACAAGTCTGAGAAGCCCACAAAGCATATTTATTTTGAAAGTCATGGAGAAGCCCTCAGTGAGGTCACTGTAGTTGGATATACAGCTGTGTGGGTACAAACACAGCCTTTCTGCAAACCGAAGGCATCATTATGGCACCACTACTACAAGAATGTAACAATGGAACACTACTGTTCTTGCTCAGAGGTAGGTGGAGGCCTTTGATACCTTTCTTGGGAGAAACTGCCCATCCAGAACTGCTGGGGGAATATTTGGAGGGAATTGTTGGTGTCTGACAGGTATGTGCAAGCTTTATTGTTATAAAATATTATATATATTATATAATATTTAATATTATATATATAGTGAGCAGTTATCTTATGCCTGCAGGATGGATTGGGTTCCCTGCTTGTGCACTCAGAGATCTTTGCACTTGTATCTAGCTGGGAAATCCCAACCTTAGTGTGGTAACCATAGGAGTGCATGCAATTGTTATTGTCTATAACGTGTGTTGACAAGAACAATCAAAACATTCAATATGTATCAGTGCAATGTTTTATATAGAACATATCTGCAAAGGTATGTAAGTGCTTCACCACTTTTAGAAGCTTAACTCCCCCAGATTCAGGGGAAGTAAGTCCCTAAATGCCTCTATAGCCCTGGTAGAACACTAGAGGGAGAGTAGTGGGGTCTAGAACTATTCCTACACACTCTTTGTCCTTTCTTTCTTTATATCTACTGAATTATTCTTACACAAAATATAATTCTTTTTTTTTCCTGAATTTGAATGAGTATATACATTATGTTTCAGTTGCATAATATTACTGCTTTAGCAATAATTTGGCAAATAGAATTGCCCCCCACATTATGTAATGAAACTATAACGCATTTTAGCATTTTTCTGAGATTTAATTTCTTGTAAAGCTATACATTTATAAAAAAGTCATTTCATAAAAATTAAAGACAATGCTTATTCAGTCATCTGTTGCAACCATCTGCTGCTGATACATTATTGTGATTTACCGTCCTTTGTCTTCCTCAAGGAAGTCAACTGTGATTTTATTATTCGTTTCACTCAAAGCACGATAGAGACTTCATTTAACTTACCACTCGAGGTGAATTACAATGTAACCTTCTCCCATCGCTCTCTGCAGTTAAGAGCTTGAAATTTCTATACCAGTAGTATTATGATATTGCAATTTTCTTCATCATTAGTATTTTTGCAGTCTGCTGTATGTTAATGATATTTTAAAACTCACAAGAAAAAGTAGTGCTTCGGAACAGAAGTATTTTGAAGGGTACTGAGTCAGTCAATGGCCTCTTTCAGGTATCACTTAATTTAGTACATCAATTGCCAAGTTCACTAATTTTCTCTTTTTTTTTTTTTTTTTTCCACAAAGAAATGTAGCTTTTATGTTCATGCACTTTCTCGAGTATATTACCTTTTGTATTCTTGTATTAGACGAAGCAACTAAGAATTACATAGTGCTTTTGAGTTAATTGATGTTACCAAAATGTAACTATTTTGACTATTTAAACTGAAATGTTTTCCTAAAATCTTTATTCAATGTTGAGCACTACAATTAGACATGAAAACTTTGTTTTTGCTAGTGCATCTGTTTATATGTACCAAATACACCCATACTGCAGACACATACACACTTGCCTGCACAGACACTATCCATATTTTGATGACAATACTCCATATTTTTCCATGAAGTACAGACATTGGATGCCTTCTGACTTCAGAGATAGCTTTCTGAGCATCAAACTAAAAAAGGGCATGTTTAATCACAAATAAATCTCAGCTGTGAACATTGAGCAGCTTTAGGAGCTTCACCATTCCCAGAAACATTTATGGAAGGAACCAGGGTCAGCAGCAGTGCCATTAGCTCTCATGCAAATTTCAGAGCACTCAATCTAGGCAAAATCAAAGCTAAGCATAAAAAATGAACACAAGCACTCATCTACCCTTTATGATATTAAAAATTACTCTGTCTTCAGTATGTCACACCTCCTACAATGGAAAAAATAGAGAGGACAGCTGCATATAGATTAATGGCTTTTCAAGTAGCTATTGTAATATACACACACAGAAATTGGCTGTGCTTCTTGCTCTGAACCACAGTTTAATGCATGTGAATAATGCTGCTGTTCTCACAAGTGAAATCTGGCATTTTAACTGCAGTCTAGATTATGCTAATAATTCCATAAGTGGTCATGACCAAATTATGGAGCTCATCTTGAATGGCAGAAACTGAGCAAAGCAGATTGCATTTTGCCTTGATATTTTGAAAGTCCTTGAAAGGAGGATATCACAGCCAATGATAATGGTTTTGAGTTACCATAAGAAGAGACATTGTCTAACAGTGTGATCTCATAGAACCTGCCCTGTAACTGAGTAACTGCATTTACAGTACTTAGCCAGAAGTTCTGTCTGTGTTTCCAACCCCCTGACCCTTCACTGGCAGAACTGTGTGTGTAACTGTCACGGTTTTATGATTTTTGTTATCAGTATTCCACATCATAGCATCATAACATCATAACAACATGCACTGAGAGCTGAAGAGTTAATGCTCCAGACCAGGGTACCTGTCCCAGAAAAGAACTACTGCATACGCCAGAGGACTTTGCATTCAGAAAAGAGATAAAATTTCTGGCAAAGTTATGGGACCAGGCTCCCTTCCCTTCTGTTCACTCCGACTGCATGTCTCACCTCAGCATTAGAATAAGATCTTCAGTTTTTGGACATTCTTCCTCATTTTATTTATTAGCTCCAATTCTAATTATATTGTATTATATTGTTTCACAGTGTCTTATATTATTTAGTATATTATTTTGTTTCTCCTCAGATCATTGCCACTGTTTTGTTTTAGGCCCATCTCTCTATCCTTTTCCTTTATCCCTAGGGATAGCCCTTCCGCCCCACGAGTCACAGGACCAGCTTAAATCAGTTTATAAATCATTGACAGTAACTGAAATAAGTATAATGAAGTTTTTCTACTCTGAATTAAAACTAAATGGAAATAGGAATGATTATGACTCCAGAGTATGTTAATAAATCCAGATAAGTGTCACAGGACAGAGGAAGGAGATAAATCTCTATTCTATGTATATCCTTGATCCCAGGTTCTTTCCATTTCTCCTCCCATCAAAATATACTACTACTACTGCTACCACTACTATTAATACTACTACTAATTCTTCTACTACTACCAATAATAATAATAATAATAATAATAATAATAATAATAATAATAATAAATTATTTTCCAAACAAGGAGTTTAAAATAAATACATCTTGGAAAAAACAACCTGCCTGTTTTTCCTACAGAGAAGCCTGCTTCTCTCCTGAATATAAAGAGAAGACTGATCATTGGGAGAAGCCTATCATACTCAAAGATGAGGAACCTGTGTCTTCACATGACATGAAATGTGTGACATTCAGTCACAGCTTGTTGGAGATGCCACTAGATCAGTCAGGTTGAAAAAAAAATATTAGGGGCATTAATGGAAAAAAAAAATAACACATATTTTAAGGATCATTAATAGAAAGATACAAATTTTTATTCAGGAATCCTCCAAGCTGAATTACACTGGAAACTGGGAAAGCATAAAAGCTTATAAGAAACATAAAAAGAAGAACAAAAACAAAAAGGAAAAAGGAAAAAAGGAAAAAGGAAAAAGGTAAAAGGTAAAAGGTAAAAGGAAAAAGAAAAAAAAAAGGAAAAGGAAAAAAGGAAAAAGGAAAAAGGAAAAAGGAAAAAGGAAAAGAAACATCTTTTGTGCTCAACTAAGTCACTGGCCTGCTGCTTGTATTAAACATGCAATTAGAATTTAGCAATTGTGAACAAAGAAAGACAGAAAGAATTGAAAGCTTAAATTGCTATTTCGGCTGCTAGGAAAAAATGAGTGAATTTGAATACATTTGGATACATTAGGTATACAAGACCTGGGGTTCATTTAGACAGTGGGAATTATAATCAGATCTAATGTGAGTGGATGTAAATTCATTTCCGTAAATTAAGCCAGAGATGTACTTAGTTCTGTATCCCACTCACCCTTAATTTGTTGCATTTTTTTCTGTTTTCTCTATAACCCTTCACAAGTACTTCACCTTCTTATGTGCCATCCTTTTCACCTAACTTTGCCCTTTTAAAAGTTAGGTATCTATCATAAACAGCACTCATTGCACAGACAATGGAAATTGCAACTTGAACAACTGGTTTTTCCCTCTGGAATAGCACAGGACTCACCCACTGGGATTGTTAAATCTTGGGGAAAAAGAAGAACTTGTGAAGCCACCACGTACCCTTTGGTCAGACTTCCTTCCACTTGGCACTTGCACTAGCATTTCCTATTGCAGGCTGTGAACCTCAGGGTGGATTTTAACAATCCAGGCATCCACTGGGAGGACAACACAGCCTCGTGCAGGCAACTCAGAATGTTGCAATGCTTTGCTGGAGACTATTTCCTGATGCAAATGCTGGAACAGCCAGACAATGTAATGGTCTACTTGACTGCTGCTCAAAAACGAAGAATAACTGGTAACGAGTGTAATCCTGGATAAAACTTAGGGCCATGGTGACCATGATGCAGTTGAGTTCAGGTTTTGGAGGAAGAGTATTTAGACTCCGACTTCCTTAAAGTCAACGTTGACTTGTTTAAGTCTCTGTTAGATAGAATCCCTTGGGAACCTAGCATCAGAAAAAGGGTGCCCAGAAAAGCTGGTGGATTTTAAACAAATATCTTATGGAGAGATTGGGAGTGAATAAGAAAATGTGTCAGAAGACCTTAATTAAACATGATGTTTCCTCCTATTATAAAACAAAAAACAAACAAAACAAAACAACAACAACAACAACAACAAAACATTATGAAAGTCATAAAAATAGATCAGACTGCAAAAAATAATGTAGTAATGGATAATATTATCATGATTGAGATATATTTAAAATCTTTATTTTCCCTAAGTCTTCACAGACAAGGTGTGCTCCCAGGTCTTGTGTGTATTGGCTCTTTTTGAGAAGTAGATGGATAGCCAACAGCAGAGGAATAACAAATTAGAATTACTACTGAGTGAATGTTCCTCTTGGTTTGGTGCCTGTGAGACCATACATGAGGCAATATGTTCAGTTTTGAGCTTTTCATCACAAGAAGAACACAGATATACTGGAGTAAGTCCTGCAAAGACCATAAAGGTGATCAAGGTACTGGAGATTATGATAAAAGGAGTTGAAAGAAATGGATTTGTTCAGCCTAAAGGATGCTCAAGACAGATTTATTGCTGTCTTCAACTGAGAAGGCCTCTCAAAATGAAGAAGTAGAAAAAAACAAATCAGGTTATGACAAGAGAAATTCCGATTAGGTACAAGGAAAAACAATCTCTGCAATGAAGTCGGTCAAGCACTGTCACAGGTTTCCCTAGGATGCTCTGGATTTTCTGTCCTTGGAGATACTTAGAAATTGAATGGGCATGGCTCTGAGCACAGAGTCATCAAGGGGAAATAAAAATGGAACAACCTTATTATCATATATCTGTGATTAAAGGATTACTTATATGGATGACAAGGGTGGTGGATATAACATGTTATAGACTGAAAGCTGATTGCACACTGAAAAAAACAGACATTAAGGTGTGTTAAAAAAAAGCTGGGCTACAGGACTGAATTGTAATACATTTGGGAGTAGCCAGTGGAACATCATCCAGATAATATCTATGAAAAAACTGTGTAGCCTAGAGACTGATGTTGGGACAAGCAATGTTCAATAATATCATGAGAAATCTATAGGTTTTCTTAGGAAATGTATTAGCTAAGAATTATGCAAAACATACAAAATTAGAGAGGGTTTTCATATATTGAAAGGTAATGAGTCCTCCACAGTTCAATAGGATGGAAAAATCAGGCACACTGGGTTAAGAAAAAGTCATGCAGTTCAAAAGGCGAAATGTAAGCTCCGTGCCCAGCACATCTGTACAAGCTTCAGCAGAGTCAAAGCACTGAATGTAGTTGATATCTGGACTGAGAGAACAATACAGTTGTCTCCTACCAACCACTTTGTAATAGAAGCCTGTTGTGTTCTCTTAAGTAGAATTTTTCAGTGAGGTATTCTAAAGCACCTATTTCACTGAAAATTGCAGCATTTCTGCATCAGAGGGGAATATAATCAGGCTGAGAGGCCTCAGCCTTTCTCTGAAGTGAGTATAGCACTTTCCTTGTAAGAGTCACTCACAGTTGTAGTTATTAATGTCACAAATATTTCTCTGAGTCAGAAGCTGCCTTTTGTTTCATGTCTGTACAACAGCTAGCAAAGTCAGATGAAAGTTTGTTTGCATCTATGGGACACCACAGTATAATATGTGCTAAATATACATTTTATACCTTGATTATAATATCAAACTAATAACAAAAGCACTTTTTCTTCCTTCCTTTTTTTTTTTTTATGTGTGTGTGTGTGATTTATGAATTCAAAAGTAAGAAAATTCAGCTATATATGATTCATTTTTAAATAAAATTTCCCCTTAAAAGAGCTTTTAAAACAAGAAGAAATGCAGCGTACCAGTAGGCCATTACCCTTCGTGCATTGCAGTTTGCTCATTTTAAATGTACTTACACACTGATTGAAGTTAATGATTGAATCTTCTGCTTTAATTACCAGTGTCAGAAGTAATTTATCAACAGAGAAGTAATTAATCTGTGCTTTAATAAGCAATATCTAATATGATCTGTAAAAGAATTTTTAATCTTCTTCCTGGCCCTTAGAAATCCCAAAGATATTTTTTGATGAGATTAAGTGAAAACAACGTTTTCCTAAGTTATTTGCTACAACTAGTTATTAGCTTTTACTAATTAAAAGAAATGTGATAGGGAATACAGATTTTTTTTATAAAACTCAAGTATAGGCTTCATTCCTCAAAACAACAATAAAAGTATTTTAAACCCTTGATAGCCCAGTTATTCACAGAATACTCAGTAATTTTACATGCAAATCCACAAATCCACAAATTGGTGCTATAGCCATCTTTGTACATATAAATGAAATAAGATATTTCTTAAATTTGAGGAGACTAATACAATCTACAGGTTGGTGCGAGTCACTAATAACATTAATGATATCACTGCATTGAAGATAACACTCATAAAGCATTCAAAAAAAGCCAATAAGTTGACATAGGTCAGCATGATTACATTTCTATTAAGAACAAATGAATAGGGCTTTTATACTGTAAAAGATCAATAAATTAAAGGTTGCTATAACACACATATGCCTTTAGAAGGGAATAGCATCCTGGTAGGAAATTCAATAGGTGTGGCTAATAACTAACTGCAATGAATAAATCAGACACGATGAGAAGTACTCACTCTGATGCACGACTCTGCAAGACAGAAATTGCATTTCTTAGAATAGCAGAGTATTTACTTGCTTAAATATTTCAGCATTGTCTTAAAATAAAATCTTATATTTTACCGAAGCATGATTTTGCCTAATTCTTTCTATCACTGGAAAATATTATAGAAATTGTTTTGTATCATTCACTTGCAAAAAGAAGTTACAAAACATGCTGTCTTTGTGTTTCTTGTTGAAATGTAACACTGAAATTCAATGGTCACTCACTGCCTGGAAAAAAATTGATTAGAGAAAACCTAAGTTTGGAAAAGCAGATTATCATTTTCTGGTTTTGGAACTAATCATGCAAAATAAACTTATTTTTTTTTCTATTATTCTCTTAACTGAGCATACTGATTTCTGTGTATAACATTTCATGGTGTGCACTGAAGGAAAGAGGTGCCATCCAGTGGATCTTTGACAGGCTTGAGCGGTGAGCCCATGAAGTTCAAGAAGGCCAAGTACAAGATCCTATGCCCGTATCAGAGCAATTCCAAGCACAAACACAGTCTGAAAGACAAGTGGATTGAAAACAGCTTTGACAAGAAGGACTTGGAGGTGTTGGTTGATGAGAAGTTCAGTATAAACCGGAAACATTTTTGCAGCAGCCTAGGAAGCCAAACCATATCCTAGGCTGCATCACGTGAATTATGACATGTAGGTTCAGGAAGGTGATTCTCCCTCTCCATTCCTCTCATGAGACTCCACCTGCAGTACTGCATTCTGGGATCCCCAACATAAGAAAGACATGGACCTTTTGGAATAAGTCCAGAGGAGAGAGATGAGGATTATTAGAGTGCTTAGAGTACTAGTCCTATGAAGAAAGGGTGAGAGAGCTGGAGTACTTCAGTCTAGAGAAGACAAAGCTCTGGGGAGACTTCATGGCAGCCTTCCAGTACCTAACGAGAGCCTACATGAAAAGGAAAAAGATATCAGGAAGAAATTCTTTACTATGAGTGTGGTGAGGCACTGGAACAGGTGGTCCCGAGAAGCTGTGAATGCCCCAGTCTTGAAAGAGTACAAGGACATGTTGGACACAGCTTTGAGTAACTTGGTCTAGTTGAAGGTGTCCTTGCACATAGCAAGACAGTTGGGCAGTCTCAAATAGACAATCTTTAAGGTCCCTTTCAACCCAAACAATAGATGATTCTATGATTATTTCCAGATGATCAGATGACCTCAATACAGAAAGGACATTGAGGTGCTGGTGCAGGTCCAAAAAAGGGTAACAAGGCTTGTGAAGGGCTTGGAGAATATGCCCTGTGAGGAGAGATCAAAGGAATTGGAGCTATTTAGTCTGGGGAAGTGGAGGCTGAGGGGAACTTATTGCTTTTTTCCAACATCTGAAAGGTGCTTATAGTGAGAGCGGGGCTGGTCTCTGCTCACTGGTGATAGGATGAAGGGAAATGGCCTCAAGTTGCACCAGGGGAGGTTTAGGTTGGATATCAGGAAAGACTTCTTTACAGAAAGAGTTGTTAAGCACTGGAATAGGCTCCCCAGGGAGGTGGTTGAGTCCATTTGGATGTGGTGCTCAGGGACATGATTTAGCAGAGGGTTGTTGGAGTTAGGGTAGTATGGTTAGGTTGTGGTTGGACTTGATGATCTTTGAGGTCTTTTCCAGCAGTTCTATGATTGTATGATTCTACTATTAATTTATTTATAAACGCTTACAAACTAAATATTTCATGAAACATAGCACAGGTATCTATTTACACTGAGAGAGGACTGGTAGTCATTTACTTTATTGAATGCATTAGTCCTGTCTTCAAAAAATTTCTGTCAGTAATCATAAGCAGAAATTCTAGGCAATTCAAAGAGGACATCACAATCAGCAGGTAGCAAGTAATCACAATGAAGAATTAAAAAAGTAAGAAAGAAAGAAAGAAAGAAAGAAAGAAAGAAAGAAAGAAAGAAAGAAAGAAAGAAAGAAAGAAAGAAAGAAGTAAAAGAAAGAAGATAAAAGAGAAAAAAGAAAGAAAAAGATAAAAGAAAGAAGAAGATGGAAGATGGAAGATGGAAGGAGGCTGCCATAGGCTTAATTTTGTGAAGAATATGTCATCACATACGCACAGACACATACACAAAAGAGCTTGAGTAGTTTTAATTTTTCTAGCAAATTATTTATTGAATTGGACGTATCTAAAATATAAGAAGTACTCTGTAATTAAAATCACTCTAATTTCTGACAATCAGATTTCAAAAGGGTAATCCTACTTAAGCTGAATAAAGTGTGCTAATGTCAGATATAAATGAATGACTACAGATGTGGATAAGGAAAAGTTAACATTGTTCATCAGATGTAATTTGAGAGCAGTTATTTGATTACTTATTCCCTATATATCCAATCCAAACTGCTTGTAAAAAAACTGCAGGTCCACTACTGCAACACTGTCTGATTACGAGTTTCCTTTGTTGTCATAAAAGAGTGAATCTGTCAGTTCTACCCAAGCACAAAATTTACTCTCTCTGATGCCTTCACTCACCTTTGGAAACAAATTATGCCATTTGGCAGTCATCAACCTGATCATGAGTTTGTCAAAATAATTAATTTCTGAATAGTTCTTACACTCTATTTTACCTTCTCTGTTTTATGCACGTTAAGTTTTCAGAAATCTCTAATACTATATTATTTACACTACTATATATATCCAGTTCTTTCAATTATATTTATATCATACCTTGTTTCTGTTCTACATCAGTTAATTACTGTGGCATAGTTCAGTATTATTATTATTATTATATCATTCAATTATATTACCTAGTTCAGTTAGCTTTTGGAACTTCTACCAAGATATATTTCCTGTTCTCAATACGAAAAGCAACTTCAACATCAGATGTAGTAAACATCCTTCCTAATTTGACTTTTTTTCTACTTGCTGTTAATGCATTTTGAGGTGGTGAGATGTAAGGTGAATAACCCAATGTGATACTTCCAGCATCAAAAAACCACGATATTTTCCAACAGGTGTACTTCAGTTAATGTGTTTTAATTTAATGTATGTGGACTTTTTTGTTTGCTACAACTAACTAGTTAGAAAGTATGGTGCATTTCATTTAATGAAGGATGAGTGGGTGAATTTGCAGTCTCTTTAAGATTTGAACTGGACCATAAAAGGAACAACTTGAAGAAATATCCCTTTTACTGAGCGCTCAGTTGCATTTAATTAGAGAAAAAATTCTAAAGACGGGAACTAGAGAATTAGAACAATGAACTAAGGGAAAAAGGTTTGTGAATAAGCATATTAAATGTAAAAGAACAGCCAAATCTTCCCTTGGAGGAGTCCTCCTTCCTGTGAGGAGAGGGTGCAAAATCAGGTTGCAATTTATAAAAGCACTTACAGGCAGCTCTGATCCAGGCTGGAGCACACAGTAACATCCATCTGCACTGGATGATCCTGGACTGTCTCAGAGATATCAGGTTGTTCATGCTAGAGCAGTACAGTGAGCTCTGCTGTGAGATCAGAATGGACTAATGCTGGACTTGTCCCGCACATGGTAGCACATTCCCATGTTACGCTATTTGATGGCTAGGTTTGATACATTTTTTTTGGTTGTTTTCATGAAAATAACACCCAAGTTTTGTAGTAGATACTGTTGTGGCAAATTCTTCTGTATCGTGTACTGCCTAAACACCCTTTCATTTCACATAGACTTCTCCATCCGTTGGGCACTCACAAATCAGCTGTCTTCTCACCTCAGAGCCCATTCTGACAGGCTGAAGGGTACCCCGAGATCATGGAAAGCTCAATACATGTGGTCTTTTTTTCACAGGGATTCAGAGATCACAAACCGATCAGTTTTGGCTTCCAGAGCTAGATTTGGGCAATGGCTTTAAGCTGGAGGAAGGTATGTTAGGCTAGATATTAGGAAGAAATTATTTACTGTGAAGGTGGTGAGACACTAGAACAGATTGCCTGGTGAGGTTGTGGATGTCCCCTCCCTAGAAGCATTCAAGACCAGGTTGGATGGGGCTTTGAGCAACCTAGTCTAGTGGAAGATGTCCCTGCCTATAGCAGGGGGCTTCGAACAAGATGATCTTGAAGGTCCATTCCAAACTGAACATTCTATGATTCCATGATTCTATGATTCTATGATTCCATGAACCTTTTGATCCTATCACTCTTTCTAGTCCATACTGACACTATGTCTATACACACTCTCATGTAGATAACAAGGCATCCTTTGACTCTGAACTTCTCCACCTGTGCAGACACTGAGAAGGCTGTGTATCCCAATTCCTTCTCCCCTCACATTTCTATTAGGATGTTCCTTTTCTTGCCACACAGCACTGCTGTAACCAAAGGCAGTAGTGGCTGCCCCTCTCTACTTGAAGCACTGCACAGATGTCACCACTGTCAAATCTCTGCTAAAGCTCTAAAGACATTAGCATCCTGAAAAAAACCTTATGTAACTCTGAAAACAGCTGTTGTTCTGACCAGGAGACTGGACCAGGCAACAGATGTACTATCCAACCTAGATTTTCCAATGATCTTACTAAAAACAATGTTCTTATCAGCCCTCGGCATAGTTTTCATGATTACTGCATTCTTATTTTAGTCTCTATTTTTTTTCTCCAAGACATTTCAACAGGCCTCTCAAAAACATATATAGTGTATTGACCTCATTAACTTTTACTGAGCCTGGATGGTGTGTAAGGGGAAAGTTCAGAACTCATCTACCACATAAAAACCTAGACCCAGAGATATGGCAGAAGAATGTGGAAGGGGTTGATGTAGATAATATTTTCTATGAATGTTTATAGTATTTAATGCTATTCTTCTTTAGTTCAGCTAGAAATGAAATTCTATGCTTGCTGCCTGGAGTGAGGAATTATTTAGATGTGTGAAAAATGCTGGTGTTCATCATTGTGCCAAATGGCAGAAGTGCTGATCACAGCTGAAACAAGAGTTGTCATTCACATTGTAAATGTTCTCATGTGATGGTAGAATCACTTGGTGGCTGATATCTCCACTGCTCAGACATAAAGAGTTTCTTTTCAAAGTGCTCCAGTATAGAAATCTACATGCACAGTAAACCAAGGCATGGAACAGACTGCCTGAGGAGGCTGCAGTCTCCATGGTTGGAGGTTTTCTAGCCCACTGGGGAATGCCCTGAACAAACAGGATTAACCTGAAGCTGATGCTACTGTGAGATAGAGGTTGGACTAAAGACATCCTTTCCGGGTTAATTATCCATTATCCCAAGGCCCATTTTTTGCTAATAAATCCTCTGTGCAGAACCGTATGTGTTTCTGCATTTGAAAATTTCTGTTCAGAAAAAATCTGAATAACTGAGTTCTGATAACAGAGCTTCTGTGAGTTTCATAGAGAAAAATAACTTCTATTCCTTGACTCTGACATGTGTGAATACCAGGTGATGGAAAAAGAGAACTCAATGAAAACTGTTCCTCACCTTTTTGGTTTATTACTTCATCAATACATTGACCCATGTTTCCTAACAGGACCAAATGCAAAAATAATTGTAGTCCTTGAAAACAACTAAAAATGTTGGTTGTTTTCTTATTCTTTGTGTTCCAGAGAGTCAGCAGACATGCTTCTGTCCTGAAAATTCCTAAAAGGCTGTGAGAAGGAACAACTTGACTGATATATCAAATTGTGTTGTACTCACGTTTGGCATGGAGTCTCCTTTCCTAAGGCTTGCAGGCAATCTTGTTGCACTCAGTCTTCCTTTGACCTTTCTTCACTCCAGCCCCATACAAGTAGCACTTGCTGCTGGAGTTTTCTGTTGCTGCCATCAAAACATCTCTCTTCACTGTTCCACTGTAACACCACCGATTCACTCCTGTTTTTCAAACTTTTGCTATAAAAGGGAAGGAGAATGTAACAGGAAGAACGTTATAGAGCTTGAAATATATTTAAGACAAAACAAACATTCATTTTACAAGCTGTCCTCATCAATTTACAACCTATGACTTTTGTATCATGAGATTGCAGTTTTTTGTTTTAGGTGAAGACTATTCACCATAGTCAATCTTAGACATGATTAATTTGTTCCTGACTTTTAAACAGGTTAAGTTGCTTTGCTACATTTTCTGACACATTTTCATTTTTAATGGAAATATCATTCACAGGTAATTTTTTAAAAAATATGTAATTCAACTGTCTTTTCAATGTTCGGGTTTTTTTATTTTTATTTTTTTATTTTTATTTATGTCTTCTTCTCTCCACCAGATTTTAATGGGAACACACCTTTGGGTTCTCCTTCTCATTGAAACTCTCCAAGAAGCTTGGATGGGATGTATGTGTCCTTATTTAGACCACAGATTTGCTGGAGAAATAGAAGCTAGGCAGAGAAGGGAAGAGATCAGAGTGTTACATGGAGATAAGAGAACACCAAAACAGAAAGAGAAGCAGAGGAAAAGGAGGTCTGAGATCATGAGAGAAAGGAGAGAGAAGCAATAAATGAAGGTCAAAAATCAGTTGGAAGATGGATTTCAACTCTCAGTACAGCCCAAAGGATGTTGTGGGGCAATAGCAGCTCATCTGACTGAGTGAGGTGGAAAGAAGGGAAAAATTATCTGTTTGGGTGTGGGAAGAAGGGAAGGAAAAAGGATAAGTGGAAAGATTTTACTTGTTGGAAGGGGAAAGCATTCAGAGCTGGCTAAGAAAGGTGATGGAACAGGGAACTGGGACCTGAAAAGGCTGAGGGACTGGGAAACATCTGGAAGGAGAAAAAGGGCAAGGATGCATTCGTGGAGGGGCTGCACAGCAAAAGTGACGAACTTGAAAGAATCATGGAACTGAAAAGAGCAGCATTCAGACATCGAAGACATCCAGTGTTAGAGATATCAGAGGGGAGAACTGAACTGGTTGGTAAGGCAGCCACAGATATGTATTTAATTAACATAGACTGCAGTCCTATCCTTGCCACAGAATGAATATTTGGTTATTATGGACCCTGCTATTGTTTGTGCAGAGGTCTCACTTCTCTTTTCTTTTATTCTAGTTAAATAAATTCAGAATTACATGTAATTACTGAGAGAAAATAACTACTATAAAAATAGAAAGAAATTAATTAAAGACAATCTGTTTTGCCTAGACAATGTTCTGCATTTCAGAGCTGGTTGCTCTGGAAACTTTAAAAGATACCTGTTCATCCTGAACTGAGAAATGATCTGATTTATGAAACCACACCATCAAGTAATTGTCAAGCAGACAGTGAGCAACCTCAGCAAACTGGACAAAAAGTGAGCAGATTACTGGAATTGTCTCAATATTAGGGTCATACTTGTCCTCCACGGGCAGTTCTACAGTACTTGTTTTATATCATACTTAACACTTTTCCTCCTATGCAAGCTTTTTCTGGTCAGAATAAGATTCTCTCAACAGCTTCTTGATGTGGTCCTATTTCAAAATCTTTCACAATCACATTGAGAATTTCCTGCACAATACAAACTATAGTTATTTCCATGTTTGAGAATATAACAGAGCATTAGTTTTACACTGATATTTATGAGTGTTTATACATATTTCTAAGGAGCACCAACCAAAGCTGTGTTTCTGGTGCACACCTTCAATTCTTGTGAAGCTGGAAGACAAAATGATTCCTCATGTAGCTCCAGTGCATCTATGAGAGTTACATCAAAGAAGATAGATTTTGTGCATTTTGTTTTCATAGTCATGGACAGTAAAAGCCTACAAATGACAAAATCATAAAATTTTATCTTATTTCTATTATATCTATTTAACTCATGTGCACAAATTGTAGACAAATAAGTAAGCATAGCTTTGGATGGCTGTCTTGTCCTCTTCATGCCTTGGCATTCAGAGCAGAAGTAATTATATACGGGTAAAAATAATTATATAAACCTCTCTACTAATAAGATCAAGACATTTGGAGTAGGGAGAAACAAAAACAAAACAGTAACACCACTCAGCATTGAGTCTTGTCTCTAGCCAGAGTAGATGCAGCATGAATACTTGAGAGTACTGTGATGCATAAAAAGTTAAAATATGGAAATGTATGTGTGTACTTATGTCTTCATTTCAGCACAGACAGTGTTAATAACACACTGATGTTTTTTTAATTGCTGAGTGATGGAAATGCGACCGGAGCTGGGCCAGGTCACTTGGCAAGGAAGATTTGCCACCATGATGGCTCTGTGGCAGGGGTCAGGGCAGAGCCTGGACAGGGGTCTGAATTAAATAAGAGCTTATTCCATGCTGTGTGACAGCATGCAGAAGGCCATAAAGCACTGGGGAGTTGGCCAGGGAACAGCCACTGCTCAGGGAGCGATGTGTGTTTGTTGGCAGGTGGTGAGTAATTACATCTGCACTGTGGATATATGTATATATAGAGAGATATATGTACATACATACATAGCTATAAATATAGTTATACAGTTATAGATAATCACATTGTTTTTTCCATCTTTGTATTCTGTCTTAGTAAATAATTTTTATCTCAACAAGCTCACTCTATTTTGTTTCCAGTCCTCTCCCTTATCCCACTGTGAGGAGGGATTGAGAAAATGGCGGTGTGATGCTGAGCTGCTCCTGGGTTAAACCACTGCAACGTATCACAGAATCATAGAATCACAGAATGGTTTGTGTTGGAGGGAACCTTAAAAACTATTCAGTTTCAACCCCCTGCCCTGGGCTGATTGCCCCCCACCAGCTGAGGACCCAATCCAGCCTGGCCTTGAGCACCACAAGGAATGGGGCACCCACAAACTCTCTGTGCAGCCTGTGCCTCACCACCCTCCGAGTAAAGAATTTCCTTCTAATACCTAACCTACTTCTCCCTTCTTTTAGTTTAAAACAACTACTCCCTGTTCTGCCACTATTTGTCCATGTAAAAAATTGGTTTCCCTCCTTATTTATGAGGTCCTTTTAGGTACTGAAACACCACAATGAAGTCTCCCCAGATCCTTCTCCAAGCCAAACAAGACCAACCCCTTCAGCCTATCTTCTAAGGAGAGGTGCTCCAGCCCTCTGATCAACTTCGTGGCCCTCTTCTGCACCTTCTCCAACAGTTCTACATCTTTCTTGTTCTGAGGATCTCAGGCCTGGACAGTACTCCTGGTAGGGCCACACTGTGTACATATTTATAGCTACAACTATCAGTTCACTAGAACCTTGCAGTGTGCAGTTTACATGCTCCAGTGACGTGCCAAGGAAGAACTGCTTTACTGTCATGCTTTCAGTCACAAGGCTTGGCAATTAGCCACCTGTTTCTATTTTTCAGTCGTTGTAGACAGACTCTGATCTGTGACCGTACTCCACTTGTCCATGAAATTAAATATTTCCTCAACATTTTTTTTTTTTTTTTAAGAATTTAATCTTTCCTTACCATGTTCCAATAAAGTGTGCATTTTCATAGCTTTGAGTGTCTACTCTAGACTTCTGGCAAAATACAATCACAGAGCTCTCCTTGGAATATCTTCTCTTCTAGAAGTCATTCTGGCTAGTCTCCATCTCAGTAAGATCAATATGTTTTCCAGCCTTGTCTTTAACATATTTTAGGACTGGATATCAAAAAGGGTAAAGGGCCTTTACTTAGATATGAAAAAAAAGCCTATATATAGCATCTGATTCTCTATTTTTACTGTATCCTAAGGAAGAATAACATAGACATTTTACTTCTCTGTGGAAAGAGCCTACAGATCATATTATGATAATATTTACATAAATTAATTTTTTTAACACCTGAGGACTAGGTACAGCTCCCAGTACATAAAGTGAGTAGGAACTCTGCTCTCAGCCTGCTCAGGATACATCAATAGTAAAATGCAACTTACTGTATGTAATGATCATAGAATCAGGAAGGAAAATGTAAATTTTGCCTATCCAGCAACTGATTTTGTTAGAAGCGAAATATCTCACATCTTGTCAGATCCAAGCTGTCTAATAGTTCCTTCCAGACCTTGAAACAACCATGCTTAAGACTTGTTTTCTGTTTGATAAAAGACTGAGTTCTGATTTCCATTTGGCAACATGGTGAAATGCTGATTTTCTACAAAAAAAATTATCTGATCTATTGCTGTCCAGTGAGATACAGAAAAATGTATCTCTCAAGCTCAAAGCCATTTGGTCTTCAGAAACATATGAAGACACACCCATCCTTGTAATGACACTCAGATAGTCACTAATTTTGAGTAATAATTTAATTAAAAATTAAGAAATGCTGAACTAAAAAAATAAAAACAAATAAAAATAAATAATTTTGTCATTTCTGGAAATGGATTAATCACTGAAATAATTACTTAACATTTTCAAAAGATTTCTTAATAAGACAAAATTTACTTCAGATATCTTAAAATGCATCTTTAGCACTTCTACAGTTCTGCCACGTCTGCAAAACTTTTTATTCATTTCTCCACAAACAGAGCTGTGGATAGTACTGTGGTCTCTCAATTCCGAGGAGACAAGCTACTCCTTGTAAGAACAAGTTTGTTGTTGTTGTTTTGTTTTTTGGATTTTTTTGCATGGGCATGTAATAATTTCTTTGAGAATCAAGATGACATACAGGTAAAATGTAAGTTACTAAATTTAGAAGAACAATTTAGGAAAATCTTTAAATTCTCTATGTTAGCAGTGTATTTGGGAATCACTACAGGATATAAAAATCTTACCTGATTAATTTTGTATAAATGCTATATAATGAGAAAGACACAAGTCTCTAGCTCAGATGTCAAGAAATTGAACAGTGGGAACACTCACTAATGAACTGCAAAGATAATTGCAAAAGCTACAGTCCATCTGTGTGTGTCTGCAAGTAGGAAAGACTGGCATTGTGCTAGTGACATACTAATGACAAATATCTCGTTTTGGTCTAGCAGACAAGTGAGATCAACTCAGCTCACTTCTATTCTGACACAGTATTTCCTCTGCTAAGCATACCAAGCCATGTAGACACATGCATTGAATACAAGCACAGCTGAACGCAGTCAATGCCATATGTAAATACAGTCACACAAAAAAAACAGAACTGTTGCTCTTCTCTGGACACACTCAAGGGCACGAATGTCTTTCTTGTAGTGAGAGACACTAAACTGAACCCAGTATTCAAGGTGAGGCCTCACCAGTGCTAAGTACAGAGGAATGATCACTTCCCTGTTCCTGCTAGCAACATTATTGATGGTACAAGCCAGGATGACATTGGCCTACTTGGCTACCTGAGCACACTACTGGCTCATGTTCAGCCAGCACCCCCAGGTCCATTTCTTCAGTACAGTCTTCCAACCACTCTGCCCCAAGCCTGTGGCATTGCCTGGGTTGTTTTGGCCAAAGTGCAGGACCCAACACTTTGTCCTGTTGAACTTCATCCCACTGGCATCAGCCAAGTGACCCAACCTGTCCATATCATTCCATAGGGCCTTCTTTCCCCCAGTCAGATCAACACTTCCTGCCAGCTTGCTGTCATCTACAAGCTTACAGAGAGTGTGCTCACACCCCTTGTCCAGGTCATCAATAAAGATATTAAGCTGAATAGGCCCCAGTATCAACTCCTGGGAAGTACCATTCCTGACCAGTCACCAACTGGATTGAATTCCATTTACACCATCGTTTATTTCCATGGAAAACACAACAGATACAATGAGCAAAATAACATTACTTGATAGAGCAAATTCTCAGCTACAAAACACTATTGTTTAACACAGTCACCATCATTAGCTATGTATTTTCACTAGCAATTAATAGCCTGTTTGCTTCACTAGTCAAAATCTCCACCAGTTGATTTGCTGTGATGGCGTTGTTCTAGGAAAATTACCCGCAAAGTCCATCTTTCATTGGCCCAAACAGATGGAAGTCAGAGGATGCCAAATCTGAACTATACAGTGGGTGTGGTAGGACAGTCCAGCCAAGATTGATAATGTGTTCAACAGTCTTCAAACTGGTATGGGGTCTGGCTTTATTGTGTTGCAGTAAAGAGGTTGTCTTTATCTCTGCCCTGGCTCTAGAATATCAAGCCTTCAGTTTAGCCAGTGTCATGATGTAGTGGTCAGAGTCGATGGTTTGTCCCAGGAAATCCAAAAGGATCACCCCTTTCAGTGCACATCACTTTAGTGCTGAGGTCTGTGTCTTGAACTTTTTATTCAGTGGAAAATCAATGTTGCCTCTCCATGGACTACCATTTTGTCTCTGGCTTGTAGTGTTTAGGCCACATCTTGTGAACAGAAATGTGATCTGGGAAATCATCACCTTCAGCCTCATACTGATTCAATAGGTCCTGTTCTTTCTGTTCCCATGTAAGCATTCACAGGACCCACCTGGCACAAACTTTGCAATATTCCAATATTACAGATATTCAGTTCTGTATATACCTGCCTAGCTGTAATTTGCCAATTTGTGCAGATGAGCTGATCCAGAAGCTATTCTTTTCCTAGAGTGACAGCTGTTCATGGCCATCCAGAACATAGCCTGTATTTCATGTCACTGTCACCACAGCTGAAATGTACCACCCACCAGCTCACTGTGCTCACATCCACTGCCTGGTCTCCGTAAACATTCAGCAAGTTTTGAGGATTGTCAGTGGTTGTCATTTTTTTCACATTGAGGAATGCAGTGGCACACCTTTGCTTCATAGATACTTTCATATCAGATGTCATTTTGTCAGACTGCCCCTGTGCTGCCATCTGTCACATGGCAACAAAATGTAACTGAATATTGGTAGAAAGGTTCAGCCTCTACTGTCATACTGCCAACATCTGCCTCTGGCCTCATGGGCCGACATCATAAAATAGAGGACATTGCCTTTAGAGCAGCCTTGTATACTGTACTGTTTGTGTTCCTATTTCCATTTTTCCCCTTCCATTTTAGTAAATAGATTTTATCTTGACCCATGAGTTGTGTTTTGTTCCCAGTTCTCTCCCTCATTCCACTTGTAGATGGAGTGAGCGAGTGACTGGTGCTCAGCTGTCTGCCAGTTTAAACCACAACAGCTTGACTTCCTATTTGTTGGGATGGACTACTCTTGCACTTGGAGCAAATGGTCATTGAAAATAATTTGTTTCACTGTCCTAGATTTTCTTGTAAATTGTTTCCTCCCCAGGGCCATATCCTATGGGAGTCTTCCAAGCAGATCACCAAAATGGAAAGTCCACTCTCCTAAAGTCCAAGATTATGACCCCATTTGTTATTGTTCCCTCCTATCAGGATCTTAATCCCCATTACTTCTGGTCCTAAAGCAGACCTGCTCCTGATATCAATACAGAACCAATTCTTCCTTTTATATAAGTATGAAAACCAGTACAGTAACTCATATTGGTGGGTCCTCAGTCACCATCATAAAGAATTTGCTATCAGTGCCACCAGAAGCCTCCTGGATTTCACATTTCCTTCTGTGTTTCCCTTCCAGGAGATCTACATACACTAAGACTTCTTAACACTTTGTATTCAATTTTTGACATTCTTGAATCATGTAGCTTTTCTAAAAGTGTTGAGTTATGTAAAACACCTTTAAGATTTCAGTGACTACACATACAAATATGTGTATGTGTATGATACACATATGTGTGCATACACATATAAAAGTAAACAATTTGTTCAAGAATAAAGTTTCTGTGGCACTATGCTTTCTTACACGTCTTATGCTCCCCATTAATAAGATTTAGTTTACTGAAAACATTGTCAAATATTTTTTTTCATAAAGTCCACTTTGGCTGTAGCTCCAGGCAGCAGAAGAATCAGGGTGTATTTCAATACTAATGACTGTGGATTTGAAAGAAATAAAATTGCCTGTGTCAGATGGTCACAATGAGTTAAATGACTTCCCACAGCAGATAGCTCAGCATCAACTGAAGTAGAATCAGAAGCCCTTGTATGAAAACAAATTATGCAGCAGGGATTGTATTAAATTAACTGAATATGTTTAACTCTTAGGTATAAATAAGACCACAGGATAAAAATAGTCCATTTGAAATGGTAATTTTACAGGAACAACAGATACGAGTGTGGCTAAAAGGACTGGAAAGTAAAAACCAAGCATATAATTGATCATATAATTGATGTTAACTCATTAAAGCTGGACACTGATCAACTGATACAACAGAATAGGGCAAATTCTTCTTACGTTTCCCCTGCTTTTCCTTGGTTCCCCTTCTTCCTCTCCATCAAACAGGCACTGTCTCTGATACAAAAATTCAGAAGTATAACATGTCTACAGAATCAGTAGTTATGGCTCCCTGGCAACCACAGGAATATAAGGGACATTCTTCTTAAGAATTTCTGATGGTTCTCAGGTTGAGAGTAGCCCACAGAGCAGCTGAAATGTGCATTATTTCCTTTTATCTGGCAAATATTCCCCAGCAGGAACTGACCATCTCAGTAATTTTTCTTCACTATAAGCAGTTGCAGACTTTTTTCTGCTTATTATTTTTTGCTTGGGCAGCTTATTCACATTCACCTTTCTTGCAACTGATTTATTATAGCTTTTGAGCTTTTCTCAAGACTTCTTTAAACTTCAAGTTTGCATTGGCTTATAAAATTGAAAATATATTCTCTGCTGTCCTGAAGAATGTTATTCTGACTAGAAGAGTGTACAGGCTATTGCTGAGCAATATTACCCTTGAAAAGAAGAGCAAATGAGGAATGACTGTTTTCTCTCATTTCTCTTAGCTCACAGTCATAGTTGCCATCAGTGACTGATCATTTTAGACACAATCCACATTTAACTGCCTCAACAAAAATGCTTTAAAGAGATCTGATTGTCCAAGAATGGTCATTAATTCATCTGCTGAAAATTAATCACCTGTAAATTTCCCAAAGTAGAAAGCTTCAAGAAAGAGCTGCTCTGAATCACCATCTACCTTTGGAAATACCTATAGCACATTGTAGTTTGGACCAGGAGTGTATTCTGGAAGAAAATATCAATTTACTGTGTTTTGGTTTGTCTCATGAAATGGTCTCAGAGCACACAGGTGTGTTCTTCCAGCTGAAGCTAGGCAGAAGAGGAGCTCACCTTACTGTTTCATCCATCTGGATGAAGCTAGCTGGTCCAAAGTGAAATTCCTGGCAAATAGTGAAGACTCTGAGTTCTCAAATCCATTTGCTCCTCCAAACGGTTCCCAGTATGCCACATCATTTCCTAGTCTAGACTTTGCTCCTAACAGCATCCAGAACCACTACAAGCTCAAGGGGAGAAAACTAAACCACGGGGACAAACTTGCTCCCAAAAAACTCACCCAACTTTTGCCTTTCAGGTGCTTTCAGGCATGGTTATTCAATGGCTAACCTAGGAGATAACCTGAAGAATTTCCCAGCTCCCAGCCATGACCACAAGCATTGATGAAATACTGCTTTTGTGTGTCACTGTGGTATATAGATATACATAGATTTGCCCTACCCTATATAGAGATATTGGTGGGGCATTCATGCGTCACCCCCTTCTCGTGGGCAGGGTACCAGTACTGCAGGGTACGCACAGTTTAGGCACAGCCTTTGAGGGAATGCATACATTTCCCATTGACACCAGCATGTTAACATTTCACCACAGCTAGCTTGATGGGGTACCCAAGTGTGAATGTGCTGTCAGCAGCGATTAGCCATGTTACACGTGTAGAGGTACTTGGCATGCTGCTAAATGCCAGCAGCAGCTCCACGTCACTCTACTGCAGGGATTCAAATACTGCTACTGTTACTGGTGCTGCTCAGATGTCAACAAGAACAGAGAACAATCCATGAATGTATAATATCTCTAAGTAATTTGTGAGAGTTTTCACAGTGTGACTGCCCTATGCAATCTAGCTGCCACTGTAAGATACGTCACTCATCTGCAGACAGGACCTGCTGCAGAGCTAGCCTGCGGAATTATTCTTTTCTCTGCAGAGGTTTGTGCTCCTCTCTGGACAATCCAGTTTCAGTCTTTGATGGCAGCAAAACCAATGGTTGTTATACTGTCAAGTGTAAGGTCAACATTGAGAAGTAGTGTCAATTATACTGCTGTAGATCAGTCCGAGTGAGTGTCAGCTGCGTGTTGGAAGAAATTGCATGTTAGAGAAGCAAAATGGCAGGCTTAAAGCAAGGGAAACAAACAAAAAAATAAGCTAAGGACTTATATCCAAAAAAAGGGCAAGTAGTAATCCTTAAATATAGACTCAGATACATAGCCAGAGTATTATATGTCTTTTGTGCAACCATTTGATCACTAATAAAGAACTGGGTGGTCATTATTAACCTGGACCTTTTCCCCATTCAACTTTTTTCATAATCTCCCTCAAGGACAAATATCTAACTACCTGCTAATAATTTTCTTATTAGTAATTTCCTCCTTATTATTAAAGTCCTCATTAATAATTTCATTCTAATATCTCTACTGATGGTTCCTCTTATTCACGAAAATAATTTCTTATTTTATTATTAGAAAATACATACATACTGTCTTTTATGTGATTCTGATATAGTATTTTCTTACATGAAAGAGAATAATTAAATGACATTTTCTCCAAAGCATATCAAAACAGGAGTAGGTAATATTGGTACGTTTTCTCTGAAATGTTTTTACTAAAGCTGATATCTCACCCCATTTCTCAGTAGTATCAGGATAATTGAGATGTGAGAGCTATCTGTGCATATCTTTCTCAGTGTGCAGATAATTAAAAATGTGCAGGTAGGAAAAGCAGAGGGAGCTCTGAATGTCACATTAGCCTAAACAGTCATATCTAAACCTGCATCACAACACTGCCTTTGTTCCCCAAATCTTCCAAGTGAGAGCGTTCTCTTGAGCAGTTTAATTAGCATTTCAGAGCCACATGTGTGCATATGTTTGGATGTTTGATTTAGATCCTCAGCTATCAACATGTGGTACCCAGGGTTTTTAGTGATCTTTGTTTGTGCCTTCAAACAGAGGGGAAAATCCTATCTTTAGCACTCCACAGCACAATTAGCTTAGCTTGGTACCCTACACTATTTGTTTTCTACAATGCACTTCTGTCCAATTCTGGTTAGCAGACACAGTGAAATCCCAGCAAAACCCATGAAAACTCTGAAGCAATATTTTACAGAATTTATAACTTTGCACAGTGAATGTTCTTTGTGACAATATTTTATGTGCATGGCAAAGCTCTGTCTACGGGCTTAATTTCCTGTGCTTGATCATGCAAGGCTTTCTTTCTCTTTTGAATGTAAATAGGAAAGGTTGACACTACACAGGTTTAATCTCTTTAATCAAGTAAAAATGGAAGACATAAATCTTGCTTGAATGTTATTGTATTTGTTACTGAAATTCTATTATGCATACTTAATTATTGTTAATTCAAATGTTTAACTAAGATAGATGTGCATGATCATGCTTGGCTGCTTTTTCTTTCTTTCTTTTTTTTTTTTCTTTTAAAGTGTTTTTCCTACAGATTTTCTGTCTTCAGACAGCAGCAGTGTGCAGGGAATTTCAATAGGAAGATTTCCTTGCTGATCTCATTTATATTGACAAGCATAAGTGTACCTCATGCCTTATATGTGTACAGCATTTATCTTGAACTGTTCTTTAACCTCATCAAGCATCATGACAAGTATCACTTTCTCCTGTTGGACAAATTCATGTCTGAGAAGGTGGGTTTCATAATATACCTACAGTGATTCTCATATAAAACTCATGTCGTGGCTAAACTTCCAAACTTAGACACCCTCGCCCCCCCCTCCCCCCAAAAAAAACCCAAAACATAACAAAACCTTTCATATTCTATATCCAGGCTGTATGGCCAATTTTGGGTTCCTTTAAAATTTCTTGCAGTTGAAATGATTCTTTCAATTTGCTTCTGAAAGTTTCAAAGAAATATTTGGTCATCTGACTTGATTTCATGTCTTTACTGAAAAGCCATTGGATAGAATTACTTTAATGTGTTAACCACAAACCATGCTACCAAAAGTGATATATTTTTTGTTTTTTTTTTTTTAATCTTTTTGACTTTTCACAGTAGGTGTTGGAACCCACAACATTCTGGTTATAAGCAACTTCCACTGCAGACACAAGAGTGGACACAACAGGGAAGTTCAGCAGACCTTCAGTCTGGGTATCACCTCATCAGAGAATAGCAAAGATTGGGGAAGTTTTGGGGTTATGTTTGATGTTTCTGCAGATACAAGTTTGGTGCCCAAAGAAGTAATTTTGGGACACCTGGGTTTTATATTCTGGTCAATTGGACAATTCAAAGCCACTGTTTTCCTGCCAGCAGGTGCTGAGTGTTATACTAAAATAAACCAGAGTGGGGAGAAATTGCTCTAAAATTTGTCTCAAAGTTGCTAAGGAAACCATCTACCTCCTGTCATATAGGTTCAGGGTAGCTTTACAATTCAGGTTCAGCTGCCAGATGTCTGTATGAGGGGCTTTTCAGTGTCAAAGGAAGAGTTGAAGAGGAGGAAGGAAAGTTTACTTACTACCAGAAGACTATTTTTAATTGTTTCTGGGTCAGTTCCAAGTCTAATTGGTTGTAAAAATCGCAGGATTATATCCTAGGATTAAGCACCTGCTGTCTAACACATGCCTTTAGCTGCAATTCACCTCAAAACAATTGTGATGAGGAAGTCTGAAAGATTTTTCTTCTCTCCTAATGAGAGCTTGTCAATTCAGAACACAGTCAGTATGCACTGCTTTGGTGTTCCACCTCTTGGAAATTCTGCCTCAATTTTGGCAACTGGAGATGATAATGGAGTCAGATATCTGTCTTGTACGCTACCGAAGGGGCCTCACAAAGTGTTGTGGATTCATTTCCTATGCATTGGCTTCTATAGCCCTATCAGCTTTGCACCAAGAGAAGAGCGCAGAAGAGAAATAGTACTTAAATGACCAGCAAGTTTTTAAATGAACTGGATCATTTGGAAAGCACTTACATGGGGCAGAAAAGAAAGAAAAAAATAAACGCAGGCCTTTATGAATTCCCCAGAAAAGCTAAAAACTGGAAAAGTCAGATAGGACTGACTATACATAAAAAATAATGAGACTGTGGACTGTCCATTAAAAAACATTCTCTTCTTGACCTCTGGCCTTGATACCAAGGATTCAAAATGCAATGGGGAGGAAATTTCACCTGAAATAAGTCAGACATATTTGATAATAACTAGCTTGGCTCTGAGCACAGCTCAGGCTGCACTCTCACAAAAACATACGTGCCTACTGTTTAGTTATCACAGATTGATCCTTCAGCCTTTGCCATACTGTAAGGGAACTTTTGAATCATGGCCTGAACCTCTGATTGACCACCTGAGGCAAGCAATGAGTCAGCCACAGGAGCACAGGTGAAGGTAATTCACCTGTGCTCCCGTAAGGGGTGGAGCCTGGCTCCACCTCTCCTAGAACTCATTTAAGTGCTGACTGTCACTGAGGAAGAATCTCTTCCTGGAGATCAGTCCTCATGAGGAATGCTGTGAGCCTACAACATTGGTAAGCAATTTCCATTTATTATCTTTCTGTTGCAATGATCTTACTTAGCATAACTTTCCTGTATATTTTTTTTTAATTATAACATATGTATATTCATTAGTTACACACCATACTCATTAGTGTAAGGAAATAATCATCTATTACTGACCTGTTTGGTGCACATATTACAGTGTAACCCAAAAGGGGAGAACGATTCATATGATTACTTTATCCTATGAAAAACATAAATGTATTACTCAATCAGTTTTCAACAGCAGTGGGGAAAAAAAAATAGCCCTAGCCTTTCTTGCTTATACAGAATCATAGAATAACCAAGGTTGGAAAAGACCTCCACCACATAGTCCAAATGTCCATCAGCCACCAATATTTCCCCACTAAACCATGTCCCTCAGTATGTCAGCTAAATGTTTCTTTAACATCTCCAGGGATGGTGAGTCCACCTCTTCCCTAGGCAGCCTGTTTCAGTACCTGATTGCTCTTTTAGAGAAGAAATTTTTCCTAGTGTCCAACCTGAATATCTCCTGGCACAACTTGAGGCCATTCCCTCTAGCTCTATCGCTAATTACATGGGAGAGGAAGTCTACCCTCACCTCACCACAACCTTCTTTCAGGTTGTCGTTCCCTTGAGCCTCCTCTTCTCCAGACTAAACAATCACAGTTCTCTCAGTCGCTGCTCCTCCTAAGACTTTTGCTCCAGACTCTGAGAGGTATTTACAGACTTGGTATTACTTTTTCTGTTACCACATGGTAACTCATCAGCGCATGAGGCCTGTGGTTAGTGGTTGACCAAAACTAAGTCTTACTACTATTCAAGATTCCTAACTGCTCTTAGAAACATTCTTATATCATTTCTATTTTTAGTGACAGTGAATAATGCTGAACAAGATTTACTGTACTAGGCAAAGAAGAGCTACTGTAGTGAACCTTAGAGGAAAGAGTTCCACTGATAACCCAGCCATCTATGGCAAAGACACTGGCAGGTATGTTGATCACTTGAACAAGTAGGTAAATGTTGGGTAGAAAGTGGGAAGATGAAGCAACAAGAGATGGGTACGTTTATGCAAATTGGATGTAACATGGGGTATAGATATCACATTCTACATTAGTTTCACATTGCTGAAGCTCATGTTTCACTAGTAAGGAAGCACTTTCCCAGAGTTTGTTTGGAACAACTGTGTTTACTCTACCCACTGGATAGTCTCCCTGCTTCTACTGCACTATCACATGATTGTCGTGGAAATAAGACAATCCCAGGTCCTTTCTCACACAGTGCTAAACCTGCATGCCCCAAGAGTACCTAGGAGTTGCAGGCAGCTTGACCCTGAGCTGCCCTTACACAGTGTGGTAAGGCAATGGTCAGAGATGCAAGTACTAAGAAGGTTCTGTGGCTCTGTGTTTGGGAACACACTAAGACTTGCGCTAAGGTCTGTCTAAACAATGTTCCCAAAGATAGGGCAGTGGTAGGAGTTTGTTCTTGATTCAGATGTGGTCATTCGCATACTTGTTCTGGAACTGTGATAGTTTAAAAAAAAGTTAAAGCAACAGTTAAATGTTCATAACCAAATGCAGGTGTTAAGGCTGAGGAAGTTCTTTTCTCTTTCCTATGTCTTTCCTCAAAGCCCATGGCATCATGATAAAGGGATTTTATAAAAATGAGTTTAACTTGCATTCTAAACGAAAGACTTTGAGTAATATGAATCATCATCACATAGAATCTCCGTTCATAACATTGAATTAAATGAAACAAAGGAGAATGAAGACCTGGATGAGAATTCAGGGCCACTGAATCTAATTTCCTATTTCACATGTGAGAGTTTAGAAGAGCTGTTCTGTCTTGATACAAAGTAGTGAAGAGATCACTTCCAAATACACATTAAAAAAAGTCGACCCTCAGGAATCCCCACTCTCTTTCTTCTTCAAATCTGGTTTCCCCCATCTTTCAGTGTGGAGAGATGAACATGCTTGCTTTCCATTTAGAAATTATTGCAAAAAACTTGCTGCAAAATCCTGCATTCCAGATATTTGTACATAGATCTGGTTCAGGTTTCATTCCAACTATTTCTGTTGCAATGTTTGTTGTGGCACATGTTAAGCTCAAAATGCTGTTATAGGCAAAAAAGAAACATAGTATTTATATGTGAAGCCAGGTATTTATTATCAATATAGCTGATATCACAACCGTTTAATAGAAAAGTTATGACTAGCCCAGATTTAATTATTACATAAATGGAAATCAAAGCAGAGAGATATTATTATACAGGAAATCTATCAGTAATAGTACAATTAAAATTATTATATACATTTCTTTGTGTTTATTCAACACTTTTTTTTCTGACTCTGTGTTCATGTTACCATTGCCACTTTTACTACCAAGCTGATGACTTCATTATAGTGAGAGTGGAAAGGGTTCAAGAAGCCACCAGCATTGAGAGTCATTCAGCTGAGAAAGGTGATGGTTTCTGTGTGTAGGATCCACTTAATGTCATTTTTATGTGATTGCAAGTCATCTGTATGTTTGTTCATTTTCACTGGTCTGCAATGCCTGTGACTTTACTATATATGGTACATTCTAAATAGGTTAGATGCTTGTTTTTTGTTATCCTAAGACCAGTTTTATCCAAACTTAGATTTGCATGTTTTTCAGTAGACGCTGTTGAATTCTACATAATCATGGGATCTGCAGCCTGTGCCTTTTGTCTTATGGTCTCATGCTTTTTATCCTTGCTAGTAAATCTTGCAACTCCAATTTTCAAGATCTCTGCTACCTGATAGAACAAAATTTCTCCACTCTACATTAACATTGTTACCACAATCATAAATATTTTACTCTACACAGCATGACAACTTACTGCTACCCATAAGTATTATAGTTGTACCATATACAGGTAAGAAACAGTAAAACAAGTTGGATGTACCAATCATTCAACAGAAGAAATGCTGCTGTGATCAAATGAAAGCAAAGCTCTAGGAACATCAAGAAAACTTCAGACAAAGCCTTGCCAACTCAGTACAAACCATGTGGCCTTCTACTAGCAGTGACAGTATTGGATTACTCTACTACAGAACTAGAAATGAAACAACCATGAAGTGACTTTCATGAACGGCCTCTGAGCTCCTCTTCATTTGCCATTTCAGATACCTGTACTGAACCTCAAAGATCATCTACTTTCAACCCCCCTGCTATGTGCAGGGTCACCAACCATCAGACCGGGCTGCCCAGAGCCACATCCAGCCTGGCCTTGAATGCCTCCAGGGATGGGGCATCCACAGCCTCCTTGGGCAACCTGTTCCATTGTGTCACCACCCTCTGTGTGAAAAACTTCCTCCTAATATTTAACTTGCATTTAAACTATGTCATTTCATTGCTCTGTTCACTGTTTTTGTTTTCATGTCATTTTAGATAAACATACGTATAGATGCAAAATGAATATCTGGGTAGCAGAACAGTTTTTAAATGTGAATCAAATGAATCCATTGTCAACAGAAGAGTTACATTGGGAAGGAATTTCGCTGCTGAGGTTTTAAATTCAGAAGAATTTTTTTCCTGTTGAGTCTCACTAGAAATAATATTAAAATCAAAATGAAGTAATGGATCTTGTGGAAAGATCTAGGGGGAAAATAAAAATGAATTAAGAATAAATTGTTTGGTCCAGTTTTGATGAACACTTGGACTTAATATGATGAGCAAAGAACAGACTTAATTCAGTACTCTAATTTGAGAGCCAGGGAAAACCTTCAAGCTATGTTATATGCAAGACAATTCAATCCATTCTGCTTCTGAAAGAAGAAAAAGTTATCCATTCTATTTGTTTCCCTGAAAGCATGGATATTGAGTATGTTTGGAGTACATGTAATCTCATCCCCAAGACCTTGGCAGAGAATGGAATTTGTAGATAAATTTCTTCATGTTTAGGTGCCTAGATGTACTTATTTATGAGGAAGAAGAGAGGAAATACTGAGGAAGGAACTTTTTTTTCCTCAGCTTTAACCCGTAAGGATGAGACCTCATTCCTTGTGGGCGTGTTAGGGGTAGATAGAAGGAGAAGCAGATCTCTCTGGCTTAGATTAAAGCAATTTGCTACACATCTGCTGTTTTTAGTGCTTTGTGATATTCACCTCAGGTGTTAGTGTTTTTCTATTACCTGGGGGAGAAAGATGCTGGTATTCAGTTATGTAAGTTATGTCAAAATGCTTAAAATTAAGCACACAAAATACACTGATTTGTTTGTTGTTTTCTTAAAAAAAAAGAAAAAGAAAAAGAAAAACTAACACATCTTTAGCAGACTGCATCTGGTTATAGTTATATGAAGATATAGATCCCATAATGAAATGTGAATCTGCTCTGAAAAGTATCTACTAACAGACCACAAGCTGTTCAGCAGCCTTGTCCTTATATGAGCTGACACTTCTCCAAATAAATTATCAGAACCTCAAGTTTATTATCAATTTATTTTCTTTGCTTTTCCTCTCCTCTCATGGAGACCATCTTTAAAGAATTCTCTGACTATGGAAACATAGGATCTTATCACACTGAGGCTGCACTCCAAATCTCTAAATCTGCTGGTTAATTTTAACTACAGTTAAATCTGGGGAGGCAGCACATGTCAACCAAGAACAAATAAGTTTTGTGAAAAGCAACAGAGGGTTGATAATAAAGGAAAGAAGAGCAGAATTCAGTGTTTACCCATTTTGAGAGATAACAGACAACTGGCCAACCTGCTATGAGCACCAGATGGCTGGTCAGTGCACTCATTGTTCTAGCCTAGCTGCATGACACAGTTGTTCCTTGTTTTGAGAAGAGAAAGCATACATGGAACATGATAATAAAGGAATGACATGTGGTTAACAGGAGTAGAATAGATACCAGACATGTGATTATGGGAATTCAGGAAATAGAGATCTTTCAGTTACTTCAAAGAGAGCAGGTGGGATGAATGTAAGACAAACCCATGACAAGTGAGTTTCAGTAGCTCCAGTGCTCACAGAGGACACGCTGGTTTTTGTTCGGTACATTATGAAGTCAGGAACTGAAATACAATTGTCTGGGCTTCAGCCTGACAGTAAGTGCCCTAATAGTCAGTTCTCGGTCTTAGTTATAAAGCTACAAAAGCAGAAAACCTCCCCCCATTTATTTTATTCCTTGTTATCACAAGGTGACCCATCTGTTTATATTTTTTCACACAATACATGTTTATTGCAAATTGAAATTCCCATCAAGTTGCAATACATTGCATATACTTAGCAGCATCTAAGAAATCAACAGTTTCAGTGTCGTATTCCAGCTTGTCAAATAGAAGATCATCTGATTAACATTTTAAGTGTCAAAGTTGCTTGGATGACACATTTAGCAAGGTGCAGAATAACTTCAGCCATATGTTTTAAAATACTATAAGAGAAAGGAGATCTAAGTATAAAAGCCTAATCCATGACCAAGACTTTCAAAAGATGTGCGCATGCAGTTAGGTCCTGAAATCTGAAACAGATTATTTTCTCAAATGTGCAATTTTTCAAAAGAGCTTGTGAATCCAGGCTACTCCACACCATCACATCTGCGAGTTTATGGTAAAGTGAGTAATTTGACTTTGGATCAGGACACTTTCTTAAATTAATTTTGCAGATGTTGGCACATGGAGACCTGGTGCAATCCCATTGCTTTTCACTGGACAAGAAAGAAAAGTGTTCTATTATTTCTGAGCCTAAGAAAATCTATGTGGGAACATATCCTGCAAGAAACATAGAAAACCAATTCCATTGACTGAAGATCAAAAGCTACCACAGAATCAGTTGTCACTGAGGATGTTACAGGAAACTATTACAAGCCTTGCTCCTGACAAAAAACATCTGCAGCTTTTCCCTCATCCACCAAACTAGTCAATTAATTATACAATGTTATCATACTGGTATGATGATGAATCCTAAGAGAAGTGCAAAGTTCTGCACCTTGGGAAGAACAACTCCAGGGACCAGTACTTGTTATCTGGACACTATCCTGGGCAAGTGATGCTAGTTGGCCTCACTTGGGCTGGGGATTGGACTGGATTACCAGAAGTCTCTTCAAACCTGTCCTTGTCTCTGTCCTGTTGGACAGTGTCTCTATAACCCCTCTATCTCACCTCTTCCTTCTTCAACCTCTTGCATACTTTTGCTTTATATTTAGTTTTTGTCTAGAGGTACCCACAGATCTGTGCTGACCTCTTGCTGCTTTTGCTTGTATTTGTTCACACTGACACAGACTCAAATCAAACCTGGATAAAATGAACTATTTGGCCTCACACTAGCTTGATGTCTAAAATAGTAACTCACAGGTAAAACTTTCCTGCATGAAATCCAGGAAATCCTTCCAGAATGAAGAAAGTTTCTTTTGGCCTCCTACACTTAGTACAAGCAGACTCTTAATGCTCTCCATTTAGCTAATAAATGTTTCAAAAGAGATCTCATAGAGTGTGGCCTATTGGTTATTTATCTCATTTCCTTATGAAAAGAACTAACTTTTTTTTTTTTTTCCTGTCATCTACTGAAAGAGATGGTTGTGACATAATCAGAAAAGGTTGAATATTAAATATTCTGTGAGAAAAAATGTAGATGAGTTAAATCTGAACACATCGCCACGATAGCCAGGATCTCTAATGAAAGTTCTGAACAGCATAAGATGGTCACAGTGACATAATAAGGTATTAAACTTCTCTCAAGTGTGTGCATAAAAATGAAGTCCCTCACATTCTGAATACTACTGCTAGATTAGGATTAGTCAATAAAGTTTCCACTTTCTCTTTTATTCGCTGTCAGCTGTACATGCTGCTGTCAACTCTAAAAACAATTCTGCTCACTATTGATAAATACTGCACAAATTTCATTGGGAATATGCAAACAGAGAAGGTTCCTCACATGAACAGAAGATAAGAAAAAAAGTTTTTCCCTTTAAAATCAGGTGTGTGCCTTCATTCCGGAAATATATTCTGTACAATTAAGAAGTTTGATAAATTTTTCTACTTGAACTATGCTTTCCTCTTTGTTTGTTTCAATTTCTAATACTTGTTTCATTTGGGTCTACCACTTACTTTCATCTTAGAGACATCACAGTCAAGCTGGCTAGACCTGCCTACCTTGATGGCCAGTGTAAAAGCAGCTACTATTCCTCCTGCTAGAGAGAGATGGAGAACTGCGGCCATTATTTGCACTAGTCACATGCACCTCAGCAAAAACCCAAATTCAAGGAGTCATAATTTCCAAGTACTTAGAAATTCAGTCTTGTTTGAGCAGATTTACTGAGTTCTCTGTAAAATAAATGCATAAATGTGACCAAGTATTCAAATAATACCAAGCAAAATGTTCCAGTATTTCAGGAATCAGCACAACTCCAATAGTTTATCTGACAGTGTTGTTTTTGCAGATGTGTAAAACAATGCACTTTTTCAGGCGTCTGAGCAACAATATGCATTACACTGTTGTTCAGATTTTTACAGGGTTGCACTTATTCTCTTTCTTTTTGTTGGAATGTATTTAAGTGTCCTTAACTGTAATAGACATGTTGCATCATATTACCGACATTTCATGTTACTATTTAATAAATAACAAAAAAAAAAAAAAGTCAGCTGTACAATTATACTTTCACATTTCACTGTAATACTGAGAAGGAATTACATTGCAATCCAATAAAAAAGAATTACTACAATAGAGAGTTGAAAACACAAGGTGACAGCATAGAAAAAATGGTGTGTACACTGTTTTTAAAGATTTAATGGAAATTTCTAGCTTAAAAAAAAAAAAAGCATCACAGATGCCATGAGGGCAGAGCACAGAGGGCCATCGTTGGTGGTACAGAGTCCGGATGGAGACCTGTAACCAGCGGTGTTCCTCATGGGTCGGTGCCAGGTCCTGTCTTGTTCATCATATTCATCAATGACCTTGATGAGGGGATAGTGGCAACCCTCAGCAAGTTTGCTGATGATACAAAGTTGGGAAGGTTGGCTGACACACCTGAAAGCTGTGCTGCCATTCAGCAAGACCTGGACAGGCTGGAGAGCTGGGCAGTAAGAAACCAGATGAGGTTTAACAAAAGCAAGTGTAGAGTCTTGTATCTGGGGAGGAATAATTGCGTGCACCGGTACAGGTTGGGGGATGACCTGCTGGAGAGGAGCTCTGCGGAGGGGGACCTGGGTGCCCTGGTGGACGACAGGTTGGCCATCAGCCAGCAGTGTGCCCTTGTGGCCAAAAAGACCAATGAAATTCTGGAGTACATTAAAAAGAATGTGGCCAGCAGGTCGAGGGAGGTGATCCTCCCCCTCTACTCTGCCCTGGAAAGGACTCATCTGGAGTACTATGTCCAGTTCTGGGCTCCCAAGTACAAAAAAAAGACAGGGATCTCTTGGAAAGAGTCCAGCAGAGAGCCACAAAGATGGTGAAGGGCCTGGAGCATCTCCTCTGTGAAGAAAGGCTAAGTGATCTGGGTCTGTTTAGCCTTGAGAAAAGAAGACTGAGAGGGGACCTAATCCAGATCTATAAATATCTAAGGTGTGGGGGGCAGAATGGTGAGGCCAGACTGCTTTCAGCAGTGTGTGGAGACAGGACAAGGGGAAACGGCCAGAAACCGCAGCATAGGAAGTTCCGCACCAATGTGCGCAAGAACTTCTTTACGGTGAGGTGACGGAGCACTGGAACAGGCTGCCCAGGGAGGTTGTGGAGTCTCCTTCTCTGGAGATATTCAAGCTTCCTTATGCAACTGGCAGGAGAGCCTACCAGGGGTGGTGCCCTGCTAGACCTGATTTTCACTAACAGAGAAAGACTGGTGGGAGAAGTGATGGTTGGGGACTGTCTTGGGAAGAGCGACCATGGAATTGTAGAATTCTCTATTCTTGGAAATGTCAAAAAAGTGACCAGCAAAACAACTTTCTTGAACTTCCAGAGGGTGGACTTTGATCTTTGTTCAGGATGCTTGTAGCACGGGTCCCTTGGGAGTCGCTTCTTAAAGGTAAAAGGGTCCAGGAAACCTGGACACTCCTCAAGTTGGAAGTCTTAAAGATGCAAGAACAGACTGAATGCCGTAAGGCAAGCCGTAGGGGAAGTCAACCAGAGTGGATGAGCCAGGAACTAATGTTGGGACTCCAGGAGAAAAAGAGAGTTTGTGTCCTCTGGAAGAAGGAACAGGTTATTTGGGGAGATTACAAGGAAGTAGCTACAGTATACAGGGAGGAAGTTAGGAAGGCAAAAGCCCAACTTGAACTCAGATTGGCCACTGCAGTAAAAGAGAATAAGAAATCCTGTTACAAATATATCAGTGATAAGAGAAGAACCAAAGAAAATTTCCATCCTTTACTTGATGCAGAAGGGAATGTGGCCACTGAGGACAAGGAGAAGGCTGAGGTCCTCAATGCTTTCTTTACATCTGCCTTTAATAGTCAGACCAATTATTCTCTGGGCATTTTACACTCTGATCTGGAAGTCTGTGATACCACTCAGAATATACCCCCAGCAATTCAGGTGGAGACAGTAAGAGCAGTAAGAGAGCTCCTCCTCCATGTGGACTGTCACAAGTCCATAGGACCAGATGTGCTACACCCTTGGGTGCTGAGGGAGCTGGCGGGGGTGATTGTTGAGCTGCTCTCGGCCATCTATCAGCGCTCCTGGTTAACTGGAGAGGTCTCAGAAGATTGGAGGCTTGCTGATGTGACTCCCATCTTCAAGAAGGGCCGTAAGGAGGATCCAGAGAACTATAAGCCTGTTAGCCTGACCTCAAAACTGGGGAAATTAATGGACCAAATAATCTTGGGTGAGATCACTGAGCACATGCATGGTGTCCAGGGGATCAGGCCCAGTCAGCATGAGTTCATGAAAGGCAGGTTGTGCTTGACCAACCACATCTCCATCTATGACTGGGTGACCAGCCTGGTAGATGAGGGAAAGGCTGTTGATGTAGTCTACCTAGACTTCAGCAAAGCCTTTGACACAGTCTCTCACAGGATTCTTCTGGGGAAACTGGCTGCCCATGGTCTGGACAGGTATACACTTATTTGGGTAAGGAACTGGCTAGAGGGCTGTGCCCAACGGGTGGTGGTTAATGGAGTGAAGTCCAACTGGCGACCTGTTTCAAGTGGTGTCCCCCAGGGGCCGGTACTGGGGCCTATCTTGTTTAATATCTTTATTGGTGACCTAGATGAGGGGATTGAGTGTACCCTCAGTAAGTTTGCAGATGACACCAAGTTGGGAGGTGGTGTTGATCTGCCTGAGGGTAGGGAGTCCCTTCAGAGGGATCTAGATAGGCTGGATCGCTGGGCTGAGGTGAATGCGATGAGGTTCAACAAGGCCAAGTGCCAGGTCCTGCACTTTGGCCACAACAACCCCATGTAGCATTATAGACTTAGGGACGAGTGGCTGGATGATTGTGAAGAGGAAAGGGACCTGGGGGTGTTGGTTGATGCTCGGCTGAACATGAGCTGACAGTGTGCCCATGTGGCCAAGAGGACCAGCACCATTCTGGCCTGCATTACAAATAGCGTAGCCAGCAGGAGCACGGAGGTGGTGATCCCCCTGTACTCAGCATTGGTGAGGCTGCACCTTGAGTATTGTGTTCAGTTTTGGGCCCCTCACTGCAAGAAAGACATTGAGACCCTGGAGTGTGTCCAGAGAAGGCCAATGAAACTGGTGAGGGGTCTGGAGCACAAGTCTTATGAGGAGCGGCTGAGGGAGCTGGGATTGTTTAGTTTGGAGAAGAGGAGGCTCAGGGGAGACCTCATCGCACTCTACAACTTCCTGAAGGGAGGTTGTGGTGAAGAGGGGTTTGGCCTCTTCTCCCAGGCAACGAACAGGACCTGGGAAAATGGCCGCAAGTTGTACCAGAGGAGGTTTAGGTTAGACATGAAGAAAAACTTTTTCTCTCAGAGTGGTCAGGCACTGGAATGGCTGCCCAGGGAGGTGGTGGAGTCGCCGTCCCTGGCAGTGTTCAAGAGGCATCTGGATGAGGAGCTGTGAGATATGGTTTAGTAGCTTGTGGTAGCAATGGTAATGAGAAGATGGTTGGACTAGATGACTTTATACGTCATTTCCAACCTTGTGATTCTATGATTCTATGATTCTAAGACCCGCCTGGACACCTACTTGTGCGACCTGGTGTAGGGAACCTGCTTTGGCAGAGGAGTTGGGCTTGGCAAGCTCTGGAGTTCCAACCCCTTCCAACCCCTATGATCCTGTGATTCTGTGATTCTGTGATCTGGGATAGTATCTCATTAAGCCAAGAAATAGCTGTAGGTGATCAAATAAGTACAATTCTGTTTCTGGGAGAAATAAAGAGATCTGAGCTCATGAGTAGCACTGTAGATAGAAAGGCAAACAGGAGACCATAGAACATATCACTAAGAGCCAGATTAAAAAGGAAAACAGAAAAAAAAGAAGAGATTGAATGCTTTAAAATTGGAAGGCAGAAAACATGAAATAAGAAACTAATACTAATAAGGAGAAAAAAACAAACAAACAACAACAACAACAAAAAAACCCAGATACTAATAAAGACATCATTTATTCACATCTTGAAGGAGAGCTTTGGAGGAAAGGCAGAGACTAAAAGGGAAATTTCCACAAATATGCATCTTGCCATCTTTAAAAAGAATATTTTAAGAAGTCACAAGAATGCAAGAGCAAAGAGTCAACAACATTAGTGATTGTGAAAGGAACATCCAAGATTTGCCCCCTTTTTTTTGGTTGTTTTTTATTAACCTTCAATTTTGCATTTACTTACACATAGTTCTGCTCACGGTGCTGTTTTATGAAGATGACGGCTGCCTGGAACTGTTGCTCTTCTGTAATGTCTACAAATGCTGAGCACAACAGCTCTCAGTCTCAGACTGGGACTCTCTGATGTTACCAAGGAAATTCCCTCCATATGTTCTGGAAAAAAGAAAACAAAACTGAGGACTCTACAGGAAAAAGTGATTTTTCAAATATTATACAGCAGAACGTTTATTGTGTAAATAAATGCAAAACACATTACCAAATTTGGGGATTGGGAATGCAAATTAACTGAGGATTTAGGCACCTAAATTTAGGTGCATGCAAGCCAGAAACTGAAGCTTTGATGATACCTAATGGAGATTTGACCAGTACAGACATGGTTTTTGAAGAAACATTTGTCTTTTTTAAAAGCAAATGCTTACATTTTGTCAGGTAAATAGCTCTGTATACTCCATTGGCTGACATGATTCCATCTCACTTGATTATAATGGGAGCTTAGATGTCTGGCTGAGAAGTTAAAGGTGTTAATAGCAGTCTTTGCACTGTAATTAGAGAGACAGCAGTCCTAGCCCATCGCAGAACTACAATATCCCAAGTTGCTTTAATGACTTTTCTAAAATGGCCTCCTGCTGGACTAGCATTGTGTCATATAAAATTAGGTGCCTGAACTTTGATTTGGATCCTCGTACTAAATCCACAAGTGAATGAGATTCTTATTCATCTCCTCATTAAAAAAAAAAAAAAAAAAAAAAAAAAAAGGAAAGGGGAAGGGGAAGGGGAAGGGAAAAGGGAAGGGGAAGGGGAAAGATTTCTATTAACTAAGAAATTCAACTTCAAACAAAAAATTCTTTCCATTCATGACAGTTGTAACTGACAGAAAGGACTTGTAGTGAAATGAAAAGGGGAGAGGAAAAATGAGTAAAAACAAATAGCTCATCAAAATCCAATGCTACCATCAGATTTTGTGAGGCAAAATCATCTTTCTGTGAGTTTGATTATGTTTTCTATTTTCAGATTCTCCAGTTTTATCCATTTTCAGATGTGTCTTCTAGCCAGGCATAAATACCACAAGGCTCTAGTCACTGGCACAGTATTGCAGGGCTCACTGACAGAACACATGTGAAAGAGACATACCAAAAAATACGTACAGTGCTAGCTCAGCTGCAGACCACTTCAAAAGAGCTACTGAAGCAATTCAGAGCAGGATACTTTTGCCACACAGTAGAGTATCTCCTTCCTTTATCTAATGCAAAAACTAGGAGCCAAATGGAGAACTTCTTTAAATCATCTCTCCATTAAATTCCTGCAACTATTTTTCTGGCTGAAACAATTACTAAATAATTAAAAATTCCCTTTTGACGCTGTTCATCATTTCAATTATAAATTCACAAATGCATTGTTAGCTCTGGCAGCTCATGATTATTTTTTGCTTCTTACATAGTGAAAGGTTTGTTACTCCCAGAAGTCAGTAGGCACTGCATGTTAATCAGTTATGAGCAATTCAGAATATTAATTTGTCAGAAAGTAGCTTATATGAATGTGCTGGGCTCTAAGTATTTATGCTTGATGTGAAATCCTGAGGCTGTAATTATTAGTCTTCCCCTTGACCCATCATTACCTGGTGCTATTTGAGTCAGGCCCAGATTCATCAAAAAACATCAGACTTCTGACGTTGAGATGTCTGTGTCTGAAGAGATAACACACACTAACAAACATGGCACATCACAGGTCTGGTATAACTGAAGCCATGTCAAATTGAATACTAAGAAGGGAATTGTTAATTGAAGGAAAGGACCTCCTGGCATAGTTGAGTTTTAGCAAATTGCTTTCACTTCCCAGAACTCTATTTTCTTTCTTTTTCAAGTAGATATCTTAAGAATGTTCAGAAGACTGTTTCTACCATTTGTGAGATAGGTTAGATAGTTAGATAGATGGACAGACAGACAGATAGGACAGCAAGATTTCCTTGCCAGTAAAAGAAAGCCACATTTGCATTCTTTGTAATAATTGCCCATCAAGCCCAAATAGTGGGCCATAGAAAGCTTAACTTTTACCATGAAAACTCACTAAGTCCAAACACTATTTTACTCTGTCTTACTTTGTATGTCTTTCCTTCCAGGAAGGAAGAACTCACATAATTTAGGAAATTATTTCTACACCATTTCTAGTCAGTCTAGAACCAGAATAACATAGGACTCAAAGGAAAAAGTCCTTATAGCTCAGCAGATTCACAGGTTTCAAAGCAGTGGGATAAGAACACAGAAGAACATCAACATCAAAATCCAAATGGATAAGATGCCCGAATAGCATATTAGTGAATTGTTAGTATTCTTTCCTTATCTCATCTTCGGAAAGAAAAACCTTTCAGTGCTGTCAGTTCCATTTTTTTTTTAACTGAGTCCATTGTGTTCCTATCATAAAATCTTCATGCATCTTCAAAAATCTAACTCTTGTTATTACATACAGTTTATTATTTACTTCCCACTGCTTTTCCGACTAGACAATGTCATGTCATTACCTAAGTTAGGGTAAAATAACTCTTCAGAGGAAAAAAAATTAATAAACAAGTAAATCATGCTTAATTATTAAAGAAAAACTAACTCTCAGTTAATATGATATCAGACAGAATTCTGTCATACAGTGTACTTTCCACAACACAGAATTTGCTGCTTCCAAAACACTCCATGTACTTGTATCTGGAGTAATCTTGAGCTCTGGTCAATTTGCATTTCTTTCTCAGTGAGCCCTAAGCTTGGCAATCATCCAAGTGTGCAAATCATGTCTCCTGTGTGTGAGGTGTGTAGGAGGCAGCTCTGTTGCTGATAGCCAACTCAAAAGATTCAGAGAGCATGAATCATTAGATCTTCTCTCCAAGTTTTAGGAAATCAGGTTGTTTTTCCATATGTAGGAAACAGTATTTCTAAACCATACTGGAAGCATTTTCAAAGCTTGCATGTTTGGTGGGAAGACTTAGGAAGATCTCTGATCAACAAAGTAAGCTACCAATTTGTTATTTTCAAGAAAACAGATGTTTACTGATTTCCTTTCTGGTTACAAGGTATCAAAGGGAAAACCTGGTATTGTGGGTCACCAAGGGGTCAGAAGGCACATCAGAAGGCATTGGAGAGAGGTGCCTACTACTGCTCCCAGTTAGTTCTATCTGCCTCTACATCTGACACAAGCAAAGTCATCAAGTGATCACAGAAGTACTATCTTGCAGAGGTGTATAATGCTACTTGTCGCCGCTTGCTGTATGGGCTGTCTTTAGATGTGAAGGCTATCCTTGTCACCTTCAGTTTGACTGGTGCCTGTTTCTTCTTGAAACTTTTATGATGTGTCTGAGAATGGGCACAGTGCCACCCAACAGATGGCCATAAGTGTAGGCATGTTGAAAACCTAATATGTACAGACCTAATGCCAGATTTCTCCTCCAAATAGGAAAATTGAGGAGAGCTTCTACATTCTTTGAGAGCTAAAACCAACTCTACTTTAAATATCCCCAGATACCTTCCTGCACAGTTCTAGTATAGAAGGGGAAGGTATGCTTGAGAGCAAGGAAAGAGGCAGTGAGAGATGCCTTTATGTAAAGCAGAACTCCATAAAATGTGTGTCATTAAGTGAAAAATGCTTAAACTTTGCTATGGTTTTAAAAGTTCTCTGCAGGATAAGCATACATAGTGCAGAAGAAAATGCAAATTCAGCATATGTGGAAAACTTCTCAGTCATTTCAACATTTTACCCCTGTTGTAATTATATATTCCACTAGTTCTACTGCTTGCTATAGAGCATGGCAGGAGGCTTGTTCCTCTCAGATCATCTATGGTATTAAAAAGATTATTATTTTCCTTAGCTCAGAAACTGAATCTAATTCATGCAATGCATGCAAAAGAAAAGAAAACACAGCAAAATATACGTGCCAGTTTTTCTGTATGAACAGCTATTGCAGGATAATTCATATACCTTCCCCACTGTTACCATTCCATTTAGAAAAAAAATATATATTCTAGGAAATTAATCTAAACTCTTTCCTTCTTTCCCTGGCTTTGCTTTCAGTATTTCCTCAGCAGGTTCTAGCACAGAAAATGATTTTCCTGTTCACTGCTCTACTGTTGTCAGCCTTGGTTGTTTTATTACCTTTCTGTCTCTTTTCAGTACTGGTGTAGTCTAGCTGTTTCAGCAGTAGTCGCAGGTTCTATGTGCTTTACAGGTTTTGTTTTCAATCCAAGTGCTCTTTCTATTCTGCTCTCTGCACTTCACACCACACATTGCCTCTTTATCAGTTGCATCCCTGTGATTTGATTTCCTCTTGATTTACCAGTCTTCTGAGTAGCCAGTCTAATCTAATGTAAGTTCTCTTACCAGAAAATTGTTTCTGCCAGGCTGCGTTATACTGTTCAAGGAGTCTGGACAAATGAGTATGAGTAAAAAGGCAATAGAGGAAGTCAGGAACATTTGGATTCCACAGTGGTGGTTCACATCACTGCAAAGCAGAAGAACTGGAATTTCTGTTCCTTATAGCCAGATTTTAGTACCTGGTATTGAAAATGTACTTTCAATTCTGTCAACCGTTCTGTACAAATGAGGGGGAAGAACGGACACCTGCACTTTTTCAATTCACTATCACTTCTTTAATTATCATCCCACACTCCCTTACCTGTTCAACATCTGGAGTTTCTAAACATTCTGGTGGAAGGTTAAAAAATAAAGGACTTCTAGAAGGCATTAAAAATCCTAGACTGAGAATCAGCAGGTCAGTCCCCCCATGAATTTAGCTAAAGTCCATCCACCAGTTTGAATTAAGAGAGCATACAGGAACTTTATATTTAGACATCGGAAGAGTTCTGAGGGCCATCCAATCCCTCTCCTTATGCCATTTTTGTGTATTGTCAACTTCAGGGAAAGTCCTGACTATGAAACAGAAATGGTTGTACAGCGGTGTATCACACCAGTCATATTAAAAGAAATAGGCCTCATACCTTCCCCAGGATATTCATTGCTGGAAAATATTTACAGTGCCTCTGCACAGAGGGCCTGTAACATTAGGTACTGGGTGCTCGTGTGTAAAGCACAATGCGTGGAGGGTTACTCACTTTTCAGAACAAGCTATGCATGATGGTATTCATTTGAAGATGCTAATTGTAGTGAGTGAACTGGAGACAGTGCATGTTGTAGAAAGCACTCCCTTATTGGCAAGCATGTGTTTGACAGTTGCCATTCTCTCACTGCCCTACTCTATGAGAAAGGAGAAGATGAGATGAAAAAATCTCTTGTAGTACTGAGGGTGCCTCCATAGCTGCATGTGGAGGTCTGCTCCATGCAGTTCCCATGGGCTGCAGGGGGACAGCCTCCTCTGCTGTGGGTCTTTCCTGGGCCACAGGGAACTGCTGCTCCATGCCTGGAGCACCTCCTGCCCTCACCACTATTATCACCACTAGCAAGCTAGTACAACTGTCAAGAAGTATACTGCATTTTCCTGTGTTACTATATGTTTTAGACATATTGTGTTCTGTGTGCATGGGGGAAGGAACTCTTATATTATCTCTTATATTATCTCTTATATTATCTCTCTTATATTATCAGATTTATGGGGTAGGAAACCATCACAGTTCTTGATTGTTTTTCTAGAGAAGTACAGCTAGCAATTGAAAACAAACAAACAAAAAAGTTGTTCTTTTTCTCACTTAAGCCATTCATTTAATGTATTATTTGTGACCTGTTGTGCTAGTAATGTCTTTGAATTGGCCTGCTTCATAACTGAGTATTTTTCAGATTCTTTTATTGCTCTAGAAGTAAAATTCCAAACTTAGAAAAGCTTTACAAACTTTAATTTGGGGTTCTTAGGGAGAAAGGAGAATGTAGAACACCTGTTTTGGTTTTGGTACTTTGACAACTCTTGAATTAATATCTACTAAAAGTTAATCTGCAAATGCAGCGCACTTAGCTGGAAATCCACTTCATTCCCTTCCTTTGTTCCTTCCTCTGTCTGTGAGTTCTATTCTTTGTGTGTAAATCTGTGGAAAATAGGAACTGGAGGAAATTGTTAAGTCTACTTGCTTTAGGAAGAAGATAACATTTCCAGAACAAGAAAATCAAAATTAAAGTCTCACTCTGCATGAGGAAAACATGCATTATCACAGAACAAGAATGACAAAAAAGAACTGGCAGAATTCTGCCTACAGAATCTGTTCATAAAATTCAAAACCTGATAAAGTGATTTAGTTTATTCAGAACATGACAACCGGGGAAATAATTCTGTAATAAGCAAACACATAAAAAGAAAAATTGGTGAGAAAAAGCCTCACAAAAGTACTTTTGCTTCAACAACAGAATTAGAAGTCTTTTGGGCTTATCATCTGGGAAAAAGAAGTTGCCTATTGTTAAAGATAGATCTCTGGAACCTCTATTTAGTGAATTACAGTGATGAAAAAAATGCGAATGAGATGTCAGACTGCATAAAAAATGGGCTGGGGAATAATACTGCAAAAATAATGCAATTATGTTGCTGGCTCTACAATAACAGACATCAGTTTTTGAGAAAAAAATTTCACAGAATTACGGAGGGCTTAAGAGAAGGGAATAATTATTAGGAACACAGAAAAACATTTAAAGGGAGATTGAAAAGATTGGAACTGTTCCTTTTGGAAAGGAAATTCACAAGAGTAAATGAGAAACAACCATATCAAATAGAGGAATTTGACAGAAAATGTAGGTGGAGGAATGTCTATTTCTTCTCTCTTGTAACACAAGAACAAGGGATATGAAGAATAAAGAAGACCCAAAAGTTAACAGAATTAAAATTGATAAAATCCATCCCCTGAGGTGAATAATTAGATGTGGAACAAATACATTGATGGAGGTTCCACTGCGACCAAGGATTCTGCAAGTCTCAGTGACATGAATAGTTACATGCATTAATGCTAGCAAGAATGTCAGGGAAGACAAAGTCTTTCCTCAGGACTAAGACCAGTCTTTAACTGCTAAGAACAGGTAGAAAGCTCCCAGTACCAGGCATCTTTATTTTTCATGTAAACTGCCTTCCTCACTGCTATTGGTAAGATTGCCACGGTATGGTCAATGGAATTTCTCACATAAGTCTATTTTGCAGTTTTGTTCTAAGTGCAATTTGGATATGTTCACAGTAACATGACAGCATTGCAGATGGTGTAAATGTCTATCTCCAAAAAACAACCCAGTCATCCAGTCATCACTTCCATTTTCAAAATCCACAGATGAGTCATTTCCCTCCCACAGGTGAATGCATTTGCATGAGCACCAAGCTCTATAAAATTCTGTGTACATCCTCACGGTGAAAAAAAAAAATAATAGCAGTTTTTGTATTGATAAAGCTTGGGTTCCAGTTCAATCTTAACCACTCTCCAATTCTGCAAACGCTCCATCAAGCTGTTGTAAACCTGACTACCCAAATGGGCATGGCAGCACAACACCATTTTATGGCAAAGGGGATAAAGAAAAGAGGGACCGGTAAGTGAAGGAGTGAAAAAAGTGTTTCTTGGAATTAGATAGCAGCTGTGCAGAGGTTAACTACTGATCTTATAAGATCACAGGATCATAGGATAACTTCAGCAGAAAGGCACTTCAAGGAGTTCTCCAGTCCAAACTGTTGCTCAAAAAGAGATGTACACTGAATTCAGCCCAGACTGTTCTGGTCTTCACCCAGTCAGGTCTCGAAAATCTGGGATGGAGAATACTCAGTCTCTTTGTGTGTCCTATGCCACTGCCTGGGTGTCCTCGTGTGGAAAAAGTATCTCTTTATCAGCAGGCTGAGACTCTCCTGTTTCATTTTATGCGCCCTGTCTCTTACTCCTCTGCCAAGACCAACTTTGGAGATCTCAGCTTTGTCTTCTCAATGACTTCCACAGGGGTACTGAAGGATGCAGTAAGGACCCCTAAAATCATCTGTGCTCCAGGCTGAACAAACTCACCTGTTCTGGACACTCCTTACAGGTCCAGTGCTCCAGCCCCCACCTCTCAGTGGCCTTCTCTGAAATTAATCTAGTTTCTCAGTCTGTTCTGTGCTGGGGGACCCAACACTGGATTCAGTAAACCAGCTGTGATCTGACAAGTACTGAGTTGAGAGAGAAATCCAGTCCCTTCATCCCAGGCTCTGCTCCTGTTTATACAGCCCAGGTTTCCATAGGCCATCCTGTCCAACCAGAAATCACTACTGGCTTACATGCCACTGTCCAGCGGGACCCCTTGATGTTTTTTTTTAGAGCTGCTCCCAAGGCTGTTACAAATCTGTTCCTTTGGGAGCTGTTTCTATTCTCTCCCCCGCAGCAGTGGCTGGCATTTGTCCCTGACGAATCCCACACGATTCCATTTGACCCATTTATCCAGCCTGACCTTGCCTCTCTAGACCAAAGCCTTGCCCTTATGCATATTGACTGCTCCTCCATATTAGATGATGTCTGTATACTTGATGAATTCAATCCCTGTAGTCCTTCCGGCTATTAACAAGCTAAAATGGACAAGTTTCAGGACAGACCCTGGCACTCTCCTTGTTAGAGCAATCTCCAAGCAAGGGCATACCATTAACATCCCATCTTCATCTAAGCATGACCATACAGCCATTTTTTACCCATCCTCCTGTCCATCCATTCATACCATAACATCCTAACAAGAATAGAAGAATATTGTGGAAAAAAAAAAATCAGTCTTAGAGAGTAAAGGGGTCCAAGATGGCTGGTCGCTCTTCAAGAAGGAAGTCTTAAAGGCGCAGGAGCTGGCTGTCCCCCTGAGCCGCTAAATAAACCGGCGGGGAAGAAGACTGGCGTGGATGAACAGGGAGCTATTCTTGAGGCTCTGGGAGAAAAAGAGAATCTACCTCCTGTGGAAGAAGGGACAGGCAACTCAGAAAGAGTACAGAGAAGTTGTTAAGATGTGTAGAGAAAAAATCAGAAAGGCAAAAGCCCAGCTTGAACTCAACCTGGCCACTGGGGTAAGAAGGAACAAGAAACTTTTTTACAAATATATCAACGGTAAGAGGAGGACTAAGGAGAATCTTCATTCTTTACTGGATGAGACTGGGAATGTGACCACTGAGGATAAGAAAAAGGCAGAGGTTCCGAATGCCTTCTTTACGTCTGTCTTTAAAGGTTACACCAGTTATCTTCAGGGTACTCTTCTCTGATCTGGTAGTCTCGAGTGGAGAGCGGACAGAACCCCCCACAATTTGAGAGGACACAGTCAGAGACCTACTACTCCAACTGGACTGCCACAAGTCCATGGGGCTGGATGGGATTCACCCGAGAGTGCTGAGGGAACTGGTGGAGGTGATAGCCGAGCTGCTTGTCATTATCTATCAGCGTTCCTTGTCGACTGGTGAGGTCCCAGAAGACTGGAGGCTTGCCAGTTTGATTCCCATCTACAAGAAGGGTTGTAAGAAGGACCCGGGGAGCTACAGGCCTGTTAGCCTGACCTCAGTGCCAGGGAAGGTTATGGAGCAGATTGTCTTGAGGGAGATCATGCGGCATGTATGGGACAACTGGGGGATCAGGCCTAGCCAGCATAGGTTCACAAAGGGCAGGTCTTGCTTGACTAACCTGATCTCCTTCTATGATCTAGTGACCCATCTGGTAGACGAGGGAAAGGCTGTTGATGTAGTCTACCTAGACTTCAGCAAGGCCTTTGACACTGTCTCCCATAGCATTCTCCTGCAGAAGCTGGCAGCCTGTGGCTTGGACAGGTACACTCTTGGCTGGGTAAGGAACTGGCTGGAAGGCCGGGCCCAGAGAGTGGCAGTGAATGGAGCTAAATCCAGCTGGTGACCTGTCACGGATGGTGTTCCCCAGGGGTCGGTGCTGGGGCCTGTCCTCTTCAATGTCTTTATTGATGACCTGGATGAGGGCATTGCGTGCACCCTCAGTAAGTTTGCAGATGACACCAAATTGGCTGGAAGTGTCGATCTGCCTGGGGGTAGTGAGGCCCTGCAGAGGGATCTGGACGGAGGCTGGATAGCTGGGCTGAAGCCAACGGGATGAGGTTCAACAAGGCCAAATGCCGTGTCCTGCACTTTGGCCACAACAATCCCAGGCAACGCTACAGGCTTGGGGCTGAGTGGCTAGAAGACTGTACGGAAGAAATGGACCTGGGGATGTTGGTTGACACTAGGCTGAACATGAGCCAGCAGTGTGCCCAGGTGGCCAAGAAGGCCAATGGCATCTTGGCTTGCATCAGGAATGGTGTTGCCAGCAGAAACAGGGCAGTGATTGTCCCCCTGTACTCAGCTCTGGTGAGGCTGCACCTGTGTCCAGTTTTGGGCCCCTCACTGCAAGAAAGACATCGAGGCCCTGGAGAAGGTTCAAAGAATGGTGACAAATCTGGTGAGGGGTCTGGAGTACATGGGGTCTGGCATTACGAGGAGCAGCTGAAGGAGCTGGGATTGTTCAGTCTGGAGAAGTGGAAGATCAGAGGAGACCTTATTGCTCTCTATAACTACCTTAAGGGAGGTTGTACTGAGCTGGGGGTCAGCCTCTTCTCTCGTGTAACTGGTGATAGGACTAGAGGGAATGGCTTCAAGCTGCACCAGGGGAGATTTAGGCTGGACCTTAGGAAATACTACTTTTCTGAAAGAGTGGTCAGGCACTGGAATGGGCTGCCCAGAGAGGTGGTGGAGTCACTGACCCTGGAGGTGTTCAAGTAATGTTTGGATTTTGTGTTGAGGGACATGGTTTAGTGAGTATTATTGGTGATAGGCGGATGGTTGGACTGGATGATCTTGTAGGTCTATTCCAACCTTGTTGATTCTGTAATTCTGTGATTCTGTGAAATTGTGTCAAAAGCCTTTTTAAAGTCAAAATAAATAGATTTCATCTACTTATTTCCTCTTATTTAAAAATCCAGTTGTATTATCATGGAAAACTGGTTGTTTAGCTTTGATTTACCCCTGATGGCCATGATTACTCTTTTCAGTCACCTTATTCTTTTCTATATTCCCAGATATGTACTCCACCAGGAGTTGCTCTAGAGCCAAGACTGCCACTGATTATCACATCTCAAATCAGTTTTTCCTTATTAGCAAACTGATGGCTCTTCATTTTGTGTTCACTCAACTGAGACATGAAAGACCCTGAATTAACAGCAGAGAAGTCAGGCTCTACCTTTAGAGAAGTTTAGAGGCTAATGGCAGTCTAGCAATAGAGTCCTCTCCTCCCCTTTTCATCTCTGACTCTGCTGGTTAACATGGACATTGACTGTCTATGAGTATGACCTTTGTGGTTGGCTTTTCCAGCCCTGTATTTTGTGTGTATTTTGCTCAAATGAAGAAAAACAGACATTATTTCCACTTCAAATTGAGCCATCAAGTTGTACCTTTTACCATCAGCAGAATGCACAAGCTGAAAGGGCTGAACCTGCTACCTGTATGTGAACTTGATTTTAATATACATATTGTATACGGTTTCAAGGAATGTTGTGAGGACATTGTCAAGGCAAACTCTATCATGTAGCTTTGAAAGAATATAGGTTGGTAGGTCTGGCACATCACTGAAAGAGTGAGAGGGGATGAAGGGCACTGTAGAGTGTTCTGGCACCCATCCATGTGCCTCACTGGTATGCACACAGCTCTGTTTAGTTAGCACATCAAGCACTGGAGGATGTGACCTCAGTTGTCATAGCAGGAGTATGGGACCAAAAGTGCTGAGCAGGACAGGCTGGCAGGAAGCAATTGTCAAAAAGCCTTTGTACATGCATCAGAAGGGCAAATCGCCTTGGAAAGTAAAATGTTCTTGTCAATGCAGATATTATCACATGACAAATCACTGTAACTCACTGAAACATAGAAGTAAACAGTCCACTACTAAAAGCTTTTAAACTAATATGATGCCAGGTCACACTGATCACCCACTGTGCTTGAGCTCATCAGGTTTAGTTAGGAAGAGAATTTAGGGGGCTGGCTAAAATGATGTACGCTATTTGGATAAATAATCACATTTCATTTTAGCACAATATTATGTATATATATTAGGAGCCAATTATTTATTGGTTTCTAGTGAGAAGGCTTTTGATACAGCTGAAATGCAGTGGTCATTTTTACAGAATTACAGGGTCATTGACCCTGAAAATATAAGAATCAGATGGGAATTGACCTTCTGTTTCTTATCAAGCCACAGGAAGCTATGGGATAAATAACAGAAAGCTGATAGAAAAATCATTACTTAGGAATAAAAGCATTTAAAAGCTCTGAATGCATCTGAAGAAATCAAAGACTTAGTACAAGAGCTGGAGAAAACCTGGTCCAACACAGAGGTGAGTCTCCAGTTCCCCTTCTCAGGAGGGGAAATGGACCACAGCTGTATGGGATTTGTCAGTAAATCTTCACATCTATAATGACTAGTTCTACATTATCGTCATATCATATAGAAGAATTTCCACAGCTTATTGTATGCTAGTTCTCTCTCTTTCTCCTTCTGCTTCTAAATTAAGATATCTAATATTGTGTATTTTTAAAATCAGTATACCTCTTCCTTTAGCATTGTTCCATCTGGTGATATTCTATGGCATTTGCATGGAATGCCAATGTTTATTACCACTAAAACAGAAATAATCTAAAACAATTGATATTTGTAGCACAACTGCTAATATCGACTGTAGTATTTTCACACAAACTCATTTTTTCTATTATGTTTGAACACTGCATCTGCCAATTTGTCCTTTTCAGAATCAACTCAGTGACTACTGTTAGTCATCACTAGAGAAATAAGCTAAGAATTGACTACCAGAGATAACAATAAAACACAAATTTCTAAGAGAGCCACATTGTAACTGGGAAGGATTTTCACAGGCTTTACGTCATTGCTGCTCTTTCAAAGGGAAAACAATGTTTTCTAAAGGATTTTGCTTTCTTTCTAAATTGAAAAATACACTGCATCAATAAAAACCCTTAGGAACAAGATTATATGTATTCTCAGATTCCACCATATACTAAACCAGGTCTGCACTTATAGGATTTCTTGGAGCAGATAAATCCAGTCTGCACCAAGAAACTCTGATTACTTAGAAAATAAGGAGAAGTAGGCTTTCTCATTTTTTTCTATTGATATCTCTATTAGCTGTGGATGCCACACAACTTACTGTCTGGGCTCATGAATTCCATAAGTCAATACCATCTTCATTGCTGTCTTAATTGGACCATAGCTCTCAACAATTCTTTTTTTATTAGCCATAATATACACTCTCAAAGCAACAACAAAAAAGATTCCATTCTGGTCCTATAGCTACCAGATATTGTGATGGAGATAGTTATCAAAGCTAGCTGTGAATTATGCTATTACCTTTATAACTTTTCTATTCATGCCTGCTTACCTGGTGAAACCACTGGCCCTATTTCCCTGTCTCATTGGGCTGCCCCAAAGCATATAAAAAACTAAACTGCTAACGTATTTCTACGTGTAATGTGTTAGTCATTACTGACTGAGTACTATGAAATCTAATATGAGAAGAAATTGCAGAAATAATAGTTAGACTTACTGGGGAACTGAATCTCTGATGCAAAATTCTACCTGATCAGTTAATAAGATGTGAAGAAGAAAAGCATCCACTGTGTTTACTTATTTACTAGGTCTTTTGAAATGAATTATTTTAAGATGATTATTTCATCTTTGAAAAAACAGCAATTATTTTTAGAGATACAACATAAAGACTTTATTAGTAAAGAAAATCTTATATCATAGTGGTGCACAAACATACAGACAGGGAGAATGTTTGTTAAATTAAGGGGATTTATTGAGATCTTTACATAGGATAATTCCTTCAGGGGAAATAGAATCTCTCAAACAAGATGGTCAGCTGCTGTCTGGTTGATATTAAGGGTCTACAAGTGACTTGGCAGCAGCAACTTCAACTGGTTTAGGTGAGACACCCCAAACTGCAGTGATAGGGGTTTCTTATATCCAGACAGGCTGCTTCTACATAAGCAAGGTCTAAAGTACAAAAGGCTCTTTTATGAGGCCATTTATTCATCTGCAGAAATGGTTTCTACTGAGCACATGGGTAGTATTTACAGTTTGGTCCATTCTGCAACAGGAATGGTCTCAGGGAGTCTCTGGGAAGGCCTCAGTCTTCACTGTGCATTACAGCACTCCCAGGGAGGACAGTGGTGTCAGTGAGTTGGTCTACGTGCAGTAGCTGCCCCTGGGTAGTCTCCAGGTCTGCTCAAAATCTCTACCTGGAAAGAAACTGTCAAAATTGGTCAAATACTTCACAATGAAGGCAGTTGAAGTTTGACCAAGCGCTTTGCACATCAACCCACTAAACCAAGCCAGTTCTGTGCCTCATCTGCACAGAGGCAGGCTGAGGAGTTCGTGGTAACCACAGGGAATGAATGACTAAGTGCCCTAGCAGTGTACACAGGCAGACCTTGCTGTCACAATTACAACTACTGGGCAAACTTAAATTTCATTTTTCATAGAATCATAGAATCAAAGAATGGTTTGGACTGGAAAGGACTTTTAAGATCATCGAGTTCAAGCCCCCTGCTATAGGCAGGGACAGCTCCCTCTAGACCAAGGTGCACTCTCTCTTCATGCCAATCTCCCTGAGCAACCACTCATCTCCAGATCAGATTTACATGTTAAATTTTGTAGTTCTTTTGACAGTAGGTGTATTTGGTAACCAAAACTTCAAAGGAAGGTCAGAGATTAAATCCGAGTCTTTTGTCAGGCATAATATAAATTACTGCAGCACAAATTTTCCATTTCAGCATTAAAATGACATTCAGTCTCCCTTGGGATGCTTTGATTTCTGAGATTGTCTCAGGTTTATTTTTAATTTTCATGTCATTATGAAATGCACAAAAGATGTGACTCCACCTTAAGCCCGTTGCTGCTGGGTGTATTGGAAGACACTAAGTATTTGCTTATGCTGGAGCAGAGGAAAATCAAAAAAATATCTCACTGCTTTCCTGACAATTTAAAATACCATTTACTCCCCTGCACAATAAACCCCTACTTCTTCCCACTCTGCCTTTATTTGACTTGTTTCTCTTGTTCTGTACCTCATGCATAATTTCACACCTGCACAATTTCCAAAGAGCTAGGAGATTTTGTTTATCATTTTAAACAATAAAAACAGACTACTCAAAGAAACAGATGGACAGCCATTTTGCAGGATGAAATGAATGGGCCTGGTCTACTAATGCCAACAGCGATTTCCTTTTTGCAGCCAGCTGAGAAGTGTTGTACTCTCAGTAACAATGTTAAAAGGCCAACAAAGCAAAAATCAAGCGTACAAAACCCCACGAAAGGAAGAGTATAATGAATTTATGCACCACTGAAGTACATACCAGGCATCTGTCTTGTGATGAGTACTAAGCAATTTGAAGAAAAGGATCCTTCTTTAAGTCCTTTGGGGGTAAGTGTGATGTCTGATTTCCCTGGTCAAGTCTGTATACTGCACCAAGTTGGTGTCTGGTGAAATACAGCATGGATTAAGGGCAATGTTCCTGGTCTGATCCTATCAAGATTCCTGAAAGCAGCAAGTCAGGAAGGCAATCAGCACCCTGGTATGGAAGATGAGATTTCACAGAATCACAGAGCCAAAGAGTGGTTTAATTTGGAAGGAACCCCTGGAAGTCATTTGGTTCAATTTGATTTTCCCATGTTTCATACCACTGTCATGTATGGCCTGGTGTATACCAGTGATATTGGTGGGTAATACATGGTGGTCAGGCAGGAGATGGAATGAAGGGGATGGATCAGTCAAAGCAAGAGTGCTGCCTTATTGCCAAATATTTGTTATATAAAAAGCCAAGTGTGCTATTATTTCCCTTTATCAGAAATAAGGCAATAAGCTGCTAGCAATAGGTTTAGGTGCAGTTTTAATAAATGGGTGCATCTCCATCTCAGCTTTGCATCATGATATTGCTGGTGAACTGGAGGGGGCAGTGGTCCAAATAGGAACGTAGGATCAGGCAGCAAGGACAAAAGGACTCCTCTAAAAGCAGCTGTTCTCCCAGAGTGCAGCTCACTTGGCATTTTATTCACGGTTTCCTGATACTGTTCACAGTGTACAAGACTGTGATCTTCAGTTTCCAGGTGAATATACCTGACGCAATGCTGTTACTCCAAGGACTTGTGCCATCTCTAAGAACTAAGATTACTCCCCCAAATGCAGCTAGATTCAGGACTTTTTCCAAAGGGTGTTAAACATCTGAGCAGCTTTGGACAGAAAAGTTCGGCCTTTGAGATACTCTCCTGTCTATCTGTTCTACAAAACTGTCTAGACTGTGCCAGGAGAGGGGTTTAAGTGCAAATCAGATATATGTGTAAATCTAGAAATTTAAATCAGATTCTACAAGCATGCAGGGAAAAGCATTACAGAATGTTGCCAAGAAGAAGCTCTGAGGAGCTCCTTGAAATGAGTCTTTTGTTTTTTTTGGAACTCAATAAATGGCTGAAATCTTCCTGGAGAGGCATTCAACAATTCCACGGCCCTGCTACAGCACAGCTAATAGTGTGCCAAAATAGGATCATGACATGCAGTAGCGGCACAGCACACCTCATGAGGGTAGGTCACACTATTGCAAATAAATTTATGCAAGGCTCAGCACCATCGGGTACTATGGAGATAATTATGTTTATTATCTATGAGCCTACAGTGACACAAATATGCGCTGCAATAGCTGTATCTCACCAGAACAGCAGTCACCCACTGATGTGGTCATGGTTGTTTTACTAATTACAATAAAGTAATATCTCAGGAAAGTTATGAAACCTGCTCAAATGCAACACTGCCTGCTACAAGATTTTAATATTCCATTATTTATTATTTTAGTTTATTTCAATAAGAAAACTGAAGCATTATTTTCCTACCAAGTCTCCAGTCTGTGCCTGGGCTTACTCCAGTCCTGCAGAGGAGGACCATTAAATGCTCCATGTTAACCCCTGGCAGATCTGTGTCTGATTCCCAGTGTTGAGACCACAAACTGACTGTGTGTTTTTTTCCAAAGGGCCATAGTCATTTTGCAGAGGAGCAAGTGTAGAAACTATCCTGCTGAATCACAGGTGATGATTTGGATGTTCATGGGGCTGCTTTCTAGAAAAAATGAAATTGAACCTCAAAGTGCCATTCCAGAGCTTTAAGTCAATCTGGATTTCTTTCTGTAGGACATTTTCTGCTGAGAAGAGAAATATATCATTAATAAATAAAGCAAAAGTAAATCATTATATGAGGATTTTCATCTACAGCTGTGAAGCTCAGACTGAGTGATAATGGATTTTCCTGATGTAAAAAAAAGGGGGGATGTCATAGCATATAATATCTTCAGGCTGTGTTTATGTCTATTGCAGAACAAATCCACCCTTCTGGCAATGAGCAGGCAGTACCAGGCAGGGCAAGGGGCTGCAGAGGTGCCAGATAGAGTTCCCCCAACAGATAATTTGCCTACGGGTCTACTAGCAAAGCCAAAGGACAAAATGGACCTGCTCCCAAGGCTCCAAAACTTCCAACATAGCTTACTGTACATTAGCAACAGAAATTGTACTCTGGGCCCCACTTTACTTAAGATCATAGAGTCATACAATATTCCAAGTTGGAAGAGATATATAAGGATCACTGAGTCCACACAAAAATCAGAACATGTAATGAAGAGCATTGCCAGGACACTTCTTGAACTCTGACATTCTCAGAACTGTGACCACTTGATATTTTACCTTCATGTATGTCAGCTCTTCTGACAAGGTTTTATGAAATGCTGCATCAAACTCTAGAATCACATACAAAACATTTAAAGCAATCATCTCTTTGGTGTCTCCTAACTCATCATAGGATTGTGAAAGTGTTATTCTGTTGTTGCTGTTTTCACAAACTGCTGTGGTCTATACCTCACTGTTTTGTTATCTCCTAGAGCTCCCCTGGGGGAGATTATTCGTTATTTTTCATTGTTTGAGGCCGTATCCCTTTGGACTTCATTTTCTTTTTTCTCCTTACCCTGGTATTTCCCCCGTGACCCTTTTCTCAGTCTCTGAGTATACCAAGAGAAACAGATTTATGTTTTAGCCACAGTGAAAAATGAATTATCTTGGCAGACTTATTTTGCACCAGAAATCATCACTGAATGAATCAAACTGGGTTTCCGTGCTAGCAGCTGGAGAACTGTGTGCAGTCATGAGATCTTCAAAGAAAAAGGAATTGTTTTGGTTTGATTGTTCAGTAAGCTGCCTCTTAAATAGTTAGGAAAATAACTTACATATTTGGTGGAAGTTGCTACAGAGAAATTTAAAACAATCTCAGCTCAATCAGGACCACGAACAGCAGAAAGAAGAAAAAGGCTGAATTATGAACACCATTACTTCACGTAAAATGGCAAATTAAATTCTGTTAGAACACGACAAATCGGCACAAAAGATGAAAGCACAGGCTTCATTTCCCCAGGAGGACAGCCTTACTTGCCTTCACGTCATCGTCCCCTGTCACTTCTTGGTCTGATATGTTTGGGGAATGGTCTCACTAGAGAATTTGCTTCTCCTTGCTTGCTGCCTGTGCTTCTCCATAAGAGCTCTTCGCTTTTCTACTTCCTACAGTAGATGTGATTCATTCTCTATATGTTAGCCATGGTTAATTGAATTCTTCTCTTTCATCAAAGTTGTTTGTTTTCTTACTATTTACATAAATATTTACTTCTTACTTAATTTATCCACCATATCTTATTAGGAAACGCTTATTCTCCAAAAGAGTGGTGAGGCAGTGGCACAGGCTGCCCAAGGAGGTGGTAGAGTCACCATCCCTGGAGGTGCTCAAGAAACATGGAGATGTGGCACTGAAGGATGTGGTTAGTTGGCAATATTGATGGTAGGTGGGCAGTTGTACTAGATGATCCTATATGTCTTTTCCAACGTTAATTATTCTATGATTCCATGATTTGTCCTTTTAAGAGCATTGCCTTTAAGGTTTATTTCTCCACATCCATCAAACCAGCTACTGAAGCACACAGGGAGAGAAGGAGCTAGAACACACTCCCAAAGTGCTATCAATGAGTCATGTCACTTGTCTGTTCATTTCTGAGTGAGATCCCACATTTTTCAAAGTTGACAGTGTCAGAGCCTAATTAAGAAATTGAGACCTAACTGTAAACAGTGACAGTGAGCTTAAAGAAGGAATGCACATACATGATATCACTTATTTACATAACGGAAAAAAGTGAGTGGCAGTATCAATAAAGTTAACACAGAGAAATTCCCGCTGGATAGTAAAGTGGGCAATGAGTTTATCTGCCTGCATGTCATTAACAGTAAGAGTTGTAAGGAATATCTTGTACTATTCATGTGTGTGCAGTAGTGAAATTCATCATTATATTTTGTGGAGATCTCTGAATACTAGCTCCTCTTAATCAAATAAATGCTACAGAATTAACTTTTCATTGGAGAGGAGGAACAGTGCAGTGAGAACTGTTCTTCAGAAAACAAAATATGGGGAGACACAGAGAGGCGCGTTCTTTGATGCCAGTATAAAATAAATCAGTCTGACATGAATAGTAATCCTCCCTTTTTCTACTAATAGTCTCCTTTTTGATTGCAGAAAATGTCTTCCTTGAATAGTAGCAGAAACATCAAGAGATAATTCTTTTCTCCTTACAAACTACAATCTCCAGTACTCAAACTAATTTTAAAACTCGACTTATCCTGAAATTCAAGATTATTACAACTGCCATTGTTGGTTGTTCAGAAGGAGACTTTTATAATGGAATACAATACTACTCTTTCGTGATTTAAACAGAATCTCATCATCTCCTGACAACACATTTCTGAAGAATTTTTTACAGGTAATAGTATTTCTGTTTTTCTTTTCCCCTCAGGAATTCTTGCTTATCCTGGCTTATCCTTCATGTCCTTCCATCTCTCATTTTTTCTATAATACTATTTCAGATGGATTTGTGCTCATTTCAGTTCAAGCTCTGTTCTGGATTCTATTTTAAGCCTGATCTCATGCATCATTTTTGGATGACATCATTACAAAATGCTGTGCTGTAAGGAAAGCTTTACAAGTAACACAGTATACACACACACAAAGTACGTAATTATATTTGTAGGAGACTACCAATATAATATATACTTTTGTTTCACATTTCATAGCCAGGATTTCCTATATAGGCTTCTCAAGGTCTGGAATAGCTAGAACAATATGTGTTAGTCTTATAGGAGTGCTTTTTGGCATTCCAATGATGTAATACTTGGTAAGATAAAAGGGAAATCAGATCAACTTCTCTCAAAGTGGTGTGTCTTTAGATCTGAGAGAACAAAGGGTCAGAAGATGGAAATCCATGAAGACAGGGAGGGGAGAAATGAAGCTGAACACTTTGTCATAACTTGCAGGATGGGAACCACCCGAGGGTGCTGATGGAGCTGTTGGAGGTGATAGCCAAGATGCCCTCCATTATCTATCAGTGTTCCTGGTAAACTGGAGAGGTCCCAGAGGATTGGAGGCTTGCCACTGTGACTCCCATCTAAAAGAAGTCATAAGGAGGATTCAGGGAACTACAGGTTTTTCAGCCTGACCTCCATGCCAGGTAACGTTATGGAGCAGATCATCTTGAGATCACACGGCACATGCAAGACTGGGGGATCAGGTCTAGACATCATGGATTCATGAGAGGCAGGTCCTGCTTGGCCAGTCTATCTTGTGACCAGTCTGGTGGATAAGAGAGAGGCTGTTGATGTAGTCTACCTAAACTTCAGCAAAGTTTTTAACACTGTCTCCTACAGCATTCTGGAGAAGCTGACAGCCCATGGCTTGGACAGGTACAGCCTTTGCTGGGTTAAGAACTGGAGGAAGGGCTGAGCCAAAAGGGTGGTAATGGATGGAGTTAAATAAAGCTGGTGACCAGTTACAAGCGGTGCTCCAGGAGTTGATACTGGGGCCTGTCCTGTTCAATATCTTTATTGATAACCTTGATGAAGGCATTGAGTGCACCCTCAGTAAGTTTGCAGACAACACCAAGCTTGCAGAAAGCATCTATCTGCCTCGGGGTAGGAAGGCCCTACAGAGGGCTGGATAGCTGGACGGAGGCTAATGGGATGAAGTTCAACAAGACCAGGTCCTGCACTTTAAGCACAACCCCAGAAAATGCTACAGGCTTGGCGTAGAGTGGCTGGAAGATTGTACAGGAAACGGACCTGGGACTATTGGTCGATGCTTAGCTGAACATGAGCCAGCAGTGTGCCCAGGTGGCCAAGAAGTCCAGTTGCATCCTGACTTATATCAGAAATAAGAGGAAATTGCAAGAGCAAGGAAGTAATCAACCCTCTGTCCTCAGCACTGCTGCACCTCGAGTACTGTGTTCAATGGAGCCTCTCACTACAAGAAGGACATTGAGGCCCTGGAATGTGTCCAGAGAAGGGCAACGAAGCTGGTGAGTGGTCTGGAGAACAAACTTTATGGGGAGCAGCTGAGGGAGCTGGGATTGTTCAACCTGGAGAAAAGGAGGCTCAGGGGACATTATTGCTCTCTACAGCTGCCTGAAGAGGAGTTTTGTGGTGAGGTATCTAGTAAAGGAATAGAGGGAATGGCCTCAAGTTGCACTGGAGAAGATTCAGGATGGATGTTAGGAAATAATTCTTCTCAAAGAGAGTGGTCAGGCACTGGAATGGACTGCCCAGGGAGGTGTTCAAGAAACATTTAGATGTTGTACTTAGGGACATGGTTCAAAGGGAAATATTGGTGATAGGTGGACAATTGGACTGGATGATCTTAGACCTCTTTTCCAACCTTGGTGATTCTATGATTTTATGATTATCCAGCTTAGCATTTCCCATGATACGTACCTGAAAAAAAGGAAAAAAGAAAAGAAAAAAAAAGGTATTTTATAGTCCTAATGAGAAGTAATATTTATAAAAGTACTGCAACAGGTAAACAATATACTTAACAATCTGTGACTTGCCCTAAAATGAGTCAATTGTGCAATAGAATTTCTTCTGACCTGACAGGTGGCCATGGACAAGGCTGCTGGCTCTTGCAGGGACAATCTAAGGTTTGTGAGAGGCAGAGCTAAGCAGTCACATGTTGCTGGTTGCAGGATTTTGCATCTGGGAATTGAAGATTACTAATAGCATAACCAAAAGAAGAAGAAAGCAGTAAGCCTTTTTTGGCTGAAGAGCATTGTGTGCAGTTTACTAGACTGCTCCAAGGGTCTGATCACCACTCATTTCATGTGCAGCATAATAAACTCTGACAGCTCCAGATCGACAACTGAAATAAGAGCAATATTTGTTCTTTCTCTGTCACCATAGGATAAGCATTCTGTCTGGATCTGTGCTCTGTAGGATTATACTGATTTTCTAAAATTACAATACAGTATGTTACACAAGAAATAATAGCAAGGGACTGTTAGCAGAAATAACTGAGATGGGAGGAAAAACAACATGTATTATATAATACGCTTTCCATTTCCATGGACTTCAAGACAAATTTTCAGGTTTAAATTAAATAGATGACTCTTTTTCTCATTTGCTAGTATTACTACTCAAATTACTATAGTACCAAGTTATATATACTACACATTTGTTATTAAATTTATTTTAATATTTTCTGGAGCATACATAAAGTTGAATTTTATCGGTTATGAACGCACTCTGATACAAGTCATGTTGTATCACTGACAAGATCTCCAAATACAAGATCTCCAATCTTACTCTGATTAGCTACTTTCCCCTTCAAAGAGTGTGATACCTCTGTCTGAGAAATCAATGCTAACCTTAGCATGAAGTAATTAATTCATCTGCCTAAATATGATGTCATGTTATGGTATACAAGAGACTGATGCGTCATGGGTAACTGTGGCCCATGATCTATTGGAGAAATCTTTACCGAGAATCTAGAGGCCAAGCAAATTGAACAAGGGCATCTCAAAAGCGTAAGAGGTCTATGTTTAGGGAGTCAATCCAAGATCCCTTGCACAAATATTTATACTTTTAACCTTTTTTCTCATGTTTTTAAGCAGTCATTATACAAGTGGCTGAAAGTCCTTTACGTGTCAGTTCTAGCACCATACAAAGAAAGGCACAGAGAATCACAATCCTGATCTTTCAGCAGATAGACTAGATGGCAACTGAGTCTTTTCTATCTCTTGACTGTATTTTTAAGGCCTCCTTACCCTAACAAAGCAATGTGAGTACTTCAAATATTTTGATGGTGTTGCATTCTGTACTCAGAGACACCACTTCATCAGACACACTTAAAGTGTTTCACACAAATTCTTTGAAAAAATTCACAGTCTACTGAAAAGGAAACAGATCAGTGAATAGATGATATTTCCCTTAGGCTTTACCTTATTGTCAGTCACAGGAATACACTTCTTTCCTGAATGAAAACAGTCTGAATTATAGACAGTATTCCAGCTATAATCCCACAAGTACCTCATGATATTGCCCTGTATCTATCAGAAACATCTCTCTTGAGATTGCATTTGATTTTCTCATGTGACATTAGTAGCTGTAGTCATACATTTCTCAGTCAGTATCCTTCTATCTCTTTCTCTTCTGTCATTTCTAAATTATGAGCTTCCAGCTATTACAGGAATACCTGCAATTAATCCTGGCATGCATTACTTATCCTTTCATCCTACTTCTATTTTATGTCTGAAGTCTGTTCCATTCCTCCCTTATTTCACTTGGCTATTACTGTGTTGATAAGAACTCCTATTTTTGTGCCATCAACAGATATAATTGCTCCTCCTCTGAACTAAGGCCTTTAATGAAAATATTGAATAAAACCAGTCCTCAATTTCAGTTTCCATTCTACTGAGCCTGTGCATCTTACACATGCCTGTGTTTTACGAGTCTAGTAAAACTAAATTACATTGTGTGGTATGCTTGCATAAAGAGAGTGGGGAAAAGCTTTTGTTTGTGCAGACTTACAGGCACAGGTCCTTTACTCAGCACTATTTTTTAATTTTCTCTGTCTGTGTACTGAAATCATGGAGAGATATTATATATAAAAACCTCAAATGATCATTTTTTATTAGATCTGTTATTAAAAATATCTTACACTATAATCCCAGGAGGCTTGTGCTCCAGGAACTCCAGTAGATTCAACACAGTAAAAAGTGCCATCTGCTGAAGATAACGAACCACCCACAACCCTTTCTTATAACATCATCTTGGCCTATTGATGGGTCTTTATCTTCTTAATCCACGTGGGTTTTTTTGCCTTTCCAGGAACAGGGAAAAATCTGTGAAAGATGACCAGAAACTTGTTTTAGCTGAGAAGTTTCAGCAGAAACCTGCCTTTGCAATCTCCCTGTATGAACTAACTCTATATGAACTTCTCCAGTCAGTATCTTTTCCATGCTCCCAGATGAGAGCCTAACTTTTCCTTCAGACTGACTCTGTTGTCCAGTCTGTGTATTGCTTTTAACAGTATGTTTCACTATCATAGAATCATTAAGGCTGGAAAAAACCTGTAAGATCATCTAGCCCAACAGTTCATGTGCCATCAGTGCTGCCCACTAAACCACGTTCCTTAGTACCATATCTACACGTTTCTTGAACAACTCATACTATCTCGTCCTAGTGCTGGAATGACTTTCAAATTCTCTTCCTGCTATTCTACCCAGCAGGTCATTCTGGACTCTTTTTTCCCAGTGCCTCCCACATCAGAATTTAAAACCACATTTTTCTGATTTCTTGAAAGGTTTTTCTACCCAGTACCCAGCCTGTGACAACATCCAGTGGTGAATGCTACACTGTGGAGAACATGATGAGACCTCTGGCTGGGGCACTCTCTATGGCTCTTGGACCACAGTATTAGTGGTTGCCTGAGCTGATCACAGCACCCCATTCAATGTATTTAAAATAAGATGATGAATCAACCCTCCATCAAATTTTCTAATTCCTTCTATTTTAAGAACTGAAATATTCAGTTGGCACTGAGAGCCATAATTTGATTACACACTCTGCTAGAAAAAAAGTACTTTCTCTTGCATTATTTGCTGCTAATCTGCTGCCTCTAACCTCACTAAATGCCCTCTAATTCTGGCATTGTAAGAAACATAATAATCATTTTCTATCCATTTTCACCACAGTAGCCTGAGGCCTTTATCTCAGCCATGTCTTTTCATATCTAAGCAATTCTTATCTATTTAATTTCTGGAAGACATGCAGCTTTGTGCATTTGCTTGATTTATTTTTTTTTTTTTAATCAAATCCTTATGTGCCGAAATTATCTGGACTGCATACGGTCTTTAAGCTGAAGGCACCCCTTACAGTCATAGTGTCATAAATGTACTTCATGTGACAGAGTGAGATCCCAAAATGTAATGTAATGGCACTAGAAGAGTAACTTCCTCAGCCAGGAAGTCTCTGAGAACAGTTTTTCTCATAATTTCCTGGTTGGGACATAGTATTCCCCAAGCTATGGAGGACCAGAACTGACTCCTACATATAATTCCCAACTAAACATTCTAAAACATTTTGGAAGAATTTTAACTAATAACTAGTTAAGACACTAACAGAAAGTAAACAATCTCTATTTTGGAAAATATTCCCCAGCCTTAAAGCCAGTCATGGCAAAGAGCAATAAGTGTTCAAATGTGAGAGAGAATGTTAGACCTAATTCTAACATTTAGTTTTAGCTACATAAAAGCCATGTGTATTCAGTACTGAAATGTCAGAATCAAACTCCTCTGCCAACATTTTGAATTACCTGAAATTCCATTTTCTCCCAATAGCACATTCCACATAAAAGTAGTGCAACCAATTCTAGTTAATGGTCTTCAATAAAAAAACAGAGAAGCAGAATGAGTCATATTCTCAGCTGGGGATGTAGAAAAGATGACGAAGGAATGAAAAAGTGGGAAACATGAGTAGAATCTGTAAGTCTGATGATGTTACAGTGATCCAACTTCCTTTGTTCTTGTGTGGGTATAAATAAACTAATGTTGGTATTTCATTATAATGTCACCCAATTAAAAAATGTTGTTCTTCAAGACTTAATTCTGGTTCTGCTTTTTTACAGAACCAAGAACCAAACAGTCACAGTAAGAAATTATTTACAGTATCACCCAAATCAGGCATTTCCTTCCTAAAAATCTGTTAGCTTTCTTAAGCAGCTATTTCCAAAAACTCAGTCAAGAACAAAGGCTTTATTAAGGTTTTTACATGGCGATTTTCATGAAAACTGGAGATTTCCGATAAAGAAATATACATTGTATATACTTAAGCATCTACCTTTTCTTATATTTCCCTAGATTTTTGTTTGACAGTACATCTAGATATGAGGTTGAAGGTGAGCTTTGAGAGCTAGGAGTGAAAAGGGCTTCTTTTTATGCAAATATCTTTGTTGACTTCCTGGACTGTTTCAATTCACTTGGGTTTTACTATCCTTAATATTACAATACGTAATCCTGCTCTTCATGGGTTAGCTGTCAACAAAGGGAAAATTTCAATGATTCAATGATTCATCATGAATTTTAATAGACTTTTGCATGATTTATTGATTTAAATATGCTGCAAATAGCTGGTAGGACATTAAAGGGCAAACAAAATGTTTGGGTTTTTTCTTTAACACAGTTTGGAATTGAACAGTGTAAACAGAACATAGTCATCACCACTTTATTTTATGGCACTCCAATCTACTGTCAAATTCTTCTCATATACAAATTCACTTTTTTTTGTCATCTTGATTACTTAGAAATCTTGTGTAATGAAACATTATTTACACCGTGTATGACTCACAATTAATTACAAATAAAAATTATACAAAATGAATAAAATATATCATTACATGTAAAGCAAGGAAGATACAGTGGATGTTCAGATCACCTATAAATGCTTACATATTTGTACATATCTTTCTAATCTGAAATTGCTAGATGATATATCTGATGATTTTGATCAGGAATATTGGTTCTTATGCCCGCACTACTGAAATGAAAGCAATATTTCCAGACGTAATGAGCCACTTAAGAAACATTTATAATACTGCATAGGATGGAGTGTAGTAATCTTAGAAAAAAAAATAAAATATTTGATATTGTAAAATATAAGCAATTTAATTCATGCCATACAGATACATTGTATATTAAACCAATACTGTAAGATGGCATTGTAAATAAACATGACAGAGCTGTAACATTTTAAAAATAAGCAATTCACAGGGCATTTGTATCATAAAATAGCAGATGTACAGTATTATTTACACTGCAAACCAAAGAGATAGTAACCCCCATGAAACCTCAGCAAACAAATTGGTCAAAACTTTGATCACAGACCTGATTCATAAAATATGCAGGAATGTGGGCAGAACAGATGGAAAAATAAGTCCTTATATATCTGAAAAGCTGCATTAGGTACTGGGTGTGTGACCCCTCTCTCCAACCACCCACGCATGAGGTATGGCTGCAGTCCCACCATCCTCACTCAGGTGTTTGCAGAAGGCTAAAGTACAATTTGAGGCCCCCCGCATCCCTTTTGTTACCTTTTCACTTCAGCACATGCAGGACTGCAGCCTAAATGACCCATGTAACTAAATGTAAAATCCAGATGCAGGTCAGGGAAGTGCTGTCTTGCTCCTACACAGAGCGCTTTACACATCCATGTGCTGGATTATGGTTCTGTCAGCAGACTAAGCCTTACCCAGCAAATACAATGCTTGCAGAATCAGACCACTGATGTCTTATACAGCAAGGAGTGTGGGATATGGTTTCAAAGCTTTTTGCAGACTTTTAGCTCAAAGACTCCTATTAGCTATAATAACAGCCCAATGATTTTTCATTGCAAAGATGAGGGAGAAGTCTGGTCTGCAGTTGTTCAGAACATTTGGTTTCTGGCATGGCAACACTGACAAAGGCTTTGACTGTGTTGTAACAATCTGATTTATTGGTGGAGGTTTAGGACCACTACAGATCCCTCCTGATTCACTGTAGCATTCAAAATTCACAAAGCCTTGCTTTGTGGAAAATGCACCTTACTTTCTGAATCCCAATATGGAATTTGGATATTGATCACAACAATGAATCATCAAATAATGCTTATTAAAATGGACAGTCACCTCCTGCCCCACAGCAGTACTGTAGCTACTCACTAAACATTTACCTGCCGAGCTCAGGTACATCTTCTATGAGACCAAAGATCAGCACTGACTGTTGTATTTGAATGGTGCCACTTCCACACGTGGCAATAGGAAACAAATTTTAAAAGAACACAAATTTCGACAAATGAGTTCTACATCACAATTGTCCTCACATTTCACACACCCCCTCCCATTATCTTTTTTGGTCCAGACATACTTCATAAAACAACAGAGAGCACACAGTAGAAATCATATACTACTGGACATACAAAATCCAAAATACTGCAACTTTCATTTTTTACCCCAGGATTCACCAGAGTGAAATGCACAACCACGCGTCTTCACTAGGTGAGCAGCTGTCAGCATCTGTTGTGACTATACACATCAACTCCACTGGCTGAGATGAGCCGAGTACATTTGCAAACTTGGTCTGCTCCTAGCAGAAAGCTCAACATACCTATACAAAACTACTCTCATCTGAAATACAGACTTTTTTGTGCATGTCTGTAGTCTGGCCTTTATCCAGCAGACTTCCAGCAGCCGAGACAGAGCTAATGACACAGTTGAAGAGATGTCAAAAAAAAATCCAGACAAACAGACAAAAAAAAAAAAAAAAAAAAAAAAAGTTATCACAGAAGTGATTAAGCAGTTACTCATCCATTTGATTGCATGGGAAAGCAAGTTTGCAGCAAACTTCCCAATGCACTCCCTACTTGTAGGTACTGGAAATGCAAAGACATAAATTCACACTAACTTTCTGAATGGTCGGAGAATAATAGTAAGTACTATCTGGATGGTATCTGGAGCACCTGGAAGCGTAAATGAACTGGTACTTTTCAAACCATGCTAGTGCAGTGCTTAGAAAGCAAAGCTCTGTCAGTGCTTTCCATAGAATACAGTACATTTGTGATGATCGAAGTCAGACCTGGCAGCTGAATTGCATTTACAGGATGATTGGATAAAGTCACCAGGTAACTTCCCTTTTCAACTCTCTATATATAATACTTCTGGATTTATTGTAACACTATCTTATTTGATCACCTCTTCAATAACTTCTCTCTGAAATATATAAATTAGTTATCCTGGTCACAATCAGGAAGAAAATGTTATTCTGTAGAGTTTCTCTGGAAAAAAACCAAATTTTTTTACTGGTTATTATGTTACTAATATGATAAAAAGTAATTAATGCGAGCTACCTACCTGAGGAATAGCACAAATGAAGTGAGAACTCTCTTGAAGGAAACCCACGTGATTTTTATTAAATTAATTCTTCATATCATTAAACTTCAAGATAAAACAGGAAGCAGAAATTAGAACAATTTTTTATGAAGGCTGTATCCACATCAAAAGCTTCAGAAAATATGCCTTCTGAAAAGACTAAAGAAATTTTGCAAAACTGAGGAGGTAATGCAAGGTTCTTCAGAATGCACTCAGCTGAATTTCAGAGGGATTTCTGCTGTTTTGCTGGTAACTAGCAACTCATAAATGAGATAACAGATTTATTTATGAATCAGGTACTGTGCAAAGATCGTGCACTAAGAGAGCTCATTACTTTTCCTTTCAAACCCATTTATGAAGAATTAGAGTAGGATAGAGCCCACCACAAGTTAACTAGAAGCATGAGAAAAGAGTAGTTGTTGAAGAGAAATGTTACTATTTAGACAACCTTTAGTACTCAGACAAGGTAAAACTTCTTTGCTTGGTCCTGTAATGAACAATAAAACCTGTATTTTGTTTATAAACATTTATATGAATACTAGCCTAAAACTAGAGGCATTGAAATAGAAGATGTATAGTATATTGTATATTGCTTTCCTTATAGAGTGTACATTATGTTTCTCTAATACAGTGACAAACAGTAAAATTTTTTGGACAATCTAAAAGGACCTCATTGTAACAAACAACATTATAGCAGGTCACACTATGAAAGCAAGATGTGAAGCTCCAGTGCAGTGCAGGCATGTCATTAAAAGATAAACTGGAATGTTCTTAGAAGGCTGTTTTACCTTTCCACTCTCTGTTAACAACATGTCTGCATGTGTTCTGTAAAGTTTCTTCTTCTTGTTTGAGACCTTTAATTGCTTTGGATAAAGGAAGAGCAAAGAAGGCAAACCGCCCTCCATTGTTACAGTCAGCTAGACTCGTAACATCAACGTCTAAGTGAAAGGAAGCAGAAAAGTATCAACAGAAGCTGACCAGAAGAAGGCCACAGAATATATGATTTGTTTCTTCTAAAGAAGGCCTAGATTATTGGCACTGTTTGCATTTAGTAGAGAAAAAAAAAAAAAAAAAAAAGCAACTCGCCAGAAAGAGATTCAGGACCAACATTCCCCGATTGATCTCCCCCGCCTGCAAGGTTTACAGATAGCGTCTGCTTTTTTGTTTTCCAGCAACAGATGGAGAAAGACTCCTTGCTCTGTGGAGGACTGTGTAAACAACAATTCACAGAATGTCAGTTTTAAAACAAGAAGAATAAACTTTAGCTTACATATTTGCCAGAAGCTCATAGGGTCACAGCTATCAAGATATACATTCTATTATAGGAAGAGCAGTACAAATGTTAAAGCTTTTAAGCCTGTATGTAATTCACTGCACGCACAATTTTCCCATGGCCTATACATATGGCACATCAATTTATTACATAGATTTGTGTTTCCACAGAGGGATTAATACTGAATTCTGCTGTGCTATACCAGTGCTGCAGCCTTGAATAATTCTTGCTCAATGACACGACACAGGTTTGGTCAGTACATGTATTGTGCACTTCAGCTGCTTCCAGTCAAAGTCACAAATGATAGAACCAAACTTCACTATTTTCTTTACAAGTAGATAAGTCTTTGGTTAATAATAAGTTCAGTTGGTCTGGGGAACAACCATAACTGAAACGGTAATTTTCAACCAGAGATACTGTAACTTCCAAACCATTAAATGCCAAATGAATCACAATAACAAAACTGAAATGCAGCATGAGATATTTTGCATGGGTTCTGCTTCTTTTGGTAGGTGGATTCCTTTCTCGACAGCTAGGAACAGTAAGAAACCAGTCTGGATTTTGTTGGTACTCCATTAGTTTCAGTGTGGGAAGATCTTGGCTTACATGCTTTGCTGAGCTTTTTTGTCCACATGAGCTCCCAGTAAGAGTATAACCTGCCATATTCTTTCCTAGAAGATTACAGGTCACAGTTTGAAAATAATACCAGATTCATGTAGTACTAAACTGATCTCATAACCATTAAGGTAATCATTAAGAAGTGTACAGAGACACCACTCTACCTCTCCTATACATTACTGAAACAGAAATACTGCTGTTAGTTGGGTTACCATCAGCTCTACAAAAAATCCTATACAAACTACTACTGTTCACAAACACCACAGTGCTCTAAACCCTGTCAGAGCTCCCATAATTCTTAATGACATCCAAAATTACCTTTATGGTAAGCATTCCTTGTTGATAGTGCAAGGCTGTAATCCCATAGGATTCTGTAGGGCGGAATACTTGCAGAATTATGCTGTTACAGAACACAATAAAACAAATTTTCAGAACTCGTTGGAACTCAGGGCAGATTGGCCCATTTCCACAGGAGAGCAGACCTTGAGTTGATCAGTATTCACATTTTAGGATACTAAATACTTTCATCCAGCTTGCAAAACAGATAAGTTAGAAAACAGTGGCAATTCTCAGCCACCAGAAAGCTGAGAATAAAACGTTACTGAACTGCTCCTTCCCTTTGCTCTGCTCTGAGCAAACACTAATGGCTGATAACTCCTAAATTCCTACTCCTAAAACTGAGTACTACAGACTCAGGTGAACATCCTCCTTCCTACAATAATCCAGATTTCTTACTTGTAGCTACATCTTACCTCTGCACATATCTGGCCCTGTTACAGGAGGTGTAAGCAGCTCAGACAGAAATTAGCCCTCAGGTTTTACTTTGGCAACAGTGAAATCAAAGGGAAAAGGCAAAAGACAGATCTCTAAGGCATCAAAGAGTAATCATTCTGGAGTTACCTGCAGAGGAAATTTAGAAGAGTCTGAACAAATTGCCAGTTAAACCACCAATTTGAGAATTGCATCTGACTCCTGGAGGAAAGTGACAGATCTGAGTAGCAGAAACATGAGGTTTCCTTTTCACAGTTTCATAACTTTCATGATTTTTCCTTTGGATGGGAGGAGTGAGGGGACAGACAGTATGGAGACAAACAACTTTCAAATTGTTATCGGTTCTTCCAGGAGAATTCTGCATGTAAAGTTCAGTTTGTATTCAGAGACTTTGGGATGAGTCTGAACTATGACTTGATGAGTCCAAGCTGTGAAGTCTATGCCAATAACAATGGCTTGTTTTTGAAAAAGTCTTGTAATCATTGATTTATCTCACTAAAGAAATATAAATCACAAGAACCTTATCAGTAAGTAGCATTGAGTTACTTTCCTACAGTTGTCTGTAAGGGCTCCAAATATAGCTGATTTGTATCAGCTATAGTGCTGGAGAAGATCATGCCTTCCACCATGCCAAGGATGCATGACAGCTCAGAATTATCCCAGAAGTAAATGATAAAACCACCTACTATCTCAGGATAGCTATTAGGCACTGCAGCATTCACATATTTTGTATTTTTAATTCCCAAATATTTTTCTGTATATTTTGTCATATTATGTTCAGTAATATAAAGTATACCATGAAATGTGTGCACAACATGTAGGATGTGCAACACAGACAACTGCTGGTGCTGCTTGTCCTGACACGTCTGTTTCACCACCACTCCTTAATACTGCAGTAACACTGGTACAGAAGGAACACTAGACAAAAGGAACTGATGCTACCTAAGTCCTAAAATCAGAAGTAATTCCTGTCCCCTCTTACAATGATGACCAATGGGTGCCGAAAACACAGAATTATGAATTATTTACAATATTTACTAATGTTTTTTGCAGCGATTTCATTCACTGATATAAGTTATTTTTTATTCCCTATACTTGACAGTGCCTCAGATCTGAAATGCAGAGATTTTATAGACGGTATACAGAAAAGGCACATCCTACAGAATGAATTTCTAAAGAAAGTGGTAAAGATCATAGAATCATTACAGTTAGAAAAGACCACTAAGATCATCCAGTCCAATCATCAATCCATCCCCACCATGCCCACTCACCCATACCCTTTTCTTGAACATCTCCAGGGACAGTGACACTACCACCTCTCTGGGCAGCCTGTGCCATTGCCTCACTGCTCCTTCTGAGAAAAAAAGATTATTCCTGAACTGTAAGTTGGTCTGCTTCTGACCACAAAAAGTACAAATAATTGCTTAAATCATAGTACAAATTGCGTGCAACTGCTGCCAGTCTGATGCAGCTAATAAAGCAGCAACTGAAGGCTGGACCCAGAAGGTGAATAAAACAGAATCAACACTAAATCCTGACATTCTTCCAGTTGGCAACTCTGGTTATTCTGAGTGTAATTTTATAGCTAACTTGCACCAACAAAAAATGCTCAACCCAAAGCTTTTTCTCCATGTTATGACACTTTGATTTGCCTTCACCTCTGCTCCTGAACCAAGCATCTCTGGCAGACGCACAGTGCCTATTTTTAGCTCTGTGAGCTACTAATCCAGTTTCTCTGACAACTGCAATTTGCTGGAAGAAACGACTGGTGTTACGATGTCTCAGAGCTATGAGCCCATTTGAGAAATTAGCGTCTTAGCTGACCTTTAAAGCAAGTGAGAATAATGTGCCTGCAGTTCTGCAGGGTTTGGATTTCATTATCACAGCAGCACGTACAAGGCAGGATGCCCCTGCTGCACAGCTCTGCCTCTCTGATTTGTTTTCCTGGTAATTATAGAAACTGTTTACATGGAAAATCTGCAAGTTTTCTCAGCTTGGGAAGACAATACTGCTCATAATTCCTTTTCTCTGGAGAGAATGACAGTTCACAGAGCAGAGGACTGTTCTTCCCAAGAACTTTCCCACGGCCTCCCCAACCAGGACTGCGATAGAAATCACTGCAGATGGCCAAGGGCAGGAATGGTGATAGCAGAGATGGAAGGATGGGAGAAGGATGGGAGTTGTACAGCAGCATCCCTGATTCTTCCCACTCACCTCTGGTTCACAGCTCAGTCCAAGGCCCTTTGAAACTCTGGCCCTTGTCCCTGATGTGTTTCTCTCCATGTATATGTTTGCTTTTCCATCAGAAGTTGTAAATACTTAGACTTAGGGTAGCAGAACCTCACTGAGTCTCACAGGAGTTCCAAAATCTCTTGGCGCTCTGAAGTCTACTGGATCCCAGATTAAAGTTGGCAGCAAGGTATAAGGTTAATAAGCAATATTCTAGCATCAAAGACATTAATGGATGCAACTTAACTGCTAATTGTCACATAAGGAAATATGGATGCCATGAACTGGGATGAGAATTGTGCCCGGAGTGGGCTTTGTTTGGGCTTCAGTAAAAGACACAGTGCTCACAGAAGCGCATTTAGAGACTGGCACTGGGATGCATTCTCCCTCTTAATACATGCTAAACCAACTGAATTCAATCTTGGCCTAACCTAATATGATTTGCTTGGCATTTTTGCACCTTGAAATTAACTATAAATGACTGCTGGCTGCAATTGCTTTTGAAAACTCCATATATAGAACTGTTTCTGAAGAAATGGCGTGAACTCTAAATTATGTCACAGCCTTCAAATCTTTGAATCTATTAGCTTTGACTCAACACTTCCAAATGTGCAGTTTAGACACTTCTAAACAATATTTATTAATGAAGCATGATAGAATCATTAATTTTTTTAAGTGCTAACACTGAAGTATCATATTCCTACACATACCTGGAAGGCATTAAACTCTAATTGAAAAAGTACATCACTTGTAAAGTTTTATGGCTATTGACAGGTTTTGCATTCACCATCTAAATTCATAGAGAAATTCTGACACCGACCTCCAGAAGAGTCAAATGGTAAACAAAAGTAGGGCATCCGTCTTTCCTTTTTACATTTAAAATTTGTAGATTTCCCTTTTTCTCCACAACTCCTCTGCAATTGGAGATTGAACTCATTTGAAATAACTTTCTCTCCTCCAAAAATAATGGATTTCTCATGCAACTCCACTTAAACTCTGAGGATAACCAATTCTAAAACTCATCCTACTGACATGAGAGTTCTCAACATCGCATACAGCACATTCTTGCATTCTGCAACATACTCATAGTACACTCTTTATCATCGAACTTACAAGCAGAGAGCATCTTATTCACTTTCTTCAGATGCATTCTCCCTGTGGACTCCTTATCCATACACTCTTGAGATCTGATACGGATTTATAAATCACATTTTAAAAACTTATTTGGGCATTCAGAATCTCAAGATATTGAGCAAAATGAGGTTTGACTGTCAGAAGAAGTTTGTGTATCAGCAAAGAAAATGGGATGGAGGAGAAAATCTTTGGGACTTTGAAAAACTTCCCTCCTAGCAAATGCAAATAACTGGAATGATGCAGCTGTGCTTTAATTGTAAAAAACATTCAGAATGTTTTTTAATCAAACAGAAATGCCACATAAACTTTTACAATGAATATGTCTGTTCCTCTTTTCTCTTTCCCATATGATTTGTTATCACAGGCTCACTTAAAAAAAAAAAAAACAAAAAAAAACAACCTCTACTCAATAGCTATTAATTTCCAACCACGCTCCTCTGCAATAAGCTCCAGAACTGATATTGATGCAATACTGTGTTTCAGCCTCACTAGGGAAGGAAAAAATACCTTAGAGATGTGCTGATAACAAACAAATACTAAAACAGCTTAAGAAGTGTCTTCTCTGACTATTAATCAGTCTTAACATTAATTTACTGCTGCTTACAAAAGCAGAACTTATCAATTACTTATAACTGTTTTATTGCTCATATTTATCATTCTTGGGCTTATCTTGCATATGATGCTGTTGTTTCTAGGATGAGAAAACAGTCTTACTCGGCAGGTTAGTTTTTAAGATACTCTGTTTACAGCTAGAAGCCTTCTCTAATCCTGATCCATAGTTCCAATTTTGCTCATCCTAATTTAAATAAATAACATGTATTTTTAGAAAATTAGCAAAAAGACAACGCCTCACAAAATCAAAATATTCCACTACGATGGAAGGACGAACAATACACAACAGGATGTTATTGTGTCATTTCACGTTCTGTTAAAAAATGCTTTGTCAGGGTGATAGCTGTTGTACACGAGTCCACAGCGGAATAGAATTGCATGGCTGAATTTATTGCTTCAAGAGTAGTCATTTCAAAGTATTGCAAGGAACAGTACTCTAAAAAACAGTTATCTCAATGTAAGACCTTCTGCTAATAGTAACTTTGGGCCCAGAAAATCACAAAGCCAAAAAAACATATTAATGTTAATATATTCACAATAACCCAGCAACTATTCTTCTGCCCTTAGCATTTGTATACTTTATTATCATCTAATACAACAGGATAACTAGCAAGGTTTATATAGGCATTCTGTCATATGGCTCAGGTAAACATTCATAATGAGATCATAGAATCACAGAATTGCTGGGGTTGGAAGAGACCTCAAGAGACTGTTGAGTCCAAGCCCCATGCCAAAGCAGGCATCTTACAATAAGTTGCCTAGGTAGGTGTTCAGATGAGTCTTGAATATCTCCATCAAAGGAAACTTCACAACCACCCTGGGCAGAAACTTGTCAGAGTAGACTAAATGTGGTCTCACCACAGTAGAGTAAAGGAGGATCACCTCCCTCAACCTGTTGATCATGCTTTTTTAACACACTGCAAGATCCAGGAGTTGTGATTGGCAACACTCATAGCTTATGTAAGTGGTTCAGACAGCAGAAGGAAGAGACTTCTAGAACTGCAGTAGTCCCTGTTCTGGATAGTCACCGTATTAAACCACTGTTCATCCTGGGCTGTGCCTATCTGTCCATTTACCATTTTCTTTGGCCAACTCAAAACTCTGAAAAGCAGCACAGACTAAAAGATTTCAGAGACAGCACTGGTCTGAAGAAGCTTAAATCAGTGGGATCAATCTCGCTTTCCTTGGACATCTTAAAAACAGATCTCTAGACTCAGTTAGTTGTATGTGATCACAAAGAAACAAGCACACCCGGGCAGATTTTAGGCAGGTTTTAGGTAGCCTCATGCTGTGTCTAGAATCGGGGGAGGAGTGGGAGGGGGACAAGCATTGAAAGACAGTGTCTTTTTTTTTTTTTTTTTTTTTTTTTTGTCCAAAATAAAAGATGTTCAGCCTCACTTGCCTTTGGAAACTAAAATCCCATGAGCAGATGGCTAGTTTAGCATCTGCCTCCAGATGCTCTTTTTGCTAAGGCTGCCAACAAAGTTGCCACTTTGCATAATTTCTTGTATTGGCCTCTCTAATGAGCCCCAGCCTGAGATGCCCCATGCTGTTTCTTTCAGAAGCCATTTTGTTGCTGCAGTGACACTGGGATCAGAGATAACTGGAGGTTAAACTTTCTAAGCCACAGGAACAAGTAAGCATCTGCCAAGGTGCACGACTTGTGACCTATGACTGAGTTGCTGCATTCCCCAGTGTCACTGTTTTATTTGCTTTCATGCATGATTAGAAGCCAAGCCACAAAAGATCAAACATGCATATGAAGTTAAACAGTTTATAGATTTTTGTTGTAAAGTTGCTCATGCATTTCAAATTAATAACATTGTTGAAGAGTAACTTCTTGCTACATGGATAAGTCTAGTGCTTAGGGAAGTTAAAATCAGACATGTAGTGGACAGTTATTGCACTGATTTCACCCAAATCCCCCAGTGAAAACTTCTGCTGCGGTCCTGCTCCTCTCTGCAACTGCCTGCTGTGTCACTGTAGCAGTTTTGTCTTTGCTGCAAATAAGAGCAAGATCAACCCTTTGATCCTACTTTTCCTTTAGATGTAAGCAGTCATGTCAACAACAGATGTTAGTAAGAACAATAATAAGAATTACTCACCATCTGCCATACACTACACATACTATGCTGCAAAACAAAGAAGAGTGCAGGTCCTTTAGATTTTAAATAACAGAATTCTGAACTAGAACAGGAAGAGCATGAAAGGCAATGGAAGCACAAACAGTAGCAGCATAAGGTCAAACTCCTGCCATCAGAGCCTTCTGCAAAATCAGCATCTTCAATTCATGCCATCCTTTACTGCCACCGGCATCCTCAACTCCAGAAAAGCACAATGAATAACACATTTCTTTGAAGGAAGGGAACCAACTGTTTCTGGGTTTACTTCCAACTGCACCTTAGCCTTTCTCACAACATCCCTGCATGCCTTGGCATTATTGCTATATTCTTTCCACGTGGCCAGACCCTTTTTCCACATTCCATAAACCTCCTTCTTCCCTTTGAGTTTATCCATGAGCGCCTTGCACTTCCATGCAGGTTTCCTGACACCTTTGCCTTATTTCTTACTCTTAGGGATGCACTGATCTTGAGCTTGAAGTGGCGCTTGAATGTCAGCAAGCTCTCTTGAACCCCCCTTACATTCTAAATACTCTAACCCATAGGATCCTTCCAAGTAGGTTTTCAAAGACATCTAAGTCAGCTCTCTGGAACTCCAGAGTAATAATCCTACATAATCCTATGCCCTGTTTCTTCCACTCAAGATCTTGAATGTCACCATCTCATGAATTCTGCATCACAAGCCGTCCCAAACCCTCATGTCCCCAGACAGCTCTTCCTTGTTTGTAAGAATAAGATCCAGCAGTAAATCTCTCCTCATTGACTTCTCCACTACCTGTGTCAGAAACTTCGCCTCCATACACTGCATGAACCTCCCGGTCTGTATGTACCTGGCAGCACTGTTTTTCTAGCAAGTATCAGACTGACTGAATTACCTATGAGAACCACAGCCTGTGACTGTGGGGCTGCCTCCAGCTGTTTGTAGAAGGCTTCATCAAAATCCCTCCACCTGATAAGGTGGCCTGTAGTACACACCAACAACAGTGTCACTCACATTAGCCTGCCCTCTTATTCTCACCCACAAGCTCTCTACTTGTTCACTGTCCATCCCCAGGTAGAACTTGATACATTCCACTTGCCTCCTCATGTAAAAACCAACCTTACTGCCTCACCTTGCTGGTTCGTCTTTCCTAAGGAGACAGCTGTCAAGCTTATGCTTCTTGTTTTGTTGCTAATTTAAGCAGGCTGTTATCTGTAATATTACAAAAGCATAATTTTACAAAGCAATACCAGTATCCAAAACAGAGCAAGAAGCTCTGTGACTGAGTTAGGGCAGGGAAGTGGCTCTGCTCAGTGTGTTGTCAGCACTCAGCAGATGTGAGGCAGAAGCCTGAGATCAGAAGATGAAAGAGCACAGAAGATGATAGATGTTTGTGATGCTGCTGTTGGATTAGACTTGTTGGCAGATAGAATGTGTGAGGGCTTCCTCTGGATGCTGAAGAATCTAAAAGCCATCCTGCAGCTACACTTGCCCCAACAACTGATACAAGTTTCACACCCATCTGCAATTCAAATTGGTTTGTGGTATTTTATTTCCCCCTTCATTTTAAAGTCTTCTGGGATAAAAAAGGTCTGTTCAGAGGAAGAAATATTTAATGCAGTATCAGTAAGCAGAACATGAGTCTCAGTGCAGAGCTATGGTATGTTTAAATGTTTGCAACATGCCACAGTTCTGCACTGTTTGCTTTATACAGAAAAAAAATACATACATATATATATATATATATATATATATATATATGAAAGAGAAATGTTAATGGAAACAGAGAAAAGGTGGTTATACACTGGATGTCTCTGCAGGCACAGGAGCACCATGAACACAGGAGGGGACACCACTATGAAATTGCATCCACATACAGATGAACCTCAGTAGGACCAGCTAGTGACAAACTGCAAGTATTTCTTCTTCAGCATAAGCAATTCCCATACAAGATGGTTTTCTCTTTGCAGAGGCATGCTTCCAGGCCCCACAAAGCCTTTCTGAACAGACTGAGATCTGAAAATGGATGTGGGAACAAACAGCGAAGTCAAAACCAAAACCACATTTAACAACTATGAGTTTTTGGAATTAAAAGAGCAAAACCCTGTGGGATTCTGCAAGACAACCACACTATTAGAATTCTGTCTTTGCAGTGACTCTCCCATGCAGTGGCTTTTGTCTTTGTATGGTAGGTATTTCCAGAGTGATACTGAACAAAATGTAATCCACTGCTCTACAATGTCCTTCACTCTGAGTCTCTGACCTCTGTGCCCTGCATCACAGAAAAGCCTGTGTGACAAAGAGCTCCAAGTAGATGGAGAAATCTGACAGAAAACCTCTAAAAGGTGCTCTGGGGGAACAACTGTTGTTTCCGTTTACTTAGGCCTCATGGCTTCATTAAGAGAAGTTGGCCCGTGGGTCTGCCTCTGTGGTCAGCCCATGGTCTCCAGTCTGTCTGAGCCTGGATCAGGGGAAAGCTGCACAGAACCAGGCTGTGGCAAAGAGACCAATAACCCCAGCTTGGGCCCATGCATTCTCCTTCCCACACAGGGAATATGTAGTAGATCTCCTCTCTTTATTTTCAGAGAGGAAAAAAGGATCATCTATTTAATAGGAAATAAAATATCAGGAGGAAATTCCAACTGATTTCTACATTTCAGCACCTCTCTGCCTCAACATCCCAGGAAAAAGAAACACTGCAAAACCTTTTATTCATGAAAACAATGTCAGGCAAATGAGAACATTTTCTCTATCACTAAAATGAAGCACTCACTGTTAGAAAAATGCTGAGTTTGACTAGGATCTAACCAACTTCACAGCATTAACCTTGTTAATAAGCTATATTTCACTTCATACAGGTGTCCAACAAATAAATGTATAACCAAATACTGCAGGCAGTAGATGCAGTACTAAGTTAAACAATGCTGAGAATGCGTCATACTTTTCTCACACTGATCAAGTGCCTCTAGGAAGCCTGCATTTCTCTGTTAACTCAACCTGTCATAACACAGAAGCAAATAGCACAATACGTAGCATCAGTGCTGAAGTTTTGGGCATGTTATCTTCACAGAAACTTATAAAAAACGGAAACTGTATATTGTTATACAGTAAATCTGCTCCTATTTGGGGAGCTATTTTTGTCTCCATGGTTCTGCTGACTCCAATTTTTGGCTTTTGCTGTAACCTCTGTGATTACAGAGATTATCAAACAAACTGTAACTGGAGACAATGAGGATGGAGCTACATTTTTTTTGATTGCCTCTTCAGTGTAATAGCTGAATTAGCTTTTAACCATCATTCTCATTATAATGTTTCCACGGATGTACCAAGATCACCCACAGAATAAACCTAGGCATTTCCTATTAGCAAATGTGAAAGACAGGATATTGAGCAATATGCTTTTGGTCTGAACCTCTTCATTTGTTCTCATCACAGAGGACTGTGGGTGGTGAGAAGAGAAACAGAGTTTGGCCAGAGAGATTAGTAATCTGACATTAACACCTACTGAATAATGAGGATGTGCCAGTAAAGTCAGAAAGAAATCCTGACGTATTGATTAGAAGAAAAATGTATTGCTAGAAAAAAAAAAATAATAATAATAATCACTACAGGGAACTGGGTAATGACATCAAAACCACAGCTTTATTAGCTCAGAAGCAGTGTTTCAGTTCCCATGATGTTCACTGGAAAAAAGAAATGAATGCCACATGCTGTGAATATGCAAACTAACGGATGTAGAGTAGAACATCTTGCCATTTGATGCAGAAAATTCTTGGATCGGTTGTTTGGATAGAAATTCTACAACCTCAAGCCCAAACAGTTTTCATCAAGTCATTTTTCAGACACAAAACAGAGTTGCATATGCTGTTTATCAAGGTTGGTAGAAGATAAACTCCTCCAATCCCAAGGATGCTATATTACTATGGAAAAAAATCTTTAACATCAGTGGTCCTCTGAAAAACAAGGGAATTTCTATTTAAGTAATATTCATATAATCATACATTAGAATGGTTTGGATTGGAAGAGACCTTGTAGATCATCTAGTTCCAATGCCCCTGCCATGCCCATGCAGATACCTTCTCAGCAAGAAAACATCTTCCATAATAAATTCATGTTTCTTCTATCTGACAAAGTCTGCACAAGTTCAAAATAGTACTTTCTCGTAAAGGCAGGCTTCATGGGACGGAAGCATGAATTTTGTTCTGTAACAGGATGGCTGCGCCATGCTGAATTGTTCCTATCCTCATATGAGTCAAAGAGGAATAATGGAGCACTGTTGTTCCCCCTGCAGAAATGTATAACTGGGTAATTTGGACATGTGGAGAATGTTATTTACTAATTTTCAACAGGCGCTTCAAGATTTGATAACTAAACAAATCCAAATTTCTGGTTTGGATTACAGAAGTGCTGAGCTGTTGAGAGTTTTGTCTTTGATTTCTTCGACCTTTGATCAGGCCATTTTAAAGCTAAGCCATTTGAAATCACTGCATTGATGTTTTCTAACAATTTACAAAACTAGAAAAATATTGGCTCAATTCAGTAGGACCTTAAGGGAAGTACACTTACAAAAGAAAACTGACTGCTGTCACTTCTGCAAAGGAAAGCCTGAGAAATAAAGACTGCCTGAAAATGTGTCTACTGGGAGGACAGATTTACATCTCATTTCTTGTTTCAGTTGGTTTCACTGAAGAAAATAAAACTATTTTAAATTTAACCAGGAATTGGGCCGCCTTTTTTTTTTTTTTTTTTCTTTCTTTCTTTTAATTATTCATTTAATTAACATAGACTGCTCTAAATTTTGAACTGGCATTTTCATTAAATCTGAGACATTACTTCCTTCCACTTTTCAGTATTTTTTGGTCTACATTAGATAAAGCTTTCCTCCAGTCCACCACAGAGGAAATTTCCAAATGAGCATCTTTAATAGCAGATAGGATTTTTAGAGCAGGAGCAGAAGTCCTTTTAAAAAACTGGAAAACCAGCACCTGGAGTGTGCTGGACTCCAGAGTTTGCTGTACTCTCTCAGAGTAAGGACTTGTACCAAATATTAATTTGGATGAGAATTTGTTGCAGAAAAAAAGCCCCACTGTGTATAACAGAACTTTTCTGTTTGTTAATAAATTGTTCTTTTACATTTTGTTTGCTTTGTCCCAGAAACACTGGACACACAGCACTATAGGACAAATACTGAACATTACTTTGTATTAGCAAGACAATGCTCAGCTAAAGTTTAGCATAAACATCAGGTAAAGAGGTTTACCAAAGTGGTTTGGTTTTTTTTTTCCTTTAAAATATTGATTTTTTTTGATGCCAAAAAAGTAAAAAAAAATGACTTCTTCCCATTTGTATAACAATAAGCTTTGATAGGTAGAATATACGAAATATACAGTAGCTTCTTCTGAAAAGCTATCTAGGCTTACTCAGCTTACAGTATGTGGAATGTAATTATCCAGAAAGTGAAATATGTATAAAAATAGGTAAAATCCCTACAACATTTGTACTGAATTATAATTCCTCCTGCCAGGAAGGTTACAACAACTCTACAGTACATGTATGAAATGTTTGTTCATAAAGTTAAAAAACATCATTACCGTACTGAAGAACACATTGAATGCAGGAATGCATAATCAGAACTGACTCTCAATTCTGCTTAGCTGGTGCAAATCTACAGAGAACCATCACCCTTTCTGCACAAAACAAAACCAACCTCTAATGTGAGAGTTGTTTTTTTTGTTTTGTTTGTGTTTGTTTGTCATAAATGGGCCAGACTCAAGTTTACTAATGAAATTCCTCTAGAAGTGGAAGTATTTGTTCAAACACTTTTTTCCCTATCTCCACTCTGTTTACCAACAGCAGTCACCCACCTTTAAAATGATTATTGCCTGACATTACATGAAGCTTTTACTGCTTGTTCAGAACAAGGCAGTGAAATAGAAAGAACCTCCAATTCCCCTGGCATGACCCAGTTCTGGGCTTGTGCTTTTTGACGAGTCTTTGATCTGCAGCAGGCCTCATAGGCTGGTCTCCCGGAGGAACATGGTGCCAATGTTGTAAGAAACTTTCCTCACTCTGGCAGATGTGATGGAGGGTTTTGGCTGCTTCTGACCACTCCTGACCTCAAGGAAGTAACAGATCCCAGGAATTTCCTTTGGAAAGTTTTCTGGAAGCTCTTCACGGGAACGAGGGATAAAAATAAAATTTTCTTCCTTTTTCAAAAGCCTAGAAAAAAAGGAAACAGAGAGATATAAAAAACTATGAAACACGTTACAGACGCATTTCAATGGAAGAGATTGGTCCTATGTGATCTCAAATTTAAAAATGAATTTGAAGTATTACGTGACATCTAGAAAATCCTTGGCCAGGATCCCCAGCCAATCTATATTAACAACATCACCAACTTCAAGGGGAGTTGAACTAGATGACGTTTAAGGGTCCCTTCCAAGGGAAATGATTCTATGATTCTAGATCTGCTGAGATAAGCTGAAGAAAAGGCCCAAATAAATACATTCTCTGAAAAAAACAGTGTCAGCATTCAGAAAATCATGTACCAGAAAGAGAATCAAATTCAAAACCAAAATGGGTCCCAAAACAGCAAAACCAGCTTCAACAAGAAACAAATCAAATCTGACACTATCCATCAAATGTACCTGCAAGTTTAATTTAGGACACCTGGTTGAGGTCAAAAACAGATACAGGCTCATGTGAGGTACGATGCCAACCCTCTCTGCTCCAGGCATGCCATACAAATGGCACAACGTCACAGACCTGATGATACTGCCTGTTGCTATTTGTAGTCTTTCTCCATGTTGGAAAAACTTTTTCTGGCTAAATCTGATAATTTGGGGCCTTCTCATGAAAACAACTTAGTTGCAAAATGAAGCAAATAATCTACACCTTTTCCATTTGTTTCCAGTAAATGAAGAATCGAAAAGAACAATTTTGAGGTAATAGTAAATTCTAAGCACAGTTGGATATATGAAAGTAGCCTTCATCTTTTTCTCAAAGATATTTATTCTTTCTCTCAGTCAGAGAGAAACTCAAAAGCATCAGTAGGAAGAATCTTGATAACTTCAGCAGATTTTGCAATAGGCTGTTTATTTAGTGTCTCTAAAGCTGATTTCTGGAGAGTAAATGACTGAATGAATTCTGTTGCTGGGTGAATATTCTAGGATTTTCAGCATATTTAATGGAACTTACTTACTAATTTTTTTTTTCCTTTTCTTTTTGTCTGTGAGAATCCATGTGAGCTCTTCACAATTTCTCTAAATAACAAGGCATTTTTTTCTCAGCTTTTAAGAAATCAGATGGGTGTAAGTCTAACCATGTTTTTGCCTTTGAACTTCTGTGGTGGTCTTTGTTTACCACATGGTTTGAGTGTCATAATCTATTTTCCAGGCTGTCAACTTTATGATCAAAACACAATGATCTTCTTTTCATATTTTGTGAGAGTTTGCAGAGGCCTCTGCAGAGAAGCTTCTCTCCTCTCATCTCCACAATACTTGCAGAAAATATCTTGTATTTTAAGTCTACCACTTTAATACAATGAAGCAACCCTATTTCTCAAACTAGATTTTGCAAGGAACAGATGAACTCTTAGAACTTTCTGAGCTAAAACCACAAGCTTTCACTCCAGACTTTCTTCCCTGAATGGCCTATTCACTGTGAAGCATCTAGCCTTGCTAAAAATCAATGGTTTCTTTCTCAAAGCCCAACATTATCTGATTGTAATGACAGTTACAGATAGATAGATTTAGTTCAAGGCTGGCATTGAGTTTAATCAATATTTTCACACTATTTTCCTCATACGATGAAAGTGCAAGATATTAATCAAAGGCCTTATTTTCAACTGTTTTGTGAGTTGCAACTTGGTTGTAATGAAATTCTCTGAGATTATCAAAAGTGCCAGCAGTGAAGGGTGACTAACCAATTAGTACAGCTATTTGGAAATTTATCCACTGTGGCTTGTGGTAGACTCCACATCACTATATTAGGCAATATTTGAATTAGCCTCTCATCAGAAATTGCTTAGCTGACCTTTTTTTCAGCTCCCAAGCAATCACAGCAGGAAATAGTCCTCTTTAACAAATATTAATGGAAGCTACTTATAATCATATTCTATGCTACTTACTTTATATGCTTATGAAAAAAAAAAAAAAATCTTGATGAATCTAATTAGAAAGGCTTTAAGCAAGATAAAAATGATCTCTTCCAGTCCTTGTCCTGAAGTACAGGTTCTTCTTTGGTCTCTGTAAACATACTGGTCCTGGCACTCAGTTTCTCAGACAGTGAGATCAGGTTTCAGAAACTGCATCTGATTTCTCATAGGTTTGTGCATACACCAAAAAAGGAGTTATCTGCTTATCCTCAGTGTTTATCAGTGGGGACGTTTTTCTCCAGGAAACTTCTCTCCCATATTTAGGCGATTTACAATGTTAAAACAGTACCAGTTGATGTCTGCAACCCAGAGCTACAGCCCTTGCTAAGTTTCTTGCTGTCCTCTTCAAGGGTATGAAGAGCCTTGAAGTATAGTTCCGCCAAGAGCTGAATGAATAGTGCAGATCGACAGCAAGGGCAAAGCTGAGCCACACAACTGGCTCTTGCATTTCCCCTCTGACTCTGGGCACTAACTGGTGTAAAACCTTGTGTCTGGAAGCTTGTTGTGGCACCTTGTTCTGGTTGTTAGTCCCAACTTGCTGGCTATTCTCAGAGTGCTTTGTTGTGCCTGCTCTGAAAGTCTGAGAGTCTATCATTCAGCTTCCAGAAATTATCTGGCAGCTTAAATGCTACATAAAGCATTTCAAATCCCCCCAGTGTTTCACAGTCGTAGAGCTTTATTTGAGGTAATGCAACCTCAGCAGTTCAGGAATATGCATATAACAACCAGTCTGAAACTATTCCAAAGCATTTATCTCAGCAGTCCTTCCTGCATCACTTCTGAATATTTCCCTTAAGCTATTGCAAAGGATGTTTTTATGGCAGGTTATTCATAGGGTCAGAATTCTGGATTCCACTCAAGCAGTAGGATACACAATTTACAATTCAATGCTTAAACTGTGAGGGTCAGGCTACTCAAGCATTCCTATAAATTGCCTGGAACCAGGTCTACCCTCAGCTTGTCTTTTTTGTTGATGTTTCAGGGGAGGAAGAATTTCTTAAATGCTGATTTGTAATTGATTAATTTGACAGCTTCCCCTCCTAATGTGAAATCTTAACAGCTTAAATTCTTATTCTTTCCATTCCCTGATGGAAACACTATTACTTCCAGACAAAGAGATGGTATCTGAGAATCACCCCCTTTTTCTTTTCATTTTCAGGAGTGGAGGGGAGGTTGGTATGGTTTTCCATGCATATATGCATTTTAACCTCAGTATAATGAATTTACATGAACTCTAAATAAAATTGATGATATGATACAATCTGGCAATTTGTTTAGTCAGAGTTAAAACACCCACTCAGAACTGAACATTGATGTAAACTTCTTTAAGATATATAGTTTTGCATAGATCAATGTTTGAGTTACATTTCTTAAAGAAATACAATGGACTAAATTAGAGAATACATACTGCCTTCCTAAATACAGCATGCAGCAAAAAGAGCAAAGTGCTTGGGTCAATCTTCCTTACATGTTATCTTCCGTGACTATAAATAAAGAAAAATTATTTCTGTTCTAACTCTTACAGTGGGAAGCTGCTTCTGATGAAGTGTACTGAACTGTCTTCACCTTGATTAGCTCCATTTATTAATTGGTAAAATTAGGAAAAGTTAATTAATGGCTTCACAAATGGATTATCAGTATCCTCTGAGATTGCTGATCTCTTCCTCTGTGCGAATGAGCATTGGTCACTTCACTAGCTGGTATCTGGTTTCATAAAATACATCAACTCATTTGTTTCCACATGAATTATTATGGCATTAATTAGAAATTGATAGTCTGCTTATAAAATACACTATATAAGTGTATTAATTTGCTACTGTAATGCCCCAAATCAGTCTACTTGGTCCGAAATGTTAGTGGCTTTGAATTTCTCCCACTGTTTTTGTACATACTAGAAAGACTGGAAGACTGAGAAAAACATGACTATGCCTGATTCTAATTTATGTCACATTGTACTTTATGGAAGTTCATGTTTGGTGTTTTTCCTTCAAGTGTAGTAAGATTATGAAAGAATTAGTCACGATTTTGTATTTAATACATTGTATATTACATGCAGTTATGCATGGTGTCTATCACTGACTTCTAATACTTCTATTTCTCACTCACTAAGCAGAATAGTTACTGTGTCAGGACTCTGATCAGGACGTAATAGAACCAGGTTCAGTGATTGGGATTTTGCCATCACTACGGAAAGGTCACAGGCTTTGTACAGACCTAACAATACGAATCTCAGGATTTGTGTGGAGTTGCCCAAGATTGAGTTTATTTCAGTTTTAAAAATGTCTATCAGCCATATTGCATAAGTAACTTTTAGCTGTAGTTAAGCTGTGTGGAACTGTGCAGCATAACTTCTCCTGTTACCTAACTGACAGCGATCGAACCAGAAGTTATCCCATGATCCTCAAATAAGAATGGAGAAGAGAAGTTCAGAACTGGATTCACAAAACACAGTGACTATGGAAGTGCAGCCTCATGGAGGCAGATGACACAGCTTTCAGGAATAAAAGGGAATAGAAAAACAAGAATAAACCAGTGCATTTGGATGAGACTTCTAACACTTTAATTAGACTGATTTTTTATGTCCATATACAAGTTGTGTTCCCCTTTTGTCCACAGCTGAATTCTCTGTCCAATTCTCATGAAAGCCTACATGGTGAACATGGTAAAAAGAAAAAGCTTTTTTAAAGGATTGTCAGAGACAAAAATTTTAAAAACCTGAAAAGGCTCTCAGAGAGTAAATCCACTTATCTGCCCATATACAGATAAATACACAAACAGTAGGAAAAAGAACTTATTGAAAATAAAATACTGTGAGGCATTTATGGAAACTCATAGTGTTTTAATTTAAAAAAAAAAAAAAAAAAAAAAAAAGATAATGTAAATACTTATTTTTAATTGCAAAAAAGTAAAATGAGCTCCATGTACAGCATAAAAATTCAAAATCTTGCAGATTTTAATTGATTCTAAAGGCTGAGGGGCAATTCAGGCAGATGAACTGGCAATGACCTCACCCAACTCCATGCAAAATGACCCTCGGTGGCTCCCTGCCCTAATCACATCACGAGGTGGGATACAGGCTGACCATCTTTGCCTACACTCAGGTGCTCGATGTATTGCCTAGCATGTGACAATGGGAAGTAGATACTTGCTTGAAGTACCCTTCTGTAAGGGAAATATGTACTAGAAAAGGTCATATGAGGAAAGAAGAGGAAAAAAGAAGTTATTCTTAAAATAGTTACTTATCTAAAGCAACAATTAAGTTTACCTGCTTTTGATAACAGTGTTGAAGTCCCAAGGCATTATGTTTAAATACTATCAAGAAAACAGAATTAATGTAGATGTATTAAATTAGTATCAGATAAATATTATTATTCAAGGCTGAAACAAATAATTAAAAAGTAATTAATCTTTCTTCTATACTAAACAGGAGACTGAAAAATATGATTTCCCTTGTGTATGGAAAATATGGTAATTTTATTCAGTTCAGGATAATATAAATGAATTACATAAACCTATATCTGGATTTGCCAGTTTACTACAGGAATGGGGAATGTGTTATTCTCCTACTCCTTCCTGGCCACGTATTAAGGGCCAGCCTGGGACCAGTATCTACAATTTCCATGTGTTTCACCAGAAGTTTTACCAGTGCTGTTCAGAGTTTTTCATTCTACCATACTCAGTGATTCAAAGCAACCAGTGCTCTGTAGTCCTTCCGTCAGAAGACCTGTATGTGTCAAGAGAACAAGGTGTTTTGAAAAGAACTGATCTTTTATCACCAGCAGATTCAAAGCACACGTTTGTAAAAGACAGTCTTATACTGCTGAGCTCTTCCCCAGCAAGTGTAACTGGGAGCAAGTCTGCCTCAGGTTCACTGCTGCTGCTAAGCAACACCACATCTTATTTATTTAAACTCTCCTTCTCACACAGGCAGATTATGGACTCATAGGGAAGTGTCTGAACCATTAATAGGCATACTGATGTATGATTATCATTTGAACACTGATGACACTTTGTAATGCATAATTTATACTGTAAAATGAAAGCTGATAAGTATGAGACATGTTTGCAGTATCTGCATGCTTTGTAAGTACAAAATATTATCGGAATCATCATGGTAGACAAATGCATTATGATAAACGCCAGTAATTAAAAGAAATTCTGTTATTTTCATACTAATTGTGGAATTATCTACTTTGTAGAATACTGCTTCTTAGATAATAAAAATATTAAATGAGTAAATGGCAGCACAGAATGATCATAGAATCATAGAATCACAGAATCGTAGAATGGCCTGGGAAAAAAAGGCCCACAATGATCGCCTAGTTTCAATCCCCTGCTATGTGCAGGGTCGCCAACCACCAGACCAGGCTGCCCAGAGCCACATCCAGCCTGGCCTTGAATGCCTCCAGGGATGGGGCATCCACAGCCTCCTTGGGCAACCTGTTCCAGTGTGTCACCACACTCTGTGTGAAAAACTTCCTCCTAATATCTAACCTAAACCTCCCTTGTCTCAGTTTAAAACCATTCCCCCTTGTCCTATCACTATTCACCCTCGTAAACAGCCGTTCCCCCTCCTGTTTATATGCTCCCTTCAAGTACTGGAAGGGTGCTATGAGGTCTCCCCAGAGCCTTCTCTTCTCCAGTTCCCTCAACCTTTCCTCACAGGAGAGGTGCTCCAGCCCTCTGATCATCTTAGTGCCCTCCTCTGGACACACTCCAAGAGCTCCACGTCCCTCCTGTACTGGGAGCCCCAGGCCTGGACGCAGTGCTGCGGATGGGGCCTCACAAGAGCCGAGTAGATGGGGACAATCACCTCCCTCTCCCTGCTGGCCACCCCTTTTTTAATGCAGCCCAGAACACAGTTGGCCTTCCGGGCTGCAAGCGCACACTGCTGGCTCATGTCCAGCTTCTCATCCACCAGGACCCCCAAGTCCTTCTCTGCAGGGCTGCTCTCCAGGAGATCCTCCCCTAGTCTGTATAAATACCTGAGATTGCTCCGACCCAAGTGCAGCACCTTGCACTTGGCTTTATTGAAAGGTGTGTAAGGTCAGCTATAAAGATGTTTCAATTTGCAAGGAATCACCTCATTTGTACATAGCAAATTATATATACACATACAAATTCTACGCAAGAAAAGTTATATACAGGTGCACCAGATTATTACTCATTTATTTAGATAGTACTACTATATTGTGTTAAAATGCCCTTGATCACCTTCAGGAGCTCTGAATAATTTTGCTTTATGGAATATTTTGTAATTGCAATCTTTCCTGGCTCCTCTCAATGGTGCTATTTCCTGACTTCTCCCTATCTGTTCTAATCTTTTCAAACATTCCAGCAGGAATAGTTTGTAATAGCCTTTTCAGGGCTCCATGTACATTCATTTTATTTTCTCAAATACCTTCTGTAAAAGGCTGGTAGAATCTTGAATGATAACTGTCACATTTGAACATGTTTTATTTGTGTTTCTACTTCCTTTACCCCTAACCATGCACTTAGCTTGTTACTTGCACTTAAAGCTCTCTGAATTGATCCCTGATTTTGCAATCGTTTGCAATAACATCACCACATCATCACTCACTTTTTCACTACCTTCCTTTTTTTTTGAAGCTAAAATCAAAATTTGTAGTATTCGGGAAGATAAAATCACATGATGGTCACATTAGGTTAAAGCTTGGCCATGCTGAAACAATTTGACTTTCATCAGCAACCCAGTGGTTTCAAGACATACTCTCATATTATACCAAAATGTCACCTGATACTGCATGGCTCCTCCATGGCTGCTTTGTAAATTGTTTTTTGCTTGCAAGTAGCCATGGGAATCTTTCAGTACTCCTATTCTAAAGACTGTGTTTTCAACAGACTCGAGCAGTCCAACAATAACACAAGGCTGAACTGTTAAATCGCTATATGTTTTTCTATGGATTCACCAGAAAATCAATATCCAAAACCATTCAGAAGTAAACTTTGTGTAAAGAACTAAAGCACAATCTTGTCTTTCTGTCTTTTACTTTATTTTCACAATGTCTATTTTAAAAAAATAACTGGCTCCCTTCAGTGAAAGTTGCTATTGTTCACCAAGTTTTAAAAGCTGTCAGAGTTATACACAACACATGAAACTGTTCTAGATACACCAGTTGATGCTGTGACATTAAGCAGGTTATTTTTTATTTTTCAGTAGAATGCGTAGGCTAATGTCAAAAATTACCAATTTCTTCATTTAGGTCCAGAATTTCAATCAACAGGTACTCAAGGTGCTAACTGGACAATCATGTATGTCCAACCCATTTGTTTTCTGTTTCTGTTGCCCTTTTTATATTTCAATTAAAAAATATATTTAAAAAGACTATTTTATGTATATAAATTAACTATATTATATATTTCATACGCAGCTCAAGCAAGCCAATAGACACTCATAGACATCAGACACCCATAAAATAATTCAGGCTGGGAAGCACCACAAGAGCTTTCTCATCCAAACTATTGCTCAAAAAAAGATAAACACTGAATTCAGACTAGATTACTCAGAGCTCCACTCAGTCAGGTCTTGAAAACATTCAAAGATGTTCAAAGATGGAGAATGCTCATCCTCTGTGCACAGCCTATGCCACTGTCCGGCTGTCCTCATGGAAAAGAGTATCTCTTCATAAGCAGGCTGAGCCTCTCCTCTTTATATCCACTCTCTCTGGCTCTTCCACATCGCCCTGTTCTGGACAGCTCAGCTTTTTGTCCTTGATTATCTCCCCCTGACCAGTGGAGTACGCTGTCAGTTCAATAAAATTGTATATGAATAATATTTCCTATATATTTATAGAAATCTTTTTATTTAAATGAGTAGCTTTTCTGTACCTGACAGTAAGTTAGGTCTACGTTTCTCTTGCACATTACCAGAAAACTGTATGAACCTGCTTCTGCACACAATGCAAAAGTCTGTTCGGATTTTCTGCCTCTTGTTCAATTAGCTACACTTGCGTCCCTTTCCATAAATCTGATCTCAAGTAAATGGGCTTTTCAGATAAGCAACATTTTATTCACAAGTTTTAATTACTTTTTAACTTTTATTTCTGACTGCTTTCTATTTCAGCGTATCAGAAGCTTCAATTCTTGGATGAAGAAATTCCATTTAAAGCCTTAATTTACAGATAGCTTTAGGAAAAGTAAATACTGAGATTCACTGTAAAAGGAAAAAAAAAAAAAAAAGAGAGAGAGAAAGAAAGAAAAGAAGTATTGTTTGAGGAATTTCTTACAGACCTACTGCAGAGGAACAGTCTGAAAACCTGAGCAAAACTGTACTTCAGAAAATTACTTCAGAGTGTAGAAAAAAAGAGTAAGATTTAGATCTCCTGCCCAAAAACAGTGAATATATCAGTCATAATCCAAGCACAAGAAATTCTTATAGTCAAGCTGTCAAATTTGAACAATAAGGAACACCTTTCATTATTTTAGGAGATGTTCCTCATAACCTGATTTAATCAAGCCTTTGCTTGATTATTTGCATAATTTCTTCAAAGAGGCGGTGATTATCCTTTGCCATTTCCAGTCTTTTTTCTTACATTAAGAAAATACTTTTATCAAGTGTCTCTTCACAGTGCTAAGAAACTTTGTCGCCAAGAAAGCACAAAAACTCCTTGGTGTCACTGACAAAACTAAAAGCTTTCTCCTGAACCAGTGGAAACATGCTTCTTTTCATCTACTGTGTACAGCTGGTGAAAAGAAAACCCATGGCTGAAAGCTGTACACAAAAAGATGGCACTATGAGAGACGCTAACCATGAAATAAAAATCATAGGATATCCTGAGTTGAAAGGTACCCATTAGAATCATCAAGTCCAACCCCTGGTTCCACGCAGCACCACCCAAAATCCAAACCTGGTGTCTGAGCACTGTCCAAACGCTCCCTGAGCTCCAGCAATGGGGCCGTGCCCACTGCCCTGGGCAACCTGCTCCATGCCCACCAACCTCTGGTGCTGCCATGAGGCCTTCCCTCAGCCTGCTCTGCTCTGGGCTGAGCACACCAGGGACCTCAGCCACTCCTTGTACCCCCTGTCCTCCAGATCCTTCACCACCTCTGTAGCCTTCCTTTGGACTCCCCCTAATGGCTTTATGCCCTTCTCATACTGTGGCACCCAAACCCGTATCCAGTGCAGGAGGTGAAGCCGCACAGCACAGAGCTGAGGGCACAGCCCCTCCCCCTGCCCTGTGGCAGTGCTGGGCCTAGGGCACCCCAGGGCATGGTTGGCCCTTTGGTCTGTCAGGGTACACTGCTGACACACACTCAACTTGCTGAAATTCAGAATCCCCAGATCCCTCTTCCTGCTCTCCACTCTCTGGTTCCCCAGCTTGTACACTGATCCAGGGTTGCCCTATCCTAGGTGCTTGCTCTTGCTTCAATTTCTTGCTGATGATGATCCCTCAGCCCTCAAATTTATCAATATCTGTCTGTAAGACCTCCCTACACTCAAGGGAATTAACAGCTCCTCTCAGTTTAGTATCATTTGCCCACTTCTGTTACATGGTATTTTAGGTAGCAGCTGCTGGCCCTCCTGTTGTGCTCCTTTGCTTTTGCTGCCTCCGTTTTCTACACGTTCTGATACAAACATGCAAATGAATGCCTGAGAACATCATGCAATTGCTCTTTCCAATTATTCTGCAACCTACTGACTTTGTGCTGTAGTTCATATGCCAAGTGAGGGCAGAGCACGCTTTAAGAACTCACTGTAAACAGACTGTAATAAAAAAGCAGTATGAAAAGCTAAGAGCACTTACTGGTATGTGGTTGGACTGACATTGATGCGACGCGGATGACTTCCTGACTCAAACTTGCTTGCAAGGGTGACATTGTTTCCAAAGAGACAGTAGCGTGGCATTCTTACACCAACAACGCCGGCCAGCACTGATCCTGAGTGAATGCCTATTCTCATCTGCAAAAACATGAGATTTGTGTCAATTTGTCTATTTTGTGCTGTATGTGTTAATGGCATCAGCTCTAACTTACAAATCAGTCACAGCAACCCTGTCAAAGCAATAATAAATCAGAGAATGCAGAGTGAAAGGAAGTAGGCTCCCCATTCCACAAGCTCAGATCAGATGCTGTTAAAAAGGGGAAGAAGACAAACATGGCATCTTTTCACTAAAAACATTTTTGTCTGCTGCTTCTGTGCCCGTTGTGCTGGAGAATATCACAGTCAAAACAGGAATCACAAACAGAACAGAACCAAATAGCCAACTGTTATTGCAATATCAGTAATTTATTTACACAAATAGATACACCACAGAGGTTTTGTCACCAGTTCTGATGCAGGCTTTAAAACAAGACCCAAATTTTCTCAAGCTGGAAGGAAGAACAGTAAAATAGAGTGAATGAATATAGTACTTTTTTTCCATCATTTTTTTCCTGCCAAAGGGCTAAGGCTGATTTTCTCCCTTTGACAGACAGAGAGATAATTCAACAGTGAAGATAAGGAAATTAAGGCACCAGGGATATTAAAAATCATTTCATCCTCCCCAAAATAAGAAGGTATAAATCCAGTGAAAGGAAAAAAGAAGAAAAAAAAAAAAAAGGGAAAAAAAGCCCAACCTTGTAATCACTCCCTTGAAACTGTCTGCGATGTGGATATCACATCCTAAAAGCTTGGAATCACCCTCCAAGGTTCCTTTAGAACAAATAATCAGTTCAATTTATTCATAAATTTTAGCAACCTATTTTCTTTGACAATATAATAATTTTTATAAGTAGGGAAGTCTTTTTGTCTTTTTCTCTTGTTAACTTTATAAAATTAAGAAAAAAGAAAAGAGGCTTATATTACTAGCTTCTGAGGACACTTTTACTTGTAACAACTGTACTGAGACAACATAGAATCACAGAATCATAGAATGGCCTGGGTTGAAAAGGACCCCAGTGATCACTGAGTTCCAACCCCCCTGGTATGTGCAGGGTCGCCAACCACCAGACCAGGCTGTGCCCAGAGCCACATCCAGCCTGGCCTTGAATGCCTCCAGCGATGGGGCATCCACAGCCTCCTTGGGCAACCTGTTCCAGTGTGTCACCACCCTCTATGTGAAAAACTTCCTCCTAATATCTAACCTAAACCTCCCCTGTCCCAGTTTAAAACCATTCCCCCTTGTCCTATCACTATTCACCCTCGTAAACAGCCGTTCCCCCCTCCTGTTTATATGCTCCCTTCAAGTACTGGAAGGGTGCTATGAGGTCTCCTCAGAGTCTTATCTTCTCCAAGATGAACAATCTCAGTTCCCTCAATCTTTCTTCACAGGAGCATGCTCCACCCCTCTGATCATCAACATGCAGGAAACAAATAATAAAACAGAGGATCCAATGGAGACTGATTGAGTGACTTATTTACACCAACCTGTACTTCATTTGACTTATTCAATTCATTTCAATTCACACTTATCACACTGTGTTTTTGTCTAATAACCCCTATTTTTAATAACTGTAAATGTCTGCCCAAATACAAATAAAAAAATAAAATTACTATCTTGTTAGCTTACATACCAGAATATATTGTTGAGAAATCACCCTTAGCTTTATAACCTTGGTGCTTTTGAAGTTCTACGAACATGTGGGATCCCACATTATTTCACTCCCTATAGTTCTTCCCATGTGTCCTAGGCTTTTACCATACAGCTAAGCACCTTCTCATTTTGTTCATCTCTTACATGCCACCAGCAGTAGGTATAGCATTATATTTGCCGTACACTAAGCCCATGCTAACCTAAGAAGACATTGTTCTATACTGTGCAGTATAACTTTCAGCTATCCCACAGGCACCATAAAACCTTCAATCCTCTCAGTAATGCTGTTAATTACAGGCTAGGATTAATAAATAAATAAATCTGTGAACAAACAGCACTTGAATTTCATTGAGCTTTCAAATCTTTACTATAGTTTGAAAGGCAACTGCTGAAATCCCTCAAATACTATATGCCACTGGGCTGGGAAGCGCCCACAAACTTGCTTTGGCTGCAAACATCTGTGCAAATCCATCACATCTACATTATTTTGACAGTATTTAGGAGCACGAAGATTTCCAGCTTTTGCACAACATATTGTTCATTTACAATGGAAAAGAGTGGTACTGTGTCAAAAAGTGAACAAACAGGTCTCCTGAATGTTAGAGAGATAAGGACTGCTCATGTCTGTACCTGCCCTCAGCAAAGGAGCAGACAGCCTTGTTCACACAAAAGTACAGCTTTCAATGAACAATAAAGCACATATTTGCAATGTCTTGTTTTTCTGAGATAGGGGGATTACTTATGTTGTACATAATTTTAAGAGCACAGCCTGATTTTTCTACCCGTACTCTGCACATTTATTAAAGGCTCACAAATAAACCACTCAATGTGACCTCTCCTAGACATGTGAAGGCCAGACCAAAACTATAAGAAAGAGCACTGGCTTTATTTTGCTGTTGGAAAGAGATGAGAGTATAAACTAGACTGGAAGGAAATCCTGGTAGCAATAATAAATAGATGATAGATAGATAGATAGATAGATAGATAGATAGATAGATAGATAGATAGATAAAGGCACTAATAAAATAAAATTAACTTTTACAAATGAAAGATAAAAGTTGTTGATGGCTGGTTTTCCACTTCCACTCTTTAAGAGCTTCTTTTTACACGTCCAGCTAATTCCTTTATCATTCAGGGATTAAATGACAGAGAACTTTACTCAGGATTTCCAAATAGTTGCAAAACTGTTAGGCTGTCCTGTTATTGATTTTGATCAATGTATGTCCTCACACTGACAACCAACATAATGTATTAAAATTCATATTTCCCTTCAGTCAAAACTGAGGAATTTCATTAAAATTCTTCCTCTATCTTGTGTATTTAGAGGAGTAAACAATGTTCCAAACTGTAATGATACCTGAACATTTATTATTTTTAAATTATTCTTCAAGGTTTTTAAGCACATGGTGCTGTGCAAAAGTATCAGTGCTTAACTCAGAAGAAAAGAAAGGACACTGGATATATTCCCTGACAGATGGCAGTATGAAGAATTGGATGAGGACATGATAGTGAGGAATTATTCTTTCTGATAAAAGGCAGAACAGGAAAAAAGACAAGTCCATGGGTATCTTTGTCTGACAGTAAGGAGTACCTGATGCTGTAAAATGCAAGCAAACTTTCTCACTCAAACTTTCTCATTCATGGTACATGTAATCCTTCTCCTGGTAAGCCCACGGCAAAAATGCACGACGGTTTCCAAAAACATCTCTCTGTGATCTTTATTTCAGAGATTTCCAGAGCCAAAATAAATTCTTCTTTTGTAAAGGAAAGGTGTTTGTTGTTGTCGCTTCCTCCTCAAATATGAACCATGATCACATTTCCTGGGAGTGGTAGTTGATGCAATATGCAGTACGAGTACATATCTTTCCCACTACACACAGAAAAGGACCTTAATAAGCAGTTTGCACACTCCGAAAAACATACTCCAATGCTTGAAAGAAAAGTCCCAGATTGCCTGACAGGTGAACTGCATGCAGATGGCGTCAAAACCCATTTTCATATAGCTGCCTGCTTAATGCAGAGCGTGTGCCAAAGAGGTAAGGGCGGGCTGGAAGTAGGCGACAGTTTCAGCAGCAGCAATCCTGCATGCAGCCAGCCTGAAGGATTTCAAACCCAAATAATGTGACTAGCTGGCAGCTGCTCAAGCTTTGTGCTGAGCCAGTAGCAAAGCTCAGGCAATACGAAGCAGGACCTGCAGGGAAGTATTTCCAGGCACATGGACATCCCAGGCCAGCATTTAAATACCACTGAAGCACTATGCTGATCATGATTTTGGACATCAATTTCAATAATCAGAGAATCACAGAACCATGTGAGATGGAAGGTACCCTTAAAGGCCATCTGATCCAACTCTGCAAGAAGCAGGGACATCTACAGCTAGATCAGGTTGCTCACAGCCCCATCCAGTCTGACCTTCAATGCTTTCAGGGACGTGGCATCTATCACCTCTCTGGATGACCTTTGTCAGTGCCTTACCACCCTTAATTTAAAAAACATTTTCCTTTTATTCATCTGAGCCTCCCCTCTTTCAGTTTGAAACAATTACTCCTTGTCCAATAATATAATATACTACATAAAATATACTATACTATAATATAATATACTATATATAATATAATATAATAATTATTATAATATACTATATTATATATAATATATATAATATACTACAATAATATAATATACTATATATCTGTACACTTCCATTTCTCAAACAAGCGCTCATCACTTTCTGCCCTAACATACTGAGCAATATTCAGTGTTTAGGTATAAACTTTCTTTATTCTGTCCCTGTGGTCACCTTTAGAGAGTCACCTCTCACAGCATGTTTTAGGTATTAGTCCATGACCCACTGCCAGATCCTCTCAAACAGAAAATGCCCAGTTCTATAAGATCTTATCTTCTCTAATATTTGTGGCAACTTCTAATAGCACTCTCTCTGAATCTCAACTTATGCATTACACAGGAATATTTATTTGTAAAATGTGTTACTGCAAAATAGACTATTCAAGGCTCGGAGCTCTAAAATCAGGGCACACACTGGTGAGTCAAGGTTTCTTTCTACTCCTTCAAAGAACTGCACGTTGACAGGACCGACAGCTATGCCCTGACATATGCCTTAGTGTGGGGGTTATCTGTATTCTTAGATAGATTTATAAATATCACAGTGTCTTTCTGGAAAGGGACATATGACAGCACAGCTCACTACAGAATTGTTGCCAAGGAACAGACCTGCTCAGAGGAAAATTTAGATCATTTTGAATTTCACAAGGTGTTCTATTGAACAAAACCACAGGATACATTTCCCCTATATTTGAATAACATTAAAAGAAATGAACATGGCTTTTTTTCTAATGAGAATTTCCTAGATTTCTTATTCATAGACTTATAATTATTTAGCCTGTCTGAAATAAGAGACACAGAAAATTATACATGGAAAAAATAAAATACAATAATGAACAAACAGATTGAATTTCTTTGATCAATAAGTCTATGAAATATTTATTGGGTAAAGAAATTGTAGTTTGTGTGAAGGGTAAACTACTTTACCAGTGTGATCCACATTATATATGTACAGTACAGGCCATGGTCTTCTTCTACAGTCATCTCCGTTGAATGAGGAACAAACAACTGCGAAGTATGTCTTTGTATAGAAGCCTCAGATATTAATAAAATTTATTTTCTCCTTCCCTTATGTCCTTCTGCTATGATCTAAGGGAGCCCTTCTTTGAGCAGTGTTTCCCTAAAACCTCTTTTATTCTATGATTCTGTATTTTATGTGCTATAATGGAAAATGTTATCGCTATGAGTGTTTATCAGCAGTCTGATGTATAATTAGATGAAGTAAAAATCAAAGACAAAGTGTCAGTTTTGGGATTCATCAGTTCCAGCCTCAGGTTTGTGTGGGGTGTTTTTTGTAGTCAAATCCTATCTTCACACGCCATCTGAATTCACTATGGGATTTCTCAAGGTTTTGGTTACAAGAGAAGATAGGTCTGACCCACCTGACCTGAAACGATTTAGTACAAAAGGATAATGTGGGTTGAGGAGGATAAAGTATGTACATGAGAACTTACAGCATTTTGAACGGAGGAGTAGGCTCTGTGTCCACCCCCTAAGACTGCAAAGAAGAGAATAGCATTAATGTGCTTCATAAGCTGCTTCTCCCTCACCAACTAAAATGTTGCATTTCTTTTTTGATATAGCATTCAATCAAAAATATTATCTTTTGTTTAGCTTTTAATCGCAATTTTCACAGCAGGATTTTAATTACTATGTGAAACTGTGTGTTCAGGCACTTCAAAAAGAGCTAATCATTCAAGCAAGCCCACATACCAGTGGAGGATTTTTCCCAGCCTCCTCTCCACTGACACCCAAAAAAAGAAAAAAAATCATCAGAATGTTCTGTTTGAGCCTTCGTGTAGGAGGACATCTTTGTCTCACAGTGCCATCATATGACATACACTGAATGGATTGGGTGATATTTTAATGAGGATGAATGACACATGCTCAAAATATTTAAGGGAACAAAAAAAACCCTCTGTGCTAAAAGAAAAGTTGGGTAAAAGAGTTTTAACCTTAAGAAACAGTCTTTCATACTTTTGTTATTTTTTTCATTTAAAATAGGTTTCAGCTAATTTCAACAACCTTGAAGTTAGTGATGAAGTTTGGTAGCTTGTTTAAACTAGACTTCTAGACTCATTCTAAAGCAAGGAGATAAATAATCCCAAGGGCACACTTTTTCATATTCCAAAACTGGCACCTGGAAAGAGCTGGAATAATCACCCCTGGAGGTGCTCAACTCTTTTGGTGGAATAGAGGGGAGCTCTCAATGGTGAGTTTAGCTTGAACACCTGACACACAGACAGCTAAAGATAAGTGTATCCAACTCTGAGAATGATGCTTAAAATGAGCTACACTTCTGTGCATAAATGAACACAGAAACAGATTGCGATGGAGAAGCCACTGTCAGAAAGTCACTCTACATATGTAGAACAGCAGAAACTTCTTCAGATGTTTTAACATAATGGTCTTTGAATTTAGCCCACAATCTCTGTAAATGTAAAAGGAAATGACCTTGCAATGGAAAAGTCCTACTTTGTCTTTTGATGACACATGGATGAAACTCATGTTGATCTGCTTTGAGAAGACCTTTAAAACCTGTAAGCAAAGATCTGCTGCATAACAGATTTAAAAGCTACAGAAACCACTGACATATAAGAATCGTGTAGTGTTATTATTACAAGCAACATTATCCAGCCTACATACAATAATGATGAGTCTGTATTGAGAAACTACCCGAAGGCATTTACACTGCTAAACAGAGCTAAACTGGTGCCAATGTCATTTAAATCTTTACCAATGCAATATGTGTTAGTAATTTCTTTACAATTCCTATATATTGCTACAATAAAAACTAAAAAATTGACTAGGAACCCATTCCTGCATATAGACACAGTAGATTGCACAGAAATAGTTAAAAGGCAAGTTTCACAAATATACCTGTTGATAAGGTGGTGAAAGAGAGAAAACAGTTCTTTAGTCAACTCTCAATCTTACATACAATATATACAATTAAACTAAGACAATTATTGGAGTCAAATCCACATGTGCCCTCTTTGGAAATGCAGTATACATAAATTCTGAAAACAGGGTGATTGAAGAAATACAGTAAGTCAAGGAATGACTAGGTGGATGGTAACATGCTAATAATACCCCAAGCAATGCTTACTGTTCTAAGTTATCAGAGCCAAAAAATAGTTCACTTCCTTATTAAGAAAGGTGCCTCATCACAAGGATTTGAATACTAAACATCTAGAATGACCACAGCCTCTTTCCTGTGCCTAGCTAGAGGATAAATTAGCTTCTTCTTGGGTACAGAAGGTTTCCATGTCACAACAGGAACCTGTGTATACTTTAAAGCAGTCACGTTTCAGTCGTACAACATCTCACAATATTACACAATCTTACACATCACACCTATCTCTAAAAAAATAATGATTCTGTGTTATTTTGATTGCTCATCTCTTCTTTTTTAAGAACTTCAATTTCTATAGACTTTACAAAAGACAATATAAGAGCTACATTACAATTATGATTTTTGTAGAATTCACTCTGCTCTTAAACCTGGAGCAAGACTTCAGAATTTGCAGGTAATTATAAGTCTAAAATGCATTTGCAACTGCATACAAAGAGAAAAGAGGCTCTGTGATCATACTTGTCTTTCAGATAGGAAAGACTATTGAGTTGAGGAAAACTACATCACAGAGAAAAGGGAAGGAGCATGAAGAGAAATGGTTCTCCTTTACAGTGAATTGACGATTTTAGTGCAGTGTTCACACTCTCTTGATTCATAAATAGATGATACTTCATCAAGTCAATCACATTTTTTCAACACTACAAAACAAGTATAATAGCAGCTAGCATCAGAATTCAAATACTTTTCTGCACAACTCTTACCTTCGTTGGAAAACTACGGTAAAAAAGAAATTTTGAATTAAAATAGTAAGTGACATCAGTGAAAAGTCACACTGTAACTACTACAAAATGTAACCCTGTTTTACTCCTATACTTAAGCTGCAAAGCTATAAGCAATGCCTGATTGCCACTGTACGTCAGATGTAGCACGAATGAAAATGAACTAGTAGTTTACTGCTTATTTCAACTATTTCACATAAAAATTTCAACTGCACAGCAATTTTAGATGAATAATTAGTATAAATTTGAATGTTTTCATTACTGGAGAGATTTGAATCTTATTTGCAACTTCTTTTTCAGAGCAATTAGTAAAGAAGACCTGATGATACAAAGAAGATGACAAAGCCAAACGTAAGAAAACAAATTGCTCTGCAATGAAGATGAATCACTTATGGGAACGAAAGTCTTCAGTGTGCACTCTAACCTCTTTCCTTCTTTTATTCGCTGACCTTTCCCCTCTCTGTCATGCACTCATTCCCCCCCTGCAGAAAAAATCATAGAAAACAAAGCATGGGAACATATACTTTTGGCTTTGACAAGTGTGTCCTATAAACAATAGTCAAAGTTATGAAACATATGTAATAATTATAATTTCCTGTTTGTACGTTATGAAGTTTGTGAGTACAAGTATTCAAACACGTTAATACGCTTAAAGAAAACCTCTGCCCATCTGCAGAACATTTTATCAACAGATTAATTCTTCTGTAATCCACAAACATATACACACAGAGATAAAAGCATATCTGTGCACGTGTGGAAGTCCAATAGAGAAAGATTAAAAGAGTTTAAGCCTGAATTATCCTTGCATGTTCATTTGAAAACCTCTAGACAAATTAAACAGTGATTTAGTTCTGGATGGAGTAGCAGAGGACACCATGGCATTTCTAAAAAACTGTTGTCACTGCTGCCCAGCCAACCTGTAACTCTGCTAATTGGGTGAGTTTGGGAGCTGAAGGGCACAGATATCTGACCCTGTAATTTACTTTACCAATATTATTATAAATTGCTTCTTTCTTGCGATTTCTCTTGTCTGATTGTGCTTCATTTGGAACTTTTCCAGTCAATTTTTTCCATAAAGCTCTCTCTCTTTGGTCATCCTTTTGTTAACTTCTTTATCTTCCATCCCTTAGCCCTTTCCTCCCAGATACATGTAAGATGTTCTCTTAGAAGAGTGCCTTTACTCCCTGGTGAACTGAGGTTTTCATACTCCACATACATGTCAGATATGTAATTGGTATAATTGAAAATAGGAGTAAAGTATAAAAATTCTTCTCTAAGAAAAAGAGCAACCAACTTGGCAATACTTCTCCCTTAAATCACTTAAATAAATGTTTGCCTTTAAAAGTGAATTCAGCTTTTATTTGATGATACATAATCAAATCAACCCCAGAAAAGAAGCAGAATTAAAGCAATGTTCAATCACCTTAAATAAATCTATATCTCCAAAGTAGGAAAACAGAGGAGAAAAGAACGAGTAGAAAGTAGTCTTTAAATTTATAGGTTTCTTAACTGTATGGAGATTTTTGAGATTAATATGGACTGTTTTGTAAGACAGTGATTTTAGTATGTCATCTGCAGAGACCATGCAGTCCAAATGAATAAATAAATTAGCAACTGAACTTACTAATAACATAATAGTACTTTCAAAATCAATAAACAACAGAAATCACACTGGAAATTTAAATATAGTTATGACTACATAGAGAGGAAAACCAAGAAAATTATATTTGATATTATTGCTTAGTTAGTCTTAATAAATGAATAGAAAATGGTCGGAGAGAAAGAAATCATTAGACATTTCAGAGTCTGTGGTTTTATGAAGACTAAGTCATACCAATTTAATCATTCTTATTCACATTTAACTTAAGTTGAAACAAAGCACATGAAATACACCTGAACTTTGTCTTTCATTTACTTGTGCCTAGTAAATAAAAATAAACCATGCCAAACTTTATTTACTGTGTACAGCAATGATCTGCAATAAAGAACATATATTTTAAGTTCACTGATCACACAAACTGAATTCATCCAGGAATACTCTCCAAACTAAAAATGCACAATTCAGTAGAGAAAATCAGAAATTTCTATTAGATATCTGCTAGGAGACAGCAAGAAGAACTTAAGTTAACATGCAATCTGGTCACATATAGAGAGTAATCTGGGGCCTACAGCATTATAATTAGAGTCTATGTAGTTTCTTCCTTCAGAATTCTCAATTACCTACACCACAAATACTAAGTTAAAATCTAGGTACTGTCAACCTGAATGGAATCAGAAAAGTTCAATAATCTGCTTCAAATCCTTTCAAATCCTTGAAAGGATTTGATGGGGGGGGGGCAAAGAACACTAAATATTCATACCTTTGCTAACTATTTCTCAGTAGTGGGAACATGAGAATCATTTACAAATATCTGCAATTTGTTACTGTCAGAGAGTGAAATATGTCAGATAAATATTCAGAGAAACTGAGGCCTACAAATTGCAGCCAGGTCTGCATACATTAACGCCAACAAACTCCTGAGGAAACTGTGTTGTTATACCATACAGGTCTTTAACACATTATTCTAGTTCTGCTAATACACTTCAATTTTACATCAAACTAGCCATGTTATTTTGGCATTGTCCTTTTCCTCATCACAGACAATCACTGTTAGGCTGTAGTTTGGTGGTTAATTCTGCTTCATATGGAAAAGCATAAAAACATACTCTTTCATGTGAAATGTTTTGGCAGTTATACATTCAGAATCCACATGGATGAGAGAATGAGAAGAAAATCCTTTCACTGCTTCACTAAAGAGCAGTAACTTCCAAAGTAAAACGTATCAACATATTACATTGATTTTGGTTCAATAAAACAGAGCAGTTTTGAAGCAAGTGCCTTTTTATCCTCTTTTCCTCTACACTGCTTGATTTTAACAAGCAGTTTAGATGCGTATGAAGTAGGTGCATAGATGTCTGTGAGAGAAAATTAAAGCACTAGCTGTGCTCAAAGTAAGGAAGACTCTCATAGGCATATCAAGGTGCAAATCAACACTTCAGATCACGTATAGAGGAGGCATTCAATCAAAGAAACAAAATTAGTCCAAGTGAGAACTCCAAAACATTGAGAGTAGAAGTAAGGGCCTCATCCACTGATCTTTTGTAGTGCTTAGAATCATAGAATCATGGACTCATAGACTCACAGAATTATAGAACTGCAAGGTTGGAAATGACCTGCAAGATCATCAAGTCCAACTGTCCTCCCATTACCATTGCTACCACAAGCTACTAAACCAGATCTTGCAGCTCCTCATCCAGATGCCTCTTAAACACTGCCAGGGACAGCTACTCCACCACCTCCCGGGGCAGCCATTCCAGTGCCTGACCATGCCTGACCACACTCTGAGAGAAGTTTTTCCTTTTGTCTAATCTACATCTCCCCTGGTACAACTTGTGGCCATTTCCTCGGGTCCTGTTTGTGACCTGGGAGAAGAGGCCAAACCCCTCCTCATCACAACCTCCTTTCACGAAGTTGTAGAAGGCAGTGAGGAAGAAGACAATCTATTTGATCATCAGTGATAAGAGCAAGAGACCAAGCCTAACTACCTAATATTAGCCACACAAGGCTATGATTATGCACTGAAAAATATACTTTCTAAAATTCAAATCAGTGAGTGACATTTTAGAACAATTAGTTCATTGCTAATAAAAACGTTATGACTGTATTAGAAATATTCAGGTCTGAAATGTAAAATGAAAACAATGACATCTTTAATTAGAGTTGTAAGGCCCATAAAATTATGAGATTCGCTTCTATAAAATGCTGTAGACGAACCTTCAGTGAGATTAGTCAAAACACATTTAAAATTTCTCTTTGCAAAATTGTTTAATCCCAGAAGCTTCCCACATGAAGGGTTTGGCTTCATACATTTCAAAGCTGTTGCATGTTAAATTCCAATTACTTTATAAAAGGTAGGCAGCATGAGCACAAAAGGTACTTGTAACAATAGACTGCATTGTGGTGTGTCTCAGAGATTATTATAAACCAGCTACTATAGTGGACCGTGTCTGATTACTCACCACAATTTTTCTTCATTTAGTTTGTAAGCAAATCTAGGGAATCCCAATGCTCTTCTAAATAATGCCCATGGGAAAGAAGAAGTGTACATTTAATTAACGTATGTTTAAACTATTCAACATGCCATTAAAAAAAAAAAAAAAAAAAAAAAAATTAGACCAATGTATGAAGTACATGTTAATCAAGAAGTAAGTACACTTTTGTATTCATCATGAGGAAATGCAGTCAAGCAGACATGAGATCTTTGTATCTCATTTTTTAATTTATTTATATTTTGCCAGCTCAAGAAAGGCTGTTTTTCCATTCCAAATAGCTTAAAGGTTATGTCTGCCCTCTAAGGTTTCAGTAAGGCATAGAGAATCCAAATTAACTTCAAATGGGCTTGTTGAGATCTGCCTCAGTATAACCCCAAAATAGACTGGGACATCCCAAATGGCTATAAGGACTAAAGTCCTGACTCAAATTGCAGCAGTCACCAACACCTACAAAAAATACCAGAAAAGACAAGTACAAAATTCATCTCTCTCCTCATTGCCAGCATGTTTCTGATCTTGTCTTTGTCCATTTGTTCAAAGCTAAGCATTGGATGGGTTCCTCAAATGTTCCTTGGAATAAAGAAAGGCTTTTCTTGTAACACACACACATGAATTAATGACAGTATATTTGATTGCAGCTACTTCTTCCTTCATCTGCCTTCCTGGCTGTAAGGACAAGGCAGTAAAGAAAAGTCCTTAAAATGTAACTCAGCAGCGAAAGTCCCTCCTCCTCTCTATGCAACTTCGACTCTACTTAAACAAATGAGTTCAGTAGAAAAATGGCATGCAACATTAAATACTGTCTGTAGGAACAGAATTTCTACTTCGTCTAGAGACTTACAGAAACCCTCCCCAAAAATGATTTATAAAAGCAGCAGTTGTGATAAGGCGCCTTTTCTGTGGAGTTTTCAAATGCTGCTTCTGACATTGCCTCAGTTCGCTCTGATAGCATTTAAAACAGACGGTGCCATCAAACCACATGATTTGGGCTGACTGCATTAGCACCCAGTTAGGCCCATGCTGACACCAACAGCTGTCTGGGTACTTGTAGCATATCTCCTGAATTGCACAAAAAGCAGTATTCAAAGCTCTTTACTGAGTCAAAGGTTGCCTGAGAAATTATTTGGGTCAAAGACAAGGTAGGGTAGCAGGAAGGCATGTCAGCTGGTGAGTTCACAGCGTGCTATAGGATGGTTACAACGCCTGGGTTTACAGATTACAGCTATGGGGAAGGGAGGAGAGGCTGTAGCAATTAGAATATAAAACACAGACTTTGGGGCATTCATAGAAAGGATGGCAAAGCCTGTTTAGCCATATTAATCTAGTTTAAGTGTTGTAACTCCCCAAACCTAAAGAACATAACCTGTATATCTGTGCATAATCACATGATGTAAATGATCATTTTTCTTACAGAAGGTATCTCATAAGTAAAGTTTCAATGCTGGATAAAACAAAGGAATGCATCAGTCGTTTCCTCATTTTTAGAATCTTGTCCCACTAAATTGGGAGCATACTCAGGAAATAGTTGCAACAGAATGTGAAGGCATTATGCATGATACTGTCATTATGGGGCAAGACATATCAGGAGATAGATGGATTTAGAATTGTCTGCAAACAGACTGAATTAAAATGAACGTTTTATCTCCATGGCAAAATAAACTATACTCACATCTGGATAACGCCCACATCCTGCTGAGGAAGACACAACAAAGCATTTTCTTACTGAACAGGAAGCAGCAGTACAACTGGTAGCGCAGATCTCTCTCACACCAATTTCCACAAATTTCAGTGTTTTATACTGCTTATCAACCTGTTGCATGATTCTTAAGCACACAGGCTTGGCATTTATAGATGTACAATCACTAACCAAGTTTTATTGACTTCTTTCTGCTTTTGCTGTATTGGTATGATTAGAGGAAGGTAAAGAGAATAATTTTCAGGAATTTATCAGGGTTTCATGTTGTTTTTCTGTCTATAGAAAATCAAATAAAATGTTTTCCTCTGTTGCAATTTGGCCATACAAACAAGCATCTACAGAGTGATTTTTTGGGTTTCAGATGTCCTGTAAACATAGAGAAGGAAGGAAGGAAGGAAAAGGAAGGAAGGAAGGAAAAGGAAGGAAGGAAGGAAAAGGAAGGAAGGAAGGAAGGAAGGAAGGAAGGAAGGAAGGAAGGAAGGAAGGAAGGAAGGAAGGAAGGAAGGAAGGAAGGAAGGAAGGAAGGAAGGAAGGAAGGAAGGAAGGAAGGAAAAGGAAGGAAAAGGAAGGAAGGAAGGAAAAGGAAGGAAGGAAGGAAAAGGAAGGAAGGAAGGAAAAGGAAGGAAGGAAGGAAGGAAGGAAGGAAGGAAGGAAGGAAGGAAGGAAGGAAGGAAGGAAGGAAGGAAAAGGAAGGAAGGAAGGAAAAGGAAGGAAGGAAGGAAGGAAAAGGAAGGAAGGAAGGAAAAGGAAGGAAGGAAGGAAAAGGAAGGAAGGAAGGAAGGAAGGAAGGAAGGAAGGAAGGAAGGAAGGAAGGAAGGAAGGAAGGAAGGAAGGAAGGAAGGAAGGAAGGAAGGAAGGAAGGAAGGAAGGAAGGAAGGAAGGAAGGAAGGAAGGAAGGAAAAGGAAGGAAGGAAGGAAAAGGAAGGAAGGAAGGAAAAGGAAGGAAGGAAGGAAAAGGAAGGAAGGAAGGAAAAGGAAGGAAGGAAGGAAAAGGAAGGAAGGAAGGAAGGAAGGAAGGAAGGAAGGAAGGAAGGAAGGAAGGAAGGAAGGAAGGAAGGAAGGAAGGAAGGAAGGAAGGAAGGAAGGAAGGAAGGAAGGAAGGAAGGAAGGAAGGAAGGAAGGAAGGAAGGAAGAAAAGAAAAGAAAAGATTATTTTTTTAAAACATTGTTTAGCTCTTAGTTTTCACTTTGATATTAATGTTATGTGGGCTGTGTAAAAATGAAGCTTGCTGTTAGGATTAGAAAGAAGAACATTCAATTTCATATGAACTGCAATTTTTAAAACTTTTTATGTGAAACAAAACTGAGGTCAAAATATGAAATGAAGAAAACACAACAGCCACAAGAACATCCATTATGCTATTTTGAGGATTATGGTACTGGATTACCTGAAGTGTGAGACACTGAGCTTTGCCTAATGCAAGTCATTGAGTTTGAATTTAGTTTTCTAAACTCCTCTTAACCAATAGTTGATCTGGAATGGATCTGGGTGAGATCTGAGGCACTTTTATCCTTCCAGAACTGTCAGCTTCAGAAAGCAGAAATATTAGAATCACACCATCACAGAATATCCCAAATTGAAAGAGTCCCACAGGGATCAGCATGTCCAACCCCTGTCTCCATAAAGGACCACCCAAAATGCAAACCCAGTGCCTTAAAGCGTTGTCCTTGAACTCCAGCAGCTTGGGAGCATGCCCCCTTTCCTGGGGCCCTGAGGAACCAGTTCCATGCCCACCATCCCCTGGTGAAGAACTTTTTCCTAGCAGCCAGATTTACTCTCTCCTGATGCAGCTCCATGCTATTTCCTCAGGTTCTGTTGCTGTGATCAGATAGCAGAGATCAGCGCCTGCCTCTCTGATCTGCCTAGAAGTAATACATGTCACAGAAGAATTAGAAGAATCTGTGTTTTCCAAAGCATGCAACCTTTAACAAAATGAGAAAAATAAATAATAATCTCACAGGATCACAGAATGGTTGAAGTCAGAAGGGACCTCTGGGTCCCACTGGACCACCTCCTGCTCCAACAGGGACACCCAGAGCAGAGTGCCCAGGCCCACATCCACATGGTTTTGGAAGATCCTCAAGGAAGAGACCCCCCTCTGTGCAGCCTATGCCAGTGCTCCATCACCTGCACAGCACAACAGTGCTCCTGGCGTTCAGAGGGAATCTCCTGAGTTTCAGCTTGTGTTCACTGCCTCTTGTCCTGGCACTGGGCACCACTGAGCAGAACCTGGCTCTGTCTTCTTTGCCCTCTCCCTTCAGATATTTATGGACATTGACGGGATCTCCCTGAGCCTCCTTTTCTCCAGGATGAGCAGTCCCAGCTCTCTCAGCCTCTCCCCATACGAGAGTTGCTCCAGTCCCTTCATCATCTTGGCAGTCCTTTGCTGGATTTGCCTTTAGCTGGCACTACTTAGGGAAAAGTCAAAGGAAGATATACCTGATTTACACTTCTATGCTGAGTTACATCGAGCTTTATAGGATGAGTATGTAGAATGCCATGGTTAGCCTCCTTGGAAACTATATTGGAAAATGTAAGTATATTATAGTTTGCAGATTAGAGAGTATGGCTCTGTAAATTTGTGTAGACGTAACTGGAGATACAGTCCTCTGCTATGAGAAAAACTTTTCTTTACTGTGCAAAAAATGCATTTACAAACAAACATTTTGATTTTGAATGGTTCATTTCTTTCTAGTCATTCACAACTGAAAACTTACTTTACAGGAGAACTGATATTTGCAAAATTAATCTCATCTCCTGTAAACAATAGTGTTCTTGTGTGAACGAGAGTAGTCTTTATTATTTATCTTATTATCATTCATTCAAATGCATTATAAGTTTATGCTCTGTACAGCTAACAAGGATGTCACATAATTTAGGTAAACAATGTACACAACGTTCACAAAATGCAACAAATGGAAAAAAAATCAAGGAAGAGTTATGAAATCAGAAAGGCTAAAAATTCTTTGGCAAATGCTCAGAAATAATGAAAGCTCTGAGAGTAGAAGAAGGATGTTATAGTCTCCTCAATATGTTTATGTAACTAGCAATTTGACAAGCTCTCCACTGAGCCACTGGGGAGGAAATCGCAGTGTATAAGCAACCATGAAATGCTGTAGAGTGACCAGACTGAAATAGATACCATGACCTCATCCATACCAGACAGAATTTTTGCACTTTTTGTTTTGTTTTGTTATCTGAGCTATCCTTGATATAAAATGTTCCATTTCTTCAGAAAAAGAACTTGACTTCAGCTGTAGAGGTCTGTGACCAGAAACAGGCAATAAATCAGATAAGAATAAATGAACAACTATGTTGTATCAGACTGAAAGACCATCTAGTCCAATGATGTGGCTGTGAAAATACACTTGAAGAAAGAGGACAGTATGCAAAGGATGGTACTCTGAAGACAAATGGAGTTAAACAAAGGACTCACTGAAGCCTGTGAAAATTCTTTTCATTTAGATAGAGAAAATGTTTCAGGACAAAAAGAATGTAATCGTGCTTTTTTCTTCACAAAAGTTTAAGAAAAGGTAGACTGTAAAACTGAATATCAAATACCTTCCTAAGAAATGCAAGGCTTTGTGGTGTATAAAAAGAGAAACAAATTTAAAAATAAAATTTAAAAAAAACTTCAAATCATATTTTAATTTTTACCTTTGAGAAACTTCTTACAAAGTGAAATGGAGACTGGTGTTTTGGACTTAGAAAATACCAAGCTGAGTGGTACACTTGACACAACTGTCTACTTTTTTTACTTTGAGTAAATTCTTGAAGACATACATACTTATTATACAAAGGAAAAATTTCACTTTTTCTAAATATGTCTAACAATGTCAGCAAACTGATACTCAGAAATGGTATCTTCAGCACAGGAACTCAAAGACTGAATAAAGGTGGCTAGATACATAAGATTTTCCACTCAAGTCAAAGGACATGAGCTCAGCTCTCAAATCACTAGGATGTACAAATATATACTTAGCTAACCAAGTTTAAAATCAACCAATTACCCAAAAATCCTGGACTATTTTTCATAAAATAGATAGGAATTGTTAGCAAGATCAGAAATGATTATCAATGGTATTTCCTAAGTTCAAGCAAGCAGTGTGTTTTGCGATTATAAACCTTTTAGTAATATTGAAAAGAAAGTACAATAACAAGTTGCTGAAGATGGTCTATAAAACAGAAAGCTCTATATACCGGGTAAACAAAGACAACCACAAGATGCACTCAAAAATCAGACAATAATAGATGAAAATCCTATCAAAGAGAGCATAAAAACACCTTTTACAATTGACTTTAGACATTTTAGATTTGAACTTAATAATGACTTTCATTGTCCTCCTGGATATGCCCTTCAGTAGTTTGATTTTCAGAACAAAAAACTCATTTATTTACTGACAAACAGATCACCTCCAGAACATGGCATTTTTGGTGTTTTGGTTTTCCTTTCAGGAAAAAAAAAAATAAAAAAATAAATTACTGAAATAATAAGAAAATATTTGTGCCATTGTGCCATTCTTTCTTTGCCATTGTAACTGTCATGGTTCAAACAGCTTAAGTAAAACAGGTTGATGCTCTCAACAGAAATGAGAGCTGTAATTCAGTGCTGTTTGTGGCCACAGTTTAATTTCTAAATGACCAGCCTTCAGAAATAACAATAACAGAGTAGTAACAGCAATTAGTTCCACACCAAAAGAGCCTTTGAAAGGTTCTTGCAGCTGAAGATCTACCTATTTTTAGGATATAATCTTTTCTCTTTTTTTTTTTCCTTATTAAGGTAGCTATTACTTCTTTTCATCCATTTTCTAAAAGTATCACAAATAAACCTTCTACCAAGTAAGCTGTCATGGAGAGAAAAACAGGCGTTTTGCAGAGATGACAGAAAAGGTGTGTTTTTAACAAGTATGGACTTAATGATACTTTCCATTCAAATGATATAAGATTTGTCTCTGTTTTCACAGAAGACTGAATATTTACTCTTTTATAATGAACATGTAATGCTTCCGGGATGAACATCAAATTTCAAGAATATATCACCACTTTAGATAAGCATTTTTTAATCAGTTTCTGTCTCTTGAAATTTTAAGATAACAGTGGGAGCTTTAAGCGATCTTACAGTATTTAGCTGAATATCAAGATTATTCTGCTCACTCCAGGAAAGCTTCATCTCAACAAGAAGAGGAATGAAATTATCCAGGGCCATGTGTTTTATAGAGTGCTTCCCCTTTCCAGGAAGGAGAAATGAGATCTCAGAAACATACCATTTCCCACCTCCCTCTTACAGACTGATTCTTTTTCCTTTAAGAAAGCTTCAACCCAGACAAAAATCATATCTTCCTTTTGGATAATAGTTACTTGGATCCATCAATGTTCTAACAGCTGGAAGAAATTCCAATATATCCTAAGACATTTTTGTTACCACTTTCCTCTTTCTTTTTATTGCCCTAATCAAATAGCTCAAATTCTAGGAAGAAGTAAAGTAGCCCTTTTATTAACTCAGCATCCTTAAAGTATTTTGACTTGTTTCTTCTCCTTTTCTGTTCATAACTAATGATTCTCCTCTCCTCTCCATTTTTTAAATATTAAAGCAAAATTCAAACTCAGACATGAAATATACTAAAATACAGAGATTATTTTGTCTAAATAATAGCTCAGATTATTTAATATAGAGTCTCTGAAATTGATTACTATACTGAATGACTTCTACCCTAGTTTGAACAGAAGAAGCTCTTGCAAGTTCCTCTGAAGTATTTTTTCCAAAAATACTCTGTGTCTCGTATGAAGGGAAGCTGAAATACCATTAAACATTTATTTTATGGATGTATTTATGACAGGAAATGCATTCTTTCATAGGGAATGAAACTATTCTAAAACAGTTAAACAATGCTCTGAACTTGTCAGCTTCAAACAGAAGGCCAAGTATTACCCTTCAGCATCCACCCCACATCTGAACTGTTTGCTCAAATATAGCACAGAGCAGTGACTCACTGTTTAGCACCACATAATGACAACAGTTAAGTGACAGAGCTTTTTAAACAGTGCTTAAAACAGCAGACTTTGACTTTTACTCTCAGAATTGAGTGTCTTGTGGGGACTAGAGGAAGGAAAGCAGCAAATTATTGTTAACAAATACAATTTATTTTTTTTTGGTTTTGTGAAGGAGATGTTGACAGCTGTCTCTAAAAGTCCCATAACTAAGGACAACGGAGTATGGAGCCTGAGCTGCATAGAGGTTACATATCTACAGAATTACACAGTGGGGCTGAGAGAGACAGTGTTCTCCATGGGACAGCCCAAAGGTAGCTCTTGTGGAATGCTGCACAAGGCTCTGCTGGCAATCCAGGGCCAAAAAAGACAAGGGTTACTGAGGTGCTCTTCCTTGCACGATGGAAAACTTTCCATATGAGAGCTCTTTCTGCAATGAGTATAATCCTCCCAGCAAAAATAGATTAGCAGAAGGAGTAACCCACAAAATGGACAAAATAACTAGTCTGTCATTGGGAAGAAAGTAGAGCTATGCCTTTTAAGTGCATTAGAGAAATTGGTGCAGCAAAAAAGTACATGCAACTCAGCTTCATTTTTTAATTGTTGTCTTTCTATTTCCAGTGGACTTCACGCAGTAGGAAACAAAGGAGGGGAGAAAAGAAGATGGAAAAGAGATCCCTTCCTGCATCTTTTTTCTCCTATCAAATTGATGGTGAAAGCAAAGGGAGCTGTGTTAGCACTGTCACATAGCACATCTGTTGTGCCCAAGCTGTATTACCCAGGAGGATGTGTTACTCCTGCAGACTGGAAAGCTTCTAGAGATATACCATCTCTTACTTTTAAAGAAAGCTCAGATCAAAGGAGGCAGATTTGCCTTGTTCACCACTAAACTCCACAGTTTAGTGGTTGTAGATAAAAATAGTTGGATGTCCCTCCTTGAGCAAGGAAGTTAGATCAGATCATACAAAGGTCCCTTACAAATTCAATCATTCAATCATTCTGTGATTCTGTAATTAGGCAGCTTCACTCTTTGGAGGCTTGCATGAAAGAAAGAAAATGAAGGGACAGTGGTGATTCTGACAAGAAAATACTCCAGAGCCTAGAAAAGACAACATACATGTCTGAAATGACAATAATGGAGGTTCCTCATTCCTATTACTGGCACCATCCAGAAGAAGCTTCCTTAATTTTAAGATGCAGACATCTTGAACACTGGAGTACAAGGAGAGGCAGATGCTGCAGCAATGCAGCATAAGGTAGGCATTTCCTCCCTGCATCCTGTCTGTGAGAAAGCCAGTGACTATTAACTCAGCTGGGAGGTAATTCAAACCTAGCAGATTTTTCTGTTCATGCATATATGATTGGACTGCAAAAAAATCCAATAAAACACTATTTTAATGCAAAAATTAGATCTTGTTTCTCAGTGCATTACTACTTACTTCCTGTGACTCCTCATAGGATTGCATATGATAATATCACTCACATCACTAGTTTTTTTGTGCAGTGTTTTCCATCTCTTTTGCATCTCAGAAGAGAGGAAAAATAGTTTGGTAGCTGATAACGGAAACCTGACTTCTAATTCTTATATGACAGGAAGACATGACAGGGAAGAAGAGAACAGACATTTAGAAATATGGACCCTTGACTTAAGAGAAATAAGAGTTCAAAACTCAGCTACCATGGGTTCCCTAACTCAATTCTTTTCCTTTTCATGGATAACTTTATATATAATTTTGGGGTTTTTTTTTGTGTGTGTTTGTTTGTTTTTCTACAAATGCATAACACCATTATGCATGTGGGGATTCTCACTTTTTAAAGATTTTCATCCACTGTTACCTCTGTGAAGATGTAACAAAATTCCTGTGTATACAGGATTATTAATTAGGATTATAGTGGTTATTAATTAACCTAGTGGATGTGTTGATAGTTAATTTTATTTCTTGCTGTTATCATTTGTTTGTTTGTTTCTGTCTAATAAAGCATTGAAGAGTTAATGGCAGTAATAAGAGTAGAAAGTAGAAATGCTTCAGCATAGAAATTCTCCACTGGAGCAAATCAGAATGAGAACATGCAATTTCAGCAGCTGTGCAAGGTGCCGTCCCAGCCCAAGCCAAGGGGCAAAATGGTTTTTCATAGGATGTCTTTCATCCTAAATAGCCAAGAATGCTTTTTATTCTTTTCCTTTTTCTTTTCCTTCTCTCTTTCCTTTTTCTTCTGATTCTTCTGATTCTTTTTCTTCTTTGTCTTTTTTTTTTTCTTTTTCTTCTTCTTTTTCTTTCCCAAAGGGCAAAATTTCAATTCTTTACTCTGTTTAAATTCTTTTTCTTTTTTTTCACCCAAGCGACTGCCACAGTCACTAATTTCCTAATGCTTCTTGAGAGAAAATGTCTCCAATCAGAAATTCACCAAAATGTGGTGAACTTCTCTTACTAGAATCAGTCATCAGAGGCACTTCTACAGCAGTTTTTGATTTTGCTAAGTCAGTGTTTGCATCTAAAAAGTGCTTTGCGTGGAAAATTCCCAACTACCATTAGCCAGACATCTGGAATATTACTTAGAGGCATTTGTATCTGAAATGAGTGCTAAACCGTGAGAATCAGAGCAGTGACCTTAAACCTAACCCCACAGTCCAGCTGCACATCCTGTGGCCACAAATCTCATGTAGGAACTAAGACTTGAAACCATCACCAGTATTCCCTGTGCACGTACTTACATTAAGAGGAGCAGGTAAAGAAATTATCTGCTCCTTGTGAGGCACTGGGACAAAATTATGAGCTACAAACAGCCATCAAAGCAAGGTTCTGTCTGCCTTAGCAAACAGGCCGTATCACCGAACTACAGAAACACTTGGGTTAAACCCAAATTCTGTGAATCAGAAATAATTGTGAAAATGTCGTAGTCACTGTGAATTAATAAACAATGGAAAAGTCCACACAGTGCCCTGGGTACATACCCTGGCTTTTACAAGTGTGATTTATTTTTGCCATGGAGACAAGAGTAGACAGAAAAAGGCTTTGTGCTTCCTGCTCTCCTGTTCTCTCGGGAGAACACTCTCAGAGAAAGCATATCATGAGGAGAATGCTCAGGTCCAAAGACAGATCTTCTTCCAGCAATCATCGCATTATTAATTAGCTCATCACTAATCACCACTCATCTTTCAGGACTCTTCCTCCCAGCAGTCAGAAGAAGAGCATATTCATAGCCTTCTAATTAATTGAATTTGGGCTTACATTTTGTTGCCAATGCTAATATCAAGCTTCTGTGCCCTGCAATTTTATGCACAGCAGGCAGATCCTCATGCTATGCAGGATCAAACCCTGGAAGCTTTGGAAGCCTACCTTCACCAGAGACCAGGATTTTACTCTGGTACCCAATGAAAACAAGAAATGCGTGCTATCTGAAACAATAATCAACTCTCTGGACAACAGTCCTCTTCAGTGCAATAAGTATCTAACAAAATTTCCAGACCAACTTCTTCCACAGGCTGTTGCTATGCACCTACTGGTTAAATTAAATCCCATCTATCCTTGTGATTGTAACATATCCACAAATACTGTCATATAGTGGCTGTAATATATAATTAGGTATGATAAAATCCCTCCCAAAGAATAAAAGTTGAAATTAATGGGTGTGGGTTTAGTAATAATGATAAAGATTATTATTAAAATCAGACAAAAGGAAGCACTTGAGTAAAAATGATTGGAGGGCTGAGAAAGGTTTGAATTTTCCCTTAAGGCAGCCTAACAAAACCTACAATTTCCCAGAAGCCTACAGAGATATGCTGTAATTCAGATCTGCTCCTCTCACTTTGCTTTTCCAAAGCAGGTATGGCATCAGGAACTCTCCTCAAGTCCAGGGAACTGACTTTGGATCGCCACCTCCCAAGCACTCTCTCAAGAAAAAGCACCAAGATTTTCCCTGAGACATGCAGGACAACCAAAGGAGTCACACTGCCCAGATGTTGGTAAGCCTGTCAAACTAAACACCTTTGTATGGGCTTGTTCATCAATTTTTAGTCAAAATCTCTCTTAATTAATGTCTTTCTTTTGTGGAACTGTTTCAGATTTTTTCTTTTAACACAATCAGATTTCTTATTTGCAGTTATACATCCTGAAGTGGGGTATTCAATTCCTCCCCAAGGCTGATTCAGGTATTGGGTACAAAGCAAAGTTGCTAGGAGACAGCAGACGGAGCTAGAAGCATTGCAGCAAGCACAGCTCCTCGCACTGCTGACGGGAACGCCTGCATCAGCAGTCATCCTTTCAACAACTTAAAACAAAACAGACAACCTGTTACTGCTTACATAAAGATGCACATTTGGTGAGGACCACTGAGTTGCTATAACGCTCGCACGCCACAGTCTAAATTAAAACAAGGCAAGACACACTGAAAAAGACTACACAGATAACATTCGCTGATGTACTCTCCTTCACAGTACGTTTGGGAATGGCTGCTTTGTTTAGAAATTAATAAAAAGCATATATTCAAGCAAATCACAGTGTTTTCATTCTACTTGTGTTCGAGCCCAACTGCCTTATCACCATAATGCAAGAGGGAATAATTAAGAAGTAGGCAGAAGAAGCTACAGGCGCTAAGATTCATTGCCCATTACCATGTGTCATGTCTCACCATGGACATGAGCCATTACAACACACAGAGCCCTTTTTCGTCTTCAGTATGCTTACTCAGAAACAGACCTCATGTTTATTAATATTTACCACTTAGTATGCAGAGATTAGAGGCTGATAAGTTCAGACTTTCACTGTTCTAGTCATCATGAACAGGTATTTAATTAGACAACACACCAGAACTAATGCAGTGGTATGGCTGTAAAGTTTGATGGCTTAGGCTTGCTGCAGAAAGTTTCACGTGCAAAACAGTCACCTACTCTATACATACAGGAAGCTAAAGTATAGGAAGTCTGATATTATCTAAAATGTGAATGGGAAGCCCATGACCAAACAAGATTTGAAACGTGTCAGTCCAGCTCCCTTCACTGGCATTGTCCATACTCCTGCAATCTCATTAGCTATCAGAGGTAAGGGTATTTGTCACACTTACCTGACAAATATTCATTCAAATATTTCATTATGAAGTAACCACTGAAAGTATGTCAGATGAATACAGAATAAAATAGCTAAATTTTCTCCATTTACAGAGTAAGAGTAACAAGTTTTGATGCATTTGCCTACGCTGCCAGAATTCAAAATTAGATGAGGTTAATCCCACCCTTGATATGAAATGCTCCCTCAGCTGTGCTGCCTTTCTTTTGCTAGCTGATAGATAAAGTCAGGCTTTGTGTTGAAAGCATTAGTACCAGCCTACATTGTTTGAGTGCAGCTTATAAATCCAATAAGAAAACAGGTTTGGTAATGCACATTTGAAAGTTACAAGCTGCAAATGCATCAAGCACTGTATCTTGATAACAAAGCATTATGCTGAGGACCAGTCTATGTGCCCCGTAATCCCAAATGAATGCAGGGTCTCACCTACCTTACCTGAAAGTTAATTAATCCAGTTGAAACCAATTTCAGCTGGAAAACCTCCTGCACTACTCTACTTGGATTATGTCATCATTAGCAGGTAAGGAAACAGAAAACTGAGTTTTCTGACTGAAGTGTTTACAGGCCTAGTTCTCCCAGTATTGTTAGCAAAACTTGAAAGATACGTGACATTTTCCAGCTGCAGTGGAACATCTTCTAAAACATGTTTTGAATTACCATGATAGGGCCCAGTCTTTTTCATGTTTTAGACAGGAACACCTGAGCACAACAAATCTACATAGTGCAGTTAATTTCATCAGCTTCATGTAAAACGTTCACTTGTCCTCAGTGTGTTCCCAGTTCTGTATCTGTTCATGACCTTACTAGGACCACCTTCACGCACTGAAAAAAGAAGCTGACAGTCTTTGAGAATAACCTTGGGAAAACATCATTAGCCAAAATCAGGTATGTTCTGCCAGCCCATACCGTTTAACAACAAACTGCAAAAGAAGCCTTTCTTGCCTTTGGGATGCACACTGCCAGAATAATTGGGCAGGACTTGAAGCATGATAAAAAGGGATGCCTCTGATAATATATTATGGGTTTAAACACATTAAATGAGATACATATTGTGACCTTTATTTCTAAAGGTCTACGCTCTGGAGAATTCTTCATACAGAATCATCTCTAGCTATTAAAATTAATATACTTCCACTTTATCTAAAGAGATAGAGCACGATAAATATTGAACATTCAAGTAATGCTCACTTAAATGCAGAAGGCAATTTTAAATCAATATTTTCAAACTACAGTCATAGGGCACTATGTTTAATTAGTGGCACTGAAGCAAAATCAAATCAGAGCTTCCTGACTAAAAAGCATTTTGCTGAAAGGGTTTATAACCAGTTCTACACATAGTGCGTGAGCCAAAAGCCTTTCCTTTTACTAAGGCCCTTAAATTAATGGGATTTTGCCTCAAATAGGAGTAAGAAAATATTGTAGAGAGACCTAGAGCTTCCATTGCTTATATGAGAGCAATCAGTCCATTTTCTGTTACAAATATTTATTTCAGAAAGAGCAGACTGCTACAGCACTGACAACAGGACTTGTGCAGACTGCTATAATATAGCCCACTCTCTCTTTCTGTCAAGATTTTTCATTACTGTGCAAATCACATTTCATTGGCATGTCTTTAAGGAGTGCAGGCACAGGGTCTCCATTCTGCTAAGCACTTCTGCAGCCTTCGGCTGTGTTGGAAGCCTGAGTACGTGGCAGCTGCACACTATGGTGCCCTCAGCAGCATGCCATGTGCTCTGAGCCACGGGATGAGACCAGGGATATAAAATGGACATGCTTCATGCACCTTGCCACCATCCTGAGGTCCATCACTGCTTTCTAGTCAGGTAGTCCAGGTATTGCTCTAAGGAGCAAGTTCTTCAGAAAGTGCACAATGAATACTGATAACTGTAAACCCAGACAATAACTTTCATTTGATTGCCTGCTAATACTAAAAATCCTATCCTTAATTCCCACTTATGTGAAATAGTATTTTTCATTCCATCATTTACTTTTTCTTCCTGACTTCTGACTCTATTTCTGAGGTTGTCAGTGTCACTCAGGAAGATGTCAATAAGCTGCTATCATAGGGATGATCACTTCAAGCAGTACAAAAAGCAATTTGAATTCAGTCCTGAGATGACAACAAGATATATTCATCAAAGTAATTTAGAAAATATATGTATTCCATAAACTATAATCATGAAGTCAGAGATGCCTAATTGAGTAATCATCAAATAAAAAGCACTGCATATCATAATTGCAGTTGGGTTTCCCTAGAGCTGAAATCTCTGCAAGCAAGACAACTCAGAAAGATGTGTAACTTAAGTCTGCCTAAAAGACATTGCCTTCTGCAGTAATGAGCCATCTTCAATGTGTGTCAATGCCAGTCACACCCTACGAAGCTGGGGGTAATTTTTGAACTCTATTTTCAGTGCTGATCTCCAATAGCTTGAACAAGACTGTGTCTCTGGAAGAGAAATCCACTGCAACCACCAAGGAGATGTTAGCATGTTTGCTTCTTTTTCGAAGACGCTTTCAAAACAGAGTAACCATGTGGTAACAGTCAGCCAATTAACAGAAATCAAAGTTCAAGTCACTGTGGTGTCATTTATCATATAAAGTGGCTGGGAATAATTTCCTCCTATTCAATCAATGCTTGTCAGCCAGATTCTAGGGGGAGGAAACACAACACTGTTGTTTACTCCTGAGATCAGAGGGACTCTTATTTTTAAGAATTATGTTTTGAAAACTTGTCTCAGAGTTAGTGAAGCTATCATCTTATTTTTTCAAAATGACTAGTAGACTATCCTGAGGAATGAAGGCCACAGCTGATACCTGGCAAAAATGTCAAAAAAAAGTTTGGGTATGAGGATAACTGCTCTATGACTTCAAGCTCCAAACACTCTCCAACATCCAAACACTGATATAGAATATTCAATATGAGAAAACAAAAGCTGCTTTTAGCATTCTATATTGTCATTTAGCAATGACTCAAGGAATGTGAACTGTTCTTTGTAATACAAATTTCTGATAAGAATTAGAGTCAAAATATGGTCAAAATACTGTGCTTGTTTTGTCATGCACATCAATAGGACCAGTTCAAAGTAACCACATTACAATACATTACAGTTCCTCATTGAGAAGTCCTGCCACTTCACATCTTATAGTTTGCACAGTGTACTTCACAACTAATGTTCATGAATATATGAAATATTTTCATGGAAATGCCTTATAGCAAAGGGTATGAAACAATTAGACTCTTATTAATGGCATGGAGCTGAATCCATTTTTATGAACATCTAGGGGCTCTGTAAACTTCAGGTGGATGATGTACGTGATGTATTTGTTAGTAAAAATCTGTGGCACAATGAGCACCTTCAAAGCTTTGTATATGAGAAACTAATAAAAACAGAGATCACTCCATGCTACACAGCACTGGCTGGAGGTTAATCATGCCAATTTGATTTAGGAGTAATGCATCCACATTTAGCTGCAATGACATAACTACTAAGAAGACTACGCATTCTTTGTCATTTGTAGGAGGGTTCATCTGACAGTGAAGAAGCTTACAATGTAAATACCCAAATTTAGGTTAGGTCTACAAAGTTCCCATACAGACAACTGAAAAAATATACATTTTTAGGGTGTGATTCATCTTACCCCTGTGTAGATACATAAACTAGGACAAATTAGAGCTGACTTCTGTAAAAGCCCTCATTCCAATAGTTTTACAGGGTATATACACAGGAGAGATGAATCCTTAAAATCAAATCAACAGTGGAATTCAAGCAGCATTTGGATAATGTCTCAGCATTTGAATTCTAGGTGGTCCTTTGTGGAGCCAGAAATTGGATTCAGTGTTCCTTGTGGTTTCCTTCCACGTCAGGTTATTTTATGATTCTATGCCTTTATATACTTTCTTAAGCGTAAATTAGCAGGCTCAGTACAAAGGCAACAATAACTGTGTAAGGCTTTTTGTCATTCTGGTCGGTATCACCGGCCCTCCTGCCTTGAAGTCACACTTACAACTGAAAACAGGATAATTAGCATCCACTGAGAACCTTTTCAGCACCTTTATTCTCAATATAAGTTATAACAAACTGACAGTTTTTCTTCTGAATTCAAAAGGAAACTCATTAGTACTTTTTGAATAAATGCAGTTATTCCTAGCATTTTGTTCTTTGCAAGCGTCTTTCTCATGCATTGTCTTTATGGTCTTTCTTTTATAGGTTTTCTTATGAAGTCAGTGAAATTATAAAGAATTTTCTTTAAAAAAAAAAAATATGTAGTAATGAAAACATGCACTAACTGTGACTTTAAGAGTAAAACATAAACATTTAAAATTTCCCTATGATTGCAAGAATCATTTATAGAGTAAAAAGATGAAGAGGATCTGGAAGGCAGCTCTCCAGCATGTAACAGTGAAGCTAGAATGTATTGATCATCTATATTCACTGGAAAAATGGAGAACTTACCAAACAACCCAGAAAAACTATTTTGTATGGTGTAAGTGAATACCAATTTGAAACAGTTCTGAATCAAAACTGAAAACCAAAAACATCTTCTGATATCTTCAGAAAATATTTGTCTTTTAATGCTAATTTTGAGTTCAATAAAAGACTATGTGAAGCTTTTACAAAATTATTCTTCAGTATCCATAGTCCAAGATATTTTTACAGAAAGTTAGGCTTTTAAATAAGTGGACATTTTATGGTAAATAAATAAATATTTCATAATTTTAATGAAAATTTTCATCAGAAGCAAGAGTACCAAAAAATACAAATATTTCATCATTATATTTTCATTTGAATATTGTGTTGCTGTATTTCCTGGATTAGCTGTCCATGCTTTCCTTCTTGGGCACAGCAACACGTCTGGATTAAATCTCTCTTGATTCGCCACATACAAAGAACTTCAAGAAATATAATTCAAGGTATCATTTAATAGAGATGAGTTGGAACTCAGGAATATATAATTTTACTGCTCAAGGATCATCACAGATTTATTACTTTTTCAAAACCATTTATTTTCTGACAGGTTTTTAAACCTCAGAGTTGTTTTAGAAATTCATAACACAATCCCCTCCCAGAAAAAAAGATTAAAAAAAAATTACAGAATCACAGAATCACAGAATCACAGAATCGTAGGGGTTGGAAGGGACCTCCAGAGATCATCGAGTCCAACCCCCCTGCCAAAGCAGGATCCCTACACCAGGTCGCACAGGTAGGCGTCCAGGCGGGTCTTGAATATCTCCAGAGAAGGAGACTCCACAACCTCCCTGGGCAGCCTGTTCCAGTGCTCCGTCACCCTCACTGTAAAGAAGTTCTTGCGCACATTGGTGCGGAACTTCCTATGCTCCAGCTTCTGGCCATTTCCCCTTGTCCTGTCTCCGCACACTGCTGAAAAGAGTCTGGCCTCGCCACTTTGCCCCCCACACCTTAGATATTTATAGACCTGGATCAGGTCCCCTCTCAGTCTTCTCTTCTCAAGGCTAAACAGACCCAGCTCACTTAGCCTTTCCTCATAGGGGAGATGCTCCAGGCCCTTCACCATCTTTGTGGCTCTCCGCTGGACTCTTTCCAAGAGATCCCTGTCTTTTTTGTACTGGGGAGCCCAGAACTGGACACAGTACTCCAGATGAGGCCTTACCAGGGCAGAGTAGAGGGGGAGGATCACCTCCCTCGACCTGCTGGCCACGCTCCTTTTAATGCACCCCAGAATGCCATTGGCCTTTTTGGCCACAAGGGCACACTGCTGGCTCATGGCCAACCTGTCGTCCACCAGGACACCCAGGTCCCTCTCTGCAGAGCTCCTCTCCAGCAGGTCATCCCCCAACCTGTACCGGTGCATGGAATTATTCCTCCCTAGGTGCAAGACTCTACACTTGCTTTTGTTAAACTTCATCTGGTTCCTTACTGCCCAGCTCTCCAGCCTGTCCAGGTCTCGCTGAATGGCAGCACAGCCTTCGGGCGTGTCAGCCAATCCTCCCAACTTCGTATCATCAGCAAACTTGCTGAGGGTGGCCACTACCCCCTCATCAAGGTCATTGATGAAGATGTTGAACAGGACCGGTCCCAGCACCGACCCCTGGGGAACACCGCTGGTTACAGGTCTCCAACCAGACTCTGCACCGCCAATGACAACCCTCTGTGCTCTGCCAGTCAGCCAGTTCTCAACCCACCTCACTGTCCACTCATCTATCCCGCACTTCCTCAGCTTCGTTATAAGGATGTCGTGGGAGACAGTGTCAAATGCCTTGCTGAAATCAAGGTAGACTACATCCACTGCTCTCCCCCCATCCACCCAGCCAGTGACAACATCATAGAAGGCTACCAGGTTGGTCAAGCACGACCTCCCCCTGGTGAACCCGTGCTGACTACTCCTGATAACCTCCTTTTCTTCCAGTTGTCTGGAGATGGCATCCAGCACAATCTGTTCCATCACCTTTCCAGGGACAGAGGTGAGGCTGACTGGCCTGTAATTACCTGGATCTTCCTTCTTGCCCTTTTTGAAGACCGGAGTGACATTGGCTATCCTCCAGTCTTCAGGCACCTCCCCCATTCTCCAAGACCTCTCAAAGATGATAGAGAGCGGTTCAGCAATCACCTCTGCCAGCTCCCTCAGCACCCGTGGATGCACCCCATCGGGTCCCATGGATTTATGAACATTGGTGTTGCCTAGGCGCTCTCGGACCGCCTCTTCCCTGACTAAAGGGAAGTCTTCCATTCCCCAGACCTTCTCACTAACCACCAGGGCCTGGGATTCCCGAGGGGGAGCTTTTTCACTGAAGACAGAAGCAAAGAAGGCGTTCAGTATCTCCGCCTTCTCAGCATCCCCCGTTACCAGAACACCCCCCTCACTTAGTAGGGGACCTACATTCTCCCTAGTCTTCCTTTTACTGTTAACATACTTAAAAAAACCTTTTTTATTATCCTTTACCACCTTTGCTAGATTCAATTCCAGGTGGGCTTTAGCCTTCCTCGTCGCATCCCTGCAGGCCCTGACAACATTTCTATATTCTTCCCGAGTGGTCAGACCCTTTTTCCACATTTCATGGACCTTCTTTTTCCCTTTGAGTTTGTGCATGAGCTCCTTGCTCATCCACACAGGTCTCCTGCCACCCTTTCCTGATTTCTTGCTCACAGGGACGCACCGATCCTGGGCTTGGAAGAAGAGCTGTTTAAATGCCAACCAGCTCTCACAGGCCCCCTTACCTTCTAACACCCTAGCCCACGGGATAGCTCCAAGTAGGTCCCGGAAGAGATCAAAGTTGGCTCTCCTAAAGTCCAGGGTAGCAATCCTACTTTTTGCTTTGCTCCTTCCACTCAAGATCTTGAACTCCACCATCTCGTGGTCACTACAACCCAAGCTACCCCCAACTTTTACTTCCTTAACAAACCCGTCCTTATTTGTGAGAATAAGGTCCAGTAACACCCCTCCCCTCGTTGGTTCCTCCACCATCTGCATCAGAAAGTTGTCTTCGACACATTGCAGGAACCGTCTGGACTGCGCATGCCTGGCCACGTTGCTTTTCCAGCAAATATCTGGATAATTGAAGTCCCCCATAAGCACCAGCGCCTGGGATTGCGACGCTACTTTCAGTTGCTTGTGGAAGGCCTCGTCAACCTCCTCCTCCTGATCAGGGGGCCTGTAGTACACACCCACAACGGTGTCACCCATACCAGCCTGCCCCTTGATTCTCACCCACAAGCTCTCCACTGCTACATCACCCTCCCCCAGGTGGAGTTCAATACATTCTAGCTGCTCTCTCACATAAAGAGCAACTCCACCACCCCGCCTCACCAGCCGATCTTTCCTAAAAAGCACATAGCCCTCCATGACAACATTCCAGTCATGCGAGCTGTCCCACCACGTCTCCGTGATCGCAATGAGATCATGGCCTTGCGACCGCACACAGATCTCCAACTCTTCCTGTTTATTTCCCATGCTGCGCGCATTAGTGTATAGACACTTTAGGGAAGCAGCACCCCCCTGCCTCTCTCCATCCCTTTGAACTCCACCCTTTTCACCCATCGAACTCCATTTTGAGCCACGAACTACCCGCTCAACCCCAGTGGCCCTCATTCTGTCCCCTTCCCCCTTCATACCTAGTTTAAACACCTTTCAATGAGCCCTGCCAGTTCCTGGGCTAGGATCCTCTTACCCCTTGGAGACAGGCTACTTCCATCCGCAGCCATGTCTTCAAGCCTCCCTTTTTAGCCCATGCAAGGAATCACAGTTTGCAAAGCGTAATTCAATCAAGATGTAAATCCTATGGGAACTCTGTCCAGCTTTCTCATCAAGCTACATATGACTTTTGTTATTGGCTTTAGACAGTGTTGAATAATTGTTCAAAATAATCTCCCCATATTCTTTGAAAATAAAAAGAACAATTTAACCAAAACCAGGAGTGAGTAAAATGAAGACAATATGTAAACTCTGCCTTGCTTTCCTTGCATAGGAAAGGCACGCATCTATTCCCATGGACTTTCTTTCCTGCTGAATTTCCATTTTGTACCTAAATGTTATCCATTCCAAGTGCCAGTGGTTACAAGGTTGTTGTAAGATCAAAAGAAGCAGAATGGCAGAGAGGACCTTCAAAAAAGTCCAAAAGGACATGCCTTCCCACCTCGTGCTGCCCCCTGTACCAATCTAGGAAAAAGAACTAGTGGTGCGTGGGAAGGAAGAACAGTATCACCAGGAGCAAGCAGTCCCCATACTCTTGTATTCAGGTCAACAACTTTTTGGAAAAAAAGATGTGTCCCTTAGAGCCACAGAACTATCTGAGTGCATCTACAGCAGAGTTGAAGTTCCGGAGCCTACTTCTGAAATGAATTTTTTTTAAATGCCATTCGATGTGTTAGCTTGCAGCATGGGACAGTCCTGGAGCATGTGAATCATCTCCTTCTCACACTAACTGAACTGGAAGTCTCTAGGAGTGCACCAAGTGCCACAAATAGACTTTCAATGCATATAACAAAGTGACAGCTAACACAAAGCAGACACCCACACACACCAAAATGTGCATTATGTGGATGTTAAGTCATGTGCTGTGCTTAAAAAACTAGGCATGAATGTTGATGGGGACCACTGAAATATATAAAGTGATATCTTGCAGTAATTTTTAATTCTTGCAATACACTTCTACTGACAGAATATAGCGGAGTTAATCAGGTCGAGGTACCACTGATTAACTGAGAATAAAGAGCAAATGATTTACCTTAATAGGGCTCCCATCCGGAGTGAGAACTTCTTCTGATAGCTCCATCATCTTCAGTGCCATCAGGGCAATGGCTTTAGCATGGCTAAGGCTTTTCTTGTGGAGCCCTGCTGCAACGCAGTATGCATCACCTATTGTTTCCACCTGCAGCAGACAGATCAAATGTAAAATTATGATAATGAGAAGAGATAACTACCATTAGTTATCCACAATTAAATAGCATTGCTTAAAAACATGTGAGCAAAACATCCATAAAATAAGCAGTTAGACAGCAGAGCATAATTAACCTGAGTTTGCAAACAGGTGCAGTCAAAATCTGACATGTGATGACATAGCGGTTTATCAATATTACAACCAAAGAAGATCATTACATCTAAAACAATGTATGCCATCAGCTGAGATATGACATTTTCCCATAGCAGTAATGAAGAAAACTCTATTATCGTAAATGAGAAATTGCTTGCAGCTTTGGCACTATCTTGGTTGAGTTTGTTGTTTGGTAAGAGCAGTTCTACATGATTATAATTCATAATTATTATCTGCTCTGCTAGAAAAGTACATTAAGAAGAGAATTAGAAGAAGCAAAATGTCACCATAAAAAACAGTGAAGAGTCTATGACTGCTCATTAGGAGCCAGCTCTTCCTGCTATGGGGGGGAATTTAAAAATAGATGTTACTGCTACAGACTTTTGACTGCATCTGTCTCTGTTATTTTCAAATGAGAAATGCTGCCTCTCTCTCTGCAGCCCAGGCTGAGAGTGAACTCCCTGCCTTCAGGCATCAAGTGCAGCAGGCTGTTCCCTCTGGTCTTTTCAGACAGGACTTCTTTATCTCTCATCCTTTATTTTCTTTAAAGAAAGCTGTCCCTCAGGAGGAAGCAGGAGCAAAAGAAATTGTGGAAGCCCTCTGGCTCTGGTTGAAGGCAGCACTGAAGCCCCTGAGTTTTGCAGTTTAATTGACAGCATTATGATTTCTATGATTTCTGCCTGCCCTCACATCTGCATCATATTCTGCACAAAGCCCATTAACACATGCCCAAGCAGACTGAGCCCTCAAGGCTTCTTGCTAATCCAACTTGGCTTTCACCCTGTGCCCAACACTACAGGAATGGCAGAAAAAAGCTTCCACAAGTTAGCATGAGAAGAAGGTACTGAGCAAGGAGTTATTCAACAAATAAATACAGATGATTCTTCTTTCTGCATGGACTCTGCTAATTGACCTTCTTAGATTAATTTTCAGTGCAGAGAAACAGAATTAAAGGAATTGCCTCAAAAAGTAAGCATTATATGTAAATGTATCCAGAGCAGGAATCTAGAACAGCAGTATGAGCAAGTGCCTCCCACCATCAGACATGAAGAAGCTGTTACTAGCCCATTGCCAAGCTCAACTCTTTAGGATTTCCTGGTGATTGTACAGGAGGATACACAGCAGTGACTTGGGGTTTCCTGTGAGATGATGATGAACACATGGTCGAAATTTTTCAACTACAGAAGGAAGAATTAGCAGAAATCCAAATAGACAATATCAACTTTAAAATTGTGGAAGAATATAACCAGCTTTAGTAGAAATGAAGGGATTACGACAAAAAGAGCTGAATCTATCATGTCAGATACCAAAATAAAATACCAATTCTGCTCTTCATTGAATGATTTAATTTCAGAATGACTATTCCACTAAAGTGCTTTATGTTACACCTCTGTAAGTAAATATAGATTTGGGATCTAACATTGTTCCCGCAACGTTCAGACAAATCTGATTTTTTTTATTAGCATCTTCTCATTCCAAAGTTTACATAACTGTGTGAACCAACAGCTGAATTCCATTCACTGAATGAGTAGTAACTTCTGAGTTGCATTGTATATATCTATGTACTACAAGGAAAATGGAACTCAAGCTGCCTCACGGTACTCTTACTCTGATAATAAAAATGATAATAGTACCATTGTGGGATAGCCTTAAGTTCCTCTAAAATGATTGGGAATGAGTAGGACACGTGAGACTGACCTGCTAGAGGTCAGTGCAACTGACCTCCAGCTGAGGTAGATGTGATGAGTACTGATCAGGTTGTCTAATGATTGTATGATCATTTTCAGTCGCTACTAAGATTTTCCCCAAAGTATTTAAGCTGAAATTTCCACAAATAATATCTTCATTAAATTTCAGTCTTGGTTCAGTTCTCCTTCAAAATTAGTTTTGGCAATTTTTCCAATTATCTATTTTTTCCCCAATTCCTTCTGAAAAGAAATCCAGGATTTATAATTCTCTGATTTACATAAATGCAACGGGATTAAGGGAAAAGGAAGGACCCACTCAATGCAGCTAAAAGTAGCAGCATTTAGCTGTTTGATGCCATTCAAGATAATTGCAGAATCATGGAACGGTTTGGGTCAGAAGGGACCCTACAGATCATGTAGTTCCAATCACCCATCAGATCAGGTTGCTTTTAAAGCCCCATCCAACCAGGCCTCAAATGCCTCCAAGGATGGGGCATTCACAGCTTCTCTGAGCACCCTGTGCCAATGCCTAACATCTATAACCTAAATTTACACTCTTCTAGTTTAAAGCCTTTACCTCACTACGCTCCCTGACAAAGTGACAGAATCCCTCCCCAGCTTTAGTGTAGGCCCCTCTCTAGGTACTGTAAGGCTGCTATAACATCTCTCTGAAGCCTTCTATTCTCCAACCAGAACAAGCCCAACTCTCTCAACCTTCCTTCATAGGGGAGGTGCTCCAGCACTCTGATCATCTTTACAGACTTCCTCTGGACACACTCCAACACATCGATGTCCTTACGCTGGGGCCCCAGAGCTCAACACAGTACTCACATGGGGTCTCATAGAAGCACAGCAGAGGGGGACAATCACATCTCTCAACCTACTGGCCTCCTCTCTTTTGATGCATCTCAGAATACAGTCAGCTGGCTATCTGGACTGCAAGTCCACGTTCAGTTTTTTTACCTACCAACACCCTCAAGATCTTCCACGCAGGATTACTCTCAAACCAGTATCATGCTCTGATAGCACAGCAATCTTCAAAGGAAATCTCTATCTAGTACCAAAATAACTTCACAGGTTTTGACTCTGTAATATGAATACTATAGTGCATTATTATTATTATATTTGACTTTAATACCCTTCTAGATACATATACAGGGTACATTTTGCTACTGGAACAGTGAAACACATCATTTCTTTTAAAAAGCAAAATGTACTCTTTGCTGACTATTTCATCCATTTTTTGCATATGATCGATGGTTTTACCTTTGTTTAGATTCAGTGTATTTTTCTGTATTTAAAGGTTTTTTTCTTAGTACTCACTATTTCTAGCCATTAACTGACATCCTGACCTACTATTATCTGTTCTTCTTCCGTTATTGTTGATTTAGGCTCACTTGGGTCAGTTTCACTGAGTTTTTCATTAGCTGGGGACTAATATATAGCATGACAGAAATAAAGAAGGTTGAATTAAGATGTCAAAGTTATTTCAATTATAAAAATATGATACATAATTTTTATGTTCAATTAACAATAAAAGGAGCCTGGAATCATCACAGTTACTTACACAGCTACACAAAAGCCTTCCCTAATGCTTTCTGTATTTCCTTGCAAATTTTTTGAAAACGTCCAAAAGATTTTCAGTCATGCCCACAACAAATCAAAGATTAATGTTCATAATTAATTGATGTAGTTGTATGTACTCTACAATTCAGAATCTGTTTCTTGATAAATATCCTCAGACTGCTAAACACTGTAGAGTGACAATGCGTAAGACTCTCTGTAGATACAATATGTCTACTACAGGCATGAACAGTACTTTTTATAGAGGTTGAGCTCTACAGTAATTGTCCTGCAGTCACTTACTTACTCTTAATTTGAATGGATTTTAGATGAAATATGATTTCCAGACAGAAGAGAAGCCCAGAAGACAGAATATAATATCTCCAGTATGGTAACTGGAGAACGGAGGTTAATAAACTACCTCTGGGGCAACACCAGCAGGTTTCTTCTAAATACAAGGAGCTACAGCTTCTGCTCTGCTACTTAACTGAAAAACTGGAATGATGTCCCCCTGGTATAACACTGGGGTGTTAATTCAGTAGCAGTTCAGAACAGAATGTGCTGCATTCTTCCTCATAAATAAATGAATATGCACCAGGAATTCCTCATACGAACTACTATAAGTAATGAAGGAACTGGAGTGTCACACTTCATTTCACAATATTATGTTCACAGTGGAGGGGAAAAGATCATTTTGTAAGTGAAACTTGTAATGGCAAGTATAAGATTTTCATCTAAAATATTCAGGAACCCCAAAACTCTAAGGAAACTTACTAGCACAATTTGGAAAGAAAATGCCCATAAAAATGTAGAAGTGATCACTCTCGTTACCATTATGATCTTAAATTCCTACACTAACAGCAAAAATTAAATCCACTGAAAGAAGCACCTGGTGGGAGAAATGGCTGTGGCTGTAGTCTTGTATAACTCAGTGGGTTTCCTGCAAAAGCCTAATAGATAATCTGGATTAAAGCTGTTACAACAGAGTGCTGGTTGTTGATTTTTTATGTACAGAATTGAAAGTTCAGTGCATGTGTGTTCCTTTCTTATGGGTTAACCAATGCATCAAGAAAACTTCTTGAGTAAGATTAAAAGATTAAAACTAAATTTCCACAAAAGAATGGGCCTTAAAATTGAAAACAAGACCTGCTTTGTTTCATGAAGTAGATTTACTTTTGCCAGTTTGTCCATTGTAGATCCATTATATTTCTCTAAAAGTACATGTGTACTATTGTTCCTATCTCCTAAACACTCAATAGTGCAGGTTTTTATTATCTCACTCACAAGGATTATGATAATTAGTCCCTATTTGCCTTAAAATTATCTATTTCCGTGTCTCTACAGACTGTTAAACTGACTTTAGCAAAAATAAAAACATAAATAAATTGGAAATAAAAAGTTGGCTTTCTTTCACTTTTATAAGTAAACAGAGTTAAGTACTGTCTTTAATTCAAAGCATCATCCAGAAATAAAAGCCTGAAATGCAAGTTGCACTAGTGATCTTATTTCAAGTTGCCTGTCCCACTGACACAAAATTAACTGCTACTGGAGCACTTCCCAAGCCAAATCCAATCAAGAGACATTCTGCATCTTCTTCATATATATATGCATGTGTGCACAGAAATAAAAGATTTTTTTTTTTCTCACAAGACAATGGCAAAAAAAGATTACTGCTCAACAAAGAATGAAAATCCACAGGATACACCTGGATATCTCTATGGGCAGCCTGTGCCAGTGTCTCACTGATCTACGAGTAAAGAATTTCTTTCTAACATCTAATCTAAATCTCCCTTCTCTTTGTTTAAAACCATTCCCTCTTTTCCTATCACTGTATCTGTATATCTCTATCTATCTGTTGACTTTGAAACTTGGGGTCTATTTACAGCAAACTGTTTTTTTCTAGTGGATGACAGTCAATACCTCGCTAGATGGTCTGAAAACACTGAAAATCCAGCTTTCATCTTCACATAGCACTTGCTGATTGGAGCAGAACCAGTCCACTCAACTCAAATCAAGGTATTCCTTAAAATATCACAGAAAATGTCCACCAACACCAACCAAGGCAAGCACTTCCTCTTACTTTGATACTGGTAATAAGAAAAAAGACCTGTGTAAGAGGTCATCCAGCAGCATTATGGTCTTCCCTGATCTTAGACCCAGGGCTACAAGGTATTTGAGAATATGCCAACTTCTAACAGAGTAAACATAGATATTCCTCAGCCCTTTCAGTCCTCGATTTCTCATTCTCCCCTAATAGAATAATTTTTCAAATTCAGTTAAGTTCCTACATAAATAAAATCCTGCTGTCTCACCTGTTTCTGTTATTTTAATCACCAGAAGTATTTATTTCTTTTTAAGAATGTGTTCAGAATCAAAGTAACCTTAAGTTGGCTGTAAACTTGAAATATTGAATAGCTTCTCTCTACTCCACAGCATTTAAAGCATATATGCTATCTTTGGCTGAAGGGTAGCTTATTTCTAAACTGTTTCTTATCACCTATGAGCAGTCAGCCAATAGCTGGAAAGTCTCTTACTGCTGGGAGATATTCTATAAAGTCTCATTGTGTAACAATGAAATAATGACAAACAGCAGTTGCTATGATATCAGTTTCTTCTTTAAGAGTTTCAGAATGAAAATACGTAAATAAGCAGCAGGGAAAGATATAATGGCCTGGATAATTGTAATTTCATTCTTTTCCCCTTCCTCCCTTGACTTTTCTCACAAAAAAAAAGAAAAAAGAAAAAACTAATTCTGCTGGTTTGCATGTGATTTTTCTCCCCAAATAAGAGGATAATATTACATCTTAAAATATTGGCTTGTCATTTCACTTCTCGGCATATTTCCACTCTCCCCCTACATAATGGCACATTGCTCAAGGTGCATCCATAAAGTACATAATCCTTGTATTTCAGGGAATAAATCTCAAAATGAAAGGCTAAAAACAAGTCTGCCAAACGTACTGACATTTCATAAGTAGCTATTCGAAGGGCCTTTTGTACTTCTTCAAGTTCCCACATTTGGATGTGGCACCCTGGCATTTAGATAATTGAGGTTATAGTGTTGCCACTGCTTTTTCCCCTTATTACTGTATGTTTTAATTTCAGGATGAAAAATCTGCTATACAAATTGCAATGGAAAAAAAAATGAAGGTGAAAATTATTACCACTTTCTGTTATCTTCATGATGTAACATATAAACTGCTCAAAGAGTCATTATAGTAATGGCAAAATATTTTTTAAAATGGCAATAATGAAATCTCTTGGGTTTTCTTTTATTTTCTGATTTGTAACCTCCTGGGAAGGGGAGAGGAGGGAAGAAAAAAGGAGAGGAGGGAAGGGAAGGGGAGAGACAGAGAAGAGAGAGGAGAGGAGAGGAGAGGAGAGGAGAGGAGAGGAGAGGAGAGGAGAGGAGAGGAGAGGAGAGGAGAGGAGAGGAGAGGAGAGGAGAGGAGAGGAGAGGAGAGGAGAGGAGAGGAGAGGAGAGGAGAGGAGAGGAGAGGAGAGGAGAGGAGAACTAAACTAACTAAAATTAACACCCTTGAATACTCCATTGGCTCTTAGTCAATCCCAGACATTACTGGCTGTTCCCATGGGACTATGCAGTACACAGCTCTTTGAACAGAGATCATCATTTCCATTTGCAAAACTCATGGAAAGCCAGGCTTTGAACTAATCAGTAAAGTACTCTAAGGCACCTTATTGAGAGACAGCACAATGCTTGGTGGTGATTTACTTGGTGGGAATTACTCCAGTACCAATATGACATAAAGCAATGAAATTAGGAAAGAAGTAATTCTGGATTGATGATGATTACATGACAGAAATTAAAATGTAGTAAACTTCAATTTAATCAATCAAAATACACTCCATGCATTAAGGAATATGGCATGATACTAAAGAATATCACATGATTAAATAACTACAACCTCAAATCATATGAAAAGAAAGAAGCAACATATCAAGCACATTGGCTACAAGTCTATAAGGTGGAGACTATCTGGGTGAGATTGGCTCATCTATAATGTAGTTCATACGAGATATTCATTCCCAGTTCTGTTTATATTGAATGGACAGAAATGGAGATTCTAGCAGTTGCTGTGCTAACCACCTCACATAGAAAAAGATGAATCTCGTATGAAAAAAGGTTCATGCTCATCTTGTAATATCATATTTTACTTTATTTACTCTGACTCTAGATGAAAAGTTATTTACTGCAAATAGCATATTTTCACATTCTCTGTCCCAATATCATGTAAGAGAAGGTTCTAACAAGACCATGGGATGAAGAAGAAGAGAAAAATGGAACATGGAAGGCCATAGAGACAGCTGAATTTTAGAAGTAGAACAGGTCAAGTTTTGGGAAACTGAACAGTCTTTCAATAAAGCTGATCCCTAGAAATAAAGATAAACAAGTGGGAAAAAAGCGAATCCCTAGAAAGATAGATGAACAATTGGAAAACCTTCGTATGATCCATACTTTATGCTCCTTTGCACTCAAAGATAAATCTAGGCTTGGAACAGAATTTATTGGAAAATACGAAGCTTAATTGATTCCTATGATTATATTTAAAAAAAAGAAAAAAAGAAAAAAAGAAAAAAAAAAAAAAGACTTTAAGCTTATTAATTTGTTTTGAAGACCTGGAAGTAATTTCTCAATGTGGGAAGTCGTGATATGATCCTGGCTGTCTCTTAGTCAGAATAAGTTCTGTGCATACTTCTCAGCCTGTACTTATTGGAGCACACCCTTGCTTCCTGCACACTTAGGCTGCATTCCCATGGGAACACATAAATATATAAGGAGGTTGTTTCTTAAGTCGCTTTTTGGCATAGTACCAGGATTCAGGATGGGAATGCACCTGGAAATGGAAGATGGGAAGTGTTCTCAGGTACTGTATGTATTATCCTTTTTAGCTATATTTCTTTCCAACTGCAAAATTGGAGTACATAATACCTCAAAACAATGTATTTATTTTATTAAAGCTAAAATATTTTTTGCCTAAAGGAATACAGCAACATTCAACCTTAAGAAGAAATTCTTGCATTTGACTCTATAAAAAAACATTCAAAGTAATTACTATCTCCCATTGGGTTTTCTTTCATCTGTTTTCCAACCTAAGTTGTAGAGCTGAATACTTAGGGAAAAGCTATGGTATACAGAACATGGTGCTTTAAATTTGTCATTTGGACATCGTTATTCCTGTCCATTACTTCTAATTCAGCCACAAATAAAATACCTTTTTAACTGGCATGGGACAAAGACTGAAGAATAGGGAGATATCTCCATTTATATTAAGTCAGTAGTCTTAGTACTCACTATAGGCAGCAATGTATTTAATATCTGTATTCTACCTCAAGATGATATTGAAATCTCCTGTAATTTCTTCTACCCATCTCCTTCTTCTGAATACATCTCTGCAAATCACTAATAACTTTACAATACTGTCATTCAGAATGGGAATAATACCCTGCTTTAGTGACACAGAATAAAGCCTCTAATTTAAGCTATTCAATTATAAATTTTCTATAGTGAATGAAAAGAAAAAAAAAATTCCATGGCACAATTTATTCTATCATGAAGTCAGGAAACACGATTTTTCTACCCTACAGGAGGACTCATATCTCCACATCTTCACTTAATTTACTGTGTGAAGAGGCTGAGAGCTGTGACTGCTCAGCTGGGAGAAGAGGAAGCTCAGTAGGATCTCTTCAGCGTCCATTAATACCTGAAGGGAGACAGCAAAGAGGATGAAGCCAGGCTCTGCTTAGTGCCATGGCAAGAGTCAATAGGCACGAACTGGAACATGACAAGTTCCTTCTGAACATCAGGAAACACTTCTGTACTGTGCAAGAGATGGAGGGCTGGCACAGGCTGCCCAAAGGCTGTGGGTTTAATCCTTGGAAATCTCCCAGAAGCAATGTGGATGTGGTCCTGGGGATGTGGTCCTGAGGACACTGCTCCAGCTCTCCCTGCTTGAGCAGGGGTTGTGCCAGAGGTCCCTTTAAACCTCAAGCATGCTGTGAAAATGTGATTCTGTGATCCTGAGGTAACTTCCAGGCCTACTTTTTTATGTCTATATAATAATGGCAGAACACTGATCTTTTTCCAAGTATCCAAAACGCACTTGTTTTCTTTATGTTGTGTGAACTGAAATCAAAGTTCAGCATTATTTATAGATCCATCAATTCTTTGGGATACTTTTAAAAGCACTTTTTTTTTTTTTTTTTTTTTTTTAAAGCCTTTAGCAATTTAAAAATAGGATTTCGGAATAAACTCATTTAGTATCAATCTCAGTGACTCTCTTATTTTCTGCTCTCAATTTCAAAAATTAACTCCTAAGCAATGAAAAATTATGCTTCATCTTCAAGGTAACCCTGCAATGCTTTTATGATGCAGAATTCTGCTTTTGGAAATAGTTCAGTGTATGGAAATCCCCTCCCACGTGAGAAGTGAATTCCAAGTATCAATGAAGTTCAGAAATCTCTGGTAAAGCTAAGTATCTTACTACAAATCCCTGCTCCTTCCCAAGAGCCTAATTATGAAGCAATTGTTCTTACCAGACCTGAGGGCATTTTATTTTTAGCGAGTTTAATGATGCCACATGCTTGCAAATTCACATGCATTTTACAAGAGTTTTATTCCAACTTCTTTCTACAGCATCTACTTAGCATCTTAAAAATAATTTTCAGTATCCATTTTTTCATCTACACATTTATTCACAGTGCTGTTTTTCTTATTAAAGGAAAACAGACAAACAGTTCCTGCTGTGTAGATCTAATACCCAGCATTTTAAAAGTTGTTTTTTCCTCATTAGTTATAATAGAGACGTGCTAGAAGACTTACAGTTTACATTAGGCCAACATCAGGTTTGCAGACAACAGTCATGGAAAACGTAAGTCATAGTATATAAACAATGTAACTCTTTTGTTAGGTAAGAGTCAAACAGTAAAAATCACATTGAATGTTTATGATGAATAAAAATACCCTGGTTAGCATTCTGCCTTATGTGAGGTAGTTGCAGTGTCAAAGTAAAGAAGTCTAACAAAATAAGCACACATTAAAATAAATAAGTATCACAGAAGAAGCACACTTAAGTTCAATGTGACAAGCCTTGTCCTCAAGTAAGGTCTTAGTTTATGCAGCTACCTCAAGTAGTATGTTCTAAATCTGAGACAAGGCTGGTCTTTGAAATGGAAATATCTTAGACTGATGGAAAGTGAAATTAATTTTCTTCAGTCTTTCAGGGAGACTAAAAGGGAAAAATGTGACACAAGCAAACAAACTACTCAATGTATGTATGATGTTTTTTAAAAAACTTAGCATCAGGGAGCCCTGCATGCTGCAACAGGGTGCTCTTTTTCAGCCACTATAACTGGGCTTTCTTTTTGGTATGGAGAAGGGAGACCTAAGGAAGAATAAACTTCTGGGTCTTGCCCAAACAAAAAGTCAGGAGGTAGCCAGGGTTCACACACTAACTGAGGTCTTGGGAAGCACTCCCACAGCCTGCAGATTGGACATAGGCTCAGTGCTCCCAGGCAGCACTAAAGAAATGGAAGGGGACACATAAATGAGCACTTCTCAGGCAAGACAAAAATGGAAGAAGGAAGTAATAAATAAATAAAAAAAAGACAGAAGTAAACCTATACAAGCATGGTATTCATGAAGAAGAAATCATATACAGATGCAGAAGACCTAGATTCTTTAGAGAATTCTTGGGTGATTAATTGCCTAGAGCAGGGGAACATGTACACATGTTTTAGTGCTTTGCGCAGGTCTGTATGTACACAAAGTAAAGAATAACTGTTTTGGAGCCTGAATGTATGTTTGCTTCATTTGCACATCTCCCTAAAGACAAAAAATGTAAATCCTCCAGAAGGTTAAAGCAAGATACAGGCTTAAAGAAATGGGAAGTCTTTAAGTATCTGGGAGCTTTCTGGTGATAATATTGCAGATCTGTAAAACAATTTCAGACAAAAAGGAGTCTTCTGTAGGTTTTTCTTTGTTCATTTTTAAACGTAGCCCTATAACACTTCTGAGGTTCCCCCAGAACATAAGTGTCCCATCTTGGCCCAGACTTCATAAGGGGGTGAGAGACTCTGTGTGACAGGAAAGAATGTATGGCCAAAGAAACAACCACAGCATCTTCTACCTTTATGCAATAAAGACAAGGGAGGGAAAAGGAGTCTTTTCAGAAAACTAACAGGGGAAAAGATCTGATAAGGTCCATCCAAGCAAAAAAAACTGAACAACAAAAATAAATTAAATGATGCTGTGTCAAAGACATTACTTGGAGGGAGAAACAGAGGCTGCAGGAAGCTTGAACATGAAAGATTTCAGTCTTCAAGACTAAGTTTTAAATGCTAGCTATGGCTGCAGCATATCTAAATAGCTCATTTAATAAGAAATGGCTTAGGCAAAGCATCATTTCCCAGCTCTTGGCTTGTAATAACATGAATTCAGATACAGACAAAAATGGGTCAAAACAAAGACACAGTCAGGCCAACCAGGATATATTTTACCCTAAGCATTTGCTTTCAAAATTTATTAATATCCATCTCAGTGCTTCTTCTCCTGTAGTCTGTGTTTCTATCTGCATGTCTACAGACACTAACTTATAAAGCAGCTCTGGTCTTCAGATTTGCATCTGTATTGCCATGATTTGCACTCCCTTCAGGACAGCATCCTTCTCTCCCACTCATCACTACCAAGACAAATATGAGTAGCTCAGACAATGAACACCAGTTTCCAAAGGCATTGCCAGGTCTCAGCTCTCTTGCATCCTCTACCCGTTGTGACTATCTCACAGGTGCCCCTATTCATCTTCTCATCAAAGTTATATGCAAGAAAATTCTTTCTCAATTTCAGTCTAAAACATAAATTGCTAGAACTGTCACCCATGCTCATATCACAATGCATCTCGGTTACTGCTTTGTTCTCCCTAAGCCTGTAGAAATGTAATCTGCCATCTCTGGCATCTATTCCATATGCTACTGCTTTGAAGTTTATTTTTTGAGCCTATCACTTGCTCATGACATTCGTACCAGTGCATCCTTCCACTGGATACTCTTTCCCTTTCTCATCAGTTACAGGTATGTACTTTCATTTCCAAGGAATTTCAAAGTCTAATTCATCCCCCTCCAGCCCTCTTCAAGAATTTCTTTTTCTGTACCAACCACTCTTTACGCTTGCCCTCTATGTTCTACTTGTTAAATACAAGTATCTCTGTTCTTCAGTTGCATTCCCCATTTATCTATAAACATTCCTAAATAAATAGTATGAGACAACTGAAAAGTATTACATTCATTGTCTGACTCCAAAATTAGAAGCGCTGAGATTCTGAATTCATAATGCTGTAATAGTAAAGCTGGGTGAATAATATACAGCATGAAGTTTATTTAATGAATTTTGCTTAATTTTCTGCTTACAGAATGATAAATTTGATCTTCAGAAGTACTGTACCAATAACTTTTGCAAATTATTTTTGCCACATTGCTGAAGCATAAGCAAATTTGAAAACAGTTGTGTTTTGATCTTCAGGATAAATTTCTGTAGCCTAGTTACAGGACTATGTCTTAAAAGTAGGCTGTCAGTACAAACACTGGTGATGACATACCTAAAACTCACTGCCTGACAATAACTTCTGAAATAGTAGCTGTGGTGGTGGTGATCATCCCTATTAATAAAATTAGTTTCAAGAATACCATCTGGAAAAAAAAAGGAAGTGATACGAGCACACAAGTTACTTTTATTTTAAAATGCAAATGCTTTTTCAAAAGGAGATGTGTTTATATTTTAAGCCTGATTCTCTAAGGAAATGAAAGATGGTTCAGTGCCTGAGTTTTCTGTTCTTTTGTAATGCTTAATTGAGTCGCATTCACTTAATCCCACAGTAGCTTTTTTGGACTCCATATTAAGAAAAGAAAAATAAATGGGGAAAAAAAATTAAAAAAGAGATTTCAAAGACCCAGATCCTGCAGATTGAGAGGAGATTCATGCCTGGATCAATGTGGGAGATTCAGAAAACATGGCTGTCATGTGAGCCCAGCAACAACAGGATCCCACTGGCACTCTGGGCTCCACAACCAGCAAGCATAGCACACACACACAGCTCCAAAACAAGCGCACGCTGCCTTACTCATTGTGGGGGACAAGACTGTGGACAGAACCTGAAGACAAGGATGGGATGTAGAGGTGCTCATGGTGTATGAGGGAGTAGGGAAATGGAGGCAAACCTGCGATGAAGGGATCTGAGGAAGACCCAGCAGTTCTTCTTCCTTAAGGCAGGAACAGTGGAGAAATCATGTTTGAGGTGTAAGACATCCTTTCATAGAAAAACAGGCTTTGTTTATTTTTCTGCTCATTACATGGAGGTCTTAATTTCTTTTTTTTTTTTTTTTTTGAGTATTCATACACATACTTGATGTGTAAATCTCATCTTGCCCATCTCAGCAGCCATCATCTTATGTAACTGATCAGAATAATATTGCTATGCAGTAACTTCTTTCATCTAAAGTGGCAGAAAGTGGTGAAAGGCAGTAATGCACGGTCTAAATGGCCTAATCTTCACAACAAATGTAAAAATATTCCTTCATAGTGTTCTCAGAGGACTCTGCCATCCTGCCCTCCAAACAGATCAGAGATTATTATATACATTATTTCCTATTGCTATGCAACCATAGTTTTTAACAAAAGAATGTCCTGAATGTCTCAGAACAGATAACTAAAATTAAGCTCTGGGAAAACACTAACTACATCTATATACCCAACAAAGCATACAAAATGGAGTCACAAGATATAGCTTTTAATGGTGGGTCAGAAGTTCCTCGAGTCTCATTGTCAGAGCTGACTTGAGAACCAGCACAGTAACAGCAGACTAATACAAACCAACATCAAACTTCCCATCGTTTCTAGCTATAACACACACACAAAAAGAAAAAAAAAAGAAGAAGAAGAAACGAGTGTTGATACCTTCCATTCTAGTCTTACAGCATGACATTTGGCTTCTGAGCATCAGTAACAGTAACCCGTAGCCTAGGAGCTCAAAACTAATTTAAAGCATGATGTTTTATCTTGGCAGTGTCATATTAACTTATATCTGTTATATCTGTGCAATATACATTTCTACCCATGGTTATTAAAACTTTGCAGCAACAATAGCTATTGTTATTTAATAGAGAATTAATATTTTTGGAAGCCTATTAAAGATTATTGGATGATAAAAACTAAAGGAATGCCACTACTGTGAAGACCTCCTCTCTACAGTCTATGAACAAATACTACTTAATGCAAGTGAAAAACTGGTGATTCAGTTTGAAAGCCTCAGATGGCAAATAAAGTCAACATATAATTTTAAAACTATGAATTTTTTCTTTGATGTATTCATAGTTATAAAAATAAATTTGTTCTGCTTTTCCTATCACAAAATTAAAATGTACGCTATACACAAAACATATTTTCTGTAGATTTCACAGGATAATTACACAGGTAGTATTTTAACTATACTTATTAAATTCCATCTCCCTTCTTTTTTTCTCTCAAATACCTGGAAACCAAATCCTCTCAAGAGAATGAAGATGCTGCAGGCTGTAACAAGGACTAACAGTGCAACAACTCCTTTTTGCAGGGCAGTAAAGGACCGGGGCACAACACTAATATCTCACACTCATTCCATTAACTATGAATGGACAGCTGCTGTTCTCTTCCTAATCTTCAGTGGAAGGTTAAATCTAAACCTGAAAAACATTCAGGTTCTGCTGAAAAAGAGAATACTTTAGTGCCTTTCAAGAGCTGCAGTTTGGGCTAAGGACATTGCTGAGGTCTTATCATCCTTAGTACACTATAACTGAAGTGTCACTTAAAGAAAACCAGACTATTACACCTGAGATGTGTACCCCTATGGGAAAAAAGGAATGTTGGACATACATTGCCATGAGGGAAACATGATGACAGCTCAACATTAAAGTATTTGATTTCAATGAACAAATTTCAGATTTCTTTTTTCATGTGATGTAAATAATTGTCTTTCACATTTTTGGAGGGGAGCTACTGGTAACTTTTTCCATCTTAGTTTCCATTAGATTTTACTAACTTAGGACTTCAGCAATTACCTTGTAGATGTCCAGGAATCCACACTGATGGTCAAATCGTGTGTAGAGTTCATTCAGCATGCTGATGACTTGCATGGGTGTGCACTGCGCGCAGATGGCTGTGAAGCCAACAATATCTGAGAAGAGCATGGTAACATCATCAAACTTCCTGGCCTGAACTTGCTGTCCCTGCCACAGCTGCTGAGCCACTTCTTCAGGGAAAATAGAAATAAGGAGATCAACTGTTTTCTTTTTCTCCTCTTCCAGGGCCTGGTGTGTGCGTTCTAGCGTTGCCTTCAGTTTATCCATTCTTTTTTTCAAGCCATCTTGAGCCTTTGCTTGCTCCCCAACCAATATAACATCACGAGTAGCATCGTGGATTGGTATGTCCGAAAGATGGAGGCCTCGGCCCATCAGTTCATCCAGCTTGTCCACACAGGGAGACCCCAGAAACAAAATTGAATTGGATTCTGGCACATGAATCATTTGTCCTTTAACTTCCATCACCTGCAAAATAAAACCGGATTTTAGAAAAGCAAATATCAGCTGATAAGTGGATTTCCCACCTAACTCCTCCCTATTTACTCTTCCGTTAAAATGATAAGCACAAACTGCAGCCTTTTACACAGTTGCATCTTACACACCTGTTCAAGTAATGAGACTCACATAGTCTGCTCATCGAGGTAAGTCAGAAAATAGTCCATATTCACACAAAAATATTCCCAAATCAAGCATGGGACTCCATTTTAGCCCAATCAAATCAGAGAGCAACCACAATAACACGTATTTCTCAGAAAGGGTGTAAATAATGTTTCTAAGTTGTGCTCCTTGAATGTACCTGGCTTAAAAGTAAATTCACGAGTAGCTTTTTATCTGTTAATTTTAAAATCATTAAATTAAAGAGAATTAAAGGGAAACTACAACTATCTGAAAGCAGTCTAGGTGAAGTAGCTTCTGTTCTTTTTAAGGAAACACCTACTAATTCAAATATATATATATATATATTCAAATATATATAACATATATATATACAAAGCAAGTGATGCACAGTGCTATTGCTCACTACTTCCTGACTGATTCCCAGCCAGTTCGCGAGCAGCAGCAGCTCTGCCAGTCAACCCAGTTTTACTGCTCAGCACGATGCCATATGGTATGAGATATCTGTCTGGTCAGTGTGGGGTCAGCAGTCCTGGTTCTGTCCCCTCCACCTTCTTGTGTAATCCCAGCTCCTCACCCACCAGAAGGGTATGAGAAGCTGAAATGTCCTTGACTCTATGTAAGCACTGCTCAGCACCAACTCAAAAATCAGTATGTTATCAGCATTGTTTTTCTTCCAAAACCAAAATATAGCATCATACCAGCCACTACGAGGAAAATTATCTCAACTAAAACCAGGACAGTGTCCTGATTCAATTTCTACTTTACGCTCTTCAGCCTGGAGAAGAGAAGGCTCTGAGACCTTATAGCAGCCTTGCTATACCTGAAAGGGCCTTCAGGAAAGCTGGGGAGTATCTTTTGCGCAGGTAGCAACAGGACAAGTGGAAATGGTTTTAAACTGGAAGAGGTTAGATTTAGACTAGATATTAGGAAGAAATTCATAACTGTGGGGGTGGTGAGACACTGGAACAGATTGTCTAGAGAGGTTCTGGATGCCCTCTACCTGGAAGCATCCTCTCAGTCTTTGTAGAGCCCTTTTCCTTTCAAAGAAGATTCAGAGATGATTCAGCTCTATTCCAGTGAGCTTTGAACTGCAGCTATGATTCAGTATGATCTTCATCTCCTTCTTTTGGAGTGTGCTGCTTCTCAGATCCCTCTCTGTATCTTCATGTACAACTGAACAAGATGGGACATCAGGTTTTCTTGAAGCTTGTCATAGCCAAACTGCACTACTACCCCAGAGCTGGGCAGCTTTACACCCAGACCATAAGCTTATAGGCAATTAGGATTACATCATCTATCTTTCTTGTAAGCAGGGAAAGATTGAAACGAAATATTTAATTACTTCTACATTTCATTGCTTTCCTGTATCTTTAATTATCTTCTCGCAAAATAAATTAGAACTGTTTTCAGAGGACATTTTCCTGATCTACAGTGGTAAAATGGAACACAAAACATTTTGAAATGAACAACTGCATCTTGTGCTTTATAGGATTACACTGCTGTGAAATGATGGTACATCATATGTAGCCCTAGGAAATAATAATTAAAAAAACAAACAAACAAACAAACAGAAAAAAACCTTTTTGCTTTCACTGTAAATCCACTGGTTTACAGAAAGAAAGGGGAGCGCACAGAAGAGTCCCTGACTATCCAGGATCCTTCCAGCCTCCCTCTCTCAAAAGATGCAACCAGGGAACACTGGCAGACTCTAACACCACCATTTACAAGATGAGACAATCTCCTACTGTGCTGTACACCAGCAACTACTTCAGCATGCCACTCAGGCTCTGCAAGCTCTGGGTTAAAAACACTAAAATTAAGTATGAATCTTCTGGAAAATATCAATGGGAACATGGGAGAGTATTTCTAAGAAATATCTTGGGGGCTTAAAAATAATTTTGTCTCATGTTTTGCAGCCTCTGCAGATTTTAAGGGACCTTCCCTCTGACTTTGATCAGTACACAAACCTTCCTAAACTGTGATAAAACTCTTCTCTTTTTAGGGCTTTTCATTAGGAATGGGTTAGGAAACATAGAGTGCTATGCCACGCTTTTGTAAACAGTTCACCTCACATGCTAGACTTCATACAATGAACAAATTCAGTGACAATAAACAAACCTTCCTAAAATGGCATATAATTAATTAAAGGACTGGGGGGACTGGAAGAAAATCAGCTTACAATGAAGTCTAGACAGCATCATACATTCAAGGTACCCAGAAAACAAGCCCAGAACAGAGAAAGCATAAGTGTACATTGAGGACGAGAGCATAGGAAAACTTTTAGAAAGGTGAATTAGCTGCTAAGCTAAAATCTAAATCAGTTGGACATTCTTTAAATGTCTTCTCTTATCTCTAGTACAAATAAAGCATCTCAACTAAAACAAAACCAAAATCCTAACCAAGCACTAGCTTCCATTACAGACATCTGCTGAAAAAGGAAAGACAAATGTATATAATCTCTGCAGAAATGAAAAAGTGTATATTTTTTCAGTTGACTAATGTGGCGAAGTTTGCTCAGCACAACTCAGAAGTTTCTCAGGTTCTTGTTGAGGTAGAATCCTGAGCATTTGTTTATGAGGTGGATTTCCACCTCAATGCACTGTCAACAGAACATGATTCCACACAGCAGCAAAGTGACTGTTACAAATTTCTGATTATTTATAGAAGTCTCAGGGGTGTTATGTAATGCACAACAGTCTCCAAACTAAAGTGAGAAAATTTAACATCTTATGTGCGTTAGATACTTCATGAAAATGCAATAGCAGCAAGAATGTTGTAGGGAACTCCATTGTAGGAAATCTAAAACACTGGTGGAAATGTATATTCATTTTTCCACAACATAAAAGAGAGATGATAATGTATTATAGGATCATACAATCATCAAACGGCTTTGGTTGGAAGGGATCTTAAGGATCACCAAGTTCCAACCCCTTGCCACCAGCAAATATGCTTGCCTGCTCGACTAACTATTTGAAACTTTGTCACTCTTCTTTTTGGGGGAAATTATCAGATGGAATAGAGCAGTGACCAGCACCCAGAGCAACGTAATACTCAGTACATCCCACTAGACACAATTTTACAAGAACTGAAGCACTTGCAGAGAAATCTTTTTATTACATATGTCAATTATAAATTAATTAGAAAAATCTGCATTTCAAAGGCAATTTGAAACAAACATGTCATTTTATTTTTATCTTTGTTTGCTTTATTCCAGAATCAAAGTCCTTTCAATTCCTTTTGAATTATTTAACAACAAAAAGAACATTTGAGCTATGCAGCAACAGTTGCAGCTGACTGAAAGACACCAAGGATGGAATTGTAGTTTTTTGTACCTTAAAATTCATCCTGTTCCATACATCTTTCAAATTTTTTCATAGAATCATGGAATGGCCTGGGTTGAAAAAAACCATAATGATCACCTAGTTTCATCCATCCTGCTATGTGCAGTGTCATTAACCACCAGACCAGGCTGCCCAGAGCCACATCCAGCCTGGCCTTGAATGCCTCCATGGATGGGGCATCCACAGCCTCCTTTGGCAACCTGTTCCAGTGCGCCACCACCCTCTGAGTGAAAACTTTTCTTTTTGGCTGGTTCAGCTTCTGTACAGCGGTGTGCAGTCATGTCAGGGAAAAAAAATTATCAAGAATTAAAAGTACTCTGGAGACTCTGCTCTGAATTGGGTCTCTTCTTGATAAATGTTGTGCAAACACATCAAATCATATTATTCCTGTTCCACCATGCTTAAAATACAAAATTTGTGACTTTATATTCAGGATGACATAAGTAATATCATCAAAACTATCACCCTGGTTAAAACCAAAAAAGTTTCATGTATTTTTGTGGTCAAAACAAATTATCTTATGCTATAAAGGCCTTTATAATTGACAACTATTAGTTGTTAATTGGTTACAGAGAGATTTTTATTTATACCTACCAATATCAATCAAGCAACATTTCATAGGAATGTTAACTCTGAAGGCAGTGGAAAGGCTCCCATTCAACAGAGAATTGTTACCTCTTGGATTGTTTCCAACAGTTTTCACCACCAGACAAGCATGAGTCCATAAACCCATTCTGCACCTAGCCCCTCCATTAGTGATATTCAGCTTCTAGGAAAAGCTTCTCATTTGAATTTGCCCACTTATCAGAAAGTACTCCTGCTCATCCTATGATATCCTTCTCCAAATACCTTTTGATTACAGATTTGTATTTTTCTTGGTGAATTTTTTTTTAAATCAAAATACAATGAAATGGTTAAATGAGAATATAGGTCTATTCATGAGAACAGCAGGCAGTGAGCAGAAGAAACAGCTTTCTCCCTTGATCTGTGCAGAACAGATATATATATAGCAACCATTAGGAGACGTGACATTTCATCACCAGCATAGGTATCTTAAAACTGTGATTAGAAGGTCTCTGAGCCCGTTCACTAACCAGCTTGCAGACATTTTTCTCCATTAGGATTTATATGTTCCAGTTCCTTCCCTGTTCTATTTCATCTTAAATACGCAACTCTGCTCCAAATTCCTACCAGTGTCACACCATGAAAATTGATTAGATATAGAGTTCTCTGCTGGTATTTTTTTTTTTTCTCTTTATTGCCCCTCCTATCAAACACTTTTGTGGCTTTGATTAAAAAAAAAAAAAAAGAAAAGAAAACAACATCATTATTATAAGCTGATATTAAGATGAATCAATTCTGATCTCTTGGTGAAATACAAATTTTCAGAACACCAGGACAAGAGATTTCTGTTTTTCCCAGTATAATCATTTTACCATTAGATATAATTGGGAAGAATCTTTCCATTTCTGACTGAAGTTTCCGAAAACACCCTCAGATGATTTTAGAAAGAACTGTACCATGAATTTAGAATTAAATTTTCTGTGTTTTTCTTAAAAAGTTTAAATTTCTTTCTGTATGTCCAACACAATGCCTTATACTGTTAGAACACCCTTCATTAGTAACTTTCTACTAGTTATTGTATTTGACCTATACCAGTAAAAGAAGATCTTCATGTGGAGCCTTGCCATGTAAAAGATTTGAATTTGGAAAGAATGCATGCATAGTCCCAAGTAAAGGGTGTCATTTTAATGAATTCCACAATGTATTTATTTTACAATCCATAAAGAAATAAAAAGCAAACAAATACATTAAAATGTCTTTAGCTTAATAAGTAGAATACAGATTGTGAGAAGCAATAGCCATGATGTAGTGAATATATATATCTCTAGATCTGTTAAAATATTTGCTTAGCTTCCACTCTGTTCATTGCTATAAACTGATATTTTATTTGAATTGAAAACTAAGGAAATTAAAAGCATTAGGCAGAAAGTAGTATTTTAAAATCAAGAAACAGTCCCATTTGCCTTATTATTCTAGTACAAGATGAAGAAAGCAGTTAAAACAATTTTCTGTGGCCCAGGCTGATAAGGAGAGAGAAACAGAAGGATGTCCCCAAAGGTTTAACTGCTTAGTATCATTGCAGAGGGGCCAACAAAGCCTTAAGGGGAATGAGGGGGAGGGAAGGACAAGGGGGTTGGTCCTTCAAATGCAAAGGGATGAGGCAATTGTGTAAACAAGTGTAGGAAGGCTCTGCAGAGGGATCTGGATAGGCTGGATCAATGGGCTTTCGACAACTATATGAGCTTTAACTTGACCAAGTGCTAGGTCCTGCATTTGCTACAAAAACCCCATGCTTTACTACAGGCTTGGGGCAGAGTTGTTGGAAAGCTGCATAGAGAAAAACAATTTGGGAATGTTAGTTGACAGCCAGGTGAACAAGAGCCATCAGTGTGCCCAGGTGGTCAAGAAGGCCAATGGCATCCTGCCCTGTATCAGCAATAGCACAGTCAGCAAGAACAGGGAGGTGACTGTCCCTCTGTGCTCAGCTCTGGTGAGGCCGCACCTCAAGTACTGTGTTCAGTTTAGGATCCCTCACTACAAGAAAGACATCGAGGCCCTGGAGTGTGTTCAGAGAAAAGCAACAGATCTGGAGAAGGATCTGGTCTTATGGGGAGTAGCTGAGGGAAATGACATCGTTCAGTCTGGAGAACAGGGGCTCACGGGAGACCTTATCACTTTCTAGTCATCTGAAGGGAAGTTGCGGCAAGGTGTGGGTCTGCCTCTTCTCCCACATAACAGTGATAGGACAAGAGACAGTGGCCTTAAATTGCACTAGGGAACGTTCAGGTTGGATATTAGGAAAAATTTATAGTCAGAGTGGTGAAGCATTGGCACAGGCTGCCCAGGAAGGTGGTGGGCTCACCATTCCTGGAGGTTTTCAAGAAAAGGGTAGATGTGGAACTGAGAGACGTGATGTAGAGCAATCACAGACATGGACTGATTATTGGACTAGATTATCTTGTTGGACTAGATTATCATCTTTCCAACCTTAATGATTCTATAATTCTCTGATTCTATGATTCCATGCAAACGAGAGGCCCAGCTGTTATTACAGCAAAGGGGGAAAGTTATCATTCTATAAATGCTGAGAACTGCAGCCTTAGGGAGTTCCCCCATCAGCCTGTAGGTTTCTGTCCTCAGACATCTCAGGGGAGGTCTGCACATTTAATCATTATTTGCAGTGGGTGGGCAGACCACAGCCAGCCCATCCCCAGAGGCCATGGCTGCCCATAGCACAGTGCTCTGCCTCAGCTGAAAAGCCCTGCTGAGGAAGGGAAAATATTTGCTCAAGCACAGCATGATGCTAACACAGCTACCTGGTTTTTGGATTAGAGCCAGTTTACCCTTCACAGACTGAAAGACTAAGCAGAGCTAATCTGAAGCTGCCTACCAACACAGACAGGACCACCTTCATCTAATTTATGCAAATCCTGAGACCTGAAGCTAATTTGGAGCTGTGAAATCCCTAAACAGTGGAACACGTGAAGTGTAATATCAGCATTTTGACTCGTATGATTCTTTGAGTATTAAAGCCCTTAAGCATAAAATCCTGATGCCAAAAGTCAGTTTGAAGAACAAGATCTAGTTGCTTTTTAGAATCTCACCCTTTGTATTCCTGTTTCCTACAGAAGGGTCAGAAGATCTTTGTTTCTCATTCATGACTGCTGAGCCTCTCTTGCTTTTGGCTGGAATTAATCCTTCTGGAATTACAAAGGACCCAGGTTGAGCAGTGGTCAAAGGAGCAAGGGGTACTTGCAGCTCCTCATTCAGTAGCTCCTGTCCCTGAATTTCTGATAAAGAAGACTTCCTGAGAAGAATCTAAAAGAAAATGCTCTTAATGGAAATTAGTTTATGATACTTCTTTATCTGGAAATCTGCAGTCTTCTGTGGTGAGCCACAATACGTCTTATTAGGGCTTATTAGTTTTATTAAATGTCTCTTGTACTTCTTTTGCAACGTATTTTCACTAGTTACACTGCATTTTATTTATTTTGCTTTACATAGACTGATGTTGACTGAAATAAATTTACATGGCATAGGCTTATTTCTTTTACATGCACAAACACACTTGAAAACACTCAGCTCCTTCAGCAGAAGTCATGATCTACATGGATGCAACAAGCCACAAGGTTGATGTTAGGTCTAACTAACACACAGTTTTGTCTTAATTTAATTTCACAGTATCATCATAGAATGGTTTAGGTTGGAAGGGACCTTGAAGTTCATAGAGCTTGAACCCCAACCATGGGCATGGTTGCCACTCACCATATCAGGCTGCCCAGGGCCCCATCCAGCCTGGCCATCCAGCACCTCCAGGGATGGGGCATCCATGAGTTCTCCAGGCACCTGCTGAGTAAAGAATTTCTTCCTAACATCTAACCTAAATCTCCCCTCTTTTAGTTTAAAGCCATTCCCCCTTTTCCTATTGCTACCTGGCTATGTAATTTGAACTAAATACTGTAGTGCTGTACATTACACAGTAATATGTAGATTTTTCCTAAATTTACACTGGAAATCCCAACTCATTTTCTCTACTGAGCATTTTAACCATTTATATTTTATGGTCCTCAAACTAACACTAATACACAAAAAAGAAAACTTTCACTAGTTTAAATATAACTTGCAACATTTGTCTAGACATGATGCCCTTCAGAATGTTTAATTTTGGCATTTATTACACGATCTCTTACAAAAGCACTAAAAGTATACTTATAGCACTTCAAGGAATACTGAATGTTATCACTGCATTATGAAGGTGATGATTCCATTAAATAAAATTCTAATCTTCAAAACGAATCTGGATAATGCACTGAGAATACAAAAATAGGACCTTAGTTTCTTATGTGTGATTGTATAATTTATTTATAGAGTAATTATATGTAAAAGTAAACCAATTCTCCAATAATCACCAAAATAAGGGACAGCAAAATTTTGTAGCTCTTAATCATACTGTAATAAAATCTTTTTATATAAATCAGTGGGATTACTTACAGCTCATCTGATTTCTTCTATAAAAAAAAGAGGAGAAACTATTACTGCATTATCGTGTCTTGTAAATTTGACAGTTTATATTTGCCAAGGAAGAGAGAGAACAAGAGGAAACGGCACAGAAAAGCAAACCAATGACTGTCTAGCTCTATGTTAAGACATAAATGTTCCCAAATTACAGAAGGTTGCTTTTTGCTTAGAGAAAGTTTCCAACAGCTTTAAAAATGCATGGCTCTCTGGGAGGGACACTCTTGAGCACTGAGAAGGGCTAATCTGAGTTGGATGAAGCTAATAGGGAAGCTATGGCCAGTGGCAGTGCACTCTAGGATGGAGAGTTACAAATGTGTGGAAAATCCCTCCTTTCTTAAGTGACCAAAATACACTTTTTTTGGAGGAAACAAAAGATTCTGGATTATTTTTACCAACATGTACAACAAAAATCCATCGTGCCAGTTTATTAAAACAAATTGAAATAGTCTGGCACGAACAACTCTCTGATAACATCTGAGATAGTTAAACAGTAGCCATAATCCTCAATTTCTTCCCATACATTTGAGAAAGGAAGTAACACCTTTTGCTCAGCAGAAAAGAAAATAAGGCATTGTTTACCAAAATTCATTTAGATGGATCAGTGATTTATGAAAAGATGGGATTATTAAACCTCTTTCTCTTCTTTCTGCTTTCATTGAAGGCCTCTCAATCAACTTAAACACCTTAATATTTCACACAAAGCAAAAGAGCTGAAATATGTTACATGTCCACAAACCACCAAAGTACTTCAGATGTAGCTAAGTGCCCAGAGTAAAAATCCAGACCTACTGAAAGAAATTTCTGAACATCCAAATTCAGCAGAGAGAACTTCACTGCAGGTTCCTCTCTTTGCTACAATCATATATAGTATTTAAACACTGATGACCACACATGAAATACACCATCACTGCTCATTGTGAAGGTACACAACATCCTGCTCGTATTTCATAAAAGCAGCTAGCAAGTGAAGTCAACAGAGGAATTAAAGCTTGCCAGAGAGGAGCTTCCATATTCTCAGAGATGTACTGCTACCTTCAGAATACCAGAATGCTGAATTCTGCAGAGCAACGTCCAATCTCCGTTTCGCATGTATAAATCACCAAAGTCTGAACTCCCTTAGCACTGCATAAAAAGAAATTACAACAACGTATCTGGCACACAGCACCTAAACATTTAAGCTGTTATGTCGTGACACTCTTGTTACACAAAGTAAAATTCATGATTTTGCATTGAAACAAGAACACTGAAGAAAGGAAAAGTTCCAAATGTTTTAGTCTGCAACTGACTAAATCTTCCAGAAATAACCTTAGCATTTAAGTTCATTAGTAAAACAACCTGTGAACTAATCCTTCTGGAGTGAGAATTTTAATTTGGCAATACATCAGAGACATCTATTTTTAACTTCACGTTTTGCTACATTTGGTGTTAGTTTCATATTTAGAGCTGTTATAGCCACAGAGCTCCAACAATGTTGACTTTAACTAGCTCTTTAGTCATCCTCGAATACAGTTCATCCCTGAGGTAAGATTGGTAGATGCATCCTTCATACTCATGGTGACAACAGCTGGCCAAAAACATCCTGGTTACATGTTTTTGTGTCAAGAAATGATGGTTCAGGGAAAGCAAAATATTTATTGAGCATACATTATTAAATTAAAAGATAAAATAAAATAAAATCAGATATGTATCTACACAGTCTCAAATTCAAAGTTTTTCAGTTCCATCATGACTAGAAATAAAATTGTAAGACTTAAAATGAACTGTTTTGTCTCTATTGAACCAAACACAATCTTATTGAGAGGGAAACGCTATATTCAGCAATTTCTACCTCAACATTTTGAAGAAACAAGTTGCAATATTCACATTCAAGGGAAAAAATTATGAAATGGCAGAATTTTCTCTTGTTATGGAATCTGAAGTTTTGATTAATTCTGATGAAGATAGGTAATTTAAAGGTCACACTGTCCACACAGGGCACTATGTTCTGAACTGCAATTAATAGAAACAGCGTCCTATTCAGGAGTTATTAATTAAAAAGAAAAAAAAAGTTGTATTATTTGAAAATATGTCCCTACTTAATAATAAACTGTTGTTATGAACAGATAGTTTGATATTATTAGATTGAAATTAGGGCTGAATTGTAAATGCTTAAATTAAATCTCATTTTGTGATATTTGGGTCAAGAAGAACAGAAATCTTTATTTCCTGATGCAACACAGCACACTTACAAAAACTCATGTGAGATGAATTCCTTTCCACTAGCTATTCTTTACAAACATCAGCACTGTACTGCTAACAGCAGTCGACTCACAGAATCACAGAATCACAGAATGGCCAGGGTTGGAAGGGACCTCAAGAATCATGAATCTCCAAACCCCTGCCACATGCAGGGCCACCAACCTCCCCATTCAATACTAGACCAGGCTGCCCAGGGCCCCATCCAATCTGGCCTTGAACACCTCCACGGACGGGGCATCCACAACCTCTCTGGGCAGCCTGTTCCAGCACCTCACCACTCTCTGTAAAGAATTTCCCCCTGATGTCCAACCTAAATTTCCCTTCCCTCAACTTAAAACCATTTCCCCTTGTCCTGCTGTTATCTACCCTTTCAAAGAGTTGATTCCCCTCCTGTTTGTAGGCTCCCTTTAGGTACTGAAAGGCTGCAATGAGGTCACCCTGCAGCCTTCTTTTCTCCAGGCTGAACAAGCCCAGCTCCCTCAGCCTGTCTCCATAAGGGAGGTGCTCCAGCCCCCTGATCATCTTTGTGGCTCTCCTCTGGACCCACTGGACCACTCTGGACTCAGCTGCTTTGGTTATATGATGCTGTGCCAAAGGGATGTGCCCTCCTTCATTGTTCACACACATAGGTAATATCAGAATACATTTTTCAATGCAGAAATATTACGAGCCACACTTTTGTTAGGTTGATGTTGTACTGCTGCATTCTGGTTAAATGGACCATTTTGGAACCGCCTGTCTGGCAGGCTGGATTATCTTTACAAACTTCTGACAAGTCAGGCTGAATTCCTAACACAGAGGTAATTATTTTGCTGTCCTTCTTTATACATCGGTTTTGGAATACAATGTATTTTGAGAAAGAGACTGATAACATACTTATGGTACTGTGATAACAATGACCATACCGAAGCTGCTGCATTAGATTAGTCCATGGTGCTTCTATTCCTGTGTCCACTATCTGCTAGCGACCAGTATGAGACACCCACACGAGGGTATAAACGTTCTTCAGAATTCTGATATTTTATAGCATTCTTCTACTTCTTCCTACTTTCAATTGCAGAACATAGAAAGTTACCTATTTAGTGGATCTGACACTAAAAGGCACAAGATCTATTGCTTCTCCAGTCAGAGATTGTTTTCAATTATTCTAGAGACAAATCTCATTTTCCTACAAGGGAATACATGCCTCTAAAATGAAGGTGGTCATAAGCACTGGAATGCAAAGAAGAAAACATCCATAAATAACTGCAACTCTCAAAAGAAACTGCTTCTGATGACCAGCACTGAAATTTATCAAGAGAAATAAAATTTGGTCATACTATCCGCTGTTTTTTTAACCTCAGGAAAAATAACAAATATATAACACTACACACTGTGTCATGGTCCCAACACAGGATTTGGGCTGCCTCAAAGCTAAAAGATCACAAGGCAATGTAATGTTACATTATTCATGTAAATTATTCTGGATTTCTATTTCACATTAATATTCTTTACAGAATCTTATATCAAGTGTGAAATGTTGGTGATAAAGAACATGAAATCAAAGACTGAAAATAAAATTCACTTCAGTTCTGAGTACAAAGACTCCCCTATTCATTTAAGAAGAGAAGATAGAATTAATGAAATGAATTTATAGTTATGAAGAGTCCACATTTTTCTGTTTTAAATTATAAAGCTGTTTTGGAGTCAGTGATATATTCTACTTTCAGCAGATATGAGTGTTTATTTTATTCTCTTTGGCAGAGAAGAGAGTTGTATACAGAGAAGAATCTTTAAAAGAAAGTGGAGTAAAGAAGAATTAAATACAATATAAACTTCACCTTCATGTGCCTAGCACTCCTTTCCTTTTTATCTTGGATAATTCAAGACTATACTTAATTTGTTTTCCTAATCTTCCAGCATAATTCCTCCTTTTCTGGATCCTACGCAATATCAAGTGTAAACAAATACACTAATAAAATGTAGTTTCTGACGCACTTGTACAACCATATAACAATCTAAACTTGGCTTGATCATCTTTCCTTGCCATATCTTTGCATATCTTCCCAAAGCAGCCTCAGTAATTACTGACATCATATGGCACAATTATGGACTTCGAATCAAAACAAAAGGCAGCAGATTGCAATAATTTTAGATGGTAATGAATCTAATATTAGATTATCAAAAACTCTAATGAGAACTAAAGAGATTTGAAATGATATGTTCAAATCAGAATTAAATTTTGTATTCCTTTTGTAAAAATGAACAATTTAAACTTCCTGAAAGTGTTATAGTATCTAAATGACAAGCAGTAATGTCTCTTCCCTCACAAATAACATCAGGAAGGACGTAAGTTTAATTTATGTTACACACATTCTTGGAACACATGCACATTGGTGAAAAACAAACAGCTAAAATATAAAGAAAAATCTGTCAAAACATGAAAGAAGAGTGAAGCAGACAAATCAGCATCACTCAGTTATTTTGCATATCGGAATTTACTAGAACAAATCTGTCAAAACATAAAAGAGGAGTGAAACAGAGAAATCAGTGTCACTCTTAGATATTTTGCATATCAGAACTTACCAGAACAAATTCATTTCTGAGCACGTATCTCTGAGCACAATCTAAACATGGCTCCTTCTTATTTGGAGAAACTACTTGCAAAAATAAATATGCCAAGGGTCACATGAAAAATCCATGCAAGTTTTTGGCTCTAAACAGTAGTGAGTCAGCTCTCCTCTGAGCTCCCAGATCAGAGGACCCACTCAAAACTGATTTTCCACAAAGTTAAACAATATAAAGGTTCTTTCCAAGCTATTATATTGAATTCTGCATACAAAAGACCCTCTCCTTAACATTTTAATTTTAATAGAACATTTTTTTTTGCTAAAACATATGTTTTTTTTCTAAAATCTCACCTTCAGAAATGTAAATATATGATTTTTTTTTTTTCCTATTTAATTTCCATTTCTAGACCTATCTATCACCTTCTGGGTGATATAAATAATGGGCAACGCCTTCAAACAGGTATGATTCTGTCAGCAGTCAAGATGCCTAGAAAAGTTAAGCAACAGAAAATAAGCAATGTATGTCACTTTCCTACTAGTTTTTAATTTCAGGATGAAAGAACAAAAGGCCCTGATAAGGAAAACGTCTTGTTTTTTCTTCTCTCTAATGCTTCAGCTTCCTTATCTGTTAGCCAACATTATATACTGTCTGTTTCCACACATAGACTTAAAAAGAAATTAAACTCAGAAAGTCTTACTGATAGAGCCAATTATATAGTACATTGCCTCACTAACAAGAAATATCAATCCAACTGGGGCAAATCCTTCTCTCATTTATACAGAATATATACAAAAATAAGCTCATTGAGTCAACACATTCACACAAGATTTACAGCACTGTGATTGAAAGAGGAATTCTTCTGTTTTGGATGAGAGAAAGAGGATTTGGCAGGAAAAAAAGGAAATTATCATAAAGCAAATTCCAACTCCAGCTCTCTTCTTATTGAGGAAGTCTCTCTGAATTCAATAGAAATAGGATCAAAGCAGCATTCAAGCTTGATCAAACTGTTCTTTTTTTTAATGTAGCAATTATTGTTACATTATCTGCAAATAAAACAGCTATTAAAAGATTACAAATATTCAGAGCAAAATTATAAAATGTAGCCTCTGCAGCCATACAGAAAGAAGTACAATTTTCTATAACCTAAATCTCTTCAAAAAACAACTAATGAACAAAAAGAACAGCTTAATGAATAAATACACTTTGCCTCAGATGCTAATATTGTCAACATTTTTCCTCTTGACTGAACTCTGAAGGTAAATTTGTACTTAGGAGACATAATAAAGCAAAAAATTAGAAATTATATTGTTACTGTTAGCCAACCATGTCCAATTTCATACCAGTTTTCATACAGCAGCAAGTATGTGCCCCTTAAATTAAAGAAATTGACTTAATTTGGCACAGCCTGCAGCATGCCTTTTGTCTCCTAGGACAATGCTGAAGCCATCTACTCCATTAGCCAAGGGGTTTAAAAACCCAAAGACTGCTGGATCTATAGTTCAAATTGAAAAGCCAAATTAGAAAGTAAAAATGCATGACAACATGGACACTGTCTTTTAATCGCCTGCCATTTACAGTACAGACTACATGAACGGAACTATATTAAAAAATACATATGGATTTTATTATAATATCATAGAATCGTAGAATGGCCTGGGCTGAAAAGGACCACAATGATCATCTAGTTTCTATCCCCCTGCTATGTGCAGGGTTGATATCCATTAGTTTTCCTGCTGCCAGCACTTTGCAAGTTGGTTTTTGTCAGTGCATATTTTCCCTCCACTCCACAAAGATTGTAGCTTGAGAAGTGATTGACACAAGACCATAATCTCTGTGATTCTTTTATTATTATTCTCATTAGCCAGACAGAACCAAGAGGAAGCTCCAAAGATAGGATTTAGATGCCTGAAACAGGACTTCATCATCCCTTCTGCACAATTCTAAGCTGCAAGTCAAGAGGTCTCACACACCATTAAAGGGCACAAAAGCTCCCTGAACATCTCCCTGCTGGCCTTAATCACCTGCAGGTTTTTTGTGTGCGCATCCCAGAGGTGCTCCATCTGCGGCCCATAGTGGCCAGCCTCCAAAGATATGCCATACATCCCAGCAGAGCCTCACAGGACAAGTACCCTTTGAACACACCTGCTGTCATGGATAACACTCTGGTTCCAGATCCTAAATTGGCATAGAGTCTTCTCTTCTTGCCCTTGATCTATGCCCAGAAATTTGAGGCATTTCCAACAGCGTCCTTCAGGCTGCATTTCCTATTGCTCCCCAGCCTTAGAACAAAGGGCTCTCTGCTTCCTCTTACCAGAAGCCCAGGCATCTCTCCCAGGTCAGCCCCCTTGGGGAACAACATATATATTACCTACAAGCTAGATGTTTCACCACCTCTTTTTCTTTTCACATTCGGCACATGTTTTTAGCTCTCTTTCAGATAAGGGCAGGTGGGGCTGGTAGGGCTGCTCAATAATCTCCCCTTTAACAAGCTGCCCACTCCTAGGTGGGCTCATCAGGACACGAGGAAGCGAGCCGTGTGCTGGCTCTGCTCTCATCTGCATGTGCAGCAAGCGTGGGATGAGCAACAGAGCAGACAGCACCTATTTTTGGTAATGATAAGTTTTTTCTAATCCAGTTACCATGATCTTGAGTGAGGTAAATAAAATTAAATAAATAAATTATGCCTGTTTCTACCTGATAGGCCTGCTAATTCCCTGTGTTTAATCAACTTCTAATGACTCTTCAGCATGTCACTAGTTTTCACTTGCAAGTCTCACCCAATTTTAGTATGCAGTTCTCCAGAGCTAATTTGGGTAATTCATCAAATCCGGCTGCTACAAGGGGAAAATAAAAATATTAGGTGACAGTGCTTTTATGGTACATTTAACAAATGTATTTCAGTTTGTCTCCACTAAAACAAATCTGATATTCCCATAGATAACAGTAAGGATTCATTATGGCCTCTGCTACTCATACCAAGCCTAGATTATTTTGTAATGATAATTACAAAATTACTACCAAGCCTAGATTATTTTGCAATTTTTTAAATTGCAAAAATGTATTTTTTAAATGTCGCTATTGTTTGGATTTGCTGTGGAAGTGAACTGTGCTGCAAACAAGTGTCTCACTCCATTTACTCTTTGCAGAAAATGAAATATGCCAGGCTGACACTTTCCAAACCTGCTGTTCAATTCTATCATTAATAACAAAGATTGGCTAGTGATCTGAGCCTATTACTTGCTACTCATATCAAAAATTCTATTATCTTTTCTGCAGGAAATAATTTAAACATGCTCTGATCTGTCCAGTTGATGAAAGAGTCAACAATCTTCCTTTCTGTAATGAATATATTTTGGAGATAATATTATTAGAGGTCAGATCCCAGAGTTTTGGTGCACTCAGTCCAATCCAACCTTTTCAGAGAACCACATAAGCATATGCCGAGATTCAAGGAGGCACTTAAATCTAACAGATCTACTAATGGGTAACAGTGCTTGACTAAAATCAATACTAGACTGAGCAAAAGCCAAACTGAAGCAAATGAATAGATGTTCTACTTTTAGAAAACGCATTTAAAAAATCAAACATTTAAAAATATCTTTATGCAGCCTTCTTCTATCACTTAAGTAGGTCCAAAAAACATCAAGGAAGTCTTCAATCTTCATGATGTTTATATCTGAATCTTAAATGATTATAAACACTAAAAAGCCATTACTCAGTATCTCAGTGGTTGATTTATGAAGGAAATGTCCTAGCACGGGAACAAATATAACTCTAATATTTTATATCTTTCTAATTTAATATTCTAATATTTAATATCTTGTAACTCTAGTATTAATAGATTACCAATGATATTATAGTAGAAAAAAAATATGCTTTTATGGAACAAATCCTACTAAAAGAAATTACACATGCAAAAGATATAAGACGCATTTCAATAGTTATGAATATGACAAATCCCACTGACTACTCATTCAATTGCATGGTGAACCATCATCAACTTGAGGCTTTATTTTAGGTTACAGCAGTGTGCATTCTTATTATCTCACAATGGCACACTGCTGTTTTCCACATCCCTACCTGTGCAAGTCTTGGGGTTTCGAGCAAATAAGGACATAAATCTAATAATCCTGTCACTATAAAGCACAGAACGTAGCAATTCTAATCCTGATGTAAAGGTTTAATACACTGGCTATTACACCAGCATTAACATTTGAGGTGCCCTGCAGTACCTTGGCTTCGTATTCCTGCTCCAAAAGAGAACAGGTCTCCTACTCCTTCTGATGTTTCTATAAGGATTTCTTATTGTTTTATGGGCATTGTAGAGGACACAGAGTGGACAGCTGAATCAAACACTGGGTGACAATCTATCTGTATAGTATATGACACATATGCCTCCAAAAAACAATTGAGAAGCCTGTATATTCAGTATGTTGCCAGATTGCTGGAATATATCTGAATATATATCTGAAATGTAAGACTTCTCCTGTTTGCAGACTCTCCAACAGAGTGTTTCAGGATTCAAGATCAAGCACTCAGAGTTCTTCTGGAAAGATGAGGGTTTATCTGAACTAACTTTCTGCAACTTTAACACTGAAATTGGAGCCTGCACAGAACAGAATGAAAGGTTCATATGTCTCATAGCTCAATAATGAATAAAAAAAGAATGTATCTTTTAATTGTTTATGTGAAATGGCAGATTCAGGACTGCACTTCAGAAGCAAGACCTAGCACTGCTCTCCAGGAGCTTCCTTTCTGAACATCAGCCTCCAGAGTGCAACCAACCCACGTGATCAGACTAGTGTCTATCCAAAGCAAAACTCATAGATACACAAATAATGTAGATGCTGAATACAAAAAAACACTAATTGTTCTGCTTTCCAAATCTGTTTCTTAGTGTTCCACAGTGCTTGCTAGTGTAGATACAGTCACCTCTCATGAATGGTTCTGTTTCTAATCCAATGCTTACTTAGAGTAAAATTCACAAATAAGCTTGGAAGCTAATTTCATGTACGCCAAGCTGTGTCCAACATGCCCTTTTTTGACTCCTGAGCTATGCCAGTCTAAATTTATGCCAACTTGCTAGCATGTGTAACTAAAGATAAACTTGAAAACCAGCTATGAAATTGTCATGATCCCAATTGTTCCCTCCCTGGAAACTCAAGCAGTCATCTCATACAAATGCTAAATGAATGAAGCACACTCCTGATGGACTGAATGTCACTTTACCCAGGTTGGAATTGCCATGAGCGATCTGCAGCACTGCAGAAACAGGCCCTGTGTCATGTCTGGATGTCAAATAATTATGTTGTCAGCTGCCACTAGCTAGAGCTGCTTATCAACCACAAATAAGGAGCTGCCTTAGAAGACTACCAATTTCTGAGATTATTGCCTTCTATTTGTTTTACAACACAAACTGTGGGTAGGATTCTCAAAAACATGCTTATTCAGAAACTCTAATTATAAATCAGTTTGGTCTTTGTTCTTAACCTAGCAGCTTCTGAAAATGATATTGTATTACCATACAGCATGCAGGTTTTGGTCTTTACATTCAAGTATCAATTTTTCACACCATGTTCTATGGCTGCAAATAATAAAAGTAGTTGGAATAATCTCCTGAAAGCCAGCAAGCTCTGCACTTTCCGAATTTTAATGAAGCCCATTCTAAAACTGTGTTATTCAGTATTTAACATTTCAGCCCTTTGGCAAGGCATCAAGTTGAGACACGGTAGAATATTTTTTTTCATATCACATACAGGTTTATTTTTCGGAATATATACAAGCTTCAAAAAAAATATTTAAAGAAATTATAATTCATCCCCTGTCTCATATGCTTTTATACTTGGTTACAAAGACTCAGACTTAAAACCAGACAGTCTGCTTCTAGCCGTGCGTTTTACTAAGGAAGAGTGGGTATAAAATGCTCATGGCACTTTCAGTGCACTTTCTGGTCCTTTTCATTAGTTTGATTCACAGATCATTAAGGATCTGCCACTTAATTTTGCTCATTTCTCTGCTGCTGGAGACAATCACATCATACAGTTCATTTTCATAAAAGTAGAAGTGCCATTTCTGAAGCAGTGAGATTTTTGAGTATATGCTGCATATCAGCTCCACCTGCTGTGGCACTATAGGAGACCCAAGCAAGCTCAGGCACGACAGTACCAACAGCAGATATGCCCACACCAGATGCCAGGCAGCTTTCCGAATCACCCAGATGAGTTTCTTCATCCTCACACTTCCATTTATGGAAGGAACGATGAATTAGTGATCTGATTAATGTTAATAGATATCTAAATGAAGGTGGGAGGCAAATGGGTGAGGCCAGACTCTTTTCAATGGTGTATATCAATAGGACAAGGAGAAACGGCCTAAAACTAAAGCGTAGGAAGTTCCGTACAAACACACGGAAGAACTTTATGGCAAGGGTGATAGAGCACTGGAACAGGTTGCCCAGTGAGGTTGTGGAGTGTCCTTCTATGGAGATATTCAAGACCCATCTAGATTCTTTTCTGTGTAACCTATTGTAGGAAACCTGCTTTAACAAGGGGGTTGGATTCAATCTCTTGAGGTCCCTTCTAACCCCCGCAATTCTGAGATTCCATAATTCTGTAATTCCTACACTAACCCAGTATGTGCTGTAAAGCATACAAAACTCTTCACCAGACAGAGTAAGGACACTTTTGGGGAAGTGAGATGCTGTCTTTCTAGTAATTTTCTTCACATGCAAGGGGTTATAGGAAGATCCCGATGTAAGAGTCACAGTTTGAGAAAGATATGTCAGAAGAGTTCGATCTGGGAAAAAAAAAGGTATGACTAAGCAGTAATGGCCAGGAGGCTGGAAAGTTGCCCAGTCAGGGGATCTGTAAGCTCTCAAGATACCAACTTTTAGCTGATTTCAGGAAGATACTGATTTTTTTCTCCTGTTTTGTTAGCAGATCAGTCAGCTAAAAAGCTTTGTATTTAAGAATTGCAAGTAAATAAAACTTTGTCTCAGTCTTAGGCCAGTTCATTTGTACTGAAGAGAGTGAAACAGAAATACTGTACATCTTGAGAGGTACAGCAAAGTAAACTGAATAATTCCCAAAGAAAACACAATATTTTTGATAGGAACGTGCAGCAAAAGGAGATAGCATATATAATATTTAGAAAGTCCATAATGAGGAAATGATACTGCTGGATAGGGTAGTATGCCTGAAGTAACATAAGGGAAGGAATAAAAAATAGAGAGTGCTCTGTTTTTGAAGGAAGAGTGTTAAGATGAGGATATTTTAAGGACTTGCATTTGGTTCTTCCTTAATCTAATAAATAAATAAATAACATTGATATTGAGGTGACAAAAAAGCTATGAAATAGAGCAGCCAGAAGTGCTGAAGGAATACAGACACTAAAGGTACTGACCTTCTAAGATTAATGCTCCAATCTCATAATGATGGAAGGGAACATTCAGTGCTATAACAGAGAATTAAAACCAGAAGAGAGAATATTCTTTTTGTTTAACACTGGACAATTGACTGGAAATGGCTGTCAGGAATCTAGCCTCACACCCTCAGAGACCTTTGTGACAGAGAGGCCCAGAGAACATGCATCCCACCTCACATGAGGCACCATGTTACACTGCTTTGCTTGGGCCTTTCTCTCCTTGAAATAATACCCAAAAAAGCAATATGGATGAACACTTTGGCCACAAGGAGGTATGAATATGTTGTTCTATTCTGTATCACTTTCTAAGCCATTGTCCCCATCCCAAATAGAGACTTTAAGCTAAGGTCAGGGACCTGGTTTTAGCTGAGACAGTGTTAATAGCAGACACTGTTAACAACACACCAATCTTTTGGTTGTTGCTGAGTGATTGGAGAACATTCACCAAGCACAACCCAGCCATTTGGTGAGGAAGAGCCACTCTCTTTATGGTGTGGTGATAGGAGGCAGGACAGAGCCAGGACAGGTAGCCTGAATTAGGCCAGGTGTTATTCTGTACTGTATGGTGGCAGGAGAAGGCCATAAAGTCATGGACAGTTGGCCGGGGGTGAACACTGCTGAGGGTTTGGCTGAGTGTTGGTCAGTGGGAAGCGAGACATTGTGCTAGTATTTGAGCATTGGCTGGCAGGCAGTTGTATTGTCAGCTAGGTGTTGGGTGGAAAGTAATTGAAAGTAATTGAATGACAGAGATATACATATACATATACATATACATATACATATACAGTTATCACTGAATTTTGTTTCCATTTTCCTTTTCTGTCAGTAAATAGTTTTACATCTCAACCCACGGTTCTGTTTTGTTTCCAGTTCTCTCCCTCATCCCACATGTGGGGAGTGAGCCAAGCGCTGTGCGGTGCTGAGCTGCTGTCAGGTTACACCACAACAGTCCAAAGTACGAATAAAGCTATCACAGGCTCAGGTATGGAGCTCACTGAATATCTTCAGCAAATGAAGGCATTGCAATGTATATATTGCATTATTGCATACATGCTGTTTTGTTGATGACTTTTTTTTTTTTCTTAAGTGAGGAATTCTAAATATGATTGTTAACACGTAACCTATAAAGAACTGTTCACTGTCACGAGCCAATGCCATCTAAGCATTTCAGATGCATTACTCTTCACATTATGAAAAAGTTGAAAATCACTGTCTAAAAGCTATTCTGTTTGTATCATAGGCAACAATACAAGCCTCTTTTCTAATAAAAGCTAACAAACATTTCCTATTAACAGATCTTATTTTTCATTGTTTTAACATTGTCATATTTGAACCAAATGATACGATAAAGCAAATCAAACCCAATAAAGTAGAAAAAACAATTGTTACATTTGTGATTTCTAATGCTCTTTCGCATGCGAGGATAATTTGAAATGTGGGATCTGTACTGAGCATGTGGTCTTGCCATTCTATGTCAACTCATTCAAGTTAACAGATGCAGAGATCCTTTAAGAAGCTGGTGCAAAATTTTAGCAAATATCTACACTCTGTTCTCTACAACACAGAACTAAACAGGTATTTTCCTGCAGTTCCAGCTTTGGAGTACTACAGAGGCATTACTGGGAAACAGCTTACCTTGTCCACATCTATCTTTCTGGACAAAAGAGGCAAAATGAAGACAGAATCTGGGTGGGGTTTTTTTGTTTGTTTTTGTGTGTGTGTGTTTTGGTTTTTGTTGTTGTTGTTGTTTGGTTGGTTTTTTTTGTTTTTTTTTTTGTAGTAGTAGTAGTAGTAGTATACAGGGAAGACAAAATCTACTTCTCTCCAAGCAGGTATTTGTAGACATAATTTTAATTCACTTAGGGGCCCTACTTATCTTGCTCAGTAGCAAGTTATTGTTCTTGCAACACACAAATATTATTTAAATATTTGGTGGTTAATCAGGCAGTACTCTAGCTTTCAATTTTCTGTAACATCACAGACAAAAGCACTCTGAACTGGAGTCACTCATTGAAAATCTTTACAGGAAAAAGAATTCTAGACTTAATAGTGAGAATAGCAAAAATGAAGAACTGTTTCCAAAGGCACATCAAGGACTAATTTTAATTCCAAGCTTTCAACTTTGGTTTTTAAGGAAGATGGGTTAATAGATTCTTTTTACAGCAAAGATCTATTTGAAAATACCAAATTGTAAAAATATTTGAGAATTTTAACAATAACACTTTTCAGAAGAGATCTTCCCTGTTAGATAGACACTGTGCCCTCTGTATTAAATTCTCAGTCCTGAAATACAGAAATATACAAAATATCAGCCTTACATTGATTGCAAAAGTAACGCCTATGTTGTGAAATAGTAAATCACTTTTTCCAACTGATCAACTGATCAAAAGCAACTAGCAGTTCAAAACTCCAGAAGCTGTCTTGCCAGTACCTATACAAAGACTGTTCTGACAACTGGAAAATAATTTAACCATTCATTTCTGTGACACATAATCTGTGTATTACTTTTAATAGTTTATCTACTGTATTAGGAGGTTCAACAAACACATACATTAAAAAAAAAAAAAAAACAGAAAAAATCCCTCTCAATTTTGAAACAAGATAGAATTTTAACTCAAAAGTTTAATGTGCTGAACTTAAACTAGTACAGAGCTCTTAGGCAAGCATCAATTGGAACAATGATTTCAATGTGCAATGCAATGCTCTTAGCACTACAATACATCTTCAATAGAAATCAAGCAAGAAAGATGAATAAATAAAGATGAAAAAAGAAGGAATTGTTTGAAAAGAATGAATGAAAATGAAATACTGGATATCTATATCAAGACTGGTGTAAGTACAGGAAAAGTTAACTTCCATGAGAGAAACCAAAGTAGTTATGGTACACTTGTATTTCATAGAACAGTTGAGGCTGGAAAGGATCTTTTGTAATTGTAATAAAGACTTAAAAACATTTTGAAAGTTAAGAGCATGGCCGTAGTGTGCCTCTTGTATCAGATGTGCCAGGCAATGCAAGCAATTAACAAACCAGTTTCTACACAGGTGAAGGAATATGGGTGGAGCAGCAGAAACTGACCAAGAAGTGAAGTTTAATGAAGACCCTTTTAAAGTGAAAAAGTTTTTTTTTTACTTTACATTTTTACAGAAAATGTTCTGTAAAACAGCCTTACTGTGAAAGAAGCTTGGATAGGATGCTATGATGCCACCTTTTCATCTGAAGGCACAGATGACAGAGGGCAATGCAAGCCACACAGAAAGATATTTAGCAGTGTCACCATAGGAACCATTTTGCAGAAGCGTGTAGGAGCAAAAAGCCTGACTGATGGATGCATTTATTAAAAAAAAAAAAAAAAAAAAGAACAGTAAATAAACCTGAAATGTAAAATCAGCTACAGTGTACTTTGACTGGAAGACAGCACCACATGGTGCCTGTTGCATAGGCAAATCAAGATTAGAGAGAAATCATAGTTCAATTCAATGTAAAGACATTGCAGATGCACACTGAAATATGCAATCATCACAGAAGGAAATGCTAAAGCAATCCAGAAGAGAACAAAATGAGAAAAAATAGATGTCTTCCACACATGGTGAAACAAACTGGCAATGGAAGTAAACTGTTTCCTTGGAGACATCAAAACAAAAGTTACACGACTTTCAGTCAGCAGTATTTTCCAACAACATAGTAGGAGCTACACTGAAGGCTTGATCTGAGGGTTAAATACATTTTATGTAAGCAGAATAATTTCTCCAAAATGAGCAGAATCATACTGTTACAAAATCAATAGAAAATCAAAGATATGTTCTTCAGATTGCAAATATGGAATTAGTTTTATTCACAAATACTTCTTTTCATTATTATTTGTTTTTTTAATGGGTCTGTTCCAAGCCTTAAATTTTGTAGGTTTTGTAGGCTCAAATCCAAACTGAGATTTTCAGCCTGCATGTACAGCAGGGCAAATCACATTTCTTTGGTTCTGAGCTACCCTGGATCTCATAGACATCAATGTCAGAGCAATAATTTTAAGCCAATTCTTTTTAATTAAAACATAAAATAAAATCTACTATAGAATTATGGACTTTATATAATGGTAGCATCCAAAGAAGCAACAATATCAGCAACAAAACTTATGGATTGAACTTCATGAGTTTCTGTATATATCACCTCAAAGCTATGAGATTTCCATAGACTTTAAGGTAATATAAAAACAGTAAAGACTAAATGATTAGACTTTGATTAAACAGGAGAAAAAAACAGCACCATTGGTCTCATTTCTCATCTAACGATATATTATATGAATGAAATCTTCCTCTGCCGAGGGCATGGCCATTCATATCTCATATCTCATAAGAGAGTTCCCTAGCCATCTGGATCTGGATTACTAGATCTGTGGGTTAGGAGTTGGTACACTGTGCAGAACAATAAATGTACACAAGTTAACAATAAATACTTTTAAATGGGAAATCAGAAAATATCTCCAATCGTCAAGGGAATAAATTATTGGAAAAGTCCTACAAACAGGAGAATGAGTGGTAAAATAAAATCTAATTGATTTTAAATGACACTTGATCATTTCATGAAAAAGTTGTCTGCAGTCACAGGAAATCAGGCCTCTAGGCCCTAAAATACGCACTGTTACTGGAATTATAATGAAAAACAACATAAAATGAAAAAATCATTTTTTTTTTCAAAGTTGGAAGCATTGAAGAAACAGAATTATTACAGAGGATCAAAAAGGAAAACTAAAACACCTAACAACACTGGAGAATGAGTAAACTATAGGCTGGTGTAATTAGACTACATAAAGGTACTAAAATAGCTGAATATAGCCAAAAGGATGAAGAAGTAAGCTGAATATAATATTACAGTCATTTAGATATGTTACTTACTGACCTCATAGCAACTAATTTACTCTTTCCAAATTACAGCTTTGTTAAGTACAAATGGGACTAATGTCCATTTTATTAGATCTAAAAGCAGCCAATATCTTCAGTATGTACCAGTCTCTAATCTACAGAAAAAATTTAAAACAAAATTCCAGATATTAAAAGGAAGTGTTGTTAGTTCTGAATTTTTCTGTTTTTTTTTTAAGAACACTTTTTTCCCCCTAAAAACAGCAATGCAGCAATTTTATTCATTTTTTTTTTAGTTCATAAAGATCTCAATGGAAAAGGTTCTGATTGTTTTACTGGCTGGAAAGAACAGAGATAAAACACCTGCTACATCAACAGAGATTACTAAGAGCATGGTAGTATGATGAAAATTCAAAGCAATGAGCATGAATAATGAGATGCATTTTTGAAATGTGGCCAGGCCACAGGTCTCCTGAGATGAGGGTATAACAGAGTCATACTCTTGAAAAAAGATTCAAATACAGGTGCAAATGTGGTAAAATGAAATCTGAATGCATACCTTCAGTAGAGCAGCACCATTCTCATAGGTATTCCCAGGGAGAACAGTTTCTCTAAGCACCCCAGCATGCCACTTCTTCATACCAGCTTGCACTGCTATTGTTTATAAATTTTGGGGTGAGGGTGGAAATTCTTAAGAAAGTCCATGTAGAACATCTTACAAGCATGAAAAGTAGGACCACATAAATCTAATGAGATTCAGCACGGTCAAGTGCAGGGTGGGGCAATCCCATGTGTGTGTATAGATCAAGAGAAGAACTCACCAAGTGCAGCTCTGCTCCAAAGGACTTGAGGGTCCTGTTGGATGAAAAGCTGGACGTGAACCAGCTGTGTGCTCCTATAGCCTAGAAGGCCATCAGTATCCTGGGCTGCAACAAGAGAAGAGTGACAGCAAAGAGAGGGAGGTGATAGTTCCTCTCTGGTCTGCCCTCATGAGGCCCCATCTGGAGTGCTGCATACAGGCCTGGGGCCCCAAGTACAGGAGGGATGCAGAGCTGCTGGAGCGGGTCCACAGGAGGACCGCAAGGATGATCAGAGGACTGGAGCACCTCTCCTATGAAGACAGGCTGAGGGAGGCAGGCTTGTTCAACCTGGAGAGGAGATAGCCTTCTAGTACTACAGATAGTGATAAGACAAGGGGAAGTGGTTTTAAACTACAAGAAAGGAGATTTAGGTTAGATGTTGGGAAAAATCTTTACTCAGAGGGTGGTGAGACACTGGCACAGGCTGCCCAGAGAAGCTGTGGATGCCCCATCCCTGGAGGTGATCAAGGCCAGGTTGGATGGGACCCTGGGCAGCCTTGATTTAGTGCCTTATTTAGTGGTTGGCAACCCTGCCTATGGCAGAGTGGTTGGAACTGGATCATCTTTGAGGTCCCTTCTAAGCCAAGCCATTCTAGTTCTGTGATTCTGTGACACCTTCCTTGATTCTGTGATCCGTTAATTTTATCATTTTTGATGCTTTGGCATGCCTAGGAAACAAATTAATTAGACTGATATTTTGTTCTGCTATATAAACACAGAAAAAAAGATTATGCTTCCTCAAAAAAAAAAAAAAAAGTAAATTCCACATTATATTTTTTCCTCTGTTGAATATGAAGCTCATGATTTTATATTAAATTCTGTTTGTTCTTTTGCACTCTGTCTGAAATGTGTCATGCTCCATAACATCATTAATTGTGATTCAAAAATATTATTTATTTCAATAAATCAAGTTGAACAAAGTATTAAAGACTTCAGTTCCAGCACTTCAGACTTATCCTGGAAAGAGTTATGACTGGAGCTTGGTTTTATGCTAAGACTCAATTTCACTGTATCAGTACACCTGAAGAGACCTATCTGAGCAGGAGATGACAGGGGCTGTCTCAGTAGGGCCTTGCTCTTACAGTCTGCAAAATAACTGCTATCAGCTCACACTCTCCGCATTCTTACTGCAAACTGAAATCTGAGCTACTTTAATTCATGAGCAAAAACAAGTTATTTGTATCCTCACTTGCTTTATCCCTCTCAAAATTCATGTTGTAATAAAATTCCAAGACAGAAAAAGCATGGGTTAAGATAACAGCTTTATACTGCATAAAATGATAAATCTAGGCTGAGTAAATCTAGACTAAGAACTAAAATCTAGGTTAAGAACAGAGTTGTCAAGAGAACAAAAAGGAAGTATGTATGTATCTGCCAGCTAGGCCAAATATTCATGCAAGAACACAGCCTAGCACATTGCTGTGATGATCATGATTTCATACGGTATTCTGGTTTTAAAGGCTTGCCTTTGCAGACAAACCTACAAATGAAAAATACAGAGATTATTCCTCTCTAGATTTTGAAAATATTAGATACGCTGTTATTATACATTCATTTTCTATTGCCTTCTGACAGATTCTATTCTAAAGAATGACTCTGTATAGCAGCCACTTTTATTAAATGTATTCAGCCACTGCCATGCCTGTCTTTGGCATTCGTGATGTACTACTGTTTTACAATTGTGCTTTGTTTTGGCAGCATCTTAAAACTTTTTCAGTGTCGTTTTTGTGTTTTTTTTTCAAATTTTTTTTGTCATTGAGTTTAAAGATAATTTTTTAAAAATGTATATAAATCTTACTGTGTTTAATATGTTAAAGTTTTCTCAGATATTTTGAAGAGTTTTTACTGGGAAGACTTTCTGTTGCCCCAGCAATAGATTCAGTTCAAGGTCTTTGCTGACTGGATGTGAGAACAGACTTCAGATGTTTTGGACTGTGAAAATGAAATCAGGACTGCTGTTTTGGCCTTATGTCAACACATAGCATAGCTTATCATGTGATGTTGTATTTAGCCAACAATTTCAGACCAAAACAAAGCAAACATTTTGTTCTTATTGGATTTCTGAAATGAAGAAACATCAACTTGCTCAACCTCTTTATTATTACTACAGCTTATCTTCTCTGTGAAAGACTTCATTCATATATAAATAATACTTGTAGGATAACATCATAACTGAACAAACACATAAAATGTTAAATGGTGTAACTTTAGCCATCAAGGTATATGAAAAAACTTTGTCCTTTAAAACAATTTTGTCTGTTTTTGTTTTTTTTTTCCTTCCTGCTTACTGTATCAATTATTTTTTACTGAGGAGAACTTCTAAGATACATGGCACAACAAGGCAACTTATGTCAGACCTGTAACATGAGCGTAAGGAAGTAAAAAGAGAAACATTTCTCCAACAAAAGCCTCAGCTTTCTTACTTGTGGTGCACTATCAGGTGCCTATTGGCCATGCAGACTGAGCCCAGGTGCTGAGCATCACAAGCTTCCCTAAAGCTAGAACGCTTCTCTCATCTGTCCTTGCTCAAAAAAATTGCTGTGAAGAGGTTCAGAACATGTTTTTCAAATAATGAATGTTTGGTTATATTATGGTTTAGATTTTAAAAATAAAGTTATAATATCTCCATTCTGCTTAGAATGGTACAGTGCCTAATAAATACAGCCTTCTACTCATTTACACAAACTTTTTCAAAACTCAATCTGCAAGAAACATTGTATGCTATAAAGGTATATATACCAGTCAAGAGACTTGTGTTAAAAAAAAAAGAAAAGAAAACATTTTAAATTTCTAATTAAACCTACCTTGTAAAAACATTGTAGAAATTTGCCAGTCAATACTGGTATCAATACAAACTGACCTCATACGCTAACTAATGATGAAACTTCAAATACATTTCCAGACTTCAGTACACCTCAAATGGCTTATCAGGTCCTAAATATATCAGAATAAATAAGATCTTATTTAGCAACACAGCAAAGATGATTTTCACTTGATACTGACAGGCAAACACTTCAAAAGTAAAATTTTATAAATGTCTAAGCAGGACACAGGTATGTTATACATCCTTGCAATGTGTACTCATAACATCTACATTCATTTTTAATTTATCAGTGCATTTCCTAATATAAGCATGTTTAATAATTATATATGTGATCTCAGAGTCCTGTGTATATTTTGTTCATGTATTATCAGAACATCTGCAGAAAGCGCACTGTGCTGTCGTATACACATAGCATGACTACCTAAATGGTATATTATAAATAAGGATTGCAGATATTGTTCTTTCTTCCAAAAGTAAAAATGGCCGTATCCCATATTTTACATCAACCAAAATTATAATTTTAAAATATTATCATAGGCTCATGGAATCACTACGGTTGGAAAAGACTTCTAAGATCATCTAGTCCGACCTCCTACCTATGTTGATATAGTTAACTATTAACTATCTTCTATCAGAAAAAGAAAAAAAGTAAGAAAATTCTGAATTTCCAAATATCAGCAGTGGTGTGACCTTGCTGTTGTGTTCTTATTTACTTAGCAGAAATGTAGTGAAGTAGTAAATGCAAACCATTCAGTAATAAACTATAAGGAAAATCAAGCAATTTGATACTTTAAAGGTAAGTGCAAAGGTACACCAACAGCATTACATTGTGAAAAATATATTTCTTCACCTCTTCTTTTTGGACTCCTGTGCAAAGCAGATAAGAAAGAGAGGCAACTGAATAACTGTCTTTAATCTCTTTAACAAATTCACAATAACAGAAAATCAGACTTTCTGAATTAGTTTGACTTTCTGCTATACAATACAGTTCTTCTTTGTTTCCAGCAGCTGGCTATGTAAAGAAATGCGTTTTTGTCTGTAATCATCTCACTGAATACTGACTGTCGGTGCTCAGTCGAGTTAGAGAGCTCTCACAGTTTCTTGTAACATCAGAATAGTTCTCAGAATAGTTCTGCTTTATTGTATTCAACATACATCTTATATACCATTCACTTACAAGCCAGAAATTCCTGTCCCTCTAATCAGTTAATTGCCTAACTTCTCCCAAACAACAGTGATAAAGGATGAAAGGTTTCTTAAGTGTGATAAGATTAACAATGCATACAAACAGAACCTCCTGTTTACACTTAGATGCAAACAGATACTGTTTGCTCTCTGTCTTCCACTCCAGACTCCCAAGGTTCCACAGTGATAGGGTCTATCAAGGAGTCTGATAAACTCTTCGGTGACTCGCTCAGTTACATCTTCCCTCACAGAATACCTCAGTAACAATCCTGCCTTCTTTGAAGTCATTTGCATAAATCCTGTTGCATTTAAGTGGAGAGAGAACTTTGCTACCTATGAATATTAACATTAGTTAATTCTTTGTACATCAAATTTTTGTGCATGTGTTATGTCAAGTACAAGATTGTAAGTGACTGTGTCAGCCTCTTTATTGTCTATGTAGGAACTCATTTGTTCCCTTACTATAGCATCTTAACTCTACCCAAGTCCCACTGTTTTGGAAAAATAATTTATAACAAACATGTTCACAGGTCCCAGTAAGTAGGACACGCAGATATACTTCTCTGGTTGATTCTGATTCTAGTTTAAAACAATCCTCCCCCTCTTGTTCCTTGAGGAGGACTTATTTTAAATCTGGATCATTATCCTGAACAAGAACAGAGTTACCTTATTAGGCTCTTCTCCCAGATCTGCAGTAGCAGATTGACAAATATCCTTTATTGATACATTCTTCAAAGTGAATAAACGTACAAATGGAAAACATTTCTCATTCTTTCTCATTCCGTTCTGTGAAAGAAAGACAGATTTACTGAAAGTCCTTTATAATCCACTGCAGGATATCAGTCCTGCTCAGCAGAATGCCTTATTTCTGTTTAACAGAATGGCCAGGTTTGGAAGAAACCTCAAGGATCATGAATCTTCAGCCACCCTACCACATGCAGTGCCACCAACCTCCCCATTTAATACTAGACCAGGCTGCCCAGGGTCCCATCCAATCTGGCCTTGAAAACCACCAGGCTCAGGGCATCCACAGCCTCTCTGGGCAGCCTGTTCCAGCACCTCACCACTCTCTCTGTAAAGAACTTCCCCCTGACATCCAACCTAAATCTTCCCTAAATCTTCCTCAACTTAAAACCACTTCCCCTTGTCCTGCTGTTATCTACCCTCTCAAAGAGTTGATATTTTCTCTAACAAGTAGGAAAGCACCAGGCAGCCTTCAGGTGGATTACTCCATACAAATATAAATGCTTGTAGAATTACATGGGAAAAGATCTGTTAAGCTTAAAACTCCCAAGGCATTTTTTATGATTCACATAGCACTTCTTTCAAAGAAGAAAACCTCATATGCTTTTTAAAATATGCAGGAATTGGGAAGCATCACTTTTTTAATTTTATAGCAAATTATGAAATGCTGATCATCCTGATCATCTACAATTTTCAGCTCAGTGACTGCAATTAACACATGAAGGAATCCTAAAAAAGTTAATAACATCCCAGCCTCCTACAAAATGGTAGGATTGGATGGATTACCTTCTGCAGGTAATCCTTCCTCTTTCCCAGTCATGTGCAAAAGCTCCATTTCAACAGCAACCACTAATGTTTGCTGTAATAATACACTGCAGAAAGCAATTAGGGAAGCATGAGGCTGCTTCTAATCTGGTAGTTAGCTCCTTCTGACATGAGTTGAAATGACATGAGCCAGAAAAAGTGTCACACTCAAGTCTCCTTTCAGAAAGGGCTGAGTGCAAACACCCAACAATGATCTGGAGACTTTGTGGAATCACAGAATGGCTTAAGCTGGAGGGGAAACCTTAAAGATCACCAACTCCAACCCCCAGCTGGGCAGAGCTGCCACCACCAGATCAGGCAGTCCAGGTCCCCATCCAACCTGGCCTTGAATGCCTCCAGGGATGGGGCATCCACAGCTTCTTTTGGCAAAGAACCATAGCAGTGTGGTGGTGTTCAAGCAGAACTACACTGTGCAGGGAAGCCCTGTGCACAGAAGGGAGAGGACTCCCCCTCTCCAGACTGCTGGTGAAACACAGATAAGCTGAAAGTAGTTACAAAGGGATTAGAAGGTAGTCAAAAAAAAAAGAGAGAAGAACATGTCCCATACCATTTTGGTCAAAAACATATGGTAGTTAAAAGTGATATCAAAAAGAAAGTTTGTGTTCTGAGAAATTCTGTGCTTGTATTCCTTGTATTCCCTCCACTGCAGAGAACCTATGCTTTCCAGGCTTCTTTCCTATAGATTTAAGCACTGAGAGGCAGTGAGGTGGCTCAGGCATCAGCTCTGGATGTTTCTCTCATGCACAGGCAGAAGGTACTAGAAAAGTAAGGGCCGTGGCGTTTACGAAAAAAAGATAACAATAACAGTGCAAGTTGTATGTCAGAAATTGAATCACAAATCACTTTTATATACAGAATTGTAGCAAATCGAGCTTAAACCGCAAAATGAACATATATATATATCTGTGCTCAACCATGACATATGAGAATGTTCTATTTTCTCCTACGGAGTATGTCTGCTTAGAATCTGAGCAATCAGATGCATAGACCACATCATCCTACATCCTACATATCTACCTACAGGCATGATCCACAGCATCTTTTGCGTAACGCTTCAGTTTAAGAATGGCAAATAGAAAATATCTGTAGGGGCACTTATCTGAAAGACTGAGCATCCCAGACAGCATCATATCCACTTGCATACACTTGAAGAACCTCATATTTAGACCAAAATTTCAAACTGAAAGCATTTGGATAATGTTGCCAGCACACATATTGCCCAAAACTAATCAATAAAATCCTGAAGAACTCCACAAATGCTTTAACAGTGCATAACCACCGAATTTTGTAATGGATAAAAGTAGTCAGTTGTTGGATCCAAAACAGTATACAAACCCACCAACAACATTTTATGTTCTCTAAATATTTATTTTTTTTTCCCCGCTGGGAAGAAACTTAGTATAGGATGGGAAGATGGTACTAAGTCTAATGGACTTCTCTACGTCTACATGAGGACCAACACTGAACAGCTGCAGCACCAGCAGTGAGGTAGGAGTCTGGGAAGAAAAGAATTAGAATCTTCAAGAGCAGCAAGAGTAGGAGTGATCCAGTGTAGTAGCTAAAAGTGATGTCTTGGACAGACAGTAACTACTTGTATGTATCACTTGTTCCCAGCAGGTACAGTGCCAGGGGCACAGAACAGCATGCTTGTAGAGAGGCAGGCACTGGGAAAAGACATCCCTGCCTGCACAAACCTGCCTCCACAGGGGCAGGCTGCCTCTTGCATCTATTGGAGTTCAGCATGGGGTGCAAATCTCTTCTTTCAGGTGTTTCATCAGGAACTCAAGGATCCACATGACTGAACTTCACTTTTCCAGACAAACAGGTCACATGCAGAATTCTCCTGGGTAACATCCACTGCCCATGCTAACTCTTGACCCTTACCCAGGAAGTTTTTGGGAAATTATTAACTAGCACTAGACAAAAATCATGTCAAGGAGCATCTCACAATTACAGATAATTCCTCACAGAGTGTCCAAAGATTTCCAGGCAATGCTCAGATCATTGGCCCAGATACAGTCAGACAGCCAGTAAAGAGCAGAGCCACGAACCTGGTAAGAGAAGTGGTCATGCAGGTGAGGAGGGCATGAGAGCAGGTGAGAAGGCACAGGGTCCCACCAGGGCACAAGACAAGTATGATGTTTGCTTCACATTCAGCCAGCTCATTTACTGATTAATACAGTTTGTTTTAAAAATTACTCTAAAATACATACTTATTCTCCGTCATATCTTCTTTTGAAAGGAAGTAGGGTTAGCTATTTGCCGATATAGAATATTACTGATTTGCTTCATGGATGCTCAGCTGCTACAAAGCTGGGACTGGCAGAGTGGAACAAAAAAGTTGTATAACAACACGAAAAAACCAGCACTGCTGCAAGACTTAGGCAGGGCTGCACTCAGCTGAAACACCAAAAAAGCCTGAGCCTTGAAGCAGAGCTATCAGCAGAAAAATTCGAAGAGTTCATCTAGACCTACAATATACCTTTCCCACCATAATCAGTCAGGAAACGACAACGCATTTTCTAAGTTTATTAACTCTCAAGCAGCAGTTCACACTCTGGGGGAATTTCTGAACATTTCTCTGCCCTGGGACCCTTGGGAAGTTGTTTTCCTGCTGACACTGCATAGTCTCTTGTCCTGCAGTGATGTTAATCTTGCAGCACTCCTAAGCCAAACAGCCAACGTGAATACTACAGTGTCTACTTCTACAGCAACTACAGAAATGAGCCTTGCGGCACAAGGCTCACAAATTAGCACAACCAGAAAGATACAGTTTTTACAATTTTTAAAGTCACGGTTTGTTGAGTAGTAAATTAACCTTGCAGAGAAAAAAAAAAAAAGTGTTTTTTAAAGGATAATTATTTATGATAGACTCTTTTAAGCTCTAAAAAAACCCTCCAATGTAGTATTGATGAAGTTGAAGACTCCTATTTAGAAATAAAAGTCTAACTCCCTGAATACGCCATATGGACAACTTCTGCTCCCAAAGGAGTTTCAAGACATTTCTAGGAGCAGCCAACAAATTTATTTTCTGCAATTTAATTTCAAACTAAAGGCTATATTTTGCTCTCCCTACTCAAAATAATACTTCTCCAAAAGTAATCCTATTGAAACCAGGCTGAAGAAAAATGATACGATAAATCAGGAAAGATTTATTTCTCCCAAAGGCAAGTATTAAACTTTTGGTCAGTATTATCAGAATGATCTACCTGGATTAGAACTGTAGCTTGATTTATGTTACCATCTAGGTGTCAGGAGATCCTGACCACATCTGCTGGCACTTCTCATTTCTTCTGTCTCTTTGCTAAACCTCACTACACCAACACTCATCAAATGAATTGCTATTTCTGTTGTTACAGTTGTTCTCAGGATATTCTACTAAAAGCAACTTGGGATTTCTGGACAGTGCAGATGGTGGGCTAGTAGGATGGCCCTGCCAGTTCTGCCAGTCTGGTCTGATACCCTGGTGTGTTGAACACAGTCAATGAGCCCATATATGATTATATGACATCATGGGAAAAAGCAGAATTGGAGCAAATAAGTCAGTTATTTTTGAATACTGTTTATGGATTTGTCAATGTTATTCCCATGTCCCCAGAACTCTCTGTGGAGTTCTCCGTCACCCAAAATGGCCCTGAAAGCCTTTCAGTACCCTCTGGTGCTGCTGAACATAGCTAGGAAATCTCTCAGATGGCTCTGCATTTTTGGCTGACAGAGAATATTCTCAGCTATTTTATCCCCATATTCCCAGGAACAAATGCCAGAAATTTGATGTTCAAGATCCAAAACAGAAGTTATCCAATAACTGAATTTGAAGCCTTCATGAACAAAGAGGAAACAGACTGAATGAGCAGTCCGCTGAGACAAACAAGAAAATTCAGTATCCTTTTTATATGTTTTATGCTTCTTTAAACACTGCACAGCGTTCGCATCACTGCAGTTGTCAGTATTTCACAGCATATTTTTCCTTATCATGAGAAAACAAATGCAATTCAATAAAGCTAAAAAATCAAAGTTCTTTCAGTATGAAGTATCTCCTTTAATATTTGCCAAGCAAATATTTTTACCCTTGGGTTTCAGTGGAGCTGAAATACAGCCTCTCCTGTTCTTTTTTTGGTAGCTCTCTTTTCAGTGGCATAACAGAACTCTGGGAATAGGCAGGAGATCTCTTCATTCTTTTTGCCTGGCTTCTGCCAGGTAAAATGCCCATCGAGGCAGAAAGAACTTTCAAAGGGGAGTGACCCAAAAACCTGCACTGCAAACGACTCAGAGCCACAGAAAGCACAGCTGAGAATTATCCCCAGGCATAAGCCACTCAAACATTCCCTCTGCTGGATGTCTTTGAGGTAACACAGCAGAAAGCATTGAAGGTTTTGCAAAAAAAAACAAAACAAAACAAAAAGGCACAAGCTCTTTTACACATAGGTAGTGCATTTAAAATGTAATTAATTTAGAATTCATTGACCATTCCCTGTGAAATTTTTGAACTAATGTAATAAATCAGGCTTTATCAAAGTGAGTATCATCCCTTCCTAAGCAAAACAATGCAGACAAAGAAAAGCTGCTTTGGTGCATGAAATCATCCAACACACTTTCTGGGGGGAAGATTAAAAGATCTATTTAAACAGCCAGGGTCCTCAGCATCAGTGGAAGGAGGGGACACACCTGAGCCCCAAAGTCAAACTTCATAATTTTTCTGCAGCGTCACCAACCTTCTCTTCTCATACAGAACCAGAAGGGCAGCATACTGAGGTGTCAGGCTTATTGTCTCTTCTCACTACACACACAAAAAAAGTCATTTTGCATCGATTTTTCTTTCTTCCTCGAGCCAGTCAGCATGCCTTTGCTTTTCTTTTGTGACTAACATCTTGGCCCTTGAACAGCCACAACAGAAAGCTTTTGAAGCTTATGCTCTCACTTGAATGTCCTTGCCCAGTAAAGTATCTGATTAAGAAACAGATTTTTTAATAGATTGTTTGTAAATTTGGGATCATTCCTCATATTCTCCCAAATACAGCAAAGACTGAAGATTTTTATGCTCCAAGTTTCTGTTTGATGAATTTCACAAGTAGTTATCTTTGTAATCTGTCAACATAAGGCATCTTTTTTAAAAAAATTTGATAATAGTACCTGTACTGTCATATGAAGGATCCATTAAAACCATGTTTTCATTGGATCATTTCTTAAGCTACCAGTCCAACATCTGAGGATGAAGCACTAGACTCAAATACTGAGAAACTGTGTGATCATATCCTACCAACCCCAGTCACAACAATAATCTACTAAGGCCACTGGCACATTCATAGGAAAATGCTGTGGGAAAGACATAGCAATTCCTTGCCAAAATCCTTATTTATGCAGATCAAATGCTATGCTCATGAGAGCTCACTTTAGGTACAATATCTTTATGCACATAGGTAAGGCAAAAAGGATTCAATCTATGTATTTTCAAAGAAAGAGAAAGGCAATGCAAAAATGAAAATAAAATATGTTTATATTCCCGTAAGAGCCGCACAGACCCTGCTCTGCCAGTGATCTCACAATTAAGTATCATTACAAAAAAGCTGCTGTACAGTGTGAACAAGCAAATCAATTCCACTTCTTTGAAGCAAAGAAAGAGCATTACAAATATCATAAAATAAATTACACTCACAAGGGGGTTAGACACTGTACTCGTCAAAGTGTTCAACATAATACTTGAATGCTTCTTCACCTAAGATTGAATTGCATAAATGGAATGTTAACTTCCATCAGCGGTTGGATGCAACAAACATTTATTATTTGTATGCAACCAGTATGCAACCACAAAGAGGAATGAGTTCATCCAGTTTTGAAATAATACAGGGGGAAAATTTGTATTAGGGATATCTCACACGTGTGTCCTGTGGATGAAGGACATTTAGCTGTCTTTTCAGATACTCATTCTAAATCCTTACTGACAAAAGCCAAAGGTAGAAACAAATAACCCAAATACTATTTTATGGATTAAACTGATTTCACTTTCTTTAACCAAAATGTTACTGATTTTTGTATAGTTTTTTTAAAGAAGCTGTATCACAGACATTTTCAGCTGAAGAGAATATGTACAGCTATAAAAAGAGGATTAAAAAAAAAAAAAAAAACATGAATTAGACAAACTACAAAAAAATTGAGTAAAACTCAAGATAGCACATTACAGAACTTCATATTTTTATTTTTTTCCCCCTTTTACAACTTAGCAGAGGCAGAAGAACCTTGGCACATATCTGTGTTCCATCTAAGCAGTATTTTGTGCTTTATGTAACTCCTACATCAAATATATTGGGTACTGACATAACTTCTGTCTTAGCACATCCTATAAACCCATACATGCTGAAGGAACATACCCAGATCAGCACATCCACAGACATCCAAGCACTGGTCGGGCTACATCACCGGATATTGACTCCATTCTCTGCAGTGAAAGAACTGCAAGGGAAAGGCTCACTCCTGGCTTCCTCAACAGGCTCTTTCTTTGCAGCAAAAGGTTGTGCTAAAATGCTCATTAGAACTGCAGGAAGGGACTACGTGCCTGATGATAAGTGGTCTGCTGTTCTTGAGACTGTCAGTCACTGATCTTGGAAGACTGAGGAGATTAGAGCTGGTTAATATCGCACATACTCACTAATTCTAAAAGGCAGCACAATGTGACCCAGTCAAACTCATTCACATCACCATTTCTACTTTGCATCCACTAAGGTTGTCATTATTGCTCAAAGATTACAGAAACACTGCTCCTACATATTAGGAAATTAGCACCTGGCTTCTGCAACTCATATTTGTAAATCCCGACTTTTGCAAATCACTATTATCTTACTCTTTCATACAACCACTAATTATTCTTAGTGGAGCAACATGCAAAATAAGCTAGGTGGTGCATCATGGTAGCACCCTTTTTCTCTGAGTTTCCAACCCCAAAACTGATTATGTTTGACTCAGTTAAGTCCCTAAAATGAAAAAGGAATCAAAAAAAGGGAACAAATCACATGAAAAACAATTTGCTGTCAGCTGTCTATTCTGCTTAGGTCTGTGGCTGGTAAAACAAACATTTTCTGGAGATTTTTAACAATTCATACCTTTGCCTCAGTGGAAATAAAGCGTGATCAATCCAGGACAAGATGCACATACGGTGAACATAAACAAACTGCTATATTTAGAGACATTATGCACTATTACAGTACAAACTGAGAAGACTAGATACACATAAGATAGTATTTGATGACGTAAAGCTTAAAGTCCAACACAAGTCCAAAACTACCAAGCTACATTCAAGATCAAATAGGAGACCACTGTCCATATCTGAGATTTCAAGGCAAAACATAATATGGAGGCCAAAAGTGGGAAAGTGCTTTTCTACTCCCCATTCTCTTTGGCCACACACAGGGCTACTCATACCATATAACCATAGGATATCCCAAGTTGAAAAGGCCCCTCAGTGATCAATCACTGAGTCCAACTCCCACATTCAAACACAACTACCTAAAATTCAAACCCTATGACTGAAGATGTTGTCCAAACGCTCCCTGAGCTCTGGCACTCGGGCCGTGCCCACAGCCCTGTGCAGGCTGTTCCATGCCCACGGCCCTGTGGTGCAGACCCTTTCCCTCACCCCCAGCTGCCCTCCCCTGCCACAGCTCCATGCCGTTCCCTTGGGCCTGTCGCTGTCACACAGAGCAGAGCTCAGCGCTGCCCTTCGCTCCCTGTGAGGAGCTGCAGCCGCCATCAGGCCTCCCCTCAGCTGCTCTGCTCTGGGCTGAGCACAACAAGGCACCTCAGCTGCTCCTTTGCCCTCCAAGCCATTCCCCATCTTTGTTGCCTCCTTTGGACTCTCCCTAATAGCTTTATGGCCTTCCAATACTGTGGGCCCAAACCCGCACCCAGTGCTGAATATGAGGCCACACAGCGCAGAGCAGAGGGCACAACCCCTCCTCCCGCCTGGTCTGGAGCACCCCAGGGCACACTGCTGACCCAAATTCAACTAGCTAATGACCAGAACCTATATGTCACTTTCCACGGGGATGTTCTCCATCCCCTAGCCCATACATCAATCCAGGACTGCCCCAATCCAGATGTAGAATCTGGCATCATTCAGCAGGATTCCAGGTCAGCAGGGGGCATTTAGCATGTGCTGCCTAGAAGTGACCTTGTGACTGAAAATCGCTGACATGGAGTGCCAGTCTCACGTTCACTGCACCACAACAGTGAGCTGAGTGTTTACACTCAGAGGCACGCTCAGGAGTTCACACAGCCTCTGATTTCCTGTCATGCTCTCATGGGAGCTCCCACACAAAACCCATCAGCACAGAGAGTGATATGATACTCAGGCTTTGCCTCTTATTTTTAAGGGCAATTCAGCCTCTGTGAAGAGACACAGAAAACGAGTTAGCTTGACTACACATATTGCCCAGTAAGAACTGTTAGAGATGAAGGAAGGTAAAGAGTGATCTAATCTTTTTACTTTAATTCAACCATGCCAAGGAAAATGACTTTCTTGATATCACACCTACTCAGATTAGACGACTGTGATGCCATGGAAAGCACAGTCATTTGAGAATTCACATGAGAAAATGAAACAAAAGATAAAAAATGCACTGTAAGTAACCAATAATTAATTTTATCACTAGAAGAGAGAGTTAAAATAAGTACATTCCTGAAAATCAAACCAAGTTCTGCCTGAGTGTTATTACTGTATAATGTAAAAATTAATTGCTTTTCTCCTTTCAGTTATGACACTGTAATTTAGAAAACCATTCAAATGCTTTCTGTCATTTATAGAAAGATGGACATTTTCATGTGGAAGTGGCTTTTTTATCACAAAAAAATAATACAGATCATAAGAGGGCAGAGTTCACCATGGAGTCAGATTGTTTTAATAGCTATTTGATAATATATACTCCACAAAATAATTTCCAAACAGTTTCTTAGCCCATTAGTTTTCAGCTAATGGAAAGGAGAAGTGAGAATTTTATCTCTAGACTGTTAGACTTATTCAAGACCTGCCACTGAAAACATTTTTGAAATGGCATTTTCATTGGCTTTCTTGAAGAAGAAATCTTAAAAGCTCTGGACCACTTTCACAGTGTTATTGTAAGTTCTCCAATGCACAGCTGTTACTGAGTTAAGAAAGTCATGTCATCTATTGTTTCTCATAACCCATCATGGTCCGTAGTAGCTGTCAAGGCAGCCAATCCAATTCATCTTGAAATCCATCAAAGTCTAAACACATTTTGACAAGCAAACGGGTGGGATATTAGCATCAGAAGAAAGGGAAGACACAATTTGATTCTGAGAGCTCTAGGAGCCTGCAAAGAAATGGGAGCTTAGTGTCAAAGGCTGACTGACTGTGAATAAATCAGCTCTGGGAAAAATTAGAATTTCGAGATCATAAGTGACAGATGTCCCTCATGCTAGAATGACTTTCAGGCCACTTCATTTGAATTTTATTAGGAGAGGAGGAAAAACACAGTTACAGAGCAATAGCAAAACATTTCAAGATGGTGTGTGGTGGCTATAAGATTGATCTGCCATTATCAGGACCATTCATTTCATTCATTTGGTTCAGAATATAAATAAAAGTAGCAGATAAAGAATAAACTCAATATAAAACAAAGGACAGTGTTCTTCCTGGATTTAAAAAAAAAAAGAAAAAAAGAAAAAGGTATATTTTTACAGATTTTTCTAACAGTCGGCAAACACCGTGGCAAAGTGCAGTGGGGAAGCAATGAGCAAGTAGACTTCCTGCACAAAGGATCTCCGCTGACCTGGATGAAAGTGTCTCATGACACCAAAGGGGTCGCAACTTCACACAGTTCCTAGTAAACAGTAAACCTTATTGGTACACGAATACACAGGAGCTGACTCTATAAATTTTTCCTGGCCTGAAAGGGGCTGAAGAAAATTATGGAGTATTCCAGTGGGGTCTACAAGGCACCATGCTCTGGGCACCGCTGCAGTAGGATGTGCTCTCATCCTTGGAGAGTTAAAACTGGGAAGGTATATTGAAGAAAAGAACACTGCAAGGCTATGTTTTTCATTAATCATCATCTGTCAATGTGAGAATCAGGTTGCCTGGAACGGATGCACTTTAGATTTGATCACAACTAGCAAACACAGAGCTCAGTGTCTGAAAGGAAATATTAAACCTAGAGATGGCAGTTCCTCATACCATGGAAGAACTAGAAGTATTACTTCATAGTTAAACAGATCAGTGGGAATGAATGGAGGAAATCCTCACCAACTTCCACAGAACCAGCTGACATTTTCAAATGAACTGTAGTTTGTAAATCAGCATTTTTAAAGTTCTGGCCATTTACTACATGTCCATCTATACATTATAGAATCTAACTTCCTGGGAATATATATGCAGTTTTTTTAATCTTGGCTCTGGACTGGCTTATTTGTATTTATTCACGAATTAATTTAAATCAGTACACTGGAACAAATTCCTGTTGGTACTGTCTAGCTCATCTATCACAATCCTTTCCACTGACAACAGGATTGTTGAGCTGAGGTGCTGGCTCAGACAGCCTGCACAGTCAGTAGTACTGAGCTATAAAAAGCTGGCACTTCCATTTTGCTGGATGTTTTATCATTACAGAGTTGGTGCTTCTTGATAATCTGAATAATAAGTGGTATCTGGAACTTCTTGCAGTATAAAATTTTAAGAGGACTGTATTTGTCAAAAACAATGTTTCATATTTTTTTAATACTGTATTATAATTTTTAATGAAAAAAGCCTTTCACAGCAAAAAAATATTTAAGTCTAAAATAACAAAATATTTTAACACATAACAAGGCAACTATTTCCCAGAACATTTTTCTGAATTCCTAGGGAAGTTTTAGTAAAATGACATATTTAAGGGGAAAACATCCTGACAGAAAAATTATGACCACTTTAGTTAGTGCAGTTTCAGGTGCAAGTTTTATTCTTAAACAAGACCTTTGAATAAAAGTGTAAGGAGAACTAACTGCAAGTCAAAGGCCAGTGAATATCCATGCATGAAAGATGGAAAAGAGCTGTTAGTCTGAAGGAGAACAGGAGATCAGTAAGTAGTACAGGAAAAACACAGCTGCAGAATGTCTGGCAGAGACCCAAATTTCTTTCATGGTTCACTTTCAACCTTCTTTTTTCTTTAAGCTAAGAAAGCAGTAATACCCAATTCAGCATGTTTTTAGCAAGCATGTCAAGTCACAGTTTCTGAAAGACAAGTCCTGCAGAACCTCGGATGGCAGAGAGCAGTGTTGCTACAACAAAAATCTAAGTAATGCTCAGAAGTAAATCATTAAAACAGTCATGTCAGCACATTCTCTGGATGGGTGAGAGAGTCAGGGAGAGACTTGTTTGCAAACATGGCATTTGCTTTGTGCGAGCACCTGGACTTGTTGCCAGGGAGTGCAAAGCAATGTATCCCAGCCGGTTGCTTGGGTGTGGGGACCTTCCAAGGACTAGGCAGACAGCTGGTCCCTGGCCACAAAGCACACAGCCAACAAAAGTTTCAGATGTACCATCTCCATGAAAAGAAAACCTCAGTGAAAGCGCTTGATAGGACCTTTGGAGCAGTCCAGCAGATATGTTAAGGCTTTACCTTCCTAAGTTAAATAATATCTTACTCCATATGTGACTCCACTAATTTTCATTAAACTGTTATGGAGTAACCACGTGTAAAGCTACAAGCAATTGATACCATATAGGTAATTTTCACAATAAATGTATTTCTGATTGCTCCAATAAATAATTGTTGCCAGATAGAGTGATGTAAAATGAGTTTCCATAGAAAGCAGAACATTTGTGATCTTGTTGTTTTGTTGTTTAGGGATACTATCATAATATGGAAAATCTGACTGCATGCAAGTGAAGATTCCAGTGAAAGAGAGAAATGGAGAAATAGAGCAAGGAAGGAGGGAAGGGAAGGGAAGGGAAGGGAAGGGAAGGGAAGGGAAGGGAAGGGAAGGGAAGGGAAGGGAAGGGAAGGGAAGGGAAGGGAAGGGAAGGGAAGGGAAGGGAAGGGAAGGGAAGGGAAGGGAAGGGAAGGGAAGGGAAGGGAAGGGAAGGGAAGGGAAGGGAAGGGAAGGGAAGGGAAGGGAAGGGAAGGGAAGGGAAGGGAAGGGAAGGGATAAAAAAGAAAGAAAGGAAGAGAGAAAGAGAGAAAGCTGACTAAAAATTAGCGTGAAATGTAAAAAAACAACAGAGTGTTAGTATAAGAAGTAGAGCAGCAGGGCTCTCCCTCTGGTATCTGGGTAGTGCCATACAACAAAAATACCAAGGATTTGGTTGAATAAGAAAATTAAAAACCCCAAAAAATTAAAAATTAAAAATCCAAGAGGCCAATCTCATTCAGCTTTCATACATCTAAAGAGCTGTATGGATATTATACAGCCACAATTGTTCATACAGTAAATGAGCATCCAAAGTAAGAGGCTGTAGTTCACAGATTTAGAATGCTGTAATAAATACAAGCTATCAAATTTTGGGGGTTGGACCAGGCGACCTCCAGAGCTCTCCTCCAACATAACCATTCTGCAATTCTGTGAAATCACAGTAAACCAAAACACACAAATGAGTCTTTGCATAAATAGGACAAGCACATAACAATTGTAAAGTCAGGACAGACGTTTTAATTTGTCTCTGGGTGCTGACTTAAGGAAATATCATGATTTGTGATTTACTTACATCGAAAAAGAGAGCTTTCTCTTTTTCTCTCATAGAATCATATAGAATGGCTTGTGTTGGAAGAGACCTCAGGAATCATTACGTTCCATTACATTCCAACCCTCCTGCCACAGGTAGGGCTGCCAGCCGCTAGATTAAGTACTCGATCAGATTGCTCAGGGCCCCATCCAACCTGGTCTCGAACACCTCCAGGGCATCCACAGCCTCTCTGGGCAACCTGTTCCTGCACCTCACCACTCAGTAAAAAATTTTCCCGTAACATTTAAATCTCCCCTCCTTTAGTTTAAAACCATTCTCCCTTGTCCTATCACGATCTACCTGTGTAAAAAGTTGATTTGCCTCCTGTTTATAAAATCCCTTTAAAATACCAGAAGGCCACAATGAGATCGTGCAGCCTTCTCTTTTGCAGGCTGAGCAAGCCCAGTTCCTTCAGTCTATCTTCATAAGAAAGGTGCTCCAGCCTCTAGCAGTCATTTTCTTTGTCCTCCTCTGGACCCTGTCCAACAGCTCCACATCGTTTCTGTGTTGCAGGCCCCAGACCCGGATGCAGTACTCCAGCTGGGGCCTCATGAGGGCAGAGTAGAGGAGAGCAGTCACCTCCCTCGCCCTGCTGGCCACCCCTCTTCTGGTGGAACACAGGATACCATTCGCCTTCCAGGCTGCAAGTGCACAATGCTGGCTCATGGTAAGTTTTTCGTCAACCAGAACACCTAAGTCCTTCTCAGCAGAGCTATACTCAATTATTTCTTCTCCCAGTCTGTACATATATCTGGGATTACCTTTACCCATATGCAAAACCTTGCACTTTGCTTTGTTGATTAAGTACTAAATTAAAATTATTTTGTTATTCTCACTGCAAGGATGAAAAAAAAAAAATTATTTTATGCTTTGAAATAAAGATAAAAATACTTTGAAAAGAGCCTGAAAGGTCATCTGTTTACCACAAAGCCTTCTGAAACATTTTTTTTTCTTACTGAAAAACCACTGAGATACCTAAGCAGCTTAAAAACTGCAGCAGTCATCTAGGTTGTATCCCTTCAAGTGCCATTTAAAGTAACCAAGAAAAGTAGTGAGATCAGAGCAGAGTCCTCTAAAAAAAAAAGAAATCTCTTTAAGTGGGATGCAACTCCAATATAAACTAAATAAACACATGTGACAGAAAAATAGGGAGATACATAAACTAGTTACTGCTGACTGTTTCTGGGACTCTGTTCACAGCACTGACTTACTGGTCCAACACTGAGCATCCAACTATTGAAAAGAATTCCAAAATGAGATATTTGAGTGACCCGAGCAGGGCATGAAGTTTTCAAAGCTCAGTCTACTTTTTCTACCCAGTAGAAAATTAAGGACTTGAGCTTGAGATAACAGTATTGCCATGTCGCTTCTGTCAAAATCTATGAAAGCAAGGCAATTATGACCTCTCTGAGTATGTGCGACCTTACATTTTGGGGGAAAAAAAAAAAAAAAAAGAGTATCTAGCAAAATCACATGATGCTGAGCTTTGTTTAATTCCATAATTATTCACAAAAACTCTTGGAAAGTACTTACAAAATCAGTGACTCAGAAGAAATTGCCTCTACATTTTTATTCCCATATCTGCAGCACTGTGTTTACACCAGGTCTCCTGCACCTTGCTATCAACATTTTATCTCTCATTTACTTACTATTCAATAAACAATTTACCTCTAGCTACTGATCTTTCCTTTTAATTGCCTCTCAAAAAATGAAAATTCCCACTGTGTTAGTATGCTGACACTTGGTCTTCAGGGTCTGACTCTACACAGCTTTAAGGCAGAGAGGGTCACTCTCCTGAGTGGCAGCTGGGCACTACACTGACTGAATTCATAACTCACCTGTAGTGACTCAGCTTGATGGTACAGAACAAGCATTTGAAAGTAGAGTTTCTTCCTAAGCTGGCTGCTAAACCTGCCTCCAGCAAGCTCCACTCCCTGACACCTCTCCTCTGAGAAAGCCACAGGTATACAATACCTGTCCAGGTAAGTAAGTGAGTTTGTTTGTTTGTTAATGTACAATTAGGAAAACTAGGAGTCAACACACTCCTCTTCAGAGTCATTTACAGCAGATTCAAGAAGAGCAGAAGGTTGTCAAGAAGCTGGGACTCTGTCCCAGGGCAGAAGACACCTGAAAGGGATGGAGAGGTTCAGGGGAGGAAAGAATATGGCACAAACCTCTTTCAAAAGATAAACAACCATGCCACAAGGAAGTTCAGAGTTAAAACCTCTAACTCTTCATGCAGCATTTTCTTTTCATAATTACAGGCTCGGGTGACTTTGAGGATATATTCTGAAAAACAAAGTCCCTCTTGGTTTTAAGTAGGTTGAATACATCAGTTCATACAAAATGAGAAGCACCAGTTTGCTTCTCTTGGGGCAATATTGTTTCAAGGGGAAAATGAAGCAGAAGTATTTTTATTGGTGCCAAAGAGCAGTGCGAAAGAGAAGGTGAAAACATTACTGCTGTCAGAATTGATTATATTTTGAAAAGAGCCCGGAATTAGGTATGTTGTAAGTGTAAGCAGCAAAGCACAGGCGGAATTTCTCAAGCCATATCCCGATCATCTGAATTGTATATGTGCCACCTTTAAGCAGAAATTTGGTAGGTAAATATCAGTGTGATTAGGATTGACTATTTTTGATTACTGGCTCTTAAAAATTCAGAAAATTATTATTTCACTTAAGAAATCTCCAAAGTATCTCCAAAGAACCCAAGCACACACTTTCAATATAAGCACAAAGTATTAAGTGTGTCAGTGCATAAAGCTGGAATCTCACTTTGCAGCAAAAAGCTTTCCATGAATTCAAGGATATGCAAGAAGGCACTCTCATCCAAGTCTTTGTGAAGGTCTATTCTAGAAGACAATTTCACATGGGATGCAGTGAACTCAATATAGGGCACACTAGTTGAGGTAACTCTCTTCTGAAACGCTGAAGGAAGACGCAGAGTAGGAGGACAAGTAATATTTTAAATTACTTGGAAACATTAAAACTAGTGTTAAGTGATACTGGTACCATTTACAGCTCCGGTTCTTTGAAAGCAGGGTGAGAGATGACACAGACAAAAGCAGTGTTTCCAAATTGGGAAGCAGGATATTAAAGCAGCTACGTGAGCCCTGCAGCAAGAGTCTTTCAGAAAATATATGGAAAGTTATTCCCCAGTTTAATAACTATTTAATAACGATTATTGTCATCATAATATAGCTGGAGTGAAATTAAGGATTAGATATGGGCGTTTTCTAAAAATCCTCACTTTTCTGATTCAAACTGAACTAAGCAACTTCACTGACGTGAATTTCCTCAATTGCAGTGTCACAATTTCCTACAGCATCTCAGGCAAAGCTTGTAAATAATTTAGGAAAATACTCACTTGTCTGAGGAATACCACTTAACCCTGTTTGGAAGGCATAATTGAACTTTTCACAATACACAGGACTTTAGATGTTTCTTTCTGAACAAAAACTCCTCTCTCATCACACACATATACACATAAGTCCTTCCAAATTAATGCTCTTACCTTGTCTTTATTTTCAGAGTCAGAATCCTCAAGTTTGGTCCGAATAACAAAGGGAGTAGATAACCTCAGGAGGACTCGTTCAAATGTGGCACTGATCTTAGGAGAAACTATGTCGAAGCAGTCTTGGAATTTCAGAGTTTTATGGGTATCACATCTGAGCTGCTTCCTTAGACCTTCTCCCAGCTGAAGAACAAACATGTTTTGATCAAACATCAGGTGAAAGGGGAATGCTCTGCAGAAGGTGCTGATACTAATCCTCAGATCTAAGGGAGACTGGGAAGTTCCCGATGGAAGTGCTTTTGTGATATTTGCATTTTCGTGTTCTTTGATAAGGAAAGTCAGACAGCTGCAATTACCTGGGTTCGTCCCCTCTGAACACAGTTTATCATTAGTGACTTGTTCTACTTCCACGTCCAATCGGTAAATTTTCTTTGCTGCTGCCTTTATCATTCCCACCATTGCAAACCCTACAATCTGATGTGGGTGAAAGTAATGAAGCATGAGATTGCCTTCAGGGAGCTCTTTGCATAGGAAAGATGGGGATTCCAGGGTGGCCTGTCTTCCAAATGAAGTTCTAATGTGCTCCAGCAAAGCATCAAAGCCATTGAAGAAGTCTTGAAGGGTCCCACCTACAGCTCGAAGAACTCTTTCATTCTCATCAAAGCAGATATTGAAGAATTCCTCCCCAAATTTTTCTTGCATTTCCTCAAATTTCAGACCTATAGGACAACAAGACACTCATGTCAAATACATGTATCACTACTGTGTCACATCATCCCTTTGTTGTTTGTTTTCTCAATATTTTTCCAAGCGATTTAAGAGTATTTTTTTCACTATTTATCTACCCATGGAACCACTGTTTTCCGTGGTAGTTAGGAATGCCTGAATTGTAGCCTTGGATGCCTGAAACACACAGCTTCATTCCAGTAGTCATTTTTGTCTGCCATTTCAATCCCTCGTGCTTTCAGCTCCACATCCTAGCCAGCTAAGTGTGAGGTTTACACTTGTCTCCTCTTCCCTGCTGGAAGGCAGAACATATTATAATTTCCCTAATTTTTAACTTTCCCTAAGTGTACGTCACATGTAGTCTATTGTGCAAATACACCCAGCCAAGGGTGCATACCAGCCATTGCTGATGCAGACATGGGAGAGGTTTCTGCTCTTGTTTGCTGTTTCTCATAGGACCAAGCTTTTACCAGCTTGAATAATGAGTTACTGGAATGCTAGTTTCAGCTTTCATGAAAAGTGCAAAGTGAGACCACTGGTTTTCAATAAGCAGTGCAAAGCCATACGCTTAAGTAGCTGGATTGGTGGTGGTGGTGTTTTTTTCTACAGACAAAATACTTTCCTCATTATAGATATGGGCACTGCAAGAAAATAGAAAGAATTGTTACTTTTTTGTTGCCTGAAAAGAAAAACAATGCTTCACTATTTTGAGCTTCTACATTCATCTATCTTCCAAAAAATCCATGCCCCTTAGAACTTTCTAAAATGCTATTAGTTGAGACAGGTCTGTTATATCTCTAACTGTCACTTCAAGTCTCCATCAGGGCAATACAAAAGGTTTTGATTTACAGAAGTGATAAGGCTGGTATTGCACAAGAGAAAGAAAATATCTGTAATAGCTGTCTCTGGTTATAAATTTTTATCAAAAGCTACCCGTTTTTTATTTACTTTTTAAACTAGAAAAAATATATATTTTTGAGATGGTTATTGAACATTTTCTTCTGTCTTATTTTAGGTAGGATATGCTCTGTTAAGTCTCATCTGACACTAACCCTCTATCACGTAGCATAGTTACAAAATTCATCAGCTATATTTGTGTTTTACTAAGCTGTGGTAGAAGAAAAAGAAGTATAAATAAGCTGTATTTGAATTACAAATATCCTACAAGAAATAAATTACACAGTTCCTCCAGTGTATTGAATTTATTAAATTGTAGCGAACCAGTTGAACTCCTTAAAATTGATCCCGAGTTCTAACAGAAATGAAGAGCAACTATCTCATTCCTCAGGGCTCAATAGGCCCTTTATTTTAATATGTATTCAACATGCTTTATAACACTGATAAGGTCCCAATGGATCACCAAACTTCTTACTGTTTGTTTAGATTACTTGTAGGCTTTACAATTTGGAAGAATAGTGTGAAAAGAGATTTTCATGCCCTAGAGGTATAACAGGACAGAAGTCATTCATCTGTCATTTGCTGACAATAACCTTTGATCATCTCAAGGGACGGCCCATGCACATAGACAGAGATACAATGATCAGTATTTACAGGGGATTAGTATATTCCATACCTTTGCAAACCATCTGCAATGAGAGTTTTGTTTGGTCCTTCAACATGATTGATAGCACATTAAAATTCATAAAATTACATATATAAACAAGAAAACATGACAAAGCAATAGGAATAGTTTCGGAAAGTTCATCTGAAGGCCATTACTCATAATGAACTTTGCTCACCAAACTAGGTTATTACAGTAATATTCCCAGGATCTTTTGTGTCCACAGATGGTCAGATCATCAACTAACCCAAAAGAAAGTACCTCTGATACATAATGCCTGCTAATATCCCAATTCAGAGAACAGCATGCCAATTACTGACTCATTATTACTACACCAGCATAAAAAAGTAATGTAGCATTTTCCATAAAAATTCTCACTATAGCCACAAAATAATTAAATTCTAACCCATATCCAATATCAGCATTGGATATTAATAAGAAGAATTTAAGAAGTTATCGTATTCATGTTTATACACAAACATATATACATGTAAATCTTATTTTTCTTTAGAGTCAACTGTGAGTAGCTTCAAAAGAAGCATGGTTGTGGAAGTGAGCACTCGCAAGTCTTTAGCAGGAGCATCCAAGGTTGTAAGATTGCAGAGGTCCTAATAGTATGGGAACACAATTATGCAACATCCCATAGCGCAGCACGGGTGAAGAAGCTGTCTTTCAAGCATATTATAACATTACAGTTAAAACAGTAATTTGCACTAGCACCACTGACCAAAACCAGGGTATGTAGGACTAGTAACCCAATACCCCATACTCTACTGCTACATAGGTAAGTCTCATCTTACAGTCAGTGAAAGGAGTTTTCTTAGTATTTGGCCTAAGATTTTGTTGACTATCTTAGATTGGTCCGTTGTTTGCTCTAGAGGACTGACTGTTCAGTCTGGACATAACATATTAACTCCAAGCAACATGAATTATCCAATTGTATTCAAGTCAGTGATCTGACTCCAGGATGTGCCACTACTTTTAAAAACATTTTAGTTCTGAATTGAGTTACACATAGTACCAGCAGAAAATTAGATTAACTCAGAATAGAAAAATGTGTACACTCAAGCTAGACCAAACTGCTGGTCTGTTTTAGTCAGGAATTTTATCTCTAATAATAGACATGATGAAATACTGAGAAAATTAAATAAACACAAACAACCTCCTAAAACAAACATCCTGCATGCAGAAATGTGATGAGGAAGGCCAGGGCCCATTTGGAATTAAATTTGGCTACAGATGTCAAGGGCAACAAGAAGGGCCTCTTCCAATACATCAGCAACAAAAAGAAAACTAAACACTCCCAACCATTTTGAAAGATCATAGCAATCAGGAAAGGTGCCTGAGTACTACAAGAAAGCAAATGTCACCCCAGTCTTCAAAAAGAGCAAGAAGAGTGATGCAGTGAATTACAGGCCAGTCAGCTTCACTTCCATTCCTGGAAAGGGGATGGCACAGCTTATCTTGAAGGCCATCTCTAAGCATGTGGAACACAAAGAGGTGATCAGGAATAGTTAGCATGGATTCGCCAGAGGAAACCTGATTGCCTTCTACAGTGAGACAACTAGCTGGACAGATGTAGGAAGAGCAGTGGATGTTACCAACCTGGACTTAAGCAGGGATTTTGACACTGTCTGCCTTAATATTATTACAGGCAAGCTCAGGAAATGCATGCTAGATGAGTGGACAGTGAAGTGGATTGAGAATTGGCTGAATGGCAGAGTTCCAACAGCTGTGGTCAGTGGCACAGTTTAGTTGGAGGCCCATAGCTGATGGTGTCCTCCAAAGATAAATACTAGGTGCAGTGCTGTTCAACTTCTTCACCAGTGACTTGGATGAAGGGTTAGAGTGCCTCCTTAGAAAGTTGGCAAAGGATAGTTGGCCGCTGGGAGGAGTGGCCGATACACCAAAGCGCTGTGCTGCCATTCAGATAGCTCTTGATTGTCTGGATAGATGGGCAGGGAAGAAACTCAGGAAATTGAACATTGGCAAGTACAGAGTCCTGCACTTTGGGAGGAATAATGCCATGTACCAGTACAGGCTGAGTGCTGACCCAATGGAAAACAGCTTTGTGGAGAAGGACCTGTGGGTTCTGATGGATAGCAAGGACCATGAGCCGGAAAGATGCCTTCATGGCCAAGGCCCAGTGGTATCCTGAGGCACATTAGGAAGAATATTGCCAGCAGATCAAGGGAGGTTGTCCTTCTGCACTACTCAGCTCTGATTAGGCCATGCATGGAGTACCGCAACCAATTCCAAATACCACAGTACAAGAGGGACAAGGAGCTTCTAAAGCAAGATGAGCAAAGAGTTATTAAAATGATCATAGAACTGGAGCATCGCTCATATGAGGACAGGTTGAGGGAACTGGGCCTGTTTAGCCTGGAGTAGATAAGGTACAGGGGAGATCTAATCAATGCATATTTAAAAGAAGGATGTCAGGAGGATGGGGTGAGGCCAGACTCTTCTCAGTGATGCCCATTGATAGGATGAGAGGTGATGGGCACAAAATGAAACAAAGAAAGTTCTGTCTGAACACCACGAAAAAATTTCTTACTGTAAGGGTGACAGAGCAGAACAAGCTGGCCAGAGAGGTTGTGCCTCCTTCCCTGGAGATGTTTAAAACCTCTCTGGACATAACACTGAATAATGTGCTCGGTGATAGATCATCTCCAGAGGTCCCTTTCAACCTCAAGCAATCTGTGATTCTATGATTTTGTTGCCTTCAGTTAAAGAAAAAAAAAAAAAAAAACAACCCTTGAATATTTTTGTATTAGCAGATTTTTGGCATGAGTATAATCTTGTCCTAAACAGTCTTTTCAACACAAAGCCAGGTGGCAGTTCCAGATTCCAAAGTATAATTTAAAAATAGTAGGAAAAGCGACATTTATTTCTCAATAAAAGAAAGAATTTTATGTGTACAGGCTAATGCTGAAGGTACATTAGATGCATGATTTGGCTTGTAAGTGAGCCTAGTGGCTTCCTCCTTTGTCTGGGGAAAATGAGGCTGAGGGGAAACCTTATTGCTCTCTTCCAATACCTGAAAGGTGCTTAGAGAGAGAGCGGGGTTGGTCTCTTCTCACTGGTGACAGGTGACAAGATGAGGGGAAATGGCCTCAAGTTGTGCCAGGGTAAGTTTAGGTTGGATATCAGGAAAAACATCTTTACAGAAGGGGTTGTGAAGCACCAGAATAGGCTCCCCACGGAGGTGGTTGAGTCACCATCCCTGGATGTGTTTAAAATCCATTTGGATGTGGTGCTCAGGGACATGATTTAGCAGAGGGTTATTAGTGCAGTATGATTAGGTTGTGGTTGGACTCAGTGATCTTTAAGGTCTTTTCCAACCTGAGCAATTCTATGATTCTATTCTATGATTCTAGTACCAGTATCTAATTACTGTAAAAAGACTTTGATCTTATTTGATTATCATAACCAATTTATATCATCCTGGAAACTCGGGCAGTATTTTTCATATTATCATTTTACTGCCTTTATTCAAACACAATAACATCATCTTATGCCTTTATGTATGACTCTGACACAGCTGTAAAATTTGCACTATACTTCCCTTATAGCATCATCTAGGGCCCCCATAACTTACATTTCATAAAATAAAAATGAGAGTTATTGTTAAAAGTATTCCTCCTGCTTGTTCACCATAATACTTGTTTTATTGAATTCTTAATGGGGCATTTTTTTCCTTGATAAAGGTGTTGAAGTTTTCCTCCAACAAATTATGGTTAGAAATATTATATTAAAAAAATTGTAATTAATACACTCAGTGAGGACTCAATCACCTGTGCTCAGGCTACCCGTAGAATATTATGCACCAAATTACTGACACAGAAAGCTCAATTCATCTATAAAGAAGAGGCAGCATTCTTTTTCTTTTCCTTCATATAGTACTTTCAGTAGCAGCTGTGGGCAAAAGCAAACTGCCTGGAGCACGGCAATCATTGTGTTCCCCCCTCACTGAGTAGTGAGTGGAAACCTCACTACTTCTATTTGCACGGAGTTTATCAAAGAACTACAATCAGTAAACTGATGTTTCCTAAGAATAAGGCAGATATGGTTTGCTTTGTATTAACCCTAGAGATCAAATAGCAGTAAAAACAGTTTTAAATTTGCTTTTGCATTAAATCTATGTCTTTGAATCCACATAGAGAGGAGAACTTCATTTCTTGGAAAGAATAAAATGGTAATGAAATCTAAAAACATTTCCCATGAAATGCAAAGTCATCTCTCGTAGTTCCTCACATGTATAAAACGCTCAATTCAGATGATTAAATATATAAATCTAATGTTATAAATACAAAAATCTAAACCTACTTGAAACTTCATTAGGCATCCAAGACATCTACAAAAGGACTAATATATAGTTAAATCTGCCAGGATAAGAGGCTTATGGAAGACCTACATATTTTGAAGGTTTAACATAGGCTACACTGGATACTCCACAGCACCTAAAATAATGACAAACTCCTACAGTTAGTCAATGAATCATGCCCAAAATGTCTTCTACTTTATAAATAAACTTCTACAAGATGGTAATGTACATCATAACTTCAAGCTGCTCAATACGGTACTGATAGTACATCTGCTTTCCAACAATAAATAGTTCTGGTTTGAGAACAGCAGAAAGTCTAAGGCCATTTGGTATCAACATTTGTCCTTTTCTAATTTAGATGTATTCATCTCAGTTTTGAAATCACATTAACTATGTGGGTTTTGTTTAGATTACTTTTGTGTTGCCAGTGCAGTGTAATATCTGCTAAATAAAAGGAGCCTTATGTGTAAAGCTTCGACCCCCCTGAGGATGCAGTTCCAAGTATTACTAAAATCCATTAATCTCTCCAGTCCTCTGGGCCATGTAACATTTCCTTTTACACCATTTGTAAACCAACAACTTTAATTATAAATCAAGCTGTGTATCCTAAATTAGTTGCATCCTAATGACTATCTGCAGTTGTTAGCTCAAAGGAAATGGAAAGTGAAACGAATTTATGTGCTTTAAATATATAAGCATTTACAATTTTCAGGCATCTGTTCAGCAGACAATGTGCCAAGCCTTTGTCCATCTTTTCCATTTACATCACTTGATCTAATCTCATCGTAGGCTGATATCTGTCCTGATATCTTCTTTTCAATGCATTTCCTGTCTTCTCAAATGCAGTAATTGTCAGCAACAATGTGCCACTATCGTTAAATAGTTACCAGAAAGATCTCAAATTTATTCCTTTTTAACTAGAAGATATATCGAGATTTTCTTAGTTTCAGAAAGGAAACACAGACATTCCATTTTGACAAATGTACAAAGAACAAAAGACTTTTATGGAATTATGTGGGCTAAATGAAGGAACAACCCTGCCGGTTATATCTAGAAATGACATGATTTGCTCAGTATAAAGAAGCCTAGAGCTCATATATTCTTTGGTGGTGACAAGCAAATTTCACCAAGAGAAAAAGCTCTCTGAATTCACAAACAGTGAATTTCACCTCCTCCTCAGCATCTCAGGGAGGCTGAATCTAGGTATGCAATTTATCTTCCTGATGGGACAGGGCTACAGTGTGGAATTCCACATACCATATCACCAGAAGATCCATGTCATATAGTCCTTCACATGGAAGATGCCCAAAAAGTTATTCACTTAGTAATGACAGAGGCGCAAAGTCCTCACACCACTAACAGAAGCAAGATCAAGAAGGTGAGTTTTATTACTTGTCTCTAAGTTTAAAATATCTAACAGGAAAACTTTGTACAATGAATTTAAGTCCACATGTGGAGCTAACTTAGCTGCCATTGATGTAAGCTGTGCATTCTTTAAAGAAAAATTAGATTTGTGCTTTAAGGTTTTAAAAGCCAATTTTTTAGAACAGATTAAAAACAACTTGTGTGTTGCACAAATTAATTAACTGAATAAAAGATGGAAGGAAATGCAGTAGATATCCATATAATATGCTTGATCATACAAATCTTGTCATTACTCCTGAAATAACTTCAGTTTAACAGCAAAAATCTGCTCTGAACAGAATCTAACTAGTCAGCTAAAGGCATTATCTGGGTCAACAGGATAAAACATACCAGCATTTATTCATTGAAACATTTTATTTCAAAATGCTCTCTTTGAGGCTAGGATTTTTATTTTGCCCAGTTTCCAACCTACTGTTACTTATTTTTCCTTTGGATGATATGCTTATGAAGGACACCATAAAAAGTATGCATGCACCAATTAAAGAAAGCAGAGCCCATCACAAGCTGTTGGCACTATTATGAAAAGAACACTGAGTTAAATTAAATATTCCAGTCACAGAAGCTGTCACCAGAAGAGAAAGCTGTACCACTGATCTGGTATCAAACATGGTTCACAGCATTTGAGCATGATGGACGTGGCTCCATTAATTACTGCAGATTAAAGCAGGAATACCTCTATTGATGTCTAGACTTGTAGCAGGAATAACTTACCAAGAAGATGAGAAGAACCAGGCCCTTCCACTGCAGGAAGATGGTGTTGAACTTTTGTCATGACTTGACAGGAGGGAAATTCCAGTGTTCATACATGATAAATTGCATGCATTGAGCTGGGAGTCATGCAGCCAGTACTGTGCTGTGAGCAGTGTGTGCACCAGGACCACAGTGCAAAGCATGTGCTCACAGCCTTCTAGGCTTACTAATGATCTCAGCATTCACTATCTTCTGATGAATAAGGAATGCCAAATGACTATTTTAGAGGCAGTTTCAGGGTCAGGAGAGGTGATTTGTGTTGGCATTATCTAATGTAAGAGATCAGGAGGTTGCTGCCAAGCATCTGTAAGAATACACTTCCCTGCAGCCCTAGACAGTGAATCCTTGCTACCACTCTCATAAATAACTCGAGTGCTAGATTTGGTTCAACAGTTTCTCTAGCCTCCACCACAGATAGATTCATTCTCGTCTCCTGTCAGCAGTGCCAATTGCTCCAGATACCCATCTCAGTAGTAATGTACTTCTTACTCAGAAAATTCTCTCACTAACCCCTATTCAACCAGAAAAATAACTGTATGTGAGAATTAGTTATGCAGTCTACAAAGGAACTAACTGTTACAATAAAAAACTGGTTTTATTGCTCAATCCCTGCAAATTTATTTCCAACAAAACCCTTTTTACTAATTCCCAAAGACAGTAACATCCAGATGCTGCTTATAAATTGTGATCCCAATGATCTGCCCCTAACACAGACTGTGAGGATACCACTGAAAAACCAGCCACACATCACCACTCAGCCATGCTAACAGATCAGGACTAACATATTGATTTAAAAGCACTCTGAAGCCAAAAGTATTTGTAACTATTTTTAGAACACATATATTCTTTCATGGTGAACTGAGTACTGAAAATTTAATTTGTCAGGGGGTTATTAACAGTATTAATATGTATGTGTTATTGCATAAAATCATTACTTTGTTTTTGTCCTGCCTTACAATTCATAGCATTTATTTCTGAGAGTTAGTAATCAATCATTTAAAGATGCAAACAAAATATGCTGTAATTAATTCTGGACATATTTACAATTTAGTGTGTTCTCTTAGTGGCCCAAACATGGAAGGTGCCAAGCACAGCCTCTTCCCACAGCTTTGAATAGCAGCTAAAGGCACTCAGAACCTCCCTGAAGGTGCTTATCATCTTGCAGAATAAGGCACTTGACAAAGGAAAAAACACTTTGATCCCTGAGAAAATATTCATCTCTAAACAAGAACACAAAAGTTGTTTCACAGAATGCACCACATCTGTTTAACAGTTTGAGATAGAAAAGACTGACACACAAATCAGATAGCCTCAGGAAGGAATTTCTTGTCAGGAAGATACAGTGGTCCACACTGCAACATGGGTAGACTATAACCTTATTCTCCTGACACAGAAAGTACATCACATCTTTAATTTACTTATTGGATGATCTTAAAGATCCCTTCTAACCCAAACCATTCCCTGATTCTATGATTCTGTGAATTATCATCTGAGGTCAGACTTCAGTCGTGTGTCTCCTGTTGAAGAAAGAATTCTAGCTGCATAATGCCATAAAAAGTCTGCAGCTTTATCCTGTATACTACCAGGTCAAAGGGGACTTTCAATGAACCAAAATTACATCTTGGGCACCTTCCACCCTAATTTCAGCAGCTTACTGAAGGCTCCAAAGGAAAAGCAAAGAAATTTTAAACATTAGAAGTTTTTGTCATGACTTGACAGGAGGACAAGTCCTTTAACCAAGCCTAAGGGTTAAAGCTTGATCTGTAAAGTTTACTTTAAACAAGGAAGATAGTCATTTTCATAGAGGTGAAATAGTTAAAACAACTCCAAATCAATAAATTACATTCTCAGCATCAGGCTCTGCATTGGGCTCTGCACTTCTTATACTTATTTTTCTACTGTCAGGAAGGACACGGTTTTGTGGGCAATATTGATGGTAGATGGTACATCCTGCACTGTGTTTCTCCAGCCTTCTATCCACCATTCCTGTAAATTCTGAGAGCATCTGTTGTTCTGCAGAAATCCTACGACACTAATTGAGACAATTCCAAGACTCACACCTGCATAGATGCAAATCTAATCTGACTTAAAACCTTTAAAATTTCCACATTCAACTTTCCCTGACATCAACCCTCTAAAACACAATGCACCTCCACTGAAAAATCATTCTAGTTTGCCTTAAAGGCACAAAATACGTGTAGAAAAGGACATGATATATCAGCTACTTGTGTAGCTGCTTACTTCCTGAATTTTCTTTGTTGGAACAACAATGCCTTTGTTCTTTGTTGGTGATAAGATGGTCAATAAACTTTTCAAATGAAGTAAACAAATTCCCTTAAAAAAATGCATACCAAGTACATTAGCTGTACACTGGAGAATTCCTGAGACATCTTCAGTTTCTTCATTGCCAGAGCAGTCTGTGTAGGTGCACCTGTTTGATATATTGTGAAAGTTCTTCTCTGCATCCCTGTACCTAGAGTAAAAAAGTAAATATATAAATATCATCTCTTTATACAAATGTAAGAAAAATACCTTTCAGAAATGGTAATAAATGATATGGCTAACCCCCCCATCTCTTCCCTCTTCCCATCAATCCCTTTCATACATATTCTCACACAGATGACACTGGATTAATAGCATGTGGGATTATACCAGAATCTGAAATATTATCTCCAGTGAGAATAAATACATGAGAAAGAGTTTCCAAAGGGTTCAGGCATGAGGGAAGTGTATCAGGCATATCTGTCACATGTCATCCCTGCTGCGATGCTCTTAACAAAGTTGCACAGCAAACTCCAAGCAAGATGTTTATGAGACAATGGAGAATAACTAATAAGAAGAATAAATCTTCTATGTCACATTACATTAGTATTGCAAGAATAAAACCTAGCTTTCTCTGTGGATTATCTTCTGAAGAGATGAAATTTGTTTAAAGCCTGGTAGAGAAAAATTAAAAAGAATCCCACCACTGCTGAAATGTACAGAGCTGTGCTCAGGCCAACAGGAAAGAACTGACATCTAAATTATTCTGTTTGATTTAGCTTTGCTGCATTGTTTTCCCTTAATTCAACAGAAACAGAACAGAAGCTGATACGACGTTTAAAACAAATCTTTATGCAGGTGATAATGAGGACAGAGGAGCCAATACAAGTGAAGAAAATATTACAGCACAGTTACAGTGCTCTTGGCAAAATATGCAATTGATTTAGCTCAGTGCTCAGAGAAAAGATTCTTTAAATGAGTATTTTATTAACAGTTTTGCTGTGCTTTCACACTTTGTTTATACTTCATAAATCATGAACAGCACTAAGGACTGGACTTCTCATCTGATCATGTCCTGAAAAGCCCAGCACTGGTTTGCCAGCACCCATGGAAAAGGCTGTGATGGATTCAGAGCTGCCCATCAGGTTACTCCAACAACAAACTGGTCTTCCATGTGGAGCAAAGCAAAGGCTGATTGTACGCTCTACAGTGACCATTCACAGGGGTCCCTGGTGACACCAGGCCATGTCAAAGGACAGCAGCCTTTATCCTGCTTCAGCAGCAGGCCTGGTCCTGTCCCAGTGCCTGAGCTGAAAGTCACAGCCCAAAGCCACAACCAAGCAGGAGATCAGGCCTCTGCAGGCTGCACCACAGGCTTCCTGGAATGGCACCACGGCCATTCCTCACTTCTGCTCTTGAGGAGGACAGGGGATTTAATAAACATTTATGGTGTACAGGGTGTCATTACAAAGGTACTGGCTGTGGGGCTACATGGGCCTCTGTGAGGAAAGGCTGGGTCTGCCCCATACTGAGCATGGCTTGAGCCCAGCAGCCATGTTGACGGTGCCTCTGGGAAAGCATGTTTAATAAAGGGCAAAAAAACACCTGGTGATGTGAGGAATGAGACAAAAGAGTGCAAGAAACAGCTGCATCAGCAGCAGGGGCAGCAAAGGAGGATGGATAGGAGGTACCCCAGATATTCCCCTATGGCTGGTGGAGGACTCTACTTTGGAGCAGGGGGATATGCCAAGGAGTGTTCATGTTGGAGCAGAGCAACAGTGTGCAAAGTTAGGAGCTGTTAGCTGTTATGACTGACCTCAGCCCCCACTGCCAATGCCCTCCATGGATCAGAGGGAGGAAGGAAAGGAGGCAGGGATAAAGGAGTGAGGTTGAGCCTGGCAGAAGGCAGCCCACCACAGTGCGTCTCAGCGCAGCACAAATATAAGACATCTCCTACAGACAGATTCTACTTTCACTGCGATTTACTTAAATCTATACAAGTGTTCATAAACTTGAGTTGAAGTGCATTGTAAATCACAGGAATTACAGGTTTCCAGAGTGTCCTGTTCTTACACTCTGTCCATTGAAAGAAGAATATCTAAACCACATGTGGCCATAAATTATAGGCAGCATTGTTTTTGCACACATGCTTTTCACAAGACTCTGTCTCACCCACTGAAGTCTCCTGACATGAGGCTTCACACAAACTTTTTCACAACTGAAAATATTAGCAGCCAGAAGGTTTCTCCCTTTCTTTGTCCCACGGTGGACATCATAATTACCTGCCAAGACTGGCTCCCTTCTCTTGCTCTCAGGCGCTATCCAGGCATGATAACACTGCACATGTCACCTACCAAGCTAGGCCTCCCTTTGAATTTTAACCAAACAATGAAAAACAGGCAAAGGACAATTTCCTCCAGTGTGCCGAGCTTCAAAACAATGTCATAAATCCTAAAAAGACCCTAAATGCAGCTTGAAAAAAATTTCCCTTACATCTTTGTAATTGAATTCAGAGGACAGCATTCCTCATTTGTTACTTGGCACTGCCATTTAATGGCTACAGACCTGCATCCATTGTACTGTTAGAAATGTGAGCTGTCTGCAAAAGCCAAAATACTTGTGTAGGTAAAAGAAAGGTTGTAAGGAAATTATTTTGATCACTGAAAGAATGTCTCAGGTTTTCATGATGACAGTTGCTATCATTTTATTTATTTATTATTATTTATTTATTATTATTTATTATTCTCTTAATTTTCTTAATAAACTCTTAGGAGGTGATTTTCTGCCCTACCATGCTTCCACTCATACAAAAAAGCAAGTATATAACCATACACTTATGCAGCAAAAAATTATGTACGATTCTGCAAGACTGGCACCTCAGCTCACAGAACAAATAATTTTTCCAGAAATCTCATCTGGCTCTATGAGAAGCAAACTAGAGTAGATCTTACACTTTTATAAAAAGATTCCCTATTCTCCTCAGACAAGAAATGTCACTGTTAATGAAGCAGTCAGATGTGATGGGATTGCACACAAAAAGGACTGGGCAGCAGTTTATCACTAATATCCATTGTATGTGCTGCTACTCCAGAGCTTCTCTAGCAGTTTGTTAGGAAAATTAAAAAGCCAGTCAGCCCAGGCTGTGACTTTGAAAGCATAAAGGAAAGCATTTCCATGCACCTTTCACTACCTCAAATTAACACTTACCCAATAACTTGATGCTCAAAATACTGCAGTGTCCTTTGAAGAGTTTGCCGAATAGTCTGAGGCTATGGAAGAATAATAAAAAAAAATAATAATCATAAGATTAGGGAAGTGTGGTACAGTCTAATTAACGTATCTTCCAACACACTATTTAATTCTCCAGCTTTACTCCTCCTCGTCATCCACCTGCCAGGTGCCCATCATAGCAACAGAAATATTATTCATTCCTAGTATCTTAGTTCTTCATTAAATAAGAATTAACTTAAAAATGAGATGCAAAATTTATACTGCTTACAAAACTATTTGTCCATAACGAAGTAACCACTTCACTATTAGCTCTCACAAATTATCACATGTCAATTATCTCATTACTTTAAAATAATTAAAATAGTCTGCAAGTAAATGCTATAATTTCCTGATAAACATATCTCCAGGAAAAGGCATAGGGTCTTTAGACTTTCTATGCTCCCTAGAGCATTTTACATTAAAGAATATTACAAAGACATAATTTATTTTGGCTTACTTTCCTAGCAAGCCATAATTCTTCCATCATCTTTTAAATCATCCAAACGCTCAAGTTCATCAAAAGAAAATCATGACATGCTTCAAGCATTTTGATGTTGTTTCCTTTTAGTAGGTGTTCACCAAACAAACAACATATGTGCATAACTGTGTTTATTTTCATTATTAATACTACTACAGTGTTGACCAAACAAAACACTTCTACTACTGGTACTGCTGCTGTTCCTATTATTTGGAAATAATGCCTGAGAAATCTTTGGATAAATCAAGAAAATGTAAAATCCATGTCAATCTCTTTGGAATATTCCAAGTAATTTATGACAAAACATCACTCTTCCAAAATTACCAGCATGTACCAAATCTGAAGTTTTTCATCTGTACATTTTGTCTCGTGACAAGCAGACAAAGGTACCCAATTTGAATTTAAGTATTCTTTAAATACCCTTCCTTCTGTACCAAAGGCACAGGGATATTTTGGTAAGACTCAGTGGCAGCACCAGGCACTCAAATTTTAGAGATATTTAGTACTTCTTCATCTTTTAGAAATGGCATGTAATTGTTTTAGAAAGTAACAGCCAAACAGCCCAATAATTTTAGATATTCTATTCTTGAAAAAATGCCACTTGAGATTTCATTCAAACCACCATCATCTTTGAAAGTCTCGGATTTTGCCAACTGCTGTACAGATTCAGCAGTTCAAGACCTGACCTTTCTTCCTACCGGTTCCCTGTAAGTTGGCAGAAGGAGGTACCCGAAAAAGCATTAATGAAAAAGATTATACAAGGTTTGTGCAAGTGTAAAAACTTATTTTTTAACTCCAAATTGTAGGACTTTGTCCATTGGGATTCAAATGTGTAGAAATGCGTACACTTACAAAAATAAGCTGAAATAGATGTAAACCTTGGAAGATATATATATATATTTAATATTTGTGTCAGATAAGTCCTTCTCCATTCTGCAAGAGCTGTTTCCTGTGATAAGAGATACTTTTCACTGTTCCCCAGCCTTCTTTTCAGAGAATGAAACCCCTTCCCAAACAAGCATAATGCTCTCTATAACTACCTGAAGGGAAGTTGTAGCGAGCTGGGGGTCAGCCTCTTTCGTGTAACTGGTGATAGGACTAGAGGGAATGGTTTCAAGCTGCGCCAGGGAAGATTCAGGCTGGATATTAGGAAATACTACTTCTCTGAAAGGGTGGTCAGGCACTGGAATGGGCTGCCCAGGAAGGTGGTGGAGTCCCCTTCCCTGAAGGTGTTCAAGGAACGTTTGGATGTTGTGTTGAGGGATATGGTTTAGCGAGAACCATTGGTGATAGGTGGATGGTTGGACTGGATGATCTTATAGGTCTTTTCCAACCTTAGTAATTCTGTGATTCTGTGATAAGGTTACAGAGCCTGTTGTCAAGGCATCCTCACACCACTTTGTCAGATGAATTCCATTCTTCCTCAGCAGTCCCTGTTCCACAGAGACCAAAGCCCTTCCAGCAATACCAGCCACAGATGCTGCCTCACAAGATGTATCGACTCCAACCTGAGTCTTTCCCACTCCTCAGCAGGATCAAACACACCCCAGCTGGGCCCCACACCTTTTGCCCTTGACCTCAAAGACAAGTAGACACTTGTGATATTCTCAAGGGTTCCCTGGCTGTATCATTAATGCCCACATGGATGAGCAGCAGGGTTCACCGTCCCAACGCCAGATGAGCCTTGGCAGCCTACATGCAATGCCATGTCTGAGCTCCTGGCAAGCAGCATGCCTCCTGAGGCAACAAGGTAGCTTGGCAGATAAATTTCTCCTCACAAAACAGTTTCTGATAACTACTACCCTCCTTTGCTTGGTGCCTTTAACAGTGGAGGCTCAGTTGGCTCTGATGCCTCGCCACAAGGTGGGTCACCTCTCCCCATAGTACTATCCCTGCACTGTAACTGCTGAACTGTAGTTCATGTATGAGAAAAAGGGTTCTCCGGTTTGTTGTCGGGAGTAACACAACACCAGTCTCCCCCATCTCAAGAGTTTCCACCGTTGCCCGTTGACGTTGTCTCTAGTTGTCTATCCTTCATGGTAACACAGGGCTCAGGTTCTTGGCTCTGCAAGGCCTCTGAAGAATTGTTCATCCTCCATGACAGCTATACCTGCTCACCATCTCCTGCAGCTCTTCTACCTTGTAACTCAACACTGAAACCAGAGCAGGCCACTACTGCACAGTAACAGGCAGTGATTCTGGCCATGGCACCTCATCATGGCAGCCACTGTGACTCAGCCAGACACCACTGTTTGTGGTGCCCAGCCTGCAGGATGCTCTTGGAGAGAAATCTGCCCTTCTCACTAGATCTCGCTCTGTTCTTACGCAAAACTGAATCAAGACCTGAAGCTAGATCAGTAATAACTTCAGGGGTGTTTTCAAGACTAACTGGGGAAAGTCTTTATGAATGCATTTGTCTAAATGATGTATTCAAGGTTTTTTTGTTGTTGTTTAACTCAGACAACTTACTTTGAAAAGGAATTCTAGTTTAAACATGCAGCATCTGAAAAAACAATTAGATTAATTTAATTGCATCTATTTTATAAATGTCTTTCCTTGGGCAATCAAATATAAACTTTCCAATCTCTCCTCAGAAGATGAAGGCTTTAACCTCTTCCCTGACCATTTCCTATTACCTTTGAAATGTCTCATTTAATTGCAACACTTCTGGAAAGAAATGATAGGACTCATTTAGCCAACTGTATGTACCCAAAGTGATACACTTCTTTGTACAGTTGGCAAGTACTAAAAGTCTGAGGACTCAGCCTTCAGAAGCATCTCTGTCATTTGCCTAGAGAGAATGTTGACTGATTGCTTTAGACTTGCACATCTTTTTGATGTTTAGGTGTGCATAGACAAACCCCACCATGAGGTGACAGTACTAAACAGAGTATCTTAGATGACACTGCTTAAGTTTACAAAAATGCAATATCGTATTCTCCATCCCATTCCTTTTGTGTCTTATGATGACCAGTCAGTACTAGAGAAGAAAGGAACTGTAGGAAATGGGCACGTCCAAGCCAAATGAGCAGCTAGAAGCCAAAAAAGCAGCCAGATACAGCTTCTCCTTAATCCTAACAAGGCTTCAGAGACTTTTCCTGGTAAAAGCTAAGTGCCTCCTAGCTGAGCCTCAGAAGTGCTTCAACAGTCCTGCTCTTAAAAACTTGAGTGCTAAAAATTTTAAACACGAAAGCTGAAGCACTGAAAAGCATAATAATCTCAGCTAGAAACCACTTCACTTCTATCTGAATTTCTTCAAGGAACTCTGTCAGGTCAAGGGGCTCCTTCAGACTTCTTGTCTTAGGAAGCTGTGTGTTCCTCCTGGAGGCACAGCACTTCTGCACACAGGAGGGATGAGCTACTGTGACCTCAGCCAAATCAGAACTTCCATGCTGATAGCTTTAAGTGTTTTAAATTTGTAGTCTTCAATCACTAACTCAGCAGATGTGTAAGGTTTTAATTGAGGGTTTCACTGCTGAACTGTCATTAATGAAAAACACTTATTTTTCTGTATTTCAAAAACAATTCTAGTGAAGTTTCTGTGCTTATGTGATTACAGATCTCTAAGCATACTTGTACCTGGACAACCTGGAAGGAAATGAGTGGAAAAACAGTTTCATTTCTGTTGACTTTTTTCTTTAATATTTAACCCGTGATCATGAAAGTGGTTGAAATCTGTTCTTTCCCTATCCTTCTGGTCACAATAATATTGATGTTAAAGAGGCAGTAATCAAAGAAACAAGGCTCCAGCTCAGGACAAACATTTATCAACATTTCCCAAATGCCAGGCTTGTGAAGATAAGTACTGAAATTGCTGCAACTAGGAAAAACAGAACTGAGAAAGGAAAGGAAGACTCCTTTGGTATCTGATCATTTTCTGATGATGCAGAAAGGAGGAAGACTCCCTAGCAGGACCTGGATCCCTCTCTATCTCCCCTTCTTAACAGAATGGAATGAAAGGGCATAAACCAAAATCGAAAACAGAGATGCAGAGCCCCAACACAATGAACCATTTGAGAATTCAAAAAAATCCATCTTTAGTGGTGCTGACGATAATTTGGAAAAAAAATATTTGTTTTATTCTCTAGCTTCTTAACCTTTAGGATGCACTCAGTTTTCTTCTCTGTAACCGTGAAAATCAGCTTCCTGCTTCCAGAATTTTGTGTTTCATATAAGAGCGCCAACTGCCTGCAGACCACAACTAGCACCCGATTTGCTATCAAGAGAGGAAGATGCAGACCCCCCAGCAGGGGAGTGTGTGGAGATCCAGAGTGGAATGGCTGACAGCTGGATGCTAAGCGAGCTGCCCGACAGCAGCACACCATCACCCAGGCATGAGGAGAAGAAGGTGCTGCACCAGAGCTCAGTATTACTAAGCATCTAAAGCTGAGAGCATTCTGCTCCTCAGTTCATACAAGCTGGGGTACTCTTCACAGACAAATATTTGTTCACATCAGAGGAAACAATTTAATAAATTACACTGAGACCAGGTATTTTACCCCATATTATACCATGGCAATAACAGCGCAAACACTCTGAAGAAATAAAACAGTGTTAACTAATAATTAGAAATTATAATTCCTGTATCCCCAGCTGCCTTTCAACTAGAAGCATCGCAGACATTATGGATGGAAATTGCCTATTAGATCATCCAGTCTAACTCCTTGACAGTGAAGGATAAATATCTCAGGGTGCTATCTATTATAATAGCGGCTGGGATCATTTTGTTCATCTGTTGAATTTCAGCCACGATTCGGATGGATAGAAGATCTGTTCCGTGCTGCAGGAAGAAGACATTCAGTACGTGAGGACATGACAGGTAATCTACCTCTCATGCTACCTGTACACCCTTGAAAGCAACTCATACCTACTCCATAAAATCGTTGGTGCTATGCTAGGTGGGAAATGAGAAGCTTTACATGTCAGTGCTCCTCAAGGAATTTCTTCTGATGGGATAGGACAAGCCCAATGTTCTCAGCATCATTGGGCCTAATTTTATATACCGAGCTGCAAACATGCTTTGAGCCCTATGATTGAAACATAGATTTTTTGACTTCATTTTGAAAGAGTTTGCAAGCAGACATATCTAGAAAGAACTATAGCATAACATATAGCCCTTGACATTAGCACAAGAAGGAAAAGAAAAGAGAGCTTATCTGCTGACTTTCCAAGTTTCACCAGGGCTACATTGAACTGCTGTAAAGTGGTACCTCTCTGCTGGAGCAGTTGTGAATGAAGGACATTCAGTCTCAATTTTATGTACCTGTGACTGCACACTGCAATTTAGGGGCATATATTGGCATGGTCTCTGCTTCGAGGCCACAAAGATGCCTGCAAAGTACAAATGTTTTCTAAGAAATGCTTTTTCCAAGCACTGAAAAATTGAGATTTCAGTCCGGAACTACACAAACATTAAGAAAGCATCCATCACTGTGGTTGGGTCTGAGTACTGGATGTGAAATGGTCAGGTTCACCCCAAACAGAACTGAACTGAGGTCAGTAAAAGCTGAAGGCCTTTGGGCACAGCTAAATTGTTTTTTAAAATATTTCATTTGCCAAGGCTGAAATTCCCTTGCCCGAGATTCTTAGCTACCAATTCAATTCAACAATTTGAAGTTTCAGCAGTGACACCATCAATAGCCCACACAGTAACTTTAGGGGTAGTGTTCAGGTTCTTTTTTTTATCTCATTGTCAGGAAGAAGGCTGCATTCAAAAAAGACAATTCTTAAATTCAAACTATTTGGCAGCAGCCAGTAGTAGCTTCCTCACAAGAAGTTTAATGTCTTCATTCGAGCCTTTAAAGGATAATGGGAATAATTCTGCATGAAGAGAGAAGTATACCAGAAGCGATTCCCACTTAATAATGTTTATAGTTCAAGAGATTTGTTGCATGGGCCGTTCAGAAAATAAAATGGACCAGAAATGTAAGTCAGCCTAATGCTGTGTCATGCTGTAATTCTCTTTCCAGAAGGATCAGCACAGTGCTTCGGGGTACACAGCCTCTTCTGAATGCACACCCAAACGCTCTCAGCTCCTTCAGGGTAATCTGTGCCCCTGAGATGGGAGCAGAGTATTTGAGTTTTCAAACCAGTGACAAATTATTCTTTTTTTTTTTTTTTCTGGTTTTGATTCTATTTTCAGCCTGGGATTGGATACAAGTCAAGATGGAACTGGAGCAAATGTGAAAATTGCTGCAAGGAACTAGAGTTTAGTGAGAAAATAAATGGCATTTCTGAAGAATAAAACCACATCCACCAGTGCCAGGGTATCATTCCCACATAGCAGAGCCCTTACAGGCAGAAAAAATGATGTTGATAATTTACAGCTCATAGCATCATCATCTCTAGTTATAATCACTCAAAATTTATGTCATTGTGGGTGTAAAATTCATCCTTTAAAATAGAGCACAACAATAAAGCTAGAATTAAAAGAAAACTATCATTCAGTCTGCTTGTGACATGCGTTTGGACATGTATTGTGCCGTGTATTGCAGCTGTGTTTGGTCCCAGAAAACACCCCCTGCACACCCAGGTGGCAGGCATGGTCACCCTGAGCCTTTGGGCTGCGATCCTCAGCCCTCTGGCTGCAGCTCTCTGTGCACAAAGGGGTTGGTGGGATGCGGGCTACAGTGTGCGTGGTGCAGCTGCGGCCAGAAGCTGCCCCTCTCCTCGCGTTGGCTGCACCCTGCTCAGCAACACCCATATAGGATGTGTGGGGAGCTCTGCTCACCTGCCTCACCGCCGCAAACTTTTCACCAAGTTGTGCAGCTGCTTTGGTGGAGAGAGAAGCCTCCATCCTCTCATCTCTGGCTGTTAAAATAGAGAGGGTTTGGGGAAGCAATTCCAAATGGGTGGTGTCTTTCATTCAGCCATCCAAGTATGCCAGGAAACCTTTAAGAATGTAAAATCACCCTGTGGTGACTCAAGATTGGACCCCTCCATCCTCTAGCATAACAACTGCAGGAAAATCTCCAAAGACACATTTGAGACAAAAGTTGGAATAACACATGTTGGAAGGTGCTGGAAGCTGTCCTCCCAGAGCAAGCAGAGAGGCTGGGTTACAATCTGCAGTGTAGAGAGAGCTTCACTTTTTAACTTTTTCTCCCCATTGTTTTTCACAAAGCAGTATTTGCGCAGTCACACCACAGCTAAATTTGAGAGCAGCACTGCAAGTGATACACGATGCAATTTCCACTGACTGTACAGCCGTACCCATGCTCACGAATACACTGCACAGGAGATGCTTGTATTTTCATGCACTCTTTTGCACTACCACTTCTAAGGGCCAGCCTGCTCACACAGCCCCCTGCTGCTCTGCTCCCTGCTACTGTGCAGCTCCTTCAGCCTGAAGGCTCCTTCCTGTAGCTCACATCAAGGCTCTGCACATCCCAGAGCAGCACTCGGCAGCCCCTGCTCCTGTTGAATTGAAACAACATCACCCCTGAGCTCTCTTTGCACACATCTCTGCAGCATCAGACGCACACAGAGCATTTCTATCAGTGGAGATACGGAGAGAAATTTTGACTCAGCATCTCAATCCCAACCGTTACCAAAGAAAAGAACAAAATTAAGTATCAGCATCAGGAACCTGTAGCACCCTTCAACTTTGCAAGCACAGGGATGAGAAAGAATTGCTGCCGCATTAAGGCTAAAATGCACATGCTGAGTTACTGAAGGGAAGATCTATAGTATATATATTCATACACACTCATACATACATTAGTCCTTCCATACTTAACAGAGATCTTCATAGAACTACGGAATAAAGACATACCTACATCTGTGTAAAAGTATTAGAGCTGTTCACTCAGAAAGAACAGTTGTAAATGCACCCTTCCGATTTGCCTTTAAATTTTAAAAATAAGGGGAATGACTCTCATTTGACACTAATTGTACACCCAGTGTCAGTTTTTAACTTCTAACTGAAGTTATTCCTGATTTAGATCAACAGATGTGAGAAAAAGATCAGATTCCGACAGACAGATGACAGCCGGACTTGTTGCAAGAACACATATATTCAGCATCACAGAAGAGATTCTGAAAAAGATAAAAAAAGGCACCAAAACAACAAAGCACCTGAAGAGCAATGTGTTGGAGTGAAGAACAAAAAGATGGGAAACCGATTCCTTTCTCATACCAGGATGGCACCAATGTGACATTTCCAGTGTGAATGCCACTGACTGATGCCAAAATGTGTAAGGTAGAATGAAGCAGTAGCTACAGTGCCAAGATAACAAAGGGAATTTGGGAACATTCTATATCGTATGAATCATAGATTGAAATCAACAAAAATAAAGATTGTTATAGCGGTAAAAATTGTCGTAGTAATCTGCTAAGGAAACCAAAGGAAACTGTTTCTTGGGACATGGAGGTGAGGTGGGATGAAATTTTTGCATTCTTAGCTACAGTTCCCCAGGAGCAGGAAGGAAGGAGGGCTCAGACCGACCAAAGTTTTCTCATCTCTCAATTCACAGAATGTGTGTATTTTTTCAAACAAATCCAACAGTGAATGAAAGCTGTAAAGCTGTAGTTGTCTTTTATTGCTTCAGGAGGTAACAGCCAAAGGGAAAATGCAAACACTAAGGTTATCTAAAAATACTGCACTGAGCTACTTCAGAATACTTCCAATATTTTGGGTAACACATGCTCTAATTATACCCCTGCATCATTATCAAATTAAATAGCTTCATTTTTCGGTACTAAAACAAGGCAAGTCTCCTGAGATACCATCTATTAATTTCAGCATGACAAGCCCAGGTTCCCAGTGGGGAGGTAAAAAATCAATGGGAAAGAGAAGTCTTGGCTGGAAGCGGACGGCTGCCGGCTCGGTCACGCACTGCTAACTTCCCCCATGAGGCAGCCTGGCTGCTCGGATCCAGCCTGTTCGAGCAAGGAAACAAAAAAGAGGAATGAAAAGCAAAGCACACCGACAGCAGATGGTGAGGAGATTCAGAAGTCATCTCCAAAGCCAAATAAGAAAAAGCCAAAAGGATACTGCAGTGCCACCAAATTCAGCAGATGTGGCTGCCGTGCAGATTAGGCTACTTGTTGCAGTCTACGTTCTATACCTGAGCACGTTAAGGTATCTCAGCAAGCAACAAGCATTCCCTTACAACTTCCTGAGGAAAACGTAGTGATGGTCACAGAGACAGCACTGTAACACAGCGCTGGAGAACAAGCTCCTATTGCACACGCAGCTCAAGAGCCGCTGGCTGCAGTCACCCACAGCAGTGCCCGCACGCCTCACGCGTTCAGCACCAATTCTGTTCTTTGTAACATACGCACTGCTTCGCTGCCTCTCAGCTACAGGTGCAGCTGGAGACAAAGCCATCAATCGCAGACCGCAAATCACCCTCAGACTGCTCTCTTAGAATGCCGGCGCATCGGAGAGGCACAGAGAAATCTGTTGCTGCAGTATTTCTGAGCGGAACACAAAAACTTTCTTTTCACCTTGTTCAGCAAGGAAAAACCCTACAAAAAAAACCTGCCAACTTAAGAACTTCACATCTCCTCTGTGGTAAAGAACGAGCATACTACGCATAGACAGACGTGCATAACTTTTCCTACAGAATTGCTGCTAACACCAGCTGGCAATAAGCACTTTGTGACATCAAATCCTAATGCCGAGAACTCGGCTGGAAGAGCGGAGCGGGGCAGCGTGTGCCTCCCGCCGCGGCTGCCGAGCCCTGTGCCGCATCCCGCCGCCCGAGCGGGCCGGGCAGAGGCCGGGGAGCTCCGCACATCGCCCCGGGGCTCGGGCGCGGAGCCGGCCCCGCGGAACAGCCGCCGGGAACCGTACGTGAGGAGGCCGGGCGGGCGCGGAGCACTCACCGCGGGGGCCGTCAGGCGGCGGATGCTCTCGCCCAGCGAGTCCAGGTTGACCCGCCGACGGCGCGGAGCGCGGCGAGCCCCGGCGCTGGCCGCGGCGGCGGCGGCGGCGGCGGCGGCGGCGGCGGCGGTGAGGGGTGGCTCGGCGGGGCCGGGAGGGCTGCGGCTGCCGTTCCAGCAGAGGCGGGACAGCGGACACTCGCCCTCCTCCTCGGGGCTGGTCTCCGGACAGTCGGAGCCCAGCGAGCTGAAGGACTCGGAGGAGATCTTGCGGCGGGACATGGTGCCGCGGGCCGGCGGGACTCAGCGCAGCGGCGGGCAGCGCGGGGCCGCGGGGCCGCGGGGGCGGCCGCCTCGCATGGCCGCGGAGCCCCTCGGCGGGGGGCGGCGGCGGAGGCGCCCCGGGGCCGCTCTCGGCTCCGCGCTTCGCCGCGCCGCTCCGAGCCGCGGGTGCTGCGCGGCGCCGCCTCGCCGGGAGGCTTTAAAGCGGCGGCGGCGGCTGCCCTCCTCTGCCTCGGCCGCCCTCCCTCGCTCTCCCCTCCCCCGGCTCCCTCGCTGCTTCGCGGGAATCACGTGTTGTTTGGAGCCCTTTCCTCCTCCTCCTCCTCCTCCCGCCTCTCCCCTCCCCGCTCGCCGCCTCTCGCACGCCGCGGCCCGGCAGCATCCCCCCTCCCTGACCGCGCCGCGCCGCGCTCCCTCCCCGCGCTACGGGGATGTCCCCGCTCTACGGCGGTGTCCCTGCGCTATGAGGGCGTCCCCGCGCTGCTCCGGCCGTGCCCGGCCCCGCCGCCTCCGGGCCCGCGGCGGTGCTGGACAGCTCCCTCAGCCCGGGCTGCCGGGGAAGGCGGCCCTGAGCGCCCGCCGCCGGAGAACTGCGCTGAACGGTACCGCTAAACCTTAGGGAAATGGATGATGTTAAAAACAGGAGAAGGCTAAAGGGCTGCCATCAGTTTTCAGAGGAAAAAGTTCTTTTCGGGTCTGACGTTGTGGGTCACGTCCAAGAAAAGGAACTGAACTCATTCTCTGCGTTACAATCCAGCTAAAGGGAAAAGCAGAGGGGTGTGGGAAACAAAGCAGAGGAGTTTGGATGTAGGATGACACCCGTAAGGCAGTGTCAGGGCTCTCTTTTCCCAGCCCTCCCTGGCCACACAGCTGGGGTGAAGAAAGCATGAGAGTACCATGGCAGCAGGGACAGACCCATGTACTGCAGAAAGTCCAAAGGAATGCCCTCAGTGGTAATGTTTCATCCAACCATCAAGAAAGACAACTTGTCATTAATTCATCTTCTGTCAAACAAAGCTTCCTCTAAAAGCAATCCTTTTAGGATCGTTCTTTCCCTATATTATAGTATACATTTTACCACCTCATCCACTGAAATATCTGAGTGCAGCCTTGACAAAAACCCACCTGAGAGATTGGGAAGACATCCATAGGCCAGGAGCAGCTTTGGGGGATGGCCCAAGGCAGCCCACACTGCACACCCACGTTTAGAAGGCCAGGCAGGCGGCTCTCAGAGAGGACAAGGCTTAAATCACAGATTTCACCAGGGCATTCCTTTCAGGGCCACCATCTCTTGGCTCACTAGGTTTCTGTTTCAGTTTTCTTATTTCTCTAGAAATTTGTAGAGTAGGAGAAACAATGGAGCTCCTTTTGCCATGGCACAGTTCTTAAATCTCTGCAGCTTGAAGCCTGTGGCTTGAAAGGATGTATCAAAAAGCCAGGGTGGTCCGTGCTGCCTCTTGTTGTCTTATAAATATTACACTTGGGAATGCAGAATGACTTTCTTTTGCAGCCCTGGTAATTCCCTCAGCAGCACTAGGGCGGGGATCTGAGATGTCTTTGCTTGAAAGTTAATTCACACATGAGCCTCCTCTGTCTTTTCTTCTCTCTTGTGAATAACAATATCCTTCAGTACGTAGTGCACAGAGAGAAGTCAGGGGGAATGGTTTTAAACTAAGACAGGGGAGGTTTAGGTTAGATATTAGGAGGAAGTTTTCACACAGAGGGTGGTGACACACTGGAACAGGTTGCCCAAGGAGGCTGTGGATGCCCCATCCCTGGAGGCATTCAAGGCCAGGCTGGATGTGGCTCTGGGCAGCCTGGTCTGGTGGTTGGTGACCCTGCACATAGCAGGAGGATTGAAACTAGGCGATCATTGTGGTCCTTTTGAACCCAGGCCATTCTGTGATTCTGTGATTTTCCCTTCTTCCCTCTACAGAAATTTTCACTTGGACAGATGCCATGCAGCCCACTTGCCCTCTGTCCCAGCTCCTGCCACTGGGGGCAGTCATTCGTTTAGGTTGGCATTTTTTAGAGCTGTCATACAATCATACGACCATTAAGGTTAGAAAAAAAAAACAATAAGATCATCTTGTCCAACCATCAACCCATCACTACCATTGTGACTAACCATGTGAGCACAGGGTGCTCTTTGTTAAGGTGTTGACATCCTCCAGATGCTTTGGGTTCCATTACACTTATTTCTTTCTGTATCGCACAATCCACAGCGAGGCAAACTTCTGCTGGTTCTTGGCAGATACAGAGGCAGTGACAACTGAGGAAGACGTACATAGCTTGGGTTGGAAATGCAGATGTGTATTTATGATTGTAAACTGCTGCAATACCAAAGTATCAACCGGTTCCTCATGAAGCACTTCAGGACTCAGGGAAGCAACATGCTTATGGGCGCTTCTGCATTTTATTCAGCTGTGGGGAAAAATGCTTTTGAGAAGGCAAAACTGACCTTTTTTAACCATCCCATTTCCGCTTTTCCTGGGAGTAAAGTTTAAAGTAGTATTTCCCGAGGCAATTTGTCACTGGTGTATGACAGCATTCTGAGTTCCCTTTGCAGTATTACTGATGACTTTCCTCACGCCATTCATGGCCATATTACTTTTACGTTTGTAATCTAGTGACCCTGAAATGCTTTTCTTTTGTGGCTGTTCCTGAAGTTGGGATTATTATAACCAAATGCACTCAAGTACCAAATCAATTCATTGCAAGAATATAAAAGACATTTCCCTTCCTCATCTGGATACTGACCTTCACCATTCATTGTAAAAAATGCAATTATGGCTCCAGAACTTCTGTTGTTCCAGCTGGAGCAGTGCTGTGAGTAAGCCTGGATTCAGTGTTGCTCCTCACTGGCTGTTTTGCTCAGCCTTAGCCTATGGAACTCGTGGAAGCAGGCCTAACACCTACCTGCTCTGTCACAAGGATTGGTAATCTGCCTGCTGCAACACTGTTTGGGATTCATGATATAAAAATACATGGAATTAGTTAGAGACACCAGCTAGAAAAGTGCCAAACACCAGCACCAGAAGTCTTGCACTAAGGAGGTACAGGCAGCAGGAGATCCTGGGTGTTGTAAGGCCAGGAGGTCCCACAAGTCATTGAGAGCCTGAATCATTTTTCTCTTTCTATTTCCTCTGATCAAGATACAACCTTGGCAAAAGCTAAATACCACAGAGGGCTGCTTCATCAGATAGTCAAATGCTTTTGACAGCACGTAGACTTAGACAGCTACAGCACATAAGAGAACAAATGTTCTTCTTTTATACATGCCTTATCAGCCTAAATTTGCATTTGGCACACTACTGGATGAATAACAGACATGTCTGTAAAATGTATAACGTTCTTCTAAGCAGTGCCTACAAAACTTTTCTATCATATTATGACAGAATGCAATTTATGTGTCCCACATGTCTTGCAGGCAGCTCAGAGAAAAACATGGATATTTTTAATTCCTGTGCAATTATTACCAGACAATTGCTGGTCTAAGACTTTTTTTACAGATTTTTATTTGTTTTCTCCCAGTTATAGAAAGGAAAACTCACAAGACTGTATTCAAACCTGACATAAAACGCATGGTCCTTAATTTCCATTAATTGCAGTGTGATAATTTATCATTATTTATTCATGAGTTTTATTTGTTATTAAGTAAGCATTTCTAACCTGGTATTACGTGCTGCAGTTTTTTATATCACTTTTATTTTTAAATGCTGTATTTCTGCTGTTCAAATGCCCTGGATGATTAAAATAACCAAAATAACTTCATCATAGCACATTTCATTGTCCTATTAGTTAAGGAAACACGTAGCAGAACTGGCGGAAGAAATTGTTATAACAAATCCCACTTAGGGATTAGTTGCAACTACCACATACATCACTTAAATAGTTCCTATCATTTCACCTAGGACATTATATGTCTTTTTATACTAATCTTTTTATAATGCTGTTGAACATACAAGTACTTAATTTTATTTTAATAGAAAAGATTGCTGTCCTGAGATCAATGTCTCCCACTGAGAAAGTAAACATCTGTTTTGCAAAGCATTTTTAAAGCAGCAGGAGACCATTATCCTGTGACAACATTCTATTACAATTACTTTATTGCAGTCAGGCAAAATGAGTGATGTGCAGCAAATTTATTCTTTTTTCACATTCTGCCAAACCTTTCTGTTCTTTATCCAATGACTTCCATCTGGAGTATTGCCTGGAAGGACGGCTGGGGCATTCTGCCATTTGTCATTAATGATCTGTTGAATTATGATTGGCTTAAAGAACAGATCCGTTTTATGTTTCAGCTTCTCAGAAATAAAGTTTAGCTGCAAGGCAGAGTGGCTTCACGTTGGTCAATGTTGATGCTTTGGTAGTCGGGTGTATTTGAGTCTGTCAGGTGTGTTAGTGTCCTGTTTTCAGCTAGGACAGTTGGTGTTTTGTTTTTTTTTACTTTCATATTTTCTGGTATGATGTTGTGTTTTTACTCTGAGAGAAAAACAGTATTGATAACACACCGATGTTTTAGTTCTTGCTCAGCAATGGCTGCACAGAGCCAAGAACATTACTGCTTCTCATACTGCCTCTCCAGTGAGGAGCTGGGGGGCATGAGGAGCTGGGAGGGGACAGAATCAGGGCAGCTGACCTCACCTGGCCAAAGGAACACTCCAGAACACATGACATCATGTGACAAACAATTTTAAAACTGTGCAGGTACTGTTTGGGGAAAGGCTGGGCATCAGTGGGTGGTGAGCAATTGCTTTGTGCATCACTTGGTTTGTAAATGTATACTGTAATATTACTGTTACTATTATTCTTCTAATTTTCTCTGCCTTTTCTGTGTTAGTAAATAGTTTTTATTGCAACCCACCGTTTAGTTCCACTTTGTTGATTTTTTCTGATTCTCTGCCCCATCCCACTGGGAGAGAAGGAGTGAACTGTGTTGTGCTGAGCAGCTGCAGGTTAAACCACGCAGTTACTGAAGGAGTATTTAGTTAATTTTGCACTGTGGGATGAGGTCCTACATAATGAAGGCAGTGGAATATGGACCTTAATGATCATAAAATGTCTTTGGTCTGTGATACTTAGCATATTTCAAAAGTAGAATTTTCTTCTCACAGTTGAGAAAAGTGAGGCACAGGTGAGTGATACCATGTTTCTCATAGTACATAGCAGGTCAACAGCAGAATTGGGAAATCCTTGCTGTCTAATCTGACTTCAAGACAAAGTTATTCAGAATCAGTTCACTTGAATTATAACTGGCCAGCATCAGACCCATCTGTAGTTTCAGGGATTTCACTATAGCAGCTGACAAAGACAGATTAAGACAAGATGTCCGGACTGTGCAAATACCAACACCACCATTTCAACTCACAAGAATAGATCATATTGAGATTTTAAATCTCAGAGAGAAGTTCTGATAGGATGCAGCTCCAACTAGTTGTTTAGAAGGAACACACAGCTGACTAAACATTCAGAATTAAAAATTTATAAACTGTACAAGAAAAATATGACGTTGCATTCAGCATTGCTTATTTCCATTTAACTTGTAGAGAGTCAGATTTACTGAATTCAACACAGTGTGAAGTAAAATGAACCTTTTCATTATTTGAAGTTCTTCCACGTCCTGATTATTTTGCCCTGAGGACAGCAGGTAACAGTGATTTCTGTCACACAGTTACCTATAAATCTCAACAAAATTTATCTAAAGCAGCAAAACAAGAAGATGCAGATGGTCTACTACATAGTCAAGAGCTGCCTCACCCCAGCACTCTGCAGCTGAGTCAAACCACTATTTATAGAGCAGCTTCCTACAGAAGTCACTTGATTTTCACTCTTGCAGCCACATTTATTCCAGATAGATTTCCTGTTTTTATGGGTCTACTGATGTCATCAATCAGATTAGAGCAATGAAATTGTAATGGTATCTACAAACAAGATTAAAGCCAATTTGCTTTCAAGCAAGCTCTGAAGTCATAGAATCATGGAATCGTCAAGGTTGGAAAAGACCTCTAAGATTATCCAGTCCAATTCCAACCCAACCCTACCATGTCCTCTAACCATGTCTTTCAGTGCCACAATTCCACATTTCTTGAACACCTCCAGGGACTGTAACTCCACCACTTCCCTGGGCAGCCTCTGCCACTGCCTCATCACTCTTTCTGAGAAGTGCTTCCTAATGTCCACCCTGAATATGGTAGTGGAAGCTCAGACAGTTTTTGAGACTTCCTGTGCAGCTCTTTGTGGATGGTGAGAATCCAAGATGAGGAGAACTTTGAGAACTACTTGTATCTAAGGCAGAGGCTGATTAAACCAAGATGTCTGTCTTCCCTAAAATGGATGTTTGAGCTGCTTCATCTTTTGAGGGAAGGCAGAGTACACAAAGCTGGCTGCCTCTTGTGCCCCAGGGCTCTGGATTATGGGTAGAAAATCCTCTTGGTAGTCTCACACAATATATATCACTATCCAGGTAGCACTGTAGTTTTCACTGGACTGGAGACAGGCCACAAAAGCATTGAGTGGCTCTGGAAGTGAAGACAAGGAGCCAGCAGTTAGGTCTTGAGGAAATGAGAGTAGTCAAAACTTCCCAATCAGTTTTTACTAGGTTTGTACCCAAGCTGATGGAGGAGCATCTTGCCAGAGCAAGCAGTCTGGCACTGTGTCTGGGAGACGGTCAGCAGCTGAGCTTGTACCAGGAGGATGCTCTTGACAAGCTCACCGAGGACCTGTCTAGGAGTGTGACAAATCCTCCCAGTGGAGGTTAAACCAGTGTATGCAGTACACAGTGTTGTAAATGCACCTTTTTTAGTGTCATCTGTGCAAGCTAGCCACTTCCATAAATGTTTTACTACAGTTCATCATTTCACTGTTAACAAATTAATATCTTCTACCAGATATTTTCAAATTTTAAAGTGTCGAAATGTAGATCATTGTCATTAATGTTCTCTAACCAATCAAACTAAGATAGTGGCATCTTGCCTGATTAGATTGCCTTTCTTATCCTAATGACAGGAGATCACAGAATATTTTATCCAGACTTATTTAAAAGGGAGAGCTTAGAATGTATGAGTGGGAACACTTTCTCATGGAAGCTTGTTTGCATCCTGATATGGATGAGTTGGTCAACATATTATATCTTCCATGAAGCATCAAAAGTCATAACGGGGCTTATTTATATATAGTTTCAGCAATGGGGGGGGGGAGAGGGAGAGAGTATGGGAGACATTGTGCTCATATCTGTAGAGACAGATAATAAGAAACCATCAAAACAGTACATGAGCAATAAAAAATATCTACAGTGTCTACCTATGTGGTATTATTCTCTGAACACAGCCGAAATGTTGCCAAATGAAAAATCCTGTTGAGCTTTCAGATAAAATCTATTGTAATAAAGTCTGCTATATTTCACCCACAGGTGGCAAATAATCCTGTTGTAAAAGTGACTTCTGCAAGCAGGTTTCCAAATACACATAGTTTCTTACAGTGCTGTCCAATCATTTCCACAGCTGTAACTTCCTAGCTAACTTAGCATCACATCATGGCTTTCAGTACTGAGCAGTGTTCAGGATCTTTTCCAGATGTTTCTGACCCACTGTATCACGTCTACTTTTATAGAAAGAATCCTATAGTATTTAGAGAAATTTTAGCAGCAGCTGCAAAATCAGATGACATCACTCCACCTGTCTGTTTATTTCTGGTTTGGGATTTGGGCATTTTTAATCCTTGAAAACTTTATCGTTCTTTTTGTAGAATCACAGAATCATTGAGGTTGGAAAAGAGCTCTAAGATCATCCAGTACAACTGTCAACCCATCCCACCATGCCCACTAACCACATCCCTCAGTGCCACATCTCCAGATTTTCCGAACACCTCCAGGGACAGTGACTGCACCACCTCCCTGGGCAGCCTCTGCCACTCCCTCACCACTCTTTCTGAGAATTTTTCCTTAACACTCGACCTGAACCTCTCCTTGCACAGATTAGGGCTGTTACCTGTTTTCCTATCACTAGTTACCTTTACCTCCTTCTTCTCTTTTGATTGATTCCTTAGAACAAGCCTGTAGGTAAATACCAAGGTTAAAGCTTTTCCTGTCATTTGGTAATTGTCATTTTGTTTTAGTGAAGGAATGCAACTTTCAAATATCTGGACTTGTGCTACCCAGTTTGCTGTCCTTCTGATTGGTGTTACTTAGCGTCAGGACACCACAGTTTCATACTTCAACGTTTCTTGTGTTCTTTGGTAAGCAAATCATCATTTCGCTAAGGAATATTCCAATGAATGCTAATGAGAAACCTCTACACTAAGAGGTTTAAATAGTGTTTAGTGGAGTTAAATCCAGTTATATCAATATAACTGGAAAAAATGTATGTGTATGTCTTACATATATATGCATTCGTGTACTTTTAACTTCAAAACTTGTTCTGAAGTGTTCAAAGAGGAAGGAAGGAAGGAAGGAAGGAAGGAAGGAAGGAAGGAAGGAAGGAAGGAAGGAAGGAAGGAAGGAAGGAAGGAAGGAAGGAAGGAAGGAAGGAAGGGAGGGAGGAAGGGAGAAAGAGAAAGAAAGAAAGAAAGAAAGAAAGAAAGAAAGAAAGAAAGAAAGAAAGAAAGAAAGAAAGAAAGAAAGAAAGAAAGAAAGAAAGAAAGAAAGAAAGAAAGAAAGAAAGAGAGAAAGAAAGAAAGAAAGAAAGAAAGAAAATATATGGAAAAAAGCAGCTTTCTTTTCTCTTCTCTTATTAGATCCTGAAGTCCTCTTTCATGTTAGCTTACACTATGCAGAAAGGTCTGACCAAAGTAGGTTTCTGTGTAGGAATCGTGCATCTGAGGGTTGGCTGCAATGTGTTTGGTGTAACAGATTTCACTTTTGTAGCACACTTCATTCCAAACTTCTCAAGGCGATTTGCAAGCAATTGCAGAGCAAACGTTTTCAGTGTGAATAAGCCTGAACAAACAACTGAGATTTCATGGTGGATTTAAAAGCACTGTGAGCCCAATCCAGTAGGCACTAAGCAGTTCTCACCACTATTGGCACTGGCTGAGGTGCTCAGCACCTTGCAGGGAACATCAGCGGTCTGTGAATCAGGCCCTGGGTGAGTCAGAATCAAATTTTTTATGAAACAAAAAACTCCACAGGCAAGGTGAAAACTGCTATAATTGGAATTTAACTGCTTGTAGCAATGCAAAAATAAAGGCTAGCTGCAAATAACATTTACTGCTAAAGGAATAATGTTTTAAAAAACGAGTGTCTTTAGATTAATGAAACAGATGAGCAAAGTATTTTTAAAGGAAAGTGCCATTAAGGGCCTGAAACAATGGAACTGACTCTTAAGAGAATGGAATTTTAACATTTTGCTGCTAAAGCCCCCAGGGAAACTGGAATTGTGGAATACTTCTCTTGAAAGGAGAAAGGAGATTTCAACCACTGCAGTGGTGCACTCAAGTGCCCAGTTTGCAGACTGAGAAGCAGTGCAGTTCTGATCATCCATGCAGTAAAGCTTTCTGTAAAATTTTTTTGTTCACTTCGTTCTTCAATAGTGAGCTTTAGATATGGCCAAACCACAAAAGTAAAAAATACTTTCTGCAAAGCAGCGTGAATTCAACTCTAAAATAAATTGAAGTACTAATATAGTGAGTTTAGACTCTTTTTAGTACCAATTTGTGCAAAGTATGAAGTGTCTGTAAAATACCATACTCTGTTTTCACCATCAAATGAAATGTTTGCCTGCTGCATCATCGCCAGTTCACCACACTGTGTCTTCTTCATGCACGTGGTTTGTCTTCAGATTGTGTCGTATTTTCCATCCACTGACAATAGTTCAGCATCGTATATGACTCAACATGAAGAGGGTGTCAGAAACATTGAAAATCAATTTCTTTGTTGGTTGGATACAAATATAAATATAAAGATAATGAATATAAATTCATTGCAGCCGAAGAAACTAGGTTAGCACTGAGAACACTACACTACCTCAAATGGCAATCACTTCCCAACATGCCAAGAAGCACCTTGAACTCATTGCAGATGAAAAGTAGAAGAATGTGGCACTGTGGTATTAATCTGTAGTTCATGATGCAGCATAAGTTACTTTTTGATTGATCCAAAAGGTTTAATGGGGACAATATTTGTAAATAAAAGTGGAAAATGTGAAATCACATTAAATGAAATTATAGAGATGTAAATAGGTATTCTGATCCTGGCTGAGATAATCATATCAGTCTTTACAAAGAGAGGGAATTCTAATAACTCAGAAATAAGAAACTGCCATTGCCATTTGTGTGAAAGGACCAAAGCTGTACCAACAGTACTTTGGTTGGCATGGTGGTGATAGGCTGATGGGCAGACTAGATTATTTCAGTGGTCTTTTCCAACTTCAATGATTCTGTGATAACCTATGTTTGAAAGCAGGCTGAGAACCAATTCCTGAAAGCACTGTGCTGCTGTCTGTAGTATATCCTCATTGTGCCTGCTGATGTCAGTAACTCCTAAACATTTTAAATATCAAAATTCTTGCTGCTGCTCCCTCCTCTTCCTTTCCTGCCCTGCTCTATTTTCCCCTTATTTAACAAAAAATCAACACATACGTCATTAAACATGGAAAACAGCATTTTTTTTTCATTCAAGCAGACTCACATGTATGCATAGGTATAAAAATAGCAGCAAAATGTTTCTTAATCTCTTATTGGTAAGAGAAGTGCACTTGCTACTATGGAGCAGAACAGTTTCATCATAATCTGAACACTTGAGACATATCAGGGAAGAGAAAAATTTTCAGGGTAATTGGGTTTTAAATAGTGTGAAGCCTTGTGAGGGGTTTCTGGGCTGAGAGAAGATTCAGCCTCAGTAGAATAGAAATGTAGGTATTAGAGACAGGCAGAGAGACTGATTTGATGTTACAAGAGGCAAATTAGAAATGGATAGGTGAAGGATTCAAAACATAGATATATGTCTTATCAAAGCAGAAAGTTCTGCCAATAAAACCTCTCACCTCTTATGTCTCTTCAGATTTTACTCAAAGACAATTCTAATTCTACATTAAATGAGAGCACACCCCAAGGAAATCTCTACTTGCTGTAAACCTCTCATTATACATAGGTTGCTCCAAAAGTAATGTCCCATGTTTATTTCCATGGAAACTACAACAGATACAAAGAGCACCATAGCACTATTTGACAGAGCATATTCTCAGCTACAAAACACTATTTTCAACATAGTCACCGCCATTAGCTCTGCATTTTCACTAACAAGGAGTAGCATGCATGCTGCGCTAAAAATAGCACAGCCGTCTAGAATGGGTTTGTCTTCTACATCACTGTCACCACTGCTGAAAAACATCACAGAATCATAGAATGGCCAGGGTTGGAAGGGACCTCAAGGATCACGAATCTCCAAACCCCTGCCACATGCAGGGCCACCAACCTCCACACTTAATACTACACCAGGCTGCCCAGGGCCCCATCCAATCTGGCCTTGAACACCTCCAGGGACGGGGCATCCACAACCTCTCTGGGCAGCCTGTTCCAGCACCTCACCACCTCATAGTAAAGAACCTCCTCCTGACATCCAACCTAAATCTTCCCTCCCTCAGCTTAAAACCATTTCCCCTTGTCCTGCTGTTATCTGCCCTTTCAAAGAGTTGGTTTCCCTCCTGTTTGTAGGCTCCCTTTAGGTACTGAAAGGCTGCAATGAGGTCACCCCGCAGCCTTCTTTTCTCCAGGCTGAACAAGCCCAGCTCCTCAGCCTGTCTTCATAAGGGAGGTGCTGCAGAAAAAAAAAAAAAAAAAGGAAGAAACATAAAAAGACAAAGAGAATAGAAGAGAAACAGAAAATGAGGAAATCAGAGATGAAGTGGACAGAAATAGAGCAGACGTTGGTGTAAGTATATTGCCCCAAACTTGACTTCTGTCATGTAAGGATCTGAGCCAACAATAAGGTATATTGTAACCGAAGCATCTGCTGATTCATTTGGCCAAATGTAAAAACCTGGAATGTAGACATTTGCTTTTTGGCTGGTTCTTTTACTCTATAGACAAAGCACAGAAATAGACACTTTTGCAGAAAGGGGGCGCATATTTTGTCCTAAAATAGATGGTTACAAATAGGTCAAGTGAATCATTTCCTGAAAACACCTACTTCTCTCAGTCAACTCTGAACAGAACCTAAGATGACTTGTTTCATCGTAAACGCTCGTACCACAGGTAGTTGTCATTAGGCAAGGAGATCCTACCCCAACCAGAATGCCAACACAAGATCCTCTCTCCATCTTTGTATGCATCCCCATTAGGATATTAACAGCTCCTTTGTGGACTGTTATTCCATCTCAAAAACTGGATTTTTGTCCTCTGCACCTAACAGATTGTATGAAGTATGTTTCGTAGTTAATATAAAATTAAATTTACAGCAGTCAGATACTAAAATAGAATCTGAAAAAATTAGCATGATGATTCTGAAGGCCTTAAAGATCAATGTAAATATGACTACCTGAGCCTTCATAACCTTTAATTATTTTAGTATAAGAAATATGAACACACAGTATTACTGTGGTCAGTACTGAGAGAAGATAAGGTTTGGAACATAATCATATTTAGAATTTCCATGTACATGAAAACAAGAATATTTTGGAAGAATGCCAAATACTGAGAAATATTTTGCTGAGTGGACAAGAGGATAGGTAGTCACCAGGAGTAGCATTTAGGCAGAATACTACTGTGGTGCATGTACTGGGGTAATCCCACTTTGGACTCCAAGATCAATCTCTGAACTTCACATGAAGCTGTGAGTACCACAGGCTGGTTAAAAACCAACAGGCCTAAACCTCAAACTTTATCTGTGTAACTAATGGATTACAATGGCCATCATCTGAAGGGACTACTACTGTGAGAAAGGTGGTCAAGGTTTGGTCAGGTTATTATCCAGTTCCATAGAACATAGTGCAAGTAGCTTCACACACAACCATGGCAAAGCATACTTAAAGATCTGAAAGTATTTCCTAACTGATGGTAAATCCTGCTGCAACCTCATCTCATTCAAGGGCCAGACCTGCTTCCATGGCTGTGCCAAAGCCACCACATTTTTCTGTCATCTCCTTGGGCTGGAGAACTGCTGGAGTAAGACCCAGTGAATGCCATGCAGCCATAATTGTAGAACATGAGAACTGAGCCTTACCAGTCTTTGACATCTGAGCATAGCAACTGAATCCATGTTTGCAGGATTAAGAGGATGACAGCCCATTGATTCCAACTTATAGGGCATAGATCTCTTACCTTTTCACAAGTGTCACCCAGGGGCAATCTCTCTGTCATAGTGGGTTTGCTCTCGTACAAAAGTGTGAAGAGCAAATTAAGCCCATTATATCCACTTTAAAAAGAAGAGAACTTACATTTTACTCAGTAGGATTGAAATTTATTTTGCCTAAGTTCATATGTGTTTCAAAGCTGAAGGGTATGCTTTACCTTCATAAATTCTCGCAACAAAGGGAGATTTTTAATTTTCCTTTGGTAGATGAGATTTCCTGGAGAAAACGTTATCAAAAGTTATCATTCACATGTGCCAAAATCCTTGTGAGTTTTCACTCGGGCCTCAGTCAGGCAGATAACACACGTGCCAATCTTCAAGAATTGTTCATGTGGAACACAGAACGTTGTTGGGCAGAGAAGTGCTCCAAAATGCAAACGATGTCATACTTGTGGATATTTTTGGGTGGCAGAGATTTGAGAGAAAGCAATCATATGGCAAATGTAGATATTTTGCTGTTTGATAGTCTTTCTAGATAGCAGTTTCACTCACTATTGAATCACACATGCCCATCTGGCACACCAAGAACTGCCATCATCTGTTTGTCTCTGGTTGAATGTCCCTTGCCTTTGTGACTGACAGAGTGCAGAATACCAGCAATGAAACAAACACCTAAAACAAATTGGTCTGACTTTTGCCTGCAGCAGCTAAAGAATAGCAGCAGAGAGCTGCTAGTCCAGCAGCAGCACAATGAATCACAGCAAAACTCCCTGCAACCAGGGAGAGATGCTATTTTTTCCCCTTTGTGTTTGGTGCTTTCTGCAAAGCACTTTCTACCTGTATCTGTTTTTCACATGGAATTATTAAAAATAAAGCCAACCAGCCACCACCAGCAATCAGCAATCCATATTGGCAAAGATCTAAGAAGAACAAATGTGTTAACATTGAGGGAGGCACTGCCATCATCCTGCCACTCACAACCATGTGTTAAGCAGATGCCACACCTCTAAGGAAGAATATGTCAGGTGAAAGAAGAGATCTGCCCTGTGTGGTATAGTCCAGCATGAAAAGCCCCAAGGGTTAGATTTAACAGTTCACTGGCTTGCTATAAACGTGCAGAATACTATTTGACAGAATATGAGAAAAATTCAGCCAACTGAAGGCTGGGGTTGGTCCCATTAGTCACTACAGCACAGGCTGCTCCTCTTTGTGTTTGTTCCAGTTTTGCTCTGTGCTGGGAAGCTTGCAGGGAAGAGGAAGGAGAGCTCTGACTACAGAGAGAAGAGAAGGCAGAAATCCCCAGTGTCTTAGTTTCACCTGGGATAGAAATGTTTTCTTCAGTGTCTGATATGATGCTATGTTTTGGTTCTAGGAGAAAAACAGTGTTGACAACACACACCGATGTTTATAGTTGCTGCTAAGCAGTGTTTTACAGAGCCAAGGTCATTCCAGTTTTTCGGTGAAGGGCTCATGTGGGTGCCAAGGAGCTGGGAGGGGACAGAATCAGGACAGCTGGCTTGACTTGGCCAGGGGGATATTCCATTTCATAAAACACCATGCAGAAGGGAAGTTTCGAAAGGGGTGGCATTTCATCTCACTCCTTCTGCTTGCAAGCCAATGGCATCCTGGCTTGTATCAGGAATGGTGTGGTGAGCAGGAGTAGGGAAGTCATCCTGCCTCTGTACTCAGCACTGGTGAGGCCTCACCAAGAGTACTGTGTTCAGTTTTGGGCACCTCAGTACAGAAAGGACATGGAGGTGCTGGAGCAGGTCCAAAGAAGGGCAGCAAGGCTTGTGAAAGGCTTGGAGAATGTGGCCTATGAGGAGGGACTGAAGGAACTGAGGCTGTTTAGTCTGGGGAAAAGGAGGCTGAGGGGAAACCTTATTGCTCTCTTCCAATATCTGAAAGGTGCTTACAGAGAGAGTGGGGTTGGTCTCTTCTCACTGGTGACAGGTGACAGGACGAGGGCAAATGGCCTCAAGTTGTACCAGGGTAAGTTTAGGTTGGATATCAGGAAAAACATCTTTACAGAAGGGGTTGTTAAGCACTGGAATAGGCTCCCCAGGGAGGTGGTTGAGTCACCATCCCTGGATGTGTGTAAAAACCATTTGGATGTGGTGCTCAGGGACATGATTTAGCAGAGTGTTGTTAGAGTTAGGGTAGTATGGTTAGGTTGTGGTTGGACCTGATGATCTTTAAGGTCTTTTCTGATCTGAGCAATTCTATGATTCTGTGATCTATGATTCCATATACGTATGTTGCTATAACTATTATCCTTTTCCTTTTCTCTATCTTAGTAAATAGTTTTATCTCAACCTATAAATTCTATTTTTATTCTTTTTCTGATTCTTCCCAGACCCACATCCCGCTGGGAATGGAAGGAAGGGAGTGAACAACTGCATGGTGCTGAGCCACCTGTTGCCTTAAACCACAACAGCCTTCACCCTGAAGTACCGATCTGCTCAGTGCTATGACTAGCCTCTAGAATAGCAGCTTTCTCTGCTCTTCAAGTGCTTTGAGTGCCCAAACATCTGTTGTTTATCTGACTTCTATGCTAACACATCAGCACAAGAGCATGAGGTATATGTTTCCTCTTGTGGAGGAGATGTTTCAAATGGTGCTACAGGACTGTGGCTACTGAGCTCTGATATCAGCTTGGAAATTTCCATTAATTCACCTCTAAGTAACATCTTATAAAGCAAGTCTAGGGGCAGAAGGTGCTAGAAGAGAGGAGAAAAGAAAGCACATATCACATCAATCCAAGAGGATTCATGAAACTGGACTAGATCCTGGGAACTTCAAGGTGGAGATACTACCAACTGCTCTAAACATATGATTGCAAAGTGACTTACATCTTATTTTCCTCTTGCCATTCCTATAAAAATAGGAATGTGGCTTCCAAGCACCTTCACCAATTCATTCACCAAAGAGAATTTGTTCTAATTTCCCAAGATTAAAAGTCCCAATGTTTTGAGAGTTTGTGCCATGAGCAGAATTTAGAATAAAGAAATGAATGAGCAGAGGTAACATGAGGTCTCCAATAAATTTCAGTAGCACATGGGCAATAATCCATAGCAAACACATTTAGAACAATAAGCTACCCAGACTTCTCATATGTTGGGAAGCAGACCATGCCATCAAAGTCTTATTTGAACAAAAAGGGAGAAAAAGTCTTAATCTAGACTTTTACCTCTTAAAAACCCATCTAGGAGATTTGCATGTTTCAGCAATACCACTATTAGCCTTTTTTTCAGGGGAGATGCTAGTTCAGAAAAATAGAAATGGAATGGACAAAAAGACTTGATGAAAAATCCAGTTTGGTAGTAGAAGGAAACTTTGCTGGTTCCCTGACTAAGGTGGTGGGGAGGCTGGCATCTCATACACTAATAATTACCACAGAACTGTGTAAAATCAGTCTTCCTCAGTTCCTCTGCTCACACTGCTGCCTTCTTTGGGTGAGAAGCCACAGGCCAAGAACAGTGGGCAGCTCTGGGACAGGGTAAGACAGGAGAAGACAGAAGACAGGAAGGGTGTGTGGATCAATGAATAGATGAGTGGATGGATAGATGGATGGATGGATGGACAGGCAGATGGACAGGCTGTCACCAAGGATCATCATGGATTTCCCTCTATACACAGCACCAGTGAGGCTGCACCTTGAGTAGTGTCTTCAGTTTTGGGTCCCTCACTACAAAAAAGACACTGAGGCCCTGGAACGTGTCCAGAGAAGGGCAATGAAATTGGTGAGGTATCTGAAGCACAGGTCTTATGAGGAGCGGCTGAGGGAGCTGGGATTGTGTAGTCTGGAGAAAAGGAGGCTCAGAGGAGACCTCATTGCACTCTACAACTTCCTGAAGGGATTGTAATGAGGAGGGGTTTGGCCTCTTCTCCCAGGCAACAAACAGGACCCAAGGAAATAGCCACAAGTTGTACCAGAGGAGATTTAGGTTAGACAGAAGAAAGAATTTTTTCTCTCAGAGAGTGGTCAGGCACTGCAATGGCTGCCCAGGGAGGTGGTGGAGTCGCCGTCCCTGGCAGTGTTCAAGAGGTGTCTGGATGAGGAGCTGCGAGACATGGTTTAGTGCTTGTGGTAGCAATGGTAATGGGAGGAAGGTTGGACTGGGTGATCTTGCAGGTTGTTTTCACCTTTGCGATTCTATGATTCTATGGGCACTACCACCCACAGCAGACCAACAGCTACAAGCAGCTGAAGGAGTACTGGGATCAGGACCAGTTTGTGGCAGTAAATGATACCGCTGCCTGAGAGAGCTGAGGTATTCAGGTTCATGCTGCTTCTGAAGCAATGAGAGAGCAACATTAATTTGATCTACGCAAGCTGGAGCAGTGGGCCCAGGAGAACCTCATAAGGTTCAACATATCCAAGTTCAAGATCTTGCACCTGGGTCGAGACAACACCCACTATCAGTACAAGCTGGGGGATGTAAGAATAGAGCACAGCCCTGACAAAAAGGACTCAGAGGTACTGGTGGATTACAAACTGGTCATGAGCCAGCAGTGTGCCCTCATAGCCTAGAAGGCCAACTGTATCCTAAGCTACATCAAAAGAAGTGTGGCCAGCAGGGCAAGGGAGGCGATCCTGCCCCTTTACTTGGTACTGCTGAGACCTCACCTGGAGTACTGTGTCCAGATGTGGAGTCCTAAGTACAGGGAGATATGGACCTGCTGGAGCACATTGAGAGAAGGGCCATAAAAATGATCAGTGGAATGGAATACCTATCCTACAAGGGCAAGCTGAGAGAGATGGGGGTGTTCAGCCTGGAGAAAAGAAGGCTCCAGGGAGATCTAAGAGTAGCCTTCCATTATCTGAAGGGGGGTTGGAAGAAAGAAGGGAAATGACTCTTTAGCAGGGTCTGTTGTGACAAGAAAAGAGGAATTGGTTTCAAATTAAAGGAAGCAAGACTTTATGTTTGGTGAGATACTGGAACAGGTTTCCCAGAGAGTGGTGGATGCCTTCCCCATCCCTGGAGACACTCAAGACCAGGCTGGATGGGGCTTTCATTAACCTGATCAAGCTGTAGGCATCTCTATTCATTGCAGGGGATTTGGACTAGATGACCTTTAAAGGTCAAATGATTCTATGATTCTGTGACTATTAGTTGTTTTGAAAATGTGGATGTCTGAAATACATGGTCTATGCCAAAATGGTGCTCTGATCACCCCCATGAGACATTAGTCACCCCCTAGTCAAGTCGTATGGATATTTTTAATGTATTATATCTGACCAGTAGGCTTAAATAATGCCCCTTATGAGCGTAGTTACTTGTGGTGCTCATATAAAGTCCAGGAATTGTCATGAGTGGGAGATTCATGAAGACTTATGACTGATATCTACAAAGGCGGCAGGGTAGAGCAACTTTTGTACATTATTCATGAGCTCACAGTTCTTGTAGAAATGAGCAATATCCAGATATATGGCTTTTGTGCTCATCGGGACTTTATGCTCTATCTATACTGTGAGAGGACAGATAAATGCAATGGGGATAAGAGATGACTCTCATTCTTAGGCAGGCTGATATGTCCTATGCCTATAATTATATCAGCAATAGGGAACGAGTTGATACACACTGTTTCAAGAACCAGGTAAGAACTGTTCGAGGAGAAAGTTACCTCTTCTCTACCTGCTGCAAGGATATAGTGATAAAGCTGCCAGCTTCATGTGGTTGCCTCTGGTACCTTCAATTTTCTGTATTACCTTTGTTTACAGAACTGTTTCACATCCTAGATGACTTTAGGTCAGTTAAATGATACAAATGTACATAGTATCAGCTGAGATTCATTTACATATTTTTATCTAGAAACGAAACTAATTTGAGTGTCTTCTATAACCCTAGATTGTTCCTCCACACTATTAGGACCAGCATATGGCAACAATACACTCCTAAAGGCAATCCCAACTCCTTTAGCTGGCAAACACATCCCAGGCAAACTTACGTGTGCCTACCACATCATTGAAACTGCAGCTTACCCAATCAGTGTCTTCCAGTCACATCTTCACCCTACCAAACTCTAAGACTCAGATTAAAGCACGGAAGGGCCCCTACGTGGTAGAAAGAAGATTTGCAGGAAGCCATAGGCAAGCAGGAAGAGAGGTACTTCTCATCCTGGAGAAGAAGAGGCTCAGGGGGATCCCACCAATGTCCATAAATACCTGAAGAGAGAGGGGAAAGAAAATGGAGCCAGGCTCTGCTCAGCAGTGCCCAGTGCCAGGACAGGAGGCAGGGGGTAAACTGGCGATCAGGAGATTCCCTCTGAACACTGGGAGCATTTCTGTGCTGTGCAGGTGATGGAGCACTGGCACAGGCTGCCCAGAGGCTGTGGAGTCTCCTCCTTGGAGATCTTCCAAAGCTATCTGAACATGACCCCAGGCACCCTGCTCTGGGTGTCCCTGTTGGAGCAGGGCTTGGGCAAAGAGACCCAGAGGTCTCTTCCAACCTCAACCATTCTGTGATTCTGTGATTCTCTTTCCCCATATTCTTGGAAAGGATTACTTCTGAGACATAATCTGAATTGATTTTTCTGGGCCCAAAATGAAAAGCAGGCCAGGCAAATGGTCTGTTGTAAGCACTGCATCTCCCATTGCTTTCTTAGGTATTTCTGAACTTTCTCCCTTTTTTTCACATTTAAAAAAATGTAAAAGTAAGTGCTGGCTGTAATGGACAACACCCAGCACTGAAAGAGCTGGAATGATACTATTCATTAACATAGTATATCTTATTTTGCAAATAACTCATACAGGTACAGCTGCCAAAAAATTGTGATTGTTTTTAAAGCAACACCAACTGTTGAACAGTGTCATACTTTAACTCTCTCTAGATGCTTTCCCTGTTCTCCTGTTGTGCAGAAAGGCCAATACCAAACAGAGCTTAGTCAGCTTCTTCACCAGAAAGCTCTATCATTCACTGACACACCAAGTGTGCAAACAGGGAGTCCCTTCTGATATTTTTGTAAATGAAGCCTCATACTGTGGAATATCTTCTGCAGCTGGGTAAATGAAACCTGGCTCCACTTGAATGCACAAACTCTTCAATTAAATCCCACTAGGTTTGCATACACCCTAAGGGAGCCTCCTACTGAAAGCATAATGCTAATATTATAATATCGCAGATATGTCTTCTCCAGGCCTCTGCTTTTCCTCTTTATTAGTCTATGTTTATTCACACTTTAAATGCATAAGTGCACCTGAAAGTAGAATACATAGATCAGTTCCAAATTAATCTCCAGACTCCAGTTAGCCTTTAACTTCAGTTCAAATAATTGATCAGCACTTTTCAAGTAGTGGTTAAAGTATTCCTCATCCCTAATTCATGCCACTGCGTCTTTCTAAATGCACACTGATGTTCTCAACATCAGTGAGAAATTTAATGCTGTGATCTAAATATGAATAGAAATATGGCCAAGTGCAGGTTTTTTTTAAATGACTGTTAGTCTGTTCTGAAAACAGTGGTATGTCTTGCCCCAGAATTCATAATAAACATTTCTGCACTAACAGAAATCAACAAGAAAGACAGCAACACATGAGACACACTGGACTCAGTTCCTACCTAGGCTGAATCAGGGCAATCTTGGCGGCCAGCTTGGCTATGACTAAGCCATTTCTGCAGACCCCAAGCTTCACTTATTCACAATTACACACATTTTACAAAAACAAGGAATGGTAAGCAATGTCAGTTTTTACTCTGTCGGCCTCATCCCCTCTTTTTCCTTTTCTGCAGCCAGAATCAACAGGGCAGAATCTCACAGGAGATATAGTACCCACAGCTGGTGGGTAGAGGGCTGTAAGTCAATTCAATAACTGAAAAGTACTCTTGTGTTCAATGTCTGTATTAGGCTCCAGGCTTGAAATCAGTATTTGGCATGCCTGTGTGTAGGAGGTGATCTCAGCCCTGTGACCTGAAGGCTAGCAGCCATGCATGTTGAGTGAGGCTCTCCTCAAGCTGACCTCTGTTGAACTGCCAATTGATCCATGGCAGCAGATAGACATTCACGCTGCAGTAGCTGCCTTGAAGTGGCTGATGGATATGGGATTATGTGCAGTCAGGAGCTGGTTCAATATTTTTACAGCTCTTCACATCTTTACGTACACATAGACATACATACACAACCACTATCAGCTTCAGAGCACTTAGCAGGGCTTTTCGTATATATTGACAAGTTAATAACTATACTAATACAAAACATCAATGTAATTATAGCACAAAATGTACAGTTCTCTGCAGGCCTTTTATTGTCAAGTTTTCCTACAACCTTGTGTTTTATTTATGCTAAAAATGAACTTAATTAGTAATCAGAATTCTTGATTTCTCTTTTTGATTCTAAAGCTCAAGTATAAAATATTTTAATATATTTCTCTTCCTTCTTTGTAGTATGCTAAATGAAGCATCAAAAATTCTACTTTATACTTAGAGCTTTCTGAGAAATGTTCTGAAAAGGCAATAAATTTCAGTTCATAAGTATTTAAACTACTTGGGAAAAAAAAAGAACTGAAGCTTAATTAATCATATTTCACTAATAAAATATTACAAAAGATAATTTATGATGTCTACAAAAACTGGGTTTATTGGTAATTTATGGGACACAAATAGTTTCCTTTAAGGGTCAAATTTAAAGACTAAGAGTAACTGAGAAAGGGACAGAGGTAAAGCCTTGCAGTCATTGACAAGCCTTGCATTAGTCATGTCTGCAACAACGTGAGCTCAGGATGGAGCCAGGAGTGAGAGTCTATCGTGAAACCCACAGATTGTTCCCTCACAAAAGCAGAAACAGCAAAGCGTCACAGTTAAAAATAGTGCTAATGCACCTTGACCTAACATGAGCACCTAGTCACAGGCTGGAAATCACAGGGAGCTCGAACTTATGTTAGAAGATAAGTATGTTCTGATGTATATAGATTTTTTCCTTATTTCCTCTTTAGTCATCCGTGCAGGAGTGATGTGACAGAGCTCCCAGCAACTGAGCAATCACATGGACTAATTTGCTCAGAGGGACAGCGTAGGGCTCTTTGAAGTGTTGTTTTAAAAGGTTTATCTGGATAGACTGGATCAATGGACCAAGGCAAACTGTATGAGTTTCAATAGAGCCAAGTGTCAGGTCCTTGGGGAGGAGTGGCTGGAGAGCTAGCTGATGGAAAGGAACCTTACTGTACTGATGGGCAGTCGGATGAATATGAGCCAACAGTGTTCCCAGGTGGCCAAGAAGGGCAATGGCAACCTGGCTTGTATCGGGAATGGTGTGGTGTGGTGGGTGAGCAAGACTAAGGAAGTCATCCTGCCCCTGTATTCATCACAGGTGAGGCCCCACCAATAGTACTGTGTTCAGTTTTGGGCACCTCAGTACAGAAAGGACATGGAGGTGCTGGAGCAGGTCCAAAGAAGGGCAACAAGGCTTGTGAAGGGCTTGGAGAATATGGCCTGTGAGGAGGGACTGAAGGAACTGAGGCTGTTTAGTCTGGGGAAAAGGAAGCTGAGGGGAAACCTTATTGCTCTCTTCCAATATCTGAAAGGTGCTTACAGAGAGTGGGGTTAGCCTCTTCTCACTGGTGATGGGTGACAGGACGAGGGCAAATGGCCTCAAGTTGTGCCAGGGTAAGTTTAGGTTGGATATCAGGAAAAACTTCTTTACAGAAAGGGTTGTTAAGCACTGGAATAGGCTCCCCAGGGAGGTGGTTGAGTCACCATCCCTGGATGTGTTTAAAAACTGTTTGGATGTGGTGCTCAGGGACATGATTTAGCAGAGGGTTGTTAGAGTTAGGGTAGTATGGTTAGGTTGTGGTTGGACCTGATGATCTTTAAGGTCTTTTCCAACCTGAGCAATTCTATGATTCTATGATTCTATGTATTACAAAGCTACAGCTGTTTGGGGACTAGCTGAGTACCTGGCCTTGAGCGTCAGCACCAAGAGCTGCTCCATCATGCCTGGAGCAGATTGGAAAGAGGATACACCCATGGCCACCGTGGAGAGGGCACTTAACAGGCCCTGAGAACAGGTCTATGTTGTAGAAAAGCCTAACTCTAGTTAACCATTAGAATGGGCTGTCTGTGGAGAATCTCCATCAGGGAACTTTTTTAAGAGTAGTTTGGAAACCCAGCAGCCAGGAAAGGTTTGGGCTCAGACAGTCCTTCATAGCCTAAGCTTCCCTTAGAGCAGTATATTTTCACTGTGTCTCAGTGACACTGCTCAAGAAACACAAGATGTGTTCCATCCCACTCAGAAACATCCCACGCAGATGCTCACATTTCTGCCAGCCCTCTCGGGAACATGAAGAGAACATCCGTGTTAAATAACAGTAAGGTCTGCTACTAACAGGAATCGCTACTCTGCCTGCAGAAAATGACTTCTGCACAAAAGGGCCATTTTCAAAAAATGTCTCAGCTTGACATTCTGAGTGGAAAAAATACCTTAGTGAACACTTTGATCATATTTTCTTCTCCTCATGAACTCGGTGAATTACCTCTGCAGAAATCTCTGTTCCTACTAAACATGCAGTCTGGACAAAGCATGTGATTGCACTCAGTGCCGCTCTGCCTCAATCTTGTCTGTGCAGGATTGATCAAGGTTTGAGTCACAAAAGAAATACGTCATTTATGAATGTTTCTGATGGCTGCACTGTGGAATATATCCTGATATGTATCTGCAGCTCAGGGTATTTGCAGGTGTAAATATAGACAGACCAGAGAAGTCATGAGCACAAGGAACCCAGTGATTCTTATGCGCAAGGGGGAAGATTGCACTGTGCCATGGGCGATGGGATCTAGCCTGTCTGTAAATTGATGCTCATGTCCTCAAATTGCTAAGTATCCAGTGGGGGAAATAAATAAATAAATAAAAAATATAGAAAAAAAACCAAAAACTCGTGTTTCTCCTGCTGCTGCTGACAGATGATTAATGGACATTTCCCCACTGCTTATCAACACAGCATTTTGAGAGGTAGATAATGCAAATTATCTGTTTACTTAAGTGCTGGGTCTGCTCTTACTGGATTTAGAATGCCATTGGTCAGCTCAGCCACAATGGAGATAAGTTCTTTGTAAAGGAACTGGCAGAAGAAAAGATGAAGGTAAATAAGAGGAGCCCGCAGTGGGGCAGGAAGGCTGGGGGAGTTGCAGACCGTTGGGCTGTGCTGGAGCAGTGTCTGAAGGGTGGGTCCTGCCGGATGGAACCGTGTTGGAGCAGTGCTGGAAGAGTTGCAGCCTGTGGGAAGCCCACGTGGGATCAGTTTGGGAATGAGGTAATCCTGTGGGAGGGATGGCGGAGGGATTGAGGAGTGGCAGAGATGAGGCATTACGGACAGACTACAGCCACCATTCCTCATTCCTCTGAGGCGCTTGCGGGTAAAATGTAGGAGAAGTGTGCATGGAGGGAAGGTGTCTGGTTTGCTTTTACTTATCAGTGCTCTAGTCTGTTAGCAATTAGCAGTGTATTGTATTAATCTCCCTATACTAACTCTGTTTTTCCCATGATGAGAAGACAGATTTCAGGGGAAAAAATAGTATTCAAATTTACTTCCCAGTGCATGCTATCTTTTCCTGTGGAAGACAGAAAACATTCTGGTAATTTCAGCATTTCTTTAACAAAATATTTCAGGTCTTCAGAATGTGAAAGTAACTGAGCACTAGTTGAGGTTTAATTTGTTTTTGGAACAAAGGAAAGATAATTATTTTACAATCACTTTCCTTTCACAAAAACCCTCACACCTCAGAACCTTTGGAAACTAGAATGTACTGGAAGCTTGGGGTACAATTACATTAATTCCACCAACCTATCCAACTCTTTTTACTGACTGAAGTTGACACCAAATAGTGGGAAACTTAGAATCAACTTGCTAAAGATAGTTGTTATGTAGTTGTATGTAGTTGTTCAGCCACCTATATAGACAGATCCTATGAAATATGGGATTAATACACGATTTTGTTCTCTTTCCTTCCGAGTAAGGTGTCCTGTCAATGGTGTTTAAAAAGTAGGATATTCTTGTCCATTCTCTGGCCCCAGACGTATTCAGATACTGATGCAAATTGGACCAGCTTCACCAGAACAGATAAAACTGGCACTTAAAACATTTCCAAAGGATGTGGTTGATCTTCACTGCAACCGTGTTCTGGCCCAAACAGAAAGAAGACTTGAGCCAAGCTTCCTCAATCAAAACCGTAGCCATCCTTGCCATACCAAGGCACTCCATTCTTACATGATGTATGTTTAAACTTCCCTTACATCATGAGTCCAAACTTTCATGGGCGTTAACTTAGGAGTGCTGATCTTTGCAACTTAGAGTTTTTAGTTTATGTTACATTATTATGCATTTTTATTCAGTTCCTCAGTAAAATGCACAAACTTCATGAAAAAAACCCCACAAAACCCAAGACTTTTCCTCTCCATTTTAATGATCTGATTATTTAGCAAGAAAACCACTCTTACTTTCATGCTCCAGGGTTTTGATCCAATTAAGCTGCAGCACTTTCCTATAGAGAGGCACGCAGTTGCACGGAGGGATGGAAAGTAATTTCTGCAGCTGAGCTTATAGTCTGGGAGTTAGAGCAGTCTCCTTTGAACAGGAAAAAGCAGTTTGGATCTCTCTCAGGGAGATCCTTTCCGACTCCCCTAACATGAGCAAGAGATCTAAACAGAAAGCTGCATGAGTAATTCTTTTATCCACAAAGAAATATCATCTGCTGATGAATTTTGAGTAGGATGCAATTCTGCTGATGTTGATTGTTAAATTCTAACATGATGTGATCTGAAAAAACTGAGCCCCATAGGCAAATGTAGTTAAGTAACTCCTGTATTACATCTATACCTGTGCCATCGCTGATGTTCATGTTCAGACTTAAGTTCTTGACTTGAATTACTCTGCTCTGGCTCATGACAACTCAGTCTTCTAAAAGGAATGACATTGGCCTTTCCATCTCTCCCAGAAGCACTGTGAACAGGATGGGAAAGCAAGGCAATGGCATATCAGTTGGGTGCAGACCTTAAAGACAATTTAATTCTAAACCCCATACACTGAGCAGGTACATCTTTCTCCAGACCAGGTTGCTCAAAGCCACGTCGAACCTGACCTTGAATACCTCTGGGGATGGGACATACACAGCTTCTCTGGGCAGCCTGTGCCAGTGCTTCACCACATTCATGGTAAAGATTTTCTTCTTAATATCTAATCTAACTCTACCTTCTTTTAATTAAAGCCATTACTCCTTGCCCTATCACTACAGTCTCTTGTAAAAGTCCTCACCTTTCCAGTAGCCTCCCTTAAGGTTCTGGAAGGCTACTGTTACATCTCCTTGCAGCCTTCTTTTTTCCAGGCTGAATGATCCCACCTCTCTCTTTCTTCATGGGAGAGGTACTCCAGCCATTTGATAATCCCTGTGGCCCTCCTCTGGAGGAGGAGGAAGAAGTCTTGCTGGGCAAGAAGAAACATCAGAAAGTACATTTAAACCTGGAATCACCTCCAGGGACTGGCTGCTCATGTCATGCAAACTGAAAAGCAGCATTTCCATTTTGCAGTATCTATGTCCCATTTATCATTTTAGCCCTGCACTCCACCATAAACTTTAAGAGCTAACTAAAGGGCAAACATTAGAAAAGGTATGCAATTTCACACTGTGTTGTGGCAATAAAAGAATATCTTTAATTCAGCCTTTCCTTCTCTGTTCTGATATTATATTTTGTCATATATTAAACCAAGCAATTCAACCCAAAGGAACAGATTTTGGCATTTATTACTACAAAGGTCACACTTAAAAGGACCCAGAATTGATAACCTGGTAGAAATGCAGCTTGTAGTTCTCTTGTTGACTCACAGAGGCAACAAAAAAGTTATCTCTCCCAGTTCTTCGGTCTTTGTTTTCTATTTCAGAAATGTTCTGCCCAGCTTATAGCAATACTCACTGCAGAAAGTGGAATGGTAATTAAGGAAGCTTTTCCTTCTCCCTGCTATCCATTACAACACTTGTTCCCCGTAATTCAAATATACCACCTCTTACCAGCACAGTGAGTCAAGGAATATGATTCTTCTTTCCTTAGGGACCAGTAAGATTTCCCAAATTGAACATAATGACAGTCAGACTGATAACATCTACTCTATTCCACCAGTTTTAAATAATTTCAGACTCAAGTACTACTCTCTGTGGGGGAAGGAGTCATACACTGATTAATTCATCTGCTAGAGTTACCACAATCTCTTTAAAATGTTCTCCAATTCTAGCATTTGGCAGAACACTGACTCTCAAACTCTGGTATTCTATGACTCCACATTTAATTGTTTTCAACTAATCCTCTTTAGAGGTGTTTAAATTAGTTTTCCCAGGGCTCCATAGATTCATTGATGCTAAAGGCTGAGAAATGTCCTTGGAATGGAAAGATGTGACTCTTCAAAAACAAGAGGATTAACTCCAGGATGTGGCATGCAGTGTGAAAATATAGAGGTGGGGGGGGAGAGGAGGGAAGACAAAAAATTAAAGTGAAACTGGAGCTTATCCTTTTTCAAAGCCTAGCCTGGTCTAAAACAAGAAAGAAATTTTGTAACCTCATTGTACCTCATTTCTGTTTTCTTGTTACTGTGCTATTACCCGTGTAGGTTGTCACTGAAAACAAAATCTTGATGAGAACATGCTCCAAAATGAGATGGGCATTAGCCTATTTCTTGAAAAATCACATCTCTTTCTTATTTGGCACAATATTAACTGGTCACATAAGGGATAAATTCAACCATCTTGTTGGTGATGTCAGCAAGTTTCTCAAACTTAGCTGATGGATCATGACTTTTTTTTCTACTTTATAGCAGTGGCTGTGGGAATTTTCATCTTTGAAAACATAAATTAACAGTGGAAGGATCTAGAGACATGTGAAGTGTCTCTCATTGCTGTCCATTCTACCCCTTTATTTCCTTTATTTTGTGGTATTTTGTATACTTTCTTGTTTGTTTTTGTAGTAGGCTTAAGAACAGTAAGAAAAAGACTGTCTTCAAACTAATATGCTGTTTGGATAGGCTTCTTCACTACAACTTTTATATGGACCAGTGTCAGCCCAAGCTCCTTCATGAACTAGCTCAGTCCCTGAAGCTTTTTGTCCTGAGTGCCGTTTAGACTGTTGCACTTCAAATATACATACCACCTCTTTACACATACTTAGAAATCGATACAAAGAGGACTCCTTCTCAGAAGGTGTAATTTTTTGTTTGAAAACAAAATAGTATTTCCATTATATCTTTATTTTTAAAAAGAAATTACCTTCAGTTTGGAAAATAAATCCATACTTTAGGCTTATGTTTTCCTATGTCAATTGTTCAATTGTTTTCCTATGTCAATTTGAAGAGTCCTCCTTTTATTCTTATATCTTTTCTCTTTCCACTTTCAATTTGTATTTGGTTTTCTTCTATTTTCCAGGCTGGGAATGTTCTCAACACATGCTAGGTTAAAGGAAGATGGTTAAAAATACCCAAGTCCATTGTATCATTTCTCTCTTAGCAGTCTCTTTTAATTAAAACTTAAAGTTTCAGTCCTTTGTTTCTTGAGACTGTTAAATGAACTTAAAGGTCCTAAAAGAAAAAGAAAACAGAGGAAATCCATGTGTTGTGCTGTTAATTCAGTATTAAGTGGAAGTGCCAGTTCTGTAGGTGGCACTATGAATCAATGCTTCCATGCAGCACTTGAAGTTACAGTGCTGAACCACAGACCATCCTTCAGAAGAGGTGCATTACTCTGTGTGATTACCTCCATATCCCTACTGCAAGAAGGAAGTGGCTGCTATGAGTAAGTTGTCCAAAGAGAATCAGCTGATATCCACTGGCTGACATCCAAGAGAATTTGAGTCTTTTTTCACCTTTTATTTTTGGTGAACCATGATCTCTCTCACATATTTTTCCAGAAACTGAATCTGACAAAAGTAAGACATGGCTCACTTTGCTTTTACTTACTTCTTGCACTGTGCAGATGCTAACAAAGGAAGATTTAGAGACCTGTAGATGTAGACTTAAAATTAATACAGAAAATAAGTTTCTATTATCTATCACCTTCCAGTCACACTAGCTGCTCTTTGTTCTGGAATAGAGACTTACAGTTATACTCTATTCCCCCGGCAAAGATCAAGAATTCAGGTTTTGCAGAAAACTGGGCTTCTTATTTCTTTGAGAGTGCTGCTTTTGGATTCCCTATGACAAAGAAAAATCTGTAGGGAATATCAAAGGCTACCAGGTCATTTCTTTGAAATAGATGGCTGTTGACTTGAGAAAAAAAAAACAAGGTAGTCTATGTGATGTGACAAAGCTAAGATTGCTGGGGCATGTCACCCATTCCTATGCCACTTGCTTCTCTGTATGTGGGATATATTGATTGGTTTTGATTTTTGGGTGGTCCTGTGTGGAGACAGGAATTGGACTTGATGATCCTTGTGGGTTTCTTCCAACTTGAGATATTATATGATTCTCAGTTTCTATCTAGCAGCTTGCTCAAGGCTGAGGCTGGAGTGAGAACTGCACATGTTCAGTAAATGTAGCTGATTCTGTCAGAATTTTGAATAAAAGTGCTACATGTATAACAAACAAATCTGGAATATTCCCAACAAGCAGGAGTTTGGTGACCATGGTTGCCAGTAGGAAGTTGCAAGGGTGCTTGTCTTATTTCATTTTGCAGAGGAAATATTGGCAGTCCCAGGCATACCAAGGCAGTTAGACCAGCTGGTCCTGTTACACGTAAATGAAGAAAAACAAATGTCACATCAAATCCAACCTGAGCTGCTCCTGGCATGTGTTTGCCATAGGAGGAGTGAGGCCAGATTCAAAGCCATATTCACATTGACTTCAATGAAAGCTAACCCAGGGATTAAAATTTGAAAGAGGCTGCTATTCTTCCCTAGAAAGACTGCATTTCAAACAAATGTGTACTTCAGTCAGTCTTAAAGTTGATCTTAATCAACTGCTTAAAACACTCTGTCTGAAGCACTGAGCAGTGCACTGAAGTTACCAAAACTGAAGAATCACTTAATTCTTGGCAGCATTCTCTGTGGATGTAGCGTGTTCTCCGTGAGGTACTTTGTACAGAAGCAAAATCCCAGGAGATGGCAAGATCACCCGGCTAGGAGCAGCAGAGAAGGTCTGTTGGACTTTGGAGACCGCCCATTTAAGACATGTTTCCTTAGGCATAAAGGCCAAAGTCCAGGGTGTTTTCTTTTTTTTTAGCGGGGTCTAACTAGACACTGGCTGACTGTTCTGGTAAGAAACTCATCACTTCCTGGAGCAAATAAAAGAAGTCCCCATGTCCTGGTTTCAGCTGGCATAGAGTTAATTTTCTTCCTAGTAGCTGGCACAGCACTGTTTTGGATTTAGGCAGGGAATAATGTTGACAACATACTGATGTTTAGTTATTGCTGAGCAGTTCTGCGTACATCCAAGGACGTTTCAGCTCCTCACGCTGTCCGGCCAGTGGGGAGCTGAGGATGCACGAGGATCTGGGAGTGAACAGAACCAGCATGGCTGAGCCCAACAAGCCAAAGGCACGTACCATACCATGTGGTGTCATGCTGCACAATAAAACTGAGGGAGTGGTCATTGCTTGGGAACTGGCTGGGCACTGGTCAGCAGGTGGTGAGCAGTTTCATTGTATCATTGACTTACTATTTTCATTCTTTTTTTTCCACTTTCTTATTAAGCTGTCCTTATCTCAACCCATGAGTTCTTGCATTTTTTCCTTTTTTTTCTTTAATTCTTTCCCTCATCCCACTGGGATGAGTCAGTGAATGGTTGTGTGGTGTTGAGCTGCCTGCTGGGTTAAACCACAACACCCCAACAAATGGTAACTGAGACAGGCTTCAAGACCTCAAGGGAGCTCAAGTGAGAGAGAAGAGCAGAGAAATCCGCTTTGCAGAAATCATCTCTGTGGAAATAGCTAAGGAGGGAGAAAATGAGCTGACACGTGTGTGACTTGAAGGAAAAGTTGTGTTCAGAAGAACATTACATTCCCTGGAGGTCTTATGAGGAGGGCAATGAGGCATTGAATAGTGTTCAGGTGTTTTATTGCAGTGTCTCAAGCTGTATAACTCAGTGTTAAAAGACTGGATTTTGGGGGGGGGGGGGGGAATATTTTACAAAGTCTGGGTATGGTGTGCTTTTGTGTATCAGAAAATTGTAAATTCAGACTGCTCACAGTGATATCTCTTGGAAAAAAATGTATTGAGATTACTGGCAACCTGAAGAGACAGCTTCAGGACAGGTGGTCTGGGGCTGCAGGGCTGCAAATCCTCATCTCATGGGAAAGGGGTAGGCAAAGAGCCTGTTCCAAGCAGACAGGCCAAAAGAAGCAAATGAGCCATAAACTAATCAAATGAGGAAAAACTAAAAGAATATAGATCCAGCCTGCTATGACACACATGCAACAGCTGAGGAAGCTTCCCGCAGGCACAATGATTTTAAAACACAAAAATCCCCAGCTGATTTTTCATCACCAATAAGTAAATGCTCCTAATGAATCTGGCCCTTATCTCAGTTAGCAATTCTGCAAGGCGATCTATATAATCCATTACTTCTGAGTCATTTTTAGCTAGCTGATCATCTGTGATGTATGCCAATGAATTTTTGAACTGCATGATTGACTGGGTAAGTCAGGTGATGTCAGCCCTGCTCGCTGCATGGCACAATAGGAGGAGAGTGCTGAACAGTGACTAATGGATACAGAAAGCAAATATTCCTGTTTAAGCATGGATTTTCTTGTTTGCATATGATGTACAAAGGGCATACACAGATTTATATTTTTAAAGCATGCTACAGCAATTTCTTACTCATTTTCATGGCTCGGTATACAGACATAACAGCTAGGACATATATTTCATAGTCTGCAGAATTACCAAAAGAAAAGGAAGGAGAAAAAAGAAAAGAAAGGAGGAAGGAAAAGAAGGAAAAGAAGGAAAGAAGGGAATAAGGGAGAGAAAGGTTGAAGGAAGGGAAAGGAAGGGAAAAGAAGGGAGGAAGGGAGGAAAGAAACACAATTCTTATTTTAATGCATCTGTTAATTAAATAAGTTTTGAGGAACTTCCACACCATGCCAGTTGAAAAGCCTATCTGGTTCTTTTACCATGACGGAAATAGTAATATGCATCCAGTTACTATTATATCTTGCTTTCAATAAGAACAGGCTGAAAAATTTTCTTTCTGTATGACAAGTGATTAATTATTGTCTTTGGTGTTAATGAGGCTTTTTCATGAGAAGGTTTTATTTTGGAACTAGAAAAGCAATGCTAAAGGCAAATCTCATTATTTGGAATTACTTTGACCTTTATTTAACTCTGCCTGTGTGCACTCTTAAGAAATTATCAGCAGTGAAAATCCAGACAGCGCATGAATGGTGAGATCGATACTCTTGAGTTGCAAGACATGCAAAATAAAACCTGGAACTTCCTGTACTGTTTTTATCTTAGAAACGCTTTCATCAATTTTTTGTGCTAATGACTGTTTTCCTACATGGACCATATCCTGCAGGCTGTACTACGCGGATGATAAAGGAAATATTTAATATATTATATTTTTCCTTTCAATGAGGACAGTAACAGAGATATACTAGGAAGACACTTCACTTATCTACAGTAGAAAGAATCTGAAAACTTTCTTCCACAAAACTTGCAGTGCCTGATATAATATATAATATAACTGGTTAATTCAGGCCTGTCCAATCTCTTTAAGCAATCCAATTTTGAACAGACACTCTCCTGTCACCTGTATCAAAACCAGCCCCCGTGTATGTCACAGTTCTTATGTATGCATTACAGGCTGCTCCAGATATTCAATATAGACTCACTTCTGCTTTCCCTTGAGAAGGCCTTGGCTGAAAATGTAAAATTTTTTTAAAAGAGAGAAGGGGAAATGGTGTTTCACTCATTGATATTAACTCACTATAATAAAAGCTAATTTTCATGGAGCTATAAGGGCAAAGATATTGAAAGTTGGCTTGCATTTGAAGGAAAGGTTTTCCTGTTCTACCTCTCTTAGTAGCAGATTATTGAGAGGAAAAATTTACATCTGTAGTTGAAAACTGATGCATTTAATTCCTGTGATATAGAAATTTAGTGTGCAGTCTTTTCATTTCCACCTAAAATGTGGTCTAGCATCCTAAACTTCATCTCTCTGTTTTATATGGAATCAAATTACCCAATTCCAGCATTACTATACAAAAGCACACAACAGAAGTGGATCAGCTGTCAGGATTTCCTGTGACCTGCCTTGACAGTGCTATCCAAAATGTTTCTGGGACATGCCAGTCTGCACAGTGGTTATTGTAATTTAATATACAAACGCTTGAACTCCGTGTGCCACTGGCCACTATTTCTTCACTCATATTTTTTCCATTTTTACTTCTGAAGCATTTGCCTGTCTCTCAGAGAAATAACTAATAAAAGATCAAGGAAGACATTTAGAGCCCAAGCTAAAATAGCAACTGGCCAAATTTTGTTCATTCACAGCACTGAACTACTGTCAAACTCCCTAGAGCTTTACAGCAATACACAAGAGGAGAATTTAGTGTTGACTTTGCAATTTTATTTACCATTAAGAATTTATTATCGCTAATAGCTGTAATAAGTGAGCAGATACTTACTGTTTGGGCAGGATTTGGATACAAGTGAATATTGTTGCTGTACACTTCTGTACACACAAAGTAAGCATGGTTTAAGAAATGTAGCTGGGGGTCACCCCATCGTATTCACACATCTCAAAACCCTTACTGCACCATACCTCTGAGGTGGGCAATCACTACCAGATCTGTTTTACAGAAAGGGAACAGGGTGCTTAACTGGAGAACTTGATCCCAGCTCAGTGAAAGAATTAAATAACACCTCTGGCCACCAGCCTCAGAGTTACAGATCTGGATTGCTGCCTGAGGCTCCTCTGCAGTGAGAAAGGAGAGATGAGCATCCCAGACTGGGAGTTAGGTACTCCGTGCTTCTTTTTAAATGCTGATGTCTGATCTAAAACAGATTTGACCCTCTCTTCTAGGGCATCTGAGGGAACATTCAGAATGAACTCTTGCTCCTCTTTCTGCTGGGTACACATAATTGCTGCACTCATTATTTTCAAGCTGAAGGTGATATAAGAAGGTGGGGGTCACAGAAATCCCCTAAGGAGTGGCAGAGCCAGATGTGAGTTCTGCACAGACTGGATGAGCTCTGACAGAACCTCCTCTTGCACAGAGCAGCACCAAGCAACCCAAGATGGTACTGGGGTACCACAGAATCACTTCTCACTCCTCTCAATGACTTTGGCCTCCTGTTACAAGAGCACGTTTGAAGAATCAGAAGGCACATGAACAAAGAGCAGTGTCTACCCCTGTAGTGAGGGTAGAAGACATGGAGAGAAACGTGGATTTCAAGGTCCTTTTCTTGAGGTGTTTATCTGCTTTTACCTTAAACAGTCAGCAAAGCAAAATTTAATGTTGAAAACAGTCAAGTATCAACATCTGTATCTAGGAACAAGAGATGCAGTCTGCAGAGCTTCTGGAACATAAGGGATGAGGGGTCAAATTGGATGGGCTGGAGGGCAGTGGGTCCCACTGGGATAGAAGCAGCAGACAGCAGCTGGCAGATTGGATCAGTTCCACTCATAGAAACTACAGTTGGAATATGTTGCTCAGCTGAAGGATCAGACAAAAAAATAGGAGAAGATGCAAAAAACAATTAAAATGATTTGAGAGCTGGGGAAAATATATTACTGGGGTTAAAGTACTCATTGCATTTCCTGTGTCAAAGAGAAGGCCAGACAGGGGCCTGCCCACAGAGGGGATTTGGCCTGTCACACAAGTTCTGCTTCATCTTCCTGAGATAAAAACGAGCTGTAGGAGACAGGTAGCATCCAAATGTATTTTAATCAGAAATAAGTCATTCTAAGATGGTTAAACAACAGTAGAAATGATCAAGGTATATAGTGTGTTCTCTCCTCCTTTGTGGTTGCACATGAAGGCTACATGTGATTTTGGAACATTACTTGTAGCAGAATACAAGTCCTGGTCTGAACAAAGACAAATGGATGGGGTCAAAGCAGAATGATGAGTCCTGTGTTAAGCGTGAGGAATGACTGGGTATCAGATCTAATTTATTGAACAGCAATTTCTACTAAAAGCATATGTCACTAAATGTGGGTAGGAACATAATCCCATTGCCTCACATATGTGAGCAATGAGCGTGCCCTGCTGTCATACTCAGGTTTTCTCTGATCGAAAATCGTGGCTCAGGAGTGCTCACCCACCCTTTCCCTTCAATGGGAAGTGGGGTGCAACCCAAACAGGTGCCAACATCCAGCAGCCTGGAAGCATATACAGAGCCACCAAAGCTGCAAATGTCTGTAGCACAGTGAATTTACAGGAGGACATCTCAGGAGGCCGGACTCAAACAACTTGCTTGTAGAAAAACACCTCTGATAACAAGAGCGTGAGAAACCAAGTGAGTATGCACATGTGGTAACAGGGCTTATTTGGAATATTTGCTTCCACATGTTCTTGTTCAGCTTTCACATGGAAATCACAGAATTGCAGAATGGCTTAGGATGGAGGGTACCTTAAAGATCACCCAGTTCCACTTCCCTACCTTGGGCAGAGCTGCCCTCCACCAGCTCAGGCTGCCAAGGGCCCCATGCAGGCCTTGAATGCCTGCAGGGATGGGACACCCACAGCTCTCTGGGCAGCCTGTGCCAGAGCCTCACCGACCTCTGAGTAAAGAATTTATTTCTAACAGCTAACTTAAATCTCTCCTCTTTTGCTTTAAAGCCAAGTGCAAAATGAAGGGAGTTTTCCTTTGAGAATCCATGTCCTTTGGTCACTACAAACTAAAAGCAAAAAGCATATGCAGCATTTGTTAAAAAAAATAATGTAAATAATACATGTGGGACACGCTGGCTTCTACTAGTGATGTCTGCTGCTTCTTAGTAAGCAGGAAGGAATAACTCATCATTATAACATTTACATCCTGTTTTAGAGTCTGTTTTAATGCTGTTTCCCAGAGCCATAAAGAATCTTCATGCTCTCAAGACAAAATTTCACATCATTGCTCTAATTTGCCGTGTTGAGAAATATAACGATGTGTCAACACACTAACACAAGTGTAATGCCTGCACTGCATGCAAGATAGCTACTTAATGTCACTATCCACAGGGTTTTATGCACAGTGTGAAGAGATAACTTTGCATCCACGTTGGCAGCTGGTGGTTAAAGTTACGTACATGCTTAGTCTCAGGGGCACATTTTCTTCCCACACTGTACTAGATTAATGAGACTAATACAGACAAGAGTATGATGGATATAATCTACAGCACATACCATCAGCTTGCAAAGAAAGGAAGGCTTTTTTTTTTTTTTCCTGAGGGCTCTTGAAAAGAAGTAATGGAGCCAGATCCAGTGCTGGCTGTGCTGTCAGGGAGCTGCTGTATTGTAACTGAGGTGTCACCTCCTGCAGGGAGGTGAGAGGGGAGGACACAGGCACAGGGAGCTGTGAGTCATCTGGGGGCTGAGGCACACAGGGAGCACAGGGCACTTCTTATCTGCTGCAGATAAACAGAGCTGGAAGTAGGTCACTAAGATTTCAAGTTTCTCTGTGCAAAAGTAAAAGAGAAAAATCTCAGAGACACCAGCAATGCTACACAATCGTCTGCCCACAGCTTCTGTTTGGTCAGGCTTGAGGCAATGAGCACCCTATGGAAATGTAAGTGGCTTCTCATTGGGCAAAGAAATGTAATCTCCTGATATGGAAAGGGATTTTAACATGTTTATACTCATCCATTTGTAGAGAAACCAAGTGATCCAGTGTGTAAAAATCTGCCTTGGTCTGAGACAACTGGCTTGAACTTCATCAGGAAAAGAAAAACTCATGAGGTCTTGTGCAACAAGTTTCTGTGTTCTTCAGTAAAAATGCCTCACAGCATCTTATGACATAAATATTCACGTCAAGACCAGGAACTTCTGATGACCTCCTCCACCACATGAGAGCTCAGCTGTACTTGGCATGGGCATCTTCCCATGTAGCTGGGCAGCTCAGAGAGGGATCTGTCACGTTTGACGTTCCCCAGCAGTGCTGCAGGTCACAGGGGCTGAGAATCACCAGCTTTCCTGGAACAGGTTTCCACCGCAAACTCCACCAATTGAGTCACATACACAGCTTTTTGGCAGGTCTGACTCTCCCAGGCTGACCTGTAGGTTGAAATACTTTTCCCAGCCAGAATTTTTCAATTGATCTGAGCAGAAAGCATCAGTTTTCAGCATAAATTAAATAAAAAAAAAGACCTACTCAGCACCTGCCAGCCCCCTGTTAGAGTTAGATAAAATCCCCCAGCTCCAGCTTGTGCTGAAACTATCAGCAGCTGATAGATTACATTTGTCACTAAACCTGCAGGCTGGGTTTAGTGGATTTCCTTCATTTAAAGAGTTCAGCCATTGACTGCAGCAACAAGTCTGACTGAGGTAAGTCCCTGCTCAGCAGCCCTTGCTTTTTTTATTATTTTTATTTTATTTTATTTTATTTTATTTTATTTTATTTTATTTTATTTTATTTTATTTTATTTTATCTAAGCAAGCAAAGTTCTTCTGGAATCATCTCATTTCTTTAAAACCTCTTTTGTCAATATTCTTCCCATCCCTCTCTATCTTGTCATCAATCAGATCAGCCACCTGTACTCAGTGCCCATGCTGTCCTTCGGTGAGATGGGGAGGCTGATGACCTTTCCTGGTTCCCACGCCAAAGCAGATAGAAAAGCAGAACAGGCTGTGATTTGTGATGCTGCTCATTTACTCATTTGTACCTCATACAAAGAAAGCCTTGCATCCATAAAAGCTCACACACGTTTGACCAGTCTTGATATTGCTCTTTGGTGCAGATTTCCTTCCTCTTTCTGTCAACAGCATGCATTTATCCTGACTTGGGAGAACTCTTTCCACCCTGTGACTATTTTTTTCCCAGTTTAGTAGCTAAGATTGCTTTTTGCCCCAGGGATGAAAATACTGTGAATAGGAAATGGAAGCATTTGCTATCCTGAAATTGGAAAAAGAGGTCATATTAACTTGACAGATTTTAACTAATGGCTTCAAAAAGGGTGTCAGTTGGAAATTAGTTTCCATTCCTACTGACCTGAGCCAATTTCAAAGTGCTAAGCAATTCATTGCAGCCTCCATATGCTCACCCACAGCCTGAGCCTTTCAGTCTCCTCTGAGTATTGATTTTTGCCCCTTGAATATTTATGTTCTGCACAAAGACGTTATCCAGCAGCTGCTCAGTACTGTGAGTTTTAATTCTTACTTACAAATGCTGAATTCTCTAACAAGGTATGGGAACATTTAAGCGTAGGAATGAACTTGGTATAGTTGCAAATGTCCCTTTTTCATGTTTTTACCATTTTTTGGTCTCTTCCTTCTCCTGTTTATCTTAAGACAAATGTTTCACATCTGGGCCTTAGCAAGTTTGTGGGCTGTGCTGATACAGTAAGGAATGTTTTTCTCCTCATACCATAGCAGATAGAAAAGAAAATACTGCCAACAGCTATGGACCCCCCGAGGAGGCTTAAGTACTGTAGTGAGTAATTTTGCATGCAGAAACTTAGTGAGAAGCAAGGGCAATGCCTAAATATCATTTTGTTTGTACATTGCTCATTGGAATTATGTCACTGCAGATATCCTTTTTAAGGTGAACATTCTTCCTCCTACTGCAAGACAGTTGGGGGGCTGAGAGAGGCAAGGGAGAGCCCTCTTTGTTGAGCACCAGGGACACCCCTTGGCACAGAATGTAGCAGAAATACCACTATAATCTTCACAGGGGATTGAATAGAATATAGCTTCCTCAGCCACATCATGAAAATCTGCATCTTCTGCCCTGAGCTGGTGGGAATCTCACATCACAGTCTAAATGAATACTTCCCATGTGAGTGTGCCACACGCTGTCTGTTCTGGAGGAGTCTGCTGGTGCTGAGCATAGTGCTGCATTGCCCCACTATGCCTGATGCCCTCATCCAACCACCAAAAGGTTCCCAGGTTAAGCAGAAAATTCATTTGGAACAGTTTTCTTCTTGCTCTCCCTCCAGCTGTGCCCTGAAGTTTCATCCCCTTTAAATCCCACGGTATGTAGCCTCTCTTTGTTCCTAGAAAGACCTAGTATGCAGAGGGCACAGCCCAACGCAGCTGCACTCATTCTTCACTGCTGTTAGCAGCAGCAATCATGTCCCACTGAGATCTTTTCAATTCCTCCTTTCCCAGATGCAAATAGATCCCAATCTTACAAAGCAGCAGGAGTTTCCCTAGGGAGTGGAATGCTTCCCTTACTCTTCCAGCTCATCTACATGGCTTTTTTTTTTTAATATTTCACTGAACAGGAAAAGCCACGTAGAAGTTGTTCAGCTGTGAGGATTCTCTCTGATACTGTTGCAAATAACACAAACAAGTGCTTTCTCCCATATTGACAGACTCTTAAGACAAACAGTAATCGTTTGTTCTGAAGACTGTCCACTGCCTTGGCAGCCTTAACAATCTGGATTTTACTCAATAGTAAGAAAAAGCAAACTTCAGTAAATCTCAGATGAGTTATCGTATGGTTAGGTTGAGGTTGGACTTGATCTTGAAAGTCTTTTCCAACCTGAGAAATTCTATGATTCTATGGAAGGTGCATGCAGTGCTGAGTGATGTTGGCACTGCGGCACAGGAACCTGCTCAGAGCTGTCATTTCTCTGTAGCATCTGTTCAACACTGGACAAAGTTAGAGGGATTGGGAATTTGCCAAAGTTTATAGTTTTTGTCTTGTGTAAATTATTATCTTTCAGCATGATAATGGTGAGGTTGAGATCAGTACTGCCACAGAAAGTAGTGATGAGAAGTGTTCATGCTGCAACACATTAAATACTCCTGAGAGGTGTCTAGGCTGGTGCTTCAGTTCAAACCAGAAGCACAAATTGCAATTGCCCCTTTTCGTGAGCTTTACTGGGCAGCAGTAACAAATAGGAAGTAAAATAGGAAGTAAGATAATAGGAAGTAAGAAACCTTGAAACATGCATAAAATGTACGCTTGTCCTAAGTACCAGACATTTTGCTCTGCAAATCAGTCAGAAGACACTTTATCCTGGACCATGCCCACCCTTCCCTACCATTTCCATCACCTAAAGCACCAGCTCCATCTTCTGAATGTACTACCAATGTCCCTAAATGTCCTTAGCCTGCTGAGGGGAACAGGGAAATGGGACCTCCATTATTTTTCTGCCCCACAGGTACTGGGGTTAAAGAGCACTACAGTAAGCATGCAAATTGACTAGATTGTCCTTTGTCCTTGATGTAGCCACTGTGGGGAAAAGTTTCTAAGGCTACTGCTTTGTCCAGCTCTACCTGTATGCATGAGGAGGAGACAAGTCACACCATCTTCCTCTGTCCTTGGGCTATAGAAGAAACCAAAGGATTGGTTTGCATGTGGACACCTTAAACTACACCAAAAAACTCGTATGCTTTATGGCCAGACATATCTATTTTGAGGTTGTATCGAAGTTGCTTCCATTTGTTCTTGATAAGATACAAAATCCTGTGATCCTCTCTTCAGCCATACTTCCCAATTCCAGCATGCAAGTGAAGAACTGAAATTCTGGGAGTACATTCAGTTTGAAACAGGTTTACTGCATGCATTAAAACTATCCTGTGAGTAGAGACTTCATCTCTTCCCCCTGCATAGCTGATGGTATAGAATTCTTCCTATTATGTTCAGTATGAAGATGGTGATTGTTTTTTAAAAGTAGAGTGTTTCAGTGCCAATGGCACCAATTCATGCTGCCATCCAAGAGGGAGAGCAGTCATGACCTAAGTTTATTGGGCCTGGTGGTAATGGGTTAAAGACCGGACTTCGTCTTGGAGGTCATTTCCAACCTTTATGATTCTATGATATGCAAGGACCAGAGACAAACTTGACTTGCCTTAAATGGCAATGCCTGAAGTCAGAATGAATTTGCAAGACAAAGAGTGCATGGTCTGGCTTGTGGAACAAACTCGGCCATGGAGCTCATGTGGCCAAATATGCCCAGGGTACTGCAAACCCCAGGCTCCCTGTATACCTGTGGGAACCTCAGCCCTTGCTCAGGTGTGGTCTGGGAAAGGGTTGCAAGGAACATTGACTGCAGGCTGGCCACAAGGAGGCTGCAAGTGGGAGCTGGCCTTTATCTACTGAGATCAGGGTCTGTTGTGTAGAAAGGGAATATTCACAGCAATCATGGAAATTATACTTTTTATGATGAAGATAAGCTAACACTGAAACCATAAAGCTCTATCTGCTTCAAGTCACCACTTGCTAGAGGCTTTATTTCAGATCTAAACACTACAGTGCAGCAGAAACTCCAGACTGATGGGCACAAAGGCAGTTTGTATTCAGAAATGTTTGCCCTTCCAGCCTTTCAGTGCATCCTGGGAATGCTCATTTTGTTCTGTGGTGGTGGGGACAACATGTTTAAATAGCAGAAAATGAAATGGTTTTCACTGAAAGAAGGCTGTGAGCATCTGCCGCAAATCCTCTCAGCTCTGCAGTAACACTCAGAGATGGAGCATTTTTCTCCCATTTCCAATTTTTTTTCATCTTGTGTGGTGATACTGAGGTTGGCAGCCAGTGGAGCCACTGCTCATTGGAGTGCCCAGAAAAGCTGTGGATGCCGCATCCCTGGAGATGCTCAAGGCCAGGTTGATGGATGGGATCTTGGGCAGCCTGATCTGGTGTGGGGACAACCAGAGCATGGCAGTGAGTTGGGACTGGGTAGTCCTTAAGGTCTTTAAGGTCCCTTCACCCCAAACTGTTCTGTGATTCTATAATTCTATAATCAAAGTGGGACAGGGCAGAGCCTTTCCAAGATGTGGATAGCCTTCACACAGCCAAGTATAACCTCATATTTGCATGTCATTTTGATGGCATAGTCATCGTTTTTGCATTTTGCACATATTTGCATAGCCATGCAACAGGCTGACCTGTACTTATTTCGAGGTCACTGATGTCTCTCCCCCTCTGCCTGCTACACCTGATTCTTGTCATCAGAGGAGAGAGGGAATTCAGCTGTGATTAATAACCCTCTCTATCCCCCTGGGCTTATTTTTTTTCCCTCCATTTTTAATTTTACATTCTGCTTACCAGCTGCTCTTGTTCATTAAAAAAACAAACCCTCTCTAGCTCTCATTAACGCCATATGTCTGCTGGATATTTGAGACAAGAACGTAAAATATATTTAAGTGATTAGTCAGATCGTGGTAGGCAAAAATCTCAATAGAGCAAAATGCAAAGGCGATGAACATCAGACTGTTGCATCACTGCTTCAGCTTTTCACAGCCATGCACTGCCTTGGTGTTCCCTCCCTGTTCTGCTCATGCTTTCAGAGGTGTAGTGAAACCACAGCCATTTCCCCAGCTCTCACCCCAGAAGAGATTTTTTCCCATTCTTCAAGGAAGCCAAAACTGACCAGAAGCAGCTTTGAAGCATAATCCAAGGGCTGGTGCTTGCTGGAGACAGCTGTTCCCTGAACACTGGTGAGGTTTCTCAGAACTGTCCCCATGATGCATTCCCAGAGCTAAGCCCCACAGAACACAGTTGGCTGCTCTCTCCTGCTTTCCTCTCTGCAACACTCTTCTACAGAGCAGCTCTCAGTATGCAACACTTAAGACGCTTTTTTCCTGAAATCTCTCTCTATTTCCAAGTCCAAACACATTTATTTAATTTAAACTCCAAGCATAGAAAATCAGTTTTCTTTGGGACACAATAAGGCGAAAACTCTAACCTATTTCTTTTCTCCAGCGGCTCCTGTCATGCAACAAACTCCTTTCTGGTATTTATAAATTCAGCCTTCATCCTGACATCCTGATTGGTAAAGGAGAATATAAACAGCAGAGAATTTGGCTTGTCTGAATGTCTCTGCACTTCTTTGGGGACTGTGACATCTCATCTGATGCACATTACCTCCAGCAGCACACTGTCCCTCGGTGCAATGAACGTGTCCAGATTTCTTAGCCCATCTATTACCATCAGGCTCAGAAGCAGCAGGGCTGCTGACCGATGCTTCTACAGCTCCAGCATCAAAATTCAGTGTTTAGTACAGATCTGCAAATAGCTGCATGGAAAAGAATGACAATCTGTACCTCTCCATAAATATGGGAAAATTTTCGTACAAAAACCTTTGTCTTCTGTGATTGCTGGATTTGTAATATGGACAGTGTTGCTGACTATGGTCCTTCCTTTATTTGTTGTTTTTCCATAGGAGAAAAATAGCAAGCCATTAGCTGCCTGAGCAGAGGCTTCCTGCCCGGAGGACATGGGGAAAAGGAACGGCTCTAAGTGGATCCTCAGCAGCAGAAAATCTTGTTTAGAATAATAACCCAAAGCTGTGTCTCCTGAGAGGCTGTGCATATGCTGGAGGTGGGCCGTTTTCATTCTTCCCTGAAGCACATCTGGAAAAATTCAGGCACTTGAGATTTTAGAGACAGTGCATGTATATCTTGAAAAGGCAGGGAAAAAAAATCCAATTTTGATTAAACACTCAGCATCCTACGCAGAAATCAGGCTCTGTGCAACCTGATGGAGCTGTAGCTGCCCCTGTTCATTGCAGGGGAGTTGGACTCCATGGCCTTAAAGGGTCCATTCCAATTCAAATGGTTCTTTGATTCTATGACTTCTTACAATCCGTTACAGAGGACAGAATTGGATAGATTGCAATAATTATGGCCATTAGGCAAATACTAATGTAGAAATATTTTGATCTGGGTGCAGCAAGATTAATACAGTTTTTAGAGTGGCCTCAGGGGAAATAATAGAGTTATCAAGGTTGGAAAGACCAATGAGAACAGCCAGTCCAGTCATCATGCCCATGACCTCTCTAGACCATGTACCACAGCATGACACCTCCAGGGACGGTGACTGCCCCACCTCCCTGGGCAGCCTGTGCCACTGCCTCACCACTCTTTTGAGAAGAAATTTTTCCTAAAATCCAATCTGAAATATAGTATCTGGATTTTCTAGTCATCGTATTTTCTTCAGGTTCACTTATAATATCACTTAATAGCTGGTTTGATCAATGTCAACGAAAGCTCTAAGTGCAGTTTAATTGTGGTCAAAATATTGCAGATTGTGCAGTTAATTTCTTACATGGATCTTATTTATGACTGTGCTTCCCAGCACGCTCAGTGATGTTCCACTACCCTGGGCAGGTTTGCCTGGAGCAGAGCTTCCAGCCTTTGTGCTGTTGCTGGCTGGACCGGCACCAAACTCACCCTTAGAAGTCCCAGCATCACTGCTGTCTCAGCAAAGCCCTGCAGATGCTCTCTGAGAATTCATGCTTTTAGCATGGGCAGCAAGGCTAGGTGTGCTTCACCTATTTGTTCCTCTTGCTGAAAGGATGATTGTGGGATGAGAGCAGAACTACATAGTAATTGTTTTTTAAAACAAACATTTACAGCCTGATTTTTAGAGTTTTTATATATATATATTTTCAGGGGAATTAATAAAATTTTGAAGAAAGTGTTGAATAACCACAGAAAACCAGATGAGAGCCATAAGCAGCATGGCTCAGTACCGAGAGATCTGGTGATTTTCCCCATAAGCAAACTGTGGTACAGAAGAAAGACTGAGTTTTTGTTCTTCTGTTTCTCAAGGCAGAATTTCAAGCCCAGACTCTCAAATCTATCCATAAATAACGAGCTTCCTTCAAGGCCAGTGGGTATAGGATGTCCCTATTTTGTACAGACAAGCCTTGGCACTTTAAGAGGAGTCTAAGCTTCTGAGCAGTTCTCATTTAAAGCAGATTCCTTTCTCCTCTCCTCTCCTCTCCTCTCCTCTCCTCTCCTCTCCTCTCCTCTCCTCTCCTCTCCTCTCCTCTCCTCTCCTCTCCTCTCCTCTCCTCTCCTCTCCTCTCCTCTCCTCTCCTCTCCTCTCCTCTCCTCTCCTCTCCTCTCTTCTCCTTCTCATCACTATGCAGCTGTGGGAAAATACAAGACATTTGATACAACAATTGCCCTCTCCCAGGAGGAAAACCTGTATATATGCTATCATGGTGTGTTTCCAGACAGTTGAGTCTCAAATAAATTTTTTCCTTCATACCCCTTTGAAAAAGAAAGGTTGCTTAGGTGGAAATTAGCAATGAAAAGCACTACGGGTACCAAAGCGGTAGAAATCTAATGTCAGAGCTGTGATGAAATACCGCTATTACAACATGTCATCAGAGTTACAGGGTTTTATAAATTAATCTGGTGTAGCTGTAATTACTGGGTGACCGTTTCTGTCTTCTTTAAATGTTCATTCAAATTGGTATGAATTCATCTGGAAATAATGGTATTCAGCAGCAAAACAGTGCATCTCCAAGGGGCTGCTGGGCTCAGAGGTTGGTCTGGGTCTTTTTCAAAGCTCACCTTCCTCTCAGATGGCAAGAAAGAGGATTTAGCCATATTTCTGCTGTGATTCTTTAACTGTGCATGCAAGACTGTAGGATGCTGTTGTGGTTCCATTTGTAGGACACTGATAGAAAAAAGGCATTAGCATGTGAAATCATTTGTTCACTGTTTAACTGATGAGCAGAGTGTCTCTTGGCATCCATACTAATAGACTGGGTCAGCACAGGCAGTTGATTTTCTGAACTTGCATCTTGGGTCACCTAAAAACCTTGGCTGATTCTTTTTAAAGAGTAAACAGAAATCTCAGCTTTTCTCGAAAGAACGGCAGAGCATTTCAAATGGGTTTGGTCATTACAACCCTAAAAGTCTTAATATGTATTTATTAAACTTAAATTACTGCATACATCTTGACAGTAGTAAACCTAAAGCGAGTAGCAAATAAATTTCCAAATGCACTGATTTGCCTCTTCGCACAGTTTAACTAAGTCCTCATCTTAATTTGGTACTGTAGAGAAGTCACTGACATAAAGGTAAAATTTGTTTATTTGACTAGGGTGCAGGCTAGAACTGTGTTGAAGCTAAGAATGCAAATGTAGCATCTCTAATGCTCATGGTACTCCCATAGTCTCCCTGAAAATGCCTTCTAACCTCACTTCTATGCCTGGCAAAGAGCTGAGCACAGAGTCCCAGAAGTGGAGACAAGCAGGCAGGGACAAAGCAGGCACGATGGGGATAGGAAATTCCAGGCTTGTGACACTCCTGCATCACCTGCATTGGTTGCATGCCAAAAGTGATGGGTTCCATTCACTACCTGGAGAACAGTTTTATACCCTAACCTGGCAAATGGTATGATGGCCTCATTGTGGACGATGGAGCTGACACAGGCTGCCCAGAGGCTGTAGGGTCTCCTCCTTGGAGATCTTGCAAAGCCATCTGGATGTGGCCCTGAGCACCCTGCTCTGGGTGTCCCTGCTGGAGCAAGGCTTGGGCTTAACGGACTCAGAGGTCCCTGCCAGCCTCATCCATGCTGGGGTTCTGTGATTTTGTACTTTCTGCTTAATTTTGATGAGGTTCCATATTTTCTGTATCTTCAGCTGTTTCTTTATATTAACAAGTATTTGTTGGATAAGGGTCCGTAAAAGGCATACTTGGCAGATGATGTGTTACTTTTACTTGAAAACAGAAGCTCCAATAGTAAGTCTTCTTTTGAAAAACTGCCCCAGTCTGTCTATTGACATCTCTGTGGGACTGGTTTAATTTAATAAATAGATTTTGCATTTCTATAACTCTAATAGGAACTATGCTCATTGCAGCAACAGCCAGTGCACCTATCTGGCCTTATTACTTGCCCCTCTGCTTGATATGAACAGCTAAATTGGGGAGTTTCAAATAGTAATCAATGGCTGCTGTGAGACCGAATGAGATCCTAATCCTTTCTCCCACTGATTCAGGGAGTTGAAGCCCCTTAGAGAACAGTGGGATTCCTCATCTCACCTTGATTATCGCAGCCATTACACAATATTCTTGTTTTCCTTTCCAAACCTAAAGTCTGCATTCAACCAGAGTTAAATTCTGTCTTTCAGAAAGATGTCCTCCACTTCTGGGAGTCCTCAGGAAGTGGAGAATCTGTTCATTCCCCCATTGCCCACTGTAACAGTGAGTTGTGCCAAATTAAATGAGTGTCCTGTTTTTCCTTACTCAGTTTTTCTGTCTTCAGCATCCAAACACTGCGTCTCACACCTTCCTCTGTCCCAAACTTAACGAACCATTTCTAACCAATCTTATCTTCTTGTCAAGGCTTTGCAGGTCACAATGAAGTGATATTTCAGTTTTATTTCCAGCAGTCCGAATGAACCAAATCCGTTGAAGCTCACCCAGTGCAGCATGTCCTCTAAATATTGCATCATTTCTATAGGTCTTTGCTGTACCTTCACCAGCCTTTCTACATCCTTGGAACCATACACATAGCTGGGATGGGATGTACCTGGCACAGTGTCATCTCTCAGAGCTCTCCTCAGAGTGATGGAAGAAAAGAAGAGTTGTCTTTGTTTCGAGCTACCCCACAGCCCATGTTAGGATGCAGTGTCACTTCGCACGCGCACCTCATGGTCAAAAGGAAAGCAGGAGAGTCTTGTTCAGATGCCTGTATTCAATTCTAGCCAGGCTCGTGATTTTAGCCTTATTATATTCTCACAGTTCACCTATGTTGAGCTGAACTTTTCATTTAGAACTTGATAACTTCTGCATGCCCAGACAAATTAAAAGTAGAGCTGTTAAAGTAGCTACAAAAACACTTGATTTTACAATCTGTGGTTGGAGTAATGACTGATAAAACACCTGCAGCTGAGGTACAGCACATTGAAACACAGGGAATCACAGGGCATGTTGGTTGTTCTTTGTCTTCATTTGTGGCATGGAGCCATACCTCAACATTTGATTGACAGCAGGGATTTTTTTGTTGGCCTCAAAGAGCAGGGAGGGCTGAAACTCACTCAGGAAGCACAGAGCAGAAGTGCTGCAGCAGGACAGCCCTGTTACAGGCTGCTAGCAGCAGAAGGGAGCCCAGAAGCCACATTCTTTTCCCCAGAGAAGCTGCAGAAGCATACTGGTACACCAGGTGTTAACACAGGTCTTTCTTCCTAGAATTTTTACCTGCAATGGCCACGGGGAAAACCAGGTCTGCATTTAAGGGAGAAGGGACAAAGGGTGCAGTGGAGCATTATATACAAATGAGCAGTAAGGGACTGTGTTGTGCAGAGCTGGACATACAGCATCATCTGTAAAATCATAGCTCATTGCCTATTAAGCCCCATCATGTCCAAAGCAGGCATTTTCATACAATTTGCATTCACTTGACCTTTTTTCCTCCAGTCACATCTTGCAGGGCTGTTTCACATCAGCATCCTTCTGCAGAGCAGCCTGTATCAGTAGGCAGCCAGTGACAGTGATCTGCAGCACGTCACCACCAAGCAGAGGCAGCTAGTGAATTGGATTGATGCTTCTGCCTGCTGATGCCCTGTTTTCCCATTTCAGCCTAGGCACATGGCTCCCTCCTGCATACATTCCCCTTCATTACATTCTATGTTGTGCACACACCTAGTGGCACTGGAGCTTCCTGGTGGAGAGAGGACAGCAGCACCCGGACTCCTCCACCACTCACACAACGTAAAGACAGTGGGAATGCGCTCACCAAAATAAAAAGGGGTTGTTTTTTTTTCCATCTCATGCAATAAACCTAAGAAAAAAGCCAGAAAGAAATAGAACTTAAAGGGCATGTTTTTTGAGAAGAGTTATAAGGTCATCTTAAGCCTGGCCAATAGTAGGGACATAATTTCCCAGCTTCCCTCTAAATACAGATCAGTGAAATGACTGTAGCAGGAAACAATATATTTGTGGCCAATATTCAGTAGAAATTGTTGCAATATTTCCCCAGGTGTTGTTCAACTGGTGAACCTGGCAGGATCATTGCTTCCATGGGCTGTGTGGCATGTAAACAGTCTCTGCCTGTTTCATGCTATCAGATAAAATGAAACAAACCATTTAAAGCCAGGTTAGGAAGTCTGAAGCATGCTTTATTTGCACACAGTTTATACATCCTCATTCAGGATCCCTCAACCCCAGCTGGAGGCACAACACAAAGGAATCTTGCCCTAGGCTGGAAGGTTGGGCACTTGCTGCTTGTCTCCTGTCAGCTTAAGCAGACAGTCTTTTATGCATTGAGAAGGCAGATCATAGGTCATCAATGTGCTCTGGTACTCAGAGTCATGGCTGACAAATGAATCAGCACACAATGAGACAGCTGTTGGCAACAAGGAGCCAATTCTCCTCTTTTTGAAATGCCAGAGCGTAGGGATAGAGGCACCAACCTTGCAGAATCAACACATTGCAGAGCTGCTCCTGCAGGTTAGGCTGATTTCATGAGCTTTCTTCCCCCCACCAACTTGTTTGAACAACAGAGAATAAAAGAAAAGAAGGAATTATCCCCAAATGTGTAATCCGACATGCAGTGAGTAAAAGGAAAGGGTTATGGAGCTTGAAGGATCTTTATCTTCAACCCAGCTATGCCATTCATCTATCATTCACTTCAGTCAAACAACTGTGATGCATTTTTGCTTAATCTGTTGACAGTAAGTTCTTCAAGACATGATCTGCCCTTGCCTCTATTCTATATCAGGCAATGCAACATGGATCTTGTTCATATTTCTGGACATTAGTAAGCAAGGAGCAAGACTACTTCCCTAATTAGTCTAGTTAATGCATTAAAGAGTTTTGTTGTTTGGTTGTTTTTTTTTTTTTCTCAAAGCTGTCACTCTCACTGATTCCAGTTGAAAATCTTTCCCTGGGCAGCCTGACAAGTGGCTGGCAAACCTGCCCGTGTCTGGGGTTGGAGCTCCATAATCTATAAGGTCTCTTCCAACCTAAGACATTCTATGATTCTGTGATTCTATTATTTGAATATTTAAAAGGGAAGGTGATAACACTGCTCAAGATATCTGTTAAAATTATAACCATGCAAAAAAAACAGTAGTAGCAAAAAGCTCTTACTACTTTTTTAGGGAACAGAAACCAAACAAAGAGATGTTACTTTCCTCTTACCAATGGAAAAAGCAAGTGTAAGAGCAGGAAGCATCCAGAAACTTCTGAAATCAGGTCTTCTGTAGAAAAAACTTGGCTATATTCTAGACAGCATGCAACTAGTCTGCACCACATTGCATTTTGAATTGCATTAGTTGGTCTCCAAGGCAACTCATCTTGAATTCAGTAGGGATCCTTCCAGAGAAGTATTTACAAAGACAAACTTAGCCATCAAGTCACTACTGAAAGCCTTTAAGAGCAATGTAATGTAGCTATAAAGGAATAACATATACCAATTCTTATTCCGAATTAGAAGCAGACCATAGTTAAAAATTACAAAGCTTCTGGATTACCTGAAGGTCAAAGGAGAAAACTCTTGGATTTCTGGTCAGCTTTAGCAGACTGCTTTGCAGCTGGTCTGCTTGAGCAGAAGCAAAGTGATGCTGCAGACAGACAGCAACTGTGATATGGGTCATCCTCATCTCAGCAATCATCACTCAAGAAAACACATCCCACTCATGCAACAGCTCCAGACCTCCATTGTTATAATTGCCATCACCCAACCCAGAGTTTGGGTTTTCTGTGAACATGCATCCATCTTGGTGATGCAAGAAGGAAGAGGATGGACATGCATACAGACCACAGGTTATTATTTAAACAACACCATCTGTCTATGTGTTATGCATGACTCATTCAGCAAAGTTATAAATTTCTGTTAAAAAGAGAAGGAAAAAATTCTATCATGGTTGTAAAGAAATAGCAAATGTTACCTAGTTTCCAGGTTGCCTATCACTGTTTGAGGGGTGTGACCAACCCATCTAACTTGCTCACATTCATTACACTGAAGCATCAGTTTTAAAGGTCAGTCCTAACAATTTGATGTCACCAATTGTGTCACCACACGAGAAAGAAATGAAGCAGAACTGGGCTCCACTGAGAAGCTGGAACTGTGATGCAGTGAAGAGCAAAGGGAATCAAGTCTTGATGACAGTGCAAAGTTTTGCCATTACCGCTGTCTTCTGATGACAAAGAGTTTATAGGTTGGTTTGTTTAGCAGTAGGGATTAGCACGTTAATTTAAGAATTAATATATTAATTTAGCAAAAGGAATCCATAAGGAATAGTTTATCTGAAATACAAGCCAATGTCCTAGTTATTACATAATCTTGCCACCCATGGCATCTTTCTGTCATCCTTTTTTAAGCAAAACAGCTATTGCTGTCCTGGGAAAGGACAAAAAGGACTTGGTTGGACTTCTTTTCCGTTATGCTCAATGGATATGGAGTTAGGCTTTTACAAAAGCCTTTAAGTCGTGTTTTAACTAGTTGCAGAGAAAATACTGGACAAAATGCAGCCACAGTAATCTCCATGACAAGAAGAAAGAAGCGTTTGCCATATTAACATAGATGTAGAAGAGCTGTCAAGTCTGCAATCATTCTCAATGTTGACATAAATATTAATGTATAACCTGTGTACAGTTGTCCTTGAAAGAATAACCATTAAGGGAAAATAAACTAACAGCAGCAGACATTTTTAAGTATCTGGACTGCAATATAAAATTCACTTTACTTCAAAATAAAGTCCAGTTGCAAGATCACTAGACCTTCTCAGTAAAATAAGAAAGCATAGGTGAACTACTCAGGAAAGTATTGTCCCTTAACCACATAGAATGGTTGAAGTTGGAAGGGACCTCAGAAGATTGTGTAGTCAAATATTTCTGCTCAAGGAGGGCCACCTAGAGCTCACTGCAGAGGACTGTGCACAGGTGGGTTTTGAGTATCTCCACAGGAGACTCCAAAACTTCTCTGGGAAACCTCAAACCATCATAATAAAGAAAAGAATTAAATCCACCCAAATGATGTTCAATAAGGCCAAGTGCAGGGTGCTGCACTTGGGTGGGGGTAATCCCAGGTTTTTTTTGTACAGACTGGGGGAAGATCTCCTGGAGAACAGCTCTATGGAGGACTTGGGGTTCCTAGGGGACCAGAAGCTGGACATGAGCCTGGGCATGTGTTCTGGGTTGCATTAAAAAAACAGATGGCCAGGAGGGAGAGGGAGGTGATTGTCCCCCTCTACACAGATCTTGTGAGGCCCCATCTGCAGTACTGCATCCAGGTCTGGGGCCCCCAGTACAGGAAGGATGTGGAGCTCTTGGAGTGGGTCATCTTAGTGGAGGAGGGTCACTAAGATGATCAGAGGTTTGAAGCACCTCTCCTATGAGGAAATGTTGAGGGAACTGGGCTTGTTCAGCTTGGAGAAGAGAAGGTTCCAGGGAGACCTCACTGTGGCCTTCCAATACTTGAAGGGAGCATATAAACAGGAGGGGGAACGGCTGTTTACGAGGGTGGATAGTGATAGGACAAGGGGGAATGGATATAAACTAAGACAATGGAGGTTTAGGTTAGATATTAGGAGGAAGTTTTTCACCCAGAGGGTGGTGAAGCACTGGAACAGGATGCCCAAGGAGGTTGTGGATGCCCCATCCCTGGAGGCATTCAAGGCCAGGCTGGATGTGGCTCTGGGCAGCCTGGTCTGGTGGTTGGTGACCCTGCACATAGCAGGGGATTGAAACTCGATGATCATTGTGGTCCTTTTCAACCCAGGCCATTCTATGATTCTATAATGATTCTATGATGATTCTGTGTCAGATGAAATGTCTCAGAGATGCAGCCTTATGAACTCTTTCCCCAGTTTCTGCAAAGAAGTGTTAAATAAGAGAAGCCATTGTCTTATGGCATAAATAACCAAATTAAACAAGGAACAGAAAGCTCCACAGAGAGAAATGCTGCCTTTGCAGCATAACTGCAAGGACATGCCACCTCCTGGGATGTGAGAGATAGGAAAATGAACTTTAAAAAATGCATAACCTAGGGTTAAATTCTTACTAATTAAGACCAGAGGCATGCAGACTGAGACCCAGGTGCTGAACAATTTCCTGGGTTTTTTTTCCTTGAGAAAGAAATTTTAGAGTCTCTGCAAGCAGGAGGGGTGGTGATGAGCAGGCCTGCAGAGAGCATTGCAGGATGGAGTTGAGGGATTCCCTTTCTGTGCAACTGACTTGGGGAAGGAAGGCTACACCTCCAGGAACAGTTCCTGCAGCAGATTTATGTCACTTTGAGTCTCTTCTCCTCTGTCATGATATCATTTGCCTCCTTCCCATGGAGGCTGCTGCAGGGATGTATTCCTGTTACCTTCACTCATATCTTTCCCTTCACTACTTTCTCACAAGCTTTCTCTGTGTTTTAGACAGCCTGAAAGACTCAGGCGAGGCAGCCAAGCTCAATATTACAGGCTTTTAAGTGCATTCCACTACACTGCATGTTAATGCCACCATCAAATGGGAAAGGTAGTCATTATAGAAAATGACAAAAAAATCGTAGTCATCGTGTGAAACCTGTTGTTACAGGTATTCTTTTTCACAATGGCTATGAAAATGAGAATCCTCTGGTGGAACTCCTCTGTAACTCAATTTAAGTCACAGATCATAGAATCACAGAATGGTATATGTTGAAAGGCATCATAATTTAATCCCAACCCTCATGCCATGAACTTGGGGAGATTCCCCAACCACTCTTCATCCATCAGATTTCACCTGTCTGCTGATCGAATCAGCCAGGTCTGGATAACATCTCATCTCATCTGGAGGCAAGATGATACCTCTTCTCCCAGATGGAGAACTTCAGGGTCATTCAAGATCTGGCAAGGAGATGTTGCCAGGACCTTCAAATGTGAAGAGTGAAGCTGCAAGGGACATTCTTTACTTGCCTGGGAAAGGAAGATCACTGCATATACTGAAATTATAGCAAACTTCTCACCACCTATAGCATGACTCAGCTTCCTTAAAACCCCTAGATATGAGGGCAAATATCAAGCAGTTTCAGAGCACTCAAGATGGATGACTAGCTTCTTTGTAGAAACTTCAGCTACCAAAAAATATCTCAATCTCTACTTGTATTGAAGGACAAAGACCCCTGCAAATACAGTCTCATAGGAAAGACATGGTCAGAGTGTAACAGCAGCCCATTTTATCATGTCAGGTTTGAAGTGAATGCTGCTTTTATGATCCACCAATAATTCATCACCAAGTGTTTCTCTGCTGACTGCCTTTTCAGCAGGCCAGATTCAGGTCACAGCTTTGCTTGTAGATACCTTCTCCAGACATCTATTAAGCAGCTTCCTTGAGCTCTTTCTGTCATCTTCAGGGCACCAAGGGCTTTGCCAAATTCAGCAGAGTTATCCTACAGCATTCTTCTCCTGTGGACCCTGAGAATCGCCTCCAAATAAAAGAACAACTGCTTAGGGCAGGCACATCCAATTCATGGCCCAACATGGCTGGCACTGCTGCCATCCCCTGTCCTGCACTTTAATGGCAGCTCTGCCCTTCAGAGCAGCCCAGGCATGCACCCTTCTCTCAGCAACAGCCAAACCATCTGTGTGCTATTAATGCTTCCTTGACTGAAAGAAGGGCAGGGGGAGGGCAGTGCTGACTCAACTGATGGCAAACAATCGTATGCATTTTGATACATTGGCTAAACACAGTCCTCAGAACAGCAGAGAATATGCAGCCACACTTTCCAGTTTGATATAGGAATTTGAAAATAGGCTGGGCTCTTGGCAGAAGGAGTAGCCTCCTGTTAACTTCCCTGATGTCAGATAGTGAACTCAGCTCCTTCATCAGCAACTTCCCTCAGTACCTCAGCAGCTTGACAAGAGAATGACCCCTGCAGAGAAAAGTAGATCATCCCCGCAGATATCCCAAACAGACTCTGGGAGACTTTGGTATGTCTGAGCAGATCAGTACCAACAGCTGGTTTCCCTGGAGCTCCCTAACAACAAAGTACCTTAAGTTACAATTTAAATGAGATCATTTAAAATAAAAAAGTTTTAGAAAATAACTCTTACACTTGTAGATGAGCATGGTGACACAATATAATGGCTCATCTCACAGCTGCTTCTCCATCTGGTTTAACTTTAAGACAGTGTCTGTGTCCCTCCTCAAGTCTCATTAAGCCCGTTGATGATTTCTGCCATTCCTCAAAGCAGCAGCTCACACTGTGGCCAAAGAAAGGCATCTGTAATGAAGACTGCTTGCCCTTCTTCTCATCTCATCATCAGGGGTGGCCAGGTCCAGTGCCAAACCATTCTCAGCTCTCACTACAAGCTAGACCATCAGTTTTTGCAGCTGGAACAGCATGCACAGTAAGTATTGGCAATCTAGAGGACTGTGACCAAGCTCTCAGCTCCCATCAATGCTGACTAGCAGTACAGAATGAGCTACTCAGATGATTTCTCTCTGTCTGACTGAAATACAGCATTTCAGTAACAAGCTAGAAGAACTGCTTTCTCCCTTTTGTATGGGAACTGCTGAATCATGGCCTGAACCTCTGATTGATCACCTGAGACGAGCAATGAGTCAGCCCTGGGAGCACAGGTGAAGGCAATTCAGCTGTGCTGCCAGAAAGGGTGGAGCCTGGCTCCACCTCTCCTAGACCCCTTTAAGAGCTGAATTCCTTGAGTGAAACTGGATAACAATAGGGATGGCAATTTACAGTGTAGAAATGATTAGCAGATCAGGAACATGGTCCGTACACAGAGATAACAACTCATCCCAAATTCTTACCATGGTAAACACCGCAAGGATTCCCTAACTCATTTCTTTTTGCTGTGCCCATATTTCAGAAGTTTCAGAACCCATCTGCACCAAATCACACCATCACTGCACGGTGATGTGAGGAAATAGCATTCATCCCATAGTTCAAGGGAGAAGGATTAAAAATGCACTTAGATGTTTATGGCTTCTACATCAAAGCAGCATCTTCCCACCTCATCTTCTTTTTGTATTTCCCTTGTTTATGATCATAACGTGCACAAACTTGATTCCTGCCCTTGCTAGACAGTGTCCTGCTCCCACATCACACACTCAGACCATTCTGCTCCCTGAAGTACGGGCTTCTTCAGTCCCCACCACCGCTCCTACTCACTGGTCACCATTGGCTCTGAATGCGGTTTATCTACACCAAAGAAACACTTGACTGATACGACCATCAAGTCAGTCTCAGTATGCTGGACATGAATGGAAAAGTTCACCATACTTGGGAGTAGGGAGAATTGTGGCTAGCTTTGTAGTTGATTTTAAATCTCCTGAAACACATTCAAGAGGATAAAAGTTTAGTAAGGAACTTTACTCTGCAATCGGCTCAAGGTGGAAAATTCCCACAAATCAAGCACAAATCTTCACAATGACTTCTATTTATAGTCAAAAGTTTTCAATATACACCCACTTAATACATAAGTCACATCTCTCTATTACATATTCATAAGATTATGCAAGTACAATGTTACATAAACATATTTGCATCTTCTGCACTTGCGTGGAGGTCTTTGGTGGCCCTCAGAGGTCATTTTGGGAGGCGTCTCACTACTCGCTTTATCCACATTTGGGCACAGGTTTTATAAGGACTCATAGTCTCTACTGGTTGGATTCTATCTTGGGCTCGTGCCGCTATGTCAATGATATCTGTTCCTGTTCTTATTTGTGAAGTCTTGAAGTCATGAAGAGGGACATCTGGCATGTTTATCATAGGTTAGCAGGACACTTGGAACTTAAAGCAGGACTTTAACCTCAAGCAAATACCTCAGCCAGATAAATATAATCAAATAATTAGTTTTGAGACATCAGCTTCACCGAAGAAATGCACCTAAATTTCTAACAACTCAAAGCTGATGAAAGGCATCTCAATACTGGCGTAACATCTCTGCTTGGTAGGAGAGTCTTTCTTGAGAGAAACACAATCGGGGTATGAATGGACTTTTAAAATGGTGCACAAAAATCTCACCTTTGTTCCCCCTGATCAAGCCTTGCAGGATGGGGACTTCTCCTTGCAGGACCTTCCCATGAGCAACCAAATGGGAAAGTGAAGGAACAACACAGTCTCCGTGAGCACATTCCCTGGTTTGAGTGCACTTTCCCAGTGGGAGATTTGCCTGAGTGAGGAGAATTGATATATGCATAACACTTCCTGGCATTATGTATTTTCAGACCATTTGCGAAAGTTCTTTTTGGGTATGAACACTGCATTTGAAACATTCATTTGATAGACTAGATGCTGAATATACAGGGATTTGATAAAAAAACATACAGAAGTACAAGGAGAGCAGAAAAGCTTCATGACAAATGGCTCTGGATCTCAAAGTTCAGACAAACGGCCTTGTTAAGTCAGCTTCCAAATGCATACATTTTTGTTAATGCATCTAGCAAAAATAACTCAGCAAGTTTTGCTCTCAGAACGAATTCAAATTTCTTTAGATGAAATCACTAGTTGTTTGGGACTCTAGTGATGACAAGAGAATGTATTAAAAGTTTTCTGTTTCCCAATCAGTATCAGTTTTCTGAACTTTCCTCAACTTGCTGTTTTACAAAGTGGGAAGCAGAAACACTAAGTAGGGAGGAAAAAAAGATGGAAATGGTATATAAAGGATATCTTCCCATACCTTGATAACAGAGATTACAAACCAAAGAGGGGAGCACAAAGATAGTAAAGCCTTGAACATTCTTGATTTTCTTTCTGCTGGCTGCTCAGCTAGCATGGAACCAGTGCACCTCAGCAATGAAATAATGAGCATGCAGATCAAGAATAGAGTCATATTGTCTATGACTTTCATGTTATCCATCTACTAACAAAACAAAACAAAAAATCGGAAAAATAAAAGGGAAAAATAAAAAGGAGAGCATCCAGCAAGGAAGGATCTATAGTCAGAGTCTAGTTTCAATCTTGTAGTTTGTCTCTCTTTTAGCTGAAAGCATTAAAATACCCACAAACTACTGAATAGTTACTACAGATCAGCCCCATCTCTGTCACAGAAGGGGATCAATAAACATCTTAAGCCAAGCTCAAGAGAAGCAGATGGAGCCCTAAGAAAACTGGGATGAAATTAGACAACAGGCTGAATGTCAGGGAAATCTTTCTGCCTGACAAATCCACCATTTTACAGAATGCCCTCCCTGTTACACGATGAGAGGCCCAAGCGTTAAGGGGACCATCTAAAATGTAGTCATGAAGAATACATAAAATACATGACTAACAACAACAAAGTCCTGAGAAAGAGATCATCACCATAGGCGTTGTTTCTGTTCTCACTGATTTTGCATTCGCCATCATGCTTTGAGAAGATAAGTGAACAGTAAGATCTGTTCCATCTATAACTTACATAATTCTGTACGTTTTCATAAGTTTTATAAATCTGATCTTGCAGGGAAATGGTACAGCAGAAAATGTCTGAATGCTGCAAGGCAATTCTGTAATGTGGGATTTAAATTTATTTTGCCCCCATGCAAAACTTCACTAGGTGACAACTGTGGCATTCTTTGTGTCAGCATAAAAAATGATTTGACTACTCACAGCACATTTTCCAGGTCTATGAAAGCCTTGGGGATTATGCTGGAGGAAAGATTTAGTTATGTTTCTATGGAAACCGTAACTGTTATATAAAAGCTTGTTTAACAAGGAAGAGTGTGATAGTGTATCTCATTCAAGGTGAGCCACCTCCAAGATATCTCACTGATAAACTTCTAGTTAGGTCTGAAAGCGCAGTAGAACACCAGTGGGTTTCTCACACCTCTAACAGCAGTGAGAAGCAGCTGGATAACTGCTTAGCGTGTGGCATAGGTCTTAGAATCTCACATGGAAAGAAGCAGTTTCATCCTGCTAGACTTGAAAATAAATTTCTCAGTAGGTAGGTGATGTAGTAATGATTTCCTAAGTTCATGTCTTTCTCACTTACCCTCTTTTTTATCTGCACACAACTTTACTGTCTCTGGTGTGACCCTGAGGACAAACATGGTTATGATTTTTCATAAAGTACTGACGTGCTCCCAGCTGTTTGTTTGCAAACACCTAGAGATAGAAGTAGTATTTTCTTCACTTAGTTGCTACATTTTCTGATATGATAGTCTCTAAAATTGAGAACATAGCAGTAGCTGTTTAAGTGAAACACAAACACCAGAGCTGAATTTATTTCATGTTTTCTCCTCAGAAAGATGTTCAAATCAACTTTTAGAATATATTTCAGTTTTTCCCACTGATAGCATTGCCAGCTATATTATGGATTTCATTGCAACATACTAGAAGTAATAAAGCTGGCCATAGTTGATCATCAAGATAGTGGCAAAAGCTGAGAAGGAAAGCTGCTTTTTTTCAGTTAATTCTAGTTATCTCACCAGAAAATTCACTGACATGAAAAAAAATCACCAGAGAGAGAAGCAATGATTGAAAATACATTCTGTACACAGCATTAGATTGGGGGGGGGGGGTTAATTTCTTAACCTCCTAACTAGGAAAAAACAGAATATTTTTGGATAGCATGGAGACGCCTTGTCCTCTGGAGTGTCAGTGACCAAAAGAATTTTTACAAAGCTACTGATGTACATTTTGTCAATGCACTTCTAACTGATTCACAAAACAGACACAGAATTTACTCCTTTTGAGAAGTAGGTATTGCATCAGCAGAAACACTAAGAGGACATCCCAGATCTATTCAGGTCCTCTCATCCTGCAAAGACTCATGCGCTTCTCACGCTGTTCTATTCCCTCTTAAAATACTGTCATTTTCCACAGACTAAGTTAGTGCACCACTCTTACAACATTACAGAAACTTCCATAGTTTTCACTAACACAGATGCCAAGGAGGCCATTCGTGCCTATTGTGATGGCTGAAGTTCATTAAGAAATGCACCAGCCTATACTACACTGAGGCCATTGAATGAGTTTTGAGTGACCAAGACAAAAGAATTGTTACTCTTTGCTGGGGAGGCCCAATTGTTAGTGCAGGCAAATTTCATCCAAGCAGTGTGTCACACTAGGCTTCATAACTTACTAAGCTGCACAGATTTGATCTATGTTCTAAGGTGCAGTGAAATGACCTATGTTTACAAACCTTTTCTCTGATGGGACATGGAAAGTGCAGGAAAAATGCAGCAAAACAGAAAGTCTCTAAGAAAGGTTCAACTTTAACCTCTGAAGAGAAAAATGTTTTTTACACACCTGGAGTTGCCACTTTGATGCTAATTCTCTTTCTGAGCTGCCAGGTGAGACCTTCCCCAGGACCTCTTGTTCATTCAGTCTCCACAGCGTTCACTGAGCCAGGGTGGTACCCTACATCTCCTTTTTCTGCCGGGGCAACAGTTTCTAACTTCATTTCCCCAGTCTGTGGACTGCCAGGGCTAAGTTTAATTTCTGCAGAGATGGAAACAAAGCAGGCAGTTCCAAACCGTGCAACAACATCTCAATCCAAGTCATAGTGTTTGAGCACAGTGCCACAGATACACAGTCCTGAATCGCAAGGGCATACCCAAAGGCTCAGCTCTGTGGGGGAAGATGAAAGCCAAATTCAACCCTTCATGAATCCATCATCTACAAGACCCTGCTGTTTTTCTCTTCAGAGGCAACAAATTAACATTCTGTGCTGCTCACTTTCCGTAGCAACATTTCCACATATTTACACTCTGAAAATTCCAAAGCAGATGTTTTCAATTGTTTCCTCACTGATCATCATTTCAGTTAATTAGGGTTGGCTTTAAGGGCTGGTAAAGGTAACTATGACAGATTGAGCATGAGCTGCATGGTGCATATTTCCATTGTGTATAGCATCTACAATTATATGTAGCTAAATCATCTTCAGTTGTTTGCAGAAACTAGAAACTTGATGTTCAGAACATCTTTGTGATTGAGGGATTGTTTGTCTCATCCAGAAGGAATGACACAGCATAGGCACTAAGATGCCATGAGCACAAGGTTTCTAAGGTCAAATTAGTAGAAGCTATCTCAAATCATGGTTAAAATGAACACAGCTTACAGATACAGGTCCTGTTGTCATCTCAGAGGAACTGGCTGGCAGTTCTTTGGCAACATGTTCCTGGATCCTACATGTGCCAGTGCACAACCTTAGAAAGTAGAAAGTAAAGCAGTTGTGGCTGCTCAGTTTTCAGTGATACACATTTTCAGCCATATCAGTTCCAGCTGTTGCTTCAGTTGAAAGCATTAAATTCCTGTACCCTTACGGTACAGGACATCTTGAACTAGTGCAGTAAATAGCAGAGATCTCTTTGCTTGAGCTTCTAAATTGCTGTCCCATTCCATCTTTTTTGTAGATGACTGATGTTACCCAATTGGACCATCAGAGGAGGCCTTGATGAAAGCTTTCCATCAGTATACAGATGACAAAAACATACCCATTTGATTTTTGAAGTTGCTGATAAATACAAGAGAAAGTACATGAAGAGGAGGCAGTGCTCTGTTTTCCAAATATTTCTTGGAGCAGCTCTTGTTTGGAGTGTATATTCACACCCCAACATGATGCTGTATTACATCAGGCATAATAGGAAAGCATAAAAGCTCCGTTTAGCTGATGGTGTGAATAATTCTTTCCCCAGTACAACCTCAAAATTCAACTGAATGATTCTTCTGCAGAGAAGAAGCAGATGTTCAGCGTCTTCCAGCTTAGCCTACCCTCCTGAGAGGAAATATCAAATCTGAAGTTCAAATTACCAGTTACCTACACATACACGTACAGAAAACAGGCACCAGTTCTTGAGCAAATCACTCAGAAGAAATGTAATTATTTCTTTCAGATACTTCAGTTCAGCACTAACGGTGATTCCAAGAATTTGCCTTCTTAGAAATCAACACTTTCAAGGGAACAGAGAAACAACCATACCTCTTTCCCCAGAACATAGCTGATCATTTGAGAAACTGTACAGAAAACTTAGATTCACAAAGCATGCCTTTCCAGGATTGCAATTTACTCCCATGCTGATGAAAAGCTTTTGAAATGTCATGCTTTTGCGTTTGCTGCTGATGCTGATCATGCAGTACCATAATATAGATTACATGATAATTTTTACTTGTCCTACTTACTCTGATGGAAGGGCACCAGTAGTTGCCTCTCTAAGTCTTCTGTGAAGTGCATGGAACTCTCACTGTCTTAGCAGAAGGACTCCCCAGACTCAGGAAGACAATGTAGGCAGCAGTTTAGATTAGTTCAGTCAGAAGAGACCTTCAAAGATCATCAAGCTCAACATTCTGACCACTTCATTAATAACCAAAAGCTGAAGTATGTCACTAATGGCATAACCCCATTGCCTCTTGAATGAACACTGATAGGCTTGCAGCATCAATCCCGTCTCTAGGTGTTCTGGTTTCAGATGGGACAGAATTTATTTTTCTTTTGTAGTGTCTGTTATGATGCCATGTTTTAGTGTTTAGAGAAAAACTGTGTAGATAACATACTGATATTTTAGTTGTTCTTGAGCAGCACTATACGGAGCCAAGGACATCTCAGTTTTCAGCTTCTCATACAGACTTGCCAGCAAGGGAGCTAAGGACAGAGGGCACATGGAGATGGAAGGGGACAGAACTAGGACAGCAGACCCAGAGTGGCCAAAGGGATATTCCATGCCATGTGACAGCATGTGAGAAAACTCGACAAACTGAGGGGAGTTAGCTGGGAGGGCAGCCACTGCTGGTTATCAGTCAGCAGGTGGTGAGCAATTCCTTTGTGCATCACTTGTTTTGTAACCATACATATGTATATTCTCATTACTATTATTTCTCTCCTTGTTTTCTTTCCTAATAAATAGTTTTTTGTTTCAGCTTGCAAGTTCTACTTTTTTTTTTTTTTTTCTGATTCTCACTTCCATTCCATTGGTAGCAGGGGGAAATGATGCAGCACCCTCACAGTAGAGAAATGTTTCCTAACCTGCAGGCTGAACTCCCCATGGCACTTGTGTTTTATTATTGACTAATCCAACATCTGTGTCATCACAACACATTGCAACTGTTGTTATTCTTATGTCTTCATATCATACCTCACTAACTGTATTGGATAGTCAGTTTGCAAGCTGAAATATTCCCTATCTCATAAGGAAATGGAAAGCAATCAACTAGAAGCAAATTAAAGTATGTCCACTTGTGGTGTTTGACAACACTGTAGTTTTGGAAGTCATACTAGTGTGTCTTTAAAAATAAAAAGACAAGTCAATCCCAAACTGCTACTAACAATGATAGCATCACAACCTAGTTTTCACTGAGTTTAGTTCAGCTTGCTAGAAAAAGGTTGCAACTTTGATTGCTGTTATGCTTTTGGTTTTTTGTTGGTTTTATTTTGGGGTGGGGTTTTTTTTTGTTTGTTTTTTGTTCAAATGTTTTTTGTTTTTTGCTACTAAGTACTAGAGCTGAGGGATTTGAATGTTTATAAAAAGCTGAATATATGATAAATATGAGGTTTTTCAGCAAATCCCAAATGGAGACAGAAGTTACAAAGTATTTCCTTGAAGCTATGAATCCCTTTTATTTCAAATGCTGTCTGGGCTGGTTTTGCAAAATGAGCATTCATCTGAAAAAAGAATTGTGTGCTTAAAATGTCTGCAGTCAAGTGCAGCACAGAAAGCAGTTAAATGATCACTGAATAAATACTGAGTTATAAAAAGCAGCTTAAGAATTTAAGAAATAAATTGCATCCTCAGATTAAATAAATCAGAACTATACAAGTTTTAACCAGAGATTCAGACCTGGAAAGTTTGTTTTTCCCTTTCTCTTTTCTATTTCCTTTTCCTACTTCTTTTCCTTTTTTTTTTTTTCTATTCCTTTTCCTTTTTCATTTGGGGTGTCTTTTTGTTTGTGTTTTGTAATTAAATAAAATGCATGAAAGGTTTCTTCTTGCATTACTGAGTCTTTGACAACTACTTCAATTGAAATAATTTTGAATGATGTAAGTGGAGATGCATTCATTTATTCCAGCTGTGCCTCAGGAAAAAGAAGATGAGATTCAACTCCTTGTACTGTATGGACAGAGACAAGAGAAATGTGTTATTCCCTGCTAGCTGCTGCAGATTCAGTCAAGCCTCAGTTCTGTATGGCTGACTTCTCCATTTATCACCCACCATTTGGAAAATTCTCGTGTTGTCAAAAATGGGATGTAGGAGGCAAAATGACACAGACATCGTGAAAAATTGCTGTGTGCTCCAAAGGCCAGCACTGGAAAACGTTACAAAACATCAAATCTCCAATGAATATGCTGTGATAGGTGTTGTTTTCACCAATAAAATTCGTACCCTCACTTCCCTGAGCCAAAAACAGTACAGAGATAGACCAGTGGGCTACTCCACAGTAATCCCCTGATTTTTTATCAAAACTCTTTTAAACATAGCAAATATTAAGCTTGTTCTATTTTTTAGCCTTAAAACATTGCTCTTAAAAGAAAATGTGGTTATTACTGTAGTATTTTTTATGCAGGTGACAAGAAGAAAATTTATCATGGCCGAAGAATTAAAACAGTGATGTTTTTTGCGGAGCATGGGAAGTGAACTGCAAGAAGGAACTTCCATCCATCAGCTCAGTGCTGCTCCACATTGCTATACCCTCAGACACCACAGCCCAGCCCGTCACCTGGAGCAGAGCACCACCATGCCCCTGCCTTGGCCAAAGTGCAAAAAGATCCATTGCTTTGTGGGAAGACAACTGGTACATTTTCTAAAAGATGCTCAGAGAGACGATAAGTCTTCTTGAACTCTCATCAGAGAAGTCTAATGGCTCAGACATAAAGCTTGATAATAAACTCCAGGCACAATTTTTCCCAAAACCAATATGTGGCACAACAGGACAAGGTTCTAACTCCAAACTTATCCAGCAAATTTGAGCATAAAAAATGGATGAATGATGTTGAGTTTATTTTTGTTGTGGATTCTCTCTAATTCTGTTTGGAGCATGGAGCCTGAGGGAAACAAACAAAAAAAACAAAGCCCATGATATTGAGTTTAACATTAACTGCTAGGCAAACAAGCTGAGCACACTCCAAAACAGAAACAAGAGAAGTTTAGGGAGGTACAACTCAGGCCCATGGCATTTATGTGAATGCACAGTGTAAGTACACTTTCTAACCGTGTTCCCTAAGGCAAGATCTCAGTTGTGACCTAAAAGACTACTAAAAGAACATGCATACAACTCTTGATGAAATTAAACTGCAAAAACAGCTGATACAAACTGAACAAAGAGATGTCCCACAACACATGGTGTCATGCAGAAGCTGTAAAACTGAGAGAAGTTGGCTGTGAGAGGCAGCTACTGTTCAAGTACAGGCTGGGCATCAGTCAGTAGGTGATGAGAAATTGCACTGTGCATCTCTTATTTTATATAAATATATATGTGTGTGTGTGGACTGATTTATACATATATGTGGACATGATTTAGAGTAGGGTTGTTAGAGTTAGGGTAGTAATGGTTAGGTTGCAGTTGGACTTGATGATCTTTAAGATCTTTTCCAACCTGAGCTATTCTATGATCCTATGGTTCTATGATTCTATGTACATTATTATTACCATTATTTTTTTCTCTTCCTCTTCTGTATTAGTAAACATTTCTTACCTCCACCCATGAGTTCTACTTTGTGGGGTTTTTTTTTTTCATTCTTGCCCCCCATCCCACTGGGAGTGGGGAGTGAGTAAACAGTTGTGTGGTGCTAAGCTGCCTGCTGGGTTAAAGCACAACTCCAAGCTAATATCCTTTCTTCCCTATTGGTCATGTCAAAAGGTCAAATATTGTTTCAAATAAAGATCAAACAGGCAAAGCAAACTTGAAAGAAACTCACCAGTCAGAGTAAAGGAAGGTAAGAAGTCTATTCCACTGCTGTAGGCAATTGTTAGAGATTTGATCTTTTCACAGTTACATACTAGCTGTTACATAATGCAATATGCTTGGGTAATATACTTGAGAAGTTATGGTAAAGCAACAGAGGCTATGAGAAGTATTATCATTTAAGGCATGATCTAAGTATCTTCTAAGATGGCATGGCAAGACACAAGGAGAAGCTAAGCCACAAGAAACCAAAGGTGCAAGGAATTAATCCACAAGAAGTTAAGTCACTAAAATGAGTCTCTCCCCTTCATTTCATTTCTGTTTGTAATTGTTCTTTCTTTGTCTTTCTGTTCTGCTGTTTCTTTCATGGTTCTGTCTCTCACCTCTTCCCTCCAGATCAAAAAGCTGGATTTAGTCAGCAACTCACAGACATTTCCCTGTATAAAGTTAGAGCAAAGTTTTGATGACGTCTCATTCGATGTGCGATGTGGGATGTATGGGACAGTGATGAAGACAGGGCAAGTGCTCATTTACAGCAGAAGAATCTCACATTATTGAGCGCTGTATCATCCCGAAATCCCTGTGGTGGCTCTACCTTTGTCTGGAGACCACATATTTTGCATCTTTTGCTCCATGGGCCAAATCTTCCCCATGACAGTCCATCACCTACTAAAACAGCTTCATCCGAGCATCTGAACTGGATGTTGTTGGCCGCTGTGTCATCACCTCCTCCTTGAGACTTCTCCGTTCTCAGTGAAAAGGAGATCAAGTAGCCTGTAGGGCAAACTAGGAAGCTGGTCCAGGTACCCCATCTGCCAAAAAAAGCAGACACAGGAATTTCTGGGCTCTGCAGGCCAGTGGGTGTACCCTTTCTCCTTTCCACATTGTCCTCAAGTTTAGTGGCTCCTTGCTCTCAGCAGTGACTATTACAATGTCCTGATGCATTCTGTGTCTTTCTTTGGATGTACTTTTCTCTTTATTGGTATCTTATCAGAAGAAATAACAGAAAATTCCAGATAGTGACAGTTCTGCTAGAACCTCTCTGGAATACATGTTTTATGATAAATCCCTGACTGGCTCACAGGTACACGTAAGAGAGCAGTGAGAGCACACACTCTGCCTAAGGTGTTCCCAATGCTCTTCAGAAATTTCAAGAGCAAACAGAAGGTGATGATGAGAAGTACCCCTACTTAATTGCCCTAAAAATGTATGAAATAAAATATCCAACCACTTGCATTATTTTACTTTCTATTCCAGCTCTGAGAAAACAAAGTAAAAGTCAAAGAAGAGACCCCTATAAATGTTGATACTTAGGGATATTTTGTGAGCTGGTGCATGACAAGTGGAGGAGGAACCAGTGTTACTTACTTCCCCACCAAGGACTCGATGATTGAGCCTTCGAGGCAGCGCAGCCGTATGCCATTCAGAGCTGTGTCATCTCTGCCAAACTGGGAGGGCTCAACCTGCAGTGGGAAACACACAAACAGAGATAAAGGCAAGATGGAGAAGGCCCAGGAAAAGCCCTCTAAGTGCCTGTCTTAAAAAGTCCTAATTCCATTCTGTACTGAAAAAAATACCTTGAAAAGCATGTAGGAAAAGATGTCTGTCACACCAAGTAACAGTTATATAGCTACATAACACAAGCAACATGCCCTTCTTTGTGGGTTTTTTTTTTTTTTTAACTCTTTCTGGTTTGACAAGCAGAGACTCAGCTCCAGGGGACACACTGGAGAAGGCTGTCAGCTTTACTGAACCCTGACTTTGGCATAAATGTGGCTTCCTCCAGCAAAGTCAGTCACAGGCAGAACATGAGTATGCCTGCATACCCCTGCCCATTCTGGCAACAAAACAATTCTGGCAGTAGCCCTGTTTTTACTGTATGTAATGTGAGGGCTCTTGTCTTGAAAACAAATGAATTAATTGGTAGATAACCATATTTTTAGTTTGCTGGTGTAATTCTGGTGGCTACATTTTCCCAAAGGCTCAGAATTTGATATGCAGTATGCCAGTCAGGAGGAGGACAAATACTTTAGAAATCCCTCAGAGTCTGGGGAAGACCCTCAAGGAAACATAGAGCAGGACACAGAAACAGGAGGCAAAGAAAACAGGGAGAGTTTTACCTTCAGCGCGAATCCATTGGCGTAGCCACTGCGGCAAAACTGCCGAATGCCCCACTTTCCCCAGTGGCCTCCATTGGGCACAGTGATGACAGAAGTGTATTCACGTGTCCCTGCATCCACAGTGTAGAAAAAGAGCAGGATGAGCGCTGCTGGTGTGAACACCTTCATCTCTTCCACTCTTCATCTGAAGGGGACCTGGTGTGTGGACAGGGGAACTTATACCCTGTCCAGTCAGCTTGAGTTTCCCTATCAATTTGTCAACAGTCACTGTAGGAACAATAGCTCCTACCCAGGCAGCAACACAGCACTTGTGACCTGTTTCTCATGCCATTGAGGAGCTCTCTTGGAAGAACAGTTTGACAACCAACATGCAGCAAATGCTGGGACATCAGAGATGCCCGCTGTCACTGGAGAGCTATAGGAAGACCTGGTTATGTTGGCCTGTGACATCAGAGGTGAATGCTGATGGTTTGTCAGTAGAGGCTAAGCCTTCCCACCAGTGTTCTATTCCATTTTGTTGCTGTGTGACAGATGGCAGCAGAGGAGTGGTCTGACAAAATGGCAGCTGAAATGGAATTGTACTTGAAGCAAAGGTGTGGAACTGAACACTCAGTGAGGAAAAACTGCTGCCCATTGACATTCAGTGATCCTTGCTGAACATTTATGGAGAATAAACAGTGGATGTGAGCACAGTGAGGTGGGGGGTGGTCCACTCCAGCAGTGGCAACAGAGATAGTGAGTCACCTCCACTGGTGCAGGTGGCTATGAGCTTTCATTCATTGCTGGTGAAAATACATAGTTCATGGTAATGACTATGTCGAATAGTTTTTTGTAGCTGAGAATTTGCTCTATCAAACAGTGTTATTGTGTTCTTTGTATCGAATGTATTTTCCATGGAAATAAATGGAAGGCATTACTTTCGGAGCAACCAAGATGTATGGGCTATTTAAGGTTTCAGTACAGTTTTGTTTTCACTGGTACTTTTATCTCAATAAAAAACGCTGTGCTTTGTCACAAGCTTAACCGGTCAGACATGCTGAGGTGCCCCCAGCAAGTCTCAAAGTAACTGAAAAATAAATGCCACTGGGGAGGAATGTCTATGGCAGTTTATCCAGAAAGGTGGTACTGAATTTGAGTCTCTGAGGATGGCACAATGCAGGGAGAGATGAATTTGAATCCCTGTTTTTGAAAGGTTCTCTTCACACACAGATAACCCATGCTCCCTGAAGACCACAGCCAAGCTTAGCAGGAGCTGATTCTCTGTTCAAGAGGCCAAGAGGAGAATATAATTTATAAATATGTCCTCTGGCCCAGGATTTTAGAGCAGGATAGGATGCCAAACCTTTAATTACTGGAAGACAACATTTGCCTTTTCTAGGGTTCTCTTTCACTCTTTGCTGTGTTCTTGCCCCAGTAAGAGCTGATGTTCCCTTTCCAGTCTTCACTCTGCATTCTCCTTCTACCAGTCCACACTTCTGTGTAGGTGACAATATCTGCAAATGGTGATGACAGGAATGTGGGCAAGCCTTTTTGTGGAAGGCACCACAAGATCACCCCAAGTGAAGGAGGCCCAGCCTGTTTTCTTTAAGAGACTGGAACTTTAATTTTGATTCTTGAAGGCGGGTGTCAGAGCCCAGAGGACAGGTGCTTTCCATCACAAGAACCATGCAACCGTGGCTGCTGAGCCAGGTGTGTTTGCTCAGGTAGAGTCACACAGGGGCAGACAGGGACACTCAGACCTGCCCTTGGCTGCAAGAGAACAGAAAGAAGCAGAAAGAAACAACTGGGACGTAGTGGTAACACCACAAAGAAAAATCAGGATCCCCACATTCATTTATACTTTTCTCATCCCAAATCACCTCCAACAGCAGTCCTGCAGACCCACGGCCTGGCAGAACCCCGTCAGAAGATGCCCATCTGCTCCCAGCAGCACAGGAAGGGGTCCCAGGGCACCAGGAGCCCATAGTGTGCAAGGGGATGGGGGAGAGGGCTGGGATTCAACCATGAGGAATGAGTAGTGCTGTCACTCAAGGACCAGGGAAGTATCATTTTCCCCATTTATAACCAATGAAACTACCTACTAACCTGCAGAGTCAAATGTGAGATGGTTGATTCTTTTCTACTTTTTAATTCTCTAAACCTGTAATTTTTAAAAAACCTAGTAATAAATTTTATTTCACTGGCAGGTAGGGAAATTCTGTTCCCATCACTCCCTCCATGTATTCGGTAGAACTTCCCGCAAAAGATTAAATATGCTAATCTAGAAGTTTGAAGTTTCTTTTAGCAACATAACATAGAAGTAGAAATTGCATCTCAACCTTCAGTCATCCATTCTACCCTCTATGTTGGGTATCATGTTCTCTTTTTTGCAAGACACAGCAAAGCCTCTGGAGCAGGGAGGGGTCCAACACGGTGGTTGGCCAAGAGATAAATGAAGGACAAGAAAACTCTGCCGAGTCTGTTGTCCCTGAGAGTAATAAAACCTACAGGAAACTGAAAGAGACATATCAAGGGAACAAAAAGGCAGAAGAAATGGCCACAGAGATCATCCCAGTGATGTGTTCTCATTGAGCTGTATGAAGGGCGGAAGGTAGTAAGTGCCTGGGAACTCAGAGGGGGAATGGAGATAAACAGCATCTACCAAAAGAGAAGCCAATAATTAGAGAGGGGTGCTTCCTGATGAATGGCTGTGTTACTGTGTGCTCCAGGCCATTCAGTTTTTCTCCCACACTTTCACCAAGATAATGGTTGCTACCCACCAGCTCTCAGTAGCCATGTCCCCAGCAGCTTCTATGTCCAAAGTGGCCCCTACACTTAAGTGCAAATCAGGTGTAACACACACACTGCCAAACCTGCCTGACCTCCAGCTTGAGGGAGGAGACGTGTCACTTCACAGGTAACTGCATTCCTGCAAAATAACTTTGTCTCAGAGGAAAGGCACAGCAACAAAGCCAGAAATCACACTTACGTTGTCATGAAATATCAAATCTGTTTTGTCTGTAAAACTACAAAGGGTTGTATTGTTTAGAAACATGTGGTGAGATTCTGACTGAACCTGGATGACTACTGTAGATAATTCCCTTTATGGCTGCTGAGAAAGACAATATGATGGCAGTAGTGAGAAATAAATACCCTCACATAAACCTCTCCCTAAAAATACCCATTCATCTCCATTGACTGCAGGGAGGCAGGATGTCCATCTGGACCAGCCTTATAACTTCTGTCTCTTTTTATGCTTTGGTAGGCTAAAAACAGTAGTGGTGAATTAGTACTGTGTAGTATGGGCAAATGTTAAGAAAATATACGTAATAAATTATGTGCTGTCTGTTCCACTGTCTCATTTGTTAAATTGACTTGGATTTACGGAAAATTGAAAAGCAGGAAAAAATGCAAGTGAGAGACATCAGAAGTGTGAGAAGAGACAGGATTTTCTAGACGCATGAGAAGAGAATGAAGCTTTACAGTGAACAACAGGCTGAGTATAGCTGTTTCTCAGGTGTAGGAGAAGGCTGTTTTGCTTTAGCAATAGAAGACACCTCAGAGCTTCACTCTCAGGATACTCCTCTAGCTGCGAGCTTGTCTTCATGCAGTTTCCTGCCTGTTCATGACCTCCAATTTTCATAAACTATTTTTCCTTGGAAACTAAGACAAATCAGTTATTTAAACATACAAAGCTGAGCACCCATTATCTAACATATAAATTTAGAGTTTCTCTCATTTTTTATTTCTGTATTATCAGTAGGACTAACCTTCCTTCATGTATGACTTGTTCTTGTCCTGTTTGCATGGCCTTCATCTTTATTTACTCATTGTGATTTTGGTTTACAATAACTAACACTATTTTAAGGCACACTTTTGAAAGCCTCACTTCTTTGCAGTTGGCACCCTCAATTTCTTCTGCTTCTCAATTCCTATCAGGGAATCAGCATGCCATAACTGCTTCTTATTTTTGCCAGAAAGTGCCACAGAAGAATCCACTCTGTAAATGAATCTGAGAGACAGAGAACTTGATGAAGGAGAGCAAGGCAGCCATCCATGCCTGCAGCCTTGGGACAGGCTCAGTCCACACCTGAGTGTTCCCAAAGGGTGAGGAATGTTTGTCCAACTTGTTTTTTAAAACACCTGGGGATAAACACACTGCAGATCTCTTAAGGAAGACCATACAGTGTTTGGCTGTCCATACTGCTGGAACGGTTCTACTGTCTGCTGAAATTTAAGCCCACAGCTTTTTCCTGTTCAGAGGTTTCCCTGCTCCCCTCCTTGATACTAGGTTAATTTCAGTATAACTTGCTCTCTGCCATGCACACACTGGAATTGAAAATACATAAAGGGCCCACTTGTCCTTGAAATCCCACTGTGATTTTTCCACTTGCATGGTGGAAAGAAACCTGTTGAACATAAAGAAGACACCACAGCTGGTAACCAAGAAAACTACTTTGCTCATATCTCCCTGTTGTTTACAAGGAGACTTAGAATCATAGAATTATAGAATCATTAGGGTTGAAAAAGACGAATAAGGTCATCTAGTCCAATCATCAACCCATCACCTCCATGCCAATTTCTTTTCCTCAAGACTGTTTTGGGGACCCAAACCAGAAGGAAAGGAAGGAAATTCACAAACAAGGTCAGAGAGCAGCAGCTAGAGAAACAGAAGCACCTGCCCAGGCAGGATAGTACTGCAGCAGCCTGGGATGGAGAGAGGTGCTGTCTGACTGCAGCCCACGCCTGCTGGAAGGAGGGGAGGGAGTCTGCAGAAAGCACAGCTTGGACACAGACATGAGAACCTAGCAGACAACAGAACACTATCAGGTGATGGCAGAAACCAAGGCATTGTCTCTTTAGGCTCTGACACTTCTCTCTTTCTGAAGGTTTAATCCCCATGTGTGATTTTACCATCTCCCCCTCATGATCCTTCTCATTCTTACAGCTCATTTGAGCAGAGGTTTTAACTAGGTTTGATTCCTTCCTTCCTAACCATTTAGCCAGCTCTCAATGAGTGCACATATTTCTAGGGATTGTAACAAGACTGTGGGTAGATGGCCCAAACCTGTGATAATACAAAGGGCTGCAAGATCCGTCAGCAAAACTACACTTTTGGGCCTGAATTTGTTCCTGGCAAGACATCTCTGCCCCAACAGAAACACCCTGGAACAGAAATGTGGGGGCATATTGCAGATGAGTGTACAACAACAAAGCAAATGACTGCAAGTCAATGAGCTAATCATTCCCAATGGAGACCTGTTCATACAGCTGCACATTCACAGCAGCAGATTTTTCTAGTGCTGCTGTTTGAGATATACTTTATGTTTCCCACTGTCATCTCTTCCCTACACTAAGAAGGCCCAGTCTCCTTGTTATCCTGCTTATGTTGTTTTCTCTCGTCATTTTTGAGACCTCTCATCATTTTTGCTGCTGTCTTCTAGTGGTTGCACACCTGTTTTGAACAGCATTTCCATGGACCTTGTCGTCGCTGCAGAACAGTTGAAAAGTAAAAACTTTCTACTTGGCTATTTAAGTGAAGTACCTGGTTAGATAGCAAGGGTGAAATCAGCACCTCACTTAACACAGAGCTGCTTCCTCAAAAGTCATTTTCTCTTTTTGAAGATGACTGCTATCACAGCAGTATAATACTTTGCACCTGTGCTTATTCTGAATTCTATCCTCATCTTCTAGTGTTGTCAGCATCTCCCGAGATGGTGCCATATACAAATTTAATAAGCAAACTCTCTATTCATCAATATGTGTTTCTACAATTGGATTAGTCTTTTGACATTTTTAACCATTGATTCAAATTGCTAATTAACAAAAATAAAAGAACCAGACCCTGAGGTGCAGCTTTACAGACAGCCAGGGACAAAACGTCAATTTACACCTGTTGCAGATCTATCACTACATCTTCATCTAAAGATCACTTCACATAAGAAAACTTCAGCAATTTATTCTGAAAGCATAGTGGAAAAAGTTCTCTCAGAGAGGACGGTGAAGCATTGGCACAGGCTGCCCAGAGAGGTTGTGGATGCCCCAACCCTGGAGGTGTTCAAGACCAGGTTGGATGGGGCCCTTGGCAGCCTGATCTGGTGCCTGATCTAGTGGTTGGGAACCCTGCCTATGACAGGGGGGTTGGAACTAGATGATCTTTGAGTTCCCTTCCAACCCAAGCTATTCTGTGATACTATGATTGACCATAACCTTAGTTGCAAGGCTGCTCAGTTCTCTCTCTGAACAGTGCATCCCATCTATTGTGGCTCAGGTACCACCTTTCAAGGGGATGTTCTGAATAAGGGTCCTACTCAGCTGGCTGCATAAAAAGCATACATAATATTCACACCTGGGATTTCTTCTCCAGTAGCCAATTGTTTCCCGAGATGGGGGTAGGCTACCACCAGATACAGCATATTCTGCACTGAGATAGAGGTCAGTTGGCACTACAAGGCAAGCTGGTCTTTACCACTTGGCAATGGAAATCTGCCTGGTGCTAACAGCAGTGCCAGTGGGGAAATAATCTCTTGGCCTTTAATTCCAGAGTGTCCCCTGCAGCCACGGTGAAATAGAGAGCTGGGACCTTGCAACAACTACTTGACACTGGTAACACCTTTACCAAGTTTAGTTGACTGCCGTCCTCAGTTTCTTTCCTCACCCTTTACCTGACTCGTGGAAAAAGGCAGCATATGCTGTAGCTGGGCTGAAAACCAGCCATGTGAGCAGCAATGGGGTGGCTGTGCATGCTAGCTGAGCTACAACAAGCCAAAAAGAGCAGATTGAGATCCACTCAGGGTTGAGAAAGGAGGGAGGAAGGAGGAAAGAAAGAAACTGTACAGAGCTCTGAAAAGACAATGGAATATCTTTAGATTACTTTGAAAAATATTTGATCATACAGTGTATGTCTTTCTTTTTTAAAAAGGACCGTTAGTAGCAAATGCTGAGCACTCAAGAAGAGTAGATTTTAAAAAAGGGGGAAGACAAATCCTCAACACTGAAATGGCTATTGGTGTTCATTATTTGTGAAGATCTCTTTACTTACAGCCTATGTCCAGACCCAGGCAATGCAATGATCTCTACTATAATAAATGTGTTGACAAAGTGTAAACAATCGCATTAAGATGAAGACTCATGTGAGAAAGACTGTGTTCTTACAGGAAATCTGTATGTGGAATTTACTGTGAAACACACTCTGTCATCTGCAGTTAACCGTCCACCTCTGGAACTGACGCTGCCTTTAAGCACAGGATTAATCTTCAGGATTTCATTTATATTCTTAAAGTTCAGCAAGTGCGAAAAGGCTTTGCTGTACAGCATTCAGACTTTACAAGGACAACCCTTCAATTAGCAGCTTTCAAATCATGGCCCAACAGCCCTCCACACTGATGGCAGACTGCTGACCCACAAGGCAGTCCTGATCCTTATATGGTTTTGGTTCTTGCCTGTCATCAAATGTTGGGAACTACAAAGGTAGTATATTTGGGTATACATCATGGAATCGTAGAAAAGATTGGAAAAGATCTCTAAGATCATGCAGTCCAACAATCAACTCATCTCCACCATGTCCACTATCCATGTCCCTCAGTGCCACATCTCCACATTTCTTGAGAAGCTCCAGAGACAGTGACTCCACCATCTCCCTGGGCAGCCTGTGCCAGGGTCCCACCACTCTGAGAGGAAATTTTTCTTAATATCCAACCTGAACCTGCCCTGATACAACTTACGGCCATTCCCTGTTATTTTATCACTGTTACCTGGAAGAAGAGCCAATCCCCACCTTTGTACAACCTCCTTACTTCAAATAACATAAAAGCAGTTCTTCCCAAGTTGTGAACAGTTATTCATAGAACACAATCTGAACCTTCAGCCTGCTTGCCTCGTTCCTGCAAATGTGATGATCCAAACTTCCACATATTGTCTCAGTCATCCCAGATAGACCAAATCCAGATCCCCATCCATTGGTGAGGTGTGCATCGGGCCACACTGTTGTTGCAGCAATAACCCTGCTCAGCTGAGATGAAACAGGAAGTCCATTCAGTGCAATTGCTGGCAAGGCTCATATGGATAGGTGCAAAATGTTCGGGGTTTTTTTGCTTATATTTAATGTTCACGGTAATTATGGAAAATGAGATGTGAGAAGGGAATGCAGACGACAATTATCCTGTTAAATTTTGCATTGAGCCAATACCGTATGTTGCTGAAATGCTAACTTTCTAAAAGAGGGCAAAATTATATATTTTTCTCTATCCTCCTTCTCAGAAATACTCTAACTTGAAACTGTACAGAGAATAACAGAGCACAAGTTTCACAAGTCATGATTTGGCAAAAATGTAAATGGAGATCGTTAGGCAACCCAATCAGAACAACCGTTATTCTTTCCATCTGAGCCTTTTGACTCCTCTATTGTTTCTGCAAGTCTCAGATGATCTTTTTGGTTTTTTTTTTTTTATTCTTATTGTTTGCTGGGGGGTTATTTTACTGCGTTTTTCTTAATAGAAGCCACTTACCACATCCCTCCCCACTAGAAGTTGTACTGGTCTAGAAGTTGGACTTGATACTTACAGACCCCTCCCAACTCGAGATATTCTGTGGTTCTATGATTCTATGACCCAGAGCTGTTCTGTATCACTCGCCTCCTGGCAGAAGCCTCCCAGCACAAGCTTCTAAATCCCCTCTACCCTGCAGTTACTGTAGAGCAGCAGTACTGCCCACACAAATGGGGACTGCAGTCTCTTCAAAAGACTTAAAATTTCCATGCAAAAGTGAGTAAAAATCACATACCCTGAGTTTCTCTCACAGAGTGGCTACATGCATGTGCCTGACATCTTTTTACATGTTTGTGAAGCTCTGTATATTCAAATTGATTAAATGCTCCAGCAAGTGCAAGTTCATTTAGGTTCTCCCCAGAACCTGGCACTCCAGCTGTCAGTGAAGCATTGGTGAACCAGTGATATAAGCAGGGCCTTGTTCACAGCAAAGAGCTGTTCTCCTACAGCACTGCTAAAGGAAACACACATAAGCCTTTCTATTTGCTGCCACATGCAGTTTTTCAGATAGTCCCAAGAGTTTCTTCTCAGGAAAGACTCATTTTGGTGGTGGTGCCAATCTCTGCTTGAATCTCACTTGAAAGACTACTAATGTGGAGCTGCCAGTCATCCTGCTCTTCTCATATCCTTGGAACTTTGTCATTGCTGTTTGCATTCCTTCCCCCTCAAATCACCCAGTGTTGATACTCATGTTAGACTTGGGGGATGCCTTCATGTTCAGTGCAGGGACAAAGGGGTGACGAGGAAGCGTACATTATTCTATGGGTCCCAACAACCATGTAGGAGCAGCCTTGGAGATGAGGGGGGGAAGATCTGGGGAGCAGAAGGGAGAGAGTAGGAAGAAGGCATTTTCTTTTTTCCTTTTAAGGCACCACCTCCAGCTCCTTGTCCTTCCTCAGTGACTCCCTTCATTTGCCTACATTCATGCAGGCTGCAGCCAAGGGCAAGCATGGGTGACCCCAGCTGTCACTGTGTCACCCCACCTGAGCAAACACACCTGGCCCGTCAGCTGCTCTTCTGGCTTCTGGCTTGGTTTCTTATTCCAGGGGGGGAAAAGGAGCGAATGCAGAGCAAACAGAGACTGTCTCCTTATCAGCTGCTTTCTGTGCTGTGGTTTCTCTTTTTTCTGCATCCAGCTAAGCAGAAAGGCTCACTCCCAGAGGTGTGAGTGCTTTCTGCTCCAGTCTTTGTCACTTTGGTCACCACAGAACACAGAAATCTTCTTCCTGAATCACTCTGCCAAGTCTTCCTTGTCCTCAGTATTAAATTAATCATATAAAAAATGTGAGTTAAAAAAAATAAACTATTGTTTACTCATGTTATACTGACTTCGGGGGATTTCTTTGTGTGCTTTGATCATTTTTTCCTGTTCCTTCCCTGTGACCAGATGTAGAAGGACAAAGAAATTCACGCATACCTTGGCCACAATAGCTTCATCAGTGAGGCCAAGGTGACATGCAGTGAGCCTACATAAGATGCAGTTATGCAAACCAAAAAATAAAGGCAGACAGGGATTTTTTGGTACAAGCCATTGTGGAAAAGTACTCTATTATCAGTGCATGTCTCTTCTATGGCCACATCTGCACAATTTATCATGTAATTAAACCTTGGCTCCTGCCAGTAAGGGATCTATTAGTGAAAAGCTCATCAGACAAAGGAAAGCTTTACTGCATAAATTAATGCAGATCAGGAATGAGCTCTCCCCTCCCATGCTGCTCAGAGCTGTTTTGATTTCTGTGTTGCTGCAAGATATTACTGTGCTGCTGGAGCCTGGGACAGTGAGCTGCTCCAAGGAATACCTCTTGATTTTTTCCATGTGGGGTCCAGGACATCTACTTCACAGCCTGGAAGAGACAGAAATAAGCGGGAAACAGTCTGCTTTGCAGGTTCTAATCGAAACCATATGGTGTGTCAACTTCAGCTTGAAGACCTTCTAATAAGAAAAGCACTTGGGGAGGATGCTATAGGATTGCAAGAGAGAAAAATAGGAAAATGTACCTTGTATGGTTCTGTGCCTCTGATGTAAGTGGTGATTGCACAGTGCTACCCCTCTGTGCTTTCCTGGTAGAGACACTTCTCCTGCAGTGCCAGTATTTACCCCTGGAAGTGGATGTTGTTCCAGCAGGGCAATTCAGGGCTCCCACTCCAGAGCTGCCCATGCTCTCAGAGCTGGGTAGACCTCAGGGCAAACAGTGTTGAGGTGTCACAGCTGGCTGAAGCTATCTCAGGGCAGCTGAGGAGAGCCTGAGCCTCCAGGGATAATCACAGTGTACCCTCTACAGTGTATGTACTGTGCAAGCTATACTTGCTGCATGAGATTCAGTGTCACTTGGAGATAACGGAGAATGCAAATATCTGCCCCTGAAGAGGCCAACTTCAGATGCGTCAGGAAGGTTTGGTCTGAAATATCAAAGAGCTTGTCTTTGGAAATCTTACCCCAGATGCTGAAAGCTTCCTTCCCAGGCAGGTTTTACTGGATTATCAACATTATTTTATCATTATTATATTATACACTTTGTTGTTACTATTATATAATATAGCTATATATTATAACATTAATAATAATAATAAATGATAAGCTAATCCTTAGTTCTAATACTTTTTCAAGAATTATATGATGTATATGTATGAATTATATGATATATATGACTAAATATTAGAAAGAAATTCTTTACTGTGATGGTGGTGAGATGCTAGAACAGGTTGCCCAGTGGGGTTTTGGATGCCCCCTCCCTGGAAACATTCAAGAAAGTCAACCCAAGCTTTGATTCTATCTTTTCCAGTGTTTGACCTAAAAATGTCCTTTCACCTCCCACCTTGACCTGAAAATAGAGCTGGATGCCAGACAGAGGGGGTGCTTCCTAATCCCAGCTGGTGTCAGCACTCATACAGGCCCACACAAGCTCACTTAGCTCAACAAACAATGTTGTAGCTGGAGGGAAGTGCTGAGCACCCCTAGAAAATTGGCTCTGTGCTATTTCTTGCATGTCAGCGCTAGGCAGGATTTGTGTCCCTGTTTATTTTCTTCACTGCCGTTTGGGGGATTTGCCCTTTGCTAGGCTCACATTACTGTCAGAAAGAGGACTCCCTGAGCAGCAGGAATTTGATGTCCAACAGTTTCCTATCTGCAGCTCTAGCTTAGCTTTCATTAACAAAATGTCAACATTATTAGAACTTCCACTCTTCTGGGAGAGGATCTGGGAAATTCAGTACAGGCTTAGAACCACAATAAAATACAATCTTTGCAATAATATATTATCTATTTTTTAATATGCTTAATCTAATAAGCACGGCACATCCTGCAATGATAAATGACCTCGGTTACTTACGCTCTCTATCAGCAGTAAGTGCACAAAGTTAGATCCCAGCTGTCCAACTGCTTTTGCCCATTTTCTCAGGTTTTTCCTAATTTTACCCTGCAAAGATAATAATCCCATTGTACTGATAATGGTTGGCAGCAGCCCTCAACCATTTGCTGGTGGGATGCTCCTGGAAACGTCTCTTTTGATATTAGGCAAAAATTTCTCCTCAGGAAGAGTGGTGAGGCAGTGGCACAGGCTGCACAGGGATGCGGGGGAGTCACTGTCCCCAGAGGTGCTCAAGAAAAGGGTGGATGTGGCACTGAGGGACTTGGTCTAGAGTGATCACAGGCATGGGCTGATGATTGGACTAGATGATCTTATTGGCCTTTTCCAACCTAAATGATTCTACATTTCTACGATTTCACCTCCCAGCCAGCAGCACCTGACTGAGGCCTTGCTCTCCCTGCACGCATCAGTGCTGAGGCCATTGCAAAAGGCCAGGCAAGGCTGCAAGGAAAGTTGTCCCCACAGTTAGCCTACAGAGGCATTTGACATAATGGTGGGTTCAGTTCATCTGTTCACACTGTCTGCAAGCGACACCTCAGGAAAAGCCTCTTGCTGCGGAGACACTTTGTGTCCCCAGGTCCTGGGTGGTGAGGACTGACAGCAGACAGGAATTGCACTGCTCTCCACACAGCACTGCTCCCATAAAGGTCCACAGCTTTCCCAAGTGCAACTAAAAATCCTTAGATGATGGAGACCTCCCAGTCTCCTTAGGCATACTCCAGCTTTACCATTGCACCCTGATGTTCAGTGGAAATGGATTCTCATTCAGCCACTAGACAGCCCCATGTCAGTCCTCACAGCCCACCTTGGTCCTGCACATCTGCCTCCCATCCTGGCTTTCCTGGAGGAGTCACCATCTCTGGAGGTGTTCAAGAAACATGAAGACACAATGGTTGACAGTTGGACAAGATGATCTTAGTGTTCCTCACAGGTCACATTTTCCAGATCTCCTACAATTTGTGTTGCTTTCCATTGAACTCTGTCCAACGGGGCCACATCCTCCTGGGAGCTCAGTGCCCTGAGCTGAGCATCCCTGCAGAGGAATTACTTCTCTCAGATGAAAAGTTGCTCTGTTTGTCTCACAGGCTATAGCTTGGTTCCTACATCATAGAGCCAACATGACCCCACTGACTCATGCTTAGCCTTTGATCCATCATGACCCCCAGGCCCTCCACAGAGTGATGTTAAGGCAGCACTTTTCTGCATGCAGCTGCTCACAGAAATGAGAAGTGTCTGCCTTAGCATTATGTGTAAGGAGGAGCTTGCACTTGGCTCCGCTCCTGTCCTAAGACTATTTCTCCAATTTGACAAGATCATTTGTCAAGCTCAAGAGCACTGGAAGCTTCTTCCAGCATACTATTGTCTGCAAAGTTAATAAGGTTGATTTTTATTTTGTAGACAACCATTAATAACAACCTGGGCAGACATTTCCCTGTTATTCTCTCTCCATTAGTACCCTTGTTCATTCTCCATGAAGCTTTTCTGTGGGAAACAGATTTGGTCAGGGCAAGAGGATTTATGATGATAAGAAAATACAAAAAGCATATTATGAAACAAGACAGGGCAAGTGATTTGAGTTTAACAAAAAAAAAAAAAAAAAAAAAAAGCTAAAGTCAGGTAATTATCTGTTTCCCATTTGAGGACAGAAACTAACACATAATGCGTTTACCTGCTTTCTCTCAGACATTCTATCCAGCAGCTAGTCTGAAACATGCATCCTTAAGCCACTGACATGCAACAGCCAGAGCCAAGATGTCCTCCCATATACCATCATGTTCTAGAGAGGACCTGAATGCTGAAAGAGGTCGGAGCCTGTAGTGACTGCAGCACAGTGTATCAGGGTGCCTGGAGAGCCCATGAAGGAAGGAGGTGGCGAGTAGGAAACAGCCATCAGTCCTGCAGCTGGGACCATGAAAGAGAAAAGTTCTCTGGCTGCACCATTACTTGGTCAGCAAAGGCCCTACTTTATGCTCACTTTAATGTCCACATCTAGCAATGAACTTCAAGCAGTTGTCTGGCTTTCCAAGCCTGTTCTTGACAAGCATGGCCAGTTTCCCGTCATGCTGCTGTCGTACTGAGCAGTGACTGCCCTCCCCCTGACAGCTGCTCTCAGAGGACTGGAGGAGGTAGCAGCAGCTGTTATAAAAGTCAGATCTCTGTGCTGCTGGAATAGCAGTTCCCCCGTTTCCAAATTTGGGAAGTACCCAGCAGCTGCTCTTTCAAGATGCTCAGGATGAATGCTCATCATGTAACTCCGGGGAGAGATTAGCACTGATGGTTAAAACTTTTTCTTTTCCATGATCTCCCTACTGCCTTTTTACTTTCAATATCCATTCTCACAAGGATAATTCCTTTGTGCTCAAGATATTTTTGTTGTATGTTTTGGGTTTTTTTGGGTTTTTTTAATTATTATTATATCTTCCATTCTTTTCCTTGTTTTGCAACCAGCAAACCAACCCTTCGTGTATATTACATTAAAGAACAACTGAAACTCTGATTTGAGCCAGGAGGGAAGTTATTAAAGAAGAATTCTGAGACTTTGCAGACAACAGTTATGGAGGTTTAGCTTTTTCAAATGTCTGGAGTTCCCAGGCAACACTGATTATATCAGAAGGAGATGCAAAGAAAGAGCTCAAAAGGATGAACCTCCATGGGTTAGAAGAGAGAAGAAATGAGACTGCATCTGGAAACAGGTTAAAGTAGAAAAGGTACTCAACAAACTAGTAGGAAGAGAATAAGAGTTTAAAAAACTAAGACAGAGTTTTCCCTCACTGGGATGTCAGTAACACTCCGACATACCCACTCTTAAACCAGTTCAGTCTCAGACAACATCCCAGAGGATGTGAGTGTTTCGCAGGGCCAACATCAAAGTAAGACTGAGTTTCTCAGAATCATATCCAGTCAAGTTCTGAACCAGGAAGAAAGAAGAGCTGGACTCACCACCTACAAAGAATTTCCTACACATTTTTCAGAGCAGGTGCATAGTGGTTTTATGCACATGATATCAAAGCTGAGTTCAACACAGGGAACAGTATTTGAACTTCTCTCAGACAACTTCTCTAAGACTAGGTGAGGGCTGTGAGGCCAAGCGGGGGAGGCACAAAGAAGAGAGCAGAAGGATTCCAGGCCCCTTCTCACCAAGAAGTTGAAACCCTAGTTTGCAATGTGCCACCCCATGCTTGCAGGCTGATACTGCCCCAACCTGAGGGGAGGACTGAGTGCTAAAGGAAAATAAAAAAGCAGGGGTAGAAGTCAAGGAGCCTACCCAAACGAGGCAATGTTCATTAGAAGGGATGTGGGCAATGCCAGTGGGCGTCCAGGGTGTTCAGTGCATGAGCAGATTTATCCAAATAAATCAGTGGCATTGTCCTCCCAGCATAACAGATGCAACTGCTAATTTTTCTTCCCTTCCTCACCATCCTACTCCTACAGAATGGAATGTGTAGAAAAGTACAGAAGTGCTTTTGACTTTAGAAGGAGGCTCATCAGTCTGGAAAGCTAAAAAAATAATGAGAGACAAGAGAGGGAAACACGAAACTGGTGCTAGTTCCGTGTTTGTTTTCTAGCCCACCACTCGGAAGTTAAATGCATGTGCTGCCCGCTTTCTCCCACAGGTAGAGCTAATTATTTGTGTGATCAATGAGTGAGACTCAGAAGAAGCAGAATTCAGCTCAGTGGATATGACAAGCTGTAAGCATCTCTCACTTTTTGGCCTCAGCTATTTTAGGGTCTCCTTTTCCACGTAGATCCTCTTCACTGCTTCTCCTCCCCTGCTGCCTGCAAGGCACAGAGGTGCAGCAGTATGACTCCTTCCTCACTGTACCCAGTGCAGACAGTGGGGCATTTGGGACCAGACACAGTTTATCCCAATGGCTATACTATAGGAATTGAATTGAAGATAATGGCTATTTCCTTCTTTGAGGTAGGAAAAAATCCTGCTGTGAAATTACGTTCCTTCATTCTGGCGTCAGTATGGCTGGCCATGACACACTGTTCCATCACAGCAGTTTGCATTGTACCTGTATCACTCATGCAGACTTATCTAGTGCAGAGTATCTCCCAGGGCTCCCTGCTAGCAAATGATTTCTTAGCAAAGGAGTTCACAGGTGAGAAAAACCCAGGTTCTGCACCACACAGCCCCTTTCCAAAGGGTTAGGAAAATATGCACCTCCCTATTCAAACCCAGATTTCAGGAACTGCTCAGGAACAAGTTGGTGGGAGGGTCATAGGGACCATAAGCTGAGAAAGAACTCTTGGTGCGAAGAAAAAAATGGGAACTACTAGTTTCAAGGTAAACTGCAAAGATTTCAACAATTGCAACAAAAATAAACCTTTCCTTTGTTCCTAGTACTTTCCAAGAGTACTAAGAGGCAGAGATCTGAAAAAAACAAAGGAGGGAGGAAGAACCTCCTTAAATCTACTGTAGGGTTCACAGTCATTTTCTATACTCACCTATTAGAAAGATGCTGAAGTTGACATTCTCTCCTAAAAGAAAATCTTGCTCAGGAAGATAGTGAGTGGCAATCAATAGCACTGATGAGCTAATAGTTTCTGTGCACACACTGAACATCTCAACCTGTGGACACAGAAGGTTCAGCTTTACTTTGTTTACGCCAGGCTGGGAGCCCAGACATTCCAGTAGTTTCCAAAGAAACTGGAGAGCCATCGCTGGCTCTTATGCACCTAAATGGACTGCCTGCCACTTGACTACAGCCAGAAGCCTCACATCAACTACATTTAAAATGTATTTAACCTTTCCACCTCGCCAGGAAAACAGGGTTTTGAAATTCCAAGCAACCGTATTTTTGTTGCCCAGTCAATTCATCATCAAGAACTTCTCCTGTTCCATACCTCCACAGATCCATCTACTTGCTCAGGAGAGCACCAGACCTAAAATCAGAAGAGAACCACTTATTACATAAAGTAATCAGCAAGGTCACATATCACATATATGTGATATATCACATATATATATATACCTAATATGTGATATATCACATATATATCACATATAAGTGTGAATATCCAGTTTTGTGAGACAAAGGCCCTCTTGAGGTAAAACATTTTTCTGGTATAGCAATCACTGTTCACAGTTAGATAAACCAGGAAAATTAATAACATAACCTTTTTCCTAGAATAAAAAGCCTACCCTAGGGCACGGTGAAATACAATGAGACAAAAAGGTGGGATTCTGTACATGGTCGTCTCAAGAGGTTTTGTATAGCCTTTATATTATTGTATCAATTTCATATTCCTCATTCAGTTAAATATGTTGTTGTATGCATCACTGGTACTTCATATGACATTAAACATGAAACAGATGCAATCTCTATGTAGGCATGATCCTGCAGGAATACTACTCTGAGAAATTATTTATTGGTTATCCTGACAAGCTCTTGGCCTTCCCCGTTAATAAAGAAAACTCTTAACCATATTGAATCCAAATGCAATGGAAGATCTTTCAAATAATAAATTTTTCTGTTTCTCAGCTGAGATCTAAAATGCTGGAAGCAAAATCCTTGTCCACTAGTCCTTCAAATTTATTACTTAATGTAGGATTTTATATCATGAATGCCACAACAGCAAACCCCAGGGCTTGCCACGGTCCACCACAAAGCAACAGTGCTCATGTCAGCTGCTCTCTCTCTGCCTGTTCATGTACCACCCCTTCAAATAGCAGCTGTGATGTACAGCTGCCTATAGCTTTTCCATCTCAGGAAAATATGGATTAGATGCCAGATGGAAGCCCAAGACTTTTATTAACAGCTATGTTTCTTGTGCAGCCCTTTACCCTGATGCACAACAAGCACTCTTTGAAATGTTTAATCTTACATTCCTGAATTCAGGAGTATTTTGTCACTAAGGCACCACAGATGTCAAATGGCCAAACTCACATTTTTCCCTCCATTTGCTGGGGAAAGCATGCATGGTACCCCTAGTTTTATGTGAAGACTTTTGCAGAAACTCTCCCTCAAAATATATGGAGTGTGCACAGCAAGCACTGATAATCATATATATATTTGAGCATGTGGAGAACGGGGCTAGGTCAAAAATAAAGATTTACCTTTGTAAATACAGTCCATAGTGTGGAGGGATGGTGACCTTATTCTATCTGAGTAATCAGCTTTTCTCCTCAGAAAACATCTAGTTTCCTGCCCAGTGAGGAGTTATTCAAACAAACAAAAAAAAATGAATGGAGTTACAGTGCAGTAAAAAAGTGCAACCTCAAGCTAAAATCTTTGTTAGGGAACAGACAGGAAAGATGCACAGCAAGCACCATTAGAAATATTTAATCCTACATTTCTGAATGCTATTTCACCTTTAAGGCACCTTTGAAGTCAAGTAATCAGCTTCAAGCTTGGGTGAACCAAAGTATTGTCCACAGACAATCATGAACTGGCCCTGCTGTTTCGGTTAACATGGCATTCAGTTCGAAGCTACAGCCATCTCCTCTGTGCACCACAGCCATCATAGCTGCTCAGTACCCAGTTTAGAGCAGAGGCAACACCATTTACCAGTGTTCACAGGAGTTTATGAAAAAGTCTGCAGCAGATAGACCTACTTTTGTCCTCAGCCCTCTCTCACCAAAGTTCAGCACTGCTTTCCCTTTGCCCCCAACTTCCTTTTATGCCATATTTTTGTTCATAACTTCCTACCCTTTCTGTGCTATATCTAGGACACATGCTATCTCTCAAGCCTTCCTCTTCATATGCACAAGGTTCTGCAGGGTGGTGTGGAGAACTGGGACACTGAGGTGACAGCTGCTTTGAGAAACATTCACATTTTATTACTTACATCTGCATTAATGGAGGAGCTCTATCTCACATTAACTATCCATTCTGGAGACAAACCTAAAACGTAAAAAATCCCTTAATAGGTCAGGGTTCTTGTGGTAGACACTGCAACCAGAGAGCAAGAGGACAGTCCTTTTTCGCAGTTCGAGCACAGGCATTCGCATGTACAGAATCATACAACAGTGCGGGCTGGAAGGGACCTCAAAAACCATCTAGTTCCAAGCCCTAGCTATGGGCAGGAGCACATTCCACCAAATCAGGCTGCCCAGGGCCCCATCCAACCTGGCCTTGAATACTTCCAGGAATGGGGCACCCACAGTTTCTCTGGGCATCCTGCACCAGTGCCTGACAACTCCCATAGTAAAGAATTTCTTCCCAATATCTAAGCTAAATCTACCTTTTGTTTTAAAACCATTACTACTTGTGCCAAGGCTGAATGCAGAAGTCCAGATGGGGCCTCACCAGCTCAAAGCAGAGAGCAGGATCACCTCCCTCATCGCGCTGGCAACACTTCTTTCAATGCAGCCCAGGATATAGTTGGCTTTCTGGGCTGCAAGTGCACACTGTTGGCATGTGTTCAGCTTCTCATCAGTCAACACCAGCATGTCTTTTTCCCAGGGCTGCCCTCAATCCATTCTTCACCCAGCCTGTATCTGTGCTTGGGACTGCCCTGAATGAGGTGCAGGACATTGTACTTGGCCTTGTTGAACTTCAGGAGTTTCACACAGGCCCACTTCTCCAGCCTCTTTCTGGATGTCATCCCTTCTCTCTGGTGTACTGATTGCAACATTCAACTTGGTGTCATAAGAAAACTTGCTGGAGGTGCACTCAGTCCCACTGTTCATACCACCAATAAAGATGTTAAAATGCACCAGTCCCAAGACTGACCCCTGAAGAATGCTACACTTCTGTAGTCTCCACCTAGACACTGATCCATTGATCACAACTCTTTGAGTGCAACCATCCAACCAACTCCTTATCCACCTAGTGATCTATCCATCAAATCCATCTCTTCAGTTTAGAGACAAGGTTGTGCAAGACGGTGTCAAATGCTTTGCACAAATACAGATAGATATATTCTTCATGGACTAAGAGAGGAAACAATAGTACACTTCTTAGAAGCCACAGGCCCATCCCCCAGCTACCACAATGCTTGAGACATGCTTCCAGGAGTGAGAGAATAAATATGTGTAATAGACTACAGCAGATGGAACACACATTAGAGTCTTCAGTATTTCTCTTGGAAATACTGAAGGAAGACAGAGAATGTTTTCATTATATTTTATATTTTCATTACAGGCTTTTGTTCCCCCAGTGCCCGAGGAGCCCTTGGACTTCATTCCCAAATGATAAAGGCAATATGAGACACTTCACAAATTCTGAAAGGAGTCAATTTAAATCTCTCTATGGATCATGTAAGCTGAAATAATGAATCTCAAAGTTGGAAAACAGGTGTCTCCAAAACCTTGTGAAGTGTTCACATCATAACGCATGAGCTCACTTCCAGGCATTTCAAACAGCCTATCCTCACAACAACAGTTAGTCCCCAAAATGCCTTAGAAAGTTTCTTGCATTCTCCTTCATCTCAACAAGTGATGGACTCTAGTCTGAACTGGAAAATAAACTGCACCAGAAGGAATTGCAGTCCGGGATTCCTACACTTACAGGTGTTCTTTTCCTCTGAGCCCACAACATTCACTTTAGAAGCAATACATCTCCAGTGCTGCAAAGTTTGAACTTGGCTCTTCATTGAGCAAATGTCCTTAAAGTTCAGAGTTCTTCCAAGCCAGCTTATTTCCTCTGAGAGCACTTTAATGAAGTACTTATTTATACTTTCCCTGCAATAGAAATACAGTATCTGTGTCATCTGTTATTTTTTATTTCAGTAGGAGGTTTGTTTTTGCTTCCACAAGTGTTTCTTTGACCTATAATAAAATTCTTACTGAAGTCATGGCTAATTCTGAACAACCAAGTAATTATTCCAGTAAATCCAAAGGAGGGTACAAACAACTACATCCCTCTGACCTTTCTGTGACTCTTTTCAGAAATGAGCATGTACTTATTGCGATAGAACAACACTTTTTGTGTTGTGGTCCTGCAGGGTCATAGCACAGTGCTGCCTACATCCATGCAATTAAAAAGGAGGTTAATGAATTGCTAAAATGCATGTTTCCAGTAGGCAAAGTAGATAGAAAACATATTTAAATGGGATGAACAGTTTATTAAATGTAATTATAATAAATACTTTGCCACTTGTCCAGTGTCATTTCAAGATGAACTGCTGTAATTTCTCACCTCAGGAAAGTCCATTACTTAAAGAAGGGCTGTAGTCTCTGTGATGCAAATCAGTATCATCTCTCTTTAACCTAAATATTTAATCTTTTTTTTAATCCTTTAACCTTTTCCATCTCTCCTTTTATATTTCTAGCAAAAGAAGAGATTGGCCTCAACCATGATTTCATATAGAGGAGGAGAGGAGAGGAGAGGAGAGGAGAGGAGAGGAGAGGAGAGGAGAGGAGAGGAGAGGAGAGGAGAGGAGAGGAGAGGAGAGGAGAGGAGAGGAGAGGAGAGGAGAGGAGAGGAGAGGAGAGGAGAGGAGAGGAGAGGAGAGGAGAGGAGAGGAGAGGAGAGGAGAGGAGAGGAGAGGAGAGGAGAGGAGAGGAGAGGAGAGGAGAGGAGAGGAGAGGAGAGGAGAGGAGAGGAGAGGAGAGGAGAAATTGGTTGTGTTTCATAAAGCACATGACAACATTCACTATCCTCATAATACTTCCAAGCCTGAAATATGTAGCAGTAATATCTAGCTTCACAAGAACAAGTCTCTAAGTGCTACAATTTTAATGCTTTGGTAAAATCTGTGTCTCTATTGTAGTTGTAGTACATATTCCAAGGTCTCATTATGCAGCTATTTTCTTTTCTGGTTCATCAGAAAAGCCTGTCATGAAACAACTACTGTCTAAGCACCCAATTCCCCTTCTTCTCTAAATATTGCTTGTCTGCTTTTACAGAGTTGTCTAAATGCACCTCTGTCATCTGTAATAATGTAATGGACCTAAAAATTACTTAGTGTCATCATATGTCTTCCATTTAGGTACAGAAAATGTTTTAAACCTACACTGATGCCTTTATTACACCTTTTTCTATCTGTTGCTTGTAGCACTTTTAGATATCAGCTCCCAAGGACTACAAGTGGGAGAAAGAATATAAAAACGCTCTGACATCAGTGTTATTTTATTGGGCTGGAAAATCTCCACAGAATTCAAATTCAGTATTTCAGCCTAATTTGTCATTTATACTTGCTGCATTAATTAAACAGTCCACAGGAATTCCACACACAGTGGGTTGGGTGGAACTGGTGTCAGATTGCTTGGAACCCGGATAGAGAAGCAATTCTGTTGGAATCCCATGTTCATTAATAGCTTGTGTGTTGCAGTTAATTGGGGGAGGTGGAGGGGAGGAGGAGGGGAAATCATGGCCTGACAGGAAAGAAAAGCAGGACAAATGCCTGCATCTGTGTTACTAACACAAGCCATTGCCTTCAGGAAGGCGCCCAAGGTACCCTGCACAGCTTTGGTAGGAGTTATGGGCCAGCCAGGGTCCTCTCAGCTGCCCAGTAAGCATCTCTCCTCCAGCACTTCTCTGTTCATGTAAATATAATGTGATGGTTTCACATGATGGCTGGCTATATTAAGCTGCAACTGCTCCAACACAGCTCCATCCCACAGAACCCACCCTTCAGGCACTGCTCCAGCTCAGCCCCATGGGCGGCAGCTCCCCCAGCCCTCCTGCCCCACCACAGTTCCTCTCCACAGGCTGCAGCTCTAGCCTGGGCTGCTCCTGCAGGGGTATCCATGGGCTGTGCCTCCTTCAGCCTTCATCCACTGCTGCACAGTGGGCTCCTCCATGGCTGCACATGGAGATGTGCTCCATGTGGTGCCTGTGGGCTGCAGGGGACATGGGGCGCTGCTGGGTACTGCTCACAGAGCCACTCCTGCAGCCCCTGCTAACAAAACCTTGCCACATAAACCCATTAAAGATATCCTGCAAATCACACCCTCGTCCTTATCTAGAAAAACTCCCTGGCAAATTGTAAATTCCTAATTCCAATGCACTTATCATCTATCCTCCTGACACTGTACTTCTAAGCTGTGGTCACACAATGGGCTTTGACTTAAGCCAGTTTTGCATATATCCCAAAAGATGCAGAACACAGGCTTAATTTGCTGTCCAATAAGCATGAAACATTAAGGCAGCTTAAGGAGCATACACGTTATGGATAAACCTATATAACCACTATATTAATCCTGCTCTTAGGATCACCTGCACAAAACCTTTCTTGAATTGGAAGTTAAGGACCATTATTTCACTATTTGTATACCTGCAGAATGATGGCAAAAAGTAAAATTCCTATATGGTGCCAAACAGCTTGACAGGGATGGCTTGGTCTGGTACTCACAAAGCAAAGCATTCCCCTATTTCTTTCATCTCTTTGTACCTCTCTTTGGACTATCAGCTGTTTGTGTCAAGAACAATCTAATAATACATACAGATAGTATCTAGAGTACGAAGTTAACCAGAGTCTCAAACTACCTCTAACAGCTGTGGAGTTTCTGCTCTTTCCTTCCTCCCAAGACATTTCATGTGAGCTCCGACAGCTCTGACAAGAAGAGATGTCTCAGGAGAGCTTACCTTTGACTAAGTCATCTGCATTAAAGTAAGCTCCTTTTAAACTCCTGTATAATTTTTTCAACTGACTTCCTGAATGTTGAAAGTTTGTTCGTTGCAATTTTCAATTGGTGAGTTGGAAATACTTTGAAAATACAAGATTTACGATGTGAGTGAGCCAAAAAAAACAGCTACAGAGCAGCCACTACGGAGTCATATGACTTCACTAATATTTTTCATGCAAAGAGAATAATAAATCTTGTCAGCTAGAACATCTACAAAAACCTGTTTCTTTCTTTTCCACAGGAGCAATGATTTACATTACAGTTTCTTAACGTAAAAACTTAATTGATAATAGATCACTTGCAGCCCAAAAGGTCAACTGTGTGCTGGGTTGCATCAAGAGATATGTGACCAGCAGGCTGAAGGAGATGCTCTCGTGAGACCCCACCTGGAGTAATTGTGCCCAGTTCTGGGTACCCCAACATAAGAAGGACATGGAGCTGTTGGAGCAGGTCCAGAGGAGGGCCACAAAGATGATCAGAGGGCTGGAGCACCTCCCTTATGGGTTCAGGCTGAGGGACCTGGGGCTTTTCATCCTGGAGAAGAGAAGGCTGCGGGGTGACATTATAGAGGCCTAACAGTACCTGAAGGGGGCCTACAGGGAATCTGTTTTTAAAAGGGCAGATAGACACAGGACAAAGGGAAATTGTTTTAAACTGGGAGAGAGTAGATTTAGACTAGATATTAGGAAGAAATTCTTTATTGTGAGGGTGGTGAGACACTGGAACAGGTTGTCCAGTGAGGTTGTGGATGCCCCCTCCCTGGAAGCATTCAAGGCCAGACTGGATGGGGCTGTGAGCAAGCTGGTCTAGAGGGAGGTGTCCCTGCTTATAGCAGGGGGTTGGAATGAGGTGATCTTAAATGTCCCTTCCAACCCAAACCATTCTTTGATTATATGACAGAAGAGCACAAGTCCTTGTTGGGTGATACTGTCCTGAACAGCACAAAAAAAGCACACTGACAGGTGGGGCTGCTCATGCACTTGCCAGGAAATATTTGTTTCTGAGTGATAACTTTTGTGTCAAGCAACCTGCACCAGATGAAGGCTGGTAGAAACAGAATGTCTCCAGCTTCTAAAGCTGAACATGCAGGAAAAAAGTAATTTTTTTCTGCAGTCTTTTTTTGGTGCCTAAAGAAACTCCTTTCAGTACAACTTCACACACACACACACACACACACACACACACACACACAAAACAGTTTTAAATTTAAAAAAGAAAATGAAATCTGATTTTCTTTTGCAAAATCTCCTTAAAAGAAAGTAGATTAAATTGTGTGCCAGGGAAAGGCAGCCTTTGTTGTACCTAACCATTCTGCTCTAAGCACTAATCTACAGAGAAACTATTCCAGAAACACTACATCTGTAGGTTCAGACTAATAAGGGTAATACTTTATTTCATTTTTAGAGGCGTCACCTTTGGAGCCAAAATCATCAAAAATGACTGCTTGCAAGTTCAGCAGCTAACCCAAACCATTTCTTTCTGGTTGCATTAAGGCAGCAGTTAATGCAATCACGATTTTCTGTGCAAAACCTAACAGCACCTCAGTTAAGCAGACTAATTCCTGGAGCCAGAAACATATCCTGAAGATGAGAGAAGGCTCTGCAGGAGAACAATTCTTCCCCACATTAGAAGAGATGACTCAGACCTGCTCAGAATTCTTTTCAATTCTCTCCTAATCTCCGTAGTGCACAGGGGTGAAACTGAGAGAGGACAGCATTCAATCTCACCCTTTTTTCTCAATTTCTCTTCCATTTTTCCCTTTCTTTCTTGTTCTCAAACACCACTTTTGTATGCAGTTTCTCTGAGCAGCAGCATCATGTCATCCAGTGTATTTTCAGGTCTTCCAGAGTCATTTTGTCTCTGATCATCCTTCCCAACTCATCAGAAAGCTCAGACTTTTGAGATTATCTTCTTCTCTGGTTGGCAGATCTCCTATAACAGAAGCAATATCATGACCAAAAACTATTAATCACAGGCATGTCACAGGTAGGAGTACACATCAGTCTCACCAGAGATAGTCAGAAAAGTAACATTACCAGCAAATTTCAGCTGAATTTTGGGCATGGCTCAACCATATGGAGTCAGGAGTTGGAGTCAATGGTCCCCGTGTGTCCTTAGCCCATGATTCTATGAAATACTCTGTGAAGCAAACTCATTATTAAAGTGATGCCAGAGAGATTTTGCATCATAAAATTGAGAGAGCCACATAGGAACTTTGCAATTGTGTTTTAAACTTAGGCAATGAATCATTACCTTCAGGGTTACGGGAGCTTTAGGGAAGGCTGTTTTCTGTAACTTATGGAAACAACATGCAACCTTTGACCGAGGTGCTTTTAAGAAAAAAAGTTTATTGTTAGCAGATGTAATTGCAGTTAAGGGAAACAGGATACCATATGGCCTGTTTTATGACAGTCATTCAATTAAGCTCTTGTCTTTGACAACGTATAATTAAAGCCTTTAGAAACATCAGTCAACTCCAAAGTAGCCTTTAAATGACTTAAATAAACAGAGGATTCCCAGATTAACTCAGCCTTACTGTGTGTACTTAGCATAGCTTACTGTGGTCTTTCACTTACTGAGATCCAAGCAACAAAGAAGGATTGAGGTGCCTTCACTCAGTGGAAAAACTGAAAGAAAAAAATCTCAGGGGCAGTCAGCAGTGAGACGCGTTTTAATCAGTGCTCTTTGAGTCCATGTCCTTGCACAATTTATCTCTCTTGTGGTTAGTCATCCAAAAGCCAGTCCCTCAGGTACTGCTCAGCTAATGAAGAGAGGGGATACATATTAGTGCCTACGTATAGGCACTGATAGTTCAGTCTTGTCCCTCCTGTTCAGCTGACTCGGACTGAAGTCTACCATGGAAAATGGAGACCTTCATTCTCCAGGTTCACAAGCACACCCTCGTGCACATAGTCCTCACATTTCAGCACAGCACCCAGCTTCACCCAGCGGCCAGGCCTGGCCCCAGGACACCTATCCAGCTCCTCAGGTCAGAGCCAGGGAATCTGCTCAGCCCTAACAAACAAGAGGAGAGCCTTCTTCTATAAAGGTAGGCAATCTGGCCACTACAGCTATACGTTGTTTAAATATATATAAATACACACACCTATTCTCTTGTGTATTTTTACATAATATTAAACTGATGAAATGAGCATACTAAAAACATCTGTGAGAGTTTATTTTTGTTCAGTTTCTTCCAGTGCCTCCAGAAATACCAACCACAAGGAACAGTAGATCCTCCAAAGATATATTTCCTATCTGAAATAAGAAGCCTGATGTCAGCCGAAGTGCCCAGAGCCCCACGTCAAATCACTTTCTTGTCTGTGTTCAGCATGAAAGCAGGGGGTCAGCATGAATGCAGACATACACACACAGCCACATCTCAGTTCTTCTCATTCCCAAGGAACGTTTCTAGTAGTACTCCGAAACTTGTCTGCCCACTGTAGTTCTTAAGTGTGAATTCACAGATTGGACTGATTTCTGTTCCAGCAATATAGAGGACTGCAGAAGCAAAAAGAAAATCTTAATTAAAATGTGTAGGGATTCCACTATATCTCTTTTGAATGAGATGATATAGATTCTGATCATAGGGAAAGGCTATGCAGGTGGCTTTTGGGATCCAAACACATTGCTTCCAGTTGCAATGTGCTTATCTCCTTCAGGGAATTTGGGACTGAAAAAGAAGCCTGTTAACCACAAGAGGTTAGACCCAGGTTCTGCTGGGTCTAGTCCAGCAGAAAGAATTCGTGCACTTCAAAACCACCTTTCTGTGGCACACAACATCAAGAGGATAGTGATTTTCATATTCTTATTCTTGGGCAGTAAGGCTCCATCTGAGAGCAAAATAAAAGAAAATGCTTAAATTTTGCAAGCTTTACTCAGAGGGAAAACTAACTTTTGAAGGAAGTATGAAGATTCCCATGAAGAGAACTTCAAATACTTGATTCTTTTTAAAAGTTTCCTTAATTTCTTTCTGTAAAAAGGACTTTCATGAAAGGAACAAAGCTCTGGGACATAGATCCAGGCAATCTTATGCATACTTTAACTTTACACTGTACTTGATAGTCTCTTTGTGAATATTTATTAGTTTGCAGTAAAAGTATTCTTGCATTCCTCAAAATACTCCAAACCATCCACATCGTTTCTCACTGAGGTTTCAGAGATTGGCATGCATATAAATTGCCTAACATTTTGTTCTTCTTCTTAGTTCCTTATTCTTGATTTGACTATTATCTACTTAACTGTACTAAGCATCTGATCAAAACTGATACTTCCATGCAAAGTTAGAAGCAAAAGTGACTTCATCCATCTTTTGCACCATCAGTTCGTTGTTGCTCTCCATAACTCAGCAATGAACCTGTGCTTCCATTGCCTTCCTTAGTGTGTTTGTATAAGCTTCTCTGTCTCTTATGACCCAACTTTGCATCTTAACTCTCCTTATTTCATCCCTACACCTTACTTCTCTGTCCAGAAGTAGATCTCTAGCTATTTTTCACTTCCATATATTACAAGTGGATTATTATGCCTCCCATTAAATGTTGCTCTGTGCTGACTGACTCTGCATATGAGGGACTGCGCTGTGTCAAGTGTCAATTAACACAGGCTCTTATCTTTCTGTGGGTCATCCCTTATTAGCAAACAGGAGTGAAAAGTCGAGATCTCCATTGCTCTGTTGTTTTTTTTTAGCATTTGACCTCTTTATGATACGGCCTAGTTATGTGGTTAGGCAATAGGCAGCACAACAGCTGAATTTGTCTGCAAGGTACCCATAACAATACAACACCCGAATTCTAAATCATAATGCATTTGTTGCGTTTGAGAAATAGTTTCAAAATATCAGTGCTAATACTGTTCCTTTCCTGTTATTATGAATAGAACACCCTGGAAAGAGATTGGCAGTATTTTTCTGTTAACAGTTCTGACTCTTCAGTAGAGACTTCACATACGCAACTCTTCTAAGCAACCAACTATCCAGAAGTTCAAACACTGTAGTTGAATAGCTGCTAACTTGAAGAAGAGTTTGTTCAAATCTAAAACTTTGTTTCCCATCTCCAAAATTTGTTTCCACAGCTTTGGATTCCCTCTTCTAAATAATATTCATCAGGAAGATGGTTTCCATAAGGATGAATCACAGAATCACAAAATTGCAGGGGTTGGAAGAGACCCCTGGAAACCATCTAGTCCAATCCTTTGCTAAAGAATTGCAGTAGGAAGAACAGTAAAGAACATGCAGTAGGTTACACAAGAAAGAAACCAGACGGATCTTGAATATCTTCAGAGAAGGAGACTCCACAACCTCTCTGGACAGCCTGTTCCAGTGCTCTTTCATCCTTCCTTGAGTTAGTATGGAACTTTCTGCATTCCAGTTTCTGCCAAATCCCCTTTGTTCTATTGCTGCACACCACTGAAAAAAGTCTGACCACATCAATTGCATCCTACAATTAAGATACTTATAAACAGTGGTAAGATCACCTCTTAGTCGTCTTCTCCCCACGCTGAACAGCCCCAGGTCTCTCAGCCTTTCCTCATATGGGAGGTGCTCCAGACTCCTCACCATCTTTGCAGCCCTCTGCTGGATTTCTCTGACTTGTGGAATCAAAATCTATAGCCACAAAGTAGTTGTAAAGCAGGTATGTTTTTTATTTGGCGCCGGGTGCAGGGGGGGTAACCCCTTCCTAGCCTGCACACCGAAAGCAGGTAAACATCTTTATTTATAAAAGGAAGACATGCATATGCATGGTATTTCTAAGGCAAGGAGTGGTTATTACAATTCCTTGTAGCAATCCATTACAATATTCCATGCCTATTCTACAACCCACACTCCACCCCTAACTAATGCTTCTATGCTTGCGTGGTGCCTCCTGGTGGTTGCTCTGGTGGTCGTGGGAATGAAGGCCATATGTCATCCTCGCAGTGTACTTCTGACCTTGGTGTAGGTTGAGGAAGTATTCCAGCTTCAACTGGCTCAGTGTCTAGGATGGTTTCTAGGATGTGGCTCCTTGGACCAATCAGTAGGATCCTTGGGTTACGGTTGAGGTACTCCCTGTCTTCCCCATTGTTCGTGCTCAACTACTTTTATAATTATAACAATATAACAAACTAGCCCTTTATTCACCTCCTAGAAGATCCCCGTCTTTCTTCAACTGAGGAGCCCAGAACTGGGTACAGTGCTCCAGATGTGGCCTCACCAGAGCAGAGTAGATGAGGAAGATCACCTCCCACAACATGGGTGCTTGTCATGGTTTGTTTTTTTTGCCATTTTGGCCACAAGGACACACTGCTGGCTCATGGCCAACCTGTTGTTCACCGCGACCCTCAGGTCCTTCTCTGCAGATGTCACGGTTTTGTGATTTTTGGTTTTCGGTATTCCACATCATAACATCATGTGGGGCAGTGGGAGTTTAACTGTTAATGCTCGAGGGTACCTGCCTGGAAGAGGCAGGGGACTTTGCGGTCACAGAGAGTCTCGAGATACAACTCCTGGCAAGGTCACCTGATGCGCTCTTCTTTTGCCTGCTTTTCGTCGGCTCTCCTCTCCTTTTCTCCCTGCTGCTCAACTGGACTGCGCATCTCACCTCAGTCCTCCACGTTGTGGTGAGGCCTACCCACCTTTCGGACATTCTCTCTCTCATTATATTTGATTTATTAGCTTCAATTTTAATTATATTGTAGTATAGTGTGTTATCTTGCATTCCGATACTATATTTAGTAAATTAGTTTGTTTCTCCTCAGATCGTTGCCACTGTATTTAATTATTTTGGGGTCCCCTGTTCCCTTTTTCCGGAGGCGCGGATCTGCGGATCCCTCCGCCCCGCTAGTCACGGAACTGGGCCGAACCAGCCCGTAAACCGTTGACAGCAGAGTTCCTCTCCAGCAGGTCATCCCCTAACCTGTACTGATGCATGCAATTATTCCACCCCACATGCAAGATACTACACTTGCTTTTGCTGAATCTCATCAGGTTTCTCCCTGCCCAACTCTCCAGCCTTTCCAGGTCTTGTTGAATGGCAGCTCAGCATTCTGGTGTGTCAGTCACTTCTCTCAGCTTCATATCATCAGCAAACTTGGTGAGGGTGGACTCTATCCTTTAATCCAGGTCACTGATGTTGTACAAGACCCCCTGTTTGATTACTTACTGAATTGACCATTCACGGCTGCTAGGGAGAAACACTGTCATCTTCTGACTATTGCAAGAAATAAGCTAGGAGTAGGTCTTCAAACACAGGGGTTTGTACCACAGCATGGCAGTAGGATGGATGTTGCCCAGAAGCGTGACAGTTCATTACATTTATCACAAAAGAAACATCTCCAGTTTCAAAGGACTGAAGAAAGAATGAGCCCCACCAATGGCTGTCCATGGGGACTATGAATCAGTGGGAGAATCAGATGCTGACATCTTTAAACAAAATAAAACTCTGAATTAATTAATTTCTTTAATCAAAGAATGAAAGGAATCAAAATTTTCTGCCAAGCATGCTGTCAAACTGACAAAGTGACTCAGCAAGCGTAATAATTGGTCTGTAATGTGATTATATTTGGGGAGTCAGATTGGGTTTAGACATGCTGTTAAAGACTAAACTGAAACTACAGATTTAACACAAAGTTGTCAGACATGCCGTTTTAAAAGGGTCCTGCTGACTGTCATTAAACAAGTGGGAACTCAGCACAAAAAAATCATTGGCTGCTGTGTGATCAAACTAGGGCTTCAGTAGTAAACATCCTTAATAAGATAGATTAGTTCCCAGAACCAATCCTCTTGTATAGCACTCCTCCTCCAGTACAGGGTGGAAATCAGAACCACAAACCCATCTCTAAAGAAGACTCTGTCCCCAAAGCTATTGGGAAGGAAAAAGCAGGGGACTCCAAGGACTCCAAGGACAGGCCAATCTACTTAAATAAGAGGATTTCAGATACAGATTCTAAGCAGAATATCATTCAATAAACTCTTTCTCGTTCACACCTTCAATTACTAGCAAAATACTCTTAACAGAACCATCTTTCATATGGAGGACTTTAAGCTAGAGCTTTCCAATTAAAATAGATTCATTGCTGGATTTGTAGGATTGCAAGCAACACTTGTCACAAAGTAATCACACCAAGCTTTAGTGTAAAATGAATTCTGGGTTATTTCTTCACTTTCTGTGAAAGATCTGAACAAAGCTACAGGAAGAGATAGGACATTCTGCATCTGTATCACTGCAAACCCTCATGGGTGCTGGCTTTTTTACCCACACCCGTGGCTAGCTGTTGCCTGACTCCTTGCCTCTTTCTGCTGTGAGTTACTCTCTCTTTCCAGGCAGCATCAGTTTCTGCTATTGAAAAAAAAAAAAAAGAAAAATTAGGCCACTTCCATATTCTCTTGGTCATTTCCTGTGAAATCACAGCAATTAGAGCCTTTCTGGATCTCTCCTAACCAGTTTTTGTTTAGACTTTGTAATACTTTGCGTAAGTAGCTTGTAATATAGGCATAAGAGAGCAAAGATTGTGGAATAAATGGGAGTCTCTCCAGAGTCCATGACAGAAATATCCCTCTCCTCAACCTACACTCCTGTGATCAAACAATTCATTTCTCAAGCAAAGGAGGAGCGTGAATTCCCTAGGCACCACAGGCACTGAGAAACAAGGGACATTGAGTGTGATTCATAGAATCATAGAATCATAAAATCACTCCGGTTGGAAAAGACCTTAAAGATCATCAAGTCCAACCATGACCTAACCATACTACCCTAACTAACAACTCTGCTAAATTAATTCAGTGCATTCCAAGCAACTGAAGGAAGATACAGCTACCATCAGTGTTACTCACTGGATTATTTCAGGCCATGTATTTGCAATATTTAAGTTTTGTTCGTCTTTCTGCATCTTATCATAGAATCATAGAATGGCCTGGGTTGAAAAGGACCACAATGATCATCTAGTTTCAACCCCCCTGCTATGTGCAGGTTCATCAACCACCAGACCAGGCTGCCCAGAGCCACATCCAGCCTGGCCTTCTCTAGCTATTATGCTAGACAGAGGCTCGCTGACCTTTATAAAGTTAATTATTTAATACACTGGAATCATATTACTGTTCTCATCTACCTATATTCCTGTTTGATTTGTATAAAAGCATCCTAAGGAAGACAACTGCACAGCTTAACAGCAAGACCAAACTTGTCATTAGCAGAGAAGAAGACAACAAAATTATCCCGGGCGGCAGTTCTCACAAAGATTTGATTTGGGATCCTTGCACAGAAGCTAAAAATAAAGATGAGACAAATCATCTGAAACACAGCATTCATGGGCAAGGAGCACTTCATGGAGGCAGCTGATCGCTTGGAACAGGTTGCATCTTGGGGCTGTTGTTAGGGACGCAGGTGGAGCGGGGCATCCTTTGTAACATCTCTTCCAGTTCTGATACCAACCAAAATGTTTTTGCTCTATGGAGAAAATAAATGCAAAAGCTTCCTACACAATTCTACACGTTGGACAAATCTCTTGAGAAGCATATGATGTTTATAAAAAATAATAGTTAACATTAAATATGTTTATGATGTTATGAATATTAAATATGAATACAATCTTAAAATCTAAATATAATAATTAAAAAATCCGCCTACTCCTTGCCTTTGAAAGCGTTTTCAAGGTTTCTGAAATTTCAGGTCTATGTTGTAATGACAGATACCGTTTTCCAGGCTTTCTCAAGAGCAGACAGCAGCACATTCATGTATAGGTTGAAACGACTGTCTGGAAATCACTGCAAGGACTCACAGCACCTCAAACCAGTCTGCCAAAACTTTTGCTTCCACAGGTCGTCTCACTACCTGCAGATAGCAAAGGGCAAGGAACAGGTGACTTCCCCCAGAACAAGCATGAGACAAATCTGGACTTGGCCTCAAGCCTTCCAAATCTGTTTACACAGGAGGTTCCCCTCTTCCAGGGCAGATGGCTAAAAACATAAAGGATGGCAATACCACACTAATTTCCAACACATTATAGCAAAGAGAGAAAACTATTGAGAATGTCAGCCATGAAATTTAATCCAGGAAGTTGTTTCAATAAAGCTAAGCCATTTAATTCAATATATTTATTCTCAGTAAGTTTTCACTGCTGATAGCCTAAGGTTTGGTGTTCTGATCATTTCTGATTTGAGAGAAGAAAATGTGAACAAGAGAAACATAAGTTCTTTATAGAGAGAGTGGTGAGGTGCTGGAACAGGCTGCCCAGAAAGGTTGTGGATGCCCCATCCCTGGAGGTGTTCAAAGCCAGACTGGATGGGACTGTGGGCAGCCTGGTCGAGTTATTAGATATGGAGGTTGGCAGCCCTGCATGCAGCAGGGGGGTTGGAGCTTGATGATCCCTTCCAACCCAGGTCATTCTATGTTTCTGTGATTCTATGATAAGGCTTCTGACTGTAAAATCACTGTTCAATATAAACGTCATGCAACAGTGGAACAATTCCTTGCATCTGTGTGGAACAAAGATAAATATTGCCACATTGTGCCTCCATGAAGTGTTCCTCTAGGCTAAAGGACTCTGTTTATCAAATCTAGACTGTTTCTACACTGAGAATCAATATCACTAGACTCTAGCAATTGATCTGAATAGCCCATCAGGTCATCTGCACCGGTGTGAGATGAATCACCCCTACAATGCTCCATCAACTTCACAGAGTAGGACAGTGCTGACTTAATTCCCTTAGACGTGCAACCTGCAGACGGACACAGAAGAGTGTTCTAACAGGGAGCCCACCTGCACCATGTAAAAAAAAGATTTCTTCCCATTTCAAGACTATTGACAAACAGAAGCAGAAGAAAACAAGTACTGCATTGCAGCAAAGGGGCACACATGGATGTAGCATGAATTTCTAGTCCCTGCAGTAGAGCATGCTGCTTAATTTTGCAGATGATTCAAAGGATTGTAAAAAAAAAAAATCTTTTAAGAGTAGGAACAGAATTCAAAATGGTTTCAGCATAACAGAAATAAAATCTAGGAAAAGGAATGAAAGCCAAAAATGTATGAAATAACCCACATTTGGGCACAATTCAGGCTGAGAGCTGGGGCTGTTCAGCCTCAAGAAGTATTTGGGGAGACCTGAACATCATCTTTCAGCATCTAAAGCGAGGACAGACTCTTTAGCAGGGTGTGTTGTGATAGGACAAGGGAAAACAGTTTCCAACTAAAAGTGGGGTGACTTAGATTGAACATAAGCAAGAAGTATTTTACAATAAGAGTGGTGAGGCAGTGGAAGAGGTTGTCCAGAGAGGTGGTGGATGCCCCATCCCTGGAGACACTGAAGGTCAGGCTGGATGGGGCTCTAAGCAACCTGGTAGAGCTGTAGGTGTTCCCATTCATTGCAGGGGGGGTTGGGCTAGATAACCTTTAAGGATCCCTTCCAACTCAAAAGACTCAGTGATTAAGGATCTTGCTTCCAAAGGCATATATCATTCTATGTATTTACACATCTTGTGCAGCTTGAATTATAAATAGACAACATGCTTGAATGATAAAAATATAGATGCAGGAGACAGAAAATACTGAAGAAATTTCAGTCAGAGAGAATAATTTAGGGACACATCAAATCATTCTTATTTCATTCTTCAGATTACAGGAGATTTGTGATCTGCCATGAGAACCACTGTTTATTTTACCATGATATTTTCCAGACAAAGTTTAAAACAAGTTGGTAGAAGAACTCAGTAGATAAAATCCCAGTAAGTCACATGTCATTATGAATCTGGGACTAATTCATTCTGAACAAACTGAATAAATAAATAACTCAGTCCAAACAGACCTTGCATGTTGCTATATTAACTTTCTTTAAAAACAATAAAAATCCACATTGTATTCCTTCAGGAATTTTAATATGTACAAAGCAACAAAACTGTACAGATTGAAGCATCTCACAGTCTTATTCCAATGGAGAGGAAGAGGGGAAAAAAAAAAAAAGCAAGCGGAACATGGACGTGCATGAGAACCATCTATCTGGAAGAATATCAGTGATTAGTAGAAAGCCTTGCTATCCCTGTCAACTGAATTTAAGTGTGTCTTCAGAAGAGGACTTCAGGCAATCACCTTGCTATCAACCTCTGTGGTTATGCAGAAAGATAAGGATACCTCTGTGGCTTTTGAGCTCCATTTTGTAGCCAGTGTCACGGTGCTTTGTAAGTTGCATCAGGGGAGGCTCAGGTTGGATATTAAGAAAAAGATTTCTTCTCAGAAAGAGTTGCGAGGTATTGGAACAGGCTGCCCAGGGAGGTGATGGAGTCACCAAGGTTTTCAAGACTCATGTGGATATGGCACTGAGGAACATGGATAGAAGGCATGGTGGGGATGGGTAGATTGTTGGAGTAGATCATCTTAGTGGTCTTTTCCAACCTTGCTGATTTTATGAATTTTTGACAGAATAAGACATATTTCCCTGCCTTTGTACCTTGAGATGTTGCCCACGCATATTTCCAAGTCCTTTCCAGTCTAAAGATTAGAAGTATTGCTGACACCAAAATAATAAAAATATGCACAGATGATGTTTCTGTGTATGAGCAACGTATCCTTTGTGAACCATACACCTTCTCTTGATGAAGGGAGATTTTCAGCAGAATTTAAATTATTTTTAAAAATTGCATCTCTAGCACTGCATTTGATAAATGACTTTTCTACAGCCTTAAGAGACAATCACTTCTACTATTTCATGGCTATGCTGCAAAGGAAGAGACAAGAACAGAGGCAATGTGCACTTTCTGGGAAAATAATCTTTAAGTTATGTTTTATACCACCAAAGACTGCATTTTACCTAAATTTCCTTCAGCTTTACTACATCGTCAGCAACAACTCCCAGCTACTATTTCATATCCTATTTGTACTGTAATCTCATCAGTAGCCTGAAGAAGATCAAAGTTGACTGGAGAATAGTAGAAATGGTTCTTTCATCCATGGCTTGCTAGTTAAAACAAAAGAAATCAGACATCCAATTGCCAAAATGATCATGACAGCTTATTTTTAAGTTATTTCTCTTGTAGTAACAGAAGTTCACAAAGATCCTACAGAAAACTCACAACACAGTAATAGCTTTCTACCTCTAAGAGATTTACTAGGCAAAATGGAAAAAAAAAAAAGCTATGTGCTTATGTCAAAAATAAGAAAAAAAACCTCCCAGTTCTTCAGAATAGTTGCAAAAGACCACTAAGAAAGCAGATATGAACATTTACTCAACTCTGAAATATTTAGTCATCCGTTTCTTAACCCGAGCAGTTCACTACAGTAGGTAATAGAGTTTGTACAGACAAGTGGTTCAACAGGAAAAGAGCAGAACCAGGTTGGCACTCCAGAACGATGCCTCAGCCACTGTTATGCTAAAGACTTCCCACGTGCCATTTTGGAGCCTTTCCATGCAACAATCAGTCTTCTGTTTGCAACTTTGCACTCTCTCCACTGGGAGGACACCACAGCAATGTCTTCCTCCTTGACCTCTGTCCCTGCTCTGTTCTCCTAGCTCTGCTCCTGCAAAGCCTGAGATTACTTTGTCAGCTTTCCCATGGACTGTGATTGCCAGTGATTCAAGAATCTTCCTTTTTCTACTCACTTTTTCCCACCCTCCCATTCTGTAACTTTCACACACACAAAAAAAAACCAAACATGAGACCTAGTGAAAAATATGGTAAATAATAGTCCATTAAATATTCCAATTACATAAGCAGAAACAATCAAGATGGAGTTTGAGCCAGTCCCAGTGAAAACTATGAATTTACTATCTGGGAAGTATTACTACAGATCATCTCCCACACTGGCAAGGATGCTCAGAGGAGAAGAGTAATTTGGGGAGGCCCTTGTGATGATTTTCTTTCTTGGCTGTCCATCAGAGAATATCTGTCCCCTAACTTCCTTTCCCTTCCCTCCCCTCTACTTCCTTTTCAGTTTTAATTGTCATCAGTACTAATCACAATCACTAAAACTGTTATTTGCCATCAGCTACGGACTATCTCATCATCCTTTGTGCAACAAGTAAGATTGAAAACACTACTGCATATTGAAAGAAGTACAGAAAATTGCATTATTGTGTACAGGATCAACAAGGTTTTATCACGTCATAACTGAACACTTACATTACTGCAATGGTCTCAACTAAAAGAAAACGAAGACTCAAAGGCAGTGCAACAATGTGTTTTAATCAACATGTTCATAAAATTTACACCATTTTCTACAAAAAGATACTGCAATAATTAAGCACTGGTTCTATGCTACAAGATAAAAAATTGTTTCAAATATTATAAAACTCAAAAGAAAACGCTATATTTTTAAGAATTCCAACAGTCACGTGGATACACATGGCTCAGCTAAAAAATTAAAAACCAAAATCACTGTAAACTTCTGGTTTTGTCAGGCTTGCAGGTTCATGTGATCCATACAGTATCTAAATCAGAAAGAGGTAATCAATTAAATAACACTCCTGGGTTTAAAAAATAATAGTAATACATAATATTCTGGTTTTAATATACTGGCATTACATTTCATAAATGTAATATCGTTTAACATAATTTATGGCTTATAGAGTCCTTAGCTGCAAAGATGTACTTATTCTTTCTTTTTGGTGAAGTCATATGGTTTCCACCACTGTGCAAACTGCAACACTTTCTTCCTCTGTTCCTCAAAGTTCTGCCTGACTCCTTTTCTCCATAGCCGTGGTTCCAAGTCCAGCATGCCACCAATGATTTCCTTTGCAAGTAAAACAAAGATAGATAATAATAAATGCTAAACTATAATATAATTTAATGCTATTTTAGCATAAAATGTAAAAACACTAATTTTCCAATTATGAGATCATTTGTGCTAGCTATAAAAATTGAAAATTCTGAAAAACATATCAATTAAAGAACTAAAACTGTAGTTGTGAGACAGTTGCCTCACTAGAATTCTTGTAAGTACAAAATATCCTAACACTACAAGATTGTTGATGCATTTCTATATTTGTGTCAAAAAATGGGAAGCTGAGAATAAAGAAAACTGCTCACTTTGCTCTCAACTTTTTCAAGCTATATTACTTCTTAATCTCTCTTCAAACTTTTTTAATACCGACTCTTTCAAGAGCTGATCACTGTGACATAGTAAGGAAAAGAAGATTTTATTGCAGCACTTTCTATATGTACTCTCTATGCCACAATGGAGTAATATAACCACATATGTATTATACTAAGAGTTGTCTGTGAGCCTGTGTGTGTATGACCTCTATTTTATACAAGTGGCAATCAGAGTGCCTATATGAAGATATCACCATCTCAAAAACCCTATTGTTAACATCTTTAATAGTAACAGTTATTTTCCATCTATCAGACTATATGTCAAATATCTAGAATTCCTATTGATTCAAAAGAAAAATTGATCTATAATTCTAAGTATCAAACAATAAAGCAATCCTTTATTCATAAGCTAAGTTATAATGACTTACCATGAAAAGGCAAGTAATGAACTGTGATAAGGTACATCAAAGTGACTGTTATAGCAGCAACTGGTTTAATTACTTAAAATTTACACAACAGAGTACAACTGGTAAATTGGTTTTGTATACAGTACCTTTCCGAAGTAGTGAGGGAACTTGTGTTGATCTTCAATGATATGAGCAAACCCTCCTTGAAGGCCAAAATCCACTGAAAAGTATGGTAATCCTTTAGGAACCTAAATACAAAAAAATGCATTTTTAGATGTTTAATAGACTGCAAACATTTAATAACCTCCCCACAACTTCTTGAAGAAAGTGATTTTACAGTTAGTAGTATCACATTTTATTTTAAATCACTTCGGAAACAACTTCGTGCAGTATAAAATACAGTACAGTAAGACCAACAGGTAAATGGAAAAAAAATACATGTCAACTAGACACCATAAACAGAAGAAAAAAAAGACTGCCAGGTGACAGAACCTGGAGAACACCACTATACATCAGGTAGGAGACTGGGAGGGACAGAGCCAAGAAAAGAGCTAGACTGCAGCATGCACACTGAGCAAATGGCTTTCTGAGTCCACAGCTTTGAATTATATGGGGTGAATACAAATTTTAAGCACATTTATTAAAAATAAGGTGATGCGTTGTACGAGGAAGTGGTTACTCAGAGGAAACATTGATACTCTTCATGAAGGGGAAGGGAAACACCTCTACACAGAATACATTATTGGAAAACCCAACTAGATGACTGGAATTATCATTAACTGCCAAGCGGACAATTCCATAATTTGCTTATTATTTGTTTCTGGATAGTAAGGCTTACAAAGCCTCAAACTCATACATATCTTCTCTGCTACAGTTCAAATAACTGAAAATTTTCACAAGGTGTTTCTTATATTGCTTGTGGATGGATTTTCTTCAGAGCAGCCCACACAGAGCAATGTTTTGGACTGGTAACTAGGCCAGTGTTGATAATACACCAGTGCTTATTTATTGCTGAAGAGTTCTTGCTGCACTGTCAGTATCAGCTGTCCCAGCTGTGCCCTCTCCCAGCCCACTGCTTACCCCTAAGTTTGTTTACTGGAGGGTACAGTGTAAGAAACAGAAAGGCTTTGATACTGTGCAAGAGCATTGGCTGCTTAGGCTCGTGTACAAGGGCTCTGCCTCTAGAAAACTGGTCCCAATTTCTGCACACAATCAGCCCAATAAATGTCACAGTCATGTCTGCTTCTCATTCCACACACCACCACCTCATAGTGCAACTCTATTTTCCTCAGGTCAGTCTCTAAACCCTACTTTTGTATTTTCTCAAAGGCATTTCTTTTCTTTTTTTTTCTTTCCTAAAGTAATGTTAAAGTTACACAACTGTGAAGCACTTTACACACAGATGCATTTTATTAATTTAAAGAAATGCCCTGAATTAATTTGAAAAGTGATCTACCTTCAAATGGGTACATAATACAATCACAAAAACATATGATTCATTAAAAAAAAAAAGTCCTGATGCTCTATCACAGACAAGAAAATTATACTCTGTTTTCTTGAGACATGTGTTGACTTTCCCTGTTATGTAAGGCTAAGAAGCACAAATCCAAAGCATATCTATGGACCAATTTTTGAACTCAACAGTTTCAGGATTATTCATTTAAGATTTATACGCAAAAATGTTTTAGCTCCTTTGTTATAGAAGATAAGATTCATAATACTATTTGCATCTTCACTTCATAAAATTAGCAACACCAAAGGCTGTTCCAGGTGAATGCAAAAGATACACCATATTCTTTTCCAGACAGCAATTTGCAGATCTTTGATCTATCTTAATTCTTAAAGTTAATCAAGAAAATTAAGCTGGTACGTGTACCCAAAATGCCAGCTTTGTTCTCAAGCAATGTTTGCAGCTCAGTCCATCTGTTGCTGAAATAAATGGGAATCTTTTCTAATCAATTAGGAGTTCAGTCAGACTCCAATGCTCATCATGTCTATGCCATCTCCTGATCCACTAATTCAATTGCGCTCCTTTTCTTCTCTTTTTGAAACAGTTAATAACTAAAACAGATGAAAGCAATTTGCTGAAAATTTCAGTGCTCAATACATTTCATTACTTACAGATTTCCGAATGTCTTTTGAAGAAAGATCAATTATCTTCTTGTTCATGGACCACTCTTCATCAGATTCCATTATAGCTTTCTGTAAAATCATTTATCTAAATGAGAAAATAGCCCTTCACACAGCAAAGAACTCACTTTCCAATGGAGTAAAGCGAACTTGGCACTGCAAGTACTAGTTATTTCTTAACAAAGTAATTTTATTTTTGGTAATTTTTCTGATTTTGAGAACATACTTTATAGAGGAATCATTTAATATCTTGAAACTCACTTAATTCTATTCCTTTTTTTCCCCTGAAATCTATCTTTTGCCTGACAATTTCTCTCTAATAAAAAACTTCCAAATTATTAGGAACTAAAAGGTCTCATTTTCTTTTTACTAAGCTCATAATAAACCTGTTATGATTTCATTATGCCATATTAGCCTTTTTTATTCTTTTATCTTCTTTTCCTTTTTTCTATTTTTAAACTCCAAAAGGAAAATCCAAATTAGAAGCCTGATTGCACTCAAAGACCTCTAAAAATGACTCTGCATCTTTCATAATATGGAAGCATGCATAATGTAGGTACCTTTCTCATTTTCATTTAATTTTCATTTACTGTATATTTTAATGGTGGAAACCTCAAAAAGTTTAACACAAATGACATTGCGTTGAAGCTTGTACTTCAACTTTCTGTTAGTTTTCAAAGAAAATACTTAATGCACTGAAAACAGAGCCAATGAGATGAATTATGTGGAGAGTTACAAACGTGTTGTAAAAGTTACTGCATTGCTATTCATCACACTGACTTCCACTTCATTAAAACAATAATAATATTTATTTCCAGAGAACAAGAACATTTTCAAAGAACAAATAAAATAATATACTCATAAATACTGAAGTATGTGTGCACTCAGTCAAACTCACCCTTATAAAAGCTTATTTCTCAGATACTAAATCAATACATTTGTTTAAAGATCAAGAAACATTTCTTCATCAGAAAAACAAAAAATTTCCTTTTCAAAACTAGTGCTTCAATATAAAAAAACATTTCCAGAAATAATTTATGATAAATACATTCAAATGACCTACAGAAAATGCTTTTTTCATATACCTTGAAGTAGATTGGAGCCATATCTCCTACTTCTTTTGGAAGAGGAATGCATTCATATACCATATGATATCGTTTCTTCATACTCATATTTGTTTCTATGAAGACACAGTCCAAGCCTTTAGCTTCAAACATTTTCACCAGTGCCGTTCTAAACATCTGTTAAAAGAAAAAGAATGTATAATTTGAATTAGCTTTTCAAAGCTTCCAGATAAAATATTTTATATTATTTCACTAATAGACATATAATTCCTTAGAAAATCATAATAAAATGGAGCAGAGGTGATCACGCTAGGAAAATTCTACTTTATTCAACAATCTAATACAAACTGTATTTCTTACAGTGCAAACATATGAAGTCTAGGAATCTATTGTGAAATATGCATTATACTTAACTGTAGAAACTCAGTTCCAGTTAATATCACATTTATTATTATTATTATTATTATTATTATTATTATTTACAATTGGAATTAAAACTGGGTTGAATTTCATAACTATGATGTACTATAAGAAGTAGGCAACCCAGGAGGCTCCCAGAATGTATCAGGGATAACTTCCTGAGCCAAGTAATAGACATCCCCACCAAGGAGGATGCAATGTTGGATCTGTTGCTCACCAATATGAGTGAACTGATTGGTGACATCAAGATTGGAGACTGCCTGGGTTGTGGTAATCATGCAGTGGTGGAGTCTGCAGTCCTGAGGGATATCAGTCAAAGAAAAAATCAGGATGCTGAATTTCAAGAAAGCTGAATTCCAGCTCTTCAGGGAATTAAGTCAACAAAACCCCCTGGGAATCTGTACTTCGGGACAAGGGGAGAAAAGCAGAGCTGGTAGATCTTTAAGGTAGCTTTCCATAGTATAAGAGCTCACAATCCCCAAGTGTAGAAAGTCAGGAAAAGAAGGCAAGAGACCAGCACAGCTGATCAAACTGAAGAACAAGAAAATGCATAGGCTGTGGAAGCAGGAACAGATACCTGGGAGTAGTATAGGGATGCTGCTTGGCTGTGAAGTGAGGGGGTAAAGAAAGCCAAGGCCCAACTGGAACTGGTCTTGGAAAGAAGCACAAAGAAGAGTAAGAAAGGCTTCTAGAGGCATATCAATAAGAAAAGGAATGTCCAGGAAGGCATACCCCCCACCAGGGAGCAATACAGGCAGGCTGGTAACAATGGACAAGGAGAAGTATGAAGTACTCAACAACTTTTTTGCCTCTGCAACTGCAGAACTGGGTGAGCAACATCTCCCCCACTGTAAGCAAAGATCAGGTTTAAAACCACTTGAGAAAACTGAACACCCATAAATCTATGGGTCCCAGTGACATGCATCCCAGAGTCCTAAGGTAGAGGTGATATCTGAAAAATCATGGCAGTCAGGTGATAGTTCCTGGTGACTACAAAAAAGGCAATGTCAAACCCATTTTTAAGAATTTTAGAAAGGACCACCCAGGGAACTATGGACCTGCTAGCCTCACCACTGGTCATGGAACAGATCCTCCCAGAAATTATGTTAAGAAGGAACGGAGAGAGGTGGTATGACACAACCAGCACTGCTTCACCAAGAGCAAGTCCTTCCTGACCACCTACTGGCCATCTATGATGATGTAACTGTATCAAAAGACAAGAGAAGAGCTATCTATCTGGACTTCAGTAAGGCTTTTGACATGGCTTCCTGTAACATTCTTCTCTCCATACTGGAAGGATAGGGATTTCATGGGTGGACTGTTCAAGGGTTGATAAACCGGTTGCAAGATCATACCCAGAGGGCAGTGACCAACAGATGAGTGTCTCTATGGAGGTCAGTGACATGTGGTGACCCTCATAGGTCTGTACTGATACCTGTGCCCTTCAATATTTTCATCAAGGAGGCATGGTTCATGCTCAAATACACAGTATGTTGATACATGTCACAACTCAGGCAACAGAACATGCAAAGATTTATGTATTTTTATATAAAAAAAATTAGATGCATATTTACTTTGTCAAGTGAAGTAGGTAACTTCTAAAACATGCATAATGTTAAATTCAAGTGCCTGAGGACACAATATAAAAGAACCTTTCTTGCTTTATTCCAACATATCTCGGGGAAAACAAAAATAATAAATAGAGCTAAAACATGTGCAATATACTGTAATAAGAGATGTTTTTTTTTCTGTCAACAGCAAAACCAAATAGGGCTTTGGCATCATTAAGTTACTTTGGTCGTCGAGTGTGTGTGTGCTTATATTCCTATGGAAGCCTTCCAGACTCCTCCTACTGAATACACAAAAGCTGCAAAATAACGTGACCATCACCTCCTAAGTACTTTGCCACAAAGAAATATTTAAACTCACCGTTAACACATTCACATATGATGAGTTTACCAACAAGCTGTATTTTCTAGCAAGAAAAATTCCAGAACTGAATACAGAAACTGCATTTACTTATCTTGTCTTTATCCTATTTTCCTTCCCCTATACATTTACAAAAGGGATCATCTTTTATTTTGAATCGTTTATTCTATAACCCTATTTTGTTAAAAGACAATAGGTTAAAATAGAGGATACAGGATAAATATATAGACCACTTCACCCTCATGCTTTGTTTTTCCTTCTGATCATATTATGCTTGTTCCCTTCTTACACAACTTTCTGAAGCATTTCCATTCATATATGAAAGTTCTCCTCTTTGTTCTTCCTAGGGAGGAGAGTAATTTACAAAACAACACTTTACAAAAATTACATCAGCCACGAGTATCAGTGCTGGGAGTACCTGTGGAAAGTCAGAGAACCCATATGCTAGACTCGAGGCAAGATCAAAGTTACTTAAACCATTTCATACTCATGTATTAACCTGATTTTAAACTTAGCAACTGTGGAAGTTGTTAATTTTTTTTTTTTTTTATCTTGTTTGAAATATTCTCCAATATTTTGATACAAGTTGTTTTTCCATTGTAACAATCCCAATGGTGGAATTAAGAGAGGCTGATCGCTATCTATCTTTTAGGCAGAAGTTTCTTATGTGTCTCCCTTTATTTTCCTTTACCAAAGAAAACAAAACTCAAATAAACTTCAAAATGTCTTCACATGAGTGCTTGATCCATCACATTTGGCACTTTTATTGTAAAAAAATCTTATTAAAGAAGGAAATTGTATTCTAACAGGGACCTCACTGATATGAGTAAAAATGAAAATAGTTCTCTCTTGATATCTAGCCCAAAATCAGATTAGCTTAAAAAAAAAAAAAAAAAAAAGCTCATGTAAAAATGTATCTTTAGCTGGTGCTTCATTATAAGTGATCTTTCTTCTCTGACAATCATTTTCTTAATAGTGCAACCTAACCAGTTATTACACTTTCTGCAAGGGATCAGCTGTACCTATGTCAGTCTTGACACATCCCTCTCATTTATTGCCAGGATCTCCAAGAAGTTCTGCAACATTCTTAGGCATTTTTTTTTCTAGGGCTTATAAATTGAAACTTTTCTTCAGTTCTGTATCTCCCTTTACCAACTTTTGACCATGAATTTCCTTTTATAATGCAAACATGTTCTATCCCTTAGTGAGATCAAAATGAGCTGACAGGTTGGAAACTATTAAAATAGACACGACAAGTATCACACAATCATATCATAGAATGGCTTAGGTAGGAGGGGACCTTAAAAATCATCTAGTTCCAAGCAGAGTTGCCATCTACTAGATCACGCCACCCAGGGTCTCATTCATCTTGGCATCCAGGGATGGGGTATCTGCAACCTCTCCAGGCAACCTGTTTTAGCAGCTCACCACCCTGTCAGTGAAAAATGTCTTCCTAAGATCTAACCTAAATCTCCCCTCTTTTTAGTTTAAAGCCATTCCTCCTTGTCCTACCACTATCAGATTGTGTAGAAAGTTGGTACTCCTTCTGTTTGTAAGCTCACTTCACGTGCTGGAAGGCTGCAATGAGGTCTCCCTGGAGCCTTCTCTTCTCCAGACTAAACAAGCCCAGTTCCATCAATCTGTCCTCATAAGAGAGGTACTCCAGCCCTTTGATCATTCTTGTGGCCCTCCTCTGGAACTGCTCCAAGAGCTCCACATCCTTCCTGTACTGGGGGCTCCAGCCATGGCCACAGTACTCCAGATGGGGCCTCCCAAGGGCAGAGTAGTGAGTGACAATCCCCACTCTCTCCCTTTTGTCACACCTCTTTTGATGCACCCCAGGATGCTGTTGGCCTTCTGGACAGCAAGTGCACACTGCTGGCTCATGTCCAAGTTTTTGTCTATCAGGACATCCAAGTTCTTCTTGGAAGGGCTGCTCTCAATAAGTTCTTCTCATGATCTGAACTCATATCGGGGATTGCCTCGACCCAAGTGCAACCACTTTGCACTTTGCCTTGTTAAACCTAATTAGATTCTTGTGTATCTACTTTTCAAGTGTGTACCATGTTATTCAAAACAATATTATTTTACAAAGCTGTTGGAACATGAGACAGTTTCTTAGCTGACCTGGATTTCTTCCCAGATTTCTTCATCCAAAAGAGTGGCTGCAGTATGGTGCTGTAAAGGAGCTATCAGGCAGTGACCTTCAATTAGGGACTGGTTGCTTGGCAGAGACAAGTATACCTATAAAGAGTGAACAAAAACTGAAGTGCCTATTATTCCAGAGTTAAAAATATTCTCATTGCTAAGCTGAAGAAATACATCATCTGCTACAGTTCAAACCAATAGAAGCCATTATCTTCTACTTACAGCAAAGTATATGCAGCAAGGGCTGTTATAAATCCCTTTATAAATATTTACATGTATTTTAAAAGAATTAACAAAATGAGGAAGGTTTGGTTTTGTTTATTTCAAAGGATTTTAAGCTTAAGAATGAAATTCTACACTTGGGTTTCTTTGATGTCATTGAGATACAGATCTTAATCAGTTCAAATATCCTCCAGTGTGGTATGATTTAGCCTTCCACAAATCCACCTATAGTCTGCACTTAGATCTTTCATTATTGCTTTATGTTTTCCACAAATCAGAAGTTCTGATATCAAAGACTAGATTTGTAATTCACAACAGATTCATACGTTTTTCTCCCTAATCCTTGAAATCAATTGGAAGGGCAGGGAGAACAAGATGCAGAATAATCAAAGAAAGAAGCAACTGTGTTCTTTAACTCAGTCACTCTACTATTCTTTCTTTTTTATATTTACTTTTGTGCTAAATTGCTATTTTCTTACCTTGGTACCAATTGCAATAATAAGATGTTTAGAAAGTTCACTGCTATCAAAACAGTAAGGACATTTTTCCATGCGTGCAGCAAGCTGTTGGTGCTCACGTATTGCTTTTCTTCTTTGCACTTCTTCTTCTTCCCCACTGCGTGATTTTTTTGCTGCTTTGGAAACAAACATGTCATCCAGAGTGTAGTAGTCTCTGTCAGTTTTTTCCATAAGCTGAAAAGACAGACCAAAAAAACTGCATTTAAATATAAATAAGTTGGGAAAAAAGCATACTTAGCTTTTTGTAATATCCTTTACTAAGAAAAGGATAAAATGTATAGCAGAAGCAGCACTGCTCCCTTCCATACAGCATCTGCAAACCATACTATTATCAGATACATCTCCTGAGAGCAATCATACCCTGTTTCAGACAGCTTAGGTATTAAAGTACAGATGTTTAACAACAGGAAGAGGAGTATATCACTAGATTCCGTCACCAGTTAAGAGCTAGGTATTTCAATATAACCTTGACAAAACTCCAACTTAAAATAGATGCACAATCTTCTTTTAATCATGTACTATCACATATTCTATTTCAGTCTTTCCCCTCCTCTTCCTTTCCTACAACAACTATCACTATGAATCTATGCCTCATCTTTATGCTCTATGAAAACATGCCAACATTCTCCTCAGGTGAACAACGCTAAGCCATTCTGTGGAGAAGTCTTTGTTTTCAACACTTTGTCTTTCTTGAATGGATCTGTTCCTGGATAGGGATAACCAACACAACTAACTTTACCAGAACAAGGCTGAATAATTCACTTTTTTGCTTGTTTGATAATTAATTGTTAAATTTCAGGTAGGTGCCATTTATTTAAAAGAAAGTTCTGAAAATACTTAGTATTTGTTATGAAGATGTGTTTGATGGTTAATAGTATCTTACAGGGTCTTAATATTGTGGAAACCCACATGGAATGGATATACCTCACCTGAACACTACTTAGAAGGAATGGTGTCTGTGTATAGGAACTGGACATGATGCAGGGGTTACAGGGCAAGGGCAACAAGAGACAGTGAACAGAAAGAAAAGGAAAGGAAAAAATTTATGTGCACCATAGGACAAAATCAAATGATAAAAGATTTCACTAAGCTTCACCATGCAACATACATGTGTGGGTGTGTGTATAGCATCAGCCTTATATAATCAACCTTTGCTGATGACAAATAAATTCCTCGTTGTATCACTGAAATGAAGACTTAGCAAGTCTTAATTACAAAGACTGACTGTAAAAGGAACTTACGAAAGTATTTACACATTTAACTGTTTCAGCTTACTCTATACAGTTATAAGATTACGTGCCAGTAATACCCTAAACATTCAACATACACAACTAAAGCAAAAGTAAAAAGCTTTCAAAATAATTTTTCCAAGTTTTTCTTCCATAAATGAAGTCCCAATGCTGTAATAACTCATGCTATACCTGACTGTAATTTTACCTTGAATAGTTTCAGTAATTTCCTTATCAAAATGACAGGGGAAAAAAAAAAAAACAAAAAAAAAACCACATTGTATAGATCTCTTGCTGTTGAAGGTGCTAGACCTTCAGAGCATTAGCAGATTTACGTATGAGTAGTTTTGCTTCAAGAATTACTAGGGAAATGATAAAAGTGTATTTGCAACAAATCCTAATAGACATTAAAACACTGACTGAGGTACCTCTAGCAAAGGACTAATGCCAACTAAAGGCATTTAACAGGTACATTATTTTCAGTGATTATGTAAATGAAGTGCCTTTGTCAAGATAATGAAAGAAAATCTCTTGAAAATTCTCTTAAAGCACTTAGAAACATCTGCCCAGGGAATAACTGAAAAAGAAAGGAAAATGCATATACCTGTCTTCAAGACTTGGAGTCCTGCTCTCTCATGTACAGTAACACCAAAACCAATGACACTACTCAGTAGATATTTTAGCTGAAACTACATCATGCCAACAGAGCTGAAGACAGCAAGAAAGCTGCATTTCCTCCCAGGACGAGCTGGTTTGCATCTGAGACACTTTTAACTTAACAGTTTGAAATAAAATATTAATATCTGAGCTGAAAAACAAATTTCCAATGCAGTCAATTTACTAAATGTCTCTTCCTCTCAGTACAGAGGGTTCCTGAACAAAAAGATAAATACTGTAAACATTCAAAAGATTCAAAAAGATTTAGGGTCAAGGGTGTCAACAGAGAATTACGATTTGCTGAAGCCTGATTTAAGAGGCTTCTCTTCAAAAATAGTCACTCAGATATTTTGGTTAGAGGCATTTTACCTCATTATTAAAACAGACATTAAATCCAACCTAAGAACATTAATAAATCTACACTTCAAATGTTTGATATCTAGAATACACAGCTAAATAATATTGCACTTTCAGACAGATCCCTTGTAACCGTCTCCATTGTAATGAGACCTACAAAGAATCCAGTCACAATGGACTTCTGATTTATGTATGTGACTTACTGCACATAAGGTAGCTTCATTCTATTTTCTTACTGATTCAAATCACATAGTGTATTTGGAAAGGTCTCCCTTCCACCTTCAATGTTCATATGTAGCCACAATTTAAGATAACAGATTATCATAACTGAGACACATTCTCCAAATAAAAGAAAATCTTCCATATACCTCATAAGTTGTTAGTTTAGATATCTTGCAAAGAAAGAAAAAATAAAAGGCCATTTTTTAGACAGTAGATAATTAGCATCCCTTCACAAAACACAGAAATCAGCTCTTACTCTTCCTGAATCTTGCATATCCCTGAAACAGACCAACAGCTTCTTTTGAAAACTGCTCAGTACTGCCAGCACCAAGCAGCTACATACCAGCTTCCTTAATATTACTTTATGTAGCTCTAATACATTCAGCTGCTGATGTGCATTTCCTACTGAAAGCCACTGTATATTAAAATCAACAGTTCAACAGCAGAGTTCTGTTTTTGTTGTCTTACTAAAATTCTGTACTTCTGTATTTAAAATAAACAGGAGATTCTTGAACTGCAGAAAAAATATTTAGTGGTTTAGTTGTAAAAAAGTCCATCCTCTGTTCTACTGTCATATGAGGATAAAAGTAGAACTAGAGCTTCATTAAAAGAAACACAAATAAGTACTACCTGTAGAATAGCACAACTCCATTATTACTTTTTTTTCTCTCCTCTTTTAATAAATCTGCCATGAGAATGCAAATAGACATGAAACAAGACAGCTGGCAGACTACAAAGAAAAGACAGAATGGAAAACAAAATCTTGGATATCAGAAATATCATACACAGACTGCCATGACTGCTTTGCTTTCCTTGCACTTAGAAGCAAATATCTGGACAGTCATGGAAATATCTGGTTTGCTAAACACAATCTCTTTAATGTAACAGCACTCTCCACAAACAACTTAAAAATACTCTACAGATCCCATTAAGCAAGTCTTTGTGTTATACAACAGGAACACTAGTCAACAATTCTATCTACTGATGAAATTAATATTCATCTTGTTAAACAGGCTGGTTGATGTTTTTCTTCTACAGTGGATAAAGTGCTGAATACAACAAGACAATGGAGCCCAAAATAGAAGGCTCATCTTAAAAGCAGTAACCATTACTAAAATGCTGTCTAAAGACCAGATTTGGTTTTCTCCTGGCATAGTAATGAACAACACAAGTTTGCTACATTTCAAATGGTAACTCAGTAAGACCAGAAAGAAATGATGATGCTGTTCTTCAGCAACCGTACTTTTCTTTATCGTGTGACGATGAAAACATGGAAAAATATTTAAAATTCAGTGACTCAAACTTAAGAGTAGGTCTGAAATAAAATAAAGTCAAATACGTATGTAACCTTGAGTGATATCAATAAAATAAGAGCAATTCAGGAAACTTAATAAGTTATAAACGCAATAAAAAGAAGGGAAAAAAAAAAAAAAAAAAACAAAGCATAACAAAAACATCACTGGTAAAAGTTGGAGTCCAGAAGAACGGGTGGGAAATATTCCCCAGCTGCACCAGAGAGATCTCTCAGTGCCTTCTGAAAATCTATCTGTAGCTGTTCAGAATTCAAAATTAGAATCCTTCCTCAAAGAGAAGGGAAAGGGAAGAAAAAATTAATATCTTCTATTCTAACAGTGTTACGCAGACTTTATACAAAGGTGGAATCATGTGCATACATCATTCATTCAGTACTTCAGGATTGTCTGTAATGAACACATATAAAGTGTCAATGTGAGTTTCTAGGGCAGCCTGGGTTCCACTTGAGGTCTACCTGTAAATGTGGCTACAGTAAGTCAGTTATTTTTTATTTTTTCCTGGAAACAAAGAGATGTGTAGAAGAGTTTATACCAGTAAAAGCCATGACAGACAGGAATAGCAATATTGAATGGCACTTACAAAACAAAAATTCACCAGACTACATTCTAATGGCTCATTTTACAACAAGCAAATTTAGGGATGTTAACTATAAAATATTAAGCAGGGAAAACTAATATATTGAGAACCAGCTTCAAACAGATATTTTTAACAAAACTGAATAATAAAAAATACAAAACTTAATCTGGAAAATGCAGTTTGTTTTAAGATGTGACACATTTTGTTCAACAAGATTGGGCAAAGCAAGTCAAGAAACTCAATAAAATAAACACAAAGCAGCTTTTCAGAAAGGAACAAGAAAAGACAGGTTCCAATGAAGGATTCTGGTGAGAGAAGCCATAGAAAAGGGGCATTTAGAAAGAGCATGTACAGATCAGGTTCAGAGTACCTCTATCACAGAGGCTTCACCAGCAACAAACAAGGTAATGAATCCCAGAATCACAGTTGGAAGGGACGCACAAGGATCACAGAATCTCGGGGGCTGGAAGGGACTTCAAGCGATCATCAAGTCCAACCTCCCTGCCAAAGCAGGTTCCCTACAGTACGTCACACAGGTGAGCATCCAGATAGGTCTCGAGTATCTCCATAGAAGGAGACTCCACAACCTCTCTGCACAACCTGTTCTAGTGCTCTGTTAGCTTTACTGTGAAGAAGTCCTTCTGTGTGTTAGTATGGAACTTCCTACGTTCAAGTTTTAGGCCATTACTCCTTGTCCTATCGCTACACATCACCAAGAAGAGCCTGGCCTCACCCATTTGCCACCTACCTCCCTTTAGATATTTATAGACATTTATCAGATCCCTTCTGAGCCCCGCTGGCCCTTTTGGCTGCCAGGACATACACTGAAATACTACTACAGATCCCACTACAATAACAGAAAACACTAAGGAACGCAACGCTGATTAAGACCAACACCTCTGTTTCAGATCCTAAGCATTTGAAACAAAGAGGATCTAAGAAAAAAGTTCTTTCAGCTGGCTTGCGCAATAAAAAAGCCTCATAATTAGTAAGCTCCTTGAGCAATATAGCTTTCACTTGTCAAAGAAAAAACAAGGAGGAAGGGTTGTTATTACTATTATTATTTCCCTTTGTCACACATTTAACAAGATTACAAGACCATTATTCACAAACACCAATGCACAGTGCCATATTCTGCAGTTTTGAGACAGAGACCCAGTTACACATGGTCACCCTGCCCCTGGATCTTCATTTCTTGTCATATTTTATCATATCCTTTAGATAATTTTACAGGAGTGTTAAAATGGGATACATTTTCACCTCGAAAAAAGCATCATGAATGGATTAACAATTTCTTTGCAAATCCTCTATTATAACAATGTCCCTCTAACCGAGGTCAGAAACTTAAAGACAGGCAAAACTGTCATACATCAAGAATTGTGTATTCCTACTGAAATAAGATATGCTGCAAGTTTCTGCCAGCAAATCCATTCAACAATGCTTTTGCTGTCTTAAAAGTCACAAAAATAAACAAAAATTATATTTAGTTCATAATATTGCAATAGTAGCAATGAATATCAACACATCCTCTGCCAGTAGCAGTTAAAAATCTCTATTTTTCTTTATTTAAGAGCATAATTCCTTAAAAATGTTTTTCCCCGAAATGCTGCAGATGAGAAATACTTACATGACAGCACTAAAATACAATAAAATGCAACTGCTACTACAGCAGAATAGATAGTATTCTATATATCAGAATAGATATCAGAATATCTATATCAGAATAGATACTATTCTAAACGTTAGCTTAAAAAAAAAAAAAGTTATTCAGGAAGAAAATGGAAATTCTCTCTCAAAACTTTCGACTCTTATTATAAGGTGTCTGGTATGCTTTGTCAATTGCATTACTTGGCTATAACAAAACTCTCTGAGCAAGTTACTGGGGAATTGAAAGAACAAGAAGACAGTGCTCTCCTAAATGCCAGAAGAGAAGCAAGTAACCATTTAAAAATTAATTTATTTAATAAATACGTTCTTCCATACAAAACACACAGCTAGTACAAATTCAAAGGAGAAACCATGCCAAGGTGTTGCTGGAAAGTCCCTGTGCTGCAACAAGTGAAGTTTTACATCTGTTAAACTGGGAGTCAATGCATTCTGAAAGTTGTGCATTTAGTTCCCAAGCCAGGCCTGATGCTGCCTATGCAGACATGTTGTATTTTGTGCTGCACAGAGAAATTGGCAATCAGTTATGTAGCACTTGTAAGTTTGGATGTCCTAGGAATATCACTGACCAGCTCAAAGTTAATATTAGAAATTCAGACAGCCATAACAACAACGCACCTCACACTGTTGTTTCTACCAGACAACGGCCAAAAAAGTAGACCTAATCTGACACCCTCATAAGAGAGAGCATCTTCTCAGTCCCTCATCCTTTGTTTCCCATTTCACTTTGTTTTTTTGGGTCCATGGGCCACATTCTTCCTTCATAGATGTACTCCACTTTCCAACTTTTCCTCCTCCTTTGGCAAGTAACAATTACCCAGAGAATACACAGGCAGTTTTCACCTCCTACCACCAGGCAAAATGACAGTCTCCTACAATTCATGGCATGTAATTGTGAATTTTCTTCCATCTATCTGACAGAGGATCTGTTTTCCAAAGCCAGGTGCAGTTTGGGCTTAACCTACAGAGACATCATCATTATTTTGCTTTCCCTGGCCAATGAAAGGTCTGCACTATACAAATGTTTAGAAATAGTCAGGAAATACATCCAAATTTCATCTAAGAGAACACAAAAATCATCCTCTGGATGTTGATGTACAATCCTCATTTAGACAGCTATACTACAGTGTAAATGTGGCAGACCCCCTGGAAAAAAAAAATTAAAAAGAGAAAGAGATATCTGATCATTCAGTACAGGAACTCAAGAAAATATTAGCATCTGACAATGCATAAATGAGAATGATAAATGAGAATGATTTGAGATGGAAAAGTTACAACATCGTGCTGCATTTGCTGATGAAATCTTCTTTAATATATTCTTACTATTTATGTTAATTACTATATTACATAAGTAATTTCCTTCTGTAATATTCATTTCATGCAACATTTGATTTATTTTTTTTTTCATTTTTACATTATTGAAGCCAGTAGGCATCTTGGCATGGGGCTGTTTATGAAAGTAACTCTCACAGATCTGTACTCCGCTCACTCCAGGTTTAGCCTCATTTTTCTGCCAACACATGTTCAGAAAACTGGAACTGTATGTCAGTTTAATTTTATATTGATTCTGTTTTCCTTATTGCTACAGTAAAAACCCTGGAGTCTTACGCACTGCTGGCAGCCTCCATATGCAATCTGAAGTGTGCTGTGCTTCTTATCTCTCCCTCTGCTGGTAATACTTGCTCTTTGGGTGTACACTGTGGAAAGAAAGCCCTACTAAAGGATTTAATATCATTTGAAAGTAAACCTCAACTCACAGAACTCCTAATCAACAGGGATTACTCCTACATAATACACTGATTGCACCTTTTCCTCTTCAGATTTCCTCTGAAATTTCCTCTAATTCCATTAAATGCAATTAGCACGGTAGCAAAATATACCTGCATTTTTCAGATTTATTTTCAGCTTATTTTCTCGTTCTATTTTGTATGTAAGTGCTGAACTTCTGCTTCTATTGTTTTCTTTAACACAATCACATTCAAAGTTACTTCCATATAAGCTAATAGAAGTGCATCTGCTTGGAAAATCTGCAAAAAACTTCTATAGATTGTATAAAATGTATCAGTTTGATTTTAAATTGCCATGGCAACGCTGACGTCTTCAACTTTAAATGACAGAGTTAATATTTGTGGAATGCTGTACTCATAATATATTTTGGGAAGCTGCAAAAAAGAATAAACTATTATTTAAAATATAAACCTGAGTGACATAAGAACATGTCACCACACTTAAATTTAAACACACTGTTTACAACAAAATCACCACAGAAATAAGTCTATCTCATCTCAAACTTTATTAAGATAAAACTTTATCATGTTAATTTTGTTGCTGTAACTCCTTCCTATAACCACAGAAACTGAATTTGTAGTTTTAATGCCACATACAGGCATTTCCCAAACTTCTCTTCCTAGTAAAATAACACAGTAAACACAGAACATCAAAGAATTCTTAAATATCAACACAATGTTTTTGAGGTCTGTGTTGCTGACAGGAGAACATTATGAGCAATTTTCATAAGTAAGGCAGTTTGGGCCACCTCTGAGCAATGGAAAGCCAAGCAAGAAGCAAACAACTGATTGTCGTTCAATGGTTAGGGAGCAAACTCCTTGTTTCAGCTATTTGAAAACTGCACATTTTGCTACAATTAGATATCAAGACAGATAAAACTTTATCTTCGAGCCAGTGAAATGAAATGTAAGCCAAACAAAATACCTTCAACCTCAGAACACTGCGTTCTGAGGTACAAATGATTAGCATGTAACCCTACAGCTATCTATGTCCTCAATTTTAAGGCACAAAACAGGCTGTCCTGTACAAGTCTCCATAGAATCACAGAATCACAGAATGACCTGGGTTGAAAAGGACCACAATGATCGTCTAGTTCCAACCCCCCTGCTGTGTGCAGGGTTGCCAACCACCAGACCAGGCTGCCCAGAGCCACATCCAGCCTGGCCTTGAATGCCTCCAGGGATGGGGCATCCACAGCCTCCTTGGGCAACCTGTTCCAGTGTGTCACCACCCTCTGTGTGAAAAACTTCCTCCTAATATCTAAACTAAACCTCCCCTGTCTCAGTTTAAAACCATTCCCCCTCATCCCATCACTACCCACCCTTGTAAATAGCCGTTCCCCCTCCTGTTTATATGCTCCCTTCAAATACTGGAAGGCCACAATGAGGTCTCTTCATTTGTACTTTATCCGGTAACCTTAGCATAAATCATAAAGAACACAAAACATTTACATGGATGTTTAACATGTGCTGCATCTATAGAGTTCCTAGTTTTCCCAGGTTTTCTTCTCTAACCTAGCTCTCACAACTTCAGCTTGGTTCCAATGAACAGTTTTAAGTCAGTGTCCATGCAATACACACAGAAAGCTGTTTACTGCATTCAACCGAAGCCTAGTGGAACACAGAACAAGACAAATGGAATTTTTTTTCTCAGGTTTCTGTATTAATTTTTCTACAGTACACCACATGCATGCTTACATCTTCAAGTGAATGTAAAAAGCAACAATGCACAGAGCTTTGTAAGGATGTGATCGTGTCTGTTAAATACTGCCCTACAAGGGTTTCCCCAGGTGAAGAAAGAACAAATTTGTTACCTAACAGCAGCAGCATCCTGCATTCTTCCAGTTTAGTTTGTAAGGCACTTGCAGACTGTTATTTTTATTTATGATGATGGAAATGCAAATAGGTACAATAGACAGGTTTGCGCAGCAAGAGAAGATGATGAGGTTGAAAGCAATTTCCCATTTTACAGATTCTAACCAAGGGAAGGCAACGTGCAAATTCCCTTTTTGGAAATCTATAATATCAGCACTCTATTCAGTAAATCTGTAAATAAAGGCAGCATTGCTAATGCCATTTTGTACTTTAAATAAATGTCTGAAGCATTTAAATTCATGTTATACAAATTACTGTAGAGACTTTTAAATAAAATTAGTTCATGGCCAAAATTGAAATGGTCTGATGAGCTATACAAATTAATCTTTCTCACTTGCTTTTAGTAAAACTTAATCAAAAAGCAAAAAAAAATCCCGAGTAGAATTTCAGCATCCAAATAAATGGTAATTTCTACTGAGGCACTGTTCCAGAAATCAGTCTCCATACACCCACAAGCATCTATTGATGAAATGAAAGGATTACGTACGTTTTAACAGCATGAATTTGGGAAAATTGAACTACTTATAACAGTCAAGGGCAGAAGGAACTAGAGAAGTTGCTTAAAGCTAACAGTAGTAAGAACTGAATACTTCATGCATATTTTGTATCATCAAACTGTCAGTAAAAAAAATGTTTTCCTATTTATTTATTTATTTATTTTTAAGCCTTTTTGTATCCTTTAGTGAGTAAGAAGCAGTAAGACGCAAATCTGCTTTCCTTGATGAAAAAAGTAAAAAGCAGAAATATACCAACTTCAAACTTTCAGTTTTCTTTGGGCACTGCAGTCAAATTTGAAAGAATCAGATTTTAAGGCCTGCTCTTTTACGCCTATGGAAAAGATTAGTATTGTGTATTTTATTCCCATTATTTAAAAAAAAAAAAAAAAAAGCTTCTTCACCACTGAAAATAAAAGATATGGGGATTTCTCATTATGTTTCTAAGTTTAACATATTAGCATGCATATGACAGCTGTGGCAGAGGTTGAATTTACAAACCGAGATAACTGAAGTCCGTGCCAACCTGCTGCAAACAAAAGCCAAAAAGCAGGGCAAGAAAATGCTAAGAACAAGAGGGTTGTATTAGATCCAGTTCTACAATATGAAGAACAAGCAAAAGCAAACTGATACACTAGAATTTGCTTTTCATCTTAATTTAAAACCTAGGCTCAAGAGATCAAAACAAGCAGCATGGAGATGGCATACCTCTTTTGTCTGATCTTGGGGAGCTCCTGAAAAAAGGAGACTTCATGGGTGGATAAAGATTTGTTAGGGCAAGTATGGCTTGAGCACAACAGACGTTTAGTCCGTGAAGCTGAACGGGAGTGAGGCATGAAATAATATCATATTGATCATCATTTTCTAATGGGATTGTAGTAAAAATGCACCCTGTACTCATTCTTCAAAAGCAGCTGTCTTGTCTGTAGCACTAACTTCCTCTATGTGAGTAGTCATGCCTAAGAAATCACAACAATAACCCAACAGAAGCAGTTGCAACAGGTAAGATGAATGAAATTACTCAGCAGATTTTTAATCTCCCTTCTCCCATCCTATGCAGGATATCATTTGCAGACCTTCAGCAGTTTCCTCCCATTGTTCTTCTGAAAGATAGCACATTCATCTCTACGGATATGTTTTCTGCCCACAAGAAGAAAATAATTTATATGTGTCAAAGTAGTGTACCATGCCATCATACCAAAACTGACAATAGATGGCTGGATGCTGGAGTCCCTGCTGAACACAAAAGTTCCTTGCTCAATCAACACAGCAGAGATGGAAGATTTTTTGAAGACTGCCTCACTGAGCTCCCAGATGACAGCACAGATATGCAGTGCAGTACGGGTTTATAAAGTAAATATAGAAACCTACACTTCATCCTGATGCTGACCTTATAATGCTGCCAAGAAGAACACATTCTACCTAAAGATATGGAAAACTGGGTATGCCTATAGTCGGTTAATTTAAGACAAAGACACAATCACCACTGGATGAAAATCATTACATTTTGTGGTGATAGGCTATACAGAAATGATTAAACCATTTCAGAACTTAACAGAGGAGAGAAACTAGAATGTATAATGCTTCTTTTTACGAAAACCAACCAAAAAAAAAAATCTTTGAAACTTAAATGTGAGATTGCATGGTACTGCAGGTCTTTGGCACCATGAATTATGATCTGGACAACTAAAACACATTGCAGTTGCACACTTATACAGCAGAAAGCATCACCCTGAGCAGTAACTGACATGAAGATGTACTTTGAGCACCTGCTCTAGTTCATTTAGCCAGTAAGATGAATGAAATCACACAACAGATCTCAATCTTCTCTGAAAAGACTTAGCCAAGAGCTAGTCATGAAGGAACATGGAGATGTTGTATTTAGAGACATGGTTTAGTGGGAAATATTGGTGATAGGCGGACGGTTGGACTGGATGATCTTGGAGGTCTTTTCCAACCTTGGTGATTCTATGATTCTATGATTCTATGAAACTCATTCTAATAAAACCACGTGATGTAGTGCCTTTTTGTCTAGTAAGAAAAAAGAACCACAGTACAGCTGATCCAAAGTCACTGCAAACTTCAGAGCCATCATAAACTAAAAAAAAAAAAACCAGATACATAAACCAGGGAGCACTCTTCCAACATTACTAAGAAATATTATCCTAAAACAAATGAACAAACAAAAAAATAGAATGAAGAACACTGAACTCAGCTCTACACTGCACTGCATTCTGACTACTTTACATTGCAAAAATCAATCTCCAGCAATAGCTAAAACGTTTGGAGAAAAGCTCATGCACACTCCTGCTACAAATCTGCTCTCAGCAATTCTCTTAATGCGGAGGAGAACTCTCTCAGCATGTGGAAATCCTGAGACACAACTGTATTCATATTTCCATATTCAATAATTACCAATGAAACTGCAGTTTACAATCACCATGTCCTCTCTCCTCCTGCTCACAGTAACAGCCCCCAAAATATCTTGTGCTCTACAATACAAGTTCTACAGTTTCCTTCATCTACTGCTTGAATGAAAACCTTCACCATGTTAAGCATGATTTGATACAGAAGTAGTTGCTTTCTATGACAATGTTTATACTGATTGTGACTTCTTTTTATATACATACCAGTCACCTTCTCCTCACCCAAGCTGAAAAAATGTTAGGTATTCTTCAAATGTCTACCATTATGTGCCTTTGACCATACTTAAGTACCCTTCAAGTATGGGAGCATCACTGGTACACTACGGTAGCATTACATGCTTTAAGTTGGTTATAAATTCCCATCTTTCAAAATCCCCTAAATTGTGTTTATCTTTTCAATCACACTGGTGCTGAGATGATGTTTGCAGGCTCACAACTGTTCTTGAATGAAACAATAACAGCCTGTCACGTTACATGCACAGCTGAGTTTCACCAGCTTCATCATTATCATTCATTTAGGATGAGAGGTAATGACTTAAGTTGTAGTAGGGGAGGTACAGGTTAGATGTTAGGAAAAATTTCTTCTCAGAAAGAGAGGGGAGGCATTGGAACAGGCTGCCCAGGGAGTTACTGTCCCTGGAGGCATTCAAGAAAAGGGTAAATGTGGCAGGAAGGTTTAGAGGGCATGGTGGTGATGAGTTGACAGTTGGACCGGATGATCTTAGTGGTCTTTTCCAACCTTCATGAGTCTACGACTATCACCACTCTACATGCATCAATCCTGACCTTCATCTGAATAGGCTGTCCAAATACCTATGATGGGATATCTTTCTCTATATTTTAGAGGTCTACAGCACAATCTTGTGTGTCTGAGCTAATTTTCTTAATTCCTTTTATACCTATAAAATCATTCAGCAGGCACTCAAAATAGGACAGATGACTCACACCACTCAAATACATACTTCTCTCCAGTGACTTTCTAAAGCGAATCTCAAGAATCAGTTGAGATGTAAGTTCTATAACGCTTTTTGTTTTGAATTCCTCAGTTCTTTATAGTGAGCTCTAGTTTTAACAGACTTGAATAACTGTGTAACAATAACAAAACGTCAGAAGTATCCCTCCTTCCAGATGGTTTCTGTACACGTTGAACAGAAGAGATTTTGGAGCCCACTACTAACCTCCTTTTATAATAAAAATTAAACATTTATTCCTGCCTTCTCTTTTCTATTTAAAGAATGCTACTGCTGTTGCCATCCTTTGGTCCTCAGCACCACGGATGAATAAAGGCTGCACTCAGCAGTTCCTCATTCACCAATGTTACATCTGACTGTTTTCAGATCACTTGAGTGAGGACCACTCGGTTTTAGTCACTTGTCATTATTCCTCTCGAGTTCAAGTTTGGTTTTAAAATGATGGATTTTTATATAACTAAATTCCATTTCACTGATTCTACTGAGACAGTTAATCATTTATTCTCCATAAATTTATTCCCTCATGCAAAGGAATATCTTTGTAGTTGTAACCAGTTATAGTTAATACTAGAAACAGGGACATTTAGGTTGGAAAAGGCCTTCAAGACCAAGTCCACCACTAAACCATGTTCCTAAATTCCACATCCACAATCTCTTAAAATACATCCAGGAATCACGACTCTACCACTTCCATGGGCAGCCCCCTCCAATGCCTAACCTTTCTAACCATGAAGAAATTCTTCATGATATCCAGTCTAAACCTCTCCTGGTACAACTTGAGGCTGTTTCCTCATGTCCTATCACTTGTCACCTGAGAAAATGCCTGAGAAAAGAGACTGACACCTTTCTCACTGCAACTTCTTTTCAGGTAGCTGTAGGATTGATGTGTGAGCGATGTGGCCTCCCCTCAATCTTCTCTTTCTCAAGCTAAATAGCCTCAGTTCCCCCAATTGCTCTTCAAATGCAAGTACTTCATTAGTTCTTCTATCAAGCAGGTACCTTTCCTAAATGCTCTATTTACACCTCGATGGGTTCTTTTTAACACAACATTTCTGCAGGCAACATCCATTGAGTTTAATCCCTGTTCTTTTGACATTAGCAGACTCAAAATATTGACTCAATATAATTCCCTCAAGATCCTTTTTCAATCTTTCTTATCAAAGCTTACTTCCATAGCTTACTGGGCTCAGGCTCTTTTCCATTCCTCTTACCTACATGTGGCAAGCACTTTACTTTTCTGTTCAGCCATCCTTGGACTTATTTATAATAAAAGTTTTATCCCATTTTGGGAAGGCATTCTCTCCCTTAAACTATTTTGTCAGTGGCATGTATTTGCAGTTAACATTTAGCGCTGGAATTTCTTAACAGCCTGTAAGCATCTTCTCTGCAGCAGAATTTCCAGGTCACAGCCTGAACCAGCGGTTGAGCAGCAGGTAAGAAGGTGTGGCTAACCCAGGCAGCTCTGGTGTAAGCAATGCATGTGAGTGACTGGAAGGGCTAGAGTTTGGATGCATCCCTCCTCACCTTCATTAGTGGGTTAGCAGCTGAGGGAGCAGCATCTCTCTGGATAGAGGCTGCACCCCACTTGGGCTATTGTTGGTAATTAGAAAGGGTGAGCCAATTTCCCTTCTTTTTTACTTGCTATTGCTGTGGTGCTTGTTATCCTATTAGAAGGCACCTATCATCATCTCCTTTCACATCACATAATACTTTAAAAAAGAAGAAAAAAAAACCCACAACTTCTCTTTAGAAGATAAAGACTATACTACACTATATTTTTCTCTACCATATATATGCAGTTCAGTTGCCAAAGTTTATGATCATTTGTACAAAATCTTTATTTTTAAAATAGCTACAAGCCAATGCCCATCCATTTCTGTGCCATTCCTACCTGGATAAAATTTCAACAATATCCCGGAAGTAACTGAAATCTTTAAGGAATGGACTGTAGACACAAGATTCCTTACCAAAAACATTATACACACAGGATTCAGGGTTTTTTGTTTTCTTCAAATTGAATAATTCTAGATCATACCTTTTAGAAGTAGGGATGGATAACAGAATGGGAGATAAGGAGCTACTGAAAAGAAATATCAGGAGATACTCGATCAAGCCCAATTATCCTAACAATCTACAAATGAAAAGCAGAGAGAAGTACCAACTACAGCTGGTATTGTGGGGTTTTTTATATTGCTAAAAGCCAGAAAAAATAGACAGATGATGCATCATTAGAAATGTGACCTGCTCTTATACTGTATGTCCTCACAGTTGAAAACTGACTAATGGACTGACTGAATCCCAAGTATGGCTGTTCTTATAAGGAGTATTCAGTCCTCAAGAACTAAGAAGATTCACAACAGTTCAAAGCTGAAAAGAAAAAAGAACAACAAAAAAAATAACATGCAAAAATAACAGATTAAAAGAAAAACTATCAGAATTTTCCCTTTGGAGACTTAGAAAACTAAATAATACAGAAGCCTTTGATCTCTCTCCTTCCCTCTACATTTTTCATTCTTCCCTGCATACAATCTAATCCTTTTATTAATAATTACCTAGTACAGCAACAGTACAAAAATGGTAATTGAAGATGCAAGCGCTCTTTCCAGTTTGAAGCAAAGAAACTTGGGATCAAGAAATATATATAGAAAAATACTTTCTACTAGTTCTAGAAATTTCAGAAGTAAGCTAAGAATATTACTGTACAGATATACATATTTCTCAGAGAAGTCCAAATGGTCTTTCAGGTGCATTCAGAAGAATCTAAACAAACGAATATTTCTGGCTTTGGGAGCAATCACCACTGAGATTAAGATGTGATAGCTTCTTCAGGTGCTATGAAGAGGGAGTTCTACTGTTACCAAACTCAGCAAGAATGAATTAGTTTGGTCGTTCTTTTCAGAGATGCGAAAATATCAGTCCACAAAAATTTAAGCAAGCCTGTGAACTACTTTATGGAAGCAGTCACGTGAAAGCATCAGACAAAACACATGACAAATTAAGCATGCTAATGATAATTTCAGTTTAAATACTGATTTAGAAATTTACCTTCAGTACTCAGATTTGAATCATTTATTTTAAAATCCAGTTACATATGTGTTTGTTTTTCTTTTCATAAACACACAAAGCGCCACCATTTCTCATGAAAGATACCTTCTTTAAAGAAAATAATTAAAGGAGGTAAGATAATACAAATAATAAGTTTTTTGAGTTAAACGCTGACTATTTCTCTTTGCTATTCTTATGAGCATATGAGAATGCTATGAAGTTCCACCGTGTCCTCATACTTTCATTCACTTTTCCACGTTCGCATGGTGATGACATATATGCTTGGTAATTATAAGTAACATCTTGCACAAGTAGAAGGGTTTTCAAGCAAAGTTTTATATATTAGGTGGGTTTTTTTGGCAGGGAGGGTAAAGGAGGAGACAAAACAAGTCATTTTTGATAACAACACATCTATTTAAAACTGGATCTTAAGGGCATTTCCCCCACTCCCCACCATGCCAGTATTCTAGTGGGACAGAGTGAGAGGTGCAGAAACAGCTGAATTAAATGCATAAACCACATTACTATCTAAAGCTCTGATAACCTCTCCAGAACTTCCTGCCAGAAAGTTTATCACAACAGATTAAATATTTTCTACTGGGCATTATCTGACTCTTTCAAGTAACGCCATAATAATGAGAATATAAAAATAACACCAAACAAATACAAAACCACTTCTATGGTACTCTCCAGGATTCTAAGCACTAAGCAAATGCTGCTCATATTCATCATTAATTTGGGGAAAACAGACTTTGTTGGGCATTTAAAAAAAATTAACGTACAGCACACTACGAGAATTTACCTCAAAAGTTAAAAAGAAACAGGCAGAACAATCAGCTCATGAAGGAACTGAACCATCATATTTCCTGCATGCACACAGGTTCCCATGACTTTGAGAATGTCAAAGCAACAAACCTAGCACAGTGAGACTCTATTGCCTTCTCAATATTTCTGACAGCAAAATGCTCATAAACCCATACCTTACCTTTGATGCCATACGCATGAACAATGCATTTTGATCTTCTGCTGTTCTCATTTTCTCATTTTTTACTAAATCCTGGAGGCTCATACTGTCATCATCCTGAAAATATCTTACTCTTTTTTTATCTACATGAGTTGTGACCTGGAAACAAACAATGAAAATAAATATTAACCTAGTGAGAAAGATCAAGTATGAAATTCAGACCCCAATAACTTCAGCAAGTTTAAAGAATGAGGGATCGAGCTAAACGTATCTGAAACAACTGCACTTGCTGCTTCATTTGACCTAAGGAAAGGACAGTTTTCTGTTTTCTTCAGTTGTTTCAGTATGCCTAGGTAAAAATACTGCCTACAGCTCTTATATCCTCACGCTGACATAGCTTGCCACTCTGGAAAGATGCAGAGTAATTCACTAAAACAGCTGACCAGTTCATAAAGATGAAATATTCTAAGCAATAATTTCCATTATCTGTTTTTAAACTGTAGTTTTTAAAAAAAAACAAACAAGCAATTACAAACACTACTGAAAATTTCTATAAATGTGATAGCTCCGCCATCTTAGAGTGCACAAAGAAACAGCTTGTCCTTCAGAGCAGAACTAAGCTAAATACTGAAGAAGGATATGGTAGGATATGCTCATTAACCATATGCCAAAGGTGGCATCTTTCCAAGACAAAACCGACAGGAGGATTGCAAATAATTCCTAATCTCCTGTACATTTCACTCCTTCATAGCACTACTGCAAAATGATCTGTCTTACCAATCGAGTACATACTAGAAATATAGAGGTACTGAATGTTCCCCCAACCCCAAGATCAAAGTAATAGTTTACTGCTGGCATGCAAATATCCAAATTATAAAATGCTGCTCCAGCTTCCAAGATTCACACACCCCAAAAACTTTTCTGTTAAGGTTAGGTCATAACTTTTATTACCATCAGCAGCATTTTTTATCAGGAAAAAAGGGAAATTAGTCATGGAGGCTATCTTAGAAGTATTCAGCTCTGCTAAACTATGTAACTCTGTTACTATTTACTAACATTATGTAATATAAATTACTTAGCTAAGAGACTGTAAGAATCTGAAAAAGAGAAAAAAAGACACTTGATAGTACATTTAAATAAGCCTTAAAATGGTCCACAGGGAAATGTAAATCTGAAAATAATATATGCTTAATAAATACACACTCTATCACTTAATTACAATCATCATCTGAAGGGAACTTTTAACTACCTATTGACATTCTGATAAGACACTCACATTGACTATTGCACCATACAAGTGCATCTACAAAATCACTTTTGAATTATGCTCCTTAATACTCACTTCTATAAAACTTACCATCTGTCTCTTTCTCCGTCCTCCTTTAGGCTCCTGTGGTTCAGTTGATGCAGTCACAGGCCATGCCCTTCCACTCTGATCTGTTCTGACAAGGATCACTTGCTCATCTTCTTGATGGCTTGAGGCCTGTAACAGGTTTTAAAATATACTTTAAAACAGAGGATAAAGAACAGACAAAAAACAAAAGAAACACCTAATCCCACATTAAATAAACAATTTAAACCCTAAAGATTAAAGAACAAATTATTTTCTTGTTGTGTGTTTATTTTAATTATAAGAAGGTACTGTTACATTACACACACACAGTGAAAATGAACAGGATATTGAAAATGTGTCCAACAAGTCAAGTCCAGAGTAAGCATGTTTTTCTAAAAAGAATTAATCTTCTATTCTTGGTTCTTTCTCATAAAACCTCATTCCCAGAAGGAACACAATGCTTCTGAATACTTCAACAGAGAATATTAAATTAATTTACACAACCAACCCAATGGTCTACTCCCGAAAAACACCTGAAAAGCTTTGGCAATTTACCATTCTGCTGTGTTTTTTATGGATGGTATTGTTTTTGGTTTTTTTGTTTTGTTTTGTTTTTTTATTGAAGGGGTGAATGTTGTTTGTTTTATCTTGGGTTTTTATTTGTTGATTGGTTGGTTTGGGTTTTTTGGGGGAGTTGATTTTTTTTTTTTTAGTTTGTTCGTCCAAAATTTGGCAAACAAGCTAGCCAAAACATTGACTATTAATTCTGAATATATCCCATTAGATCAGACTTTCATTTCAAAGAATCACAGAGTGATAGAATGGTTTGGGTTGGAAGGGACCTTAAGGACCTAGGGAGGGAAGATTTAGATTGGATGTTAGGGGGAAGTTCTTTACAGAGAGAGTGGTGAGGTGCTGGAACAGGCTGCCCAGAGAGGTTGTGGATGCCCCATCCCTGGAGGTGTCCAAGGCCAGATTGGATGGGGCCCTGGGCAGCCTGGTCTAGTATTAAATGGGGAGGTTGGTGGCCCTGCATGTGGCAGGGGGGTTGGAGATTCGTGATCCTTGAGGTCCCTTGCAACCCTGGCCATTCTGTGACTCTGTGATCATCAAGTTCCAACCACCCTGCTGTGGGCAGGGCCACAAACCTCCATATCTAAGACTAGGCTGCTCAGGGCCCCATCCAACCTGGCCCTGACCACCTCCAAGGATGGGGCATCCACAACTTCTCTCAGCAGTCTGTTCCAGAACTTCACTGGAAAGAAGTTTACAGAGTGGTCCTTACCATCAGACATAGATATAGAAAGCTAAAACCAAAACTAGCGGTAATGTTGATTTGACTTTATCAGAACCCATGAAGCAAGATGCCAGCTGCTGGTTTCAGCTCAATCTGTCAGCCAGCAATAGGAAAATAGTGAAGTCTCTATCATTCATATGAACACAGAGGAGACTCCTTCATACCCTTGTAGAAATGCTTTGCCAGATAATGTAATTCCTTGTTACACTGGACATTTTCAGAACTATAACCCAGTACCAAACACCTGCATCAAGGACCTATTTACAAATGAGGTCAGAAAAGTTAATTCCCTGGACTCCAGATCTTCAGCACCTAATATTGTAGCAGACCCCAAGATCTATCAGTACAATTCTAGAGTCATAATGTGTTATGCTTCTGAGTATGCCCTAAACTGTTCCCATTTCACCAGAGATGGATAGCTTAATATCTTTTCCACAGCCAAGCCCAATTGGAAGGCCTGGACTAAGCACCTTTTCCTGAAGTTTTATCCCTAGTTGTCGTAGTTCATGTCAGCTGCTCATTAACAATCTGAAAGATACAGATTTCATTCAGAAAAAAAACCACATCCCTTTATGAAAATATTCTGAAAATAATTCAACTATGTGGAAGATTTAACTTCAGTGCAGCTCAAGAAGATTAAAAATTCACCTCTATGATTTCTCTACCCACCAAAGAAGGAAGGAAGGAGGAAGAAGAGACATGCAATATTTGTACAGGAGTAAAAAGACGACATGGAGGATTCATTTGGTGAGACTGAATTTATCAGCAAATCCGAAAAAGAAGATCTGTCACCTAACTCAATGACAAAGAATTCCAGTCCTCTAGACAAAATACCAAGGAGCTGAATGAATATATTTATTTCTCAAATGACTATTCAAATATTTGGCTGCACTTCAGCTACTGCAAACTCTGTTTCTAGGTATTTACAGCTGCAACTTACCCTACTGGAGTCAGCTTCCCAGAAGTAAGGGACAAGAGGACTAGATACTGTTTCACATCGTTCACTGGATGCACCCCTCAGTCTTACACCTTCAGCCACTGCTATAACCACAAAAACTGCCGTATCAATTCAAGAGGCCATCTTCCACCTCCAAGGCCCCCATTTAGGATGGAAGTCACCATTCTGACAGCTGAACTGCCTGATTCATGTCAGGAGCCAGCTTAACCTAGCACTCTCCAAAATTGGGACAACAGTACTTTCCCACCACATAGGGATGCTGAGTTCAAATAAAGACATAAATAGACATTTATACATTAAAATAAGAAGAGGAAAGGCAGACATTGTTCACCAGAAAAATAAGCACTTAACTTTCTGGGAAAAAAAAAAAAAAAGAATAAAAAATAAAAATGTGAGAGCTTCTTGATTACACTAGACAACAAAGATGTTTAGGTAACAGAGATGATGAAATTAGAGCAAAAAGGGGGACATCACTAAATCTGATGATATTAGGACAGCCTTTGTCAAGTTGGATAAGCAACCTTATTAATCTCAATTTGAAGCTATTTTCCACTAACCAACTGATGTGTCTACTTTACATGTGCCATTCCTCCCTAATGAAAACCTGTCCCAGAAACCCTGATCTAATCAGAAAGTTCTGGAGGTACTGAAGTATGCTGGTTCAAACAGCTTATATTTCATAGGAATAGGCACACAAAGGTAGAAGCTGTGGAGAAAAAAAACTGTCTAGATATACTAAACTTTCCACTTCTGTACCACCAAAGGCAGACCTCATTCTTTGGCAGTGCAAATCAAGATGTCCAATGCTGGCCTGGCTCAAATAAGGATGGAGAGGAGGAGCACTTTGCATACACCACTTTTTTAGAACAGGTGTTTTCTCTCTCCTGGGAAGGACCAGGGGAAAAGAGGTAATTAACTGCAACAGGGGAAAAAGGTTGTGCATCTCTAGACGAAAAACGGCAAGTGCAAGAAGATGAAGAAAGACTATAGAATGAGGGAAATAGGGCAGGATGTACTTCCAACTTAAATGGATGACAGATGTAAAAGGAGTGCTCTATGTATGACAAGCACGTAACCAGTACAAAGAAGCCAGATAAAGCCATCAGGGCAATAAATTTCAGCCAGTTCCATTTACACAACATAAGATAATGCTGAGGACAAACATTAAGGTGTAACACACACTCAAGTCGCACCTACAGGATTTGTCTGTCTTTTTTTTTGTTCAGAGAGCCCTGACACAGGGCACAGAGACTGACCATGACATCTTTAGATTTAATATTCCAGAGAACAGGACAAGGCACAAAAGACAGTAATCTTTAACTTCAGAAGTTTTTTTAAAAAAAGATAATAAAAAAGGTGAAGTGCTCCATCCAAGGGAAATTCAAAGGTGCGTATTATGAACGAGGATGAATCCAATACATCAAATGTGCTAGGTATGATTATTCTGAAGAGTAAAGCAGTTATTAGAGCTAAAGACACCTTTCAGAAGTCAAACTCCTGTCCAAATATAACTTTGAAAAATTTTAAATATAAATTGTAGAACTGTATTGTACCTTACAAAAAAAAAATGCAAGGCAAAAGTTAATTTGGAAGAGGCTCTCCGGAGATGCTGGCTGTTCCATAATCTAACAAGAGGAAATCGAGAAAGCTCTGCCTCCATATATGCAGGAACAGACATACAAATGCCTAAACAAAGGGAGTAAGCAGGGCAATCATCCGAGACAGCATCTGCTTAATTGGAACTGGGTTTCAGTATTAGCACTTAAGGAGAATAACATACATTTTAAGAGGCAGTGTATTGCAGGATTGAGAGCAGTACAAGCTAGGAAAAATAAACTTTTTTTTTTTTTTAATTACTGAGCAAACAAAAAGCTGTAGACGGTGTGAAACAAGTTGTCTGCACATCCTTACTAAGGGCTACACTGGAGTGGTACCAACACAATGTAACAAGGGAAAAACAAAGCTTGCCAATGTCTTCAATAAAGACAAACCACAACCACTACACATCAGCTCTTTGCTCACAGATAAAGTAGGTGCTGAACTAATTTGTTGTATAACCAGTTTATTCCTCTTACAGTCTATGGCCAATGGAAATGCCTTGAATCCATTATCTCTAATTGGTCTAAGGATTTCTCAGCATGCTGGACTACAGCTAGCTGTTTCTTCCATCTTCTGTCTCCTATTATTTTCAATTGTTTTCTCCATTTTCAACTGAACATCTTTTTCTGACTTCTCAGATTGTGATTACACACAATCATTTGAGTTTCCAGAAGGATGAGGCAGCCCTACTCAGGCTCAAGTCTGCCTTTATTTGTAACCATTTTTACGAGCAGAGCTCACCAGTGTATTCATTACTCCAAGTGCCCATTAAGCAAGTTTCAAAGCACCCTGGCTCCTACTCCTCATTTGTTGTGAATATCTGAACCGCCCACTTCAAAGGTAATACCTAATACATTGATAGATACAGCATTCTCCTAACAAGACACAGGTTTGCATCTCACAGCAAGAAGTTAAAACGGTCACAGGTCCATACAGCAGACCATAGTATAAAGCTTTGGTTTAGGTTCTTATCCATCTTTGATTTGGGTTCCTACAGAGAAGAACAAAAGAAAGGAAGATGAAGGGAAATAGCAGAACGAGGAAGTAAGAGCAAACTTCAGCCCTGTTAGAAATTCAGTGTTTCAGTAAACATAGTAATCAGCATCAATGATCAACTTCTAGAAGTATCAGATGAATGCTGAAAGATTAAAAAAAGGTTTTTGTTTTCTTTTTTCTTTTTTTTTTTTTCTTTTTTACGAGATCAAGAATAATTAGCACCTTGCATTTAACAAAGGAGAAAAAGCAGAAAATGTAATGCAGGCTGTAACACTGGGACAAAGTATCCAACAGAATAATATCTTTATTAGGTTCTGCTAGGTTTATATGTGAAGTGTGAGATGGAAAAAAAAAAAATAGGTCCTACTTCATAAGTGAAAACATTCATTGTTACAACAGGATTAGACACATAACTGCTAATTTATCTCTTTTTTAATCCAGTTAGTGACATCAGTTAGTAACATGTTATGTACAAATGCAATTTTGTCTTATAAATATAAAACTGTTTGCCCTTTAAATTCAATTTTTTGTTCTTGTATTCTGAAAAATGGTATTTTATCTAAACTGCTCATTGCTCAGAATAACAAACCTGACCCGCCTTGTTCATTTCCTCTTGATACTGAACGCCTCCAATCAACCCTGCATTCAACAGTTGTTCTATTTGCTCTCAGTACTTAGAGAATCTTTGAGATAAGGTGATCAGAATAACATCTCATGAACAGAATGAACAAGCATACAAACTAAAATCAAAATCAGAAGGCTTTGTATCACCAGCTTCTGGAATTAAGATTAGGACTTAGAAATGTGTACCCGACAGCAGTTTGCACTACGTCCTGTAATGAGAGCCTAACAAGGAAAACTGAAGAGATTAAGCCTAGGAAGAACAACATCAGATGTTAGCAAGCCATATAACCTTGCAAATATACTTCTAGTAAAAGGTCTGAAGATGCAGTTTGATATTTCAAATTGCTAGCTATATATAGTCTTGAAAACAGAGCGTAAGTGCCACTGCAGCATGGGATGTAGAAAAAGGAAATAAAAATAATAATGACTAGGCACATTGTTTCTATAGCAAGAACATCAGATATAGAAAACAAATACTCAGACCATAAAAAGAAAGGTCTTGCAGCATATTGATTCTTCAGGCCACAAATTTCTGTTTCATCTTATCAAAGACAGAAATGTAATATAAGACTCAGAATGCGATAATGTACTGAAACTAGCATGATATTTTATTTCATTTAGTTACTAATACAATTTCTCCTGTACTTTTTAAATACAAAATTCAATTTCCTGAAAATTACATTTAGGAAGTTAAGAAAGTTTGTCTTAATATGTTTTTGTAGTATAAAGAATTGTTTAACCTTCTGCAGCTGACATGAACAAGAGTTTTCAGGAAATACTCTCACCAGAAGCTGCATATACCTATTATTTTTTAAAAGTGCACTCTAATGCTGTTAAAGTTCTTCTGCAAATATATCCTACTTTATTATTCTTTAATCTAGTTATAACTATTCAGCACGCTGTGTGAAGAAAAGCTTTTGCTGAAGATCCTGCACAGGAGATTCATGTGTGATGGAACAGCAGCAATTAGAAATTAAAATGCACTGAGAACATTTGAGATGCAGCTGGCCAAAATCTATTTGTTACTGTATCCCCACATTATCTGAATCTCCAAATGAAATCACAGACTTTTACTGTATATTTAGCAAGGGTCATTAGACACCAACATCCTAATTCTCACACACCTGTTTAACTGTATTCTTCAAAGAGTTTTAAGTAATTTTTAAATGATCCTCTATCTACATAAGTCAAAGAGATTTACTACAAGTGAATTTAACTCCTACACTGGATATGGCATAATGAAAGGCCATTCAATTCCATAAAATTAAAATATGTTATAGGTAAGCTTTGATAAACAAATATTTTTACTGCAGAAAAATGAATCACTTTTTATATCCTCTATTCTCAAACATGAAATTGAACACAATGGCACACCTGCAATTTTGAATGTGAATTTTAAGAGCTTGGAGCATTGTTGTTTCATTTTTCTAAACATCACATCTGAAGTACTGACTGTATTTCACTTCTCCTTCACGTCTTGTTCACTCTTATTAACTGCTGCTTAAGTATTATATTCATAAAACTACACTACACATTCTTGATACTATAAAGATTTTCACTCCAAGATAAAAGCAGCTAAATTAAGAAGCATCTTTTCCTTCCCTTGTAACATTCCTTCCATCTGTGAGATGTGTAATGGGTTGGAGAGTGTTATCATTGCCTGGAGGCAACAGGTAGCCTAGAAAAAAAATGTCTCCCTCAAAGCAGTACAATGTTAGTCAGACACACACAGTAAAGTGAAATACAATGCCTGCCACAACTGAAGATGATTACTCTAGGGATACCTGGCCCAACAGTCTTCATAGAAGCACCACACATGCTTCATCAGAAAAAAAAAAAAAGCAGATTTTGAGGTTTTTTGCTCTATATTGTAGAAAATATAAATCAAATGTTTTACTCCTTATAGCTTAAATATAGTCATTGAATGAATCATATCAGACTGAAGGCAGCTGCGTTTTCACAGAAAACTGTCATTCAAATGAAGATTGACTATGCTGTAGTCATTCATGTTTTCCTTACAATTTATCTCAAGTGCGTAATAGAAAAGTTAGTATTTGCTTTTCTGCTTTTCAGAACCTCACTCTCACCTTTTAAATACTCTCTGATAGTATATATTCTACCATGCCATTTTGCTTGAAGAACCACCTTTTACTTTTCACTCAATTTTGTATTCCTTTTTGTATTATAAACACAATTCATCATTATTAAAAACTGTCTCTAGCAATCACCCAGCAGAGATTACTTTCTGTTTCCTGCATACTGATTAAGTGCTATGGAACCCAATAACAGGTTTAGGGCTCAGAAGGGGTCTTTTCGTTCATTTGAAATTTCCTTAAAAGGCATAGCTATTTTCAACTCCAAGTACAAGATGTATAGAAGATTTTTATAAGATGCAAACACACTTCCTTCATCCACCACCATGAAAAGAATCCTAGATTTACCTAAATTTGTATTGTGTCAACGTATTTTCTGATTAAAAAACACAAACACAATTAAGCAAATTTTTAGCAACACAAAAGCAGAAAATTTTTCATTGAGCTGATTTGACTAACTCTTATGCAGGGACGACACTAAAGCAAGTGTGAAAAAATAGAAGTTACTTTTAAATACGGAAGCCTTCACAATTTTCTGCTGTCTTTACATTCAGTAAGCACTCATTGTCCTCATCTATCCTAAAGCAGAAACACTATGGCACAGCAGTCTTCTTTTACAGTTTCAGTAGGGTTTAAATGGCCATAAAGAACTAGACACAGGAATTTGAACCTAAGCACCATTAATTCCATCTAAAATTAAAATGAAGGTTAGTCCAAATGCTATTTTGGCATATTCACGCAGTTTGTTGCTGGTTTTTCAGTTTGTTTGTTTGTTTTAATTTCCGTTGACTCTGAAGGTTGTGCTGAAATGTAAAGACAAAACAAGCTACATTTTTAATTCACCTTTTAAGAAAGGTCATTGCTTATGCATCCATTGTTGCTGCATATATGCAGTCCAAATCTAGTGCAGTCCAATGTCTCTCTGACTGGAGCTGACAACACAAAGCCAGCCATGCATTTTGCCATTAGTGCACGTAGTCACAGTCTTGCCATTTATGTCACATGCAGTCTCTATCCCAGGAAAACTACAGAATCATAGAATCACCAACAGAGGGAAAGACCTCTAAGACCATCCAGTCCAATCGTTCACCTACCACAAATATTTCCCCACTAAATCATGTCCCTCAGTACAACATCTAAATGTCTGTCAAACACTTCCAAGGGACAGTGACTCCACCACTTCCCTGGGCAGCTCATTCCAGCACCTGACCACTCTTTTGTAAAAGAAATTTTTCCTGTTATCCAACATGAACCTCCTCTGGCACAACTTGAAGCCATTCCCTCTAGACCAGGCTCCAGTTATGTGGGAGAAGAGGCTGATCCACCTTGCCTCTCCTCCTTTCAGGTAGTTGTAGAGAGCGCTAAAAGTCTCCCCCAAGTCCTCTCATCTCCAGACTAAACAATGTCAGTTCCCTCAGCCACCCCCCATTAAGATTTGCACTCTTGACCCCCCACCAGCTTCATTGCCCTTCTCTGGAAACACTTCATGGCCTCTTTGTCTTTCTTGTAGTAAGGGACCCAAAACTGAACACAGTAATCAAGGTACGACCTCACCAGAGTTGATGGTCACTTTCCTGCTCCTGCTGGCAGCGCTATTTCTGATACAAGTCAGGATGCCATTGGCCTTCTTGACCACTTGGACAGACTGCTGGCTCACGTTCAGCCTAGTGTCAACCAACACCTCCAGCTCCGTTTCTTCTATACAGTCTTCCTGCCACTCTGCCCCAAGCCTGTAGTGTTGCCTGGGGATGTTGTGGAGCTGTCACTCAATCTTGCTGAACTTCATCCCACTGGTCCAGCCTGTCCAGATCCCTCTGTAAGACTTTCCTACCCCCAGGCAGATCAACGCTTTCTGCCAACTTGGTGTCATCTGCAAACTTACTGAGGGTGCACTCAATGCCTTCATCCAGACCATCAATAAAGATACTGAAGAGGACAGGTCCCAGTACCAACCCCTGGGGAGCACCATTCATGACCAGTCACCAGCTGGATTTAACTCCATTCACCACTTTATGAGCCTGGCCATCCAGCCAGTTCTTAACCCAGTAAAGACTGCCCCTGTCCAACCCACAGGCTTTCAGCTTCTCCAGAAAAATACTGTGGGAGACAGCGTCAAAGGATTTGCTGATGTCTAGGTAGCCTAGTCAACAGCCTTTCCCTCATCCAATAGTTGGGTCATCTGGCTGTAAGAGATCAGGTTGGTCAAGCAGCATCTGACCTTTGTGAACCCATGCTGGCTGGACCTCATCCCCTGGTTGTCCCCCACATGCCATGGAATATTCCTCAACATGATCTATTCCATAACCTTCCCTGGCACCAAGGTCAGGCTGACAGGGCTGCAGTACCCCAGATCCTCCTTATGACCCTTCTTGTAGATGGGAGACACATTGACAAGACTCCAGTTCTGAGACCTCTGTGGTTGACCAGGAACTCTGATAGACGGTGGAAAGCAGCTTGGCAATCATTTTTCTTTTCTTTTTTACCCCAGAGGCCAGGTCAAGTTCAAGCTTGGCTTTTGCCTTTAATTTTCTCCCTGTCTATCCTAACTCCTTATTTGTATTCTCCCTGAGTTGCCTGTCCCTTCTTCCACAGGAAGTTAATCCTATTCACTGAAAGTCAGGCTTGTTCAGTGTTTAGAGTGCTTAACCTTGGGCTGCTATTCTGATCTAATTTCCTATTTCAAACTAGAAAAAATAGCATCATAATGTTTACTTAATGTTCTAATACAGAAAACAATCTGTAGAGCAGTTAGGGATACCAGACACTGACATATTCAGAGGTGTGAGGAGAACACACTCTAATAAATCCACCTTTTAGTACTAATCATTTTCTTGTCTAGCCTGGTGTTCTGTTTCACGGCCTTGTTTCTGAGGTGCTTTGCTAACTGACAGCAGCCTGATACACAGTGGTGTTCTCTTGGAGTCTTCCTGCTTACCGTAGCACAGAAAACTTTTGTCATTTTTATGGCATATTCAGCTATCAAGCTTGATAAGAACAATGCTTAGCCCTCCTGACACCACTAACTCCAAAAACACTTATGATAGCATACTAGTTCAGAGGGTACTGAAAATAATTCATCCTCAAATTAGGCTTCTGATATGGATGTGGATACGTATTTAGATATGAACTTCCCCTGGTGCAACTTAAAGCCATTCCCTCTCATCCTATCACTGCTACATGATGCTTCCTCTTCTTCAGACTAAACAATCCCAGTTCCATCAGCTGCTCCCCGTAAGAACTGTGCTCCAGATCCAGCACAGTTTCTCTGCCCTTCTCTGGACACACTCCAAGGCCTCAATGTCTTTCTTGTAGTAAACTGTAATTTCTTGATCACTTTAAAATAGTCAATAAAGAACCAGCATCACTTCAAAAGAATTGATCCTGTCCTCTGCACAAACCCCAGTCACCCATGCTACCCCTTATGCTAGTATGAGTCTACTTTCTTCACATGATAAAATGAATTGGAAATTGAGCCATTTGCAATTAATTGCAAAGAAAGAAAGAAAAAGATTAGCTACAGAGATGCATTCAGAATTACCTTCACTGCTTTCAGAATTATCTCCCGAATTCCCCAACAGAAATAAAAATAAGGAAAGCCAGGTTTTGGGACCTTTCAGCACAATACTGGCAACATTACTTCAAGGAACCACAGACCTGCCTGAAACAAAATTCTTTGTGTTTGTTATTGGTAGTAGGCAAATACATCAAACTTCAGGATTGCTGGGGCATTCTTTTGGAAAACTATTCCTATGGAAACTGTTTCAGGTATTTAATTTGGAATATAGATGTCTAAATTGGTTGAGACCATCACTTGAATGGTCAATGCTACAGATAGACTAATTCAGATACTACTGAATATATTTTCAGCTTCTTGCTACAAGATGGTTTCTGAACCTGTGAGTTGTTTATACACTGACGATTTGCAGGCCCGATACATTCTGCTTATGTCCCAAAACTTCAAAATCAATTTGAGCTATGCAACTGGAAAGATTAGCTTGGCAACTTGGATAGGACTTAGGACTAAGCAACTATTAGCTTTGCAAGACTGCTCACACTTAAAAAACGTCTAATATAAGTTAGCAATAGCCAAGAAACAAGCACTACCATGGCATATTCATAAAGACACAGTAAGGCTTTAGAATGTTACAGAAGACACCCACTCTCTGGAAAGCAAGCCCTGGCAATAATTAAATCCACAGTGACTTCATGTAAACAGCACCATTTTCACAGAGGCTGGAAGAGTCTGCCAATTTACAAGCCTAAGAAGCTGAGCAACATTTCAGCAGGTTGTAATGTGGCTGGCCCTCTTCAAGCAAGATGCATTTCAAGAGCTAACCATTAGCAGGATTACAGACACCAGCCCTGATGTATCTGTGAGGGACCACTCCCAGTGGCAAATCCTGGAAAGACAACAACAGTAGGACTGCCAGCAGTCCTGACTCTCACAAAGTAAAGATAATTTCTGCAAGATAGATAGGCTAACAAAAATATCACTGAGGTGAAGAGACCCAAAAACCAAGCACATACATAATGGAATTATTTAAGATGCTGATCCTGGGCTTCAGAGAAAGCCAACATGGAAAGCACAAGGGTAAACATTTTGCATCTTAGAGGCTTCAGAAAGGAAAGAGTCCTGTTTCTAAATCCCTAAGTCCACAGAAGCTTGTAGCAATCACAACATTATGGTGGTGCTTCAGGAGGTTTTGAGAGGGGAGCAGGGGAGACAGGAGGCAAAGTGTTCTGTTTTTTTCCCCTAATGTTTAAAGGAATACAAGACAAACAGTGAATGTGCCTTCTAAGTCCCTAGACCCAACTGAAGAATATGTCACAAGAGTGCAAAACTGAAGATAGTCACACAAAAGATGTAAGAAAAATCATATAGAACTGAGTAGTTCAGTGTGAAGATCACTGAGTCCAAATCATAACTATCTTATAGCAATAATTCATGAACAGAAACAACTAAGTCAATAGCTTTGAGGTTTTTAGGAAGCAAGCTTGAGTTTGCAGCCTAGCAAAATCTGTAATATGCCCTTCTTAGTAAGATCCCTCCTGGACTACTCATGAATGTTTCAGATGCCAATCCAAGACTTACTAGAACCCAAATCATGCCTAATCAGAAGGATGCAAACCTGTTCTTTTTCAAAAGTTTATCTTCCTGAATTCCCAAACTCTCATTTTTCTGAACTTAGTGCTTTAAAATATGCAGAGGAATCCCCACATTGCAGAGCAATCTATCACTTGGTAAAAGCAAGATCTATGAGATCAATTGCTAAATATGTTTTCACTTATTTTTTTTTAAATGACTTTTCCCTTCAGAAAATCCATTTAGTATTAACATTTTGTATTTCTGCAATGACCACATGTTGTTAACTTTAAAAATCCTTAAATTAAAAATTAAGATAAAAATCGGACTATGATTAATACTTAAGGGTGCTCAAAATTGTTAGTCTTAAGAATTTCCAAGTTCACCTGCACAGAGCTTTTGAATTCTTAATTCTTGTAAATTCAAGGCCTGAGATTTATTACTTTGAATGTCATGACGTAAAGGCCACACATTAACTTCCATTTCAGTCCTTCTTCTAGTGACAGGCAAAATACTAATAAATGTGAAAGGTCTCAGATGACCTCTTCTTGAAAAAATACTCAAATTCTGCTGACAAAATGTGCATGATTTTTCACTGTGGAACAGGGGTCAAACTGGACCAGAACATCACAGGTTTCCCTAAAAATCTTCTCTCCATTATGAGGACAAAGTCTACAAATGAAGGTACAGACCCTTCTTGCAAGCTACACTTTCTCATTTTCCTATGTGTATTTCATGTTCTCTCTGATATATCTGCTACTTGCATTATATCACATTAGCATTAAGAAAAAAAAGAATATTTTCCCCTTACCTCTCGGCGAGACTTCCCTGGGATCTGCTTCTGAGTCTCCTTTAACTTGCGTGCATTATCAAGTTCTGCTTGAAGTTTTGAAGCCAATTCCTTCAAACAAGGTGGTAGTACTGAATTAGTTTAACCATTCTGAACTTATAGAAACCTATCAGAAGTAGCTATTCGTTTCGTTTATTTACATTTCATTCTATTTTTTAAAACTCCAATGACACAAAAAGACCACAGAAAGTGTCAATATAATTCACACAACTCTTTACTGGAAATAAAATACAAATATTTGTTCAGACAAGATGTACTTAAAGAAATACATATTGAAATAAAAACACCTGAAAAACTGTTTTTTTTTTTTTTGTTTAAAAACTAATTCAGAGTGAGTATGCAGAAAAAAATGCATATTTAAAGTGACAGCAAAATTGCAATGTCATCTTCTGCTACATGATCTTCAGAAAAAAAAAAATTATCATAATTAAAGAATCACTCTCTTCCCACACACTCGTATGCTTATTCAAAATATTCTTTATCCTGTTGCTGTCAGGCTAAGAGAAGCAAGCCATGCTTGTGTCCAAACTTCCATTTGAACAACACTACTGAAGGACCACATATAAAACATCTGAGTCACTGATACTAATCCCTCACAATCCTATAACACAGCTACATTAATTCAGAAGCACTTTTTTTTTTTTATCTATGTATTTCTGTTACAGAAATATCCTATTCAAATGAAATATTCTAGTTAAGTTACACTTAAAAGTAGTATCTGATCTTACATGACCAGATTTCAGAGAACTTCCCATTTGCTCAGAAAATACACTTCCATTGTTCATACGGCTCTTTAAGACTAAAGCACTGTGTTCAAAATTGCAGTAAATTGTCATCATTTTTCAAAAACATTACCATGTTTCCCATGAGCTCAGCTTTCACAATCCTGGCTCCCAGTTTGTTCATATCATCTTCACTAAGGACCCGAGGCGGCTCATCCTCTGATGGATGCCTGTAAAATATCATCAGCACTAAACCTACACAAAAACAATACTGAATTCACCTGTGTAATTATTATATACCTACTGCATTAGCACATGCACTCTTACTGTCAAAAATAATAACAACATTGTATGGAAACATTCCTGCAGTCAGAAGTTGTCATTGTTATAATGATTCTCTTTTTAAAGAACACTACCACTATTATTGCTTCTACAACCAAAAAGCTTAAGGAAATTTCATGAGATATGTTTCCTTTTACTTCTGAGTTTGTTAAAATGAAAAGCACTATCCAATGAACACTTTCCCAACATAAAAATCAGTCAAGAGCCAGCACTAGGTATAAGACAAAAAAAAGCAAAGGAAATAGCAGTAAAAAGAGTAACTTAAACCCACTTTGTAGCCATCCTTTCTGTCTTTGGTTACGCACCCATTTCCCAGTTTTCCTGTGGCCTTCCATCTCTTGAAGACTATTTCTGTGCTCATATTTATCTGCTCACAGCACCATCTCTGTTTATAACAATGCTGTGGCTTGAACTGCCTGCCAGGACAGCGATTCCACCACCTCCCTGGGCAGCCCAGTCCAGTGCCTGACCATTCTGAAAGAAAAAGTTTTTCCTTATGTCTAAATTTGTCTAATTTGTAAAATATGACATGCTCCCAGGGAAGCTGCTGATACAAGCTTCTTGGGATAATAAAGAACATCCCAAAGAATAACTGTAAAAAGCCATCAAACAAGTTTCACTTTTTTTTCCTCAAATCCTAAAACAGACTTCAAACAACGAACTCTGAATACAAAAGAGCTAATAAAAGTGACATTAAAATCCAGAAATTATATTGGTCCCTGCTATTAAAAAGGAAGACTGAATTCACTCACAAATCAATACAGTTAAATCCCACAGGAATTGAAGAATGGGAGGATGGCATGATTTTGAAACACGATTTTTACCCCTGCAAAATTACCCATTACTTTTATCTTTGCCTTGAAGATGTCCAATCCAAAACCCAAAAAGTCAACAAAACTCAAAAGGCAGCAAAAATATTGACACTAACTTCACCAGAAACAGAACCTTCCCAGATGAAGTTCTCAATTCCCCCTAAACCTCAAAACAAGGCAGAGCACTTGAGCAAAGGGAGGGAGAGATGGCTATCAATTCACGCAGCTTTTTGGAGCAGTGTCAGTAACTGCCTGCTGTAGGGAGCCTGCTTTGCAGGGGGGTTGAACTCGATGATGTCCAGAGGTCCCTTCCAACCTCTGCAGTTCTGTGACTCTGAATCAATCCCTTAAAACTTTTGGAGACTGATGGCATTGTTTTGCTGTTTTCTTTCTTTTTATTATTTTGTCTCAGATTAAACTCTGAAGCAGTCATATAATTAAGTGTGATGTCCTGCAAACACTCTCTGGATGGACTTTTCCTCTGGAGAGACGCCCTGGACATCTAATCAGCACTTTTAATTAACCTGTGTCATAAATGTCCAAAACACTTTGATTTATAGATTGAAGAAGCTCTCCCCATGTTTTAGAAGTGATAAAATCTAAAAGGTACATTGTCAGTGTGAGAGAAGAGGAATTGAACTAGCAACACCTATTAATTCAAGGCTTCATTTCAGTGAAGGTTTACTTTTAGTGACTGAACAACATTTAAAACATACACGTAACACAAGCCTTAAAACTTTAGGAAGAAAAGAAAGCAGCAGCTATAAATCATGCCCCAAATTAACTACCTCAAACACCCAACCCCAAAAAGCTGCAAGAGCCAGAATAAACAAGTTATCACTGAGGGGAACAGGAAGACATGTCATGTTCTGTTTCAAACACAGCAATGAGACACACACACGGAGTTGAGAGTCAGTTTAAAAGAGCTTGGAAATAAACCAATAAGCAAAGGCTACTTAGGTCTGGAAAACCATATAATCTTCACTCTACTGATAAATCAGCTCAGTAATCAAATTGGTTAAGAAATAGAATTATAATAATAATATAATATTATAATAATAATATAAAAGACAATGCACAATTGGGTTTCAGAGTACTAAAACAGAAAACATGCAAAATAAAGTATCAGCTAAATAGCTTCCATGCTTAATTCTGTTCTGAGAGGGAGAGAAAAGAATTACATCAAGTTATCTGTTCCACCATTACAATTTAATTCAATGTACTGGAATAAGCAAACCACTTCTGCACACAATCTAGTTTTCCCAAATTTGTGGTTCTGTCCAGATACAGTCAGCCTTGTGCTTGCTACATGTGCTAAAACCAAAAAGTAAAAGATGCAGCTTTTGCAGTTGTCATACAAAAAAGTGATTTGCCATCATCTAACAAAAAAAAAGAAAAAAAAAATACAATTGTAAAGCAGTAGTTGCTTGTTCTAAGATAACAATCTGAAAGTGCTTTTGGTGCCCAGTGCTAGGGCACACAAACTGCTTATGACAGAACGGCAAACTACTCCTGCCACAATATACATTCATGCTTTAAGAAAAGAAGTCAACATCATTTTTACCCCTGTTATGAAAGGAAATGTACGTTTCATTAGCTCCATTCAAAGCAGAAAATATAGTAAGTAAAAATTTGGAAGAACCACACAATCTGTGCAATACAAAGAACTGTGTAGACTCAGCCACTTGCCTTTGGTTAGTCACACAGTATTGGTTTAATGTACAATTTACCTTTGCAAACACACCACAGGGTTTCTACAAGTACTACGTGTAGGAACAGCTGTACGTTAAATAAAGAATTGTAAGGTATTGTCTTGTTACTAGAATACATCATTAAAACATTAAAAGTGAATTCATAACCTCACTGTAAAAATTTTTAATGCAAATAACTGACAGGAGCATTTGAGAAACAAGGAATTATACCTGAGAACATTTCATCAAATGCTGTTCCTGACTAAACCCTGTCACCTCACATACGCAGGTGAACAATCTCTTGCCCAACTTCCCCAAGCAGTCAGACTCTATGTACCTGCATAAAACTACCCCAATTGTAGAACACTCTGCACATGTTTACCTCCTACCAGGAAGATCCAAAGGAAACCTTCACAGTAATTCCCACACTAGTTATATCACTGGAAGAACAAACAAGCTGGTAATGATGGAGAACAAGTAGGTTTAAGAAGAGAAACAGCTCAATTTTCTGCAACTCATTTTTCTACCCTCTCCTTACTACTTCCCACTGCCTTTTAGTAAAGCAAGTCAGTCAAACTGAAATTTCCATCACATACTGCCTTGCATCTCCCTTCCCATTCCTTTTCATCTTACCTCATTTTTACAGAAAATACACCTTTCTAATCAATATCTTCTGCTATTTTTCACGTGCTATTACTTTAGCTTATGAGTCAATCTTACAGGAGGCAAACCTATCCCTTGTTTTAATAATTACTTCAGTTTTCAGTTCACATTTTTGACACTGAAGTTTGTCTTTGCTAAATTAATGAAATATGGTTTTGCTTGGTAGAGAGGGCATGTTAATAGGACAATTTTACTGTAGTATGAACTAACATTATAAAGAAGCAGCAAAATAATCTGTAACTGGCAATTCTCAAATATGCCAAGGAAACAGGGGAAACAGAGGTGCTCATTAATTCCCAGGCCCATTTTGGCTGTGCCTAGCTGGGAGACAAGTGGACAAGTGCCCACATAATTAAAGAGATCTGACATGAACAGCTTGCATACTATTATAATAAAGACAACATTTTAGCTATTCTTTGACATGAACAATACAGAGAAACCAAAGGCAAGAAAAGGTGCTTGTAAAATACCTGGAACATGATGTTATACTGTCAGACGACATTTGTTGCTTCCCAGGGATACTGGTTGAGTACTCCTGTCGTGATTTCTCCTTTTCAAAACTTTGAGTTCTTTCACTATGATTTTTTGCTGCAGTATCCAATGACTTCTGATCAGACACTGATCTTTCGTTGTTTTCTTGTGTGTGCGTTTTGTTCCACAATGGAGTATCCTCACTAGGTTTTTGGAAACGACTGCTTAAAGAGCTATGAAGAGGTGGTTTTGAAGAAGATCCCTGTGACCTGTAATCCCCAGATGCACTGTAAGATGACAAGTCATCTTCAGAGGGTTTCAGAAATTTGTGTTTTATGTCACTTAGAGACACATTCTTTTCTTTACTTCGTTTTTCATCCAAGTGTTTTTCTACTTTGGAGCTATAGCCTCTCAATTCCGAGTCTCTACTGCTGTGTCCACGTTCTTGGTCTGCTCTTGTTCCATCTCTATTATAACCTCTGTCTTCTTGTGTCCATCCTTTGCCATACTTCTCCCTTGTGTGTCCCCCAGACATGTTTCTACCATCTTCATGTCGTGTCTCATCTTTCATACAATGTTCCTTCTTATCATTTTCTGAGTAGTCATGTTTTTTCCATCTACCACTTCTATAATCATTTTCCTTCTTGGGTGCAACTTTTTCAGCTTCTTCTAACCGTGACTGAAATGCCTCCATTGACTACAAGAAAGAACAAAAAAAGGTCATACTGCTTTTAAGTTCATGGAGTATTGTAAAGCTCCCCAAGAAATATTACAAAAAAGGCATCATTCTGTGAAAATGTATCAGTGTGCAGAACCGTGAGCCATGGAGGGGGAAGGAAGATCAATTCAAACAAAAAGTAGGAATTAATAATTTAGAGTCTAAAGTGCTCCACAGGGAAGGCATTCTGATCCCTTATCTTGGACTGTTTCTAATTTTCATCCAGTGGCTGTACTGTAAAGCACTGAACACTCTTGGGAACAGGAAGCACAGTTTCAGAACTGTTTCCTCCAGCTAACTCAGCAATTAGGAGCTTGAGCTGGGAAGAAAGGTTTCTTCTTACCTGCTCATGAACTTTATATTTATACTCACTGGATGTTCAGCTTTTACAGAACCAGCGGATGTTCCCACTAAACTATTTTATCATCCAGCTGAATTCTTACAAACGCAGGAGAGAAAGCTCAAAATCAAAATCCTATCCATTAGCCAATAATACAAAATGTGAACTGTTCCTTTTCTTTCATTTGAGCAGAGTTAAATGCCTCTAATTACATATTTCATAGAATGGCTTGGGGTGGAAGGGATCTTAAAGATCATCTAGTTTTTACTCAAAACACTACACAGAATCATAGAATCAGAGAATAGCTCAGGTTGGAAAAGACCTTAAAGATCATCAAGTCCAACCACAACCTAACCATACTACCCTAACTCTAACAACACTCTGCTAAATCATGTCCCTGAGCTCCACGTCCAAATGGATTTTAAACACATCCAGGGATGGTGACTCAACCACCTCCCTGGGGAGCCTATTCCAGTGCTTCACAACCCTTTCTCTAAAGATGTTTTTCCTGATATCCAACCTAAACTTACCTTGGTGCAACTTGAGGCCATTTCCCTTGTCCTGTCATCTGTCACCAGTGAGAAAAGGCCAACCCCGCTCTCTCTGTAAGCACCTTTCAGGTATTGGAAGAGAGCAGTAAGGCCTCCCCTCAGCCTCCTTTTCCCCAGATTAAATAGCCCTAGCTCCTTCAATCTCACAGACCATATTCTCCAAGTCCTTCACAAGCCTTGTTGCCTTTCTTTGGACCTGATCCAGCACTTCAATGTCCTTTCTGTACTGAGGTGCCCAAAACTGAACACAGCGCTCAAGGTGAGGTCTCACCAGTGCTGAGTACAGGGGCAGGATGACTTCCCTCGTCCTGCTCACCACACCATTCCTGATACAAGCCAGGATGCCATTGGCTTTCTTGGCCACCTGGGCACACTGCTGGCTCATATTCAGCCAAATGCCCACCAGTACACCAATGTCCCTTTCCACCAGGCAGCTTTCCAGCCACTCCTCCCCAAGCCTGTAGGGTTGCCTGCGGTTGTTATGGCCAAAATGCAGGACCCAATACTTGGCCCTATTGAAACTCAGACAGTTAACCTTAGCCCCTCAATCCAGTCTATCCAGGTCCCTCCGTAGTGCCTTTCTCCCCTCTGGCAGATCAACACTCCCTCCCAACTTGGTGTCGTCTGCAAACTTACTGAGGGTGCACTCAATCCCCTCATCAAGATCATTAATAAAGATGTTAAATAGAAGCAGCCTCAGTACTGAGCCCTGGAGGACACCGCTCGTGACCAGCTGCCAACTGGATTTAACTCCACTGACCAAAACTCTTTGGGCCCAGCCATCCAGCCAGTGTTTCACCCAGCAGAGCATACGCCCATCCAGACCATGGGCAGCCAGCTTCTCCACGAGAATGTTGTGGGGGACAGTGTCAAAGGCTTTACTGAAGTCCTGTACATACTGAGGCATACCAGGCCAAGATCTCTTTCAATCACTACCCTGTACCACAGCAGCTAGTGTGTGTGTGTGCGTTTGAATCCTAGTTTCTTGGAAAGAATATTATTTTTAAGAGTCTTTTAAAATCACTGGCACCAACTAATTTCCAACAGTGCTGACCTTGCTGGTTTCACCATTCAGGAGTGACAAGACAACAGTATGAACTCACAGTGTCTTATTCAAGATTTACACAACCAAACCAACAAAAAGAAAAAAACCAATATACACACCCCACACACAAAACTCAAAACTATAAAACTAATCAGCCAAGATTAAATACTAACATCCCACACATCTGACTAGTGCTTTTAAAGACAATATTACTATATCTAGAAGCCTTGAAGAGCAATCTAGCTCTTCAAGATCTAGCTGTAGGTGTCCCTGTTCACTGCAGGGGAGCTGGAGTAAATCAACTCTAAAGGTCCCTTCCAACTCAAAATGACACTGTGATTCTATGATTCTAATATTGTTATGGCAGACTTAATAAAGCAGTCTTTAAAAATAATTTTTAAACACTTCCAAAACGTACAGCTTTCTCAATACATGGGGACAAGTGGCCAGAACATTCACATCTGGTAAAACCTGACACAGTTTTCCAAATTACCTTTGAATTATTATTATCCACAAACTGTATGCGCAGGAAAGAAATTTATTTTCTAATAACTATCACAATTTTGAAAGCACTCAGGTACTTTGTAACTGGGATCATTTGATCAACAATGCTGAAGGAAATTATTTCAGTATATTGAATCCTATAGCAAATCTAAATAATATTTAACAAAAAAGATATTAAATGAATTTGGATAGCATAAAATTCTTCATCACTGCAGAGAAGCTTAAGAGGCTGCCTTTTCCTGCTTCTTTCCTACTGCTTCTTTCTGACACTGCACATTATTTGTGCTTTTATGTGAAAAGTAACCTTTTCCAAGCACCTATAAAAAAATACTGTATTTATATTATAATTACTATTAAAAAAAAGAATTGAAGATCCTTACCCCGTATCTTTCAGCTACAATTTCCTCAATATTCCGTTTCTCTCTCTCAGCCTGCTCCTTCATTCTTTGATATGATTTTCGTAACCAACTTAAACCAGCATCTTCTATCACCGTAACTAAAATAGAAAACAATGAGAAATCATAATTTTGTATTTCAGTAGTTACTCCTATTTAAAACTTGCTCTATATGTGACATTAAACCTTCACCTGAAGTTAACGTAAAAACTGGTGGGATGCAGAAGAAAAACAGAAGGAATCTAATAATGCAATTACACATTTTTATAAGTTCAGTCGAGTGTCCCTCAGTCATACTATTGATTAAATTTAAGCTTCTCTATTTTGTCACTGAACACAATATAAAACTTCCAAGACAGGAGCAGCACACAAAAAGCTGTGAGATTTTTCTAAATGAACTTAAAGAACCTTCTTATTGTTTTCACCTTCTATGTCTGTTCTTTGGCGCACCCATTCAATACAAACAAGTGCATTTCCCTTCTCAGAAAACTGATGAGTAACCCACTGCTTTTCCTTTGAGAAGTTAGCATGAGGTCTTAACACTCAGGACATACCCACCAATGCCTGCCGCCCTTCATCCAGCACTGATGTCTGCTACTCCTATGAGCATGCATGAGGCTAATGGTTTGTAGGACAGACAGTCCAAGGGAAAGGTTCCCAAACAGAAATGTAAGGGATCTGAGTGTTCCCCGTTGACAGAATACAAGGGCCATTTTTACCACATGATAAATGTTTCATGACATTACGAAAAACGCTTTTGCTAGAAACAGATGAGATAACCCCAGGGTAAGGAAAGAAACAAAAAGGTTACAGAAATAATATTTTTCACAAATTGCATCCGTAATGCTCTTCATTTTAATGTGACTCAGACTTCTGTAGTTGAGCATTTTAAAACTATAATTTGTGTAATGGAATGAAAGGAACCAAATGAGATGACAACAGTTTATCTTGTCTTGGTTAAATCATGCTTCTTCATTTTAATTAGTTCCACATGGGGAATTTCTATGAAGATACTGAAGGTTAAACCACTCAAGACTAACAACCAGTGAAGAGAAATTCTGCAAAACAACATACTATGATATTAACCCAATATTCAGTACTGAATTTTCATCTGAATTCTACTTTATCCATAATCTAGTTACATTAACATCTGTAGTAATTTGCTAGTAACCCAGAGACCAGAGAGTAGAGATAGAAATTTACGATTATTCATAAAGTTGCTGTTTACCTTTTTTAACTGAAGCTGATTCATCCTCCTCTGGTGGCAATCCCGTACCACCGTCTTTCCAATAGGGATTGAGTTCTCTCTCAGAAAGCATGGCCTAATACAGAGATAATTTTTATGCATGCATTGCATATGATTTGTATTCATTATCAGTGTAGCAGTAACATGCACTTGTGTCTGAAGCAGGGTTATGAAAGCTTTTGGTCTTACCTCAAGAAATCTCAAAATAGATTGCTTATTGTGATTCTGTCAACTTACTTCTCTGGAAGCAAGCAAGCAAGTTCACTGGAGAAAAATTTTAATAGGAAATTCCAGCAGCAACAAAAGTTCATATTTGTTTCCATTGTACTTTCAACTCATCATGCTACACACATCTGTTGTAAGATGGTTTGGGGTACCCAATAAAGGATAGACAACAGTATAAAGCTGCGTGGAAAGCAAGCAATTGGGTGGGACAGTCTATAAAAAGCATATTCTTCTAGGATCAAGAGTACACATAAGTTGTCATCAATCATATAATGCATGCCAACAGTCTGGTCTTTCAGTGGGTCAGAAAAAACGTCCAGGTCAGCCTGCTTCTTAACTACAATGTAAGTATTTGAAAAGCATGGCAGAAAGAAAAGGCTGTGATCATCAACTACATTTTCAAATCAGATCATACTGCATTGAAAGAGTTGAATGAACAAATGAAGTCACCAACAACTGTACAGACACAAAACTAATTTTATGACACCAAGCCCTTCCCCAATTGGACTCCGATCCTCCGAAGTGTTAACGCACAACTACCACATGAAAGGCACTGCAACTGCTCTGAGTTCTTTCTTCATGAAAAACAGCCATATTACACTTTAACACAGAAACCTGAGTGAGCTTTTACCACACAAAACAACAGGACTCCTTTCACACATATCATGGGGAAAAGGCCAGACCAAGAGCATGTAACTACATAAAACGTCTCAGAAGTACTTCAACCATTACAGAATTTGGTATTTTCTAAGCTGGCTTTTTTCTTACTAAAAAGGTAACTACAGACTTTTCTCTACAGGATAAGCCTGCTATAAGAACCCTTCCTAACCCAAAGAGAACAAATATCTGATCCATTTAATCAGAACCATTATCATACACAACATCAGGGATTAACCTAAATAATTTAAAAGTATGCTGAAACTTAGGTATTAGAACCAATTCATTATGTAAAAGATAGTAAAATGTAGAAAAAAGTGCATTAATTCCTCCTACCTGCTCAATTTCTCGAGCTTTCTGTCGTTCCAGTATTTTGTCTTTCTCTCTTTCACCTTTGACAGATGCCAGTGACATGGTTTTCAGAGACATGAAGTCTAAATTCATCCATTCTTCTCTCTTCAAATAAAAAAAACAAACAATGCAACTATTGACAAAAGCTATTTACAACAAACAGCATACATTTTACTAATACATATGAAATATTTTGATGAAAAGCAAAAGTGATTTAATGAACTTCAGTCTTCAATATTTGTGTAGAATTGGTGGAACTTCCTGTGCTCCAGTTTGCACCCACTGCCCAGTGTCCTCCACCCAGTGTATTTAAGACACTTGTAAATATGCAAAACGTTAAGACAGCTTTTTTTTTTTATTTTTGCTCAAGTGAACTTTGTACAGCTGAGCCAATTCCTTTTCCATCATTACAGAATTTCATTTTGCTGCTTTGGGCTTCATGAACTCCTATGTATCTTCTAGCATATACAAAATCTGCCAAAAAAAAATCACTGAGCATAGTTCATACCTGGGATATCTCAGCATCTAACAGCATCCCCAAATACAAGAGTTGCACATCTAAATTCTGGCATTTGTACCCTACAGTAGCAGGTAGAAAAGCCAGATTGAGGACATTTAAAAACGAGGAGTACTTTCTAAAGAACAGCAGCATATGGACAACCTACTCAAATTTGAAACACTTCTTTATACATACAAAACCTGAAGCATCAAAGAAGGCAGTGTCACACACATTATAAGCAACTACTCTGCAAAAACATTTGGAACAGTTCTATGTATAGTACAGGAATCAAAATGACACAGCTACATCTATTTTGAAACATGTCTTTGCAGAAGATTCTTCAAATGTCTTTGCTAAGGTTCAAGTCTGAGCTGTCAATCTTAACAGATGCTGTATGTTAACTAGTTCTCCAGTGCTCAAAAATGAGTGTTTTGGACGTGATAAACAACATTCCACTTCTCAGATCTCCTCCAAGAAAAAACTGAAAACTCATCTGCTTTCAAGTCATTCAATACTATCCACACCTATAGAACCAAGCAATATGGATCAACAGAAGATCTGTAAGCATCTGGAGGACACCTGGTCCAAGCTCCCTGATCCCACACAGAGAAGGGTGCCCGGGTCAATATCCAGATGTCTTCTGAAGATCCTCAAGGAGATTTCACAACTGCTCTGAGCAGCCGTTGCTGCTGCAGTCCTGTATGCATCTTCTGTATATATGAAATGGGTTTATGAGCTCCAACACTGCTTTATAATGACAGCAAAAGTACAGAAAATAGGAATGACCTGGAAATTCACTCCTCATCCAAAATAAGACACATCCAGAGTGCGCAGAATAAGTGACTTCACATGAGAAACGTCTGGCAAAAACAATGTCTTTGCAATACAAATTACGATGATATCCATAAGGACTTGTGGGCCACAGAAATGATCCAACAGATGGAACATCTTTCCTACTAGGACAGGCTAAGAGAGTTGGGGCTGTTCAGCCTAGATAAGAGAAGGCTCCGGGGAGACCTGAGGGCAGCCTTTCATTATGTAAAGGGGAGCTGTAAGAAAGGACAGATCCTCTAGTAGGCTCTTTCATGACATGACAAGGGGAAATGTGTTCAAACTAAAAGAGGGGAGATACAGATTTGATATAAGGCAGAAGTTTTTTTAAAAATAAGGCCAGCGAGGCACTGGCACAAATGCCCCATCCCTGCAGACACTCAAGGTCAGGCTGGATGGGGCTCTGAGCACCCGATGGAGCTGTAAGTGCCCCTGTTCATTGCAGGGGAGCTGGATTAGATGACTTTTCTGAGTCCCTTCCAGCTCAAATGATTCATTGATAATATTTTGTTACTACATACTTTCTCAAAATATATATGTACAATTAAGAGATTCTTTTTATTTCTCTTAATAACATGCACAACTTCAGAGTGAGAAGCAGGAATGAAATAAGACACTTTCACACAACTGAAATCATCATGACGTAGCTACATTTATGCCATTCTGATTGTAAATCTGCTTACTGTGCACAGAATTCACCCTGGGAGAGGCCTTGAGCCTATAAATATCATTGCTGAAAATTTCTGCACCTCCCTTCCTTATAACTGTTTAATAATTGCAGAAGTAAAACTTCATTCAACTGTAGAATAAAATACCTAAATTATGTAGAGAAATAACTTCTATAGTCAATATTTTTAAACTGACTCTTCAAGAAAATCAGGCTAAGTTGTTAGAGCCTCAAAACAGATGAAAGAAACTGGAGCTGGGCAACTTCAAATGCTGTACCTTGTTAAATCCTATGTAACTATTAGGTAGATAAGCCATAAATTAATGAAATGTAACATTTACCTCGATAAACACAACTTTTCTCTGTGAAACAGTGTTTATTCAACACACTGCAAATGAACTGTCAAGAAATCCAAACACATTTCACATTTGGTCGTGCTGAATTTATTTCAGGAGTAGTTATCTGACCTCTTACCTGCACAGATGGTTCTTTTGCAGCATCTGATTGCTTGCTGACCTTCCAGGCCTTTTCTGTGTTATCTGACTGTGATGCATTTGACTCAACCCATTCAACTGAAGAATCCTAAGTATAAATTTTAATGCAAAGAATTATAACATATCAACATACACTCATAAAATCTATGCCACTTACCAAGTATACTGTTAGTCAAACTTGATACTGATTGCTAAGTACTACTAATGAAATATTTGATGATAAAAACGTAGTTTCAATAGATCCAAAAGGAAATGGTTCCTTCACAATCAAAACACACTCCTAGAGTTCACGAGCACACTGCAATATGTAACACCAGTTCCCACTGGCTGCTGACTCGCATCATAACACTGCTAATGTTAAAACTGTCAGAATAAAAACACAAAAAGAAAGAAGTTTGCATTGCATTACAAAAACAAAATATTTAAAAAGTTTAGGTTCATCACTATGTTTTACACTGGAAAACTAAACCAATAACAGTACCACCTAAAGCACTTCACATGTTATGATCTCCCATTTTCGTATCAAACTCCCGACATTAGCAAACTATGCACTGTAATTTCACACTCAAACCAAACTGTATTTTATTGAATAGAATTTCTTTCTATTTATCTGAACCTGTCATGGCAATAAGAGACAATGAAACAAAGCAATCAGACTTGTGCTTTATTGTGGGACTCACCGATGTAATTTTAGTTCTGATGAATCCCACAGGAAATGTGGGACATTTGTGGTTACTTCCCACATTAAAGCATAGTTCACCTCCATCTGTCACTAGAAAATAAACCTCATCATACTGCATGTTTATTCACTCAGTACAAGAGATTCTCTCAAAAGAAAAGTTACACTACTACGTGTCGGACAAAAACACCAGGAAGATGTTTTGCACATCAGGGCCAGAAAGCAACAGGTTAATATAGTCTCTGTACTGTTTTGCCAGAGTACCTCTGAATGAGAAGGCATCTGTCAAGAGAATCAAATGCGCTGGTCTGAGCCTTCCTTTTGACTAGAGTATAGCTCCCAGTTGAATATCCATGGGGAAAGGCAACAGTAACTCATGCTTGAAATCCAAGTCAAACATTTCCAATTTTAGACACATTGTTCTACCTTATACTAGTAACTACAAAGAATCCATGAATTTTTCCACTCTATCCCAGAAGTCCCCAAATATCAAGATCTTTGCTAAAAAACTGCAAATACTTATTTTCTGATTGAATACTATAAAATTCAGACAGATTCAGATTACAGCATCTTCTAAACTGACTAAACATTTGCAATATGAAAGAGACTTGGTACATTAAAGAGACAAATATTGCCACAGCTTTTCCCAGCAGGAAGAGTGAGTCTTAGTATTACCAAACGTGTGTACCCATGTACCCACAGAACGTTGCAGTTTTTTAAAAAGTCACTTGAAGCTCTTTTAAGTTTCTTACTTACTGAAGAACTATCATCAACGTCATCCTTTTTTTCAGATTTCTGTTTTTTATTTTTCTTTTTTTCTTTCTTAGATTTTTTTGAATGTTTATCCTTTTTCTTTTTTTTCTTCCCAGAATGTTCCTACAAGAAAACGTTTGTAAATGAGATTCAGTAAACCCAATTGACCACATACAAGAAAAACAATCACAACCAGCATACCAAACCACACTGAAAAAGGTAAAACACACACATCTGGACACAGACATGTTTTATTTCTACTATCTTCTCTCTTCATCTTAGGGATTGGGAAGAGCATGCTACGCCTCACATCCATAACCAATCCCCACCCCTACCCACAGTATCCTTTTCACTGGAACTAAGGCACTACATCACACATAAATCATCTGCACTACCCTTGTTTCAGTAAAATCTGTTCCCTTGGGCAACACTGTGTCATTTGTTGACATATCACACAGGTTTCTAAAATAACACTTAGGGTTGTGATATTTGGATGCTCCATTACAACTTCTCCATTGAATTAGTGCAAATGAGCTTAGTACAAAACCCTGGATCCTCTAGAACTCCTCTTGTGGCACTACTCTTGTCTGGCAGTACTTGCTCCCCTGTGTATGATAAAAATTAAAGCTGAAATTGAATGACAAAAGTTGCTTTCCTCTTTCTGAGTAAAAGATTATTTCCACTTAAACTAAGCTAATTTTGAAGCATAAAAAATTCAGAAATTGGGAGATTTTTTAGACCATTTTAGGGCCCTCAAACCTTCCTGTGCATATGGACATGTTATAAAACTAAGAACACAGTTCAGTGATTGCCAGGTGCATCACCTCCTCCAGTTGCTCCACACGCTCATTCACGTCAGGAAGCATCCACGTGTCTTCACCTCGCAGATGCTTTTGCAGCTTGCGCCTCTCCTCCTTCTCATAATCAATTTTGGCCTAAAACAGAGAAGAAAAATAACTAAATGGAGCTCAGTAGCATTAGTTACAGATGCTTTTGTAAGCTACATTGACACAGTCATAGACAATTTTAAGAACAGCACTTGAGAGCTTTTCGTTTTAGAGGACAGCAATAAAAACACTTTAGGATTATTGCGTGTTAAATGGGAAAGCCAGCTAAAAAAAGATTATGCACCCTACTTCTTCAGGCTACAGTTCTGCAGCTAACACTGACTCCATCCCACCATCCTCAGTAAACACGGCAAAGATGTTCATCTTCCTTTCTTCACTCTGCAGAATCTTCTTTCTTGCAGCCTTCACAAACAGCACACTATGTGATACAGTGGACTTCTGATGTTCTATTTCAAAACATTCCCTGGGCAATTACTCCACTGCCAAACACAGCTCAGTATGTATTAATTTTACAAGTAAGCTGTAAGCAAGCCTTCTCAACTTCAGAAATACCTCAGCCAGGTGCAAAATTTAGAGCTGCAGAAGGTTCTTCCCTTTCTGGTTACGGAGAGAAAGCTAGAAATATTTTTCGTCCTATTTCTGAAGAGTTAGTAATCATGCACTGTCAGCTCCTGAAAAGGACTTCTGTAAACTATGTAAATAAAATGTCGACCTTTCCAGACAATGTTGTTTCCTGTGATACATTTCTCAGAAGCATGGCTTTCAGTTCCCTCGAACTGAATTTGTCATTATGAAAACTCTTTATCCCAATTGCAATCATCACATCTGATTAAGCAGGAAATTTTTTTTCCATTATTACAACTCCACTCCTGCAATGTTTTCAGCTGTGTGAAATAAACCATGCACATTCTAATAAAGTTGAAGGAAAAACTAGAGGCAGGATTTGGTTTCCATCCTGGATCAGCTTTACTAGAAAGTGTTCTCAATCATAAACCAAATGACTGCATAAAAAGAATAACAATATTACATATTTGGAACTCGCTGCCTCCTTTTGCACATTACCAAAGTCAAAAATTACCTCCCATCCCTTTTGTCTCCTCTATCAGCTTCATTCCTGAGCAAAACTCACTCTTCTCCTGTGTTTAATTCCACCCCTTTCTCCCCCCAGAGAACTCATCTTTGCTTTATAAATTCTTTCACTTATTTTCCATTGCTTCTTCACATTTGCTGGATTGCTTTTTGGTTGTTTTGTTGTTGATTTTTTTTTTTTATGCTTGTTGTATGTGCGTGATTTAAATTCTTCTCTGTAATAGAAGGTATATTTCAAATGAAATTATTATTTGCCTCATGATGGAAAATTTATGAATAGACATTGAGTTAAATGAAGCAAACGTTACAAACAAGGAACAAATTCTTGTTTATGCCATTAACCTGTTTCAAAGCACCATTATTTTATTCATGTTGTTTTAGAACACATCTTATTCACTTGAAATACTGAGTGAGCTCTCATTTACTTGCAAATACATATTTTTTAAACAACACATTGTTAGCAAGAGAATCTTGCAATCTATCAGTCACCCCTAACAGCTCCTACATAAGCAATAAGCAAATCACATCAGCCTTAGAGACCAAGTGAAACTCATCAATGTCCATAAAAAAAACAAGTCACAGAAGGGTAACAACGAAATTAAAAGCTGTCATGACATAGCACAGATTCAGGGACTAACTCAAGAGTGAATTATTGCCAGTTTTTACCAAAAAAAAAAAAAAAAAAAGTGCTCACATCTAGGAAAAGTGCACACCCCTGTGCTTACCAAAACACCCATCAAATTATTTTCCCTTTCCAAACTTGCAAAGTGAAACACTAACGTCATTAACGATCATACTCATCAAAACAAGACGCTATTTCTGGAGCTTGATAACAATTTGCATGTCAACTCTTAATTATTTGATTATTGATCGTTATCCACAAGCACTACCAGCTGCTGGGGTTTTATCAATGCAGTTAGGAGGGCAGATTACACAAATAGAAGAACATCTCCAAAATTTGAAAGAGAAATCTCAATCAATGGGTTTGGAAATATTTGGATTCTTCCAAAGAAGTACAACAGAGTCATAACAAGTAAGAGTAATTAAAAGTCAGCAAGATACAACATCTGTTCAGTTCCTTTCAAAGTAAAAGGTAAAGACCACGGTTCTATGTCTACAACTGTTTCAAAACAATTATAATCTTGATTTTTGAGGGTATGGAATTTGCAAAAAGAAAAGGGAGAGTGAAACCCAGTTTTTTCTTGTGAGCTCAGTGATTTTGGTAGAATTACTTCAGGAAAATACATTAAAGGTTCCCTCAGACACCTCACTGTCCTAGCTATGAAGAAACAAATGGTACCTGGAACCAGTGAAAGGTCTTCCCTTTTTCATAGCCCCAGTTGCATTCTTTACAGAACAGAAGACAGGCAATTTTCAATACTATACTATTACAGGCTCCTAAAGATGAGTCAGTTCAAAATCTCATCTCATTCAGAATCAAAAACCACACAATCATCTCTTTTTGGTCAATGGCTCTATGTCCAGGTGGAGACCAGTCATGAGTGGTGTCCCCCACGGATCTACCTTGGCACAGATACTCTTCAACATCTTTATCAATGACACAGTGAGATCAAGTGTACTCTAAGCAAGTTTGCAGACAACACCAAGCTGAGTGGTACAGCTGACACAACAGGAGGAAGGGACGCTACGCAGAGGGATCTGGGCAGGTTTGAAAAGTGGGCCTGCATGAACCTAATGAGGTTTTATTTATTTGAGGGAATGGCTCAGGTTGAGCCAGAGGAGATTCAGGTTGAACATTAGGAAATACTTCTCCGAGACAGTGGTCAGGCACTGGAACGGGCTGCCCAGAGAGATGGTGGAGTCACTGACCCTGGAGGTGTTCAGAAAACGTTCAGATATACTGAGGGACATGGTTTAGTAGAAAATATGGGTCGTAGGTGAACAGTTGGACTGGATGATCCTGCAGATCTTTTCCTACCTTGGTGATTCTATGATTCTAAGCAATCATTGTTGCCTGCAAAAATAGATGCAAGTATTTCTTTAAGATTTCTATCTAGGAATAAAATGTGTTCACAACATTTTTTAAATGTTCTGAATAACACAATCATAGAATCATAGAATGGCCTGCATTGAAAAGAACCACAATGATCATCTAGTTTCAACCTCCCTGCCCCCTTCCTCCTCATATCTAACCTAAACCTCCCGTCTCAGTTTAAAACCATTCCTCCCTGTCCTATCACTACCCACCCTCGTAAACAGCTGTTCCCCCTCCTGTCTATATGCTCCCTTCAAGTACTGGAAGGCCACAATGAGGTCTCCCCAGAGCCTTCTCTTCTCCAAGCTAAACAAGCCCAGTTCCCTCAACCTTTCCTCACAGGAGAGGTGCTCCAGCCCTCTGATCATCCTAGTGGCCCTCCTCTGGACCCGCTCCAGGAGCTCCACGTCCTTCCTGTACAGGAGGCCCCAGACCTGGACGCAGTACTGCAGATGGGGCCTCACAAGAGCCGAGCTGAGGGGGACAATCACCCCCCTCTCCCTGCTGGCCACTCCTCTTCTAATGCAGCTCAGAACACAATTGGCCTTCCGGGCTGCAAGAACACACTGCTGGCTCATGTCCAGCTTCTCATCCACTACAACTGTTTGTTTCTCGTTCAAATTGAAGAAAAAAAAACAAATTTAGTAAAGACTGCTGGCTAAAATTCTGTCAAAATCACCTTTGTATCCTTCCCTCTACATCTTCTGTATGAAAAAACACCTTCATTACCAGCTTCAGCCTTTTCACCATGGGAGTAGCTTAGGTCTCACTGTCATACTGTGTTACAGTACTGCAAACAAACTGCTTTTCTCAGCTTCAGTGTGTCTCCCTGAAATGAGACTTACCTAAACATGATGACAAGTTAAATACAAATTTATTGGATTTTCCATGGATTGCAGCATATTTAATACCACAATCTAGTGATTACAAAGATGCTGCAGAAGTGTTTATTGCTACGTCTCCTACTTAAAGTTAACACTATTCTAAAGATACAAACAAAAGAAGTAGAAAGTCCACTGAAGAATAAGTTATGCTAAAATTTTTAAACATCCTCAAAGTATACTTCTGTTTCGTGTTACACTATTGTTGCTAGCAGAGCAAAGAAAACAAAGAGAAAAATGATTTGATAAGCTACACCAACAATGCCTGACACTATACAATGTTTCTACAAATAGAACTGTAAGCTCTCAATTCTTGCTGTGTAAGTGAGAAGAGGTAAAACAAGATAATGGTGTCTTACAGAAATCTTACTTTCTTCTAGTTAAGAACATTTTTTTTTGAACATCCAACAGTTTGAATTGATCAAGAGAGCACTTCTAACAGGAATTCAAATCAAGCAGAAAGTGGAAAAAAAAAAAAACAACAACCACACTTCTGCAGGATAATACAGCTTATTACTTAGTTAAAGGATATCCCTTTCAACTGCTTGTAAGAAGAAGGGAACATATAGGGTAGAATTGTTTCACATTTTGATGTCACTGAACGGAAATCCTGTTGCCTAGGAACAGTTCCCTAGCTATGCAAGAGGCACCCACGTAAAACATTACCTAAATTCTGCTATCTTCTCACATTGAAAAGTGAGAAAAGACATCACTTCTATGTAAGCAGCAGGACATTCAGGCCATTTTCCCATTCCCTTTGTTCTAGAAATATCTTGGCCATCTTCCTTCTCTCACAAGCCCACCATCACTACCTACTATTATTTCTGTATCTTATCCTCCTCCTACACATCCATGTAATCACTCCTTAAGCTTCATACCAAGCTACGTTACTTAACCAACATGTGATTTCCAATGCCACCATTCATTCTGCCTTTGAGTTAAAAGAACCAGCAGCTTCCTGCACATGCACTGATCATTGCACACAGGCAGGTTTTGAGTGTATCAGGATAACGACAGCTCTCTGGGTCACAGCAACTTCATGAAAGCTGTGAAAGAATGGCTGCTGTGTCTCAGCTCACACAAGAACAGGGGCTAGCCCAACCCAACAGCTAGCATGTGAGCTCTACTAGTTAGGCTGCTTCACTTCTGTCTGAGATTGCACTCGCCCCATGATGAAAGTGCTACAGTGGTACAACCTGGGCTCCTCAGGAAAGAAAGGCCAGAAATGCAAAGAGAGGAGATGCCCTATAAAAGAAAGGGATGAGAGAACAGTAGAATTATAGAATAGAATCATTAAGGTTGGAAAAGACCACTAAGATCATCCAGTTCAACCATCAACCCCTCACAACCATGCCCACTAACGACATCCCTCAGTGCCACATCCACACACCTCCTGAACACCTCCAGCAACAGTAACTGCACCACCTCCCTGTGCAGCCTGTGCCAATACCTCACAACTCTTTCCAAGAAGAAATTTTTCCTAATATCCAACCTGGATTTCCTCTGGTGCAATTTAAGGCCATTCTCTCTTGTTCTATCGCTGCTATGCAGAAGAAGAGGCCGACCCCCACCTCACCACAACCTCCTTTCAGGCAATTGCAGAGAGTGACAAGGTCTTCCCTGAGCTTCCTCTTCTCCAGACTGAACAATCCCAGTTCCTTCAGCTGCTCCCTATAAGCCTTGTGCTCCAGACACCTCACAGCTTTGTTGCCCTTCTCTGGATGTGTTCCATGGCCTCAGTGTCTTTCTTGCAATGAGGGGCCCAAAACTGAACACAGTACTTGAGGTGCGGCCTCACCAGTGCTGAGTACAGAGGGACGATCCCCTCCCTGCTCCTGCTGCCTGCACTGCTGCTGATACAAGGCAGGATGCCGTTGGCCTTCTCGACCAGCCGGGCACACTGCTGGCTCGTGTTCAGCCGGCTGCCAGCTAACAACCCCAGATCCTGTTGCTCCCAAACTGCTTGGCCTAGAGCTGAGAAGGCTCGGGGTTACGTGCACGAACACATGAAGCGAAGTTCAAAGCAGACAGAAGCGGGCTCTTTTCAGCTGACTGCAAACCAGACGCCCACAATAAGCGAAATCGCAGACAGAGAGCCCCGCTCCGTGCGGCCCGTGTGGCGGCGCTCCCCTCGGGCTGTCCCAGCGGAGGCCTCGGGGAGGGCCGCGCTCGGAGCGCACGCTGCGGCCGCCCAGCCCGGCTGAGCAGAGCAGGGCAGGGCAGGGCAGGGCAGGGCAGGAAGCCCTCGGAAGGCCGAGCCGCGCCGAGCCGCCCACCTGCGCCAGCAGCGCTTCCCGCTCCCGCCGCCGCCGCTCCCTGCGCGCCTCCAGGCTCCGCTCGCTCTCCCATCCGGACGCCATCGCTGAGCCCGGCGGAACGCGGCGGCCGCACGGCAGCGCTGCCGTACCGAGAGGCAGCGGCTGTCGCGAACGGCGTCCCGGGCAACGGCGGGCGGGGCGGCCTGGGCTGGGCTCCGCCCGGCAGCGCCGAGTGCTGCGCCCGGGCCGAGCTGCCCGCGGTTCCTCGGCTGTGAGGGAGCGCTGAGGGCGACGCGCGGCCATCCAAAGCGCGTTCCGCAGCCGGACGGGACGGGCTGTGGCGGCTGCGCCTTACGCCGTCTGCCGCGCACCCGTTGCCCCCGCTGGCACACCCAAGCCTGCGCGTGGCCGGTGCGCATGCTGACGGCCCGGGTTCGGCAGCACGTTTGGGTCCGCAGTCCTTCCAGAACCCAGCTCTGGTTTGCCGGTCCCGCCGCCATTACGTTGTCCATCTTGAGATGGTTTCATCAAATCCGTCGTCCAGCCGTCCTTCTTGTGAATGTTGCCCCAGCCCCGTCACTCAGCTGTCCGTCTCACGGCGGTTTCCCCACCTCTGTCATCCAGCCATCAGTCTTGTGACGGTTTCCCCAACTTGAGGAATACGGAGGACGTGTACAGGCAATGGAAGCGAGGAAATGGTGCCTGGGAAGAATACAGAGATATTGTCTGGACATGCAGAGATGGGATCAGGAAAGCTGAGGCTCAGAGGGGTAGTGGGGGTAGGGGGTGGGGGGGGAGATTCTACACTTACATTGATCAGAAGAGATAGGATGAGATACGCTCTGTATCCCCTCTGATAAATGGGAAAACTGTGACTACAACAGACATGCGGAAGGCTGAAGTACTCAACAAGCTCTTTGCCTCAGTCTTCGCTGGCAGCCAGGTTTCTCGCATCTCACATCCCTGAACTCACATCCCTGAACCTCCAGATGGGGGCTGGGTGAACAAAATCTCTCCCAATGTAAGAGTAGAGCAAGTTCGAGACCATCTCATCAGTCTGTGTTCAAGTCTGTGGGTCCAATGTCATGCATTCTAGGGTTCTGAAGGAACTGGCTGATATGGTTGCCAAGTCACTCTCCATTATATTTGAAAAGTTGTGTCTGTCACATGAAGTCCCCAGAGACCAGAAAATGGGAGACATCACTCCCATTTATAAGAAAAGGCAGAAGAAGGACCTGGGGGAACTACAGGCTGGTGAGCCTCACATCTGTTCCTGGAAAGATCATGGAATTGATCCTCCTAGAAGACGTGTGAAAGCACGTGAGGAATAAGGAGGTGATCTGAGACAGCCAGACTGGCTTCTCTAAGGGTAGATCATGCCTGACCAATCTGGTAGCCTTTTATGATGGAGTGACCACTTTAGTGGACAAAGGGCAACTGATGTCATCTACCTGGACTTGTGCAAGGCCTTCGACACCGTCCTACACCACATCCTCATCTCTAAATTGGAGAGAGATGGTTTCAAAGGCTGGACTGTTCAGTAGATTATGAGTTGGTTGGATGGTTGCAGCCAGAGGACTGTGCTCACTGGCTCTATGACCAGGTGAGTGGTATCCCTCAGAGGTCTGTCTTGGTATTGGTAGTCTTTGACATCTATATCAGTGACATAGATAGTGGGATCAAGTGTACCCTCAGTGAATTTGCAGACAACACCAAGCTGAGTGGTGCAGTTGACACAACCATCCAGAGAGACCTGGACAGGCTTAAAAAATGGACTTCCATGGTCCTAATGAGGATCAACAAAGCCAAGTGCAGGGTGTCATGACTGGATCAAGGCAATGGCAGAGTTGTATACAGACTGCGAGAAGAACTCACTGAGAGCAGTGCTGCAGAGAAGGACTTGTGAGTACTGGCAGATGAAAAACTGGACATGAGCCAGCAGTGTGCACTTGCAGTTCAGAAGGCCAACAGTATCCTGGGCAGCATCAAAGGAAGAGTGGTCAGCAGGGCAAAAGAGGTGGTTTTCTTCCTTTATTCTGCCTTTGTAAGGCCACATCTAGAGTGCTGTATCCAGGTCTGGGGCGCTCAGTTCAGGAAAGATGTGAAGTTTTTGGAGTGGGTCCAGAGGAGGGCCACAGAGATGATCATAAGGCTGGAGCGCATCTCCTACAAAGACAGGCTGAAAAGAGAAGGCTCCAGAAAGACCTCTTTGCAGCCTTCCAATACTAAGAAATTTATAAGCAGGAGGAAAATCAACTTTTTACAGGAGTAAATATTTACAAGACAGAACAGTTTTAAACTTACAGAGGGAAAATTTAGATGTCAGTGGGAAATTTTTCACTGACAGGGTGGTGAGGTGCTGGAACAGGCTGCCCAGAGAAGCTCATTCCCTGGAGGTGTTCAAAGCCAGGTAAGGTGGGGCCCTGGGCAACCTGACCTACTACCTGATTTAGTGCTTGGCAACCCTGTTCACTGCAGGGGGATTGGAGCTAGGTGGTCTTTGAGGTCCTTTCTAACCCAAACCTTTCTATGATTCTATGATTCTCTGACACAACCTATAGAAGACTTTTCACGGTCTGCCTATTAAGAGTCACAGCAAATAGTACATCATGGCACGCATAACTTAGTTAATGCTTATGCCACTTGACACACAGGACTACAGACATAGAGTATGGTAAAGAAATACTGAGCTGAAGACTGAATTTTGATCTTCCTGCTGGGCTGAAATAATCTTATGTCAGCCCCGGTCTACTCATCTGCACCAAGAAGAAACTGTGGCCTAATGCTCTTCCGTGCTCCTGGGCTACACTCTGCACAGGGACCTTTGGCCTCTGCATCTGCCTTTTGCAGGTGATTCAGCACCTTTGGGCAGAATTTTGGCTTCTATAACTGGCAGGTTGGCAGCTGCTAGGGTGTACGTGGAAGGAAATTAAAATACACATATTAAAAATTTAAAAATTTTAAAAGGCACTCACAAATTGGTGTTGACCAACAGTATTTGACAGGACTGCTATATCATCCAAAACATAATTTCTCTGGGATGAGATCAGAGCATTATTAATGTGTGTGACATCAAACACGTCCAGAGTTGCCAAGTAATGACATTATTTAGGTGAAGGTCTGAACAAAGTGTTCTGGTAATTTGTTAGCTATTTGCATTGGACAATATGTTTCTGAAGTGATAACAGTAATTTAATCATCATGTCCATGGTGGTATTAAATGTGGAAATCACATTTGCATCTTTTTGCTGCATTTGATTTATTCTATGACAGTTAACAACATCTCAAGAAAAAAACTGTCATAGATCACCAGTAGGTAGGGAACGATAACTGATAGAGCTTCATAAGCAGTTTGGCAAAGCAGTGTAAGAACCCCCTTTGGGGAGCCACTTACAGAGGAAACAGATGGATACAAAAGATGTTCCAGCAGGGCTGAAAAATGCCATGCATGCTCAGTCCATAGCTATCTGCAGCGAAGCACACTGGTTGAAAGAGAAGGAGGTAGGAAAGCACCTGTTTGGCTCAGTAAGAAAAGCTTCTTCTCTGAACTTGATGTGCTCCTTTTACTGACAAACTGGTTTGTGTTTACCTCTGGCTCCAGGCAGCCAGAAGAGCAGGTCAGGTGGGTGCTTCCTAATTCACTCCAGGCAGTCAGGCATATTTGTTTAATAGATTTATATTGAACTAGATGGTGAATTGATAGCCCGTGAGTTGATCTGACTGCTTTTGACTGAATTAGTTCAGAGGTACTTGGAAGAGATACCTGCAGTGAAAGCCTGGAAGCTGACAGAAGCCGGTTTGCAACAGCTGTGGACAATTTTTTCCTCCAGCAGCAACAGTGCAAGGAGTATTTTCTACAGCAGGAAGGTACAAAGAGAACTCCAAGCAGTGTCTGACCTTTTGCAGTATTTGGTGCTATTCTTGTTATCTGTAATCCTCCACCTCATTAATAAGACAGTACTGTAAATTTTCATTTAAATCCAAGTTTCAAATTGTTCTATTTTAGAAGAGACAATCTGATACAAATGCACTCTGGAATCTCAAAAGCTGAAGGAACTGTTGCTTTTTTTGGGGGGGAGCTGACTTTAATTCTGAGGTCAGACTTTAGGAAAAGGTTGACATACTTTAATCTTATTTCATCTCCTTGTCTAAGAAAAGGATTTTTTCAGAGGAAGCAAGCAAAAAATGAAACTTTAGTCTCATTTTGTTCAAGATATTACTATGTCTGAGTACTTTAATGTGCTCAAAAATCTTCAGTGAACCTTGAGAACCCTGATATACCACTTGTAATGGTCGGCAGGGCACCTCTGCTCAGTCATTTCATTCCCGCTGCCAAAATTAACCACACTAGTAAAACAATAATGCTTCAGAGATACTGATCTTTGCTGAACTCCTACAGGGAGGCACTGACCTTACAGAGTAAATTATTATTTCCCATTAAATGGCACATTTTATGCTTTCCCTTAGAGAAGCTGATGACTGCCCAGCTGACCTGTGTTATAAACCTTCACACTGCAACAACTTGCATTTCAACTCTCTGATATTTTATTTTTATAAGAAAAAGGCCGGAAAAAAAATCCTCTTCTCTCAGATTGATCCTCTACAGTTTTCTTTAAGCGAAAGACAGTGCTTCACTAGGGAAAAGAGGTTCTTTATTTTGAAAACATGAAACTATTTTTCCACTGTGGTGAAGAAGCTGTAAGCACATGGGTAAATCCAGCTTGTCACAGGAGACAGTTTCTCACTTCAGTTTTAGCAATACATTCTAAAGTGTTCATACTAAAGAAGCACAACATCCAGTAGATTGCTGGGGAGAGGACAGAGAGGGTACACTCAAGTCAAAATGAAAGCATCTGGTTGCCATTAGTCTTCTGAGCCCTCATTTAGATTTGATTCTTAGGGGTAACAAACAAGGATGGGAAATTTCATTTTCTCGTCTAAAAAATCAAAATGGAAACCATTAAGAAAGTACAGAGAAAAAGATACAATTATGGGAAAATGCATATTTCTTTCATATAAATTTCATGTTTCCTCAGCAGAAAACTGTGTTTAACCTCAGTGCCTTAAATTGATAGAACACTCCCTACAAAAATCAGTGCAGTAGCAATGCCCGGGTCGTTAGCTGCCTGAATTGTGCAGTCAGGCCCTGAATTGACAGCTTTTTTCTGTCCATCAGAAAGAGTATTCTTGGCAGCAGCAAAAGAGCCCTGTGACGGTGAGGGCCAGCCTGCCTCGAGAATCAGAGTTCAGCTCACCATGAAAATGAACAAGGAATCTGTGATGGACTGGAGAATGATTCACCCATTGTTCCATTTTCAATAGCAAACCCTGTGGGGTCTGCCCCTAAGCAACTTATTCTGTTAATTTGCTTGGCTATGTTGAAAACAAGTGATCTTTTCAACTATAGTTTAGCAGACCAGGGACGTGAGGCTACATCTGTTTTCTCTTTCCCCACCCCAGCTCCCTGACTGTAATAAGGAGAATGGTTCATCTGGTAAATTCTCCAGTGACAGCGACTAATAAATGTTTTTGTGAGGAAGCTGTGGAAGTTCAAATTATACAATAGTTACACGTGTGAAATGTGTTGTTCAGTTCATTTCTTGCGGGAATTTTACATGCTGTTTTTATCTTTTGAGACTTTGAAAACAAAGGCTTTTATCAGTTGGCAAGCACAAAGCAGTGATAACACCTGTTCTGGCCTTTCTTTATTGAGTCTGATAACAGATCTTCTCAAAAATCATTTCTTTGGGGGAAATGGAAAGATCTTTTCTAAGCCTGCTCATGTTGGAGAGATTCAACATTGCACACAACAGGGAGCTTCAAGCCAGCTGCTTCCAGAGTGACACACAGAAATACTGACTCAGATCACCTGGTTGGGGCAGAAATTAACACCTTGGGGCTTTAGGGTATCAGTCCAAATGCATCAGACCAATGTAACAGTAACACAAACAGTCTTGTGCAAAGCTTCAGTGCAATGCATTGGGCTGATTTGTTCAATTTTTGAAGCCAGGCCAGTTACATAAACCAGTCTGTAGCCTAATCCTACAAGCAGTTGTGTCAGCCCTATAGTTACAAGAGCAGAGATACCCTAACCTGGTATTACAGATATTGTACTATGAAACCACAGCCTTTGGCTGCTCCTGCTGTCTTCCATCAGCAGCCGTCTCCCAAAGACCTGTGGGCTGCCTGTCCTCCTCTCCTGCTTATTTCAATGCACACTCACGTGGGCAGCACCCAGCAAAGTGAAGGAAGTCACTGCGGCGCACCCAGCTGGACTCAGGTTGTGGAGTGTCATAGGAGGGTGTTCTCCTTCCATTGCAATGGAGAATCAAATAATGGATGGGTGTAGGAGCCTGTCTTTGTCTAATGAGGTGGTGAACTCTCACTGAAAAAAGCACTCACACCATAGAGGTCTTGCTGCATGGGAAGGGCTCCAAGTACTACAGAGCCGTAAGGATACCTGTAAAGAGAATTTGACTGCTACAGGGTGTCTATAATTGCCTCTTTTGGCAGCAGCTTGAACAATTTGCTTCTCTCCAATTTTCACAATTCATGAAATTGATTTTCGTTTTTCTTTATTTTACAGTACTGTGCTAAGAGGGAAGGATAGTTTCATATCCAATCCTCATCTCAGCCTTTGACCCAGAAATAGCTGTAAATACTAATTCCTTCCAACTCAAAGTACATGGATAAGCCAAATCTTCATCAGCATTGCTTCATTACAAGGAATCAGTGTGAATGTGTTTCACTGTACATCACCTTCTAATTTTCATCCTTGCCACATACAGCCTGAGACTCAAGTGAAAAATAAACAAGTATACTTTTTTTGCTATCTTCTCCATAGCATTGCTTCAGAAAGATAGGTTAAAGATCTTTTATAGCAAAAACAAGAAACAGTTTCAATCCTATGTCCTAGCATGTGCCTCCCATCTACTGACACAAGAACTACTCATGGAAGGAAAGGCTCTGCTTTAACGCATTTTGTGGTAAATCACTGCTTTTGCTGAAAGTTTGCAATGAACAATAAGGTGATATGAGCTATAGATATCTCGGTGTGCAGCTCATCTCTGTTCATTTAATTTTCATCAAATACGGGCAATGTGATGCTCTGATTCCCTTAGAAATTTTGTTCCTTTGTTGCAGACTGAAGTTAATCTAGATGAGAAGGAGACTGTGCTACTTCGTAAGGAAGCAGAGGGAAAAACACTGCAATAGCTATCACCTGCTCTGCATAGCTTTGAAACCAAAAAGAGTCCGGGGTAGGACTCTTGCACTCCTCAGACTGTAGGTACTACTAGAAGTGCTGGCTGCACTTAGCCAGGAAATAGTGACCATTCCCTTCCTCCCAGGAACCTCCCATGGTGGTCAGGCTTTCTTTGGCGTCCACCTTAGAGGTCTGTCACAGACACTGCCTTTAGGCCCACAATAGCAGAAGCTGCAGGTGACAGCCCCCTCTCACCAAGTGCCATTGAAATTCTTGAACCAAACTACCTTCTAGAACCAGATGTCTTTTAATGTATCCTCTACAGTGCTGGTTTCAGGTCCCAGTAACACAGAGACTGGAGCAGAAAGCGTTGTTACTGGAAGACAGTCTCACTCATTTTGTTTTGATTAAAGAAGATATTAGACTGCTTGGAGGGCTCAAAAATAATTCTTAGAGCTCTGAATGTGAATGCTAGTTTCCAGTGTCTTCATAGTAATTTAACTTCACTGCAATTTGAGAGGACATGATCTGAAGGAGGACCAGGAACCAAATAATAGGGCCAGATGAAATATATCCCTGGTGAGAGGTGATGATGATCTCTAAATAAAAGATCCTCTGATTATGCTTCCTTAGAATATGGGCTGTAGGGTGAGGTGAGAACTGAAGTGAGTACACATCAGGAATCATTATAATAATAATAATAATAATAATAATAATAATAATAATAATAATAATAATAATAATAATAATAATAATAATAATAATAATAATAATAATAAAGATAGGAAGCATTTCTCAGAGAAATCACACTTACTGAAGGGCATAAATCTTCAAGTAAAGGATCATGATACAAACAGCTATTGTCTGGTTCTTACAGCAAATTAAAAACAGCATCAGGCTGTTATCAGATAGAATATTTACTAAAGGGCTTTGTGTCAAAACTACACAACCTGAGATTCCTAAAAGGAAGCAAAAATTATTGTCTGAAGATTCATGTAGACTTACAGCTTCGGCGTTAAATTCTAAGATCAGTTCCTTTAAGCTCTGTGGACACTTTTGGTCATGCTTGCCTCCTTTATGGATACCTATGACAGAGGGAGTTCATGGATACATCCAGCAATTGATCAGCCTAACTTCAAGGCTTGTGAGCAACCTGGAGGAGTGCAGAACTGATGACGAGGTGGCCTCTTCACTGAAGCTCAAGAATTCCAGGATGTCCAATATCCTTTCAAAAGCCACTGCTTGATTAAAACAGAGCCATAAAATTAGGTGGTTAGTAATGAAAATAAATGCATACATGGAAAAGACTGCATCAAGTCCTACAGTGAGGAGTAAATAATCTGAGAAGCCTATTTGAATGCAAAATATGTGAGTTTTCAAGGGACTGAGATGTGGCATTACTTGCTTTGTGAGTCAAAGGATTGTTTTTGTTCTGGTATATTAAGGAGTCTGATGCAGGCGAGAGTTTAGAGGCCAGAGAGAAAAAACACAAACATTAATCAAGGTGAAAAGACGGACAGTGCACACAAACATGTTCTCCTCAGACGAGGATGTTGTGCACACAAGATTGATTTGGAAAGGAAAGGGAAAACAGAAGAGCTGTGTTGCTAGATTTAGAGAGAACAAAAAAATGTATCAAGACTATGTACCATGAAAATCACTTTCAGCAACTGAGCAAGAGGCAAGGGGGAAAAAGGAATGAACAAACTGTTCTCACCCTTGCCTTGTTTAAGTAAAAGAACACAGCAGTGTGAAAAGCTAGGGAGTTTTGAAAATGGAAACCTGGGGATGGGATTTGCCTTTCAATAGCAGTAGTACAGGAGTTGCTGTAATTATCCTGAGAGATTGTCAGACTGCAGCTTGAATGATTGCTGGAGAGAGCAGCAGCATACTGTAAAAGACTGTCTCCCTGAGATGAATGCTTTAGCAGTTCTTTAGTTGAAAGTTTATATTTTGAACTCATCCAAGGATATGAAAAGCCTGACATTAAGGAGTGATATGTGTTTGAGCAGTGGAGTGTGATGAGAAATGTACTTCTCCATCTTCTGCTTTGCAGAAGGCATCAAAGATGAGCTAGCAGAGGAGACAGAATTGTTCAGCAGCAGACTATTTTGAGCATTAATTTCTAAATTCTGTCTAGGACTTGGAGTTTCTATTTTATTTTTGATCTAGGATCTATGCAAGACATCCTATGAAGAAGCCCAGCATCACTTATAAAAATATGCATTTTGCTCTAATTTATTCTGCCTCACACTTATGTCCAGTAGTTTTTCTTTTAATTTAAAGAAAAAGAGTTAAGAATGAATATATCATGTACTATTGTTGATTGCTGTGATAGAATACTGATATTCTTCTCATTTTCTTTAGATATAAAGTAATAGTTTTACAGTAAAGATTAGCTTGCCAACTGTTAGATTGATAATACAGAGTATTTCTGCATTTGAAGGAGGTATTTATTTACTAATATTGCTATGACACATCTCTCTATCTTATTTGCTTGTGAATTGAATTTTTTTGCCTTTGTTTCTGCAAAATCATAAGAACTATGACTGCTGTCACTGGGGTTGCAGTTTTGTAATGGTAAATCATAGACATAGCCAAGGAGGAGTAAACAGGTTTCATATGGATAACTAACTGTGTGTGCCTGATCCAGTCATTATTTCTCAGGTGTATTTCTGTAGGGCAGTTGATAGGAAGGGGCTGCCTATGATGAGTTCTTGATGCACTCGGACTTACGAACATCTCCACTCTTTTGACGTTGTATCAGAGCAGCACGTGCAGCCCTGCTGGCTACAGCAGAGCCTGACCCAGAGCTCACTGAACTGAGAGTAGCAACACTCCACCTCCTCCCAGGGCGCTTTGATTAAGTCCTAAAATAAAAGGCATTGAGCATTTTATTTACTGGAAGTGAAGGGGAAGGAGAGGCAGACAAGACAGGAAACCCATCCATCTTGTCTCTAGCTTCCTCCATGTTACCCTCAGTTTCTGAAAGCCAAAGCTGTGGTTTGACAGGAAAAAAAAAACTTATTTAGGACAACAATTCACACAATACTAGGAAAAATCACAGGTTAGATTAAATTTAAGCAAGACTATCTTTAAAATAGTTTGAAATCATTGCATTTTCTAATAATTGTACAGTATCTAAACACAACTATTGGCTTAGAATCATGGAATATCCCACGTTGGAAGGAACTCACAATGATCATCAAGTCCAACCACTGGCTTTACACAGCACTACCCAAAACCCAAACCCATCGTCTGAGAGCTCTGTTCAAACACTCCCCCAGCTCCAGCACTCAGGGCCGTGCCCACTGCCCTGGGCAGCCTTCCCATGCCCACCGCCCCCTGGTGCTGCCATGAGGCCTCCCCTCAGCCTGCTCTGCTCTGTGCTGAGCACTCTCAAGCACATCAGCTGCTCCTCACAGCCCTCGCCCTCCAGACCTTTCACCATGTTCATAGCCCTCCTTTGGACTCTCCCTAATCACTTTATGCTCTTCTTATACTGAGGGCCCAAACCCACACCCAGTGCTGGAGGTGAGGCCACACAGCACAGAGGGCACAGCCCGTCTCCCCTCCTGGTGGCAGCACTGGGCCTGGGGCACCCCAGAGCATGGTTGGCCCTTTGGGGCCAACTGCTGACTCACATTCAGCTTGCTGATGACCAGAACTCTCAGATCACTTTCCATAGAGCAGCTCTCCATCCAGCCTTTCATTCCCCAGTCTCTGCATAGATGCAGTGCTGCCCGGCCCCATGTGTGGGACCTGGCACTTGTTAAACTTCATGGGGTTGGAGGGCTCAGCCCTCCAGTTTTTTGAGATCTCTCTGTAAGGCTATTCTAGCCTCAAGGGAATCAGCAATGACTCCCACTTTAGTATGATCTGCAAACTTGCTCTGTATATCAACAAGTCCTGCAGTTCAGTGGCCAAATGCACTGGTCACTGTAACGCACAGACACACCCAGGCCTGCTGCTCTGGGCAAAAAAAGGAGCCTTCCTGGGAGTCTCAGCTGCAGAAAGCTGCTGTTGCTGGCCTCTTGCATCACATACAGTGTATTTCTTCACTTCCAGGGCTTAAGGCCTTCTTTATCTTTCACTCAACGCTGTGATTCATAGTACATCCCAAAGACCTTGAAAGCTGTTAAGAAATGAGATATAAGGGTCAACAAAGGTACATAGTGTGAGAAGACAAAGCGTGAAGCTGAGATGATAACCTGTGCAAGAGCACAGTGGCTATAGGAATCTAACCAGATAAAATGCAGTAACATTACATTGCTGAGGCCAAAAAAAGAAAAATGTCACAGCAAACCAGCCATGAAAAGCTGCAGGTTGAGAGAGGCTAATAAACTATTTTAGCCACAGTTATTTGTGTCTGCTAGCTATCCAAAGGGGAGACTGTGATTTTAATGTCATAAAGAAAAATTAACGGAATGAAGAGTTTGATTTCTATGTTGTCTGCATACCAATGAAAATTAAATTGGTATTTGTGGCTGAGACAATGTCATGAGAAGAAAAAGAAATGAACAAGGGCAGAGCTTATGAAGTTTACCAAAAGGAAGAAAGCCTCTCTGAAGGACATGCAGAAAGTGATTAGATATGCAGGAGACTCAGGAAGGAAAAGTATCACAGGAGCAAGGGGAGGAGAAGTTTTCAAAAGAACATAAGTGGCATTCTCAAAGGTAAAATGAATGTCGGTGAAGATGAAACTGCAAAACTACCTCACAGTCTTGGCTGAGAGAAGGTCTTAATTGTGTAACTCATTGATGACAGCTGTGGCATTGAATATTATGTGCAAAATAAAGTCAGTCAGGTAAATAAAACCATAAAGTCCCTATTTGTCTCTGATAATTATTCAGAGAGTCTAGACATTGACCTGAGACATAGTCATGAACGCTAATGTCTTCTCTACTTAGGTGAGGTAGCTCAGAGTGGAAAGCTGTATCCAGCTTGTGGACAAGAGCACACCAGGCACAGGATGTCTGCATCCAACAAGTACCTCTGTAGCAAATAGCTCATAAAGAAGCAAGCAAGAAAAGGAAAATGATTAATTTTTGGATACTTGAGATGCCAAGTATGGCCTTTTGGAGTAGTTTTAACAAAGCAACACATTTTTGATTCTGTGCCAGGAGGACACATATTAGTTATTGCCAGGCAAGTTATTTGCATAATAAATTAGGGTCCAAATGCTGCTGTTGTCAGTGTAATCACTTCATATAAAGTGCATTAGCACACATAAAAGAGATTTGCAATGATGGATTAAACGTCTTCCCTTCTTTTCTCCCCAGTAAGTTATAGAAAAACATAGTGACACACAGAAAGTGATAATGACAAGAAGTCCTTAATTGTAGCCGCAAGAAGAATACACAAAACAAAGCACACTGGAGACAGTAACTATTAATCTTTTTCAATATTTCCATGCAGTTCTTTACCCTTCACAAATAGAAACTGTTCCTATGAACAGAACTGAAATTCTGAGACTAAATTTCATCTGTACTCCAGTAAATCCAAAAATTTTCTAGTGTATGGAGAATGCTATTCCTCTAAATCTCTCATCATGTAAGTGCTTGGAATGGCTCCCCATCCACCCAGTATTTCCCATACTTTGTCATGGGAACACTTTGCAAAATTCAGAATGTTTGCTATGTGCAGTGGCAGCTGCATGACACTAATTTCTGGCACGTGGTTCCCCAGATGTGCTCATTGCCGTTTACTTAATGTGAAGCATGCCTGAGCTCTGCTCAGGAAACACTCACCTACACGGCTGTCTTTGTTTTGTTTTCTGGGAGTTCTCTTCATTCTGTATGCACACCAGCAGCCTGCTATCACTCAGACTGATTGCTGTTTTTCTAACCTATATTTAATATCTGATAGACATTTACTTTAATTGTTCCCATTGGGATCACACCATTTAAGTGATCGCTCTTACTCTCAGCACTCTGCTGTCATGCTGTATTACATTATAGTTTCTATTCTACAAGCTCTTCTCTATAACTCATTCTCATAATTTCTCTCTTCTTCAATCTCTTAATACAATAAAGCAACTTCCTGACTTCCTCCACTCCCTTATTTCTTTACAGACTGTGAGTTAGTTATGTCCACTGTCAACAGAGACGTGATGGAAGTCAATTCTCAGTCAAAAGCCAGTATTGAGACATACGTTTGAGTCTCATTTGTATGCATGAAGCACATGCTTGTATTTGTATTTAGGTGGACTATAGGGTTCAGCACATTGGAAAGTTTTGTATTCCTAGTTCTGCCAAGAGGAGGAGGTGAGTAATCCTGGCGTAAGGACAGGACATCACTATTTCCCAAGGCATGAAGAAAAGCAGTGTCTCAAAAGAACAAATACTGAATGTCAGGAAAATCAGAAAAGTGAGTAAAGGGAGATTATTTCAACGAGGACAAAAGCAAGTCCCCAATAAGATTTGGGGCATAAAAACTAATCTGGTTCCTCCTTCAGAAGGAAAACTCAGAACTCAAGCGTTCCATGGCTATTTGAGGGAGCCACACACTTCCAAGGTAAGAGGACAGAGTAAGTAGCATCAAACATGGTTCCTCCCTGCTGGTATTTTTCATAGTGCCCAAACTAGATACCTTTTAGGATAAAAAGTAATATGTTTCCTCTGAGCTGCTTGGATTACTTCAGGAATTGGTAATACAGAAGCTTCCATGGAAGAAGTTTTTAATGGCATCTTTGGCCTACATCAAGGTCAAACACCCACAAAAGTTGTGGAACTTCCATCTTTGAAAAGTTTTTGAAGTTGGTTGGACAAAGCCATGAGAGCACCTTGCTCTAACTTTGGAATTAAGCCCAGTTTGAATGGGAAATTGGACTACATGGCTGCAGAGGTCCCTTCCAAATGTATTCTTTATATGATCCTGTATCAGATCTTTAGGCACCTTGTAACACCCTCCATCAGTCATCGGCACTGTTTTGCTATTGCTACTTTCTGCTTTCCCAGCTACACAGGTTTGATTTCTGTCTCAGAGCTTCCATCCCTATCTCCTTTACATCCTGTCTCCTCTTTGTCACATTGTACTGGGCAAGAAGAGCCTGCTAACACATGTTCAGCATTGCTCTTCACACTCTGACCAAAAACTTCATTCTTTTCAATCTCTGACTTTTCAAGCATGAAGACAAGGTGCCCATTGCACTTAGCACAATGTTTTTGATCTTTCCAGCTCACTGGCTCCATTGCTGGTCAAATTTTGAGGGATTCTCTATGGCTATCTTCTTTAGAGCACACGCCTAGTAGCACCTGGTAGCACACTCAACCACACTGCTCTCCATACCTTGTCACCATTCCTCTATCCAGGTCTATTTTGCTCTTTCACACTCTTCCAGCACTTAGAATGTTATTAATGAAGAAGAAACAATTACTCTCCTGGTCTGCCTTCCAAACTATTTTTTCTATAGATCCTCTCCACCAGTGCTCCCCTTTACCACCTTTCTTTTCTTTCTCAGGGTAGTGCAGAATCATTTGCAGGCACAGAAACCCACTCAGGGTCACTGCAGTCCAGGTTGGAAAGGGAGGAGGAGCAAAGTACAGCCTGAAACATACTGGTTATTCCTTTTTCTGGCCCATAAGCTAGTGTCATTCAGAAAGCATAGCCCTATCGCAACCTTATGCAGCAGCAGCCTGAAGAATTTTAAGGAAGGATTGACAGTCACATTCATAGGTCCAAACCCAAGCATGTATCTGAGCTATTTCATTTTGGCAATGCTCTCCAAGTAGAGGTAATGTACAGCAGGGAGTCTGAAAGTCTGCTTTACCTTAGCCCTCAAATGCATATGATGAGGTAAATGCTGAGGTTGATCTTTTTGGGTTTTGGGTTTTGTTTTGTTTTGTTTTGTTTTGTCTTTTCATTTGTTCCAGTGTTAGCTGGGAAGGCCTGGAGACAATTACACCATTCTTTTTTATAAACTGCTTGTATTTTCAAGTATTGTCACTATCCTGGTGGTTTCATGTCAAACATCACCTCTACTTGTCATTAGAGGCAGCAGCAACCAATGGCCATCAGTGAGCACACAGACAAGACTCAGGCAGGCGGGATGAAATGAAAGGGAAGTGCTTTTATTGTAGCTTCCCTATGGTGGGACAGCAGTGCTGGAAGTTCTTCAGAAACAAAACAATATATCAGGTCTTAGCCAGTGAATTTACAAACAATTTACAAAATTTACAAAATTCAGAGTCAGATCAGGAATGCAGAGTAAGAGATTAGTGTTTGTCCAGCCTGTGCCAGTGCTTCTGGTGTTCAGAGAGAACCTCCTGTGTGCCACTTTGTGCCCACTGCCTCCTGTCCTGGCACTGGGCACCACGGAGCAGAGCCTGGCTCTGTCCTCATTGCACCCTCCCTTCAGGTACTTGCAGACATTGATGGGATCCCTCCTCTCCTCCTCTCCTCTGGGCTGAGCAGTCCCAGCTTTCTCAGCCTCTCCTCATAGGAGAGGTGCTCCAGTCCCTTCATTTTCCAGTATGTCCAGGTCTCCCTTGTAACCGTGAGGCCCAGCACCCCAGGTGCCTCGTGAAGACCAAGGATCATCTCCCTTGACCTTCTGGTGGTACTTTGCTTGAGGCAGCCAAGAACACTGCTATCCTTCTTAGCACTAAGGGTCTCCCCTGAGTTTGGAAGAACCCCATTTGGCCCTTCTTCCTTGCCAGACTGCCAGCACCCATCCCTTGGGGCAGTGAATGAGCTTTGCATGGATTCAAAGCAGGAACCACACAGAAACTCCTGTCCATAGAAGATCTGCTGCTCCCACACAGCCCCTCACTACTGGAGCCAACAGTCAGTGCCAGCAACAAGTAGCAGTGGGATAATTCTGAAGACAGGGAAACAGAAATGCAGAGAGGCAGTGAGGAACTGCCCACAGGAGCCATTCCCCAACCAGTGAATGAAAAAAATAAGGAAATGCTGGAGATTTGTTGTGGTTAAAGAAGTTGGGTTGGATGGGACCTTGGGATCTCACATAGTCCAACCTCCTGCTCAAAACAAAGCATACTTCAAAGTCAAAGCAAGGGGCTCAGGCCTCTGCCCAGGTGAATTTTGAAAATCTCCAAGGAAGATATTGCATGAGCAATCTGAGCTGTATTCAGGGTTGATTCATGCCCAGCTTGTTGCCTACCAGGAACCCCATTTCATTGCTGCAGAAGTGCCACACAGCCAGTCAGTTCCTCACCTGCAATACACAGAGCTGTTGTGAACCAGGAACCAGACTTTGCAATTGTGTTTGCTAAACTGGAAAAGTTCTTGTTGGGCCCATTGTCCCCTTAACATAAGGGAACAAAGCAACTCAACCTCTCAAGTAAGGCATCCTACCTGTAGCAGGCATTACTTTTCCAATTAATTTATTCTTCCTTACCAAGCTGGCAAGTTCTCTCCTCCCCAAAACATAAAATGACTCCCAGTGATAGTATCCCACTGGCTCTCTGGCCATCTCTTGAGTAGCTAGGCTAGGAGCTCGACCTTTAAAATATTGCAGTAAAAACAAGCACACAATCCTGCCAGCAAGTCCTTCCCTCTCAGTCTCAGGCCACTGAGCTAACAGCCCTTTCTATGAGCTGCTTCATCTCCAGGGATATCCCCCTACTCCTGCCCTTTCTGTTTATTTTATCCCTGCACAGCCAGAAAGTGAGCAAACATCCCTCTCAGCCATCACACAGAGCAGAGACAGTAGCATCACATGAATAATCACCGTGTTCCTGTATTTCAGTCTGCACACGTACCAGCACTGCAGTCTCGACCATGGAGCACTGCACCAACCCTGCTGAGCTCAGAGGAGCACAGCTCCCATGCACGTTCCTTCAGGTTTTTCACCATTCTCATTGCGTAAGCATCACAGTGAAGCAACACCACAGACCCCTCACGCACATGCCTTTTCCTTCTGCCAGTTTTGAAATACGATGAACTCTTTCTCCTAAATTCTTTATTTCACTGCCATTTCAGAGTCCAAAAGTGCTTTCTGAGGCCTTTCACTTGGCCATCTCTGACAGATGGAAAAATAGGGCTGGTCCAAGGACACATAACCCATAGCAGGTTGTTCTCTTAGCAAGGGCAGTCACATCTTCATTCCTAGCAACAAGGAAATAGGGAAGAGAACTGGCCCTATTCCGTCTAAAGACACTCATCTGGACCCATCATGCATTAGGGGTGGTCAGCAGGGAGAAGGAGATGATTGTCCCCCCCCTACTCGGCTCTTGTGAGGCCCCATCTGCAGCACTGCATCCAGGCCTGGGATGCACAGCACAGGAAGGATGTGGAGCTCCTGGAGCAGGTCTAAAGGAGGGCCACCAGGATGATCAGAGGGCTGGAGCACCTCTCCTGTGAGGAAAGGTTGAGGGAACTGGGCTTGTTTAGCTTGGAGAAGAGAAGGCTCCAGGGAGACCTCATTGCAGCCTTCCAATACTTAAAGGGAGCATATAAATAGGAAGGGGAATGGCTGTTTACATGGGTGGATAGTGATAAGACAAGGGGGAATGGTTTTAAACTGAGACAGGGAAGGTTTACGTTAGATATTAGGAGGAAGTTTTCACACAGAGGGTGGTGACACACTGGAACAGGTTGCCCAAGGAGGCTGTGGATGCCCCATCCCTGGAGGCATTCAAGGCCAGGCTGGATGTGGCTCTGGGCAGCCTGGTCTGGTGGTTGGCGACCCTGCACATAGCAGGGGGGTTGAAACTAGATGATCATTGTGGTCCTTTTCAACCCAGGTCATTCTGTGATTCTATGTACATGCAGGATAAATAGTGCTGTCTGCTCAGGAGAACCTTTATTTTCAACATGAACTGCTGCTGGCTTCTGTCTGCATCAGCATGGGGCTACTATCATGCTGGTCAAACCCTCACTAAAACACTTCCCCTTTGAACAAGTCTGAGACACCTGAGACAAAATGAACTGCCCTCAGCTCCAGACATATTGTTTCTGTACCTCTAAAACCACTCTGAGAATATAAATTGAGAGAAAAGAGCTTGACCTAAATATCTATGTTTCTTGTACAGATTAACTGCTTTGTCTGCAGAGAGCAGACTGTTGTCTGCAGGATTAAAGAGTGACTAGACAGGGCTCTGAGCACCTGACGGACCTGCAGGTGTCCCCGTTCATGGCAAGGGAGTTGGACTAGATGGCTTTTAAGGGTCCCTTCTAACCTAAATGCTTCTATGGTTCTATGACTGCCTCATAGGTTCTTCTGAAGTCCACATCTCCCTAAGTCCTCATTTGGCTTCACCATTTCCTGTCACACAATAGCTCTCTTGGAAGAACGAAACTGGAATGTGTTTGCTAAGACAGCCATTTCTGCGTGAATTTCATTACCTTGTCAGTTGTACTCAATACACTTGGAAAAAAATAATACAGAGATTGTGTAAGGTAGAACTTTTGGAGGGAGTCAAATGCCATTGCCTCCTGCCATGCGGGCCATCAGGACAGATCTGTGGGGGTCCATGGAAGAGCCTTCAGCTGGGGGAATCTCTACTGCCTCAGGCCTCTTTCATGAGAAAAAGGAATGAAAAAAATGACTGAGTAGGTATTCTGACAGCTGAAGCATCAGTTGCCATGGGAAGAGTACTTGGGATTTTTCTGTGTCAGCTTTTTATTTCCATGTTTGATAAACAAGGAATTCACACAAAATGAAAGTTTAAAGCTTCTGTATTAAGTTTCTTACACAAGGAAGTAGCATTTTGTCCACACAGAACTATTCACTGAAAACAAAACTCAGAAACTCCATTAAAATTGTGTTGGAAATTGTGTGCACAAAAATGAAGATCTTGATGAACTTCCTGAAAAAGAAGAAAGAGAGGTAGGCAAAGTAACACATCTGAGACTTCCACTGTTCAGTAAAGACCTGAGTGTTCTCTCAGAATGACCATTTGGAAGCCAAAAGAGATTTTGATGATTCGACAGAGGACTGACATAAACCTATCAATAATTCTTACATCATATGTAAAGTTATTGGATCAAGAAGATTTAGGTTGGATGATAGGGGGAAGTTCTTTACGGAGTGGTGAGGTGCTGGAACAGGCTGCCCAGAGAGGCTGTGGATGCCCCGTCCCTGGAGGTGTTCAAGGCCATATTGGATGGGGCCCTGGGCAGCCTGGTCTAGTATTAAATGGAGAGGTTGGTGACTCTGCATGTGGCAGGGGTTTGGAGATTCATGATCCTTGAGGCTCCCTTCCAACCCTGGCCATTCTGTGTGATTCTGTGTGATACACTGTCAGAGGAGAGAGTGAGGTCCCCATGGAGCACAGAATGCTCTGCTAAGCCTCAACCTATGCTGAAGTTGAGCACTTCCAGTGAAACCTGGCCTCTCTGAGGTCCAGGGGAGCTTTTTCACTGGCAGCGTTGCACCAGGACAGTTCAAGTGACCTCTTGGAAGTTAAGAGAAGCTGGGATCAGCTGGGTCTGACAAAGGAGCAGATGAGGTGGCCTAGGGGTCTTTGGAACTGGGGACAGTGACCACCAGCACAGACTGCCACCTCTGGTCGCAACATGCGAGGTTTGCTGGCACAGGGCAGGAATCTCCACCTGCTGGATGCGCCTTGAGGATGCTGTGCCCTGGAGGAGGACTGCCGCAGGAGATGGACAGGTCATACCCAAGTGGAGCTCTGCCTTCCTCTTGTTTGTTAGACTGTAAATGAACAACCATTTAAACACATTTGTTATTTAAATAAGGCCTAAACTGGATCATAGTTATCATGAAAGCCACTGAACTGTGAAACTTGTAACATTTAAATCCAACCATCAACCCTAAAGAGTTTCAGCTATTTTCACTTCTAGGAGAAAGAGGGGTGAGCGAGTACTGCAGAGGGCATCAGCAGTGGCATTAGTTCTGTTCTGTAATAAGCTCCTCAGTAAACCTCTGCAATGCATTTTGTTAACATCTACCTGCTGTCCTCCTGCGCCATTTTCTCCTTCATTATTTCTATGCTCTCTGAGCACCTAAAGAGTCCGTCTGGTTTTAATCAAAGAATATTTCATAAAGTTTACAAGTCTTGGAGAATATCAGAATCATTTCAACTTTTCTAATGCTTCTGCAGCCAAGACCACAGCTCACAACCCTCACAGGCAAGCAGAATCCTGTTCTCCACGCAGCACTGCACTAGGAACTTCAGGAAAACCACCTGTGGTAAGGAATTACACACAGCAAATTTAACTTATCAGAAATCCCAAGCCAGCCATCCCCATGACAGAATCCTAGAATCATTAAGGTTGGAAGAGACTACTAAGATCATCAAGTCCAACCATCAACCCATCCCCACCATGCCCACTACATCCCTCAGTGCTACATCTCCATGTTTCTTGACATCCTCCTACATCCTCTTGAATGAACAGAATCCATGGTGACCTGAAATGGCAATCAGCCCAGTTCAGTCAGTCAGTGCACAGACACCCAGCTGTGGCTGTCCCTCAGTCTGGGAGCCAGGCTAGCAGTCAGCAGGTGCACTGCTGTGCCCAGTCACCAGCAACTGAAGCCTGCAGGGTGCAAGGGTCTGAGCTCAGCCCGCTGTGGCTCTGCTGAGACACATACCAAGTTGTGACACCCTATGAAGACCCATGCTCCTGCCAGAGGAGGTCTTCACTTTCCAGAAGCACATCTTGCCTGATGACACCAGGACCTTCACACACCACTCCTACACAGAAGCTGACCACACAGGTTATCAAGGAGCAAGGAAGGTTCCTCCTGCATAAACTCACCAGTCAATCTGCAAACACATCGGTCCAACGCTTACAGCCATGTGATGTGTGCTGAATATATGCAAACAAACTCCCAGACATTCCCAGGAGGGCTCATCTGCCTCAGATGTGCTTCTGCCTCCGTGTGGCTCAAACAGAAGAAATCAGTGTAAGGGACAAGCCCAGGCAATGCCTCAATAAACAATTAGACCAAGAGTCTCCCTTTCCTTAATTTAACTGATGCCCCAACCACTCCTGGTGCAATACCTGAGAAACAGTCAATCACAGGAGTCAGTCACAGACTTTTAGGCAATGATTTGGCTCTGCAGCCAAACTGCTTTACGTGCCATTCATTTCCTCCTGTCTGCCCTAAGCTTGGTACTATAGTTTTACGTTTCCAGGTTGCAATGATCAGCTCAGAACTCCACTCCCATTAGCTGATAATGTGCACAGAGACCACTACAGCTCCATTGGCACAAAATGGTGTAACAGAATGGAGAACCAGGCCCTTGGTCTTTAAAAGCTCAATCCTGGTCCTGCTGACTTCTGCAGCCAGTATTTTACCCACTGAATCTTTTTCCCTGTAGCTCACTCCCTGCTGAGTGTTTATCTATCTGAGTTTGGCCATTATTTTGTTAACACATGCACACAGTGTTCATTACTGTTAACAAACAATCTTTTATTCTGATATTTTAGAAGAGCTAATAGCTACAGTCTGCATCAAAAATACTTCCACAAAAAAGAAAGGCAATAGAGGAAGTACCGTGGTCTAAAGCTTTTCTAGAACCACACACCAATTTCCCTGATCATAGTAATTCTTTAGAATCCTCACACAGTCCAAGGATCTGCATGCTGCTTCCAGTTCCCCTTCACGGAACACGTGGTAATAGCGGTGGAAAACAGGGCTGAGTTCTTGCGACTCCTTACAGCCCGCTGGAAATGACACTTCATCAACACTTGTCCCTTTCTTTTTGATGCCACCTTTCAAGTGCCAGGGAACCAGCATATCCTGAGAGTGAAAGGAGGTCCGGTTGGTGTGAACAGGCAGTGTGGAGTCCACTACTTGCTTTGCAGCAAAGCCTTTGTCCTCTGAGTCATCAAGGAGTCGGTCAGAACATGCTGATCCTCGGCAGCTGCTATCAGGCTTTTGACCATCAAGAAGTCTCTGGGACATGCCAGTATTGCTTGCCTCCTCCTTGTCTTTGCTGCCATGCTTTTCCTTAAGATATTTAGACTTCTGGTTCTTGTATTCTTGCTCCATTGCCCAGACATAAATGAGTGCCATTCCACCAGGCTTTAGAAGCCGGGCTAGTTCACGGATAGCTGCCAGCCTTCTTTCCTATAAAGAAAAAGCAGAAGTGGGAAGCTGGTATACAGATAAACAGAAAAGACAGGAGAACAGAACTGGCAGTATATCCCCAACATATAATAAAGGTCAGAGAAATTTTTTCCGCTAGACAATATTCATTTCTGCCTACCATGTATGAGCACACAATGCCATACCCTAGATGATCATTGTGGTCCTTTTCAACCCAGGCCATTCTATGATTCTATGAAATAACTCATAATATAGGACACTATGCACAAAGTAAGCTGTTTTCCTGAACACAGTTCTCTTGCCTTTTGAAAACAGTGCTGTGCTGACCAGCTTTTCTTGGACGTTTCCACCCAGTTGGAAATGACGGTCTCATCAATAACCATGATTGAGATCTTCAACTCTTTGAAAGGGTTGATAACAGCAAGACAAGGGGAAATGGTTTTAAGTTGAGGGAGGGAAGATTTAGGTTGGATGTCAGAGGAAAGTTCTTTACTATGTGAGTGGTGAGGTGCTGGAACAGGCTGCCCAGAGAGGTTGTGGATGCCCCGTCCCTGGAGGTGTTCAAGGCCAGATTGGATGGGGCCCTGGGCAGCCCGGTCTAATATTAAATGTGGAGGTTGGTGGCCCTGCATGTGGCAGGGGGGTTGGAGATTCATGATCCTTGTGGTCCCTTCCAACCCAAGCCATTCTATGATTCTACAATGATCTAAAATTCTAGATTTAAATATGTTCGCAGTTAAAGGAGTTAAATTCACAGCTTCAACACAGGTCCTCTAATTACCCCAATGAGGACACGTCAGCCTTCTCCAAAATAAGTCTGCTTCCTACTTTTTATACTGCATTTGGAAACATTCACTTCATTTCTGTAAGATGACACTATGGTATTATGGTTTCATGGTCTAGAAGCTTGTTACAGCTGCACAGCTCCTGCCTGAACCTTAGACAGCACAGAGATACAGGGAGCAAATGAGCAGTGTCCTCATTCTCTTCAGAATGAATCCACTGAACTAAAACCATGAGATCTGTTCAATATCTGAGCCTGGAAATAACACATCTCCTGAATCCCAGAGCAAAGCCCACTTTCTCTGGAGGCACTAATTGTAGGCAGAATAAAAGGAAACACAAACACCTAGAAGATGAAAGTGCCAGAAGGAGTAAATGTACCTGAGGGGGAGAAGGAGAATGTGAAGGGAACGTCTCAGAAGTAGTGGCAGTCCAATAGCTTAATTCTGCTCTGACAACTGCTTAATACCAAACGCACACCTGTGATCTTCACTTCATATTGTTCTGTTTTGTTTCCGTGATCCCAATCTACTGAATTGTTTTGCTGCTTTTTTTTTTGTTTTGTTTTAAATATTAGTAGCTCTTCAGAGCAATGCAAGAGCACAGCGGAGCACAGAGATGGGCGACTTACTGCTGTTGAGAAATGGTGGATGACAGCAATAGAGATGCAGGCATCACAAGAACCACTCCGGATTGGCACTGATAGGGCATCACAGACAAAAGCCTGGAAATCTTTTTCTCCACAAATATCCACAAGGTTTTTGCTGCGATCACAGCCGATCTGTAACAGAAAGTGTTCCATTAAGCTTTTCGTAAGAAGGATAATCACAAGGCTGAAAAATGATTTTCACTTGATGTTTCCAGTAATAGAGTCATCACAGTCTCCTACCAAACACATTCTAGTTCAGAACAAAACCAAGAGCAAGCACAAAAAATAGCCTTAAGTAAGAGAAATATATGAGTCCCAGATATCAACAAGAAGAAGAAAAAAATGTTTACTTAAAAGTGAAAGATAGCAGTTTGGCTGCTTGCTCATCACAGCAGCTCAGTTTTGAACCAAGATAAGACAGAACAGCTCTCAGCATTTTTCAAAGCTGGCTCCGATGGTATCTTGAGACCAGAAAATAACAAGCAAAGAGATGACTAAACCCAGCCCCGGTATTTTCAGTTCCTTTCAGCTGCCACCAATAACACAAATACATCTTAAGCAGACAAATAGTGAACTAAAAAATGCTGAATCTACAAGTATAAATGCCAAAGTGGTGACTCTGAAGTACGTCACACAGCTCCACTAATCGCACACGTTTCGTCTTTTCAGTCTAGGTAAGGAAGTGCTTAGGTACAGTCCTTTTCAACCTCAGCACCAAAATGCACAGAAGGTTAAGCTTTAATATTCAGCACAATACAATTTGCCAGGTTCCTGTACAGCCTAAATGAAATGATCTCCAGAAATCATTTTGAAACTCTTCATCAAAAGTTCCTTTTCTCCTTTACCCAGTATCCAAGTCAAAGACAGTAGGAAAAAGCATCTAGAAAAAAGGGTGTTTTACACACTCGCAAAGAAAAGTACATTCAAACTGATTAAGACCCTTCTATAAGGATAAATGGAGTGATGATGCATACACCACCCTCTTTTTTATGTCTGCCAAGCACACACAATATTCAAACCAAAATCCTGTTATAAAGTCATACATCAAACTCAGCCTGCATGAGAACATTAAATTTATTTTTGTTTTCAATGATCAGCAACAAACAGATAACCAAGAACAGAGTCAGATTCCTAAGTAATTATTGCTGACAGTGTTTATCTTATTTCACACAGAAAGAATACAAGCCATCCCCAATGCAAGAAGCATAGCAGACTGCTCTAATTCATCAGCTCAGCAGAGATGACAGTATTGCCAAAATTAAAATCTCTTTTGGAGCAATTGATAAAAATAAACATATTTTCCATTACATCTCCCAATTATGTTAGTTAAAATTCTTTTAGCTTTCCATCTACCATCATAGCTTTGAAGAAAGCCAGGATTCTGTTCCAGTCAGATTCCCTGAAAGCTTCCACGTGAGCTTCCTTGTAGAGACTTTCAGAGACTTTAGACCCTAACTTTTGGTCCAATGAAATTGTTCTGAAAATGCCAAACTGAGAACCCAGGATAACTTTCCACAAAACCAGCTCTACGTGTACGTACATACTGTTCTGACAATTAGCTCTAAGCAGACCTGAAAAGATCAATCCCCGTAGCACCTTCTTCTCATTTATTTCTTGGCCTCTTCTTAGGATTTACTGAAGCAGAGAGTGAATAAAAGAGGGGAATCTTGTTTACTTGGAAGCAAACACAAATCCCATCGTTTCACACTGGATACAAACTGAAGTGTCTTTAAATTACTCTCATCATGGAATGAATTTAGCTGACAACCTGCATGCTGGAGATTCCACGCCTCATTACCAGTGCCCTCCACTACTTCTGCAATTGAGACATTAGAATGCAGTATTTATTAAAAGTCAAAGGACCTAACTTGATGCTGGCTGAAAGAGGAGGAAGAAGAGTACTTGCAACTTCCATAAGCTTTCCCAGAAATAATTGCTTGGGCCTTACACTTCTGTAGCAAAAAACAGGTTGGACAGTGAAATTTAATCCTCCCCTCCAAAAATGACCTTGAAAAGGACTGCACTGTATGTTAATGAAATTCAGTGAACTGCGAATAAGAACAAAGGCACGACTGCTAGAATGTGAATTCCTCATTTGCATCTAAATTATATCAAATAATTACGAAGCCAGGCTTATTTGTAATGTCATACTTGAAGTGAATCTACATCCAAAGCAAAAAGATTCCATTTTGCAAGGAAAATTGAGGCCTTGAAATGGATGGATGTGAATGCACAGCTGCTCTGAGACAGGTGCATGAGGCACACCTTTATGTTGGTTTTGATATAAACACTGTAATAGGTGCTGCATATATATGCATAAAGGCTGAACGTGGGGAGTCATCCCAAATCTGCCTGGTGCTGGAGCTAAGCAAATTTAGCATCCTTACTGGAATTATCTTTGCATGATATTTTAAGAGAATTATAATCACTGCATTTCCACATTTTGTAGCTTACAAGAAACACACATTCATTCAAAACCAGTTATCTACTGGTTTCAGCCTCTGAGAAAACAATAAGCTGGCAGCAAGCAGCTAATTTCAGTGGTGCAGTGCCAGCTTACAGGTGGAAACCAAGACCATCTATGATTTTTATGAACATATAAAGCATATTTCAGAACAAGATTGATGTCTCCTAAGAATACATTTCCAGCAAAAGACAGAAACCTCAAACTCAACTTCTCCCAGTTCTGTTACCTGATTTCTAATTCTAAAGCGTGAGTGAAGCTTTGATGCGATGATGCTGCATTTACAGAAAACAGTTCAAAGAAATGTTTTTAAATGTTTTACTTTTTCTCTCTCCAATCAAACATGTAGTCAAACCATTAAAAAATCTCAAAATATATCTATAATGTTCTAATTTTCACCAGTTCATATTGCTGATGTTGATGCTTAGCATAGCATGATTTCTCTTCTAGAACAGCATAGAAAGGTAGAGGAATTAGCTTAGTGTCCAAGAGGATGAAGAGGATCTTAACCTAGAACACTCCTTGGTGAGTTGAGCTTTATACATTTTTAAAGTTTCATATTTCTTCTTATTTCTTGAGTCCTCTCTATATTACCTATTCACTGAGTTTTCCAAATCCAACTCATTGCTTCAGCCACCCAATTTCTTTTATCTCACACAGCACAGCTGACTGTTCAGCTGAATCCACCTTTTAGCCAGTCCACCTCTCAGCAAGCTGCTTTGAATCTTTTAGCATCTCCCCAGAAGAAGGGATTTCAGGCACTAATTTTCATTATACCTGGATAAACACTACCTGCATCCAACTCTTGTTTTTAAGCCAGGAAATGTGTATCAGAAAACCTTCAGATAAATGAAAGAAGTATCAAAAAAAAACTAAGATGAAAGGGGAAAGGAAAGAGAGAAATAAAACAAAACAAGAAATAAAAACTTGTGATTTGTATGAATTTCCAGGAGTTCTGCATTGGGTTCCCTGGAATGAGATAACACAAGCAGAGATCCCATCCTGATCTTCAGCTACCCAGCTGACTTCGCCTATGCCATTTCATCCACGAGTAGTTGAACTAGATTTTATAAATCTACTTAATGCAGTGGTGGATGGATCTGATCATTAGGGGAAAAGAGCACCAGACAAATAGCACGCTTTGTAAAATGGTACTGCAAATCTTGCAGGCTTAAATAAAGATAGGTAAAGACAGGTCAGTGTTGCCCACCATTATATATTTTCTATGTTATCTCATTATTACTAAACTCCATCTGGCTGAATTAGCTCATTTAAGTATCTGTAAACCTGACCGATGCAGCACATTACAAAGTGATGAAAAAAGTACATCTAATTCTGAAATCCAACCACCAAATGGAATGATATGGCTCCCTAGAGAATCACTGCAGCTATAATTAATGGCGTCAGAGCCTCAAGGAACCCAATTACATTCCAGCACACATGCACACACGAAGAAAAAAAGATACCAGCACAGACACTGCAAGACAAATCTCCCTGCTCCAGTTGGTCTGCCTGGCCTTTAGTACTCTTTTCACGTAGCGTTTTCCTTCTCCATCCCATACAGTCAGGGTGCCTTCCGAGTTCTCTTCAGACCCAGATCTCCCACCATTTTAACAATTCCTACTCACTGAGAAAAAAGGGTAGGAAAGGCTCCTCTGCCTCACCCTTCAATTGCTAAAATATCCTGTGATCTGACTCCAGGTATACCTTTGCCAGCTGGTTTTATCCCTCCTGTTTTTACTTACTGCTAAGAGCATTAGGAACCTGCTCTCAAGCAACATGGATCCAGTATATCCATTTTTGCAATATTAATGCAGATCTTCACCATTCCTCCTCCCCAAACCCTGACAAAATACAGTTCCAGCTGATCTCAGTTCAGGGCAGTAATGCAGAGAAGAAAAAAAAAAAAAAGGATATGAATGTCTGTATTAAAACAAACCATTAGGGCTCCTGTATTGCCATCATTTTTCTTCCTAGCATAACTATTCTGGTGAGTAGAGTCACTTCTTTAAACACAAAGAAAAATATCTACCCAGTGTTTTTTTCAGTTGTTACTAGACTTCTTACCAGTTTATCCATTCAATTAGAAGCGGAAACCAGAAAACTGAAACGTCCTTCTGACTGAACTGAAATGCTCAATGTCCTTCAGTCACACCTTAGCCCCACACAGGGATGGATGCTCCTATAGGGATTTACACGTCATGCACACCTGCCCAGACACTGGAAACTGTAAAGAGAGAGCTACAGCTCATAAAAATGGATAAGATACACTGCAATGATGTCAACAGGCTCTGGAATAAAACCCTTGTGGTACCTGTGTATGGGAAAGGCTGAAATATTGCATTCTATAGCATAAAAGCTCTGTTTATAGATACGGATGTTGAGCTTGATAACACTGAAATATAAACTGTCAAAGTGATTCCTCCAAATGAAGTTGGATGGGGAGGGGATTGCATAAAAAACTCAACCAAACAAACAACCTTACAGACATTTCTCTTCTGCATTCTTTTCAACAATAAAAGAAAAGCTGGAAGTGACAGAGAAAGAAAAGTGATCTCAGACAACTGGTCTCAGATTCCTTCTCCAGTCTTTCCCTACCTCCATCAGACACAGATTCTATCTCTCTTGGACATTCTTAACCTGAATTTCTCTTTGTCACAAAGTTGCTATCCTTTGACTATGTCACAATAATGCAGCATTACAGAACTGTCATTTTCATTGAACGTAGCTGGACTCACCACATCTCATCTAAAGAACTTGAAGTAAAAATGACAGTAAGGTGCACAGTTATTTTTGGACACAGCTTATAGCATAAGAAGGTACCTTAACTTTGACCCACCATTACAGCTATACCTCGAATGCTGTCTATAAATGCAGACTAACCTCTGCAGCACATTACTTGCCCTCAGGTCCCTCTACCTAGTGTTCAGTATTCTGAGTACTTCTGAGCAAATGCTATCCTTAGCTCCATCAGAAGAGGGGTGGCCAGCAGGAACAGGGAGGCAATCGTCCCCCTCTACTCTGCTCCTGTGAGGCCCCATCTGGAGTACTGTGTCCAGGCCTGGAGCCCCCAGTACAAGAAGGACAGAGAGCTGTTGGAGAGGGTCCAGAGAGCCACAAACATGACTGGAGCACCTCCCCAATGAAGACAGGCTGAGGGAGCTGGGCTTGTTCAGCCTGGAGAAAAGAAGGCTTTGCGATGACCTCATTGCAGCCTTTCAGTACCTAAAGGGAGCCTACAAACAGGAGGGGAATCAACTCTTTGAAAGGGTTGATAACTGCAGGACAAGGGGAAATGGTTTTAAGTTGAGGGAAGGAAGATTTAGGTTGGATGTCAGGGGGAAGTTCTTTACTATGAGAGTGGTGAGGTGCTGGAACAGGCTGCCCAGAGAGGTTGTGGATGCCTCATCCCTGGAGGTGTTCAAGGCCAGATTGGATGGGGCCCTGGGCAGCCTGGTGTAGTATTAAATGTGGAGGTAGGTGGCCCTGCCTGTGGCAGGGGGGTTGGAGATTCATGATCCTTCCAACCCTGGCCATTCTGTGATTCTGTGAAAAGCCTACCACTGACATACAATATATACAACAGCAATTTACCAAATTAATTCTAGGACTGAATGACCTACATGAGGAAAAGTTTTTTCTTCTCTAGTTAAGTTTACTGATTTTTCTTGTAGCCAGGAGTGAAAGACTGAAACATATTGAACATTAACAATTATTTTCAGCCTACAGCAGTCAGGCACAAACATGTCTGCTTATAAATCAGTTGATTTTTTCCTAGCTTATAAGAGAGTAATGGAAATTAATGTCCTACATATACAGACAGGGCTTATGTTTTATAACAACTTATGTTTTATAGCCATATAAAAATAGCAGGACAGAAACTTCTGTTTCTCTGTTGTAACATACAAACAAGTCTGACTTTTATTATTAATAATGAATGCTTTGACTAACGAGATACATCAGACTTGAAAAACTCTAAGTGCTTCATAGAACAAACACAAAAGAATCAGACAATTCTGGAACAGAGGAGAGCATAACACACACCTCTCAAATATTTATTTTGGGTAAAAAGAATAAAAAGTTTGATGTTGCAAAAAAGTCTTTGAAATATTTGCAATAAGAAAACAAAATATTTTGCTTTGTATTTGTATGTCCTTTATGTCCCCATAATAGGAAGGGAGAGAAGTAAAAGAGGGCTGAGTCACAGATTGTGAGACAGGTATGGTGATGATAACACATGAACAGTGTCATCAGGACTTAAGAAAAGCAAGGAAAAGCAGTAAGAAAGGTTCAAAATCTGAGCTGAAGTAGAGATTCCAGCAGGAATTTTGTTGGCATATTTATGTGGCCTATGCACAGATTCAGGTGGGAAAGCCAGACATTATTGTTCACAAATAAGCCATGCCATCAGGCCAAGTGGAACCGAAGAGGATGTGTACAAAGAAGCCCTGTCCATAGTGATTTCAGCAACCCAGACATTTCCCACCCACCAGCCAAATCACACACCTGTTGGAAAAATTCAAACTGTCCTACTTTCCCTTTTAATAATCTTACTCTACAACACCAGCAAAAAAGGCAAAAGGATCCATTACAATTATTCAATCCACTGTACCCATTACTCCTTTTTTTATTAATATTGTCTGACTTGCAAAGCAAAAATGGCTTTGAGAAAAAGGTTACTACACAAAGCAAATGAATGTGGAAGCCTAACATAATTGGTAATTGATCTTCAATCAGGCAACAGCTTCCTGCCCTTGGCACTTTTCCCACAACTGAAGATCCAACTTGCCACAACCGCAAGACACAATAAAAACTGGTAGTGATGAAAACAAATGACAGTAGCTACTACTTACCATGTACAAATCCCTGTTGATGCCTAGATATTTCCCATTACCACAACCAACATCAGCAACTATTGACCCTTCTGGCAGTGACCTGAGAAACTCAACAACCCGGGGCCACGGGCTGTGCCTGGTACTACTGAAGTGTGTGGCAATCTCTTCATACACCTTGTGTACATATTCCTGCTCCAGTTCTGAGGCCTCCAACTCATTGTGTGGAAACGATGGTTCTGCTTGTCTTTGCTGTCCTTTCTGGCTGTCACAGACAGATAGGTAAACTAGATGCAGCAACAGTCACACAAACAAGAAAAAAATGTTTGCAAAGTCATTCTATACTGAATAAACATTTTAAGTAAAAGAAAACAAGAAGTAAAATATTGAAATGCAACAAATGCTTCATTCGCTCCTTCATCTTTCAAAAACTGCAACATGGACCAAACTGCAGATGTATTTGATGATTTTATAACAATCAATCTGACCAAGTGGTCAGATAGAGGCTGTCTGTAAGTGATCAAGACAAGTCTGTTCTCAGGACGCAAATGGATTTCAGTTCCACACAACTATTGAGCCATCCACCAACCATCATCTGCACTTAAGGCTCTATCCTAAGGCTCTATCACTGCAGATAAGCATGGCTCTGTTATTGCAGATTTGATTGCTTCTCCTTCCCTCACATACTTATTTTCACAAAACTATAGTTGTCCTCCAATGAAAAATAACCAGAATTGATAAGAACCTAACAAATAGTAGTTACTTCTATTATAGTTGATTATTCCAAGTGCCAGTAAAATCCAGGATTCCAGATTAATTGCCTGACTCTGGTGTTACACAAATGTCTTGCTACCCCGAGAAACTCCAGCAGCCATGTGGATGCAACCAATTCAAGCCATACAGTACAGCTAACCATGAACTACTTACGAATAGCTACTAGGACTGCCAAAACTAACAGGGCAAACTACTTTGTTAAAAAAATGTTTACATATTGATGATACAGAAATAACAATTTTGACTGGAAAAGCACCTCAAGACACTTACTGCAATTGCAAGAGCTTCTCCTCACTTTCCTAAATGTAAATGATGTCCTTGTTTCCCTTCGTTTCAATGTTAAATCTCTAACATCAGCAGTAATTGTTCCAACTTTCTGTCCAAGTTCAGATGCTTGAATGACATCATATTTTCTGGGTGTAATCCTAAAACAAAGTAACATAAAATCAAAGATTGATTCAATTTGCATTAGAAAAAAAAACAACCATTCATCTTTATAAGACAGCAATTCTTAAACACCGACAAGTGTGATTACAACACACTATTTAATGTACTACTGCTTTTGTTTCCAGCTTATTATGTTTTAAAGGAGAAAAGAGGTACTGACACATAAACTAATGATGCTAATTAACGTGTTATTTAACTGAAAGAAATAACATTTTCTTTCCCTTCCTTTCTTTCCCTCAGTAAGCGTGATTATTTTATTAGGACTTAATCTGAAATATACTTCTTAAAGATGAAATACATTACTAAAAATGGTGGCTACAGATTTAAAAGAAGAGTATTGACTAGCTCTAAACTTGCAGATTGAAGTTTCTTGTTACAAACAAGCCTCTTCAATGAACTCTGCTTTACAGCAGAATTGCTTTTCTATTTATTGACTAGAGAAGATGCAAAGTCTGGAGCACATCAGAGATCTGCAAAAATGCTCATGGAGTAGCAAGATGTAGGCTTTTTTTTCTTGACCAAAAACTAGCAATCAAGCAAAGTGGGAACTGAGTTTTTTCAGCTACTTCTGGATTTGCCACAGACCCTAATGGAAAACAGAACAACTTTTATAAGGATAAACTTCAAAATGAAACTATCTTTTTTGGGAGTGACAAAAATTTCTAATAATTTTGTGAAGAGATTTACATTACAAAAAGGTACCTAGCATTCCAAATAACTTTGGAGCGGATCTCTCCCAAAGTTGACAAGAAGAAAATGTGAAAATAAAATGGCAAAGTCAATACAAGAGAAGAGGTACAGCTGCACCCACATGTGGTTTCCCATCACTTGCACATAGGACAAAGTAGATACTCTTGGAACAAAATAGAAACTCTTCAGGGAAATAGTTTAGCACTTCAAAGCTGTTACTGTCACACTGAAACATTTCCTGAACTCAGTTCTCAAGGAGACTAATGTAGAAATTTCCTCAAGGAAAAGAAAAAAAAGCCATCTCTGAGGAATAGTCGCCTCAGTGAAGCCTCTTTGGAGCTGCTGGCTTCAAAGTACTTGATTCCCAGCAGGACAAACTCTCAATATAAAAGTGACTTCTATATTGGTTAGCTGAGTTTAATCTGTAAAAAAAGATTCTATGATTCTAACCCTCATAGGTTGAGTTAAAAGGGAGGGGAAAAAAGTCTCTTACATCTTTTAATAAAGCAGAGCCATCAGTCACAATCCTTATTCATAGTGGAACTTTTCTGCAGGTTACACAAAACTGCTGATCAGTGCCTGTACTTAACCAAGCAAAAGAATTATCTGAATGATGAGAAAGCAGCCATGCCAGTATTTTTTATTTGTTATCTGTTATTTGTCATCCCTTTTGTCAGCGAAGTTGGTCTTTAATCCAATCATAGAGAAAAACTGTGGGACCCTCCTGTTTGAAGGTCATAAAGCAGCACATTGACTGTCTGCGTAGTTCTTGCACAAATCAGACAGAGCAGCTTCAGGTATAGAAATCACCTAGAGGCAGCTATGGGAAGAATGGGATCTAATGAAGAACTGCCCTGTCCAGTTAATGAAACCATGATGAAATAATCAGTTAATGACCATCAAGATTCTACTGAAGCTGAACTTCAAGCCCAAAGTTTGTAGATTTTTTACTGACTTTACTGTTTACACAAACTCATAGTTGTACTTGCAGCAATAAGATGTGCATACTAGGAGCTAATATTTTAAGACACAGCCTTTTTCCAGGTTCCTTTCAACCTACATGATTCTCCTTTTGACCATGCTACAAGAAAGTTCAGCCTTTTATCTGGTTATTCTAGATTCTATCTTATTCTAAGAGTAAGATTCTCAATGTCAGAAATAAAATACTATCATTTTTGTTGGACAGAGTTGTTTTATTGTAACAGCATCAGGAACAATGTTTTTCCACCCAAAAATAAAACTCATCATTAAAAATGTAGTTTTACTTTCACCTATGAAACATAAAAAGCACATATCTTCTGGTCTACTTGATAATTTCTTAACCTTATGTTTCTTTCAGATACACATTAACAGAAATAATAGAATGAAAATGCTTTTCATGAACACTTTTTTAATAGGATTAGAATGAAGTCCCTATTTCTTTTGGCATCCAAATGTATACAATGGAAGTATTTCCAGAATTATTCCAAAAATGAACCTTTTGCTCTTTAATTTGACATCTGAGGAATAGATAAAAGACATCACAAACGATCTTAAAACCATTCTGATGCAAGTGAAGTAACTATGCTTTCTTGCTGGTTGATCAATCTTACTGATGTCAATGGCACATTTCATTAATATCAAGACAAGCTTGCTCTTTACTGGCAAGCTGTTCAATCCTACTGTTATCTCTGTTCTCCTTAGTTTCAGAAGATGTCCATTTACCAGTAAGGTACAACGGTGAAGATGTGATCTGAGAAATACCTGATGTTGCAACTACAGGTACTTAAGAGATAAAGAATATAATTGGAACAAGTAAGACAAATAAGTATTTCCTACTCTGAAATACTGAGATCCCAGTCTTAATTTACCTTAGTTGAGTATGTTGACCAACTACTGCTTCTAAAAACATTCACCATACAGAAAAGCTATTTTTAGGAGAAGCAAACAAGGAGAGGGGATGGGAATACATGGTAGGAAGACTTGAGATCTTCATTACAAACATAGCTTGTGTCCTTGGTTTTCAAAACACAATCATCATTGAAGGTAAAAGTGAATTAAGCACTGATCTCAGTCTAGTTCTTAATAGGCAGGTATACCACCCCAAACCAAATGGGCTGGCAATCACTGCAAGTGGAATGTGTGCATTATCTGTCCCACTCCCACAGGTTTGGCTGCCTGGGTGCAGGGCCAACTTGGGAAGAGCAGAGCTAGCGGTCCTGGAGAAAGCTCTTGTGAAACAAGCCAGAAATCTCAATGAGGGTGTCCCTCCATCCCCCAGGAGCTGGTTTTAAGTGGAGGCTGTCCTGCTGCGCCATGCCCAACCCACAGCCCAGATGTGTCACAGCTGTCTGTGCATGGCCATAGCCCTGCTGATCCAGGCCTGAAGCCCTGGCTGATGTCCCCACGTGGCCTCAGCCTGCCCTACACCATGGCCAATGGGACACACAGCTGGAGTCAACCTGATTGCTCCCCTGCACCACTCCAGGCCAGCAAAGTCACTTATGTGAAAACTGAACACTGTTCTCAGAGTTGTAAATAACCATTCCAGAAAAGGCAGACACTATCTGACAGAATTGAGTAAGAAGCTTATAATGCTGAGATCCATCTCTAGTCTTGTACACTAAAAAACAAAGGACTTTCCTGCCCTGAATGATGCACATCAGGAATAACAGCTGCTTTTTACAATTATTTAATTTAATGAGCAACTACACAGGTGATGTAAGCACTCTACAAAAATGAACAATGTACAGGCCAATGGGGAGTTCACATTCACTCTTCTTCACTACACAAAATAACCAGTAAAATTAGAAGGCGGAAAAATTGTCAATAAAAGGATTTGGTCTTTTATTTACAAAATGTAATTAGTCTCTCCAATTTACTGCTGTAATCAGTGATTCTTTGGGTTGAACAAAGGAAGAACCATTTACTGGGGACATTTCTGTGCAATAGGAGGGTTTACATATTTTTCTGAATTAAACTACTGTCACTCAAACCTTGCCAAGTTTTTAGCCTTTTTGACGTTAGCACTCCTATTGTAAGTACTTCCCTGTGGTGCATGATTCAGAAATCTTATTTAAACTGTACAATAAGCAAAGCCCCAAGACATGTTTCAAGAAATCTCTTTTCCAGGATCCCAAACCTGTTCACTACAAAGCAGCCTTATCAGTAGTTGACGTGGTCCTAAAGCAACAGGAAGAAGCCCAGGAAAAACTCACTCCCCTTTGTGACACTAAAGCCTTCTATGCATTAGAAGTCACTCTCCTAAGCCAACCCTTCTTCAAAGACTTTGGCATTTGTGATTGTATGGGAACTGTTGAGGCAGGGCCTGAGCCACTGATTAATCACCTGAGGAAAGGACTGGATCAGCTGTGGGAGCACAGGTGAAAGTGATTCAACTGTGACCAGAAGGAGTCAGGCTTCACCCCTCCTACATCCCATTTAAGGACTGACTGCCACCAGGGAAGAATTTCTTTCTGAAGATCTCTTCTTTGTGGAGTCTTTCATTGCAAGCCTGAATCTTCAAATACAGATGAGCATTCCTTCCCTGTTTGTTACTTTTCATTTCTCTACAATATTCTTTCCAATTCTAATACCACAATATTTTTTCCAACTGTAACAGTGATACAACAGGAAAAACTGTGGGCTGAAAAGAGAAAAAAGTAATTCCAGTACAATAATTCCTTGCCACCATAGAGGACTTTCATAGTGTGAAAAGGACTTCTGAGTGAAACAACTTGTGAGAGCTGCAGCTCAAAGACTGACAACTAGTTTCCTAAAATCCCAATTTTCCATTGTAATCTGAGTAACATCTGGACAAGGAGGAGATCTGTCTAATTATCTCAAAACCTCATTGATTTCTTTCAGAATAATTTTCAATACAGAATACTGTTGACAAAGCAAATAAACAACATACATTCTCCTTCATTATGAGTAGACAGGGGCCCTTACACATACCCATGTGTCCACAAGTATCTGGATTCACCAGTCATCACCAATAAGCTGCGTCGAGGCAGCATAACTGCAACTGTGTGGCCATCAGGGTGTTTGAAATCCATCACAATCTAAAAAGAAAAAAAACACCAGCCACCAATGAGCATGGCTTACAGAGCATCACATATTAGCTAGGCATTCTCAAGTCCTACCTCTGTGTGTTAATCAAGATATTGCCACAGAACAGCTGTGTATTTCCTAGGAAAGCAAAAGCCTTTGTCTCTATACTGCATTCTTAATATCTCTTCCTTTCAGCAGTGTTTTCAGAACACAAAACAACCACAAAACCTGCATATATAAACACATTCATATATATATATACACATTTATATTTAATATTATAAATAATTATAATACCAAAATAGTTCATTTTGCTTTTGCAGTAATAGCTTCCTTCACAAGAACATGGGAGCACTGTTAAATCTATGTACCTATGATATAGGAAGGAATGATTCTCACTCAACTAAATGCAACTACATAAAGAGGGATCATTTGCTATAACTCAAGCACCTCCTAGTTAGACAGCTGGACTAAGGCATTCAACTACTGCCTTTTTGTGAGGTTTACACAGAGAGAGACAAGCATCTCCACAGGGTGATTCATCCTAGTCTATAATGCAGTTAACTGATGTGGGATGAAATGTCTATCCGTCACAGCAGAGTGAGCTGAGACAATTAACTCAGAGTAGATGCATAACGTTTAGATAACCAGTATTAGGAGAGAGAAATCATTTCTAACTCACCCAGATTCTTAGAGTTTTGCAGCACAAGGAGTCTCCCAAGATCCTGACTAACACACCAACTACCAGAGCAGCCTTTTCTCATTTGCCACCTGGCCTCTAACCACAGCAATATACTGAGGTAATGCTTTCAGCTTCAATTCAGTTTCACAGCCCAGATGGCAGTGCTACATTCTGCTTGGGCTACAAATGTTATCCTTTTACATCTCCCAAATGAGAGAAATTCTTTCTGTAGAAAATAAGGATCAGGTTCTTTCAGCAAGCCAAATGGCTTAAGGAAGACATAGCAAGAAAAAAAAAAAAAAAAAAAAAAAGAAAGGTGATCAAAAACATTCAAGTTGTGGTTCCAGCTACAATGGAAAACGAGCACCATGGAAGTGGCAGCACCTGATTGCAACCTACTTGCTAAGCACATGATTTAAAAGCAGACTTACTACCCTTACCAGATCGAAACAAATTATGCAGTTCTGCTTCTGCATACAGATGCATTTAACACAGAAAACAATGGTGCAGTGATCATTCATTCAGCACAAAAACAAACAAAAAAACAACAAAACCCACCAGACAGATAGAACAAGTGAGACCTTTTGCAAGATTTACTATTTATTGCTGTGTGCAGGAGCACACAGGAGGAAAATACAATGGCATTTATGTTTTTAGGAAAAAAAATGCTGTAGTACCATCTACCTGACAGCAAGAGCTTTTACTCTTGTTGATCTACCTAAATTTAAGGAAGGAAATGAACGTGACAAACAACTGGACACAAAAGGGAAGAGCTATAGGGGAAAAAAGGAGTACAGCCTACCTATGAACTCCATCCAATTAACGATTATGAAACACTTAAATGGCTACATAAATAAATGAACTGCAGCCATTTCATAATGTACTCTTTTTTTTGCACATTGCAACTTCTTCCAGGTATCCTCAAAGAAGCATAAGGTGAGGAAGGAGAAAAAACAGTGACTCTGCAGATTTGATGGAGAACCCATGCCATAAAACATGGCTAAACACAAGCCTCTATGAGAAGCAGCAGCTGTCTGGAAAGCTAAAGAAACCAGAGGATGACTAAACTAAAATAGCAAGGAAAAGAAAAGAAAAGAAAAGAAAAGAAAAGAAAAGAAAAGAAAAGAAAAGAAAAGAAAAGAAAAGAAAAGAAAAGAAAAGAAAAGAAAAGAAAAGAAAAGAAAAGAAAAGAAAAGAAAAGAAAAGAAAAGAAAAGAAAAGAGAAGAGAAGAGAAGAGAAGAGAAGAGAAGAGAAGAGAAGAGAAGAGAAGAGAAGAGAAGAGAAGAAAAGAAAAGAAAAGAAAAGAAAAGAAAAGAAAAGAAAAGAAAAGAAAAGAAAAGAAAAGAAAAGAAAAGAAAAGAAAAGAAAAGAAAAGAAAAGAAAAGAAAAGAAAAGAAAAGAAAAGAAAAGAAAAGAAAAGAAAAGAAAAGAAAAGAAAAGAAAAGAAAAGAAAAGAAAAGAAAAGAAAAGAAAAGAAAAGAAAAGAAAAGAAAAGAAAAGAAAAGAAAAGAAAAGAAAAGAAAAGAAAAGAAAAGAAAAGAAAAGAAAAGAAAAGAAAAGAAAAGAAAAGAAAAGAAAAGAAAAGAAAAGAAAAGAAAAGAAAAGAAAAGAAAAGAAAAGAAAAGAAAAGAAAAGAATTGATGAGCAAAGTGGCTGGATTAAATTCATGAAATGATATCTCAGGCTCTTCTGCCTCTCTGTCCCGCTGCTGTTGAGAGACAGGTGTGAGGGGTAAGAGACTGAGATCTTCAGAAATGGGGAAGAACAAACTGAAAAATGGGACTGTCCAAATTCCTTCCTGGAGGCCCTCTGTTCCTCTTTCTAGGTCAGCAGCAGCAACAAAGCCTACTTCTTGCAGATAACATTCAGGAACAATACTTTTCTCCAGGAGTTGATTCCCAGCTCTGTGAGGTCTCCTACACTTTCAGTTCTATTCTCTCTCCAGTGTATGGGAGGAAACCTTGGCCTCCTTCATATCTCCACATGCCAAGTTGGAGAGTCTGCTTAAAGAAGCAGCAAATATTTCTTCCAACTCTGTGCTGCTCATTTCCTCCAATTTCTCTTCCCCTACCAGCTGTAAAGCTCCCACAGTGCCTCTGCAGACTATTGTGCATCCAAACCAGCAGAGACTCAGAGTGTCCTGTAACAGAGAACACATTGGAAATGACAGGCAAAAACAACAGTCCCTTGCAACTGAATTTTCAGGCAAAAAGAAGTGGCAGAAAAACAGATAGTAAAAGAAGACAGTGTATGCTCTTGGTTCAATATTGACTATGATAAGCCAACAAGAAATAGATGAAATGAATTTCTGTTAGTGCAGAATTTAAGGCTGAAAAACAGGAAGTTACACACTGTACATAGTATCTGGCAAGCCCAGTCCTCATCAGCAGAGTCAGCTCTGTCCCTGCTCCTTACTTTTCTGCAGAAGAAAAGTTTGTGCTCTTATCTCACACTGTGTGGCTGCTACCCTTCTAAACAAATGCCACCTGTATAACAAGCAGTGATGATTTGGGACAGAATATAAATAAAGGATAAATTTACTTGCAAATGAGTAATGACATTAAGTAATTAGTAGTAATGGGAAGAATCAAAAATCCAAATTCAAAACTGACTTTTGCTTATGAAGCAGACAGAGATCCTTAGCTGGACAATACTAAGATTTTGCTGTTTCCTTCTAACAACAAATTAGACACTGCAGTTCAGACAAATAATTAAATTTAAGGAACATACTGTGAACATTTGAATAAAATTAATGTGATTTCTACATTAATGTTTCATTTCATTATTTAGAATACCTGCACCCAAAGGCTAAAAAATGAGCAAAAGTACTTCTTTATTTTTTTGTCCATAGTACAGTAGAGAACATTTAACCCAGACGGGTATTCGAAAAACTCTGTTCTTATCTCTGAAAAGCCTGTTACTGACTGAAGTAGATAATATTCCCTCACTCCTATATCTTTATCCTGGCAGAACATTCTAAATTGTCACTGTCACACACACATAAAAGATTAACGCATTCAGTCCACTTTTTAATTTACTAAGGATTCACAATCAATAAAGCAACTGCCACTGCTGAATCAATCCGCTTCATGACAGCTCTGCTCCACAGTTATTTCCAATTACTTTTTTTCTTTTCTCAAAACTTATTGTCTCTTTTTCTCTTTGGTGGCAGAGTCAATAAAGATCAAATTTCCAGCTAGCTCACAGTGCATCACCCAGGATTCAAAAATAAAAATAGTTGATGCTTTGATCTCACACAACTTTTACCTTTTTTCTTTGTACTGTTAAAGAAGTCTCCCTCTCTCCATATATATATCAAACACTTGAAACAAAAACACACAGCAAATAATACCTACTCATAGATTTAAATATCTTGTCATGATGCCCAGTGACAAGGGAGCATGCGACACAGTAAACATCTTTCAAGAGGGGCTGAATGACAAAGCAAAGCAACATCCACATCAGAAACATTGCTTCTCTGGCATAAAATATAGCTAAATGCAAAAAAAAAAAAAAAAAAAAAAGGAAAAGAATTCAGCATAAAAATGTAAGAAAAGAAAATGTGCTTTTCTTGACTCCTATGGGAATGAGAAGTCTGCGCTGCCTTTCATTGCAGAAGTACTGTACCTCAGGGAAGTGCAGGAGGGAGGTGAATGACTGTTCTATCAAATAAGTAATGATCCAAAGGCACAATGGAAATAATGCAATGGGGCTGTAAGGACAATGTCAATAAGGATTTCACTGCTCCAGTGTGGAACAGTAGTACCGTTTTTCTAAGCTGCATCGTTAATGCAGTTTATATTTGATGATAAAAGACTGCCTTAGAAGAAACATACTCTAAAACTCAAAAAAGTAGACTTGAAACAAGTACAATCTGAAAGCCTCTAACATTATTTACTCATTTTTCAGAGAGAAAAGTCACATTAACAGCCTACACAGCAGTTACTCCACTTGTAAAGCAGCTGAGGAATGCCTACTGCAGAGTCAGCTGTGTGGCTTTAAGTCCACACACACAGACTGAACAACAGTGGGGCTCTACATGAAGATGAGGGGCTGCTGGCCACCCTGGAACTGAGGCAATCAATATTACCCTTCAGAGTGCCTTTCATTGCAAAAACTATATTAGCATCCAAAATTTGGAACTTAGGAATACTCTGAACATTTAGGGGAAGAGAGTGAATTAACTTTCCCAAACAGTCCATGTCTTAGGGTATTTATCTTAGTAACCTGATATTTATATCCTACATCATGGTCTCTACTCATACTCTAGAAAACAAGTACAATAACAATGACTACGATGAAATACTCCAGTACTGCTTATCTCAAAAGTCTCCAACAATGCACCAGGCCTCATCCATCAGATCTGAGCCAAAGCATACCATCTTGCATTAAGCTTGCTTATCTATTTAGACACTACAGTGATCTTATTTAGACATTCAATAGATAATTTTTTTCTTAAAAAAATGTATTCAATCTTCTATCCTTGTAATGCATTACTATCTTGCTATATATTGTGTTAAGTATAAGTACTTAAAATTATCTTTTAAACAGGAAAGAGACCAACTTTCATGGTCTGATAGTGGTAGGACAAAGGGGAACATTTTAAACTAGAGTAGGGAAGATTTAAATAAGATAGTAGGAGAAAATTCTTTATTCAGAGGGCAGTGAGACCCTGGCACAGTTGGCCAGAGAGCTGTGGATGCCCCTTCCTGGAGGTGCTCAAGGTCAGGTTGGATGAGGCCCTGGGTTGTCTGGTTGTTGATCTGGTGGGTGGCAATCAGCCCATGGCAGGTGATTGGAACTGGGTGGATTTTAAGGTGAATCCCTTCCAATTCAAGCCACTCTATGGCTATGTATTTCTTCCTCTTAATTTTAAGTATACATATCCTAGACCTCCATTACTTCAAAAAACTGAGAGTACTTCATTTTCTCTCTGAGGTCTGGTCTTGCTATTAACTTTCCTGATAAATATAAGAAGATTGTATCCACTGAGCAGGATACCAGTACTCTTCCTAGCTACTATGTATGTCCACACCCTGGAAGTGTTTGAAATCGGGTTGGACGGCAACCTGTTCTATCGAGAAATGCACCTCAGGAGGGTTGGACTACATGATCTTTAATGGCCCTTTCCAATCCAAACTGTTTTATGATTTTATGCCACTAACTCCACGACCAAAATTCTCTTGTTGCCAGTATTCTGCTTATAAGTCCAGGTAGTGCTCTTGAAGAAGAATACTTGCAATTTCCATGTTAATTCCTGTTGTATACAGGCTATTCCACCCTCTGCAGGCCTTGTCACAGCTAGCTGGAATATATACCACTCTCCTTTTGTACATAGGAATGGATGTCTTGAGGTTCACTAACTACAGGTTATTAGAAGTTTTTCCACCCACTATTACACAGATAAGGAGAACTGAAATATGCCGTTAACTTCCGTGCTTTATCCCATCACCAGTCATTGCCACTGGAGAATGCCTGCCGGGTTGAATTTTAGACACTTTGGGCACACCTATATTTCTAAATAAAAGATAGTTAGAGACACTTCTCAGAATGGAGACCAAATGATCCACACTGTCTCACATCCACCTTGCTTAGAATTATGCCCTGACGTACGACCATTATTTAGTGCTTAGTGTTTGAAGCATTAAGAGAACTGTGTTACAACTCACCAGGCTGGAATTTTATAGCACAAAAAATGGAATGTGACATTTTCCCTAGGAGACAGCACAAGTGAGAGAAGTAGGGTGTGAAGTGCATTAGTTGACGGGGATCAAACGTAGTTTTATCCACCCTGCCTTTTGTGGACAGTCCTCACATGAACTAATGCCAAAACCATACTTTGACAAGGTCTTGGAAAGACTTAGCTGATCGAAGAGCGAGCAGGGAGCAAACCAGCAATGGTGGACAATCAGTAGCTCAATGCTCAGATTCATGTGATAGCCTTCAAATACAGCTAAGCATGCTCCTTTATCTTTGGCCAAAAGACCCGAGCATTCAAGGATCTCAGTGTCCTTAATGTGTAATGTAAGTATAATACATTTGCCCCACCTTCTGGAAACATACTGGAAGAACTCAGGCATATATCCAAAATGGCACAAAATAGCTGGCAAGAAGGTGTCACAATCATCTGAGTATGACAGTAGCAGAAAAAATTGCTCAAACCTCATGGTTAAATCAGAATCAAACTAGCTTACTGATTTATTAACATGTAAATATGAAGCAACCAGCAAGCTACTCTACTTTGAACAACAGTAATAGCAAAATAACAGTCGAACAAAAACACTAGAGGCCTACAACATGTTAATAAATACAAACATTTCAAAAGAGCCTTCATAACTAATCCCCCAAAGCTCTACTCCCCCACTATGTTCACTTACATGCACACCACCTTCCCTGAGGCCACATGGGCTCCCAGACCTTTTGCCCACGGGGCTCCCCACATACACACACCAGTGACAGAAACCCCACCAAGATCACAGACAGGCACTCCAGGTGTGAGTCCTACTGTGGCACCCTGTTCTGCCACCCCACCAGCTGGATGCCAGTCCCCTAAGGTGTCCAATGGAGTTAGCTGCTCTCCCAGGCCTCAGCAGAGGCTGTAATGCTGGTGGTACTTCTGGCTGTGTCACATCTGCTGCTGTTTCTACTCAAAAGCCCATTCTTGCTGTTAAAGCATTTTACACTTCCCTCATACATCTTGTCAAACTGACTCCTTCTCAGTTCCAAAAGAACAGAAGAGATCAAGCCTCTTCTCTCACATAACCAGGGATAGGACTAGAGAGAATGGCCTCAAGTTGTGCCAAGGGAGATTCAGGTTGGATATTAGGAAAAATTTCTTCCCCAAAAGAGTGAGTGAATGGGCTGCCCAGGTAGGTGGCTGAGTCACAATCCTTGGATGTGTTCGAGAAATATTTAGATGTTGTATTTAGGGACATGGCTTAGGGGGGAAATACTGGTGGTAGGCAAACAGTTGGACTGGATGATCTTGGAGGTCTTTTCCAGCCTTGGTGACTCTATGATTCTATGAAAAGCATCTTCATAAATCCATGATTACTGCTTAACCTTACTTATTAAACTACCCATCAAATATGCTACTTCTCACTAATTGCCTATGGTGCTCATATGCCTCCAGATGACTGCCTGTGATCCAATGCTGAATATTATGATTCTACATAAGAAACTTCCAGTACCAACAGTAAAAAAGAATAGTTACATTATCCCCATTTTTTTCCCACCACAAGTATAAAATCATTCTTTCTGGAAAATGCTATCCAACCCAGTGTGTGACTGTGATGTCCTTTTCTGAATCCTGAGACAAGAACTTGGTCAAGTTCTCAGTCTTTAATAAACTGCCTCCCTCACTCATAGCTTGAATTCATTTGGGCCACAGAAAGCAAGAGGTTGCTAACCTTCGTTTCATTTCTCTTATTGGCTTCTCTGAAATACTTTCCATTTCTTTTAGTCATATGCCTTCCCTCACATCTTCACATCTACATTGGTACTGCACAGACATACAGGGATCAGCACCCACCTACACTAGGGCAGAGCACATCCCAAATGTAAAACATTTCTCATTTTCTTTTCCTGATATTGAAAGATATGTATTGCTTGTCCTACAGTGGAGTGTAGTTCAATGAGAGAGAACAAGAGGATTCATACTAAGAAGCCAAAACCCTGATCCTGGTGGTTTCCAGAGGGCTCAATCTGTTCAAGATATAATGCCCATAGAAAGCAGTTTTGTATCTTCAAACTAGATCTCCCCAGACCTGTACTTTATGTATTATGCCATGTCCTGAAAACAAATACTCCTTATTTACATGTTTAATGCTGTACCAAACGTCTGCCAAGGAACCACTGAACAATTCCTTTCAACACAGACAGCTGTTGTGTAATGAGTGCAATTTCATATCCAAGTATGATGACACAGGACTCTAATGTACACATCTGCATCCACAAGGCCTTGGCACATCTGTAATATTTTCCACACGTACCAAAACCTGAAAGATCTCAATAGACATTATCATTATCTCAGTAGAAAAGAAAGGATTAAAGGGCTCAAAAAGATTATCAATTAGAAAATATATATCTGATTATTTATGATCCTATGGACACACACTGTAATCAGCTGTTTTCATGTTACTAAGGTTACAAATACACGTAGCAGAACTCTTCACACCTATTCTTGCTCCCATGCAACCCCACCTGTATATTTATCATGCTGTCATTGGCCACTATAATCCTCAACTGCAAGCCTTTTGGAGCAGAAGCAGTGTGAGGAACTGTGAACAGGGTCTCCACATAACATAAATAATAATCAGTCTTCAGCTGTGTAAAAAAATACTGTCAAATGTGGGAAACACCTACAACCATGAGGGAGTCACTTCCAGGAAAGAGGACCTGCAACACTTAAATTCAGGGTAATATTCACACATCATACTAGTGTGGACTTAATAGACATCATATGATAGCCCAAATCCTTACAGGTTCAGGATTTTAGCAGTATGGATAAAACATACTGCATATTCATCATCCTCTACAACTGAAAATCATCTTCCCTTACTCTCCAAAATCTTCAGGGCTGTTCATCAAACCTACTCTCAACTGCAGGTCTGAGTTTTCTGCTTACAGTGTCATGTTACAGGAAGTACCACTGAGTAAATAATAGGTTGGGGTTCAGTTCAAGATGAAGACAACTACATTTGTCCATAGTTTTTAATGCTAACATTCAAAATCCCACAGGGGCAATGGAACCTGTGAAATCAGATCCTCAATAGCATAAACTGAATCACTTCCTATCGTGATCCTAATCCCCATTGATAAGAGTGGAGCTCAAGCATGAAGTGCACACATACAGACCTGCTTGCAAACACTAAAATTTAAGTGTCTTAATCCTGGACCAAATGCCACTGACAATACATTATTAAATACAGCAATTAACAGTGTAGATTCAGTAGATGACTCAAATCTGCCTAAATCTGTCATGCCTTAATAAAAACTTCTTCCTGCACTATTATTACCATAATCCTGCCCACTATGTATTGAGTAAGTAGTTACGTAAGTAGTTTGGTGCCAAATTTCTCTAATTCAACAGGATGAAACAGTGAATCTACTCAGCCAGAGACAGAAAGAAAAGTCAGCTAGATTTTCCCATGAATCCATCTAACAATTGTCTCAGACATGATCATAACAAAGAATTGCCAGAACACAAGATATCCAAATCCTGTCTTTCCAAATTAAGTATTGCATCATACTTCAACAAGAGTTGACAAGACACAGTTTTCAATAGATTGCTACAGAAACCACCATATGGCCTGTTTCTTAATCCTCTCTGTTTTCACTGTAGAACTGAAATCTACTAAAGCACAAGGATCTGGATGTGAATACACAAAAATGCCTTAAATACATAAAAAGTCATATATATAATAATACATACATATTATAATACAAGTCATTCCTTATTCAAAAGCAGAGAGTTGAAAAAACGTAATGAAAACTTATCTTCTTGGTAAATGATGTCTCCTAGGGTCATAAAGTACAATTCAAAGCACAGCATGTTAATTAAAGGCTTCTTTAAAATAATTTAACAATAAAATTTTGCTTTATAAATTCACACAATTGCTGTGTTATCTTACATAAAAGAGATGGGGAAAAGATTCAAGGAGATATTCTGGCATTCCAGTTCTTAAAGGAGGCCTACAAGATAGCAGATTATTTTACCAGGGTGTACAGCGATAGGACAAAGGGTAATGGTTTTAAACTAGAAGACAGTAGATTTAGAATAACTTTAAGGAAGAAATTCTTTCTCAGAGAGCAGTGAGGCACTGGCACAGCTGTCCAGTGAGCTGTGGGTGCCCTTTCCCTGGAGGTGCTCAAGGCCAGGTTGGATGGGGCCCTGGTCAGCCTGATCCATTGCTTGATTTAGTGGGTGGCAACTCTGTTCATGGCAGGGGGGTTGGAACTAGGTCATATTTGGAGGTCCCTTCCAACCCCAAGCCATTCTGTGATTCTACTATAAAAGCACCACACGTTTGAAACACACATGATTTTAAAGTAGGTAAAATAAACAGAAGAAAAGCACATTTCAGATAGGTGATATTATAGCACTGCTAATTTTCACCACAAGTAACTTTTTTTTTTCCTTACACTCTCCATCTGCTCAGCAATTGCGTTCACATACTGCAGCTGAAAGTTATATACAAGGGCTCTACCAGGGCATCAGCATCTGGCCATGCATCTACTACAATAGCTTACATGCACATGCACTGCAGAGAGATGTAGGCTGTAAAGGAGGAGGAGCAATAGCACCACAAGGCACAAGGAACTGTGAAACATTCAGTTGTCCCTGCCTTCACCTGTGTCATCAACCTTGCTTCACTCCTACCACTGTCTTGCAGCCCCAGCAAATAGACAGTGCTTTCCCTGCATCCCCTCTGCATTGCCCACTTTCTGCCTCCCCAAGAGCACAGCACTCCCTGCCTTGATTCAGAATCTTTCTGTCAAGTACGTTATCATCAAGTTTGATGGCTCTGGTTGCAGCACACCTTTAAATGTCCTAAATTGCTAGTTCCTCAGTGAAATTTTCCAGAGTCAGTTCCACCAAAATAGAAGATCTGTGGAGAAACTGCTCCCAAAATACTACACATAGCTGAAGAGATGCTAAACACAGCTGTGCAAGATGCTCAGCTTTGTAAAGATAGCATAAGGGCAGACAGATTACAGACACCATTTGCTACGCTTTCTGATGTTATCAATGTCCAAGAGAGACAATAAATACACCGCAGCAGGAGCTTAACACATTAACTTTGTTTCCTTGGTTATGTACTACTTGTGACTGATATTACTACTTGCTGTTTCTACATGAAAGTTGGCAGTTTTTAAATAGGCTCCTGCAACAATAGAGATGACATCACTGACTAATTAAATTAGTTTTCTTTATTGAGTTCCAGAGCTGAAGTACTGCTGAACACAACAGCTAAAGATAATGACTTTTTAATGCCCTAGAGTTCAGTATGTTCATTGTTAATTTGTGGCAGACACCAGGATTCCACTTCCAAGCACTGATCTTCTAAAAATAACATGAGGTATAGGAATGACTTCCACTGATAAATCTCTTGAAGAAACTAAAAACCTTATACAAAAATGTGGTTTAACTCAGCAGACAGCTGAACATCACACAGCCTTTCACTCATCTCCCCCTCTCCAGGATGGAGAAAAGAACCGGGGAAAAAAAAGGTAGAACTTGTAGGTTGAGATAAAACAATTTACTAAGACAGAAAAGAATGAGAATACATGTGTATAGAGTTACAAAACAAGCGATGCACAAAAGCAACTGCTCACCACATGCTGACCAATGCCTACACGGATCCCAATCAGCAGCAGCCCCCCAGTCAACTCCCCTTTGTTTTATAGCTTTTTCCCCCATGACACCATGCAGAATGGAACATCCCTTTGGCCAGGTTAGGTCAGCTGCCCTGTTTTTGCCCCCTTCGAGCTCCTTGTGCCCCCATGCTGGCTCGCTGGCAGGACAGTACAAGAAGCTGAAACACCTTTGGCTCTGTACAGCATTGCTCAGCAAAAACATCACTATGCTACCAAAACTGTTTTTCTCCTAAAGCAAAAAAGGCAGATCACGCCATACAATGAAGAAAATCACCTCTGTCCCAGTTGAAATCAGGATATAAAAAAAGCAATTCTAGTCAAAACAGCAATAAAAGGGCTTCTAAAGGCAAATATAGCAGAACAGGATTCCAAGAATGACAAACTAAAACTTGACTCAAAAATAAATTCATCTGCAAAAATACTAATTGGAATGTAAATTTAAATGGTGTATTACTTTTATTCTATTAAAATGATTACATTTTTCGCAGGAATTAATAGTAATTTCTATTTAAATAGCTGATCTATCTACCACTGCAGATTAGTTCACGTTTTAGAGCAAAGGCTACATGGGAAGAGTGAAGCGAAGCAAGAACAAAAAACAGACTTTAGTTTGTAAAGAATATCAGGAGTTGCAATCAAATCCTTTTCTTTTTCCCCCGCAAGATTTTTAGCTAACTTCATAGTTTATAAGATATGTAAATCAATGAGAAGTCTCTGAAAAAAATCTGTGGAATTGTAAGACAGTTTTTAGCAGCGCCGTTTGAATCAATTGAAAAATTCAATCTAACTGTGCGTCAGTGTAAAGCCAGTCAGATGTCTGAGAGCTGGGAATGGAACGATGCTGCCTCCGCATTCAAAATAAGCACACCACAGAAAAGGAAGGAGCTTGGAGATAGCAGGTGTTAAAATACCTGTTGATGAAATAATTACACAGAAGTCTTCCTTCATTATTTAACAACTAGGACTGCAGACAGAAAAATCACAAGCCCCGTTGCATACTTCAAACATTCCTGAATGTTTCAATTACAATAGGATTTTGTTGTGATTGAGAGAAAATTCAGTGGAACTACAGGACATTTCTCATAGCATAACTATGCTTTGTTCCACGCAATATTGAGTGGATTTCATTTTCAAATTATTTCATTCTAACTGCAGTTTCTTTTGTTTCTCTGTTTTTCACGTTCATGTTGGCTACAATGCTGATGCAGCTACTAAGAGGAGAGCAGGACAAGAACATTCTTCCCACATTCCCATCTGAACAGCAATGACTCAAAGAAAATGCAGTATACTAGAAAGATCAACTACATGGGTGAGAAGAAAGCAAAGTGGTAGGAACCAGGAGGATTGCAGGTCTGCCCTCCTCTCACAGCAACCAAAATAATGGACCACATGAAAGAAACCAGAACTGCTCCACCTCCAGCCTGACATAGGATTTTAATTAATTTATGATGAGTAGGTCTTGCATACTGAGGAACAGCTCTACAGAAATGCAAGATTCTCTCATAGCTGAATTTCAATTTTGTTCCTCTGATGTAGCCAAGGGGAAGGGTCATCTCCATGCTGTTATCTTGTTTCACTGCAAATGACTACCATACAGCTTCTAGAGAAATAATGAGAAGATCACTGTCTTGGAGTAATTGTGTCTGAGTGCTCTTCTTGTACCACCTCAGTGCAATCCAAGCTTAGCAGATTCCTAAATACTCAAGAAACAAATGCTTGTCTGCATTAGCTGCATACTGGGTGTCTTGCTGTTGTTGCCTCAGCCAAAATAGGAATAAGCCTATAAATCACCAATGTCACAGGAGAGCGGAGCTAAGCACAACCTTCATCTGAAAAAAGTACATGAAAATTGAGCTTTCAAGAGCTTTACTTAAAGTAACTGGGCAAGTGGAAACATCAGCAAGATGTGTTGATATCTGTGAGCAGAAACCTAATGAAAACAGTGAGGCAACATCCAGAACAGAAAAGTTCAGAGTAGTATATTTACTGAATATTCACATATCCCTGAAAATACAGCAAGACCATCACAGAAATTCCCAAGAAGGGCTGCAGGTTCCCCTCTTGCTTCTGATGCTTCTTACATCCAATTCAAGTTCAAATAACAGTACACTGTGGTACGGCACAGACAGGAAGAGAAATGCAGGACGTATTTATATAAACACAGGCAGCAGCAACACATCCATGAAGACTGATGTATTTACTTTAAGTGGTGAAAACAACTGACCTTAATATATAATTACAAAAACTGGCCTCGTGCAAGAAATGAAATGGCTGCTACCTACCAGTGGCTGAATATAATCTACATTTTTTAAAGGGTTCTGATAAAATCTCTCAAGCAGTTTATTAGCTGCTAAAGAAGGAACAGGTTCCTGTTTGTTAACCAAGACAGATTATATACAGATTAACAAATCAGAAGGCAAAAGTGCAGAAATAAAAAGTCAATTTCCCAGCCTGACAGAAGGGTAATAGCAGGGTACCTCCTTCTATCAGTTCTATGACTACCACATTTCAAAAAGTCTAGTGGAGTATTTCTTTGTAATGTTGCTCTGCTGTCAAGACTTAAGAGAACCACAACTTTTCTTTATAGATCAAGGGTCTTAATATCTGCAGGCTACAGCATGATGAACAGACATTCAGATAAAGGGAATTCAAGGATGACCCACGCTCTTAACCTCACTGTTTAACTGAGCCACAAGTCCAACTCAAAACCCTGAGGCTTCCCTTTCACTGAAGTTAGGCCAGGGGCCTCACCAGGGCATCAGAGCAGTTCTGTGTCTTTATACCAGCTCTCTGCCAGGGAGAGGCACAAGGAATGGAAGCAGAGTAAGGCAGTTTCTGCTTTTCTTCCTTGACTAAGGGAAAAGAGACAAGCCTGGGACTTTCACATGGGGGATAGGTATTGGGAAAACAGAACAGGATACCAAAATTAAAGCATGGTGCCAACATAACACACCTTTGGATAAGATTATGACAGCATTTCACCTTCTGGCATGGGGACAGAGGGTGTCCCTCAGTAGTTTCTGACAGAACGAGGCAGAGCTGACAGGAAAGAAGACTGTGATGTATCACATTTACTGGGGGCAACATCTGCTGTCAGGAAGGGATAATTTCTTTCTGGGTTGCATACTCTCATAGTAACACATAGCTCACCATAGAAACGTTACCTCCATATTTCCAAAAATCTAATGAATCAATGCTTACATGACAATACATTACGTAGCAAATTAGGAAAAGTGGAAAAACAAATCTCAATGTTGATCAAACACTTTCTTCAAGTGTGCTAAGGAAATCTGACACACGCTTTCACTAGGATTTTTCCAGCTGCAAAATTGGCCAGGCTCCTAAGATGAAATATTGTGAAATTATGTACCTTTAGAGACACCAAATGGAGACACTGAAAACAACACCTACGTCAAATCAACTCAGAACATTTTTAACAGAAAGGACTATCTCCTGCTTTGCAGCACTCTGTCCAAATTCCTGGACACATGCTTTACTGTTAAAACTTAATAAAATCACTTTGAACTGATTTTACACCATTGGCCTTCTTTTCTACTATGGCAATGTCTGAATTCAAGAAAACTGTACTCAGTACTGTAACATAAAACCTGGTATCATTAAAACTTTTAATGTATCGTCTCATATAAAGAAAAGGTGAATGTGATGGTGTAGGAAATGTAATTAGAAGCCCACAGGACCTTCTGCAGTTTCCCATGAATGTCAAAGAAATAGGTTAAAAAAAATGAGAAGTGATTAACCTGTCCTGACATTGTCAGCTTCCCTGGAATACTAGAGGACAAGATGCAACAAATCTCACTGCTTTGCCTTCAGAATGTTTAGTGGTTTTTCCAAGTTAGAATGAATTCCAAAGTGAGATTTTTTTCCTTCAGATCAAGTTTAATCCATTTTGTAAACTCCTTAAAACAACATACTGCACCAACTGGAATAAAATTGAGCCACTTGATAGAGAAAGTTGTTACAAGCAAAGAAGATGGGAAACAATCTCACACCTACATTTCTGCCTTGTTTCACATAAGAGCTTTGCTGTAGGTTATCTGATGCAAAACAAAAGCAGAGTTGAGAACAATTGTGTCTTATTCAAGATTGTTCATATTTTAAGAAGTATATATTAAGAAGTATGGGAATAACTACTCCTTCTTCAACACAAATTAATTTTGCAGAAACAAATTATGCTTGCAATGATCCCTCTAACAGAACAGCATTAAGTACTTTCTTACTGGAGAAAGCCATACTCCACAGGAAAGACTGAATTTCTACAGTGTTTTATACAAGGAGGTATTGCTGAAGATGGCAGCAGCACAGAGGGTAGTAGAAGACATCACTAGTGATGTAACCCAGACTTGATACTGTGCATAACACTGTTTAACACCTCCGTTAATAATCTGGACAATGGAAGAAAAGTTACCCCCCTGCAAGTTTAGGGGTAATACAAAACTGACCAATATACCAGGGCTGCTATTCAGAAGGACTTGGATAGGCTGGAGAACCGGGTACACAGGAACCCCAAAGTTCAACAAATGTCCTGCACGTGGTTAGAAATAACCCATTACACACTGAAGGCTGATCAGCTAGAAAGCAACTTCACCAAAAAGGACACTAGGGTCTTGGAGGACAACAACTTGACTGTGAATCAGCAATGCACTCTTGTGGCAGAAAAGGCCAACAGTCTCCTGGGTTCCATAACTACCAGCAGTTCATGAGAGGTGAACCTTTAACTAAACACTAGTGAAGATGCATCTGGAGTATTGTGGAGTACTAGGAATGGATTAGGCTCCCCTCTACAAGACAGATATGAATTACTGGAGCTAGTCCAGTGCAGGCTGTGAACATGATTGAGAAGTATCTTTCATATGAGGAAAAGCTGAAACAACTAGGATTGTTCAGCTTGGAGAAGTCTCAAGGGGAACTTATCTATGCATATAAATATCTGATGGGAGGGAATGAAGAGGTGCTTTTCCCAATAGCACCCACTGATAGCAAATAAGAGAATGGGCACAATTTAAAACCTATGAGTATATCTAATTTGTTTTACTGGGATAGAGGTCAAACACTGGAACAGATTGCCCAGCAGAAGGTATGCAAAACACAATTGGACACACTCTTTGACATCTTGCTTTGCTGACCCTCTTTGAGAAAGGCTTTGGACACTCTCAAGAGTCCTTTCCAACCTAAACAATTCTGGGATTCTGTGAAGATATCATAAGTCATCTCTAAACCTACACTGATTGTTAAGGCACTAGACTAAGATGGTACTTGTGTTTAGTTCACTGGTCTGCCACAGACTCCTTTTTCATATGCCAAGGCATTTACTTCACATATTATGTTTAGAACCTGCCTAAGTCAGATACAGAAGGTCAAGCAGACAAACAGGAAGAAAAGTTCCTTCCATGACTTCACTTCAGAATAAACCATATGAAGCTTTCTGTATTTTTTTTTTTTTGGTGTCACGTTAGCCAATTTCAGAAATAGGTTTAACAACCAGTCAGACAGCAAGGTCCACTTCTATTTAAATGTGGGCATTCCTTTTTGAGAAGAAAATACAGAAAACACAAGACATATGACTGTGATGCTTTTTTCCCCATGATGTGGCAGCCCAATGTATTCAGCTAAAAAAAAAAAAAGTAAGTCACACCAGAGAGAATAGAGAGAATAGGCAAGTACAAAGGTTTGCTGCCATATGGGCAACTCTAATTATTTATTATCAGAGTGTAAAAATTTTGTCATACACAATGGGAATAAAGGTGGGCCTATAAATAAATTCCTAAAATAACTAAAGCATGTATTATTGCATCTTCTATTTACATTTTAAAATCAGATGAAAAGTAGTTTAGTGCACAAAAATACATTAAAGAAATTGCAGATGTTATAAAAGTACCAGAAAGCAAAGGCATCAAATAATGAGGCATTTTATGTTTCACTGGCTTGCTTTACTTCACATGTGCTTTGATTGTTTGAATCTGAATAGAGCATTTATAGCCCATTAGGAAAAGGCACTGAAACCTGGGAACTATCTAACAGACTGTGTCCAGTGCCAATGTCTGAAATGTCTATAAATGGTCAAAGTCAAGCTGTTGCCCTGTCTGAAATACATACATTCCATTTATTCTTATTTTTTAACAGCATTATAATCCATCAGGCAGTCCTAGTCCTAGAAAAGCTTGCTTTTCTCAGGTGATTAAAATCATTATGCTTTTGGCTGTGCATTTAAGACTACCACAAAGGTGTGCTGTAATATAATCATGGTATCTCACCAATGAAGTAACAGAGCATCCAAGCCATAATCAGCCTTTTAATTGAAATGGAAAAGATAAGAAAGTGAGGGGCTGCAGGCTGAGTCAGAAAAGGATGAGAAATTACTGCAACATCAATGTAGTTTTAATAAAGAAAACTGAAGAAACATTTTTAATTACAAGATCAACACAGGAACTGTGCAAGGTGGGACTGTCTGCTGTTGCTGCACTGCTCTGAATATCCAGTATGTATTAAAAAAAATAAACTTAGGATTGATAAAACACACAGAAGTTCAATTACAGCTTTTCCCCTAGAGAAATAGCATGAAAGGAATGGATGTTCTTATGTGCTGCCTCGCACAAAGGTACAGACACTGTTAAAGACAATACTGCAGTTGAATAGATCAGAAACAAGGCTAAGCACGGAGGCAGCATGGGAAAGGCATGCCTAAATTGCCAGATGCCAAAACAAAAGAAGTGAAAACTCTACTGACATTGTTTATAAAAATCATCACAACTAATTCCAGATATTCCTACTCTAACTGGATGCTTCTGATGTTACTGTGGCTTAGATGAGCAAATACATTAATTATATGAATGACAGGACTGGCATCACTGACATCCTCCTTTCAGTCAACCAACACAGAGGTGCCACTGCCCCACATTCCTGGGAAGGCTGTTCTTCCTTACACTCATTCCAGTCCCACAAGCTCCACGTCCACTAGAAAACTCACGATAAGAAAAGAGGAAGTCAATATCAAAGCCCAGATTAGAGACTCTGTGCTCAAAACTGTCAGCCATGACCGTCTCTCTGCCTAAAGAGTAGGGCAAATCAAGAACAATCAAAGTTGTTTTTCAACATGAGAATACTGTCCGTTGCTATACAGATACGACCTTACACACACACAAACACACATACAAGTCTACATCCTCTCCACACCATTGCCAGAATGAAGCAGCAGATTAGATTATCCTCACACAGGATTGGCAGCTTTACAACAAAAAAAATGTAAAATGGGATGGGGATAGGTATGGCAGATTAATTTAAAGAGTGTAAGTAAGAACACTAATTAAAAAAGATGAATACATGGTCTGTTTTCAATCCTGTTTGTGATACACAGCATGGATTTGTGGTATTTCACTGTTTTTCCATTTCCCTTCCTACTCTTTATCTGCATTGTCTGCATATATTGAAAGCTCACAAGATCAGTCTACCTCTGCCTGCACTGTGACTGGCTCAGCAGGATTCAGGTTCTGAGTGGATCCTCTAGAAGTAATACATCTACATTAGCTTACTGGAACTGTATGTAAAACACTGCAACCTAGAGGGAGCAAGGGATGAGAAGAAAAAAAAATGGAAGTAGAAACGAAAGTTATATCCCTGTTAATTGCAGGGGAGTTGGACTAGATGGCCTTCAGAGGTCCCTTCCAACTCTAAGGATTCTATGATTCTATATACCTCCCAAGATTAATACAAAATGAAGGAAGGTCAATAGAGAAATGGATGCTAAAATTTTAAAATAGGATATGAATTATTCCTGGTATGTCATCATGTTTATTTATTTAATTAGCATATCACAGTACCTTGCATGCCTGAGATCAAACTCAGATGAGCATGAACAGACATCATGGAAAACTAAAATTGTATTAAACAATAGAAAAACGATACTTCCCAATAAAACATCAAAGTATATACGAATATGAAGTTTACCTCAGATCCTAAACTGAGAGAGATTATTTCATCCTCAAAAGCAGAATGTGTATCAATATGAGGAGGAATTCCTGCAACAAAAAAAAACCCACATCATTATATTTACAGAAAGGTATCCATATGGATGTCCTTACAGGACAAGATATATATGGCCGAACAACAAAACTTATCATAAAGGTGGGACTTGCCTTCCAAAACAGTTCAGGACAGGATCAGTCCATCTGATTTACACGTCCAGATTAGATGTACAGTTAACTGAAGTCTCTCCTCTAATCAATGGAAACATCTCAAAAACAGTTCAGAGCACCCAAAGGCCTCGCCCAACCTCTAAAGACTCCTAATATTTTCCTTGCTGCAGCAAGCACCTGCCATCATCATGTTCTCTTCTCAGCTTTAAACTAACAGTTATATTATACTGGGTGTCTTTGGGCCTTAGATCATCTAGTATTTTTCTCGCACAGACTCTTCCCCCAGAAGGAATCACCCCAAATTCTCCTTGTATCACTAGGTGAATGACTGTGCAAAGGTTTCAGCTTCAGAATTAGGATGTGCTTTGAGAAATAGACACTATCAGAGTAAAACCCTGTCCCTCTGCTTCACAGTTCCCAGGAGAAATCTACACACCATTGCTGGGGTTACCTCAATAGAGGTACTACCCAGGGATTAGTATGTATGAGCAATCATGCACATTTGAGAATTTACAAATAAACAGCAATATCATTCTTTTTTCAAATAAAGAACCTGGCATTCCTTGGAGCCTGAGCCACATTTTAACACAAAAGTGCTGAAAAAGCATTGTGCTAGCCTCAACAAGATCTCACCACAAGGTGGGGAACTGCAGCCAGCAGAGGAGCAAAGCCTGCAGACAGCTTAGGAAAATTGCAACTGTGCCTTCTTTCATCAGACAGATAACAAGTGATTCCTACTTGGTTTAAGAAAATACAGTTAGGCTCATTTATGAAAAACTCTACTGACATTCACTTTGGACACAACCAAATATCTTGACTGAAAATATTCTTTCCTAACGGAGTCAGTTGGCTTTATAAAACATCCTTCCTTATGAATATGCCATACTTTACTTTCAGATGTAAGTATGACACACACAGAACACAGAATTGTAGGGGTTGGAAGGGACCTCAAGAGATCATCGAGTCCAACCCCCCTGCAAAGCAGGCCCGCTACAGCACAGGTCAAATGGGAAAATAGCAGGTTAAACAAAGGCTGCCTAATTCCAAGATTCTTTCACCATCACAGTAACAAATTTTCTTATAACATTTACGAATGCCATTATTTTCAGTAAAAGCAATACAAATGTTTTATGAGGCCAACTTCTACTCTGATTAAAAAAACGCATCCTTGCTTTTCAAGTCTGACCAGTATCTTTTGGTGTTGGCTTGTAAATTTGCTTCAGTGAAGCACTGCAGCTCTGTCTTCAGACACACACTGACATCAGCACAATTCACTGTGCAACAAGAGAACCTTGACCGCTCATTTCAGCACCACCTCAACAATTCAACAAAGACCACCCTGACCTATCTGCTGTCCACACACCACATACGCAGCACATTGCAAGACAGTCACCTAAGCATTCAAAAGTGGATGGTAACCTAACAACAAATATAAATCTCCAACTTTGAACACTATCAGGATCCTGAAGAAAGCGGCCTCAAAAAGGAATTCATTTAGGGTGTCTTACATGTGGCCCCTCCAGCTTTGCTCAAAGTTATCAGTCACTTTTTAAAATCTCAATTTTAATGCTCAGTGACAGAATGTGGCTCATAACACAGAAACTAAAGGTACCTGGCTGCACTCTATGTTCACTTGGACCCTAGCAATTTTCACTTAAGAAAGGGTATTTTCTTTTGTTTTGATTTTAAAACACTGCTTCTATTCTTGATGGAAATCAATTCACCTAATCTCAAGTCCCAACCAGAAGTACACAATGGTATCAATTTAACAGATTGTCAGATACGTAAACAAATGGCATCAGATTTTCAGACCCCTGTTTGGCAGACACCAAATTAGCTGTCAGACATTGAATCTGAAAGAAAAGTTGCAGTCTCTTTTTTTTCTAAGGACAAATTAGATAGCCATTCTAGAAAGGAAGCTAGATAGTTAGCCTTGATGACTGACCTTAGGAAAAAGCACAGCATACAATTTATTCCCTAGAGGCATGATTAGAAGCAAATTTATCTTCAGAATGCGAAAGATTACAGAAAGAGTAATTTCTTATTTCTAAGATAAGAGAATTCTTTTTTTTTGCAGCATATTTAAGAGCCTCTGTATCACACATGCTAACTTTATATCACATATACTAACAGCAGATGTTTTCTGGAGGCTATACGCACAGTACAGGGTGCAAGGAGAGACTCGGAAGCAAATTTAAAAGTACACTTGAGTGTAAAACCAAACACCATTATTTAGTCCTGTAACCTTTTATACTGAGTTCCCTTTTATACTTTGGAACATCATCAACATCTGTATCAATGATACCAAAATTTATATTTCTAAATAGGGTTCATAAACCAGTGTGAAAACATTAATTTTGATTAAACATATTTCTGGTCACATAGGAAATGCATTAAGCAAGTGCTTAAATACTGTCCCAACAGAAGCTATTCTCTTCTTTATTTCAGTTAAGCTAAAGAGCTCAACGTTTTTTAAAAGATAAACAAATTTACCTTGTCCAGGTTCATACTGATTTACAGTCAGTTGATCAGGTTTATGCTTGATATATCCCTGCTTCAAGCATTTCTCTAAGAATGGGATACAAATTTCAGGAAGACCTGTTTACAGAAAAAAAGCTTTAAGCAAGACAACTTTTTTATCCATTTACATATTTGTCCTTACAAAGGTATGCTGCATTATCGCTGCCTTTAAATTACAGAATATCAAATCAAAGGCAAAATTACCACCATCCACTATAAAAAGGAAGTTGCAAGAAGAAAAAGAAGTAAAATTATTATGCAGAAAATCAGTAGATATGCAGAAAGCTCACTAAAAAATTCACCCTCTAAAAATCTGCTAACGAAGTAGATTAAATATCACCAAATAAATCTGCTGAAGTCAAGCTGGTTTTGAAAAGATGAATGAATCTTTAGTTTACTATTTCACCCAACTCATTTATATTCTGCTTTTATGACAATATATAGTTACACTGCTAGAACCACAATGTAATCAGAATCCAGCTGCCGAAAGCTACATCTACCACAGGACCTACGCATGACCTCAAAAATCTTCATGTTCTGTAAGAGTTTAGCCCTATGTTTTATTATTTTAAAACATAAGACCATAAGCTGACTCACTTTGTTTACACAGCTCTTAACTTCAAATAAGAATTATTCAAACTTTGTCAAAATAGCTTTCTCTCCAAAGAAAAATTTTGGTGTGTTTCCAGCAAGCTTCAAGCACAAGATAAATATATATTGCAATTTATAGCATAACCTCAAATATTCAATTTAAACACTAACATTTATTTTATGTAACACAAGCTTTAAAAAAAAAGACATTTACAATCCCAAACACCTTATTTGTTTTGACCTCAGCAAAGGACAGCAACTCCTGGCTGCAAGTGACTGGAAAACAAGATTCAAGCACCCGCATCAATCTGGAATTAATCCCACTCAAAAGCACTGTTCAGAGTGTGCTTAAGATACATTAATGGCTTTCCTTCTATTAGCATCTCAACTGTCTTTTAATACAAATCTCACACCCATACCTGATTGAGGCTTACAGGCTTTACTTAATGGTTCAAATGTCAGTGCAAAATAAGTGTTATTTAAGGGGGAAGCTCTCACCTCCAGGTAAAGGCTTGTCTTTATCAACATCGTTGTTATCATAGCGAAACTCATATCCAAAATGTTTTACTCTTCTATGTTTTAAAGTCTTCTGGGCTGTGAGAAGATACAAATTCAAGGTAAGATCAGATGACATAAATAGTTCAGGCAAATTACTGTGTGCCCTTATCTCATCTGGTCTCTGTTAAACATTCCTTCATTAATAGCTAAAACAGTATACGTGACCCTTTTCTACATGGCACACACTTGTGCTTTATTACTTTCTGAAAACTCACCAGGACATTGCATTTGCTGCTGTTTAAAGTCAAGCAGACTGTGCTTTTACATGGACAAGAAGTACAAATTTACTGACCCGTACCTAATGCATCTTTATTCTTGGCTTAACTTCCAGACAAGCACTTGATTGATAATCTAAGGACAGAGCAAGATTCTTCACTTTGACCAGTCACCAAGTCAACAAAGGTCAACATAACAGCACCAATGGTTTCAAGAAACAAAACTTACACAGAAACCTTGAATTGGATTCCATGTCCAATTTACTAAGAGATTTAAATCCCCCAGAACACAAGTAAAAGAACAAAAGCATCCAAAAAGTGTGTCTTGCTGACTTATTTTGATTTAAAAGAAGAAACGGCTTTTAAGTAGGACATAAGCTGTCTATTTAAAGAAATCTACTTGTTTCTGGATGTGGCAATCTTATTCAAATAAATATCTATCAGCACATTGATTCATATCACTTGCCCCCACTGATTTATCACATGCAATATAAGACCCATTTCTAAAATATAAAGAAAAAATACAGGAGGTTTTCAAACAACACACTTACGAATGTGCATAATTCCTGTAACCAGAAACTGCATAAAATAACAGGATAAACATAAGGTCAGAATTTCTTTGATTTTGCCCACCATTTTGAGTATTTTCATCTCCTCTCCAGTCAATACTTTCCAGCATCTTCCTTTCTTCCTCTGGAGAAATAATATTTTCAATGACTTTGAGGTCTGGAGGCAAGCTTGTAGGAACAGAATTCTTCCAGCAAACTGCAGTCATGGAAAAAGAGTAGATTGTCTTAATGAAGCTCCATAATTCCTATAGGAATATTCACTATACATGGGAATACATTATGGCTGTAGGAACATTTGATTTAATGATAAAATGGAGCCTTCACTAAGGACTAACTTGGTGAATCCCTTTCTAACGCAACAAAAAATGTTAAGGCCCAAATTTTGCTTCACAGAAAGCACTTTCTAAATTTTACTGTTTAAATTTCATAAGACTCCACACTACTCAAATACAAAGCCGCCTGTGATCCTCCTGTTAAAATAACTGCAAAAAAAATTCCCAATCATTTCAGGACTCTAGAACTTCAGTGATTTATCCCTGCTTCCAACAACCACAGAAAAATATGATTTCTTTTTTTAAAATATGTATTAGCCATCCAGGGAAGCACTCTGTAACTAGACATGGAGGACCATAAGACAATATCTAGAAGAACAGAAAAGGTGTAGGAGCCTTCAGTTTGCTGTCCTAGTTGGTTGGGCATTTTTAAAGCTATTCATTGGATACTGCTGTATTCGGTGTACAAACCACCACAAGGAAGTCTTATGCTAAACACTATAAAACATTATAGAAAGAAGCATAGTTCTTGTCCTAGCTTACAGTCAGCCAAGTTTGAGGAAAAAAGAAACAAGCAGAAATCTTATTTTGTTTATTTTCCATACTGGCACTGAGATAGAGATCACAAGACTGTCAGCAAACAAAGAACCGGATGAAGTCCAAACCAATCCAATGAATCCCAAAGTCACCTGGGTCGCAGCTTAGTTCCTTAAATCAGAGAACCTTCCTGTGCAGCAACAAATGGTCTTGAAACTACTTCAGTGGCCATCTATCTTACCATGCAACACAAGGACAAGAGGTAATTTTCTGTGCTGAATCTTAAAGTCTGGCTTTCATTCTCTGCTTCCTTAGACTAGCATGCATTTAGCTACATTTACAATCTAAGAAGAAAAAAAGCAAAGAAGTGCTATGAAAGAATTTTACAGATAAGTACAAAAATGATACCTTTTTCCACAAAATTACAATACAAAACAATGTCTTGGTCAGAGTCTTCCAGCGTTACTTCTTTTCCATTCAGGGCATCAAACGCTTTCTTGGCTTCCTCTGTTGACTCATATTTCACAAATGAATATGGTTTATTCGGTGGCATTAGAAGTGTTTCCACCATTCCATAATTTTCTACTATCCTGTGCAGTTGACGTCTACTCATCCCATTACCCAGGCCAGCATTGGCAATAACTAAGCTCTAATTGAAGAAAAATAAATAAAATTTACCATTACTGATGATTGTTGATTGATCCAAAACAAACACTACTAAGAGAGTAGTTCATATTATAATGAAAAAAAATGATTACTCATACAGTCTACATCTTCGTTAGCCTGATATATGAGGCTAATGCAACATCTATCCAGCACAAATTCTGGGAGAAGTGCTTGCAAAATCTGTTACAACATCACTTCAGCTTCAAACTGGCATAAGTGTGAAGTATATCATAAGAAAAAAGTGACACTGGCAGACATCATTTTTGAGTTTCCTAAAATGGAATTTTCCTAGAGTCCCACTACTGTTCAAAATCAAACACAACAATCTTCAGATAATGTGATTCTTTTTGGTTGTTAAGAAAGGCTTTCTAATCTTTGCTAAGGAGTCTTTTTGAGCATAAGGAGACAGATATTCCTTGCCATCTCACCATACAGCAGCTTCTATAAACTTCTATAAATTCTCATCTGAGAATTCACCCTCTTGTTTTCATAAACAAAAGGCATTTATCCCCATCCTTATTAATACAGATTACTTTGAGCACAACGACTAATTGCTTTGCTCAGAGCTTTCATAATGATTTATGTACAAAATTACCAGAGAATGCAGAAACAAAACAAAAACAGAACTTTTCAAATGACTCTTTTACAGAAAAAAAAAATCCTTTAAAAAAAAACTTTGTAAGTTCTTTTGACTTCTAGGCAACCATGAACTATACCTAGACATTCAATCTAACCACAGAGGTTGAAGGAAGTTTAAGACTCCTCCTAAGGCTAAATGAGGATGCAATATAGAAGTTTTGATAGAGCTCAGGTGACTCCAAACTACTAACAATTCACTCAGATTGACTACACATAATACATTTCTAGAAAGCTTTCAGACAATTTTTTCCTTAAATGTTATGCTTCTGAAAGCAGCTGGCAAAGTGTTCAAAAGTTTCAAATGACAGTGTTTCACTTTCCTAAGAGACTGAAAATGAGGTTTAAAACTGAACAGAGGGATTATTAAAAAATATTTTAGAACAAGTGAGCATACATGAGATACTGCTGCGATTATGCCTATTGTGACGGCTCTGGTAACGCTTACTTTTCAAACTACATCATACTGTGCATACTGATCACATCTTTCAAAGGTGATCAAACATTGTTATTGTCTAGAATCTTACTAATGGGAAGCACAGGTGTACAAAGGAAATGAGGAGACTGAAAGCAGTGCTTTCACTGGCTGAAGGCACACTGCCTACACAGACCTTCTCTACACAACAGCAGCACTTACAGCAACTGTTCGCATTCTCATGAATGAGCAATTTCAGTATAATCAAACTCTTACACAAAGACTAAAAGCAATTTCTGTATTCTCAAGTTGATCACTAGTGCTATTAATTTGTTTCATATGTCTTTAATTAAAACATTCTGTCATCCATGAGGAACTTATTGAAATCAAAAACTACTCATTGGATACATTAGACAGATGATTTGGTATCTGGGGCAGTGACAAGGGGAATAAAATCCTGGATCATGTACTCATCTCCATGCAAAACGAGAAGAACACAGCCCTACTCCAAAGAGCTTTCAAAATCTGCAAGACTGCTGGGTCATTTTAGGATATGCCCATATGGAGTGAAATTTGAGTGAAAACTAAGCCCAATTTTGTTACAAATGAGTAACAAAGCATAAAGACTTAACAAATATTTATGTTTCAGAATGGGAAGACTTTGAGGGATCAAGATGAACAAAGGTACAATAAATGATACAGTATTACAAGGTGCTTCAAGTCAAGTTAGCAACTCCACACAACCCACAGAAGAAAGTAAGATGCTTTAATTTCTCCTCTACCTGAAAGATCTTGCCATGCACATTTTGCTACACCAGTATTTGCTAGGTGCCTTTGATTTGCTGTAACTATTGAAGCAGAAAACTAACAGATCAAAAAGCTGGGCAATTTTCTGGTAGGTTATGGAACAAAGTAACACGGTGAAGTTCACTGACTGTTGTAAAAAACAGAACTACACCCTCTCTTGTTCCCTTTTGTGTGAGGAAAGCAAAAGTTCTCCCCTTTTTAACAGCTACAAATCAGTCAATCAGATAAACAACTATATAACCAGAACCTAAAACAAGTAAGGTGAAGAAAATGAGAAAAAGATTTCTAAGGTATACATGTTTTTTAACAGGGAATTAACAGACGAGACAAATTATACTTGATGAAGAAGTACATCAGGAAGAAAGACACAAAAGCTAAGGGCCAAAGAAGAAGGGAAAAAAAATCACCATGCAGGCCTTTCTCCTGTTTCTCTGTCTCCTTCAAAAAGGTAACATTTTTCATGCTCTGATGCTCTCCCCAGCTCAGGGAACTACTGTTTAAGATTTAAAAATATATATATGTATCCAAAAGCTGTCACAGTCTCTCCGCCGGCATTAAACTGATGAAGTACAGTTCTGCTTTGAAAGCAAACAGCACAGAAAACCCTCAATCTCATTAAGTGCTTTTTAAAGAATCGCATTTTAGTCAACACATACGTGAGGGCAGAACACAGGTAAGCAGTATTTTCTCATACCACCAAAATCAGAATTGTCAATCACCTGTGTAGCATGGGAGATGCACTCAATGCCCTCGTGTCTCATCAACGTATGCTGGGCTCTGATCTGCTTCCTCAGTATCTTCTTCTTCATTTTGTGGACTTTCAAATGATCTTCAATGTTCTTGCCAGTTTCCATGCTTGTGATCTGGGGAGCAGAAGTAACGACATCTAGTAAGTGTTTACCCAAAAAACATAATCCTTCAGTCTGTTATAGAGATGTGGCAGATGTCACTGTCTTCTAAGTCATCTTCAGGATAGTAATGAGAATTCTGATAATTCCAGATTTTATGAACTACTGCAGGCTGACACAAAAGAGTTCACAAACTATGCTATTCCTCAGTCAGTAGCACAATTTCTCCCATCTTGGAAGTACTGTTATTTAGCACTTTTATCAAGAGGATTCTCCCACAAAATAAGTCTTTATAAAAGACTGTCACATTTTCCAGTTTCTTTTCCTCTTTACTCCCTTATTCACAGCATCTCTATATCCAATTCCAATTTCTATGCTGCCTGCCCCTCCTGTTTCCACACAGTAATTTCAGTTATTGCATTCTTCTCTGTACATATTATCTCCTAAGCAGGTCAAGTAAAAATACACACATAAAACTGCCAAGAGATTTGTAATATCTTAGTTCTAAGCTAGTCAGTGCCTCAGCAAATGCTCAAGCTGGAGACAAATTGTTTCCATCTTGTCTCCTTTTCATAACTGCCACTTTCAAGTGACTATGATATACAGAAAAAATAGCTGGTTTTGAGAGCAAAAAAAAAACCAAACCAACACTTAGATGTTAGAAGACCAGCAAGCAGGATGCTCCACACCTCATATACACTTGTACACCTCCAAATGGTGTTTGTCAACTAACTACTGAATTTAGGTACAGCAGAGCATCATTTACCTGTCAATGTGCTTCTGAAGTATAACTCAGTCGTTGGGCTGCTCCAGGTTTTGTTGCATCTTTTGCCACCCAGACCACAGCACATTTCTACACCCAGCTGAGCTTACCCTCTTTCTTTTTCTCATTCTCACTTCACCTCAAAAAACATTGAGGATTTTATTGGTTTTTTTTTTCAGTTTGTTTTTAAGAAAAAAAGTTATATCAATCACTGTTATATTTACTTATTTAAATGTCAGCTGCATTCACAGACTATCATCTATTTGCATGTCTTCCAGCTTGCAAGATGGCATAGTTGGTTCCTGGTACTGCACATACCATCACAATAAGGGACTGTCATATTCCAGTGTATCACAGGAAAATGGTAAAGGTCAAAAAAAAAAAAAATGTTTCATATTAATACTTGATGCAGGCTGGTTTTGAATGCCTTAGTAAACATTTTCTTCTAAACAAATGCAAATATACAAATAAAATTATTACTAAAATCTCACAGAGTCGCATAGGAACTGTAAATATAAATTTCGTGCAACTGCTGCAGCACTGTCACCAAAATGCACAACTATCGCCTGCACTGAAAGAGAAATTCTTTAAAGGGGATCAGAATGACAACAGCAGCTAGTGATAATAATAGACTTAAAAAAGGAACAAAATAAACACAGCTTATGAAGACTCAAGTCTTCTGCCTCTCTCCTCACCATTTGTTGGTTCCTCCTCCTACTTTTACTCTTCCACTCCCAAACCCAATCTTACAGCGAACTCAAATTAAAACAACAGTTAAAGAAATGAACTGACAACAACAACTTCTGGCAAACCTAGCAAGTTACTGGCATAGTAGGCACCAATGATTCCATCCTGAAACTGTTTCAGAATCTCACCATCAAGACAGAAATGTTACATGCTTGGCTGTAACAGTTCAAGTCCTGACCTTTTGTCCAAGCAGAAGTACTGAATTTTCATAGGGCTACATTAAGCTCATATATCTGAGCCCAACAAAGAAACTAATAAATGATCCATCCTACCACTAAGAAAAACCTACCAGTTCCTAGGGTCTCTATTCAGAGCTAATTCAATCATAACCCAGAAATATGCAATGTACACATAATACAGAAAAAGGTGACCAACCTCTAACATGGAACAGTACCAGAAAAAAGGAGGAGACCACTGAAATTATTTCCCATGACTTCAGAAACACACAGAACCTGAAAAGCTCAATGGGTTATAAAGCCCTTCCTGTAAGATTATTTTTCACTATGAATCTGTTAGCAATTGTCTCCCATCTCTCTTTAAAATAATAACCCTTACTAAGGGCTTTTTGCATATTTTATACTCAACTTTCTTGGTGCTTTCTTCAGTAATCATTTTCCCTTCCCAAAGGAAAACATGCATGCAATTGGCAGTTCATTCCTTGACAAAAATCACACTTGCTTCCAAAGACAGAAAGTTCAGAATAGTTTTATCACTGAGTATTCTTCATCTTAGCTTCAGCCAGGATTAAACAACACAGAAGAAAACTCAACCTTCCTTAGCTTAATGACCAAGAAATCTCAAACTTGCTTAGATTAAAAAAAAAAAAAATAAATTACAAGTGAGTTTTACATCTCACTTGGGAAAGAAAGAACACAAAGTAAAATACAGGGCAAAGTTAAAATGCCCATTCATTTTGCTTGCATAAACAGCTAAAAGCATATTACAGGAACCATCCATTGCAGGTTGTATGGCAAGAAGCTGCAACATTTCTTGGCCAGTTTTGAGATAGACTTCAAACCTGATCATGTCTTTGTTGGAGCTATTGGCAACTGGCAGGAAGTAGAATGGCGTGAAAAGAATAAAAGAAAATAAATAAATATAAGCAAAGGTAGCTGATAGGAAAAAAAAAAGTCTCATGAAAACAGCTATTAAAAGTTTATAGTAAGTGCAAGGAATGGACTACCTTTCCCAGGATTCATCTGATTTGCAGGCTTGTTCATCCACAAACAAGCTGTTCAACTGAAGACTGGATCACAGTCTGACCAGCCCAGCCTTCTTCTCCACAGTCAGGTAAAAGAAGGCCAACAGCTCTACTGTTCTTCTCTAACCAGGGGGGATAAGCAGTGTCAAAATGTTTCAACAAAAGTGTAAGAAATACACCTTGGAACCAGGCAAATCGGGCTCAGAAGAGGTATGGAGGCTACCTGTGTTTGAGGCCAGGATGTGTGGAGCCTGGGCAGCCCGATTTAGCGTTGGCAATCCTGCCCATGGCAGGGGCTTAACCATCTGTAAGGTCCCTTCCAACCTAAGCCATTCTATGATTCTATCTGTATTTCCCAGACCAGTCAGACCGCTACCAAGAGGTCTCTGCAGAACAGAACCAGATGGAAGAACGGGTGAGCAGCTCAGGCTCTCGCACGGAGCCCACACCCCTCAGCAGGGTGACCGCACCCGATCCCAGGGGAACGCGGCTCAGCCAGGAGCCTCACATCCGCCAACAGAGGCCGACACGAAAGGCAGGGAGCGCGGAGCACTCGGCACTGCTCTCACTGCCTTTCACGAGGATTAGAAAAACACACCGACACGGCCCCCCAGCAACGTCAGCTCGGGTGACAGCAAACCCCTTAAGGGCTCTAACATTACGGCAAGGAGGTCAGCTCCCCGCACACCGCCACCCCGCCGCGTTACCTGCCTGCGCGCCGCCATCTTGGGGCGGGCACACGCCGCTCCGCCCGCCGTCATGGCGGCGCCCCGCCCCGCGGGTGGGTCCGTGTTGGGTGGGCGGTGCGGATCCGTTCTTTGACGAACGGGTGCCGTGAAGCCGCGCGGTGCGGAAGGCGCGGAGTTCTGACGCGCTCGGTGTTCTTTGCAGGGTTTTCCCGAGCTGTGGCAAGCGCCTTGTGGCAGTACCCGAGGAGCCGGGAGGCTGTGCTGGGGGGGGAGAAGCTGCCTTCTCGCTCAACCGCTCCGGCAGACTCACGCTTGTTTTTCTCCGCTGAAGTGCACGGGCTCATCATCCTCCTCCTTCTGGTGAATAAATTCTTCCTCGAGTAGCCGAAGCGATACTGGGACTCGCGTCCCCGGCCCGGCAGCGTCACGGCTGTGCGCTGCGCTCAGCTCCTTCACAGACGGCGCGTACGGCCGTGCGGGGCAGGGCTGCCCCCCCCCCCCCCCCCGACCCTGCCCACGCCGGGACCCCGGCTCTCATTCTCTCCTTTTTTTTTTTTAACTGCCACGATACTGAAGTTCAGCGTTACCTACTTTTACTTTTAGCAGGCTCGTTCTCACTATCTTGTTATCTAAAAACTATCTTTTCTTTCTCTATTTAACTACCGGGCTGATCTATTTTCTCTCTCTCAGCCTCCTTTGTGGGTAGTTAACCTTTTTGAAGATAAATTAGATGTGGGATTCCCAGGTGTGTAGCATGCAAGGCAGCCGATGAGCCTTGTAGACATGCAGTCAGAAGCCAGCTCTGTGACTTTGTCCCAGATCCACACTCTGGATTAGTCTTCCTATGCAGTCAGGCGGGGCTCTGCTTACCAAGGAAAAAAGAGTCATTTCCCTTGGGGCACCTACATGACCTGTACTGGGAACACAGCAATCCAACGTGCAGGAGGTACAAGCACACAAAGGGTGTGAGGCTGGTAGATCGTGTATCCCAGCCTGTGAAGATAGTTTGTGGTCAGAAAGGGATCCTGCTTCCTTCCTCCCACCTTTCAGTGGCCCTCCATCACTTTCCATTTTTGACCCATGCTGGACACACAAAGAATTGTGACAGCACAATTCTTCTGATTAAGTCTTCTCACACATACAATATGAATATTCATAGAATCACCAAGGTTGGAAAAGATCTCCAAGATCATCCAGTCCAACCATCCACCCACCACCAACACTTCTCACCAAACCACAACATCTCAACATTTCTTGAACATCTCTAGGGATGGTGACTCCACCACCTCCCTCGGGAGCCTGTTCCAGTGCCCAAACACTCTCAGAAGAAGCACCTCTCAGTGTCCAACCTGAATGTCCCCTGGTGCAACTTACTAAAAAACTTATTAAACAACATGTTAAATGCCTACCTAGTAAGAGTATTGCAGGGAGTTTGTTAATCCTTACAGGCTGTAAATATTAGCATTATCTTGTCTTTTTGTAAGCCACAATGAATGGGGGAAAGAAAATCCACACGGTGCCATCGGCTGCTTCTCTATCAGAATATTCTCTGAGGCTCACAGCTCTGGAAAGCATGCAACCTGAAATCTACTGAAAGAATAATTTTAATTAATTCTGTTTGTACTTCACTACCAGTTTGTTCTGACAAGTGGAAAATACCTGCCCAAAGGTTGTTTTTGTTGAGTGCCCGCATTCTGATTCAAAGCCCTGACTGTGTGGGCTCCCACTTCCTGTACTTGGCTGTCTGTGTGTGTTTTATCCTCCTGGGACACATGCACTGATGGTGGATGAGAAATATAATGTAGGCTTAGTGGGTTGTTATATTTCAGAGAACAAACCAAGGGATTCTGGCAGCTCATCCTGTGCTCTCCCACCATCATTTGGGTTTATTCAGCCTTATTCTTTTCAAAACTGCTTTCTGAGGGAGAAAAGAATTACTGTGTACCTCTTTTCTTAAAGTATCTCTTTATGGTTAGTAGAGTCAAGAATTTGGGATGTAGATTGGAATAACCTTGAATAACCTTGAAATAACCTAGCCTGGTCTAGTGGTTGACAACCGTGCCCTGGCAGGGGGGGTTGAAATTAGATGATCATTATGGTCCTTTTCAATCCAGGCCATTCTTTGATTCTACGATTTTATGATTTTTTCCCATGTAAACACATTGAGATTTTACCTCCATAAACAACATTCACACCTAAGAAAATTCCACCAGTTAAAAGGAAAAAAAGTTAAAGACTGGCTGTGTAACTTCTATTCCCTTTACAGTTTAAGCCCTTGAAGCATTTTGCAGTCCACTCTAATGCTAGGGTTAACATGAGCACAGACTCCTTCTACAGATACCACTGTGCTTATTGACCACATATTAAAATATATCTCCATATGGTTAACAATATTGTCGCTAAGTAACCAACAAAAATCTCACAGAAACAGGGATTCAAAAAACATTTGCATTTTTGTTATTACAGTCTGATTGAAAGTACTTCCTATGCTGTTAGCTATTTGCCTATTCCCTATCCACTTCAAATGATAGCAAGTAAACAGATAACAACACTTCTGTTTCCTTCAACAGAATAGAGGTTACTGATCCATACGTGGAAAGACAGTCTTACTTCCTTTTATGCTAATGCAGTCCAAGCCATGCTTTAGCCTAATGTGATCACACTGGATTTCCATCACTTTCAAACCCATTTAAAAGGAAATCACAGAAAGATAGTAGGATTTGTTGATTTAAGATGCTGCTATTTAAGAATCATGACAAATAGGATATGTTTCAGGATAACAGTTCGCTACAGAAATAAGAAACCTCTTAGCACAAAATCCTCCTCAAAATCACCCAAGAGCAGTACTGTAGAGGAGCACGATAGTCAGTGATAAGACACAGATGGATTGTTTTAGGATAGCATTCATGTAATAGTTAGGGACTTTGACAAGTATCTGTTGACCTAAATTCAAAATGTGCCACTGCTGCCACTTACAATAGTAAAATTCTCCATAACAAACCTCTGTAATGCCAAAGGCTTACATTTTTCAGGAAGATAGCAAGGCTGGCTCTGTGCTGCATGTCATTTTGATTCTGTATTTGTAGTGTTCAATGCTAGATTTCATATTTCTTTCTAAACACAGAAAAACAACCCAAAAATCCAGTTTTCGAAATTATTTAGCAATTGCATAAGACCAAGAACAGAGACAAGGAGAATTCTAGGCCCAGTGAAATCAATGGCAGCTGTGCCAGTTATTACCATGAAGGCAGAACTTATCCTTATTTTCAAATACCAGTAAACAAAAATTGCTCATTCTCAGGAGATTCAAAACTTCAAATAATGTTACTATGCTTTCTGATTTTAGGTACAGTCTCTGTATCACTGTAAGTTTTTTTTCCTGAAACACAAGACTTTGGAATACACATACTTTTTCCTTTAATAAAAGCTGATTTTTTTTCTGAAATCTTTAGAATCAGAACTTTAAGAAACACATGTAACTGCATAAATCTCACAAGAACATTGTAAAATTTGGCAACGCTTTTTTTGTTAAAAATGTCTGCCTATCCATACATTCACTACCAACAAAAGTCTTTAGGAGGTACCATTCTCCTGTGGAGCAAGTTTCTTTGACATAATGAGAGTTGTATCTTCTTCTGAGTTTTTGAGCAGGCAGATTTTCAGCTCTGTATTGGTACAGGTACAGATCTCATCACCCAGATCATTTTGAAGGTCAGCAAATGTTCAGGTTTGGGTAGAGGTTAATTGAATTGAGCACTACTGCTATGCAGTTAGATTTCATTAATGGAACATAAGCATATGATTTGTTAAACTTGGGAGGGAGGAACTGTTTTAACTTCCACTGCTGGATACACTGCAAAAGTGTTCCTGCACTGCTGGGTCGCCAATGACATGTCACTAGAACAGGGAGCACAGTCCTGTAGGCTGCAATAAACTAAAACTGGAATGTCCTCAGAATATTCTTCAGAACTTGCAGGCACAAGACAGAAATGACTGCATCTCTGATGTGCACGCTGCAGGTCTGAAGAATTGGTACTGCCACTACAGATGTTGGACTAGGTGATCTTATAGGTCGTTTCCAACCTTGTGATTCTATGATTCTATGATCTCCAACTCTCGCAAGGTTCCTGACAAGCACACACAAATACCAACAGAGAATGTTCTCATTTGATTAAGAAAGATTCTAAGAGATTTAAATTCCCAAGACACAACTACTAGAAAGCACAGTATACATGAAGATCAACTAAAATCTTCCAGTGCTGCTCCTTAAATTCTGTCTGCTGACAGCTTTTTTCTCCACATGTAAAACCTCTCAAAAAAGGGCACCTGACCTCCAAAATCCCACATTCACCAATACTGATCAAATCATACCCTGCAGGCAATTGTTTTACCTTCAGTTTTAATGTTCTGGATTTTCTCTGACCGTAAGCAGTCCTAGACACTTAGGGTTTTAAATCTTTCCAAAGCCTCATCTCCTCTGCTGTAAGAATAGTAATGGTATTTCTGCTGCTCTAGAACAGGGGTCTTCATGCAGTTTGAAGGAATAGGCCACTATTAATTTCTCATCAGACTTCATGCACTTCTATCATCACATTTTTGTTTGAAGATACTGTACAATTGCAATACAACATTACACATTCATGGACCATCTGTTTCAGGCTTGGAGATTATTAAATCTATATATTACTGCTGGGAACATTTCTCAAAAAATAGTCCCCTGTTAGCCCTATACTAAATAAGAAATGCTGCCTCCATTGCTCATCTGACTCTTTCTGTGCAATTCAGCCAGTCTAGGTCTTGTGCTAGTCTGGTGTAATTTCTAAGGCATTGGAAAGTGCAGAACAATACTGTACAGAACAGTACTGTAGTACTGAAAGAATGATACAAAATATTGATATCCCACCAAATTACTGAATGTATATTTTCATTTAGGCTTTAAAACCGTGTTCTTGCCTTTTGCAGCTGTTTCTCTCAATAAGACAGGAAGCATTATTTTTTGGAATTGCTTGTTGAATTATATTATTCTCTTCTGTCCCTACAGTCAAAATCTTACACTAACCTGGCAAAACCCAGTTCTGTCACAAGCAGTTAGGATTTGGTAGGCGTTCAGAAAGCAATCCTGCACAGGGATCCTCCCTGATATCTGTACTAGGCAGGCAGTCTGTTCTCATGCATCTCCTTGGAAATCATCATTTGCACAATTATCCTTCAGGGTATAGATGTATTGAAAGGACAATTATGGAATATCAGGCAGTGAATTTGTCTACTTCATCAGTCAGTGCACTTTTAAGCATATTGCACTTGCAGTCCAGAAACAATCTGCTAAGCTTACTTTTAAATGCATACAGTTGTTTACATATAAATAAGTAATATTAAAACTTTTCTCAGTCTTCTGCGTTTTCATTATAAACCAGATCCTCAGTTCTCCAATGGGACTGAAGAAAATATTGCCATGTGTTCCATAGGCTGGGGCTCCATACTTTCAGCCCCTTTCAGGCATCATCTTAGGAGGTCTCATTAGCTCTTGTTCATGCAACAGATTCATGTTATTCGGAGGAATAGCTGTGCAACCGTGCATAAAGCAGCTTAAGCTGAAATCTTGAAACATGACCATTTATTCAGGTCACCCCACTTGCTGCTCTTGTAATCCAGTTTTCATAGACTTCTCTGGATCTGTACACATATTCAACAGATCTAAAAAATATAGAAGTTGCAAGTTTTTCATCACACTGCTTCTCTGTGACTCAATTTGCCAATCAGTTTGATGTTTGGATAAATATTTACATAACTTGTCAGGGGTTGTGAATCTTTATGAATCATTGTTTGTGTAACACCTGGTGATCCTTGAATGAAATGCAGCATATGCAGTCAGACTATTGATTTAAGGAGCTGCAATAGATATATGAAAAGAAGAATGAAGAATGTTCTTTTTCCCTTGATCAAAATTTGTTTCAAAGAATATATATAAATATAATATATATATATTATAAATATAAACCTTTCTCCTTCATGCATGCATAATGTGATTGGTACGCATCTTAGTGAATAATGTTAGAACAGAGTCTGATACAAATCAGTATATTCAAGTTTGTTCATTTTATTAAGATAAAAATGCAAGTACTTTTATTTTAAAAATAATCAAAAATAATCAAAATACTTGCTACATCACTTTTTTTTCCCTTCTATTTCTATATGGAAATAGCAAATACAATTACTTAAATTTAAACATTCTAACATTAAATGCTTTTAATTCATAGGAAGTCCTTTCCGATAGAATTCTTTGGTTCAAGAGATGGGCAAACCAAATGAACATACTGCTGCTCCACTTAGCTGTCATCTCTCAGAAGGCTGTATGAGTAAGCCTGACATACTCCATCTCCCAGATTATCGTCATCTACTTGCTTTTGTTATTGCCTCCTGTGTTAAGCTTTATGGCATCTTCAGTAAAAGGAATACAAGTGAAACCAATTGTGCTGTAAATAAATAAAACAACGAGAAGAGAGGTTTCAGAAATGATCATGAAGGTTATGTGCAGACTGCTTTAGTTGCTATAATATCAATGCATGAGAGTCACGTAATACACGTCTCAGGACTTTTCTGTATTTGATGCTTGTCCTGAGCTAGACACAAATAATTCGCAGCTGTTCAGTATTTCAAAGCAGAATGTTGACATAAATACCAAGTATCACAATGATTTCGCATACTAAAAGAAAATAGATTTTATCAGGGGGAACAGATTTCCTAAGCAACAAAATTATAGAAGCTAAAGTTTGGAAATATATTCTCTCATCCCATCCTTCTCTTTACCTCAGCAGGATAGTTCTTTATAGCACATTTCCATAGTGTTCTGCAACTCATTTGTAAGAATGCATTCTGGGGGCAGGATGTCTGCAGGTAATTACACAGGTCACTGTCCCAGGAACGAAGTCAGCACGCATAGACCAAAGAAAGGAATCTCTGACTGCATCACATAATTCAGAATCATTACCTGGACAGTGCTTGGAATGGGGAGGAATGAACTACATAACTAAAAACAAAATGCTTGAACATATATTGTACACTATCAGATGTCAAAGAGAGATGCTAACCCAACTAGCACGAGGATCCTAAGATGAAAGGCTCAAAAAGTGCAGCAAGTCTTTGAAATAAACTATAAGTAAATCATTTCTAGGTTTGCATGGATCTCCAAGAGGGCCTGTTTTCATCTCTCTTATATTTCTTTTCATTTATTAAATGTAAAATAGAAAGCTTCACGCAAACATTCAAAAGTTTCTGGCTATGATGATGTAGGATCAATAACTGGACTGGGAGCACCTGTCTTGCATACATAGCACAGAAAATTATTTACTATGGACACCTTTCCCTACTGAGCTCAATAGCTAACATGCCTCTCCTGAAATTCCTGCTCTCACTAGCAGCCTCTTGGACTTCAGATTCCCCCCAACTCTCACTGAACTTTTTATCTAGCAGGAAGCTCACACCCCAAGTGCACGTGCTTAGAACAGCAATAAGCTGGGCTCAGACAAACGCCCTCCTGCCTGCACTTCTACCTGAGCATCCCATTCACCACATGACACCTCCCAGAAGGTACTGCTGGGTGTTTGCTGGATGGCATTCTATACCTCAGGTAATCTGAGCTTGATTCGTCTCTGAACATCTTGACAAGTGCATTAGCATCAGACTTGCTAATTACAGTGTTCTGTTGTCAACTGCTACCAGCTTTGGAAAGCCTCTTCTGCTCATACTAGTGTTTGACCATTTCTTACAGAGGTCTTCAGCACAGTTTCATATAAAACACAGATTTTCAGTTGACAAGTGCTGTGATGTATTTTCATGCAGAGTGAGAGCACAGCCATTTAAACTGAAATCAGACTGCATGTGTTCCAGCAACCAAAGGTATCAGGAGAAAGTAAAGCCTATGTAATACACAGCTTTTCCCACAAGTAAAAACTTTGATCAGCTCAGTCAAAGTAATGAAGAAACACAACAGTTGGTCCTGCAGTACTTAATTCATTATTTTTCCTTTGATATCACAAGCATCATTATACTTAGCAGTATGCTTCCATTACAGCAATTTTCTTCTAAACGCACAGCACTGTCACCAATTGCCAAATGTACTGTGGTCCCTTAAATTACACACAGCATAACAGAGCAAGAAGATCAACCACTATGAAATAAATATACAAACTGTCAGCTGACCTACAGTTCTCAGGAAAAGCGCTAGCAGCACGACTAACAGCAGAGGTGTGGATCATCGCACCCCAGCTCTGCCCAGCTGGCAGAAGGGCCCCTGAAGGCCAGGGCAGGCGAGGAGGATTGAAAGCAGAGTCTGAGAAAGTTTTAATTTATGCTGAGAGGATCCTGTCTCATCCTTAGTAAAATCTAGGCTATGGGCATCTGAAGCTGAGGTAAAAAAGCCCTCTGTGCAGATAGGGGGTTGTTTTTCTCTCTTTCCTTACTATTTTTATGACTATTGTGGTGTTAGTTAAAATGCATCCTTTCACCTGTTTTAAGTAAAATAAGTACAAGTGTTTTAGCCGCCATCTGTATCACCCGAAAATGAAAAATCTTACTTGTCAAAAAGAAAACAAAACATAATAATACTGTGAAAGCATTTGCTGAAGAGTCACTCCGTGTGGTGCATTTAATAACTCTTGGGTGGCGCTTCTGAGAAAAGTGCTGCGTGGTGTCACAACATGGCAGGTCCTTCACAAGGGCACATTCTTTATTGATCTCATCCTTATCAGTGAACTGTACAACAAGAACTTCCATCCGAAACAATGAGGGACTGGAGTTGTTGATTTTTGCACAAATATCTGAGTCAGGTTGCTGTCTGTTGTTTTATTGTTTGGTTGTTTGTTTTGTCACTTCTGTCACATTCTTTAACAGACTAAATTAATCATGCAGGTGACCTTGCTGGTTTTTATTACTCGCAGCAGGCTGTATTGGCTACTGCTGAGAGTGTGACATTGCTCAACTAGTATGGTCCCCTATCTGTTTTTATTTAATGTTTTTGTACATTGAAATGTACTAATGCACTGCTTCTAAATACAGGCTGTGCTTCTGCTGCAACGCACAGTTTATTCAATTTATGGCAAATAAAAGACAATTATGTTGTTAAAATAGAAGTACGGTGTAGGAAAGGGTTCTGTAACTGCTGATAATCAGAAGAGCTGAGGGCTTTCTAATCCATGCCACTGACAGCTTTAAAATGCTGTTTAGTTTTAACTTTGCATAGGACCTGATAATGAGCATGAAGCATAAATAGTATGGGTAAATTCCATCCCAAGATGTTACATCAGACTACAATTTCGTATCAAGGGATTTGCAAGAATTCCTCTAGGGCTGAAATGGCATTGCATGACCACCGGATGGCCAGTTACTGCAACCTCGTATCAGTTAACATGCAGGAGGTCCTGGGAAGTTCCAGGCCATTGTTCTAATCCCTTACCTTGCTGCAGCAGGAAAGGACTTGAAACACAGACCCTTCTCAGCTTATGTTTAAAATGCCTCTACATACGTGGACAAAAGTAAGATATCTGGGAAGGAAGGTTAGTATGGATCTGGCTTTTGATGCTCATGATGCATCTTGCATAATTATGAGTGCCTCGTGATGTTGTTAGCAGACTTTGGGAAGCATATTTGAACTACTACTGAAGCCCCTGAGCGTGGCTTCTCTTACCTACAGCAGCTCCTGACAGGTTTAGAAATGGGGAACTTAGGGTCTGTAGTGGGGAGCAGCTTATTGAGATACAATAAACAGAACTGTCACCGTGATGCAGGAGCCAAGAATAGGAACCAGTTTTCTAGTTGTGTTCGTGCATGAAACGAAGCTTGAAACTTGTGGATGTTTGTAACTGAAGTGAGAGGTGAGGCAGGAGCGCTGCTGCCTGATGCCCAGTGTTTGGTGGGGCTGCTTGGCTGCTAAAGGGCAGCGTGGCTGCAGCAGGCTGCTGTGCCTGCCCTGCCTTGCAGCTCTGCAGATGGCAACAGCCATCAGCACCGAGGTGAAAGAGGGACAGCGTTCCTCCAGCACAGGAGGAGTGAGCAGCAGCCTGTTTTGCCTTCAGTGCTGAGGCATGGACAGCATTTCTTAGCCATCATTAAATGTGTAACTTTATGACCTTCGTGTTTTCACCGTGCTTCTTGAATGTTACGGTTGGTTATGCGACTAAAATGACTGGGGAAAAAAAAAAGTCTTGGAGGAAATTAAACTATGTCCCTTTAACAGTCATGCAGAGAGCTATTTTCAGGTTAGACACGGAAAACACTTTGAAAAAGAGGTTAATTAGCATTTCCAAAGGACATCCGAAAACTACCACTCTTTTGGACGCTGTGGGGACGGGAACGCGGCCTGCCAGCCTGCCCCAGCCCAGCGCACATCTGGGCAGATGCGAGGGGCGGTGAGGGTGGGCAGGCCGCCTGCCTCGGGCCGTAGTTACGGCGTTGGGCAACTTTAAACGCGTCCGTGGACGCCTCAGACGACGGTCAGTTTCCTCTTGGAGGGGAAAGCCTCAGAGCCCGGCACGCCTGCGACCCTGATGAGCAGATTGCAACTTTGAAGATCAGAGGTCCTCAAGGTGCGCTCCTGGAGAGGAAGGATCTGCGTGCCGGGACACGGGAGCGGGGCGGGCACCGCCCTGCCGTGGGAGCGCGGCGGGCACGCAGGTACCGAGCGGCCGGGGGCGGCCGGAGGGGGGAAGAGGTGCGCGCTGCCCCGCGGGAGGCCGGGCTGCCTCAATGCCATCCGCATCTCAACCTGTATCTGTACGGCGCGCCCGGGGGCCGGCCTCTGCCCTTGAAGGGACGGTCTTCGGCGGGTCGCCGGGGACGGGCGGCTTCCTCCCGGCCCCTTCCCCTCCCCGGGGCGGGCTCGGTCCCCGCCGCAGCCGCGGTGCGGGCGGCCCTCAGGCTGCGGCTGGGCGGCGGGCGCTCCCCCCCTCGCCCTCCGGTAGGCGGCACCGGCACCCGCCTTCCTCCGCCGCCTCCTCCTCCTCCTCCTCCTCACCTTCTCCGGGCGCCGCAGGAGCGGAGCGGGGCGACGCGGATCTCGGCGCCGCACCGCCCGGCGACGGCGGCCCGGGACGCGCCATGGGGCTGTAGCGGCGCGGTGAGTGGGCGGCGCGGCGCGGCCCGAGGCCCGCGGGCGGCTCCGGGGGGGCGGCGGGCGGGGCGGCCGGGCCCGGGTCCGACGCCGGGAACGAAGTTTTGCCCCTCGGGGACGCGGGAGGACCCCGTGCCCGCCGCAGGCCGCTCTGCTGGGCGTCGCCGCGGCCGGGGGAGCGGAGCGCGGGGGCTCGGGGTTCTGCTGGCGCTGCGCCCACCCCCGAGTGGTGATGAGAGGAGAAGTTCCGCGCGATCCCGAGTTCAACTCCGGGACCGATGCTTTGTGCCGGATCTGTCCTCCCCGCTGCCGCTTTCCCTGCGTTTCCGTGAGAAGGGTTAAAGCGGAGCGGCTGAGGGGGCCGGAGGGGGACGCGGCGGCACCGCTTTGTCCCGTTCCGGCTCGGCAGGTAGCTGGGCTTGTGACAAAGGCGTTCGGAACAAAGGAGCCATGTTAGCAACTGTTGGAAATAAATTAATTCTGCGGCTCACACGCTTTAGTAAACCCGGTTTTTCATTCATCTCTCCCCTGTCCCCGCCCTCGGCCAGCCCAGTGTATCCCGAAGTGAAATAGGAGAAATGGCATCACTTCCCTAAATCTGCATCACCCCCTGCACCGCTGCTGACGCGCAATTCACCTCCCGCTTCAAACAGTTACGCGTTTCTGAAGAGCATCATTTTGTGCTGGGAGAGCCTCCAAGAGCTGAGGCAGCGCTTGTGATGTGAACGTCTCCTCACCCTGAAACCAGTCTGTTTGTACCCGAGTTTATTTGACATTTTTGAGGAACACAAATCCAGAAGAGTCTTACTGCTTTTGGGGAGAGCCTGCTTTCCTCTGACTTTTTGGTTATGTGGAACATTGCATTTCCAAACTGAACAGGTGGAGCTGCATCTAGAAATATCTCCTGACTTGTTCAGTTCTCATAATTTGTGTATCGCTTTCAGCAGTATTTCAGCTGAAACAAGTACAAACCCACATTCCTGTAGCACTAGACTTATCAGCAGGGCTAATAGATGCTTGGAGACAGGAAGCCTATGGTTCTTCAGGAATGAAATCATGTGACAGCCCCAGATACTGTATGTACTGCTGTTGACAGAAAAACAGTAGAAAATAATTCCAGGAAAGCACTAAACAATAGGAAATGAGCTAACAACACATTTCTTAACTTTCCTGCTGGCTTGCTGATGAATAATACACTACTTTTTGCTATGAAACTTGCTAGGGCTGTGTGTATAACTGAAATGTCCACATTTCAGGGAGAGCTGTGGGACAGCATTGTATTACTGGCTGCAATTGCACTGGGCTCTTGTAAGCCCAAGGGTCTCCTCTGGCTCAGTGATCTTTCTGTCACTTTTGCCCTGGAATTACAGTCCTTCAGTGTAACCGATGTTAGCAAAACCTGTTCAGTTGTACATAAAGGCACGGGTGGTAAACAGAGCCGGGGCATCTTTATTTCTCCCAAGGGGCCGTGTGAAGTGTTAGCGGTGAATTGCAAGAGCAAGCCAGGGCTGCCTGGAGATCTGATCTTCTGAGGCTTAATGTTCTCTGGCTCATGAGACTATTTTATTTATTTATTTTTTTATTTATTTTAATGAACATCTTGTTCCTCTTGATTGGAAAGCTTGTTTTATGTGACATTCCTTTGGAATCTTTGGCTCTGTAATGTAAACCAGAAGACTGGATGGAAGAATTTACTTTTCTTGAATGGAGGCTGTGGTAGCGGACTCTGATCTTTGAAGAAGGCAGGTCTTGCTGGAATACTGGGGAGGAAGACAACTGGTGAAATTCCAGTCAGGAAAGGGGGATAAACTGAGGAAAAACAAAATGAAAAAATAAAACTTATGCGAAGAGATGCAGGGAATGGCCACAGCAGCACAGCACTGAGACTGTGATTCAGGCTTAACATCCTCAGTATCTGCAAGCACTGAGCTGTGCTCCATGCCATGTGCCAGCACCAAGCTGGGAGATGTGTAGCAGCACATGAGCTTGAGCTGGAAATGCTGCTTGCTCCTGCCAGGCTATGGAAAGAGAAGTGAGATAGCAGGAGCTGAAGGAGCAGCCTCCTGACTCACATAGTGTGTGGGGCTGCCTGAGCACTCCTTTTCAGGGTGAAGTCAGACACTGAAGGTGGTAAGCTAACCTGTCTGACTTTGCCTTGAAACAAACTGTGGATATGTTTACACTAGCAAGTTGGCTTGCAGCCAGCCTGAGTATCTGACACATCCTCTGGAGACCTTCTCCTGTGTCCCTGTGCTGGTTTAGGTCTCAGCAGTCTCACTACAAGAGAAATGAACTCTCCGAAGAAACAAAGCCAGGAGTCCTACTCCAGGAGCACTCCCCATCGATGATGTAGTCTCCTGTAAAGGATGTTGATTTCAAGACTCAGCTGTTATCAAGTGAGCAGTTCCCATCCACCCACGCACAAAACCAATTAAGAGCCCCACACCAGCTTGGTGAGCTTAAAACACTCCTGACAGTTCATTCTCAAGTGAGCTGTCCCTTGCTTCCAACAAGATGTGAGCAACCACTTCTCAGCTTTCTGCTGCAGCTGAGAGGCCCTTCATAAGTTAGTTTCCTGCACTTGTACTGAATATCATACCTGACTGTAACCAACTGCCTGGGCTTGGTGTTTTTAATGTGTGCTAACCTGCCTGCAGGTCACTAGGCTGAGTTCTCAGTTATGTTCCAGCCAGCTACAGTCACAGATGTACAGAGGAGCGTGGAGAATAGGAGAAATGCAAGAGTGAAAAGATGGGATTTGAAAAAATAATTGTAGATTGAACAGGTGAAATGGCAGCTTGTGAGAGAAGATTTGGGAGGGATAGTCTTTAGCACTGTCACCATATGAAACCTTGTACCTGTGAGCTATCTCCTTTCTGATATCAGTTACTGCATCCAGCATTACTTCACATGCATTTTTTTCTTTCTAATAGGCATGCATACACTAATGGTTTAGCTCAGACTGCTTTTGGAAGCAAATGTTCCAGCTCTCTCTCCTTTTTTTTTTTTTTTTTATTTCTTCTTCAGCTGGTATTGTGGGCTAGTCTGGGAATACCTGAAAATAAGTGGGAGGACATGCTCTGGGAACTGTCTTACTGCATCCTGCCTGCCACCAGTCAGCCAGTCCCAGAGACAAGGCTGGAGCTTGTCCAGTGTCAGTATCAGGTGCTTTGTTTAAAAACAAACACCTTTTCCTCCTGCTCTCCACTATGTAGTTTCAATTTCAAATGATTGGCACTGTTGTTTTTTTTCCCTTGGCAGAGCCATTTCTGTTGGGCTGTGCTAAGTGCTGATGTAGCTGTAGTTCATGTGGTATGTATTTTCCTACATAGAGATGGATGCTCAGACAGAGATATCGTGGCCAAGAAAATGAGTCATGCAGGATTCTGTCTCCTCATCTCTTTGTACCATGCTGCCAATTCATTCACAGTTAACTGATATCTTCTGAAGGTACATAAGGTCCTAAACAGGCATTCTTTACACAAACAGCCTGTGTACAACTGGTTATCAGTGTTGCAAGCGTAGGACTTACGGAATCATAGAACTGTTTGAGTTGGAAGGAACCCTTAAAAGTCATCTAGTCCAACTCACCTGGCACGAACAAGGACACCTACAGCTCTATTAGACTGCTCAGAGCCTGGCCCAGCCTGACCTTGAACGTCTCCAAGAATGGGGCATCCACCACTTCTCTGGGCAACCTGTTCCAGTGCCTCACCACACTTGTAAAAAACTTCTTCCTTATATCCAGCCTAATTCTCCTCTCCTTTACTTTGAAACTATTTCCCCTTGTCCTGTCACAGCAGAACCAGCTAAAGAGTCTGTCCCCTTCTTTTGTATGGTCACCCTCTAGAAAACAAATGGCTGCTATCAGAACCTTCTCTATTCCAGGCTACACAGCCTCAGATCTCTCAGCCTGTCCTTACAGGGAGATGTTCCATCCCATGCATCATTTCTACGGCTGTCCTCTGGATGCACTCCAGCAGGTCTGTGTCTCTCCTGCAGTGAGGACTCCACTGTTGTACTCCAGGTGAAGTCTCACCAGCACAGAGCAGAGGAGCTAAATCACCTCTCTCGCTCTGCTGGCCACGCTTCCTATGATGCAGCCAAGGGCTCAGTGCTGGCTCATGTCCAGCTTCCCATCCACCAGTACCTCCAGCTCCTTTTGGCAGGGCTGTGCTCCATCCTTACGGCTTGTACTGATAGCAGGGATTGCCGTGACCCATGTTCAAGACCTTGCACTTGGATTTGTTGAACCTCATGAGATTCTCCTGGGCCCACTCCTCAAGCCTGTCTAGGTCCCTCTGGATTGCATCTTGTTCCTTGCACATTTTGACTGCATCATACAGCTTCATGTCATCCACAAACTTGCTGAGGATGCATTTGATCCCACTGCTGATGTCACTGATGAAGATGTTGAAGAGCACCAATCCCTGTACTGACCCCTGAAGGACACCACTTGTCACCAATCTCCATCTGGACATTAAGCCATTGACCATCACTCTCTGGGTACGATGTTATAACCAGTTCCTCTTCCTTTGAACAGTCCACCTGTCAAATCCATATCTTATTAACTTGGAGAGAAGGATGTTATGGGGGACTGTGTCAAAGACCTCACTGAAATGCAGATAGCTGACATCAGTGGCTCTTCCCTTGTCCACTGAAGCAGTTATACCGTTATAAAAAGCAACAAGTTTGATCAAGCAAGACTTAGACAATAGTGTATCTTTCTACCACATATTATGTGCCTATTTGCCAAAAATGAACTAATAAGTTTCCTTGGGCCCCAAAACTGTGATGCTACTGGGGTCAGTGTATTGAGTATGGGCTCCTGTGGTCATTATCAGATTGTGCTGATGATGAACAGAAATTTTGCCACCGATTTTTAGTACTCTTCATATAAGAAATATGAAGCAAAAATGGCAACAACAAAACCCAAAATCTTCCTTTTTTTTTTCCAGAATGCTTCAGGTATTGAGACTTATCCATGACACAGCAACAATTTATTTGCTGTATTGGTAATACTTGCACAATCTGGTAGGCAGGCAGGTGACAGAAGTGGGCACCTTAGTATGAAACAAACCTGTGTTCATGGAGACTGTCATCTCTTTCCATAGCTCTGATAGGCAGTTATAAGAGCAAGTCTTTTATTCTCTTTCCCACTTTACCTTCACAGAGCCGCATCCATATCAACATTGGCTTGGATGCATACCATCAAACAGGCTGTGCCTCTAGGAAGCATGAAGATGGGATTTGTTAAATCTGGGCTTGCTAGGCCTTCATGCTGTTAGTGTTAAAGCAGCCTGACAAGAACAGATGGGTTGAAGGAGGAAAAGAGGAGTTCTTGCTGTACAACTTGCACAAGGGAGAGGAGAGAGGATACTTTCAGAGAAAGATAAGGGAAATGGGCTATACTCTGGGCAGAGATTAAGAGGTCATACAGTCTATGCCCATCTATTTGGTGGGGAGACCAGGATGGAACATCCAAGGATCTTAGATAGTCATGTTCTGTGAACCTTGCTTTCCCTGGCCGCTGACAGTACAAGTGTTTTGAGTCAGAGATGGTCTTTCCAAAGATCAGTGCTGTGTCCTTACGCTGCTGTATGCAAATGAGAAGCCTGAGAACTGCTAGATTGAGATTTCCTTTTGAGAGGGAAAATGTTCAGCATTAAGTTTTGATACTATAGACTGCTTTAGCTTCTCATTCCCTTTCCTCCCTCCCACTGGGATGGTTTGAAATTCTGAGGGATATTTCTTTTCTTGAAGGAGAAACTTGAGTTGCGCAGCATGAGCAAGGATTTTTCTTGTTCTTCTGCATCCTAAATGTTCAGTTAACATCACATGCAAACCAAGCAATTTGGGAGTAGCTTTGAAGCATGAAAATAGAAAGAAAATCACGATCATCATTTCAGTCTTCAAAACAAATAAACAATAATAACAACAACAAAACACCTGGAGAAAATCTGCATCAGTGCATTGTGCTATTTCGTACAGGTTACCATCTCAGGTATTATATCAGCTCATATTACTGATTTATTATAGATAAGTCTGAAAATGTTTTAGAAACTTGTATTACTTATTTTCTTCAAATAATATTTCTAACTACTGCTTTGCCTTTGTGGTAAAGGGTAGGACTATAAAAAAGTACGTGCCCTAAGTCAAAAGAGATGTTGAAGGAAGACTTTCAGTGTTGCTTTGTATAAGGAGTGTATTACGGCAATGCTGTCAATCATCCTGCCCTACTTTGCATTCTTCCTAGCTTTGCTTTGTTCTTCCCCTTCAGTAATAATATTGCAAGAACAGTTTCGTCTGTTCTTCATGTTTCTTCTTTCTCATCTTCCCATGTTGTCTTATCCCCTTCTCCATTCTTCTGTCATCAAATCCTTGCCAGCATCCTGTTCTGTCTGAAAGTGAGCACCTACAAGAAAGCAAAGGACAGAACAGGAAGAGGTACAGGAAAGGAGGGAACGATGGTACCTCCCCCTTTCCTTGTTACTGACCATCTTTCTACTCTTTGAGAAAGGACACCTCCCACTATTACCACAGGAGGATGTGAGGATGTTTCTTGAGCCTTGTATGAAAGTACTTCATACAGTTTGCTTAACAGCTAATGTAGCTGTACTGACCTTCAAAGTATCCTGTCTTTGTTTTGCAGGTTTTCAGCATCTTTTCCTTTTACTTGGTCATCATAGTGGGGTGTTTGTTTTACTGTTTCCCTTTTTGCTACAAATGTCCCTGTTGCCAAACTCCATTATAGCTTCCATTCTCTACCACTGATAGAAGCAGAGCTTGATTTTGATGCTGCTTAGAGTTTCCTTAGGGTACAGAAGGATTAAAGGAGTCTAAATGTAACCAATTTTAGTGTTTTCAACCCTTGTTCATGGGATCTAAAACTTAGTAAGATACTTGTAACTGCCAGTACATAAGCCTATTTGAATGACAGACTTAGAAAGATGCCCCTAAGATGAGTTTTGACCATGGTACCATTTCACTTTTTTTCCTAAGAATGGCTCCAACCAAAGCATGGGGTTTGCACTATTTATATCAGCAACTTAAGAAAACTTTCTAGTTTCTGTGAGCAAATAGATTCTTTCTTCCACTTCTACTAATGCCCCAGACATTAGTAAAACCAGAGAAATCTATCCTGCACCAGCTATGTGCTTACTGCCCAGAAGACCCAGAGCTTCTAGCAAGGTCATGTACTTGGAAGTGTCCTGGTTTCTTACCCTCTTGGATGAAATAGTAGGCCATGAAACTTGTGGGGAAAAAAAAAAAAAAAACACAGTGGGATTTCCAGTCATCTTTACTGCAGGTTAAGTATGTTGCTCATTTACTGTGGTCCCTCTGCAGATTGCGCTAATTTGGGCAGCTAATGGTTGGAGTGTAACACTTGTCGTAGGATAGTCAAATACTTCACAATTACTTCTTGACACTATCTACTGACTTGCTTCAGAGGAAGTGGTTACTCTCAAATCCTCTTTTAGGAAAAACTGTGTTTATAAGTTTATAGACGCACATGCATAAACTCATACATGCTTTCTCTTGCATGCCTACCTTGGAGAGCTCCACATGAAAGTTGTCACTGGTATGTCAAAAGAATCTGAGTGCAGTGATAGGAAAAATGGGTATCAAATGGAGCAATTTTCTGGTAGACCAGTATGAATTGTATGACTCTCACCCAATTCCAGGGTAATTCCGCTGTTTTGTGTTACTCTAGCCTGAAAGCACTGTCTGACCTATAACCTAAAATCTCTGCTGTCTTTTTGTTTGTTTTTGTAAGTTAGCCACTTAAATATGAAAGTCTATGGTTATACACGATTTCAGGCTGATACCTGCTGGGTAGTTGTATTAATCTGATGGCTGTATTTGTTCTACCTTTTCCAAGTAAAAATAGCACGTACTGGAAATGCTGGGGAAAGAACAGAGAAAGAGTGAGCCATTGGTGGGATGTTTTTCTACATAGCTATTGTTTACTGAGAACTGGTAAAAAATCTGGCAAATCTAAGCGTCAGTTAATTTTGAAAGCAAGCCCATACTTTATTTTTACTCTTTATACCCTCAGCTAATCTAGGTAGTGAGGTAGAAATGAAGAGGGAAAGGCAAGAGGATCTAATTTATTCCCTGTTGAAAGTATTCATTTTGGAGAATGGAGGGGAGGCTTGGTATTGTGTTGGGGTTTTTTTGGTTGTTTTTTTCCTTTCTTTCATGGAGCTTCTGCAGTAATGAGTCTGAGAGCTAACCAAGTTGCCTCTTCTGGATTTCATGTATCTAGTCTTACATGATTTATTCTAAGCTTGAAGGAATGTTGCTACAAAATACGATATTTTATTTAGAACAGGCTGCCTCACAGTACAAGCTGTTCTACAGTACGTATGGAAACAGAGCAAGTAGGCCAGAACCATGGCACTGTAAGCTGTATAGTCAGACCTGAGCCACCTGGATGTGGCTGCTGCTCTACTGAGTGAACTCATCAAGGGCCAAGTTGAAAGTTCATGAGAAATGGCTAAAAAATATGCCTTTTTATAAGACATGAAGTGATAAATAAATAAATAATCAATTTGTTGTGCACTGAAAGCTCTTCTCAAGCATGAGACTTCGTTTTCATTTAACTTTTCATTTTTAGCTGACATATTACCTACTCAGTCCTCTTCTGGATCAAATATACTTTCTTCAAAAAAAAAAAATAAAGTAAGCTTGTTAAGAATGGAAACATTGAAGATGGAGACAACACATAAAGGAATTAAATTATTTAAGCATCTGGTTGCATTTCTGGAAGACTGCAGTATTCTGGGGTGTGGAGAACTTCTGCTTTTTACTTCACATTTTGCATTAGAAAAAGAATGTGCCCACTGAAGTCTTCACTACTGACCTGAAGGGACTTAATTTTTTTTCTCTCTACATCTTTCAGTGCTGTAATAGAGCAGAGCTAATATAAATCAGTAAAAGTAATTATTGCCATAATTTCACATACCAAATATATGTGTATGCATGTGTGCCTCCTTTGCTGAATGTCTAGGGTCTAGTTTTTTTAAAAAAAATCAGATATGGAACAAAAGACTTTGTTTTCGGGGACAGATATCAACAATAAATTGGAGATGCTTGATGCTATGATGTCGAGCTTTGGTTTGATGTTATCTGTGGTAAAATGTAGCTTATTTACATAGTCGTTATCAGATGACTGTTATCTACTGACAGATTTCAGTGCATAGACCTAAGTGGATGGTGTTAGAGGTAACCTGCAATATGAGGTTTGGTGAGTTTCCTTGAATCCAAGTGCAGATTTACTTCTCAGTGACTCTTACAGGCATTGTAAAACTCTCCTGAAGCTTCTTTGTTTCTGTCACATATCTGTGAGATTATTTAGTATTTTAAAGAGGCTGTAACGGCCTTGAGTGAAGTGCTGGTGAGATTGTAGAATTGTAGACTATAAAAGTATTATTTAGCAGTTTGGGGGGAGGCTTTTTTGTGTTTGTCCTGCCTCCTCAATCCTGATTTGAAGCTTTTTCTTGGGGCTCCTCCTTTAGATTGCTTAAGCATTGTAATGTGCTCATGCTTGAAGGATCTTTTAGAGAGGAGTAGAATTCAGTGGGGTATGACTTTGTGTCCAGCCTTTCCTTAGTTCTCCTAGTGATATACAGAAATGTAAAATGTTAATGTGTGATGGAGATTTGGAGAGGAAACCTTATTACCTGTGACAGTGCGGCTGAACTCAAGACGTGCTCATTAACTTCCTCAAGTGTGACATTTTGTTCCAAGATTTTCTTCTAAAGAGTGCTTGTAATTGAACACAGCCTTGTCTTGAGCACACGGAATGAAAATCCTCTGGGAAACTAAGTTCACACAGAACAGGCATCAGCTCAGGCAGATCCTGCCAGTGACTGTATCGACTGGTGTAGGGTAAAGCCACTTCAGAGCAAACACAAAATGCATTTGAATTCTATGAAACTGAAGTCTGAGGTGACATGTTCCCAAGAGCCTTTTCAGCAATGGAGCAGTTTCCAAGGACATGTTGTGATTTGGAGAAATCTATGCACTGTATTTACTATAATTTTTGAGGACCTGTAAGTAATCATAGAATCATAGAATGGCCTGGGTTGAAAAGGACCTCAAAGATCATCTAGATCATCAACCCCCCTGCTATGTGCAGGGTCACCAACCGCCAGACCAGGCTGCCCAGAGCCACATCCAGCCTGGCCTTGAATGCCTCCAGGGATGGGGCATCCACAGCCTCCTTGGGCAACCTGTTGCAGTGTGTCACCACCCTCTGTGTGAAAAACTTCCTCCTAATATCTAACCTAAATCTCCCCTGTCTTAGTTTAAAACCATTCCCCCTTGTCCTATCACTATCCACTCATGTAAACACCCGTTTTCCCCTCCTGTTTTTATGCTCCCTTCAAGCATTGTTCAAATAAGTACACTGCAATTAAGACTAGCAAAGATCCTCTGTTTTTATTGGGTTATTAAATATATATATTATATAAAATATATATACTTGTATATATATTATATATTAAAATAATATATATTATAATATAAATAATATAATTAAGTATACTTATGTCTTGAGCACATATGTACACGTATATACATTTTTGAGCACATATATACATTTTTTAAGTAACTCTTATTCTACCTTCAAATATCACAGCAAGTTGGAAAGTGCTGTTAGGTACATTTTACAGTAAACAGTGCAATTTATATAGGATTTTAGTGGGAAGTCGATAGCTCGCAAACTAATAAGATAGCAAAAACTTCTGCACCCTGATGCTACCCTATCCAAGTAATCTACAAAGCAGCCATAACTCAAGATACCTGAAAGCTTCCCTTAAGAAGTACTGGGGGAAGCAGGGGATCAAAGGCTAGGAGAGAGCTGAGACGGTCTTCTGCCCAACCTCCTGTTTGCAGCAGGCTCAGTTCTGAGGTCAGACCAAGCTGCTCAAGGCCTTAACCTCTCCTCCAACATCTGTGGCCTCTGCTGAAGACATTCCATGACATAGGTATTTGTCCCTTTCAAGTTCTAGCCATTGCACGTTGGTGCTTGGGGTAGAGAAGCATTAATAATTCCATCTCAAAAAAAAAAAAAAAAAAAGAGTCATATCCAAGGCAAAACACTTTTGGTAAAATAGGACTTGAAAATGTTGTCTCTTGCAAATAAATGTCCTAGGCTTTTGAGGTCAGTGATGGGTGAGTGGCAATTCAGGATGCTGCTGGAAACAAAAGTTGCAGCCTGAAGTCAGTGCTATGATGGTATGTTGGTGATATTTGGTTCAGAAGAGTGTTTTCTGCAACTACAACAACTAAAGCTGAAAATAAATGAATGTCCCTTTTCCTACACTTAAGATGCCTGTAGAATTACTGCCTTCTACTTCAAACAATGTAATTTTCTTTTTTTCTTTTTGTGAGGAGGGAAACTTGAATGAACAGTAATCTAATCCACGTTAACAAAGTCCTATAGTCAGCCTACTCATCTTAACAGTTCTCATGACGTGTATCTTCAGCACAGCTATTCCTTCTTTGCAATTAGAATATAAACTTTCTAAATATGTTTGAAATACACAAGGTGAGTCATTGGCTTGCAAAACAAACACTGTGAAGATTACCTTTTAGTATATTTTATTCTGCATATATGGTGATTTACTCTAAATAACACATCTTTTCTTTTTTCCCTCAACTGAATCTGCAGCTGTCTTAAGAACAGACAAAGCAACCCCTCAGCTTCAGAGCAAGATGGGACTTTTAAGTCTTTCTTGACTTCTTGAAGCCTCCAGCCACTGTTAACCTTTCAGATAGATGCTTGTTTTGCTGTGCTGCTTGGAAGGTTGTAAATAGCCACAAGAGTCCAACTAGTTAGTGCTTGTGTAAGGAATTTATGTTGACAAAGAACTTGAAATAGTTTTGCTGTGTTCTCTGCCAAGAAGTTTTGCTGCTAGTTTTAGGAGTGGAAGCTCCTGTCTCTTTAAACTGGATAAAACCATTTACATTGAGCAGGTATCTGTGTATGTTGTGAGAGGGAGGAGTTTAACTTCTTATAAGTGATGTAGGTGAAATTGCACTGAGAAAGTTGCTGAGAAACTTGAGCACATAGGAGATCCAAACCTGTGTCCTTGCTATGTCATCTTCCACCTATAGCATCAGAATGCAAGTCGCAAGCGCAAACTTAATACATTCTGCTAAGAGGTTTTCAGTGGTGCATCTGTGTGCTGTTGGTGTAAGGTGCTTGTTGGGTACTTGTATTTTGTAAAACAGCTTACAAAATCAAACCTGATTATGTTTAGACTTAGCCTAGCCATCTGACTGGAATTTAAAGGTAACAACAACAACTTAAAGGCCATCTACAAATAGAAAAGAAAGAAATTGTCTTCCAGGTTTCTCAGTGAGCAAATGTGAGTCTCTATAGCTTAAAGTAGGAGCCTTATCCTTAGGCTGTGGGTGAAAGTGCTGGTGTGGCCCCTGCAGCGCTGAGTGGGTGCAGTGACCAGCAGCCTGTCCTCGCTGGGTGCCCGCTAGCTGTCCGTATTCAGCTGCGACTTCATGACAAAAGTATTGCTGCAGGAATCTGCATTTTGAGAAACTGGTCAAAACTCCCCAAATTCATAACCTGCATGAACTTCTCAATGAAGGGTAAATTGGCTAATTATTCTGTTTCTTTCTGCAAGCTCACAAATGTTCATTAATTCGGTTACTTTCACTTGCAGAATGTTTTTCTTCTATGTTTCCTTTACTACATGTGGAACTTAAAAGCCTTTCTTGTCTTCAAATATCCAACCTACTGAGGAAAACTCTTCTAGTATACCTTTCCTTAAGAAGACAGGAGACAGTTAAATCCCTCCCCTGATCACAGCTACTTTTTCTCCCCCTAAGCACACCTAATTGTGCTTAGACAATTGTCTGAAATCTGGGGGAAAAAATGCTCTAAAACAGTGTAGATATAGTCCAACGCTATGGCTGTTTTTCTTACTAACTCAGGCATTGTAACATCTTTGGGAGTAAAATAGACCAGTCATTAATTTTACTTGAAATACTGTTTTTCTTTCTTTTTTTTTTTTTTCTTTTCATTTTCAGTTAAAAGGAATCTATTACATTTTAAGTGGAAAAAGGTTTATAGAAACTAGGAGTTGTGGCTCTCAAGGTTTATGAATAATTGAAGTTACTCAGCTGTGAATTGTGGAAACATATATATTTTTTTAAGAATTTAAACATTGTTTTCTTCACACACACACACAAAATCTTTACTGAACTCCACCTGCCAGAGTTCAAGGAGCATTTCAACAATGCTCTTAGCCAGGGAGACCTCATTGCAGCCTTCCAATACTTGAAAGGAGCATATAAACAGGAGGGGGAATGGCTGTTTACATGGTTGGATAGTGATAGGACAAGGGGGAATGGTTTTAAACTGAGACAGGGGAGGTTTAGGTTAGATATTAGGAGAAAGTTTTTCATACAGAGGGTGGTGACACCCTGGAATAGGTTGCCCAAGGAGGCTGTGGATGCCCCATCCCTGGAGGCATTCAAGGCCAGGCTGGATGTGGCTCTGGGCAGCCTGGTCTGTGGCTGGCAACTCTGCACATAGCAGGGGGATTGAAACTCGATGATCATTGTGGTCCTTTTCAACCCAGGCCATTCTATGATTCTATGATTCTATGACATAGGACTTGAATTTTGGGTGGTCCTGCGTGGAGCCAGAAGTTGGATTCAGTGGTGCTTGTGGGTCCCTTTCAACTTGGGGTATTCCGTGGTTATAAGGCATCAGTGTAGGCTCTGTGTACTTCTGTTTGCAGTGAAAGTCTTACCTCCAAGTCTTGAAAGCTTACTTGGTGGTCAGGTGGAACATCATGGGTTTTTTTGGGCCTCAGTGAAGGAAGCTGTTCTTACCGCTGTGTTAACCTGGCTGTGGGCTGGGTCCATGCTGTCAGGGACTGGCTGTAGAACTCAGTGAGGTGAACTTCTGTACTCTCCATTCTGAAGAGCTTTGATGTGGGCTTTTGTGGCATTAGGACTTTACTTCTAGAGCTTCTCTAGGACATGAAGTAATGGCTTTAAGTTGTGCCAAGGGAGGTTCAGGTTAGATATTAGGAAAAATTTCTTTTGAGAGAGAGTGATGAGGCAGTGGCACGGGCTGCCCAGGGAGGTGATGGAGTCACCATCCCTGGAGGTGTTCAAGTGATGTGGAGATGTGGCACTGAGGGATGTGGTTAGCAAGTATGGTGGGGATGAGTTGATGGTTGGACAGATAACCCTAGTGGGCTTTCCAACCTCAGTGACTCTGATTCATTTTTGTGACTTGTTTCCTTTCCTATTTTTTTTTTAATAAATCTAGGGGTGAGTTTTTAAAAAGGTTTAGAACAAACACTTTTAATACTCGTTATGTCAGTTACGCTTTTTCTTTCCAACTAATATCCTTCCTGAGTGAAGGCAGAGGTTTATGAGCAGCAGCGTTAACTTCTTAAGAGCTGGTTTTTGAAACAGTCTAATTTTTAACGAGTATTCAAATCAAACCAATAATTGGCTGTAGCTGATAACTGTACTTGAAGGGAGAGTGCTTTGCAGCTCCCACCATGATGTAGTTGGATGAGACAGCCCTGGAGTGCAGGCAAGCGATTTCTTTTCCCCTTCATCCTGCTGCTTTACTCTCACTTTGTTGTCAGCATGGGCCTTGATCAGGAAGAGGAAGGAGCTGACCTTGGAGGCTGAGGCTCACACACCCTTCAAGGAAGCATTGATCTGACAACTCCTGGCACCTCTGGCATCTTCCTTACACGGTTGCCCTCATGGGTCGAATGCTGTGCTGAAGTTCCCTTTGTTCACCCTTCCTTTGATGCTAAAAAGCTGAGACTCAGCTGTGAGAATCTTTCACAAGTGGTATCTTTTAAACAGCAAATTATTAGACTGGAGAAGGGGAGCAAGTTACATCCCCTCCAGTTTTTGCCTGTCTCCTGTGCTCCCTGTGCCTGCTGCCATCAAAGGTCTATCAAAAGCTGTAGCAGGAGGTGCTAGGAGCCTGCCTACTGCTTTCAGTGAAGAGCTGGAGCTTGATGCCAGCTTCTCTCTGCCCTTGCAAGCAGGTGTCACTGCAGCCACCACCAATTACAGCTGTATTCAGGGGACAGCAACATGATTCAGCCAGTCAAAAACAATATAAATGAAGGAAGCTTTCACAGTTCAGGGCTTGTGTATTTTTAGTAAGTGGTATGAGATGTAATCCAACAAGATAGCTGCATTTTTGTGAACTTAAACACTGCTCCCGTTCCCATCAACGGGCAACAGCATAGTGTAAAACTTGTGAAATGTTAAGAAAATAAGAACAAAGTAGGCTAAGACTTTTATCCCATCAGTGCTGATAGATCCTGCAAAAAAGTAAGTGTGTGTGTGTGTGTGTATATATATATATATATATATATATATATATATATATATATATATATATAAGTTTCTTTAGACTTAGAGCTTTCCATTATGTGACGAAAGAGACCAGACTTTGAAGGCTTTCAGATTCTCTTCAGTGGGCTGTGTGAAGTGCTAAGGAAGAATTCTCTTAAATCACTTCTTAACAGCGTAGCCTTCACCCAAGCCTGCATGTGTTTTGTACTAGTACAAAACTTGAAAATGTATTAACTTTATATCTTAGCTGAAGTTTTCCCAACAGTGCAGAACTGTACTCCTTTGTTTTCTTTATTATTAAAAAAGAAAAAAAAAAGTTTTATTGTCATTTACTGGATATAAATAAAGTACAGTAAACTGAGAGGTCTGAATCTCTTCACATATGAGCATTACTTAAGTAATTCTTTACTGCAGGTTTCCTAAATGTGACAGAGGTGACTGGGGAGAGGCTGTAGTGTATGGACAAGGTTATATTTATAAGCTGGTTGGCTTTTCTTGTGTTGTCATTATTTATTTATTTATTTATTTCACTTCAGCTCTTCTTGTTCTCCTTCTCCACTTGAAAAAATACGTAATTGCATTGAAAACTAACTGTAACACACCAGGGATCAGAATGAATGGTCAACCTTGTCGACTGTATCTATTTTAAGACATCATATGTATTATGTATAAAATTTGAGCCCGGGTGAGAAGGTAATCATCTGACACCTCTCACGTTGGATGATGGGACTTGATAGGTCAGATTGATGATTGGAATTGATCTTTCAGGATCTTTTTCAACCTAGATGATTGTATGATTCTAAAAATTAAATCTAGACCCTCTACTAGCTTTTAGCTTACAAGCTGCTTTTACCAAAAATCTCCAAGTATTGTTGTAAATTCTGGAGAGCAGAGGGGTTCTAATGCCTGGGAGAGATGAATGTCTCTTAACGCTGCCACTTGGAAGCTGCTGTGAACCCACAGGTGTTTGAAACAGCTTGAAGGAAGATCTGGATGTTCTTACTTTGTGCTCTGATTCAAAGACTTGATTTTTCAGAAAATAAACATGAGTTGTGTTCACACTGAAGGGGCAAATTATAATTTTTGTTTTTATTGATGTAATATTTCTTACAATTCTATTTCTACAGCGCTGGTATCACCTGCAAAGAAGAGCTTTTTGGTGATCATCAGTTGATTACAGCTTCTATAACACAAACCACCATCATGAAACACTTCCTGAGGTAACTGTTTTTTATGTTTTTTCAAGTGTTAAGTGACGATAATAATTGTTTCCATGCTGCCACAAGTGAAGTGTTTTAGCTGTTATCAGCAGTATGGAAAATGTGAACTAGTTCAGATGAGATTTGCTTTCTATTCACCTAGATTTCACAAAAGCTGTTTTAATTTAAATTTTGCTTTTCAGTACTTTATAGAAGCAATGTAGGAAATGTCATGTGGGTTTGGATTGCTCCATACTAGTAGTGTACATGCAGTGCTCAGTGTGTCTGTTTTTGGCAACTTGGAGTTTTGGAGAACTATTTGCGAAGTTGCAGAAGGGAGGATACTTGATAAAGATATGCAAATACTTTTGAAGCTGGTTCTGCTCCATTTGCTTTTGTGTATGACTTGCAGTTGTTTTTCTGTAAACTAGCAGTAGTACAGGAGGCTTGCAAGCACTGGCTTTCACTACAGAAATATCATGTTGTCTTTGTGCTGCACTCAGTGGAGAGAGTTGAATGCTCCTAGAAGTTAATACATATCAAGAGCTTAATTTGTGTATAAACCAAAGCAATCATTTTCTGTCTGGGTGGGAGAAACCTTTCTCAGGAGGACAGAAACATATGCTTCTGTATAGAGCATCTGTCACTATGTTTTTCTTTCTTTTTAGACTGTTTATAGTACATGCTACGGATATCAGCATCATAACCTCCAGTCTGATCATCCGTAATGACTGTTGTGAAGCCAGCCTTGCCCCAGGCATTTCTGTGGGATGCTTGGTTTGGTTACTTCAGATTTTTTGAGTCAGCTGCAAAAAAGACCTAAGCAGAATGTGTACAGGTTGAAAGTGTAAAGTGGTTATTTATTTGCTAACACCCACAAAAGACAGCTAAAATTTAATGAGCCATTAGGTTGAGCATTGATGTGTTCCCTTTTGAACTTACCAGGGTGGTGAGAGGTTGGTCGCTGCAGCTCTATGGTGCAGATTCTGGATTGTCCTCAGTCCTGAACGCTGATTCAGTGACCTGATGGCCTATAGCCATGCTGGAGCATTCCTTCTTGAATCCTGCCAATGATTGCTGTCTCAGTATTCTTGTAACTTTTACCTTTCTTTCTCTGTACAGATTTGATTATTATTTATTTTAAGCAGCATAAACCTGAGGTTACAGATTTGTGCCATATGTGATCTAGGCAATGATCATTAATAAACAATCCTCTACCACCCTATGGCTGCAGTGGAAGCCTCCAACATGAAGTCACCGAGGGATTTACAACTTGCTCCCTCCAAGGCCTGGTATCTTTGGAGCATAATGTAATTTTGTTCCTGCCTTATGGAGAAGCTGAGCTGCTGACTACCTCCAAGCTGGCAGTTCTTTTCTGACTTCTGTGAACATCATATTTGCCTTTAAACTGCCTGTTCTGCTCTCTTTTGGTTGTTCTGACCCCAACAGGGTTTTTTTCACACAGGAGAACTCAGGCTGTTTTGATTATTTATGCTCCTTTGATGCTTCTGAAGAAATCAACTCCTTTTTTTCATGGCATTTCTAAAGTGAATTCTAAAAGTTTTGAGAAGTCTTTACGTTGTTATCTTCTCTTAATTAGCCATGGCATAGGTCATGAAAAGCAATTTCTTGTTTAATTAATTGTTATAGGACTTAATCATGAAATGTTCGGTGTTCTGAATGTAGAACAGAAGGTGAGGATAAGGGGGAATAGAACATAGCACCTCAAACAAGAAAATACTGTTGAAATGGGAAAACTATTCTGTTTATTTACAAGAATCTGGATTTTTCGTATTTGAGATTAATCCTTTAACATAAGACTGATATGAGTTTTATACTGCTCAAATTTCTTATGTATTAAAAAGATACAAGGACGTTAAGAAATAAACTATGGTCATTCTTCAAGAAGACTGCTTACTGGCAACAGCAAGTTCTGTTGCACATTACTGCTGCAGTTGCAGACTTCTGTGACAGTGAATCTTAAGCAGTTAAGCTTAGATCTGCAGGGAGATTTCTGTGCAAGACGTTGATATTTAGCCTTCCAGCTTGGAAATCAGCTGGAAAATAAAGAAGTTAACATATATTGCTTGATATTTGGTAGATTTTGTCTTTCAGCAAGCTCTTGAGCTGCTACTGTAGATCCATTTGTCCTGAAGTGCTTGTTAAGATCGAATATAGTGTGCTGCTGGTGAGGACTGCTCAGTGTTACAATGCTTTCCTTGGTGTACAACATGGATCAAGAACTGGACTAGTTGATGGTGGTAGCAGCTGTAGTTTGTGAAACTTCAGTTTTCCTACTTGGATTTATCTGTCTCTTGTATGGCAAGTACAGCTGTGAAAACAGCATTCCAGATGTCTTACCAAGGCTGAGCAGAGAAGGATCCCTTTCCTACGTATGATCCACAAGTATATGAAGCTATAAGGGCCTCACACGAAAAGGAATGTTGGCTACACTACCAAGACTGCAATTGCTCAGTTTGTACAAATAACACTTGTACATCCTCATATTTAAAGGAAGGCAGTAAGAAACTGTTTGCTTTATGCTGTTGACATGGGTAAATTGTTTTACATAAAAGGTAATACATTTTTCCTACTGATATTTATATGTCAGACAAGTATACAACATCACTTTTAAAACTATGGCATATTGTTTTACTGCTTCTGATGCATATATTTACTCAAGATGTGTGTTGGATAGTTTAGTTTTTGGGGGGATCTTTGATTGTGTTGTGTACTGTGTGTTTTGATTTTCTTTGTTTTCTTTTAAGATATCCTCTCAAAGGCAGTCTTTAGCTGGTCCAAAATGGCTTGACTATGAAGTTGCTTATCTTCGTTGACAGTCACCATCATTGCTTAAACTGAAAAGTGAAATAGATGGTGTAAAAGTAGCTTAGAAATGTTGCTCATAATTTATGAACTCCAAATTCAGACACTGAATGAGGCACTAATTAAAAAGATGTGAGGAAAATGTGTGCTCTGGTGCCATGTAGTAAGAATGGCTTTGATAAACTGAAGTCCTAATGTGCTTGAACAATTAAAATGCAAAAAACTCAAAATGAGTCATAAATTGACTCAGTTGCTTATGCACTCTAATTTGTCAATCTGAAATACTTCCTGTGTTCCTGCCTGTCACAGAACTGTTTTGCACATCTGCATAGTCAAGAAGGGGATGTGCTTATTTATGCAAGTGGTAGCTGTTTTGACGTCTGGGTATTTTATGAACATTTTCTAAGATTGTCATTTTTAGACATCAGTGTCTTTAATGTAGCTGCAGTGTCTTTGCCTCTTCATTTACTGTTTTTCAACAGCTGCTGCCTTCCAGTGGGAAAAACTTTTTTTACATCAACCACCACAGTAACTGGAATAACTCTAAACCCAAGGGCACGCGTTCACCAGTAATCTGCAGGACTCTTATCTTCCTGACAGTGTTTATACCTCTAGTCCAAGGCCATGTCTAAATGAAAGCAGCTGTTCTATGTTTCTTTTCTTTTGCAGCTCGCCCTTATCTGAATTATCCCTGAAGTTTAAAATATTATTTATTAAATAATAGAACTCTTCCTCAGTGAAATGTTCAATCCTTCCATGCTTCTTCTTTTTTTTTTTTCTTTAAGAGAGTTTTGAGGAGTCTCTTGGTGACACTTGCACACTTCCACCTTCATCGTAACTTACATTAAAATTGTGTAACTTGGAGAACCACCTGCAGCAGACATTTTAGCTTCTGTCAGTAAATCCTAAAAACTTCTGATGGCAAAAGAGTCAGTGAGCACCAGCAATTTTAAGCACAAGTTCTGTTCTATTGGAGTTCCATCAGATGAAATGAAAATAAAGCCAGTAGAAAGCAAGAGAAGAGAGTGTGGAAAGCTGCTGTTAAAAACTACTTTTATATGTTCTCTTGTTCCTATGGTGACTTGCTTTCATCTCTAAATGGAGAAATGAGTTTCAGTTGTCAAATCTAAAAAAGTACAGAAGGAAAATTTCTTTTAGTTAATAGCATGCTTGTGTATGACAGAAATGATAACTGGTAATTACTCCTTGGTTGAGCTTCTGTACAGTTTTGGTTGCACAAATAAGCCAAAGATGGTCAAGTTAACTAAATTCTCACAGTGTAGTATCACTTGCTTAATCACTGATTGGTTCATCTTGTCCATGCATAGCTAAACAGTTTGTCTTCACCTTCTCAAGTCTTTATCTTGTTGTGCAATGCTTTCTTCACCAAGCTATTTTTCAGGAAAAATAATTGCATAGGTATCTTTCCTATCCATAGGACCTAGAACAGTTTTTGGTGTTGTGCCCAGTGACAGGACAAGGTACAATAAGCACAAGCTGAGACAAGAAGTCTGAACATGAGGAAGAACTTCTTTACAGTGAAGGTGACAGAGCACTGGAACAAGCTGCCCAGAGAGGCTGTGAAGTCTCCTTCCCTGGAGATACTCAGAACCCTCCTGGGTGCTTTCCTGTCCAACCTACTGTAGGGAACTTGATTTAGCAGGGGATTGGACAAGGTGATCTCCAGAGGTCCCTTCCAACCCCTGTGATTTTGTAGTTTCCCAGCTTTAGTTACATTTTTCATTTTACCCAGGGTATTTATTCAGTTTGTAACTAGCTCTGGAAATACTAAAGTTCTGAAACCACCAGTGAAGGTGTTGGAAAGGAAGGGAAAATAAACAGAAACTGATAAAATAGAAGGTGTTTATCCATTTCAGAAATGTTTCACAGAAACTCTTCTCTATTTCCTCTTCTGTCGGTGGAGCACTGATTATAAACACTTGTTGTTTAGACTGGTGTGGTGGTGGCTTTAAACATTGGATAGCACTTCATAAGTCTCTTCCAGGCATGCAAGGAAATGCATATTCATTTCTAAAGTCTAGTATACCTTTCCTCTGTATTGACATCAGAGTTCAGTGATGTTTTTTGAGTGCCAATCTGGCAGAGTTATGCCTAGCTGCATTGTTATTTCTCAGGAGCTTACAGGAAACTTCTGACCTCCAAGTGACTGGTATCAATGACTAGGAATGTTTCACCTGACTTCTTGTAGGGCAGTTGTGTTTCCTCTTGTATGGCATTCCCAACACAGGAACCTGTTCATTAGGCCTGTGTGCATTAGCATGTTATCACACAGTTTTTTAATTTTACCTGAGAGAACATTAATGTGAACTCTTCTAAGATGCTTTTCATGTATAAACACAAACTGTAGATCTGTATTGTTGCATACAGTATGGGAGGAGGAGGAGCTCAGGTCAGGATGGGAAAGGGTAAAGTCACTTAAGAAAGTCTTCCTTTCTGTAATGCTCCTGCACTTGAAGCTCATCTTAGGAACTGAGGCATAGTTGTGCAAACCCTTCTGAAAACTGCGAATAACTACACAGACTGGTAGGGAAGCATGCTGTTTTCCATGCCAAGAAAGCCTTCAAGGCCAAACAGGGAAAAAAGCCAAAAAACACTGAGATTCAGTGGAGAGAAGGTCTAGAATTGCTCTAAAACAATGAAGTTAATGCTACCATAGTAGTCAGACACGTGGTTAAAGCAAGACTTCTGTGAGGGTTCTTTACAGTATTCTGTGTCTTCTATTATAGTTACCAGTGCTTCTGCTTTACTGAAGTGCAAAGTAGACAAAAGAAAAGTTAACTCATTCACAAGTGTGCTTTATTACAGGACTTCTGCCAGCAAGAGTTCCATTTTGTAAAGAACAGCTCCTTGAAAACAAGCTTGTGTTACTTTTTATGCTGTTCATGTTGTAAACAGAAGATTTCAGCAGTTGTTATCTTGAGATGGATGAGTATTAGAGAAATGAAGGTATCTTCAAAGGCAAACTTTCTTCTACAAGTAACCTAGTCAAAACTAGTGTTTGCTTTATTTGCTATAGCTGCTAAGTAAGTTTTAGTGAATCACATGCAGTGTTTGTGTGTTGTAGTGATTTTCTGTAGTAGATACAATTTTATGTAGCTAATTTTTGTTCAGACCATAGCCAAAGCAAAATTTCAGTTCTAAATGTGTTTGCAACCATGAAATATCACAGCTCATCCCGGTTAGAATTTTTCCTTTGATTTGTTAATATGCCATTGAATATAAAGGCAACAACATATGATCAAAAGTGTAATTCAAATGCACCTAACACATTCTGTTTTTCTTTCTGTTGGGAATTTACCCACATCACACAGTATGATAAGAAAGAAAGTTCTGAGCAATAAAGTGAGTTGTGATGTTTCAGCTCTAGAGGTAATTAAGTGTAGACATGAACTTTCTTACAGAAGTTTTTGTTTTGTTTTGATTTGTTTTTTTAATGGGATTCATTTCCTTCATTAGAAGGAAATCTCATGAAGTTAAGAAAACGTTTCCTCCCTTCTTTCTATATAAATGAGCTCTCTGGGTAAGGAATTGAAAGCAAAGCAGACCAAAAGGAGAATGAGTAGTTTAATTTCTGCTACAGATGTTTGACATCCACCTTCCATGTGGAGGTGGATGTTGATTATTGCATGCATTTTTCTGGACCTTTAGCCTGAGCACAGAGCTGGGTCGTGCTGAGAAGGCTGAGGGATGGCTATACATGTTGTGTTTTGATTCTTGGTGTGGAAGGACAAGCATTAAGTCAACTCTTTGATGGTTGATACCAAACATCTACTGGAAGAACTGAAATGCATAGTGTGAAATTATGGGCTTGTTTTCAAGCCACAATGAGATGTTGCAGCTGAAGGTATTAGCTGACTCTGTATGAAACTTACTCTTTAAATGTCTTACATTTCTGACTGTTTGACGAATAATGGACTTATCTTCTGATAGCTATTCTTGTTCTTAATATTGAATTGATTGCCTTCCATGAAACATCTACAAAATTCTCACAACAGTGTGTTCTGGCTCATCTTGGGATGGGAAGACCCAAATATTTCCAGGTCAGCAGCTGAAACTCTTTTAACTGACCCAAAATTTGATTCCAGCGTGGGAGTCTTTCTTCTTTCTTTGAGTTTCACTTCCTATCTTTATGCAACAGGAAGCCTCTCTGCATAAAGACAAGGGGTTTTCCTATACACAGGCATTTAGGAGTGTTAAGTGAATTAACTAAAAGTGTGAAGATAAAGTGGATGCTTTTAAAGCATGCTAAATACTTGTGTGAATGCCCTCCATTTAGACATAAAATGGCTTTAGTTCCTTTAGTTTAATCTCTCTTCAAAGGAGATTAAGCTAAAGTGAGCATAAAGCAGATTAAACTCCTGTGTGGACTTTAACATGAGTTAACTTATCTTCCCTTTCCTGAATGTCCTTCTGCAACATGCCCTTCAGGTTGTGCTGTGAAACGATGGAGTTATTCCAGCTTTATTAAAGCTGTACTGATTTAAGTACCTGGAATTTAGTATTTTCAGAATAACCAACGACTCCACTGTAAAGGATAGTAATTTGTCTTTTAACAGATAAATTTCCTTTGAAAGTGTCAAAAGTATGTGGAGGAGATAATAGGCTCATGATGAATGCACACAGACATAAAGGATCAAATAATTTCTGACCATACAACAGCAAGCTATTTTATTAAAGTTGTATAGATGCTTTCATAGGATATAGTTACAGAATCACTGCAATTGGAAGGGACCTCTGGAGACCACCTTGTCCAACACTCTGTTCAAGCATGAACTACTTAGAGGCGGATGTCCAAGACCAGTCCAGATACCAGTGTTTCCATTGTCAGGTCTTGGCAATTTGCCTTTTCTTGGATGAGCTTTTGACCTCAAGGATGCTGAGTGAATTTGTGCCACATCTCATGTCATTGTGCTTTCTGCAGGGTTAGAAACTTGGGTAACATGGCAGAGGCCAGGCCTTCATAGCTGTAAAAATAAGAAAGCCAAATTATGCCCACCAATTATAGCCCATGAAACTTGTTTTTGGGGTGGGTTTATATAACTGCAATAGCAGTTGTGGTGTGCAGGCATGATAGCAGCTGCAATGCTTTTTAAAAAAAATAAAAAAACAAAACAAACAAACAAAAAAACCCCACTTGAAAATAGAGCATTTCTCATGTATTTGTTTATTTCCTGACTTCATAGGATCACAGGATAATTCAGATCATAAGGGGCCTCAGGAAATCTCTTGTCCTTTAACAGCCATCAGGATAAATGTTTATAGTGTCAATACGGGTTTTGGTTTAAATCTGCTCTTAGGCAATGGACGTTTTGGGGGTCAGGAAGGCCATTCAGTCTCTGTGATGACCTTGTTTAAACAAGGCTCTGCTCTAGACTTATTTTCAGACATTTTTCTGTTTGTTTGTTTCCCTGACAGAATGTTTATCCAGGTATGCCTGTACTTCTACTGCAAGTGCTTGTGGCGCTGCCTGAAGTTTGTGGTCAGGAAATTAACGGGGCGATGTGAATTGCAAAGGATCTGTTACAATACCAAGCCTGGAGCTGCCAGGACTATGAAAATAGGTAACTGAATTAATTAATTCTTCAAGCCTTTGTACCTTTCTGCATGTGCTAAAAATAGTATGACTGTTTAAAAAACAATAATCAGCTACATTTATACTGGATTCATTTAAAATTGTCTGACGCAGTGCTTTCAAATACTGTTCTCTTACAGAGGCATCACTGAAAGGTTCAAAAAGTAAGGTGAGTGAAAGATCTGATAATTCATTTTTCCTACTGTGTCCTGTCCAGTTTTGTTCAGTTGGCTGTTTGCTCACCATATAAAAATCACTATAGGTTTTTATATAATCTCACATTAAAAACATCTCCTACTGAGGAGAGAGCTGTGACCACCATAGCAGGTTGCCTTACAAAGCTGGAGAGTGTCCTATGCTGTAGGGACAGTCACAGCTGGGCAATAGGCCATGGTGGAGAGAAGGGTGGTATTCTGTGATTGAGAGTTTCTTAGGTGGATTCCTCATTTAGAATCATGGAAATCATAGAATGGCTCAGGTTGGAAAGGACCTTAAAGATCCAGTTCCAGCCCCCTGCCATGGGCAGAGTTGCCACCCACCAGCTGAGGGCCCCATCCAACCTGGCATTGAATGCCTCCAGGGATGGGGCATCCACAGCTCTCTGGGCAGCCTGTGCTGCTGCCTCACCACCCTCTGAATTAAGATTTTCTTCCTGACATCTAATCTAAATTTCCCCTCTTTTAGTTTAAAACCATTTCCCTATGTCTTATCACTATCTGCTCGTGTAAAAAGTTGGTCCCACTCTTTCTTATAAGTTCATCCTCTCCTAGAGTTTATGTAATCTGCAGTCAGTTACTTACATGCTTTATGCCTCAGTTTCTTTGCCATTAAAGCAGGAGTAAGAGAAGTTGAAGGCAGCGGTGCCAAGATAGTCATGAAAACTTTGTTCATTCTTTTTAAATACACTGATGGGAAAGACTCTTCCACTTCGTTCTTTCGCTATAGCAGTGGTCATGCTTCTCACTAATCTGAAACAAAGCATTTGTATGTGCATTAAGTTCACTCAACCATTTATTTCTCCTACATGTTGAGAACCAGTGTTGGTAAGAAGATTACCTCAGTGTTAGCAAAAACAGTGTCACATTGGCCATAGTTGTGCTAAAAGTATATTTGCCTAATCAGAAAGGCAGAGTCTTATATAAGACTGCATCTAAGCAATTCTAATTGTGTAATTTTGAGACAGAGCACCACAAATTTCAAGCTCTCAATTTTTGGAAGGTTTGATCATTTTTTTGAAATACAGAACTTCACGAGGCATCTGCAAGGCAGTGAAATTGCCGCAAAGCAAGAGGATTGAAAAATATATTTTGTTACTAAATGAAGGCAGTGTAGTTGGGTTGGTGGTCTGAAGCTGCTGCTCAGCTGGGAGATTCCGTGCAAATTGTCTTCACTTACATCTCCTGCAGACATGTACTAGGCTGGCTGCATGGGCATGGACAATTGACTTGTGAGGACAGCGCTCTGCATGTAGTCAATAGGGCTAGAAAGTGTGTGTGCATGTGTGTGTGTGTGTAGAGTTGACCCTTCTGGGCTGTTAATCTCTAGCTGTTGGGTATCAAGTTTACCACTGTTAACATATTGATTCCTGTGGAAGCTATTGTTCAATATATATCCTTAAAACCTCTTTTTAGCGGCTGCAAACTTCAGTAAGTGTTCACCCTGATGCTATTGAAAAAACTATAGATGACATCATGGAGCTGAAAAAGATTAATCCAGATATAAATCCACAGTAAGTTCATGACTTTCTTATGAAACAAATGGGAATTATTGATTTCTTTTCAGTACCCAGGTCCATAGAGAACTAGTTCTTCCTAGCTATTTTGGGACACAACTTGAAGATAAATTTTGTTTTCGGTGTAAAGCTTTGTTGTCCAAAAACCAATGAAAAAATGAATACCCTTTTATGGGGACTGTAATAGGAAAGTCCTGAGTATCTGCTTCCTGAATCATATTGTCTTAGTATATTGTTGATATATTGATTTATGGGGGGCCACTTCCCCAGGTATAAAATACTGCCAATGCAGGTGGTCATGGAAATAACAGTGATGGCTTCTTAGCAAGGCTGTAGGGAAGAAATTGGTCTATCATAACCAGTAATCCAGAATATCATTTCTGTTTTTTTTAAAACTGCTTTGAGTTATTCAAACACAATCTTTAACAGTACACACTTTTTTTTTTATGCTGTTGGTTGGAACCAATAATGTCTGGCTAACCCTTGCTGTCCCAGATTGACTGCTGAAATTTCCGGTTCTATCTCACAATATTTTAGGGAGTTGATCACCATTTGTCCAAGCCTTTGGGATTTTTTGCATCTGGTAATTCCATAGCTTGGCTTACAAAGTAGTGGTATTGTCACAAATACTCTATGCTTAAGTGGGAAAAGGAGAAGGGTGCCACAGCTCCAATGTTTCAGTGTTTCACAGAACACTGATAGCTGAAATTCAGAAAAAACAGCAGTGAAAAATTATTGACGGTAACACCCAAGGAAAACCTACATGGAAATGCAAATGTGCACAGCTCAGAGCCTGACCTGTGGACTTGGTTAACCATAGCATTAGCAATTGGGCTAATTGAAGTATTCTCTTTCCATTATTGCACCCTTGAGTAACAGGGTGGAATAATGCCAAGACACATGGAATTATTTAAAATAGTATTTCATGTGACACCCGAGATCATCTGTCTATCCCTGTGGCATTGCCTTTGGCTTCTGAGGAGATGTTGTCTTCTAGAAGAGAAGGGGAAAAAGGGTTTAAATGTCTTGTACTTGTTCAGGTCCCTGACTACATTTGAATGATTTGGTCCTAATATATGGGAAAGAAAACCTTAATATTTTTAATTTAATCGAGGTATTGTTCATATGCTTAGCATAGAACAAATGCTGAATTGTTTTTAAGCTAGAAACCGTGCATTTAGCGTTGTATAGGGCTGAGTCATTCACACCTGTGCTCCCTTCCCTGGCATCCTCCTTTAATTTGCTTTAACCCTTTCCAAGCAGTGAGGAATATTGGTCTGGGGTGTGTTAGGTGGTGCCACGTTCAGTGAAGCAAACCCTGCCACTAAATTGCTCCTTAATGTTCATTAATTTAGCTAAACTTTAATAATCTGGAGTGAATTTTCATATGTGACACACTTAGGTTATATTAAACTCTTCTGGAGAAATTTCAGCAGGAGCAGGTCAGGGATGTCTTTAGGCAGATTAAGGAAAATCCATTGGTTTGCCTATTCTCAAATATCACAAAACCTGCCTCCAAACTGTCTTGTTCAGAAGCTCTGACCTTCCCTTGCATGGCAGAGACATAACATCTCCTCGGGTAAGGACGAGGGGACGTGTTTCTGTAAATCTGTGTACAGTCATTTTTGTTCATGTAGCATTTTTGCAGAGCAGAGCTACCATCCCAGGAATGTTTGCACTGAGCTGTTCTTGAAGCCATGGGCGGCTGTGATCTGAGAAGGAGGTGGTCCCATTTACCAATACCTTTGAAATAAGCATGTATATATATTTAGTGGTGGGAGCAAGTTAGCTGAGTAACCAGGTGGCAGTCCATGCTGTTTGGTTATTTTGAAGTTAAAAACACAGTGGCTGTGGCTTAGCAATGCTCTCTGGCAATTCTATCAGGCTTTTTATCTTTCTTTGAAATGCAGCCTTTCTACAAAATGGTAGGGAATAGCAAGTGAAGCATGTGAAAACCAAGCATCAAAGGGGGGAAGTGCTGCTTAGATTATTCCAAACGGGTTACAGACACAAACAGCATGCAGTTGCAGCAGGAGAAATGGCCTAATGATGACATCCCTTATTCTGTGTATTAATCTCAAAAGATAAGCAGTGAAAATCCTTCTGCTCAGAACTCTTAATAGTATTAAGGAATAAACAGAATGTTTCAGCGCACCAAACAGGACAAATGAAGAACCTGTACAGCTTAATACATATCTATCATCAGTGCAGCCCAATTCTACTAACAAAAAAAATTCCTGTACGTGATTGAATATTCTTATAATGGCTGTGGTATACTACATAATTTGTATTTTACAGTAAAATCTTAGCCTAAAACTAGGTAAATTGTAATTTGAAGCCTTAGGAGTCATGGTGGGTTCTTTCTTTTTTTAGTCTTTATGATGCATCAAGTTGATGAACATTACAAAAATTAAAAAAAAAGAGCCATTAGTGTGACTCTTAACAGCAGACAAAAAGAAAAAAAACATCTGCCTACAGGCAGATCTTTCAATTGTTACTTCAGGTTTTTAGCTTCTTTATGTGGGCTCTTGTGACGTGGAAATAAAATGCTTATTTTTAGCTTTTTGCTGAGTTTCCCCCCTGTCCATTTTAAATTCACTTCCCTGGTCTCGGGGCATGGTTTGGGAAGCTGCCATTTGAACGAGGGGAAAGATTCAGTGATGTGCTTATAACAGATGTTGAAAGCTGCTGTGTATTGTTAGAATGAGACTTTTGTATGTGAAAATTCACCATTTCAGTTTAAAAGTCAATCGTTATTTTTTTAAATCAAAGCAGTGTGCAAAGTAAGACTATGCATTTTATAAAACCTTGTTTAATGTAATATTCATCTCTTGCAAATCTCCCGCAGTAATTAAAGCATTGGATTATTAATTTGTTGATGTAGTATTACGCATGCATTAAACAGGTATGTATGCTGTAGTGCTGTGACACGAGTGAACTGAATTGTGTCTCCTTCCACCCTCAGGCTGGGAGTATCTCTTCAAGCCTGCCTGCTGCAGATTGTTGGGTACAGAAATCTGATTGTAGAGGTTGAAAAGCTGCGCCGAGAGCCGTACGATTCAGAGAATCTGCAACATGAGGAAATGCTTTTGAAGGTAGGTACTTAAGAGACACTGATTGAGCATCCTTTATTCATCCCACCCCCAAAGGGCTGGTCTATAAACCTCTTGATGTTTTTATCACCTTCCTCCATTATGTACTGCTTCAAGATTAGTCTACAGCGCATACTGGGTGTAGCACATTCTGTAACACCTATACATACAAAACATAGTCTGGGTATAACATCTTCCAAGCGAGCAGCTTATTCCTTGTTGATGAATGCATGTCAGTTGGCTGGATTACATCAAGGTAATGAATATGCAGCTCTTACTGCAGATAACAGCTCTGTGCTGTAAGTTCTAGAAAAACAGCAGTATGTCCTACTTACATACAACTTTCTTCAAGATGAGAAGGATATTTTTACCTCTCATAACTAGAATAAACAGTTCTTCTCCTTGGCTTCCTGAATTCTTGAAGATAACACTTGTGTCTTGGAGATACCAAATGTGTTGATAAATTGTTATTTACCAATAGAAATAGAAAATAGACCGTTCTTCAGTATAATAAATGAACAGTTATGAAAGCTATCCCACTGGAATTTTAATTCGTGATTTAAAGAAAACATTGCATGAAAATAAATGTGTTTTGAGGAAGGTGATCTTGAAACTGTAAGCAGGGAGACAGCTATAGACCTCTTAGATTGTAAAGCAACCAAGGAGATAATTTTCAGAGGTTTTAAAAAAAAAGACATAAGGTAGTATGGTTTTGTTATTTAAACAAAAATAATGGAAACTTGAGACAAGTTACTTTTGGTTCTGCTCCCACTCAACTTTTTGTTTTTGGCAACATGTGATGATGCTATTGTCTTTCATACTACAATTTGTCATCTAGTGGCTTATACAAGTTATAGTGAAAACTTCTGGAAATGTCATTTTACTGACTTGGACTTCCAGATACTTTCAGAAAATCTCACTGGGCATCCTACATACTTCTCAAATGGTCATAGAGTTCCTGTAGGTGTCTGAAAAGCTATTTTTAAGGGTTAGCTCCTTGCTGGGACATGGAAGTCTGGCCTGGAAGGAGTCTATCTAGAACTTCGTTTAGCCACAAGGCTGAATAGGGCAGATAGACTTCTGCTGCTGTGCAATCAAAAGTGTAATTTTCTGGGGCTGGAGAGGACTTTAATTGGAAGGCCACACAGACTTATCAGTGAGGAAGCTCACGTATGGGAGATTGGAGATCCTGGTGTCAACCTACAATCTTCGTCTTCGATAATACCAGGTTCCTGGCTAAAGGTCTAATGTGAAGGTCTTTGGCTCCAAGAAAGCATTCTTAAATTTGTTGTGCATCTACATTGCTTGGAGAGTAAGAAGTAGGGTATGAGGGGATCACAGGTGAGGAGCACTGGGAACTGGTTCTTTTTTCCTGGGCACCTGGTCTTTGGGGACCTGTTTCTTAGATGTTTATGAAAATGGCAGCTGTAATGTGTAGTCACATAGCATTAAAAACAGAATAAAAGCATAATGGAACCTGAGCATTTGGTGGTGGAGGGGAAGCTAAACAGTATACCTTACACTGTAAAATTCTAGGTGTTGAAAAAAGTATCAGTAACTCCACATCTCCAGTGTAACCTGTGCAATAGCACTTGTTTACAGCAGGCTTTTTGCTTTTGTGAATTGTCATGTCAAACAAAAATATGGCCAAGGGTTTAATTCAGCTTTCAGCTCACACTGGGGAAGAATAAGCCAGTTGGTTTTCATTGCTTCTAGGTATTCTGCTGAGTGATCTCTGCAGTGGGTAACTTGAGATCCTAATGTCTATTATTTATTCATGCTTACCAAGAGGGCAATTTATGAATGAGAGGAAAATTAAGTTAATGTGATTGAACTAATAAATAATACTACATTTAGTGTCAGTGAGTGAAGTGTCAGGCAGTGAACAAGGAAGATGTCAAATATGATATAAACAACACTTGATGCTTTATATAGTCATTGCAAACTAAAATCATTAGAAGTTTTAATCTTCTAAAGGTATTTAATTTAAAATTCAGTTTGAATTGTTAAAATTAATACAGATTCAGAGTGGATTATGTGGAAATGTGCATACTGCTCTTTTTCTTGGAGAGGCTTCATCTGACTGTGTCTTGAGGCCCTATCAGCTATGGGTTTTGGGGAACACTTGATTTCTCAACACACTTTTGAAAGCATAGATTTGTGATACAGCACATAAGATGTGCAGAAAGTTATGCATTTGTCAGGCAGGTCTATTTAGGCTGCTTTTAGGTGCCTAGCAACATGATATTTAAGTACTAAAGACACTGGGCCAGTGCAGCTAAGTGGTTTTTTTCCAGCTGAGGATCTGACTTCTTAAATCATTTTCTTGCTTTTTTGTAATTTAATTTTTATGTGAGATCAATGAATGATTCACTCCTCAGTTAAATTTGAAGGTGGAATGTGCTATTCTTATATGGATTTTTGTTTTTATATTTTCTGATCTGCTCTTTAACACTGTAGTAGCCAAGTCAGCACTCTTGATTTATAACCCTTTTGGAGACTTGCAAAAGACACTGGGGATAAGATTGCTGCAGAGCCTCAGGGACCAGAGGGCTGATTGCTTGCCTCTCTGCCAATGATTTACAGCCAGGTTCCAGCCCATTCCCATCTTGATGCTTAGGGAGACAGGCTCTAGTTTGAAGCACAAAGCATGAACAAAACAAGCCCTTGCGTGAGATGTTCAGGTCAGAAGGTCTTTGTAGGGCTGAAACAGCCACAGTATTTGAGAGCTATTGGAGATTTTGTTTATTTATCTTTTTTTCCCCTGGCTCTCTTCATACCCAGAAATTTCATTTGATCTTATGCTCTGGTTGCTGGAATGGCAGTACAATTATGTGAAAACTCACCTTGCTTTTAAGAGCATAAAAAGTCATACTTATGTGTGGAGGTGTAATTATATTCTACCTGTGATCTTTCTAGTTATGGAAATGCTTGAAGCCCAATTCACCACTGAAAGCTCGGATTTCGAAGCAGTGGTGTGAAATTGGTTTCCAAGGTGATGATCCTAAAACAGACTTTAGAGGGATGGGTCTCCTGGGCTTATATAACTTGGTGTAAGTATGCTCCTTTATAGATATATTTGTGTGTCAGAAGCTGTGACAAGCAGCATTATGTGCTGACTTTTTAGCAAGTCTGAAGAAATAACTTCTAAAAGCATTAGGGATTCCATACAGAAACTTGAAAGGATATTTTCTGTCTCAGTTTTTAGGGAGAGAAGTTTCTCTTCTTGAATAGCTCTCCTTTCTTACAGTATTCCTCATTCAACAAGGTAACACCATTTGCCAAGACCTATATATATATTTTTAAACCCTTTTTTAGTTTATCTGTGAAACAGTAAGTTAACACTCTCTTCCCACAAGAGAGTAACTGTAAAGTATGTTTTTAACAATATCTACATCTCTTTAGGCAAAATGACCTGGAAGGGGGTGGATAAGAGGGTTATGTTACTGCTCAGCTTTCTTGTTTTGGAATTCCATGCTGAATTCCTAGGTAAAACACTTGAAATGTAACCACTGATGGTAGACTACTGTAGAACTACTACTTCAATTTCTTTCTGTACCCAAAATCAAACAACAAATTTACACAACTATTTCCTTCTGCCTTGTGCAGGTCAGATGTTTGCTAACATCTGGGGCCGGCAATTTAGGAATCAGTCAGGTTCTGTTATTTCCTTCAGCCAGTGTATCTGCTGCAGGTAGCTACATAACTTAATTTTAGCAAGTGATTTAACCCCTCCCTATTAGAGGGAAAAAAAAAAAATACTTCCTGCTTTTACACAGTGAAAGACAGAAAGAATCACCAACTTGTTATGTCATTCTCTGTCCAAGATCAGTGAAGGATATGAACTCTTGAATCTGGATTTGAGCTCCCACTGGATAGAAATCCCTCCCACGTCTTTAATTTCATAGCCTCCTGTGATGACTTTTACCTCACTTAATGAATCTACCGGATTAAGAAGTCTGATCTGCTCTATCTTGAGCTCAGCAGCCGATGTATGCTAGCAGTAAGCAACAGATCTTATGTAGGGCAGGCAGAAAGAGGAGTCTGCTAACCCATGCTCACCAGCAGCTCATGGAATTGCACTTGTCATTTGAGCCTGCTTTTATCTTTCTTTTTGTGGATCTGAGTTTAATGAATTCCAGATGTTAGATGCTACTCATACTGTATAATGCATGTAGTGACACTTAAAAGGGCTGGGGCTGGTGTGTGTGGATAGCTAGATTCCTAAGATTTCTTTTGCTGTTTTTGTTAACAATTTACCCTAAACATATACCTCTGCAGGTATTTTGCCGAATGGGACACTGAGGTAGCCCAACAAGTTCTTTCTGATTCTCTTCACCCTAAATACAGGTAATGCATGAGGCAAGCAAAGAGTAACTTGAGAGAATATCGTGCTGGCTATTAGCCTGGGAAGGGTGCTGTGTGTTCCCTTGGTGGGGTATTGGCACGTGCTATCTGTTTTCAAGTGCTGATCCTGAAAGCTGATCAAATTCAAGAGACACACTTGTTTACTGAAATCTTCAAAATAGTGAAACCTACTGTTAAATGTTTTCACTTAATTTCTAATTTCAAGTGGTTTTACATTTTTATTTACCTTTGTTTTTTTTTTTTGTTTGTTTGTTTTGTCTTTTCATAATGAAGGGAAGTCACTAAGAAGGAAATAAGGTATTTTTTTTTCTTTTCTCTTTAGTTTTATGAGACTACATGTAAATAAGATCAAACCATACTCCACTGCAGTGTGTTATAAACTGAAAACCTTTCTTACAAAACCAAGAGAACCCCATTCCCTTTCTCCAAACGCCACAGTGTTAACTCATTTATATGACTGTGCAACACTGGGACCCTCTGAGCATGCTAATATATAAAGAACAAAACCAACCTTTCTTGATGTAGCTGGAGAACTCTGTTTTAGACACATTTAGTACCAAATTTCACCAACAAATTTTAGGTGAATTTAAAGTACTAAGGGGGGTAGGAAATTGTAGGCAGTCCAAATGTGCTCATACCAGCTGTGACTGACTTGGCAATCAAAAACTCATTACATTCTCCCCTTACTTATATTCACATACTTTGACTACCTTACGTAGTGATTGCTCTAAGCTGCCTACTTCAATGTCCTGACTTCTGAGAGATGAGGTGCCTTCAGATGACAAAAAGTTTGTACTGTGAGTAAGATTTATTCTATCAGGACTAGGGGAATGGATGTCTCTTAGCCAGTGCAACAGAAATCAGTTGTCTCAGAATACTTTTTTTCCTTCTACCTGTAACCAGTAGTGTTAGATACCCCTATATCAGGTGCACGTGTGAATCTTGTGAAACTTTCTAACTCAGTATTTTGTAGTGAAGTCCCTAATGGTAAACTGTGACAAAAAGCACTTGTAGGGTCATATGGAATGGAAGCACAATAGACTCTAAGCTTTGATTTAAATCCTCACATTCAGTTTGTCTGGGGCTTCTTTTTATATATTGGCATTCACTCTCTCACTATAAGCACCCCCCAGATTTGGTCTGCCCTTTATGTATTGTGCTGTGCATGGATGCTTTGTTAATGTGTGCTGATGAACAGGGATTGTCATGATGCTTAAACAGCATCATAGAAAATAGCCAAATTTTTGTTTAACTAAACACAAGACTTACATTGGAAATAGAACAATGCTCCATAAGTGATGAGTGTTCAGTGCTGGGCTGGAAATCCTGTGTTCTCCATTTACATTGTGATTGCCAAGTCTTGCAGTGCTGTGTGAGCATGTGCAGTTTTTATCCCTTGAAAGAGCACTCATTAGAAGATGGATGCAGCTCATGGTGCCTGTGGTGTTTTCCTGGTGTGGTTGCTTAGCAGCAGTGCTGATTTCTGACGTGATAATGATCAATGTAGTTTCTATTTTTGTTGAACTGCACTGCTTGTGCACATCCTAAGTGTGCTGCCTTTGTTAAATGTTTGCTTGGGGTTTTTTACTGTTATGCCACAACCTACAAAAATGACTACATTTGTTGAGAGTAAGTATACATTGGTGTGTACTTATGCACCAAGCCACTTAGGATGCAAAGTTTTGTTCCCACTTACATCACTTGGTAACAGATCAGGATGGGTGTGAACTTCTCTGAATCTTTAATACTTAAAGGAAATAGCTCTTAAACGCTATACTTGAGTGAAGTCCAGGGTATTGTTTTTAGTTTTGTGTAATATAAACTTACTGTAGTTCAAGTATAGTCCAAGAATGGCACTTTCACATAGTTATCTATAATGTGCAGTCTAAAGCCTGGAAGATCTGTGTTACTTTACTATGCCCAGACTCCCTCCAGACTCTAAATCTTAATCTGCTGGTGAGGGTCAGTCTCTCTCCTGCTTGTAGCTGTGATAAACATGCTGGTTTCTGCTCAACTTATTATATAGATACAGGAAAAGCCTGGTGAGTAAAACGTCAACTCTTGGTAGCTGCATCATGTAGCTTTGTTTAAAATAAATTTAATTAAAAGTGGTTCCCTAACTATTGCATTAAATAACAAGAAACACAGCCCCTTGCATTTGGCTGCTGAGTGGCTTCCAGCTTGGATGGACGTGAGAAACATTCTTCCAATAGAAAGTTTTTGTTTGCCTCCAAGTGGATCACTTCTCCTGTGATGATCATCATGTACATCTTTTACAATATGTAAAGCTAAAGTCAACTCATTTTCTTCTTATTTTTTTTTTTTTTACTTTTGCGTAGATTTAATTGTTGTGGGTCATCTCTGTGGTCAGTATAGAAAATAATTGGCTTTTACTAAGGGAGGTGTTGCTGTCACATACTTTGTAATGATGACAAAGGATATCAGTGATGCCACAAAGCAAGCTACCCATTTCAATGTTTCCCTGTACCAATCCATTCAGTCAGAAATGGAGTTAAATTAGCAGTATCTACAGGAGTAAAATACAGACTGTGTTTGTTTAATGTTACAATAGCAAATAAATGGAAAGGGAATATTTGTCTACTAGCACTTCCTGGTAATATCTGGGTTTTATTTTATTTTTTCCAGCCAGTTCAGCAAAGTTGAATGGGAGAAGAAAAAGTTTGACAAGGCAATTGGGTAAGTTTAAAAGTCTTCTGTGTGTGTGGCAACTTTAAACTGTTAACACTGATGCTGTGTATCTGAAGGAAACAGGAAGTTGTCTGGGCTATTTCTTTACAGAATTTCTAGCACACATGCTAGTATGCACTGTCTTAACCACATCTTGATTTTGATCAAAGATTACTGGATAAACCTACTTTGAAGTACAAATTAGGTGTGGGCAAAATCTTGTTGCAAAGAAACAGCTTTTTCTGCATGCTATGAATCGTGCAGTTATTAATGGCTGTTTAATTCTTCTTAGTACATAATATGATCACGTCTCTCTCCTCTCTGTCAGAGACAGGTTCTAATCTGCTTTCAAGAAAGTATAATTACGAGTGTATCTGAGAATCTATAATACTTTATTTTAATGCCTGTATTTCACTGTTCTGTGAAATTTGCCATTAGGCCTTACATTGCAGCTAACTTAGAGATTTATTTTTTTTACTCCTGGAACATAGAAAACTAAACAAGTTTCCTTTGCTTTCTTTTTTTGGAAAATGATCATTGCCAAAAATATTGAGTTCTTTAGACAGCAGGTTTACAAATGAAAAAAAAAATTGCTAATTTGTAAATATACTTTCCTTGTTGATCTCTTAGCAGGACACAGTTTTGCTTCATAGGTCAGATATTTTAATTCTCTTCCCATCATGCCCCGATTTAGGATTTTGCCTGTGTATCTAGTTCTCTGTTGGGAAGAAATGGGAATGGATCACCTGGGTTTCTCCCATGGGCTTTTTAGCCTTATGAGTATCATTATAAAACCAATTGTCTAACCCTGATGTTCCCAACTGTGGGTTTACAGTTGGGCCAAGAGGTTAAAATAGTGAATTTAGGTCACCTTGCAGGCACAGCCACCATGTGGAGTGCTTACCCCATGTCAGAAGCAAGATCAGGGACTCCTGGGTTGTTTATGTATTCCACAGGAATTAATATGTGCTGCTCCACTGAAAATGCTGGCACAGTGGTGAAACTCCTGTTTTCACTGTGACTTTATGTTTCACTAAGGAAACACTGCCATTAGAGGGTACAAAATAGATAGGATAAATGTTTTTTCCAGTTTTTCACCTCAGCTGGAAGCTGATGAGGTAGAGGATTAATACACTTTATCACACCATCTGCAGAGTCAGTGTCAGAGCTTCTTACAGCCTGTGGAAAGAAAACAAGCTCTCAACAAATACTTGATTATTTTTACAGCTACTCGTTTGCTATTGTGGGCATTAACATAACAGACCTTGCGTATAACCTGCTTGTGAGCGGAGCTCTGAAGACCCATTTCTACAACGTTGCTCCAGAGGCACCAACACTCACTCACTTTCAGCAGACCTTCTGTAAGTGGGGAAACTTGCAGTGGGGGGACGGCTACTTGATCCGTGTTCCTAGTAGTTATTTTATCTACCTTTGCAGGTAGCAGAGTATGGTAAATCTGCTGACACAGTACAGATACTGTCATGCTGGTCTTGCTGTCCCATCTTTGTGAGCCAGTACTTAGTTGCAACACATCCACCACCAAAACAAGGAGTGAAACAAAGCACAAAAAATATAAATAAATAAATTTTAAAAGTGCTTGAACTGGTGACCTTCCTACCTGCTTAAATTGATTTTAAATATAATAAGAAGAAAGAGCTTAAGCTTTTAAGGAGCTTCTAAAGATACTTTCCCCATTAATCCATCTTAGATATCTTCATTTACATACAAATGTTTCCCTGCACCCTTCAGAAGACTTGTCCATCCTGAGGATTGTTTTTTCCAGCCTTCTCCCTTGTATTCAAGCATTCCTTCTATAGCACAGCCCTATTGTGCATCTTTGCCAGAAGGGTGCAACAGCAAGCACCACATTCCTAATGTTTTTCAAAGTGTAGTCAAGGAACTAATATCAAGAAGACAAGGTGTGCTGGTTTCCCTATTTATTCAGGAAAAAAGCAACAGAAACCAACAACAAAAATTAAAAAAAAAAAAAAAAATTAAAAAAAAGAGCAGCTTTGCAAGTTGACTTCATAGCAGATTTTGTTTTGTTTTCCTGCTATGATATTCATTGCTTAACTAGATAACTAGTAAATATTAGTGACTGTGCATCTTTTATTAAATAATATAGGCATTCAAGGTTGCTATTTAGTAAACCTCGCTCATCCAAAATCGTACATAGGCAGGTACTGTAGCAGGGATACTCTTCTGTGATGGTTTCTGGGTTACTGCCCTAAGCACGCTGGCTGGTAGGAACTTGGGCAGTTTAGTTGTTACACTTCAGTCTTTGGTGATGGTCAGCATGATAAATAAAGAACAGACAAGTACCTAAATATCCACTTGTGCACCTTCAGATCTTTTTTTGTCTTCCATTGGGATAGTTTCTCTCTTCAAGTCCCTAACCTGCCCATAGCCTTGTGAATGGATGTGTCTAGTATAATTGGTTTGAATCCTGTATCTTCAGATCACATATATAGTTCTGTGTTGGTTTTTTTGCATTTATTTCTTTGTTTTCTTCCCCATGCCACCACTTCATTGAACATAATAGAACTTTTTTTACTACTACTAGTGTGTCTTGCTGTTAGTATCAAAGTCTTGGCTGAAGGTAGGACTGATCTGCTGGCCAGGCATAGGTCTGATCCCCAGCATTGCCATTCCATCACAGCAGCACCACAGGGACATCTGCTTTTGGCAGCTCTTCCTGCAGCTCATGCACATGGATTAAGTAGGATAAAACAAGCATCTGGGCAGTAAAGTATAAGCAATGCACAGAACTGTATAGCTCAGCAGCATGGTCAGCTGAAGTATAGAAGGTACCTTTTGGAAATGGAGAGTTTGGGAGATGAAGATCTAATGTTTTACATTTTTATATACTGATTTTTTTTTTAAGGGGTTTTAACTGAGCTTTTCTTTGAAAGAATCACCTGTTGGAATGAAAGCCTCTGGCTGTTGAAATATATAGATGCCAAAGATGTGGGAATGGAGGTAATGAGTTGTCAGATGATCTTAGAGGTTTTTTCCAACATTATGATTCTATGTGTTTAAGATGCCTTTTGAATGGAGTTTCTCAAATTCATAATGAGAAACTTTGCAAACATACAGTGAAATTTAAGTTAGAAATATGTATGTGTATTTGTGGCTGATTGTAAGGCAATAGAAAGAACTGGATAAAAGCAACTAAACCACTTGTGCAACAAATGACATGACTTCCTGGACACATATAACCTGCATGTTTCACTTTATTTGAATGAGAGATTACATATCCTTGATGGCTAATATAATCACAGAACCAAGAATGTAATCATTAACATCTTCCCCTACTCATTAGTTTAATGTTTTATTTTGTGTTACTTAACATGGTTGAATGAAGTTAACAGCTCATCATCCATATATATTCAAGATGCTTAATGAGTTCTTTTAACTATTGGAAGTTCTGCCAATGTTCATCAAACTTTGAACTTGCTTCTAAGTCAGCTTTCTAAAAAATCTTCCTGAAATTAAGGAGGAATATTCTTACATCAAATAGCCTTGCTAAGCATGGGATCAGATGTTTTCCTGAAATGAATTTCCAGCTGTTACATTAAGTGTCCAGCATGTGTAGTGCCAGTGCCATGGCAGCAAACTCTGCCAGTTCTTTTAGTTTGACAAGCCATAAGTCATGTATGTGCCTTATGTTGCAGCAGTCTTACAGAGGGACTTATCTTATCCCTGCATCGTTCTGTGAAGTGCCAGGCCTTGGTGATCAGAATTCATTGTGCACATCATAATTATGAATCGCCAGTTCTCTTTTAATTTCATGTGATTTAAAATACTGCATTTCTCCTATATTTTTTTTAAATTATTCTTTTGCAGGCTACTTAATGCATGAATTCCACAAATTTTGGATTGAAGAGGATCCACTGGATATAATGGAGTTCAACCGCGTCAGAGAGAAATTTCACAAGAGAATCTTGAAACAGCTCCAGAACCCTGAGATGGCTCTGTGCCCTCACTTTGCTGCATCAGAAAGTTTAATCAATATGTAGTTGTTCACGTGATTTTATTTGGAAACACTCTCACTCTTGTGTTAGATCACTGTTTAGACCATCACTAGCATACTGAATGACCATGGCAATTGTATGCATGTATTTGGTGCAGTATTCATCTATTTTTGTCACAAGTACCAGATCCCCTTATACTTCTCTTGGGGGATTTCTCATTTTAAATGGGTGCTCATATTGCGGCATTATGCAGTGTTACATTCTGAACTGATGTCTGGGTATCAGAGTTTTTCTATTTTTTTAGACTTTTCTCATAATTCAGCATCAAAAAATTGAATTGTATTTCTCTAGCTGTGTTTTGTATATGTGGAATATGTGGCTGGATCTTGTATTGTGAAAGCTTTTTAACTTCTTGGTATGTTTTAAGATAACTACTGGCATTTCAAGCAAAATATATGTTTGGACCTCGTCTAGGAGATAATATGTGTAACTTAATCTGATGTAGACAAACACATTAAAGTCCAATTTTCTCCATGCAGCCATATATGCTTAATGCAGAATTAATGAGGCTTACTAGATACAAGTTTCAGTAAGAAGTTTATGCAGAATTACAATCAGGCTCCACAGCTGCATGAATACCAAATGATCTGGTGATGCTAATGTATTCCCGGTGAAGTGCAATCACTCATAACTACTGGATACTGGTAGGGGCCAAAAAATGTACTGTCGGATTGTCAGCACCAACACCACCATGCTGAAGCACAGTTTAAATTCCTGCACGTTCTTTTGGGCTGTACAGGGCGTGGTATTTTGTCACATGTTGGAAGGTGATGTGATTTGATTACGTTGTGCTTGGTGAATTCAGAGGAGCAGAAATCAATATATTTTTTTGAACTACTCAAACTGTAGCTTTGGTTGTCAATTCAGTTCATAAGGACTGGGAAAATTAATTGACTCGAAGGTTTAGAGAAAACCCACCTGAGTTTCCCAGACTACTTAAAAAACAAGAAATGGCAAACTGCATTTTTTCTAAAATCAGAAATGAGTGAAAGTGTCTGACACTAAGAATGTGTAGCATATTGAACAGCATCTACCATGGCATTTCATAACCATGGTATTTTTTACCTTCTAAGCAAGCAATTTTAGTATTATGTTTGTGTAAATCACTTGCATATGGAGATTAAACTTGCAGTAGTGTCCAACTACTTGTGAATTATATGAATAAATCATATGTCATTCTAAATGGAAGTGCTATGGGTTTTATTTTGCAGATATGGAGTAATGGGTAGAAGGGCTATGACAACTCTGTGGTATTTTCTTAGTCTGAAGAGTGATATAAATTTACCTGGATCAGGTTTGTTACAGCATTTCTAGTTCTGTTGTGAAGGATTCAGTTTGTTATAGCATTTCTAGTTATGGTGTTAGGCATCACGAAATAAATAAGCTTTGTATTTAAGCTCCCATTTCTTAGCTGAAATGTGAGGTGGGAATCGGGACTTCTCTGCAGGGCTAAGAATTTGCATTCTTTGCAGAGGTGATCAACAGAATTCAGTAGGTGTTGCAATAACTAGTGTTCTCTGATGACTTCAGAAATACAGTGCTGGAGATATTAGTTATTGCATATTTTGAATGAAAATACAATGAATAAAAAATGTGTTGAACTTGTAAATAATCTATGATAAGAGTGCATCAAATATTGATGACTTTTTTATGACTCTTGAAGCCTCTAATGTTTTCTTGCAACAGTTTTCATTGTTTCAAATCTTAGCCTCTCACCTTCTTTCCTTCCCTGGCTCTCATACTCCCCTTCCTTCTGCAACACATTAATTAGTCTGCACTGGTTTATTTTTAGTCTTCTGCATGGGAGTTAATGGAGCTGGTGTGAAGTGCCACCTTCTCACTGGTGTGATCTTCTCAGTTGCCGTGCCCTGCCCCAACTTGTCCCAGAGTGTCAACTTCAAATAAAATCAGCAAATGTCATCTGGCCCCATGTCAGATTGTCACTATAATGTAGCTGCTGTGGGTGATTTCTTTCCTGTCTTTCAGGGAGATGGGTTTAATGAAGCTATGCGTGAAGTTCCTTCTCCCGTTGAGCCCCTGCATGCTGGTGCCTATGGAGCTTATTTTGCTGCCTGTTCTTACATCAGCTGTGTGCTGTGACATCCTGGCTCTCCGTGCCCTTGTCAGACCTGGGGTTACGAGTGCCCCTGTGACTGCCAATGTGGCAGTGCCCCAGGATGAAACTTAAAACCTACAGTGGAAACTAAAATGTTTATTTTAGAAGTTATAATTTAGTCTACCATTGGTACATCTCTGAATTGTGACCTGTGAGGAACTGATTGCTGTTTTTGCTGAGAGAGAAAATTGGAAGAAATGGTAAAGAAATAAAAGTTTAAAATGTTGTTTCAAGAAAGCACACAGTGTTTGCGCTCACTGCAGGGAACAGATTTCAGGAGTCTAATTTAGAACAGGAAAGATTTATGCTGGGTAATTTGAACAAGTTTCTCAGGCAGTTTTACCAGGCAAATTGTTTACATTGGCCTTGTCATGCAGCACGAGCGCATTAAAAAAGGCAGAGCCATGCTGTCATTATATCAGCGTTGACCAAAGCTGTCTGACCTACCTGCCTATGCACTATGGGAGTGCAGTCAGGTTTGTACCAAGCAAAATGGCTTAAAATGATAAGTCTAAGCTGCTCATTCACTTAATAACAAGATGAGATAATGTACCAATATCATGCAGAACATGTCTCACTTTGGGTGGGCAGATGAAAATAGCATCACTGGTGACACCACATCGTATATGGTTTATCCCATGATTTTTGCCTTATCCTACCTAATGTGAGTGCCAGGGCTCCTTGGAGAAGGTAGGTGGGCACCGATTTGTAGTTAGTAAGCTCCGTGCTTCTCCAGCTGTGACCTCAGGTAGGGGCTGCTCATAGGGCTCGTGGTCACAGCGGGGAGGAGAGCACATGCTGTTCTGCCTTCCTTCGGCTTTTTTCTTCCTCTGGAGAAAGAAGAACCATTTTTGCCCAGGTTCTTAGCATCTCGTTTGGAAGGTATTTGTTCAAATGCTGGTGGCTGTGCATATCTCTATGCATTATTTATAGCAGCAGAGAAAGTCCATTCATGCGATTATTCTTGGAGAAATGTTTCTCCCGTCTGTCTCCTGAAGCTGGACTGGAAAATTTGCTGTGGTGTAAAGGGAATTAATCTTCATTAATAGAATAGTAATACTTACAAACTTCTATACCTGCTTTATGGCCAGCGCTGTGTTCTCTACATGGCAGTGCTGGCTGAGGCTCTCTGCTGCAAGTAGAGAATTGTCAGCACAGTTCTAGTTGAAATAACTGCTTTTAGATGGATCAGGAGGTACATGAACAGAGTGCTGATGCTTGGGTTAATGAATGAGGTCTGCTGCTACTGAGCCAAAGAATTGGTGGGAGCATAGTGAAAGTTTCCTTTATACAGTTGTATCACCAGTTCCTTCTTAGTTCTGCCCTTCATGGACTCTGGTTAGCTTTTAGCATCCTGTTTGCTGACCTGTTCATTTCTGTCATAATTGACCTGAGGTTTTGATCTGTGCACATGTGCAGTCAGCAGTGCAGGGTTATCCCATGAATGGAGTATTGCCAATTGGAGTTGCTCTTGTGTGAGCTCTAAAGAGAACCTCAGTCTGCAGCTTTGCCACCTGGACAGATCTGACTGAGGTAGGAGTCAGTTGCAGTCTGTAACTGTAATTACATGCAGTTTTATCTGTGCTAACTTCACCTGTTTGGCAGATGTTTTGGAGATATATGGAAACTCTATGTATACTTCTCTCTGCCCTACGGTTGCTCTTGATGTGCTTGATGTGATCAACATATGACCATCTGAGCACTGTAGGAAGAGTTCTCTGAGAATGGCTCTCATGATCTTTAATTTCCAGATAACTGTCCTATTCTCTCTATAGCTTGCAACCAGTTTGACTTTCATCTCTCACTCCTCGCCTGGATTTTTGTCCAATATAAGCTGAAATTTTGCACTAATGAATCTTCCAGGCTATGCTGAGAAAAACAAAATGTCTTTTCTCTGTACATTTGCACGGATAGTGTGGTGCAGCTAAAAATCACATGCATTATTAAAATAGATGTTTTGCTGAAAAAGATAAGAAAATGAATTATTCATTGTTTTCCTTGGTTTGTAGAAGTGCAGGTTTTCTATGAGACTTGCCAAAGATTAGACAGGAGTCTTCCAACATGATCATGTAGAAATATAGTAGAATTGGCTTTGTATGTTCCCCCGTGAACAGCATGCAGAGAAATCAGGTCATTACTTATTCGAGTAAAGGAAACTGTTCTTCTCTATATAGAGCTATAATTAGAAAAGGAGATTTAGCTATAAAGCCTCTGAGCAAGAACTGGGTACAGCAGCTTAGATCATAATGAACTACGGGGAATGGCAGAGGATTTATTTTCTGTGGTGCTGTGTTTTTAGACCTGTGCTCTACTGTACTGAAGGACTGTAAAACCCTGTGACTAAAGGAGTTCTGTGCCCCAATATGCTTATGGTGTGAAACAAAGGTGAGCAAGACAGGAGAGCATTGGGTTAGCAGCTATGAGCACAGCTGGCAGCTCTGCAGCACAGAGTGAAACAAAAGGAGCTGGAGAATGGGACACAGCTGTGTGCTTATGGACTCCTTCCCCTATTGCAAGGGAAACCACGAAGATGGCACATAAAGATGATTGTGAAATGCCAAACCAGCGAGCAGCAAAGCATGGTTTTGTAGCATGCTTTAAATTAGGACAGCTCTCTGTTTTCTTGTATATTGGGGGCCCCAGACCTGGACACAGTATTTCAGATGGGGCCCCACGAGCGCAGAGTAGAGAGCAACAATCACCTCCCTGTTACTGCTGGCCACCCCTCTTCTGATGGTGCCCAGGATGCTGATTTGGTTCTGGTAGTCTCACATATTGCTTTAGGCAGTTGTGATAATCCATCCATCATCTGCCTCTTCACTTTCTCCCAGTTTTCCATTCACATTGGTTTATTAGTTTGAATTTAAGCCAATGTACATACACTTCTCTTTGGTTTCCATGTGTCTGGCCTACTGACCCTTCAACTTCTCTTCCTTTCATCCTCTGTTTCATACTTTCAGCAGACAGCCATTTTGTGGAAGATATGAGTGTTCCTCCCTTTACCTCTTGGGCCAAAAAGGAGCAGGAAAAGAACTCTGGGAGCAGGGGTCTGTACAGGCACCAGCCCATTTAGCAAGCCCCCTCCTTGGATTATGCCAGCTCACAGGGTGCTGCTGTGAACCAAGGATGGGAAGTTTGCTCTTAGTTTGGCCATCTCAAGGCTGCAGCCCCCAACTTTTTTGCTTCTTACATGAGGGCTGTGGGAAAGAGGCATGAGCATACAGCTGTATTAGGAAAGCAGGTCTTCTCCAGATCTGCTACTAGTTTGGTACATGGGATTGCTCCGCCCCTAAAGCACAGTCTGACTCTCAACAGGATCTTTCCATGGAGAATCAGCCTCTTCTGACTCAAGGAATGGATCTTATCTACATTATTTTATTTCATGACTGAGGCCAGCCTCAGTTAAAGTTGTACCTGCCTGCTGTGCAGTGTAAATTTACAAATCTGGCCAGAAGCAGTAAAATCAGCAACAGCAAAAATAGGGCGCCCCGGGTCTCAGCAATGAGTTATAGTCTCAGCAGAGTGTTCTCCTTTCATTTGCTGGATGAAAAGGCAGGTCTGAAAAAGCTGTGAACATCAACTACCTACTGAGTGGGTCAGAAAGTCTCCCTTGATCAGTGATGTGAGTGCTTTTGTGTTAAAAACTAAACTAAGCGTTCACATCCTGGGAGACTACTTGAAAAACCAGGCAGCGACTCTGTCATCATGTAGAAATACCAGTGCTTTTGGAGTACTAAACTCTTTTCTAACTCCAGTAGAGATCCAAAAGCTACAGTAAGGTTCTGCAGTGCATTTGGGAACCTGCAGCAATTCAAATCATTTTGGAGATGCCTGAACAGCAAATAATAAATATTGGCAGTTCAGTGTTTTATTCTATAGTCTTAATTTGCACTTATACATGAAAGTTAAACAACTCTGTCTAGCAGCAGTATCTTTTTTGATTCTCTTAAATTTATTTTGGATGTGTATAATCACTGTCAATGAGCCTCATGCGTAATGATAATTAACTTCTACACCATAGTACTATCCCATTATTTTTCAGGTATAGCAATGACAGCTCACAGACATTTGAGTGATGGGAGTTAGAGACTCCCTTCCTCCCAGAGAAGAACTGCCTTTGGGTCAGTGTACCCAGAGTTTGGGTAGGAGGCAGTTCAGCCAACATCATTTGAGTTAGGTCATCTGTGATGCTACTGAAAATGCAATTAACGCTATAAAAATAATGTCAAATGCCTAAAATTCGGAGAGGCTGATAAGAACATAGCTTTCTTTCTTTCTTTCTTTCTTTTTTTACAAGATCATGTTTTTGACTAAAAAAAGGAGTCTGAAATACCCATAGGCGCATGGAAACTAGGAATGATGTGTTACCTGCATGTGCACTGGGACTTCTACATCTGTCTTCTATTCTGCCAGAGGTTAATTCCAGCATACAACAGCTCATGCTCCTAGAATCAAATCAGTTGTAATCAACTGATTTTTTTTTTCATATTGAATTACTTGTCACAAACATTTCCACAGGGAAAAAAAAAAAAAAAAAAAATCATGTTTTAGAAAATGCCCTTTTTTTTTTTTTTTTTTTTTTTGTAATAAGACCACATAACATATCTCAACAAGCTTCTATTATATCACTGATTCTAAATAACCTTATTCCAACCAGGACAAGTAATGCTTTGCACTTCAGAAGGAGTTCAGTTTCGCAGAATCACAGTAAAACATCAAACAATATCTATTTATCACACAGGGGAAGATGAGTTGCAATGGAAAACAATGAATGTTATTCCATTAGAATGTGGGAGAGCGCTGAATCCTCAATTTCTCCTTCCCTGTTTCAGCCATTAGAAAGCCATTTCAAAACAACAGTAAGTAACTGGGACCTCCTTTGAGAGCCAAGTATCATGTTTTGTAGTTGGTGAGTAAAACATTTGGGAAGGATTTTTGGGATCTTAATTTATCTACTCTCACAGCTACTTCTCTGACATGGCTGACATTTATGTTACTCGGTATACATAACACATGGAAGACATTGTCTTGCCTTGTTTAATGTTGTTATGTCATCATTCTGCAATATTTGAAATCTGAGCATTAAGCAATGCAACAAATTAAGAATTTAGATCCTCCAGGCAGAGGGCACAACTTCTTCTGTTTAATATCTGGTACGTTTCTCAGTTTCTAACGATAATGAAGTAACCACCTTGCCAATGCCTTCAAAGAATTTTGTCTTTTTACTTGTTTCTGTGACCCGCGTCCGTACCTGCTCCATCCATCCAAGGCCGCGCTACCGCGCAGGCGGGCGCAGTGTCGTTTCAGCACCCTGGACAGCGCCACCGGCCGCAGCGTGGGGCGGCGCTGCTGCTCAGTGCTGCCGGCTGCGGTGAGCAGCGCAAGGAATCGCCTCCTCTGACAGCAGCCCGTCTTTCTCCCGTCTGCACTCTTGTTCCAGCCCCTTCCTGCTAGCTGATTGCTGGGACAGTGGAAATTATTATCTATGTTTGAGTTTCTAGTGAAAATCAGACTATGGCAATCACACCGAGGCTGTGCCCCTTAAAGTGTTTGTAACGATACGGGGAGATTTTCATTCAATCTATCATGTTCTCCCCACTGTGGAGAAAGACTCCCATGCTCCAAGGCCTGAGGAGGCCCAAATAGGTTGCAACTTCTCCATTTTAAAATATATTCCTGTTTCATTGAGCTCTTTGAGGGTCTTGATCCTTTAAGCACTGAATGAAGGGTAGCTTTTGTTACTTGCTTCGGTGGCACAGAGACAATATCTTTTTCCAAGCTAGGACAGCTCTATTTCTGGTCTGGTTTGACCAACCAATTCTTCAAAACTCTGACAGCATATTTTGATATTGGTAGCTTCACATCTCTCAACAGTGTAGCATAGTGCTCAACTGTATCTTATGCTATATCAGTCAAGAAAACTGCATGGAAATCTTTGCTAATATCCAAGCCCATTGTTCATCTGTTTGTTTGTTTGCTTGTTTGTTTTGCATGGAGAACATTTTATTGCTTTCTCCTTTGCTGCAATGTTATGTGTATTCAAAGGCTGTTATCTCTTAATTTACTTTTGTTTGGTCTGGTCCCATCCCCAGTGAGGGATGGGACTGCTCTGTGCTGAGGCTTCCATTGGCTGCCCCTAGCCTGCTCTGCTCCTTGGCTGGGGTGTGGGAAGGGCCCCGGCTTCCAGGCCCTGCCCTGCTGCCATATGGAGCCCACATAGAATCACAGAATCATAGAATCATAGAATCATAGAACCATAGAATGGCTTGGGTTGGAAGGGATCTCAAGGATCATCAAGTTCCAATTTCCCTGCCACAGGTAGAGTTGCCAATTTCTAGATCAAGTACTGGATCAAGTTGCCCAGGGCATCCAGTCTGTCCTTAAAAACCTCCAGGGATGTGACATTCCCAGCCCCTCTGGGCAATCCATTCCAGCACCTCACTGTGCTCTCTCAGTAAAAATCTTCCACAACATCCAATCTAAATATCCCCTCCTTTAGTTTAAAACCATTGTCCTATCACTATCTAACCTTGAAAAAAGTTGCTTTCCCTCTTGCTTATAAAGTCTCTAAATATAGGGAGGCCTCAATGACATCTTCCTGCAGCCTTCTCTTTTCCTGGCTGAATAAGCACAGCTCCTTAAGCCAGATCCATGGTGTACTGATGGCAGGTAAACTAGGAGCAGTAAATCTTCAAAATACCTTCTCAGTGTTTACAGTCTATGGCTTAACATTCCTGTGGAGCCAGCAAGTCTATCCTCATATTTAATGGCTCCTGATACTTATTTTTCTCTTCCACAGATTTGTCTAAACATTTTAAAACATATCTGTACTGTTTTCTTTCAGAACATCTTGTACTTATGAGTTTTACAGCTCAGTTTTGTTCATTGGAATGCCTCTCTTTATTTTATATTTATTTGAGGGACTGAGAAAGCATGAATAGCCAGCCCGTATGGCCTTATTCGTTACTATTCTTATCTTTCCTTCAGTCATCTTTGTTTCCAAGCTAAGAAAACCTCATCTGCTTCATTTGTTCTCACAATGAAGTTGTCACAATGTTTTTTATTGTTCTTATTTTTCCTTTCTGCAGTTTTTCCAACACTGATCAGGGAGCTCTTTGCAGTGAGTCCTGGATCCTTCCTATGTACCAATATCTGCCGTGCTCATTACTTTGTGTGCTAAAGGCAAATGCCTTCTCCTTGTGTGGCCTACTTCACATTTGTCAATCTTGAATGCTATCTACCATATTTTTACTTTCCATTTGGCATTGAAACAACACTATAACTCTTTTATGTGACATTTGTGCCACCAGCAAATATTGCAATCTTCCTATTCATCTCCTTTTCCTGTAAATATGCTAAACAATGCAGTCTCTTCTGGACCTCCCTCTGCTTGGCAATTTCATGGTTCATTCCCACTTTCTTTCTGCCTTTCAGCCAGTTAAAGGGAGAACTTTTCCTTCTATCTCAGGAAAGTTTAGGTTTTCTTAAGCGTATCGATCAGTTCACTCCTACTGACATGTTCACTGACTCCTTCAAAGTTGTAATAGATACAGAAAGTACAGTTTCCCTCTGGGGAAGCCTTTTTTTTTTTTTTTTTTTTTTTTTTTTTTCCCACTCATATACCTATGAATTCTATACATTCTCTGGATGAAGGGGTTTTTTTTGGTTGTGGGTTTTTTTTGGTTGTTTGTTTTTTGTTTTTTTTTTTGCTTGTTTGGTTGGTTGACCAATATGGAAATGAAACTTCCTGGTCTGTAAATCCCCAGCTCTCTTTTGCAGTCCTCTTAAAAACTGATATTGCATATGTCATCTTCTATTCCTCTGGTACCAGTCTCACACAAGCAATAAATTACACTCCAAATAAACTAGACAGGCAATTTCATATCTGAGTTCCTCAAAAATCACTGGCTGAACATCATCTGCTCCTTGTGATATATGACGGTTCATTCTATTGACTTCTGGCTCTTCAGCTGAGACCAGTTCTCCAACTCATCATCTGCAGATAAGTTCTAGTGTGGAAACTCTCCTAAGCCTTTCCACAGTGAGCACTGCTGCAGATAATTGATATACCTTTCCTGTAGTAAACCTGTATTCCCTGAGCACTCCTGTTCTGTATCTGTTGTTTGCAGACCCTGCAGTCTCTGTGGCAGCTTTTCTGTTTCTGCTGCCTCTTATTAGTAGCTTTTAATGCACCTGCCTGTTACTCAGCATCTTTTCCTTGCCCTCCTTATGATTCTGTATTTAATTTCTCTGATTTCTTTTTCATTTTTTTTTCCAATCTGGATGCAATTTCTGTGTTTTGAACAGCGGTATCTTATTAATAATTATTTCCTAATTTTTTTTTTTTTTTCCAGATTTTGCTAGTTCTTCTTCTAGCCTTTCCACTCCCATAAGAATGTTTCACTCGTGGACTGTGGTCATTATCACACTGTCATTTTTCAAAAGTAGAATTTTTATCCTGGTCTTATGTGCTGCCCATGATTGTGATGACTGCCCAAGAAATAATAACTTCTTCTGAGCATAAATTAGAGCCCAGCATGACATTTATCTACTCTGTGGAGGGGATCAGTAGCAAAAACTTTCCATGGCTTTGCATCTAGAAGATGAGCAGTATAGGTTTGAGGCTTGCTTTTTATGCCAACAAGTTTTCCTCAAGCCTATAGGAGAGTCTTCAGTATTTTCTGTGCTCATCTGAGTACAGCCTCAACACAGAAAGACTGTAAAGGGAGTGTGACTGTTATGCAACAGGTTCCTGCTTTATGTTCTCATGCAAAGCTTATTTAGCCTCATCATGACATAAAGTTGACTGTATCTTATTGAATAGTTTCAATTTAATCTCTATGTTGGTCCACAGGTGAAAGTGCAGCTGATATACACAGACATACAATTAAGGAGGGAAGAATCCTAGGCCGAAAAACCTAAGGCTTAGAGTTTTCAGTGCTTGTTATCTTCTGATTTCACTTAGTTTTAAACCATTAAAAAACAAAAAAACATTCAAAGACAATATTGGATTACATTTGAAGTTAGAATCACAGACTCATTTGAGTTGGAAGGGACTGCCAAAGGCCATCTAGTCCAACCCAACTTCAGTGAACAGGGACACCTACAGCTCAGTCAGGCTGTCCAGAGTCTGGTCCAGCTTGACCTTGAATGTCTCCAAGGACATCTGATGTAACCAGGCTCAACTCCATAAAAATCCACCAAGAAAATGGACGACAGCAGCAGAGAGCTGGCCTTACCTATCCTACCAGACAGACTTGGGCTAATCCTGCTCTAACTGGTAGTCAGCAGCAAAGCTATGCTGCAAATATTTTAAAAATTATGTCTTCTGCTTTCAGATATGCAAGCAGATTTCTGTGGGCAAGAAGTTGAACAGCAAAATGGCCAAATACTGTAGGGAAAAGAAGTACATGCAAAATCCATCCTAGATTATTTATTGCTCAGCCTGTTCCATAGTTCTGACTAAAAAATTATGTCACTGCCTCTAGATACCTTGTAGCATGCACCTAGTCACAGCAACGTGCCAAAAGTGTGTGCCACTGCCACGAGGCCCAAAGATAAAAGCCACTGCCTGGATTCTGGGCAGAGAAAAGTACTTTAGAGATGAGAAAAACAGTCATTTGGAGGAGAGACACAGAGCTATGTCTGCTCTCCTGGGGACACAAAGAGACATTTATACAAAGCCAGTGGATGAACGGTCTCAGGTCTCACCAGGGAAGATTTAGGTTGGATATTAGGAAGAACTTCTTCATGGAAAGCATGGCCAGGCACTAGGACTGGCTGCCCAGGGAGGTGGTGGTGTCACCTTGGAGGTATTTAAGTGATGTGTGAATGTGGCACTAAGGGACACTGTTGATTTGCAGTGTTAGGTGATGGCTGTACTTGATGATCTTAGAGGCATTTTCCAACCAAAATGAGTCTGTGATTCTATAAAGTCTCATCTCTGCCCTTTAGGTCCTTCAGGACACTGAGGCAGGATGTAAATTCATACAGGTGTAGCTAGCAATAGGACTGGAGGGAATAGCCTCAACTTGCACCAGAGGAGGTTCGGGTTGGATGCTAGGAAAAATTTATTCTCCAGAAGAGTGGTCAGGCACTGGAACTTGCTGCCCAAGGATGTGGTGGAGTCACCATCCCTCCTGGAGCTGTTCAAGAAACATTTAGATGTTGTACTGAGGGACATGGTTTAGTGGGGAAATAATGGTGATGAGTGGATGGTTGGACTGGGTGATCTTGAAGGTCTTTTCCAACCTTGGTATTCTACAATTCTGTGATTAGTTAACAATGGCTGCCAAAGCCAAATAATTATCACTCATCACCCTCATCCAACCACTGCAGTAAAGAGCTGGCAGAATATTGGTGCAATACAGAAAGCACATCAACACAAACTGACTGTCACCATTCATTCTGATTAAATATATGCTTCCTTACACTCCCTCACCAAACAGCCAAGAGCAAGCAGAGATTAGCATTAGCTGATAAGCACAATGGAGCCTGCTTGAAAATACTGTCATCTCTCTTTAGAAGCTGACAGCCGAACTGTTAAGCTAAGAGGTCAGAGTTGATTGGCTCGAGCAGCATCTGTATACAGCCCTGGGAAGGATGCCAAAGGCTTTTCCAGCTCAGCCCCATGAGAGGTAAGCCTACGCACAAGGGGGAGGCTAGTTCAGCTGTGTAGGTGAAGAATGATTTAGAAGCCCTTGTGATGGAATCCCAAACTGTGATCAGCTGTCAGTCTTCTTGATCCTTCCTAGCTCGCTGCACCAGTAAAATATAGATAATTACTGTGCAAAGTTCTTCTTGAATTGCAAAGGCGCCGATTGCCTTTGGGACACTGCCAAATGCAGTTGTATAAATAGAACAGTGCTGGACTTGCTATGTAGCAAGGAAGTTATTTATGCGTAATATTTTCTTGGTTTGGTCCAGAGAAAAATTCTATGTATGCAAAGGAATGGTACCTTGACGTAACTGAGGATCTTCTTTTTGCTTTTCTTCCTCCATCCCTTGTTTTCTGTCATCTACTGACCACACACACAGTGTGCAAACTTTTCCATGGACAACTGAATTTTGAGTGAAAGTGCAAACTAAAAATATCAGCAAGAAAACAATCGTTTGCAGTCAGTCCACTTGGACATGCAACACATGTGGTTCTTCAGTGTCAGTCGTTCTTTTCCATCTTCTCCTCTCTCTCATTGCAGAAAAGTTTCCTGCCCTGTGGCTCAGAGGTGATGGATGCTCTGTGAGAGCTGCTGGTTATGTCTCCCAGGACAGACATTTCCTGACTTGGAGCCTCGGGAACGGAGAGGAAAGTGGGCAGCCACAGCATAATCCAGAAGCAAAATGAACACCACTGGTTTACAAGCATGGCATTGCTTGAAACTAGCAGTCTTCACAACTAGGATGGAGGTAAGTCTTACGATCTGGGCAATGAAATTCCTCTTTATAACTTGTACAGCAAGGGTAGAGTAGAGTGTGATGTACTCCAGAGTCACAGAGTGGTTTCAGATTTGCAAAAAGGCCAACTGGTTTCACTGACAGAGAACAACGGCCAAACTTTTCATTTTTTTCTGGAATTTTAATTTTCCTTGATAAAAACACTGTTCTTGAAAAGAAAAAAAAGAAAAAAGAAAAAAGAAAAAAGAAAAAAGAAAAAAGAAAAAAGAAAAAAGAGAAAAAAGAAAAAAAAGAAAAAAGAAAAAAAAGAACAGCACAGAAAACTGTTTTGACTGAAGTCATTTTTTATAGAAGCATTTTCACAAATCCCATTGAACAATCTTTAAATATCTGGGCAAAATTTTAAACCTTGGTGCCTAATATTTGGTTCTTAGGTTGTTATCCAGACACCCAGACTAGCAGTCTGATTTTTCCCAAGAGCACATTGCACATCCCATGTCTTTGATTTCTGCAGAGTGAAGTGCTGAGTGCTTAGCAATTCTGAATTACCAGGCCCATAGCCAAATTTCTGCAGTCTGAACATCTAAAATTAGATAGCTAAGGTCTCGTCCAAAGCCCAATAAAGTGAATGGAAAGGCCAGTACTGAACCTCTGGGTCTGGACAAAGTTAATTAATTTGTATTTAGATACCAGAATAATAAGATACCTTATTCAGGTTCAAGAGCAGGCACAGTTTTGCTTGAATTTGGTAGTTCCTGCAGTGCCTTCTAACAAAGGTGGGGTAGGAGGGAAAACAGTGTGAGTACAGTGACAATTTCTGAGAGCTCTTCAAGAAGAGGTACTGTACTGAGTTCATGCCTATGCATGCTATGTAAATCTTAGAGCAGGTCAAATCCTTCTATCTATGTATAGATGTTATATATGCGGCCCGAATGCTTGCAGATATAAATGAGAACTTGCATAATAAATATTTTCATGGTGCATAATTCTAAATTGTGAGAGGCCATAAGCAAGAGAAGGAAGTCTTCAGCCTGAAATAGTTATGATTTATAGTATATAAATGTATGTATGTAAATAATTAATGTTCAAAAAGATGTGAAGTAATTATACAAAACTGGCAGGAGTGGCTGACACACCAGATGGGTGTGCTATCATTCACAGGGATTTGGACCAGTTGGAGAAATGGGCTGGCAGAAGCCACAAGAAGCTCAATACAGGAAAATGCCAAGTCCCGTGGAGGAGTAACCCCATACATGGGGGCAAGCTGGGGCCACCCAGCTGGAAAGCAGCTCTGCAGAGAAGGCCCTGGTGTCTGCTGATGGACACCAGGCTGACCATGAGCAAGCAGTGAGCCCTTGCACCTGGAGTGCTGTTCCAAGTGCTGTGCTTCTCAGTACAATACTCCATACTGGAGAGAGGGCAGCAGAAAGGACCGCGAAGGTGATCAGGGCTTGGAGTAGCTGCTGTAGAAGAAGAGGCTGAGAGAGCTGGGACAGCTCAACCTGGAGATGAGAAAGCTCAGGAGTATTCTGTCAGTGTCTATGTAGTTTGCTCCAAAAGTAGTGCCTCCTATTTACTTCAATGGAAACTACAACAAATACAAAGCGCGCAATAACACTGCTTGGTAATGCCAATGGGTGCCAATTGTGCATGGAGGAATTCAGTGTTGCACCTTTGCTTCATGCACATTTCCATGTCAGCCATCATTTTGTCAGATTGCCCCTCTGCTATTTCATCTGAGCATAAGAGGACACCTTTTGATGGGTGGGGTAGATGAGCATTGGAATAGACTGCTCAGAGTGCAACTTTTAAGAACAATTTAAATGTATGTTTTGCCTAAATGAATGATTCCAATAAACTAAGGGCAAATCACCATTAGTGCAGAATTGCTCTGATGTTCTCAATCTCCCTTATACTTCAAAGGGCTGGTGGCAAAAACCAGTAAACACAGAGAGCCACCGCTCCTCCAGGGTGTCTTTGGCAAACAGAAAGTTACTAGAGAGGGTTTGAGACTCCAATGTCACACCAAACATCTACATCTGGGTCCTCAAACAGGAGAATTTGCCTGTATGTGTGCATTTATAGGACAAGAGGGAATGACCTCAAATAGTGCCAGAGGAGGTGTAGATTGGATATTAGGAAAAACTTCTACAAAAGAGTGGTGAGGCACTGGCAGAGGCTGCCCATGGAGGTGGTGCACTCACAATCCGTGGGAGTGTTCAAGAACTACATAGATGTGGTCCTTAAGGACATGGTTTAGTGGGCATGGTGGTGGGGGGTGGAAAGTAAGACCAGACGATCTTAGTGATCTTTTCCAACCTTAATGATTCTGTGACTCTATGATTCAGATGATGTTCTTCATCGCTCATGTGCCTACAGACCAATGCAGTCACATCAGGACACCTAGTTCTGTTAGCTGAATTAACTTTTTCTGACAGTTTTATGCCAGTGATGTAATTCAATGTAGGCAAATATCTTTTATTTAAAATCTGCTAAAAATTACCCATGCCTGAAAAGAAAATGACTTAGACAGTATCCTCATTCTAACATTGAGTTCAAGGTGTTTACCCTTACTCATGCTGAAGACAGATGCATGAATACTCCGGAAAAGGCTGATGGCTAAAGGCTTTGGGTGCCTCAAACTCTCAAACACTTTCTTCCAATCTGAAAACTCCCAGGGCCATCCTGAGTCGTGGCTGTCCCGACCACTGCTGTCTCAGCTGAGAAACCCACACCTCCATTTTTTCCTTGTGACGAGACCAAATGTGCGCTGATTTGCTCACAACATCACTCTCTTTGGGAAATGCTCTCATGTTCTTGCACTGGCTTAAAAGCCTCAGCCCTCCCACATGGCAGCAATGTCCCTGGTGAAAGCTGTGATGCGTGGGAGAACCCAAAGGTCTATTTTTAATCCACAAGGAAGGTCTGACAATGCCGGCTGGAGACTCAGTGTTCAGCAGGGGTAAGGAGTCACAGCTTATGAAAGATGAGAGTCTTTCATGCTGAATTATCAAGTATTCACCATATTTAAAAATAGATCTTTCCGTGTCCTTTGCCAGCCACTCCCGTGTGCCACAGCCTATGAACACAAACAGACTTTGTAAATTAGTGAAATTACTGCAGCACTGGTGCAAGGTGGGTTGCAGAGACAGACTGCAAATTCATTTCTGTGTTTCACTTTTCTCAGTGTTCCCTTAGCTATATCCTTGAGTAAACAACAGCTAAATTTTCTCATTGCAACAGCACAAGGGTTTCTTGGAGGGGTGGGAAGACAGCAGGGTAGACAAAACAACCCAGGACAATGGGGCAGTTCCCAGCAGTCTCTAAGCACCAGACACATGTAACAAACAGTGCTATCACACACCATTTTCTCTCCTTCCTTAAGGCTGTCCCAGCAGTTACAGCTCCACCTAAAAACCCCAGGATGCAGACTTCAGTAGCTCTAAACACAGCCCCATAGTTTTTTCCACCTCATACAGGATCCTGCAGAGCATAGAGATCTGCGTCAGCAGCATGGCAGCCCTACTGCTGCCTTCTTGTGGAAAGCTGTGCTTTTTAGAAAGAATAGCATGGAGTAGAGTAGAGTAGAGTAGAGTAGAGTAGAGTAGAGTAGAGTAGTCCAGATAGAAGAGACCTACAAAGTTCATAGAATCACAGAATGGCCTGCGTTGGAAGGGACCTTAAATATCGCCTAGTTCCACTCCCTTGCAGCACAGCATCAGCTGCTCTCCACAGGCACAGCTCCAATAAGCACAGCTCAGTCCTAAATAGGACTCTGGGAATCCTCATTCAAAATCCAGCTTCAGAAAATGCAATTATGTATGAGATAGAGGTTCTCTTTGAAGTCCACCTCCACAGCACAGATGGGGTAAGTCACACTGGACATAAAAGTAGCTGGAATCGGCTCATCCCATGTGGCTGAGCATCAGCTAACCTGCAGGATCACAATTGTCACTATACAGCAATTTTTTATAAAGTGCAAATAAAAATCCAGGGGAGAGAGGCAACCAAACCACCAGAGCTGTGTGACGCACCATGCTGCAGCTATCAGTGGGTCTTCCAGTGAACAGCAGTCAGAAAAGCTACAAAAAACGGTTTTACATGTTCTTTATTGAGGTGAAACAAGATCAAGCGAAAGCAGGGGTTTCACATTTCTTTCTGCTAAGCAAGTCTGTACCTTTTAAGCCGGCTGACAGACAGACCCACTGCATGCTGCAGGGGTTATACCCTGCCCTGACACCAAAGAAGCCGGCGCATGGGCAAAGGGGCACAGCACTTACAGCCACATAGAACATTTCCTAAGGATCTTGCATTTTACAGCTGGATCAGTGCAGAATAAAATAATTACACCATCACAGACCCATTACAAACATGAGCACAGGCAACAGAGACTAGAGAGTAAAAAAGATCACGGCATTCCGAATTGACCGAAAGCTCATAACAGAGATGTGCGGTGGTGTTACTGGTGTCTGCCCACAGAGAACCAGACCAGCTCTGAGAGTTTCTGACCGTCCTTTACTCCTGATAGGACTTCACCAGGAGCCACATGAGCAGCACAGTGATGAGGACAATCATGAAGTTGAGGAAAAGTTCTTGTGTGGATCGCTCCATTTTGGGGGACGTTCGGGGCGAGCCGAGGTCAGCGGGCAGAGCAAGGGGAAGCCTGCAGGGGCTTAGCAGGGAGCTTCCTTGAGCTCAGCCTTCAGGTCACGGGCTCTTGTAAGGGAAAAGGAAAATATGTGAGGAACAGATACAGAAAGGTAAGTCCAGCAGAGCTATCTGTATCAGCATGAATAAACGTTGGGTTTTGTGCCTAGAAGTTAGTCAGCGGGTGCTACAAAACAGCGGCCGTCTCCAGCAGCTTATTGTCTTCTGGGTTGCCAGCATTTGACAAGAAACAATCTCAGCCTCACCCCAAAACATTTGTCTCAAGGGGGAGCAGTCCCTGGAATTTTGCTCTGCATTGTGTCAGCATTTCAAATAAATAAAGCCCAAACCCATGGGATACTTCAAGTTGATGTACACTATAAATATACTTCTGTTCTGCATCCTCTAGACTCAGATGTCTGTTTGCGTATTTCATATTTTAAAGAAAAGAGTTGCAAAGCATTCTCCTATAAAGAAAAGCTAATACATCTCTAGGATTTGTTAAAGCTAATAAAGCTAATAAATCTCTCGTATTTTTATCCCAGACACTTATCCAGCATTCCTAAAATAATCTTTGCTGCAAATAAAATTTTGCACAGAAATACTACAGCTGCAAAAAAAAATTGAATTTCAGCTTCTCCTGCAAAAGTTAGGGGGGAAAGAGATTAATTATTGATGGTACCACTTCAAGTGCAAGGAGAACTTAAGGTTAGGCATTTTCCTTTCTGAAGAACTTCATAAATACTGTGAGTTAATCCCGTGGATGAAATGGGATTTTCACAAGCAACTTCTGACTTCCCTGCACTTTCAATCCTCTTCAGGTCTATAGCAATTCCATTCAAGTTAAATTCAAAGGCTCTTCCATTGGTTATCACTTTTATTTACTTTATCACAGCAAGTTTTGAATTTTTCATGTTCATAAGTTCATACAGAGAAATGAAGATGCTTTATCAGGAATGCCACGCACCAATCCTATTTGCATGCCATGTAAATAAAATAAACCCTTTAGACAAATGAGGCATAAGCTCTAGACAAACAAAGAATTTCAGCACACAACCAAAATCTTCAAAGAGAAGAGAAGATAGATTGGACTGTTGTACCTATGGTGCAAACAGGAGAAGCCTTGGGACTGTACCAGAATAAAGGCAGAGGGTTTAAATAGAAACTGCTTGAGTTTGCAGATTAAATATTAAAAGCTTACTGCATGCAGTTAACAAATTCCTCCATTCCCAAGCTGTTCTGCCAGCCTCCCATATCCCTGGGCAAGAGAAAATCTGACCTAATAAGTAAGCCAAGTTTTGTTGTTTTTTTTTTTTTACCTTATGAAGGTGAATGGAGCCCAGTGGTTCTGCTTCTGGGGCTCTGGGACACTGTAGATACAATTTCTCTCTCAGCTTCTGCCTATCTCCCACTCGGTCTGGTGCCCCGTGCCGCTGTGGGAACTGAAGTAGTCTGAGGGAGGAGAGCAACAAGTGTGTTGGCAGCTCAGGTGCTGACATCACCCCCAAAATATTTTAAAAGGGCTAAGCTGGGCTGCAGGGCTTGGTTAAGGCTGCTTAAGCTGTGGGGTCTATGAGCTGGTTTACTCACTTCAGCTCTCCTCACAGCATGGTGTGCTGGGAGCAGGGCAGCAGGCTGCCCTTGGGAGGCAATGGGACCTTACAGGGCATTTCTTGTGGCCCCCGGGGGGAGAAAAGAAAAACCAAGGAAGAGCCATGTGCAGAAGCTCATGTGCTGATTTCAGCAGCTCTGAAGATCATTTCTAGCTGCTGCAGTTAACTTCTTCAGTACAGCACAGCTGTTGGTCTCCTGCTTACAGCTCTATGCCATCCTTATGGTGTCATGTTCATATGTGTTTAAAAGAAAGTGAAAAGGAACAAAATATTTTTTGTGTCTAAACACAGCCTCGCAAAAACCAGGTGCATTTTCTGGGTAGAAAACTCTGAGACGAGGAGGTTTGGAAAGCATCACCCTTTGCATTGAAGAGCCCCAGCCTGCCCGAGGAGACTGTGGATGCCCCATCCCTGGAGGCATTCAAGGCCAGGCCAGATGTGGCTCTGGGCAGCCTGGTGATTGGCGACCCTGCACATAGCAGGGGGTTTGGAACTAGATGATCATTCTTGTCCTTCTCAACCCAGACCGTTGTATGATTCTGTGATTCTACTTGCCTGCTCTTCCCTCAGCAATTTTCCATGTTGCTATCGATGCTCCCACGTCAGCACATGCACAGAAGTGTTTCTGCAGCCATGCAGTGTCTTCTCCCAAAAAGCACTCTGCTCTGCAGTCTAGGTAGCTTAACCCTTAACCTTGCCCACAGCACAGCTAGAACCTGTTATAGACATGAATGAAAGGAAATGGCAGTAAATGGCCATCTGTTTCCTTTAAACCAATACATCTCAGCAGGGTGAGCAAGGCTGAGCTGGGAGCTGACTTCGTGCTGCCACTTGGATGGGCACTTGGAGCTTTTGCTCGAGTATCTCCATAGAGGGACCAATGTCTGATGCTGCCGAGCAGGAGTGTCCTGATCATGCCAAAGTGTGCAAAGCTGACTGCACGTCAGGTCCCCACCCTCAGTGCCAGCATCTAGCACGCAGAATGGAGGTTATCTGCTGATTCTGACGTCTTTGACACATTCATCCTCAGGCGTACTGGGGCAGGCTGTGACACCCCCTCCCTGGGCTCATCCATCCTCTGTCACTCTCAGATGTCACTGCCGTGCCCAGTGAGGGAGCCTGGCTGGCGGAAACCAGCCCAAGAGAAAACAAACCACAACAAATAGCTGCAGGTTACCAGGGAGGCAGATGGGGGCTGGCTGGCTTTGCTGGGTGAGCTCCATAAATAGCATCCCTACTGATCACCGGGGGCAGGGGGTGAACCATAGAAGTCTTCCCTTTTGTTGGCTTGCTGTCTTACTTCTGCCCTCCAGGGTCATGAAAGCCAACATAAGTAGGCGGTGTCCTATGCTAAAGGATAAAAGGAGGGAGCAAAGGCTTCACCAATGCCTGACTTCTTTAGGGCAAAACTCGGGCAAAGCCGGTGCCCTCACTTTGCTGGAGTCCCATACTTACAGGGGATTTGGGAAATCCAGATTCAAAATTCTCCCTCCAGCCTGAGGGCAGCAAGGGGTGCCTTGATCCTCCCTCAAATCCTTCTCTTCCCCACATGGTCCCCCAGCACAACTCCTTCCTCTTGGACTTTGTCCATGACAGCTAGAAAGCTTCCCTTCTTGGAAGCAGGGAACCAACCCACCAGTGTCATTAATCAGCACTGCCAGTGTACACCCCAACTACTGCATACCCTTCCTTTTTCTCTACAGACACAGATTTGCTGGGCTGCAATCTTACAGGAGAACCTAGAGCAGCATATAGGATCAGAGAAATTTATCAGTGAACCAGAACAAAGGTTCATCTAACCCAGCAAAACGCCTGGTTGTGAAATTTGGGGAAAGCAGATGGAAACAGAGCAAATGTAAAGTGGTCTTTGCTGGAATATTTTCTCATTTCTGGGACACAGCCTATTGGGACTCCCAGGCTGGCTCTCAAGATGGGGTTGTGCTTATGGCCCTCTCACTGCTCACAGTGCCAGAACATCCTTTAGACACAAGGGTCGAAAGTTCCTGCCTCTGTTGTAGCTCACCAGGAAATGGTCCCAGACCAGGGAAGCTGTTCATAGTTGAACTTCTCTACACAACATCCTTCATACTCTTAACTTTACAAAAAAGAAATGGCAAGCTGAAATACTCTATATAGCAGAGAAATTAACTTTCCTCAATGTACTAGCAACATGAAAACAGCTAGAATTGAGCTCTTCCTACCTAAGAAACACTTCCTGATGAAGAAAGCTAGTCCCGAGTTATTATAGAAGAGCTGTTATACCATCAAACAGAACACTCCTATATACAAATACATATATGTATATATATACATCTACATCCAGATATTAATATTGTATACACATATACACGTATATGTATTTCACAAAGACATATCACTGAGCAGAAGTTGCCAATAAGCACACCTGAGCTATGGACCATGCCTTTACATTGACTGCCAACCCAACCAGTGCCTGGAATGTCTGCCTCCAGTATGACCTGGATTAGAGACTGCAGTTGACAGAGGCTGAAATTTTTGAGCCATCTCCCAAATCGTATACCTAATGTTTATGAATAAAGACTCCAAAGGCTTTAAATACTGTGTCTCAAAAGAACAATTTATTCAGCCAAGGGATGTAATACCAATGACAAAACCAGAAAGAAGGAAAAAAGGAGAATGGACTCAATGGATCTACTTTAAATGTTACCCCAGAGGTTTAAATATTGTGCTGAATGTTTTTCTTGTTGGCACTTTTATTTTTCCTTCTTTTTCTGACAGATCTGGATGTTCTCAGCTTTCACATGCCCTATGCCAAAGCTGCCTCCTCATGCCTCACATACTCAAACTTAAGGCACTAGTCTATATTTAAAGTCACTGTGACTATCTCAAGTTCTTTCTAGCCTAATAATGAAGCAGCACACGATCTTTGGAAGCCATTCTTACATAATTGGAGTAGATATGTATTTTAATCTGCTAATAATGAGTTCATCTTTAAATCGGCACTTACTCTCTAATATAACTGTATGTTCTTAGAAGACTCACTTAAAACACTGATCCTTACTCAGTATGAAGCTAGGTTTGCAGCAGCATGCTCTATTTGTACACACCGTAAGTGACTTGCCAGAGCAAGTCTGAAATGTTCATTCTTGGTGAGCCACGTACCTGGGGCTGCAGAGAGAACTCAGTTTACTTAGACACAAGTGGGTTTAGCCTTCTCTTTTCATTAAGACTTTTAGCCTTTTATTTGAAAGCTAAATACGTCGGCAGTGTTGAGCTCCTTCCTCAATGAGAAGAATAGAATTTTTCATCTTCCGAAGCCAACTGCACAGCATGTCCCTGCCCAGAAATCCCACCTACATTTGCACCTATCTCAACCTCTCCATCGAGCTGGAGGTTTTGAACTACTCCTCAGGTGTCACTGGTGCCATCTCCCCAAAGCACAGCAAATTGGGCTGCCGTTTGCTATGGTGATAGGTGCAGGTGGGAGGAGTAGAGCTGGATCCAGTTCTGTTCTTCCTCGGGGCAGGTGTGCAAAGCACTGCACTATCTACAAGGCAGAGCCACAGGGGATTTGTCTTGTACATAGTGCAGTGGCATCTCCAGAATGAGATGGCAGTACTGTGAGGATCTTCACTGTTTATATTTTGGACATGTAGAGAAGTCCCATATTGCTAATGTTTGCTGCTCACCACTCTTGTCCTTCTAAAGATCACTGAAAATGTTCATAAAAATTCCAAATTTCATCACTATGCTTTCGTATTCATTCATTCACACTGAGCTTCACTTCACACTTGCTAGCAAGGCTGATCCTCAATGGGAACACAGCAGGAAGGTATCACTATTTTTTGTGTCTGGTGAGTGGGATTAATCTGTTCTAAGTTGAAATATCACACTACAGTCAGAGGGAAGAAACAGTACTCTAGAGGGCAATTTATTTCACATAAAATAGATATTTACAGCACTCTGGAGAGGTTTTAGCTGTTGTGTCTCCACAGTTATGTGAGATGAATATGAGCAGAAAATCTAAGATAATAAGAAAAAAAAATGCATTAGAGAAGATTGCTATATAGTCAAATTGTGGGCAACAAGTCCCATAAACATTTATAATTGTTGCCAGATCTTTGTTCTTTGTCAGATTTCATTTATTTTTAGTTTTGTTATTATATTTTACTAGGCTTATCATTTTCATTTTTAGCTTTGTTATTTCTAGGCTTTTTTTCACATTCAATCCTAAGACAGAAAACACTCCTTAGTTATTTTTATCCAGCATTTCCAGCTGGACAAAACCTGCAGTACTGTGACTCAGAATAATCCGCCAGGGCATCACAGGTAGCCCAGGTCAGTGATTCTGTCCCAGAGAAGACTGCATGCAGCCCTGAGTGCAATGGGGAAAGCAGACAACCTCAAATTCCTTCTAAGCCACCACAAATATGAGGGAAGGCAAGAAGGAAGAAAGAGAGGGAGACCTCAGTTTCTGTCTTAATATTTGTCTGTCTTCAAACTTCCTCAAATGTCAGGTCATGAGTGAAGAAAACATCAGTTCACCCTCAATAGCAGTGCACAGTTATCTCAAGGGCACTCAGGACAGAGAACAGCATTTAAGAGGTTGAACATTAGAGGTTAAATAATGCAGAAAGCTTAGCCAAAATGTTTGTATTTTATATCTCACTTGTTCTGAACAGATGTGTGTTCTGGGATACAGCATTTGTCTTTCACAGGGCTTTAAAGTAAAGCGTTAAAAAGCAACTTGCCTTGTGATGCTTACCACCAGACCTTGCAGTAATGAATTCTCCTAGAAGATAACTGAAAGCTGCCAGGGGATTAAGGGCTGTGCTCTGAGACTTGCTCTCACAGCAGTCCCCTGTCCAGCCAGGACTGGCTGAAGCTATGGAGAGGCTTTGGGGCTTAACCTTCTGTAAAGCTTATGTCAGCAGCCAGAGTCAAGGTCTCAGCAATATAGATTACTGTGGCCACACTCTTCCCAGTGTAAAAGCTTAAAACATGCTGCTAGGCAGCAGCGTAGCTGGGGAAGGCAGGTGCAGGATGAGCCCTGGGGCTGCCAGCCCCTGCACCAGCAACATTTTCAGGGCAGAGCTGTTCTGGCCTTTGCCACATCAACAAAATTTCTTACTGCAACAGATGCAGTGTCCAGAATGTATGTTTGAACCAGCAGACTTCCGTCCACAAACGCAAGGTGCTAGGGGAGCAGAGAAAAAATCAGCTCCGTGTTTGTTCAGATAAAAACAGTTTGTAATGTAGCAGATAAATACATGAGAGGGATTGACTGTAGAAGCTGTAGTCGAAGGGGAATGCATAGAAATGAGAAATATGATCCATCTTGTTTTTTGAACTGGTATCTCCTTACAGGAGCAGGGTTAGGGCACAGGCAGAGGAGAGCAGCTTTCTGTATGCAGGCTTTGAGGGCCGGATGAGCTTCACGTGCCCAGCAGAGAGGAAACTGACAAGAAGTTTTGGCAGAAAGGTGGTTAGGCTGAAAAATTCAGCAGGTTTTCCTTGTTGCACTGCTTATAGTATACAGGTTGAAGGTCTAGAGTGCAGGGAGGGGGAAGGATGACCCTGAGGACACCCAAATGTCAGCCCTTCCTGACCTCTCCCCCTACACATGTAGGAGGCTTCGCCAACATCTGGAGGAGCTGGTAGCCAAAATCTTTTAAATTTGGTCTTCACTGAGACCTCTTGGAGGTTGATGGACATCTGTTCTTGTCAGTGGGCTCTGCACTGTGCACCGTGGTGCTTCCTCAAAATGAGTATGAGAGTCTGCCATGCTTGATACCCCAATAAAGATCTTCTCTACAATTCATGATTGTTTAAGGGATAGCATTAAAGAAACACTTTGAGTAAAACTGCACAGTGGTCTTAGATCAAGAATGACTGAAACCTTTGTTGCTATCAATGCGGTGAAAGCTTCCAGCACTGGGCCCAGCCATCCCAACCATTTCCAGAGAAGCTATGGATGCCCCATCCTGGAGGTGCTCAAGGCCAGGTTAGGTGAGGCCCTGAACTGCCTGATCCAGCAGCAGAGGGTTGGAACTAGATGATCTTTAAGATCCCCTCCAACCTAGGCTGTTCTATGGCTTTATGTTCCTGGCACAGGGCTGGACACTTGGGCAGTGAAGGAGGCTGTGAGCCTGGGGCCTGCTGGCTGCATCCTAGGAGCTGTGAAAGCACACCAGGGTGTTTGTCTCTGTGACAGAAGGGTGATTTCTGAGCAGGACATAAGGTGCTGCTGACATCCAGCAGGTTGTCCCCTCACCCTGACTCAGTGAGGTATTTAGTTCTCCTACATGAAGTGATTCTTTAATAAACCATGTGCCAGCACCACACAGCAATACAATCTTTATCTCCATGAACCACCATATCAGCACTACTGCTGTGTGAAAATCTTTCAGCTCCATCCCTACAGCTGTCGTGTGAGTTCTTAAATCTCTGGAGTCATTTATACAGCAGCCTGTAAATAGTCCCTGTGAGGAAGGCTTGCCTGTAGTTACTAGGTGCCCACCAGCTGTTGTGCCAGCACACCCTTCTACCTTCAGCCTGCAGCGTTTGTGTGACAGGGACACTCCTTCTGCGTGCTTCTGGGAGACCTGGATCCTCTTCTAGACATACCTGAGCCCAGCAAAGCAAAAACTCTGAAATTCTGGCTAAGTTCTAGGCAAACTGGGGCCTCAAATATCTTTGGGCAGCCAAGTAAGGATCAAATTCTGTGTGAAGCTTTTAGCGTGAGCTTCTATTTCCTCCCACTCTCACCGCTTCACAGACACCAACAGTGAGTTCTTCAACATATCAGTGTGGTTTGGCTAAATAGGAAAAAAAAAAAAAAAAAAAAAGGGAAGAGAAGGGAAGGGAACAGGGAATGGAAAAATGGAAACAGCACCATGGTGAGCCATCATTCTTATAGCTAGCAGACCTTCAGGAAGTATCTAGCTAGTTGAAGGCAGTTTATATCACCTACTACAAGAAGATATAGTCCAAACCTGAGAACATGGAAAAGAAACCACAGTCTCCCCTAGGAATGCTCAGAGAAGCACATGAACAGAGCAAGCAAGCTGAGACCATTGCCGGGGTCCCATAAAGGGAAAAAAATGCCAGACAGAAAGCACCAGTCCTGCTTCTGGAATTATAAAGCTCAGAGGTGGAAGCAGCATATTTTCAGTCTACAGTCACTGCAAGGAGACAAGGGGGTCTGCAGACTGGACGTGCAGGAATGAGCTCTGGGTGCAGGCTTTGAATGGTGAAGAGGCAATCAAATTAAGATGAACCAGAACTATTGTCAAATTTAAACAAAAAAAAGGAAATTTATCTCCGTAAATGCTTCATAACATGAGCCCTGGTGTCAGTGTGTTTCAGCAGTCATTGATTAGGCAGTTTCTTACAGCAATTTTGAATTTCTGAATGCTGTAGACAGTAACTCCCAATTCCTCAGGAGATACCTGAGATGAGGCAAGCCAGCAAGGCTGTCAGCCCTGTTTTACAAGTGTAAGTGTGCTCTGCTAGTGTAAAGAGTAGATAAAGTGATGCTGAATGGTAGCTAAAATATGCCCTTGCTGGCCCATGACACTCAGAAAAATCCTCTGCTTCCTCTGAGATGCTGATATTAACATTTTTATTTTATTTATTGATCCAAATACAATACCTAATGTAAATTATATATATCAGTATAAATTAGCCTCACTCCAGTGAGAAAAGCCACACTGCTCATCTCAAACCATTCTATTCCATGAGCCAGAACCAAGTGGGAGACAACCCTCAGTGCAAGCAGTATTGTTTTGAGACAGTTGGAGGAGCTCTGGCATGATTAATGCAGCATTTGTGGTATTTATTTTTCAAATTGCCAACATTCAGCATTCCAGTAATAGGCTGAGTTGGGTTTGCATAACAGTATTAAGTAACCATAGCAACCCAAGTAAGTGGTTGATTCCTGAGAAAAGTATGAAATACAATAGCAAACATGTCCTTAATTAAAGTAGTCAATTCTTAATCAGTTTTCCTTCCTACCCAGGTGTGCTTGGTGTTAATGGAGGCCCATGGAGGATCTCAGTCTTCTCTCTTTCCTTGGGTTCAAGAGGAATCTAGCTACAGATGTTAACCAGGGCAGGACTGAGTCCTGAGCATGTGGTGGCCTTGTTTGTGTTCTTTGGGACAAACAAAGCCCATAGGTTCTGCAGTGACATGGCGGGGTGGGAGGGCAGGAGTAGATCCCCACTCAGCACTGAAACAGCCTTCCATCTTTGAAGCATTTATACAGCCAAAGAGAATCAGGAGGTCTCTAATGACTTTCTAATCAGATCAATCACTTACCCTGAGCGAGTGGAATCAAAACTGAAACAAAACTTGGCATAAAACTATGCAGTCCTGTGTTTTGTACATCCCTAGTGAAAATAAATTGCTATTCCTTCTTGGTGCACAGTGCTATTATGGAATAAAAGGAAAGTCAGACACAGACAACCAGAAACCCCCTCCCACCCAGGACCCAGACCTGCTCCCAGCTATCACTAATGCAGCTGAGCTTGAGGCACTGTCAGGATCTGACCCAGAAACAAAGTTCTGAAAAGCCGAATCGTGAAGCAACCTTCAACCAAATCAGCAACTTCCCCCAGTCTGGGCTTCCCCAGAACTTCTTTCCTCTTTCTTGGCCAAAACCCACATCTGACATAATTAGCCATTTAGGGGTTACCTTCCCATCTGCTTTGCTAGACATATGTTTGTTTGGACTCATTGCAAGACATGTGTTAAGAGTGAACAATGATTTTTAGCAGGACTACTGGCCAGTAACACACAGGGAGCAAAGTCTTAGCACTCACAAGCTACAACACTAAGGTTCAGATTCCTCTTTCATTTATGACAAATATTCCTTGCCCTCTTCTTGTCTTAGCAATCACACCTCATGCCTCACTGATGAACAGTTAAATCCAATTTTTGCTTTCTACAAAATCAATTAACACATCTCAGCATGAGCAGATGGAGGCTGTGTTACCTGAGGGTATACAACTGCAGGCAGAGAGCTGCAACTGAGCAGTGCACAGACACCTACGCTTGTGCCTACAGACTGCAGCATGGAACGGGCAGGGGAGAAACTGCACTGCCTGTTCAGCTAGCATGCCTTCCTTGGAAGGATCACACTCTCTATTGACCCATTACCATTTGTTCCTTTCTGAAGTGCTCTACACAGGGCTTAGTTAGGCAACCTGGATGCTAACAAAGCAGCTGGTCAGCCCTCCTTTCCATGGATCAGGTCACAGGCATAACCCTGCAGATGAGAGCAGCTGCACTGTTCTCTAAGGGGAAGCCTTGGGTTTCCAGGCTCACCAATTCAGTGTGCTGCCTGTATGCAGAAGGGACTCTGTAATGTTCCCAGAGCATGTCTCCTGCTTGTTTCTCCATTGCCCTACTCACTCTTTGCAGACTGACTAGCAGCAGCAGAATCTGTGCTTGGCAGAGGACTGAGAGTGACCCACTCCCATCAGACACTGGTATAAGCAGGTCGCCCATACTGGGCATCCTGCTTCCCATTGGTAGAAGAGATCTCTCACTATACTTTCACTTTGCCATGAAGATGGAGAGCTGTTGCATCTCATAACTTTTCGGATTTGTGCACATCTCTCAACATGTATGTGAGCAGAATGGTGGCTTGGGGTGGTCAGGATGCCTGTGCAGATCAATCATCAGCGGGTGGTAATTTCTAACTGGGAGAGGTGGAACTCCATGATGAGCCCAGAGAAGTGAGAGTGCATCACGCAGACAAAGACTGCAGCCATCTGCCTGCAGCATCCCCAGCACCTGCCCTGAGAGCATCCCTGGGGTACCTGCCATCCGCTGAGTCCTGTCTCCATGGGGAATTAAATTTGTCCTTCTGAGATCAAAAAGTCCCTTGGTGCTCATCATTTCTGCCAGATTCATTACTGTACAATCTTTATACATTTTTATTGTTTTATCCAGAAATTTCAGATTCCCGTCTCAGCTAACTGGATTGCACATGACATAGCCAGTGAAAGAGTAGATGCATTGCATTACCCAGACCCACCAGGCTTAGCATAAAAGTAGTGCAGGAGGCAAGCTCTTTGTATCACGAGAGAAGCATTTTGGACTGATGTGACAGCCCAGCTGTTACACCAATTTCTTTGGCAGGAGGTTTTCACCACATAGCATCAGTTGGCAACATCAGTTCATTTTTAGCATCATTTTTAGGACAAAGCATGGCTTGCCACACTTGACCTTTATCTTCCCAATGGCTAGGTGCAAATCCTCGTTTGCAGTCTTGCTGAAACTTTAGCTAAGCTCCAGTTAAAAAAGAAAACGGGACAGGATTCACCAGCCCATCAGTTTGTCAGGCCTGTGTCTCTGCTGCTCCTCCTCTTCTTGATGAAGCCTCAGGTAAGCAGGAAGAGGTGGGAGCTCAGCTCTGCCCAGACCTTCTTAAGAGAAGTAATGGCCTTAAGTTGCACTGGGAGAGGTTCAGGTTGGATATTAGGAAAAAATTCTTCTTTAAAAGGGTGGTGAGGCATTAGAATAGGCCGCCCAGGGAGGTGGTGGGGATACCATCCCTGAAGGTGTTCAAGAAATGTGGAGATGTGGCACTGTGGGCATGGTGGGGATGGATTGACAGGTGGACATCTTAGAGGTCCTTTCAACCTTAATGAATCTATGACTCTGAGATTGTTCCCCTGCTATGAAGATGCCTCTGCCTCTGTGCTCCTCATCAGTCCCTAAGTCCCACCTGCACTGTGAACTAGACACATCAAGGACATAATGTTTGGGCAAGATCCATGGGCCATGATGTCTTCTCTCACAGTAGACACCAGACCATTATTCTGCTGCTGCTTTGTGACTGAGATAAAAAGCAAAGTGGAAAATCCTGTTTGGAGGAGCAGCAACACATCTTCTCTAAGATTCTATGACAATTCTCATCGCAGATGGGCATAGTGGAGGCAGTCCTATAGCACTGAAGGGAACGAGCCTCATGACAAAGAGGATCTGTGTTATTAATGGTGCCATAAGGAAACAGCTGTTCCATTTATGGCCCATGAAATGTTTGCAAAATAAACTTCTGGAAAGTGATAAGAACATTTAATAGTATGTCACCTCCTGGGATTAATGGGGCACTAGAAGAGCTGCAGGTCATAGTCCTGCTGCAGAGTGGATCTGAAGGAAAGCTCACTGCTCCCTTCAGCTGGTTTGACTTTCATTGCTATAGCACATGGTCAGGAAATCATTTTTGTCAAGCACCATTCAGATACAAAATTAGCAATGGGCATATACACAGACTGCCACGGTTTTATGATTTTTGTTATCAGTATTCCACATAATAATATCACGTAGTGCTCTGGGAGTTAAAGAGTTAATGCTCCAGTTCCATGGATGGTTGATAGTTCCAGGTATACCTGTCTCAGAAGAGAAGAAGAACTATATATCCCAGAGGACTGTTCACTGTTCTGTTTCTGTTTTCCATTCAGAGGGAAAGATAAAACAGGTCACGAGACATCCCTTGTCCCTTTCAGGGATACTTATCCCTTTTGGCTTGTCTGCAGTGTGTGCTCCCTAGCCATCTCATCTTCAGCATTAGAGTAAGACCTTTGGTTTTGAACACTCCCTCTCATTTTATTTGATTTATTAGCCTCAGTTCCAATTATATTTATTATATTGTGTTATCTTGCATTCTGCTATCATATTTAGTTAATTAGCTTTCCTCCTCAGATTGCTGCTACTGTTTTGTTTTTAGGCCCATCTGCCTACCCTTTCCCCTTTTTCCCTTCCCCCTTTCCTGGGGTGTGAGTCTGTGGGTCCCCCACCCCGTTAGTCACAGAACCAGGCCAAACTGGGTGGAAAACCTTTGACATTTTTGGTGGAGGCTGTGGGCAGGCCGTCTTGGCTGGGAAAAGAACATATTTTAGAACAAATCTCTTTCTGCTCTCAGAGAGCTTTGCTGGAAATCTTACCTGTACTGAAACACTCATACTGAAAACAAAGCCTTGAAGTCCAGGCAGACTATTCTGGGATATTTGTAAACTTTCTAAGTGCTTCTAACTTGCTTCGGTGAAGAGGAAAAAAAAGAATTAGCTTTCTCTCATGAAACTGTTCTTTAAGAGACTGCATTCAATCATTTTTTCTCTTTTAATACCCAGAATGTACTGGCCTTAATTAAGACTGCCACTCTGCTCTATGGAGCTATATATATATACGATAAATTGAAAACCAATGGAAATACCTATCTGGTATCTGCGTACAGTGTGGCATACAGCTCCACAGGGAGCTGCTGATTTTATAGAACCTGTGATTTTTAAACAGACTTCCAGTCTCTCCCTTGAATCCCTTATGCATTTTTTGAATGCTCATCTGATGATCATGTTGTTAATCTCCTTGAGTGTATCCGTCATCATTTCACTCGGTATCTGTATTTATAATATTTTGAGGAAGGCTTCCCAAAAAACAGAGAATATTGAGCAGCAGGGAGTGTGGAGGGACTTGGGAAAGACTTTAGAGAGATGGGAATTGCCAGTGTCATGGAACTTTACTCCTGAACACCTGCAAGATCCTGAGAGCCTAAGCAGACATTTGAGACAGGGATGTAGTGGCTCAGACAGATCTGAGAAGGCACAAATGATTTGGGGCCTGGCCTATGCTTATCGGGCCTTATTCAATACTATCCCAGAGAGGGAGAGAGTCTCCAAAACTGAACAAGAGACTTTCTGAGCTGAAAGGGAGAGTCTCCAAGAGAGAGTACAAAATGAGTGAGAGTCTCCAAGCTGAAAGGGAGAGTTTTCGGGAAAGAGTCCAAGCTGAGAGGGAGAATCTCCAGGTCCAGAAAGAGAGATTCCTAGTCGAGAAACAGAGTCTCCATATAGAATAAGAGAGTCTCCAAGCTGAGAGGGAGAATCTTCGGGTTGAGAAAGAGAATTTCCTACTCAGGAAAGAGAATCTCATAACCTGGCAAGAGTGTCTCCAAGCTGGGAAAGAAAGTCTCCTAGCCAAAAGGGAAGATCTCCAAGCTGGGAGAAAGAATTTCCTATCTCAATGAGACAGCCTCCAATCCAAAATAGACAGTCTCCAAACTGAATGAGATAGCCTCCAAGACAAATGAGACATACTCCAAGCTGAACGAGACAGCGTCCAAGCCAAACAGGACAACCTCCAAGCCAAACGAGACAGTCTCCAAGTTGAGCTAGAGAGAAAGAGCATCAAAACTGAGCAACCTGATCAATCACAGGAGGCATCAGAATCAATGTCAGTTTCCCTTTGAGAATGGAAATTGAAACAAACATCACCTCATTTAGAACAGAAGAAAGAGGAAGAGAAGAAAGGAGAGGAAGAAAATACTATCAGTGAAGAGGAGAAAAAAGAGGAAGGAGATCCAGGGGAGGGTCCTTCAAGAAGACCATTGTCATCGATGCCAAAGAGGGCAACAACAAAGTCTAAAAGAGAAGAAGAAGAAGGTGGGGAAGACATTGTCACTACTCAAACTCTGAAAATGACTGAAATTCAAGGTTTGAGAAAAGACTTTTCACGGCAACCAAATGAACCCATTGTCACCTGGTTAATTCGATGCTGGGACAATAGGGTCAACACTGTGTTACTAGGTAGTAGAGAAGCTTGCCAACTGGGAGGTATTGCTAAGGACTTAGCCATTGACAGAGCTATTAGTAGATGCCAGGATGGGTCCTTCACACTCTGGAAGCGGATGCTGTTAGCAGTAAAGGAAAAATACCCTTTCAAAGATGATCTGATGCCTAAAGTAAAGAAATTGACTACTGTGGAAAAAGGCATCCATTATTTGAGAGAATGCGCCATGGTGGAAATGTTACATGACCGCACATTCATTCCTGACAATCCAAACCAAGAGCATGATCCTGAGAGAGTCATCATCAAATATGTGGCTTAAGGTCACAAGAACTGCTCCAGAAAAGTACGCCGGTACATTAGCAGCAATGTATGGCAGACAGCAAAGAAGATCCCTTTTAAATGAACTGATTAATAGACTTCATTATATGGAGCTACATTCAACCTCTCTATAAGCTTGTGTTTCAGCCATTTCAAAAGTAGCTGAAAGACTGGACAGAATTGGAGAGTAGATAGATGAAGACATGATGGAGAAACTGTCTACTATGCTTTATCCTGATTAAACTGATGAACCTGAAGAGAGACCTCATGAGGATCAAGATAATCAAAACAGCCTACTGGAGGGGCTGAGCCAATTGGTTTCTTTCTGACCTGCATCATCCAACATCTCAGCTATTAAAAGCAGACATCCTCCCAGTAGAGCAAGTGACAACAATAAGACTACATCTACACCAATGCATTGAGCATGGGCAACAAACAAGATTTGGAATCCATTGTGTGGCTTCCATAGGTAAGCTAAGACCTAGTTGCCATTACGGAAACATGGTGGGACCATTCCTATGACTGGAGTGCTGCAATGGCTGGCTACAAACTCTTCAGGAAGGATAGGCAAGGAAGGAGGGGTGTTGGCATGGTTTTCTACGTTAGAGAGTGCTTTGATGTTACTTAGCTCATGGCTCAGGGTGATAAGGTTGAATCCCTATAGGTAAAGAACAGAGGAAGGGCTGACAAGGCAGACATCCTGGTGGGTGTCTGTTATAGACTGCCGAACCAGGATGAAGAGACAGATGAAGAGTTCTACAAGTAGCTGGCGGAAGCTGCACAATTGCCAGCCCTTGTCCTCATGGGAGACTTCAAATTCCCCTGCTGGGAATATAACATAGGGCAGAAGAAGCAGTCTAGGAGGTTTCTGGAGTATACGGAGGATAACTTCCTGATGCAGCTGGTGAGAGAGTCTACGAGAGGAGCTGCCCCGCTTGACCTGCTGTTCACAAACAGATATGGGAGATGTGGAGGTCGGGGGCTGTCTTAGACAAAGTGACCATGAAATGATAGAGTTCTCTATTCTTGGTGGAGCCAGGAGAGGGAACAGCAAAACTGCTACCTTGGACTTCCAGAGGTCAGAGTTCAAATTGTTCAAAAAACTAGTAGGGGGAGTCCCCTGGGATTCAGTCTTAGAGAGTAATGGGGTCTAAGATGGCTGGTCACTCTTCAAGAAGGAAGGCACAGGAGCTGGCTGTCCCCCTGAGCCACTAAATAAGCTGGTGGGGAAGAAGACCGGTGTGGATGAATAGGGAGCTATTCTTGATGCTCCAGGAGAAAAAGAGAATCTACCTCCTGTTGAAGAAGGAACAGGCGACTCAGAAAGAGTACAGAGAAGTAATTAAGATGCGCAGAGAGAAAATCAGAAAGGCAAAAGCCCAGCTTGAACTCAACCTGGCCACTGGGGTAAGAAGGAACAAGAAACTTTTTTACAAATATATCAACAAGTAAGAGGAGGACCAAGGAGAATTTTCATTCTTTACTGGATGAGGCTGAGAATGTGACTGCTGAGGATAAGGAAAAGGCAGAGGTTCTGAATGCCTTCTTTACATCTGTCTTTAAAAGTCAGACCAGTTATCCTCAGGATACTCCACTCTCTGACCTGGTAGTCTCAGCTTGGAAGCAGACAAAACCCACCATAATTCAGGAGGACACAGTCAGAGACCTACTACTCCAGCTGGACTGTCACAAGTCCATGGGGCCGGATGGGATTCACCCGAGAGTGCTGAGGGAACCGGCGGAGGTGATAGCCGAGCAGCTTGCCATTATCTATCAGCGCTCCTTGTCGACTGGTGAGGTCCCAGAAGACTGGAGGCTTGCCAGTGTGACTCCCATTTACAAGAAGGGTTGTAAGAAGGATTCTGGGAACTACAGGCCTGTTAGCTTGACCTCGGTGCCAGGGAAGGTTATGGAGCAGATTGTCTTGTGAGAGATGAAGTGGTATGTGCAGGACAACTGGGGGATCAGGCCTAGCCAGCATGGGTTCACAAAGGGCAGGTCTTGCTTGACCAACCTGATCTCCTTCTATGATCTAGTGACCCGCCTGGTGGATGAGGGAAAGGCTGTTGATGTAGTCTACCTAGACTTCAGCAAAGCCTTTGGCACTGTCTCCCATAGCATTCTCCTGCAGAAGCTGGCAGCCCGTGGCTTGGACAGGTACACTCTTGGCTGGGTAAGGAACAGGCTGGAAGGCCAGGCCCAGAGAGTGGTAGTGAATGGAGCTAAATCCAGATGGCAAACTGCCATGAATGGTGTTCCCCAGGGGTCGGTGCTGGGGCCTGTCCTCTTCAATGTCTTTATTGATGACCTGGATGAGGGCATTGAGTGCACCCTCAGTAGGTTTGCGGATGACACCAAGTTGGCTGGAAGTGTCGATCTGCCTGGGGGTAGCGGGGCCCTACAGAGGGATCTGGACAGGCTGTATAGCTGGGCTGAAGCCAACGGGATGAGTTTCAACGAGGCCAAATGCCGGGTCCTGCACTTTGGTCACAACAACCCCAGGTAACGCTACAGGCTTGGGGCGGAGTGGCTGGAAGACTGCGTAGAGGAAATGGACCTGGAGGTATTGATTGATGCCTGGCTGAACATGAGCCAGCAGTGTGCCCAGGTGGCCAAGAAGGCCAATGGCATCACGGCTTGCATCAGGAATGGTGTTGCCAGCAGGAACAGGGCAGTGATTGTTCTCCTGTACTCAGCTCTGGTGAGGTCCCACCTTGAGTTCTGTGTCCAGTATTGGGCCCCTCACTGCAAGGAAGCCATTGAGGCCCTGGAACGTGTTCAAAGAAGGGCAACAAAGCTGGTGAGGGGTCTGGAGCACAGGCTTTATGACGAGCGGCTGAGGGAGCTGGGATTGTTCAGTCTGGAGAAGAGGAGGCTCAGGGGAGACCTTATTGCTCTCTGTAACTACCTGAAGGGAGGTTGCAGTGAGCTGGGGGTCAGCTTCTTCTCTCGTGTAACTGGTGATAGGACTAGAGGGAATGGCTTCAAGCTGCACCAGGGGAGATTCAGGCTGGATGTTAGGAAATGCTACTTCTCTGAAACAGTGGTCAGGCACTGGAATGGGCTGCCCAGGGAGGTGGTGGAGTCACCCTAGAGGTGTTCAAGTAATGTTTGGATTTTGTGTTGAGGGACATGGTTTAGTGAGAGCTATGATTCTAACACAAGTTGAGATCTCCAACCTTCACAGGCAATCTGCTTCAGTCTTAGATGGAGATGAATAGAAAAAAGGCAGTAGTGTGAGTGTATATGAACCCAAGACATTCAAATTTCTGGCTGCATTAGTCAAAAATAGAGAAGTCATTTTTATTGTTAATCTTGGAGGCAGAGAAAAATCAGGACTGGACTGAGGGCACAAAAGTAGCCCTCAGCTGCATGTAACAAACATCATATTCCAATGCAAGCCTCCTGCCTGAGAACACAAAGATGGCAGCCATGGAGAGATGGAGGTCTCAGTATGAAGGCTGTGAGTTTGTGCAGGGTTTACTGTGAACCCATTTGTAATGGCTGAAAATTGTAATTGTTTGAAATTTGTAATTGTTTGAAAACTGTAATCCCAAATCAGCAGGGATGAATCTTGCTTGTCAAAGTTATGTTAATAAGTATTTTGCATTGTGTGTATGCTTCGTGTACTGTAAATATCTTCTGTAGTAATACATTTTTTTTATCTATTTCAGAATTATTTTTAAAAAGAAGAAATGTACCATTCATAAATTCATTCATAAAGCCCTTGGTGCCATTGATTCCCCTGTTACATTGGTACCACAGTCTTCTGTGTTTGTGGACTGGGGTCTTTTTACTACAGCCCTGGAGTTCATCACAGATGAATTGAATGCCTTGATGTTTTCAGACAGGTAAGCAATAATTTATTGAGGATTGAAAGTTAATCTTTATAGGTGCAGAATTCCGGGAGAGCTTGGCTGTTCAATTGTTAGTCCTTGCTGGAGCAGCCTTTAAGGTATCCCTTACAGCACATGGTTATATATATGTATTCACACCATCCCTGTACCAATATGGGCTTAAGGTCTGGCAGGTTTCCCAGATCACCATAAGTCTCAAACAACAAAGGCACAATGTGCAGTCAGAGAAAGCTGTGAGCCAAGCAGACGGTCACGTTGTGCCACCATTGCTTCAAAATCTCATAAAGGAAGGGCTGGGCATTGTCTGATCTCAGAGGGACTTGTTTAGATAAATTATTTCTACAGAGAGGATCCTGCAGTATAATGTTTCAGCTGTCCTTACTCTTTCAGACATGGAAAGCAAAAGAGCACGTCAAGCAGGATTAGACAAGTCCTCACTCAGAGGACTGGTTAAATAATCCACCATTATGTTAAGGTAAAGAAAGCCATGATCTAGTTGCAGAGGCAGCATCAGAATGGGCAAAGATGATGCAAATGATTTAAACAACACCAAAAAATCACCCTGCAAGTGGTCTGTTCCTGAAAACTCTCTCTCCACATAGCATAAAACATGTTTCAAGACAGTTAAAAGGTGTCTTCATTATTCAGTGGGAGGAAGGTGGATCTGCAGTGCAGCCCGCTGGGGGCATGCAGCCAAGCAGACACTAATGCTTGCATTTAAATCCACAGAAAGCTTCTTTCTTTTGAGAGCCTTCTGAGAGCTGCAGACCTGTTTGAACTTAGAGAAGCTGAAGAGAGAGAAGGAAAGCTCAACAGCATCCCTAGCTTTTAGATACCAACATCTTTTCTGCCCAGTGGCAAATGATAATAATAATGAGTGCATAAGTCTGGCGGGTGGCCAACCCACGCACGCCCAGCCTAGCTGTGCACTGAGCCACCACAGCATCCCATCCAGTGCTCAAGTGCTTGCTTCACTCTGCATGAGTCAGCTGCTGATTTCAGAAGAGCTCTTCACACTTAGAAAGTGGAAAGCACTTCAGGGGTTTTGATGAATCAGCCCCCAGGGAAATTGTCACAGGGGCGTGTTCAATTCAAATAGTGATCTTTTTAACAAAAAGATTAGTCTTATTTTGGCCATTTGAGGTTTTGCCACTGACCAATATAGGAGAAGAAATGGCAGGGCAATATAAATGCAAATACAGCTACAGTGTAACCAGCCTCAATATTTTAAAAGCTTTTTCCATGTTGTTAGGCAGAAGCTGCGTGTGTATCCATTGTGTCAAATGGTAACAATGAGGAGTGCACAGCTCTGCTCTGTCTGCACATCTCTGCTCATCCAAAAGCTGCATCATTTGTTGAAGGGAAACACAGATGGTCTGATGTGAAGTTGGTACACTTTGTTTCACAAAAGGACTGCTAGTGCCTCAGATGTACCAAGATGTTTCATTTTGGAAACTAGACGGCAGGGGTAAGAATGGAGTGATGCAGCCATCTGTGGGTGTGGGGTGCATTTCCCAGAGCACTTGCAGGGGTCTGTGCTTACCAGGTGGAAGAGATTAAACCAATGGGATTTCTTGCTCAAATACCCCCTTTCACTGCTGATATCACCCTTCCTATCATCACCTTTTTGGGCCAAATCCTGTGATCCACAGTCTGCAAGGCTGAAGAAGCAGACCCTTCTCTGGGGGTTGAAGGGTGCTGCACAGTGCTAACCCCCATTCTGCAGTGGAGTTACTTTCTTTGCTGAGGAGCTGCAGCTCTGAACTGGTTGGAACTCACCGGTGTCCTTAGCTTCCAGCCCTGGCAGCAGGAGGAGATGCTACAAAACTCAGAAGCTGAGTGCTCTATGAAGAAAGAGTGTTTTCAGTTTTCTACCGAAAAGGAACAGTCAAGGGTTTCATCTAGAAAAGGTATGAGGTCAAATGGAAAACAATACCTGGTCACCTCCTTTCTGCATTCAGCACATCCTAGCACTTCTGTTGAGGTGAGATGTGTTTCCTCTCTGTGTTCCTAGAAGAAGATAAGCACTGAAGTCTACTGTAATCTTTGACAAGCTCACAGCTGAAGGTTTCACAGAATCACAGAACCACAGAATTTCAGGGATTGGAAGTGACCTCTAGAGATCACCAAGTCCAATTCCCTGCTAAAGCAGCTTCCCTACAGTAAGTAGGTCTCACAGGTAGGCATCCAGATGGGTCTTGAAGATCTCCATAGAAGGAGACTCCACAACTTCTCTGGGTAACCTGTTCCAGTGCTTTATCAGCCTGACTGTAAAAAATGGTGTTCCACATGTTTGTATGGAACTTCCTGTGTTCCAGTTTTTGGCCATTGCTCCTTATTCTATCACTACACACTACTGGAAGGAGTCTGATTTCCTCTATATATCTGTGAGTCTTGCTCCATGTTTAGGCTGTGGTATCATCTCAAGGAAGCGTAGAGCAGGAAATATGAAACTGACACCTAGCATTCTGGCCCCACACTCCATCAGGTTTAGCCAAGCCAGGTGAAGGACACTTCTATCATAGATTACTGTCCTGATATTCTCCCAGTACCTCTCATTCCATGAGCCTCAAATGCCTTGCTTTGCACTGCTGGGTGAAAAATGTGCCTTGTGTGGATCTCCAAGGGACCCCCATGGGACAGCTGGAGAGCTCCGAGTGAGTTACACTGCCAACCTGCACATCCTGCACAGAGCCAAAGTCCCTGGATCCAAACAGTATGGAGCCTGGTGAGCATGGTGCACAGGCACTTACTGGGTCATAGCTTGGATCGCTTGTATGGACACTTCAGGTCTCAATTTTGGGTTGTGGTGACTCAGTTCTGTCCCCATGAACTCCTCTCCAGATCCCAGTGATGACTACATATGTAGCCTGCAGGATATTATTTTGGAATCGCAGAACATTTTTCCACAGGGCTTCAACATCATTCTTTGTTCTGGGTGCCCCATTCTGGTGGTGGATCAGGAAAGGAAGTTACTGCCATTTGGACCACTGCTTTATCTGCTTTAGCACTGGTACCCACTGGAAACACCCAGGAGATGCAAGAGGTGAATCTAACGCTCTCTCTGAGGACAAAGTGCTCCAGAAAGGCACACAAAGAAAAAGCTCCCAGGAGGCTTCATTAAGCTTCAGAAACAGCAAGTCCTGCAGCCAGGCTGCCCTTGCCAGAAGGAAATTGCTGAAATTGCTAACAAAAAATCTGATCATGGTTTCTAATTGATTCTGCCTCTCCTCAATTCTTTTTTTTCTTTGCAAGTCTTTGGATTCTGATGTGCTTTGTGTTGTTTTGTGGTTTTTTTTCAATTACTGTGGTTCAACTTCAGTGTCAGCTTCTTTACTACCTCAGTTATAGAACTGCATGCTTAAACATTCAGGTTAAATTACCTCCATATCAGTACAGCACAGACAAGATAGGGGCCTGTGGCATGTACAGAAGTGCACTGGTCAGGATATAACTGATTTTATTGTGCCTTCATCATGAATGATAAAATGGTGTAGTTAACAACAGCATAGAAGACAAGCACAAGGACGTAGGAATAAGTAGGACAAGCAGCATTAATAGCAAGACAAAAGCAAATGAGATAAGCAGTATAGGAGCAAAGCCCCTTTTTAGAGAGGGGCAGCAGCATAAAAACATTCGGAATAAACAAGAATTCTCCTACCCTCAGACCTAATCTTGGTGACTCTGAGTGATCAGGGACCACTTCCAAACTATCAGCTCCATGGTACTGTGCCATCACAGCTAATTTAGGCTATGACTGTAAAGGACTAAGAGTTTTCTCCATGTAGTAATGATGGTTAATATTGTGTAAGAATTGCCCATTAGCAAGTGTATTGCTAATGAATGAATTTAGCAGGCAATTTAGCTGAAGAGTTTAAGGTTGGCCTGATTTGTCAGCCTCCTAAACACTCCCATCACAGAGATTTTTAACAGCCTAGCTAATACAAAAGTGTACTCAGATGTAAAGGTAGGATCTACCTAAGCTGCTGCTGAACCTTGTGTCAGCTATATATATTTTACAGTTTTATTTACACACTAAAAGCTGCAGTGTAGCCAGTAGCAATCTGTGAACTTCCCAGTGTTATTATTGCTGCCCCTTGTTTAGAACCTGAAAGGCTTGAAAGGTGAAACACCAACTGCTGGGCAGGAGGTCATTTGCTTGATAGTTTCATGCCCTAGGAGTCCTATTTTCAAGCTCTTCTAACTACAGTAGATGCATATTTGCTTTTCAGTTAAAGTGGAGTTTTCTTGTTTGTTAGAGTGACTTCAGGTGATGGAGCTGCAAGAAGGAATTAAAACATGCTGTGATCATCGTTGTAAATCACATGTATTGGCAAGTCTATCCCAACTAAGAACCCAATTTATTAAAGATTTTACCTGTTTTTTAACTGACAATGAGATTACAATCATGTTACATTTTTAATCTCTTTTAACAAGGGCAAGGAATTTAAGCAGTCTACCAATTCAGTCACAGAATGAAGACAATCCTTTATTTCAGACTCAGCAAAGCATATTTCAAACTCAGTCTTTCATGTTGGGAGCTCACGGATCAGCCTCCTCATGCTGCCCTGTCTATCAGTTTGTCTGGAAACCTCGTTCTGCTGCACTGCAATTAAGCACAGAGCTTTTTCTCATGCTCAAGGTGAGCTCGATGTTGCTAAAGATATTTTGGCCCCTTGATGGTAACCGCAAGCAACTGTAGCACACCTTCAACATTTGCAAGAGAAAATTGATAGAGAAGAATGCTATTTAAAAAGGTGTTATGCTTGTGTAAAGGCCAGCTTGAGCTATAATTAGGCAGCATTCAGCTGGATGTGGAGGAGGTCCCTGAGCTGTAATATAATACCTGTGTGGAATAAGAGTAGAAACAAATCTATAACGCTAGCCCACAAAGCGAATAAAACTGAGAATAAAATCAAGCAATTAAAAATAAATAAATGCAGGACTGCAATCTGCATCAGATTTAAAAACCACATTTCAGCCCAGTGCTTCCTTTTAGCTGACAGATGACCTCCTTCCATGTTTGAATGTTTCCGTCACAGAGAACAGAGAGACGAAAAGACAGAGGCAGTTGGGGTGGCTCTGGGGGAGCTGAGACCACAGCAAGGTGTCATGAAGCACTGAGGGCACTGGTGGAAGCACGGTCACCCTTGGGAGGAGACAGGGGTATGGCAAGGCAGCGTCCTGCCGGTCCATCCCAGCTGCCCAGCACCGTCCCTCCTTCCCAGGAAATTTACTTCCAGCCAACAGCACCACAAAAGCTGCACACTGCTGCTTGTTGTGATTTCAACCAGATGTGAGAAGCTCCAAAGTTCATAAATGGGTTCAGAAAAGACGGGAATTAAGGAGGGAACCAAGGAGTAGCCCCGTTCTAAGCACCTGCACCTCCTGGTGGCCCGCTGGTTACTCATTGATGTCCTGCTCCCTGGAGATTCAACTTTGGTGTAGATGAAAGGGAAGAATGGGAGCTGAAATTCTTACTCAGTCAGCAGGGTCACTCCTACCAGTTTACAGGGCCTGTGGGCAGCTGGAGCTGGCTGAGAACGAGCCAAAGAGCTCCATTTCCAGGAGTCAGGAACTGATTGGACCAGCACAATCTGTGCATCCATCTCAGGTCTGAAAAACAGGTCTGCAGCACTGTGCCTACAGCTTCCCTGCTTACACATACCCCGTGTTTTATTAGGAAGTGTGAAGAACTATCAAGTTGCAACTTCCTTTTTAGTCTCATTAACTATTTCACTTTACCACAGGATACGTAAATAAAAAGGCATCTCTAAGCTGTACTGCTGTCTTGTGTCTGCCAGACCCTGGGGAGGGCTCACGGCATCTCCCCACCACAGAGAGCTCTCGAACCACATGCACTGCACAGGTCACAGCACGTTTGGTAAAAATGGCGGTGAACCAAAAGAATGGGTAGTTAGAGTCTAAATCCCCCATTTGTTTTATCTCTGTGATTCAGTATATTACTCATTTCTGACCTTGGATCAATGTCTGGTTTTAGTGAGGATGGTGTTTACAAGAACCAATTGTAACTTGACCTACTTATGCTTTCTTGGTCTAAGAATAGCAAGTCCTGGACTGCTGCTGCCTGCCAGGACTGACAGCTGCTCATGAGATCACTACCAGGCATATTTCAAGGGTGTTTTCCACTTAAGGAGATCTACAAGATGTCTTTCGCCTTTTTTAGGTTTCACTTATTGAGAGGGAAAGAAAATTCATTTAAAAAGGATTGTGGCCTAAAAATGGCCTTACAAAACGCATCCTAAGGGTTAGCAAAGCAAAATGAGAAAGAGCAGTGGCAAAAGAGGAGAAAGCTATGCCTATGTCTGCTTTATTTTTGATTTCTAGAGTCTCATTATCAGCTTGGACATCTCTGCAGCCTGTTCCCTTCCCAGGCTCCTCAACACATAGAGGTGTCTGTGTCTGTAATGTGGGTCCATTTTGGGGACATTTGCATTCTCTGTTTCTCACCCTCCTAACCCAAGCCCATGCCATGCACACAACTCTGGCAAAACATGGAGCACTTCCACTCAGCAGCTGTGCGTGGACCCTGCTGGTCCTTTCTCACTGCCCACCTGATGCCAGCAGGGAGCAGGACGGGGCCCATGGCTCCCATCACTTCACTGCAGGTTTCAAGCTTTGGAGGTTTTTCAGCTGCTGCCAACATGTTTTTCCAGAGCACATTTGCAGGATTTCTGGTTATAGCTGAATGTCTTTCATTTTCTACTCTTTTTAGTAATAACTTTATTATTTTCCTACCTTTGGGATTATAACACACCTCCTGGGTAAGAAAAGCCCCACTATGCTGCCAGGACTTTCATGGAAGCTGAACCAGGAACATCAATAATGAACAGGACTCTCACAAAGGCTGTCACCAGCTTTTCACCAGGGAGCACAGCTTAAAGCATTATCCGACCCTGTGCAGAGATCTCCTGATATCAGGAGCTGGGATATGGTGCTCCTCCAACTTTTTCTTCTTGCTTCCACTGCTTTGTAGAGACTCAAGGTGGCCAAGCACATATCCTGGTAGGCCATGGCTAAAAATCCATCCCAACAGCTGAGACAACAGCAGGAAAGAAAGACTGCATTTAAAATATGAAGCACTCATCATCAGAATGTGAGATTTATTAATATGATATTTATTTGCATTAAGCCAGTGATATTTGCTAATACTCATCATTCTTATTAGACATGTTTTGCAGAAACATGTTTTTAACTGCTGTCCCTTGTCACCTGACTGCTGTTATTAACTGCCGTGGCTTTGTGATTTGCTGCTTTTGCATATCGTAAATCACTTGAATCACACATGATTGTCATCTTCTTGAATGAGCACTGCAGATTTATGGACAGGAATCCCCTTACGTTCTCAAGTACATGAAGATAAATTCAAAATCTTAATGGCTATCTCTAATTTATAAAGTCTCTCAACCATTTGATAAATAAAAGTTCTTCACAGCACCTGAAAGGCAATTTCCACGTGCCCTTTGAAAGGCATTATTTTTATCATTATATTTTACTGCAACAGTTTTCATCATTATATTTTGTCAGGTCATATCTGAAGATCAGACCACTTGAAAAAGTGCTGAGCAGTTAAATAACATGTCTAACACAAAGAATGTAAATCTATGTATGTCAGAAAAAAAAATATGGAACATAGAATATATAGAAGTTATTTGATGCAAATAAATGAATGAGGGAACAAAAGAAGTCTAAAGATGCTACTGGTTGTGGGACTGGGAAATAATGCTTTTCCACTGACACAACTGAATATACCATGCTCCATTCAAATCACTGAGCAGAGAAAACATGCACACTCAAATATCTGGAAAATATGCAACTCACTTGATGTGTACTGATAATATCCCTCATATCATTTTTTGTTTTGCTCTGTTTTATCAGTCCTCATCTTCAGGACAGCCTCTTCTGCCCCATCTGAGCACTTACCACACTTCCAGAACGACCCCAAGGAGTGCAGGGCTGCGGACTGTGATGACGAACAAGAGAAATCCACCACTGAGGGCCCCCTCTGAATGTCCCGAATTGGAAGAGACCCACAAGAACCATGGAGTCCAACCCCTGGCTCCACACAGGAACAGCCAAAATGCAAACCTGGTGTCTGTTCCTCATACATTTTGCCTTCCCCATCTATAGCCCTCCTTAGAATGCTTTTTGACATGGGAAGCAAGTCTGTGTTGAGGTGTATCCAAATGTGTGCTATCTCAGTGTATTTTGCTGGGAGCTTCTTACATCAAAAAGACGTCGAGGAAGCCCTTAACATTAAAACTCGTGTTCTGCTTTCTGTTAACAATTAATATGGAGCTCAGTGAAGGAAAACAAGCCTTCATAGAATTACATTATGAAAATTGTTTTAATGAAAAAGCATACATGCTTTATTAGAGTCCATACTGACTGCTCAGAAGTCATGTACTTAATCAGACTAATTGCTCTAACTTCTGCAGATTAGAGGAAAGCCAGAGATGCACACAACTGTTGATGCAGATTAAAACTAATTTACAACCTGAAAATCTGCACCATGTTCTGCAATAGTTCAGCCGAGCTACAGACACCTCCCCTCCTCCACTCAAGCTTGTTGAGATGGAGAGAGGCAATGGTTTATTGCAGGAATGCTGAAGTGTGGTTGTGCTAATGCCCTTGTACCCTTTTTTTAGTTTAACCAGGCTCTCTCTCACAGCAAGATGACAAGAAAGTGCCCAGGAATTGAGGTGGATGTGTGTGGATGTCTGCTGGATACAGAATAGCAGCACTGGGTTAAAAACTTGTACCATAAATGATGAGAACTTCTGAAACAAATTCACGCGTGCAGAAAATTGCTGTGAACAGGCACAAGCACAAGGTGTAGACTGAATTAACAGACAATTGTCCCTCCCTGCATTTGTATGTATGCATAAGGCGATTTTTATTTGAGGGTGTTGACAAAGAGTGCTGCTCTGGAAGAGCTATGGTAGTGCTAATCAATTTGCCATGTGCGGTAAAAGCACCTAAGAGCTCACATACATACTCAGTTTACCTAAAAAGACTTCCATGCCAAACCAAGTCTCTCTATGGGCCTTCCATGTGAGAAACAAAAGCCAGCTCAATAAGTTTGGATCTTTCAATGCCTAAATATGATACCATAGTGATATTTTATGTGGCAATAATCCTAACAGTATACATTTGGGATTACCAAAGTAAGTTATCTGTTATCTGCAAAATGACAAATGATTGTCCTTCATTCTAGTATCTGGCATTGAAAGTAACATGAGAAACTTCCTATTTCCCACGTACAAAGTAGACTTGCTGCTATAAGAGCTAGATCTCCATTTGAGACATGAAGAAACCTTCAGGTCATCAGGTCCAGCTCTCTGCTCTTGCAGGAATTTACTTCCCTGGATCACCAGGAGGTCTCCAAGCCAGTAAAATCAGCATACAATCAGAGCTGGAGATTAGCTTTGTTTTTCTTCTCATTCTGCTCTCAAAACACCAAGGTCAAGGATGTGCCACGACTGTGAATTCCTGCACAAATAGGGAAGACTCAGGTCCCTGCATGTCGTCAGAACTGTGACTGCAGAGAGCCTGTGAAAGTTTTAAGCACAGAAATAAGAAATTGGGTTAGTCTTGCCAGCTCCAAACATTTAAATACCATAAGTCAGTTCCTCCCAAAACCAAACAAATAATTTTCTTCAAAGAGCAGCAAATATAGATCTTTCTTGAGTTAAACCATTATTATTCCTTTGGATCACATTTCTCCAGCAGGCACAAGAGCATGAAAATCAGTCTTCTGAAAAGGCAAGACCCCACCTTGTCTCAGGACACCAGAACTGACAGGTGTAAAAGCACCCCGAGGTACTTAAATATCACAACAATTAGAACTGTAGAATTATAGAATCCTTAGAGTGGGAAGGGACATTTAAAGGTCATGTAGTCCAACTCGCCTGCAGTGAATGGGGACATCCACAGCTAGATCAGGTTGTTCAGAGCACTGTACAGCCTGACCTTGAGTGTCTTCAGGGACAGGGCATTCACCTGTGCTAGTGCCTCACCATCCCCACTGTAAATGACTTTTTCCTTATATCCAGCCTAAATCTTTCCCCTTGAAGTTTAAAACCATTTTGCCTTGTCCTAACAGACTCTGCTAAAGAGTCTGTCCTCTTCTCTCTTGTATCTCCCCTTTAGATACCAAAAGGCCACTGTCAGGTAACCTCAGAGCCTCCTCTTCTCCAGGCTGAACAGCCCCAGCCCCCAGCCTGTCCTTGTAGGGAGGTGTTCCATCCCTTGGGTCATTTTTCTGGCCCTCCTCTGAATGCACTCCAACAGCTCCATGTCTCTCCTGTACTGAGGACTCCACATCTGGATGCAGTACTCCAACTGAGGTCTCAGCATCATGGAGCAGAGGGGCAGTATCACTTTCCTTGCCCTGCTGGCCACATTGCTTTTTATGCAGCCCAGGATACGGTTGGCTTTCTTGGCTGCGAGAGCACACTGCTGCTCATTCTTGCTTGCCATTAACAAGTACATCCAAGTCCAGCAGGGCTGTGCTCAATCCTTTTTCATCTCTCATCTTGCATTGATAGTGAGGCTTGCCCGCTGGGCCCACTCTCAAGCCTGTCTAGGTGTCTCTGGATGGCAGTCCATCCCTTGAGCATGTCAACTGCATCACACAGCTTGGTGTCATCCTCAAACTTGCTGAGAGAGTACTTGACCCCACTGTCAATGTTATTGATGAAGATATTAAGGAGTATCAGTCCGCTGACCCCTGGGGGACACCACTCATCACTGACATCAGGTCATTGACCACAACTCTGGGTTTGATCCTGCAGCCAGTTCTTTGCAGGTTATCGCTTATTAATTGGTAGATTAGTGCTAAATAAACTTGTCTCCAAATAGTGTTTTTGTTTCCAAGTACACTGACTTGGCTCCTATTCTCTGTAAAACTGGAACTTGAGAGTTGGGTTTCTTTTCTGCTCTTCAGTGCTCATTTGTTTCACAAACAGGAGAACACTCATTTTTCAGAGGGCAGCGTGATAGTTTCCTTGCAGGTTGGTCCAGAATCTCTTTTTTCCCTTTGAAATGCCTTAGATTATGAGATAGTTTCAAGTTTAAAAATTGTCAAGGAAACTTCTTCAGAAGTGTTCTTTGAGTCAAAGATAAAAGTGATGCCCAGCAGGAACAGGCTAACATAGCCAAAGAAAAGATGAACTCCCAGCAGAAACAATGAAATTCACTTCCTTTAGTTCAACTACTGTGTAAGTCTACACTAATATCTATTAATAATTTTTTTCTTTTTTTCTTTTTCTGTGCACTGTTTACACCAATAGATGAGCAGTAAATCTGCCTGTGCTTCTGCCTTTTTAACCTATCGTGGTGCTTATGATGTTTTCCCTGAGAATAGGACTTGGATCACCACACACTTCATACGGTAACCCAGATGTCATCAAAAGATGACACATCTGCACACTTCTGCAGCAGGCAAAGGACACCAGGGCTGTGCAAAAGAACGCCAGTCTGGACATCAAGAAGATGATCTTCTGGATTTAGCGATGATCTGCTGATACATCAGTGAGCATTTAGCATCTTCTTCCTCGATAAATCTGAGATTCTCAGAAAGTCCACTGATGTGGAATTATATATCTCAGTTCAATGCTATGAATGCAGAAAAGCTAAGACCCTTTTGCAGAAAGGGAGAAATTAATATGGAGAGGCAGGGTAAGCATTCAGACCAGAGATGTTGGTGGTCAAAGATGGTGGTGGTTTCTGAGAAAACAACTTTTATCTCCTACAAATCTGTACTACCAGTAAGCCCTTATTGCTTGATTGCCCTTATGCCAATCATGCTCATAAGTTACTTCTCATTTCTACCTTCAGAAGCATTTACAGAGGAAGCTGATATCTTCCTATGCTCCTCTAATACCTGAGAAACATGAGTTTGGAAGATCAAATGACTTTCCTCAGCCACCTAACAGTCCTGTGACGCAGCCTCTTGGCTCAGCTCCTGGGGAAATGGCTATCATCATGGTTCTTCAGGCTGCAGCATGTCCACTGTGTTATTGGAGAAGTTGTAATAAAATAGCTTATTTCTGAGTAAACCTGCACTTCATGCACCTCCTTTGTGCCTGTGTGTTTGTGGGCCGTAACCCAATAAGCCTGTTGCCGACTTCTGCATCCCCAAACAGCAGGTGAATGATCCCACAACCCCACTATGCAAAGTGGCTTTAATGTATTTCTTCTAAGTTAACTAAATGTTGCCAATGTTCTCCGATAAATAAAAGCCCTAAAAACTGTTCCCAGTGGTGCAGTACTGATCAGGAAGAAATGTATCTCAAGGCAACTCTTTTACACTGAAGTTTTCTATAAAGAATACTGTGAAGCTTTGCTATAAATAATTAAACACCATTTTAAAATATTAATGCAGTTTGTTGATGGTTCTGTTTTGTTTATGTTGCTTCGAAGATGTTGACTGTAGGCAAGTACAGATCTTATCTCTGATGAAAAAAAAGCTTTGAAAATAGTCTAACACCTTTGCAGTTGAAAGTCTTTCTCCAGACAGGGACTTTTAACTAACGTGTGCTGTCAGCAAGGCAGCAATCCTGAGGAGGGAAATCTATAGATGAAACAGAGCACAGCAAAGTCACTGAAAACAGATCTGCTCAGTGTTTGACCAGCTAATGTCAGCTGTTTACAAATGCCAGAAATTTGACTCCATAACGCTGCTGTCAGCAATATGCAAGCATAGACAGAGATGGTCCGAGGCAGTAATTGATATTATTTCCAAACCAACTAATACAAAAAGTGGTTATTCAGGGCACTTCAAGGCACTGCTGAGAAAACTGACAGTAGTTGCAGTGTGTCACTTTCCTTATTATAGTTCCCTTCCATTTAGGAAGAGCTCATGGGTATCAAGGCTGATGGCATCTAACAAATGAGTACAATCCCTGTTTCTGGAGCCAATCACAAGGCCGCAGGTATTTAGAACGGTATTTGTAAATTCATGGAAATGTGACAAAGCTTTTCCAATTGTTTTTCTATTTGGAAAGATTTAAGGTTTCCAACCAGCTGATGACAGGGCACTGCAAGGAATCTGAAGCATTCCAGTCTCAATCTCCCACCAAGCAGAGGGCACAAATGCCACAGCTCTGGTGCCAGCTTTATGAGTTGAATACCTCTCAAAGCTCACTCTTCAAAGAATGATCCTGCTTGGCCAGGAGCAACTTTTGTTGTGAGCCTCATGCCCTCTGCTTCCAACAGCTCCGAGCTGATCCATCACTATTATTTCTGTGCTGTTTGTTGATGCAGCTTGGTAAGAGTAGGTGTTCTCTGCCTGAACTGAGCACTAGGGATTTCCCTTAAAAAATAAATAAATAAAAATAATGATAATAATAAAAAGGCTCGTATTAAAGGAAACTGAGAAAAATGAAGTACAGAATAAAAAAAATCTTCCCTTAAGTTAAAAAAGTGGTAACTGCCAGCTTATAAGTGGAGTTCCAGACGTGGAAAAACCCTCCTACATCCTTGCCTTTGTGCCAATACGATAAAATAACCACTTTTAAAATATCTGAATTAAAGTGCCTCCCATTACTGCAGCAAACCTGCAGATGATCATGGCTAATCTGTTGTACTGAATGCAAGTAGCCATTGTTTCTGCAATTATCTGCTGAGCACAGATTCCAGCACTGAACACAAATGCAGGGCATTGGTATGCTAGAGCTCCTGTGCTCTGCTGTTTATGTTCAATGAGTTCACATAAGTACTATTGTAAATGGTGAAGCTCATTATATCCTCGTAGGTATGTGCTCTTGGTTTCAAAATGAGAAGGAAGAGCTCCTGTTGATTCCCACAGCTTCGTCAGACACCCAGAACAGCCTGCTTGCCTGCAGACCTGTCACTGCAACATGGCCTTGAGTCAATTAGGCCATTTCAAAATTAAAAAAAAGAATATTGAATGTCATAAGCAGATGGTGAAGTTCTCTATTTAGTCGATAAAGTCTGGGTACATTTTCAGGGAAGAAGAATGAAAATAATAAGCATATAAAACTGCAGTGTTGCTAGTCCCTAGAGCAGAAGCGTGGTTTTCTGGGCATGTTCTGCCTCAGTTGAGCAGCGGTGTAAGAGGGGGCATTTTCCTGCTCTGGACCATAGTCCTGTATGCACCATGAAACATGCCAGCCTCCCTTCAGCAGCGTTGTAGTGGCACACAGGTCTTTTATGGGTGACTGGTCCACCTTTCAAATGGGGCTCTTTCCAAACTACCGTAAGACCTTCAGATTGCTATTGCATAACACTACTAGCACAGACCTTTATCTTAGCAAGTTAGCATTAAAATGTCACAGCATGATCAAAGCACTGAAATTCACACTACTTTCCCTCTTTGCCTGAAGAAGTGAAATTATTAACTAGGTCATTAGAATAAAAATCTAGCACTGTATGCATTCACAATGTTTTGCTTCCACTAATTAATTTCCAACTGAATCCCCTGCCAGAGGATCATCTTACTATAGTGAGACAGAGGTCACAGTATGCAGAAACTTAATTGGAGGGGAGGAAGCCCCAGAAGGATGTAGTCCTGCTGCATCTCCACACTAGGCTGGACCAACAGTGCCAAGGGCTATGCAGAGCTGGAACTGTGTGAGCTCCTGCAAATGCAGCTGTGGGGCACTGTTGCTGTGGTGCTCTGTCCTCATTGCAAGCATCAGAGCACGCACAGGAATGTGTCGCCTTCATAACTAAGACTTTTAATTAGCTCTTCTATCCCTGACATAGGCAGGATTATATTTCAGCAACGGGATGGCCAGGTGTTCAACAGCACCATGTTCACGTTCATACCAAGATGCTAGTAAGCCTCCAGGTGCATCTGTGCATGGCACAGCCCCAGGACTGGCTGTGGGAGCAGTGACCCTGGATGGATCCATCCCACCACAGCATTCTTGCAAACACCTCTTGTGTGTGTGGCCTTTACAGCAGTAAAGGCAGAAGGTAGTGGGAATAGAGGCATGGCCACTCACACCTCAACCCACTGTCTGCCATAATGTCTTGAGCAACCCCAGATGCCCCTGCTTGCTCAGCCAGTATGCGTAGGCAGGACTTGCTGTCAGGAAAAGGGGAGAGCAGCACACACACAAGTTAATTTTAGTCAACATCAGTGAATGTGACCGGCAATGAGACCAAAATGTATCCAGCAAAAGCATCCTTAGGTCAGTCCCCCACTGACAGAAATTAAATTGCAGCTGTCATCTGCTCTCTCTTCCCTTCTTATGGAAAGAGTGTGAAAGGTTTGGCTTCAGGAACATGGACCCATCAGCGTTGTCTACAGGTTGTAGAGCACAAACTTCAGAGGAGCTCTTCCCTGAGGCTACAGGTTGACCCAGTAACAAGTAATCCAACATACAACATCCCCAATTTACAATAAAAACTGAATATTGGATCATTTTAATAAGATGTCACTGGTCTGTCAGTTCTGCTAGCTGAACTAGGGAGAAACTGAGACAGTCCCTGTGAAAAACTTAATAGCACTACCAGCAAACTTGCCCCTAAATTCTGTCAGCAGCCTTATAACACTTCTAAAAGACTTTTGTATGCTTTAGGCAGAAACAAAAAGTAGCAGTTCTGCAAATGCTTTTCTTTCAGTACTGAGATGAAAGGTGCTTTTCTTTAAAAAAGTTGCCAGCTCTTAGTAGATCATAATCCTGGTAATGGAGTCTTTAGGTTAAGTCTCTGGACTGGAGTATTTGTCTTTTGAAATGTCTTTCATGTTTGGATAAATCATAATCTTCCCTCAATGTAGTATATTTTTTTCTCAGCAGTCATTCAAGCACTATCAGAAAATCTGTGAAGGCACTGTAAAGTAGGGAAAGTAGAGAAAATAGACACCTTGAAATAGCCAGGAATTTTGAAAACACCTTTGAGATAACCCAGACGGTTTGGTGCAAGATTTTCTCCAATCATGTTTTATTAGCAGTAGACACAGCAGCTCACTAGAGCCTCTGAAGCAGCCACCCCAACCACTGCATCCTATCACAGTGCACACCACAGGATTTGCAGAGTAGCATTAAGGGATGGGGAATGTGTGCTCTGCAAACTGTCTGGCTGTCCTCTACTAAAAACAGACCTCACTGAAAGAAAGCAGGACCCAGGTATGCACATGGGCCAGACATTTAAGAGGCTGCCATCAGACTTGCATTAATGAATCTTGCACTAACACTCATCACTGTTGCTTCCAGGATGAAGTACATGCAGGTTCCTGGAACCCAAACGATTTACTGCAGAAACCATGCAGCAGCGGGGAGCAAAGGATGTTTAAAAGGCACCTGGACTATGGGTGGGGTCTTCTGAAATGTTGTCACAACAGGACTGTGCTGCAATCGAATACAAAGCAGAGGCTTAATTTGGTGTTCTTCTGGGTTTCCCAGAGCCCTCCATGTACTACTGACTGTGAATGTGGCAATGCTGTTCTCTTCGTAGATGCAAACCCTCAGCTCTGGCTGAAGCTGCAGCCTCCATTTGTGCTAAAAACTGAACAGACCAAGGCACAAGCTCAGGCTTTGTCCTGCAGCCATGTATACCACAGATTTGTCTTGGCTGCTGGCATGGTTTTGGCTCTTCCATTCCATCCCTGGAGCAGGTCAGGGCTTAGCATGGGCTACAATCATTCCCTGCAGGCAGTGGCAGTGCAGCCATTCCACTGGGCATGAAAATGCTGAGCTATATGGATCTGGGCCATTTGCTTAGAAACCCAAATCTGCCTCTTTTAGTTACCAGTATTTGGTCCATAAGTACATGATATGTACTTATACAGCCATAAGTGATTGGCTCTGGGGCAGCCTAACAGCTCCAGAAGCACCTCCACATGTTGTGTCTGTAGGACAGAGGGCTGATGTGGCCCCACGACCAACTGCATGGGCCTCCCCTCTGCCTTTCCTGCTGCAGCTTCCCACCTGTGAGAGCAGCAGCTGAAAGGGACACTTTAAAAATTCTGTTTTTATCTGGGGAACTCTTGCAAATATTTGTGATTAAAGTTTTAAGATTTTAAAGATATCCCATACAGTAAACTTATTCTCCTGTGGATTTCATAGCAGACTACAGAAGTGAGGCTGGGCCCTTCTTCAGCAGGGACATAAAGGTGATTTTGGGCATCAAACCTTCACTCCATCCCCACAGATCAGTTTGGTGGGAGGACCCATGCCAAACAACAGCCCAACTGCTGCAGTGGCCACCAACTGCAAAGCCTGAGGAACATCTTACTTTGGCAGCTGACCCTCAACTGGAAGCTGAGACCTGGAGAGAATCCTCTCACTGAGTGTCCCAGCTGGGGCCAGGCCTTGTGGCTCCTGCCAGGGCTGTTGTGGGCACAGCAGTGTTCTGGTGCAAGGAGAGCAAGCAGATCCTTCCTGCCTGATGCCTCAGATTAAGGAAAACAACCAGAATAAAAGCCATATCTCTCCTACGGAGCACAGCGTGTGTCACCATTTGCAAGTTGGTGCAGCTCTGAAATAAGAAGGCATCTTGTGTATGCACACATGAAAGCCATATGTAGCCCCTGAGTGATTCTTGATAATGCAGACATTTCTTATGTTTGCACAACTAGACAAGTATCGTAGGGAGGAAGGCACCATATCTTTGTGCACACTGAATCCTGTTTGACAAAATTCATAACCTTAATATCGCATTAACACGGCATGTGCATTTAAGCTGTAATTGCATTCCAGCTGCCTGAACGCTCCCCTTAATTTAGTCATGCTTCTTTAGTTTTGTTGTGAGCTATAAATCATTCTTGCTCTCAAAAAATAAATTAATTTATAGATGTTACAAGAGATAGGATTACCCAGCAGGATATCTCTTTTTTTCAACACATGCAATGTATAAACTTTATTAAATGAAAGTAATTTCTTCAGGGAAGCCCAGGAGGCACTGGCACGAATGGCAGAGGGAGACAAATTACAAAGATTTTTTAGCTTGAAGGAGCATAGCAGTCTCCTCATGACTGATTTGAAGGAGCTCTGCTGTGAATAATACACCAAAGCAAGAATGCTGGTATTATCCTGCACTGGCCCAGCTTTTAAGCACTCACTGATTTTTTCAGGGCACAAATATTATGCACATGTGCATATTATCATCACAAAATGAAGCGGTGGCTTGTTTAAGGTTGGTTGGCTTTCTACTCCAAGCAAGCTTTTTTAGCCATTTCTAATTTTTGTCACGATTTTGGTTAGTTTTTTGAGGATGGAGTGTTGTAGTGGCTCAATAGTTTGAGGATCAAATCTAAAACATTCTGTACTTTGTTACAAACATCTGTGTGTGGATATCTCGTTCCTTAAAAAACAGGAATAATGAGCTAAAGCAACACGAATCTTTTCTGGAGGACTGAGGAGCATCCATGCTCATGTGCAGACCACATTTAACCTGTTTCCAACCACCCTTTGGTTATGTGCAGTTGAGTTACATTGCACTCTACTGGAAGATGCACTTCTCCCTTTCAGAGTGCTCTGCTGCTGACCAAAATAACCAGGATATGTGCAGATAGATGAAAAGCAGCAACATCGCCTCTTGACTGTCATAGCACCAAGAATTCTCCCAGAGTTGCTGTTTACATAAACTTTCAGTGACCTGTAATTCTGGAGATATTGCTCTGTTCCCAGCCTTTAATACAAAATAAGCCTTGGTATTTCTGTAAAGACACTTTGACATTCTTAAATAAACATAACAGTTTCATTTTGTACAATAATACGTCTCCATTACTTTTCTTTGCCATCCCCTGTAATGCCTTCTTGGGAAGTCATCTGTAATACAGCTTCAGTATTCATTGCCCGCTCCCTCAAAGTACTCCCAATGCTCTGACAATGAGATTTTTGGGAGCAAAGTACACCTTTATTACAACATTTCAACTAACTATTCCCAGATCTTACATGTCTTTGGAGACATAGAAGTTAAATACATTTATTGCTTTAAAAACTTGGCAAAAAAAAAATAAAAATCCCAACCAACCAGTGATACCTGATGCAAACCAATATTCAAATTTATTGTAGAGAAGGGGGCTTGTGCTGTGTTTTGGGATTTGCTCACTCCAGAGATGGGCTGGTTATGGAGGCTTCTTCAATATCCCTTTAGTTTCTCTGCTTTTGCCTTCTGGAACATTTACGCAGTGGTCTTGCTTTATTCAGATATCTCATTCTTTTTATTCTCTGTGGAGCCAGAAGCTGGACTTGAAGATCCTTGTAGATCCCTTCCAACTTGGGATATTCTATGACTCTATGATCTATGATGATTACATGGGAGGGACTCTTTATACAGGCATTTAGCAACAGGACAGAGGAAATGGCTTTAAACTGGTAGAGAGTAGATTTAGACTAGATATTAGGAAGAAATTCTTTACTGTGAGGAAGGTGAGACACAGGAACAGTTTGCCCCTGAGAGGTTGTGGATGCCCCCTCCCTGGAAGCATTCAAGGCCAGGCTGGATGGGGCTGTGAGCAATCTGGCCTAGAGGGGGGTGTAGCAGGGGATTTGGAACCAGATGATCTTAAATGCCCTTTCCAACCCAATCCATTCTATGATCTCATTGCTTTCTGCTGGCATAGAGATGTTCTTGCATCCAAGATAAGCTGCGTTTCAGGTGTGTGGAGAAGGTAAGGCATGAGGTGGCACAGCACGGGGGAATATGAAGAATGCATTTCACCTGGCCCATCTACCACAGATGGGATGTGGGCCAGGCTGTAAGCAGCCTTACTCCTGGCTTTGAGCTCTGTGCTCTGACCCACCAATCAGCCAGGTGCAGATTTTCCATCTCAGTTTCCCCTTGTTCATCAGCTGTAGCTGCAGTGATCGCTCAGCCTTGTTGTGCAAGTTCTGTCGCTGGTATCAACAGCCAAAGAGATCAGCTGGAGATGAGGCAGAAAAGTAAAGTTTATTTTGAATACAGTGATGTCATGAGCTTGAGTTTGCCAATACTGACCCCACGTCCTACATCTTAGATGAAAAAATCACAACTGTTCCCAGCTGGTGACTTAACAAAAATACATCAGTGGTGAAGGGCGTGGGAACCTGCTCCCAGAGGCTGCATACTCCCTGAGAGCTCTTCACTCTTTTTATGACCAAAAGGCAGCTCACAAAAAATTCAACTCTTCCACTTCCAGAAAAGGTGAATTGAGTATTTGGGAATATAATATCAAGACTTTGAAGAGATGCTACAGCTTAACCAAAGAATTTTTCTTTGGCTCTTTCCCATAAAAATCTATAACTTGCACTTTTGAACACTCTTATACAAGAGAAAAATTAAATTGTATCTAGAGAGGAGTGAAGGGTGCACACAAATCTTGCTGAACTTGCTATGGGCTTCCCATAGCTGCTAAGCTCATCTTTCTCTCAACCTCCCCATAAATGGTTAATTTGCTATCTTGGATAATCCATTACTACAGACGCTAACACCTGTGAGAATGGGAGACTGATCTTGGTTGGGATCTCCAGACCTGGATTGGTTCCACCCAAAACAAGACACCCTAAATAAAAACTTCTGATAAGGAAATATTTGCATCTCTATAGGAGAGCTGCATCGATCCCTCCAAGGACTGTAAAGAGAGAGCTCAGGATGGTGAGGCTCTGACACCTCCAACGCTGTCTGTCTGATAAATGGCAGTTTAGGTGTAGTCCAAAGTTAAAAATCACAGCTCATCAGATTCTCATCAGATCTAACACTAAAGTTGTCAAGAACTTAAATATTTTGGTGAAAGACCAAGACAGACCCAGGAGACTTCGCTTTGCCTATTTAGGAATCTTCTGTCTGCTAGTCCAAAATTGCTCATGACTGATCTCGTAACTTGTGTTGCTTCTCTCTGTCAAACTTCTTAAATTGACTGAAATGGATATTTACAAGACAGTTATTTATAACTCAATGAAAAAGCACACAATACATAACATGAGAGTGAATGCTGCTGACAAGAACTGATATGCTTGTCCCAGACATCACATCATATAGAACTGAATGTGTGTGATGTACGAAAGGTCAAAAACCTTAAAATAGCTGATGTCCAAAAGCTCATCGCCTCACTCAAATTCTAGTGCAGATAATGTCACCATTCAATTACTGCTGCACTAATTCCTCCTTTTCCAATACATCATGACATTCTGATGCCAAATAATTTTTGATGTCCTTGTAACCAAACTGTGGAGGAAGGCTGGATGTCACACATTTTTATTGAAATATTTTGATTTAACACAAGTGACAACTGGATTATTTCTCCAGCTTACTCCACTATTAGCAAGATACACATGAAAGAAATTTCCATGCACCTTCTCTCAGAGGTTCCAGATGATCTGTCATCTGTGATTCATTAATTGAATATTTACTTCCTCAGGAGCAATATAGTTGTCACTTATGCTCTTAAACAGTAAGCCTTTCTCAAAGAGCCTGTACCTGCTTCCTTCCCACCCACAGGACAGACAGTGAACAGTCTAGCACCTATCCCATGGAGAGCAGGCTCCAGGGTTCAGTGCTTTTTGCTTTGAACATTGCAAATCTAGGCTTCAAATATCTGTTCTGTCACATGGACACACACAGGCAATGCAGCAAGTGCAATCATGTCTTTTTTCTTGATAAAACTCTTTTTTTTTTACTGTAAAATCATAGAATCATAAGGTTGGAAACGATCTGCAATATCATCTAGTCCAACCGTGCTCCCATTACTATTGCTACCACAAGCTACTAAAGCATATCTCACAGCTCCTCATCCAGACAGGAGGCAGTAAAGAAGGGTAGGATGCCACAGACAACCACTTGTGGCCAGACACTGCCCCAGCACAGAGTGAGTGAGCAATGAGGAAAGGAGAAAGTTGTGCCTTTTTCTCCCTACCATGATTTCCACCTCTTGCATGGAAATCTCTCTAAAAGATGTTCTCAGATCAGGTAACACCTTTCTGATCACAGCTGCAAAAACACCTGTTCACCAGACCATGGGCTTGCTCCACTCTGAATACTGAGTAGCATTGCTGCAGAAACTGACACATTTCATTACTGAAGTTTGGATGATGCTCCATTTGTACTGCACACACCAAGCTGTTTTAATTAGATGGTTCTCCTGTACCATCACTGCCACATAGCAAAGATCACGCTTGTCAGAGTGGAATACGTCACATTTCTAGGTGTGTTATTACTTCCATATATTTGCCCAAAATGCAATTTGGGAGCGTGGCAGCCACCAGCTGAACAGAGGAAGCAAAGGATACACACTGTTTTCAAGACAACAGAACTCAGCAGCTTCTTCATCAGTAAGGTAAACTTTACCCTGTGGAAGCCATCACACCCCTCTGACTCAGCTCTGCCACTCGGCCACTAAGGGACACTGGCTGGCTCTGTGGTGGGGCTGCTGGCACGAGTTGGTGGCACTGCATCCTCTTTGATGCCTGTATTTTGACACACAGGGAAAATCTTCCCCCTGGTCTTCTTGCAGAGGGAAATATTAGAAGGGTCGCTGCCAACTTAAGAGCTAACTTACTTTTCCCAAGGTTAGCACACTTTCAGCTTACTGCTGCCAGCACGACTGAAGGCACATGCGGCACACACAGCCCATCTCACCACCAGAGACACAAAGCTGCTTCAGCGAACTCCACGGAGATACTGAAATGCCACCCAGCGACCACAGAAAGAAAATGCAGCAAATTGGGCCGCAGGCTTGTTTCACCTGGGATTCACCGCACCCAATTTCAGCTGTGTCAACATTAAATATTTAGTGATCATACATGGCACAGGACAGTCATCAGTGAAGCATCAGCAGCCTGAGGAAAGGCTACAGTGCTGTCCTGGAGAACCTAGGATGTGTCACCTGGCCTCCATGTCCTGCTCCAGGCCAGAGACCTCTCAACACTGGCTCCTATCTGCTAGACCCTGCAGATGCCACAGACTCCATACAGTGCCTTTTGACAGGACCCCAGGAAATCTTTTACACAAACTATACAGCCAGCTACATCTAGGAGCTAAATCCCACCCTGGGCCAAAAGCTCTGCAGTTTTGCAGCATTCACCTATAGATTCAATAGGACAAGAGGCAATAGCTTACGTTGCGCTAGGGGAGGTTCTGATTGAAAATAAGGAAACGTTTCTTCTCACAAAGTGGTGAGACAGTGGCTGCCCAGGGAGGTGGTGGAGTCACAGACCCTGGAGGTGTTCAGGAAACATGGAGATGTGGCACTGAGGGATGTGGTTAGTGGGCATGGTGGGGATGGGTTGATGGTTGGACAGGTGATCTTAGAGGTCTTTTCAACATTAATGATTCCATAAGATTTACTTGCCATTTGTTTTATAACTGCACATAGATAACTTATGACACAGGTAGCAGTGGGTGGCATTTAGCTCCAGAATGTAGGCATCCAAAGTTAGGTACAGAGAACTACAACTTCACCCAGATGGCCTCTCCCAGGTATCCACTGCCACCAGACTTTTCCCCACCTGATCTTCAGCTTTCTGTCCAGCTTCTGATGTACAGATATTTATAGATACACCAACCGAGGTGCCTTAATCTATCACCAGAATCTAACTCAAACTGTAAAGCAAAAGATAACTGAGCCTAAATGCTTTTCATAAAAACATCAGTACATCTCTACCCTTCCATGCACCAAATGCTCAGTGAAAAGGTGATGTCTGTTGCTTTAGTATGAGCTGAATGTTTTGCTGTTGCTGAATAAAATTGAGTGAGATTTTTGATTAAACTCAAATGAACTACACCAAAAGCACACAGTCTGTGTCATTTGATTATCAGTATCTTCAGGAATTGACATGTTTACTCATTATCATAAAATTCTGTCATTAAAGAAATCATTAGATAAAGAAAATGAAATAATGTAATTTTAAGGAATAAAAGAAATTTGAGCTTAAAAAATAAATAAATTGAGAGCCAGCTTTTCAGCTGCTGAAAACTTTATTCAGTTACTTTGCACACCTGAACTGTGAAGATTTATACAAAAAAAAGATCCTTACATTATTTTACTGATGTTGAAATTGCAGCTTCAAGTATTTTAATGATTTTACTGAAAATACAAAGAGAGGGAGGAAAACTACCAATGAATCTCCTGAAAGCACATAACCTTTTGAAGACTGTATCATTACGGTTGCAATGAGGATTGGCTAAAGCTTTAAACTATTTTATGAAATGCCACTTGTATTCAAATTTTTCTGCAGAAATGTGTCCCATTTCAGAGAGAACTTCGCTGAGAAGTGAACTTCAATTCAAACTTCTTTTGCTGCCTCATCCAGAAGAAATAAAATCAGTTCTTATGGAACAGAGTACTGATTTTGTCTCCTCCACCTAGTGGGAGCATACCAAACAGCAAGCTACTGAGAGAAAAAATTACAAACACGCATACACAAGCTGCCCTTACAAATAAAACAGAAAATAAAATACTTGTTCTCTGCAACAGCCCCTGCTGCAACAAAGAATGCAATATGAACAGACAAACATTAGCTAGAATGTAAGATACAAATGCCTCCAGTGGACAAATAAGGTCCATCAGCATGTGGAAGGTGTGTGCACATAACATGTCTTGCTGCACTAGATCCCATGAGTGGCTCCTGCAAGACACCAAGGGTTCCTGGCACTGAGATGTGGGAACCACGCAGCCCTCAGGTGGCACCTTGCAGATTTAGGTCCCTAATCACAGAATCACAGAACGGCCAAGGTTGGAAGGGTCCTCAAGGATCATGAATCTCCAGCCCCCCTGCCACATGCAAGACCACCAACCTCTCCATGTAATACTAGACCAGTTAATACCAGACCAGGCTGCCCAGGGCCCCATCCAATCTGGTCTTGAACACCTCCAGGGATAGGGCATCCACAACCTCTCTGGGCAGCCTGTTCCAGTTCCTTACCACCCTCTCTGTAAAGAATTTCCCCCTGACATCCAACCTAAATCTCCCCTCCCTTAACTTAAAACCATTTCCCCTTGCCCTAGAGCAATATAAAGTATATCTACTCCATTTAGTGACCTGAGAACTTTCTTTGGCTTAGTTTTTCTCCCCAAGCTGCATTTGCTGCTAAGCTAATTAAGCATTTAAAAATAACTGTCTCTCACCTTGTAGAGACACCACATAAATATTATTCTGTCTTCTTCGAAGGGCCAGATTCTCTGCAGGATAAAATTGATATAGTTCCACTGATTGAGGATCTGGCCTTTAAAGTTTATTCAGTGCATTAAAAACAGCCCAGTACAACATACGCTCTGGCAGTAGAATAGTTCTCCAGATTAATATTTGAAGGAAATTTTGGCAATAAAATAAAAGCTCTGTTTTGAAATGCTCCATTTTTCAATCAGTGCTGACCACCACGGATTCTCCTCTCGTAAACTGTACGGTTACAGCTGGTGTTTCGCTGTCATTTTCATCAAGCTTCAGAGCAGCGTTGTCCAAGCCAGCACTGCGTGGCTGTGGCACGGTGGTGGGCTCTGCAGTCTGAGTTGGAGTTGAGCAATACAGGATGAAGCCCACCATGATGATGACAAAGGACAGGATATAAAGACCTGAAAACTGGCAGAGGAAAAAGATGTGTTAAGTCTTTTGTCATGCAAAAAGATGCAAATGCTACCTTCTTTTGAGAAGGCAAAAGCCACCCTTTCTCTTAGGCATATTTTAATAAGCTTGATCACTATGCTCTATACTCAAGTCTGGTAATCAAAATTCACCAACTCCATTTACCGATAAGCTGCTGTTTTCCTCTGCACCTCCACCTCAACACGGTTGGGCAGGGAATATCTATGAATCTCAGCAGAAAGAACAAATGGCCTTAACTGTGGTGATACCTAAGGGAAGCTTTTATACATGCAAAGGGTAGAATGCTGCTCCCCAGAGAATTTTATTTCATCACAAATATTTTAGCTCCTGGCAAGAAATGAACCTCTCCCTCCTACTGCAATTCACCAAAGCATCTGCTCTCTGCACAATTCAACCATCTGCAGGGCCAAGTAAGTGGAACCAAAACTGGTTTGCTCCCTACATCCAGTAAGTCCTTGAAGAGAGGATGACCGTGGCAACTTTTACAAGGTGGGTGTCTGTGTGCCTTACACAAGTGAGGAGTCAGTGTGTGAGGTAAGGTCACAAACTGCTGAGGCACATCAGGCATTTGATTCACTATCACTCACATGCCTATTCAAAGTCTAACAATTGCCAAGATTCATCCATCTAGAAAGGAAAATAAATGCTTACTTCATAATATCAGATTCAATAATACAAAGTGCTGAAGTTATATGCAGCCAAGAACACTTTTTCATCAAGTTTGTTAAGATCTCCTGCATTAGCTTTGCCAAAACACAGATTAAGAAGTGGGATGATGGACATAGCACATCTTCAGAGAACTACAGAATTGTAGCGGTTGGAAGGAACCTCTGGAGAACATCTAGCCTGACTCTCTGCTAAAGCAGGTTCCCTACAGTAGGTTGCAATACTTTATACTTTCAACACAGCCTGTCAAATTCCAAAATGTACCCAAATCTCATCAGCTTCCTAAGATTTCCTTGAAAAATATGTTGTATTAGTCAAGCAGCAAAGCTGGATGAAGTGAATGGAGCTGAAATAGCGGTAGACTGATCCAAAAGAGATTGAGGGAACCAAAATTAAGTCACTCCAAATCCTAGCTGGTAATCACTTGGCTAGGGAATCCCTGGAAATCACCACACAAAAGGAAAAGCAAGCTAAAGCACCCTGACCTTGTGATATTTGTTCTGTCTCCTTCAGTCTGTGTCACAGCACCTGCAGAGCTTTCCCAGGGTAAAATCTAAGGGTGTAACTGAATATCACCATATGCTTGTGCTGAGAAATTCACAGTCACTGCCAGACCCCTCTCACAGTGCGCACAAAGAAGTGGCTGCACTTGATGCTGATGATTCCAGACACTGTTGAGAATTAACCCATCCTTGAGAAGATTCTGATTTTAGTCCATACAGGTCATATCCCTGTATTCAATACCAAGCTGAAAGAATACTTGAGGTATTACCGGAGGACTGTAACTCCATCTAGTGTCTGCATTTTCAGTATGCTCTTTGTAAAGGAGTTTATTCAACAAAAACATTTGAAGACCTTAGTTAACATTTCTTGAGGGTTGTGGCATTATTATTGCTCCCTTTTTTGGCTGCTTCATTGTTTCTGGTGCAAGTTCATATTTTCCAAAATATATATTTGGAAGTGACTCTGAAAGGATATTTTTAATTCTTAAAATGTAAGTACAGTTCATTTTTTACACTCATTTATGATGGATGCTCTGTAGTTTTGAGCAGTTTGGAGCAAATTTTGGAACCCAAAACATAGAGGAAAGCTGAGCTAAGAAACTCTTGATAATTAACATCTTGCTGTCATTGGGTCCTACAATTCCAAAACTGGTTCTCTATAATGCTGAAAAGAAAGTAACCACGTACAAATTAAGTATCTTAAGCAAAGTTCACAAGCTTCTCATTAAGTCCCTCTAGTCACTGGGTGACTGATTTGATTACTCCAATCGCTGTAATTTGCTATGTTCCCACAATGATTCTGGATGGAAAGTGTTGGGTGGGATGAAACGTTTTCAGCACTGTCATTAAGCTTGAACAAGCACTACAAAAAGTATTTCAGAGAGCAGTAAAAGTAATTACCTTTTGGGCAGTGATCAGAATAATATATTTATCTGCTTTTTTTGCTTTTTTCCAGTTCCTTTAGTCACTCCTCTGCAGTACTAAGAACTCGAGTCTTCTCCTTGTTATGTTTGTAATGAACACATTACATTTTTAAAAGAAAATATTAATTTATGGAGATCAAGCCAAACTGCTACTCTTTCAGAACAGTCAGATTCAAACCCTTTCTTTGGATGCTTGCAGAGATGAACCAAATCAACCACAGAGCTCTGCACAGGGAGTACAGCAAAAACTCTACCATTTACCTTGGGAAATTATTATTATCTCTCAATGAATACATACCCCATGAAGCGTGAAATTGTTTCCAAAAAATCATTTAACTGCCTAATGGTGCAATGCTAGGTAATTAACTGTGAGTCGTGACTGACATCTGTCAATGATGACTGACAAGCTATGGAAATTTACAACTGCAAACAATTGTTCAAGGGCTCGTAAAATGTTTATCCATATTTTTGGAATAAAAACATTAACTATAGTGAGAGAAATTACTTACTTTATAGTAAAACAAGAAGAGTCCAAAGAAAAGACTGTAGAGGTCTGCAGTAAGAATGCCCAAGTTGACCGAGGTTGCACTCGTAACTTTAATCACTACTGGCATGAAGCTGTACAGCCCAAACATACACAGGGCAAATACAATGAACAGTAATGCTGAAAAACAAAATGACAATTTACTCCCAAGGCAGAGAATAATAATCTTAAAGATCACTGATACTCTTTAGATGTTTCAAAACTCTACATGTTTATCTTTCAGGATAAGGACTGCTAAAATATAAGAAAATGCAAATTTAAGAAAAAAAGCAACAAAAGTACTTCTTTTCCAAGACCACCCAGTATTGCAAAAATGACTGTATCTATGCAAGATTGTGCTTGTTCTTCCCTAGTTAACACAGCAGCTGTCTGAAGACATTTAGAATCACATTTCCTAATAACGTACAGTTCTGTATCAAAATGAGTCACAAAACCAGTTCTCCCAGTATTTCACGTAGGAAGGACAACAGAAAAATGTTCTTGCAATGTTCCAAGGCCAAACATGTTTGTGACTGAGTTGGACTTTCATAAGGAAAACGCAAAATCTGAACTCAAATTTTCATGTTCAACCCTGCACATCTTGTGTCGTTGCTGAGTACTTCAAAGTTTACAGAAAATAGATTTGTGACAATATAATAAGAATGTTGCTTAAAATCCAGAGAAAGAAAATGAAAACATCAGCGTGTCAAATCTAAATGATTATCATTTTTTCAGTGTTCTGAAATGCACATCATTTTGCTATACACATACCAATTTTCCAGTTCCATTGAATTTTCATTATATCCTTATGTTCCAGAATGGCTCTAGAATTAGAGAAAAGATATAACAAGTAAAAAAACAAATAAACAAACACACCTTCTTGTGTTCAAGTAGAGAAGCTAATGAGAAGAATATATAAGAAACATTTTGATTTGCAATCCCTTAATTTATGTTTTAAATGCTTTTGAATGGCACTAACTCCAACATCTAACAAGCCTGAAAAAAGACTCAAAAACTAAAGTGCCTGAAAGTCAAGAGCACTTTTATTTAATTCTTATGCCTTCTTCCCAGACTTTTTCATCCTTCAGAGATTTACTTTTATTTCATATACCATTTGAGGAAATCGTTAACTATAATGATGAGAAATGAAGAACATAAAATTCATTAGCTAGGCTTAAGTACATGTGGTCCATTAGGGTTATTTGTAAGAGTATGCATGGCTTCATTTTAAACCAAAGTTTAATACAGAAGACCTCTAACGATTACCTCCTAAACTTTTCCACAGAGAAAAGCCATTAAGAAATACGTTCCTGCAAGCAGTCCTCAGTGTACTGCATGCCCTCATGAAGGTCAACAAAATTGAAAATAAAGCCAAGTATCATATGTATTCAGTTGCAGGAGTTGAGCTTTAGAATTGCTGTAATAACAGCAGAACAAACAAAAAGGATATAAAATGAATGAAATTCAAATAGGAGTCCCATATAGGCCAAATGGACAGGCAACAAAGAATTAATTTAACAACAACATAATTTCATTGAAGACAAGCAATCATCTGTAGAATAGTCTTAATTAATTTTAAAATAAATATTAGATCCTTACAGCTGTAGACCGCTGATAATAGTCCCAAACAAGCCCACCATTCCTAGAAACTCGACTCTGCTCAGATTTTTCACAATGTATTCCTCACTCACATTAGATATGGCATACAAAGAAGCACCCAGAAGAACTAAGACATCTCCAATCACCACGTCACTTCCTGTACAGAAATATTAATCCACAATAAGGGCAATGCTGCAAACACTTTTTTAAAAACAACTTTCCTAAAAAGACAAGCAAATGCATCTCTAGTATCTATTTTCTTAGCAAGCAGGGGGAAAGGAAATGTCTATGTGCAAGCAGGTTGCTGCCTGGTTGCCTCTGGTATAGTCTGGAAGGAGCTGAGCACGACACTTACCAAGCCACTGCTGTGCAGTGTGGTCCAGTCCTGCTTCTGCCAACATTAGGCAGAAAAACTGGAGAAAAGTCCAGGTTAGAGATGGTCTACACTTTTCTGAATATCACCCTTGATTTTGCAGTGAGGCAAAAATGCATCTGCTCATTTGAGTGGCACCTGGATTGAGTTTTAGGTTTACAGCAGATCTAAAGTAGATACTCTAGATGGGTGGTAGCATGTGTCATGCTGTGATGTGTGTGTACTATGTGAGTGGGACTCCCTGTAATACAACTGTTATCAATAAATGCCATCACGCATCAGCCATTCTGCAAGACAACTGCTGTTGTTTAAAACCTTGAATTGATTTCAAACTTCCTTCCGTAAGCCAGCCGGCGATCACTGCAAAGATATATCTGCAATATGAAGGTAACCAACAGTAACAACATGCAAGTCACTGAGTAATGCTCAGGTGCCCTGCAGGGAAAGAGCATTTGTCTCCCTTAGGGCCAAGATATTTGTGTCACACAGAATTAAAGCTTTACCTGAATTTATCTTTCTACTTTACCTAAAGCAGAGGTCCCAGAATAATGCCAAAAAGGCTTAGCTTTACACTGCCTGATGATGGTAATGATACTTTCCTGCCCTGCTGTTTGTGCATAGAAAACTGCACATTAGAAAAGTCTGCTCATAGGCTGACAGAGTGCAAATAAGATAAAGTCTGTAGGGAAAGGAGGCATCTTTTCTCAGACCATCTCACACATGAAATGAACAAGCCTTCAAGAATAAGGCCTTTCATCAGGTCTGATAAACAGCAATGAAATTTAGCACCAGTGTTTCCCTTTTAACCCCAGTTTATAAGCAACGAAAATCTCACAGTTCCACATGAACTAGTATCTCCTCAGCCACTACCTTCCTGGAGAAGAAATTCAAATTGCAGTGTGTTTTCTTTTCTTCTTTTTTTAAAGAAAGCTACACCCATTCCCCCTGCATTTGCTTCTCTTCCGCCTTTGCAAGTTAGACCACTGTGGAAGCCACAACCCCATTTTTCCCTGCACGATACACAATTCCTTACCTTCACTGTCCTGCCTCCCTGCCAAAATGTCAGCACCCACCATTGTTCCGACACCCAGCAAGCAGACAGCAACCGCAATGAAATGGATCAGCCGGTACCTTGCACGGAGAATGAACCAGGACAGAGCCATCAGCACAGGAATCCCAAAACAATCCAGTAGCTGTGTGCAAAGAAATGATTTTGATTAGAAGGCCATTGCAAATCTGGATTTCTCTATCCTGAAAGCAAATGCTCTGGATTTTATTTTCCACCACACACAAAACAACCCTTGTGGATTCATTTCAGTGCAGGAGGCATCACACCCACATTTTACCATAAAATGCATTTCAAAAGTGAGGAGGGGCTGCTGGGGCATTGCCTCCAGGAAGAAACTCACTAATCTGGAAACTCTTGCAGTGATGGATCTAATCAATCCCTGCAGCTTCACAAATTAGTGCTAGGACATTACACTGAAGCCACATCGCTTCCTGTGACACCAGTACAAGGAGGTTGTTCACTCCCTTTTTTCCCCTCCAGGTTTTGTCTAGCTCATCTTTCACTCCTCTTCAAATCAATGATTAAAGTTTGGGGGTACATTTACACAGTGTTAAAATCCAAAAGTGCTGACGGATAGAGATGATCCAATGTTACACCAAGGCAATTAAGGCAAAAAATCTGCAGTTTTTTTCTTTTTTTCTTTTTTTTCTTCTTCTTTTTTTTTTTTTTTTTTTTTTGTCTTCAAGTGGATCCTACCAAAAAGCATTGGTAATGTGCTGAAAGGCATGTGCAAAATTGGTGAGAGGAGAACAAGAGATGAGAAAAGCAGCTTTCTTAAGTCACCTTCCCAACCTTCCAGCTTCCTAAAATTATGTACGCTTTTTCAGTTCATTACTCTGCTAAAGCTGACTCTCAGTCAGAAGCAGGTAATTCTGTGATTTGTCCAGGTCACAACAGCAAATGCACACAAAAGCAGGAGTACAGAAGCATTTTGGATGTGTTTGCAGACATTGCCCTGAGCAGATTTTAAGTTCAAGGATGTCTGCACTCCATGGCAAGCAGTGACACTGGCTTCTGTTTCCTTTCTTCATTACTACCTCCCTGTGTGTTCCTAAAATCTTATGCACCTTTGCCTCACTCATGCTATCCTTATTTCTCCCTTGTCGCAGTGGAAAAAAATAAACAAGAGTTAGCTGTATATTTAATGCAAAAAAATAAGTAGCAGCTTTAAATGGACATAATGTTCCAGAATAACCAAATAATATCAAGAACATTCAGCTAATCATAATTGGTTCAATATTTAATTAACAAAATAGACATTGTTTTCTAATTTGACTGTAGAAAAATGAAGTGGATTTTCTGACCTGCCTCAGTTGGGTGCTGTACATTAGAGACCTGTTTACAGCAGAACATGTAGTTAGCCTTCCAAAGTCTGCTCACAAATCAGTCATAAACCCTTAAAACCTGGCCTCCTAAAATCAATGCAAAGGATGGGGTCCACATCACTAAGGCCATGGCAGAGGCATTACAAACAAAGGCAAGAGCCAGCAGTCCTTCGATGGTCAGCTTTTCCCAGCTTCTACCTACCACCATACTCTTGTGCTCATTAGTTCAGCCACTGTCCATAAGGATTTTAACAAAACAGACTCAATAAAGCCTTGCTAGCTTGAGCTTTCATAGCTATAGCACAGCATTAAAGAGGTTGTTACAGATTAAACCCTGATGGTGCTCTCTAATCCTTCCACCTATTTGTCTTTGTTCTTTGGACTGTTTCCAGCTTGTCCAGCTTGAGAGGTCTGCATAAATGAACAGGCACTTGCCCAGGCTGTATTATCAGACCTTAGAGCCACACAAGCTGTAATATATCATATCACATATTTTCGGGTAACTTCGCTCTGTTGAAAAAGTAATATTCTGTGAGCTTCTGCACTTTTCTCTATCTCCCCTTTTGTCTGGGCTGGAAACACAAAACAAAGAAACAAACAAACTCATCAGCAACAACAAAAAGCCCTACGATTTTCTGGTACTTCCTCCTAATTTGACTTTTTTGACAAGTATCAAGAAGAGTCATTCATTTGTTTCACCAACAAGTATGGTTCAGCTCTCATAAATCAAGATTTTCCACTTCTGTTCTGAATCAATTCTGAACACAGAAATGTATTTGAAAGCACAGAGTCTTAAACAAAGATTTCTCTGAAACAGAAATTTCTCTGTGACAAAATACTACAAAAATACTAATTAAAAAAATGTTTACACACACATCTCCCCAAGAGTAGACAGCTCCTCTGTTAATAAGTAAGCTTTTGCTTCCCTGTTTATTGAGATATTACCATGCAGCTTTCTAACTTCCAAGCAGTTTTTCAACTCAAACAGAGAATGGAATCAAAACCTCTGGGAAAAAAAAAAAAAAATTGATTTAAGGAAGAAGTAAATAATCAGCCATGACCTCTTTTGGTAAAATCTGATAGAAAATTGCTGCATCCAGACCAATAACATGTTGTAGAGCTACAGTATCTTGGTTAGTGGACTTGCAGTCACCACATACAGTCACCAAATGATGAAGAACACACACTGGCAATCTGTTTCAGGGGGCAATTACACTCAGAAAAAAACATCTGATTTCCATGTACTGGATCTCGCCTTTTTTTCATCTACCACATTACAAAGCTTTTTGGTAGAAAATGCTCTCTTCTGCACAGGATCAAGATTACAGAGGTGCAAAGCAGAAGCACCATCACAATGAATTGTGTCAATGGAACTGTTTAAAAGAATGAAGTTTATTTATTCAGACTTTATGACATTTATGGCAGTACTGTGGTACTGACTACTACTGTCAGTAGAGCCTCAGCAAACTCACCTTACTCAATTCCAGCCTGTGTTTTTACACAGGGGGAAAAAAAAACAAACAAATAACACGTTGATTTGATTTATGAGTGTTTTGACCCAAGCCAGGCTTCGGCCACACTGGACATAGGAAGGTTTTAAGGGTAGAGTGAGTAAATCATTAAAAGGTGTTTTAAAACATGGTTAATCAATGATCACGTACTGCAGGAGGTCATTGGTTTGTTATAACTGCTGGCTCCAGGCAGCTCTGAAGGCACTAAAGCTAAACAGCTCATCCTGCACACTCTCCCCCATGGTTCCCAACAGGTAGGTTCTTGCTGAACGCCAAGCACCCAAACTGGATCTTCTCCTGTAGAGGTTCATACTCTTCCACAAACTGATATTCTACCTATCAAATTTCTCCACCTGAATTATCAACAGAGAAAATGGTAGTTGTGCCTAATAATTTTGGCAACACAGCTGCACCACTTCTAATTTTGCTATGAAATACATGGTCAGACAGCAATACATCCACATCCTCCCTCCAGCCTGGAGCACACCAGCACTGAGGAAGTCTCAGCCACAGCCCAGCAGGAGTTCTAGCTGTGCACTGAAGTCTTTTTCTGTATTTACAGAGAAAGGAAGGTTGCCATCCTGATATTATCTCTAAAAATTTCCCCAACCCCTCCCTGCAATGCTAGCATTTCATAACTAAAGGAAAACCAAGTGGGTTTGGTTTTTTTCCTGTGTTTGTGTGAAAACACATGGAAGTCCCTTGCTGAGAGGAAACCTACATTTAAACAAAAAGATAAAGCTAAGGGGAAGCTCCAGCCAGCCAGCATTTTTATAGTAATTAAACTGTATCCAGGAAGGTCTTGAATACTACTTTGCTGTTACACACCCTGAGCTTCCACTTACAGCCACTACTGAAGCCAGAGGCTCTGAACCACAGATTCTGATGTAACTGCAGAAGTGCTGGCTGCTGACAGCAAATGCCTTGCATGAGAGCAAACTGCAGGCTTTTTTGTCTTGAATCCCATTTCAACCCGGTGACTTCAGAAAATGTGCAAGAAACCTGACTGCAGCTGGTAGTTACAGCAAACTTACAATCATTGAACTGGCACTTGAAGTACCACTCTGGAGGTTCTCACATGCACATCTAGTAAATGTTTCAATCTGGCAATTGAACTCTATGACCCACTGTACCTATTCTTTCTTACTGTCTATGAAAGATATCGTGGGAACAGCTTTACCACTTCTGAGAAGGATCAAAGTCCTGGCTTTTTCAGCTGTAAAGTGTATGATCAAACAGCATCTCAATGATCAGCTTAGCTTGATCTTGAGCCTGAAACATGCCATTCTTAAGTCTGTAATTTCTGAGGCATTATTTGTAAGTAAATTAAAGACTTAATGAGCCATAATACATAATTATGAAGTGGCAGTGCGACAAGAATAACTCCTAAGGCACATTACTGTTCCTTCAGCAGTACAAGAAAAAACTACCACAGCTCTCTAAAGGGAGCCTACACCACAGGTGTTTATTGCTTTATAGGTATTTCTTTTAAATATTAACTTTTGTTACTTTGACTCAAGAACAGTGATACCTACACATTCCTTTTCAACTAACAGCTAATTTTGTATGATACACTATGCCTTTATTTAGGTAAATGGGGCCAGGACCTAAGCCACAGGTCCACCATTGTTAAAAGCAGGCACAGGCTGCCTCCTTCCATTCTTGCTTCTGTACTGTTCCCTCCCTTGTCCTGGCAGACATAGTTCATGTCTGTGGAGCGTGGCAAAAACTGCCACCACAGTCCTGCTGCTATTTTAGAACAGATGTGTCCCAGTGCAGCAATGAAGTACCGAGCACTGGCACTGCTGAGGACATGACTGTTGACTGATATTTTGGCATACTGACCTCCCTCCCATCTCACAGAGAGTGTTCTGAATTGCCACAGCCAAAAGCCGTAGTGCTGGCCCTTCACTGCATGCTGACTTCCAATATGTCCTCACATGTGGGGTTACATCTTGCAAAGCTTCCCACTGCTTCCAGGCTGATCTACTTCATTCCCATCATACAGAGCTCAAGCTGAGCCAGTGTTATCTGATCCAAAATCTTTACACAGTGTCATGAAAAAAAAAAACCCTGAGTGGCTGTCAGCAAACTCTTAGAAGTGCTTTCTATCAAAATAATTAGAGTTCAACTCAAGAGTTGGCAATGGGTAGTATCAGCCAATTTTCTCTGCTTCCTGGAAATGTTACTCATGATGCAAGATGCCCTTCTCTGTACTGCAGAGAAAATAGATACTGAAAGGCTTTTTCAGGTTTAAATAGCTTCCATGTCTGTCCTATGAATCTCGTTTCAGAAATGAGTCCAAACCGCAATCAAAGCAGCAGTTCAAAATAGAGATAGCAGTCCTTACCTGTACGCTCGTGAGAGTCGTGTATTGGTAGGCTTTTACAATCATGTAATTGGCCTCAACATCAGCCAGTCCCAAAAGAATATACTTCCACCACCTCTGCTTCAGAATTTGAAGAAGACTGTCACCGCCTGTTTAGAAAAGAGCAGCAGTCAATGTGTTTCTTTCAAATCAAATATTGCACAGGTATCTTTCTTTTAAGAAGTATAAGTAATACAGTGATGCTGAATTTGGGTTGCCTCTGCTTAAGCAAAGTATAACAAAAGTAAAATATAGCCTGGGAGAAGACCATACAAATGGTGAAGACACTGTTTCAAAGATATATATACATATATATACAAATTAGAAATATTTAAAGAGTAAATTAATGCAGTATAGCAACAATATTAAACAGGCTCTTGCTAAGAATTTTTTTTACAATGCCGATTTTCCCCTAATATGACACAGGACTTGAAATAAAAAAGAACAATAAAAACAAATATGAAGTGAAAGCAAGTTACATGCACATTTAACAATGCAATTCACTCCCATGTGTTATTGCAAGGCAGTAATTTCAGCAGGATCTTTACAAAAACTAGGCCAAGTATTGAGTAAGTTCTGTAGTTTCAAACTGTAGGGGAAAAAAATAATAAAAAAAAAGGAAGCAGAATCTTTCATCCCATATTTTACATACCAGTCCTAAACGCCAGCATTGTTGTATAAACTAGAAGAAGCAAAGAATAGTTGATAAAACTTTGAAACATTGGAGTATTCACTTGGTACTGTTCTGCCAGGTACTGGCTTGTAACAGCAGTCCCACAGATAAACAAGGACAGCATCTGGCCCAGAAGAATTGTTTTCAAAATATGCCTGTAAATATGAAAGACAACAAAGTAAGCTTAGAATTAAACATTTCAATTCATTAATTATGTTACAGGGAAAAAGCCATTTTATAGATTGATATTTCTTTTTTTTTTTTTTTAAACTGCCTATTGATGTTCTTCCATTTCACCAGCAAGCAGCACTGTGTCTATACTGAAGGTCTCAACCACACAACTACCAACAAAAATTGGTAAGGCTGGTCCAAATCAGTTAATAAAGACTGCAATACACCTGCAAGCATCTCCACACAACTCAGCTGGGCAGGTTCAGCCCAATGATCTATTCTCATCACATTTTGAGATGCACATCCTGAGTTATACCTCCTGTCCTCCACTGCCTCGTCTCAACTTTGGTCATCAGGAATCTGCAGTGTGAAGAGTGGCACAACAGTTATCTCAGAAGAGACTTGAGCCTTCGCAAGTGAGTTGCGTCCCTAAGATGAGTAGTGCTATGGAAATACAGAAACATCCATACTTACTGTGGATTTTTTCTGCTACAATTTGTTACATTCTGGTGCAGCTGATGATGGAGTTAAGCACATTTGTGCCAACAATCATGCTAGCTTCTAAAGTGCAATTCACAGCCAGGGGAAAAGAAAAGCTCATGCTCTTTCATTAGCAATTCCTTACATAGTATGAAGTGACTAACCTAGGTGTCCCTACACGGAGAGCCACGCAAAGCTTGCTGTATATCCTTTTCCTGCCACTGAAGCTATGCAGAGTCCTACGACCTTACTGCCTGCACACTCACAAGTAAAATGTACAGTGAGATCACCTCAGTGATGCACTGCCTGTGTGGTTCTGTCCACCTCTAATTAGTTTGCCCTGAAGACTACCAATGACAATTTATCTGGCTGCACAACACAGCAAATTTGCTGCTACGGAGTAATTGAGCAAGGAAAGAGCATCTCATTAGGATTCTACATCTACCCTGTGCCCATAGCCCTCCACTGACAACATAGGACAAGTCATTCCAGACACAGTACCAGAAAGTAATACCACTTGGTTTTTTTTCCAACCCACATCACTTGAATGTAGTAATTACCAGCTAATCCAGCTATGATGTGCAATCCAGCTACAGTGTGATCCAGCTACAATGTGCAATCCAGCTGCCAATGTCATCCGCAAGAAGGGTGTGTTCTGGGGAGTCAAAGCCAACTCAAACCATGCCTCCCTTTGGACGTAACACGACTTCTTTGCACTGATTGAAATTCAGCTGCATGAAATTCATTTTCAGTTCAGCCTGATCTCAAAGTTCACCTGACTTTAAAAATGCTGCTGAACACATTTTTTTTCAAACCCACTTAGATGAGACAGCAAATCTCTGTGAAGTCCAGTGGTACTTTACTTCCAAGACAGAGAAGTACCACATTTTCCTAAACTTGCCTTGAGCACCCCAGTAATGGTGCACATTCACACTGTAAGTTTATCTTGTGACAGCTTTGTAAGACTCTGTCAAGTGTGAATGCCTCATTCTGGTGCGAGAAAAAGCAGTCTCATCTATAGCACTTTCAGTGCTGAAGTAAGGAGAGACCATGTTTCCCATGTTTCAGCTAGAATTTTTTCATGACTATTCTGTAGCACAGAATTAACTGTACACACTGCTGTAAAGCACACCTACATAAGGAGTGACTGCTGACAAAAAGAAATAAAAAGCAAAAAAAAAAATCTGTGAAGCTACCCTGCTTCTGTAATACTGGATTACTTTTTATTCTGGCAAAGATCTGACTGTATCACTTGGTGAACATATGAGCAAAGATTTGGCACACATCCTGGCCATTCCTTCTGACTGATGCAGAAATGTCTTTTCATGTTCACCTGAAGAACTCAGGCCATCCGGCACCAGTAAGAACATAACACAGGCCAGCTAAATTTTCAAAGATGAGATTTTCCTCCTCCCTCCAGGAGGCTGAACACTGCTCCCAGCTCTCCTGTTGCTACCCTGTAGGCAATGAGAAGAGAAGCCTCACTACAATATGGAGGAGGAATAACATGGTGAACAAGAGCAAATGGGAAAGATGGTTCCAGCAGCACAGGCAGGACCACCCTGCAGGCCTGGGCCTGTTCAACACGGGCCTCAGTGAGTCAAGATGGTCAACACTCTCACAGGCTCTGCAAGAGGCAGCCCCCGCATCTCCCAGACATCTGCACTTCTCTAGAGCAGAGTTCTCCATACGCAGCATTTTGGCACACTGGATAATAGTCACGCTCCGGCAAGAAGAAAATCTGCTGCCACTCAAATCTACTAATGATTGATCAGCTTCAACCACCAGTTACCGAAACCAGCCTGGTTCTCAGTAAGGCTGACCCTCAGCTATCCTAACAACTAAGTTTCTCCAGCTCAAAGCACTCAGGGAATCATGTTCTCCCATTGTTACAGTGGGAAGAGCAGCAGGCCCAGAACCTGCAGAGCTGCTCACTTGGTGGCTGCCACATCAGCAATGATTGCCACGTGGTTAATGTATGTCAAGGCACTCCTACCGCACTCCCTTCTACAGCACCGAAGGCGAATGCAAGGCAGGGTCACTCTTGCTGCCTCACTCTTTATTTTTCTCCTACTCTCAGATTTTCATGCCAAAGCGAGTTTCTTCAAACCAAGAAACCAAGAGCACATTCCCAGTGCTCAAGGCAGCAGTTCAACACGGTAAGGCTACCCACATGGAACGTGTGCTCAAGTGCTTTCCTTGTGTTGTATGAGTTCAGTGCCCACCAAATTTACACAGCAAATTAATAAAACATCCTTACACAAAGTACGTTGTCCTCTGCCAAATTTCAGAATAAAATTTAAATCCTATTGGTTACATTTTGCAAGACAACTTCTTATCAGAAAAATGCATGCAAGACATCTGTTTCCATTCACTTCATGATATAGCTATTGATTAATGTGATTCTTATTAATAATTTATCAAGTTTTTTTTTTGTTTGGGTTTTTTTTTTGTTTTTGTTTTTTGTTTTTTTGAAATATTATTAATAATTAACTCTTCCATGCTAGAAATTGGTCTTTCTTTTTTAATGCATTGGTAAGGACTAAATCACTCTGGTCTCTGATGACACAAAGTGGTCTGAGACAGCCTTTTAGTTATAGTTTGTTTTTTGTTGGTGGTGTGGGGTATTTTTGTTGTTGCCAGAATTATTGGTTTTGTGTTCTCTTGCTGGGTAGTAGTTTTTGTTTTGCTGGGTTCTTTTGTTGTTTTGGCTTTTTTTAAACTGCTTGGCAAGTGGCTATTCAGTTATCACTTCACCTCTCCCTTTAGAATCAAGGCTGATTCAGGTTGGAAATAACAGTCTAAGATCACCAAACCAAACTGATACACTGTCAGGCCATCATACATCCTATCTGACTACTCCTGTAAGGGCTGAGAGACATTTTTGGAACAAGTGAAAACTTGGCACAGTGTGTTCCATGGCCACTGCTGCTCCAGCCCAGTTGGCATACAGCTTTCAGCATCATGAGAACACCAGGCCGGTGGCTCTGTGATTCCAGGTGAAACAGAAGAAAAACATATCAAAGCATTAAAACATATTCAGTTCATAGATGAGAAAGTTCAAGAAACTCTAATAGGCCCACTGCTAACAGTTTTATTGGTTATTATTTTAATAAAATCTGTAATTTTAATGTGTTTTTTTTTCCCCACAAAAAAAATACCACTCTTCAGAAATTACAAATTTTATTCATGTCACCAGTTAAACACCAACAGGTAAAGCCTGGCAACACAGCTCATACAGAGCATTTACTCACATTTCAGCTTCAGCTACTGAACGCTTCCTGAACGAGAGAAACAGAAAGAAGGGAGACCACTCTGTTTGAACAACCTCGCATTGTTATGTGAATTGGTACAGGAAACACAAGTGCAAGATGAAGCCTATTTCATTATGATGAGCTGAGGAGAAAAAAGTTTTTCCAGCGTCAACCTTTTCAGTGTTTCAATGTTCTGCTTTGAAGCTGAGGTCAATTAATTTGTAAAAGGCAAGGAACTGGAGGGGGAAAACAACAACAAAGTCCATTTAGTCTACTATATGTTAAACCTTTGTATGAGTCTGGCCTCTAAATCTCAAGTGGCTGAGCCTCCAACCACCTGGAAAAAAAAATTAAAACTCAATTCAGTAGCACAGAGAAGCCTTTGGAGAAGATGGTCAGAGCTCTATTTTCTTTGAAGCAGCATCCAGACTCAAACAATATAGCCTTCTGGCAACATCTGGCAACACCAGTACCTGTGAGATCACTGAGCAGTTCCTGCTAGTTCCATCTTGTATTTTGGAGCACTCCTGAAATGCAGGAGGAACAGAAAACTTGTAACCAGAAAAAGAGAGACAGATTTCACCCTTCGGAATAGGTCTGTACTCGACCAGCACAGATCCCCAGACATCCCGCCCATCACACTCTGGATTCTAAGCACGATGCGGGCAGAAGCCAGCACTTCCTTGTTAGCTGGGAATGCCAGGTGCAGTGCTTACCTGACTACGTCTGGAGCCCACAAAAAAGCCTTTCAAATTTACACTTATTTATTTTCTCCCTCAGAAGCAAACTGAATTCTTAAGTGACTGGCAGCTCCCGAGGGCTGGGGGCGGGAGAAGACCATCTGCACTCACTAAGGCAGTGCTGACTAGTGCAGGGACACGTGCCATGCCTGCACCGCTTGCTTTCCTCCAGTTTTTCCGTGCTTTACCAGTGCTGCCGTGCTAAGTGATATACATCAGTGGGACTCAGCCCCGAGCTGATGCCAGAGACGAGAGGAAGGGGAACTCTGTCCTAGACTCCACACTTACTCTCAGCTACTTGATTCCGTTACCTTCTTCCCTCCTGTTTCCCTTTCTTTCTTTGCCACGAAGTCGACAGAGACGAAAACAGAAAAATTAATAATACTAAGCCAGAATTACTAAGATTAAAAAATAAATAGATAAATCGCGGCGCATCAGCGGATCCGTGAGATGACACCCTACACAGTCCCGCCAACCCGGCACACCCCTGGCTCGCTGGGCGCCTGCCGTAGCTCCGCACACGCGACTGCCGGGACCGCTCCGTTCCCGTTCCTCCCCGCCCAGAGCTCCCAGCCCATCGCAGCCCGGCCGCGCTACCGAGCCCGTTCCCCCGGATGCGAGTCCGGCTCCACGTGGAAGCAGCGGGCCGCGCACTCACCAGGTGCACAGCTTGTCGCCCAGCAGCGCCAGCAGCCGGCGCGGAGCGGCAGCGGCGGTTCCGGGCGGCGGCGCCTCGGCCTGAGCGGCGGCCCGAGCGGCATCCTCGGCGGCCCCGGCCGCCTCCATCGTGCGGCGCTGCCTCAACCCTGCGCCCGCCGCGCGGGAACGGAGCAAGCACCGGCCGAGGGCGGAGGAAGGGAGGAGCCGCCGCCTCGCGCCCAGCGGAGCTTTGTGCCCGCCGAGGGGCCGCCCCCGGGAGGGGCATGGCGCGGCCCGGGAGCTCGCGGTGCCTCGCTGCCGTAGCGAGCCTCGGCCCCGCCGCGGCGGGAGGCCCGGCCCGGGCTGCCGTGGGGCGGGCCGAGTCCCGTCCTTCCTCAGTCCCAGCAGTTCTGATGGCACCCTGCCTGCATCACAGGTGATGGACTCAAACCCGAGGTTCCTAATAAAAACGTGTGAAAAAGAAGTCCTGCTGTGGCTCTCACAAGAAATCAGTCTGTCAGGATTAGCTGCGGTGCTGTGATAGTTATGAGTCAGGTAACGCTGGTCACGATTTTCCATAATTTAGAATACAAATAAGATTGCAGGGCCGAAGCAGAAGAAGAAGCAGACATTGTGTATGTTGTCACAACTGCTCTCCACAACTGCGGTGCTCTGCTCTTTGCCTCTCATGAGGTTTTTCACACATGGGCGATCTGCTGATTCTCCAGAGGTGGGAAATGAGTCTCTGGTGCCTTTTGCCTCCAGCCAGGCTCTTGGAATGGCTCAGCACGGGTGGGCTGTGTCTCGCAGGTACATTTGTTAGACTTTGGGACTAAGTTCAATTCACAGTGTGATAAACTTCGCTATCTGAGGAAGGTTTTATGGCCTGTGGATAAGCACAGCCATGAATGCAGAAATATTTGAGATATCTAAACGTGGCTTTGCATTCAGGCAGTCCTGCTTCAGGCTCCTGCTTTTACCACGATTCTGTGTTCACCTCAGATGTGACCACGTCTGCACGTTCCGGGATGTTATCCATACGGCTGCCTTGAGCAATGTGCCAGCCATGCTGGTGGCTCCAGGGACACCTTGCATGCAGCCCAGGAGCTGGCAGTACAGCTCCCTCCTGCTGCCTCACCGATGGAGACTACTTCTGTTTAGAGAAGGCATAAAAGTATTAGCACGGCCATACAAATGAAGCACAGCCGTATCTGCTATCTTCATCTGCTCAGTGTCTGCAGTCAACCTACTCTCTTCCTCTATGCTATTTTTGTAATTTATGTAATGGTCACAGGTAAAAACAAATAATTTTTAAGTTGACAGCATCTGCTCTAAGTAAAGTGAAATGCTATACTGCACACACAGACAGCTGTATATTACTGCTTTCTGCTTTTACTTTATCTACAAAAGGAAACACAAAATATCATGGGTGAACTTAATCTGAAACTGCTGAAGTGATTCCAAATAGAATTTCAAGCAAGCAGAATTGTGAGGATTTTTTATTTGGAAGTATTTATACCACTAGAGGTCCTCCGTAGTCAGATTATGATTTCTGCATTTTTTACTATAGATCTTTAAGAGTGCTAAATACAAAGATTACTGTCTACAAAGAGGTTTATTTTCTGCACTATAATATAATCTTAGAGTAGTAGTGATTTTCCATGCTGAAGCTTTTTATGGTAAAATGTTGAAGCATTTAAAGACAGGGAGCTGTTGGAGAGCATCCAGAGGAGAGACACAAAGATGATCAGGGGTCTGCAGCACCTCCCTTATGAAGACAGGCTGAGGGAGCTGGGCTTGTTCAGCCTGGAAAAGAGAAGGCTGTAGGGTGACCTCATTGCAGCCTTTCAGTGCCTAAAGGGAGCCTACAAACAGGAGGGGAATCAACTCTTTGCAAGGGTTGATAACTGCAGGACAAGGGGAAATGGTTTTAAATTGAGGGAGGGGAGATTTAGGTTGGATGTCAGGGGGAAATTCTTTACAGACAGAGTGGTGAGGTGTTGAAGCAGGCTGCCCAAAGAGGCTGTGGATGCCCCATCCCTGGAGGTGTTCAAGGCCAGGTCGGATGGGGCCCTGGGCAACCTGGTCTAATATTGAATGTGGAGGTTGGTGGCCCTGCATGTGGCATGATCCTTGAGGTTCCTTCCAACCCTGGCCATTCTGTGATTCTGTGATTTTTCAAACAGAATTTTTAATAGAGATTTTTTATTTATTTTGAAATAAAATGTCATTTTATTTTTTAGTTTAACAATTGTACATGTAACATTTCTAATTTTTCATTAATTTACACTATTTCTTCACCATAACTTATTTTCTCTTAGAAAAAATAAAGACTAACAACCCAAATCAGGATATATATTTCAAACAATAGAACAAAGATTTTGTCTGCTGCTTCATGATTTTCCAAGTTAAAAGCCAGCTAAAAAATGTTTGAAAGCTGTTTGGAAGAACTGTGCAACCTTGGGAACTGGAGTAGTAGGACCGAGATTAAATTCATCTCTACAAAACATGATACCACTTATCTGGAAAGAAGTAACAAATACTTGTAGCATATGCTCATTATTTGGAAACATTTAGGAACTAAGACAAAGAAGTACTTGCTGTTCTCAGAATGGCCCTGAGCTAGAAACGTCTAGCAGCAGCACAAAGGGCACACAATGGCAATGGGCACAAAGTGGCACCCAGGTGTCTCTCTATGAACACCAGGAGCACTGCTGTGCTGCATGGTTGACAGAGCATTGGCACAGGCTGCCCAGAGGCTGTGGAGTTTCCTTGGAGATCTTCCAAAGCCGCCTGGATGTGACCCTGGGCACCCTGCTCTGGGTGTCTCTGCTGGAGTAGGGGCTGGGACAGGTGACCTCCAGAGGTCCATTCCAACCTCAGCCATCCTGTGATGCTGAAATTCTGTGATCAGCTGGAATCAAGGTAGAGGTATCACCTATCACCAGTCCTGGAAAGACTTCTTCTGAAACACGGCATACATGTTAGTTAATCGTGTTCAAGACAAATGTAAAAAAATGAAAAAAGATCAGCAGGAGACCATGGGACTATGGCTTGTTTTACTAGTAAATAATGCTGATGTGGACAAAGCTGCTGTTAAAAAATGCACTGAGAACAAACTCTGGAAAATGAAATAAACTTTTTAAAATAAATTAGATTGGTAGTAAAGAAAAAGCATGTATATTTTAAAGTTTACTAATTTTAGGCTGAAAATGAGAAGACAGTCCCTCATTTATATTTGCAGCACAGCTGCCTTTACTTGGACAATCAAACCCTGAAACAGATGTTCTATAGGAGCAGAAGTAACAAGAAAATAATAACCCAGAAGCCAACCATTCACCTCTGAGGACATCAATGTTTTGGGGCTGGCCTGTTCATATGAGGTGTGACCCAGGAAAATAAATTAGGTTTTTGTGGCAGACATAATGTCTTAGAGGCCTGAGTAAACTAACATGAACATTAATTTCAGTCATAGTCAGCAAGATCTCAAAGGTCACTTGGCTTCACATTCAAACACAACTGCCTCCAGTGTTCAGTCCTCCAGCCCTGGCACTGTCATAAATGATATTAGAAGAACCAAGGGGCAGATGGAGATTACAGCCTCACTGGGAAGGCAGACATAACAATACCCAAGGATCATCAACATTTGCATCTTCTTAGAACATTTTGATAGCATGACTTTGTTCCAAACACTCTGTCCCAGAAATGAAGAAAACTCTTCTTCAGTCCTCTGGCAGATTTCTTTGACTTTTTAGAAGTACATTCTTCTGATGTCTTCATAGAATAACATTTAACACTTCCATCTGTGCAATTGCAGCCTATAATAAGACCTCTCCAATATACAGCCTCTCTTCTTTGGACTAAACAAACTCCTGACCCAACTTATAAGTACCCTCACAGTAACACAGATGGCAGCTCCACCACCTCGCCTTGCTAGCCTGTCTTTCCTGAAAAGGGCATAGCCATCTGTGACAGCGTTGCAGTCATACGTGCTGTACCACCATGTCTCCGTGTTTGCAATGGAATTGTGGCCCTGTGATCACACACAGATCTCTAGTTCTTCCTGTTTATTTCCCATGCTGTATGCATTAATATACAGGCACTTTAGGGAAGAAAAGGGTGTAGGTATCCCTATAGGAATACAAGAAGATTTCACATAGGCGTACTCATTTTTAAGGTGTCTGGCCTTCTGATTTTGTCACTGGAAGCAGCTAAAGAACATTTATTACTCTTACAGTTGTTGTGGCTTATTCTCCAGTTAATTGCAATGTCATGAGAATTGCCATTATGGACCCCACTCCCCGATTCTTTCAGTTTAAAGCACACCTCACTAGCTTAACCAGCCTGTTCCCAAAAATTGGGGACCTTCTAGACAGGTGAATTCCATCCCTCCCTAACAGATTATAATGTTCACAGAAGATTCCATTATAAAACCCCGAACCCTCACAGCAGTACCAGCCTCATAGCCAGGAGTTGACACGTATTATGCATATTTTCCCGGCTTCCCTCTTTCCTCCATCTGGTAAAATGGAAGAGAAGATAAGCTGGGCTCTAATGTTTTTCACTTGTGCTCCCAGAGCTTTCTAGTTTTCTTTGATTCTTCTCACATTCCACCGTCCAGCATCACTTGTACCCACATGAAGAGCTACAGGAATAAGTAGTCTGTGATCTTGATACAGTGTATCAACCTTCCAGTAACCTCCCGGATCCTGGCTCTCAAGAAGCAGCAGAACTCTCAGGAATACCTATAGCTGCAAGAGCTTTGTACCTTTTTCTGCTAGTGGAGCTGGATTGTAGGGACTGAAATGGACCCTGGATCAAAGGTTCCTCTCTCTCAGTAATGTCCCCCGCTGGAACATGATTGTTAAACACATCTGATTTAGTGCAGGTATTTACCTTATCAGTAGTAGAAGGCCTGTTCTCTTATAATTGGACTTTAGGTTCGATATTTTTATTTTGAAAATTTTCAGAAGTCCTGAAGTCTTTCTTGAAGTCCACTTTCTTGAAGTTCACTTAAAGACTTTAAGTGAAGAGAGAGCATAAAGTGTTTCATGAAAGTAGAACAAAAGTTAAAGAGATTAGGTGTCAACCAGACTTGTTGAACCACATTCCACTCTTTGTTTTAATTTTGGCAAGACATTCTACTAATGAGTAAATGATGTGGGCTGCACTTTTAACATAACATTAATTTAGCTGAACTTTCACCACTTGGAAGATATTGGAAGACATTTTGTATCCACAATGTAACATATCATTAATATTTTGAATAATAGGTAGAAGAACACAAAATGAGCAGGTTGAGTTGTTCTTTTTTGTTTTGTTTTGTTTTGTTTTTCTTTTGGTCAATATGAGTCTCAGAAAATATGACTCTTCCAGACATTCAAGCAAAACTTAGCTGCCATGTTACCAAAATGTTAAGTACTTTATGTGCTGGAGTGCTTTCCTATATGCTTCTATTAAGATATGTAATCAGGTTATTTTAGGCATTCCTTTTCCTATTCCTAGAACTGAAATTGATCACACAATTCTCTTTATCTCACAGTCTTCATATAAACACATGAGTAAAATCAATATTATACTGAAAAACAAATTAATGAAGAACGAATTATTCTTGGAGATTCGTTAGGAGGAGAGGTTTTACAAAATAAACTATGTTCCTGTCCAAAAGCTCATCTGTTTCATGGTGAAGTACGCTCCCTGGTTCAGAATTTTATCTGATTTAAAACACTGTAATATAGAAGCGCTCTATGGAATTCAGTAGTCTTATCCAAAGGTACTCAACTTCCAACATTGACTAGAGCTTTCTTCATTTCTTTCTCAAAACTTTTCCTTATGCTCCTGGCCATCAGTCATGAACACTACAAGTTAGGTGTCCAAGACTGAACGTCCATGTAGCAGCCTGCTGTGATTATTGCTTTGTCATTCTGTTTGAGTATGCAATATACCATACAAGATAAATACTTTCTATTGCATCTGTGAGAGAAGAAAAAGAATGTCTAGACTGATTTACAGGAATTCTACTACAAAATGACTGTTTCATGAAAGTTGTCATTTTTTGTGTCTGTCCAGTTCATTATGTTCAGTTTTGTTGTGTTTGTTTGCTTGTTTGTTTGATCTTTATGATGCCTCTTCAGCTTAAAAATTTTTCAGGCAGACTATACCCAGCCACCTGATCCATCAGCATCCCTTAGTCCTCCATTACCCACTGATACCACTAAATCCTTTGCTACAAAATCTGTGCCAGATCTTGAAGATGAAGAATGGCTCTCAGATTTATCATTTTTGGTGGATTTGGCCACTCATTTAAATGAGTTAAACATGAGTCTTAAAGGGGAAAATCAACTTGTGCTGTTTCAAACCATAATAGTGTTCAATGTGAAACTTATGGCAAGCTCCGGTTATGGCAAATCATTTTATTTATTTTGGCTAAACACAGTCCTGTGAATAAATAAATATGCAGCCCTACTTTCCATTCTGATAATGGAATCTGAGAATAGGTTTCAAGATTGCCAGAAAACCACTAATTTTTTTGTATATTTGTGTCTCCGTTTTCAGTTGACAGAAATATATTACCTGTGAATTTTCTGATTGAATGTACAGATATTCAACTCAAAGAAAAATCTGATCCTATCTCTTTACCGGACTCTTAAGAGCCTTGTCTTACCAGGGAAAAATACCTCTTGCTTCACAACCCCACTTTATTCATGTCACTGCATTTCCTCTTTCAAGAACGAAGCACTGGAAGACTAAGCTTTCATCAGAAATCTCTGATGAGCACCATGAGAGCCCACTGAGAACTGCAGTTTTGTCCTTCGAGCCGAACTGAATGTTAGTTTCACACACACAAGGCCAAATGTCCCACTAGTTTTATGGTTTCTTTTTTTTTTTTTTTTTTTTGTCCCTTATTCTTCAGTTTTAATTTTAAAAAATTAAAAGTTTTGTTACTTATATACATGAAGTATATTATATATATTTATATGCAGTCTATGACAATTCCTCTTCACTCAATGCAGCACAGGAAAGCCAAAAGGTTGGACACCTATGGGCTAAACAGAACATGCTTGAAGGTAACGTGTAGACTTTGGCAGGCATGAAATGGGCTTCTTCTACCACTGTGTGTGAAACTGTTTATTTTTAAAAACTCTTGTTTGAACTTCAGGACGGATTTTCAGCATCGCCTCCAACTCTTCCCCTACGCAGGAGGCTCAGCGCTCCGCTCGTGGCAGCAGCGGCGCCCCCTGGCGCTCAGATGAACTTTACCACATCGCTCAGCGACGGGGGAGGGGCGAAGAGCGGGAGCGCGCCAAAGCGGCCCGCCTTTTCCGCGGCCCGCCTTCAGCCCGCGCTCAGGAGGGAGGCTGGCGCATGCGCATGTGATAGTGACAGTGGACGTGTGAAAAACAGCAAACGCTGCTCTGTTAAAAGGCTCCATCTGTTATTCTGGTGTCAGTATAAAATATTCAAGTGTAGCTAATGCTAAATGTTAATCACTTAATTAGTAACGATTGCTTTTTAAAGAGTAAAGAGCCATTTCGTCAGCTTGCATCACACTCACTCAGCATGCCAGGCTGTGGCGTGTGTGCTGAGGAAGGAAAAGCAATTTCGCTGGTTGTGGCTGAAGAGCAGGCCACGACCCTCTCCTACATAGCTCACCCTTGTTTCTGCCCTGTTTCCAGAACTTCCTGTTGCATCAGTTTCTCTCCGTCTGGACAACTCAGCATCTTTCTAATTAGAAGTCGTGTTTAGGCAAAAGCATTTTCAGTCTCACCTCAGCAGCTCCACAGGCCAGACTTACCCTGTCTCCCACTGCCACCTGGTGGGCAGTGCTGCTCATCTGATATATCAGGCAAGGAGCTGCCTTTCCTTCAGCCCATTGTAACGTCGCCGATAAAAAGAGAGCTATGCGCCGATGAGTGTCAGTGTATTGTGTCAAAGCAGTCATAGGATGTGAGCAGCAGCATTACAGGATTTGAGCGTTGAGAACCCCTACAAATCTTTGATTCCAACAAGGATCTTTTTCCTTGTGAACCCAGACAATTTCTGGGCCATAAAAGCTGAAATGCTGAGAACAAAGATGCTCAAGTGGTCTTTGAGAAACCTCAGGCAGATGTTAGTGTGAGGGTTTCACCTGTTGATAATAGTTTTTGTTTTCATCCCTGAGATCATTCAAATTCATCCCTGGGATCAGGAGCAGAACTTGAAGAGGCTTCACTGACAAAAGTGTTGTCTGTGTATTTTCCGAACCAGAACGGTTTAGTTTGAAGGGACAGAAACATCCTTGATGGTAACAGAATGACTCAGAAAGGGTAGTGAAAGTGAAATCCTTCCTTCCTGCTAAGGGGCACAGAGAGTTGGTTCTGCAAGGGCATACAGACCCTTCAGAAAAACAATCCTGCTTCCCTCCACACACCTCTCCCCTCACTTTTTGTTCTCCCATCTTCCATGCCTCTCAGTCCTTTCGGAGAGATGACAGGCAGTGCAGGAGGCTGGGATCAGTGCATGGTAGCTCCTCCATCAGCAGCAGTTCCTTTAGAGTCATGTCTCTCATGTCATGGTCTTCTTTCTCCTGCTCCAGCCTGTTTTGTTTTGTTTTTTTATTTTTGTCCTGGAACTTTCCATGCTTTCTTAAATACATCTTTCACAGAGACACTATAAACACATCTGATGGGCTTAGAGTTGCCACCAGCTTGGCGGATGGACTCACCTGTGTGTGACAGTCCCTGGAGCCAGCTGGAACCAGCTGTGTCCTGCACAGAGTACCCCGACCTCTTTCCACAGAGGGCTCACTGCAGCCCCTCCTAAAACATATATATATATATATATCCTTGCCAATTATGTTCAATACACAGATATATACAATTTTATAAGCTACATGACATCCCTATGCCATAGTGCAGCCAGGGATAGGAGCTGTGTGGGGTGGATTTGTGGTTTCTTTCACAAGCTCCTCATCCTGTAGAAGTGATGGTGTAATCCTGGAGAGACTATGTGAGTCAGTGTGGTGCTTCCTGCTGCGCTGTATATTGCACTGACAAGGGGTCATGAAGTTGAGTTGGCCTCCGTTCTGCTCCCTGGGTTCCCCAGAAGTTGCACAGATGATCCTGGATCCTGGTCATGGGTCTTCCCTCCCCAGTCTTTTTTCATAATCATCCAGTTACTCCGGTACCCTGCAGTGTTCTTAGTTACAGAGTTGGTTAAAGAATATGTTGTTGATGATAAAGCCATTTCTTTCTGATTTGCTGTCACTGTCTGGTTGCTCCAGTCATTTAGGATGCTTTTGCAATCCATGGTGATCACTGGGTTGTTTGCACAGCTGTCTGTGCTATCTTGGCTAGCTGTTTCACTGAGCACACCAAAACCACTCTTTTGTTAGGGGCAGGTGGTTGATCATGCTTTAACTAAGTAAATTGTATTAATTTGTTGTCTTTTGCAGGGCCTCTCATTAGTTTATTTATTTTTCTTTTTATAGGCTGATCTCCCTTTGGGATCATATACCCAAGATTTGGGATCTTCAGAAGAATAAACAGCTTTGAGAGTTGCAAATATCACACCTGTCTCTTGGGGGAAAAAAAAAAAAATTGAGAGTGTGACTTTAAAAAATGGAGAAACCTTAAAAATAGCAATCTGTAGGAGGATCTTCTGGGTTTGTCAAAAATGTGGAAAGCCTGGGAATTCCCATGGGGGTGGGAGGGCTTCCTGCCTTGGAGGTACTTGATCTTCCAGTGCCAACAAGGTGAAGCTCCAACTGTCAGCAGAGGGGCTGGCTTTTGGGTGCAAGACCCTGGGATCTACTTGCAGTTTCAAAGCCTAAGACAAGCCTTTGCCCTAGAAGTAAGGATGCAGGACAGTTGTCAATTTTTTTAAAGAAAGTTGCCCCTAATCTACACTGTTCCTATATTGGTCACAGGGATATTGGGTGGTGTGTTTCTGTACTTGGTGATAAACCATCTAGATGTGTTAGTCTGTTTGGAAGGGTGGGTGTAGCAGGTGGATAATGATGCCTGTTCTGCAAGCATGCACGTCATACACAGATCAGAGATTCGCTCCATCAGTCTAGTTTAACCACTCCATTATCAGTAATCCCTGAGGAGCAGGTCACTCATTCTGCCTGGTTGGCACGCTGGGTCTGTGGCTAACAGTTTAGCTCTGGTATGTAGCAGTTCTTCTTGGGCTTCAGCTTCTACATTCTATCAACTGACCACACGCAGTGGTCTCCTCACTGGGCTAGCGTCTGAAGCTGTTTATTATGTTTTGTATTAGATCATCAGTATAAACTGGCAGTGGTTTTGCTAAACATACAGCTTGAGGCCCAGTCTCTTTCAAGTTCTCCAGCCTAATGCAGATTATCAGTTGCCACTGCAGCTTCAGTAAACCCTCCAACCTTCCTCTCAAATAATTTACAAGAAAATAAACATTAGCTGTGTTATCAGACTATACTGGCTTAATCTGGTCACTTCAAGCTTAGCAGATATATTCATGCCTCATTTGCCTGGGCAATTCTTCCAGGTAGGTGAAACTCAGTGACACCTAACAGACATGGAAGTTCTTTTTGTTTAATTTTTGTAAAAAGTGCAGAGAGAGTTATCTTCCCATCCTGGCTCAGCAACTACATTCACATATCGTTGTCTTCTCTGTCCTTTGTGAGGCCTGCAATGGTACAAAGCATAAGAAGAGTCACAGGATAGGACAGAGACATTGGGAAGGCAATTAGAGCTAATATTCCTCTTCAGAAATTATCAGGATGCATCTAGGGCAAAGGTGAGTATCTGGGAAAAACAGAAAATCATGAGGGGGCAATAAATTGTAGGGTTCCTTCAGCAATGCAAAGCTAAAGAAGATAATAATGACTTTGACCAACATACTCACAAGATCTATAGCACAACACTGAGACAAAGAACATTCTTTGTTAGCTGAAATCTGCATTGTTTCATGCACTGGCACTTCCCAAAAAGAAAATGTAGGAGGTGGACTTCATCATACAGAAAAATGTGTGGAATCCCCCAAGGAGTCATTCCAAATGACAAATGGAAAACATGAATGAGATGTAAGACTGGTAAATGACAAAGAAGAAAGCATGAGAATACTTCACTTGTTTAATAGTAGAATAGATTGCCGTTTTTTTATTTGGTTCTTTATCTCACCTAATGGCAGTCTTACTCTCACCTAACGGCATATTCTTATGCATCTTAGAATCATATGATCATAAAATTGCTTGGGTTGGAAGGAACCTTAAGGATCATCCAGTTCCAACCCTCTGCAGTGGGCTGGTTGCCCTCACCAGGTCAGGCAGCTCAGGGCCCTTCCAACCTAGCCTTGAACACCTCCAGGGAAGAGGCACCCACAGCTTCTCTGGGCAGCTGTGTCAGCATCTTACCACCCTTTGAGTAAAGAATTTCCTTCTAATATCTAATCTGTGTCTCCTCTCTGATAGTTTTAAACTGTTCCTCCTTGTCCTATCACTCAGACCACGTGTCAGATGCCATATAAATATGAGCTATTAATTAAAACAACAATTAAAGAAAATGAGGAGGTGCCCCTTGCAAGCATATCTCCTGTAGCCCAGCACCAGGCTGAGCATTGTATCCCACACACTGCTTCCCCTGGCCCCATCCTGGCATCTCAAGGCCAAAGTGTATGAGTTCTGTTCAGTACTTTGGAAGAGTAGATTGGATGTTCCCGTGTTTTCCTAATACTTTACTGAGTTAACTGTACTTCAGTAACTGTGTGTCTAAAATGGCAACATTGTGGAGATAGATATTACTACAATTGCAGTAAACAGACACTTGGGAAGAAAGTGTCGTTGTTGCTGTAAGGCTGATCTAGACACAGAAAACATCAGGCTGGATATAACTGGGTATAACTGTGTATAACACTGGGTAAACACAGTGCTAGCAAGATTTTGAGGGAGGAGATGCTTGGCAAAGAGAGGTGTCCAGTGGGACAGATGACGGGCTTGTGGATCAGGTATAGGTAGTTTATTTGTGTGAACAGGAATGGCCTGATAGTTGGCAAGCTGTGAAGCAACTTACCAGTTATAAAACATTCATTAAGCAAACACATAGTTCCCAGGCTTTAATGTTAAGAGCCACAACTTTTAGTTCCCAAGCATATCTTTGAAATTATGATGTAGTTCCTTCTGGAAGATTGGGTTTGAGAAGTTAGAAGTGTTCCTATCTCCATCTGGGTGTTTCTGTTCTTTACTGACTGTTTCCATGAGTTCATTCTGCTGAGGGGTTGTTTTACTCACATCCATTTCAAAGAGCCATTAAAATGCCTCAAGCAGATCTGTGATGATATGTATATGTAGGACCCATGGATTTTGATTATTCAGTTAGTGCAGCTTCCCTTCCCCCCACAATGTTTGTACACATCTATGTGAACAACATAAGGAACATCTTCACCTTAATCAGACAAGGACATATCCTAAGAGGATTAATTGTGAAATCTATACAGGAAATCATTAATAATACCATAAACTGAAATAAGCTTATAACTCCTACTACATTTTCCTAGAATCTTCCTCTCTTCTTTGCCTGTAAAGAGCTCCAGGCATTCCAAACGCTGTACTAGAAAAAAAAGAAAAAAAAACCAAAAAACTTCCAGTAACATATAACAAACCAAGACTGTGTTAAGCAATAAATACAATTTTTTTTTCCAACATATTTCCCTTTATTTGACAAAGGTTTTATGATAAATTATTTTTTTTTCTCACCCCCCTCAGTTCCTGCTAACACATCCCTAATGAGAATTTGCCATTCATAGTGTTCCATAAGTCAGTGGCTTTTCTTTGTTATTTCCAGGCAAACTGTTCTCTGTTCTGAAGTCTGAAGCTGGAGCTGTATCAAAGCTGAAGAATATGCAATCTGTGTCTGTATCTTCCAAGCAGAGACATGTTGGCATTCTGGTAACACAGTCATGAGAGCTGCATGCAAACACAGAGAAAAGACATTGAAGATTGCTGGAGATGTAAAATAAAGCATTGCTCTCATTACACACAAACTGTGAAATTTAATCAGGCTTCAACAAAAAGCTCTCATTTTTGTTTAGCTTTTAATTTACCTGAGTTGCTGAGCCCTACAGAACAGAAGAAGGTTAAAGGAAAATGTTACAGTTACACAGACTGAGCAGAATTGTTAAAGTCCAGAACCTTACAGGTGGTTTCCAGTCCTGCAAAGGCTGCCTTTGTGATCTCACACAGAAAACCTGGATGTGGTTGCCTCAGCCTCACTTCCTGACATGCAGATACCACTGTAGCACACTGAATATGGCTACATTGATATTTCTAACATAATTCCCTATGACTTTGATGGAGGTTCAACAATCGTCTGTCAAAAGTGTATTTCTCTAACTTACCAGAACACAAATTGCAAGCAGTACATCATCTTTATTTCTTTTTTGATACTTCCATACCTGAGGGTACTTTTTATAACACGTCTTTTAAAAGCACATTTTTAACACCATCTTCAATGTTAGAGGGGCATAAGACTTGCGGTTCTGATCTTACAATTTGTTGTTTTTTTTTCACTGCAGCCAGAAACTATCGTACAGCCAGTATCATTTAAAACAAAATCTGAACAGTACGATTGCCACAATCTTAATCATAGCTTTGAGAAGAGGTGCACAGCAAGCCTTTGTCAGACAAGAGACTGCTTGAATCGGTGTCAGCATTACCAACAAGAAGAAATGTGCTCTTTGCCACTGAGTCTCTCGTAAGCAAATTCAGTGATACTGAGAAAATGTATTAGTTTACACTAATAAGAGTGGTTGTATGCAGCTTTTTCCTCATCAGCATTCAGCACTCATAACACTTAATTCCAGTTTCCACTGATGCAGGCAGGCATAGACCTGCTCAGCAGCTGCTGCTGAACTGTCTCTATCTTCATAGTGCAAAAGTGAACAGGTTTTTCACCATATTGTCAGGTGAATATTTGCTCAGTGTATCATTGGCCTGGGTTTCTGTTTTCTTTGACTCCTTAGAACTCCCTAGTTTTATGCATCATTTTCTAATACTTTTTTTTTCTCTTAATGAATTACTTCAGGATATTTCTATCTGCTTCTTACTGAGAGCAGAAAGTTCCATAAACCGTAGCTGAAGTTTATGTTAACTTCAGAGTGACTCAGCAGCACTTAAGAGATTTTAGGGCAGACTGATCATATCAGTGTAGTGCCACTGTGCTACTCAGCTACTAAACTTTGTGTGTGTCAAAGAAATCAGTGAAGAAACAGTAAAGAATGTTATGGTTTAAGAAATGTCCTTCCCATTACCACATGAAACCCATCTGGCTCCATGGCATGAAGGAGAAGGTGAAGCATTGTCATTAGTAGGAAGTATCCCATCTCTAGTACTGCTCTATTGTGAGAGAGGGAGAGCTGACAGCAAATTCCAACAGCTTACCCATAGTGAGCATTCCTCTGATGAAATGAGCAGCTGCGACAGCCTCCAACTCAATAACCTCAGCCATACATGCAGGCCAGCCATCTTACTGGTGCCTCAGTTCTCTCAGGCTCTTTGGAAAGCAATTTCTCAGTCCCAAACCAAGGTTGAATATCAATAAACATGGTTCATGTCTCCCAAAGTCTCTGTATGACATGTGCCTGTTGTTCAGCAGCATCCTGGCCTATGTAATCCATGGTGACCTACCCATATCAAAGAAAGTTAGGAAAAGTCCACATGAAGTCAATAAAAGTGAAAAGAAACCAATAACTTATAGATTGCAAGGTTCTAAGTTATACTTTCATGCAGCCACCTATCTAATAATGCAGTAGATTTAGAGGTAGGCATTTTTATTATTATTTCCCAGAATTTAGGTCTGATTCACCTTGGGAAGATCAGACTCAAGTTGTCAATACCATAATGGTGGAAACTGAAAGAAGGTCAGGCTCAAGCTGCTGCTTTAACCTCTCTGCTTTAACTGTTTCAGCTCCTCAAATCAAAACAATTTTTATCTCTTTTTTCAGCTGCCGGTCAAAGATCTTTGTGACAGGCTGTATGCTGTCAGCGCCTCTGCATTCTGTCAAACTAACAAATAGTGCATGACTTGGAGATAAAATTCACCCACTTTATCCACTCCATATCAAACATAACACGAGTTTCTTTCCGACATTTCACATCCAGCGTTCAAAAGGTCCCAGATGAAGATATAAGATTGTGATTTGGAAATATGTGAATTTCTATCCTCCTACAGCTGGTTTATAGCTGGACCCTGGAAGCCCGCAAATAGAAACACATTTAACTCAACTGTAGGCAAGCTGACTTCTTCTGTCTGTAGGAATGAAGCGAGCTGTGTAACTCATGGGTGTGAGGTTCTTCCAGTCTTGTCTGCAGAGGACAACCACCTGTTTTGCCTCCTCACCAGGGTGTGCAGTCTGAGCCTCAAGGCCTGGTGGTGTCAGCTGGGATGTGATCCAGGCAGGGCCTGGGTGCTACACAATGGGAATCAAGCTGCTGATAGCACATACCTCATGCCTCTCTTTCACAAGCAAATAGTTCTTGCATCCAAGTGCCACTTTTGCCAAAACATGTAGAAAGGATCGCTAGGAATGTCCTGTAAACACGTCACACCACACCTTAACCCGCAATTACAGGTATAATTTCACCATGCTGAAGGTTCATTGATATAGATTAGCAAAGTTTTATTTTTAAGTGTTACTCAAAGGGAGCAACTCTGGTAGCACAAGCCATGTTCAATTTATTTTTCACATGAGTAGCTGATGGAAGTAGAGGGCAGAAACATGAAGGGTTCAGATGCACAGAGCCACAGATGCACATGGGCACACAGGCTCAGGAGTCTTGGGGATGGGCTGGCTGGCCTCAAAGGTCCTCAGAGATATAGGGTTCTGGAGCAGGCAGCATCCACAGCTTCAGCTCAGAGAGCACAGAGACATAAACCTTGTTAGCGTCACCTTTATATTAGCTGGGTTGTGTGGTGGAGTGTCCCAGTGCTGGCTGCACTGCACACCCCACCTCAGCTCATTTTGGGGCTGCAGCCCCTGATATGAGTGTTACATGCAAAGCAAAGCTCTCTTCTGTTGTGAGACCTGGCCAAGGGCCACTCCTCCACACCATGGAGCTGCACAAAACACCTAAGTCTGCGTCGTGTTGTCCTTATCTAGTCTCACACTTGTCACTGCTTAATGCATCACAGTAACAAACCAGTCAAGGTACAAGAAACTTGCTGATTACTGTCCCACAGAGTTGCAAGAGAAGCATAGGTTCAAATACGCTCTCACCCACCATGAACAGTTAGTCTTATAGTTGCATCTGTGACTGACATAACAGAGGAAAACAGCCAGCTGCATGAAAGAAACCACTGCCCATCTGCTCTGCCTGCCTTTTCCTGAACAAAGTGCCCATCAATAGGTGCCTGCTTGCTGCTGTTCCTGGGCTCTCTGGAAAGAGTGCTGAAGCTCCTGCTTACCAGGCCCTAATGCCCTCAGCAGCAATACGAGGCCTGTAAGAGTCATGGAATCACAGCATCATGGAATATCCCAAGTTGGAAGGATCGTGGAGTCCACAGCACCACCCCAAATCCAATCCCAGTGTCACAGAGCGCTTTCCAAACGCTCTCTGAGCTCCAGCACTGGGGCCGTGCCCACAGCCCTGTGCAGGCTGTTCCATGCCCACCGCCCTGTGGTGCAGACCCTTTCCCTCACCCCCAGCTGCCCTCCCCTGACGCAGCTCCGTGCCGTTCCCTCGGGCCTGTCGCTGTCACACAGAGCAGAGCTCAGCGCTGCCCTTCACTCCCTGTGAGGAGCTGCAGCCGCCATCAGGCCTCCCCTCAGCTCCTCTGCACTGGGCTGAGCACATCCAGGCACCTCCGCTGCTCCTCACACATTTTGCCCCTCCCCCCCCCCAGCAACACCTCGTTGGTGACTGCTGTCCCGTGCGGTCCCGAGGCTTTAGCAGAAGTCAGAGGAGACACGCTCAGCACATTTATCACAACATGGTGCTGAGCCGAAGTTCCCGGAGGCAAAGGAATTTCCCAGGTGGGCGCCTACACCGGCGGTATCGCTGTGCCACAAGGTGCAGGCGCTTCACAGCGGCCCGCTAAGCGCAGTTTCTTGCACGTCCCTCTCGTCTCCCTCATCATTTCTCTCGGGCACTCATCATTTCCCAGGCCAGTTAGCAGCCCTCTCCTCATCCTGCCCGCTGACTCTCCCTCTCCCTGTCCCTCCTCCCAAGCCCACCCTCCCTCCTCCCCCTCCTCGTTCTCCCGCACCCCCCGGCCGGCTCCCAGCCAGCCGCCCCTCCTTTCCCCCGCGCCCACACGATCCCGTTTCCCGCTCCGTCCTCCAGACCTACGGCCCACCGACCCCTCCCACGCCACCCGCAGCCGGAGCGGCCCGCCGCCTCCCTCGGCTCCTGCGCGGCGGGGCGGGCCCGGCGGGCGGCACCACCCCGCGGCTGGGAGGCCCCGGCGGGCGGCCCGGCCCCGCCGCCGCAGCGCGGCCGGCCGAGGGCGGGCCCGGCGCGGCGGCGCGGTGCTGAAGGGACAGCGCCCGCGGGGGCCGCCGCCCTCCCGCCCCGCCCCGCCCCGCCCCGCCCCGCCGAGCGCGGGCGGCCGTCGGGAGCCCCGGGAGCGGGGCGGGGGGACGCGGCCTCCGCCCGCGCGTCTCGGAACTCCCCCGGTCCTTCCGCCTGCCCCCGGCCGGGCCGCGCGCGCCCTCCGCCGCGCCCATGCCGGGCGTTGGGGCGATCGGAGCGCGGTGCAGGCACCGGCCGCGGAGGAGTCCCCGCGAGAAGCCCGAGGCGAAGCCGGGCGAGGCCGGGGCCGCCATGGACGCGGCGATTTGGATCTACCAGTTCCGGCTGATCGTGCTGGGCGACTCCACCGTGGGCAAGTCGTGCCTCCTGCACCGCTTCACCGAGGGCCGCTTCCCCGGGCCGCTGCACTCCGACCCCACCGTGGGGGTGGACTTCTTCTCCCGGCTGGTGGAGATCGAGCCTGGCAAGAGGGTCAAGCTGCAGCTCTGGGACACGGCGGGGCAGGAGCGCTTCAGGTAGGGGATCCCGCCGCCGCCGGCCTCCGGCACGCCCAGCGCCGCAGCCCCCTGGCCCCGGCGCCGTGCCCCCGTCCTTCCACACCGGCCCGGGGGCATTGCCGTTCCCCGGGCGCGTTTCACTCCCCGCCTCCCTGCTGCTGTACCCCAAAGATCCCTGCCTGCTGCCCGCCTGTATTCCCACCCTGCTGCCCGTCACTCCCACCCCACCGCAGACCATCATTCTCACCCCAGTGCCCACCATCACTCCCATTCCATTGCCCACCATCACCTTCACCCCATTGCCCATTGTCACTCCCACTCCACTGCCCACTATCACTCTCAGGCCACTGCCCGTCATCATTTTCATCCCACCACCTACTGTTACTCTCACCCTATTGCCTACTATTGCTCTCACCCTACTGCCCATTGATTCCCCTCCTAGCTTCCTCCTCCAACCTTCCCCTTCTCAGCTGTTCTTTCCCTCACAGTTCACTCTATTAGGTTTGCCCTAAAGTCCTGAACCTAGCACAGCAAACACTCCCCAGCATCTTTTCTTTCTTCCAGCTGGTGATCCTCACTTTGCTCTCCATTTCTTACGTTGTCATCAGAACTCACCCTTCCTACTGCATTCCTGCTCCCTCCCATGTAAACTGGAGAGGCCAGGCCACCTCCCTTCTTTGCTCCTTTTGCAGCACCGCAGCACTGTGAGCACCAGTGCAGCCCTGGCACTGCCAAAGCCACAGGAAAGCAAGGGAAAGTCCCCTCCCAGGGTTGCTTCTGCCTTCTGCACCTGCCTGGCACAGATGACTGCTAGGAGCCTTCGCTAATGCTCTGGTCATTTTCAGTGTAGCTGAAATGCTGCACTGAGAGCCAAATCCTTTTCTTTTTTTCTCCTCTCTGTCACAAACAGGCAGTAATTTTAGTTTGGGTTTTAGTTTGGAGGTTCAGTAGATGTGAAATCAGGCGAAGGGACAGCCCAACTATCCTGATACATGCCTAACCCACACTCTTGTTACAGGGTTTAGCAATAGGGTTGGAATGGGTCTCTTACTGATGAGAACAGAACCCTTTCTGTTCTCTGTCTTCCTCTGCAACAGTTGTGCAGATGCTGGCACTCTGCTGGAGGTGGGATTTCAGCCTCTTGCCAGGGGATGCGAAACCTTTTGTTCAGGCACTACAGTGAAACAAAAAAACTTTCTCAGGCAGGCATGAGTCACAGGCTTACATATCTCTGGGCGGGCAGGACTCTGAAGGGTCAGCAAAGAAATGAGGTGATCATGGCAAGCTCTTAGCATTTTTCATCCTCAGTGCTTTCCAGCAAAGAACGTGAAATACTTGTAAACAAGTGACTAAGGAAGTGTGATCTCTTCATTTTGAATTTGCTGACAAATAGCCGGGATGGCCAATGACAAGGCACTTGGCTGAAAAGAATGCAAATACGGGGTTTTGCATACATTTTAACTCAGATGATAGCCACTGTGAATGCTCGGGGGATATGCAGTGATGAGTCATGCACTCAGCTGCTTTAACATCTACCTCTGGTGTACATCTGTGTTTTTTTAATACCTAGCAGTTACAAACTGGAGGGAGCAGTTTTAAACATCTGTGTTTGTTTTTCTGCTAGGAGCTTCTTGTCAGTTGTTGTAGCAAATACCATAGCATTTACTGTGAAGTCTGTTTTATGCTTGCTCAAGAAAACTATAAATATTTTACTAAATTATACACTACAGGTTAAAAACTTGCATATTCTGTTCGCTGCTGATGGAGAAGACTGCAGATCACAAGCAAGGATTGTCTTGGGGAAGAACTAATTATTCTGAGAAGTAACCTAATTCTGTGGAATGCAAAGCAGTTTGCAGCTCAGATTTCCACTTCTGCTCTGGTTCACTTGTGCTGGTACTTCACATGGGGGCAAAACCCATCTGAAAAGCCCCTTGGGGAATTCCCAGTGTGCAGTGCAAAAAGCTGGCTGTGTAACAACTCCCACCTCTTGGGGCATCAGGGACACACCCAGGGGACAAGTGAGGGGGGACACACCTGCCATCACACCGTCCTGAAATACAACACTTATTTTCTTGGGGAAATTGTTTTGGAAAAGTTCTTACCTGTGTCTAGTTAACTGATCCTACTGTATTTGAACTGGATTTCATGCATATTCTTAGAAATAATCCTTAACACGCATTGTTTGCATTACTGATCACATGAAGTAATTCTTAATGCTTCCACAAGAAGGGTAAGCAAATGCAAATGCTGGTGTTGGACAGTTTTCTTATATTGAGCTCTGCCAGTACAGTTACTTATTGCATATACCTTGATAGCAGTGAGGCATCGCTAAACAGAAGCTCCCGTTGTGCCAGCTGCAACAAAATGATCAGTGCCTCCAACAGTTTACTAGAACAAGAAGCTGCAGACTTGGTTAGTCCTCGGGTCTGTAAGAGACTAAGGTAAATAAGGGATTCACCCAGTTCTTCTTAAGGTGCTTTTGAGGGAGGTTAGCTGTTATTTAGAGCAGTCCACTGCTTTGGTCAATATGTGTCACATTGTCTGCTTTGCTGTGATTTGTTTGTTTTTTCCTGTATTTAAATTCAACACAGTTAATTTAAATAATGGAACTGAGTTTATGAGGCAGTGCTGCAAAGATCAAGAGTTTATTTCAGGAAATTAGAGACATACTACTATGGGGATTCTTCAGTTAAATTAACTCATGTTTTAGTAGACCATTATATTAACTAGGTACATTCTGTTTCTAATACATTCCTTGAAAATAAAATTATCCTTTTTCTTCTTCCTGAGGAAGCTACATGTATTTTCAAACTTACTACCATTGCAGTGTAGTCTTTAGTCCTGGAATAAAAGTAATTCAAAATTAGATAAAGCTTTTAGAAAAAGTTTGGTTCATCTGGTAAAGATCAGTAAGATCATAATGAGAAGAAAGACTTTGACTGAATTAAAGTCATCCTAAAGTCACAGGCTGATGTGATTAATACATCTTCTAATTGATTTTCAGAAAAAAAAAATTACTCAGTGGCCATCCATATTTAACAATGGCATGGGAGTACTGTTCCAAGTTACAAGGAACTTTGTAACCTATATGTTATGTGCAAGGAGGGCGGGAGAAAACAAGAATTGCCTTTTCAATAATGCTTGTATTGATTTTTGTACCTATCAGACAAAGATGATATAATTTGTTAGGTATTTAACATGGATTGTAGCACACCCATCATGAACAGGTTGATGCGAGGAGTGTGCAGCCACACAAATCCCCATTCAGCTCTACAGAGCAGGAAAGCTGCTTCCCTTCACGTACTGCAGCCACAGGAAGAAGGCAGGCTCCCTCCTGAAACAATATCAGCTTGCTCCTCTGACAAAGGCACACACAGACAGGCTGGTTTGGGCACATCCATTAACTACGGCCTTGAGAAGGGAGGGTTCAGAGTCTCCCATGACAGAGGAGGAGGGAGAAAAGGCAGCAGTGTCAGGCTCAAAGCAGCAGAAGAAAAACAAAGCGCTTTAGGCAGAAAGATAAGACACGTGAATAAAGACAGATGCAGGGCTGGGCTGAAGGGACCAGTCTACTTTCAATCAAAGTCAAAGGCAGATTTGCCAGGTTCCTAATACACAGTTAGTTTTGCTTCCCACATCCATCCAGCATCTCCTCTGAAGGGTCTGCAGTAAGGGCCTGCAGACATCATTGCCACCTTCCCCATTTTAGAAGGAAGGCTACTGTTTCAGCATTACTTTTTCACCTGATCCCACCCTGTCCCTAGCTGAAGGCTTTCACTCTGCTAAGTGAAATACTCTCCTCTCTCTCCCTTCCCACAGAAAATGAATTATGGTGCTGCCAGTAACACATTGCCTTCCACAATTCTAGTTTTAAGACATTCAAGTAGCTGAATCAAAATGTTCTGTACACAGGAAGACATTATTTCTAGAATAATTTAGGATCTGCATGGAAATTACTGGAGCAATGGAAATTTGAACATCCTTTATGTGTAAGTTGAATGACATCAAACTTCACCTGTCACCAGCTCCTCATCCTGACCTGAAGAACTTGCAGGACCGTGAGGTTTATTCTCCCCCTAAGAAAATGACAAGTAATGGAGTTAAAAACTTCAGCTTGCTTTTAGAATCTGATCTTTCAGCATTTATCAAAGAGTATAGTGATATCAGTGGATTCCCTACTTGTGAAAGAACAGAGGGCCAGTCTGGTTTTGTCTAAGGTCTGTGCTTGGTACCTTGTTTCTCATAGAGTCTTTGAATTCTCCAGAGTACTCTGCTAGACTATACTCAATTTGAGGGATTTCCTGAGTGATGCAGTTTGACTATTTACTAAACCCCATCAGCCTCTTGTTCAGTGCTTATTCGGTCTGCTATGGAATACAGATAGCTTCTTTGCATTCATAACATCTTTCCCAAGCAGATCTGCAAGCCCACCAGCTGTTGCTTGGAGAGCCCTTTTTTTTGTTTGTTTATTTCTTTTGAATCTGATTCCTAGCTATATTTGGCAGCCCTGGGCTTTTGTACTTGAAGGTTAGCTGTGGATATTTATCTGCTCTGTCTGGGGCACTCATGATTTTGTATACCTCTGTCATATCTCCATCAAGTTTTCTCTTTTCTAGTCTGCAGTGCTGTAGCCAACTCAGAAATCTTTGCTTCCTGGTCTTTATGATCACTGAGATAGTGCTTATGCTACAGGAGAAAATGCTTCATACTGAAGGTTTTTCTTTCAGCTGTCAGATAAAGTTTGCTGAGGAATACCTTTTTAAAACACATCGACACAGCAACACGTGATACAACATAATTCCATATAAAAATGTTCAGTAGATGATATGTTGCTTTTTCTGTACTAATTTTACTTCAACTGCTCATACATTTCTATGGCATAAATATTATCAGGACAGACATTTTTTTCTTGAAAATTGGTTAGGCTGCTTTCCACTGTTCCAAACCAGATCCTGTTTTTGTCATGCATTTTTGCTCCAAAACCACCTGAGTTATTTTGATTTATTCATCTATGTTTGCAACTTCTCTACTGCCAAAAAAAAAAAAAAAACAATTAAGAAAACCTGAAACTGATCTTTGTGGTATCTTTATTCAATACTTCACAAAATACAACACCCTTTATTGATGGTCACTTTTCATAGCCAGGCTGTTGGAATCAATCTGAGGGTAAGCTCATGTGTTCGCATGCAAACTCTTTGCAGACATGTTCTGTGGCCTGTTGCTGGGAACGCAGAAAAGACCTTTCTGAAATATTTGGAAAACAAACCCTCCCTGTTATCTAAATAACACAATTTCAAATGCAGTTTGCTGTGACTAAATGAAGTTATGCTGAGAAATCTAAGCCTTATGTATCTGTGTGCTTACCTATCTGTAACGTGACTACTGCTCCTAATTATACTTCAGTGTTCAAACTGTTAGAAAGCGCTCTGTGAAACGTGATTAATTGAAAATCAGAGGGAGCTCCTTTAATGGAAGATATTTGTTATTCTGTAGAGTTAATCCCAATTCAAAATGTTCTGGAGCTGCATTCTTTCCGTAATCATATGATGAAATAGTTAATTCTTGAACTTTATTATTATTTCAAAAATGACTGTTAATATAGATTTTCTACCTCATTTCAGTTGGAAAAACGTATACATGCACACTTGTTGTAACTAATGTTTGTGTCCAGTCCCAGGTAGGTCAATCGTTCTTTAAAATGTCTCTTCTCACCTTTTTCATCCTGCCTCACTGCTAAGATGCTAAGATGATTAGAGACCTAAAATCTTTTTTTTTTTTTCCCTTCTAGAACATATTCAAAATCTTTTCAGAGGAAGGATCTCCTTCCAAAATTAATTCTAGTGAATGGTCTGGAAAAGAATGAGCTGAAAAGTAGAAAACATCACTGCTCTTGGGAGTTTCCTGCCAAAAAAGAGTAAATGCAATTAATAAAGAGCTTTTCAACCTCCACATGAAAGATCTGTTGGAAGCAGAATTTGTTTTGTCCATGCTGTAACAAGTTTGTGCTCAGCTCAGCCAATTTTGTGTAGTGCTGCTGGGGGATTTCCTTTCTCAGTATGTTACCTGATGACCTCTGCAAGCACAAATAACAGGGATTACCTGTACAGTTCTTGTGCTCAAACAATTTGTCCATAAGGAATACAAAAGGATTCAGGTTTCTGGATGTTGGCCTACATATTTTGTTTTGAAATAACCAATTAGAATGAAGTTAAATGAATGTTTGTGTGAGACTGAATGATTCGGAGGTTAAAGGTAACAAGCATTTGACAAAATATATGTAAGTATTATTTTGTGAACACGTGCAACAGTTTGCTAACAAAGAGTGTTTTCAGAATACTCAGCATTCAAAATTGGCACTAGAAATGTTGATTTCAAGAATGTTTAGAAAGTGACTTGAATATAAGAAAAAATGAAAAATGAGCGTTTACGTATGGAAAAGTTAATAAATTCCAATTAATTTCAAAAAAAGCGAAGATATTTCATAAACTTGCAGTGGATTTAAAAAAACTGCTCCATGGAAAAGTATCCTGTTTACAAATACAGTGAAGATGTATTTTAATTTTCCTTTTTTGTTTCTTGTTTTTTTCTTTGCAGATCAATCACACGATCTTACTACCGCAATTCTGTTGGTGGCTTGCTGGTCTTTGACATCACAAATCGACGATCTTTTGAACATGTGAAAGACTGGCTGGAAGAAGCAAAAATGCACGTACAGCCTTTTCAGATTGTATTTCTGTTAGTTGGACATAAATGTGACTTAGTGTCACAGCGTGAGGTTACAAGAGAAGAAGCAGAAAAACTGTCATCTGACTGTGGTATGAAATACATAGAAACCTCAGCAAAAGATGCCACAAATGTCGAAGAGTCCTTTACAATTCTTACACGAGACATCTATGAACTCGTAAAAAAAGGAGAAATCACAATACAAGATGGATGGGAAGGTGTTAAGAGTGGCTTTGTTCCAAATGTTGTACATTCATCAGAGGAAGCTGTAAAGCCCAGAAGACAGTGCATCTGCTGAATTTGTAGCATGCCAAAGAGCACATCAGGTGTTCAGAAGATGACGCCAACCTAAAACCAGAATAATAATTCTGAAACAATATTAGATCATGACATAGCTGAATCACAGAATGGTAACTTGCTTTTGTATCCTTCCGTCCAATTCATAACTTCATAAAATTTTAATTTTTTTTTTTTTCTTTTAGAGAGTACAATAACTGTGTGATCTTCAGGAAAAGAAATCATATATTGCTAAAGGAAACATTAATCCTATAGCGAGACACACTGAAAGTGCAATAATCATTAAGACAGCATCCTCTCTTGGGCTGTGTATTTTGAATAGAGTTTAAAATCAAGCCTTGCTAGGTGAGGATGAGAGCTTTTTACTTTCATTCATTCTGCCTTAGTTTTGGACAGGAAAATATCATACCTTATACTTTTTTAATGCGATTCTTTACTCAAGTGCAGCATTGCTTATCAACATTAAAGTTTAGTATATTGTAGAATTTCATAAGAACAATAACTAAATAAAGCAAGTTGAAAGAATGTTCCAATAGCATGGATATGACTTTTGATATGACTATGAATACAAGCCTTACTAAAGAAAAAGAATGTTATAGAAAAGGTGATTTATTTGTATATCAAAAAGGGGAATAGAAGCAATGAAATTTAACAATGAAATTTACTATTGAATATTTTCTGAATTACCAGTGAAACTAAATGTTTCATTGTTCACATACGATCCAGCTGCTTTTTGAGTCCTGTACGAAACAGGTTACCCAACTACTTGAGTTCCATTTTGGAGGCCAAATCCTCAGCTGGATAATGATCATAGCCACACCAATACTTAAAGAATTATGTTAATTTACACAAGTAATTTCCAGAGTAGCTTTAAAAAATAGAACTACTTCTATCTAGAAGTAAAAATAAATGTTAAAGTGCTGCAACCCGTGGGGTTTCAGGGTCTGAATTTTAGCAGAGTAAGGATTAGTTTGGTCTCAGCCAGTAAATGTAAATAAGGGTTTTAAAGCCAAAACTGTTAGAGTGTTTGAAGAGGAAAGGATTTCTAAGTTAATACTTGGCTACAAACAGTAAAGCTGGAGAAGCACTATTCTAAGAGAACAACACACAGTAGCTTTTAATAACAATAATAATAGGAAAAATCTGTGGTCGTGTAGCATTTTGCTGAGCTTGAGGTCATCTTCCTACTACTTCTCTGAATATAACTTACAGTAGCTTTACACAAACTATGCCCTATATGTGTAGCACTTAAATACCAAATAAGTCTATGTGTTTTTTATCACTAGCTCTATAATAAGATGACTTGATCTCCAGAGTTGATAAGCATCCACAGTTTATCTGGGCATACTCATAACCTCTGAACATTAAGTCAGTTATCTTCAGATGAAGATATATCAGGCTACAGTTCTCTGTTTTTGACACCAGAGAATAAGTTTATCTAGTCTTAATTTTTTCTTCAACAAACGTAGGATCAGTTTTCCTTCAGATTACTTTAAGTCCTTTAGCAATCCTTTTGTAAATATGCCATGGCACTAATACAAGTTGTTTGATTCCAGTTAATTTATTCATTTAGGGCTACTAAAAGTATTGACTTCAGAAGGAACTGAAAGGTTAATTTTTCAATAGCCTGAGTCTTACTTTCACTGAGGCCCAGTTATACTGTCATAGAAGGGTACAGAGGCCTTAATATAAACAGGAATCAGCCTTAATTCATGAGCAATTAAAACAGTTAGCTAATTCTAGTCACACCGTGCCACAGAGCAATTGCTGTGAGTCGGATTCTCTATTAAACTACACTATTTAGTCATTTACACCAGTTCCATTTTGATTTGAGGGCAGTTCAGGCACTCTTTAAGCAAATGTAAATGACTGCAGATGCCAAAAGCGAGTGAAGAATCAGGTTGTGTGTGTTTGATACTGATTACCCTATTGTACCAGGCCCATGTTTGTATCTCAAAAGATTTCTTAGTTGCTTAAGAATACAGAATGGACCGGTGAATAAATCAGAGGCTTAGAAGTCAATAGTCTCAAAGCCTACTTCTGGGTCACTGTGTGTTTCTGAGCAAGGCATTTAAGTTTTCCGTGCCTCATCTGTATCTCAAAAATTGAGATAATTGTTCTTCCTGGCATTCACAAGGGCCTTTGAGACCTAATCTGACTGTGTGATCTCTGGTCTGGGCTCTTTTCCGTGTGTGACATCTGTTGTAGAGTGTTTAGCACCATGGGATGTGGATACAACTTTTTTTCTGCCGTACCAAAAATAATTAGAGATGAAAACAGCTATATAACTACCAGGTATTGCTATTGTTACAAATCTACATTTCACATTACTTTCAAGTTAAAATCTTTACTTTAAACTTTTCTTCCTGAATACTCTGAGCTTTACATTCTTTGTGAAAAAATATCTGTGTGTGTGGAGCTGGCAGGGAAGGGACAGGGAGAAGAGGTGAGGGGAGAGGAGGTATGCACAGAGAAATAAACAGTCATCAGAACAGAGCCTTAATGATCTCAGCTGTGAATGTTGTACCTGTAGTGTCACATTTATTGCAGTGGGAGTAGAATTTTAACCAGGTAAGGAGCTGGTATTGCCAGTGCAACAAGAAAAGAAATTCACTGCTTTTTAAAGTACTGTGCACATAGTTGTCTTATTTGTAATTCCTAAAAATGTAGATTAACATGTACATTCAAATGTTGTCTATCTTGATGATGTATTAAACCAATACTGCACCTTCTCACTACACACTTGCACTTAATGAAAATGTCTGATAAACAGGTTACTTGCTGAAATATGTTGTTTTGCATTCATAGGCTTTGCAATAAGTATGTAAGTAACTGCTTGAATACGCTGCAGAAGAGATGTTCAGTGCATTTATTTATTTTTTCCCTCAAGGAAGGAACAATATGATGCTTCCCATTAATACCAGAATGAAATTTCCAGAAATTAAAGAAATCTCTTTTGGCAACCAAGTTAAGACACAGAAAATATTTAAAACAAAACAACAACAAAACCCTTTTACAAACTTAAGTTTGGTAAATCCAGTTAGGAAAAGGAAAAGCCTCTGAAAATAGGAACTTGTTTCTTTGTGGATTCACAGACACAGCAGATGAATGGATATCAATATACTATTTTTGTCTCCTCAAATGTTTAGCTTCATTGCTTTAAGTTTGATGAAGAAGAAGTCTTCCTCTGCTCATTTAAATACTTCACACATGAATTCTTCAGATATTTTAGCTTGCTTATAATTCTGTCCTGTGTAGAAAACACAGTATAGCTACACGTTTTAAGAGTCAATCCAGGAAAAACATTTAGAAGTAACTTACATTCATAGCATTCATTTATGCCTTCATGATGGAATTTACCTACTGATTCAAGTCCACTATCTATGATTAAATTCCTGGTGGCTGCCCCATGCTCATAGAAAAGAGCAGAGGCTTGATGGAGCAGCCAAGTACACAGAGTTGCTGTGCAGAGACCCCTCTGCTACAGCCAACCTGCACCTGGGACCCAAACTGCTTGTCTTAGAGCAAAAATGTGTGGATCCACAGTGCTCACAGGCACTTCAGTCCCAGTATTTCAGCTCCCTCATACTGTACATTCTTCCTTGCTCTCTCTTTACTTAACATCTGGAGAAGCAATTTTCCCCTAGCTGTAGACCCAAGCACGCAACATCATCTCCTCCAAGTCTCCAGCCTTGCTTTTCACCCTGGCACAGCCACCTCAGAAGCCTCTGTTCACACTGAAAAGAAAGGAGGGCTGAAGTTCTCTGCATGGGCATGGAAGGGGGAGGACTGCCAACCACAAACGTGCTGGGTTGGGCTGAAATAATTACGCATCAAACCACAATTGTCTATAGCTAGTGTTTGCATTGCTCATTTCTCAGAGTCCAAAGACAATCTTTTATATAAGTTATTGGAATTATAATTCTACAAAAGGAATCTAAAATATACAACTCTCTGAGAAGCCTAGTAGATAGGGCTATGCAAAAAAAAAAAAAAAAAAAAAAAAAAAGTTTCTGATAATACTTTGCAAATTTTAGCTGTATGCAGCACTATTTACAATGCCTATATTTCATAGAATCATAGAATCACAGAATGGCCTGGGTTGAAAAGGACCTCAAAGATCATTGAGTTTCAGCACCCCAGTTATGTGCAGGGTCGCCAACCACCAGACCAGGCTGCCCAGAGCCACATCCAGCCTGGCCTTGAATGCCTCCAGGGATGGGGCATCCACAGCCTCCTTGGGCAACCTGTTCCAGTGTGTCACCACCTTCTGTGTGAAAAACTTCCTCCTAATATCTAACCTAAACCTCCCCTGTCTCAGTTTAAAACCATTCCCCCTTGTCCTATCACTATCCACCCTCGTAAACAGCTGTTCCCCCTCCTGTCTATATGCTCCCTTCAAGTACTGGAAGGCCACAATGAGGTCTCCCCAGAACCTTCTCTTCTCCAAGCTAAACAAGCCCAGTTCCCTCAACATTTCCACATAGGAGAGGTGCTCCAGCCCTCTGATCACCTTGGTGGCCCTCCTCTGGACCCATTCCAAGAGCCCTCCATTTCTTAAGATTAGTAATAATCTTAATTAAAACTGGAAGGACTTGATTAAAAAAAAAGCATCTTTCTGACCTCAGAGAGAAAAATGAATATGGATGCATGTATATCTATGTTCCAGCCCATTTCTAGTAGTAATTCAAGGCCTGGGGTTAGCGACAGGTTGCTTGAGGCTTTCGTCCGAAAACCATCTCTCTACCTATGATGTCATTTCACTCAGTAGTACTTCCTTCTCCATGAAGCAAATATAGATGTGGAAAAGCTGGATTTTACTATTAAGCATGGCAGAATTGTTTATCATGTTCCAGAGTGCAGATCTCATGAAAGTAATGCGACTGAAGACATGCCAGCACAGTGTAACATCAAGACTATGAGGTTGTACAGGTTTCTGGAGATAATTTGCCTTGCACAATACTTAATTAGTGGGAATGCAGCCTATGTGTAAAGAAAACTACATCGATTCTGAGAACTCAAAAATATTTTTCTATGCAGTGACATGGAAGAGCTGTACTCACAGAGCTCCTCTCAGCAATTGTTCTCCTTGGAGCTGTTGCTCCCACAAGCAGCCACTGGAACAGGAAATACAGAAATCTACTGCTCCCCAGGAGCAGTCAGCCACCGGGAGTGCCTGGGTATCAATCATTGAGGCACTGCACCCACTTTGCAGACTTCTTCCCATTCCATCTTCTCTCTTGCAGGTCTTCTTTACAGGAAGGACACCAGAAGTTGTATTTGGCTCTAAGGTAGGACAGTCAATAGGATGAGAGCAACAACTACGATTTTTAAAGTAAGTACTAAGGTACTAAGACTAAAGGGAGAAATTAAGGCAAATAGTTCAGTTATAATCCTAGTAATAAAAAGCTGCCAGGGCTGCACTGTTCTGCTGCACTTGTGAGGACTCTCAGTTTTGGTTTTCAATGTGAAGCAAATAGAATCATGGAATCCTCAGAGTTGGAAGGGATTTTTAAAGGCCATCTAGTCCAGCTTGCCCGCAATGAACAGGGACCTCTGCAGCTCAGTCAGCTGCTCAGAGTCTTGAAAGTGTGTCCAAGGAACAGGCATTCACCACTGCTCTCGGCAACTTGTTCCAGTGCCTCACCACCTTCACCATAGAAGACTTTTTCCTTATATCCAACCTAAATCTTCCCTCTTTAAGTTTGAAACCATTTCCCTTTGTCCTGTCACATAGTTCAGCTACTTAATCACATTTTACATTGATTTCCTATTTGAAAATAATTACTGTTTATTATTAAGAGGAAAAAGAAACAAGCCTCCTCCATGCAGATTATTTCTGTCATTTCCCTTATGTCTGGCCAGCGTTAAACACAATGAAACTTGCTTGTTACACCAAGGCAGAAGCTTAGAAGCCACAAATCTCTGTTCCAAGTTAGTCAGACTACTGAAATAGCAACTCCATTTATTTTACTGGGACCTTTCTCCAGCCAGTTCCCAGTGGGAAACAGTGTCTGCCTCCCAGAGAATTTTTAAAACAAAGGGCAGACAGAGCTCATTGAGCACTGAAAAGGAGTTACACATGTAAGCAAGTGTCAGAAAAGCAGCATATGAAATGGCAACTTTTCGTGTTATATCCTCTCACATACCACCATGCTTCACAAATTCTAACTCCCTGAGTACACTGAGTGAAACGGTAAAGTGTTGGATAGTATCCTATCCAAAAAAGGATAGGAGAGGAAAAAGTAGATCAGATGTAATTCTCTGCAGCAGTCCTCTGCAGCCCTGTGCCTGGGTGTGGAGCAATGGCCACATTTTGTCTAGTGCACACTGTGTGCTTCTCCCCGTCTCAGAACTCTTCCTTGGCAAAGCCCTCCCATAGCAACTCTGCAGCATTCCATCTAGTCCTCGCTGGGACTCACAACAGAAAGCACAAAGGTTTCCACTGAGTAAGATGTGAGGGAGTAACACTGTTGTCTAGCAGTGTATCAGAGAATAACAAACATCAGGGACAGAGTTATTTAATCTAAAGGACAATGTCAGCATAAGAATGAATGGTTCATCCGGAGATGCACAGGGCAGGTGATTCTGGTGGTGCTGAGATGATACCAACATCTTAAACAGTGTTAAGTGGCAGCAACAGTAATCACCTCAACTCCCACAAGGCAGGCAATTTTTCCATAACGCTATTGTAATCAGCTAAAAGGGTGACATGAAGCCCAAATAGTAAACACCAGAAATAAAAGTGTTTCCTTTGTTGTTAAAGTAGAAACGCAGAGGAAATTCCATGTGAAAAGTTTGGTCACCAACATTACTTCTTTTTTCAGCTACGGGTGCAGGTGTCTGTCTGTCCTCACCTCTTTAAAAGAGCTGTCTTCAGAGACTGCCATGGCATAGGTCAAGCTAAGGATCCTGACTGCCCACTGCAGCAATCAATGACACTTTCCTGCTGAAGGAAAGAACGCAAGATCTATTATCCCTACTGAGCAGATCTAGTTTGAGTGGAGAGGAGAATAAAACTGACTAATCACCCATCAAATGCTTATTTCCATTGTGGACTAAGTGCAAATTAGAAGAAAATATGTTTCAGGGAATTAGATGGGAGCATAGCAGTGCGTATTTCTCTCTGATGCAGCTCACAGTCAGCAGGTTTGCCCCTGGGCTCAATTCACTCCAAGCCATCTAGGATATTAGGCAGGTTATTCATTTTACTGATCAGCCAAATCTTAGAGAGCTATCACTAGCAAATCATTCTGAACCCACAGACAGCTCCTGGATTAAATGTCATTCACTCCGTATTTTACAATCCATGCAAAGTATATAAAACTGTAGACCATTGTACCACCATATACTAATCATAAACTAGTATCTTCATTACCCTCAGAATGTAGTAATAGTCCATTTACAGCAGAATTAAAGCAAATGAGGTAAGATTATGTAACACTTTTTTACTTTCAAACTGCCCCAAAGTGGCACTAAAATGCCACGAAGCAAAACCATGAGGCTCAGAGATGTCTTTATTTCCCAGAAAGTAATGTACAGATTAAAAAAAAAAAAAAAAAAACTATCATTATGTAAGGCGTGTGAAATGAAATGAAATGAAATAATCATTATTTTTAATATCTGTTAGAATCTGATCTCCCAGAGCTTCTTATTTATCATAAAATCATAGAATGGCTTCAGTTGGAGGGGACCTTGAAGATCACCCCCCAGACCCCTGGCATGGGCAGGGCTGTCCTCTCCCCAAGCTCAGGCTGCCCAGATTCCCATCTTATCTGGCACTGAGCACCTCTAGGGATGGGTATTCACAGATTCTCTGGGCAGTTGTGCCAGTGCTTCACTGCACTCTGAACAAAGAATTTTTTCCTACTGTCAGTTGCTGATAAAGTTGTTCAGAATCAATTGTTCAAGTGTTGTTCAGATGTTCCTTATTCCTAGGCTGGCACCACTCACAGCTACTGCATGGGAGCGTATCAGGGCAGAGTATAATGTTCAATACTTGTACTCAGTGCTTTCATCACCACTCCTTCCAGGCCAACTGCATGAATGTTACTGCTGTGGCTGTAGGACCTCTAAGGTTGCCTGCAACAAACAAGACCACAGAAAGTACTTAACTGTTGTTATGTTGTGTGTACTTATATTTTTGTGCAAGTAAGTTTGCATTAAACGTGCAAACATGGAGAAATCCATCAGGGTGGTGGATGGAAAGGGAAGTGGGAGAGGAATAGCAGGCTCCTGCCCATGCCCCAGCCCCTGTCACATCGCTGAGCTTTCTGTTTCCATCTAGACACCCTGCTAAGGCTGGACTTAAAGATCATATCATAGCTTATCATAGAATGGCCTGGGTTGAAAAGGACCACAATGATCATCTAGTTTCAACACCCCAGCTATGTGCAGGATCACCAACCACCAGACCAGGCTGCCCAGAGCCACATCCAGCCTGGCCTTGAATGCCTCCAGGGATGGGGCGTCCACAGCCTCCTTGGGCAACTTAAGATCTCCTTAAAGAAACAAACATAGCTTTAAAAAATAAAAAAGCAGGGGTAAATAATACAATAAAGGACATCTTGGCCTTGTATATTTTATAACAGACAAGTAGCATTATGGAATAAATCACTTTAAAACTTAGTGCTATGCAGTTATAAAATTCTAGTGATTTGCATCGTGGTTTTGTACTCTAAGCTTTGAATCAAAGAGAACCAAGAGGAAGTTCTTTATGGAGTACTATTTCTGGCAAATTTCTGTGGGTGTTTTTTTGTTTTTTGTTTTTTTTTTTTTTTTTCTGTGTAAACGATTTAATTTCTTTCACAAAACAGTTGAAAAATAGTGCCACCAAATAGTGGCATTATTACCAAGCACGTACTTAAAAATTAAGAGAAGTGATAGAAACTAAAAGGAAAACCAAATCTCAAATAATTGGAAACAGTCTCATTTTAAAAGAGCTTGAGGAAAAGAGGATAAACCAGTTCATGGAGTAGTGGCCAGAAATGTCTGCCTCCATGTCACAGCCTACAGAATACCTGCCTGTATCTCAGCTTCTCTGGTTCACAGACACAGGTACCTGTAAAGCAGTACTCATGCTGTGGCTGACACACACGTACGCAATGCACACATTCTACAGACCTTGCCAGTGACCTCATAATATCAGCACTGCTGTGGAATATGTACACAATGGAAAGTGTGTAATACACTTCCATCTGTATTATCTTGTTATGTATGATACGTACAATTGTATAGTTGCATGCTTTATATATACAATGAATATTGCATATATACTTTAATGAAAGTTATATTTATTCTACATAACAGCAAAGAACAAAAAATTAAAGACTAATTGAAATATCCTGAAACTGGAAACTTTGTCAAACAAGAAACTTTAGAGTACCTCTGTGTTACTTCTCAGTTAAGAGAAGGCCTTAATTAGGCTATTTATTAATTTAATAAGGCTGCAAGCCTTATTTAGTCAACATTACCTAAATTTTCAGAGAGCACAGATTTGTTGAATGTTTTCTTATAGCTTTTCTATAGGGCTAACGACTTTGGGTCTCTATGCCTTACAGTACAAATTTATCTTCAAAACATATCCTTCACTGTATGCCCCAGAAAAGGCTCAGAAAGCACTGTCCTCCCCATTTCCCCATGAGAGATAGACCCCTTAGAGAACAGAGCTGTAGTCGTTAGAAGCCAGGAGAGAGGCCCAGTGCTTGATGTCTAAGGCTGTATCTGAGGCACTTCTTCCTGTGTACTGCTCACACTGACCCCAGTGGTGGCTGTGAGCCTCTTGTTCTGCCACTGCCCTTCCAGATAGACAATTAGAAAGTCATCAGTGTTTCTCCTGGTAGCTGAGGAAAAAAATGATAGAAATGAAGGAATGGAGGAGGGACAAGAGGCCTTATAGAGGGATTTGGATAGACTGGGGCCATTGGGCAATAAGCAGTGGCACAAAGTTCAACAAAGGAAAATGCTGGGTGCTGAACCCAGGATGGAAAACATCGGACGCTGGCAGACTGGGGCAGAGTGGCTGCAGAGCAGCTGAGCAAGAAGGGACCTGGGGGTGCTGGTGACAACAGCTCAGCACAAGCCAGCAGTGCGCCCTGGCAGCCAAGGGGAAAACCACCTTTTGGGGGCCATTAAACACAACATAGCCAGCTGGTCAGAAGAGGTGATTCTCCTGCTATATTTAGTGCTGGTGTGGCTCACCTTGAGTATTGTGCGCAGTACTGGACTCCACAATATGAAAAGGATGTTAAGGTGCTCGAATGCATCCAGAAGAGGGTAACACAACAGGTAACGGCTGGAGGCATGTCCTGTGAGGAGAGGCTGAGGACATTCAGCTGTCCAGTCTGGAGAAGAGGAGGCCAAGCAGAGATCTCACTGCTCCCTGCAGCCCTCTGAGCAGGGGAAGCAGAGGGAGGTATAGGGCTGTTTCTGAGAGCACAGAGCTGCACCAGGGGAGGTTCAGACAGCACAGTAGGAAAAAAATGACCACTGTGAGGGTGGTCAAACACTGGAACATGCTCAGAATGGTTTGGGTTAGAAGAATCCGTAAAGCCCATCCAGTTCCAACTCCTCACCATGGGCTGGTTGCTACCCAGCAGCTGAGGCTGCCCATGGTCCCACCCAACATGGCACTGAATGCCTCCAGGGACGGGGCACCTGCAGCTCTCTGGTCAGCCCGTGTCAGTGCCTCACCACACTCTGAGTAAAGAATTTCTTCTGACAGTTCTAAATCTCTCCTTTTTTAGTTTAAAGCCATTCCCTCTTATTCTGTTGCTATCCTCCCATGTGAAAAGTCAGTCTTCCTCCCAAGTATGAGCTCCCCTCAAGTAGTGGAAGGCTGCCATGAGGTCTTCCCGGAGCCTTCTTTTCTCCAAGCTAAACAAGCCCAAATCCCTCAACTTTTCTTCACAGGAGAGGTGCTCCAGCCCTCTGATCATCTCTGTGACACTCCTCTGGACCCGACCCAACAGCTCCACATCCTTCCTGTACCGAGTCCCCCAAGGCCCGGGAGTAATATTCCAGATGGGGCCTCACAAGGACAGAGTAGAGAAGGACAGTCCCTCCCCTCTCCTGCTGCCACCCCCCTGCTGATGCAGCCCAGGATTCTGGTGGCCTTCTGGGCTGTGAGCACACGCTGCTGGATCACGCGCAGCTTTTTGTCCACCAGGGTCCCCAAGTCCTTCTCCACAGAGCTGCCATCAATGAGTACTTCTCCCAGTCTGTACTCCTAACTGGGATGTCCCCGATCCAGGTGCAGCACTTCGCACTTGGCCTTGTTGAACCTCACTGTAGGTCAACTTTTCAAGCCCGTCCAGTTCCCTTTCCAACTTCTGCTTGGTGGAGAGGAACAACATCAGCCGCGCTTTGGCACAGCGGGGCTGCAACCATCCAAGCACCCGCCTCTGTGCACGGGGGGGTGGGTGCTGCTGCACACCGTGTGCTGGTGGCAGGGCTGGGATGACAGGAATCCTGAGGTCAGAGGAGAATTGAAACGTTTTCTTTAAGACACGTTTTGGATGAAGGATTCCTTTTTACACAGAAGACTAAAATTATGCCTCCTATAGCCACACGCTGAAAAACCCCACCCAGAAGGTGCCTAAAACCACACGTGTCTCATCGAACAGAAGAACCGTGAAGTCGAACGCGTTCACGAAGAAAAGCGACCGCCTCTCCGAGCGCCTTCAGGTCGGGCCGCGCTCGCGGGGAGGGGCGACGGCCGCCAGGGGGCGCCGCAGGCGGAGCTCCCGCCCGGGCCTCCCTCCGCGCTTGGCGGCGGGGCCGGCTCGGCGGCGCCGCATCATGTGGGCCGGCCCCTTCCATGGAGCCGGGGCTGCTGCCGAGCGCCTCCTGGGCGGACGCCGCCATGAGGCTCTGAGGGGCGGCTGCGTGCGGAGGAGCCAGCCGGTCGCGCCGCCGAGCGCCCCGAGCACGGTGCCGGCCTCGCCTCCGGGCAAGGGAACCCGGAGCTGCGGCCGCTGCTACTGCCGCCGCCGCGGGTCGGGCCGGGCGGGCGGGCGGCCCGCGGCCATGTAAAGCGGCGGCGGCCGGGGGAGTGCCGAGCCGAGCCGAGCGCAGCCCGGGGAGAGGAGCCGCCGTCGGCGGGAGGCCCCGCGGGGGGGGGGGATCATGGCGACGTCTAATCTCTTAAAGGTGAGAGCGGGGCCTGCGCGCGGGGACGGGCGGCCGGGGCCGGGCTCCGGGGCTGCCCCGCACCGGCCGGGCCTGCGGGCGGCGGCACGGGCAGGCCGCGGCGCTGCGCCCCGGGCGGAGGGGGCGGCCCGGGCCCGGCCTCGGGTGTGCGGCGCCGGGCTCGGCGCGGGGCCCGGCCGGCCGTGGCCTCCTGCTCGCGGCTCTCGCAGCCCGCGCGGGGAGCCGCGCTGCCGGACGGGGTCGGGCCTTTGTTTATTTCGGGGAACCCCGCGGTGCAGGAAAAGAGTTTTGAGTTGAACAAAGAGTTGGGGAACGCCTTCGCCGCGAGCAGGTGCCGGCGCTCGGGCTGCCGGCGCGTTCTGGCGTTTTCTTTTTTGCTAAGTGCGCTTTGCTGCGAAGGAAGAACTCCTCGAGGCCTCTGATCGGCTCTGCTGTGGGCGCAGATGTTCGCGGCTCCCTCCCGGTGTTTGGTGGCAGATGTCAGTCACCCCAAGGCGAACCAAGTTTGCACCGAAGTTGTGGCCGTGACGGGCCGTGCCCGGCACAGGGCTGCGCCTCCTGGGCCGTGCGGGGTGCGCGGGGCCCGGCCCTGTGTGGCCTCCAGGGCTGTGCCAGCGTGCCCGGAGCCGGCCTGCCCCGCACAGCTGCTCCTGGTGTGCCTTGGGACAGCCTGATTGGGGTGCGAGGCCTTCAGAAGGCTGCCAGGTTTGGTTACTTGGATCAGTTAGCAGTATAAAATGGACGTATGTGTAGAAGTATATGTGTGGCCGGTTCTGTGTGTTATACTTCGATACGGTTCTGAAGAGGTGCTACTTGCATTTCAGCTGCCAGGCCTCTGCTGGGTATATGGGTTTGCCCTGAAGCTGTTCTGAGACACTCAGTGAGAAGGAAAAAGAAATAATCGATAACCTCCGTGTCTTCCTCTTATCCAAAAAAGGTTTCACTTCTAAAAATAAGCACGCAAGCATACACACATGTTCATTTATATAAAAAATTATTGAAATTGACATGTAATTAAACGGCCAGAATGGCCAGGGTTGGAAGGGACTTCAAGGATCATGAATCTCCAACCCCCCTGCCACGTGCAGGGCCACCAACCTCCACATCCAATACTAGACCAGGCTGCCCAGGGCCCCATCCAGTCTGGCCTTGAACACCTCCAGGGATGGGGCATCCACAGCCTCTCTGGGCAGCCTCACCACTGTCGTAGTAAAGAACTTCCCCCTGACATCCAACCTAAATCTTCCCTCCCTCATTCAATTACCTTTTTTTTTTTTCCCTCCCCCTGTAACTGGTTATCTAGATATTAAAGCTGATAAGACGGAACTAAAAATCACAAATGGAAGAATTTAGGACTGCTGGAGAAAAGCTGTGGAATGCTGAGTGGAGTGCTGAGCTCCACTCAGAGCTATAGAGACAAAATGGGATTTCTTTAGGAGAGCATTGTTTTAGAGCTTGGACAAAGCTCAGGCAATTCTGCTTGTTATTGCTTTAGTCCACTGCTTTGCAGTACTTCTGAGGATCTCAGGAAAGGCCAACATGTGCTCTGACAAGACGTGGCTGTATAGCTTATAGTAGCTAGAAGAAACAGGCCTGTGAGATCTGTCAGCATTCCTCTTCAGCTGTTTTGAAAGAGTCAGTGTACAGTAAGTGCGAATAGAGTCAAAGGCCTTGCTTCTGTGAGATGGCTTTCACTGATCTGAAGCCGTTTTGTTGATGTAGTGGCATCTCTGCAGTTGGCCTTTAAATCATTAGCATTTTAAATGGACGAAAAGATACACGTGCACCGTGTGTTTCTGGAAAAATGCTACGTAGGTGTTTAGAGCACCTGGGAGTATTTTCTAAGCCATATATCTTACTAATTAGGGAGTTTTCTAAAGACAATGAACTATGACTGCTGCCTCGTGAAAGAGAAGGTCATACAGTGATTTGGCTTTGTTTATAATGACACACTAAACCAATAAGATAATTGTGACTAGATAAGGGCTTTTGTTCCCCAGCTGTGATGCTCAGTGTGCTCCCATTGCAGCGAGCTGTTGATTGCAGGGTTTTGCCGATTGACAGTGCCTTATGCTGACTGAGATTTGTGAAATGCAATTCAAAAGAAAGCACTGTCCTTTGCGTAGTAAAAACATACAAGGCTTTTTTGGCATTAAAAACAAAACAACAAAACCCTAACAGTAATCAAACCCATGTCAGGTTTAGGTGGGTCTCAGTTTCGCTAGGATAAACAGGAACTGAGAGTTTTCTGTTTTTCCCCTGTCTTCTCTCAACCTTCTGCATACTTGAGAAAATGAAGTGAAATACTCCTTTCTTATTCTAGTAATGAATCCTGGCTGAATGAATACCTGATAGCCTCTCATCACTTCCCAGGGTATCACTTCAGCTGCGCTAGTGCAGTTTTCATAATTGTGAAAGGTAAATTAATTTCTCAGGGCATGTGTTGGAGTGTCAGCTGTTGGCTTTGCGGTGACGATTTGTGATGTGAAGGCACACGGGTTTCTCTGCAGCTCCTGGAACAGAAAGCAGCTCAGCTTATCACAGTGCAAAGGAAACCTGTAGCTGTACCCACTTGAGCAGGTCTCAATGCTTCTGTAGGCCTTATTGGAGCTGCTGGAGGTGGCAGCAAATGCAGGAGTTGATGCAAGCAAGTTGAGTTGCAGTCTGAGCCTGGTGTTAGGGGGGAAGCAGCAAAGCAAGTAGCAGGTTTGCTGTAGACTTAAGTGAGAACCATGATCTACCTTTTGTTTGTTTCAGCTGTGTTTTGTGGGTCTTACTGCTTTGCCGCTTAAAGATGGAAACGTTTCTGCAGTTTTCTAGTTCTTCAACTTAAAGAAAATATTTCCAGATATGTTTAGTTTATCCTGCCTATTTCCAATTAGAGCAGCTTGTGGTGAATGCTGCGTTCCACTTAGTTGCACAGCAGAGCTTTCCCCATGGCTATCTTTCTGCTTTGTGTAGTGACTTTGCTATGATCATCTCACTGCTATTTAGAGCTGCTAGTAGCAGAGAGGAATCAGAATGGGAATTCTCCTGCTTACTGTAGGCTAGGACCTCATCTGTCTTACCTCATCGCTTTTGAATTAGCCTTAATAGTGTCTGAAAACAGCTCAGTAGTAAAAGCACAGACGTATTGAAATGTGCTGGGTGATGGAGGATGCTGCTTTTTCACAGTACTGTGCAGTGCATCTGATGGAGATTAGGACTGCCACTCTGCATGGCCTAAAATATTGAGTGTACACAGTAAAGAGCACTTGGGTGGCCAAGTGAATGTTTCAAAGTACAGAGGGCAGCAGCATGGAGACTGCTGGGACCTGCCTGGCCTGGAAGCCTCCCTCTCCTCATCCCTCGCTGGCTCCTGGTGTGTTCCACACTTATTTAGGCTCGCACTCCATACTCAGTGCCTGCTCCTGCTGTGCTTCTCTTCACCTTGCTTGCAGCTATGAAGAGGAGATTTGTGTTATGCAGTAGGACCCAAGTCAGGAGAGCTGTTGGTGGAACTGCTCTGTTTGCATTATTTGTATTATTTTACTAATTCTACGTAATATCTACCAACACAGTCTGGGAGATTTTTTTGCCTGCCATTGTAAAATGTTTCATACAAGTGTTTATTCATTGAAGAGAGGAATAGGAAGAGTAAAGCTGTAGTATATATTTCAATATAGTGGTGACATTATATACTTCTCAAGTGAAGTTGTGTTAAAATGGAGCTTTAAATCTCTGTGAGTACATTCAGTAAAGTGACTTTTAAAACACAGAGTATTTTCAAGTGGAGGTATTTTTCACAGCATTAAATTTTAAACTCCAGGAGTGGTCACTTAGCCAGAGTATGGCCATCAGTCCTCATTTGTGCTTTCAGAGAAGTGCATGGAGTAACTTCTAGTTAGAGGTGCTGTTTGCCTTGCTGCTTATCTTCACTTGGAGCTGTGGCTCAAAGCTGGGCTGGATGGGGCTGTGAGCAGCCTGGTGTAGAAGGAAGTGTCCCTGCCAGTGCAGGGCTTGGAACTCTGTGGTCCCTGAGGTCCCTTCCAACCCAAACCATTCTGTGATTCTTAGTGTGTGCTGGGAAGTTGGGGTATAAATCTCACAGATACTGCTTCATGCAGACACAGGTTTTCTTCATCCATGTTTTACAGTGAAATACTGGCAAAGGTATAGCATTCATTTTTATTCTTTTATCTTCCTTTGTGTTCAGGGCTGAACTGCAGCACAGGCTTTTTACCTCTACCAGAAAAAGTATGGGATCTGATGTTTTGCTCCAAAGGGAAACTTTGGAAGAAGCTGGTTTTACTCATTTAATAATGCCTTTTCTTGAACCTGTAACTCTACAACAGCTCGTTTGTCAAGTTTTTGAACTCATAGAGGGACTGGGAACAGAAATGTCTGCAGGAAGAGGCTAATCACTTTCTGAGGAATAGGGAAGATGAGAGAAAGCCATCAAATTCTGGGAAGTAATTGTAAAGCCAGGCCTATCTGGGGCAGCATGTGTTCTGCTCTTGGATGTTCAAAGATGAGGCACTCAAGTTGTTATTTTTTTTACAGGGGAAGATACCAATGGGCAAAACCACGTCTCTGAATTTCCCAAGCATTGTACAATATTTTCTTATGTGTTGAAAGGATTCTGAACTTGCACAGGGGCTGCTTGCTTGAGATTCTTGTTCTGTAGCCATTGCAGTGGTGAGATGGTGCTGCTCAAGTTATTGTGGTGCCTGCTGCACTTCTATCATGTAAAGCTGAGACATGGGAGCTGCAGGGGATACAGGTTCTGAACTGTGCTTGTTCTAAATACTAAACAACAAATGTATTTTTAAATTTCCACATTCACATTATTGAGAAGGAGATGGTTTCAAGAACGTGGCATGCTGCTTGTGCTTATTTGTCAGAAGAGCTGCTGGTGGAGAGCAGCGTGCTTGTCAGAATTTCAAATAGTTAGACTGTATTATGTGCTGTGTTTGAAGTGAATTGTGTCACATGTAGTATGACTAGCCAAGACAATGACCTGTTCAAAAGTAAACTCAGCAGTGGAGATAACCAGCAGTCTCCTGTCACAGCTCCCAGCCAACTCATCTTTTTAACTGCACATTTTCTTTTTAAGATGTGGAGCAGTAAGCAAATAGGTTTACAGCGTGTGCAGTGAAACTTGTTTCTCTCTTAAAGTGGTTTTGTTCTGTTTTTCCAGTAATGGCAGTCTGCCTGTGTACTGCAGTGAGTGAGGTTTTTTGGGAAGTCAGAATGAGATGGGAGCTCTTGGATTCTTTAGCTTTCCTCTTCAATGATGTAGTGAGTTTGAAAAAATCCACCTGGGATTAGATTTTTTGGCATGAATAATTCTTAATTACAGCAACTGTAATGATGGCTATCTAATTGCCTGAGGGCAGTTAAGCCATAGGAAGGGGCCTGTGATACAGCAGCTGCCACGTTCCTCTGCTTCCCTCCTCTCTGTGCTGTTCGTGCCAGATGCCCAGTAGAGAAGAAGGTACGTGGCAGCACCCACAGGTACTTCTGGTTCCTCGCTGCTGCTTTGGTTGCAGTCATTTATTCCAGCCAGGTTTGCAGCTGTGTCTCGTGGCTGTTGTTGTGTATCTTGGCTGCAGCGGTGCGGCTGAGTGGCACTCACGTTGTCCATGTATAACTGCACTCACAGGTGAAGGACATTTTCCAGAACGTGTTGTGTTGTAACTGGTGTGGTGCGTTAAGGAAGAAGTTGGTTAGCTGCTTCTGCTGCTTTTGGAAATAATACTTACTGCAAAAAGCTTTGTTCAGCTATGGGGTTGTTGCTCAAATGCCAGGTTGTCTGAGATAGCTCAACAAGAAGGTATTTTTGTGCTAACCATAGAAACTGCAGTTCTTAAAGGTAATTCCTAATAGTAATTTATTTTACTAACAGTACCCTACTTTCTTCCTTTTAGAATAAAGGTTCGCTTCAATTTGAAGACAAATGGGATTTCATGCGCCCTATCGTTCTGAAACTTCTGCGTCAGGAGTCTGTCACGAAGCAGCAATGGTTTGATCTGTTCTCGTAAGTACTTCTTCAGCATCCTGCAGTCCTTCACTGCAGTAGGGATATTTGTGGTTCTGCTGATAGAGAAGTCAGACTGTGCAGATGACATGGGAGCAGACAGGACAGAAGTGCTAGCTTACACATTATTAGGTGTGCCTACTTCAGAATAAATGTACAGAAGTACTGTTTTATTAAGATTAAGATCTTTGCAGATAAGGTGGAAGAAGAACAGCAGAAATTTGCCTTCTGCCAACTGTAGTAAATAAGCTTTCCACCTGTCCACAAAGCTTTTGTTAGAGAGACACTGTTGTTTGCTGCTTGGGCAGTAAGTTCTTGAGGGCAGTTCATTATTCCAGTTTAAATGCTTTTCTTCTGAAGTAACTTAAAAATGCTACTGAAGTAAAAGGATAGTGCAGATAAACTGGTATAATTTGAATAATTGAATAGCACATATAACATTTTTCAGACATTGTTTGCATCATTGTACTTTCTAAAAATCTAAGGGAAGCGGATTGCTCTCTCGAAATAAAAACATCATTGCGTTTTCCTCCTTCCAAAAATCCTGAATTTACTTCCTATTACTGATTTTTTTTTTTTCTTAAAATACATCATATCACCTTTGTCAACATAGTAAGGAAGTGAGTTACAACCTACGTATCAAAAGTTTATTTAAAATTATCTTTGTCTCAACATGGAGTTGTTTTTCCTCAAATACTTCAGTTGCTTTGTGCTGCACTTTCTTCCTCTGCTTTTTAAAATCACTTGCTAAATTTTGTTTAATTTGAAATGACTTGTCTTCCAGACTGCTTCTTTATTGCTCTTTTCAGTAAGAACAGTGCAGTGATTCTTCTTAGAGCCATCTTACTGCACCTGTCATGCTTTTCTGCCAACCAAACAGAAAGGTAGTTTATCATGTAATGAGTTTTAATATCTCATGATGTCACAGCCATAGTAGTTGCCAGAAACATGGCGTAGTTAAGTTACAAATTCAGTTCTGAGTCATTGCTTTCATTTTCTTTAATAATTAGGTCAGTAATTCGACATAAGTATTGAAATTTTTCCTTTATTATTTTGCTGGTTTGCTGAATTGTTGGATCATACTTAAGTGCCTTTATGGCAAAATTAAGTATATTGAAGGAAAGGAGCCTGCTCTTCTAGGTTTCTGTTTTTGGACAGTGATTTTGTTAAGCTTTTTAAGAAAAGTATGGAACATGTGTCTTCTACCTGACCTTTGTGTATAATCTTCCAGCACTGCTTTTTACTTTGGTTATGAACTGGTGTTATTCTAAGTTTATTAACACTTTTTTTGTCTGTGAAATCTATGTAAGTCCCACAGGTTAGCTAGACCTTTGTAAATTCTTGGCCAGCACTCTTGTTCTGTGTAAAAGGAGCTTTTCATCGTGCATATTTTGTCTTTTTAGTTAAACTAATAAAGTTGCTTTTGTATTGGAATAGCTGTGTTGAGTTAATAGGAACAAAGCCATCCTGTAAATTATGTAGTTACTTACCTGCAAAGGCTTGGCCTTATTGTTGAAAGGAGGAAGAAAATACAGAAGGAGGTAATGAGTTTAAAAAAGCTTGGTAGGCCACATCAGATATGATGATATAGTTGAGGAGTGTAACTTGCCTTTTTTAGTCTTTAATATAAAATGAAATAGAAGTTACGCTTGCTGAACTGTCAGCTAGGAAAAACAGGAATGTGTGTGAATGTTGATTGAAACTGATAAGTAGCATTTTGCTTTGTGATGCTACTTGGTAGCTTTTCTGCAGTTGAGCTGCACTTTAATGTGCTTCCACTGTCATGAAATGTTTGTGATCTTATTAAACTAGTTAAATCTTGAAATTACCTGATCTCAAATCTCTCAAAAGCAAGGTTGGTTTCCTTTGCAGTGAAAGGATGTTGTAGTGCCTGCATTGAGGAACTTTGAGTGAACGCTGCATCTTAGAGTATTGTAGAATGACTGCAGGCTGAGATGCAGTGCTTCTGTTGGCATGTAATTTCCGTCTTTGTCAAAGAAAAGCTTTAAAAAGTTGTCCTTAATGCAGTGGGGTTATTGGATAGGCGGTGAAAGCAGAATTGACTTCTACGTGTTCGTTAAACCTCCTTCTTCAGCACAGTCCTTTCTGAGTCAGGTAGCTGTTACCTCTTCCTGAACTTTCTTAAAGCTTCAATTCCTTCTCCAAACACATTTTTCTGTTTGTGTGGTGCAGTCTGACCACTTATATTTTTTAAGTATAAACAAAATGCATATCTTTTTTTCTTCTTATATGTGCTAAAATTATGACTGCTTCTGCCTCATGCATCAGAGGATTAAGGTTTGAGTGGTTGTTACTAAAAGGTGGATAAATTGTTTTCTAGAGACGTGCATGCAGTTTGCCTGTGGGATGATAAAGGTCCAGCAAAAATCCATCAGGCTCTGAAAGAAGACATCCTTGATTTTATTAAGCAAGCACAAGCAGTAAGTTCTTAGTATTTCATTACTTCTATTCGTATTAGAAAAAATAACCAAACAGTTCTGACTTTCTTTGGATCTAAACACATTTCTTTTTTGTCTGAAATGCTGTGATATTCCAGAGATTGTAATTACTGCATGAACTTCTATTGAAAAACAGAAGACAGCCTTGAGCGTTTGCTGTGGCTCATTGTTTCATTGTAGGCAATGTTTTTTTTAAAGCACTATTTTTGTTTGTCCAGCAGTACTTATGGAATCTTCTTCCACTTGAATATTTCTTGAGGCAAAATTTACTATAAGAAATTACTGCCTGGAAAATACTTTTTGTCTGGCTTCAGTGGTGTGCTGACGTATTCATCAATGGCTTTAAATACGTCCAATGTATGGCATATTAGAAACATCTGTTGGCTCAGCAAGATTTGCTGTCTAGTTTTATGGACTCCCCACAAATAGTTGAAGTCATCAGTAGATTCAAGGGAAGCTTCTGTTTTTAAAACGAGTAGCAAAAGATGCTGCAAGGTTTTTTTTTTTAATTTTATAATTACTTCTTTAATAAATTACATTATAAAGGTTTGGGAAGAAGAAAAATGTCTTTAAAATCTTTCTTTAGTGAAGAGATTTACACCGCTGCAGCTTTGTTTAAAGGAAAGCAATTACTTATGCTTGAAGCCTTATATACATATTGATTTATTTTATTTCAGTCCCTTCAGCTTGCTAGCACACATGCATAAATGCTGTGCTGAGCTGGGCCTTCAGTATGGTCTGTGTGAGCTGTTGTTTGAGGCATCGCTTTAGGCCTTACGATAGGCATTGTACAGTGCTCCCAGGCATTACTGAAATACACAAGTTAACTAACTGTCTGGGCCTAATGAGAGGCTTGTAAATGCATTAAATTAAACTTTACTGCTCTGTGTGATATAACGCAATTCTTACAGGTTGGTGCCCTTTTGTAGGTGTAGTTGTGCTAATACAGGCCAATAGGTCCAAAGATTTTAAGCTTTTTGGCTTGCAAATGGCTTAACAAAAAGTGATTCAGTTGGAAACATACTGACAACTTCATTGCTGTTACCTTTTACTATTTAGAGAAGGTCCCTGTGCCATAGGTTGATAACCACTGCTCTAAACTAATTGGCACTTACATATGTAGACATTCTGCTCTAAGTGTTTATTTTGTATTTTCAGTGTAAGCAAAGTCAGTGTACCTTTGTTTGTCTGTTTATGAATTACCTCCTCTTCTTTCCCCTCCTCCAGAGAGTGCTGAGTCATCAAGATGATACAGCTTTACTAAAAGCATACATAGTGGAGTGGCGCAAGTTCTTCACGCAGTGTGATATTTTGCCCAAGCCATTTTGTCAGTTAGAGATCACTTTAATGGGCAAACAGGGCAGCAACAAGAAATCTAATGTAGAAGACAGTATTGTCCGAAAGGTAAGTGATAGGTGTTCAAGAGTTGTGCTGCACGCTCTGTTCTGCCTTGGATAAGGCTAGGAAAGGTACTCTGTAGCTGAAGATGAAATTGCACCAAGGATGCTATACGATGGATCGCTTCGCTTCAGTGTGAGGGTCAAAACAAGTGTGAAACTTTTATTTTCATCTCTGTGGCAACTTAACTCTTGTTTTGCTTTGGCTGTTGATGGTTTTGTTCAAGTGATTAAAACAGCTTACTAGGGTTTTTAAAGTTTTCGTTTCATTGATTTATTATTTTTTAATGTAATAAATTTGTTTTCTTTTTTATTTAAATCCCAGTGGAGGGGCAATTGTAAACTCACCCCTATTCTTTACATACTTGCATATGTTATATATTATACTCACCTCCATTTACACAAGTGAGTAGTTTCTACTCCTAGTTTATTTCCCTAGGGCAGGATCTTAACTGGGGCACATATCTGTCTTTTATAGATGAACACTGTCATCTCAAGTTAAATACAGCTGTTGATCTCAAAGTTTCCCATATTTCCTACAGGCTGTCAGTCACGTCAATAAACGTTTTGTACAGGCAAAATCTTATTTCATACATTGTTTCATGTTGAAGAGGTCAGGGAATGTGGTGATGAGTCGAGGTGTATTGGCTTGAAAGTAAAAGAGGGGAGATTTAGATTTCATATTGGGAAGCACAGGCTTCCTAGAGAGCTGTAGATGCCCCGTCCCTGGAGGTGTTGGAGGCCAGGTGGGTGGGTCTTTTGGCAGCTTGGTCTGGTGGAAGGTGTCCTTGCCCATGGCAGGAACTAGGTAGTGTTTTTGGTCGGCTCCAACACAAACCATTCTCTGGCTCTAAATCAGAATGGTAAGGAATGTGTAGGGGTTTTGAGTGCAGAGCTCTTAGTGTTCTGAGTCCCATAAATAAATGTCCTTGAAATTGCTTTTATCTTTTGCTACCAGAAAAACAAAGCATATCAGTTGTAGAGTGGTAAGTTCTTCAGTTTAATGTCATTTGTTATCTTTTTGTATCACAGAAAGTATAGATAGTGAAATACAGTTTCATTAACAGTCTTTCTTTTGGTATTGAAGATCATTTTAACTTTCCTGATATGGACAGGAAGAATAAATGAGCTCAAATGGGCTACCTAGGATGACTTTTTTTTCCCAACCACCTGTTATGACATGTAATCTGCTGTACTTTTAGAAGGAGAAGAAGCAGGAACAGCAACAGAGAGAGATCACCACCTCAGGTTACCTTTATTGTTTTCATTGTTTGTTAGAAAAAGCATGTGATCTCAGTAGAGACTCCAAGATGTAGCAGACTTGAACTCTGCTGTGTGGCAGGAGACTAAGAAATGAAAGAAAAGGCAAGGTGGGGCGGGGAAAATAATAAGAAAATACTGGTGACTACCAGTTCAGATATTGTTCAGGACTGAAACTGATGTCTGTCTCTCACATGCAGTTCAGTTAGGGCCATCTCATGATAGAGTCATCAAAAACCAGTCTCCAAAATATCTTATTTCATACTTACTGCTGAAAGCAATTACTTGGCATCGTTTCCCATAAGTTTCTACAAAACATCTTTGAAAACTTTTCCCATTCTTGGAAAGTTTTTTATGTACTCACACGAAGTGATCTGCATATTTTGCTTCAAATATCTACATTAGATTATTTTTTATCCACAGTGTCTAAAAACAGCTTGAGCATGACAAAGCTGTGCCTTTGACGTTGGTTGACATTCTTTCTGTTTTCTTCTCCATTTGTTACTCATTTCAGTTCTTGTAAACCCATTCTGTAATCATACAGTGCAACTGTAACATGCATGTTAATGATGTTAAGATAATGAAAAAGTAATTGAGGAAGCATAATCAAAAAAAGCTTTGTTTGTAGAACATTGCAATGTTTTAAGCAATACAGACAGAAAACTGAACTGCAAGTTTAGCTGAAATTGAGAAAATACTCTCTGAAAAGGATACTTGGCTTTTATCATGTGCTTGCTGTGTTAAAATCTGAAAGGTACAAAGCAGGAATGGAGGCCCACGTAATCTTACCATTCACGTTGCCTTATAACAGTATCAAGTCTTCCTAATCACATTTTTTGTAAGCTTGTTCACAACTGTGAGGCAAAGTTTAAATCTGTGTATTTCACAGTTCAGTCCTCCTTTCCACTGTCAGTGCAGACTGATCATTGGTGTGCTTAAAGAGCATTCAGAGTAGTTATTGCCATGTTTGAAGATACATGATGAATATGCTTTGCTTGCATGTAGAACTTTCATGCCGGGGAAATTCAATCCAAAAACATCTTTTTTTTCTTTTTTTTTTCTTTATGTAAGTGCCATGTTGAGTTGTAGTTGTTGTGGAGACTGAGCCTGCCAAATGCTCAGCTGTGTTTGACTCAAAGGTACCCCTATGGTTGCAACTCCTGACACGTCCCGGTGCTGGGAATGTTACTTGGCTGATTGTTGAAAACTGTAAAATACAGAAATAACACAGAACGATTGAATACTATTGAAGTAATACAGGAAAAATACAGAATGTTATAATATCTGAATCAAGTGATCAGTGTGTCCCCTAGCTGTCTAGTTTTATAAAGTAAGCTTAGCATATAAGCTGAATATTACCTCTGTAACATGGAAGAGCAAGTTCTGTGGATGTTATATAACCTGAAAACTGCATTCTGATTTGCTTTATTTCTGTTTCTGATATCTTGTTTTTTTTGTACAAACTTAGATCTGCAGGCACCTTTGTGACAGGATTTTTTTTTCTTCCTAACATGCAGCTCATGCTAGATACATGGAATGAATCCATATTTTCAAACATAAAAAATAGACTTCAGGACAGTGCAATGAAGCTAGTTCATGCTGAAAGACTAGGAGAAGCTTTTGACTCTCAGCTTGTTATTGGAGTTCGAGAATCATATGGTATGTCTTGCACAGACTGATCTCTTTTGCCTCCTTACTAAAGTAAATGAATTTTCATTGTAGAAGTTGACAGATGTGGTGGTAAGGTTGGAATGATTGTCTCAGCATTTTGTTTGGATTTTGTCAGTATTGATATGAGATACCAATTAAATTATGTTCAAAGTATCTTCAACTTCTAAGTGATTTTGCTATGTATCATTTTCTGTAAAATCAGTATTTTTAAGGAGCAAACTGCTTGATGTTTCAAGGTTGCAGAAATAACCTTACACCTGTGCAACTTTCCATACTGTTTCTGATTCTTCAGGCAGTTTGAAGAAGCACTGGGCTGGCTGCATCTAAGACTGCCACTCTTTTTTCTTCTTTGCAAAACAAAACCTCTGTGCCATTTCAGCATTACCTGCCTTTTCTTCAAAGCCTTGCAGCCTGTTTTTCTGGTTGTCTGCAGTTAATTTAAGTCTTTTTGGAGCAAAGATTGGATGATTGGTTACCTTGAATTCATAGTACCTTTGCAGGATACATCCAATTGTTCATTGCAACCTTTAAATACAAAACTTACTTCACTGAGAGAGATTTGCTTATTGTTAGCCACACGAATTTCCAGGAATTAAGTTTAGACTTTCTCTTTGCAGTTAACCTTTGCTCTAATCCTGAAGATAAACTTCAGATTTATCGAGATAACTTTGAAAAGGCATATTTGGATTCAACGGAGAGGTTTTATAGAACACAAGCTCCCTCTTATTTACAACAAAATGGTGTACAGAATTATATGAAATATGTAAGTAAAAATTCTGCTGTAATTTTGTTCTGGAAATATTGGTGCTTAAAATGATGGCTGTTCTACTTCTGCACAGGCAGATGCTAAACTAAAGGAAGAAGAGAAAAGAGCACTACGATATTTAGAAACAAGACGTGAATGCAACTCTGTGGAAGCAGTAAGTACATTGCCATATCCTATGTGTTATATATTATTATTAGCCATGAGTTGTCATTTCTGTGTGTTACAATGCAGTGTGTTCTTACAAAACTGTTTTCTTTCTTAAGAATTATCCACTGTATTCTTTTCTTGTGAAAATCTGTATTTATAATCTGGCGATTTACAATTTCTAAAGATATTTTAATTGTAAATGTAGATTAAAGTTCAAATTAAAGAGAAGGTTTTCATTCAAATGTATTTTTGCTCTTTCATTTTGAGTCAGGATTTTTTTTTTTATGCTTAACAGTGGATGAGGATGTTTGAAAATAAGTACTGCAGTCTAGTGAGTGAAGGGCATCTCAAGGCTCATTTAGAGTACCTGAAAATGTTACTGCTCACTGCAATCAGAAGGAGCAATGAAAATTTCATTTAAACTGTTCTAGATTTCTTCTTAGGCTGAAATATGGCCATTTAGTATGTTCTGCTCATGACCCTTTCCCCCCAGTTGAGCAATATTTCACACAGTTCAGACTCTGGAGGAAGATTTAACTGCAGTGAGTAGTTCATAATTGCCTATGTTGGAATCAGTTCAGGAAACAGGTTATTTTAAATAAATACCCTTTAAATCTGAATTTACTGCAGTTGATGAAAATTTATTTTATGTCTTGTGTTAAGCTGTAAATCATTCATTTTGCATAGCTATAACTTGTAAGAAGAGGCTGACAAAAGAGAAATGGTCTGGATGTGTACAAGCAGTTTCTGTGCTAGATCTAGCTGTAGTGTCTTGTTCAAGCCACCCAGCCTGGTCCAAATAGGGTATGCTGGAATGAGAACTATTCTTAGCTCTTGGATGTATACTTGGAAACTAAGTAGGGTAGTTGGTGTTCCAAAAGCGATGGCTCCCTTGAGGGGAAAAAGGCAGTAGAAATACCAAGCTGATTGGTGGCTTGGAAGTGTTCTTATCACATTCACTAACCTACACGTTTTAAAGAAATATGGTTTCATGTATAGACTTTCCTAAAAGTACACCTACTTCTGTGAATTAATGAATTACTTTATATTATTAATTATTTTATACAGCATACATGGTGAGAACAGACTAGATTTTGTGTCACGGGAAACTTGAGAGTAATGAGAATTTCAAGGCTAGATGAGCTAATTCTGTGTTTGCTGCGTTTCAGCTAATGGAGTGCTGCGTCAATGCCCTGGTGACATCTTTTAAAGAGACCATTTTAGCCGAATGCCAAGGCATGATCAAACGAAATGAAACAGAAAGTAAGTGAAGCCTCAGGAGCAGTGCAGGATGAACTCAGCGCTGACTGCATAAAAATAGATCTGCTGGTAGATCGAATTTCTGTTTTTAATAGATAGTGGCAGTGTCTCATGGATGGAATGTTACTCCGTGCAGGGAACTTGTCCCACAAAAATGATTGTTGGTGGTGTTTTCTAGTCACACTTCTGAAATCTGTAGATACAGCACCCTAACTTGAATGACTGAACAGCTCTTACCTTACTTGAATTCAATGAATACTTCATTACTCTTTTTATTTAGTACTTATTTATAATTATTTTCCTTGCTTTTCCTACAGCTTATTTTCTTCATGTTGACTAATTTTGCATGTGTGTCATTTCTTGATTTGAGTAATTCAGATGCATAGTGTCACGTTGTCTCATCTCCCCCCCCACATCCAAAAAAAGTGAAACATCTCTTTTCAAAGCTGTTTTTCTGCAAAGCAGAGATATTTTTCTTATTCTGGTTATTGTTGCAGGATCAATAGGTCAGTGAACCAAATCTCTGCAATTGTATGTGACTGAATAGTGCATGTTAGATCTGTGCCTTTTTAAAGTTTTCAAAAGGCACTTTAGCTCTGCTGCCAGAATCTGGGAGGTTAGTATTCAAAAGTTTTGAGTTAGTCCTGTATGATAAAATGAACTAGGCAAATCTTCAAAATGTCATAAATCAAGCCAAAATCACATGGTAATGACTTTTTTGAAGGTTCAGTGTCCTGCAGACAGTATTTTTAGTATCTATATGATATTTTCACTTCTATGCAAATGTGAAAACACTTTTTTTATAACTTAGAATAGTGTAGGGAATATTTCTAAAGGTAGCATTTCAGAGAATATTTGCCCTCAAAACTATGTCATGCCGATCTGCTTGTGTAGCAGTGTGATTTCTGGCAGTAATCCAAAGCTAAATCTAGAAAGCCACCAGCTTCATGTGAGTATAGGTTACAGCCTTTGGGAGGATGCAAGTGGTTTATGTAAATGAAGAGCTCCAGAAGATTTCATCTACAGTATCCAAAACATTTTTCTTTAGAAACTTGGTGAATTTTTCCCACAGTCCTCTTCCATTTTGGCTGTCTCTGCCCAGCATTACTGCTTGGTTACAAAGTACTTCTGTTTATGTTTGCTGTGTTAGAGCTCAAGCATCTCTCCCTTCTTTCCTTTTTTTTTTCCTAGACCTAAGTTATGCTGTTTAAAATACTTCAGTGAAGCATGCAGGTGCAGATGATTAAACATTTGAAAACTAGAACTATACATAGGAACATATACATACATCTGGTAGCATCCTTTGCTATATTCTTCACTTGTGCATATGCCTTTTTGATGTTAAGTGCCTCAAAAAACTTGATTTTTATCTTTCTTGAACAACATCAGACACAGAAGGGCTGGGTTTGTGGCTGTGAGCTGGGCATTGCTGTAAAATGCTCTGTTAAGTATTGGATATTTACATGCCCTGCAAAGGAAGCAACACATAATGTTTTCTGCCTAAAATGTATCAAAGATGTCATGACTTGCAAATGCTTCACAATTATTTTAGTGTCTTTTTGTTTACTTATAGGATTAAGGATGGGAGGCCTAAATTTTGTGGAAGTTGTTTGCTTGCCTCCAAACAACGACAATATATTCTTTTATCTTTTGTTTTCATAATGCATGCATTCTGAGAGGAATGCTTCATTAAAATGTTCCTTTTTCTTCTAGATTTGAAATGTGTCTTTGAAGACTCTGAAGTCTTCCTCAGACATTCTTTTACAAGAGACCACTGACTTTTTTTTTTTGCCTTCAGTTTATTCATACCATCACTGTCTTACAGAAACAGAAAGTAGTGCCCTTTGATATATCTTTTCCTTCCCACCCTTTTCTTCTCTCGTGTCTCTTCCCTGCTCCCACCTTGTTTTAAGTACAGATGAAAAGATCAAATGAAAGATGAGTGAGCTTTTTGGATTTGCTCTGCGTAGTGCAGTGTTGCCACCACCTACAGCACATCTGAATTGCACTGGCTACTTTGACTTAATTTTTTCCTGATTTCTGAAATCCTATTGGTTAGCCCATTCCAACTTATCTCTAGTTGCAGTGCAAGCTTTTCTTGAAGGTGGTTGTTGGTTTTCATTCCTTAATTTGTGCTGTGACGTTCTGAGAGGTTTTTGGCTTTCCTGTTTGGTTCTGCAGCAGTTGTTGGGATATAAAAGTTAGTAACATTTCATCCTCTGTGGTGATAGGATCCTGCAGATGTTGCTGACAGAAGTATTGCAGAGGAGAAAACATAAGCAGAGCCTCTTACTTTTGGCTTCCTTTACAGTAGATGTGACATTGAGAAACTAAGCAAATCTGTCATCTTTTTTCCATCCAAAAAAGATTCAGAATCCACAACCAGTTTGTTCTCCTTCATTATGCAGAGAACTTGGCTATGTTTAGTCTAACTCTCTGTGGCCTCTCTAAAATTATTTTAAGCCAGGTGTTTTGCTGTGGCCAGCTTTCTGGGGGTGATTAATGCTGGCTCAGTACATATTAATTTTTTTGTAATGTTGAAATAACTTCACAAAAAGAAGATAAATAGTGTGAGTTTTTCTAGTTTTCAAACTGGTATCTTTCAGAAGAACTCTCTTCTGAGTTTTCCCCTTTTCTTCTGGGGAAAAGAAAGGAGAAAGTGCTGTTCATCCTGGTCAGTTAAACTGCTTGAGACTTTGGTATTCTTAGATGAAACATTGTAGATCGTACCAAAGACACACAAAGAGAGCTCTGTTTGGATTTAATTTTGAAAGAGAAGTCTTGAATCCATATGATTTCATACACAAACTCTTGTAGGCTTCCAGCTGAAAGAGGTCCATTTTTGCCAGGGGGTTAAGGCATTTATGCTGAACCTGGATTTAATCAAAATTGCTGCTGACTTCATTGTTTTTTTTTTAATTCAATTTTATATTAGGTGCATAAGCAAGTATTACCTTACAACAGATATTTCGTTTCAACTTTAGAGGAATATCCTTGTGGGGTCAGGCCTAATAGTCTTCAAAGCATTTTTACTTCTTAATAGATTACCTGAATTATCTGCTCCTTACACAGTCAGTTTCCTACTTGAGATATCCTGAAGTAAAAGTGCAGCAATTCTGTGTTTTGTTCTTGTTATTTTTTTAAGAAAGGTTTTTGTCCAGTGACTTTATCAGTATTTGTATCTTTCAGAATTGCATTTAATGTTTTCATTGATGGATAAAGTTCCAAATGGGATAGAGCCCATGCTGAAAGACTTGGAAGAACATATTGTTAGTGCTGGACTTGCGGATATGGTAGCAGCTGCTGAAACTATTACTACTGTAAGTGTCTTGCTTTTAAAAAACAAACAAAGCTGGCAGTTAAATGCTGTAACTGTAGGTCACACATGAGTGGAAATAGTTTTTGAAGATGCTTGGTCTAAGCATAAAACTTTGCAGTATCCTTAGAAAATTGTTTTTTTACTCCTTGCATTTTTAATTGTTTCTTTAAGTGGTAAACTGGTAAGAAATAAAAGGTTATAAATTAAGTGCACAGGTTACTTAATTATGTGCTAAGATTAAATAGGCATAATTAGTTTTCTCAAAGTTCTAACTTCCTGATGAAATTTGAGATATACTTTCAACTACCAATCCAGATATGGCTCTAAGTGTGGAAATTTTGTAAGGTTTGCTTTCCACCAGTCTTTTCCAGCTTCTTATAATCTTTTTCTCAGGGTCTAGGAAGTCTGGGTATTTGCAGCAATTAGGATTTTCATTTTGTTGGTCTTTGAAAACATTTTTTTCATTTGGAAGGTATTATAGAGTATTTAAAACTTGTATTTTTTCTCTCTACGTTTATTTTTGTATATAGGAAACATGATTCTGAAAGTCTGTGTTGAGGTTTAAATGCTGTAAATCTCTTGGGTACAGGGAATAGAAATAAAAACCCTTCTTTGTAGTCCTGGAGCCCTGGGAACACCACGTGATTATAGATGAGAGAATTATATGTAAGCTCATGCTAACTTCTGTGAAATCTGCTTTTTAATTTCATTGTTGTCTGTTTAACTTTAGGATTCTGAGAAGTATGTAGAGCAATTGCTTACACTATTTAATCGATTTAGTAAATTGGTTAAAGAAGCTTTTCAAGATGATCCAAGATTTCTTACTGCAAGAGATAAGGTATGTGCTTCTACTCATCATTTGTTTTCAGCTTTTCAAGAATCGTTAAAAAAAATATTATGATGTCTCTGAAATCCTTGTGACCACACACTGGTTAATCTAGAAGTTGCTCTATTCTGATAAGTGTGTTAAAAAGTTGGTGTAACTTACTAACAACTGATTTGTTTTGAATGTGTTGTGTAATAATGCATCAAGTTTCATTTGTGTGTAACTTTGAAAAATTGTAGATTAAAAGATTGTCTGTTTTTGAGCACCTTTAAATTTTAGCATTGATTCAGTGATATATTTATGTTTGGAATTTATTGTGTGTTTGGGTGTAGTCATACAGTTTCAGATATGGAACCCATTCCATGCAATTCCTTCCCTTTAAGTTGTTGCTTAAGGTGGTGTGTTAAGAAAAAAAAAAAAGGAGAAAGTAAAACATCAGTTAACAGAAAACTGAGTCACTGGATTTGAACTCTCATATTGAAAATCAAATCTGCAATCTTTGAGCTAATAGAAGAACTAAATTAATTTCTTCCTGCAGTAACCTAAAAAGGCAGATAAAACTTTTGTGATTCACATATTAAGGAGAGAAATTGAAGCTCTATCTGTATTTATTTATTTTAGGCATACAAAGCAGTCGTGAATGATGCTACAATATTTAAACTTGAATTGCCATTGAAGCAAAAGGGGTAAGCCGTGTAAACTTTAATGTGAGTCAGGGTTATTAAATTGTTCAAGAGCTTCTGTTTTTAAATGTCTTTAAGAGGTAACACTGCATTTACAAGTGCCTTATCTTCTTATGTTATAAAATTTCAGATTGATTATCCAGCTCTGAGATGCATTTCGTGTGGGAGCAGATCAGTGAATAGCAGTTTATTTAAACAGTTTTGTTTGTAGTAATTGTAAATCTTTTGTTTTGTAGTAATGAATCAGTTTGTTAGTTGAATTTAGTAACACTTTCCTGGATTATTGCTTCCAAAAAACTGAGCTGTAAAACTGCCAAACTCCAGTAAAAGTACTGTGAATGCTTTGAGTGTGGGTTTTCTTTCTTGGTTGCAGTGCAAAATTAACCAGGTTAGCTTAAACATCTTTCAGTAGAAGATTAAGCTGACATGCACTTGAGAGGAAAATCATGCTGATGGTAGCTACTCTGCCAGCTCAGCCTGGAGGAGATAAAGTCAGTCAGATGATTGTTAGCATTTAACTTACGGTGGTTGGGATTGCTTATGTGTCGTTTGTAGTCTGACTTACTACAGAACCAAAGCTTACAGAACCAAGGGCTGGCAGCTACAATTAAACTGGTTTGTCCAATCTTACTGAAGTTAGCTGCGGGGCACATATCTCCAGTTCCTATGCCTTGTGTGAAAATAGGAGCACGGGTAGATAGAAGACGCAGCAGAAGACTGAAAGAGACAGTTCCTACTTTGGAAAAGCCAGGCAACAGGAGACATGGATCCATATTGATCTCGTGTTGGCTTGAGCACAAGTTACTGCATTCTTACAATTTCTGGTGTTGAGATTATTTTAAAAAATGCCAATATGAGTTTCAGAGGTGCTTTTTATTTATTTGCTAGGACTTCCTTATGAACTGAGCATTGTCTGTTTTATGGAACATTTGCAGGGTGCACAAAATTATGTGCATTCTCTGGCAAGCCAGTCTGCGCTTTCTAGGAGCCAGGGATAAAATAAAATAAGTCTGCTATTTCACAAGACAATTGTACAAGTTGAAATGATTCTCTGCACTTTTATTAGTGTGGGTAAAGCCTACATTTTTCCTATTTCCAGTTTATCATGTCTCATTCTTGCTGATAAATAGTCATCATTTTATCTTTTTCCTAGGGAAAGGCATAATGAAACTATGCTTCTCAGAGTTTATTATTTAGCACCTGTGAGTTGGAGTAGCATAGATATTGAAGTCTGTTCAGTATTTTTGTACACAGAGTCACAGAATGGTTGAGGTCAGCAGGGAGCTCTGGATCCTTCTGCCCCAAGCTCTGCTGAAGCAGGGCTGCTCAGGGCTGTGTGTAGATGGCATTTGGTTCTTAACACTGTTTGCTTTTGGACTAATAGTAATGTGGGACGGGGATTAGCCTTGCTGGGTTTATTACTGGAAACATCCTCACAACGGACTGGATCCCTGCTTTGCATACTTTGTAAAGATGTAGGCAAGATGGAGTTTTTTCTATGTCTGTGTTTAGATTTCCCATGGGAGTATGCAAAGCAGTGCCTGTATTTGACTCCTAAAAGCTAAATTTAATTAGTGATCTCTTAGTGACCACTGTGATGGCAGTGGTCTTCTGTTCAGCATTCTTCTTCCCAAGCTCTTTCAAGTTCCCTATGCATACAGTCTCTTTTAGCATTCATCTACTGTAGATAGCAAGCAAGGGTGAGAGAATGAGCAAGAGCACTGGATTCCTGAGCATCCCCAAGGCTGCTTAACTGCAATCTTGCTCTCTGCCTTTATTTTTCCAAGGCAATCTATTACAGAGAATGTTGGCCAACAGTTTCAGACTAGAAATCAAGTTGGTGCCACCTGACATTAGAAACGATTCTATTCAACAGTAGTTGCAGGTTCAGAATGCAACCTTGTGATCACAGGCCTTTTGAAGAACCTCAGACTGCATACTGTAGCATCTCCTTGTTCACCTTCAAGCTATTCGATCTCCCGGCTGTTAGCCTGCTGTTTCTGCCTCTTATGAAATAATTTCACTGTGTTGCTACATGAATACCTGTGTCAGGTTTTGCCTCCTGGGCACTGCAGGAAGTTGTACTTGAGAGTTGTCAAGAGGCCATACTGATGAGTGAAATGTTATCTGCTAAGTTTTTACTGGAATCCTCACTGTCATTTATTTGATTAAAACTACAGTTTGAATATAATTGTACTTAGAAAGTTCTAAAATGAAAAGCAGTTGGAATGATCAAGCTGTAGAAGCTTGATCTTCAGAAGCTTGTCTGAAATGCTTAATAGTATTTATTCTTCCAAGAGGAAAAGGGAGTTGTCCCTAGTTTGTCATTAGTGTTGAATTCCCTTGTTCCACTATAGCCCTGCCAAGAGGAGTGCTTGGTCTGTCTTGTTCACAGTGTGACTGCTCCAGAATAACAGGATTCTCTTCAGTTTGAAGATATGTTGTTCTTTCTTTATTTAGTGTTGGATTGAAAACACAGCCTGAATCCAAATGCCCTGAGCTTCTTGCTAATTACTGTGACATGTTGCTAAGAAAAACACCACTAAGCAAAAAATTAACCTCCGAAGAAATCGAAGCAAAGCTTAAAGAAGTGGTATGTTCTTGCTTTCTTCTACTTCATTAGTCTGGAGAATGAACTTTGTTGGTGTATTTCCTCATGTGGGTCAAGGCCTTGATCTTCAAAAATGGTTATGTGAAGTGCAGCAGTAGAGAAGGGAGTTTTGTATCACGATGCAGGTGTGTTTGTATCTTACTGACCATGCGGAGTTTCATACCTCTTTGTTGTCTTCACCAAATTAATATGCTAAAATATTGCTCATTTCAAGCTGTAGTGTGTTATGGTAGTGAAGGTTAGTATGGAAAATAACACAGGGTGCTTCATGTTAATGTCTTCTCTGATTTAAGAGAAGTTCCTGATGGCTGACAAAGGAACAACTTGAAGGTGTGACGTTATAAAAGATTGATAGCTGGTGGCTGTGATAGCATAGCATGGGTCCTCTCAGTCACCCTCAAGTAGCCTTTTCTACTTCATAGTCTACAGGGACATTAGATAGGCATTTAAAGATTTGTCTAATGGTGCAAATAAATATTTAAAATCTTTTTTTTTGACAGCTTTTGGTACTTAAATATGTACAGAATAAAGATGTTTTCATGCGATATCACAAAGCTCACTTAACAAGACGCCTGATATTAGATATATCAGCTGATAGTGAAATTGAGGAGAATATGGTGGAGTGGCTCCGAGTAAGTAGCCTGTTGTCCTTCTTTACTTGGTTGTTCCTGTTGCATGTAGTATTAATTCTCACTCTTAAATGCTTTAATTCCCACTCCTTGCTTCAGCAAGTTCTGTTTTAAATAGCAGGCTGTGCAGGTCGTCTTACACTTCCATTTTATGATGAACCTTTGTGAAAGTAAAACAACTGAGCTTTTTTTAAGAGGAATGTTGATCCTAAGAGTGATAATTATAGTTTTTAAATATATTGTGTGTATCTGTAAACTTCATATTTTCCCTATGCATCAGTCATTAGACTGATGGTCTAATTGTGAAATTTTATGTAAATTAGAATGTTATTTGAATGCCTTCATTCATTTATTCCTTAATGCATGCATATGTTCTTAAGTGCATGGATTTCTTTAAGAGAATCATCATATACTCTTAAGGGGAACTACTTGTGATACATGCAAAAGAACTCCTTTGTATTACAGTGAAGTTTGTTACAATGAAGTGATGCTGTCCATGTACCTTACCACTTTTCTCTCTTTTTTGAGTTTGTTATTATTCTTAGTTGCTTCTGTCATAGTTCAGTGTTCTGTTTGTTTATACAGGAAGTAGGTATGCCAGCAGACTATGTAAACAAGTTGGCTAGAATGTTCCAGGATATCAAAGTATCTGAAGACTTGAACCAGGCCTTCAAAGAAATGCACAAAAATAATAAACTTGCTTTACCAGGTATTGTTTTCATATGATTTAGTGGTTTTAATTTCTTGTGCTGCTAAAAAATCCTGTTGAGCCTTCAGTTAAAAATTATATCAACTGCAGGTTGAACAGTCTTCAGAGCACTGCTACCCCTAGATGGGAACATCTGTACTTTGCTTTTCTTACAGTTGACTCTTGAGCTATATCATTCTGGAAGTTACTGGATATATCTTCTAGATATAGGCTCCCTAACTGTAGCTAAATTCCAGGTAGGGCTTGAATCCACTTCCAACCAGGTGAATGCTTTAACTATCTCCTTCTTTTATGCCCCTGTCATTCTTCATGAGTGCTTTATACTGCGCTCTTCCCTTACCTGCCAGTAGGAGAGACTGATGCACACTGTAAAGAGTTCAAATTGCATTTCTGAGATTAAATTTCACTGATGAGAAAGACAGTGCATCCAACCTTGGGCCTGCTGCTGCTGAAACCCCTTGAGTGGTGCTTACCAACATCAGCTGTAGAGCTGCATCGCTGCTTAAGGAGCTCTGCAGAGGGAAAACAAAAAAGCAAAGGTTTCAATCAGTATTGCTGGCAGAAAGCCAGTGGTCAATAAATAGAGTGCATTAATGGGTAGGCACCTTGCTAGTTTCTGAAAATTCAGTCCTTCCCAGTTTAGAACAGGGGAAGAATGCTTTCTGTTTGTCTGCCTGTTATACCTGCAGTTTCACATAATCCAGTATTGTCTTACAGCTGACTCTGTGAATATTAAAATTTTAAATGCTGGTGCCTGGTCCCGTAGTTCTGAAAAAGTATTTGTCTCACTGCCCACGGAATTAGAAGATCTCATCCCAGAAGTTGAAGAGTTTTATAAAAAGAATCACAGTGGTAGAAAACTGCACTGGCACCACCTCATGTCCAATGGAATTGTAAGTGTATACATTTTTGGTGCTTCAGTCTCAATGGCAGGAATCTTTGTGTGTTTATAGTAGCAAGAAAGCTTGTTATCCAGAAAGCCTTTCAAGCAAAATTGTCATTCTGTTCACAGATAACATTTAAGAATGAGGTTGGCCAGTATGACTTGGAGGTAACAACATTTCAGCTAGCTGTGCTGTTTGCATGGAACCAAAGACCCAGAGAGAAGATCAGCTTTGAAAATCTTAAACTGGCAACTGAACTCCCTGATGCAGAACTTAGGAGGACTTTATGGGTATTTCACTTTCTTTTGAAACAGATTTCTTCTTGATTTTTTGTACTCTGAAGTACGGAATTAATATTTTTAAAGTGCTGTCAGATGATACTTCAAAACTAAGTGTAAACATCTTTTTTTTTTAATTAATCTGTTGTAATGCTGGCTTCTTGTACTACTGTTAAGCACACACAGCCTTTACATTAACATGTTCTCTATGCTTGGAATTACATAATGTAAGTTTTTGAAAACAGCAAGATCTTTCTGACCATATATAGCATAAAGCACACAGTTGTGATTGTGGTTTGTGGAGTGGGACTGGTCTAATTCTAGGAACTCTTGATAAATGTATGTTGCTTAGAAGTAATGCATTTGCTCTACCAGTCTTTCAATAATTTAGCTCACAAAAGAAAAGAGAAATAATGTACATCAGGCAACACCACACGCTACTTCTGTAGCTGTGAGTTTGTGCATTTTTTTCTTTTTATTATTTTACTTATGGTAACTCATTTCAGAAAGAGATTTGGTAAGCTATGTCCCATCCTTGATTTTACTAGTGACTTTGTGTTGCCCGCTGGCACCTTTGAACAGGGCTATGTGGTTCCTCCACAACAGTCTGCACAGCAGTGAGCTATGTTCTTAAAGAGTACTTGTTTCCATTTAGAAAGTCTTGTGTTTTATTTTCATTCTTTTTTCCCCCCTTTTTCTCTGTAGTCTCTTGTAGCATTTCCAAAGCTGAAACGTCAGGTTTTATTGTATGAACCTCAAGTCAATTCACCCAAAGACTTTACAGAAGGAACCCTCTTCTCGGTGAACCAGGAGTTCAGTTTAATGTAAGATGATGCTTGAAAATGAAAATAACTATGTGCTTTTTTATAGTTAAAGGAATTCACTTTAACCTTCATCCTTGGAAGTTCTCAAGATTCAGCTAGACACAGGCTTTGCTGTCCTATATTCATTTCACTTTTAGTGATAGTTGTGCTTCAGATAGGTGCTTGAAGCAGATGACCTCCAGCGGCCCCTTCAGACAAGAGTTTGTATAGTTCTGATTTCTGTGAAGTTAAATTTCTTAAATGCTTGGGGATGAGGTGCAGAACTGGAGGCTCTGCCATCTTCCCATTACTAATGAGTCTGTGAGGTTTTATATAGGAAAATGCCAACTCTACTGCTGCTAGGGCTTAGTTTCTTGCGCAGGGACATGGTGGTTCATTTGTTCCTGTCGTCAGGATCACGAGCTTTGGGAAATGATGTGAACACATGACAGAAGAGACAGGCTGCACAGAAGTTTTGGGGGTGACCAGTGAAGAATGCCATCAGCTTTTTGCCATGTCTGCTACGATGTCTGTTTTTTCCCTCTATTTTTTTATGCTATATAGACAGTTCTTGTGATGAAAAATGAACTAGTCTCATCTCCTGAACTTTGTTGTAAAAGCTCCTTTGAAGAACCCTAGTTTTATGTAACTAAACTGAAATATGTTTCTCTAGAAATCTAGTCTTTAAAATAGTGCTGGTAACTTTTCAATTTTGAGTGCTATCAGTTTCAGCTGATAAATTCTGTTGTAACATTAGTATATTGGTAGTGGGGTTTTTGTGTGGAGGAATTGGCATTGAATTTGGATTTGTCAGCCAGTATCCCAGTCCTGCAATGCTTCTAGTCTATAAATGTCTGATACACGATGGTTCTCCTTGCTGCTGTAATTTAAATTTAGTAGGAATTCCTTAACTGAAAATGTATCTTTGCCTTATTTTTATACAATACAACTTTTTCAGAAAAAATGCTAAAGTTCAGAAAAGGGGCAAGATAAATTTGATTGGTCGATTGCAACTTACTACAGAGAGAATGCGAGAAGAGGAGAATGAAGGAATAGTCCAGCTAAGGATATTACGAACCCAGGTAAGTGTGTGTCAGAGGATTGTCACGGTTCTTTTTCTTTTGTTGTGTTATCACAGCCTCCTATTGTTGATGAATGAAACAAATGCTTTTTAATCCCGCTTGGGCTTCTGCTGTATAGCTCTGATACTTTGTGAGGAGCTCATTTTGTGTGCAAGTGTACTTGTAGTCACAGCCAGATTAAACTCCAGGACAGCCAAGCTGTAAACTGTCTCACCTCACTGAACACCCTGGCCATTCTTTTAGCCAAAGGGTTAATGCCTGCATGTGCTTACCAAATGAGAACACCTTGTAAGTGCTACTCTGACACTAAGCTTGTATTTCACAAGGTATTCACAAGGTTATGTCTCAGATCACCCTGACTTCCGCTCAGAGAATAGGCTGGTGAACAAACACCAGGTTTTAGTGAATAACTCACACTCTAGGTGTAAAGATTCACCATTGACTCAAGTTGTATTGCTTGTGCATCTTGCCGGTGTTCCATTCTGTTGCTTTATCACCTTTGTGAAGACAGTTCAGTATCTACTTAAGCTTAGGAATTGTGGCTTACAGTTAATACCTGATTACTGACAAATTCAAAGCCATTTACTTCATGGATTTATAACTTCAATCATGCTTTGAACATATCCTAAATTAGCCTTTTGTACACAGTTTCTTTTGGTTTGAGTTCTGTCAAGTTCTTGGCCACAACCTGGAAGATAACAAACTCCATGGTTTGACCTTGCAAGTAAAGAGTGTTCTTATTGTGTTGTTTGTTTTCTTTTTCAGCATTCTTGATTTACTTTGTTCTTTCTTGTAAGCGTAAGGGAATAGAAACTCCCAGGAGGTCTTTGTACTGTTTTATTCTGAAGTTTAACCATGATAGTGAACATGGGCAACTGGCTGTAATTCACAAAGATGAAATGCTTTATTCAGAACATGTGTTTTTCAGGTGGGTTAAGGTTTGGCCCTCACTTCAGGAATAAATAAGCAAGGGCAGATGCTGGTCTTGCCTCATTTTAATTGAGCTGTGTCTTAAGTGCAGTATTTACAGTGGCAAACTAATTCTTATATTTGATTTTTGAGAAAGAATATGCATTTCTTTGCTGCCTTGCTGTACCAGGAGTCCCCTGTTAACGCTGTGTTCGCTTTATCATTTCCACCAGACATTTCAGAATGTTTTTTCTCTCATTCCCCACCAGGAGGCTATCATCCAAATAATGAAGATGAGGAAGAAAATTACTAATGCCCAGCTTCAGACTGAACTGGTAGAAATATTGAAAAACATGTTCTTACCACAAAAGAAAATGATAAAAGAGCAAATTGAATGGCTTATAGAGCACAAATATATCAGAAGAGATGAGTCGGATATCAACACCTTCATATATATGGCATAACGTGAGGACTGTGTGAGATGCTGAGAACACAAATGGAAGGGTGCTTGGACAGACAGCTGCAACAGTTTGTGCTGCAGAAGGACCTGTTTTGACTTTCATTACGTATTAAAATCCCTGCCTTACCTTAAAGAGGACTCTATTTTGCCAATCTCATTCAGCTAGCATGATGGCATTCCCTTCATGTTGCACACTTTTAACAGCATGCTGTTTTGTGGGAAACTTGCATTCATGAAGAGCCCATTGTGAACTTCTAAAAGTAGATTTGACTTACACCCACCAGGAAGAAGACAGGTTTGGGTTTTTAGATGACCAGTACTTGCACAAAGGAAAAATATTCAAATATTCATGCACTGAGGAACTGCTACTAGTTTTGTTTTGGTTTTTGTTGTTGTTGTTGTTGGTTTTTTTTAATGCGATTAGGACTAGAAGTAGCACTTTCACTTTTGTGTTTTGGATCAACAGAGTCATGTACTGTCCACCTTTGATCCTTTTTGTAATAACATTTGAGAGACACATGCCTCACAAACTGATATATATTTGTTATCATTAAAATCTGTTGGCTAGAGCAGTGCTTCAATCTAGTAACTGGATTTTAATATTTGACACATAAGTGACATAAAAATAATTCCAACTCATGGGTGATACTTTTCTTTAAGCAAGAGATCATTGTTTTTAAATCGCTTTCTGTAAAGAAGTGGATATACATTATTTGTTACTTTATTTGGACAGATGATTTGGTACAATCCTTTTTGAGAAGGCAAAGCTTTCTTGAATGATATTCCACTATAAAAACAGTTTCCACAGATAGATCTGTTATAGCAAACAGAAATATTAAATGTATTTCCTTGTACATTTAATATTTGTATTCCAGGTATTTAAATATGATGTAGATCTAAACGCATTAAAGAGAAATTGATGCACAAATTCTCAGAAAGAAGATAACACTCAAAGATCCCTGTATTAATTCCTCACTGGTAGTTCTCTCTGTATGTATGGATGTAAGGTTAACCATGTATTGGCTCTTCTGTTTCTTGAAAGTCAACATCTTTGAAACTGTCAGAATGGGAAATACAGTTCTAACAGAAATGGTAAAAAGCTTAGGAAACACATCTTGTATGATGTATGTGGAGAGAGTGCCAAGGACACACCAGGAATTTCAATTTCTTAATGTTACCTCTTCTGTTTTCAATCATCTGAAGTAGTTGTTTGGCAATGCTTGCCTCTGCTGCTCTGAAATGTCCGTGCGTGTCCTGGGCAGTAATAGGACTCACTGGAGCAGAGTGCCTGGGACAAAAGGTAAGTTGAGCCTTACTCAGTTCTGTATGAATATTCGTATATAAATTGCAAGTGTGCATTTTTTTAAAAACTTTACCAGTTCAAGTAGAATATCTCAAGGTCTTCTCAAATGATTGAAAGAGGGTAGAGGATAGGATTGACTTTAGTCAGAAAGGAAACCCTTCCATTAAAAGGAGGAGTTTATTTTTACATGGTTGCAGTAAAGGGTGAAATAAGAGTGGTTTAAAAGCAAGCTACAAGAGTGGCTGTTTGCCCTTTAAACCAGCTGCTTGGTCTGCTTATGAATATAATTGCCATCGTGACTGCCTGTATATGGTGTGTGCTTGGTCCTCTGTTTGACTGAGAAATTTGCAGTACCGGAGGTTTCATGAACAAGAAGAGATGGAGAGACACTGAGACCTGGCAAAGTAGTATTTACAGATGACAAATTAAGCTCGATGCTTTTATTGATTAAAAACAGTAGATGCTGTTCAAAAATACCACATCTTTTTTATTCTCCTATGGTGTTGCTATTCAGAATCAAAAGCAAGTGGTGCTCTGTGTAGTTAGCCACTGAAACTATTCAAATATTAGAAAACAGAATTCTAATAAAATCCTTGTGCTACGGGAGTTTTGGTGTATATGGAAGGTAAATTACAAGTAAGGAGTGCTCGGTTGAGATAGTTGGGAGAAAGTGACAACCCAGAGCTCTAAAACATAACAGTGTGAGCACAGCCTCCACCATAAGAAATTCCAGCCCTTAACCACAGAGGAACGCACAGACAGAGCGCTGCGGAGGGGGCAGTGCAGCTTCTGAAGCCATTGACTTAGGTTGAGAGAAGTTGAGAGCGTCTTACATGCAATCATTCAGGAAGTTGGAGCGCATGCAGAAAGCAGCAGATTGTTAAAATCTAACAAACTGTTTTCCCTCAACTACTAAGTATGAAATAGTATAACCTCAAAGTTACCGATGTACCTTCTCAGTACCTGGGATGTGGAAATACACTTGGTAATGTGCCTACAACATGGTCATTTTTCTTTAAATATATGCTGAAAATGGATGTTGGTTTTTTATTAAATCTGAGAATCACACCAGCAAATTTGTTAAAGATGCAGAATCGTGTTTAGCATCCTTCATCAGGTCACTTTCACCAGTATGCACTTAGAACTCGTATCAGCTGGGGCACAGGGAGGTAGCTGGGCTGAATGTTCTTTTGAGGATGGCAGAGTTCAGCTCTGAATGAAAATGAACTATTCTTCATTTGCAATATGGCAACAACGCACTTTTAAGGCTACAGTTTTTAGCTATGAATTCACATGTCCAAAGACCTTGCTTAAAAGAGGTGCTGCATCTGAGAAGCATGTTGCCACACACGCTGCCACGGTGAACGGCTATGGAGAAAACCTGTTGTAGACGAGGGGGGGGGGAATCACTCTTTATGGGTTTAATTAAGGAATACTGTTAAAACTTTCTCTGTCCCAACAACGTGATGAGGATCTCAGTTTCAATTCTGAAGTCTTCCATTTTCCTCTTTCCACAGTTGGTGTTCCTAGCTCCTATTTTTGTTCATCTTTCATTCGTTTGTTATGACTGTAATGCAGTTGCGTTTCCAAAAGGAAATGTGACTTTCCTGTCATCACCTTTATAAACTTAATCTAAACGTATTGAATGTTCACACGTTGCATTGATTTGCATTGGGATGCCATTGTCCTGTAAAGTGCGCATTTTAAAAACACAATTGGCAAAAAGATTTGATAGTTTTACAGAAAGATTTGCTATCTCAAACTGTTTTCTATTTTCATCAAAATGACTGGGATGCTATCTTTGTAATTCTTTGAGGTCAGATTTGTGAAATAAACAATACACGAAAGCTTTCCTGTCATATACACTATATGTAGTCTGGAGTGTTGAGCAAACTTGAGTTCCTGAGTTGTAATATCTATCTGCGTATGGTATTTACAATTTTGAATGTGTGCCACTACCGAGGTAATAACGCTGTACAATTTGGAATGGTGGTAGTTTCTGTATGGCAGTCCAGCTGAACTATTTTGATGTACTGCTTAATTTTTGAATTTTATTTTTTAAGTTGTATAATTTATTTTCTTGCAAAATAAAAATGTAATATAAAAGACTCCGCATGTTCGCAGGATATTTTGGTCTCTTTCTCCTGGTAAAGGTTTAAGTCTCGTTCAGGTGCTGCCCCTAAAAAACACCAGTACATGAAAGTGGCTGGATTCCAAGTCCCAAAGTCTGTTCTGATCAGTGTAAGTTTAGGAAACAAAAAGCAAAAAAGCAAAGCGGGCTGAGGGAGGAAAGACAGATAAACACAGCTCCTTTCTTGTCAGGGCCCTCAGGTACTTAAGTCTCTGCAATGACTTAAAATGGCCATCACTGAACATTACTGGTGCCATTACCATATTGCTGGGACTGGCTGGTGCCTCACAGAATGGCCCAGGTTGGAAGGGACCTCAAGGATCATGAATCTCCAACCCTCCCCACTCCTCACATGCAGGGCCACCAACCTCCACATTCAGTACTGCCCAGGGCCCCATCCAACCTGACGCCCTGAACACCTCCAGGGATGGGGCATCCACAGCCTCTCTGGGCAGCCTGTTCCTCACCACTGTTGTAGTAAAGAACTTCCCCCTGACATCCAACCTAAATCTTCCCTCCTTCAACTTAAAACCATTTTCCCTTGTCCTGCTGTTACCTACCTTCTCAAAGAGTTGATTCCCCTCCTGTTTATAGGCTCCCTCATTCTGCACCAAGCAAACGGTGTGGGAACTGCTTGCTGCTCCAAGCTGTGCTGCTTCTGTGATGGCTTCTCTTCTCTGATTGTCCTTCTATTTCAGTGGGAGTTTTATTCTTACTTCTCAGCTCCTTTTTTTCCTCTTAGTGCACCAGTGAAACCCAGTGTTTTGTGCTGTCTTCTTTCTGTGTACTTCTGTTTTGAAGACCATGGTCTAACATCACTGTACGGCTCAGGATTTACTACTGATTTCTACTATTGATTTCTACTACTGAAGACATTCAGGGAAGTGACACACCTCCTGCAGGACAGCTGCAGGGAGCTGCAGGAACACAGATCAAGTTCAGTAAGCAAGCGGGGCTGACTGCACCAGGCAGGCACACTGGATGTCTGAAATTCCCCTGGGCCAGATGCCATATGGCTGTCACTTGACATGTGTATGAAACAGCTTCTGCCTGTGCTGCGTCGCTCATCGCTGCGGCCACTCTTGGTGCCAGGGTTCTTAGTGAGCTTTGTCTTTGTCTTTGCTTAATATGGCAACATCCAGTGCTGGCATGGAAAGCAAATTGCCATAGAAGTGAGGAAACTAGGACTATGGCCTAGAGAATACAACCATGGATGTTTTGGAAGTAGAAAGGCAGAGAGTCGGGAAGAACTATTTTTGAAGCCCTGCAGCATTGGCACTGGGGAGTACTTAATAAAAACCAGCAGATTGGCTTGAAGTGCTGAAACATGGGTTGTCTCTAGGGGTTGCTGGAGATACAGCTCGTGTATTAGACAAATACACGTCTAACAGAGAGATGACTCAACTGGGATCCATTGAAGGCAAGGACATACCCCCTCTGCCATTACTAAACAGTGAAGATACATGGTCAGGAAATCCAGAGAGCACTGTGGCTCTCCTGCTCAGCCTGGTGCTGTTCTGTGCAGTCTATTGAACTCTCTCTTCTTGAATTCTCCTAAATAGAAATTATCCTAAAAAATCTTAAAGCTCTCCTAGAAGAAAAGGTTTAAGGGAGAAAGGAGGGGGGAAAAAAAGGGGAATAATAAGCTGACATGTGAAAGCAACAGGTGCAGGGGCAGGAAGAAGGGGGATGTGTGAGTTTCACAGGACCAAAGCCATAAAATGCTGGGGAGCACCCAGCAGAACACCTTTGCCAATGCCTGCTGCCCCCTGCCTGTATCCCTGTGGCCGCTGACATCCCACAAGCAAAAGGCTTTCCTCCCTCCCCACGCTGTGATGCCTGCTCGGCTGGGTCAGGTGGCAGCTGGCAAGGACGTGGTCCCGCACCTCCATGTGGGGTCAGGGCAGGAGGCCTGTGTGTAAACGTTCTGTTTATTTACCCTCCTGCTTCCCAGGGGAAAGTGCAGCCCAAGCTGCCAGCAGAGACACTGCACCCAGCTGCATCCCCAGGCACGTGGCAGGCACATGGCACGCAGGGGAGCTGACTTGGATGGGTTTTTTGTTTGGCCCATTGAAAGTTCTTCCCGTGTTTTTTGATGTTAAAAGCTTCGTATTCTGAAATACATACTCTGGGAAGGAGGTCACACAGCAGGTCACACGGGAAAGCATCCGGGTGGGTTTTGAATCCCTCCAGAGAAGGAGCCTCCACAGGCTCTCTGGGCAGGCTGTTCCAGTGCTCTGCCACCCTCACAGAAGTTCTTCCTCACATTTTATGGAATTTCCTATGTTGCAGTTTCTGCCCATTGTCCCCCGTTCTCTTGCTGGATGTTAATGAAGAGAGATTGGCCCCATTCATCCATTTGACTCCCACCTTATAGATATTCATAAGCATTGATAAGATCCCTCCTCAGGCTGACCAGCCCCCATTCTCTCATCCTTTCCTCCTAAGGGAGATGCTCCAGGCCCCAAACATCTTCGTTGCTGTCCACTGGATTCCCTCCAGATGTTCCTTGTCCATCTCCACCTGAGGAGCCCAGAACTGGGCACAGTATTCCAAATGTTGTACGGTTGTCTTTCTTGTATGGTGCTCACATACACTTTCAGGTGAAAATCTTCACTTCTTCCTGTCATCTGCCAGTCCCTGCACCACCTGAAGTACTGTGCTCAGTTTTGGGCACCTCAGTACAGAAAGGACATGGAGGTGCTGGAGCAGGTCCAAAGAAGGGCAACAAGGCTTGTGAAAGGCTTGGAGAATATGGCCTGTGAGGACAGACTGAAGGAACTGGGGCTGTTTAGTCTGGGGAAAAGGAGGCTGAGGGAAAATCTTATTGCTCTCTTCCAATATCTGAAAGGTGCTTACAGAGAGAGCGGGGCTGGTCTCTTCTCACTGGTGATGGGTGACAGGATGAGGGGAAATGGCCTCAAGTTGTGCCAGGGTAAGTTTAGGTTGGATATCAGGAAACACTTCTTTACAGAAAGGGCTGTTAGCACTGCAATAGGCTGCCCAGGGAGGTGGTTGAGTCACCATCCCTGGATGTGTTTAAAAACCATTTGGATGTGGTGCTCAGGGACGTGATTTAGCACTGTGTTGTTGAGGGTAGTATGGTTAGGCTGTGGTTGGACTCGATGATCTTTGCGGTCTTTTCCGACCTGAGCAGTTCTGTGATTCGATGACCCCGTGCCTCCATGCGGTTCGCAGGACCCGGCGCTCTCCCCGCCGAGGCTCCCGCTGCCAGCGAAGCAACGCAGCAAACACCTGCGGCCTGTGCTCGTCCCAGCCGGCTCTCACCTCTTGTCCGGAGGCTTTCGGACACCTAGAAATTAAGAAATGCCCACCAGAGCGCTACGAGGGGCGGTACGAACGGCCCCAGCGCGACGCAACTCCCGGCGCCCCGCACGGCCCGGCCGCGGAACGAGGGCAGGGCAGGGAGGCGGCGTGTGACAGCGCGGGTCGGCTTCGAGCTCAGCCAATAGCAGGGCAGGAATTAGTCCCGCCTTCAGCCCTTCCACCAATGGGAAGCGGGGAGGGGACAGCGCGCGGCCGCCTATAGGCTGTTTGAGGGGCGGCGGTGAAGGTGACGGCGGGCGGCAGGATGGCGGCGGTGGCGATGCTGGGTCGGGGGCGCGCGGCGGCCGGGCCGCTGAGGGTGAGGCGGGGCGGGCGGCGCTGAAACGCGGGGATCCTTCCTCCTTCCTTCCTTCCTTTCGCACGGCCGGCACGGCGCGGGGATGCGGCGGCCCGGCCAAGGTCACGGTGCCAGCGGGCTCCGGCACGGGGTGGGGCGGCGGCAGCGCCGCGTGTGCGCTCGGAGCTGGTCGGGCAGGGAGAGGGGCGGGCTGCGCTGCGCTGCGCTGCGCTGCGCTGCGCTGCGCTGCGCTGTGCTGACCGCCGGCCGGCCGTCATCTCTGTCCGTGCGGCGGTCAGCGCTGTCAGCCGAGCTGCTGGGCAAACGGCCTTGTCTTTATTTCTCTTCGCGGCGTTGGCTTCGTTGCTGTGAAACTCTGAGGGTGTGTTTATTTTTCAGGCTCTGAAGTATGCGAGCCGCGGCTACGCGTCGCAGCGCACGTTGAATGTAAGTGTGGCGTTCCGTGGAGCTGCAGCTCACTGCTGAGTCTGCTTCCTAAGGGTTTGTCTGCCTTCTGCTGCAGCTGGAGGTATTTGCTGGCTCTTCTCAATAGCTGTCCGGCCCAGTCCGGCAGGGGCAGACAGATCTAAAACACACATCTTTCTGCTGCCAGGCCCTGTGCTGCTCTGACAGGGTTGGTAGGTAGACGTACTGATGTGACATTTAAGCCAGGAGGCAAAATAATAGTAAATCTGTTTTGAGACACTGCCAGGTGTGAAGTCAAATGTCACAGCAGGGCTTAAACTGCAGCTTACACATCTGTAATCTGGTGGTGTTCTGGCAAAGCCTGGTAGGATGCGTGGTCTTTCAAGGCCTGAGCTGTTAACTCATTAAGTTTAGAGTAAATGTTCATTAAATTGTGGTGACAGTATCTTCTGTGATGTACAGACCGTGTCAGTACAACAGTATTTAACTCCCTGCATTTGGTACGATGCCTTTATACATCAGTGCAGTTGAGTTAAAGACTTGGCCAAAGGGAGATTTCTCAGGCCAGGTCACGTAGAGCATGTTTCTCAGGATGATTTCCAGATAACTTCTCTCTAAGGAGTCTTTACAACCTCTGAGCAACCTGTGAGAGGGCAGAAGCGCTTCGTAGTGTTCAGTGGGAACCTTCTGTATTCCAGTTTGTGCCTACTGCCTCTTGTTCTGGCACTGAGCATCACTGAAAAGAGCCTGGCTCTGTCCTCTTTGTACCCTCCCTTCAGATACTTGTACTTGTTGAGATACCCCTGAGCTTCCAGACTGAGCAGTGCTGGATATTTCAGTCCCTTAACCACTTTTGTGGCCCTTCACCAGTCTATTTCCGTGTCTCTCATGCTGAGGGACCGAGAACTGAACCCAGCATTTCTCGTGTGGCCTCATCAGTGCCAAGCAGAGGCTACTTACTGATCTCCAGTTGGACTTTGTGCCACTGGTCACCACTTTCTGCTCCCAGCCTTTTAGCCTTTATGGACCCAAGTGCCTGCTCATCACCAGCTTCTCTGGGGACCTTAAGGGGGATGGTGTCAAACACCTCACTGAAGTTCAATATCTACTGTTCCCACCACATCCATCAGGCTCGTGATTTCATCACAAAGGTTTATCAAGTTGGTTAAGCATGATTTCTCCTTGGTGAATCTATGCTGATAATTTTTTTGTTGTTGTTTATGAGTCTGGAAATGTTTTCCAGATTGAGCTGTGCCATCACCTTCCCGGGTATCAGGCCAAGGTTGGCTGACCTGTAGTTCCCTGCAGCATCCTTGAGGATGGGAGTGCTACCTGCTTTCCTCCTGTTCTTAGGCATCTCTCCCAATTATTGTGACCATTCAAAGATCTTTGAGAGTGACCGGCTTCCTCAGCACTTGTGGGTGTGTCTCATCAGGGCGTATGAGTTTAGGGGTGTCCTGGTTCCCTGACCAGATTAATTTCCACCAAAGGTGCATCTTCCTTGCTGCAGCTTTTTAGCCCGGCCTCTAGGAGCTGGGATTCCCAAAGGGCAGCCTTGTTGGTGAAGGCTGATGTGAAGGAGGCATTCAGTAGCTCAGCCTTTCCCAGCTTGGGCCCCTCTTCCCTCCAGGTCCTGGGATTCCTTCAGGCATCACCCATCCCAAAGCAGAGCTCCATGCATTCCAACTGTTCCCTCATATAAAGAGCAGCTCCACCTCATCTGCCCAGCCTGTCCTTCCTAGGGAGCCTGTATCAGTGCAGTCCTCAGGGCCATCCCATCACACTCTGTCATCCCAACAAGGTCATAGCCCTGCAATGGTGCACAGCTCCCGAATTCCTTGTCTTTGTTCTTCATGCTGCGTGCACCGATGAAGTAGTTTTGGTGCTCTGTGCTGCTTACTGAATAAAAGGGGAGCTGTGACATGAATGAAAGAGTAGAAGGATAAACCTTGGGGTATGTGTGCATGTGTAAAGATACTGCAACTTTTACTCCATGCTTGTTCTCTTAGGAAGTGGTGATAGCAAGCGCTGCAAGGACACCCATTGGATCTTTCCAAGGCTCTCTTTCATCGTTGCCAGCTACTAAACTGGGTTCCATTGCAATTAAAGGAGCAATTGACAGAGCAGGTACGTGTAAATATGTTTGCATAAGAAAACCTCATACAGCTCTGAACGATATCATTCTGTGTCTTTTGGTTTGAAGTTGCTTGGTAAAACAGACTTTTCTGTTGGTGTTCCTCCCCCTCCCCCATAGCACTTTTAAGGCATTAATCTGTAAATGGTATTTAAATAAACCTGGCTGTTGGACTCTGATTCTGCCCGTAAATGCTGCTTCTAAGAGCAGACTGTTACTTAGGAGTATCTGTGGTGTTCCCAATTGCACAGAACGTGCTGATTGCTTGTCTGGGGTGTAGTTTTATGACACACCTAAGCTGATAGGAAAGCTGCTTGTTGCTGAAACCAAGGGTCCTTCTTTTCCCTGCCCATTTTTACACGGTATTCCTCTGACACCCTTGTGAGCCTGTCCATAGCTTTAAGTCAGCCAAAAAGTCATTTTGGAGGAGAGGAGGGTTAATTTTCTTTGGCTTCTTGAAACAGCATATTACAGTAAGTTGAACACCAGGACTGTTGCATGGGTAGCAGAGGGAGAGAGAGCACACCTCTCATGTCTTGGGGCATCTGGCTGCTCTCTGCGTTAAACAAACAGAGCTGTTTCTTCGGACATTGTTGTAACAGGTAGAAAGCCCTGTGCATTTAACCATCCACAGCAGCTTTGTTGATTGGGTGACTGGTGAGACTTGGAAGTGTTTGCTTTAGTTACCTTGTTCTGAGAGTTGGTGATGGAATTCTCATGTGAGGTCCCCAGTTCAGTGTGCCCTATGAATATGAGGATAGAGATCTGGAATGCTTTCAGCACACAGGTTGGATGTGACACGTTTTGTCTCTTTTCTATAGGAAACTTCAATGGGAAGGTTCATAACAGGTAATTGCGTCTTCTGTGCAAACAATCCACAATCAAACCACGTTTGTTTTCTAGGTATCCCTGCAGAAGAAGTGAAAGAAGTGTATATGGGTAATGTCTTGCAGGCTGGACAAGGACAAGCTCCAGCAAGACAGGCAGTCCTGGGTGCAGGTATGCATTGTGTCGATTCTGGGTTTAAAGGTGGTCTTTTCTTCACGTGGACAGCTGCTAATGCTACTGGAGGTGACTGAGCTGTGAGTTAGAGCAGGGAGGTGCCCAGCTTCCCCTCAGGACAGGCTGCACACTTGTTCCCATGCAGGCCAAAGGCTTGCTCTGTGTTGTAGTGGTGTAATGGGCTTTGTGGCGCGTGCTCAGCAATCACTTGCCATGTGCACAATGGATGTTATTTGTAGAACCTGGAGAGGCTGAAACCATGTCATACTAATGATAGATGTTCTAAATGATCTTCTTTGACCGATTCTTCACTTGCTTCCCATCTTACCACTTGAGTCTGTTGTCTGAAGGGTCGAAGCAACAGCAGTCTCCAAGGACAGTAACGAGGGGTGAGGGTGGATAAACTGCCTGAGCTGGACACTGGCTTAAGTAGAATTGATCCCATATGAAATATTGTTGAAACACCGATCTGATGTTCTCCCTTTAGATAACACAATTGTTTGTACAACTTACCTGACTTAGGTTTACCCATCTCCACTGATACTACAACTGTCAACAAGGTCTGCGCTTCAGGAATGAAATCGATCATGATGGCAGCCCAGAGCCTGATGTGTGGCAGCCAGGTATGTGGTGTCAGTGCTGCTCTATGGAAGGGACACACAGCTGACCTTGTGGATCCTGTCCTGTGATGGCTGTGGTCTTGGATTTGGGACTGTGTTTTGACTTGCAGTAATGAAGCTAATTAGTGAGGTTTATTAAGATTACGCAACCTTGATTTTTTTTTTTTTACAGTAATTTAAATATGTTTTGGTTTGAAGCAGACAAGAAAAGGCATTGTAGTGTGGGAATTGTCAGATTTATTTCAGAGCTGAGCAAATAAGGTGGATTTACTTTGTATGTAAGTCCTCTCTACCTCCTTTCCTGTAAATTTAGGGAATTTTTCAGGCTTTTTCATCTGAAAAAAATCCAGAGTTTTTTTCTAAACTTTGTGTTTGTTGGGAGAGATCTCATCTTGGCTTTCATATATTTGATCACTTAAATGAAGTACATTCACATGGTATAGCACTGTTGTTTCTAAGTATGTTAAAGATGTCTCAGGCTTTTCTGTTGCTCTCAAAGAGGCTGAAACTGTCTGTTGTTGCTCAATTCTGTTTTCATTCAAGAGCTGGATGGAGGAGAATTACTCATCTCTGTCCACTGTATTCTAAGATTGTCTGAAGTAAAGATATTGTCAGTTCAAGGTATATTTGTAGTTTACAAAATCAATGGCTCATCAGTGGGAATTGTACTTAATAATTATGTATCGTTTACCCAAGAGCAAGAGTAAAATATTTGATTTTCTCATCCCCCACATGAAAACACCAGTATTTTTCAGTTGGGCAACCACTTATTGCTTAGGCCTTGCTATGCAGAGAATGACACTTCACCCAGTGCCTGCTGAGCTCGGTGCAAGGCTTTTCACTGGACTTTGAATCAGGTCCAGCACTTCTATGCAAACAGCTCTGCTTGGATTTAGTAGCTGACATCTGCTGAGTCCATTGGAGCGGTCACGCTCTGGGTTATTTGCTGGGTGCTCTGAAGAGAAGTGGACTTTTCAGCTCAGCCCATGAGACACACAGTGCTGCCTGGCTCAGCACGTGCTGGTGCTGCTCAGTGTGCTCTCAGAGCTCCACACTGTGGCTCTTTTGGATGGGTTTTGTTCTTTCTTCCTGGCTGTGGGTTGGGAGGTGTTTGTGGTGTGAGTGGACGGCAGCTCCCAGAGCCTTGAGTACAGCATGCATAAACAGTTGCCTTAGCTCCAAGTCTTTTGCCTGATGGAGCTGAAATGCCAGAGACTCCTGTTCCTCCTGTCTATCGCTGCCATATCTCAGCTGCCTTTCCAGTCAGCTGCTTTCTAGTTTGTTTCCAGCCTCCTTAGTTTTGTTTTCTTTGTTACTACATGCTGCCATTTCTGGATTTACTTGATCTTTTCTGAACTAAGCCATTCTTTTTCCAAGCCTGAATTGAAAGACCTAGTTAATACTTTTTTCATGTAAAATATGTTTTGTGGATTTATTAACAGCAGTACTGAACTCTCCAAGAATAATGCTGCTGTACTTGCATTTTTCCTATGATTATTTGTATCTCAAATAAGTCATGCCATGAAGGACAGCTACTCTTACATCCCAATATGCAAAACGCTGAGCATGTTGTGGTTTACAGCCTGGGGACAGTAGGTGTGCTTACAGTCCTTGGAGCTTTGCTTTTTTGTTCGTTTGTTCTGCCTCAGCTTGAGAAGCAGATTTGTTTGTAAATGCCAGCAGTGATTCAGCCTAATTCAAGTCCAGTGGTCATTTCTTAACATCCCTCATAGAACTGCTGGTGCCTTCAGATGATAAACCCTCAGTGTAAGTCATCTCTTTACATGTGAGATGTAAGAATGTTGTGTGAAGCTTCAGGTAATTTTAAACCTCGGCCTTTCATTGGCTCTCTTAGATTCTGACTGCTGCTTGTGTGGAGCTGCTCATGAAGAACAAATGAGAAATTTAGAGAAAAATGGAGTGTTTAAAATAAAATTTGTGATGTGATCTTGGAAGCGCAAGAGGCTGACGTGGCTCTTGCAGCTTTCCAAGGTGATGCACCAGACAGAAGTCTGGCTGTTCTGTCTGGATTAGCTCTCTTCAGCTGTTGTCCCCACTGGTTGCTTTTAAAATGAATAAAGAAGCCTTTTATTCCTTTTTCTTCAAGAACCCTGGAAATAAGAAGTGTCCACTCAATATTTTCTTAGCATCAGTTCCTTGATGAAATCATGTGGAACACACAGCATTATTGATAACTTCAGCTTTTGTTTGAACAGGATATAATGGTTGCTGGTGGAATGGAGAGCATGTCCAATGTTCCCTATACAATGAGCAGAGGATCAACACCTTATGGAGGAGTTAATCTGGAAGATCTGATTGTAAAAGATGGACTTACAGATGTTTATAACCATATCCATATGGTAAATATGCAGGGCAGAGTTCTGAAGTACCAACCGTTGGCCTCACGCAGCTGGAAATGAGTAATGTACCCGTAATGGAGAGACTAGATGGAGGGCTGAAATGGAGTGGGAAATGTGTGTTCATTTTACTTTCTTATTGAAGTCTGAGTAGCTTAGAGCAGGGATTAAAAGAGACAAGGGGGTTTCTTCCACCTGCGGGTGGGTTTTGCTGTCTCAGTGGGTGGGAGCAGTCAGGTTGCACGATGCCTTTGGGGATGGCCACTTCTGCTTCTGCAGATTGGTGCTTATTTCCCCTCCCCCTATGTGTATATCCCATATCTTCTGTTAGAAGGTTTGAGTCAGCTGATATGCTTAGCTCATTGGCATGATACATTGGACAAAACAGTGCAAAGCGAGGGAGGGTTCAGAAAAATACTAACCTGGTATGGAGATAGTAAAGAGCAAGCATCAGGAGGGAGCAGTTTGAAAGGATAATGACTGTTTTCAGTGCTTCTGTGTGTGCTTTATTCTTTATCAGTAGAGTGCACTCTATCTGTACTGTTGGCTGAACACCACTCATGCATTTCAACTGAAATGGCTTTTGATTGAGAGGCTTTTTGGAATAGACAAGCTAAGAATGGCATAAGAACACCAGTAAGATGATGCAAACACACTGTTCTGTGTGTTCTGTGGTCTGTGGAGAAGTCAGCCTTTAGAACTTCTGCATGCAGTCTTTTAACTTGGAAGAACCCCTTGTGTGGAGTGTGCCTTCCTTGCAGCATCATGAGCTGCATTCAGAACACATGTGAAGTTAGTATTCCAAAGGCAGCAGTTTCCAGTTGGTCATGCCTGCAAATCAGAAACAAACACCAAATGTCAGTCACATTCAGTTCTGAAAATGCTGGTTTTTCAGTGACGTTTCTCGTTTGCATCTCCTGGAACACCAAATGGAACGTGTCTGTTTTTCTCCAAGGGCAACTGTGCTGAGAATACGGCAAAGAAGTTCACTATTTCACGAGAGGAGCAAGACACGTATGCCATAGGCTCTTACACCAAGAGCAAAGCAGCGTGGGATTCAGGAATTCTCAAAAAAGAAATCGTTCCTGTCACCGTTTCAAAAAAAGGTATTGTGGAAGGGTGTGATGAAATGAGCTGTGTTTGTTTCTCCTTTGAAAGCTGTGGCAGGGTCTGCGCTCAGTGCAGGTTATGCTGTTTAGACCTGCATATCTCAGGAATGTGCACACTCACGTGTTTATATGTATTTGTACCTCAGATGCAAAGAATTTATTGCTATGCAGACTTTTTGCTGAGCAGCAGTCAGTCGTCTGTATCTGCTTATCTATTTCTTTTCCTTTAATGTTACATGCTGTAACTCATTCAAGGGGATGACTGTACTAAATTCAGGTGGAACAGATCGATGATGTGTTTGAATCTCTCTGTGAATTACCTTAAAGATCTGTTCTTGGTCCCTTTCATTTGCCCATCGAGAAGTATAAATAATCTGCTGCAATTAATGACATCAAGGTGTTTAGGAGGAAGTTTTTCACACAGAGAGTGGTGACACACTGGAACAGGTTGCCCAAGGAGGCTGTGGATGCCTGTCATGGGCATAAACTGATCTAGTTAATTCCCATCCCTGGAGGCATTCAAGGCCAGGCTGGATGTGGCTCTGGGCAGCCTGGTCTGGTGGTTGGTGACCCTGCACATAGCAGGGGGTTGAAACTAGATGATCATTGTGGTCCCTTTCAACCCAGGCCATTCTATGATTCTATGAATTACTCATGCATGTCAAAAATGAATGAAAATGAAAGGAAGTTTAAATTTTTTATTGAAATAAGTTGTTTTAAGCTAGAGAACATTTAATCCATGTACTATGTTATGATATTTGAGAAAGGACTGCACACATAAAACTAAACCAAATCTGAATTTCAGGAAAGCCAGACACAGAAGTGACAGAAGATGAGGAATACAAGCGGGTTGATTTTAGTAAAGTTCCAAAGCTGAAAGCTGTTTTCCAGAAAGAAAATGGTAAATATTGTTAAATCAAGCGCTTGTTTTTTTACTAAGTGCAAGAATGCTCTATTGGAGTGAACAGTGCTGTTCACAAGAGCTTGAATACACAGCAGTAATCTATGACCTTTTCAATGCCTGCTAAAGAAAGATCCTACCAAGAAGTCCAAGCTTGGTGTCACAGCAGCACAAACTGGCTTAGAACGAGAAGAACCTGCACACCAGTGAAAACCTTTGTTTTGTGCATTTACACTAAAGACTGAAACAGCTGGCCTCGGGCACCACAGCTATCAGCTCCTGGTGTGCCTGCACATCGTGTCCTGTTGCCTCTCTGCACCTGTAGCTGCTCATGAAGGAATCTGGCCACAGCAAAGCTGGCATTACAGCACACACATGTTTGTGCTGGAGTTCTGTGTTAATGCTGACAGTGCTGCTGGTGCAGAAGGCATGGTCTGAACTGCTGTTCACATGTAGCTTTTGAATACATGTGATGAATCGGTTTGATTAAACAAGTATTTAAAAAAAAACAAATGAAAACAACAGTTGGTTCTCTCAGTGCAACAGCTGTTATGCTGAGACCTTGTAAGGCTGAAGGGCCTGCAGGATCTACCTGAGCTATCTCATCTCCCCCTCTGTTGCAACACGTTACTTTTTCTAGGAACAGTCACAGCTGCCAATGCCAGTACTCTGAATGATGGAGCAGCTGCTTTGGTTCTGATGACAACAGAGGCAGCCAAGAGACTGAAAGTTAAACCACTGGCACGGATAGTTGGTAAGGTTTTTCCTTTCTCATCTTTGAATAGAGAAGTGGAAAATATTCTGATGGTGCAATCTGACTGGCAGTCCTGTTAGTCCTGTTATCCTTCATGCACGGAGCAGAGGACGCGTGGCTGTAGGTGTTACGACTGCATCTCCTCAGTATGGGCTTGGAAATGTCAAGTGTCATAGCAGCAGGCTTTTGATCATAGAGTTTTCTATGTGGAATAATTCTAAACATCTGAAAAGACTGTGATGTTGTGCACTTAAGGCACTGAGTTTTATGTATATGGTCTTCAGCAACCATTACACTCAGAATTTTTCTCTCTTACCTGGGTTTCTGCTTGCATAAATGAAAATAATGTAAGGTAAAAACAAGCTTTTATGATTTTTTTTTTAAATGTTTTTTTAATGTTTTTTTTTTTTTTTTAATGTTTGCACAGCTTTTGCAGATGCTGCTGTTGATCCTATTGACTTTCCCATTGCACCTGCACACGCTGTTCCCAAGGTAGGAATAAAACAGCTTCTTTTTTGGAAGACAACAAACTTCCTCAGCACTGCACCATCCCTCAGTGTACCTTTCTCTAGCACTGAAATTAAATAGGTTTTGCAGAGGATTAAGGCTGGAGTGCAGATTTTAGAGAAACAGACTTCATACGTATTCTGACAGCATCTTGTTTTGCACTGCTCTCACCAACTTCTAGCCTTGTTTTCACTTTTAAAGTTTTCAAGCAATTATGACTACAAGGCAAAATAAATGTGATTATACAGACTACCCCAGAGAAGAACTAAATGCAACTGTATGCAGTACTGTATCAGTGTGCAGTGTGTGGCGATGATGTGTACTTAGTAGAAGTATGATAAAAATGTATTCTTGGGATAGACTAATCTCCATTTCTGCTTTGGTGAGAACTCAAGTTTGTGCTTTAGAACCTCAGTTTTGCTTTTTCCCCATCTGACAAAGTGCTTCTGAAAAGTGAGCTCTGATCTCTTGCTTGGCATACAGCACAGGGACTTGTTGTCTGCAGTTTGACTTCACACCGGTCTTAATTATTTCTATAAAATACTTTAGCTTCCTAGCTTTTTCACAGCAATAATCATTTTTATTACTGTTTCTAGATTCTAAGTGAGACAGGCCTGAAAAAAGAAGACATTGCAATGTGGGAAATCAATGAAGCCTTCAGTGTTGTGGTGCTGGCCAATATTAAAATGCTGGGTATTGATCCACAAAAAGTAAATATCAATGGCGGTGCTGTCTCTCTTGGGCATCCAATAGGGTATGTAAACAAGCATTCTTTTTTGGCTACACAGAGGCACTTTTTTCTACATGCTGCTAATGTATTTGATTCTGTCTTCAAATTTAGTGCAAGTAGGAAGGCTAGTTGAAATTCAGTATCAGGTACGTGCTGACTGAATTCAGGTGTTACATTTCAGGGTACCTTGAAAACAGCATCATCCCATTTTTCTTATCACAGGTAGTTATCACCTACTGTTATGGAAAGCTTGCTTGGTGCCACAAATTAAAATAAATCACTAATATCACTGAATAAGCAGTGATAATTAATCAACTAGTTAAACTAGTAAAACTTACAGGTAAACTTAATGAAAATAGCATAAGATATGGTGTAAAGATTCTTCTATCAGCAAAGTCAAATTCCAGGTGTTGTCAAAGCACTCCCAGCAGATTTAAAACACTGTGGTCACCTAATGCAGCAGATGGGGGTGGTCTGGGGGATGTTTGCTCTGAAGTTCTTTCCTCAGGTTATGGAAGTGACATTTCCTGCTGTGTTCCCCACCAGCTGCAATGTGCTGTGGCTTAAGTACATCCCAGTAATCCTCCTTAAGGGCATGCTGCAATGTCCAGGAGGACAAATCCCCTTCCAATCTACTAAATAGAGATGAGAAGTAACTGCATTATACATGAAGAACCAGTAGGAGTACTTCATGATGCAGAAGTTTGCTGGCAAAGCTGTAGTCAAGCCATAATCCCTCAACATGTGCTGTTATCTCCTTCATGATATCAGCTCTGATAAAGAAATATGACCTTTGTCTCTAAAAAGGAGATTTCTACAGTATCATGACAGAATTTAAATGTCTGATTTTGCAGGAGCTGGATCAGTGCACCATATTACATTACAGCAAGTTGTAGCCAGAGAAGAAACTGAAAGGAATAATTAGCATTGATTTGATTTTTAATAGCAGATTTAAATTGATTACCTGCTTTGAAAGAGCTCTGATAATTGATATTCTGTCGCACACAGAGTACTTAGAGGTGATTTCTTTTACCAAAAAACAGCAGTGGCTGTGCACACATGAAATCTCTCCTTTTAAGTACTGTATGTGGAAAAAAGGAACCTGTGTTGTTTCTAAATGTAGAAGAAAGGGGTTGTTTGATCTTCCGTTGGTTCTATGCTCTTGTTTTTGTTTGCTTCCAGGGAATCAGTGCTGTATTCTGCCAGCAATCTTGTTGCAATCAGAATCTTCTTCAAACTAAGATTTAAATGTTTTTTCCTTTTATCTAGAATGTCTGGAGCAAGAATTGTCGTTCACATGGTCCATGCACTGAAACAAGGGCAGTATGGTCTTGCAGGAATTTGCAATGGAGGAGGAGGTGCTTCTGCAATATTGATAGAGAAGCTGTAGGCCCGAACAGATGCTGGAGAAAAAAAAGCCTTAAAAAATCTGTGATCAAAGTGATGAGCAGCACCTGTTACCTCTTGTCAGTAAGTGGGTGAATTTCTCAGCAGCTATTCTAAAATTTCCAAAAACATCATTGATTATTGATACAGACAACGGGGCTTTTATACCTTCGACTCAACACAAGTTTTTATACAGTACAAGCAAGAAATGTGAAATCACAATAATGTACCAAGAGCTGACAATAAAGAATGTTGATGTTAACTGTGGCTCCTTTCACTTGTGGTTTCTCAAGTGCCACCGAATTCTCTAAGTCACACTGCTTCCTGTAGGGCTCTTATGACCTGACAGCATAAAGTAGGCTGGGAGCCAGGGTGGTGTGACTTACTTAGAACTGCAGGTACTGACAGAGCACAGCTAAGGGTGGCCTAACATCAAAATGCTGCTTCTCCTGTTTTGCTCACGTGACCACCTGTGGTGTATTTCTGTCACTACTCAGAACAGAGGCAGGTTCAGGCCTACACTTGTGCAAACTTGTGCTTTTCCCTCCTTCACTAACCCTGCCCTGTGACTGGCTGTACTCAGGAGCTCACAGTTATGCCTTCAGGGAAACTGAGTTAAGCATTTATTTTGCAAATATGGGGAAATAGGAAAATACTTTCCTGCAGAGTGAATCTTGTTCAGGACTACAGTGAGGAGTTGATGCAGTTTCTTCAACACTTTCTGCCAGAGGGCAGAAATAGGCTATTCCACCCATCTGTTTGCAGAAGAAAAACACTCAGACACTCCCCCATTTCTTAGCTGGGATAGAGAACAGCTGCTTTCTTATCTTAGCATATGTTTCAGCAGGAAGTCACCTTTACCAAATGACTGCCTTTAAATTTGCTTCCACTAAGGAAGGGGAATAAATACTTTGGCTTGGCTGTGAGAGGTGCTTGTTTTGTGGTGGTCTGTCTTCTTCCCTGCAAAGGAACATGCTTGCAAAGGTAGCAAACCTGCAGTGGGGTTTAAATGCTACATAGAAAGAAGAAAAGTAGCCTTCATCCACACTTTGTTATCTGTTCTTCTAAATAACACCTGTCCCAACCAGAGCAGCTTGGGAACTTTTTTCTTGAAAGCATAAATAAGCACACTGATAATTCATGGCTTCAGTGCTGCCACATTACATGCACTGAAAGTGAAGGGCAGTGGACATTGGCTGCCCTATGGAAGGGCAACACTGCCTTAAATAAGTGGCAAATAAATTTAGAAATATCACACATCAGCATTCAGTACTACTAAGCATGAAAGGCTGGCATGTAGCAAACATCTTTTTGGCTTTCTTGCTCTGGTCCCTGGCAATTTCACCCAATGAGGTTGTGGATGCCCCATCCCTGGAGGCATTCAAGGCCAGGCTGGATGTGGCTCTGGGCAGCCTGGTCTGGTGGTTGGCAACCCTGCATATAGAAGAGGGATTGAAACTTAATGAGCATTGTGGTCCTTTTCAACCCAGGCCATTCTATGGTTCTATTCTATGAATTAGTGCTGTTAGAATCCAGTGTTTAATACTCAATTCCAACTTCAAAAAATGACTAAATGACTGATCAAATACCACCATAACACATCCATACAATATCCACTAAACTGCTTGGCTGACAAACAAAACATTAAACAAGACACAATTGTTATTAAAACAAAAATATTTATTCAAGCTGTAAATGCTATGCAGTATTTAGTTATTGGATGGGTTTAATATAAACATCTACTGCATAATATTGGTTCCTTAGGAATCCTTGTATACTATCTGAAACATTGCCCTGTTGCTGTACAGCTCTCTTACAAGAAAACTTGCATTGTTTAAGACCTCAATAACTTGAGAACAAAGGAGGACACCAGAAGAGAGCATTCTGCGGTATTAGAGCAAGGATTAGGGTGCTCATTTTCTCCCATGCTAATGTTAATACATAAAATGCAGGTTGAGCTGCTCTTCTCCTGAAGAGTTTCTGTAACTACAGCAAGTCCTATGTTAAACAGAAAGATGAGGTGCAAATTTTACTGTGTCTCACTAAAGGATAAGTAATACTAACAAATGCTTTCTCAACAGTACAAATGATGGATGAAAGAATTTACGTCTGCAGTAGAGCACTTTAAATCCTTGTCTGGCTGTGGCTACAGTTTAAGTATTCATACTGGAAATAATTTTGCATTAAAGACATCCTGTGTAACAAACGCTGTAAACATGTGAGGCTTACACAAATTGAAATCCCTCTATCTCAGTGCCTGGTTGGGAAAACCTTCAAGAGATTAGAAATGCTTTGGGTGGGTTTTGGGTTGTTTTTGTTTCCTTCTGTTTAGATACTGGGTATTTCTGTTCATTCCCTCAAAGCCTTACAACACAGGTCTGATGGTTCCAGGTGAGTCCAAACCATTCAGAGCCAAAGGTGAAATTCCTGTGGGATTCAGCAAGGGGGGGAAGCTGGAGGTTAACCACCCTGGGCTCAGAACAGTGAACTACAAACGCCGCCTTCAAATGCACAACCTGTGCAAAGGGACGAAGCAGTTCCCATGGGTAACAGAGAATGCAGCAGAGCACAGACAACGGGGTGTAATGGGAAACATACAACTTCTTAACATTACATTTATACAAATTTACAACTTTGCAAATTAAATGGCTCTATAATTACGCAAGTGCTTTTTCAAAAATAAACATATACCAACTCAATATTTACACTTAGCAACCTGCTTCAGAAACAGCATGATTTTGCTATAAAGTGAAACTTCAGTGCACTGAAAGTGCAACTCACCCTTCAGAACTAATTTCTCATGCAAAACCTCAGCAATAACGATACCTAGCTCTATATCATCACAGTTCACCTTCTTTCATTCATCATAATGCAAAGACAACAAGAACTTGTCCACATCCATTCCTGCTGGAAAAGAATTCGGGAGCTTCTTTTTCTGTAGGAGAAGAAAAGAACACTTATATTAGATACTGAGAAACTGGGGGTACCAAAGCAGTCTGGAAGCATTCCCTCATCCTTCCATGTGCTTTGCAGAGATAACTCCACAAAGCTCACTCAGAAATCAGATACCAAAGTGCCTACAGACTTCTGTATACCTGCAGCATACAAACCACGTGCCTGTGGGCAGGAATTCAGTTCTCAAATTTAGCAGCAGCCCCCCCACTTCCAACAGGCACACCTCTCAGCCCTGGTAACCTGCTCGATGAGTTACTGACTGCTTTTCACTTAGAATATGTCAAGAGTATGTGAATGCCATGCTGCTTAGTTGTAACAAAGTTATACTGTGCCTCCTTTTTTGGTTGCTGACATACATCACCTTTCTGTGTCTCACTCACACCTTTGCTATTTGCCAAACTCTCAAGTCAAAGGCAAGGTTCTCTGGACTATAAACTGGGAGAATACACCAAATGTAGGCTTGTAGTCCTAGTAGTAAATAAGGATGCAAGAGCAGTTTGGATTTTAGAAAGCCGTAGTCTGAATTGGCCTGATTTCTAAATTCAATCTAGAAATTTAAGTTGAAGTTAGAACTTACAAACTCATTATTTTTTAAAGGAAATTATTTGATTTCCATAGATATGACTGGACAGTCAATAGGAGTCAATAGGAGGATTACACGATCTTGTAGGTCCTTTCCAACCTTGTGATTCTATGAGTATCTGAAGAGTTCACTCATCTTAAGAGAACTGTTAGTTCAGAATGGGCCCAAGAGGCAGTGTTAGCAACCAACATAGATAGGATGTCAGGGATTTGGACTAATACCTCTGAACCATTATAAACAATATACATGTTTATTGCATTCATGATTTCAGTAGTGTCTGTACTTACCTTTATTTTCTTCTTTTTTGATGGTGTTGGAGAGCTTTGGAGGTCTTTCCTATTTGTGGAACGAGAATTTCTCTCACCCTCATTCAAATCCTCTAGTTTCCTCTTCTTTACTGTGCTCCTTAAAGACCTGAACTGCTGGGTGTTGTCCTTCAGAGGAGTTGCAGTGCTAGTCCTCGCAATAGCAGCCCGGGACAGGATCATCAGTGTGTGGGCAGCCATACTGACGCTGTTCTCGCTGCCAGTTTCGCTAGCAGGGCTGCAGGCAGGCAGGTCTGGTGTGGCAGGAGGGACCATGATTCTAGGGGTTGCACTGTCCTCGTTGAAACGCCGGCAGGTTGGGGTTCGTACGCTATCTGTGGTGTCATCTGTATGCCTGTCTCCAACTCCAGAAGGGGTACGGGGCACTGGCAATTCGCCGTTTTCAACTGTTTTACTACTAGGGCTGTGCCACTGAATGTCCTGCAACATTTCCACACACTGCTTGGTGAACGGACTTGACAGGCAAAGGCCTTGGTTGGAAACTTTAGCTGCTTCTCGCTTTGGCTCCTTTGAAGAGAGAGAAACAGACGGTGAAGATTTGCTGTTCCCATTTGACAGTGACCCTTGCTTCTTGTTCAGTTCTTGCACCGAAGCAACTGTCTTCTCATTCCATAAGCTAACACTCTGCTGGCCATTGGACAGTTTGGCAGTGTCCTGGTTCTTCTGTTTTTCATCACTATCTCTTCGCAGTTCATTTTCTTTGTTTGCTGTAGCCTTGTGGAAGGGATCTGAGGGAAGCCCTGCAGTTACCACCTTCCGCTCAGGCTGCGGCTCCTTCACAGCTGTGCTTCTGTTGCCAGCAATTTCTGGCTTACAGAGAATCCTAGGCAACGTTTTATCTTTCTCTCGCTTTGCTGCCTGTGCTTTGGCAGAGGATGGTGCCGAATCAACAGCAAATGAAGAGTTTTCATTTCTTTCTTTTTGGGGCAAACTCTTAGCAGTCTGTGCTTGGGTGTTTCCACCTGCAGCGGGTAGGATATTATCAAAGCAAAGCACTCTCCTGTGACTTTCACCTTGTCTCGAATTTGAGCTTGTGCTCTCTGCTGGTGCAGCAGGCAAATTCTCCTCCGCTTTCCTTCCTAGCTCTGCAGTGATAAGCTTGTCTGAATTTCCAGTCCTGAAAAAGAGGTGAAAATATTTCAGCAACATATTTGTCCTTACTGCATAGTTTCAGCTCAGCTGTCTGGAGATAGTTAAAATTAACAGAAAGCTGAATTATCAAAATGATATCATCTCATTTTGACTTCCTCAATTTGTTAAAGCTCTTTTCAATCTATAAATAAATGTTATCAACACACAAAATACTGAGAATAGGGAATAACGACTGCAAGTTCAGAGGCCAGAAGGGATAACAATAAGGTAAGAAACGGAGCCTGTACCATTAGGGAAGCTGCTGCTCTTCGACCTGGGAAAAGAGATGAGGGATCCTACACATGCCATTGTTCAAAAAGCTGCCTTCCTCCTAGACAATGCTGTACGAAGAAATTCATGGCAGGAGGAAGCAAGCAGCTTTGAATGCCTGGTACTTCTTACCTTTGTGTTCGAGCATTTATATGGGTTGACGTTTCAGACACGCTCGGGACCGGTTTTCCTAGAACAGGAGATAAAGCATTGGTAGACTACTGCTACTATTTGGAGTACATTATCTCACAAGTAGTGCAATGACATTTTACCTGGCAGAGAATCAATAAAAATCTAGCAAGAAAGCCCTGCAATTTTTCCATTACTTTAAAATATACGGATTAACAGATTAGCAAAGAGCACGACCAAGAAGCTTGCTATCTACATGTGGGTAGCAGATGTCTGGCAAGACAAAACCAATAGAGCTGGACTTAGAAATGCACAGCCAAAATTTCCAAGTAGAAGGGAAGAAACTGCAGGGAGCTCTCTTGGTCACCCATCAGAGAACCAGAATGCAGACTAACTGCACCATCCTCAATTTCTTCTTAATTTGCAGCTTCATTCTATTTCACTTTTATGCTTAAGCCCACAGCTTTTTTTTAAAAAAAGGTAGATTGGCTAATGCACAAGTTGTCACAGAATCACAGAAAGGCTTAGGTTGGAGGGGACCTTAAAGATCATCCAGTCCTAAACCTCTGCTATGGGCAGGGCTGCCCCCCACCAGCTGAGGCTGCCCAGAATCCCATCCTCCAGGGATGGGGAGCTCACAGCTTCTTTGGGCAGCTGTGCCTTATCATCCTACGAGTGAAAAACTTAATCCTAACATCTAACCTAAATTTCCTCTTTTAGTTTATCTCCTCTTTTAGTTTAAAGCCATTCCTCCTCATCCTGTCACTATCAGACAGCGTAAGAAGTAGGTCCCCCTCCTGTTTGTAAGCTCCCTTCAAGTACTGAAAGGCCACAGTGAGTTCTCCCCAAAGCTTTCTCTTCTGCAAGCTGAACAAGTCCAGTTCTCTCAACCTGTCTACACAGGAGAGGTGCTCTATGTTTGTGACCTCCTCAGGACTCCCTCCAAGAGCTCCACATCCCTCCTGCACTGGGGCCCCAGGCATGGACAGACAGCTTCCCTTTATTCTTCCCAGGGCACCAATTCCTGCTTCCATTGTTTATACTTTATTTTTCCTTAGCCTGGCCATCAGGTCCTTACTCAACTACCTGATTTCTTATTCTAGGGGATGGAGAGCTCTTGTGCTCTCAGAAAGGCATTCTTAAAGTGCTGCCAACTCTGTTCTGTTCCATTTTCCCTAAGGACAGATTCCCAGGGGATCTCATCCAACAATTCCTTAAACAGCTGAAGTTTGCTCTCCTGAAGTTCAGGGTCCTGACTCCACTCTGCCAGGCCCATGTTCTTCAAGATCACAAATTCAACCAGGGCAGAGTCGCTGCAGCCCATGCTGCCTCCTATCTTAACCTCTTTAATGATCTCTTCCACGTTAGTGAGCGCCAGGCCCAGCAACACTTCACCTCTGGTGGGACTGTCCAATACCTGAACCAAACAGCTGCCTTCAGTGGACTCCAGGAGTCTCCTGGACTGCTTGCAGCTTGCTGTTTTCCCAGCACGTATCAGAGTGGTTGAAATCCTCCCCAACTGGAAGAGAGCCTGTCCTCGTGACTAAATTTATTTCATATTTTTGATTTTAAATTCTTTACCCCTCCTCAATACTAAGTAGGGGCTCTAACTCTGGTCTTTTTTAAATTTGCAATGCAGTGAAATCAATACACAGAAGTGTGTAACTGAAACGGCAAGGAGAAAACAGAGTGCTTTTTTAAAGAAAATACAAATATGCAACACCTCTATTAAATATTTTCCTATATATCTATACACACACACATAATTACAAAACTATTTATAAACATTTATTACTCAGAACTCATACGTCTTTAGAACCTCCACTTGTATTCTGCCCTCCTCAAGAATGCAAAGTGAATACCTGCATTGGTCTTGTTTCTTGCTCCAGGAATCTTTTGTGATTTGGGTGGGATGGGAAGTTTTGGGACATTTCTGTTGCAGACTGGATTAGCTACAGGCATATGCAAAACCTTAGAAGAATCAAAACATTCAGTTACAGTTTAGGAAAAGAAATCTTATCACTTGAGCTTTAATTTTGAAAGGAGACAGACTGTTCTGTGACAGGCTACCTGGCGGGCAGGCGCTGAGAAGGAATTCCCATTTTGTCCCACTACTGAGAGAGGAATCATTCCCACCATTCCTTGCAAAACAGGCTGCACTGGAGATGTGATTATAATGGCAGAACCTAAAAAACATATCAAAGTATTACAATTGTATAGAAACAAAAATGAAAGGGCTGCTCCAGAAGTAATGCCTCCTATTTTATGATGTTGGCCTACGATGTCAGAGGTGGATATTGGTGGTATTGCAGTAGAGATTGAACTTTCCCACCAATAACCCGTGGCATTTTGTTGCTGTGTGACAGATGGCAGCAGAGGGGCAGTCTGACACAATGGCATCTGACACGGGAGTGCATATGGATCAAAGGTTTGCCATTGAATTCCCACACATGGAAATGATGTCACCAGTGGAAATCCATCAACACCTGCTGAATGTTTACAGAGACCAACAGTGGCTGTGAGCACAGTGAAAAGTGGACCGTGTGGGCAGCAACTTTTTCCTAGCAACATCATGGTCCGTGGTCATAGCAACAGTGAAACAGTTGATCACATCTGCTGGAGTAGACTTACAAGTGTGACATGCAGGCTCTTGTTCATTGCTGACAAAAATGCAGAGCTAATGGCAGTGACTATGTTGAAAATAGTGCTTCATAGCTGAAAATTTGCTCTACCAATTAGTGCTCTGTTGTAGTTTCCATGGAAATAAATAGAGGCATTACATTCAGAGCGACCTACGTACATGTGGAAGTGAAAATAAAAGCTTCAAGGCAGAATTCCTTAGAATTATGCACAGCCAAACCATTGGCAGAAAAATCTCTGCCTTTTTTGAAAATCTTCATTGTCCTTGTTATACATTTCTAGAAATGTATAGAAAATATATGTATATATATATAGAAAATATAATATATAGAAGATATATGTCTAGAAAACAGGTGTCATTATTAGTTTTGATAGGCTCCTTTAATCGAACACTTTTCCTTTTTCTGAGAAATGGCTCAAAATTAAATGAAGTAGTAGAATGTAGCTATCTTAAGTCTTGAACTTTGAATTAAAGGCAGAAATATGAACATCAAATAGTTCCTTTTGATGCTTAGTGGAAGTACCTATTGTTTGCATTCTATCACACAGAATTACCACGCATAGCAGCCAGAGACTCTCCATGGCTTTTATTTAATTTCAGCACACGCTCACGAGTTCCTAGTTTCAAGGAGCAGATAGAGCAACGTTTAAAAATTCAGCTTACTTTTACAGAAGAATGAAACACAACACCATTTTTGAAATAGTGAAGTTACCTTGTGGGAAGTTTGGGGAGATAGCCTGGTTTCCTGCAAACGTACTGCTGGATCTAGGAGGAGTCCGTAATTGCTGGACTGCTGGCGCTTGGGCAGCGAGAGGCACAGAGCTGCTGGGCAGTACAACCACATTGGAAGGAGTTACAGCTGTGCCTAAGGCAGCTGGATCAGTCACACAGGTGGCTATATACAGGTTGTTTGCGCTGCCAAAAGCTGTGCTTGTTGCCGGCATCAACTGAATAAACCCTCCTTCCTTGGAAATATTACTTGTACCTGCAACTGAAAAAACAGTGCAGTCCTCATTCTGAGTGTTAACTGCGGTGACCACAGGATCCTTAGGTCTGAGCACAAGGAGATTCTGCTCTGCCAAAGCTGACTCCGCACTTTTCTCTGTGTCTTCTGAAGTCAAACATTTGGACAGGCCTGCAGTTTTGCTCGGGGATTTGGCTGGAGATGACAATATTATTGTTGGCAAATTTTCTCCTGTGATGCTGGAAACAGCATTATTTAACTCCGTGTCTGACGAAATAAACGGATCATCGCTGATGATGATCTTGAGGGACATGATATTAGAAGGATCAACATCCATCGGTTGACTACTGGAAGATACACCGCTTGTGCTTTTGGCTTCAGTACTCAATTCATCTGTTGAGGAAGCAGTTTCTGGGAGAGGAGAGCGGCACATTTCAGATGTAGTAAGGTTATTTTCAGTGGATACTACAGAAATTTCTGTACACGCATCATCACCGGAAGAAAAATACATGTTATCAGTATCTGCTTTTGCAGAAGATGAAGTTTCTTGCATTTCCACTTGTGCTCCCTCTGAGTTCGATAGTCCTGAAGGGAGGTTAAAGTCTTTCTTAGGGTTATCGAGTGCATGCTGATCATCTGACTGTGTTTTTTTACAAGTACCAGCAGCTTCAAGCTGCAACTCTGTTTTGTCAAGATCCAACACATTCACTGTGGATTTTGCAGCACAGTCTGACTGCACACTCTGATCTTGCTGGTTAGTATGGTGGCTCAAGTTCTCCTGTGAAATATTAAGTAATGGAGCTGTCTCATTTGTTACAGCCTGTTCTTTTCCTGAATCTGCTGATGGGCTAGAAATTGATGTATTATTTTTTCTCAGCAGGGCACTGTGAACAGGGCTTCCATCAGGAGGGCTTTTAGTGAGTGTTTTTTCAGGTATCGATGTGTGTGGTGAAAAGTGACATTTACTAGCAGGCCGTGTTCTGTTCTCACCAGCTCTACAACCCTCTTCCAATGAAACCAAAGGAATCTGCGGACTACCAGAATGAACATATTCCAAATTAGGACTACTTTGAGCACTATGACTTAGTGTATCTTTTTCAATTTCCATACATTTTTCACTCCCAGGTACTAGTGTGGATGAGTCTTTTTTACCATAAGAATCTTGACAGTGTTCACGACGTTCGCTATCAGAAATTGGCCTCTTGTTAGATTCAGTCAGAACAGGCACAGAGTCAAAAGCAATTTCCAGCTCACCAATATGTTCATGGGTAATGGTTTTAAGTACGTCAGCCTCCTTCCTTAGCCTACAATTTCCATTCAATTGGTCACTGGTTGCATTTTTCTTTGCCATATCGTCATCATTAACAGGGTTCTTCAAGGTGCATGATGTTTCTTCCAACTGAAAACCTTTACAGGATAGCATTTCTCTAGAATTATCACCTGTAAAACAGAGACTAAATTGGTTCCACAATTATTACAACGAATGACAATTTTAGGGGTTTTAGAGTTAACTAATCACTTCAGTGGAAAGCTGATCCACATAAAATGAAGTAGGAATAACACTACTCCTTACTTCCAAGTTGCGTGGAGAGTACATGAAAAATACAGTTAGATTACACAGATTGGACAGCCTGGTATTTCAGTCTGAGCATAAATCATAAGCATACACATAAGAAGTCAGTGGCTCATTGAATACTGGCATTTTTGCAATACCTGCTACTGACTGACAGTTGTTAGGAATGGAGCAGACAAACCTCTTGTCCAGAGTAAGGCCACTTTGGGGTTCAATTAACCAACACATTACAGAATAGGCAGTAAAGAGCATTAAGGTTAGATGTAAAATATTATCTTTATGTGCTCTACAGTGCAAATTGCATAGAATCTTTGTTCTGAATTGGGAAAAGCTTTGCAGATATTCTGCTTTCATATAGGAGCGTAACAAGTATTACTTGCAAAAATTTAATAGCCCGAAACTTTCTTACACACTGAGTGCATCCATATGACAATACAATGTAAACATCAGATGGCATATTAGCACTGAAAATATTAAGGTTTTGAGACGTAAAATTTAACTGTCTGGAAATACTTTCATCATGAAAAATGAACAGATTAGAAGGAATTTTAGAGGGAAAAAAACCACATAAGAAACAACAACAGACAACAAAAAACAACCAAACCTACACTTACTAGTTTCTTCTGTTCCTAAAGAACTTTCAAGTGTTTCCAGGTTATCTGCATCCACCAGGATTGTGTTTTCTACCCCACTCTGACCAGAAATACCAGCAGGCAAATTCTTGTTTACCTTGTTCTTCCCTATTTTCAAGATAGAGTATGATGAATGATTAAATATATTATTTTAAATACAAATGTAATTAATGCATTTTAATTGAAGCATGTAGATTTCTAGTTCAAGAAACACTACCCTAAACATATCAAAAACTCTGTACTCATCATAAATCCAGCAATAGTACAGAAACATATTTTATGCAAGGATATTCCTGATCAAATAGAAAAATAACACAACAGAATTGAAAAACAGAGATGAACTATCATCCTTTATATCAGAAGAGTCTAAAGTTTCAGCCAAATGAATCCTCTGTACTTTACAGTCATCTTTGCCAGAATCCAATACCAAGTTACAGGAGACAGATGCCATACAGTCTATTTCTCATGCAGAAGAGGTCTGCTGAACTACCTTTGTTTCCTCAAGGAACACTTGAAAAAAAATATCATAATTCATGATGTTTAATAACAGTGGTACAATTTGGAATAATACACCCTACCATAATCAAACAAGTCAAAGAGCGCCTGAAAAGCTGGATCTGATTCTGTCTGTTCCAGAATGTCCTGTATAGCTTCTTCCGACATATGAATTTCACCCTATGACAAGACATGCAGAACTGTTAGACAATTGCTTTCACAGCTCAAAGAAAAACGGATAAGAATCGTTTCCATCTTATTTTCAATTCTGTTACTTCTGTTCATCACATAAACATGAAGACAAACATAGGAAATGTTTCTGCCACGCATTTCGTGTCTGTAAAAAATATTAACAACTGAAGAAATAAAGCCCTGAAAAATCCCAACATTTCTGTCACATGTCACAGCCTTCACATGCATGTTGGGATACTCTCTAAATAATGACAAGCTTTTGTTAAGAAAGACTGAATTGTAGGGTACAGTGGAAGCTCATATAGACCACGTGAATACTGTAAGCCCGCACTACCCAACCACAGGCAAAAAATCCCCAAACTAACTTTGATTTCCTGTTTTTGCATACATCTGTAAGACAACACTATGCAAAAGACAGTTTCCTTTAATCCACTCATTTTGTTCTACAACATGACTACTTTTCTGTGGCAGGCAGCTGGGAGGCATAGCTGCACAGGACACTGCTCTAAGGTTCTTGCTCTAGGCTGACTTCTTTGGTAGCAGCCCAAGAAGACAACGAGTGGGGCATTCAGTGCCTTTTCAAGAATTCAAATACAAAATACATGGCAGGTCATCTGCCATGACCTCCAGGAAATCTTCTAAGTCCTCTACAACTCTCTGATATGCCAGAAATGGTCCCACTTCCCTGCCCTGCAATCCTGCTGCGTGCTTCCACTGCCCTGCACAGTGAAGAATGAATTCAGAGTGTTAACTGGCTAAAACTTAACTCCAGCAAAAGGTCAGTAAGTAGCCTATTGGTTCAGACCTTGAACCAGCTCACCACCATACAACTAGGTAAGAGATGATGATTATAAAGGGAAGTTGTGGGACTGTCCCTTGGGCAGAAGTTATCCATTAGATGGGCTTAGCTGTCTTTCACAGAGAGGGGAAGGAGAAAGAGCAGAGGAGGACAACGCCAGATAAAAGGTAGGCACAGGGTCAGCAAAGTCTCCATTACTGACCATTCTGAGGTAGCTGATCTTCAGAAATGTAAAAAGGGCAATCCAGACCCACCTGAAGTCCAAGGATTTCATCAATTGAAGTCTCTTGTTCTGTTGGGCCACTTTCTGCCTGTTTAGGTGCCTGAGTGACATTGCCATCACTGGAACAGAACAGTTATTAGTTCAGAACTCAAAAATAAATAAGTGTGCACATGAAATTTAGAGGTTCCTTCTATTACCTGCCCAGGATTTTGTTAATGTTCTCAGCTAGCTTTTCCTGGAGGGATTTGTTGCTCAGGATCTTTTCTCTGGCATTTTCAATAATCAATTGCTAGAAAGTAGAGTTTTAAAGCAGTCAGCTTTTTATTTTTTATCATCATCAAAAAAGAAGCATAAATTTCCAACTTACTTGTAAAATCAAACAATCAATTCAATATACAAAACACTCTCTGAAACTACAGACACTGATGACAAGCTCTACTTTAACTACTTCTTTTGTTGCTGTTACAAACTCCTCCTCTTTCTGAATAAGCTGACTTACCTCTGACTGCAGTATCTTAACTGTCCACCAGGACAGGCCATCTATGACTGCACAACATCTCTATGAAAAGCATCACAAGCATTACTCTTGCTCTCCTGAAGTACAGCAAGACTTACTGTGCTTTCTGGTTTTCCTTTGCTAAAAAATAACAGTATTCTAACAGCTCACATGTGTCTTAGCAAAGTCAATAGGTCAAGGAAAAAAAAAAAAACCACAATACCAAAACTCTGCCTAAACATGCTATACTCACAAGCTCAATACACAGAGCGAGTTCAAATATAAAACAATACATTTTAGCTTCTGAAGTTAATTTCTGTAATTCCTACAACAAACAACACAAAAATGTAGTTCTCTTTAGTCTGAAGTTGGTTCTTAAATGTAAATACCTTCCATAATTATATACTCACTGGGAAGTTACCATCTATAAACTCTTCAAGAGGCTCACTTTCTTTTTCTATTATTACTTCATCAGGATCTTGAGAACTTCTACTTCCTGCAGGAGGTCCAGACGTTGCCACACTTTTCCTCTTTTGAGATTCACTGAAACATTCCAGGCAATTTGTCATGTAAGATTGTAATCAACATAAAATTAACCACATATTGGAAATACAACAAAATCTAACACTCGCTTCATTATCTCTTATGTATACATTGTGTCTGACTTCATAAAAGTTAGAAATCTACAGACATTGTGGATAAACAGCACAATGACAAACTGCATTTCACTTATGCTAAGGATTACAGCACTGCAAAATCTCTACATGATCTAAAAGAAGTGGTTACCTTTTTCTCCTTCCTGGAGAAAGCAAGTTTGAGTGAAGCTTTCGCTCTTGTGATGCTGGAACTTGAATGTGTATGAAATCTCCTGCTTTATAAAGGCAGAAAGAGACAATAACATAAATATTTTTTCCACTGACATTCTTAAGACAGTGTAGAAATCTTCACATTATTTATTACATCCCAATCAACTCCATGGAATTAATTGAAAACAGTTTGGTATTATCATGAGAATGAGAACCACTCCTTTTAAATAAACTCTGAAAAAAATGTTGTTTTCTCTGCTACAAGTGTCTTGGGAGAATGTGATTACAGATAATCAAATAATGACAAATTGATGCACTTCTGATTTCTGAACCCATGTTAGCAAGCAAGTTTGCAAGAGCCATTTCTCTTTTGGCACTCCATTTATTTTAATCACTTTAATTGTTATGGAGAGCTTGACATTCTCTAAAACTTTTTCAGTGGCAGACGATTAGCCCCAATTCTACAAGAATATCCACCTATATCCAGACTTTACAGACATAAATGTTTTAAAGAAAAAACAAAAGTGTCACTTACTGCCAATCTTGTTTTCTTGGGCTTGTGGCTGGTGAACAAACAACGTATTCAGTCTTGCCTGCGATATACTCTGACTTATTGCTGGCTTGTGGATAACTTGAGAAGATACAGTAGAAGAGAGATACTGTGGTCCTGGCTGAGGGGCTACAGATAACAGTCCTGAATTTGGAGGAGCTGATTGCTGAAGCATTCTCTGTCGTTTCATTTCTACAATTCCACTTCTTGTACGTGCTAGAGATAACAAAGACAAGATGAAAATATACGATAAACAATCTTAAAAAGGATGTTGACTTCCAAGAAGCAGTCTTTGAATATAATAATTTTAGACCTAATTACAGATGCTTCATTGGAACTTTTCTGTGCTTCAACAATTAGTTTATGAAACTCAACAAGTAAGCATCTCTCATCTTTGTCTTCTGCATTACAGGTTGGAACCAAAAGAATTCAAGTACAGGCAACTTACATTGACACTGTAACCACACTCATACCACTATTTAAACATTTACAGGAACAAATCATACCAAAATGACATTTCACTACATAAAATGTAACTCATAACTGACCTTAGCTGGAATAGCTAAGACAAGGCTATCTGTTGTATTTCTTCATCATACCAAACCTGGCAAATTCAGACAACAGAATGCTACCCAATCCAGTGAATCTCAGATTCAAAAATAATTATTACCTATATTTCACACTCCCTTTTCTCATACAGGTTACTCAATAGTGCTACAAAGTAAAAAATGTATTTTCGAGTTAAATAACTTTGCCCTTAGAAGTTCTCTCAGCAGTTTTTGCAATGAAAGAAACAATTCTCAACAGAACAAATGTCTTTTTTGTTAGAAAGAACAATATATTTTGCTTTGATGTATGTTCATATGAAAATAATCTTTAAAACTTCATTCACTGGAAACACATCGTAATAAGACTGGTTACATTTTCAGTTCCTCTGTGAACCACAAACTTAAGTCAACAGCTTCAGGATTCAAGCAGTAGTTTTTAAACATTTGAACAGCATTAAAGGGAAAAAAAAGAGATTTCAGCAGATAAGAAAACACCATATTGACACTTTGAGTCACCTGCAAACAGCTCAGCTTTTCTTTTTGGTCTCCTGACCATCACAGTAATCCACAGGCTGTGCTGAAGACAGCAGTCATATGCTAAAAACTGCTGCAGTAGAGATATGGCAATATTTTAAGACTAAGGCTGAGTTACTGCTTGCTGCAGCATTCCCTTATTTTTCACCAAAACAGATCATTAGAACATAAAGCCAACTGAGCCCACACGAATGGTTCAGATACTTACTCCTCTGATTAGCAGAAAACCCCGTGGAGCCCTGCATGCTCCTAGAAAATAAAGCAGGTGACATAAATGAATGGAGCACACTGGAAGCACTCAACTATGCATCATGATGGCATCATACAGTTAACATCAGTCTGCTCACAGTCAAGCATTTCTTCAGAAATCTATTGATTTTTACTTTTACACTTTTAAACAATGGACACAGATTCTTCAAATGAAGAATGTGTTAGGTTTTTGATCAAGTAACCACAGTGGTTTCGGATTCTGTATGACTCATAATGTATTGCCTTATGACTGGAAGGCCACATATAAAACCATAGCAGCAGATAACGAGGGCGTTATCTTGAAATGTCTGCATAATTACCAGCTCTCCCATACCTCTCTCTTTCACCATCTTTCAGAGGCAATAGATAGCAAAACCATTCTCATACAATGATAAGGAGAGCTGAGCAATGCAGGGTCTCAATCTTACGGCACAATTTACTTTTTCGATTGCAAAACTGCATTACCTTATCTGAGAAAGTGTATAGTCTAATTTTTTCCACAGAGATGACATCATCGCTGGAACTTCATTTGTTGTTTCTGAAGTAAACCATAACAAAATAAGAAACACATTTTAAGTGCCTACAACAGGTAACATGTAGAGAAAAAGTAAAATCACATTCAAACTAATTACGATGGGATGATTCAAGTATATTTAACCGTAGTTATCTATTTGTCTTCTCAGTATTCTGCTAATTAGAGAGCCCCAACTCCTAATTTAAAGAACTTGATTTGATACAAATATACACTCATCATGGAAGCAGTTCTCAGTTTTAGAAGCCTAAATGAAACTGAGGGAAAGATGTTCAAGATGATATTTCCCAACAGAACCTGCATGTGGTTTTGGTACCTGGGCAAACACACGCTAACCTAAACTAACTTCCCCAGCTCTCAAAGTGGGATTTATGTTCCCAAACCACTTGAATGATTTTGAAGATTGTAACATGAAATATGGCCTTTTGTAAGTCAGGCTTTATTCTGTGCACAAACAAGTAAAAACATTTGCTACTCAAAGTACAGAACATTCAAGTGTAAATGAAAGGAAGCAAGCAGATTCATTCATACTATTTTCAAGGTGCCAAGGTGAAACTGCTATGAAAGAAGTATGTTTCCGCCTGAGCTACCATTCCTATTAAACATAGCATGAAAAGACCAATATTTTAAAAAGTAATCCAAACATGACATTTCTTAAATTGCAAGTCTTGGACCTGAACACTACTACAGCCTGATCATGCAACACGTATAAAAAACGTTAAGACTAAGCAACATGCAGAAGCTCAGTAATTGCTTTTAAACTTTGAACAAGAAAAGCTCTAACTCTCTTTCTACTATTCATATAAAATATTAATTTATTCAGACTTATTTTAATCAGTTCTAAAAACCAGACAAAAAACATTTCATACCACAGGATTCTTCTTGGTTTTTATCTCACAGGAAACAGCGCAACTTAAACACAACCCTACACATTCTGCACACTTTCTTGTACCTTTGTGCTTCACTCAAACATGAAGTCAGAATATCTAGTATGGAAACTCCAAAGACAATTTGCTCACAAAACAATGTTCTAATTCATAGCTGTCTACATAACAGGGAAATCTTCCAGCACAGACAGAAAGTTGCACTACATCCAAATAGAGGTGGAGAAATTTCCTTTCCCTCAAGGAAGTTCACAACAGAGAAATAAGAAAAAACTTAAGAGTTTTGCTCTGAAGCTTTACCTTTTGTTTTCATGGCTACATATTCATTAAGAATAGTTGTCAAGTTTTTTCCACACAAGGACTGGAAAAAAAAGAAAAACACACTGATTTTAGAATCTTCTCTAATAACTTACTCTTCATCTGCTGTATCACATCACATTTAAGCAGCTCTTCAGAAGACTAACACTGCTGACCCTCAGCTGTTGGTGCTGAGCTGTCTCAAACCACATAGAATGCAACCGATGTCACAAAATGCAACAACGAACACAAAATTTGAAATTAATGATCTGCAGTCAGACCTGCACATCCTCAACTCATCTTCACCTCACATCATTTTCAACAGCATTTCAGAAGCAATCGTTACACTGGAAAACCTTAATATTCTTTACCATTGGTAGAACACAATTTACCTTACTGTTCAGAAAACAAACTCACCAGCAAGCAGGCTGGAATGAACCCATCCTCTGTACAGTGCTCTGCGTATTCCTTCAAATCAGAGCTTTCTAAAATAAATTCACGGCAGGTAGCTAGAAGCTTTTCCTGTTGTAAATACCCTGCAACAGATCAGATAAAAACCATTATATTTCATACATTTCTTCTCCTGAGTGGATACCAAAGCATTAACACATACAGCTGTGCAGAGCGGTGGATTTCTATGCTGGATGGGGATGCATAGTTAGTTTAAAAGAACATACACCTTGCAAAATATTCCTTTAAAACCAGAAAGGACACCAAAGATGGCTGATACTCCACTGTGGTTACAAACAACTCAAGGCTGGAAGGAGGCACTGCTGGCAACTTCTGATCCTTGGCTCAAGAGATCAACACACGGAACTCACACGGACTGAACAGCATAGTTTGAAAGTTAAGAGGACTTCTAGAGGAAATCCCCATTAAAAGGAATACTGTGCAACTCTGTGCACATATCCTGTTCTAAAACAGGTAGAACGTGCAATTGACAGAACAGTGTTTCAACTTTTTTCCACAAATATGTTGTACAAAAGTTAACAAAATAAAAACATTCTCCTCACTCGATTCCTATGATTTTCATTTGGAACAGATGCACGAGGTGCATCTGCACACCCCATACACCCCAGGACTTGACAGTTACCATAACAGGATGCACACTGAAAAAAATGTACTTTTCCAAAATTACAATCCTCAGCAAATACAATCTGCTTTCATCAAGCTTCTCAAGTCCTGCTTTGATTGTCAACTGCTATAACACTGCTATAAAAGATAAGAAGAGCTCAATCTGAATGAAGGAGCTGAGAACAAAGAGCCACAAAGGAAAATGCCTTTCCTTTCTTGTCTGTAACAGAACTGAACATGAAATATTTTCAAGAAGCATTAAAATACAAACCTAATTAGACAATGAAGGATATATATACATCAGCATATGGATTTACACAGAACCTGCAAATGGACTGCCTCAGGTCAATGAGACCTATAGAAAAATGCTGACTTGAAATCTGCATGAAAACAAACATCTTCTAGCAGATCCAAACATATCTGGAAAGGGCACCACATTCCAGACACAAAAAGCCCACACTCTGGTTTCCAAACAATAAGCACATTTTGAAGTCTGGGAATAACCACCATGGGTGCAACCACAATGCAGGAGCTGGCTTACCTGACAAATAGTGGTGATGGTGGTACTGTGGAAATAAAAGGGCCACTCAATTTCATTCTTCACCCACATTTTGCTAGAAAACACTCAAACCATTAACTTGCTAAAAGCTATAAGAGTGTTTTGGGAAAATATAATTATATGCTGGTCTTATTCCCATCCACTGTTGGCCAGGATTGAGGGCAAGGTATTAGGCAGACAGGGCTTGGATATGTGCTGGTATGGCTGTTCTTCCCATCCAAATCATGTAGACACATAAAAAGCTGCAATGTTTCTTGAATCTACTACTAAATCACCACATGGGATGACTGAATGCTTGTGAACCTCCTGCAAAGTGAGGCCTTCCAACCTCCAGAAATGGCTGAATCAATATTCTCTGGGTAATGGAACTTACCTGCTCGTGCATGTATTTAATAATTATGTAATATTACACAATCTTCAACACTGCCAAAACTAAATTAAAGCAAAAAATGTGGAGTTTCTTCTGAACTAAGAATGATTCCTTATTTTGCTCTATTTAAGAAATGTAAACACTTAACTCATAGCATCAATTGATGCTCACGTACTTTAGAAAAAGATACTTTTTTTTTTTTTACAAGTTTTCTTCTGGGTGAGCTTATCTTATATGTAAGACTTGTTTATCAACTCAACTACCACCAACCTTCAAATCAACAGAAAGCCAGAGAAAACAAATCCTCAGCTGGAAGCACTGCACTGTCAGCTTGTTTACCAGCTCACAGCTCAGCGATGCCTCATGGAGGAGGAATCCCTAATGGGGAGCAGAGCTCACTACAGGGAACACCCGCTCCACACCTTGAGCTGCTCAGCTCAGTGCACACGATGCATGCACTGTGCCACAGCCAACACGAGCTGGGATGGACCATTCCTCATACATGGGATGTAGCCAAGATTTTCTATGGAGGGTGTCTGAGAGCCTGACAGATAAGCTGTCTGCCCAGGAATGTGTAACTCAACCAACTTGCTACAGCAAAGCTCAGGGAGAAATCTTCATCTTTCTTGGGTCGTTTCAAATCTCCTTTCAAAATGCATGGAGTTTCCTGAAACCTTCTGTTGCTTTGCTTAACATCAGAATAGATAAAACCCATCCTCATGGCCTCAGTTCTCAAGATAGCAGCAATATGCATTTCAGGTGGAATTTAAACTAAACTGTGCTGGAGGAACACTGAAGACGCAGCCTTAATGGCTCTGGGTCAGGAAAACAATAGACAGCTGAAGGAAAATCCAAAGGAAAATGCCAGAAAACCTCACTGGCTTGCTCACTGCTCACCTGCTCTGTAGTATCGCAGAATGCGTTGGGTTGGAAGGGACCTTCAAGCCCACCCAGCCCAACCCCTGCCATGCACGGGGCTGCCCCACTCTGAGGCTGCCCAGAGCCCCATCCAACCTGCACCTCAGGGATGAGGCACCCGCATCTCTCCGGGCAGCCGTGCCGATGCCCTACTGCCCTCAAATAAAACGCGGCTCTCACCTCGTTTGCTCTCATCTTCGGCGTTAAACAAACGACGGGGTCACGTAAATAGCTCGCTCTGCTGCCTCAGTCCTGAAAACACCCCTTGCCCAGAGGCTGAGCTCTCAGAGCGGCCTCGCAGGCGGCACACACAGCAGAACCTTCAACCCCCGCCTTCAGGTCTTTCGGGTCGGTTCGGACGCCCTACCGCCCCGCCCGTTAGCTGCCCGCCCGCCCCCAGCTCGGCCACCCGCGGCCCTCGGGCGGCGCACTGACAGCCCGAGCGCGGCCCGGGAGCGCCGTGGAAGCGGCCGAGGACGCGGGGTACGGCCCCGGGCTCCGCGCCCGAGCTCTCCCTCCCGCCTTCCTCCCTCACTCACCCAGCACCAACCGGGCCACGTCGGACGGCAGCAGCATAGCGGCGGGACACCGGGGGACTGGGCGGACGGGCGACGGGCACGACTCCCCGAGGGGCAGCGCGACCGCCCCGCCACCGAGGGGAAGGCGCGGAAACTCCGCCGAGCGGCGCCGCGCCCGGCCCCTTCCGCCGGAACCCGCCGCGGCCCGAGTATCCGCTTCCAGGTCCGCCCGCACGCCCCGCACGCCGCTCCCGGCGCTGCGCGCGAGGCGCCCCCCGGCCCTCAGCCCCCGCCCTGAGGTGAGGGGCCGCGCGGCGGGAGGGCGGCGCGCCCCGCGCGTGCCGTGGGCTTGGCGGAGCCGTGGTGGACGGGCGGCGGTCGAGGTCACCGCGGGGCGCTCGTTCGGCCGCGCTTTCGCGTGGCTTCGGTAGCCGCGCTGGGGCGGCTGGAGGAGCGACTGCGGGAAGGGCAGTGCGGGGATTCAGGCTTAGAGGTGCTTCGCGGTTGTTCCTATGGCACAGCCGCTCCGTGCTTCAGAAGCCGTGTTTCAGTGTTCTGAAAGTTGCTTGTTGCTTTCTACCCGCTTCGAGGAGCCAATGAGCGGAGAAGGCACGGCTTCCCGAGGGCACGTGGTGCCTCACCGCTCTGCCGGCCTTCTGTGATGGAGTGACAGCATCGGTGGACAAAGGAAGGCAGCTGATGTCGTCTATCTGGGCTTGTGCATTGACGCGGTCCCACACCACGTCTTCATCTCTGAATACGAGAAATGTGGGTTTGAAGGCTGCAGTATTCAGTGGATACAGGGTTGGTTGGATGGACACAGCCAGAGGGTTGTGGTCTGTGGCTCTGTGTCCAGGTAGAGGCCGGTCGTGCTTGGTGGCTTGGGACTGGTGCCCTTTAACATCTTTATCAGTGAGATGGTGGGGTGGAATGCACCCTCAGCAGTTTGCTGGTGACACCAAACTGAGTGATGCAGTTGGCACAAAAGAAGGAAGGGATGCCATCCAGAGGACCTGCACAGGTTTGAAAAGTGAGCCCATGAGAACCTAATGAGGTTTAACAGAGCCAGGTGCTGCATTTGCAATCTTGAATATGCATACAGATAAGGAGAAGAACACACTGAAAGCAGCCCTGTGGAGAAAGACTAAGGGGTCATGAAGTGTGAAAAGCTGGGCTCATGCCAGCAGTGTGCACAGGCAGCCTGGGAGACTACCAGCATCCTGGGCTCTATCAATAGAGGGGTGGCAGCAGGGAGACGACTGTCCCCCTCTGCTCTGCCTTTGTGAGGCCCCATCTGCACTACTGCATCAAGGTCTGAGCCTCTGGCTCAAGAAAAGGGTTGGAGCTCAGTAATCTTTGAAGTTTCTTCCAGTCCAAGCTATTCGTTTGTGCCCAGTTGGTCGCCATGTCTTTCCAGTCAGCCTTAGTCCCAGCTGGTGGCTGAAGCGGAGGAAGGTGAATGCAGCGTAAGGCAGCAGATCTGATTGCTATTATAATTGCCTTATTTGTCTAAATGGGTATTTCTGTATTCCCACCTCAGTATTCAGGAGGCAGTGGTATGCGTTGTGTGTCTTACTGCAGCATGTCTGGTGTTACCTGAAGGAGAAGCGTGAAAACTGTATGCAGTTCCATTTCATGATCTGTCTCAGTACAATCTTCTGGAAGGCAGAAATGGAAAGTCAAGCAAATTCCAATGCCTACTTTAAGTAGTCATAGAAGGAAAAAGTTGTTTCCCCATGTGTTTGGTACTCAGGCATCCTTTGGTGTGTTGAGTCCGAAAGTATGCTAGCGCATACCCAAGGAAATAAAGGATATTAGAGGGGAAGAGAGTGAGTTTTCGTGGTGCTACCATCTCTCAGCATGATGTTAAGAGTGCTTTTGGTAACAACTAGCTGCTGAAAAATTGGTGCTGTTTGATTGTCTCTGTGTCATTCTAATCCTGTTGCCAATGGTATTTCACTCAATATTATCTGGTCAACTCTCTGCTCTGTTATTACTTGTAGGAAGAAAGAAAATCAGGGGGATGTGAAAGCAATCTTTGCTGCTACTGTCTAGGACTTTTTTCTGTGAAAACTGACCATTCTTAACATCAGATTCTGGCCTTCAGTCTTGTGACCCATAACACTAGCCCAGAGAGGAATGAACTTTTCAATGAAGTAACACTATAGTTGTGTTTGATATTCAGTGTTCAACATATTGTATTCTCAATTTTTTAACTGTCAGAATTGAGTCTATATTAAAAAGGGGTCTTACCCTTTTCTTCCATCTGCAGGTACGGTTGTTAAAGTGAACCATGAGTCTTGCATTGCATGATCTGCTTTTGTGTTGTCGTCGCCTTGAAAATGAGAGAGCTACAGAACGAAGGGTAACAGTTTTTCTTCTGGTATGCGTGTCTAAGCTAAGGAGGGGAATCATTAATAACTTTTTTTTTCTCCTTGACATACCTTTTCAGAATGAAATTGAAAATTTCAAGCGACTCCTCCGTGATCCTGAAACAGTTCTCCAGCTGGATCGGAATTCTGATTCTAAGAGAGGAAATCAACTCAACTGGGATGCTGTGTTCAGGTAGTTTTCTTTCTTGTCTGGAGGGAAAGCACAGCTTTTTTAGTTTATGGGTGGTTACAGTTCTCTGGCACATCACCAGTTTATTTATCAGACTTAATTTAATACTTACCTTTCTGCAAATGGTTTCAGATTTCTTTTCAGTTTGTGAACGAGAAACAACTTGTAACAGCTTCTAAAGGAACAAAATTTAAAAGCAGCTAAAAATTCATTAAATGGCTTTGTGCAGTATTTAGCATGCATGAAAGATGCAGTACTCCTAACTGCTAAGAAAATTAATTGTTAACTAGATGGTCATTTTTCTTGGAAAAAATGGATTGTTCTTGTTTATTAAAAATTATCCTGTGCATCTAGTATGCAATTTATAGTACATATCTAGATTGTAGATAGCTTGTGAAATTTTTTTGTTGCTGAATTATTAAGGCAAAATGGAAGGGCTGTGGCTTGTGAATGAAGGAACTTATGCTGTGAAGTTTGTAGAGACCCACCTCGAAATAGTCTGCTTTAGGTGTACTATAAGGTCAACAGAGAGGTGTATGGTAAATTCTTAGAGCAGTTGGGCCCAGTGTTATTTTCTTGTCAAAAGTACATCCAAAGTGTTAGTTTTCATAGGCTGGTATTTGGGTGGCTTTCCATCATGTTTTAATTGGACATCTTTTGAATAATTCTTGTTTCATAGCTGTACTGAAAATATCATGAAAAGTGTTTGATACATTTTGTGTTGCTTTTGAGATAGTAGCCAATAGCATATTGGAAATGTGAAAGGAACACAGAAGTGGACTTTAAACTGAATACAAAGAGTCAGAAGGGGTCAGAAATTCTATACTAATTGCCAATGATAAAACCAGTGAAAATGTTTTTTTATTCATTATGCTGTATGTTAATTTTAAGTGATTCAGAAGTAGAATTTGAAGGGACAAACAATAAAGAGTATTTATTATTTTGTAGTAGAACGTTGCATCATAAATAAAAAGCCTTTGCACTGCACCTTCTTTAATTATGTATTTTTTGTTTAACATCATGCATATTTTATAGGGAAGTTTGTTTTCTATTCAAGTTTCTGCTGGGTTATCTTACAAACTAACAGGTATTTCCATCATGCTTAGGCTCTTGTATATGGCTTTAAATTTTAAGAATTAGAATTGTGGTATTCAGGTTGGATATTAGGAAATATTTCTTCTCTGTCAGAGCAGTCAGGTGCTGGAATGGGCTGCCCGAGGGGGTGGTGGAGTCACTGTCTCTGGAGGTGTTCAAGAAAAATGGAGATGTGGTACAAAGGGACATGGTTTAGTGGGAAATATTGGTGGTAGGTGAATGGTTGGATTAGATGATCTTGGAGGACGTTTCCAACCTTTATGATTCTATGAAAAGGTTAAGCACTGATGTTCTAGCTCAAAACTTTGGCCTTTTTTACCCAACTCATAAATTTACTGTTCATTGATTCGTATCTCTTTGTTTTTTTGAAGTGTCCTGAAGAAATATTTCCAGAAGGAAATGGAAAATCTCAGACTGACAAAACCAAATGCATCTGCTTCAACCCAGACTTCCAAACAAAAAAGGATGCAGGAGATTGGCAGTTTAGTCAAATATTTCATCAGGCGTGCTAATCGAAGTGAGTAGTAAATATTCATTTATAATTATTGTTTTGTTCCAGCACTTCGCTTTAACCTTTCATGTTTTACTCAAGGTAAGTTACCAGGGTGGATTTTATCCTGGTCATTCCCAGAAGTTTATGATTTAAATATCTTCATGTGAATCCATTCTCTGTGCTCCTTCTCTCTCCTTTTTCACAATTACAGTGCCATTTTCCTAGTAATTCAGTGTGCTTAGAAGTGATAGATTCTCTCCTCTCACACAACTGTTTTTATTCATAGAAGCATTTAATAAGGTGATTCCTAACAATGCTGTTTCTGAACCATAGTTTTAAGTAAAGTTCATATGTTCATTTTACATTTAAATAATTCCAGATTTATGTGGCTGTGAGTTAATTGGAGTCTCATGTTTTTTTTTCACATAGGAGGACCCAGACTGGAATGTCAGGAACTTCTGAACTATGTCGTGCATATTATAAAAGATCCAGCAAGTTGTGCTGCTTATGGATCTGACTGCAGTAGTATACTCTTAAAGGATATCCTCTCAGTAAGGAAGTACTGGTGTGAGATATCCCAGCAGCAATGGCCAGGTAATATTTTCAAGTTTCACCAGGAATGTCTTTTCCTAGTATAGAAGTATGCTTAGGGGCATTTTAATTACTTGATACTTTTCCTGCAACACCCTGTTGTGTGAAGTACTACACAAACCTTTATTAAATTAATGTTTGTCTATTGCTTGCTAAAACATGTAGCTGCATGTGCACGTTCTCCACAGGGCTTAACATGTATAAAGAATTTGACAGATGTAAAGAATCCATGGAAAATGTGTGCTGGAAGTAGCCTGAGTAACACTGGTGTTGATGTACAGTTATTTAAAGTTATTGGGTACTGGCTGGTAGAGTTTTGTTATAGTTAATGCACTACTATTTTTTATCCTAGTTTTGTTCATTCATGAAGATCCTAAAAAAGCATTGGTTCACTCTTGTTATACACACATATGTTATATGCTGCATATAAAGAAAAGACTAGGAAGTTCCACATTTACACAGACAAAAATAGATGAAGAAGTTGAGTAAAGACACACATGCAACCTGAACAATGACTGAAAATTCAAACGTAATTTTCCACTTTTCAGAGGGTTGAATTTGACTTTCTTAGCAGTTAATTTATTTAGCATGGAGAACTATGTGTATTTTTGTCCTGATTTCAGCTGGGACAGAGTTGGTTTTCTTCATTTAACTGTTTATATTTGTTTATGTAATAGCACGGTAATTTGGTGGGAGGAAAAAGGTATTACAAGTTCTACAGTCTAGTTTGTTGAATGTTGCATGGGTAGTTCTGAAGGAAGTGTAGAAACAAAGCATAAAGATACCGTATTTGCATGGTGTTGTGCTTTAGAGGTAGTTTGATTTATGAGAAGTGTTTTGTGAGAAAATACTCTGTTCTTTATCTTGAAGAGAGTTGCTTAACTCTAAAATGAAAGTAAACTTGCAAAGGATTTAGAAAAAGAGTCTAATGATACTGGGAATGAAAAGAGGCAAAAAGTCCTACACGAAGCTGACGAAGCAAAGAGACTTATCTAGAGCAGTTCTGGGTAGTAGATGTGATTGGAAAACTGGAAAGCCTGAGAATGGAGTCTGAGAAATTAAAGAAGTAGGTACCATTTGGCCATGGAAGTAAAACTGGAAGTTGAAGGGGAAGCTGGAATTGTATGTCGAAGCTACCTAAGGCTAGGAGCCTTTGAGGTAGCTGGAGAAGACAAAGGGGCTGTCAACCTATAAGTAAGGACTTGGAAAAGTTAGAACTGATGACAGGCAGATAGGGAATGAGACAATAAGCCAACGGTGTTGTAGACAGTTAACAAGGAAAGCAGAGAATGGAAATGGATTCTACTCTTGTGAGTTACATATTTACAAAGAATTTGGTGCAGCAGAAAAAGGCAAACAGATCAGGACAGCTGGTGCTTAGGCTCCTCATAATTTCATTAGATGCAGCACAGTAATGTAGGGGTATGATCTGATTGCATGATAGAGTCACCTGAGTTCTGCAAACAGTCTTATGCCTGCTTGGGAAGGATGTGTTTGTATCCCTTTTGAATAGGAGGCCAGAGTTAAGAATGCCCCACTGAAGGTGGTATTGGGAGTCCTGAAGGAGCCAAGTTGCCCATAAATTTACCCAGGCCTGCATGATAGTGGAACACTAGCTTTTATAATTGTCCTGAGCTGGCTTCTTCACAGTTCAGGAATCCCAAGAATCAAAATTCTGGATGAAGTTATCAATGTCAGCCAAACAGTGTATTTAAAAGAAATTTTAAGAGAATATCTCAGAGGTCTGGGTCTTACCTGTCTGTCAAGAGCTCAGTCACTCCAAACTGTGACAACCTGCTCACCAGTAGAGTTGGGGGTTGTCAGGCTCTTCTAGGTGATAGTCACTCTTGTAAACAAACTAACAAACTCTTGAAGTTCATTCAGGGGTGATGGAAGTATGGGGCCAGATCATGACAGAAGGTCCCAGTGGTAACCCCTTCACTGGAAAACGTTGTGGCAATTGGTCATTTTGTATCCCAAAGGTTGTAGGAGCTCAGAGGGCAACTGTGAGCAAAGCAGTCACTGTAGCTGGGATTCCCAGAAGATCATTCTACCTATATTTTTTTTCTTAGAGAAGGTCTGAGAAGTGGGTATCTGTTCATAGAAGGTGTCCTGCCAGAATAGTTAGTGGGACTGGCCTCTCTTTCTTCCTGCTATGGATCTTTGCAGTGGATACTATCATGTCACTTGTAGGTGGCATAAATCAAGCAGTAATCAGTGTGTTTATCTGTCATGTTAAACTGATGATGATGGGTGGATTGGTAATGTGCTGCTGTTATTTTCAGGATGCTGATGAAAGGGTTGGGTGGGGATTCTTAAATTGGCCAAGAGAGAAGAAAGCAAGCATCTCTGGAAGAGGCCTTTCCCTCAGGAAACTTCTTAGATGAATGCAGAGCATGGATGTGTGGTTCTGGTGACTGGAGAGAACGATCTGTGCTCTAATAGAAATATGGGGAACCTAAGCACCAACTCTTCTAATCTGTTTGCCTGTTTCTGCTACACCAAATTCTTTGTGAATGTGTATGTAACTGTAAGTTGTTTCAGAGAGCTGTTACTGTGTATTCCACAACAAATGGAGCCCACCAAGCTGAGCAGTTCATGTGGACTAGGAGAATGTAGTAGTTAAGGGAAGTTGGTTGTGTGGCTGTAGTCACTTTGCTCAGTGTAACACAAAGCAGGTTGCATTCTAGCTCAGAATGAATCTAACTTTACTCTCAGTGCAGAAGACTACATGTGGTTTCTTCTATGTTGTTTTTTTTTTCTTTCTCCTGGTTAACTTCAGTAAATAATGACTGGCAGCTGAATTGAAAATGACGACTTCTATATATTTAATGTACTATTTTGTTTCAAGCATTTTATGTACTCTTAAATATATATGTATCTGTACATAATTGTGTATTTATAACATATCCACATCATGTATGTGTAGATCTGCTGATCCTGTATGGAAAATTTTACCTCACACCTTCTGGGAAGATGAACAGAGTCTTGGTGGCAAGAATAATTCACACATTGATGAGGGGATATTGCTTCCAAACTGATGAGTTGAGATCTGATGTGTTCAGCTTTTTTTCAACAGCAATGCAGTATGTGAGGTATGTTGCAAGTGCTCGTTTTTTATGCTAATTCCTGCTTTTAGATAATATCTGTTTAAAGTATTTGGGATTAAACTTGAGTAAAAGCAAATCATCCTTCAGATTTATTTCCTCGTTCTGTCTTTGAATGCTGTTTTAATAAACTCTTCACTCATAACTTTTCCATTTGCTGGGCAGATAATATTCAGAATAGAAGTGCATGCTAGTATTTACATTTTAACAATTGTCTTGAAAAGAAATGTGACTATTTCTTCTGAAGCTGGAATGTTTGGTTTGTATTGCAGGCAGGAGAAAAATACTGCAGGCCTGGATCATATTATTGCAGCAATGAATATCTTCTTTAATACATTTGCTGTAAACTGTCGCAAACGGATTTGTAAAATTGGGGAAGAAATTTTGCCTACAGTGCTTTATATATGGACTCAATATAGGCCAAAAGATTCCGTGAAGGAATCAATAATTGAGTTATTTCTTCTCCAAGTTCATATTCATCATCCAAAGGGTGCAAAGTCTCAGGAAAAAGGTACAATTAAAAGCTCTCTGTATGTGATTGCTCAAATTATAGTGCTAACTTTCTGAATTCTGTTACCGAGTCTTGCGAATGTTAATGGAAATGATGATGGCTTGCCAGCAGTTTTGTACTGCATATTCCATTGAAAATGAGTTTTTGAACTGCATACACAAAGAGGATATTAATTGTATTAAGTCCTGTAAAGTTTGGTTGTTCTTACACGGAGGTTAAATAATTACTGAAGTAAAGCCAAAAGTCTTTAGATAAAAAGAATGTTAGCTTAGATGAAGTTTAGATTGCCATATGCATTCTAATGTGCTCATGACGATTAGGAAATGACTGCTGTAGTTTGAGTAAGTCTGACTTAGTGTATAATACTGGTCAGAGAACATCACTCAGTAATTTGTGTTTGCCTGTCATGGCCTATTTCGGTGACAGCAACACTTCTTTTGGAAGAGGTTACTTCTGACTACAATTGGCAAAGAATTTATAATTACTCCAAACTTACTCATTGCATGTAGTTTTACTCCTTCCAATTAGGTAAATAATTGTATATTTCAAGATTCTTCTTTGTGCTTATTACTTTATACAGTGATTAAATTATCTTTTAACTTCCTTTCGCTTTTTTTACTTCATTCCCCATTATAAGGATTATTCTGTCAGCCTGCGTTTGTTGGTAAGGTTTGTATGCTCTACTGGGATTGTGGCTGTATTTTGTATGGTGTAGGTAGGCTTATATATTGAATCAAGTGGATGGTACATATATTGTTATCTTTTCATTGTTTTTGCATGTGCAGGTGCATATAACTCAGCAAAATGGCAAAGTATCTTACATAACCTGTTTGATCTGCTGGTGAATGAAATAAATGTCATAGGTTGTAGAGGAAAGTATTCTTCAGGCTCACGTTCTGTTGCTGTGAAGGAAAGTTTGATTGAGTTACTGGCTGATATTTGTCATCAGGTAACATATTTTTAACTGAAAATGATGTATATACTTACGTCGTACATTTTGCTTTTTAAAGTAATGTAGCTTTTAACAATTCCTCAAAATCATTTACTGAAGTATTAGTACTTTTTGGTGTGTTAGTTTATAGCCTTTGTGCAGTTTATAAGTGATCAAATTCCTAAATTATACTAGATTTCACTAGTTTGCTTTTTAGAACGTAAGTACAAGTTCAATTATAGTAAATAATAACACATAATACTACTTATGGAGTCTTTAAACCTGATAAAAAAAAGGACTGGTTCAATTTGACATTTCAGTTTTCCTATAAATACCTTCTTTAATTTGTGTACTTCTTAATTGCTCTTCATAAAGGTGTTTACAGAGGATACCAAAGTTCTGGAAATTACCCAGTCGTACACCATTACACAGTCAGGTGGTGATGCACTACCAAGCAAGCGCAGGAGGATTGAGCTCGGCTGGGAGGTAATTCGAGACAACCTGCAAAGATCACAGAAGGATTTTCATGTCGTACCTTGGTAATAACATCTTTATGTGAAGTAAATACCACTACAAACATCTGAATAAATTGCATTATTTTCCTGGATATTCTGTGCTTTCAGATTAGTTGTCTGCACGTACAGTAAACTTTGATTCTCACAGCATTTGGAAAGTAATGGAGTAGTGATTTTGGTAGTCTAGCTTTAAAAACTTAGTATCTTTGGTTTTCTAAGAAATTACAAATGAGGTCTGTTAAATTGCGTTACAGTGTATAAAGTATTATTGCCTCATTTTTTTTACCTATCTTTTGTGCCAGTCTTCAAGTAAATGTTGTATGTGTCATACAGCCCATGAGAATTAGGGAATGAAGTTGAGATTTACTGCCTTAAGGTGACTGCGTAATTGAACAGCAACCATGAACAGTTTGGCTCTTCTAAGCTAGTTTATACAGTTTGCCTTAATACCTTGCCTAAAAACTCTTAAAGTGCAATTCCTGGTTTCTTAGCTTGGACACCAGTAAAGAGGAATTATGGTTGACACGAGAGGCATCTGAAATGGAGGTGGAGGTTCATATATTCCTCTGTTGGCTGCCAATGGGAGAAGGAAGCTGTAGCAGAGAACATAGGAGGAAGTCTGGAGGTTGTTAAAAGACAATGGCTGAGTTTTTCCAGAACTTAACAACTGTAGTCCTAAGCTAAAGAAAGTTGATTTTTTTTTATATTCAATAGATTACACTGAATGGTTTTGCTATTACTGTTCCTCCCTGTCTTTTTGTCTTTTCTTGGAAATTGTTGTACAAGATATTAGAACAGTGTAGCTGCTTGTGAATTGGGCACTGAGCCGAAGTGCTGGGTGTGCATTATTTATTGCTCAGTGTTGAGACAAAGTGACTGTTTAGGATTTGACTGAAGGTTAGCATGGCATTCTGAGTAGAGAGGTAGCAGTCTCCAAGAAATACTGTTGAGTACTGTAAAGTTGCATTCATTGCTGTGAGCAAAGCTCTTCCAAAATTTACCATTCCAGCTTAAGATTTTGTTCATTTGACGAATTTTACTTTCCTTATCAGGATCTCTTTTTTATGTAGTTTCACCCTTGAAGTCACTTCCTCGATCAGAGTGTTTGACAGGCTAGTCCAACAGAAGGGCAAAAGTAATGTTCTTGGCTGAAATGTTCCTACCTCATGGTCAGAAACCAGTGAAGTCAGCTTGTAAGAAACTTTTATTGATAGGAAGGCTAGACAGGCAGACATTAAAAGTGAAAGCCGTAGAAGTGCTGGAAAATGTAAGTGTGGAATGACAATCAAAGAATGCATTATTCATTTACTTTTGAAGACACAAATTTTCATGTTTCATACTACATGCTCACATTGTGTTTTCAAGGTTACAGATTACAGCTCGATTACTATCAAAATATCCCATGAGTTTTCCTAATCGTGAGCTACCTCCGCTGCTCAATATCCTGCACCAGTTACTGCCTCATCAACGACGAGGAGAAAGGACTCCCTATGTGCTGAAGTGTCTTACAGAGGTAGCTTTGTGCCAAAATCAAAAAACTGATTTGAAGAGCACCCACAAGTTAGAGCTCCAGAAGACATGGTCAAAGATTTGGTCTCTTACTATTCGTAGTATAAGTTTTCAGCAAATTGAAACGGAGATCTTTGGATTACTTGGAGCTATGATTCAAGGGAATCTTGTTGTGACAGATAAAGAACTCTGGAAGATATTTTCAGGGCCTGCATGCAAGCCTTCAAGGTAAAATGAGAAGCAATAATATTTTGTGTCTGATTCACATTGCTTTTTACTATATAACCAAAATCACTTAATTATTCAAAATGTTGTTGTGGCTGCAATTGTTGTTGAGAACTATCTACATTGGTGTTTTAAGCATTTGAAACTGGTATAAATACATGCATAAGTGTAAAAGCAGAGGTGGAACAGGGGAGCCAAGCATTTTCAAATATTAAATCTGACTAAAAATATAAAATCTGATTGGAAGAAATGTGGTTGTTTTTTTTTTAAATTAAAAAGTATCTTTTCTTCTAAATATATTTGGATTCTGAAATCATTGTCCTGAAACAGTCTTTAAAATATATTTGTAACATGAAAACATGATTTTTGAAAATGCAGCTTGTAATAAAGGAGTTTTCTAGTATGCATGCTTATTAAGTTGTGCACTTGATACTCCCCAGACATGCAGAAATACTGACTTTTCTCTAGTGTGCTAATCAACAAATACCATCTTGTTTTTTTTCTAAAAATGCCACATTCTTTTTCTGTTGCAGTTCTGCAGTATGTTGCTTAGCATTAGTGATGTCTGCTTATTCAGTGCCAGAAAATTTGGATGTAGGATTGGAACAGAATAACTGTGAAAGAAATTTGGATTCTGTCTTAAAGGATGCAATAATGAAATGGGTACTTCCTTGCAATTTGGAGGAAGAAATGGAAGAATGTTCAGAGTTTCCTCCTGTGCTCTGCAGGTAAAGCCTTTGTGGCATACTTGTGTGTTTTAAGTTCATTTTCTAATGCAGAAGAGTGTCCAGGGAAAAGTGGATTTACAGAATTGTGTGAAGGTAATGCAGTAGTAGAGTTTGAGGGGTTTTTATGCTTGCTGGAGGATATCATCTCAGGGACATAATACAGTCATCTGTCCATAGTGCAGCAGATGCACAAAGTATGTGTTAGAAATTTTAAGTGAAAGCTTAAGCTTCTTTGAAGTTATGCAGTGAATCTGGTTAATGTTTGTGCGGAACATCAGGAATGCAAGAACATGTCTGATTTGATAAAAATGCAAAACTTTCTTTTCTTTTCTTTTTTTTTGTCAGTGATTTCCCTCATCTTACATTACAAAAAATTCTTGTGAGCCTTACAATGAAGAACAGTAGAGCTGCCATGACATTTTTCCAAAATGATGCTAAATGGTATGTTTTTAAATCAATCACTGTAAATACTTAAGCAAGCAGAGGCAATGAAAAATGCATTAGTTCCTTGAGTTATTTTGTCTTTCTGCATAACGTATTTATAAATTGTAATAAAGCTTTTGAGTTTATTAAGATGCTGTAAGCAGATGTTGAAATAATCTCTTGCCAACAAAGTCAAAGCTTCAGGTACTGTGCAAAATATCTTACAAGGAAAAATTTCTCTCTTCACCAATACAGCTAGATATTTGGTTCTTTACACATAACTCCATTAAGTATTTTTAACTCATTAATACTATATTTTTTCAAATAATCTTTAACTTTATAAAAATATGTTAACAATCATGAATATATATAACCTTCCATTCTAAAGGAAGACATATATCTTAGGAATTTTCATGATCAGAAAATCTGTAAAGGTTAGGTGATTACTTCCCACATGTCCTTGCACTACTCCATCTACATATATGGCCTCAGTCACAAGCTCCTTGAGTTTTTTGGAGTCATTTTGTGAAGGCTGTTAACATCTTTCACTGATAGATTAAAGTTCCTGGACTGTATCCCGTTTTTTTTTAATGAAATTAAAGTGTATATAAGTTGTAATGAAAGGGAAGACTTTTATGTATAGAATTTAAAACTGTTATTTTCAGGGTTTTTTATGAATGTGTGTTGCAGTTATTTACAGTAGGTTGACATCAGCCACCTTGACATAAACAGATGCTGGTATATGAACTGTAGTAGAACTTATAGCATGTGTTCAAACATTGTTTTCCATTATGGTTTCTTCAGGCAGAAATAAAGTTGTATCTGTTCCACAGTGAAAGTCATCTCAGAAATTAAAGATTAAGAGAGTTAGGGAATGCAAGATGTTCAAGTATTTTATTTTGTTTTTGTTTATTTCTTGCGTTTAATTAATAGTTTAAAGGCTTGTATGTCATATTCTGGCTGCTAAAGTAAAACCAGTGTCTCCTCTTCAAGTGTGCAGCACTTACAGGCAAAAGAAGAAAACAGTTTTTTGGATGTTGAAGAGCTGTATCTGCAGACAACATTTGATGAAATGGACATTTTCACTAACTTTGCAGTAAATGTTGGAGATAAAAATGTGACTGGTTCAAGACTTGTCATCAACCAAAGTCTTAGGGAAACACTGGAGTGCTGTCTTTTAGCAATGTCAGAAAAGCTTTTAAGTAGCTATGCTCCTAAGGTAAGTTAGAGCATAACTGTTACATCCTTATAGTAGAGCTGTCAAACATTATGTTTTCAAGGAAAAGTAAATAGATTTTCACTCATTTTGCTGCTAAATATGAACTGCGAGGATTTTAAAGCTATTTTCAGTACTAGGAAATGGAGAATTTTTTTTGTCTTTACATCATTGGCAAAATATCCATGGTTTCCATAAGTATGTAGGGGAAGTGTGCGTAAAGTTGCTACATTAATCATTGTTAGCCTGTTCTTTGAAGTGTTTCAAAACATTTGCTTCAACTTCTCTGCCCCTATGATGCCTCCATGCCCCCTATCTGCCAATATAGCTTGAGTCATAGAGGTCTCAAATAGATTTTGAAAAAAAAAAAAAGAAAAAAGAAAAAAAGCAGCAGTGTAAAAGTGTACTTGAACAGAAGGCTGCAAATACAGGCTAAGTTAACAAGAGCACATAAGGCAACTGGTTATCCTCCTCTACTCGGTGCCCTCAGACTGTGTTTGGAATTCTACACCCAGTTTGGGGCCTCCTGGAACAAGACAGATACTTGGTTTGTTCAGTAGAGGTTGCTGAGGTGATCAAGGACACTTGACTTCTGAGGAGATGAAGAGGGAGCTGGACTTGTTCAGCCTGGGGCAGAGGTGGCTCTGGAGGCACTTAACAGGTTTTGAGGAAGCCTGGCAATGCCTATGATGTTATCTAGAAGACACAGCCAGACTCTTCACAGTGATGCACTGCAGGTGTAAACTGAAAGAAGTTCATGCTGGATACGTGGAAAATGTTACCTGCATAAGGACAGTGAAGCAGGGCACAACATGCCTAGAGAGTTTGAGTAGTCTCTATCCTTGGAGTTTTTCAAGCCCTGATTGGGTGAAGCCATGAGCAGCCTGGTCTGGCCTCAACTCTGACCTGCTGTGAGCAGGAGACTGGACTGGAGAACTTATTCTTTGGTTTGCATGCGTAAAAGTGGTGTGTACACATGCATTTACCCATCTTTTTTAGATACCTGCTTTTCAAGAATGTGATATCAATCCTCTTAGGTTTCTGTTCCAGAGCAATTAAAAATATTTGTTTGTTGTTTCTCCTCCTTTGATTCAAATAATTTAGATAAGTAAAATAGTTCTCCAGAATATTTTTCCAGTAGGCTTGCATGCATACACAACCCTCTGTGACATTTATTTGTTGACAGGGTAGGTGCTAAGAAGTTACTAAGATAGTAAGAGCCAGTGGTAGGAATGCGTTGCAGTTTCTGACTAGGCTGTTGTTATTCCAGTAAAAGGTAAAACAGCTAAGCAGAACACGTGAGTGATGAAAGCATTATTATTATGGAACATAAAGGAGTGGGAGAATTATAACTGTGAAGTAGAGAAGCATAAGGGCCAAGGGACATGCAGAGAATATTAACATGGCCAAAAGGACTTGCTGTGGAGATGAGGCAACTGCAAGAGGCCAAACACTAGTATGCAAAGCTTTGTTAATTTTGGTCAAGTATTTATGCATGAGATATATATATAAGTGTTAAAAAGAGAATAAAGAATTCTGTGTTTTATTTGAAATGTTTTGTGTTGAACCACTGGTACTTACACTGTGTATTTGATTTAGTCTAAGCTTGTTGCTGTGGAACACCTTGTCAGATGTGTCAGTCTCCTGATTGGTGTTCTTGGCTGCTATTGCTACACTGGTGTATTGACAGAAGAGGATGCATGCAAATCAGAGTTGTTTCAAAAAGCTAAGGTAAGCAGAAACTCTGTTTGGGAGCAACTTAAAGTGAAAAAAAACATTAAGTATGAAATCATTTTAAAAGTTCTGTCCATGTCAACACACTTGGTATTTCCCCTCAATTCTGCTTAAAAAATAAAAAATAAAAAAAGCATTTGAGAAAAGTTTAAATATGTTACCACTGCTTAAAATGAGCAGTCAATTAACTTCTGTTAATATATCAATATATCCATTTTACAGTGGAAAGAATTCTGAGTCTTGATACCTTTCTCTATAATCCCCTTTAAAAAGGTAAAATAATTGTGGTCATGCAGACAAAGGATTGTTTAGGATAAAAAATCATTTTTTTTATAGGTCTCTTATGCAGGGGTATTTTTAAGATCACTTAATGGTTTATTGTTTTTGTTATTATCTGGTGGTTTGTCAAATATGAAAATCTAGAACTTTATGTTATGAAGAGATAATTTTCTTCTGTGCTGAATGTTTCAGACAGGTTTGTGCCATCTTTTTGTCATTTCTGTAGCAGAATGAGTGAAACGTAGTTAAAATGAAAAGAGCAAAAAATGTTCCCATACTCAGCTAATGCAGGCTCTAAGTACCAAAGCTGTAAGAACGATGCACAAGAATCATGAATCACATCCTTTTCATCCTTATGTGTATGCTGTGTATCTGCCAACATATAAAGGAATTTAACTGATGTATTTTAATTGCTGTATTTTTACTAGTCCCTCATTCATTACGTTGGAGAAAGCATTTCTAATTCGAGCAAAAAACTAAATGAAGACACCCAGATCAGCTCGCTGAGAACTTTGATAATGCAGTGTACAAGGTGTTTATGCAATTGTACCAAGGTAAAGCTCATAAAGTAATGTGTGCTTCTTTCTTCATTCATGAGATCAAAAAGTTGGATATCACATGTATGGTACTTGAAAAAACAGAATTAACCTACTTATACATCTTATTTTCTTACAGAACAGTGCTAATAAGATGGTGTCTAATTTATTCCTGCGTTTGTTAACATCAAAATTTATTAATGATCTTCTAGATACTTGCAAAAGTCTGGTAAGTACATTCTCTGTGTTTTTAAATGTGTGCACTTCTATGAGAGGAATATCTGTTGCAGAGTAGTAATTTGGAGGCAAAGAAAATGAGATACTAATTGTTGGAAAAACAAACTAAAATACATTGAGTTCTATGGAGATTTCTAATTGGAAACATTTTTATTTAGCATTTGTGTATTTTAAACACAATTTACTGTAACACATGGCATTTACCTTTAATGTAAGTTCGAATTTTAAAAGCTTCTTTTTATTTTATAGTTTCATGTATTTATGTGCCTTAAAACACTATGAAGGTGTTTTTATTGAAGATACTTATGTCTTTTAATTTTCACTCTCCTTTCTCACTGACAAAAGTGACAGAGTGGTGCATCACTGCATTTAGTACACCTCTTGAAATTTCTGTTTTAGGTGAATAGCATTGTAGTCAGGTTGAAGTAGGGAAAATGCTTTGTTTTTCAGGTGAGGGGGAGCTGAGAATCTTCTTTTAACTTTCATCTAGTAGAGGAAGTAGTAATTTTTGTGTTTTCAGAAAGGTCCTCTGCCTTCCTTTCTGTGTAATTATGAGGTATGGTGGGAAGTTTGTGCGTGTTCTGTAGGATTCTTTTTCAAATACTTGCTGTCACTGGCGCCATCCAAAGCACAAAGATGAGCTTTTGTGTCAGAAAGCTTGTGTCCTAAAGAGAGTAGTTCAAATCAAACATCTAATATGCTATAAGACAGATTTACCACAAGGCGTGAAATTCTTCACTTCACTGTATCCCTTTTTTTTCTTCATCTGTTTGAATTAACTGGGAAATTGTCTTTCATTACTTTATGCCCATGTCGTGTCATTAAAAGCCAGCTTTAAAACAATGTGATATTTTTTCAGATGACTTTTACTGGAAAACCAAGTGAATTAGGAGAAGTGGACCTAGTGGGGAATGACGCTGAGGAGAGTATAATGGAAGCAGATAACCAGGTATCTGATGATCTATTTGATGATCATTCAGTGACTGACATCAGTGATACAAATGAGTCTGGTGAGATGCAAAATGTAACAGGTAAGCTTTCTCTGTGTCCAAAAAAGTTGGAAAAAAATGTAGGAAACTCCTCACCCCTACCCTTGTTTTGGCAAGTTATTCTTTCCTTCAGTGACAGTAATTGTCAAATTTTAAGTCAGGTTGTAGTTGAACCAGAGACTTTCTAAACAGTAATTACTTTTTACTTCTTTAGTGTTGTAAATATATTAAGAAGGTATTTTAGGTCATCAGGAAAGGAAAAGTTTATTTTATATTTTGATCAGCAGTAAGATATAGGAAACTTGTTAACTTGTCTGACGTCAGACAGTTGTTTTGGAAAAGAAGAAAACAGAAAGCACTACCTCTCTCTGTCACTAGATTGTGCTTCATTTTCTTCAAAAGTAGTCCTATTTCACTTCTCTCCTTTTCCTGATCAGTAATTCTTGGCAAGATCAGCTTTCTTGCACTTCTGGACCTGTAGGAGGAAGAGGATGAGTTTGTGTGTCCTCTTGGCAGGTGTTTATTTCTTTTAATAAAGCAATTATTCTCTTCTGTTTTAATTTTGTATTAAAATTATACATATCTTAGTTTCTAATCAGAACTATGTTTTCTGTTTTATTATTGAAGAAGAAGGAAATTGTGATGTTACATTACTTCCACAAAGAGCTGGTGTCTCTTTCCCATCGTGGCTTTAGAAATATCTTTTCCAGAAATTCAATAAATTGTTTTGAAGAGCTTGGGTTTGCAGAAAGTTAAAACTCTGCATTTTCTACAGAAAAATGATATTTGTAGCCATTTCTTTTAGGTTATAATATAAATTCAGATGCAGATTATTAATACAGTGGCAGTTGTCATAATTTCAGTGTTAGGGAAGTTTTGAGTCTGTGGTTTAAAATATATCCTAAATAATGGCTAATAACACAATACACAGCTGCAGATGGTTCTGCTGTGTTCTTTGTAGTGTTGATTGGAAAATCAGCCACATGTATGGTCACATAACATTGAAAGCCTCTGATTTATAGGGGGGAGCTTAGAGTTAGGAAACATTCAAGAAACTAGTTACTGATGCAGTCATCTGCTCAATAACAAAGAAAACTTAAAGGTTGCTGGTACTCTGTGTATTGGAGAACTCAAATTAGTTTCATAAAGATATACAATTTTATTAAGTCATTTTATTAACCTTGTAGAGGCATTTCTTACATGCATGTCTCCTTTTCAGGTGCTGTGAGCCCATTAGCTGAAGAACAGTTGACAAAGCAGGATTTACTTCACCTTGAAATTTTGAAATTCTTATGTATTTGTGCAACTACTGTCCAAATTCAGACAGTGAGCTTCCGAGCCTCTGATATACAAAGGAAGCTGTTAATGCTCATTGATGGCAGCATCTTTGATAGTGCTAAGCCATTGCATCTGCACATGGTGAGTGTAAGATTTTTTATAGAACTTCTGCTCTTGTACTGCTTTTTAAGTTGTATATTCTTGATGGCCTTTCTGTTGTCTTCAGTTGCCTGAGAAGAGCTTAAAATGTTGTCTTCTAATGTTTTGAAGTTTGCTGGTATGGGGGAAAGAGCAGTTAGAATTTGTTGTAAGCTAGAAAATTAAAAGTTGATAATGACAAAAGCAAGATGTTTATATTTAATTACTTGTTAAATAGATAATGATGATCAGATTCTAGCATGTAAGAGCTGACATTACTTATCCTTACTCCAGGATTTTGTATAAAAATTACTAGAAGTGTGTAATAGTTTTTGTTTTTTATCTAATTCCTTTTCCTTTTTTTTTTGTTCCCCAGTACCTGTTGCTCTTGAAGGAGCTCCCTGTTGAAGAAAACCTCCTGCCTGTAGATGAAGTTCTTAAGCTTCTTACACCTCTTTCGTAAGAGAGAAACTGTTTAGCATGTATTAGAGTCATTGTAGTTCAATAACTAGAGGATTTGGGGGCTGTTGAGTGGTTCAAGTTTTTCTGTTTTCTTACTTTCACAGTGATGTATGTTCTCTGTACCGCCGAGACCAAGATGTTTGCAAAGAAATTCTAAATAATTTGCTACCTATAGCAGTAAGTTTGGCCCAGTCCAATGCACATAGTGAAGAGACAAGGATTGCACAAGGGCAATTTTTGACAGTTGTTGGAGCCTTTTGGTATGTTTTATCTATTTAATGTAGAAGTCTGCTGGGGGTAACATTTTTGTAGTGCTGTTGTGTATCTTGCTGTTGGTATCCTGTGAATCCACATGCATTTTGTTTATCCAGAGTCTAACTTTTCGTAATTTCTGCATCATTTGTATTTAAAAGTCTTATAATCTTTAGGACAGTTGTATTTAACAAAGAATGTGCTCTGAATTCACAGAATCACTAAGGTTGGAAAAGACCTCTAAGATCATCCAGTACAATCATCAACCCATCACAGTCATGCCCACTGGACCATGTCCCTAAGTGCCACATCTAAATTGGATGAATAGCTAAAACAAGTGATACCTTCAACAACCATAAATGAGTATCATTCATAATTGTAGATTACCAATAAAATCATAAAATTCTGCCAAAATAACTATTGAGCATGAAGTAGTGAACTACTGGCAGCAGAAAGAAACTTGTTAGACTTTTACTAAAAATTATTGGCAGCTTTTTCAGTTATTCAAATCTTTCCCATTTTAGGAAGTTAGCTCAAGGAAAGAGATGCACGGCACCAGTAAGAGTGGCACTTTTAAACTGCATGAAAGCCCTGCTTGAGGTAATCCCAGTTTTACTGAAATATTGTAATTTTTTTGCATGTATCAGTGTACATTTCATTGTAAGACTTCCATATGTTTTAAATATTCTGTGTATTTTCTTCAGGCTGATCCTTATTCAAAGTGGGCTATCCTTAATGTAAAAAATGAAGATCTTCCTGTGAGTGAGGTTTTCCCACATTTTCTCGCAGATAGTCACCATCAAGTTTCTATTCTTGCTGCAAAGTCAATTACCAGGTGATAATGTAGACTTTGTTGTTGTTGTTTATAACAGTGAATTTCACTTAACTGGATCTTACTTCTGCTACTGTATAGTTGCTGTTTTCAGTAGTCCTGGGGCTTTGATCTTGAGGGAAATAGAAGCCTACCAAGTTACTTTAAGGTGTTCAAATGTTGTCTCTGTTGCCAGTGTGTGTATATATATGCACAAATATATATACATATATAGATAGATAGATGTGTATATAATTGTAAATTTTACTCTGGATTTATTTTGCAAAACTCAAATATGAAATAGTTTATAAATAGATTACATTCTTTTGCATAAAAATTACTTCAGAGGGTCTTGTATTTTGAATACCATGTACAGCTTTTTCTCCACATCTCAAAAATAATGGAGTATAGAAGGAATGTTCAGAAGTAAGAAATACTTTACATACATCTGTTCACTGTACAAATTGGAAGGCTTCTGCCCCAGAAGAGTTGGATTGGAGGTATTACAAAACTACAGAAGTGGAACAAAATTAAATTCGGCAGTCTTTTTCAGTTTAAAGAGGAGAGGACATCAAGTAGAGCTAACACATTCAAAATTCTGAGAATGTATGGTTTTACATCTTCGTGCAACATTCAGCTATCCCAAATATGTCTGGATGCCAGAAGTTTACAGGGGTTCAAAAAGTCATGAAACAGGAAATAGTTGAGGGATACTAAATACAGTCTCTAACTCATAGAATCACAGAATCACAGAATTGCCAGGGTTGGAAGGGACCTCAAGGATCATGAATCTCCAACCCCCCTGCCACATGCAGGGCCACCAACCATCCCACCTAATGCTAGACCAGGCTGCCCAGGGCCCCATCCAATCTGGCCTTGAACATCTCCAGATAGACCCCCTGTGGTCAAATATTACCATATATTCAGTGGAATTATATGTTTAAGCCAAGTATGTGGTAGTCTTCCTTAAGTATCTGTGCTTGTTTGTTTAGAAGTGGTTAGAATTCCTTTTGGTCCAATCCACTGTTGTGTTGCAATTTTTGTTGCAAATGGAAGTGAGAATTTAAGAATTATTTGAGAATCTCTTTATACATATCTATCTGTTTAGTAAATGTAGTTCCAACATACTTCATGATGTGGGGTGTTCCATTGTGGCAGGCAAGTGAAGTTTGGATTCCTTCATTGACTGACACTAGGAAACTTGCTTTTCAAGCTTTTCACTACCATTTAGGCCCAGCAGGTGTTCTTACTGCTACTGATAATGTTTGAGGGATAGAGTGGAAGGGCTGATGTATAAGAAAGTTAAGAAAAATATTAGAGCATTCAGAAAAGCAAAATCTAATTATGCATTACATGCTGTGAATAAACTAAATGAAATGTTATGCTAATCTTTTTTTTTTTTTTTTTTTTAATTTTTTTAAGTTTGTTTCAAGATGTGAAACACAGAGATTCTTCTGGATTGTCAAAACCTCTTCCCTTGGAGCTCCAGCAAAAGGCTTTTGAGAATGTATATCTCAGAGTTCAGGAAGGAATGGGAAATCCGGTAACGAGACCTAGTCATTAGTTTTGCCAAATTTTCAGGTTATGAATAAGCTAGTTTCTGAAATAGGTGTGTTTTGTTTTCTGAGAATATTAATTCTTCCAGATGTTTGATAATCTGAGATGATGAAATGGTGGTAGACAAGAAGTCGTTTATGCATACAGGCAGTTGCTGTTTAGCCCACATGAGAAGTTTCTAGACTCATTCAGTCTATGTTCCAGACTCTATAATACTATTTGTTGTTGCAGTTTTCACTACTGTAACACTTAAGAATCAAAGAGAAAGGGAGCCATAATATTTTAGACAACACAAATAGTGAATAGGAGGCAAAGTAAATTCAAATTGTATAGTTAAGTAATATAAAAAAAACCTGTAGATTTCAGTAAGATCACGTTTTCAGTGGTACTAGAAAAATGAAAATTTGCCTAAAAAAATAAAATATTCAGAAGAAAATTCAATTGTAGAAACTGGAAATACAGTGGTGTTTGTAACTGTGGAATTCCATTAACTATTATTTTTATTATTAGTGTCTTTTACTTTTCTCTCATCCCTGCTATCATGCCAAACCATCTACATTTTCCATATTGTTTTTGTCTGTTGCTCTGTCACCTTTCTGCATGTTATCCCTTGATTGTGCTTTCTTTCTCTGTTGGCTTGGTTTGCTGTCCTACATCTTGGACTTGCTGTGGAGGCTTTATCCCTCTGTCATCTCATTTAACCTCTTTGTACTCTCACCACCATTGCTCTCCATTGCTCCAACCTGTCGTTGTTTCATCTGATTTCTCTGTTGCCTTAACATCCTGCTGTCACCTCAGCTTGCTGTCATCTCTCATTATCTCTTGTCCTTTACTTGCTGTTTCATGTGTTGCTTTTATTCAATGTGTGTCACTTGTCAACACTTTGCATTAGGAATGAAGAACTGTGTTTGAATGACAGAACAGTTCCAGCATGCATCGGTTGTTTGTGTTTTTTCTTGCATGGTAATATGCATGTTATTTTTAAAGAAATTATTAAAAAAAAAAAAAAGGCAAGGATACTCCTGCTGCAGTGTCTGTTTTGGGGGCAGTAAATTTTGCAGATAAGCAAAAGGAGATTTAATGCTTCAGTCTTTTCTCTGTAAAGTATGTTGCCTTATTTTGAATTGCTGATGTTTAAATATGAACTGAAGTATATGAAGTACAAGCATGTGTGCTGAGATGCTGGAGACAGAAACTACTGGTTGAGGAGTGCAGCAGGCAGGTGGGGAAAGTAATTCTTAAGCTACCAAGGCAAGATTTTCAGAAGCATTTATGTCATTGCCCTTCATTTTAAGTTATTTATCCTCATTTATTAATTTGGAGATTTCTTTAACAACATTTTTATAATTTCATGATTATTTCTTATTTGAAGTTCAGTGGCGATGCAAGTCCTGAAGATGTTTTGGACAAACAATGTAATAGGAAAGCAGTTTTGCTGATGCTTATAACCATGGTTCTGTGCTGCAGTCCTGTATGTGAAAAGCAAGCTTTGTTTGCTATTTGCCAGTCTGTGAAAGAGAATGGATTAGAACCTCACCTTGTGAAAAAGGCAAGTAAAAAATTTTGTTTTGTATATAGTTTGCAAATTACAAAGCAGTATTGTAATGATATAGAATGCTTTTGTTAGTGTTGGAAGTTGTTAAATTTTCTAATGCAGTGTATGACTAACGTGATAAATCTGAAGAAATTTGTAATTATATCTAATGATCTATATAGTGATCCACCTTAGAAGCACAGATCTGAAATACAAGTAGATTTTTGTAGATTAAAGATTTTAGTACCCATTTAAGCAAATCTTTCTACCCAGTGAAAGTAAAGTGAGTTTTCCAAAATGGAAAATACGTAAAGAAAATGCACTGTATTAGAAGAAGGTTTGTGTGTTGGTGAATTCTCGTGTTGCTGTCACAAAGGTGTACTGAAATACTGTACTGTATTTCTACTGCAGTTTATCACTCTGGTTGTTTTTTTTGTGTGTGTGTATCTGTTCTCTCCTTTTTATCCCATCTTTCCTACTTATTACCACTTCTGTGTGCAGTCTTTATCCAACATAATGGATACTGCTTTGTCCATTTTTTGCGTACTACTTCTCACAGTGTAGATGCAGTTCCTTATTGCCTCCTTCAGAGATGCAGCAATAAAAAAAAAAAAAAAAAAGAAAGTAAAAATAGCTTATGCTGAATAGGGACCGAGTTGCACAAATATGCATTCAGAAGCAGGGGAAGAACATGGAGTGTAATGCTTTCAGAATGCCATAATATCAGGCACTCTGCATTCTACTTTATAATCTTATTTAATGCACAGGTTTTGAAGAAAGTATCTGACATTTTTGGCTATAAGAATATAGAAGACTTCATGACATCTCACTTAGACTATTTGGTGGTGGAGTGGCTGAAAATAAAGGACAAAGGATATAGCCTGTCTGCCTTTCCTTATGTTCTTCTGAACTATACTGGTCTTGAGGAATTTTACAGGTACATTTTCTATACAAAAGCAGTTTATCTAGATTATGACAGAGGATTTTGTATTTCTAAATGTAGTTACATTTATTGTTGGAAAAGATACTAACAGCTTGTATAGTATGTATAGTATTGAATGCTATAGTTATACTGCAGAGATTTTTTGATAGCAGTAGTGAGACATTTATTACAAGTTTAATTATAGAGGGATCCAGTAGAGGAATGATAGTTGCTATATTGTGCTTGAGGTTTTTTCAAAAGTGTACTTTCAAAGAGATTTTGAAAATGTATTTGTTGCATGTAGGTCTTGTTATAAAGTTTTGGTTCCACACCTGGTGATTAGAAGTCAGTTTGAAGATGTGAAATCACTTGGTAGCAAGATTGGAAAAGACTGGAGGCAAGTTCTGGCAGACTGTTTTCCAAAGATACTTGTGAATATCCTCCCACATTTTGCCTATGAAAGCCACGGTCAGAGGGAAATAGCAGAGCAAAGAGAAACAGCTTCTAAAGTCTACGATGTGCTCAAGGATGAAAACTGCTTAGGGAAACAGGTATCTGTTTTAAAATGTGTAAATTGAATTATATGACTTTGAACAGACCTGAAATAAGTTTTTATACATTCTGTAAAAATGTAGATAGTTCAGGTCTAAAGGTAGAAGATTATTGCTGTGATAAAAGCAAACAAGCTTGAAATTTTTCAAGTATATATTCAGTAGAATCTTTCAGTGGGCTTGAAGTGTATTTATTTATTTATCTATCTATCTATCTACTTATTTATTTATTTAAAATTTAAAAACTAATTCACCTTGAATTCATCTGTTACGCATCTCTTTACCTACATCATATTTTCATCTTAAAATGTTTTCATTTCACTTCGAAAGAAGATCCTTCTTCCCCAGTGGCAGGCTCTGTATTCAGAACCAGTAGTAAAAAATTATTATTATTATTATTATTATTTTTTCCCAAAGAAAGGTTGCCCAGAGAGGTTGTTCAGTCTCCTTCTATGGAGATATTCAAGACCTGTCTGGATGCCTACCTATGTGACCTATTGTAGGGAAGCTGCTTTAGCAGGGAGTCTGGGCAGTCTGGTCTGGTGGTTGGCAACCCTGCACATAGCAGGGAGTTGAAACTAGATCATCATTGTGGTCCTTTTCAGCCCAGGTCATTCTGTGATTCTATGATTTCTCAAAGTCCCTTCCAATGCCTGCAATTCTGTCATTCTGTAAAATCCAGAGTGAAAGCTAACTGTTCTACTTTTGACTGTCATAAATGAGACCTGACCAGTAGTTGTTTCGAATAAATTGTATGTCTTGGATATTTTAACAAATAGGGAATCCACACAAGAAAATATTTCCTCTGGTGGTAAAGAAATGTTTAATTACTTTAACTGCTTTTTTCTTACTAAAACACTGCTTTTCCCCTCTAGCAAATCGACAATTTATCTCATAATAATTTGTCAGAGATTGTGGTTGAACTTCTGATGACTTTACATGAACCACCTAGCACTAAGGCAGAAGAGGGATCTCATCTCAGCAAATATGTTAGGTATGTACTTACAGATTTTCAAAATGCTGCATATTCATATAACATTGTGCATTAAAATATGCCTTTCACACATTTTGCGTTCAAGAAATGTTTAGTTGTTGTACTGATGGACCTGATTTAGTAAACTAAAAATAGGTGATAGGGGCCGATTGGACTGGATAATCTTGGAGGTCTTTTCCAGCCTCGGTAATTCTATGATTCTGTGATAACTTTAAGGTTGAGAATTAAAGGACTTTATTTTCAGTTGTAATGATATATTGTTTGCATAATTTCCCCAAGAGCAGTAAGGAGAATTCCTGTGTAATATTTCAGTTAATTGAAAGAATGAATAAGCAGGCAAGAGAATTTCATTGTATGTTGATGAAGTCTCAACTATGGCAATGCTTGTTTAGATCAGTTCTATCTTGGACTATGTAGAATATTACTCTCTGTAAAATCACTCAGCTTTTAATGTCCTTCCTGTAGAGGTCTAAATATTCAGTAGCCAGTGAGAAGTGAAAGCAGACCTTTTCTTAGGAGCTTCTTCAGTGGCTGCTCTTGCTTTTGGTAAAGAAATTGCTTCAGCTATGCCAAATAAATTAATTCCTAGCTAATAGCAATAATCAAATGTCAAAAATATCTTCATTTTTATGAGCCTTTAATTGTTTGATTTTTGTGGTGTTGTTTTTTTTTTCTTCCTTCCCCCCCACCCAGAGTGGGGGCTTTTTACTCTTAAAAGATTCCCAGTTCCTTCTTTTTCAGGCAGATTGTTCCCATAACTAGAAATGCAGAAGCTTCACCCCATGACTTGCAATTAAATTTTCCTACAAAGTACCATAAATAAGACTAATGATTGGTTTCTTAGGAGTATGATCTTTCAAAAAATAATAAGGGAGCATTGCAAAAAAATTATTTCATTTAACACATGGGATTGGATTATTGGATAAAAAAAACCCAACATCTCTTGTTTGCTCACTCAGGGAATTGGATCCTGTTCCTAATCCTCCTCATTTTCCTTCTTATGTGATTAAGGCAACCTTGGACCACATTAGCAGCTGTCATAAAAGCAAACTAAAAAGTCTCATTGCAGTTCTTTCTAAAAACCCTGTGAGTATGTCATGATGTCTAATTTTTCCTTAACAGTATAAAATTCTTCTTTTGGATACTTTTTAGTTTAACTAGACTTTTTCACTATGTATATTTGAGGAAAAATCCAATCTTAGGAACTTCTCTGTGCTCCTTCTGAAAAGGAAGCAGTCCTCAGTACAGGGACATGATAACCTTACTGAAATTCTAGGGTTGAAATATAATTGTATTGTATAGTACATATACAGTAATAACTGGAGTTATTTTGAAGGTTGGGAAAATGCATGCATCCCAGACACTATTTAGATGCAAATTATTTCTTTGGCATATGTCTGAAGAACATTCTAGAGTAATTATTTTTGGACTGTTGTATCTAATTATTGTATACAATTGAAATATTAAAATTGGCTTCTCTTAATGATAATGAAATAGTCATATTTTTAGACGTTTGATTTTTTTTTATTGTTAATAGTAGATAGGAAGGTATATAAAATTACACATCCCTTGCAATTAATCTTAAAAATCTTCCTGTCTTCTAGCATACTTCCTCAGAAATGTCTTCTCAGAGATCATACTGTTTTACTGCATATGTTGCAAAAGCTCAACTTACTTTGCCAATCCATAAACAATCTAAAAATAAGATAAAGAAAACAACTTTCTGAAGTGTGTTTGTCTAAAATGTATGAGCATAGAAATTAGTACTGCCAACCAGTGGAATTAGTTTTTGTGTGTGTGTGTGTGTGTGTGCATCTATCACTTAGTTTTTTTTCTTGCTATAAAGTATATTTCTATTGGCATTATGAATAATCTTTTTACTCATAGTTTTATTTATTTCTAGGATTCTTTCCAGAAAATTCTGCTAGCCCTTTGTAAGCATGCATCAGATACAAACAACATATACAAGAAGCATAGAGTTCTTATAATTTATCACTTCTTTGTTAGTCTGTTACTCAAAGAAATAAAAGATGGTTTAGGAGGAGCATGGGCTTTTGTCCTCCGAGATGTGATTTATACCCTGATTCACCACATCAGCAGCAGGTAAGTGTGATAATCACACTATGTTGTATCTGTGCTTTCTTGTTCTTGTAACCTTTCATGTCTGTATTGCTCTTAGATGTTAATTCATTTATAGAAAGAATTGAAATTTCCTGGACTTACGTGCTTTTCTTTGACAATTTTGGAATTTAAGAGTAAAACTTCTGGCAAATAGTTGAAAGCCTTTTTGATTATTATTTTTTTTCCTTTTGATTATGTATTCTTCTGCATACACTTTACTCCATTTGCTGTAGTGAATCAGTCGACTTCTGAGAGTTTCGGTTCCCACGTGTCTCCTGAGCTGAATCTATAGAGCTGATTGAATTGTTAAGTTTAGAATCAGTTGTTCCCGTGAAGATTATTGTATGGCTCCTTTTCCTCTCTTCGTCCCTGTTTCATAATGGGGTAATACTTGAGACAATGACAACTTGTGTTTCTTCAATTTCACTTTTTTTTTCCTGTGGCAGACCCCCTATCTTTAGAGATGTGTCCACGCGCAGCTTTTCACTCTGCTGTGATCTTCTTCAGCGTGTTTGCCACACAGCAGTTACATGTTGCAATGACGCTCTGGAGAGCCACCTTCACGTTATTGTAGGAACACTCATACCTCTTGCTGTGGACCAGCCTAAGATTCAGCCACAGGTAGGTTTGAGTTGCTGTTGTTTGTATTTATCCCTTGTCTGTTACCATTTAGGTAGGCAGTGAGTAGTTAGTGAGGAAAGCACAAAATAGCATTTTCGCAAAGGATTATCTTGTCCATCATACAAGTGTTTATTTAAGTTACAGATTTATTAAGAAACATTCTGCCAGAATTCAGTGGTTTGGGCAGTAAATCATTATTTTTAGGCTTTTCTCAGGATTTGGTTACTGATTCTATGACACGGTAAGATCAGAATGACTGCTTGGATGCAGTGCGTTGCTGAATCATAGCCAATATTGCGATGGTTGTGCTGACCAATACGTGAAATCAGCATCATCAAAAGGCAGGATAAAAATGCAGGCTGTGGTAATAAATTCTTTGATGTCAGTTAGGTAACAGGCAATAGCAAAAACTTGTTTTCAGAGTATGTATGATTTTTCCATGCCTCTAAAAATTTTACAGTTTTTAATAATGTAAATAAATTATCTTAGCAGTTTTTTGTACAGTTTGCAGTTTATTGGATCTGAGGGAAATGCAGATTTTATAACCTAGATAAGAAATATGGCTCAAAATTGTTTATCTTTTTTTTTTTCCTTTTCTTTTGTTTTTTATGTTCAGGTCTTAGGCTTGTTGAAGTACCTGGTGATAGACAATAAGGATAATGAATATCTGTACCAGGCAATCAAACGCTTAGATCCTTTTCCTGAATATCCTGCTTTTGAAGAGTTGCGAACAACTCAACTGAAGATAAAATACAGTAAAGGGCCGTATTCTCTTTTGGAGGTAATTACATTTTAAATTACATCTCATGACATAGTGGTTTTTCAATACAAACTTCAGAAAGAAAAGTAGTTTTTGAGCTGTATGTATAGTTGAGGCAGATCTAAATTAGCTGTGATTTTTTTTTTTACTGCCTGTTTCAGAAACTGTAAGAGACTGTAGGTTCCCATCCTTACCTTGCATGCATTAATCTCCGTATTGTGGACTGCTGAGAAGCATTCCTTTACTTAAAGCTTTTATTTGTATGTTAAATGTACTTAAAACAAAATGTTGTTTTTCAGGAAATTAATCACTTTCTCTCAGTCAGTGTTTGTGATTCACTGCCCTTAACACGACTTGAAGGACTGTATGATTTACGTAAACAGTTGGAACAATATAAGGATCAGATGAAGGATCTCCTGAAGATTTTTCAGGGTACAGATATCTGATTATGGGTTTGATTTCTTTTGTGTCTTGTTTTAGATGTGTAGTAATATAACTCTATGCTAATTTGACAGTGAATTATTTGTCTTAGTTTTTGTATATTTAACAATGTAACTTCATTATAATTTCACATGTGAAATAGAATAGTGCAGGTTATTGATGCAGAATCTGAAACACCTCTTGTAGAGTGTATTATGAATATTAAATGAAGTGTTATATGACTAACAGGGTAAAATGCCCATCCTGCTCTTGGAGTGGGGTCACATATGATTGTGAATGACTGGGGTAGTGTACAGTATAGATAATATTGTTTTATGGCTGCTTAATGAGTTTTGTTGTATATAAATCTCCCTGCTCCTTTAAATGGAATGAAGCTAGATTTTGGAAAGACATAATATGTTAAAAAGTAAATCTCACAGAAGTTTAAAAATGGTTGGATTTAGTTTAGTTGAACCTTGCCATATCCCAGTGTTCTGTTTCAGCTCTCAGTCCAGTCCCAGTTCTTCTCTGTTTTGGATTTCAGATGTTTGTCATAAGGTCGTTTCCTTTTTTTTTTTTCTACATCAAGTCTTCATTTGTTTGTTTTACTGGTTGGAAAATTAAAAACAAAAAAGCTGATGTTATTCACTGTAGATAAAGGCAGAGTAAAATTTGAGGAAGAACTGTAGTCTGTCCTAATGTTGTTTTGTCCCTGCATCTTGAATATAACTTACTGTTTCAGTCTCAAAATTCTGCTTGAATAGGGAGTAATAAGGCAGCAAGTTTTCATGGAACAACTTGCATCAGAGCAGTGAATAATCTAGGATCAAGGTCTTGTAAGTTTGGAAAGTGATTGAGTAGTAACACATAGGTCTTTGAAGTGCTGAATGGTATGAGGAAGCTGAACAGGGAGCAGCTGTTAACACTTGTTCCAGTACAAGACCAGTTTAAGCTATCTGACAGCAGTTATACAACAAGAGAAATGACATTTTAATGTTTTTGTTGTTTTATTTTTCTGAATGATAGAAAAACCAGAAGATTCTGTAATGGTGAAGCTCGTGGTGAGCTTACTGCAGCTGTCCAAGATGGCAGTTAATCATGCAGGTGAAAAAGCAGTGCTGGGTAAGTTCCTTAGTCCCACAGATCTCCCAGGGCTGTCATTGCAAGCCAAATTTGAAACTGTAGCTGTTCTCAACATTTCTTCCCACTGCTATTCTGCCTTAGCTGTTAGAAGTCTCTCTTGTTAGAATGGTGTATCTTATTTTCTGTCACTGTTTGTAACAGCTTTGACGAATAATGTAAACTCAGCAGTTTTGATCTTAGTCTCTTCTATGCTCAATAGAGACATCTGCCTGCATATGGGTTAATTAGTAGATTGAAAAACAGCAAGGAGGATGGAAGAGAACTTAACTGGAGATATGGAAGGCATATTTTAGTGAAAATTAGAACAGTTGTTGTCCATTTTAAAGCCTCTTGTGTATCACTAGAATGATCCTCACCATTTAAATTAGCACCAAAAGCGTTTTGACTGAAGTTAAAATCCAAATCCCCTCTTCTTCCAGTGGGACTTACCTCCATGAAAGGGGTGTTTCCTCAGTTTTGATGTGTAAAACAGCTGTGTACACACAAAATGAGAACTTTGTCTTGATGTATAATTTTAGTCTAAAAGACTAACAAGTGATGAATACCAGGTAATTGCAGCTCACATTTACTTCAGTATTCTTCAGCACCTCTGTTAGCTGTATCTTTCAGCCTTCCCCGCGCCATCTTTCCTTAAATGATCTGTTAAATGCAACCCTATACCTTCAGTTTTTTCTTTATTTGCTCTGATTGTTAAAAGCAGGGTTGTAGAAGATGGCAAGAAGCGTGATGAGTATGAAGGAAAGAGCAAGAAATACATTTTTGTTCCTTAATGGAAATTAATATCCCTTTTAATTTTGTCAACGTCTTTAGGGTCATTTTTTTTCCTTGTATGCAGTCGTGCACACTGATGCATCACTTTTAAGTAAAATACAGGTAGTAACTCTTATTGTGATTACAGGCTTCTGTCGTGTGTTTGTCATCCTCTTGGGAATGAAAATTGGGTTCTCCTGCTGGCTGTGATTCTGACCTTTTGCCCTTAGCAATTTGGACACAAGCAAAAATAAAATGTGTCTGATTCAAACAAAATCAGAATTTAAAGAAAATTCAGAGCCATATCAGAAAATGAGTTAGGAAGCACAACTATGTTATTGATTAAACACTTATACACTTGATTTTAATCATACACCTCATCAAGTGATTATTTATAAATGCAGCTTTTGTCCATGATAATCTCAGTTCTGGAAATGGTTTATGCTGATTGAGTCACAACTTTTTAGGGTGATACTTTGTTTTAGTGTAGGTGAGAATACAAAATTACCTTCATTACAGAGGCTGTTGGAAGTTGCTTGGGAGAAATAGGTCCCATGGATTTTTCCACCATAGCTCTTCAGTATGCTGAAAATGCACTGGATTCTAAAGCAGTGGACTTGCTTGAAGATAGAAAGCTTCAGTGGGTCTTCATAATGTTAACACAAATAAATACTGCTTTAACAGATAATTGGTGAGTATATTTATTTATTGTGCTTATTTAGTTCAAAGTTTTACAGGGGCCTTTCAGCTGTATATTGTTTGCATCTGCAAATGCATTTGGGTTGTGCCTGTTGGTACCCAATCATGTGCTTCCTCAAGGCTCACATAACTTAGTCAAGCAAGAAATTGTCTAGTAAAGATTCTTTAGTTAGAATCTCTTCTGTGCACAAGAGTTTAGTAATGTTGGAGTGTAAACACTGAGGCTTTGTTTTAAAGCAAAATAAGGGATGACATATCCTATTCACAAACTTTTTCTCATTAGACACGTGTTGCTAGATTATGGAATTCTTTGACTTGCATACTTACAAAGGTGGCTTTGAAAGTAAAACAGCTAAAAAAATTATTAATCATAATATTTTCTATGTTATTCTTTCAGCATTGATGTTAGATCTGCTGCTGTTTCTTGTTTGAAAAACATATTAGCCACCAATTCTGGCAGTGAATTTTGGGAAGTTTATAAAAATAAAGGTGATCCCATGTTAATCTATCTACAGCCTTTCAGAATGTCCAAGAAGAAGGTACTTCTTTTGATACACCTTATGTATATGATATAATAGTAGAGAAAGCATAGAAATAAGTATAAAAGAAAGCAAATGTGAATATTTTTTTAAATGGATTTTATTGAATGCAAGGCCTGGTCTTTTAATCTGTCTGATTGCAAATGCTGCTGCTTTTGTACACCTCCTGTTTTTCATTTCTATTTTAGCATTTGGGGTTACTTTATGTAGGAAATTACCAATTTGATGTTAGAAAACTGCATGCTTTCATTACTAGACAGACATTTTCTGATTACCTACTTTGTAATCTAATACATTCTTTCTCAGGATTCAATTGTTTGACACAAAAGCTTGGTGGGAAGTAGGTCAGAAAAAAGGTTGTGTTATTGTAGTTGTGTAAATGTAGCATCTAATATGGCTTTGGTGTTACCATTAACGTTTTATGATCATTAAGTTTTATTTCAGATTTTCTTGTGTAATTTTATATTTGCATGAGCAAAGTTGATCAATGGATTCATGCACAGTCCATATTTAATATGTTTTAACCTCTGCAGATTGCAGAATTTCTTTTTAAATGATGCATTTATTTATATTTGCAGTTTATATTTTTTCCTTCTAGGTTTTGGCAGTGCCAGCTAACGATTCAGAGGCTTCTTCAGAATCTTTGGATGACACAAACCTGTGGATTCCTCTGGGAGAAAGTCATGAAACCTGGATCAAGAACTTAACCCGTTCAATACTGGACAGTGGAGGCGTACAAAATGAAGTTCTCCAGTTAATGAAGCCACTGTGTGAGGTGAGCTGAGTGATACACAGACCTTTGTGGGCAATGATGCACAAAATTATGTGATTACTCAGCTGGATATCAAATAGTAATTTCTATTATGTTGCTACTTTTGTTTAACAGTAAATTGGATGCTATATGGTCTGATACTGCAGATACTCATTAAATACGTTCTTGAGATACAGTACTTGGGAGAGAATTGTAATCAGATCACCTCTACATGATTATAATAACTAAAGGGTAGTATAATCCTATAGAGGGTTGCACATTTTTGTACACTTCCTATTCTTTCTTCAGCATTTTGTGTTTGTTCTGAATAGTTTTCAGTCTTGTGTCTGAATCAATACATTTCAGTTTTCAGTAAGAAAGTATAACAGCCATTAGGCTCTTGAGTTTGGTTATAACCTGAGAAAAATGGCCTTATGGTTCCTTTACTTACCAACTGCTGTGCATAATTATACTCTAGGTGAAAACAGACTTGAGTCAAACTTTGCTTCCATACCTGATTCATGATATCCTTCTTCATGATTCAAACGAATCTTGGCGAAATATTTTGTCGGTTCACGTACGGAAGTTTTTTACTGCCTGTTGCAGATTTGCCTCATCTAGTAGATCTGCTACACCACCAAATTCTGACTCAGGTAATGTCGCAATATTTATTTTTTTTTCATCTGAAAGAAGAATTCTAGTCTTGAAACAGTTACCGTCTTCTGACTTCAAATACCTGATGTACGCTTGTGGGCAGACAGAATTCTAAAAACTTTTGTCCAATTATTTGATCAGTAGAGATATATGGGATTTTGAAGCTTTTTCATTGGCAGGACTCAAGTTGTTTCTTCTCTATAGCTCCTTTCCTTATTCTCAGTTGAGTAATGTTTATTACTTGCTGAATTCAGATGTGATAAACTGCTAGATTAAAACTTGAACTGTGTCTTAAAATCACTAGGCAGCAGTTAAATTTCTGCCTTCCTCAAAAAAATATGAATAAAGGCAATTTTCCCTTAGATTTTCCTCTTAGGTAAAAGTTAACTCTTGCTTGAACATCTACCTGGTGTTGCTGTAACAATGCATTATAGAAGCCTTTTCCATTCCAGCAGAATGAAAGGAAGCTGTAATCCAAAAGAACTGTAGCTGAGTTTGAGTAAGGCAGTAAGTTCCAATTGAAAGAAAGTACTATTTTGGTAGATTGAAATAGACTGAGATTTATTGGTCTTTCTTTTAGCCTGGGAATGTAACTTTGAATTGCTTTGTCTTACTGTAATGTACCTTCTAATCAAGCTGGTGACTGTCCTTTCAAATTAGATTGTGTTTGCAGTGAGCAGAAATCTGTCTGAAAAGATCTCCATTATTAGACTGTGGGAATGATCTAATATGACTTAACTGATTTTCAGGCTCTGAAGTCATGTATTTCTCTTAGCTGAGCCTGGCCCTTACTTGACACAAACACAGTAATTTCATGTTAACGTTCTTTTTTTGTTCAGTAGCTACTCTGCCATGTCTTTCAACTTCCTCCTTCATTAAGGAAATGAATCTGTACAATGTATTTATAGGCAAGTCACACAAGCGTCAGGTTGCTGGAGAGGTGAAGGGAAGGCTTCAGTTTACACTAAGATTTCTGTAAATGAGCTTAATAATAGTGTATATATTTAAAGGTTTTTTTAAAGATTCTGCCTAGCATGGCCATAAAGACTAGATCAGTATCCTTGCACGTTTTTGAAGACAGGCAACAAATTTTTATAAACTTCCAGTTAGTTCAGGGACAGGAGTGAAAAAAATGATAGAGGTCTCTTCAAATGTGATTCTGTGCAAATAATTTTAATGAGACAATAAAAGCATTGTAAAGGACACTTCTGAAACAAGTTCATTATTTTCTCACTTTTGAAATATATATCCTAGAGCAAGAAACCCATGTTCTTAGAAGTTTGGATAAAGTATCTCGACGAACCATGCTTGCTGTTGTTGATTACTTAAGGAGGCAAAAAAGGTGACTTATGGCTTTCCAAAATATTGCTCAGCTTTAATTATGTCTTAAGATCTGTTGATGGTCTAGATTAAGAAAGAAAAATCTGATAAAGAACACCTTTCTTAAAAGAATACAGATTTAGTAATGAGCTTGTATTTGTTATGGAATAAACTGGCTAGCCTTAAACAGCATTAACTGTGCTGAAAGAGTTTTCTGAGAACGTTTGGTATGATAAACTTCTTGTGATATCAAGTTAGTATTCGGAGACTAAGGTAATGTTAGCCTTTGGGAAATTTTATAGCTGAGCTGTATTTATTTTGTTTAATCTTAGAAGGCCTCTTGCAATAGTGTTCAAGTCTTTTTTTTAAATCAGGTCTGTTTCAGGTACAGTTTTTGATGACAGCTTCTGGCTAGATCTGAACTATCTTGAAGTTGCTGTAGCAGCACAGTCTTGTGCTGCTCACTTCACAGCCCTGCTCTATGCAGAAATCTATGCAGACAAGATAAATATAGACAAACAGCAAGAAAGGTAAGCCTTGAGAAAGGCAGTTTCTTGAAATGTCTAGTAAAATTGATCACATTTTGTGTGTTCCAGTATTGTTTTATTACATGAAAAGTCACTGAAGCTTTAAAACAGGCTTTTGTACTGACATTTAAAATATCTCTGCCAGTCCTTTGAAGTGATCCCAACCTTGCAAGTTTGCTAGATGTGGCACACTCAAAATCATTGTAATTGTAATTACTAAGCAGGAAGTGTTTGTGTGTTCTGGAGGAAGTTGGCTAAAGCTGATACTTTATTTAATCTTACTTTTTAAATGGAGCACTTTTCAGGTTTTCTTTCTAGTAATAGTGTACCAGTGGTTAAATTATGTCCAGAAGTGAAGCAAGAGGAGAAAGAAACTACAGAACTATGTCCAGAATTATATAGTTTTAACTTCATTCATAATTTCTAGTGTAGAACTGATCCTCTACTGATCCATGTAGAGGGAGCTTTCTTACATAATGCACAATTATCTTTGGCTTCTGCTATAGCAAGATCCAAATATGGAACTAATTTACTAGCTTGGTTCTGCCCGCAAATAACTCCAAGTCAGAGAACATGTAATGAAAATATGGTTTTAAGGGTTTCTATGGTTGTTTTTACTCTTTGACAGAAGAGAGCATTCTTGCTTCAGGCAATCACAAAAGCAAATTACCAATACAAATTATGTACTTCCCAAAAAGAAAAAACAAAACAAAAAAAACAACCAACCAAGCAAAAAAAAAAAAACCACACCCTTGCTGCTGAAATTCTTTGATGTTGATCTCAATTCAGTTGATCTATTTTCCTATTCTGGTAAGAGCTGTTTTGAATAACCTGGAAAGATAAGATAAGTGGTCTTGCATTTGGTATACATGCCTTAATTCTGACATGTTCTTTTATTATTTCTTTAATTCTTTGTATGAAATTTATCTTTACCAGTTCAAACATTTCTTGTAGGTCTTCTTTTAAAGCAGCTAAAAGTTTGACATTTGAAGAAGACAGTGAAAAATCAACTATTGCTATTTTAAATGAAAAAAGTAAAGAAACTGGCATAAGTTTACAGGTATGTGTGTGTGCTTAATAATCTTTGAACCTTTTTCTATAAATAAAGTTAGTAGTAAGTCTCATCTGAGCTAACAGCTGGTCTAGTTGAACTTGAAAAACTGTGTTTGAAAATTCTGCCTGTTCTCAGAGTGAACTCAATGGCCTTGACAGGCATGTTAAATGCAGTGTGTGTTCACATGAAACACTCACAAATTGGTGAGTGCCACAAAGATGGCAAATTTTCAATGACAGCAAAGCAGACTTCATTCCCCAAAAGAGCTGACCTTATGATGGTAAGCAGGGGATTTTTGTTTTGTCGTAGAGAAATGCTAATTAAAAATCAATGAGCTGGTGTAGCAAGTTGTAGTAACGGCAGAAATATAATCTCATACAAATCTTACTTAATAAAATCCTAGTTGAGGATACTTCTTTCCTTAGTTCATTACTCTAGAGCTTTAACTAGTTTCAAACTTTGCTATGGTAGAAACTTCTCTTTCAGTGATGATATTACTGAGATATTGCATAAAAAGAAAATTAAGCAATGGTAACAACATATTACATGGAAGGGACCTGTGTTTATGAATGTACATGGTATGTATAAAGTTCACAAAACCTACTTTCAAGAAAGGTAACTGTTTATTTTATGGTGTACATTTTAGGACCTTCTCATGGACATATACAAAAGTATTGGAGAGCCTGACAGTCTCTATGGTTGTGGTGGAGGAAGAATGTTACAGCCGTTAGCACGGTATAATTTGTTAATGATCTTATATTCCTTGAAGTCACTGGTTTCATTTCTCAGTAAGGAACTTAAATTTAAAATCTTAACTTACAATAGGATAAGAACATATGAGCATGAAGCAGTATGGGATAAAGCTCTTCTAACGTACGACCTTGAGGCAACCCTCTCTCCATCTACTCGCCAAGCAGGGATAATAGAGGTAATTTTGTTTTTTAATAGGAAATGAATGTAGGAATTGATATCCACTGTACTCGGTCATTCATACTAAAAACAAGGTTGTTTTAGGACTTAAAGAGACCTCCTTGGTGATCAAGATTCTCTGTCTTTATAGGTAGCCAAACTATATAATGTAAGACAAATCAGTATTTATTCTGAAAACACCCACACTTATTGTCCTTTTGTCACTTACCCATAATCTCTGTCTTGGATCATGAACTTTGTGAAACATTTCAAAATGTTTTTTATTTTATTTTATACAAATTTTGGGCAGCTCCTAAAATGATGGAATATAAACAGTAATTGGTTACTTTTTCCATCTGATTCTTTAAACCTCTACATCTTATTGAAAATTGTATTTTGTATGAAATCAATAAATGGAATTGATGTTGTCTTGATGACTTAAAATATATTGCTTTTTTTGTCCTAAAAATGTTTGCACTACTTCTGTAGTAACAGGAGTATGTCAGCATTACGCTTCATTTAATTTTCCTGTGTTATTTTCTGACTATTTAGTATCACTATTAAACTTCCACAGTGTTAGCCAATTCATATTGGCTAAGCATATAATGTGGATAAGTGATCACAGTTATGACATCATCATGGCCTTCAAGTGGATAGGAATTAAATAGTTGTAGGAAACGTCTTCCCCAGGAAAAAACAGTAAAGTGAATTTTGGCTTTCTACCCAGGAATAATGGAATGGAGGAGTGTGAGCAGATGGTTTATTTCAAACACATCATGAAAATTTTATTTCAAAGAATGCCAGTGACAGTAGTAATAAACCATTTTTCCAAGTTTGCAGATGTTGATAATGTGATTAATAGCTATCTGATTAAAAGCTTTTTGTGCTGAGTTGAGAAATATTTATGGTTCTGCCTTACCAGTAAAGGTTTCTTTGTTACCAAAAGTAAAACAAATCCTTTTAAAAAAAAACAATTCATATTGTCAAAGGAGGAAAAGCAAAGTTCATTAACTTTGTTAATTGCAGGCTTTGCAGAATTTTGGGCTTTGCCACACTCTTTCCATGTATTTAAAAGGACTGGAACATGAGAACACTGAGTGGTGTGCAGAACTACAGGAAATACGCTACCAGGCAGCATGGAGGAACATGCAGTGGGACAGCATCTCATCTGTCAAGTAAACCAACTTATTTTTTCAGTTTCTTGACTGAAAACACAGTGGTTTCAGTTCCAAGCAAGAAGACGTTAGAATATAATTTCTGTGATGAAGGTCACCTACTTTATTTTAATCATTGAACTAAAATGCCATCGTTTTCACTTAGATTTATTTTGTATGTACTTCGCTTTATATAATCTTCAGTTACTTCCTATTTGTTCATATGTTTTAACATTCTTCCTAAGTGAAATTTTATATTTTTACTCAGAGAGCAGATGTCTTAATTGTGTGAGAGAAATATGCACTTTTAATTTTTATTTTTTTTTTAGTTTGTAAACAGGTGGGAAAGATACTAATCACTAAACCTTGAAATGTTATCAGGAAGTAAATAAGAAAGCAAATGTTGCTTCATGGCTACTTGATTGTAAGGAGCAATCCCTCCCTTCGTGCCATGAAGGATAATTGCATCCTGGCTTGTATCAGAAATAGTGTGACCAGTAAAACCAGGGAAGTGATTGTCCTTTTCATAGAATCATAGAGTCACAGAATGGTCTGGATTGAAAAGGACCACAATGATCATTGAGTTTCAATCCCCCTGCTATGTGCAGGGTCACCAACCACCAGACCAGGCTGCCCAGAGCCACATCCAGCCTGGCCTTGAATGCCTCCAGGGATGGGGCATCCACAGCCTCCTTGGGCAACCTGTTCCAGTGCGTCACCACTCTCTGTGTGAAAAACTTCCTCCTAATATCTAACCTAAACTTCCCCTGTCTCAGTTTAAAACCATTCCCCCTTGTCCCATCACTATCCACCCTTGTAAACAGCTGTTTCCCCTCCTGTTTATATGCTCCCTTCAAGTACTGGAAGGCCACAGTGAGATCTCCCTGGAGCCTTCTCTTCTCCAAGCTAAACAAGCCCAGTTCCCTCAGTCTTTCCTTATAAGAGAGGTGCTCCAGCCCTCTGATCATCTTAGTGGCCCTCCTCTGGACCCATGACCTACTCAACCTTGGTGTGACCACACCTCAAGTACTGTGTTCACTTTTGGACCTGTTGCTGCAAGAAAGATTTTAGTTGTTGGAGAGTGTTGAAAGAGGGGCAGTGAAACTGTGAAGAATCTAGAGAACAAGTCTTATGAGAAACAGCTGAGGAAATTGGGATTATTTAGCCTAGAGCAAGAGAGGTTCAGGGAGGTGGATCTTCAGGTGCATTAGTTCCTTCATCATCTTAGTGGCCCTTTGTTTGTTGGACTTCTTCCATTATGTCCATGTTTCCCTTGCATTGAGTGGCCCACAATTGGACACAGTACTCCAGGTGCAGCCACCAACACTGAATTGAGAAGGATCACTGTGCTCGACCTGCTGGTGATACTTTTGCTTAATACAGTGGAGAATACCACTGTTCTTCTCAATAGCAAGGACACGTCATTGCCTCATGTTCAGCTTGGTGTGCACCAAGATCCCCAGGCCCTTTCCTGCAGAGCTGCTTTCCAGCTCAGCATCCTCCAGTGTGTCCTGGTACCTTGGGTTGTTGTCTACAGGAGCAGGACTCTGTACTTCTCCTTGTTGAACTTCATACAGTTTTTGTCAGCTCACCTCTGCAGTCTTTCACTCTGGTTGGCTGTGCAGCCCTTTGGTTAATCAGGCATTCCCAGCTTTGTATAGTACTGTGAATATAATATGAACAGCTTTTTCTTTGAAATTGATAAGGTTACATTATAATTTTTTGGAATGTGAAACAGCAGTTCATTCAGCCACAGAGAGTGTTCTCATAAAATATTCATCATAGAGATGAAGTTGACTCCTTTACGGAGATTTCCCCCTAATTTTATGTTATTTTTGTTTTGTTTTTTTAAGGAATGAGACAGGTGGATCAGGGTACCACAAATCATTGTATGATGCTCTTCAGTCTTTACGAGATAAAGAATTTTCTACCTTTTATGACACTCTTAAGGTTGCCAGGTAAAAACAAAGCAAAAAAAAAAAACCAACTGTTGTGTCAACATTCTGCTGTTAAAGAAGGAGATGGAGAGAGTATATGTGCATGTGTGTGTGTGTGCATGTGTGTTTGTTTGTAGTCACAAGTTCTTTATAAAAACTATTACAGAGTTTTGTGGGTTTAAATTAATACTCATTCAATATTCATTCATAGAGTAAAATTAGCTCTTCTGGAATATAAATTAACTTCTGTGTTTTTTAACTTGTGCATATGTAATTAGAGATATTTTTCCAGTAGTATGCATCCCTTACTTAGCAGTCCTCTTAAATAGATTTAGATTCTGACTTTTTTTTTTTCATGTCAGCTATTACATATGCTTTGTTTATGTTTATCATATTTTCATTTGTTATCAAACTTCTTTTTTCTTAACTTTAGCGGTACTACAAAATTATATTTGCTGTTTAATTTCTGTTCACTGCATGGAAATTATGTCATGGTTATTTGGAATTTTTTGTAGATATTGAAAACTATTACCAATTAAAAAAAAAAATTGCTATTTCTCTGTTACATCCACAGGGTGAATGAAGTGGAAGAGCTGTGCAAAGGCAGTCTCGAGTCTGTGTATACATTATATCCAAGTCTTTGCAGATTACAGCTCATTGGAGAGCTGGAAAATATAGGTCTGCTATTTTCCAGGTATCTTTAGAGCATTGTTTTGTACTGCTTTTTCAGTTCTCTGAATTTTGATAATTAGATCTAGTACACAACTAAGATAACCTTACCAAATTTTATTCCTAAACTTTTCACACTCCACCTTAAAAAGTTATGGATGTTTAGCTTTAGAATGGGAGCACAAATACAGATACTTTCTGTTTCCAGACCGAAATTATTTGTGCTCTAGTTTTAACTGTTTGGTACTGTGCCAATATTATATTTTAATCTGTTTTCTTTCCTTTGTTTTGAGTTCCCCGGTGCACCTCAGGGCAGCAGCCATGCCTCCTAGCTTCTGGTCTGCTGAAATAACTGAGTATTCTCTCTCTGTGGTTCTATTGAAAATTGCTTCAATTTGAAACGCTTTTGTCATGAACCAGTATTGCCATCAGCTTTCCAGATAAATACTTAACAGTGCTTTTTAATAGGGCCATTAATAGCACACTATTTTCACCGTAGTTGTATCAGTTTGGTTGTTTACAGTCATTCTACTGTGATTTAGTGCGTCAGGATTACTAAGAACCTTTGTATTTACACTTAATGAACTTAAAAAAATCATAAATATACAATGAAAACCTATACAGCTGCAATACCACAGAATTCAATTTTTTTTCTCACTTTAATCTTATGTGACCTGTAGAGCAAAAATGGGAGTTCTTCAAGTAGTCCATTAACTGTGTGCATGTGATTCCCTTTGCTGATGGTTTTCAAAACAACTGAATCAACATTGTTTACAGTGAGGTTCTCTGGGCTCTTTCATGGTTTTGAACTGTAGATTGTGAACTGCCTCTCTAGTTTACTGTTGTTACTCATCTTGCATTTCACAAATATTTAGAATAAGAATTAATAATAGGTCTTTTCCATTTTGGTAACGACCACAGACCTGCTACAACCCAACAACTGAATGATATTTATTTGAAGTGGCAGAGTCAATCCCAGCTTCTTGAGGACAGTGACTTCAGTTTCCAGGAACCTGTCATGGCTCTGCGCACTGTAATTTTGGAGATCTTGCTTGAAAAGGAGAATGAAAGTGCCAAAAGAGAATGTATTAAAGACATTCTCACCAAACATCTCGTGGAGCTCTCTAAATTGGCAAGAACTGCTAATAATACCCAGGTAACAAACTCCAGGAAAAGTTAGTGATGGATGTGCAGTTTTTCAGTTTGTAAAATAACTTGATTTTTCAACAGCACTAAATTGTATTCTAACTTTTTTTCAATGAATTGACTTTTTGGAGGCTTAAAATATGTAGAACTTATTCAGTGTATTTATTGGCATAATTTTCTAACTTTTGCTCACAGCCATAAGCCAGTTGCTGATGAAGATAATATTAAAATGAAATTTTTATCAAAGAATTCTCCTATGACTCTATTACTTTTCCTTTGTAGAGTTTTCTATATCCATTTTTCACTTGCACAATATTGTTCTGGTTTTCCACATTAAGACTGCCGAAAGAACTCTATTGCTTCTGTTTCTACAGTGTTATCTTTGAGAATTTATATCCTGGCAGCACCATTGTACTTTGTGAAATATCTCTGTGAATGGCTTAATGGGATCTGCAGTAATGGTGGTTTCTGCAGCTGCTCATGCTGAAAACTCTGGCTCATTCTAGCTAATGCATCTGGAATAATGCGTGTGGCAGGGGGGTTGGAGATTCATGATCCTTGAGGTCCCTTCCAACCCTGGCAATTCTGTGATTCTGTAGTAGTAACTCAGTCATAACTTATAGAGCATCCCTATCTTTGAATGTAGGAAATTTCTGTAGGAAATAGTTCCAGCTAAATATATAACCTGTGAAGATGATTTACTAGTATGGGGAAGTACATTAAAACCTGCTTTCAGAACGCTTCTTGCTCTTTCAGTGAATAATGATTTAATTAGTAGAAGTCTTTGTTTCATAAAATAGAGCTGTTTACCCAGTGCCTCTAGAATTGTTTGGGAAATTACCCTCTTAATGTTTTTTAAAATCTTTTGCCTACCCAGCTACTAACAGTATGCTGAGGAGTATCCTGTATGAGCCTAAATAGGAGTTCATGTTTTTTACTTTGATTTTTAGTTATAGAAAAAAAAAAATTAAAATTGAGATGTTATATCTGGAGAGGTTTAAAAGGTTCTGACATACTGAGCCAATGTGTTTCTGAAAACACTGTCATTCCAATCTTTTCAGTGCTGTAGGTTATGTGTAAGTTTGGGGACATACTTTTGGGCTTTTCAAACTATGTGACGTTTAAAAGGTTCACGTTAATATTTCATGTTGGGGTTTGTGAAGTTCAATTCTTTATTCTCTTTTTGTTGCAAATTGGGATTTTGTTCAAGTCTGTGGAAAGATTGCTTCATCTCTTTCATCAAAATATATGCTTAGCATTAGATAGACAGAATATGTTGCACATACAGAACAAATTAAGATGAAGTGTAGAAACAAAACTTGTTATAAGATCCATGTATTTGACTTAAAGAATTGTTGGTTAACTGTTTTTTTCCCCAGCTTCCAGAAAGAGCTATGTTTCAGATCAAACAACACAACCCCACGCAATATGGAATTTCTGAATGGCAGCTAGAAGAAGCTCAGGTTTTCTGGGCTAAAAAGGAAGAGAGCCTAGCACTGAATATTCTGAAAGAGTTGATAAAAAAATTAGATGCAAATTGGTTTCAGGTACGTGTTATATAATGTGAGATCTCATGGAAATTAACTTATTTAAAATCGTATCTGTGGTTTTCTCTTAGATGGCCTTTTAATTTTATTCTGCAATATTATAAAATGTTCTTTTCAGTCTCAGGATGTGTGAAAGCAAAAAAAAAAAATCTGTACTAGCAAACCGTAACAAGGGATTTCAAAGGGAATCCATAGGAGTGGCAAGTGTCAGAATTCATAATTCAACTTCCAGTGCCACCACTGTGAGATTTTTAGCTATTTAAATTCAGATATCAATTAATCAATATCAATTTCCCTTGATTAAAGCAAATTAACATGTTTTATACAATGCTGTCTGGTAGAAGTATATCTTCTTGTTCTGTGCCAGTTATTTAAATGGAATAATGTCCAAGCAGAACTATTTAAGTATATGTAAGTATATTATGTTGGGTATACTGTACATCTTTTGTTACAGGATAAAGATTTTATCCTTTGTTTTATCCTTTGTCCTTATTGTGTGGGTATGTATACAGTCTGTGATACTCATCAGCTTTTTACAGTCAGTGTTGTCACCTCAGTCATGTGGTCTTTAATATGTATCCTGTACTAGAAGTATTTTGGAAACTTGTCCTGCTGTAGAATTAAAGCTGAGCTTCCATTCTGCAGGGAAGTCCATTGGAAATCTGCTCCATCATCTTTTCAGAGTGCTTTTTAACCAAGTTTCCATACATATGTCTGCCTGAAAAATAGAATGATCACATATAGTTATCACAATACCTGATCCTTCCTGCACAGTGCTCATTCAAATTAAATGGGTGTATTAGAAATAACTGTCCTGGAAAGAGTTCTGAATTTATTTTATTTTTGTTCATTTTTGTTATGATTTTATTGTGCTTTTCATTGTTCAATTTGTCAGATATTTTGAAGTATGTACTGTTCTTATGTGATTTAAATTACTGACCACTATGTATGTGGAGAGTAAATGATAGTGTAGATGCATTGCATGTAATAGACCTAAGTGACTGAATTATGTTTAGAGGAGTTAAAAGCTTTATAAATTGCCTACCTAATATGTCAGTGTTTTTTTCATTTGATGCCTTGTTTTCTTCTTTTTTTTTTCTCCCCAAATTTGCTTTCGTAAAGGTGGAGAATGATCCTCACCTGAAATTGATGTATACAGAGTGTCTGAGGCTGTGTGGAACCTGGTTAGCAGAAACATGTTTGGAAAACCCTACAGTCATCATGCAGAAATACTTAGAGAAGGTGAGGTGAAATGCTCAGTCTTTGGGATAATGCTGTTGTAAAGTATTTTGTTAGAATGTCAAGTACATTTTACAATTCAGCCTTTATGTTTGAGGGTCAAGAATACAGTTTCTTAGTTTAAAAAAAAACAACTTCATAGGTTCAGATAGCATTATGTAACATTGTAATCATATGAAGTATTTACAGTATGGTTTTTAGAATTTACAGTGAAATATCTATTAATTCTGGCTTAGAAGTAATAATGACTTACAATGTTTTTCCTTCCACCTCATTCCCATCTTTTCACCTTCAGGACAGACCATTAACTTGGTCATATGTACTGTATGGGGATTGTGTTTGTAGCAGTTTCATCCCAGGTGCTGGAAAATCTTGCACTAATGCTTCAAAGTACAGACATTTAAAAAAAATCTTAGCCACAACAGAAATGTTTTTGTTAATATGTCTAATTGCCCACATTTCTTTGTTTCTAATCTGTGAAAACTGTACATAGCTGCTTTTCTCTTTCACTTTCTACATTGTTTCATCACTCTGCTAATTTGTATCAGTGACTTTCACATACAATTCCTTTCTCTTTTTGCACTTTTTGACTATTTTCTATTTTTTCTTACCATGTTTTGATACAAGGTTGTAAAACTTCATGCCTAGTTACTCTAAAAATAGGTTGTATTACAAAAGTAGCCTGATAGATTTTATTTTGTATTATTATACATCGGAGGCATCCTTAACTAACACAATTAGTTCAGACAAGCAAGTAGCCCTGCTTGAACCCTGCTTGAAGAATTTGGACCTCCAGGAGTCCCTTCCATTCTGTTATAGTAGTTTGGTCAGGTATTGTGCAGCAGTCAACTATCAGCCTTACCATTACTGTAACTTCACTTTTAGGCTGTGGAAATTGCTGGAAGCCACCGTGGAGACAACAGCAATGAACTGAAGAAAGGAAAGACAAAGGCTTTCTTGTCTTTGGCTCGTTTCTCTGATAATCAGTACCAGCGAATTGAGAATTACATGAAATCCTCAGAGTTTGAAAATAAGCAGGCATTACTGAAGAAGGCCAAGGAAGAAGTTGGCCTCCTGAGGGAGCGTAGAGTTCAGACCAATAGGTGAGCATTCAAACTGAGAGGTGGTTACTACAGAGCCATTCAAGGTTTCATCTTTACTAATTCTCTATCTGTCTGGGCAAGTGGTACAGCATGGCTGTTATCTCTACTGCAGTGGCTGAATCTGTAATCCTCATTACCTGTAGTTACTGAACTGGGCTTGGACATTGTCTAGGAAAGTTCTAGTTGATGTGGGCCAAAACTAAGCCAAGGAGCTTTGCAACAGTTAAAAAGTACGAATGATCATGAGCCAGAATTCGTATTTATTCCCCATCTGACAGTAAAAATAAGTGAATTTGACTTTTCTTTTCTATTAAACATTTGGTTTAGAATTCATCTTAATGTAGAATTATTAAAACAATTAGTGAGAGCTGTTGCAGCAGGTGGTGAAATCTGAACTTCAACAGTTGGAAAGTGAAGTTCTTACACAAATGATTTGTACTGGATATTCACATTTATACCAAGATTGAGATTAAATCATTAGAAAGAAAAAAGACACTAAGTGTTTACTTAGAGTGATGGGTTTGTTTGGACGTGCACCAAAGGAATAGCTTCCACCATTTCATTTCACAGATGTTTATTTTATTGTGCTTGTACATATGAAACAAGTTAAAAAAATGAAATTGGTAAGCAGCAGAACTAGGGACAGCCCAATCAGTTCATTGAGAAATAATTTCTTGTTTAAAAATAATGTTTCTTCACATAGATACACCGTGAAGGTTCAGCGAGAGCTTGAGCTGGATGAATGTGCCATCCATGCCCTAACTGAGGATCGCCAGCGTTTCTTGTGTAAAGCAGTGGAGAACTACATCAGCTGTTTGCTCAGTGGAGAGGAACATGATATGTGGATCTTCCGACTCTGCTCCCTATGGCTTGAAAATTCTGGAGTTGACAGAGTCAATGAAATGATGAAGGTACGTCTCCTGCTGTTTTTCCTGATTATGCTTTTACATTCATTATCCATCTTTCTTCTGCTCCTGCTTCTAGAAGATGAATTGTACTGTGCTGTATGCTTTTCTTTGTATTTCCTTAACTTGTTCATCAAAACCTGCTTTTTCTGGTCATTATTGCTCATCAGTGAGTTGCTTATCAGTGACAGCTGTCATTCTCACTGCATTTTAATTTTATTTCAATTAATGAAGCATTTTAATTTGACGTGTCTGTAGGATGAAATGTATTCATGATCCTTCACTGTTTCCAGTGTTGCTCTTTACATACCTTGTATGCAACTAATGTCTTTCTTCATCATCTGTGAGTATGTTGTTCTAGAGATATGTATTATACACACCTCTGGGTGAAAGGATATTCTTTTAGGCTATCTTTAAAACACAGTAACCAAGGACTATTAAGGCTTTCATTCTCTGCTTGGTTCTATAATTTCTGCAGTGATGCAGGATGTCTTTTCATTCTTACATGAATGATCTGAATTTGTAACAGAGATCTATGGAATTTGTTGCTTCATTTTGTCTTATAATTAACTTTGGAGAATAGTAAGTTTTTCTCTAATTGTACTTTTAACACCCAGTTATTTGTTGTCTTAAGCTAGATTGTAAGTTGTTGGGTTTTTTTTAATTAGTGAATCTAGATTTGAGGGTATTCTGAATTAATTTGTCTAAGCTCTGCTCTAATAGAACAGCAAGAACTGTTTGTCAGCAAGGCCTAGGAACATGAACCAAGGTGCTGTGATACTCTCTGGATTGCCATTTGATCACACAGCAATAATTACTCTGTTTAAATATAACAAATAAAACCAAGATGTCTCCCCCTTCCCTGGTATTTTATGATTACAATACTTTTTGGTGTTTAATGCAACTATGTAACTGAATTTTCTCCACTACAGAAAAATGCAGAGAAAATCCCTTCTTACAAGTTTTTGCCTCTGATGTACCAGCTGGCTGCTCGAATGGGAACCAAGATGATGGGTGGTCTAGGATTTCATGAAGTTCTGAATAATGTAATTCATCATTCTTGTTTCTGAAGATATTTTGAGAGGTGTAGTGGTGCATTCTCCTAAACAATATGCATCTTCCTTTGTGCAGTCGTAGCCCAATGAGTTATGGACATGATAAGTGCTGATTGAAATGAGTGATGCAAACTCAGCATGGGGGGGGATCTAGGAGGGAGAATATTAGGGATTTTTACATTGTTACATCGTTGGTTTTGTTGTTGTATAAACCAACATATAGTCCTATGCAGATATAGAAATGCATTATGAATGTATTACCATTGTGGAGGTAATGTCTAAGTGATTCCTATTTATTTCTCATGAAGAGTTTTAGAAGCTTAAAAAACTAATGCTGTTAAATAATTACTTTTCTTTCTCCCGTATGCTTTTCAATAATGGAATCTTCTTGTTTTTCCCTGACAGCTGATGTCTAGGATTTCACTGGATCATCCACATCACACTTTGTTTATAATACTGGCCTTGGCAAATGCTAACAAAGATGAACTCCTGACAAAAACAGATGCAAAAAGAATAAATAAGTTAATTAAAAATGCACCAAAAGAAATTTCACAGCTTGATGTGGTAACTGTGAAAAATTCTATTAATCACATTCAGTCTTGTAATAAATATCTCTGTTATTTGTTTTAAGGAATATTTTATTGTAGAGCTCAGCAACTGACTTCTGTTAAGAAAATTTGAAAGGAAAAAAAGTGGTTTTTTTTTTGTGATAGTAGAACTTCCTTTGTGTATGAATTGATCACTACTGTTGAAATAGGCTATTGCTAAAGCTAAATAAAGCAAGGTTAACATTTCCTGCAACAGATACCCCCCAATTATTGCATAACGTTTTGTGATAAATGTCCTTTACTTGTTATTTAAATAGGGACTTGAGTACATCTGTTGTTGAAAGTAGATACTGAATGGAGCCTTAAGTGGTAACATTGGTAACATCTGTTCAAAGTGTTTGGCCTTACGTAGTGTACTTTTGTTTCTTTATATGATATTAATGTTAAAAGCCATGATGATACGTAATGCTGAACTGCAGCTTCATACTAACTTTGTGATTACTTAATTTTTGTTGGTACCTGCCTATGGAATCAACTCATGTCTGGATTAATGCCCCATCTCTCCCCCTTCACTATAATATGATGTGATTGTCGTTACCTTCTTACCCCTCTCCTGATACAAATTTTCACCACATTTGTATGTGGCTCTTTGTTCTTTTGTTAGCCCACCATTAGGAGTAGGCTTGTCCTAAACTGAACTAAGTCTGACAACGTTAGTTACAGAAGGGACATGTGGTCATATTTCTTCCCTTGTATTCAGGCTTCTACTTCATTTGGGAGTAAGCAATGGAAGCAGAAATATGAGGAAAGAACATCCAAAACCACCTGTCCATTTTTTTTGAAAAATTTTTGTTGTTTTCTGGCACTCTGACTGGATGGATTTGCCCCATTTCTGCCCTCAATAATATTCAATTTTTCTATTTATCTAAGAGATAAAATGCTCATATAACACAGCTGTCAGTTACTGCAATTTTTATGTTTTCATACAGTTGATCTCAATTTTACTTAAGTAACTGCTTGCTATTGTGCATCTTTAATTGAATAAAGTGTCATTTGCAATATCTGATTTTTATACTTTTCTATTTTTATATTTAAGGACAGAATGGAGGCTGCTAGAAATATAATCAACATCATAAGAAAAAGGAAAGCTCACATGGTTAGAGATGTAGAAGCACTTTGTGATGCTTACATCACATTAGCAAATGTAGATGCTACTCCATGGAAAACCCAAAGAGGTAAGTCTTGAAGAAATGATTTGATTATTTTCATTTTCAGTAGTGAAGATATGTGTTACACATATTCTTCAATGAAAAAAAATCTAAATACTGATATTTTGTTAAAGGAAGTAGTGTGCTAACATTTTGCCCTGCTTTTTTTAAATGTAGAATTTAGCGTGGATTAAAAGTTATAGGCATTGCTTACACTGTAAGATTTGGACTTTGGAGTTTGCTGGAGTTTAATACTTACAGTTGTCCTGTGGTCATCTTTGTCACCTCAGAACAGAAGTATGCAGTGGGATTTTGGGTCACAAAAGCAGTGTAAGCTGCTTTTTGTAAACTTAAATGTATGTTTATAATTCTAAATATAAAGGTATGAATTCCATTTAATTACAGGAGGAATAAGTATTCCAGCTGACCAACCAATTATTAAGCTGAAGAACCTGGAGGATGTTGTTGTTCCTACCATGGAAATTAAGGTGATTGAAATTGAAATAATTATATGTTACAATATTACATCTTAGGATTACCTTCAAGTTTTTATGACAGTCAGACTGTGTATCTCTTTATCAAATCCTGGAGTTCTTTACAAGTCAGTTTATTTGGGTTACTTTCCTGTGAGGTGGGAGATGCCAGCTGAGATCCTTCTCACTAGAAGGCCCTTAGAAGACCTTGACTCAAAGTCTTAGCTTTACTAGATAGGGCCTTCTTTTATGAAGATGATTTTGCCACTGTTAGCACTGGTTAGTCTTTGATTATCAAAAGGGGTGACAAGATCCCTAAACCACAGAGACAATCTGGGAACCTGAATCTCTTATTTTGTAGGTGCTAGCTCAGAGTTTTAGGGCAGCATTCAATGTTCAGAAAGCTGTGAGGTGTAATAGGTCTGCCTCTTCTACTGTTCCTAAAGGACTAGTTTATATGCTTTAGTATTCAGTAATGGTGAATGATCCATTCTCCTCAGCATAAATTGGTGGATGTACTGGCTCTTATCCTTATGAGCCCAAACATGTGGGCATATTTCCTCTACCAAGGAAACCTAGCAGTTTCAGGCGTATGTAATTGCTTTTTGAACCAGCCATCTAAAATTTAAGTTTTGAAGCTGAACTTCCCTGTGTTGAAGTCCCTCTGGCTATGTCTATACAGCTGAATAGATAGGCCAGGGAACTGTTTTAGGCTGTTTGACTTCAGAGGCGTGAAACTGCCATTCACACTAAATCACACTTGTTTGTAGGGCCCTCCTGGTCCCAGATATTGCTCATCTCAAGGGTGAAATTGTTATTTTCTTTGTTTTTATTCTTCTCCTTTTCAAATGATTTGAAATAATTGGAAATCTGTAATGTAAACAACTTTTCTTACAGCTAACTCAGTAGGGCTGCTTTGTGGCTGCTTTGAGGAAATGTAGAGTGATTGAAGATACAGGTCATACAGATATGGACAGTTTGAGAATCATAGATGAGGCCCATTTGCAGCCCAGTGTAAGCTTAATGTTCTCCTACCACACATGAATAATTTCTGGCAGAATGCTTGTTGGCACAAGATGAAGTTGTGTCATTGTTTGTTGAGAAGCCAACAGCACCACATCCCCTCTGCCAGTGAGGCAAACAAGCAGGAACCATTCTCGTGCCTTTGCTCAGCATATTTTTGTAGCTTTTACGGGTATTATCCTTGTAAATGACAGAACACTTATAATGATATTTAAAATGTGGTTTGAAACATCTCATTAGTGTTTTTTCTGAGGCAAATGCAGGTATTATTTCTATTAATGTTAAACCAATCTATAATTTCAGGTGGATCCCACAGGAAGATATGAAAATTTGGTGACAGTAAGGTCTTTTAAGCCAGAATTTCACTTAGCAGGAGGTCTGAATCTGCCAAAAATAATAAATTGTGTAGGATCAGATGGTAAAGAAAGGAGGCAGCTGGTGAAGGTAGGCACTGTCTGTTGTAGTGGCAATTTTTAAATTGTCAGATCATTTTTCTCTAGTATCACTTGTGTGCCATAAGCAAACTTTACACAGTTAAATTTTCCCTGTTCAATGATGCTTTAGTAAAGGAAATCATAAAATATCTTGTAACATTCAATATTTTTGTAAATATCTTTCAAAAAATGCATGTAATATATAATAGCATAAAATAGCTTGCCTGACTGTTACCAGGCCTGCTGACTCATGCAGCCATGTATGAATTACTGACCTGGAGTGCACATCAAATAAAAACCATCGACATTTTGTGTACTGCATCCCTTTTTCTTTTTTTTTTCACCCATCTAAAAATAATTACAATTCGGAGACAACACGAAACATGTGGAGACACCTACATATCTGAACAAGTTCTCAGTGAACTCAGTTGGTTTCACTCTGGCCCTGATGCCCTGTAGGCTTTCAGGAGCTGCTGTGAGAATTCTGATTGACGGTTCAGAGTTGGATAATCGTAAAAGTTTTAAGGAGAGATGGGAGTGTCCAGGCATGCATTGTCTTCTCAGAATGGCATTACCAACTGATGCTCTCTGTCTGCATGTCAGATTGCTACATACAGAGAACAAGGCAACTTTTGTAAAAGAAAAGAAATAATAAAATAAAAGGGTACCTTAAGGTACGTAGGTTGTTTGAAACCTTAATTGAATAGCACTTGTGAAAAGAAAAAGGCAGCTTATCAAGCTAATGATGATTCTGAGTGGCAGAACAAGAAGTTGGATGCTGAAAAAAATGCTCTTTTTTTTCCTATTAATGCAAAAGGGCCGTGATGATCTGAGACAAGATGCTGTTATGCAGCAGGTGTTCCAGATGTGTAACACATTGCTCCAGCAGAACACTGAAACACGGAAGAGAAAATTAACCATCCGAAGATACAAGGTAACCCTGGGCAACTGCTGCAGCAGAGAAAAAATACTGCTGATACATGCTTAAGCATATTTTCTCATCTTTTTGACCCTAGGATAATATAAAACTATATTTATATGTTGTGAAAACTGTCCCTGTGCCTTAAAGCATGGAATAAATTTATTATCACACACCATTTTTTTCCAACCCTTAAAAAGCTGCTGCTCGTTGTATATAGAGATACTGTTCAAAGCTTTCTTTATATGAACTTATAACTGAAATTAAGTCATTCGCAGCCTTTGAATTGTAAGTTATTAAATTTGAGCATGCAAGTTTGTTCGTGAATTCTTGTTAATTTTAGTCATGCAGCATTCCTTGCAGTAAAATCCAGAAGTTCTGTCTGGAATCTGTTCCTGTGGGATTTGAATTGCAGATCTGTTTCTGTTGGAATTGAGAATATGGCAGTAAATTTTAAGTGTAAATGCAGAAAGAGCATTTCAACAGAAATTTTCTTCTCCTTTTCCTTTTTTATATGTTGGGGATTATAGCAATAGCTGTGGAGGTGAGCCTTGAGTAAGTACTCTAAAAGTTTAAGTTCTTGTCTTTGACAAGTGAGAATTGTGCATTCCAGAATCTCTTAAGGAAAGGTATCTGAAGTGCCAGCATAGTCCAGGAGTTCACAGGTGGAGTTTGATTCACATTTTTAAATAATCTTCAATAAAGATGTATGGTTTTACGTGTTTAAAAAGGAACAGGAACAGAGAGGAAGAAAGAGGGGATTGTATAATGAGATGAAGAGACTTCCATAAGGAAAGAAAATTGAAGGGAACAGGCCAGAGCTATTTCTCTGTGGCCAGCAGACTGTTGGTTCTCAAGGCCCCTTCTGTGTTCTAGAACACTGATCCAAAAGCAGAAACTGGGCAGAATAATTAAGTTGTATTGAAGTATGTAGTGGAGGGTTCTCTGAGCTAAGGAAAAAATGTGCAGGTATTTGCTAGAAAAACTTGGTGTTCATTTTATATGACTTTTTTATTTTACCTGTGTATTAAGAACATATGTTGTTGTGGTCTGCTGTACAGTTTGGTTTTGTGTATCTCTAAACAAATGCAAATATCCATCCACCCTGCTCTGCAGGATGTATGGTTGTGGAGGTGTGTGTGTGTAACTCTCCCCCATGCAGCACTGGTTTTGTTTGTGCAGGTTGTTCCCCTTTCTCAGAGGAGTGGTGTGCTGGAGTGGTGCACAGGAACAACCCCCATTGGGGAGTTCCTTGTGAATGCTGACAAGGGAGCCCACAAGAGATACAGGCCTCACGATTACTCTGGTTTCCAGTGCCAGAAGATAATGATGGTGAGTCAAAATAATTAAAGAAAAAAATACTCTGCTACACAGAGAGGGTTCCTTTATGCTTTTCACATGTAATAATGAATACAACCTGTGGCATGGTTCAAATAGATCTTCAGACTGTTCTGAATGCAGCTTGGGAAGAATTATTGCAAAATCAAAATTGCTGAATAAACTCCTGTTGTAGGGAAGAACTGAATATGACTGAATCTCCAAGAAGTCTGTGAAATGTTTTCTAGAATGTAAATGTATTGGAATTTCAAAATAATCATTGCAGAGACCCAAAAGAGATTCAATATGAAGTTACCCTGAATTAGCTGATAGCCATCATGTTTCTCATTGCATTAAGAAGTGCTTTATTTTTAGGAATAAAGCAAAATACCCGAGTACAAGAATATGATTGTAGAATGCAGTTTAGATGAATTACTGTCTTACTTGCCATAAGACAGCATTAAAAGGTCCAGCTCCTGAATTGCTCAGTAAAGCAAACAGCTGGGTGTATTAATGCTTGCTGTTAAAAGACATTCATTCAAAGCTCAGAGAAGGGGGTGGGAACAGCATTTGAGGGGAAAAGCATAAAGACAGGAACATATTTCCTTCCAAAGCAATCAATCACACGGAAAACATTTTTTGTGTGTTAAAAGGATGCACAAAAGAAACATTCTGAAGAGAAATACAACATCTTCATGAAGGTCTGTGACAATTTTCAACCTGTGTTTCGTTATTTCTGCATGGAAAAATTCCGGGACCCAGCTGTGTGGTTTGAGAAACGCTTGGCGTACACTCGCAGTGTGGCTACGTCTTCTATAGGTATCACACTGATCTATTAGCATGGCTTTTTAGATTATGGAAAGAGGAAGTTTTACCATTTTGGAGCTAATGACTTTTTTGGTTTTGTCACATGTCAGAAAAGGGGACTTGGAGGGGGCAAAAATGCCAGCAGGAGCACCAGCACTATTTTCCTAACTAAAACTGCTGATTCTTCCTCCCTCCCCTCTTTCTTTCTTTGTTTTATAGAGTATTTATGTGTTTAGGTTTGGGTGGTTTTTAAACAATAAATTGTTTTAAAAAAAATTGTTGTGCTTTAAGAGTTTTTTTCATTTCATCTGTACCCTAAAATGTTTTAATCTTTTACCTTCCTTGTACTGGTGTCATTAGCAGTGACTGAAATGCTGGTTTTAGATTTGGCATTTTTCTTTGATTTCTCTGTCTCAGTAAGAAGTGTATGTACAGAAGTTCTGGATTACTTCTGGGTGACCCAGTTCTGTATTGAATCTCTGGAAGAGAGCATCTCTGGAAATTTGTGAAGTGGCATTTGCTCTTTAGTGCTCTAATTCTTCCTCTTTAGGGGGAAGAATTAGTCTCACTTAATTTGTTTACATATGTTAAAGTGATTCTAATACTGTTTTGTAAAATCTTCCCAGTTTTTATGGTGTGTACTTATGGTTTCAAGACTTGCCTTTTTCTTTCAGTTGGCTACATCCTTGGACTTGGAGACAGACACGTTCAGAATATCCTGATAGATGAACAAACTGCAGAACTGGTGCATATAGATTTGGGTAAGTGGAAAGATAAGAGAACCTTTATTTTTCTTTTTGTAGTTTTTTGGGTTTTGTTTAAATATATATTTGATCTTTATTTTAGGAGTTGCTTTTGAGCAAGGTAAAATCCTTCCCACACCAGAGACTGTTCCATTTAGATTAACCAGGGACATTGTGGATGGAATGGGCATTACTGGAGTAGAAGGAGTCTTCAGGAGGTAAGTGGTCTTATATTGCATCACTGTGTGGTGATAAGAAGGCAGCAGAGTAGTTCAGGCACTATGGTTGTTTTATGTTAAATAGTCCCAGTGCTTGAGGGGAGACCTAGATTTCTGTTGATGATATCCAAATCTAAGTGCTGATCTCTGAATCACTGTTACTCACGTAACTATTAAGTAATACAGTAAAATATTTTCTAGATGCTGTGAGAAAACAATGGTTGTCATGAGAAATTCTCAGGAAGCTTTGCTGACTATTGTGGAGGTAACTGTTTTTTCATTCTTTCCAAGAGCAAACTGCCACAGTATCTTCAATTTCTGGTCTTTGAACAGGTTACTGTACCAAATACTTACGTGTTTTTTGTTTGTTTTCTTGAATTTGCATTTAGTATAGTTGATCAGATTTGTTCATTCATGCTAATTCAGTAAAATCAAGCCCAGTCTGCATTTTCTCTAGGTTCTGTTTGTTTCAGACAAACAGATTTCTCTCTTCTGTATCTAAAATACCTGTGACTGTCTTCTAGCCACAGAGCCGTGTTCTTTGCACGAGTACTGTCAAATGAAGTAAATACTCTTTGCATAAGTCACAAAGAAAAGAATTAAACTCTTAAGCAGCCTATACTGTGCATCAAAAATTAATAATGATATTTAGTGCTTAGAAAAATATGAAAAAAAGACCTCCTCGTTGCTATGATGGGACTGAATGTCAAAACTGAGTCAAGTATGAAGAACACATGCTTGGCATGATCAGATGTGGTTTTATTGTTGCATTGTCTGCTAAGCAATTTTTTCCCCACCTCCCAGTAGATCATGATATTATGGATATTATAGTTAGCATGAGCGTCAACTGAACGTTTCCTTTCCTGCTAGGGCACTGAACTAGATGTAATTAACAGCTGAAATTAAATGGATGCTTATTTATGATGTAGGTGCTGCTCTACGATCCCCTTTTTGACTGGACCATGAACCCCTTGAAAGCTTTATATCTGCAGCAGAGACCAGAGGACGAGGCTGACATGAGCTCTACTCTCGGTGCTGATCCACGAGCATGTAAAAGGAAAGCCAGGTGCCAGATTTACTTTTCTTTTTGATCTGCCAACTGCACTGTTGCTGTGCTTTACAGTTTTATAAATCAGCATTGCTCATTCTGTTCAGGATCCGTATCTAATGCTGCTGTTTCCCTTTTTTCTGCCAGCAGCGATGACCAGAGCTTTAACAAGGTGGCTGAGCGCGTTCTGATGAGACTTCAGGAGAAGCTGAAGGGCGTTGAGGAGGGAACGGTGCTCAGCGTGGGAGGGCAGGTGAACCTGCTCATACAGCAGGCCATGGACCCTAAAAACTTGAGCCGCCTCTTTCCTGGCTGGAAACCCTGGGTGTGACTTGCAAGGATCCAGTGTGGTTTTGGAAGAAATTAGTTTTCAGTAGCAAATGTCTTAGCATTTCAAATTTCTATTTCCATATTAAGCATTGGATCAGGTGAACTGGAAATGCTTTCATGTATCAGTATTAGGTGGATGATTGGGGGTGGTGTTTTTTTCATTAACTTGTTAGCAAGAAAACATTTTCTTCCTCCACTTATGTTTGCAAAACAGCCTAAAAGCGAGCAGTGCTTTGCTGTTTTCTCTGGCTTGCAGGGACTTTGCTCATACATAATGTTCTTAAAGCTTGACAATCATCACTTGTCTAACTGATCAGTATCAAGTCTTGCAGGTAATAATTTGGCATAGTAACATGGCTGTGCAGAATGGACAATCTGAAAAGCAGGCGTGATGAAGTAAGTGGCTGTAGTACATTTCAGGAGTGAGAGGAAGGGAACAAACATTAAAGATAATGCCACAGTGATAGTTGGCAGAAGTGCAACAGCAAACAAGAGAACCTCCTGTTTAACAAGCTGGAAATTCAGGATATTTTTCTTAGCTTAGTTAAATGGGATATGACCCTTGAGTCAAGTGTAATACTGCTGCTTTTTTCCTGGTGAAATTATGCTTGTATTTTATTTTTATAAATCGCTTATTTTCTATTTTGCTATAGCGTTACTATAATACTGTAAAATATATGTATATATATTTGTTTTTGTAACTAACTCCTGTGATAAAAGAGGCTGGCTCTACACTGGTATACAAGATGTCCCTCTAAGAGTCATTCTGTATCTGGAGTACCTTCAGGAACACTGATGTTGTGTTTTGAGTACAAAAAACAGTAGTAGTTGTACTCATTTTTCAGACGACATTGCTGCTTCTAAAATAAAAAGAAATGAAAAGGCTCATCAATGCATACTGGTAACAGAAGAATCTCCTCAAACAACGATCTAATTCCTATATCTGATAAAGCTTTCTGACTCATCTCTATGTTTAAAATTATGAACAAAGTTTTGTGCACTCTCACATTATCCTACTTTACATCTGGTACGTTTTTACAGCAGCATAGGCAAAGAATTTCTGGTCTGATCTACATTTCATTGAATTGTATTTTCTCATCATTTTGACGCTGTATCTTTGTTTTCTATGTTAATGTTAACATAGTGAGAAGAATCGTTTGTTTTCATGATGCTGACATAAAGCCATGTTGATCCTTGGAACCAAAAGTGCCCTGTGGCTTTTCACTGAGGAACAACAGCTCTCTGCTGGAGTGCAACCGTTTGGTCTCTGGAAATGGAATTTAGGAAAAGACTGAATAACTTGGATGGTTTTTACTGTTAAGCAGGGATTAAAGAAAATCCAGTCTTGTTTCCTGAGGTTTCTTTCTCATGCTTCTGACAACAGAAGTTCTTTGGGCTTTTTTATTTTTTAAGATTAGGATTCTCACTGATTGTACAAATGAATGTTGCATGAAAATGTTTGGCAGATCCTGTCCTTCCTTCATGAGTTACAGATGCTCCACTTGAAAAGGAATACTTTCATCTTGCTGGGCTGCAATTTAGCCTCATTATTTGAAACAAACACTGAAACCATTAATATTAATTCAATTGGCTATGGAAAGTCTAACTTCAGAGAAAATAATGCAGTTATTCCTCTGCAGTGCTGTTAGGTTGCTGTTTAGTGTCTAGATTGTCGTGCTACCTGTGCAAAGCCTCACGTATCCAAATGGTAACCCACAAAGACTGTGCTTTCTAATTATTTTTGTTCCAGTAATTCCTTAATTTTTAAACATCAAAATTAGTGAATAGTTTCCAAAAACTGTATTGTCTGTAAGTATACAGTTTCTTTGTGTAAGGGTAGAAAAATGGAAACCTGGATAGAAATACTCTTTAATTCTGAACAACGTGACCATTGGCAGAAATGTTTCTTCTAAAGATAAGGTGGACTGGTAGTTGAGAGCCTCATACATTTACTGTATTGTAAGCTACAGACACAGGAGGACACGTTATGTTGCGTTTTAGTAGTATTTTTTTCCTGGAAATTTCCTTAGTAATTTGAAACACATTTAGAAAAGGTCATTTCTAAGAAGAATGAGCAGTGATCCAATACGGAGGTGAAGTTTGCAATGGATATGGATTTGTTGAAGACAGCTGTCTGCTTAAAATTGGCCACTTCTGATGTAACTTCTGTTGGACAAATATCCTCATCAGTGCGCAGTGCAACACTGTGGGTGTCAGCAGGTAATGCAGTTTGGAAGATACAACCTGACTGAAATTTTCCATTGTCAATGTTCTGTGGATAGGAATCAGGTCAAACTGGGGAGCTGCATCCTATTTAGATAAAACCAGGATGTCCATCTGTGTGAGTGCACATCTGAAAATATGGCTTGTTCTTACAGATAAAGGCAACTGAAAGTAATTTTCACAGTCACTGAATTGGTTAGGTCACTACTGATTGTTACTATGAAATTCTGAATTTATAAAATACATTCATTACATCACTGCTGCTTCTTGAGCACACTAAAATGTTAGGCTTTCAGGGACCAAGGAAATGCAAATACCTATAAAAGATCCCCCTTTTGAATCAGTTTATCTGTTTGGATTGAGCTGTGAAGTCTTGTGCTCTTGTGAGGACTCCTCAGCAATGATGCACCTTCCTGCCACTTTGGGGCTGAAGCAGTGTTAGGATGCTCAGTGGTGCCTGACTGTTTCTAGATTGTTAAGTTTCAGAATTTGACAGTGTCACAGACAGGCAGGTGTTTGGGGCTTTTCTTTGCATTATATGGGCATATTTCTTTGGGAGAAGGAAGGGGTGGAGAAAGAGGCTGCGTGCTTTTCTAATAACTGCAGAAGAAAGTCTTCCAGTCCCCAGTGATGGGCTCTATGCAGTCTGACTGTCCTTCTAGACCACGTGTCCTGAGTGCTGGTTATTGAGAAGCTGACTCTGTTGCCAAAGCACTATTCTACAGACCAGTGCAGGAAAACTCTGCCATAGACAGCAAGTATTTGTCTTGTAGAAATTTCTTGGTATCTTCATTTGTTGACACAAAGCCCCTGTTTTACATTCCCACTCAACCCCCAGTGTTTCCCAAAAGCAGAGAAAACTGAACTTAAAGATTGGAAATCATGTGCTCTGGAAGTGAAATAAGAGGTGTTGAAGGAGTGAAGCTATTTCCCAAAATGTAGTTGTGTTTCTGAGTTGCAGCTGGAACTTGTTTTATGGAAAGCTGGATGGATATTGAACATAAAAAGTTCTTCAGCCTGTGATGCCCTCAGCAACGTGATGGAATGGATTTTTCTTTCAGGTGAGATTAATTTCTTAGTATTTCGGAAAGTTCTGTGATGCTGGCTGAGATGTCAACACCTGAAGTGCTAAAATGGCTGCTTCCTAAGGTGTGTGAAAACCACAGCATTGTGATTTTGGTGCATTGTTGGGCAGTGGGAGGTTGCCTGATTTTCCCATGTCCAGAATGTAAGCATATTTGTATTACCCAGGTACCTACTTTCAGTATTTCCATCTTTAAAAAATCATTAAAAAATTAACTATACTAAGAGATTTTATTCTTCTCAGTTCTCACCTGCCCCTCACATAAACCCACAGACTTAGGATTCCTGGTTTGCTTTAATGATTGTAATATTTTTACACGTGTGTAACCTCAATAGAGGGAGAGAAGATTAATGATTTTATGTGATTTTGTTTTTCACCTGGGCATGGATCTTTTAGGTTCTCCCCAAAGGTGTTAAGACTTCCTTAAGAAGAACTGCTTTGCTTCTACTTACTGTGTCCCAAATCTACTTGTATCTGTGATAGCATTCATCAGATTTCCCACAGTGATGGATTCTCCCTTATAGAAGACAAGGAATATATTTGTAGGGGCTTCTCAGGTCTGTGGGGCAAGAAAAGAATGACAGCTTTGAAACCTTTATCCAGAAGTGCTCTGTACCAACTGCAAGCTATATGAAAAGAAACAAAAGATAAAGTAGTTGTGCTTCATCTCTCATGATTTAGCTGAAATTTCCAGAAACCTTTCAGTCACTGTACCCACAAGCTTCCTTTAAATAATTTGCTGTTTTGCTTTGGCCAAAAATAACTGTGCGTACGCTCTGTCAGCCAAAGGACAACACGAATGTACATCCATAGCTGTGCAATGGCTGTGCTTGCAGCATGCACACTCCACAATGGATCTTCCACCTCTTCTTTGAGGGAATTTAGCAGCAAGCTTAATGGAAACGTTCATAGGCAGAGCTCTTGTGTCAGCACTCAGGGTGCCTCCAGGCCCGGAGGTGCCACGGGGGTTCTAGGAACACTTGCCAGCAGGAGAGTCTTTGCTGGGTAAGTACTTCCCATGGGGAATTCCCAAATCAAGTGCTCACGTGGAGGGGAGACCCTTACAGTGCTCCTGAGCTGTGTTCAGGTGTTTGGCACTTCAGGATTAACCTGGTGCTCCTCTTTTAAAATTGCCATTCCATGAAGCTTGCCAAGATATCTGAAATAACTCTCACATTATGCTGATCTTCAATGTGGAATTAATATCAGTTTATACAGTTAAAATTTTAAAATGAAGTCAGACACAAATACATGAAGCAAACTCTAGCCAGCCTTCTCTGCTTGCCATCACATGGCTCTGAATTTCCTTTTTGTCTAGCAGATGTTCAGACCAAGAATGGGTTCATGTCTGGCTCTCTGCTGGGTACCATGTACCCGTATTGCCTTAGACACAAGGATTTTGGTGCATTTCCATTCTCTGTTGCAGAAAAACTTACAGTGGCTGTTTTAGAGTGACACTGAATACTGTGTTGTACAAACAGGCTGTAACACAAGGTTATCTGCAGCCATTTAAGGATGTAAAGCATGTTGGGGCAGTGTGGGGTTGGGAGGAGCCAAACCCCTTGCAGTGCTGTCCACTGCCCGTTCAGACACTGTTGTAGGAATGAATGATCGTGCAAATTAAGGTGAAGTATTGCTCGGGAGAGCAAGGTGGTTCTGTCAAGAAGTGCAGACATTAGATGGTTATGAAGCACTTTGGAGAATCAGGGATATTGCTAGCTTAACTTGTGGCATGCTTCTCATCCCCTTTTTCATTTAGCAGTACAGACACAGACTTTAGTTAGAACCAAATCCAAGGTGAATTGCACAGCTCTTCCAGGCTGTGAGCCAGTGCTTCTGACAGGTGCCCTCCTTCAGCTTCTTTTACCCCAGAGTGGCACTGAGTGCAGCAAAACAGCTCCTCCTCACAGTGTCCACCTGAACTGTGAACAGCAGGGAACAGATTAAGATACAAATTCTTGGCAGCGCTCAGTGCTACAATTAAGAATCACTTTGTAATAACTTTTTCAGCTTACAGTATGAAGTTTGTGTGCTGGAATAGCAATCTTCTGCATGGAACCTCTGTGCTGTGCTCTGAGGAAATTTGTTCTGAAGAAGAAAAATACTGTGAATACGATTTAAAGCACATCTAGATCCAACTTTCATACGTACTTCTAAGCAGCAGAGCTCACTACAAAGTGGCTGAGCTGTACTTTTTTGGGCAGGCAGTTCTTCTTTAGTCAGCTGCTATCATGGCAGCTCATTCATAATTATGCTTCACACCACAATGAAGCAGGAAAATAGAAATGAAGAGTAGCAAACCTTAGGAGGAAGTTTTTCTCACAGAGGGTGGTGACACACTGGAACAGGTTGCCCAAGGAGGCTGTGGATGCCCCATCCCTGGAGGCATTCAAGGCCAGGCTGGATGTGGCTCTGGGCAGCCTGGTCTGGTGGTTGGCGACCCTGCACATAGCAGGGGATTGAAACTAGATGATCATTGTGGTCCTTTTCAACCCAGGCCATTCTATGATTCTATGAAACCTACCACATAGAATTTGTATCCGTTTTGAAAAATTCTTCCTCAGAGAAAACGTGGACTCATCAGTGCCACATTTGGTCCTCATGTGGAGACTTACGGGATGCAGCTCTTAGAAGAAAGGGAAGGAAAGTTTCTATTCTGCTATGGTTTGGAATCTGGGAGCTGGTATGGGCCACCCTGTAACGTAAGAAACTGGAAATCTAAACAACAGAGTGGAAATGCAAGTCAAGCTATTTAGGTTTTTAAACAAGCACTACGACTACCTGCTCCAAATCTTTGTCTTCAAATTACTGCTTTAAAAACAATCAGATCAAGAGAGAATGCCTTTTGTGTTACAGACATGAAGCTGGAATAAACTGTCCTTAAGACTAAACACCTAACCAGCTACCATTGCTCTCCTTTTTACCTAATATTGCTCAGGTGTTAAATAATATTTCTCACAAGATGAGACTACACTTCAGTTCGTTGGGTTTTTGTTTTCCCAGACAGCAGCATGAATCCTAAATTACCTCATTTTCAATTATGTGTCAGTGAGAACAGAATCTGACTCTTTGATTTTGTTTTGCTGTGTTGTATTGACTCACTACTCCGATCAGCCAGTGATGGTGTGAACACACCTGACGTTGCTCAATACCCATTACATCACGCAGGCAAAGAGCCCCTTGGCTATGCCAAACACAGAGAGAAAGCTAACTGATGCCCTATCAGCACATAGCAGTCCTGCCAGTGTAATTCAACCACTTCTAAATCTTTTTGTTTAGGTCTGTGAAAACCACTGTGGGTGCAAACTGCCGTGTGACAACCAGCCGTTTATAACCATCTCTTATCTGTCCATCTGAATTCTGTCGTTTACACACAAGGCCTCACGAGGCAATGGCAATAAATGAGGTATTGTGTGAAGGCAGATCTTATATGCAGGGAGATAACAAAGGCCTTTGAGACTGTGGCTCTCCTCAGGATATGCAGTGATAACATAAAGCAACAGTGTTCTGTCATCATCTAGTTCCAAATTAGCAGGGTTTATGTTACATGGAACACAGAAGTAAGCTTGTGGGCTCCGTGTTTGCGCCATTCCTTCTGTCCTGGTCAACCCTTTCCTTCAGTCCTTGTCCTGATGGTTTCAATGCCGCATTACAGGTGTGGCTGAGGGGTCTTTTTGTATTCTTCTGTTGTAAAAGAGTTACTCATCGCTTAATTGAAGGCACGCTTGAAGCTGATTAAATTAAACAACGCTTAAAAAAAGGTACGTATGTAAAATCGTGCTAATAAATTAATCTGATGGGATAAAAAGAGAAAATATTTTTGCATTTCTATTCTGTTGTGCTGTCCAACTCATCTTCAGAGGTACGAATGTCTCTGTGACCAAGTGATCTATACACTGAGGAATTTAATGGATTTCTTAGCTGGAGGAAGAGGCTGTCACAGCATGCCCAGTGTATAATGTAAGTCGTTTACTTTGTACACTGGCTGCTGCAATGCATTTAACAGATCCAATTTATGAAGAATTCATTATTTCACTATTGGTCTTCCAAAGCCTTTCCATAAACTAATAAAAATTTCCCAAGGAATGTTTTATCAGGAAGAAAATTAGGGTTTCTTTTTGTGGAAGGCTACAGTTCTTTTTACTGTATCAAGATGATTTATCATTGTGCAATAATAGCGACCAGGTGTTTTTTCTGAAAGATTCATAAGCTCACTCCTACAAATGGATGCCTGGCCTTTGTGACCCGTTTTACCACATGCAAGATGAGACACATCTCCTAGTACTGATAGTACTAAATGTACAGAGAGCAGAAGTGCCACATTTGCTCTTACGAGATTGCCCAGTGTTCTTCAAAAAAATACAATCAAGAACTCAAGAACAAAATAAGATTAACTATAAAATTTATTTAAGTTCATATACAGTTGTATGGGGGTTGGAGATTCATGATCCTTGAGGTCCCTTCCAACCCTGGCAATTCTGTGATTCTGTGATTAACCATGCCAGAAAAAAAACAAAAACAAACAAACAAACAAAACAATAAATGAAAATCTTACTATATTATCCCAAATGCTAATAAAATGTTGTGCCTTAAAGTAAAGGTACGTAACCTTCAGAGTAATTCAAAGCTATAGATAAACAATCTTGATGACTGCAACAGTTGTACATTTAAAAACACGCTGCAAAGGACTGTTGAGGTGTGGGATGCAGCCTACATACTGCTATAGAGCAGTGTGCATGGCAGTAATTGCCATGTGAGTTGCCTGTGGAGTGAAACAGTTTTCTCAGAGAAAGTCATGATAAAGGTGATTAGAATACCCTTATTTCCTTAAAGATGAGCACTGCCTGTGTCTGGAGTGAGCTTCAGAAATGAGCGTCACACTGGGACCAGCACAAAACATGTGCATTCACAGGTCCTTTTATCTCCAGCTCACTGCACAAGATGGTGCATGGGTTTTTCCTTCAGGAAGTTACGAAATCTTGCCAGGTTAAGAATCTGTTTCATGGGTTTTGCAGGATAGGACTCAGAGTTGTTTAACAAGCTCTCATTTAGGATGTTATTCAATTATTAAGCTGGGAGGAATACATGAGGATGCATCTTCAGTGACAAATGTCAATAAGATCTCATCCATGACAACTTTTTTCACACAATGTGTCCCAGATGGCACATGGGGAAACTGTGAGGAAAAACAGACACTGGGGGAAAAATAGCTTGCTTTTCTCTACGAACTCTGACAGAAAGAAGACTCCAAAAGTCACTGTCTATACATTTGCACAGACGCTGCCAGCATTCTTCCAGCTCTTTCCAAAAATCTCCTCTTGCAGCAGCTGCCAGGGGTTCCATTTTGTAGAATCCACTGGGCTTTGGCAGACACGTGAGTGAATATGAGTGAATGTGTTACACAAAATCTGTGGAGTAGAGTAATATTTATATTAGAACATGATTGAGTTTCCTTTCACTGAACAGATATATTCTTCAAAACACACAAAACACTGAGAATTTCTAATAAACTTGGGAAAGAATTCAATATATATGGGAATTCATAATATATTTCTTCAGTGGATTAGAGGGGAGGCATCCGTATGTATTTGAGTCAGCCAGATCAATAACATATTCTCTGCATTTCTTTGAAATAATTGAACTTCAGGCAATTCACTGTGTAACTGCAATCATCTGATTCAATGTATCTTTTGGCAAAATTGCTGTAATCAACCAGCAAGCACTGGTCTGTCATGGTGCAAGAAAGTGCTAGAGATCTTGATTCCATCATCCATTTTTTCTCTAAACAGAAAGATATTGAAGAGAAAGATATTGAAAAGCTCCAGATATCTTCTTATCCCAGGGTTTTCCTTGGATGTCTTGGAACACTTTTTGTGATATAAATGGGGAGCAGGTTGAAAACTGGAGGAGTCATTGATAAATATACCATGTGTTATCTCCCCGTACCAAGACTCAGTCTTTCCTGATGGAAATTATTTTTAATGAAAGGTAATCACATCTACTTCCCTCATCCCTTGGAAAAGAAATGTAAAATTATTAGATGTTCCTGTAAGTATATCACAAGTAATACAAGATAAACTGACAGGATGTAACAAGTTAAAATCGTATTTTTCCTCTTTATGTTTCGCCATGGTTCCATCACTTTGTAAACGAGAAAAAAGCTGGCACTGTTAATTCCATGCTCTTACTAAATGAGATTATCTTGCACATAATAAATTGATTTGTCACCCTGGCCTATACACTACAACTTGAACAGAAAAGTAAATAGTGTCTGATGTTCCATTATTGATGTGATGTTCGTTAATGATGTTTTATTCCTAAGGCGATGATAAATAATGAGGAGGAAGTCTGAAACAGTGTCCTGGTTTCAGCTGGCATACAGTTCTTTTTCTTCTTCCTAGCTGGGATTGTGCTGTGTTTTGGATCTGTGCACTGATAACACACTGCTGTTTTAGCTGTAGGTGAACAGTGTTCACGCTAAGCCAAGGAGACTCCGTTCAGAGTACTGCATCCAGGCCTGGGGCCCTGAGCACAGAATGGATGAGGAGCTGTTGGATCCAGAGGAGGGCCACCAAGGTGATCAGAGGGCTGGAGCACCTCTCCTGTGAGGAAAGGCTGGGGGAACTGGGCTTGTTTAGCTTGGAGAAGAGAAGGCTCTGGGGAGACCTCATTGTGGCCTTCCAGGACTTGAAGGGAGTGTATAAACAGGAGGGGGAGAGGGGATATTTTACATAGGCAAATAGTGATAGCACAAGGGGGAATGGTTTTAAACTGGAAGAGGGGAGATTTAGATTAGATATGAGGAAAAATCTCTTTACTCAGAGGGCAGCGAGGCACTGGCACATCTGCTCAGAGAGCTGTGGGAGACCCCTCCCTGGAAGAGCCAGGCTGAATGGGGTTCTGGGCAGCCTGAGCTGGTGGGGGGCAGACCTGCTGGGTTGGAACTGGAGGGGCTTTCATATCCCTTTCAACATAAGCCATTCTATGATTCACAACTCTATGATTCTATGACTCTTAAATATGTCTCAGCTTCATGTGCTTCCCTAACAGTGAGTTGCTGGGGTTGCCCAAGGAGATGGAAGGGGGCAGAACCAGGACAGCCAAGTCAAATCAACCATACCAAACATCGCCATGCTGAGCAGTGACACTGGGGGAGCTGGCTAGGTGGGCTGCTGCCTGGGGACTGGATGGACATCAGCCAGCAAGAAACTGTATTACTTGGTTTTTACTCTTTTTTCTTTTTTTTTTCCTTTGTTTCTTTCTTATTTTACTATCCTTATGTTAACTCACGAGTTCTCGTGCTCTGTCAGTTCTCTTTCTCATCCTGCTGGTGGTGCAGTGGATGAACAGCTCTGTGGGGCTGTATTGCCTGTCAGGTTAGACCATAACTAGTAGAAAACAAATGATTATGGAAAAAAGGGGGGAAAAAAATAGTAAAATTGATGAACTAGGCAGCTGGGTCACACTGTCAATAAATTGGCTTCCTTGCAGCAATTTCAGGTATTGTAGCCATAATTCTTAATTCTTCATTAAATACCTGAAAACCATGAGATGTTTACAAAGTGTTATGTAATTTTAAGTCGTTTAAAAATCAAATACAAGTGGCAAGTATTTTGTACCTAAATCTAAGCAGATGTGTGTACCAAGACTTCTGAAGTTAACAAACATTTAAGCATTTACATATTATTTTTCAAATCTCTCTGAAGACAGACACCTATGCCATAAGCTCACTCTGTAGCTAACAGAGCCAGAAAGGCACTTCCCATAGCAATCTCACAACAGCCAAAATATTAATAGCCAGATGGAGTTAACAGTTTCCTTTTGTTCTACACCAGGACCTTAAAGCTGTGATTCTTGCTAATGTGGCTTGAGATAGGTGGAATAATCTGACATAAAAATCAGGCTCCACTGAAATCAGCAGAAAAACTAACATTGAAATAACCAGAGCTCTGCTCTCAGTAAGAGCAGACCACCCACCGACACATCTCTGAGTTGGAAAGATGGACAAATGCTCAGCACTGCAGGGATTGTGGATTCGGGAATCTAGTTCTATCCACCTTGACCTTTTCAGCTGAAAGCAGTCAATTCATGCAATTACACCTTCAGTTTTCATTCTTTTTTGTGCATCCAGAATGAAAACACCATACCAAGTACTGCAAAATGATGCTACAAGTACCTTTTCTAAATTTGAGGAAAGCACCTGCTGCAACACCTGGCAAAGATGCTCACCAGTTGAAAACTACTAACCTGCAGTGCTTCCATCCTACTGAGAAACTAACTCAGAAACAGCAAGCTACTGTGGTTGCTCTATTTCAATTACAGGGTAGTACTTGCAGTAACAGACTCTTAAGCAGGTTTGGGTCCTTTACAAGAGACGGTAGAAAATATGCAACACGTAATGAGGCTCCTAGCAAGCAGACAAAGCTGCTTAAAGAATACACATTTATGGTCTCTCAGGAATACGCAAAGGAAGTCAACTTGGCCCATAAATATTTTTATAATTCTCTAACTTTCAAGTGGCTCACAAGAAACAAGTTCCAGCCCGTTATGCTTACTTCTAAGACAGCTCTTTATGTTTTTACTTTGATGCTCACCTTTGTTTTCCTGTGGATCATAGTTCTAGATGCTTTCATCTCCACAACGCATCCATGACTGCATGACTTTGAGAAGACTGGGGACAACAAAAACAAATTTATATTACTGTAATGAGCCTTGTTTTACAACACCGTGCAGCAAAAGAAGTGCCCAGCTCTGCACTGAGCAACTTGAGCAGCAGCACAGCACTAAGTGCAGCTCTTATCTCTGAGTGTCAGTGCACTTCAGAACACAAGGATCTGTTTCTGTAGAGATGACTAGTTCTGTTATATCAAAATACCAAAAAAAAAAAAACTGGGTAAAACCCAGTTCTTCTCCAGTTAAGATCTTCAGAACTACTCCTAAAAAATGTGGTTTTAATCCTATCCAACATCCACTTTATTATTTTTTAAGATATGATCCTCGTATCCAAATCCTTCCTTGTGTCCCTTCCTAGCCATCATCAACTACTTGCTTGAAGATACATTTTCTTCCAATACCTCAGAACTCTTGAGGGTGCTGACATGGGCTGTCCCTCTGTAGCTGATGATACCAGAATTGGCATTCCACCACAGACAGCAGGGTGTGCAACACACTCCTAACCTGTGTCTGGTTCCTTGATGGAACAGTGGGTAGTTCTGAGGCACATCTGAGCAGTATGTTACAGTAAGCAGTCTGAACTTGCAGTTGTTTACTTCTCTTCTTGTTCCTTGTCAGTGAGTTCTGAGTAGTGGGTATAATGCTAAAACCAATGGCATTTTGTAATTCTGCAAGGTCCTCGAGATCTGTCATAGAGCTAATCTATGGTAAGTAAATTAAAAATAAAAGACAGAGTAAGCAATTCCAGGCAGTTCTCACCAGGACATATGGTCAATGTATTCTGTCCCACAACCACCAGCAATTCAGTAAGTTATTCTAATGCCTGCTGTACTTGTCACTGTACATAGAAGCTGACACAAAGTCAAATGAAAGACTGACTTTTTAAAGGTTGTTCCTACCTGTAAGCAAGTCGTTGCCATGGGCTTCCACCACAACAACATGTACAACCAAACTAGTTTGGGTACACACATGACTTGCAGTTCCAAGTGTCTTTGTAAACCATTTCTTTAGTGTTTTTGCACTGTTACTGAGAAACAGGACAGTAAAGAAACATGAACAAACAAACTAATAACCAGAAAAATCTCAATCAGTAAGAGACAATGAAAGCCTTGTAAGCACTTCACTGACTTCACTTTATCTGAAAAATTGAGACAATCATTGTAATTAGGACATGTAAAGCACACCCACTTAGGAACCTGCTCTTCCATGAACAGAAGGGGCACTCACAACATGCAGCTGTTTCCAGGAGTTCATCATTCATCAAGAGTGGGACAGTAGAACCTTACTCACAAAGCAGCACAGTGCTCAAAATCTTCTTTTCTTGCCCATCAGGTCTACTGTTTAGACTACATGGACATAGGAGTTATTTTTCAGAGATTAAGCTGGCAGCCAAGAGTCCTGCAAGTAAAAACCAAAAAAACCATGGATAACCTATCCAGAAAGGAAGAAAAAATCCTATCACACTTTTTAATCAAATCTGACTTATGTTAAACAGAGCTGATCAGAGATGTGGTGCTGATCCTGTCTGCAGTCACATCTGATGGCTGAGGTTTATATCACACAAACTAATCACAGCAGGAGTGCATCTTTTCTGAAAAGCAGCAGAAGGGTTGAAATAGAAATATAAGAATAATATACAGATTTACTGATAGCATAATTGGGATACATCTTCCTCAGTGTAGTGCATAAAAGAGCTAAAGAAAAATTAAAAATATTAAAACCAGCAATAAAGCTAAGCAAAAACAACAACAACAAATACTTAAATTGAAAACCAAGAAATTTCCTGATGGATTTAAAAACTAGGCTGAAAAGATATCCAGTAATGGGCAAATCTGCATTATCACTGGCACAATATCCATGAGTTATAAGGACTTCTGGAAGACTAAATATTACAATTACAAATCTCATAAGAATAGAATGTACCTTCTATTATTTCTGTAGTTACACAAAAAACACAGCCTCTGGTTAAAAGAAAAAGCTATCATCATTTCTGCCTCAATAGACTTATAAATAATGGGCTTTAATTAAATTACTTATGGTCTCTTTTGATGCATAAACTCAGTTTCCATTATTGTGAACATGATCATGCATTTTGGTGAGTGAAGAACAAGCTTATAAGTGATGATACTTACATAAGTCTCATTTTGTGAGGGGAAAAAAACCCAACAGATCAAGAAATTTATGCAAGGAGAAAGGATTTTTTACTAGGTGTAAACATTTCTGTATAAAAAGAAGGAAAACTAAGTACAAAAAGCTATTCCCAAATGCTAATTGGGTGATGTGCATGCTGAGTATTCCTTGTTGGTGACTAACCATGCTGAGACCTGGGGCATTGCCTGTCACCATCCATCAAAATATCTGCCTCTCAGGCAGAATTTCAGTCAACACATTTATTTTATCTTCACACTCACTTTGCTTCCTTAATAAAATGTGATTGTAATTCTTCTGTATGCAAAAACAGAAACAACAAATCCATGAAAAAAAACTCTAAGAGGGAAAGCTGGAATTTAAATCTGGGGCATCCACCTTTCACCTCTATCTCTTGTTTTGAGTGTACAAAAGATGGCTCTTTTAAAAATGTCTGTACTATATTAAAAGTTCAAAATTTACAGAAAAATCACAGGATTATCCCTCTGCTCACCCATAAGACTTGTGAGAGCAATTGAGGGAGCTGCAACTGTTTGAAGAAGAGGAGGCTCAGGGGAGGCTTCATTGCTCTCTACAACTACTTGAGAGGAGGTTGTGGTGAGGTGACAGTCGGCCTCTTCTCCCAGGTAACAGTGATGGGATGAGAAGTAATGGCCTTAAGTTGCACTAGAGGAGGTTCAGGTTGGATATTAGGAAAAAAAATTTTCTCAGAAAAAGTGTTGAGGCATTGGCACAGGCTGCCCAGGGAGGTGATGCAGTCACTGTGCTTGGAGGCATTCAAGGAACGTGTGGATGTGGCTCTGAGGGACATGGTCTGGATCAGTCACTATGGGTTGGTGGTTGAGCAGATGATCCTGGCAGTCACAGAATCACAGAATCACAGAATCACCAAGGTTGGAAAAGACCTATAAGATCATCCAGTCCAACCATCCACCTATCACCAATGGTTCTCGCTAAACCATATCCCTCAACACAACATCCAAACGTTCCTTGAACACCTCCAGGGAAGGGGACTCCACCACCCCCCTGGGCAGCCCATTGCAGTGCCTGACCACCCTTTCAGAGAAGTCGTATTTCCTAATATCCAGTCTTTCCAACCTTGATGATTAGATTCTCTGATTCTCTGTTTATCAGACACAATACTTCCCCCCAAATTCTTAATAACCTTCATTAAGAATATGGAAAGCTATCCCAGTGCCACACTGCCTTTCTGACCTAATTTCTTTCTGCACAGTGTTTGCTTCTACCTCCCTACTATGTTGGAAAGGTATTTTTAGAAGCAGAAAGTCGTGTCCCCTACATGACAAAGCACTTCCTTCGTTAAGGCCAGTTTGAAGCACTGGGAAAGGATTCCCAGGTGCACAACTCTGGGCCCTCTCCTCTCACTCCGTTCCTGGGGGCCCTCAAATAGATTTCTCCCATTCCCTCCATGCCTCTCCGTGCCCCTTGCCCTGGGGCTGGGGGCTGCTAGCCCTGATGCCTCTGCTTGCCCACTTCAGTTGCACTGTTGATGGGTAAAGCTTCCCTCCTGGCACTCAGCCTGTAGGAACAGAGGTAAGAGCTTTATTAGTTTGTTTCAAATTAAAGGTTGAGCTTGCAATAGTACCAATTTCTCTCAGGACTGTAAGCAGAGAATAAGAAGAGAGAGCTTTATTTCCTTGAGATGCAAGAAAGGAAGAGTGAGCCCAACGTTCACCAGCTGGGAAAGGGCTGAACAGCACCCTGGGGCAGCTGCCTGACAGGGCTCAAAGAGCACGGAAATTGAATTGCCTGCACCAGCTCTTTTAAAACAGTTAAACATGTGCCTTATATTTTCATACCATGTCCATCTCTTACTGATGTCATTATGACTTGGTTTCAAGACCAAGACTTTGAAACAGTGGTCAAAAAGCTGTGCCAGTTACAGAATTCTCTTTGAAAGAAGACCCAAGTTTGATAACTCACAACTGGCTCAGGCCAGTTTGAAGAGTCAGATCTTGCCAGAGGCCTTCATCAGTACTACAGAAAGTAATTATGTGTAATTTCATACTAAATTAAAATGCAAAGCTGAATCCAGACATGTATTAATTTGATGATATAGGAAGAATATAAATATATGTACATTATTATACAAATGTGTTGCTATAGATGTATTATAAGCACGTGACATTCGTTCAAAGAACAGAGAGACCCATACTAGGTGCTAAGCTAGCTGAAAGTGCAGGAGACAGTTTCTCTTCTGTGAGTGAGTTGTGCTTGGGAACAGCGAAATGCCAGGGGAGTTGCCATGGCTGTTAGGTCTGGAGGTGCTAGCAGAGCAAATGTTTGTGAGCCCTATGCCAGGAATGTTCTTCTGAAGTCAGAATGTAATTTGACAGCCTACCATTCAGCATTTGTTTCTTTGCTCATAATTTCAAATGAAGTTTGCTTCAGCAGTCAGTGGAGAATATTTCTTCATGAACTAATTATTTTTGCAAGCAAGAGAAAGAAAAAAACCTTATGCATTTTGAATCAATTGAATTACAGTCTTTCTTACGTGAAAGACAGCCCTAATTTGTTCAGTCTTCTCTCTTAGGCAGCCCACTTCAAGTCCTTGCACTCAAACAGAATGTATTTATTTTATCAGAAAATATTTCTAGTGAAATTTCTGAAGTACAGGAAAGAAATTTTGATAGTTTATTAGCTTGTATGTCACTTCTTACTTCTTTAGGCTGTTGTCTACTGTTGACAAATGATGGAGTGATTCAAGGGTGTTGGTCTGGGGGGACTTTACAAGGTACTAAGTCACTAGAGATACAATAGAGATGCTGTGTAGCCAGAAGATGCCCTGCATCTCAAATGCGAAGATATCAGTGCCACTTTTTTCACTTCTCTATTAACAGTAAATTCTTTTCACTCAGAGTTTTCATTGGAGCATGTAACCTTGCAGACCTTATTTTTTTTTAACAAATATAAATGCACTGAGCCATGCCATTTACTCTACTGGGATTAGAAATTGACCTTTCTATGTGGATATTGTTTGTACTCCTCATCTGAAGTGATTTTATAATGGCTTCCTTAACAAGATAATCCATCAAGGAACTATGTCAACTGCACCTAGTAACCTACTTCACAGATCCAGTTTGGCAGCTATTACACGTTAGTGTGTGTCATCAAAGCTGGGTGTAATTTATATTAAGCCACTGTAACAAACACATTTGACAGTAGGCCACAGTTCCTAGAAAAGGAAGATGTTCACTTATGAGCAGAATTATTTTTTGGTTTTGCAGTAATTTGTCTTGTGACTGGAAAGGAGAAAGACCCACTGCTCATCAAATTCAAGATTATGGTTGACTTCGGCAACAGAATGTGCGGCTGTGAGTTCATGTAGGACTTCACAAAGATCTCATTTTACTTTGGTGCGTGAACAGAAATAAGATAGTAACTCTCCCTAGAGGAAACTTTCTTCAAAATGGGACCTTCAGCAGACAGACTGCCTGCCTGAGTCGATTATTTTAAGTTTTACAGGGATGAGGCAAGGATCTGTTCATTTTGAAATAAAACATCCAATTGCTAGTATGCGTTTCTGTGGCTAGAATGGAACAATGCTGAGTGAAATGTACTATTTTGGAGAAGAGTAAATAGTAATAGCCACTGTCTTCACTTCAAAGCATGTTTTTTGGATCTTTGGGAAGGTCTTTTTCATTTTTTTCACAGAAACATTTCCTTTCTTGTAGATAATTAGAATTTAGATACTACTTCACAAGAAATACTTAGAATTATTCCGCATCTTACATGTGTAGTCCTCACATTTAAGTATTGCCAAATATTTACCTCTAAGATCATCTAGTCCAACTATCAACCTATCACCACCACGCCCACTAAACCACGTCCCTCAGTGCCACATCTCCATGTTTCTTCAACACCTCCAGGGGCGGTGACTCCATCACCTCCCTGGGCAGCCTGTTTCGACACCTCACAACTCTTTCTGAGAAGTAATTTTTTTTTAATATCCAACCTGAACCTCCCATGGTGTAGTTTAAAGCTATCACCTCTTGTCCTGTCACTGTTATGTGGGAGAAGAGATCACCTTGCCTCAACCTCCATTCATGCAGCTGCAGGTAGCGATAAGGTCTCCCCTGAACCTCCTCTTCTCCAGGCTGAACAATCCGAGTTTCTGTAGCCCTCCCTGTAAGACTTGTGCTCCAGACCCTTCACAGCTTTCTTGCCCTTCTGTGAACATGCTCTGGCACTTCAGTGTCTTTCCTGTAGTGAGGGGCCCAAAACTGAACACAGTACTGGAGGTGCGGCCTCACCAGAGCTGGGTACAGGGGGACCCCTGCTCCTGCTGGCTGCACCTCATGAACTCATGCTGGTTGGGTTCCTTGGTTGTCCTGCACGTATCTGCATCATCTGTACTGCCTTTAATTGACTTCCTTTTTTTTTTTTTTTTTTTTTTTTAAGAATTAAAAAATAATTGTCATGGAGTACAACTAAGGTATTTCAAATTTGCACCTACTTATCAGATTCTGTTACAGGAACTTTTGAGTCAGTATGACTGCTGATTGCCTAATAGACACAAGTAAATAGTAAAGAAAATAGAGAAAATATAAATATATAAATAAGATGAAATAACTGTGATGTGAGAAGGCATACTGGATTGGTGGGTCCACACTGAGGTAGCTATTTTCATTGGGCAGAGAAAAGCAGAATTTATTGGCAGAGATGTACCTTATATCTGCAACATAAGTTCTTGTCATTTTTAAAATAGATCACTTTACTAAATATCAGAAGTAAACCATTTTAAGGACACCTGGTTGAATAAGTTAAATTTCTTTTTGAATTTTGCTTGAATGGTTATGCCAGAAGAAAGATGTTGCCTTGACTCTTCTTTATGTTATATGTAAGATGATGAAATTTTAATGTGTAACTCTTAATTTCACTGTTGTGAGTTATCTGGTTTTGGAGTTCATTGTAAGTGTAGAGTAATACAGTCTAGATTATCCCTGTAGGATCCCTTTGAACTTATTTTGCTTAAGTTCAGTCCACGTCTTCAGTACAAAGTATGTACCAAAGTATCTGTATCACCTATCTTTCTTTAAAAGAGCAACAACTTTCACCACCAGAGCTTTTGTTTTGTTTTGTTTTCTTTGTTTTGGAGTTTTATCGGTGTTATTGAAGGTGTATCTATATATAATTCATTCAGTGAAATGAACAATACTGATAAAATTAATGCTTTCCTGAAGCAACAGTTCAATATTTTGACAGTAGGAGCAAAAACATCATCACTTGGAAGCAAACCTAGCTTTCAACCTAACCCGTTTTCACTCTGATTTCCATGTTAATACAACACTCAAATTTCTTTCTGTTGCAACACTGAAGACTTTGGTGTGAATGGCACAGAAGATGAAACTGGACTTGAAGGGTGCTAACTCTGCGTAATCATTTTGACTTATCCTGGCAATATTGTCTCTCGGCAGAGAAGAGGGATGTAACAGCTTGGCTGGACGTTTTGGGAGAAAAAAAGAGTAGCTGGAAGTGTGGTTATTGTTGACCTGAAGGTAAGAAATCATGTCTGTTCATGTTAAGCAAATCTCTCTAAGTGGCATATGTTATAGTGGAGATCATGGTCTTTCACGTAGAGCTTGAATTGCTTGGCTTTTACCCAACTTCCATCCAGAATAATGTATTCCACTGGTTTATAGCAGGAAGGTAACCATATGAAGGTCTACCCTACTTCGCATAGACCCCTCGGGTATCTGGGCTGTGTCGAGTATTTCTATGCCACACTGTGAATATGTGATACAGATGGAAACTGATGGAATTTTCTTAGCACTGCAAGAAGGATGGCAGTACATCATTCTTACTCAGCAGTGATCTACACTAAGTACGCTGGCATTTAGGTATTTGCCTAACTTAAAAGTAGCTTAATATTTCCTTTCCTTAAATTAATTACTTTGAGCATTCATAACCTTTGCCATTGTCTCCTACGTGTAAAGTCTATGCTCAGCTTCTCAAAAAATCACGTCTTTTAATTTCAGTCTGTAATGTAATGCCAAGTCAGTATCCTATTTCTGTCAAGTCCTCTGTGTAATACATGAATATAGTATAGTATGATATATGGTAATAATATAAACATGTAACTTTATAGTCTTGTAAGCCAACATTAAAATGTTTACACACCTTAATATTACCAAAGGAGACATAAACATGAATAGTGTCCAAAGGTTCAGCAGAAGAAGGCTACAATGCCTCTTGGAGACAGCTGGGAGCTGGATGCTTTTATCCTCCTGCTACATGGCTAGATAAAGGCTTTCTGTGTCAGTGAAATACACATACCGTGATGTAAATTGAAGCCATCCAGAGGGACCTGGACAGGCTGGAGAAGTGGGCCCATGAAAACCTAATGAGGTTCAATAAGGTCAAATACAGGGAGCTACATTTGGATAGAAGCTATCTCAGGCGCTTATACAAACTGGAGGAAGATGTCCTGGAGAGCAGCCCTGCAGAGAAGGACTTGGGGGTCCTGGTGAACAAGAAGCTGGACATGAGCCAGCAGTGTGTGCTTGCAGCCCAGAAGGCCAACTGTGTTCTGAGCTGCATTAAAAAAGGGGTGGCCAGCAGGGAGAGGGAGGTGATTGTCCCCCTCTACTCGGCTCTTGTGAGGCCCCATCTGCAGCACTGCGTCCAGGCCTGGGGCCCCCAGTACAGGAAGGACGTGGAGCTCTTGGAGCGGGTCCAGAGGAGGGCACTAAGATGATCAGAGGGCTGGAGCACCTCTCCTGTGAGGAAAGGTTGAGGGAACTGGGCTTGTTTAGCTTGGAGAAGAGAAGGCTCTGGGGAGACCTCATTGTGGCCTTCCAGTACTTGAAGGGAGCATATAAACAGGAGGGGGAACAGCTGTTTACGTGGGTGGATAGTGATAGGACAAGGGGGAATGGTTTTAAACTGAGACAGGAGAGGTTTAGGTTAGATATTAGGAGGAAGTTCGTCTCACAGAGGGTGGTGACACACTGGAACAGGTTGCCCAAGGAGTTGTGGATGCCCCATCCCTGGAGACATCCAAGACCAGGCTGGATGTGGCTCTGGGCAGCCTGGTCTGGCAACCCTGCACATAGCAAGGGGATTGAAACTCAATGATCACTGGGGTCCTTTTCAACCCAGGCCATTCTATGATTCTATGATTCAAACAGATACGCAAATAATTCCTTTACCCGTATTCTGACAGCAAAATACAAAATGAGTGCCATAATTATCTACAGTACAGTTTTTCTTACATTATCAACCACTTGAAACACAAACCTCGTTAAAATGCTAAAAAATATCCACAGACATTGTCTAGTGTTTAAATCTGGTGAACTAAAATGTATTCATACAATGTCTTGTACTCCATCACTGCCCTTTCAGAACAGTTTTGAAAACCTGAAGCTGCAAAGAGCTGATAATATCCTAGGTTTATGTAATGCTTCTTTTTGTTATTATCATTTCTTTGCAAGCTTCTCAAACGTGCTCAAACAGGTGATGTATGTTTTCCCTATCAGCTCTCCTCCCTAACTAAATAATTTACTTTCTAATGTAATGAAAGTTGGGCGTCAGCTTCCCGGGAAGGATGCTTGAATCTAACATTCCATCAGGCAAACTTTGATCATAGGGCTTTTTAATTATGAATCTGCAAGGCGGATCTGGAACAATACTGTCACGAAACTAATATATTAGTTATCTCGAGGGAAATCTTAAAAAACAGTCTAAAAATGTGCTGAATTTATATTTCTGCTATGGTCAACAGATCGTGATTTACTGGTTCTCATTTCAAGATGAAATTGGTGTTGGGTATTTCCAAATGTAGGTGTTTAGATATATTAGAACAGCATAAAAGGATGAATTTTCTGGAGTATTCACTGGATGAAGCTACTGTTAGGTGTAACAGATATTTACTCATTGTTGTTCAAGAACTATTAGAGAATAACAGAAAATCTAATGTATATATGCAGCTTAAAATACCATACAGCATCTGTGTTACACTTTACTTAGATGAACAGGTTTTACTGAATGTTTAGCGATTCCTGTAACACCAGTAAATATAATCCTGTCATCAAACTAAAATAGATCTGACATCTTTCTGGCCTGGAGGGGCAATTGTTGTGATTGCTCATCATTACAATTGAAATTGCATACAATACCACCAGTGAAAAGAGAGGCCATACCTTCCTTTATCTTTGGAAGATCAGTAGTTATAAATTGAACCAGATTTTCTCAAATGACAGAGCACATTTAATGACAGTTCTACCCTATCATGTCCTACTGTTTTTTAATTTTGACAAGATGAATGTTTTTATATTTGTTAGGGTATTGCTTGTCTGCAAGCTATAAAACATCGTCAAGTCATTCTGTCAAAAACTTGTCTCAGCTTTGAAGGGAGTTCTTTTTGATGGAGAACTTCGAAGATTTTTTTTTCCCTGTCTGTGAGAGAAAAAAAAAAGAGGGATGAAATATTCACTTTTCTTAAAAATATCCATGACCATGTAGGTTTCATCTGCTTCTTCTTCCAGTCTGAAATACTCACGTTTCAAGCCAGGCAAGTTTTCCTATACAGGTATTTGCAAAGAACCCTAACATATGTATCATGACTCCTTCCATTCCCTCATGTTTTTTAGAATATAAACAGATCATCTGGGGATTTTTGCTTTGAAATATGTGTGCAAGGGGAAATTTTTCTTGCTTCAGCTGTCTGGTATGCATAATTGACTTTCCTGAGCACAATACTTCATAAATTGTGAGGAATAAAAAATGCAGATAATGGATCATCTCAGATCATACAGTACAATAAAAATGACTGTAAAGAGAGAAGAGAAGCACATACCAGTTTTGAGTGTCACCTTAGCAATGGAACTGTGTTTCTGAATGTTGATGCAGAAATTTTCTGTCAGATAAGCTGAGCATATATTTATAGGATGAAGTCCTAGAACATGATTGCCATGCCAAATAAAAATACAACCACTATTTATATGGGTATTAGAACTAGAACAATATGTTGATGGGTAGAACAAGATGTTCCAAATTTTTTTCTTAACCAGAATAGTGCAATAAATAACCAAGGAACAGTTTCTTTAGAAACCTGAGAGTCTTTCCACATTTAGCACACAGAAAATCTCATAGTACAGATTTTTTGTCATGTATTTTATGAGCGCAACTTGCAGTGTTGTCATATGCAAGAATGAAACCCATATGAAGCATACAGCACTGAACTCTGGCCATCTAAGCAATTAGATAAGTCCACAATCATGTTTCCACTCCTTTTTGCACAAGGAGAATTCGGTATCCAGGTAAGGAGTTACATAAGTGTAGCTGAGTAGGAAGAACACAGATGCCACAGAGTTAGAAAGCTGAGGCAACCTGAAAATCTGTGTTTTCTTTTTCTTACTGCATTTTTGTCACTGTGCAAACACCAAATATCTTTGTGTATTCCTCCTGGGAGGAAACTTACAAATGAGGTGAAAGGTATTGGGCTTGATGATGCAGGTGGCTTTCAGCACTTACCTTGCTTGGATGATTTCAGTCCAGCTGAACTCCTGGTTTATTTCATATGTATTTGATCTCTGCTTTTCACAGCTGCTTTTCACAGCTCCACATTTCAAAAGTAATCTGAATTTAATTGAAGTACCAACTCTGAATGGATTTTTACTAGAAATCTACAAGCTGACTTTGAGTCTGGAAGCCAGATGTTACTTGTCGGTCAGTGAACTCCATGGCAGGAGTGGGAAGGTTTGGCATAGGTCTCTCCTCCCAAGACTGTTTACATACATTTTGAAATAGACAGTTTCTTGCGTAAATATCAGCAGAGCCACTGGGAGCAGCAAGGATCTTTCCTTTATCCCACCTGAAGGTGGGATTTTACCACTGCAGTATTGCCAGCTCCTTCAGGCCCTATGAATTTTCTATCATTAGCTTTGAGGCTTCACAACTTTAGTGGAAGACTTGAAGAACTCATCTGCAGCCTGGACCTAAGGCACTTTGAAAATTCATCTTCGAATCAAATCAAGGAGAACAAAGTTATCTTCCCCACTGCTCAGTATGGCCTCTAACCGCTTGACTGTTACATAGAAAATGCAGCATAGGTTTTTCTACCAAAACAACGGTACCTTATCTGCTGTCCACTGAATTCAGTGCTCTCAGTATTAGGTAGGTTTTATCTAAATTCAGAAAAATGGATAAGCTCCATTTGAGGACTTAGGCACAGGAAAATTTCATGTAACCAAGTGAAAAACACAGCGACATCTTTAGCCCTACAGCAAAGTAAAACCTAAAAGTAGTCTAAAACTTTACTAACAAATTTCAGATGTATGGATACTCAAATAGCTTAGAAAAGCGTAGACTGTAACTGTACTAATATTTCACCTGTCCCTGAAGTTGCTAAGTCCTTCTATGGGTCTGTACCTATATTCAGACACATGGTCAGTAGCATGGAAAAGGACTTCAGAGTGGTGTGCTGGCACTCAGAGTACAGCTGTGATGGTTTTGATAGCTACACAGTCTAAAGCAGATTTAATTTTGGTGATTCAGATCAACTGTGTGCAGTCAACTCTAGGACCTGGTTTAGTAGGGAGGTGTTGAACTAGATGATCTCCAGAGGTCCCTTCCAACTCCTTTGATTCCATGATTCTGTGCTTACAAAAATACTATTCTGATCTTTCCCCCTCCTCTCAGTTTTCCAGTGAAACTGTTAAAGATTAAATCGTGTTCTCTATTCTATTACATCATATACCACAAAATGATCTCAAAGCAACACCAGATTTGATATCTGTAAATCTCAAATATTACTTTTCTTTGTCTAGTTAGAAAATTGTTTTGTATACAAGAAATAATCTAAAACTGAGGTAAACTTTATGAAGAAATCATAACACTGCTTTAGAATGTTGCAAATGCTCCTTTAGATTAACTTGTCCTGACTCATGGGAGATCTCTTTTGGATGACTGGTTCCTCATAAAACTTTGGTATCTGGGTCCCATCTGGATCATGAGCAGCACTCCACTCTTCTTTCGTGATGATGCAATGCATAAACCAAGTCCCCTGAATGCTCCCCATTACAGGCTCAGTATCTGCCTGGTGGTGGTCATGGAGACAGAACTGTGGGAACCAATGCTGCAGACCAGAGTCAGTGTGAAAAAGGATATGTAAATACAATAAGAATACATAACTAAGACTGTCTGCTAGTGCCTAAGTGTCTTAGATTTCACAGCTTAAATCCTATTTAAATTCTTGCATTGTAAGTGGGTGATTTTCTCCATCCGGTACAGTTATAGATCTTCCCTTAAAGGCTTTTTCCTGTGGCAGCTGCATACTGAGTCTCTGTCATCAGGCTGAGGTACAAGTTCCATTCCATCCCGTATTTCAGGTTCGCTGGCTTGGCGTTCGGCATATTTCTGAAATATGTAAACAACATTTAAGAATGCTGAAAGCACCAAGGTATAATTCATGAGACAGAATTTTTCTCCTCCCTTCCACTGAAAAGCTTGCCTTAATCCACAGTCCCTATGTCACTGTTTACAATCTGTTTACAAGGTGTCTTTTTAACACACCTACTAATAGGCTACATTGCCTCTGAAAACCTTTTAATGTTTCCCCATATCCTATGATTAATGTCAATTTGAATATCGTCATTATTTGTGTCTCTAACCACTTCATGCAGATAACACTGAACAATGCCAAACGTTGTGTCAACCTGTGACCACTGAAACTGAGCTCTAACTCTGTACAGCACAGGAGGAAAAAGCAATTAGTACTTCCAAAGAACAGAAACTTAAGTTTCACTGAAGATTTGCATCTGCTAGGGAACCAGTAACTCTACGCTCACACCTCACCACTCCACAAGCTGTATTTCCAGAATTTCTTTTCCGTGTATTCACTGTTATGTAATACAGCAGAGAAGCGAGTGAGGGGACAAATACAAGTGAAAAACGAGAAGGAAAGCTGTGTGCAGATTATGTCCTACCTCCATTAGAAACCATATAGCAAGTGATGCTGAAAACAGATCAGATGGGAGGATGGGGACAAAAAAATTAAATAAATCTCCCATTGTGCAAAACAACTATTATGATAGCTTGCCTCTTTAATAACAGGCTTTAGCAAAGTTCTTTACACCGATCTCTGTGAATAATATAAACAATGCCTGCTCTTGAGGTAAGGACTGAATATGAAATGCGTAGCATCAGTAGTGGTAGCAGCTGAGGAAAGGTAATAAAACAATCTGTTGTACTAACCTGGAGCACTTTGTAGTAGTAGCAGTAAAGTCTGTGAGGCTGAAGTAATTCTCTTGCCACTGACTGTCCTTCTTTAGCAATTTTTTGTGCTTCTTCATCATTTTCCTAGAAAATTGAGAAGAAACAGCAACACATACCAGAACAATCAGTTACTTGAAGTCTTGCTGGCATAAGTAATTTTATCAAAGGGACTATTCAAACCTGATTCTTTACAATTGCAGTACAAATAGTGCAAAGGGATACTGTTTAAATTTTTTTTTTTTTTAATCCTGGATTGCTTTTATGGCTCCTGTTGGTAGCTCAGGGCTATTGGTGACACCTTTCATGGGCAACTGAACAGTTTCGAAAACAAAGCTGACTGTTGCTCCACTGTTTTGCTAAAGCCACAAGCCTCTTCAAAAGCAGCTCCGACATTTCCCATGTGTATTAGGTACACAGAAGACAAGCAGCCTCTTCTATGCAGTGCAATTTAAAGTTTTCCTTTTAGAAATGTCTGTTTGACTTACATTTAAAAGTGATGCACGTATGCATTTCAACTTATGTACTTGTTCTCAAGTTTTTTAGGTGTGCATTTGAAAGCTCACAGTATTCTCTTCTGATTCTTTATGAAGTACTTTCAGAAAAGAATTTTTTTTCCGTGTTTTTAACCTAATTGTTAAGCTTAAAATACAAATGGCATTTTCAGTCACACAGAATGCCAACCTGCCAGTCACACAGAAATAGGCAACCTTTTATTCTGAGCAGTGATTATATAGAGCAGTGATTCTTTTGTACATTCAAACAAACATGCAGTAACTTCTGTTCTAGTCAGAACCTGAAAAAAGTGATAGAACTAATTAAGTAGTAACTAGGATTCTGGGCGTTTCTTTGAAAATTACTCACATTAGTCATTATACAAAGGCTCTGACTCACAAACACTCTTCTACACATACCTAAAATTAATTTGCAAGTATATCCCTGAATAGAGATAGTTACTTGCCTTCACCTCCCCCCAGTAACAACAAAATCTATTTCTTTTATTCCAGGATCTCAACAGAGAGCTCATGCAAAAATATGTACCTGGAGAAGAGTGCTAAGATAAAAAAAGAGAACTAAGATAAACTGTAACACATTCATTTATTGAGTTTGTAATGTAACTTACCTTAGCCCATTTTATTTTCTCTAGCAAGTCCTCCAAGCTTCTCTTAACTGGAACATAATGTTTCCATGGTTTCAATACAGTATAAAAATGTTCATAGTATTGGGAATCTTGCTTCAGTACTAGGCTGTCACCCAGCAAGAGGTATGGAAACCTGTAAGCTGCTACAGTCCCATCAACATTCACCTGGTATTTGTACTGCAATGTGGAGAGAGAGGGAAACAAAAAGTGAAACATTCTGCAACAGAATAGGAACACTGGCTATACAAAAGTTTCTCTTCTAGGCAAGACACAGTTGTGTTTACTAGTTCTCATCTTAAAGCCTGCATTAGTGTAATGCAGGTGTAGTTTCATGGTGTTCTGGTAACATAACAATAAAAAGATTTGTTTTCAGCCCAAGAGATATAGTCAGGAACCTTGGTGTCACATGGACTTCCTGATGTGTACTGTTCTATTTAAGTGTCCTTTGGCAGAACAGGGGGTAGAGCTGTGAATTAATATTAACCTACACTTCAAGAGAGTAAAAATATATTCTCACTTAAAACTATACAGAAAAATTAAAACAGTATTCTAAGAGCAACCATGAATACACTGCTCTGCCAGATACTCTTGGCTGTTTCAGCACTTGTGATACACTGATCTCTGGAACAGAACCTCTCTTGCCATGTATTGTAATTACTTTTTACAGAACTCTGTCCCTTTACTTTTTATACACAAGTTGTGTCCATTGTTTTCATATTTACTCCAAGTAAAAAACCTGATGGTGAGCAAACAAATTTCTCAATTTATTTAAAAAATAATCTTGAAGAACTCTATCGAAGGGACTCCATGAAGAAAGGCTAGTGGCAATGACCTTGATTAGGGGTGGTCTAGCTACTCTGCAAGGACCAGTGTTCCCAGAGCAACACAATTGTTTTGTTTACTGAATGCAATTAGCCAAAGAAAGCCTTGTTGTATTACTCAGTAAGAACCTGAGAGCAAATTTAATCTGAGACTATTATTTGCTTACTACCTTGAAGAAATCAAAGAAGCCCATCAGCGGAACCTTTCCCAACTCCTTTTCTTTTTCTCTGAAGAAGAAATACCCTGTTATTCCAGCATCCAGTAGTTCCGGATTTTCCTTGGATAACTTGACAAGATAGAGACGTTCTTCTCGGCTGTCTCGGCCTCTAAATAAAGCTTGTTCAGTTTTGTTGTCCCAGAATGGGCCTGTGAGCATTGAGTGATAAGATGAAAGTGAACAGTAAAGAGACAGTTACGAAATGGTTAGTGCTATGAACAGAAACTTGTTATGGCAGTGATATTACACTTAGAGACAAGGTAAAACAGGCATGATTTCTCAGTTAACACAATCACTTATTAATCACAGTGCTAAAATTCCCAGTTCTGGCTTGAATTTTTGGCTTGGAAAACTGAACAACTTTTAAAAAGAAAAGTGGAGAACTGCTTTTACACTTGACAATATTGCAAATATCTTGAAAGCTATATCATAGAATCAAGGAATCACAGAATGACCTGGGTTGAAAAGGACCACAATGATCATCTAGTTTCAATCCTCCTGCTGTGTGCAGGGTCACCAACCAGCAGACCAGGCTGCCCAGAGCCACATACAGCCTGGCCTTGAATGCCTCCAGGGATTCCACTAAATACACATCCTTCATTATTCTGCTGGGACTTTCCTTAAAGACACACCAGAGTAGAGTAGGAACATCATGTTGCTGTAACTGGAAGAACAGCCGTACTAAATCAGTAAACACAGATTGCTTCAAACTGATAATGTAACTAACTAAATCGATGAATTTAAAAACAAAGTAATGAAGAAAAGACCATGAACTATCCAAATAAAAAGAAACAGCTCCTCACTTAAGTTTTACTCCTTACCTATTGTTCATGCCAACTGCATCATCCCTAAGAATTCATGAATGTCTTGGGGAAAAAGACCCCTGTCAGTACAGCTGACTTTTCCTTTGAAGCTAGAAAAACAATTCAGAATTTCTCATGCTGAGCTGTTTTTATACAATTTTTTTTTAGTTGAAAGAGGTTGCAGCATAGTACTAGTTTGCCACTTTCAACAGCTATCTTCTGGATACTGTTAAGATAAAATTCACCATTGCCATGTACTGGACTTCTTACATTTTGGCTCTAAATCTGTATTAATCACCTGCTTTGTAGCAATGTTGGAAATGCCCAGACTGTGAAAACTACACTGTTTCTATTAAGAGATATCCCAAGACTCTTATGAACTAAAAATTGTAACAAACATCATTTAAAGGCAGCTTCCTTCTTTGATAGAATTAAAACTCCCTTTTTAAAATTCAATCTCTAACTTACCTGTATTTCCTTGAATAGAAAGGAGATCATTTGTGACACCACGCAGGGTTTCAAGAGTTGAATGGGTTATGTCATATGTTGGAAGGATGATGTCTCTCGAATCCACAGAGCCACACCATGAGATGATGGGAATAGGCCCAGGTGTATCATTGGCTTTTCGGTACTCAACTGGCCAATCTCCAACATTAAGATAAAACTCCACATTGGGGAGATGAACCTAAATGTATGCCCAAGAAAGTATAATAACACAGGTATAATTACACTGCTATTTGCCACTCTTAAGTAGAACCCTCAGCTCTCATGTGATGAAGAATCAATAATAAACCAAGATTTTACAGATTTAGATGGTCTTCAGATTCTAATTTCAAATTTTTTGTCCAGCAAGTAAGTATGAACGGAACACTTTCAGAGGACAGGAAGCCTACAAGACTGGGTTGTAGCTTCTACAGATTTTCTATCAATTTAATTAACATCAAACTCTGATCCCACACATTAGTTCTAGCATGATTCCTACAGAGATACTGTCATCTTGATAAAAGAAATTTAAAATCTCACAACACCAATGACAAATCTGAAGTTATAACAATACATACTGCTGTTACATCGCAATATGATTTATAGTTTTGCATAAATTATCAAAACTGATACCTTTCTTGCCAGTGACAGTAACATTTCATCAGAGAACATTTTGAAGTCTGTGTATTTCCCTAAGGAACGACGGTAGATGCGATTATTGAGAATAGTGTAATGAACAATAGCACCTCTTGTTTGACTGAACTTTGATGGGATTTCTTTAAACATTCGCTGCAGGTCAATGGTGGGAAAGGAAATGAAGTCCTTTGTAATCTGAGGCTCTTGGGATGGGCAAGAGAAAACATTCTGCCAGATCTCAGGGTCTTCTTCAGGGCAGTCACAATATTCATGATAAACAGGTCCTGCAGAAAACAAGCACTGAAAGTCTGTATTTGTGATTCTAAATCAATCATAATTCCCCAAACAAACGGGCACAGGAATCTAGAAATTAGAGAGCCTAGAAGTTTTTAAGAAACAAAAAAACTACAACATCCATTTCAGAAATGAAAAGAGTAGATTTTTTGTTGCTTGTTGAGGGCAAAAATCCTCTGCCAAATGAAGCTCCATTCTTGTGCTGCCTGCCAGCCTGCCAGAATGTTCAGAATTGATCTATTTGTCTGTAACTACTAAAGCACAGGTGTTAGTTTCAATTTCTGTCTAAATCAGAACTTTGATACAGCAGTCTTCATCTCACCACAAGCTACTTTCATTGCTGCACCATCAGCCATCCTTTCTATCTTTTTGAAGTAGGACTGCTTACACAGGAGCCTCACAGAGCACGAAATAAAAGCCCTTATTTCATGGACTTCTACTCAAAACACGTTCTGTTCTGTGTCATAGTATCATGGCTGCTGGTAAACATGCATCAGCATACAGAAGACAAACCGCTACGTTAAGGACTCAGGACAGTTTGATTTCATCTTGAAAGTAAGTGTTTCAAAGTTTGTATTTAAGACATAGCCAAATTCTGGTTAGAAGAACAAGTGTTAAAAAGAAACAAGACTCCCCAAGAAAGTAACTTTATTGTCCTTTTCTTTGCTGAACAGCTGTCCATTTTAGAGACAGGTAAGTTAAAGAAGGAGATTTGGGATGAGAGGAATTTGCCTTATCTTCCCTGATTTTAAGTACCTCTTACATAACTGTACAGACCTGCACTGAATTAAATTGTGCTATGAGAAAAAAACACTAGCTTAGTTAGAGAATATTATCTTTGTTTTTATGAAGGATCACAGCATTTAGAAATCACAGAGAGACATATACATTATGAAATATTGGGAACAACACAAAATCCTCACTTTTGCAGGTATTAATTTTTACTTCAGATAAAAATCACAAAATGTTTAAGTGAATTGCTGATTGAAAAAAGGTAAAAGTACCATTCCTCTCTTTTTCCTCTTAGAAAATCTGGAGAAATCCATTTCTGGTTGCAAGAGTGAAGATAAAGTGTCCAGACACAGAGTCTTAACATCAGAAGCCAAAATCTACATTTGTGCACATCCTGTAACTTGGCAGTGAATAGAGATTGTCACTGCTTATTCCCTGTATGAGGGGAACATTTGTGATGTCACTATATGAATATGAGCAACCAAACCTCTAATCTTTCACTTCTAGCAGTAAATTAGCCCATAGCATTTCTGCAGCTACTTTACATCATATATATTAAAAAAAACCTTACCTTTTAAAATGTAAGGAGATTGAGCTACATGCTTATCACCATAAAGTATCTCAATCTTTAGCCCTTTTCTGACACTCCCATACATCCGATACCGCATAAGAAATGTGCCATCATTTCTATCCAGAGGGTGAGGAGTGTAAATTCTGGTGAGCTCTTTTGGAGAAAGTGCATTAATTACCACTTTAAATTGTGTTCTTCCTGAAAGTAGGAAAATAAAAACAGTTAAAAGCACTTTAAGCTACTAGAGTCCCATGTATGAAATAAGGTGAGAGCAAACTTCAACTGAATGATCCATAGCATTTAATTAAACTCTGCACTGGAAATTTTTTGATTATACCAAGTTGGTAAAGTTCATCTCCAGTGACAGAATGCCTTTCTAGCCATTTCTCTTGATCATGACATGCCTAAAAAATGGAAAACCTGTAGATGGAGATAAATAGTTAAAAATGATTACAACACAGAAAGAAAGGCTAACAGCTAGGGTAGTATGGTGAGGTTGTGGTTGGACTTGATGATCTTGGAGGTCTTTTCCAACTTGAGCAATTCTATGATTCTATTCTATTTTGAAATTTGTGGTTTTTACAATTTTGAAGATTAGGTTTAATCTTATGTCTTCCAGTTAGTGCTCTGAGGAACAATCATCTTCTCTAGAATAATAAAGAGAGAAAAGGAAGCTAAAAGAGCATAGGAGAAAGGAATACTTGCCAGCTTGTGGGAAGATAGGTGCAGCATGCAGGAATCAAATACAAATTGTTCACCTTTGGGCTGCAGCTGACTGTCTTGCATATCTAAAGTTCCAGCTACTGAAAAGCAGGGGTAAGAGGGTGATAGCAGAGATGTTTCTTGGACATCTGTCTGACCTGTGCTTAAAAATCACCAGCATTTCATCATTAATGCACCCTCACTTTTTAACTGGGCATGGAACATTTTGTGGACAACACGAGCACACATAAAGATAAATCTGTTACTTCCCTCTATTTCTGCCACTCATGATCATTGTCAGTTGTGTTCTTCAAAAAAGGGGAGGAGGACAGTTTATTTTCAACATTTGATGGTTTAATCATTGCAAACCAAATACATGCAATGACTATTGCCACAAACTAGCATACAGTTATGCTCTCGCTATGACTATCACAAAGTATCACTTGGATGAAGAACCCTTGAAACCCAGAGCAAGCCATGAAGTAGGATCACAGAAAAAATGGTTTTCTGTAGATTTTGTGTCTTTGCCTCTTTTTTGCCCTTTTTAGAAAACGTTTTAACTGAGTATAGAGTGTTCCTACCAGAGAAAACAAAGTTTGCAGTCATCATAAAAATGAGAAATCACTACTTGGCTCGATCTCCTCATCCCCTGAACAGGAAATACCTGTGAGTGGTTTTGTTCTGTGTTGGAATATGGAACAAAATACATTATATACTGGATGGTCAATGAGGAAGTACAAATCTGCCCCAAAGCACACATTATTTTTAGCTGCTAGTGGTTTAGATGCAGCAAGCATTTGATAAGGGAATGGCGACCTGATAACAAAGCTCACTGGGAAAGGAAAAAGCCAGTCTCACTCAAAAGAAGGGAGAGGGGTAAGAGATTGAGTATTTAATAGAAATTATGCACTGGAGGCAAAAAGATTCCTGGTTCTGATTTACAGTATTCATTACATGATGGGGCTGATGCCTCTAAGTACTGCACTGCTTTACTGAACTATAACAGTTTTTTGCTGATTTTTTTTCTTTTTAATTGCAGGAAGGTTAGCAGGGTACTTCCACTTGCATTTTTCTCTTTTTCTCAATCGAAAGAGTTGATACAAGAAAAACATGTCCGTGTTGAATCCTTACCACCAGTACCTTCGTTTTGCCCTGAAAACCTGTCTGGGACAGCATTTTAAGGAAAAAAAACTCGTATCCTGAAGAGAATCTAAGATGTGGACACAACCAAAATAGGATACTTAAATCAGATGATGAAACTTACTTTATGTGGGTTTTATTCCTTTTGTATAGCTTGCAAAGGAGGTATGCCCCATCCTTGGAGGTACTCAAGGCCTGTTGGATGGAGCCCTGGGCAGCCTGACTTGGTGGGCTGCAGCCCTGCCTGTGGCTGGTGGTTGGAACTAAGATGGCTTTAAGGTCCATTCCAACCCAAACCGTGCTGTGATTCTATGACCCATGTATTCAAAAAAGAATCCATGCAGTATATATTGAAAGTTATGATGATTTCAGCAGTGATTTTTTTAATTATTATCATCTTTGGAACTCTTTCCTGGGAAAGAGTGAATTCTGAATCATTTGACAACTTCCTGAAAGGACAGCTCATAAAGTTTGCAAGCTGTAAGTTGAAATCATTGTGTTCTGTGGAACAGTGCACATTAGTTCTGGTGATTAGACTTTATATTCCAAAGAATATTAACATTTAAAATCTACTGATTGTCCTTTGTGTCATACTGGGCCCCCATACTGAGCTTGACTGAAATTCTAACCCATACAATACACAGTTCAGTAGCTTAGTTTTACAGATGGGAAGCCTTACCTGCAGCACTCTGGTCACAGTACTGCTGCTTGTGCAGATTTACCCCAGTAGGGATATTCTGAGATGTATTTTGCTCATATTGAAAAGGAATCAGTAAATATTATTAATTATAATTCTGACTGACATTTTAGAAATAGAACTTGAACATTAAAATTAATTTGAGAACTGAAAGTTGTAACCCATGAGTAAATTAAACAGTGCTCATGCACTGGAATGTGGCCACTGGCACCATCACAGTGTCAATGGGTCCGTGGTGCTCAGTGCTCCTTGGCAGTGCTGTGGGGCTGGCACTACCATTCCTCACAGCCATCCTGCACACACTGGGACTGGTGGCTGCAGGCCCACAGCGTGTGTGGAAGGCACCCTGTGCCAGATGGCACCCGGCCCTACAGCCTTAGTATAAACACAGGCTACAGAGGGCAAAACAAGGTTCTCAACGCCGCTTCTCTTGCAGCACTCATGCTTGCATGGGAGAGCAAGCAGAGCTGCACACCTTTTACCTTTAGGAACTGCTGCTCGAGTCCTGCATGGCTGAGACCAGCCCTGGTCTGGCAGTCAGTGAGCTCAGGTCCTGGGGCGCTGCTACAGAGCCGCACTGCAGCCCAGCACCGTGCTGCTACAGGGGCCGGAGCCGGGGGCCTGGGCTGCTGCTGGGCTGCAGGCACAGCCCTTGCGCTGTGTGCTACCATCAACCATGTGAGAAAACTTCAGGTAAATGCTGGCTGTTTTCAATTACTTGGCCTATTCCTTGACCTCCCAAGCAGCGTTCTGACACTGGTACCAAGAGCAGGAAATAGGCTCCTGCATGGCTTCGAGAGGCCACGAATGTCAATTAGCTCTGCCCTGTACAGATTAGCGCCTCGACCCTCTGCTTGGTCATCATCTCAGGCATCTTTACTACAGAACACGAGATGCAGAAGTACTTTTACCCTAAATGACAGCCCTCAGGAGAAGCTTAGCCTGACTGCAGCAAGCATTCGGCCAGCAAAACTCCCACCCCGCTCAGTGCCGGGCTGAGCGAATGGGAGACGGGAATGCTAACTCCTTGCTAACGGAGCAGCGGTGGAACAGCGGAGCGCCGTGCTTGCTGGAGCAGAAAGCGAGCTTAGCGTGTGCAGGGGCGAGGAGGATGCTTCAGCACTTGTGCACGGGGCGCCGGGATTCCCGCGCCGGGCTCCAGCGCTGCCGCGAGCCGCGCGAGGAGCAGCGCCGCGGGTGCCGGCCGGGCGGCACAGCGAGGCGGGGAGGGGACGGGACGCGACGGGACGGGACGGGACGGGACGGGACGGGACGGGACGGGACGGGACGGGAGGCGGGCGGCTCCGACCGCTTCCTCGCGGATCCGCCGCCCCGGGCAGGGCGCACAGCCCGCAGCGCAGCCCCGAGCACACGCACGGTACCTGGGGGAGAGCGGGTGAAGTTGCGTCCGGTCGCGCTGACCGCCTGGATGTAGAAGTAGCGCACGGGCAGTGCGAGCCCCGCTTCCAGCCCGGGGCCCCACGCCAGGCTCCGCTCGGGACTGACGGCGGCCGAGCCCAGCAGCGACAGAGCGGCGCCCAGCAGCAGCAGCGCGCAGCCCCGGCTGCCCATGGCCGCGCCGCGCTGGAGCGGGGCCGGGGCCGCGGCCTCCTCCGGGCCTGCGCGGCCGGGCGGGCCCCGCGCCCGCTCCCCGCGGGAGACCGCCGCCCGCTCCCCCCGCCCTGCGGGGCGGCCCGAGGGGGCCGGGGCCGGGCGAGGCCCTCGGCTGAGTGGCAGCGCAGCCCGCCCCCAGCCGGGGCTCCCCGAAGAAGTAGCTGCCTGCTTTCCCCCGGCAACGCGTTACCGCCGTTCCCTGTAAGTCAGCCGCAGGGCAGAGCCGCAGCGTGCCCTGGGCTCCTGCCCTCTGCGTGCGTTGGTCCCGTCAGCGCTGGAAGGGGAAGTGGCAATGTTGTCTGGAAATTAAGTTTCATAAAACAAAGCAATGTTGTAAGTTTGCCACGATGGAAACGGGAAACGCCCCTGATGGTTTGTCTCCTAAAGTTGTGTGTTTTTACCAGAAGCGAGCAAGCTGGTCTACAGGGAGGTGTCCCTGCCCGTAGCAGGGATTGGAACTGGATGATCTTAAAGGTTCCTTCCAACCCAAACCGTTCTACGATTCTGTGAGGAAATGAAGGTGCCAGTGGATGTGGGGCTCATAAGACTGTAAGGAAGATAAATGAAGCTTCTGTGTCAGACTGGATTTTTCGGATGCAAAACAATGAGACCGTGAATGAATGCTGCTTGTTTTTGAATATCATGAACCTCAAGTCTCCATGCATACAGACCATGACAAACAGGTTCTTTGGAAGTGGAGTTATTGAGTCTGGTTTCCTCCTTGCTTTTGTCTATGGTCTCCCAAGCTCTCTCACCCCAGGTAACCGCAGATCTCCAGCAGAATACCAAATATGACGATCCCAGTGGGCAAGAGAAAACACGCATAGTGTTCATTTAGAATTATTTGCCTATTGGCCAACCAGTCCCTCCCTGTTTGCTGCTTTCCTTTTCCTCTCCACCACATTTCTGGGCAGAGGTGGTGGTTGGGAGCAGTCGGTGTGTGCTGACCATGCCTGTCTGACTCAACCACCTCTGCAATGGAAGGGCTGGGGCTGAGGGGAAGCACAGAGGAGCACATGCCATTTACCTTGAATTTCATGGAATCAGTAAGGTTGGAAAGACCACTAAGATCACGTATCCAACCCATCCCCTCATGCCCACTAACCATATCCCTCAGTGCCTCATCTCCACATTTCTTGAGCACCTCGACTCCACCACCTCCCTGGGCAACCTGTGCCAGTGCCTCACCACTCTTTTTGAGAAGAATTTTTTCCTCATATTTAACCTGAAGCTTCCGTGGTGCAACTTGAGGTCCTCAGTTTAGCAAAGACTTTACTAGCTAACATAATGGTCTTGTATCCAAGCTAGGATGTTATGGTCTGGATGGTTAAAAATTTGTCCAGATACCTGTTTGGTCTATGAGGCTGTGGTTGATGAGTCATCTCTACCTGGGGGCTGGTAACAAGCAGTCCCACGTGGACTTGGCTGAGGATGGGATGATGGCATGCTCTGTCAGTGAGTCTGCAGATGACGCCAAACCCTGGGACCAGTTGGCATGTTCAGGGACAGGGCTGCCATCCCAAAGGATCTAGGCAGGCTGGTGGTACCAGCTGGAACATCCAACAGAGTCCTGCACCTGGGTGTCAGGGAGAGGCAAGAGCTCCCTGGGGATGACGGCAATGGCATGGCATCCCTCCCTGGTGCTCAGTCCCTGCATCAGGCCTGGTAACTAGGGCAGGCTCCTTGTAGGACATCAATCTGTAGATCAAGATGAGGCCTGATGAGGTGAACTGGAGTCAGACCAAGCCTTGGGACAGCTGCAGGGCCATGGAAACAGGGCTGGGCCAAGGCGAGGCCCCATCAGCCTGCAAATGGGGCCTGACTTGGCCAGGCACATGGCCAGGCAGAGCAGGGCAGTGGGGAACTGGAAATCGACATCCTACAGTATCCCTGTTTCAGGGACTAATGGCCCTGGGTGGGCTCAAATGGGATCCTGGTCTGTGGGCAGGGTGAGGAGAGGTCCAGAGAGCCTCCTGGTGCCTTGACTGTGATGGAGGTATGCTTGTGCTGGTACAGACTGGGAGTGACTGACCAGAAACAGCTCTGAGGGAAAGGCCCTGGGGCCCCAGTGGGCAGTGAGTGGAACACGGGCCAGCAGCCAGTCCTCACAGCAGAAATAGCCAACAGCAGTGTGATGAGAGGCTGAGGGAAGTGGTCATCCCCTCAACTCTGCACTTGCTGGCTGCATCTGGATGCTGCAGCTACTTTTGGGCTCCCCAGTGCAAGACATCAATTATTTGGATCAAATTCAAGTGAGACCACTGGGATGGTGGGGCCGGAGCTCCTGCCCTGTGAGGAGAGGCTGGAGGATGTGGGTAGTTCAGCCTGGAGCAGAGACAACTTTTCTCTGGAGGAAGGGCACTTCCATAGGCTCTTCACAGTAGTGCAGGACAGGCAGATGGGAGACAACAAGCATAAACTGAATGAGATGTTTGAACCAGATATAAGAAGCTTTTTCCCCACATGGACACACTGGCTGAGGCTGCCCAGAAAGGCAGTGCAGTCTCCATCCATGGAGGTTTCAGGCCCCAGCCGGACGTTGCCCTGAACAGCCTGGTTTGACCTCAAAGCTGAGCTTCTGTGAGCAGGAGACTGAGCCAGAGACCTGAACTCCCTCCCAGTCTGAGCACTGCTATGATGAAACCAGGGGCCTTCTGACCCTTCCTTCCAGTGTCACGGATTTGTTGCTAAGTTCACGGGTCTTCTGGCAATCTGAGTGATGCAAAGGGAGTTGCAAGATAAAGACATAAACACAACGGTAGCCCAGAAACTGTGTTTCCTTACGAAACCAGGCTGAGGGATGGAGTCACTGAGCTTGGGTACCACACGGGCTGGCTGTAGTAATTAATGTTCACAGTCAGCAGTGAGTCTCACACATCATCATGCTGCACGTGGCAGGCAGTCTCCAGCATGGTCTAATTCTGGCTGAAGTGGATCTCACTGCCTTTTAAAACTACTCATTAAACACCATTCTTGGCTCCACATGGAGTATCATCTCCTAAAGGTGAGCTACAGGCGTATGGCTCTCTAAGGCATTAAAGTGTCTCCTGTAAAAATAATACTGCTGTTGGAAAAGAATACCAGAGACTCATCGAATGGCAGGAGACTAAAGGCAGTTGGTAACTGACAAGCTCATCAGCTGCAGAGTGCTACAAGCCAGCACCACATCACCACATCAGGCAAAGATGTGCATCTGAGCAGCATCACATCCCGGTGTGTGTGATGCAGGGCCTGCCGCCTTCCAGCCACCTTGCCTACAATGGTGTGATGGACCAATGGTTTACCCTTGTAAACCTCTGCAACTGGAACCAGCAGCACTCTGCCAACAATAATAAAATCATAGAATAGCTTAGGTTGGAAGGGATTTTTAAGATCATTCAGCTCCAATTCCCCACCACGAGCAAGGCTGCCACTGATCAGATCAGGCTGCCCAGGGCCCTATCCAGCCTGGCCTTGAGGGCCTCCAGGGATGGGGCATCTACAACCTCTCGGCAGCCTCTGCCAGTGCCTCACTTCCCTCTGAGTAAAGAATATTTTCCTAACATCTAACCTAAATTTCCCCTAAGCTTAAAGTCATCTCCCCTTGTCCTATCAGTATTAAACTGCGTAAAAAGTCTCTCCCCCTCCTGCCTATACACTCCCTTCAAATACTGAAAGGCAGAAATGAGGTCTCCCTGGAGCCTTCTCTAGGCTAAAGAAGCTCAGTTCCCTCAACCTTTCTTCACAGGAGAGGTGCTCCTCTCATCATCTCTGTGGCCCTCTTCTGGACCTGCTCCAACAGCTCCACATTCTTTCTGTGCTGAGGACCCTAGGCCTGGACACAGAATGGATAAATAGTCCATAGTGTTCCCAGTAAGTGAAAGAATAAACACAGTACCAATATACTCATTCCTCTGAATAAAGTTTATTGCAAACAAGTTTTTTTAGATATGAAAATCCTATAAATTATGTGCATGTATAGAATATATACTTTTGCCAAAGAAAAAGCTTGGAAGAGTGAAGGTATCAAAATCTGGTTCTGCCTAACTGAATGGAACTAAAGGCTACTCAAAGGATTTTTCTCCCTCTTCTCATATAACTGCTTTACAGAATACCATCATTTGGTGTCGATATTCAATTACAACTCCTTGACAGGATGCATTATTGCACAACTGATTTATTACCAGAAGCCATTTTCTTTATTTACTTACATTAAATTAAGCCACCTCATTTCCGGTACATGAACAGCAAAGCAAATGAAAAAACATCTTTTATGCCAACAAGGTGAGAACTTACTCCAACTTCCACTGAAGAAGTAGAAAATATTTACAAATAAAAATGTTCTAAGCCATCCACTTCCAGTCAAGTAAAACTGTACAACTATTTACCTCTCTTGTAAAAATATATTTAATTATCCTTTAACTTACGTAGGTTGGTCTTCCCAGTTGTTAGATTAACATTTTGCAGAAATGCACAATCTGGCACTCAGCTGGCTTCACTGTCTTACTCTACAGGATCCTGAACACATAGAACCATTTACAGAAAAACATAATTCCTCCTTAGAATAGGACATTTTACAGGATTACAGTCACACAGTAATTACTGCCTTCCAATACTGCATATGTCAGTATATGCTGACATTCTTCCAAGACAGACATACCATAGGGATAAATTCTGACTATAAATACACAGTTTATATTAGTCCAATTATGTACAATAAAAGACAAATTCTCCCAGTATAAAGCAATAATACTTAGATACACATTTGAGTTAGAGACCCACTTCTTCAACGAAGTTTACATATAAAAAATAAGGATACCAATTACTTTTAATAATATTTTCATCCTTTAGTTTCTTGTAGAGCATTAAGCAAGACAAGCACTGCTTGTTTATAATATATTATTTGAAAACATCAGGATATTGTCCTTCCAGTTACAAAAATATAATTAAGTCCTGCAGAAGTTTTATCGAATTAAAAAGTGTATCAAAAATACGGATCAGCATTTTAGACCACACGTGAAATTATTAAAGTAGTAACAAATGTAAAATTATTTTAAAATACTATTTGCTGGCTCAGCAAGCTGCTGTGATCTCACACAGAAGCAGATCAAAGCTCAGTGAGAATGGAATGGCCACGGGTGCACTGTGGCTCTGAGCTGTAACACCACATCTATCAGCGTGGCTGACCAACAGCCACAGGGAACCATCTACAGCTTTCTGGTTCAAAGGACAGAAAGTAGAAGGGTGGCAGTGGGAATTCTGGGAAATTACCAGAAAGAGGTATTAATTGAGCAAAGGGTAAAAGGGCATTTTTCACCCATTTTATTTACTTGGTGGGAAAACAAGGCCAGTGCGTGCTGCACAGCAGTGGCACCAGCTCACTGGGCACAGCCCAGCTCAGGGCAGCCCCAGGGCATCTGTTGCATTTGTTCTCCCAGTGCTAGAATAGCTTCAGAGTCAAACCATTGGGTTTATATGGGAGACAAACAGGGTCGATCTTTTTACATTTTGCATGGTTTAAAGTGCCTGATCATTAATCCAAATTAATGTGTTCCTGAGTCAAAGGCAGAAGCTTGGTAATGCATCTGAACTGCAGCCAAAGCTGTGTCAGCTGTGCATCTCCCAGCATGCACATCTGAAAGGCATTTCCATGCTCACCTGTGTCAGCAGTTTCACAGTTTTCCAGCAGTGAAATTTGCTGTGAAGTTATTCACTTCTAGAACATTTTGTGTGGGTGCTGGCAAGGTGGGATGGATCAGCACTATTATGTTTGGTCAGGTAAACAGGGAGAGCTGGAAAAATGCTTATCAGCAAAGTAACCTGTTGCTTTCCTCTTAAGACTTGTGAGAAAACGTAGGTAAAGTATGAATTTATCTATTTCAGTACTGTTCTACAGCAGCACTAGAACTGGCTCAAAGACTTTTTCATGTTTTTGCCTGCCCAGGAACTATCTCACCATCTATGTACCATGGGCAGTCATAGTTCTGATTCTTTATCTATCTCGTCCAGGTAATATTCATCATCTGTGGTCGTATCGGAGTCCGAGTCTGAGTAAGCAGCTGGGTCATCCTGATAGATGTCAGGCAGCTCCTGGGGCGATGAAGCAGCAGAGGATACCTTGCTCCCAGCAGAGCTCGAGCTGAAAAGCTCTGTTCTGTTTATGGAAGGGGTCTCTCCATCTCGGAAAGCACTTGGGTTGTTAAGTAGACAAGGTCTCCACAGTCGCCCTTCTGTGAGTGACCTCTTGATATTTTCCAGGAAAGCCAATTGTTGTTCTTTGCCAAATATGCCAAATTCAACAGAAGGATACATCAGATTCCTTGTACTGTAACACCGTTCCTCGTCCATTGCCCAGTTTTCATTCTCATCACAGGACAACACCTCTGAGTAAGATTTATATCTCTTCCCACTGTCTTTTGGCAGAATATTGCTCCCAGAGGCAAAGGTCTCGTGGGAATCTTGAGCACAAATACTCTCAGAAAAGTGACGCTCACGCTCATATTTCGCACAAGCCTTGTGCAACAGTTGGCTATGCAAGTTTGCATTTCTTAAGCTGTTGGATTCAGAGGCATTCTGGCGTTCAGTGAGCCCTGTCTGAGAAGTCAAGTTCTGCTTTGGACATATGTCTGCCTGCAAGCAATTATTTATAAATGTGTTTGAGTTTTTGTCGGTTAAAAGGGGCAAAGGAAGAGTGCAAGCACTGCTGCTAGCTCTTCTTTTCTCATCATCTGTTGGGTCCAGTGCAGTAGCGCTGGGTGAGATGGGCTGGCTTGTGTTTTCTAACCTGAGATCAGGTGTTTGGGAATTCTTATTTCTTGTGGCTAACGCTTTATCTGGAGATCGGGTTGTAAGACTTGCCCTATTTTCCACTTTCACTGTAGGTTTTTTGGAACTGGTGGCCTCCTTCTGGGTGTAATAGCTTTTAAGAGTCCTCCAATTTAAGTTGTTAACAAGTAAAGAAGGATCAATCACACTTTCACTCTTATTAATCTCAGCTGTTTTTGGTATTTGTGTATTCTTGTCAGAGTCCGGACTGTCATTCTGATTTTCGGTTTCAGATTGCAGAAGTGACTGATGGCAATCTGCTGAAATCAGTGAGTCAGGGGACATGCTCACCTCTAAACAAGTGGCATTTCCATCATTCTGTGAGAAAATATTACTTATGTGTGGTTTGGGAGGTAAATTTTTACTTGAAAATTTTCGACTTGTTTTGCAAACAGCTGCCAGTTTATTTTTAATTGAAGGCCTGTTTTTCCTTTTTTCTATATCTTTGATTTTGTCTCTTGTGCAGTCAGAGAGAAGCTTGTTCTCATTTTCTATGTTCTGTGTTAATTTTTGCTCTTGTGTAACCCTTAAGACTTTGTCTTTATTGCTAACATCCAGGCTGCCCTTACTGTGCTTCCCTAATGTCTGCAAACCACTACAGTCTTTATCCATTAGAGTACTTTGCAACTTTTGCTCTTTTTTAATTTTAGAGTTCTTTAACTCACCTGTATCTGCACTAACCGCTTCATCTGGCTGAAGTAGTGCATCTGCACTGGAAGCTGTGCTAACCTCAAATGCTTTCTTCCGAGATTCTGAAGGCATTTTGCTAGAAGAGCTTACATTGTTTGCATTATTTCTTGAACTGCCAGCTCTTAACTGCAGTCTGCTGCTTCTGTTATTATACAGAGGGGTGGTTTGGTGTGGGAAATTTACTCCCTGTTTCACTTTGGTACTACCCCTGCCTTTGTCCTCCCCGGGTGGCAGTGGGACATCAGCACACTCTGTGTGGATCCTTCCACGAGAGCCCTTCTCTCTCATGTGGAGAAGCAAACTGTTCTGATTTTTATTCGTACTTACTGGAGCAGGCTGAGAGCAGTTTGCAGAGTTTCCCTTCTGTATGCTATTCTTACTCGTTGAAGCAGAATAAAAGCGATTCTCTGAAGGTCTGCCTGGTCTGGGAGGGGTTGGTAAAGTGGACGTTCGTGGTGTGGCAGTCTGAGAAATTTCCTTCTTTTCTTTCGGGTATGTTTCTGTATTTTGGTTGTTTGATGCATCAGAAAGGCTGTTACCCGAGTTAGCCACTACTGCAATGGGTTGTGGACCACCTAAAGAAATGTCTTTTGTTGCCACATCAGAAAGTACATGATCTGTTGATGAAAGATCTGTTGAACTGTCATTTCTACTATTTACCATGCTCACTGACTTGGAAGTACATACCTTCTCAGAGTCAGGAGATAAGTGGGGATTCTCTTCTTCACAGTGAACTATAGATTCTACATTCTGAGGTGTGACTGGAGCTGAAGGTGCTTGGTCAGAAGAACAGGAAGGCACCTCTTTTTCCAAAGGACTGGGGAAAAAAACATCTGCTAAATTCACGTGACCTTCACTCTTCTTTTTTTGTATTCTTGGTGACTGAGAATTTTCGCCGGGAAGAGATAAATCTGCATCCTCTGCATTATCCCTAAAGAGGTTACAAAATGTTTTGGAATGCCTCCGTGGCAACGTGTAATAAATTGAAACTAGCTCATGGTACTTGACATGATCTTCATCAACACATACTGTAAACGTGCTTGTAGTTTTATATTTCTGCAAACAGTTTCCCCTTTCCTTACAATCTGAAAACACAGAGGATTCTCTTTTGCTTAGATGCTTACATCTGTCTGTCAGCTCAACTGATGTACTGCTGCTTGTCAAATCATTAGGACTTTTGGTTAAAGGACTGGGGTAATGTTTCTCTCTGTTGCTTGCAGCAACATTTAATGGTGCTGACCTTAAGAAGGAATGTTTTGAATCTAAACAAGACACATCTCTTTGACTAGAACAGGGATATGCTCCACTTGGAGTTTCAGACCTTAAACAATCATACATGCTTCTTCTATTATCTCTAGGGAAAGAGATGGGTGTATCTGACATAATACTACCAGCAATGCTAGCTGATTTTCTTGGTAAAGTGTAATAAATAACAAGTGGATCAGAGGATTTGAGGCTGCTTCTCCTTGGGGAACCAGTGATGCTGCAGCTACTGGTATGTCTCAGCAAGCTGTCTTGCTTGTGAAGCCTTTCAGTACAAGGTGAATGATTCCCTGTTTCTCCATTTTCTTTTTCAAGGCAAAAATAATTTAAACTATGTTCAGGGGTCTTGGGATCTCCATCAAAACTATGTGTAGAAGTACTTCCAGAATTTCCCTGTTGTGGAGAACTAGCATTGAATAGTTCACTACAGTTCTTAGTAACTAAAGTGCTCGTATTTTGTGGTGTTTTCTGTGAAGTCTTTTTGGTAACGCCCATTCCACTCACTTGAGCTGTTTTTCCAACTCCGTGATAAAGTGCTGGTGGCAAACTTTGTGAGGAACTGGATGAACTGTCAGGAGGCCAGGAGGACAGGCTGTGACAGTTTGCTAGTTTTTCAATGGATGGAGCGGAAGCAGCATTTGGCTCTGCAGTCTGTCCCTCTGGGGCAGCTTGGTTAACTGCTTCTGCACTCTGATTAACCTGTTTGACACTTCCTCTTCTCACATAGTGCAGATTATGTTCCCATTCTTTCTGGCTTGGATGAAAAGATTCCTTTTTGCTCTTGTTAGCTGGCAAAGTACAGGGAGACTGACTGAATACACTGTTGGGTGTGCAATTATTTTCCTTCATTTGTACATTTCTTTTACTGCTGTTTGTTGCAATCATTTTTGCAGTATCTGTTCTGGCACTGACTTGGGTTTGTCTCTTTGATCTTAGTGTGTTAAAGAGAGATGCATCACTCTGCAACATAGCAAAAGCAGAGTTATTCAAGGGTAAACTCTGGGTATTGATGTAGGTTGTATCTGCTTGTTGAGAAACAGACTGTAAAGGCATGTCTTTGGTGTCCACTTCATCTGGCAGTTTCCTACATTCAGCCTTTTCTAGTTGTGTAATGCCTGCCTTAGTGCCTCTTTGAGTAACGACTGAATTCCTGTTCAGTCCTATAGGTTTTGTTTGGTCCTTCAAATTAGGTGAGACAGATTCATCACTTCTGACAACAGAAGAAGAAACTACAGAGTTACAGCTTAGCCATGGCTGATGGCCTTCAGTGAATTCTGAAAAAGCTCTACTTGCACTTCTTGTTAATGTTTTAATACTCGTATTTTCTGGAGAATACATGTGAAAATCATTCTGCAGGTGCTGGGAAGCAAACTTAGCATTTCTTGTATATGCCAGCTGTTGGTCATTCAAATTAGCCATCATCACTTCAAATCTGGTATCAGGAGAAATAAACACGTTATCATTGTAGTATTGAGGAATATCAGTCCAAGAAAGATAGCTCTCTGTCTTCCCATAAGGAGAATTTTTGTGGTTTGAATACAACTTGCCATGAGAAGAAATATCTCTACAATATGATCTAGAGAGATTACTTTCCGATTGGTAGAATGGACAATTTTCCCAGTTATCAAAGGACAATGGAGAAGTGGTTTTGTCAGGGCAACTAATTCTACTGAAGCAATTACTGCTTGAAATAGATCTCCTGTAGTGGTGTTTTGAGTGGTAACAGGCATATTTCTCCTTTTCTTGCAAAGAACGAGGATATCTGCCATGGTCTGTAGCATGAAACTCCACCAGTGATTGGGTTCTAAACATCTTTTCTTGAGTTGATCTTTGCCCAGGAGTGTCTGGTGTATTGTTCCATACAATAGAAGACAAAGGAATTCTTTTTGGGTTTTGTCGACCAAACCTTGGTAGAAAGCCATTGTTGTTCTCCCTTGCCAATGGACACTGTAAGCTAGATGCTGATAGTTGATCAGAAGGTACTGATGATGGACATCTCCGAAGGGAACATACCGAGTAACTTCTGCCAGCTGTACCCCTGTCCATGTAACTCTTGTGCCTAAATCCACTGTTGTGTGTTATGGAAGGAGGATACAAGCTACCTTCTGAAGAGCGCCCAAAAGAAACAGAAGGCAGCCTGCTGCTTCGCAGATGAGAATTTCCATCAGCTGGATCACTGTATTTAAAGTCATCTTGAAAGGCTGTCTGTTGCCAGTTTATATATGCACTGTGCAATTTCCTTGGTCTGATGATGATCTTGTGTTCATCTTTGGCTCTTATTGTTCTCAGTCCATCTGGGAAAAATGTGCTGGGTATGTCACTCCAGTCATTTCTGAGTTGCCCTCGATTAGCAGTGTGCCTCTTCAAAGTGGGGAAGGCATCTTGATTGTACTGCACACTTGATGCACTGCTAGTAGAATCTGTCCTGTCCAATGAATCTTGGGATTGCTCCTGGGCCAGCTGATTATCTAGGTCACTAAGAACTGCACAAGAGAAGCAGATATTTGGTTTTGCTTTCTGTAATAATCTTCTGAGTATTTATATAAAAGGACTATATAAAACTGGTTTAGAAAGGACTCAGCTTCTCAACATGCAAAGCTGTTTCCAAACCATGCATTCTTCCACAGGACCTTTCAGTGGTCACTGATTAAGAACACAAGAAAGAAAAAAAAAAGCACTGCTTCTGGACTAATCTCAAAACTGCTTTTTATGTAAATGTTAGGCTTTATGCTATTTAGAAGAAAACTAAAACAATTTAAAGTTCTTCCTCACTAGCTAAATGTGTGTGTATGGGCAAACTTCCCAAATCTAGTCTCTAAGTAAATAGCCCTGAAAAGATTTCACAACACTTGTAAGTAAACAGGGAGCCCTCTGTGTGATCACAACATACAGTTATGGTCTTAGTGGAAGGGAACATAAAATTCTGCAAGCCATTTGACAAGCATATTCATAGTCTTGTAAACCAATTTGTTAATTTGCTCAGTTAAGATATTCAGTCATGAGACTAGCAAACAGCATCATATTTAAGCATTTCTTTTCTAAATAATTATGCATTTGCTGATTGTATTCTTTCTATATTTTGAAAATACAGAAGACATAAGTCAGAACCAAATGGATTTGGCTGTTTTGTTACAGCATTTCTTAACCCAGTCAAATAAAAAGACTGACTGATCAGTCAATACAAATCTCTGCTAATCATATCAAATCATCAAGAAAGCATTGCCAGGGATGTATAGGTGGAATAAAAAGGAACAATTTTTTCTCTTTTTCTAAGTTTCTCTTCAGCACAGGAGAGAGAGGAGTCCTGACAGAGCCAGTTTAGTACAAGAAAATAGAGGAGTTATGACTGATAGGGAGTTATACGGTTATGACTGATGCCCAGGAGCATCAGTGATGGCTATGTGAGTTTCAGGAGAACCACTGTCCAGCACACAGTGCTCTCCTCTTCCAGCACTATCAGCTCACCCACTGCTTCCTGATCACACTTTAAATTCCAGCTGTGAGCTCTTGTTGGAATTCTGGGTGACCGTAATTCCGTAAACTGGCTCTGATCTTGCCTCACTTCTCAGCAGAAAGAAAAAGAACTGGCAAGAAATGATGATTCTTTCAGAGCCACAAAGGTAACTGAAGGCCTTAGTGCCTCTTGCTTCTATGGCTTGAGGCATTAAGTGCATAAATGTACGCTCAGTGGTTCATTACAAAAATCACATGTGCAGGAAACCGGGATGAAATTCTTCTCCCACAACTACGTCTACATCTAAAGAAAGCAATAGGGACTTCAGTCAGACTAAGCAGAGAGAAATATACACAGTCAGATGTGATTCTTCTCAACTGAATCTGTACAGGATGACATACAGACTAAGAGGGAAAGGTGACCTATCTTAATATTTATGTCAGAGCAGACAAAGTCAGCAAAAAGTAGCCACTGCACTAGAAGTAATGAGCCATATCTTTGCAGCCTATGCATTTGCAGAAAATATCAGAAACTAGTCACCACAGTCACCTCTGGCAGTCTCTGTATTAGAATATATTAGTCTTTATATTAGAATAAAGTTAGCACGTTCACTCACCACTGAAAAACTCCTTCTCTAGCTGTTCGTTCCACTCCTGGGTGCTCTCTTCCATCACTGGATCTTGTTTTACATCAAAAGAATGACCACTTGTATCAGCTGACACTGGGGCATTACATGTTTCAGCCTGTTTTAAAGTGTAAGGCAATGTGATTTTAGTTGTAAGCGTGGGTTCAAATCGCCAGCATCCTGTCACATCACAAAGCACGTCACAAATCACAGAGGTCAGTAAATTCTTTGTGGGTCCAAAATTGTTTTTAAGATCAAGCGCTATGTTATTAAAATATACAACTAAGGTTTTGTAAAATTGCATCCATTTTCAAGGCTCTTACTCATGCAGAAGAAGATTTTCTCATCTGGTCCTCATACTATATTATGTTATGGATACACTAGTTACGAATAATTAGGGGTGCTGTTCACTTATTTTCTTCCACATGCATCCTTTCTGCATCTTTTCATTTACAACTTCCTAAGTACTTTTTTTTTTACCAACGCATTTTAAAATTTGCAAGTTGATCTCCCTAAAGAAATGTAATTATTATTTACCACAGTCAATTTTCAGATTGCAGATATTCTCTTTCCACATCTGATATATTACACCATTTAAGTACTACACCAAAGCCATTTTGAAAGGCTGTGATAAATGACCTTAGAAGCAGGAAAAATGTTTCCCTGTTCCCCATGGGTCTGAGTCCAGCTTTTGTGCCAAGCTGGAGAGGTTCATGTCCCATCCCCAGTTCTCTCAGCTCATGTTCTCAGGTGAGAACAGCAGACAGCTGCTGAACTGCTGCTTTATTTTAGCTGAGGTCCTTACCCATTTTTTTAATTAAACCCCTTACTACTTTTTAGCTCTCAATATTTGTAATATTTTAGCTGTAATAAACTATTTATACAATAGTCAGGATTCTATGAATCTTTATGAGATCCGTCTCCATCACATATTACTAAAGATTATCCCTTTGTTTTTGAAGTCTGAGAGAAGGGTGGTGGCTAATTTACCTCCTCTATACCTTTGATTATATACTGTACACATTCTTAGTCCCCTCTGTGGTTATACCATACAATTGAAGAGGAGGAAAGACATGTTAGTAATACAGGGCAATAAAGTAATTAAAATAACAAATATCATCCTTGGAGGAAATCTGTTTATTGCAACAGAGAACACATACATTACATCACATATAAATTTGTTTTTTTCATGCTTGAATTGAGGTTGTGCTCATAACTTGGAACATCCAGTCAAAAGGATTTCCTACTGTCAAAATTCACATTTACACGTGAATCCCATGTGTGGAAATGGTGCAGGAGCAGGCTCTAGCTCAATGCCTACCCATGCCAGCTACTGTTTTCCACTACTGTACAAATGAAGAAGAAGTCAATAAACTATTTATTCAAAGTGAGTTTGATCTGTTTGTGCTTTGATTACATCTGACAAAATACGTTCAGATTTTGGTCCGTGAACTTATTCTTGCAGTTGTTTCATCACTAGGAGAGAGCTGAAGCCTGTGGTTTCCTGGGTGTTTCATTTCATTGCCACCAACAGATTCACAACATGGTTTACTCAGTGTTTAAAACAAGAACTGGGAGAACACTACTTAAACAGGTATTATCCCAACAGCCCAAAGGAAGGGCATTAGTATTTGACAAGCCTGGGATTTAAACACTGCTGGGAATAAAGTCAATCTGCTACTCACCATTGCCACTTCTCCCAGCTTTGGCGCTGTGCTCGCAGAGTCGTCATATCTGTAAGCAGAAGGATTTAAACGTTGACTTGGGAAAGGTACCTGGTATCATTTTACCTGGTAGTAAATAAGCAGCAGTTTCCCTTTAACAACTACCAACAGGCACCGGTAAAAAAGACTGCTTCATGAAGAACCCACCCCCTGCCAAAAAATCCTGCTGACAAAAAAAGGCTGAGAAAATTTACCATTTGGTTTGGCCTTGTCGGTTTGCAAATGTTCTGGTTGTGAGGCCAAGAATGAACTCAACCTGCTGATAGCTCAGTGCTTCCAGCAGCCGCAGCCATGGTTCACATCCAGCATTACAACGGGATGTTGCTACTTCCTTCTCCAAACAACAGTAAGGTGGTAGGCACCACAAGCAGCTGGAGTTGACTAAATATAAATAGGTAGCTGGTTTACATCAAGATTTCTACTGCTTTTTCCCTTCCATATTTCCCCATGTAATGAATCACAGAATCATAGGGGTTGGAAGAATCCTCTGGGGATCACCAAGTCCAACTCACCACTACATCAGCCCTGCCCTGCCAAGGGGGGCACACAGCAGCACATCGGTTTTGGTGCAAACTTGGAACTTGCTCACTCAGAACAGCCCTCATACATCCATTTTAAACATGTTCCCTGAGGACGATGAGGGAACTGACTGCTCCATGCGCCGTGCGGATGGCAGAGCGCGCCCAGCAGCACTCACTGCACACTGTGAGCATGCAGCTCCACAGGCATACCAGCAGAGAAAGAACCAAAGAAACGCAAACACTCGACCTCACTAAGTCCATTCTGCTCTTCAAATCCTTGCTTTATGAACAAGCACACCCAGACCCTTCAAAAGCCCCAAGGGAAATGGGGCTCAGTTTCTGCTCGCTGCTCACCCTTCCTGGTTGCAGAAACTTTTTTCCCAGGAAGTTCTTGAGAGAAAGTGAAGGAGGGACAGAGGATTCTGCTCATTCCTGTTTGCCTCAAAGCCTTTCTGAACAGCCTTGTTCTTAAGCTTTTAAAACCTCCTCGTGCTCGGGCAGACTGTTTTATTGTGCCTCGGCAGCAAGTAGGAACCGGCTCGTTGGCAGGCTCACTGTGGCCAAGCCTTCCTCCCCAAGTGCTTTGTCATTTGTTTGCAATGTGCTTGCGGGCAGGGAAGAACAGTTGAAAGGTGTAATTTGTTTTTGCTTCTGTAATTGTGAACTTTAAAACCAAGATTCCTCTCTGTCGTGGGGTTCAACTGAAACCAATGGAAACAAGGCCGGTGATCTCAGAGGGCTTTGGACCAGGCAATCCCATTCTGAGAGTTCTCCTTTTTTCTGGAACCATGAATGTGAACAGCCATTCATTCAGTGGGGGACCTCTCCTTGTGAATTTACAGAATCAGGACTCAGAGGTGTATGTAACTCTTCCTTTAAAGCAAAACTATGTCAAATATGTTTTAATGCTTCTACCACAAATCATGAACTAAACATATTCCAGAATTTTTACAATGATTTCCTGCAGAGCAAGCTCAATGAAAACCTCTGTCTTAGCAACTCACCTTCATTTTAATTCTACGCATAACAAAAATGTAAAAGCTTGGCCAGCAGTTCCCTCCTTCAGCTTTGCCATGCAGAGCTGCTCCATGCTCACTCCCCTCCCATGCACTGGGTGCAAAGTGACTGCTCAGTGCATGGAAGTTCACACGAAACAGGCCCTTCAGTGAGAACCCTCTGCTGTAGTCTAGGCAAAAACCCAATTGTCATGTGCACTCTGGCACCATTTTAAACCCCTCCACGTCTTTGTTGTCACCGTTCCTTGAGAAATAACAGAAATAACTGGCAGTTCGTCCTGCCTTGTGCTCCTCCCTGCCAAGCAACGCAGACAAGGTGACTTTAATCTCTTCCCCATGTCAATCTCTCCACCTCCTAAACTGCCTCTTCTTTTTTTCTTACCTTTCAGCCTTTCAAAAATTAGAGTTCTATTATCTTCCAGAGAATCACCATTTAATTTTAGGAATAGGTAATACAGTTTCTCTCCTTGTTAAGGCTATTAAGCAATGTTTACATTATTTCTCTCTCTCACACACACACACACACTTGTAAACGTTATTCACAATCAGAAAAGGAGTTAAACTCTGCTCGAAAATATTTGCTATCAAAGACCCAACTACTTACTTTGGAAAAGCAGTTATTTGTTAAACATTTTCACTTACAAATATACATATATATATGTTATTGTAACAGAACGTAAGACTAAATGTAGGACTCTAAACTACCACTACTGATAACAGTAATATAAATCCACGAATTGAAATCTGCTGCAAATTGCTGTTTTCACTGTGGCACCTGTCTTCCCCAGGCCATGTCCAAGTTAACAGACTGTAATCCATTTTCTTCTGTACTCTTCTTATCAGTGTTACCTGAGAAGCCAGCCAAGCAACACACACGTAACCCCAATTTGTTGAAAACATAATTAAATAGCATTTCTTTTCCAGCATGAATAGCACGTAATAGAAGAAAGCAAGAATGAATTCAAGAACACTGAGCACCCTTGAACCAAATACGATCAAATATTTTGCACCTTCAGATACAAACCTTTTATTAGCATCTTCTGTATCTCCACATAAGCACAGTCTTTTCCGCAGCATCCATAACCATTTTCAGACCAAAACACCACCACGGCTGATGACACTGTCTCTCCAACACAAAAAGGACCCTCTGAATGGCATTAAGCTAGCTCAAGCTTCTGCCAGGCAGACTTCTCCGCAGGACTGGCACTGCTGCCTACTGCTGTATTGCTCTGACTCCCTGGAATAACTCTACCTGGCGAGAGGCAGATTATTTCAGCACACTGCCTATGCATCAAGCAAACCACATGCCACGGCAACACCTAGAAGAGGGTGGGGGAAGTTTTCGACAGAGAGGCGTGGCTTGAAAATGTGGCAATCGGCTCAGCTACACGTCAGGACTGACTTGTTTATTTTTCTGGCTGTGTGCTGCAAGAAACCAAAGGCATCCGAATCTAAGATAGGATAGATTTTCTGTAGAATAGCGAGATAAGTATATATTAGAGGAGATGATGCAATGAGCGGCATGACTTATATTTTTAAGAAACCATTCCAGTGCTTAGCTCCAGCCTAACCCTTTTGCATCAGCACACTGGCATGAAGAGCTCCAGCTCCCTGAGCCAGGAGCCTGCTGGCACGGCAGGAGGGACTGTGGGCACCCGCAGCCTCGCACCACGTCCCAGCACATGGGGCGGTCCCTGCCAGGGAAGGAGGAAGGAGCAGGTGACATGTACAGGTGTCTGCTATAAAAGTCTACAAATGCTTTGCGTTTTTTTCCTATGCTGTGTTGCTATGTAGGAGAACTGTTACCAGTAAACGTCCACAAAGCTAACCTTGTTGCCTTCACTCAACCTCTCTTTATTTGCTTTGATCCCACAGTGGCATGCAGCTGTGCTACAAAACCCATGCATCCCACTGATCAACATTTCCTGATGCTCTCCTTCCTTGTTTACCAGAGCAGTTCCTTGTCCCAGTGCTGTACCACCCAGGGACCAGTCCAACACCTTCAAACAGCGACAATCAGCTCTTGGTGCCAAAGATCTCACAGCTTCATACTTGGATATGAAAGCACTGAACGAAGCCTGTTCACCTATCTTTCCCAGTCCTGAGCTTAAATTGACCAAAATGTACACAAGAAGAGTAATATTTCATTCGGCTCATGATTCGGCTCACGGTGGCACCTGGAGAAAGGGACCACATGGGACAAAATAAGGAGAAAATAGCCTAACAAGTTTGAGTGTAGCCCCCATATCCTTTGAGCAGTGGCTTTAGTCCTGTGGATGTGAGGGGGAAGGATGCTTCTCCCAGCCCTGCACACCAGCACTGCCGACGTGCTGGTCCTCGGTCCAACTCCACCTGAAACCAAAGCCCTGACAAAGCACCAGAGACAAAAGAACCAGGAGCTGCCCTATTTGTCTGGATGGAGTTCCAGGCACAGCTTTAAGCTGCCTCTGGGCCAAAAAAGTAGGAACTGCTGCGGCAGGGCTGCCTGGGGCCCATACTCCCTGCACAGCCTGGGAAAGTGATCTTCCCTGTGATGATGCCACTGCCAGAGGGCACCAGGTCCCTGTGCACCATACACCTTGTCCTGCAGAGGAACTAAACAGAACCCAGCCACTACGTCCAGGTGTTGCAATACACCCAGAACCTCTATGTAGAGTCTGAACAAAACAGCCAAGAGATCTTAGCTATTACTTGCCACTTAATCCTTATTCTTCCAACACATAACAGACAATCCCTCATTACATGACCAACTAACACGTCAGCCTTCCTGCAGGAAACAGAAAAATTACTTTTAACCAAGATTTCTAAGCAAAACACAATTCACATACTTTTAAGACTTTTAGTATGCTTTTATTGTAGCTCACCGTGGTTGTTTCTGAGTCTGGTTTTTCCTTGATTTTCTGAAGGAGAAAAGCCAAGCAAATGGTGATCTGAACCCCAGGAAGGAAGTGGACGTGTTCTTCTGTGCTTGAGGATTTGTGCAGGATGACATTTTGAATTCTTTATGATCTAAAAAAATATTATGAAAATTAGAGTGGTTTCAAATTCTTCTTATAAACGGTACTGAAATGCACATTAAAAGTTAGGTTTTCACAATTTTCTTTTGCTTACCTCTTATACTAGAAAAATCCAATTTTACTGACATTTATGTATGGGACATATACTGGTTTCTAATGACTAACTAGAAGGGTAAGGGAAAGATAAGCAGGTCTAAAGTTTCAAAAAGTACTGTTGTTTCTGGGTGATATGTGTGAGACAAATGAGGCTGATTTTCAGGAAGCAAACAGCACTCAACCACTTGAAAAGCAGAAACATTTTAAAATAAAGGCAAATGAGACATTTGAAAATGGAGGCACCCACAATCATTAGTCACTTTCTTTTCACTTGTGTAAGAAATTCTAGAGCCCTGAACGTACAATGAATTAATGGACTGGAATGTCACTACTTAAGGGGAATCCAGTATTGTATATTAAACATTTCCTTCCAATGGGATTCCCTAGGCCACTCTAAGGCTCTGGAGTATTTTCTACTGTAAATTGCCCATTAAAAACTGTTTTTAAATGCAAAATATCACAGATATTTTTTTCTGAAGATCTGGTTTCTTCAGAAAGGTTACAGTCTGATTTCTTCAACTGCAGCAAGCCACTGCTGATAAACCCAGTGTGCCTGGAGGAGCCGTCCATGGCAAGGAGAGAAGTACAACTCACAGGTTAGGGAAAGAAACCGCAGCGTCTGCTGCTGAAATGTGTCACAAGAATCTAAAGGACAAGAAAATAAGGCACTGCATCTCTTTTTTTTTTCTTCCCCATTTAAAACATCATGTCTTTCAGAAAACACAACAGCCTGAAAATGGCTTATCCAATGACCAGAGGAGAAAGCAAAAACAGAAACGGGAGCAAAGTGTCACCAATAAAAACAGCAAGAGGCAGTGTTTTGGACTTAGTTCAAAATGAAGCAAATAATGCATGCCATGTGACTTAAATCATGTGTGTAAGCTTTCACTTCAGTGACAATCCCTGTGTATGCTGGGGATTCCTTTGCCCCTTCAAAGCCTAACTCCGTGGTGGCATTGCTGGACTCACCACTGAAAGTGACATCAGGAGAGTCCTATCAGCATTCTGTCACCTGCAGAATGGTCTAGGGATGTGGGCAGAGCAAGACTGTAGGTAGGAGAACCTTCTGTTAAACAGATAAGGATGCAAATACCAGAGAATCCTTTGAGGCACACAGCCCCTTCTTCAGGTCTGAATTAGAAACAGCAGCTTTCAAAGTCAAACATCAGGGGAGAACAATCACACACAGCTTGGTTAGCCAGTGCAGCAATCAGACCACCTTTGAAAAACCAGATAGCTGTGGTCTAAGAGAGATGCTGAGAGGTTGACAGGCAGGAAAGACAGAGAGGTCTGTCCTGTGGAGGGCTGTAGTTTCAGCAAAATGTTGAGAACTTCACCTTTCATTTGAAATACCTTCTCTCCATATGATTCTGCTTCTACTTGCTATTAGGTTTAGCGTAGAATGTGCAAAAAAAGTGAACGCAATGAAAGCATATATTACGCATGAAAACCATCTGGAGGGAAGATGAAAAAGATGGTATATGCCATGATTGGGAAAGATGTCTGTTTTGGATGGGCATCAGCAGCTGTGAAATGAGATCTCTGGCTGTTCCTTCTCAGCCAGCCCAGCTGTCCAGGCTGTGCCACCCATCCTGGTAACCAGCACGGCGTGCCCTGAGCCCAGTGATACCAGAAAAGTCCCTGACAGTACAGCCAAACCTCCCAACCCAATCCAGATTACCTACTTATTCCACATGTCATTTAAGTGTTTCTGATTTCTTTAAGAAAACCAGGGAAGGCTGAAACATATTTTGTATGAAGCAAATATTTCTACTTCAACTGGGAAACCACCACTAAATTTACTGTAATAACAGCAATGCTGGGATGAGAGTATCAGGGATTTTCTGTTGTGTCTCACAGCTCTGCCTTAGATTCTCTAAGAATCTGCTTACAAAAACATTCATTTTGAAAGATGTGTTTTTGGCAAAACTTTGATGTGAGAAGAAACTCAATACAACATCAGAAACTCCTTAACTACTAAATTCTGAAATGCTTAAGTCATCGGTTTGGTGCCCATTATGATATAGATAAGGAACTGGGAAAATGCAGCTTACTGCTCTTTTTGCTGTTCTTTAGCTGATGCTCTAGTGGTGGTTTTAGCATTGTATTGACATCAATGTTATTCTGGAATTTCTTTCTTTGTATTTCTTCAAACCATTCTCCAGTCACTCCTTGCAGCCCCGCTTCAGATTTCTTTTTCTCCAGGAGTTTTCTAGAAAGGGAAAACAAAATAAAACAATTTATTTAAAACCCGTTTTAGACACTGCAGATGTGATTAAGAATTCTTCCCGTAGTTCACTTCTGTACTTGCAGTATATTTCAACCTGTAACATGTCTGAAAAGAGACACAGAGTGACATGATGCATTCACAGCAACCACATGGAAGACTTCAGTGGGAGCAGAATGCTCCTGCTTACCAATGAGACTGTGACTGGCTAAACTGGACTGCTCATATGCCTGCATTATTCTCTGCCTCCAAGTGCATCCTTCTTCCTTGTAAAACAGGGTAATAATTCATAAGCATTACAAAACTAATTGAAAGTAAGATTAAGTCCAGGCAATAATTGAATTAAAATGAATAATACTGTAACAAAGCAATTCTTATAACATTTATTCAGTCATTTAAGCAAAAGCATTAAGGAGATTATTCTGATTTTCCCAAGCAGACTCGATGAGGCCCTGGCAGCGGGTGCCTACCACGTACTTTTTCTGTAAAGGAGAACAGCAAATACTAAGTTCAGCTAATAGGTATTCATGCAACATGTCCAACGAGTTAGTCACATTTTCCCCTTCCCGTGCTGCACCGTGACTCTGCCTGTGTTGGATATGCATGCAAGCAGCTAATGATGGCTATGGATGCTCTACAAACAGACAGGAGAAGAAGCTATACACACATGGCTACAAATGAAGAAGCTGTTTAGGAGCGGGCTCAGTTTTTACAGCAGGAGATCACAGGACTGCATTGCTTATCTGGACATAAAAGAATAATGCACGCTTGCAAAGAAATCTGGATAGTGCAACTTACTTGTTTTCAAACAGCATTACACAAGTGCCTGAAGTACAAATGCAAATGTGGCAAATCCACACCCAATGTTTTCTGATGGCAGCAGAGCAGAACACTGTGCACAGCCTGACGATGTAATGCCAATGTTCTACCACGGTGCTCCTGTCAATCCTCCATCTTAATCTGTGGTAAAACCCACGTCCAGGAACATACATTCCAGTTACCAATTTACATAAAAACTCTTATTCTCTCTCGGAGACAACACTGCTTCATGAGACAAACTGAAAATTAAAGGCCTGGAAACGGATGTGCGTCCATCTGGAGCTGATACAGAGCTCTGTCCATTCCAGCACCTACTGCTCATCCGTTGGCCTCTGAAGGATTGGAGGGCAGGACAGAGACATTTTTGCTAAGTGAGTATTTCCCCCGAAGAAGACCAACAGGCACAGGCACAAGTGCTTGACATTTCAAATAAATTTATTACAAAGGCAAAGATGTTAATCATCACCGACACTGCTGCACTGTGGGAATGATTCAGCGCGGTGAACGCCATCTGCAGCATGGAAAACAGCTCGCACTAATAGGAACCAGGAGGAGGAGATGAACAAAGTGCTCTCCTGTGCCAACTGCATGACATCACCCACGCAGCCTTAACGGAGGGGATCTGGGACCTCAGGAGTAGCAGAAGCGCTCGGAGCCAGGCATGAGGTATGCAGGGAGCGGCCGCAGCCGGAGCAAGTGCCTGGAGAGCGTGTGGGGCTGGTCTGCTGAGGTCCCAAAGGTGGAGACCATCTCCTACATCCAACCCCTCCTACAGCTCTTTAGAGCAGCCAGAACTCACTGTTCCCCTTTCCAAGGGAAGAGCTACAAAGTGATGTACAGAAGTGCAGGCAGAAGGGTGACACGGTGCTTAGCAGGGACACCTGACGGCAGCAGCCCTGAGTGCACCCAGCTCCCTGCATCAGCATCCTTCCCATGCCATTGTCCCAGGAGAGCTCTCCAGCTCTTACATCATTTCTATAGGTACCCATTCCAGACGGAAGGAAAAACATCAAAAAACTCACTTACTCTAGCATCCATCATATCAGGCACTGAATGAATGTGCCTACCTCCAAAAAATATATTAGATGTTTTGCACAAAGTCTGACATTAACATTTAAACACTGTAAAATCTTTATTGGCACAGGTTTGGCACTGTCTGTACTCATCACCTGTGCACATGCTGCTTTTGAACGCTGCTGTCATCACCAGCTCATGAAATAAACCCTTATTGCCTGTGCATGGTATTTACACACAGATGCACACCCACATATGGAACCCTATATATATACATACAGTTATGAGAGTACAGAATAGTATTAATGTATGTGTAATTGGAGTATCGTGCGACTATTAAACACTTCTCGTTTGCACTGACTCCCAGCCAAACCGCACCGTTGCACCCTGTACCTGCTCTGCCAGGTCTGCACGCCCCTCGTGGCCACGAACTACCAGGGAAGCCCGTCTGGAGGAACAATTACAGCAGGAGATGGTATCTGCAGTCAAAATTGCAATGAACTTGCCTGTAAGGCAGTGCTATTGTTACTCGGATTGCGAATTACATATTGAGACGCTGTGCTGTAGCAGTGCCAGGACACCTAAGCGCCTTCTGCACCAAATGCATTAACCCTGCTTTCCTGTCTGCTCCGTCTGCCCTTCCCCTCCTTTCACACAGAGCCACTTCCTCCTGGGAGAGGGCAGCCTGCAGGGCCGGCAGCACCACCGGAAAGCTGCCACGGGATTAAAGGCAGCTCCCATCCCAAGTGACATCCAGGAGCCCGTGCCACAAACCACAGCAGGCAGCAATCCAACGTGAGCTCAGCAGCTGCACCTCTCTAACTTTTCCCATCAACGAGCCTACGCAACATCTGAACCAATGAGACACTCGAGAGCAATTCCTCCACAGTGTTTTTCAAAACACGTCTTCCTTCTTGGCTTAAGCGTGTCCCAGAGTTTCTTATGCAGACTTCTTTAGAGAAAAGTTAACCTACATGGGTGCATGCATCAGACTTCCATGTGGGTTATCATGAACATTGTCAAATGAGGTGCAGCCGTCCTGCCACTCCCTGTTAGGATTATAAGGAGCTGTCATTGCTGCTGTAAGAGGAAAGGTTTTTTCTCTACCATACTCATGCTGGACATAGAGTAAAAGACAAATGTGTAAGGCCGTGAAACTGGACTGCCAAATAGGACATTTGGGGACATTCCTGCTATTTGCAGTGGCATTTCAGTCCCACTTTTGTCAAAGCAGAAGTTGTTGGTTTGAGCAGTAGCAGGATTTGTCCCCAGCGACTCTTCCCATACACTCCAGGAGAGGGCAAAGCTGAGGCAGTCACCAAGCAGCAGAACCACATGCACTGGATTGCCAAAGCACCAGGGTTTGCTCCAGAATCCAAGTCCTCCGTCTGGGAAGACAAAGCTGAAAGGGTTGCACATAAAACCAAGGCCAAAAGCACGAGCTAGCAACTACAGCAGGACAGCTTATCTGCAAACCAGTCACCTAACTAAGCTTGTGTCTTTACTTTGTTTATATTCTTCACTTTGCCAGTGAGAAGAAGCTAAGATGCTAAAGAACAGGGCCAGAAGCAGCAGCCACCTCCCAGCGTTTTGCTTCAACTTCCCACCTTCCCACTGCTGCAGGCATTAAATCCACATGGCTGAGCTCACATCTTTACCATTTATATTGCTGGTCAATGTTTTAGACAGCTATGGCTGTTATCACAGCCCTGGATAGCTCTAAAATGGGTATGCAAGAATATTTTCTTATTTACAGCTCCTTTTAATGTTCTAAAAATATCATTTGAAGACATACCTTAACCCTGTCCTCTTATTCAGGAAAAAAATAAAAGAGAAAGAAGTATTACTGACAACATCAAAGACTACCAGAGCTGAAATAACTACAAGAAACAAAACAATTATCCACCATTTCATATATCATAGCAAAGAACCCCAAAATTCTGTTTCCAAGGCGCCAAAGAAGCTTCTGTATCAGGTTAATCCTGCCAGGAAGAGAAATAAGCACAGAGAGCCCAGATATTCTTTCCTAATACGCCAGACAGACAGTAGGCCTATTTGCTAAGGCAGACTTCTTTCTCTGTAGCATGTGCATTTTTTTTTTACTCTCATCAAAGCAACCTTTTGTTTGTTTTTCTTTCTTACTGCTATTTGGCTAATGTCTGTGAAGCAAATAGTCTCTATTATTATACGTAAAATAAGTACATGAATCAGAGAGGAAAACTGACTCCAATGTTTTGGATGCACACATGATAAGACGGTGGAGAAAGATCTAACTGAAGAGCCACTTGTTCTTTCCAGTGCCCTTTATGTGTGCAGAATTAAGCACTCCCTGGAAAAATCAAGGCCTTCTCTGTTTGGATTAACAAAACGCTGCACTGGCAATAATGCCTGAATTTAACTCAGGCTGATGCAAGTCAACCAGTTAGGTTGTATTTTCTCTTCCCACAAATACTTGCTTTCTTCATACTTTTCATTTTCATTACTGCTGCTGCTGTTACTTACTGTGCATTGGTTTTACACCTATTAACACACTAAGTTGCCTTCAGAAGTCATACTTGTCTGAGTATCCGACCAATAAAACTAAACATACGGAAGGGCAATGAGTAGTAGCCACAACAAGGAAGACCGAAGACTGCCCCAGTTCAGCACTTTGTCCAGCTGTAACCCAAATACCACCAAATGCAATGGACCAACTTTCACTGCCTTCAGCAGCTGCTGGGGAGTCACCTAGTGGCGACACTGCACGATGGAGAGGAGGAACTGCAAATCCCAAGCAAGGTTCACCATAAGGACAGGGGAAAGCTTTCACAGCCTGGCACTGAACTATGTGAGTATGTTGTCAATCCCACTTGGACTGACGGCAGTGGGATTGTAATTGTCCCTAAATATTTAGATGCTGAAAATGTGCAAAATCAAGAGAAGGAAGTGGGGAGAGAGTAAAAAGGGAATTTATCTTTGTAGTTTTTCCTCCCAGGCTGTGCATTGTATGAGGAAGAAGTCCCATAGACACAAACTTGGATACCAACCCTCCATAGTACCTTTTCAAGCTGCAAGTAGGGTTAGCTAAGCAGACAGATGCAAACAGCAGACATCATTTTGTCCCCAGAGCAATTCATTGACAACGGACACCAGAGCCATGCACTATATCTGGTTGTATGTGTCAGGGATGTAGACAGGGAACATGTGTGTTAAAGGCAGGGCACTTTTTGTGCCCTTACTGAAGCCCCACCCTGTTTGCTCATGGGAAAATCCTTCTACTCCCACCTCTCTTCTACTTATTAAAAAGCAGAAAAATACAAAACGTGACCCAGGAATTTTCTTTAATACGTAAATATATTTGTAAAATTCCTGTCACACTTGACAAAGCTTCAGAACTCTCAGAGGGAAGGAATAGTGAGCAGCACTGATTACACTCAACCCACAAAGACAGCGAGACTATCAGCAAGCACAATCATTACCATCAGACTCTTCCTGTGTGCTGAATACTTCTTTCCTTCTTTCCACTCTGCAATTCACGTCTTTTGTGTCATTATTTTTTAACTCAAGCCACACTGTACATGGGCTACAACTTCTGCTTTTTTTCCCCAAAGTGTTTATTTATTACATGAAACTATACACAATGAATATACTACAGACTTCTTTTCTAGCTACTGTTCTCCTTCACCAAATCCAATGCTCCATTTCCACCTCCAGCTTCCGTCCTCAGGGCAAGAACACAGAATGGCACCTTTGGAGCAAAAAAAAAAAACAACCAACAACAACAACAAAAAAACACCCACAAAACCTCTACAGGTGCTACAGTTACAGAGTTAGGTCTGTTCCCATGCTGACCACAAACCTTCTCTCTGCTCTGGCAGCTCAGGAATCAGAAGATCTCAACTAACATTCCAAAATCAGGAGCTCAATGACTGTCTTTGTAGCACAGAGCACTGCTAATTGAGATCACGGGAGCTGAGGGTGTAACAAGATGTAACAAAGCTTCAAAACATTGCTTTTAACAATAAACCATTATTTCAGCAGCTGCCCCACGTTTATAGTGAAAATATTATTTCAGCCCTATTGGAACAAACAGAAAAGGCTGAAAATATACAGAAAATATATGTATTTTCATTGAGTCTAAATACTTAGAATATAAAAGCTTTCAGTCCTTTAGGCAGCTGGTCAACAAGAGTGAATGAGGTCAAATACCACCGTAATGTCACAGCCGTCAGCAAGGCTCATTTTCTGCTGGGCTGATTCTCTGCTGTTTCCTTTACATGAAGTGCAGAACAGTGGGAAGCTTCAAGCTGAGAACATTTTACAGATGACTTATAGTGTCTGTGAATGAGGTCCAGATCAGATGGGCAAGGTAAAGCATTACTTTATTATGGTGCCAACACTCACAAGCTACCTGCCAATATTATGTGGTAATAACAAAACAAATTCATGATGCAACGGAAAGGAAGGTTACCCATCATTCTTTAAAGTGTGTCACATAGCTTCTGAATTGTAGTAATTAATATCTCTAACGAGATGACTTCGTTAATAGGAATTTCCATTAGCATTAATAGATGCTAATAGGTGCAATGAGTATAATTCTCCATGCAAAGTTTCTGATTTGACAGTAGGGATAGATGAAGTCTCAAAGACATTATATAACAGAAGTACATTTTGGGCTCCTGAATTTCTGTCCTGGAAGCCTTACACAGAAATATGGATGAATACCATGCGTCCCACATATGCAGTGAATCCTAGATCTTTGAACTGTACATTTATCAGTGTACTTCAGCACACAGATCAGTGGGGCTCATACATGTGGGGAAATCTGAGACAAATCTGCTTGTAGAGATAACACGAAGACTGGAAGGGTAGATGGGATGGGAGGCTGGGAATCAGGTTTTCTTAGGTGTCCCAGTTTAATTTGAGGGTAATGATTAACAGTCAACCTATTTACTCTTCAAGGGCAGAGCTGCTAGTTGATTGTGGGACCTTTTACAAATATTGATAGCATGCTTAGAGACAGTCATCTCTGCAAGTAATTTACAGCTCAGCTATAAATTTAAACTGCCTTACAAAGACGTACAATGTAGATGCTGTTCTTTGTGTTACTGTATTACTTTCTTCATTTAAAACCTTTCCTTGTTAACAATACAAGAGAAATAAGGCAAAAGAAACAGGCCAGATGAGAATGCTGAATAAATGGAACTTGGTTCCAAAGACAAAGGTTCCACCTCTGCAAACAAATTTCTGGACAACGGACCTGGACAGGTCTATACAATTTGGAAACTACAGATCTAATAATAGAATCACCAAGGTTGGAAAAGACCTCTAGGATCATCCAGTCCAACTGTTCGCCTATCACCAGTATTTTCCACTAAACCATGTCCCTCAGTGCAACATCTAAATATTTCTTGAACACCTCCAGGGTGAGTGACTCCACCATCCCCTTGTGCAGCCCATTCCAGCACCTGACCTCTCTCTCAGAGAAGTATTTCCTTAGATGTCTGCTGGCATAGGGCTGATCTTGAAGCCTAAGGATCTCAAAATACACCTTTGCAACCTCAGGCAACTGCAGAGTCTCACAGACCTGAAGCAAGAATCGGGGTCAGCAGATGTAATATAGAAGGTTATGATGTGTGCATATCTTGTTTATGTGTTACTGCAACACAACAAAAGCCTTGTTTACGCTGCTTTAAGTTAAGGGAATGGATGAAAACTCTAAAATTTCACAGAATGGATTTTTTTTTATCTGAAAATATAACACTGATACATATTACATACTTATACAGCCCTTGATACAGAGGCTTACAATCTCCTAATTTATCACATCTCAGGAAACACATAATTCTTTTAGTAATCTAAATACACATACATAAATTATATAAATATCTTAATATTAAGATACAAATACATATCTAAGTTCATTCAAGACTACAATAAGGGAAGGAACAGAACACCAAGACCTCCAGCCATGCTGCCGCAGCTCTCCAAGATCTCAGGCCCACTTTGCTAGGAATCCACACATGAAGCAAGCAGAAGTAATACAATTGGGTGATTAATCAAAGCACAAATTAAATTGTGTGTAATTTATATATGATGAAGTAAAAATAGACTGCACTTTTCATCATTTACTCTTAGCTTTTATTTGGTGTTTTTGATGTGTTTGGCAACTGTGGTACCAATATGCATATCTAAATATTTTTAAGGTAAGACTGATTAAAAGAGTACAGGTCCAAGTAGGAATTTAAAATGCAGGCATTTAAGTACAGCTTATTACATTTAACAGTGTTAACAGGATGGTCTAGCTACAAATAAGGATTAGAAACACTTTTAATATGAACATTTAGATGCACAAATCTCTAGGAAAAGTTTTCCCCTGCTTTATTTAATACATTTTATACATCGAATTCGTATGTTGCGAAAAGTTTCAGACTGTCAGCACTAAGAAATTAAATCATTTTTAAATATAAAAACCAGAACAGGAAAATTCTGAACTTAGGTCTGTCCCTGGACTGTAAAGTCCTGCAAAGGTTATAGAACACAGAAGAAAACAAAGTATCTGTGCCAAAGGCTCAAACTCCGCTTGATTTGAAAATTAGGTTCAGAGAGCAAAATGACTCTAAAGGATGATTAAACTTGGTATACATAAATCACTAACAAAAGTGAAAAGGAGACAGATGCATGCAACATCCTACAAATGTTGTCAAAACAGTATTTATGATGATTCTGTGATCTGATACAAACTACTGAATGTCAGCTGAAGACTTGACATTCAGCCTAATGGACTTTGCTCCCAACTGTTAGTCAGGTTTCCCCAAGTGCCACAACTACAAGGGATGCAAGGTGTGTATTCCAGCACGTTGCCATCTTTCACAGGACTACAGGACACACATAACCTGAAAACAGTGGAGCACAGCTGTGCCTGTACTGGGGGAGATACCCAGCCGCTATGAACATGAATTGGCCCTGTTCCTGTGCAACACTTTTTTCACTGCCTGGCAGAACTAATTTAATACTCCTGAAACAAATGCAAGGACCTGAAGCTGTTCAGAACACTGAAAATATACAAACTGGCAGAGCCTGAAGACATTTCTGAGGTCCTTCCAGGGCTGCTCACCACAAACCAATAGTCATCCCTTTTTTAACGCAACAACAGGCAGCACAGGCATTACCTTTTGGAGTACCAGTGACTTGAACTGTGGTGGAGAGAGAGGCTGCTGAGGACATGGAAACATTACTATAACAGAACTCAAACCTAGGAAGCAAGGAGGCTTTCTACAAGATGCATGAGTCCTTAACCGGTTCACCGCTCCATGGAAAAATTAACCAAATCAGACTCTTCTGCATCAGCATGCAATGCTGTCACTTTAATGATCTACTCATTCTTGTGACCTAGTCAATTTATCCAGGTAGACAAAACCAAATTAATTCTACTTTTTTCATTAAGTTTGGACTTAGAAGCTACCTATTCATAAGCTTAAAGGCAACCCTGGGTTTAAGTCTCATATGTCTTAACAAATGCCTTCTTCCTGACATTCCAACTGACATCAGCAAGTGGTCTATATAGTAATAATCATCGACATCATCTTGTTTTTCATTTTTACCATTTATCACTTGAAAATGCACACTTCATGGCACAATGCATATTCTGGCACAAGGCCTCTGAGTGAATGAGCCTGGATGGAAGAGCTCATAGCACTTCCTGCCCAATCCTGTGGGTCTGGCTGCCTGAATGCCAGGAAAGGCAGAGCTGGTGGCCTAGGAGAAAGCTCATGTGAAGCAAGCCAGAGGCCTCAGCCAGAGCTGCCCCTCCTTCCCCCAGGAGCTGCTTTTAAGTGGAGGCTGTCCCACTGTGCTGTGCCTGAGCCACAGCCCAGATGTGTCACAGCTGTGCAAGGCCACAGCCCTGCTGATCCGGGCCTGGACCACAGGCTGACATCACTGTGTGGCTCCTGCTGGCCATGTCAGCCTCAGCCTGCCTGGCCATCACTGGGCCGTAGCCAACCCCAGCCAGCATCACCTGGCCTGATCTTGGCCCTGCTGTGTCACGATGGCCTTATCTGGCAATGGGCTGGGGCTGCTCCCAGCTTTGGGATGGAACAGGCCCTGGTGGCGAGGCCTCCCGCTGATGTCCCCCATGGGGACACCCATGGATTCTGCAACCCTGGCTTCCAGGGAGCATCGCCTGGACAGTACGAGGAAGGCAGACACACACAGATGCCCAACCAGACAGGCTCCTCCAAAGGTAACACAGCTTTTTGTGGTCTTCCTGGGCCCAACTCTGCCACCACAATTCCTGACCAACAACACAAACAAGTGCACAGCTCTGGAGGAAAGGATCAACCTGTCCCAACACTGAAGTAAGTTTCTTATGACCAGAGAACAGAAATCCAGCAGCAATGCCACCTGAACCCTGCTCTTTAAACATGAAACAAGTTATCAGGCACTGGGTTAAACAGAACAAGTCTATAATGCTAAAAGCACAACAGAAAATGGCAGCTGTGTCCGTCCACCACTCCACCACAGCCTGCAATCCACCTGCCCCTCCTCAGCTCATGTAAAGTCACCTTCCTCTTCTTCAAGCCTCTCTGCAACATACTATTATCATTGAAAAACAGCCATAAAGAAAAATTCTAGCAGTATTTTGATAAGCAGCTTCACCATTTGTCTTGGATTATGGCAAGCAATTCCTTTTTAAACAAAAGGAGTCTCAGAGTGGGATTACTTGTCACAGTAATCGTTTACCAAACTGAGAAAACATTTTTGCATTGCAGTGTTTCCTGTCACTTTTGCTTCTATTTACATTGCTAGTGTATTCTCCCTTCAGGGCTTCAAGGACCTGTTTTCATGAGTGTTTACAAACCACTAACCATGCCAGTGGCACATTATCAGGAGTAAATAATAATAGCATCTCCTTCACAAACAAGACACAATAGGGCAATCATGCCCTGGAACATCAAGGGCGGAGTAATTCTTATGAAAGAATTTCTTTATTAATGCCTTGTTCAGGGAGGGAGTGCCAATGAAACCACAGTATTCCTGAGTGCTGGTGCCCTGGTATCCTGCTCTTCCCACCCACGCTGATTATGGGTACTTTGGGGTTGATTCTAAAAACTATTTCTAATTTTAAGGAGTTGGGGCCCTATCTAAATCTTTCACCAAGTAAGTTATTCTGACTCTCTAAGCAGATACCTCTGTGAACATGCCAAAATTAGGGTTAAAGAATGAAGTGATAGACCTCTCAAAATGTAAGCAAGACAGAATAATTTGCTTGCAGAATAACTGAAGCACCGGGAGGGGGGCTGAGTATGGCTGCACCTTTGCAATAAATGCTTCTGAGGTTAGGAGTATGAAAAAAAAAAATTCCTACACAGTGTTTTATTGCCATCTTCTATCATCAGACCCGTGAGAGAAAATGTCAGCCAAGAGAATACAATGAAGAATTAGTTGCAGCAAAGGACGGATGCTGTAAATGATGTCCTGTAAGGCAATGAGAACAGCTCTTGTAAAAATAACTGCATCCAAATTATTTGTTGTAGAGCTCATCTAGAACAAAGTAAGGAGGGGATTCATCTTTCCCCCAAGAATTATATGCTGTCAATGGGTCACCAAGAGAGGAGCAATGAGTAATGCTCAAAGTTTCTCTCAATTAATTTCTTTTGCTTTCATCTTTAAATGGGAGGATAAAATGAAAACAAACCTCTCCTCTGCTACATATGCAAATTAAAAATCACATAAACCAACCTGGAAATAAGCAAAACAAATTAAAGCAATAGGATTGAGAGCTCTTCTCCACCAAAAGCTCAATTTCTTTTTCCTCTTTTTTTTGCTTTCTCAATTTTAATTCACTGACAGGCTGATGCCTGAAATATGCTTGGAGGCTGAAAATTATTTTTTTTCATTCCTTCTAGAAAACAAAACAACACAACACACAAACAAAACCACTTCTCACATAATACAGGCATAGTTTTTTCTAGAAACATGATCAGGAAGCTTCTAGCCGGGGAGGTAGGTTCAATTCCCTGCTCAGTTGCCTGTTAATTTAAGCGTCTCATTTGAAAGTGAAGATAATAGCCTTTCTCTTTTTCTCAGATTAATAAATTAAAGTGACAGAAAGCTATCCTACGTAGTCATAGTAGAGCGCATTACATGATACAGAAGAATATCCTAAATGTTAAACAATCAATTAAACAACACAATCAATTAAACAACACAGAGCACTTCAGCCTGCTTAAATCCATTCTCGGTTAACCTATATCCCACATGCAGTAACTCCCAACTATTCATTTTTTTTCCTAATGCCAGTAAACCAGCTACCTCTCCACCATGCCACAGTCCCCTACCTGCTGCCTCTTTTAAGTAGTTAGCTCCATATCTCCTTGCTCCTCTTGTCCCAACTGTTGCTCTCTTGGCTCTCTGTGCTGTTTCAGTGATAGAGGAGCATTTCCATGCCAACCCTGAGCACCTGCTCAGGCAGCCAGAGGGACCAGCAGCCCCACGGCTAGCTGGGAGGACACCTGCTGAGGCACTGCCTGCCTTCCACAAGCAGCAGAGGGAGGAGCTCCCCAGAGATTAAAGGCAGCAGCTCCACCTCTGTATTCCATAGTTTGATGTCCTACTGCAACAGAGTCTTCCTGAGTGACCGCCTGCCAGTCCCTTGCCAAGCTGCCAGTGAGTGCTGTCCTGAAGGGACTGGAAGCCTCCATGGTTACCCTGCCATCAGTTTCTTGGAGAAAGGACAGAAAAGAGAAGCACCTACAGGTTTGTTAAGCCTTTTGGTACCTGGGGCTCCACATGTAAATATCAGCTGTCAAATCTTCTTTTCAACTTCTGTCCCCTGGAAGCAGCTGGAAAACAAAGCTTTGAGAACGTCGTCTGGGTGTACCCTGAAGCCTTGAAACCAGAAGTCAAAAGAGATCTGGAGTGCTTTTATGTCATAATTTTTAAGCCTATTCCACTGTGTGTGAAAAGCTGATCCGTGGTATCATTACCTGCATCTACTGCAAGCATCTGGTGTATCCTTATGGAAACTGAACTGCCAGGGACCCAATTGAACATAATGCCAAACCATGAAGAAGCTGGATGCCTCCCTGTCTCCTCATAGGCATCTGGCTGTGATTGGAGTATTTAGGAGAAGGAACCTGCTTCCACAGGCATCTACAAGTTCATCAGTTTCATAACCACGTTGACTGAAACAGTCTTTTGTGACAGAGTTAGTCTTCTGTTTTTAATACTGTAATTAGATCACATATTCCATTCATTTCTTCTCTCCAACATTAATGCTTATGATACGTGAATTTTCCTCCAAAGGAGTATTGTGAATAAGACTGGATTTGATGAACAACAAGAATACTGAAGCTGGGTGTTACCCAAGCCCAAAACTAATAGTTTTTGTTTGCTTGTTTTGAATTATGCAGCAAGTACTTACTATTAAGTTTCTGTAATTTCAGAGTGCATGGCAGTGTGTGTACAGTCATATGAGTTACACCAAAGCCGGCTGCTGCAGCCTCTCTCAGCCTCTTTCACGGGAGAAGCTCAGCTGTTCGCAGTAGCTACTCAAAGGTATTATTGTTCACAATGGCCACGGGAGGGCACTAGAGAGAAGAAAACAGGCGAAAAAAAAGGCAGTCATGGGAATCCACGGCCCGGAACACAGCAGGAGCCCTGCTGGACATCGGGAACAGGAACAAGTGGAAGTCCGACAGGTCACAGTCCGTTTCTGAATAAAAGGGAGAGTAAAACTGAGAGGTCCTGAAAGCTTCACACAGAAGTGTGGGGCCTGCCAAGCTCTAAGGAGCAGAGAAAGGGCTGGAGGTACCCAGAAGGTATGTCGTGGGGGAATGGGAATGGAGAGCACCAAGCAGAGTCTCAGCTCCTGCTGAGCCCACAGCTGCAGAAATGGCACAAACAGCTGCAAAGGTCACACGTTCAGCTCCACACAAAGGCCACAAAGGTGAGTAGGGACCTTCCAAGTCATCTCATCCAACTGCCTGACTAAGGCTAACCAAAAGCTAAAGCATATTGTTGAGGGCATTATCCATATGCCTCTTGAACACTGACAACTGTGGGTTATCAACCACCTTTCTGGGAAGGCCATCCCAGTGTCTGACCAACCCTCATGGTACAGACATGCTTCCTAATGCCCAGTCTGATCCTCCCTGGTGCAGTTTTGTGCTGTTCCCATCATGCCATCAGCTCCCCAGAGCACAGCCCGGCACCTCTCTCTGCTTCCCCTCCTTGGGGAGCTGTAGAAAAGGAGCTGGGGAGGGCTGTATGAAGTGACATATAAAGCAGCCCCCTGTACACATTTCATTTCATGCTGCACCGCAATACATTTGTATTTGTGTGACAATCAGCTCCTCTAATTGTCATTTGCTGGACAAGGTGAGCCAGCCTGCATGCATCTTTTGAACGCAGAACTTAGTACCTGCAGCAAAAGCAGTTGATAAAAAGACAAAAGCCTGCTCCTGCCTTTTTTTTTTTTTTTTTCCTTTTACATCCAGGGTGAGTTGTATTTGGGAATGGATTTCAATGTTTCATTGATCTTTCAAGAGATTTGCAGACAGCTATATGCTCACTTGTTTGACACCAACCAGAATGCATAAGAGCAGTACAGTTGCTGGAATTCGATTTGTGGTCCATGAGGAAACTCTTCATTCCTTCTATCTGTCTGAGACAAATTAATCTACACAGGAATATGTTATACTGTAAGCAGAGGGGGCACTGAGCAGACTTGAGCCCACTTGTTGTTAACTTGCTCCCCAGTTCTGTCCAGCTCCTGGTTGCTCTTTCAAAAAGCATGCCTAAGAGCAGAGTGGGGCACACCTCTCCTTGGTGCCTCCATGCACAGAAGTCATATTGATGAAATCTTTTCCCACTGCACATCACCTCCCATACACCCCACTGGATTCATGGCATAAATCAAACCTTGAGAATTACATTTCAGAAGCACCATGGGGGTGAGCTGAAGCAGTGCCCAGGCATTGTTTTAAAATCTTAGAACTGAAAAATAGTGTACAAAGTTAATTATCAGAATATCAGAATAGTAATAAGAATAAATTGGAGACAAGGGGGCAGGCATATGATCTTGAGAGGAGCAAATGTGATTTTGTTTGGAGTCTCTGAAGCTCACTGTGGCCATATAAGAACAGCAGGACTAGGCCCTCCAGGGCCATTGCTGTTATTACTTAGATTATAATAGCAGCACCACAAAGACTGTTTGTGATGGGACTCCCCTGGCCTGAAGGGCTTAAAGGCTATGTGAGACCAGGTAGACAAGTGGAGTGAGGAGGAAAGTACTTTTATTAGGATGAAGTGATTAAGAGCTTGCCCAAGGACACTTACAAAGCCTTTGACAGAACCAGGACTTTAACCTAGATTTCATTTTGGCACCTTAATCATAAACACTTAACCTATCTTTCCCAATGTCTCTTCAACAGCGATTTAAAGTAGGCTTCATCTCAGTACAGCATCACCAGAAATGTCTTCTCATGCCATCAGCTGATTTTGACAGCCTTTGCATGAAGAGAGATCCCTTTTTGTCAACAATGTGCTGGTTTCAGCCGGGATAAAGTCAATTTTCTTCCTGGTGTGGTGCTCCGTTTTGGATTTAGGGCGAGAGTAATGCAAACACATCGCTAACACAGCGATGTTTCAGTTGTTACTGAGCAGTGCTCACACTGAATCAGACGCTTCTGCTTCTCCCCCTTCTGAGAGGGGTTGGGGTCACTCAGGAGCTGGTAGGGGACAGAACCAGGGCACCAGATTCAAACTGGACAAAGGGATACCCCATATCATGTAGCATCTCACTGAGCAGTGACAGTGGAGGTGTAGCTGCTGCTCAGGGACTGGCTGAGCATCATCAGTCAGTGGGCAGGAAGCAACTGCGTTGTGCATCACTTGTGGTTTTCAAAATTCTTTTTTTTTTTTTTCCTGTTTTCCCTTTCTTATTAAACTGTCCTTACCTCAGGCCATGAATTCTTGCACATTTTCCTGGTTTTGATTCTCTCCCCATCCTGCTGTGGGGCAGCCAGCAGAAGGCTGTGTGGGGCTGAGCCATGACACCCAGCCAGCAGCCGATGGAAGCACAAGCACAGAGCTGGCGGCAGATGGAAGCCCTGAATTCCAGAGCCAGCTATTGTTTCTTGAGCCTTCGAACAGCTAAAAACAGCCAGCAGAGAACCCAACTGGACAGAAACATTACCCCTTAATGTTCCTTCCATAGCTAACATGAGTGTGCTATTAGTGAGCAGAGCCTCAGGTGCTGCAGTGTCCCTGTTCACTGCGGGGGACTTGGGCCAGACAGCCTTTCCAGGGCCCTTCCAACTCCAAGCAGTTCACGACTCCAAGGTGAGAGGACGGCGCCTTCACTTGCACACAGCCTGCGAGGCACCGGGAACTTCACACGGAGAGGGAAATAATCACCTCTAAAGCTAAGTGATAATCCTATCTTTTATTAGTTCCTTGACCCTCGCTTTCACTGTCAACAGAGAGCGTCGGTGATGGCACGCGGCTGTCCTACACGGCTCGCCCAAGGACGCGCGCACCTGAACGCACCCTCCGTCCCGCAGGGCCCCGCAGCGCCGCCCCGCCGCCACGCACGGCGTTCCCCCACCAGCGGGGAAAACCGACGACGCCAAAGCCAGAGCCCGCCGCCCCGCTGCCTCCCAGCCGCGCTGCCACAACACGCGGGGCCCCGAGGCTGCCTGCGCCTGTGCCGGTCCCGCCGGGACCGCGCCGCCCCGACCTGCTCGCAGTACCTCACTCTGTCCTTCTCCGCCCGCCGCAGCTCCGAGTCCCTCTGCAGCACCTGAAAAATCGTCCTGGCTTCCTCCTCGCTTAAAAAACTGAGGTCCGGCCGCTGGGGAGCCGCGCTCATGGTTTGGCTTATCTCCCTGCGGGCGACCGGAGGGCGGCGGGCGGCGCGGAGCCCCTCGCAGTGCGGCGCGACTCCCGCATGGCCGAGCCCGGCGGGACGGCTGCCGCCCCGCGCCCGCACCGCGGCCCTCTGCCGCACCGCCCCGCCGCGCCCTCCGCGCCTCCCTCCCTCCCGGCCCGGCCCGGCGAGGCGGGGAGGAGGTGGCTCCGCAGCCGGAGCTGCTGCTCTGTGCCCGCGGGCGGGACGGAGCGGAGCTGTGCGCGGGATTCCTCTTGTCCCGGCTGCGCCGTGCCGCCCCGGGCGCTCGCTCGGGCCGGAGGGTGGCTTGTGGTAGCAGTGCTGGAAGTTTTCAGGAAGAAATAGGCAAGGAGTTCTTAACCTTTCTGTGATGAGCATATCTAGAATCATAGAATCATTGAGATTGGAAAAGACCATTAAGATCATCCGTCCAACCATCAACCCATCCCCACCATGCCCACTAACCACATCCAAACGTTTTGTGAACACCCCCAGGGATGGTGACTGCGCCACCTCCCTGGGCAGCCTGTGCCACTGCCTCACCACTTTTCCTGAGATGTTTTTCCTAATATCCAACCTGAACCTTCCCAGGCACAATTTGAGACCATTGCCCCTTGCCCTGACACTGTTAAGTAACTTTATTCTGGCAGCTGCAGCTCCACTCTGGTGTGAACAGAGCAGAGATGTGACCTGAGCATGTGCCTGCCATCCCTGGCAGCCTGGTTGTGGTGGTGTCACCCTGGCGGGCTGTTGGACTCCCATACAGTGACTCTCACGCCTTTCTCCCAGTTGCACTTGCACAGCACTGATTCCTTCCCTTCAATCTGCTCTCAGATTGAGAGGCGTACCCAGCATCGCTCATGGCTCAGCTCTGCCTAGTGGGTCCCTGCTGGAATGGTTGGAGCTGCTCTGCTCTGACATGGGGCACTGATGGGCGCTCCTCACAGAGCCATCCCTGCAGCCCCCCTCCAAAACCTTGTCCCACAAATCCAAAACAATAGTACTAAAATGTCCATTGAAATATGTTAGATGTCATCGTAGATGTGATCACAGGTGCAAGGAAAAGCAGGCACACTTGCTTCTACGGAAAACAGGCAGTGGGAACATCAACACAGCATGATGCATGCAGCTGCCTTCCCATCCCATACTGTGGGCTGATGTGGGGCCGCAGAGGAACACTTTCCCACTGGGAAATCATGCTGTGCAGGTGAAAATAAGGTCCTCAGAACAACATGGATAGCACATTCTAGAAGGTTCCTTGTTTTGGGGTATCTCCTGGCATCACTTGGCAGCCCAAAGAGGAACTTTTCAATTCCTGGTAACAAAACAACAAAAAGAAGGCTATCAGACAATGGAAATGTAATGGAAGCTGTGGAAAGTTATGCTGTTTAGAAGATGCAGAAAGAAAATGTCTCCCACAGAGAAAAGACCCAGTGGATTTCTATTAGGGTATGGGATGTGCTTCTTGGTAAGGTCCAAACCTGTTATTTCAGCAGATGCAAGAGCCGCAGTCATCAAGCTTGCAGACCTCTCTTCTCTTAGGGTAAACATCCTGCCCTCCCTGTTCTGTTGTGCTGAGCATAGAGTGACTGTTTCATTACTCACTCAGCCATCGTACCAGCCATCTTGGCCTTTCTTTTCTGCTTTCAAAGGGAAGGTAGCTACACAGAAGGAATGCCAAGCCACAGCCTCTTTCTTTTGTGCCTTCTTAGTGGCTGTGTTCCATCAGAAGAGGCCAACTGCACAGAATTTCCCCCAGGACTCTCCCAGGCAGAGGGTTGGGCAGCACTCTCCCTTTCCACCTGGCACCTGCAGGGAATGGGAAGCAGCTGATCATGGTGCCTCGCAGCTTCTCCCAGAGCTGAGAATAACCATGATAACAATCTTTTCTGTTGATCCGCTGAATAAACTTGGTCCAAACATTGCAGTTGAAAAGCAGCAGGGCAGATTTCAGATAATTGTCAGAAGAAATGTCTTTTGCTAGGGAGGGCATTCTCCATGGTCACAACACAGGGCGTCATCAATGCCCACTGTTGCCTTATAAGTGAGCTTTGATTGGTTATATTGTGGGCTTTTTTTCTTCATAAATATATACATTCAGAGTACATAGCAAGTATATGGATGTTCTTAAGGGTTTAATTAGAAAGTAGTCACTGTAGTCCTGACAAAAAAGTGTAACATCACCCATGAATTTGTCTATTTTGTAATTGCATTTATCCTGCATGTAAATAAAGAATGAAATCCATATTAATAAGTTTTTGTAACTCTTCTTTTCTAGTAATCTAATTAACTGCCTTTTTACTACCAAGGTATGGTAAAATACATACAGTATTTTAAGCACAAAGAGGAACAGGGCCAAGGTGTTGTGGACCATGTGCCTAGACTTCAGCAAAGCTGTTGACACTGTCTCCCATGGCATTCTCCTGGAGAAGCTGGCAGCCCATGGCTTGGACAGGTACACTCTTTGCTGTGTAAAGAACTGGCTGGAAGGCCGGGCCCAGAGAGTGGTGGTGAATGCAGTTAAATCCAGCTGGTGACCAGTTAGGAGTGGTGTTCTCCAGGGTTTGGTACTGGGGCCTGTCCTGTTCAGTATCTTTGTTGATGACCTGGATGAGGTTACTGAGTGCACCCTCAGTAAGTTTGCAGATGACACCAAGTTGCCAGGAAGTGTCAATCTGCATGGGGTTAGCAAGGCCCTACAGAGGGATAGCTGGGCTAAGGCCAGTGGGATGAAATTCAACAAGACCAAGTGCTGGATCCTGCACTTGGGGCACAACAACCCCAGAGAATGCTACAGGCTTGGGGCAGAGTGGCAGGAAGACTGTGTAGAAGAAATGAAGCTGAGGGTGTTGGTTGACGTTTGTCTAAACGTGAGCCAGCAGTGTGTCTATGTGGCCAAGAAGGCCAATGGCATCCTGGCTTGCATCAGCAATAGTATTGCCAGCAGGAGCAGGGAAGTGACCATCCCTTTGTACTCAGCACTGGTGAGGCCACAGCTTGAGTACTGTGTTCAGTTTTGGGCCCCTCACTACAAGAAAGATGCAGAGGCCCTGGAGAGTGTCCAAAGAAGGGTCTGAGAAGGGTCTGGAGCACAAGGCTTATGGGAATCAGCTGAGAGAACTGGGATTGTTCAGCCTGGAGGAGGCTTAGGGGTGACCTTATCACTCTCTACAACTGCCTGAAGGGAAGTTGTGATGAAGTGGGAGTCAGCATCCTCGCCCATGTAACTATCAATAGGATAAGAGGGAATGGCCTCAAGTTGCACCAGGGGAGATTCAGGTTGAATGTTAGGAAAAACTTTCTCTGAAAGGGTGGTCAGGTACTGGAATGGGCTGTCCAGGGAGGTGGTGGTGTCACTGTCCCTGGAGGTGTTCAAGAAGCATTTAGATGTGGTAGTGAGGGACATTGTTTAGTGGAAAATTTGGTGATAGGTGGACGATTGGACTGGATGATCCTGGAAGCCTTTTCCAACCTTGGTGATTCTATGATTTTATGGTTCTATGTTCATTTCATATATAAGCAAGTGATGGGATTATTTAGAAGAATGCAGAGCAGACACACTAAGGCTTGTAGAAAGATGCTGCCACACAGCATGGTAGTTATCAACCTGGAATAGAGGGTCAAAGTAGCATAGGAGAAGCTGCAGATATCAGACTGCAGTTATTACTATTAGTAACTACTACTAGTAACTACTAATAGTAACAACTATTAGTAATGTTAATTGCTAGTGCCACTAAAGGGGGTGCTGACACACATACCTTAATTATAGGCCAAATTCTTCAAAAACTGGATTTTACAAATACTGTTATACTAATGGGTGATGTTAACTCCACTTACTCTCAGTGGAGGATTTCAAAGTGTAGGACTCCAGAGAGCCAGAAGGGCTGTTTCTATATGCTGATCTGTAGTTGGGAATACAGGGGAATGTGCAGCAGGGCTGATTGCATCTCATTGCAATTGGCCTTGAGCCTTGGAAGAACTGTAAGGTCTTGTCTAATCCTGTTGAACTAATAACCGTGTAAATTGTCATGCAGATTAGTGAAGGCTTGTTTAATTAACTCCTTGCATTAAGTGAAAGAGGCTTCATGGCAATGCAAAGATGAAATATGAAGCGTCTGTCATTTAAAATGTATTAAATCTGCTTATTGTGTTTGAATTAATTATTTCCAGCACCAACCTAAGTCCAAAATAATTTGATAAAAAATACTCTGAAAACCAAAGGCAGTGCCTCTCACTCTGTTTAATAAGTGCATCATTTATATTTCAGGTTACTGCAATAGTGGTAATTGAAGTTTTTGTATTAAGTTAACAATGAGAGGTCCCACTGAGTTTCACAGGACAAAGTGGGCTGGTTGCACTGCATGGTTTCTACACACGAGGAGTGTCCTGCAGGATCTACAACTGGGCCTCAGCTCCCACTTCAAAAGCACTTTGGACTTTCATTTAGGCATTTTAGCTGTGAAGTGCTGTGCTTTGAAGATTGCCTGGATGTCAACATCCAAATGCTGCTCATGCTATTATAGCTGTTTGTGCACTGCACAACCTCCTGTGAGGCAAGCAGGGAGCCAGGGCTGGGCTGAGCAGGTTGTGGAGCGTAGGCCATTTTGTTCGCCCTGGAACAGCCACAGGCAGTAGGCCTGCTCCTACAGGGAAAGCCAATCTTCCTCTCACCACACTCACAAGTCACCTCTTGCAGCTTGTGCGGCTGAAGACTGCTCCATTTCACAATTTCCTCAAGCACTTCCTCTCTCAGATTTTCTCATTCATCTTCTTTTCTTTTCTTCCCAGTACATTGAGCACAGGCCTATTCTTCCCTCTTTTTAGACTCCAGCCTACTGTTCTCTCCTCACCGTTCAAGTACTCCTGGCTTTTGTTGCCCCTCATGGTAATGGCCTTCCTGCTCATAAGTTGTCTGTATGAGTTTATGAGATCCTCATTTTTTTTCAATACAGAGTTATTCCTTCTGAAATAGAATTGATGATCCCTTATGATGGCAAAAAGGGCAACTCAGAATCATAGAATCATTAGAGTTGGAAAAGACATTTAAAGGCCATCTTGTCCAACTTACCTGCCATGAGCAGGGACAACTATGGCTTGATCAGGTTGCTCAGAGCCTCATCCAGACTGAGCTTGAATATCTCCAAGGATGGGTCATCTACCACCCTCCTGGGCAGCCTGTTCCAGTGTTTCATTAAATGTGGGAGAACATCATGAGAGAGATTTGTGAAATAGTGGCTGATCCTTGCACTTCATGATGCTCCTTTCCTAGTATTTTGTGTAGCTTTGGACATTGACTCCGTGGCATCCTTTCTATTTGCTTTTTGCTCATGCCTGGATGTCTGTTCTTCTTCTTCACTCCCTAACTTCAATTAATGGCTAGTTCCACTGTGATATCCTTTGGGACTGTACTTTCTCTGGGCTGGAGGCAAGAGAAGATTGTGAAAAGGATCTTTCTGTTTCATCAAGAGGTACATATGTGTCTGGTGTCTCCAGTGCAAGAGCCATTGGTTGGCTAGTGCTGTAGATAACATCTGCTCTCCTGGAAGAAACTATGTAACCCTCTCCTTAAATATGTACATAAACATAATCACCTGAGGCCAGTGCCTGGGACACAGCAAAATTACACCTTTAATGTAGTAAGTATATATGCTAGTGCATGCAACCTATTAAGACAGGCTTGAGTAAAGGTAAAACGAATGACTGAACATTAAAGAAGAGTTGTTAGAAACAAGAAGGCAACCTTCAAAATGCTGAAGTCATATCCAAATGAAGAAACTAGAAAAATTCATAATCCTTGGCTGATAACATACGAAAATAAAACTAAATGCACCAAAAAAGAGTGGGGAAGAGCAACTCTAAACCAGTACTAAATCCTTCCTCAAACACATCACAGAGCTCATCAGAGAATCTGTAGGGTTTGATCAATGAACAAGATATAAAAGGAGAACTACAGAGAGCGGGAGATTTTTTCAGAGAAGAAATTGGTGTTCATTGTGGAAGAAACTAGGAAAACCCACATGCCAGAATCCTTTTCCAAAGAGGATCTGACCAAAACTGAAGTGACTTATGTGACAAGTTAGAAATGCAAATATTAACAAACTACCAGTACTAGAAGTTACTTCACACAGTGATTCTAAGAAGACTTAATGCAGTCTGTAACTGCTCGCTGTAGTCCTTGATACCTGAGGACTGGAGTGGAGCAAATAGATATCTGTTGTAAACAGTTTTCAGAGAATTGAAGGAGCTACAGGATTATGCATCAGATCTCTGGATAAATTTGTGGAAATTGTAGCAATGAACAGAATGATTATTGGGTTAATACTGGGTTAATGCAAGTTACCTTGGGATAGTCAATGTGGCTACAAAAGAAAGGGATGTCCTAGTTGGAATCTTCTTGGTGCTTTTTGAAGGGAATCAGCAGATCTCCCAAACGAGGAAAGGCTGAGAGAGTTGGCTCTGTTCAGCCTGGGAAAAAAAAAGACTGAGAGGGGATCTGGTAACATTTTATACATAAAGGGAGGTGGGATGCAAATGGGTTGAGACCAGGCTCTTGTCAGTAGTGCATAGTGATAGGACAAGTATTAGTAGCCTAAAGCTTTAACACAGTGAGTTCCATGCTAACATGCAGAAGAACTTCTTTATGTTAAGGGTAATGGAGCACTCCAACAGGTTGCCCAGAGAGGTTGTGGAGTCTCCTTCTATGGAGATACTCAAGACCTGTCTGAACACCTACCTGTGTGACCTATTGTAGGGCACCTGCTTTGGTTGGGCTTGATGATCTCTTGAGATCCTTTCCAACCTCTGCAATTCTGTGATTGTATTTCAAGATAGTAAAGACAAAGGCGGAGACAAAGACAAAGACAGACTGTGAGGGACCACAAGAGGCCTTTGTAAGTCTGAGTGACTAAGGAACTAATAGGTAGATAAAGTTTAACTTCTACAAATATTGGTATGTGTAGAAAACAAGCTTAACATATAAGTTAGCTTTCACATATAAGCAATGGACTCTAAGCTGACTATTACCATTTGGAAGAAAAGTCTTTATGCCATGCATAATAGAAAACTAGGCCAAATATTAGAATTTATTAGGGAAGAAAAATAAGGGTATGCTTCACCTTCAGCTTGTATGTGAATATGGAATTCCACTTGGAATACAGAATATATTAGGTACTCATATGCAATATATATTAACATAATATGAATATTTGTAGTGAATATATACTCTGCATATAGAATGAATATATATGCATATATCATGCATAATATATATTGATTTACTGGTTGTGTATGAATATGGAACTCTATTGAATATGTAACTAGAATATAGAATTCTATAAATTCTCTTTTCTATATGGAATGGAAAGAGTTGAAAGGGATTTGCTCTGAGATTTTTCTAATAGAGGAATGGAGGGACCATCAAATGGACTAATAGGAGCTAGTTTCAATCCAAACAGCAGAAGATGAGTTTGTGTAACTCTTTGCCAAAGGATTTTATAGATGCAAAAGTTTAAATGCCTTAGAGGGGAGATGGCAAAAGAATTTAAAAGAGAGATTCATTCAGGACTATTTAATAAAGAAAACAGTCGGAAAAAAAAGCCAGAGCTGAGAATAGTCACATTTTGAAAGAGCTTCATATACCCTTGTTCTTGTTCCTTAGGTGTTTGCTTCTGGCTACTGGTATCAACAGAATACTGAGCTAGATGGAATGGTGGTCTGAACCAGCATGAACCTTTGTGTGTTTCAGTGGACATAGACAGAAGGCATATATGTGAAACCTGAGAAGATGGGCTTATGGCAGGGTACCATTATCTGAATGGGTTGTGAATTGGACTAGCTGTGGAGCCTTCCTAAGCATTCTTTGATAACAATAATGCCTTGGTAATAGAGATTTGCTCCTGGGATCGCATCTGCCACATAGCTAGATTCATAGCTGTGGCTACAGAGGGCTCCTTATCTTAGAAACTTTAGAAATTCCTGAGATTTTATTTTATTTTATGCCTTTTGTTCAGCTGTTCTGCACATGTGGTCTTCACCAGTTGCCATTAGATCTTCACTAACAATCTGAATGATGAGGTGGAATGCATCTTCATTACAGCAGCAAATGATGTTAAACTGAGAGAAGATGGTGTATGAGGGCAAAGAAGGTATTTGGAGGAGCAGGCAATAATCTCAATAGTCAGCAGTCTAGAGAAGTAGCCTGACAGAAACATCTTTGAGCATGCATGAAAAATCCTATGCAACAGTACAAGTTGGGAACTGGCAGGCTAGAAAGCAGTCTTTCAGGAAGATACAAAGAGATCATGATGAATAAGCTGAATGTGAGCTAGCAATGAGCCCTTGTGACATCCAAAGCTAACTGTATGTTGGGCTGCACTACTAAGAGCATTAGCCAGCAGGCTGGGGGAAGTGGTTATTCCTTCTCCATGACATTCAAGGGGCTGCACCTGGAATATTGTGTCCAGTTTTCATTTTTCAAATACAAGAAATGCTGGCAAACTGGATAAGTCTAGTGTAGGAACACAAATCTTACACCAGGAGGTTGCAGCATGATACAAGTTTGAGAGAAATGAGTTTGTTCATTCTGAAGAAAAGGTTGAACTAATCTAATTGCGGTGCACATCCTTCTAGTAGTGGGTAGTTATACAGTGAAAATAGACAGGATCTTCTTGTAGGCCCAGCACAGAAGGAGAAGGGGAAACATACATAAATTGCATTAAAAAAAGTCTTTTTCACCCTTACAAAAAAAACTCAAAAACCATGGTTGATCAAGTACTGGAACAGGTCATCCAAGAAGGTTTCACACAGGCAAAACTTGAAGGTCATGAGCATCTAACATTAAAGTTAGGTCTGCTTTGATATTCAACCTCATGATCTCCCAGAGTCAATCCAGATTAATCTACATTAATGGTTCTGTGAGTCTAAGTTGTTCGTAGCACATATTCTCTGGATCATAAGAGAGATTTACTATAAGCAACTTTGACTGGTTTCCTTAGAATCTCAGATTGTTGGTGAAGAAGAAAGGTAATGAATCAAAATAATCACTTTAATTTTAATTTAATTAAGGAAGTTAAAATAGGTAAAATGTCATTAAAATCTCACCATCTAAAATAAAGTTGCATAAACAAAAAAACTTCATGATATCTTTAATTAAATTGTTTGAGCTAAAAGCACATCATACTTTGTCTAAACCCTGAAGCATGTACAGTATTATTAATACTCCAGAGAAAGCTTTGGTTTTATTCACTTGCTCTGTTTCAGAGGACAAGATATGCCAGCTGTGTTATAGAGAAATCATAACAGGGAAAATTAATATAAATTGTGGAGCAAAAGTGCCTTCTGTTCCAGCTAAGAAGCAGATTGTCTGTGTTCTGTGATCTTCATTGGTGCATAACTCCAGGAGTGCTTTTATTGCAGGAGGATTAATAGGAGGAAGCAAAATTCTTTGTGTAGGATAATACTGTCTAGTTCTAACTCAACTGGCTTTGCATAAATATCCTTAACAATGAAAGTTGGAGAAGTAGCCCATTTGCATCCTTCTTTTAAGTATCAGTGGATATTGATGTTGGTCAACTACAATTACAGTATGTCAGAGAAACATAAATAGTATTATTCTTTAAAAAGACTTTTTTTGCTCTTGCTTTGTTTACAGCAAGTGAGTTCAGGTAAAAGACGTGTTTGGGCTTCAGTTCAACTCTGGGTAGGTAGTTCTCTCCTACATACATTGACAAGAAGTCTCAATGACTTCAATTGCTCAGGAAAGTATTTATTTTATGAAATGTAAACACGTGAAATGTAGACAGCTCTCTTTAAGTGATTTTGCCTAGTTACCTTTATTTTCAGTGAAGAAACCAAGCATTTGTGAACACAATTTATCTAATTCTAAAGTAGACGTCTAAAATAGGTCAGATGAATCATGCCTGAAAAGAGACTGTTTCTCTGCATTGAAGATGAAGGAAGACTGGCACAGCTGGCTCAGAATTGTATGCTACAAATGTCTAAAGTTAGATGAGAGGAATCCCATCCCACCTGTTCGTACACATAATAAAAGAATACCAATACGGTGTAAAAAAGAAAAATGAACGAGCTGTCCCCAGGCTTTGAAACAAGTTATTTTAATCTTGAGCAATTCAGCTCTTAATTTAGGGTTAGATTCAGTTCTCATTGAAGTCAATAGCTGTATGTTTTGAGAGGAATTTAATGAGGTTTGTCACTTAGTTTTGTTTAGTCTCTCATCAAGGATACTTAACTAAAGTCAATTAGAAATGGATTCTCAGTGCTTAATGAGAAAGGATATTTTATAAATGCGGATTATACTTTGAATAGGACTTCTTGTAACTTAGTTTTTTTTTCATCCGAGTTTTAAATTAAATATATGAGCAGTACTGATAAATCCTTACTTAATAATTGTAATTAAAATAACATCAAAGAACAAGTTTATTTTCTTCTTCCACAGGATGATGTTCCCTTTAATTAATATGTGTAATATATTTAAAAGTTCAGCAGTGTTAAGTGACAGCTCTGGAACTTGCTTTGCTCTATCAGTTTGCAGAGATTCTCAGTGACAGACCCCAGATGTTAAGGGGTACACAGTACAGTGGAGGTTGATTTGAAAAGTCTGAACAAAACATTAGAGGCCTAGTAGAGGTGATGAAAATGAACAGCTATCTGAATAAAACCACTGAAGATTTACTGTGTAGCTCAGGTGTAATCCAGTCCTGATCTCAGTGTGAGGAATTAAAGAACGGGGCATGCACTTGCATGGCTGTGACCACGACATATAGCACAGAGCTTTGCTAGCACTAAATGAAGCCCGGTGATTCGTGCTCTTTTCTCTCCTTGCTCAATTAATCCTAAATCTGGCTTCACAGTTAACTGATTTGCATGGGCAACTAGTAGAGAGCCCTTGAAAAACAGGAGAAAGGGAATTCTGTCAGGCAGCAGAGAACATCCACGCTCTGTTTGACACCTCTAGTGCAAGAGCAAAAGAGGACAACGTGGAAGGAACACATTAAGAATGAAAGTAGCAACTCTGCATATTAATAGCAGAATTAAATTAGAAGAACTGGGTTATATGGGAGTGGCTGAAGGGACTCTCAGGGCACCTGAGAGTAAAAGAAGAGGACTTAACTATATGGAGAAATACAAGCAGCTTAGAAAGAAACTGCCAACCCTGTTCCTGTGGAATGAGATTTTCACTGAATGAGCAGCTCTCCTGTAGAGCAGTTCTGTTTGCTGTCCCATTGCTAGCTTTCATCTACCCAAGATCTTGCCTGCTTTAGATGGCAGGAGCAAATCCAGCCAGTTGTGGATAGTCTGTGTGAGCATGTGAGGGAGGACTGCGTGCTCTGCTGAGCTCTTTAATGGCAAGTACTGAAGATAATAACCTGTAATGCTGCTAGGGATACTTCAGCTCCTCTGGTGCTCTCCATCAAATCTGTGCTGGAATTTTTCTAATTGTGTCAATTATGTTATATAAGACAATTTAGTACAGACTTACAGAAACTCTGGGTCCTGAAGGGATGTAGAATTAAGTCCTGTTCCAATTGAATTAGTTACATTAGTACCTTTCCTGTTATCACTTTGTTAATTAAGCTTGCAGACTTTGTATTTCATACTGAAAGAAACATCAAGTTCATGTGCATAAAAAGTGAAAGTGGTATGTAATCCATTACTGAGTTTACAAGGAATAATTAAAAAACAGAAATGATATCAATAATGCACAGGGAAGGTATGAGAGGCTGCACGTATATTAATTCATATTACTGCAGTGTTTTCTGGTAACTTCTAGTATGTTTATATGCTGAATAATTTACATATATTCTTGTTTTCTTGAAACAGCAGCCATAAATTCTGTATTATACTGATGTATTTCATCAGAAGAAAGAAAAAATTACACAGGTTTTATCATGCTGTGAGAGTAGGCTGAGTTTCAGCTTCTTAATTGCCATCACAATAATGCTAGTAAAAGAACTTCAATGGCACAAGAGCTTTCAAAATAACTTCTTCAGTTTTAGCTTCTTGTTTTATTTACAAGCTCATGTGAACAATATGGAAGTCTCTTTCTTAAAAACAAATGAAAAATACAGAACCAAGAAGGTAAAGCCTTAGTAATACCCGGATATTAAAGGCAAGGAGATTTCTCTGAGATTAGTATGCTCACAAAACAAACACGTTCATCTCCTTGGCTGGATTTGATGGTGGATCATTGCCACACGATCAGAATGACAACAGTCATTAACAAATTAGTAAAATTGCACAATACTGATTTTGCATCACATTTAGCACGGTTATTTTGTCTAATATAATTTGCAAGGACTTGTCTACCCTGCAGGTCCTTTGATGCCAGTCCTATGCATCACAGGTATTTTTATGTACTTATGCTGGAGTACCTGACAGTCTGTTTTTGAGATAAGTTGCTGCCCAGGAAATGGAAAATGGCACTGGTAGGACAGACGATGCTAATCTGGTAGGATGGCTGTCTATGTGTTTTTGCACTCTGACAGAAATTACCTGAGTAACACACTTTTATTGAGCGTTGGCAGCAGCTCACAGCACCAGTATGTCTCCCAGTGGGAAAATAACCTGGACTATGGAGCTGCCTCCCTGTAGGAGTGAACTCTACTGATGGTAAATACTTTTTTTTTATCTTAAAAAAACCCAATACATTGTTAGCACTTGGACATGATGTCCTGCGGATGGGAAAAAGAAGAAAAATATGAAAAAGCAGTCATATATTTCTAAAGAATATAGAGCAGCAAGACTTTTCCATGTCTCCTTTATATCCTTGGCACTGTGAGGCCCTGCCAGGGGATGCTCAAAGAGAAGGCAGAAATAACTCTATTCTTTTGCAACTTATCGATCATAGATGATCGCTGATATCTCAGAGTAGCAAAAATGCCTTTTAATTCAAATATCTCTTCATTTAAGATCTGGAGCAAATCCAGCTCTTCCTCCATGCCCAGATGGTGATGTTTGTACCCATTTTCAGCCATCCCTGGTGACAAGGAATGGACTTGTATTAATTAAAGACAGTGAAACACTTTGTCTGCCAAGCCCAAGGCATTCAGAGTGCTGTTGTGGGTTGACCCGAGGCAACAGCTGAACGCCCACCTGGCCTCTTGCTGACACCCAACAAGAGGAATGGGAGAGAGACTTGGAAGGACTGAGTCAGAAACTCATGGGCTGCGATAAGGGCAGTTTAACAGGTGATGCAAAGCTGTCAAAGCTGTGCAAGGAAAGCAAAACAATATGGCTTTTTGTGTGCCCTCAGCCTACCTGCTGGGGGGGACAGAGCAGCTCTGGATGTCCCTGCTTGAACAGGGTTGGACCAGATGGACGCAGAGGTTCCCTCCAACCTCAGCCATTGCCATCGCAGCCAGACAAGTGCTGATCACAGAATCATAGTATGTTTTGAATTAAAAGGGATATTAAATATCGTCCAGTTCCAACCTCCTTCCATGGGCTGGTTGTCCTCCACCAGCTGAGGCTGCCCAGGTCCCCATCCAACCTGGCCTTGAATGGTTCCAGGGATGGGGCATTCACAGCTTCTCTGGGCAGCCTGTACCAGTGTCTCACTGCACCGAGTAAAGAATTTCTCCCTAAATTCTAATCTAAATCTCTGCTCTGCTAGTTTAAAAACATGTAAAAAGTCAGTCTTCCTCCCTGTTTATAAGCTCCTTTGAAGTACTGAAGGGCTCCAATGAGGTCTCCCCAGAACCTTCTCTTCTCCAGGCTGAACAAGCCTGTCTTCATAGGAGAGGTGTTCCAGCCCTCTGACCATCTTTGTGGCCTTTCTCTGGACCTGCTCCAACAGCTCCACACCCCTCCTGTACTGGGGGCCCCAGGCCTGCGCACAGTACTCCAGATGGAGCTTCATGAGGGTAGAACAGAGAGAAACAATCCCCTCTTTCTTCCTGCTGCTCCTCTCTTGATGCAGCCCAGGATGCTGTTGGCTCACGTTCTGCTGCTGCTGAAGCAAAAGTCATCCAGGAGACAGGGAATATCAGTTCTATCAGTTCTGGAGAAGTTTCCTGGAGAGGAGCCTATTGTCTCCGAGGAAGTGCCTGAGAATGCTAAATCTCTACATCAAACTATAGATGAATTAGAAATACATAACATAGATGTCTGATTGATGCTTATCTGGGAGACAAGCATACTGTTACAGCCAATGTTCTCAGATTTTCTCAAGTGAAACACGTTGTAATTGTACCCATGCACATGTCTTGTCTGCAGCTCCAATGCAAGCCACCAAGCACCGCGACCCCAGGCAGTGGAACCAGCCCTGGCTGCATGCATGGAGGAGGTTGGCAGGGAAACACCAGGCCTGGGACGCTGGGAGGAGCCCAGCCCAGGCACAGATCCCCAGGTGGAGCAGAGGCAAAGGGGTTGGACCTGGGTCAGGAGTGGTTTCACAGAAGGGTGAGGCGCCGGCACAGCTCCAAAAGTGAGGTAGGCACCAAGACACGAGGCCTGGGGTGGAGTAGGAGAGCAGTTTCTGCACTGGCAGAATGCCTGGCTCCTGGCTCTGGGCCCAGCAAATGATAAAAGGAAAACAGAAGAGGACCTGCCAAATGACCTTACTTGGGAAACCTAAGTTTTGCTGCGGTGTGGGTTATGCCTTGCTGGTACACTGGATGATGGAGGTGAAAGCAAGAGGTGAGGGGTAAAAAACACAAACTTGGAGGAAGACAAATGTTCAGTTGAGAGACTGAATGAAAGTTTAGCCCAAGTGTGACTGAGGTGAGAGACTCAAGAGACTGAAAAAAATGCCAGGGTGGAGCCTGTGGCACCCAGACCTGACAATTTCCATCACTGATGAGCAGGAGGAAGGTGAGAAGGATGGTGAGACTGTGGAGTCTAGCAGATCACTTGCACAGAGATGCAGTGCCTAATCTGGCAAACTCTGCTAGGGCATGGATGCCCCAGAAACATATTTAAAGTAACTTGCAACTGGCAGAATACTTTTGACTTCGTCGTTTTTCTGTGTCATTGAGGCAAAGCATTGCTGATCTAGTCATAGGAGGCATCAGCTCCACCTCAGCAGATGGTCAAACCATCTGCTGGGCAGGGAGAAGTATGCTGATTCGTTGCATGAGAATCAGATTCCATGATTGTGCATGAAAGCAACTGGGGAGTTACAAAGAGCATTGAGATCACTATTAGCGTGGCCTGAAAGGGACACAGCCAAGGAGTATTTCTTGGTCACTGGCTTATAGCCTTCTTCAAACCTATTAGATTTTAAAACTCACATTATTTAATGACATATATTTCTCTATTATCACTATGATAGAATTATGTAACTCTCATTTAACAGAAAAAAATGGGCATCAGATTTGAGTCCATTCTTCTCTTCCTCTACAAAGAAGACTTGGCACAAGTAATTCTACATGAGACATAAATTCTGAGTGCAGACCAATCTGAAAATAGAGCTCAGCTTCTGACTGTGGAAATAAGTTACCCTCCTGCTTCTGTGCACTGCTAACTGCAGCAAGGAGCAGACTTTGGACAGATGATGTGCAGAATCAGGATATGCAGAGAGTTAATGGCTATTTATCTTTCAGTCAAAAAGGATCTCAAAACAAATAGTCCTGTACACTATCTAGCTGCCTGGCTTAAGGGTAAACACAGTTTATATGTGCTGGAGTATTTGCAAACAAAGTAACTTTGATAAAAGGTGATCCACCTATACCGTACACGTGATACGAACAATTTGTTGGTATCTTGATGAAATAAGATCTTGCTTCAGTGCAAGGCGGCTATAAACAGGAGGCACTGTTAATGAAAATGCTATCACATTATGTTCATTTGGTGATAATGTAAACAGTTGTTCAAAGCACAAAGCAGTGCAGCCATTGAAGATTTCATTATCTTCAGTCTATTCATCAATACCCAAAATATTATTGTTATTTTCCACCCACTCTGTCTAAGTTGTCTTCCTGATAAAAAGATAAATCCCGTATTTCAGGCGCAGCTGCAATGGCTTTGCTGCAGTGCAAGCTTTGAATCTCTTCAGTCAGTGATCATTGAGTCAGATTGCTGGTGGTTGTTTTTTCCAATACTGGCTTTTTTGTCTTCTCTCTTGATGGGAAGAGTTTGTTTCTCTGTCACTATCACATCTAGAAGTTTTTGCAGAAGATTAGTGACATCAATTACCACTAAATGTGGTATCAATGCTGTATCAATTGATATGTCAATTGCTAAATGATTGTGGTATCAATCATTTAAACACTTGAGAATAACATTACCTCAGTATCCGTAGAGCAGTAGATATGTAGGCACAGCAATCATATCCTAGTCCATAGCTATGCGATGTGCATTACAAGCAGCCTTATCAACAAGGCAATAAAATACAGTGGCATCTTACAGATTATACTGTAACTGTATTTCTCTAATTGGAAGCTCTTGGAAGATCTCAATGAAAAAACTACTAAATAAGTACATATATACTTTTAATATTAGTTAAAAACAAAGCAACATATGCCACTGATTTTGAAAGATCCTTTTTTCTTGGAAGAGCAGAAGTGTTGCTATGAATCCCTGCTTCTCCATGCTCCCCTTCAGCACGGTGCAAAGCTGTTGAAGAATCAGAGAGATGCACCAACTTTAGCATCCCTTCATTGTGTTGGCAAGCAGAGTTTGTGGCCAGGTGCTACATGGAACCATTTGCCTGAACTCCTCAGATAAGCACCTTGCATAGTAGAGAAATGCTGTGACAATTCATAATTTGGTTACGCTGCCAATTCCTTTTAAAGATACAATTAACTATGTTACAGCATTTCTGTAAGCTTTCTTGTATTGTTTGAAAAAGTATGTTTTTTTTCCCAACATATTGTTTTTCACAACATTTTTTGAAATTTGATTTGGTGATCATCAATTCACCTTTGTGAAACACATTATATCCCCAAAGTCTTTATCTGACACAGCACAAACTTCTGTCCATGCTGGCCAACAACTGGCACCCAATCTGTTCACCTGCACAAGGATTTTGAGGACCTAAATATGCAGTTATCTGTTCCAACCTGTAGCAGCTGCCTTGCATGCCTTGTCATGTTGCATGCCTTGTGATGTTGAAGACCGTGAGCAGCTTTGAAAAAATTCATCTGTGACACCAGTCCGCACTCCTGGTTGCATTTGATGCCCATTGAACCCCTCCCTGGAGCCACGGTAATTGGATTCATTGCAGAAATGCATCCATAAACAGGAAGTTTCCTGTTAATAGCACTGCAAGGAATGGGGTGGAGTGATTTGAACTAATATTCAAAATAGCTGTTATCAAGAGAGAGGATCAAATAGGTGGTGATGAGCAGATGGTTTTGGTTGTTAGCACTTCTGAAAGGTGACTGAAGAGAAAACAAAACAAAACACACACACAATATTCTTGTAACTTAAAGCTATTAGTCAGGATTCCCCAGTTCACCATATTCACTGGTGCTGTACTGTAGTCTAAAACAATCCCAAAGGAGAGAAAATAAAACTTTTCATTCTCTTCACTGAGCCTTTGAAGGTAGCAACTCGAATGCCTCTTCCTTTTTCTTACATTTAAACTAAAATATTTGTATCCTTGGACATAAGAAAAAATATTTTTTATGATAAGGGTAGAGAGGCACTGGCACAGGTTGCCCAGAATGGTGGCAGATGCCCCATCCCTGCAGACAATCCAGGTCAGTCTGGATGGGGCTCTGAGCTCCTGATGGAGCTGTAGGTGTTCCTGCTCATGGAGTTGGACTAAGTGGCCTCTAAAGGTCTCTTCCAACTCAAACGATTCTATGATAGAGTTAGAGTTAGGGTACTATGGTTAGGCTGTGCTTGGACTAGATGATCCTTGAGGTCCCTTCCAACCTGAGTAATTCTATGATTCTATGATTCTATCCTGGATTTTCTCCTCTGTTCTTTAGTTCTTTTTCAGCAATGTCTTTGTTTTTTGTCTTCGTATCTTTGTATAATAGCATAATTTGCAATATTATGCCAATTTTTATGACACAATAAACACAGTAAGCACAGATTTAAAATGAAATGCAATAACAGTAATAGACCCCAAATTTGGATTCACATTTGTTTTTCTCTGAACAACAGGACACATTCTTGCCATGTTATGCTTCTGCAAAATCTCTGCAGTTTCTCTAAGAAGCTTCTTATAGAATCATACAGATTTTTTCATTCACTTTTTGTTTTCTACGTTTGAAACACCAGAAACAGAGTGAAAACTGATTGTCCTTGTGGACATCTACAGCAAAAATCCATCAAGGAGCGCATTTCAAGTCTTAGCAATACATGAATCACTTTGTTTAAAAGGAAAGCAACTGTTGTAGGTGCTCTTCTAGGGGAAGTTGCTTTATTTGCTTTCTGTGCAGTTTAGGTACTGCTGTTTCCTGATGTCACATGACTGTTAAGGATGGGATGTGATGGAGAATCCATACTGGAGGATAGTGATAGCTGTGAATGCATATGTGCAGTTTTCTCCTGTGCTGGATGAGGAAAGCCATAACATAGCCGTGTTCCCTGTGCACCTTACTGAATTACACAGCAGTATAAACTCTTCATAGACTGTTTACAGTCTGGGGTTGAAAACTGAGTGCTGCTGCCATTGAACCCTACATGCAGGCATCCAGCTGGGCAGCATACTCATGCAGAACTTCACGGTATTCAGTAACAGCACGGGGCTTTTTGCTACTTCTGTTTCCAGTTGCTCCTGTTTGTGCCTGATGGGCTAACTGCTAGCTTAAATACAGATTGTGAAGGCCTAAGTAAGAATCTTAGAACAGAAACAGTCTCTTTGTAACACCCACATTTTATGGGTTGTAAAACTCAACTCAGAGCTTGGTATGTTTAAAGGTGGGAGTATTTTTCCCCAGTTACATCATTTCACCTTTATTTACATTGGATTTTAATTGCTTTATTGTTACCTAGTCAATTATTCTACAGCCTTCATAAGAAGCTCTCTATTGCACTAGGTAACAGGATGTTGGGAGCAGCAAGGCTGTGCTGCCAGGGGAGGTGAGCTGGGAATGCAGAGCAGAGCAAAGCAAGCAGGAACAATGTCTCTCTAAGTCATGAATCTCAGGTCTGCAGTGGGAAGTTTGTGCTGCCATGTTCTTCTGAGAGACAGGACCTATTTGCTCAGACTGATTGGCTACAGATGTCCAGCTTCTGAACTTGGCAAGGACCAATACACTGCAGAGCTATGTAGAGCTCCTTTGTTTGTTTATATGTTTGTTTTTATGAGTTATAAAACCTGAAATAGAGATCCCAATATGATTAAGGAGTACTGAATACTCTGAATAGCCACTGAATTCAACTGAAAGATTTAGGCTTTAACGTTGCCCACGAAACAACCACAATTGCTGAAACAACATGTTCCTTAATGTTCTTGTTGATGCTAAAATGATTTAAGGGATTTTTAAATGATGTGAAACTGGAATAACAATCTACTGAGAAGTCAGATAGGCATTTTTTAGATCCATGCCCCATTCCTGGAAATGTTCAAGGCCAGGCTGGATGGAGCTTTGAGCAACGTGATCTAGTGGAAGGGGGCTGGGGGCTGAACCAGCTGATCTTTAAGGTCCTTTCCATACCAAACCATTCTATAATTCTATGATCCTATGTTTTTACATGCTTCTGACTTTGTGTCCTTACATTTAATGAAAATTGCATTATTTGGAGAGGAAATAGGACAGTCAGTTCCAGCTCATAAGCGTTTAATTGTTGTGCCTGCATGTCATGCACCCATTATAGTCAGTGGAGATCTAGTCAATACTGCTAATGGATTCTAGAATAGGATTCAGATGGCTAAATGAGATGTCTCTTTCAAAATGAGTCAAATAGCTCTACAGTTTCCAGTGGGCTTACATATAAGCATCTAGCCTCTAGGGTAGATAAGCACTGCACGAGGCTGCCAGATGTGACACGTGGCATATAGGAGACCTGTGCCCTTCTTGAAAAGCAACTGAGGCTCAGGCAGAATGCCCTTTTTAGATGGCAGTAGACAAAATGTGTGAGCAATTGAACCAAGGCCCTCCACTTAGATGCCTACATTTATATACTTACAATGTGAAGCTGAATCTCATCCTTTGTATTTATTTGCCAAGAAACACTGAATCATTGTGTTGGTCTGCCCAAGAAAAGTATGCAATCTTCTTAAAAAAAAAAAAAAAAAAAGCACAAAAAATATTGTTTTTCTTAACAATACTTCAATTTTCACTTTTTGTTGTTTTCTTAAAATCAGCAGTAGTACAGAAATTTTATTGTTGTTAGCTGCAGAAACCTATTTGTGCACATTCATCATAGGGATGGTCTAATGGCTCCCCTTACAGAAAATCAGAAAGTCTTGTATGCTGTCCTTGTGCTAGTGTGTATGTAGATGAGCAGCCACTGATGTGAAATAGCATTACCTCTCTGAAGTCTGCAATGGCAGTGTTTTATGAGAATTTTTAAGAATGCTGCTATCATTCTGGTTTTTGGGGGTCGCATTTGACAGATTGTGACTGTATTGACACATGGTGTATGGACGGCTTAATTCTCACCTGAGTTTTGACAAGACCTTCTACTGGTGTGACTGAAATAAGAAAGCATGAAGATATGTATATATATTTTAGCATAGCTTAGCATTTACATATGGGATGAGTTTCATTTGACAACCTTACAGTTGATGCAGCTGTTTCTCATATGGGGCCACACCAAGTTCCTGCCAGAGGATAGGTATAGGGACGGTTAGTAGGATTGGTTTAGTGGTATGGACACGGGCATGAGTCCAGCTTCACCTCGATCAGTGTAAGCATGTATTACCAAGGTAGTTTAGCTTCAGCTCCTTTTTGCCTTCCCAGCTTGCTTTTCTGTGACTGACTCCCAGCCCATGTTTCTTCTTTAAAACTGATTTCTTTGCCCATTGCTATCAAATATGGCTCTAATGATTACAAACATGTAAACCAAATTTAATTGCTACAGCCAGTAACACGCAGATAGATAGGACAGGTTGGGTGGATTACGCCTCACAGCCACACAAAGAGGTGTTTTAAAATACTTATAAACAGGAGAGAAATAAGCACCTCAGAGTTGAGCAATAGGCCTAGTGAATAAACTGCAGAATCAAAATAACAAATTATGACTCTTTCTTCAAATGTAAGAATAATTAAGCATACAAACAAAAGGATAATAAGACATAAATGCCTGCCGCATATGAGTACAGCATGTTTTGCATATCTGACAAGAACTAAATATATATTGTGTTATGGTAATAAGCTGGGAAAGCAATACATTAACTGTCTCCTTGAATGAGTCTGATATGCAAATAACCCAAGAACCATCCTTTTCTTTCTTTCTTTTCCATAAAGTTCTTTTTTAATTAAAGGGCAGCTTTTAATTGTGTTATTCTTCTATTAAGCCCCGGTAGCAACATAGTGTGTACCATTTTGTTTTGGAAATAGTGTTCTTCCAAAATGTGTAATTACCTACAAGGTTAGGTAACCCTTCATAATTTGATTTGTCAACTTTCTCTGAGTCAGAAAATCACCTCAGTTTGCAAAAGAACTGTCAAACATATTCAAAATCAATCAAGTATTTATGGAGATCCCTGAACTGGAATGACAGTCTGTGCCACGGGACTGCGTACAGATCCCGACCAGCAACCAACGACCATCTTGTTTATTGAATGGTTCTTGTTAGCATGTATTTATTACGACCATAATTTATTAGTCATTCTTATTTTTACAGGTCTGTTACGGCCTCTAGTGGCTTAAATTTACATAAACACCGTCTCGGTCCTCGTGCCAGAAGCTCAGAGAGAAGTGGAAAGCGCTGCAGGGCAAATTGCAGGAAGCGGTGAAGCTATAGGGATTGCAGACCCTGGGCGTGTTCAGCGTTTCTGTGAGGGAAAACATGTTTCAGCAGACTCCCATCGGATGCTTCTTACAAGATTTGTCATGCTCATAATTCTCAACAAACCCACCCTTGCTGGCTTAAAGGAAAAACGTTTTGGTTTTGTGTTTGTTTTAACTTACAGTGTCTTTAAAAAAAAAGCCAAAAAACGAAAGATGAAACCAGCTGCATATACCATAACATTTTGAAGAGACAGATGGTTTTATCTGAAGACTGGATGTATAATGTAGTAAGTCATTCATTTTAAACTTAGCTTCCACTTTATAAATGGGCATATTGTTGTCTGACAGACTGAGTGAAAGCCCCTTTGCCTGCCTTCTCCTTTTCCAGGGCTTTCATCACAGCTTTCCCAACATTCTGGTTACCTTTCACTGGCAAAACGTTCATTTAGAGGGCCGTGCAGAGTAAATCATGAATATCAGAATCACCACCAGCAGACCCCAAGAACACAGAAAGTCCTTTGTTTTTCCCAGAAGAAATGTACATATGACATGCTGTTAAATAGCTCTTTAGCTCTTTTTTTTTTTTTTTGCTAAAACATTCAATCCTATATCATCCAGTGCTTCCTGTCCAATGGTATCAATACTCTTTGGCATTTCTAGATACTTGACAAGCCTCTTTCACTGCTGTTTTTGAAGAAACATGGCTAATTTTCCTCCATCACTGCAATTTTATACACTTCAAGTACTTTTGAAGCACCAAGTTTTATTTTGTCTTGCAAACTTACATCTGTCCTCTGGAGAGCAGCTTTTATTTAAATATTCTGTAAGTTGGTTGCTATCATTCTGGTCAATGTAATTGCACAGCATTTAGTCAAAATCCTGCAGATGATGAGAACGGGGAAGCATGAGCCCCCTTTTTTCCCCATACTTTTTCCAATCTGTTTCAAGCTAGGTTTCAGAAGATGTATAAACTGTATCTCCTAAAAGAATCCCCATTTGGCAACAGGTTGAAGGACATTTTTAAGAACATGAAGTGGTGGCCAATAAATTGTTTATAGCCAAAGAGGATGAATGAAGGGCTTACTGAAGACAGCCACATTTCTTTCCATGAGAACATCATTTGCCTTCTGTCAAGTTCAGGCTTGAAAAATAAGTATTTACTTTTGAATATTATTTTATATAAGATACCAGACTTTCTCAAACATAAATCTATTTAGCAATGTGTAAGGAAAAGATTTAACTCTAAAATTTTCTGTGGTAGAAACATTTTAATCCAGATACTTGTAAGAAATCTTCTAGAATTTACTCTGTGTTATCTGTATATTTTTTTTGCTGAAGATGCAACTTAGATCTTAGATCTTCTGAGAGCTTTTAAGTTAGGCCATGCTTTCATGTTTAGAGCAATGTTATCACTTCTTCTCTTTTTCCAGAAAAGAAAATGTTTTGGAGTGTCCACATAAAAAGAAATTCCTGTAATGTACATAGTTGGTACAAGGTTTTTGTTTTATCACTTCCAGAAGAGGAAGCCATACTGCCACCTGCAAAACTCTATTTATCGTTGGAAAACAGCAGCTTGTTACTAAAAGGAAAAGACAAGTCCTCAATGACACCATGCAATATGCTTGTCCATAATTAACACCATTTATTAATCACATTTACCCATTTACTCAGATCAGGAATGACTTTTAAGAGTTTCTAATGTGTTTTTGAAAATCCAATGAATGGACCTTTTACTAGAGGGCTACCCATTATAGGAAAGCACAGTTCTATGAATTTCCTTTTTTTTTTTTTCTTTTTTTTCTTTCTTTTTTTTTCTTTTATTTTTTTGCAAGAGTTGTGAGGCTTCTGTGCCTCACTCACAGACACAGAAGCACAGTCTTCAGATGCAAATTCTTACATGCTTTCTCTCAAGCATTCCATAGCACAGTAAGCAAGCCTTGGAAGAAAAGGAGAGGAGTGTCTCCTGGCATTTGGCTATTTCACTGAGAAAGACGTTATTGGTATGATGTGGACATCTGGTGCTTCTGATTCTCTCTTTTCCTGATTATTTCCACAGGTAGGTGATGAAGATAATTTGGAATTTACATTTAATGTAAACCCCAAACATTAACTTAAATATACACATTTTTACCCCAGTTATATTAAATTCCTGTAAAGATTTGCAAAACTAATGTTAAACTGGGATTCATGGAATGTAAATGAGAATATTGTATACAAGCAACACCAAGGCACTGGAAGAAATGGCACAGCAGAAGTTCAAGGAGTGATGTGTGTACAGCGAGCCAAGAGACTATGAGCAGTGAGGTACTACAAGAAAGAATACAGGTAAAAATAAAAACAGACAGAATTCGGATGTAGGACAAACTCTGCTACAGCCATGCCAGGGAGAAGGCTCCACAACACAGATGTGGAGCAACTGCAGTATGATACAAGGCAATTTTGTGCTGAGGTTTTGTAAGAGAGCATATAAGGGATGCCATAGATCCTGCACCATCGTTACCACTCCAGATGAACTTGGAAGAAGTGATGAGGGTAGACAGTCAGGGCACAGTGACGGTGACTGCTCCTTTAGAGCTGGGAGCTAAGCATGACAACATGGCAGACAAGGCAAAGGCATCACTAGCCAGGATCTACTCCACTGCTCCAAGCAAGGAAATGGCTAGTCTGTGGGTGGCAACAAGGGTTAACCAAGAGTCCAGCTTAGCAGACAATTCTTTGGTTATGATGAAGGTTCAAACAGGGTCACCAGTTGCCAGGTTAAGGTCAGGATTATAGGTCTGGTACTAACAACAAGGGTCAGATATAGCCCCTTGATGACCAGGTTGGACTCAATGACAAAGCAGGTCTAAGGTCAAGCCAGTAACTCAGTCTCCAGCTCAGAGACACAACCAATGACTCCATGGCCAACCACGGGGTTGAGCTGCAGACTGACACTCTTCTGACATAACTCAGGCTGTGAATGAAGCCCCAGGGTGGAGCCGAGCCAGAGTTCCTGGGCCTGAGGGCAGGGCGTGTGGGAGGCCTCAGGTGAGGCTGGCCCGGACCATTAGGCCTATGAGTACCCTCAGGGCTCTGACCTCAATACTTGATGCCCCTTGTTCTTGTCACCACAGATAACCCTGGCCAGACACATGGAGCCTTGTTATGTTTATTGCTATACCCATACTTCCTTCCATCACTCCCCCAAATTGCAAGTGAACATCAGTGCTTGAATACTTTATTTCACAGCTTGTGAAGGCATTTTTTTCCTTTTTCTCTCCCTCTCCAGCTCTTTATACAACTACTAGATATAAATTTCCATGTAAATTTTTTTCACTGAGGATTTATGTCTGCAGTGAATCACAAGTTGCTGCTGCTGTTCTGCTATTAGATGAGCCGGTTGGCAAAACGTGACCATGGTGAGCAAAGATAGCATGTCCAAACACAATGCTTATGCATGCATTTACTTACAAAAAGGTTAAACTTCAGTGCTACAACAGCAGGAAAATCTATACAGGAGCACTTTTGCTTGGTTTTATATTACAGGCTGTCAGAAAAGTTTAAAGTGGCACTTAAGTCCTACAACAGCCCGAATGCTTTAGACTGGGATCTTATTTTATAGGTCAAACTAATGGTCTGTAATCATGGGAAAGATGTGCCAGGTCCCAGCAGTAGATCCCTGGGGTAGAACAGTACCTCCTCCAAACATTTTTTCATCAGCCACTTCTAGAAAAAGAACATATTTGTTTTAAGAATAAAAACTTCACTTTCCTTCCTTATTCATCTTAACAGCAAACAAACCTCTAGAGAAAACCATTGCATTCAGAGCTGTATCTGGGAGGAGAAATCCCATCAGGGCATATTGGAGATTTTTTCATCTCTTCCTGAAATTAGAAACTTAATGTATTTTAAAGGGAAAACAAATATTTCTATAATCACAGCTTCCCCTGATCTGGAGGAGGAGGGAAAACATCTTTTTCATACATCTTTGATATTCTCAACACATTTATAGCAAAAGTGGAGAAAATTAATAGATGCTCCCTTGGGTTTCTGGAATTCCAAAGCCTCATCAGAGACAGTAATTATTTTGGGAGTCTTTCACTATTCCCGTAATTGATGTGTTTACTTCCTTCTTATGACAGCACATTGTAATTTTCTCTTCCTGGTGTAGCCTGATGACTGCAGCCTGTTTTTGTTTTCAGTCCTGCGTGCTGATGTGCTAAAACTGACTCAGCAGATGGACTGTGACTGCAGAACAACCAAAAATGATGCAGACCTTCCCTCTAGTGAGATGCTAATAATCTGCACACCTAAAGACAGCGTAACGTGAATTTGTAGGTTGACTAAATTTAGTTAATTTTACAGGTGTGGGTTTTTTATAGAGATCACCCTTGCACTGCACATCCAAAGGCTTCTTTGCATTTTTTTTTGTAGTATTCATTGTGATATTCTGCCATCTCTTTGCATATTTCAATGCTTTTAGCTGTGACCAGTGGTAGTAACTGGAACTACATTGCAAAGGGTTACAGCACGCACCAAATGAAGCTTAAATCCAGCGAGGCACACCATGTTACCCTGGCTACGCATAAAGACTGGGGGATGAAATGCAGGAGAGCAGCCCTGCTGAAAGGAATTTAGTGGTCTTGGTCAGCAGGACGTGGAACGAGTCAGCAGGGTGCCCAGGCAGCTGGAAAGGCCAACCCTGCCCTGGAATGCAACAGCCACGGCACGGCCAGCTGGGTGAGGGAAGGGTTTGTGCTGTGGCCTCACTTCCAGCACTGGGTGCAGTTTTCGGGGCCACAGCATAAAAAGGATATATTGGAGGGTGTCCAAAGGAAGACTACAAACACGAGGAAGGGTCTGGAGGGCAACCGGTGTGAGGAGCACTGGAGGTCCCCCGGTTTGCTCAGCCCAGAGCTGCGCAGGCTGAGGGGAAGAGTCTGCACCACAGGGCGGCGGGCATGGAACAGCCTGCACGGGCCGGCGGGCATGGAACAGCCTGCACGGGCCGGCGGGCATGGAACAGCCTGCACGGGCCGGCGGGCATGGAACAGCCTGCACGGGCCGGCGGGCATGGAACAGCCTGCACGGGCCGGCGGGCATGGAACAGCCTGCACGGGCCGGCGGGCACGGACCGAGCGCCGGAGCTCAGGGAGCGTTTAGACAGCGCTCTCAAACACCGGCTTTGTACTTTGGGTGGTGCTGCGTGGATCCGCCCACACGCACAGCGGGAAGCCCGGGCCGCCGCGCAGCGCCCCCAGCGGCCGCGCCGAGCCGTGCCGGCCGGGCCCTCCCCCAGCGGCGCGGCCGTGACGCACTACGCCGGCGACCGGCCCCGCCCCGGGCGGCTGCGTGCGTCCCACGCGGGGCTGCGCGGAACATGGGGCGGGCGGGCGGCGGCAGCGGGGACGGAGGCGAGGAGCCGGCGGCGCTGGAGGCGGTGCGCAGCTTCGAGCGCTGGAAGAAGAAGTACAGCCGGCGCACCAGGCGGCTGCGGCTGCAGCGCAAGGAGCGGGAGCGGCCCGAATGGCAGGTGGAGCGGGACGGCATCGGGCGTCTGGTGCAGCGGTACCCGCAGGTACGGCGGGCCGGGAGCGGGGTCCGGGGGGAGGTAGAGACGGAGGGAGCAGCGCCTCCGTCGCCAGGGAGCGGCTGTGTCCCGCTGACCTGGCAGCGGTGTCCGCCTGCTGGAGGTGGGGCACAGCTGTCCCCGTAGGTTGTGCCGTGCAGGCAAGCATCGCACGTTCTGGGAGTTACTGGAAAAGAGCCTGAAACACCGTAATGTCGTTGGTCACAGCCAGCGGGACGAGAAAGTCCTGTTGGATGAGCTTAATCTTCGTTTACAATAAGGTTACCCACCTCGCTGTCCAAGGGAAAGCCTGTTGATGGAATGGGTAAAGATGACTGAAAATGGGATTATATAAAGCGGGCAGTCGTTTACAAGAGGGGCTTCCCAGGGCCGTTTCTCTTTAGTGTTTTTATCAGTGACGGGATGCAGAACTTGAAGGTCTACTGAGTTTGAGGATTGTATTAAACTGGGATGAGCAGCTGACTCCTGTGAGGCTAAAATAACTTTGTGGAGAGATCTCAGCAAACTGGAGGGCTGGGTAATCGCCAACCACTTGAAGTGTAACCACAGCAAGAGCCTGATCCTGCGCCTGGGATAGGCAGCCTTGGATCTATGGGGAAAGACTGGGGGACAGAAGGCTGGGAACAGCCCTGTGAAAAGGGATTTGGAAGTTCTGGTCCATAGAAAGCAGAATGTGAGTCAGCAACGTGTCCAGGCAGCCTAAAGGGCCAACCATCTCTAGGAAATGGCCATCTCTTAAGCCATACCATACCAGCGAGCAGAGCTGTAATTATGGATAACAACTTAGGGCAACCATGCATGCTGAGCACATATCCTGCCAACTTTTGCTGAATTTGGTGGATAAGGAATTTCTTGGAAGGTCACAGCCTGAGGATTGTGGTCAGTGGCTCTATGTCCAGATGGAGGCTGGTAGAGAGGTTGTGGATGCCCCGTCCCTGAAGGTGTTTAAGGCCAGGCTGGATGGGGCCTCAAGAATCCGATCTAGTACTCAATCTAGTAGCTGGCAGCCCTACCTGTGGCAGGGGGGGTTGGAACTTGATGATCCTTGAGGTCCCTTCCAACCCAAGTCATTCTATGATTCTGTGAACTTACAGCCACTACTGAGGAGGATCATGGCCATTGTACTTGGTTATGCAGCACTCAGCAGTGCTGATTAAGAACTGTTTTGTTGGTTATAGTTTGAGTAGAAAGTAATGAGAGTAGGAACGGGAGAAACGTGTCAGCTACCATGAAGAGGTCATGATGGCTCCTTTGGTTAAGATTCAGCAAGGTGATAGTGCAGAGTTTGACACTGTCATTGGTTTCACTGATCTGTAAGCTTCAAAAATGGTCAAGTTACTATTTGAGTCAGATTATTCCCGAGGAAAACGATGGGCTTACTGCTTCTGCCCCGTGATGTTTTGGTGATGAAAACTAAAAATGATACTTAAAGAAATGATTAATGCAGTCTGGGTCTCAACTTGTTTCAGCAACACGCTTTCTACTCACTGTAGAGATGGAGGTTTTACTTGCTGACTGAAAGAAGAGGAGTTGGTAGTGGTCAGGCATTTATCCATTGGAATGAAGACTGGGTAAATGTATGTTTGTATCAGGATTGTTCTGGGGACTCACTACCTCAGCTTATTGGGGTTTTTGCTGTTTTATTTCTCCAGAAGTGGCTTGTTGGTGAATATACAGATGGATGATCACTTGGGTTCCTGTCTTCAGTTCTTGTCTCCTTTTCTTTTACCTGAAAAGGGTTTTCTCTTGGTCATCTGCATTCCTTCCCTAATTCCCTAGATGTGGTTACAGCTAGGGTGGGGATTTTGAGGAAGGGGCCATGTTCTGCAGAGGACGGATCCCTACTTAGGGGCAGGGGAATCAGAATGCTCTTCAAGAAGCTCTTCTTTTCACAGTGATCTCTGGTCCTTGGCACTTCACTAACCAAGTGAAGTGGACTACCATGGACTAACCCTTGGCTGGGTTAGGTCTTTCACCTTAAGATGCCCGCAGATGCAGCATGGAATAGGGGTAGCACTGCTGCTGGATGCAATACCACGCAGCTCCTTCTCTCTCTTTCATTGTTTACAGCTTCCAGCTTGAGAACCACTTCAGTCAATAATACAAGATAAGATTAAACAAAACTAAACATACTGGAAACACAGTTTCTGTTATCGGTTGAGCCAGTGAATATGTTGGCTGACTGGATAAAGCTGTTGATGGACATTGTCTTCTCTGTTCAGTTGTGCTAACAGCCTAATTAATGCTCTGGGAAATGGTTGTGTGAGCTCTTTCTAGTCTGCTTTGTCAAATTAGGTTAGATCAGACCACCATCTGAAGTGTTTGAAATGAGCGGGCTCTTCTCATCTGGAACAGATCAGAGAGCTCACATGGGCACATTTCCAGCACATTAAAGCAGGTAATAACTTCTGACAGGGAAACAAACTGAGAAGCAGAAATTGTTGTTGTCTTCTGCTGGTGCATGTAGTTATGGAAGAGACTGTCTATCAGCAGATCTGCCTCTGTAGCAGCCATCCCTCTTACTTTTGCCATCCTGATTTGATTTAATGAGAAACCAGTCTCCTCGGAATTTTAAGGAACTTCAGCAGATAGTTTTTGTGTGCCTGAAAGCAGGGCCAAGAAATAAACTGGGAAGCTTTGTGATATGGCCGTTCCTGTGCATGCTATTCTAATACTTTTCTCACTTTTTCTTTCAAGTCTTTGAAAGAGCTTTGGAGGAGTTCAGTGTAGAAAAGCAAAATAATGTTTGTGTCCACTGTGATTAAGATGTCAGTTCCTCTGACCTCTAGGTGACCCAGCAATAAACTGTACACTGAAACCCTTCAAGCAGCCTCTAATTATTTAAACAGTTTTGCGCTGTTACGGTAGTCTGTTTTCTTGTCAAAACCTATTAAAATGTATTCCTTTATTTGCACATGATGAATTGCTTTGATGTTAGTGAAATAGTTTTACCTCCTGTGGGCACAGGAGGTTTTCTGACATAGTGTCTTGAATGGAATGAAATGGAACTTCTGTGCATCAATGTGTTGTGATCCTTTAGCATGCGAAGTAATAAGACTGGGAATTGGTGCAACTTGAAGTATTGCATACAATAAAACATCTTCAAAATTATCAGTGAAATTTGGGAAGTATCGGTCCAAAATTCCAGTTTGTGAAGGTCAGGCTCTCTGACAGTGATTTCATATAGAAGTTTTCCCCCTTGCCCAGAGATGTGCTGGCTTAAGGTCTGTGCTCCTTAAAGCACAAGTAGTTATTATGAAAAATAGTTTCCTTTGAAGATTTGATGAAAGTTGGATTGCTCTTCAAGGACACAGTGGAAGTTTGAAGTCAGTCTTGCAAGAGCTAAGTTCTGAAACGTGTCAAAAAGGGGTTTTAGTAAAGGGGGTAAATTTGGCCTTTGATCTCAAAATCATGCCTAAAATTACTTATTGTTACTAGCAGGAATTCAGCTGAAAAGAGTAGTGTTGTGATGCTTAAGCAGGTATAGGTGCTCGTAAGAAGTACAGTGCACAATTTTTGTAATAGATAGGGTTGGCAGAACTCTTGGAGCTTCAAGTGCATGTAACCATGATTTGACAGCTCAGTAATTCTTCATTTGAGGCTTTCTGTAAGAATTGCTATCGTAAGTTGTCAAAGACATCTGAGGACCATTTTGCTTGGCTCTTTTGCTCAGCAATCCGTTAAACGTTAGCCATTAGAAATGCACGAGTTGTGTAAGCACAGAGATTGACGTTTGGAAATCTCAGTTTGTGGTTGCTAGTCAGTGTGCACTCAGAGCTGTGTGATCTACATCGCTGCTCATCTGCTCGGGCCTTGTAGCTACAGGAGTCTTTATTTATTTCCCCCTGAGTTCTCTGCTTTTTTTTTTCTTCCTTACTGTTATCGATTGTTGTGAACTTTGCCAGGAGAAGCTGTCTGCTTCTTTTGATCAACTGTTGACTAGAGCAGGCTGGAAAGCATTACCTTTTCCTTAAGATCTCTACTTGATTTCTCAACATTTTTGCAAATCGTTCAGCCAACTAGTGTGATCAAACACATACCCTTGGGTGTTGGTGTGTGTAGAGTTAACATCTCTCGGGTACGCTCAGGTGGATGTGTACAGAGAAGTACATTGGTAGATGTCAGGACGTCAAACTACGTCCTGATGTTCAGGTGGACAGTATCCATTGCTCTCCCCGCATCAGCCAGGCCAGTTACTTTGTGTAGAAGATTAGTGTGATGTCTCCTTTGTGATTCCTTGCTGAGAGCACCAGATATGCAGCAGCAGCATAGAGATGCCCATCTTCATAGAGGGGACATTGCAATGGGACATAAGTGTTTCAGCTTCCTTTTCCAAGTGACAGAGGAGCCAGTGAGGAGACTAGACTTCATCCTTACCAGGGAAAGGCATCAATATACTGGAGGGCCACCAAAGTAGCAAGAGCTGGAGCACTTTCCATGCAAGGAGAGGCTGAGAGCTGGGCTTGTTCAGTCTGGAATGGAGATGATGCTGGGGGGACGTTATGGGATGCCCCAATGCCTGTGGGACATCAAGGAGATACTGTGTCATGTAAGGACAAGAGAAAACAGACATAGAATCACAGAATCATTAAGGTTGGAAAAGACCTTAGAGATCATCTAAGCCAACCATCAACCCCTCCCCACCATGCCCACTAACCCATGTCTCTCTGTGCCACGTCTCCATGGTTCTGTAACACGTCTAGAGATGGTGACCACCACCTCTCTGTGCAGCCTGTGGCAGTGCCTCACCACTCTGAGAAAATCAGGTGGAAGTAGAGGCCCAGCATGGGTATAAGGAGACACTTCTTAGTGAATCCTTGAGCAGTGTGGACAAACCTCAGAGCTGAGCCTGCTGTGAGCAGGAGGCTGCACCAGAGATCTCAATGCCCTTTCCAGCTTCAGTTGTTTTTGTTTTCATGGTGATATGAACTTTACATTGCACTGTTTGCCCGTATTATTAAAGTATGTCTTATTCCTTTCTGAACAGTTTGTTAGAAGAGTAGTTTGCTGTAGGTCAAGCTAGTATAGATTATGACCAGCTATTTTGGGTTAGTGGCACTGAACTATTACATACTTTAACAGCAACTGAAAATACTGTTTAATTTCTCTGTTATGATTAATTTTAGCACTGATCAAACTTATTTTGTTTCAGATAAATGCAAATGAAATACAGAGATTTTCAGATTTTCCATTGTCAAAGAAAACCCTGAAAGGTCAGTGTAAAAATTCTCTTTAGAAAATAATTATACTAGGAATGAATGCATTATCTATTTCCATATGAATAAATTTTTGCCTTAAACAAACTTTTAAATGAGTATTGGCATATACAGTGTTTTCTAAATGGAAAAACATAGCTCTGGATGAAACAAAAATGATTTTTTTTTTCTCTTCCCTTTTATTCCCTTCCTATCTTCAAAATACTAGGACTGCAGGAAGCTCAGTATCGCATGGTGACTGAGATACAGAGGCAGACCATAGGTTTGGCTTTACAAGGTAAAGATGTACTTGGAGCTGCCAAGACTGGATCGGGGAAAACCTTGGCTTTTATTGTACCGGTAAGTAATTGACATCATTTGCACTTAAGCCTAAGAGGTTACCTGGGAATAAGAGGATGTTAAATACTTATGGTTAATGATCTTGGGAGAAAGGTTGTAGCTCAAGTGAGGTAAGCATTCTTAGAAAGCCAAAGCAGACTAATGTAAGGAAGCTGCCTGAGGTTCTAGGGAAGGTATATTTTGTTCCTAGGATGCTTAGAAATCTCTTTTTGATCCTTGTATCAGTGGGCCCTGTGTGAATTAGGAAGACTTTTGTTTTTCTTTCAGGAATACGTTTTCCTTGTGCAACTCTGGTTGTCAGATTCTTTTGAAAACTATGTGTATGGATTAGAACTGTGGATTAGGCTTCTTTGGATGTGTGGTTTTCATACAACGAAAATTTTAAGATTTGGCTCTTACCTGATAAACTGAAACACAGCAGAGACCATAGACTTCCTCTTCTTGACTGTGTTTTTGGACTCCTTGAAATCACTTCCAGGTCCAAGCAGGAAAACAGTAAATCCCCCACTGGGAATGGTACTTTTGCTCTTTTACTCAAAATGTTACATGCTGCATTTAATTCCTTCAAATTCCTTGAAAATATAATTGAGAGGTTTCTTTGTTTCTTTAAAGTGCACATACAAATGCATGCAAAACCCTTCATCTTGTGATTGGAGGAAAGGAAAATAAAATGTGGTTTTGATTACGGAGGTTTTTTGATTTAAACGTGATTTGGCATTTTTGCAACATAAAATTGCTTTGGAGTCTGTTCTGTCAGTGACTGTGGTGAAGTAGTATGCATTCTGAATACTCTCAAGCTGAGATTTTTTCTTTATACCGTTTACTTTCATTACTAAAGAATAGGAAACAACATAGTTGGCTTTGAAAGATAGTCTTGTGGGTTTGAGAAATGAAACAGAAGTGAGATTGCAGAAATTGTAGATTATAGAACGGCCTGGGTTGAAAAGGACCGCAGTGATCATCTAGTTTCAACCCCCCCCTGCTATGTGTGGGGGTCTAGTGCCAGCCACTAGACCAAGCTACTCAGAGCCACATCCAGCCTGGCCTGGAATGCCTCCAGGGATGGGGCATCCACAGACTCCTTGGGCAACCTGTTCCAGTGTGTCACCACCCTCTGTGTGAAAAGCTTCCTCCTAATATCTAACCTCAACCTCCTCATCTTAGTTCAGTCCTATCACTATCTACCCTCGTAAGCAGCTGTTCCCCCTCCTACTTATAAGCTCCTTTCAATTACTGGAAGGCCACAGTATGATCTCCCTGGAGCCTTCTCCCAGTTCCCTCAACCTTTTCTCATAGGAGAGGTGCTCTGGCCCTCTGATCATTTTAGTGGTCACCAGCTCTGTTCTGTACTCATGCCCTTAAGGACGGTTTCCCAGGGGATCGATCCCACCCAGCAATTCCTTAAGCAGCTGGAAGCTCGCTCTCCTGAAGCACAGGGTCCTGACTCTGCTTTTTGCCTGGCCTGCATTCTTCAAGATCACAAATTCCACCAGGACATGGTCACTACTGCCAAGGCTGCCTCCAGTCTTAACCTCTCTAATGCTCTCCTCTGCATTGGTGAGCACCAGGTCCAGTAAGCCTTCAGCTAGGAAATCTAGAAGCAGAAGTAATTTTAAAATAGTTTTAGGGATAAGATAGGGAAGTATATAGACAGAGTAGAAAAAAATGGTAAGAGGGTGCTAAACAACCTTTGATATTTCAAAAATACTTCAGGTATTTCTTTCTATGAAGTCTTTGTGTTAAGATTAGCTAAGACTGTGCACTTGTAAGAGGGGAAACAATCCTCGACTGAGATATGTGGTAACACTAGATGGAATGCTCCATGTGCACCATGTGTGTATGATATTACTGTATGTCTAAAACCTAAATTAAGGTCACACTAATCGTCTTCCTTCTAGATGCACTTTCTGATTTTCACAGAACCTTATGACCAGGGAACGTTTATTCAACAAGTATCAGTACCATCAGAATTCATACATAATCAAACCATGTGAAATGCACGCAGATATTTCTTCATTATTTGAATTCATCATTTGAATTAGCAGCGCGTCATCTTTTTCTATGACACTTCTTGTTGTTACATATTTTTCTTCTGAGTTTTTTATAATGAGAAAGATTTTTTTTTTTTTCCTTTTTTCAGGCTTTGGAACTCCTGTACCGCCTTCAGTGGACTTCAGCAGATGGATTGGGAGTTTTGATCATATCCCCCACCCGGGAGCTGGCCTTTCAGACTTTTAAGGTGCTGCGTAAAGTGGGAAAGAATCACGACTTCTCAGCTGGCCTTATCATTGGAGGAAAGGTGTGTCCTCTGTTGGAGCCTGCTGTGAGGGAGCATAAATAAGTGCTGTAAGAAGGGCTAGTTTAGGAAAGGACACTCTGCAAAACAGAAGTCATGGTAGAAAGTAGTTAATTGGAAGCAATTAGAGACACGCTAATTTTCCTGTCTAATATTCCTCCACTACGTCTTTTAAAGCTCTTGTATATTTACCATCTTTACAGGTTATGTGACTGGGTCAAACTTTCTCCCAACCCTTCCTGCCCTATTAAATCAGATTGCTCTGAAAAACATTTGCACAAGCCACTAGTGTGAGCATGCTGATAAAATGTGGTGTATGTATAAAATAAGGGAAATCTTGATTCTTTCTGTAAACTGTCAGTAGGTTGAGTTGGGCTGAGGTGTCTGCTACTGGGCTTCTAGTATGAAAACAGCCAGAGTTCAGCTGGTTTAACATATTTTCAGGATCTGAAAGAAGAGGCTGAGAGAATCCACCACATAAATATGCTTATTTGCACTCCAGGACGGCTTCTACAGCACATGGATGAAACCTCTTATTTCTATGCATCTGATCTGCAAATGCTGAGTAAGTTGTTGAGTGCGTCACAAAACATAGAAATATTTTGTAGTAGTTCATAATTAAGAGGGGCACTTCCTTGGTTTTTGTATGTAGATGAAAGAACATTTAAGTTTGCATATGCACAAATTAAAATGGAAAACAGCACAATTCCTTTCTTTTATGTACTTGCTCTCAAAGCAGTTGCTAAGATTTGCATTTCTTAGGATGACAATAACTAGTAGGTGAGTTAAGTAGTGAACCAAAACCACCTGTGGTATCCCATATCACCCTTCAGGTATGTTTTAGCTACAAGATGGCCTTTGCTTCCTGGCCCTGGCTCTTGTTTTTCATGATACAATAACGAATATTTCTTATAGTTAATTACAGCTTATGTATTTTTGGACCGATTCTAGAAAACATATTTCTTTTTGAATTTTAAGCCAGATTAATGCTTCTTCCAACCTGAATACAAATTTCAGCTTAATGGGAGGGTTTGCTTGCCTCTAAGAACTGTGCATAATCATTAGCATAGCTTGAGGAACTTAGGAGCAATTAACAAGCTAATGAAGCTGATAAATTGCAGAACCAGGCTTGTTATACTCAGTGCTGTCCATGGCAGTTAGACTAGATTTGCATTAAACGTAGGCTCTTTTCTTCAAGTTTTGTTTCTACTTATTCCCTATGATGCAATGGCTAATTGAACTTAGGCACAGAAGAGCCCGTTTTTCTCTGTCTTTTATGGTACAGTACTGTTTTATATTGCATGCTTTTGTTTTAGTAGTAGGGTGGGGAGTTGGTAATTTACAGGCTGTGTGCAAATTGCTGAACTTTTTATTTGGAATATTTCTCTTCCTATGCTTCAGCATGTGAAATGGAGGGCTGTAGTGCACAGGTTATGGAAAATGCTATGACTTACACTGCAGCTTTTTAAACCTATTTTATGGAGTATGTGAATATCTATAGTAAATCCTGTCATATGTGGTAACTAATCTTTGCAGTTTAAGTAGGCATGGATTTTTGTGCTTTACGGGATTAAAGTCTTTAATAACAAAAGGAAAGCTAAAAACAGGTTTTCTCAAATCTGTTTCTCAATTCAGTTCTTGATGAAGCTGATAGAATTCTCGACATGGGTTTTGCTGATACAATGAATGCAATCATAGAAAATTTGCCTAAGAAACGCCAGACCTTGCTTTTTTCTGCAACGCAAACAAAATCAGTGAAGGATCTTGCACGGTTGAGTTTAAAAGATCCGGAATATGTTTGGGTTCATGAGAAAGCCAAATTCAGGTATGTTGATGATTTATTTTTTGTGGGTAGGTTAAACAGATTGAGATCCTAGTTCACTTGCTTCTCTGACTGTCATTTTCCTGAATCTGAAATCATGCATCCTTCTCCTTCCATCTGGTCAGACCTTGCTGCGTGCCACCCTGAAACAAGGTGTTTCAGAAGAGAGGTTACTAGTTCTGGCTGATTTGCTATGGGGGCATTGAGCCTGCACTTTGTGGCTCCTCAGGCTCCTTTTCTGGCTGCAAATTTATTTTCCTTGGCAATAAGCTTCAGATTGGACTGTGTCCTGGATGAAGTGGTGTCCTGGCTGTGGCAGGTGTCACTTCTGAATTGCTACTTGTTGTGTTCTTTGTCTTCCTTCATGTATGTGTGTGCATACAAACTGTGTGGGAGCACCAGATTTGTTGAATGAATATGAATCTTCAGTATGTTGTTAATGAATCTGACATTGCAAGAAAATGCTGCTCTATTGGGACCATGCAGAGTGACAGTCTTTTTTGCATATGCAGTATTGGTGCCCAGCAGGAAGAGTCTGGCATATGCCTGTGTGCATCAAGACCTGTTGCTTCCAGAAGTACTGAGTTTACTGTGCATGATCAGGACTGCAGCCCTGTGCACACCCAAAATAAAATTGGCATGCTGTGCAATTTGGCTCTTGCTGAAAAAAAGTACATGTTCTTTTTTTCTCAGATTTTGAAAAGGGGAAAAAAGTGCAGAATGCTACTTAAAGACCACAGAAAAGCAAAATCTTATTCTCTCGGTGCCAAAATGCTTATGAACATGTATGACTTTTTTACACCTGTCTTAAGGAGTATGTAAATGTTTCTGTACATAAAATGAAGGTGGAGAAAGGTGGAGCACACTGATAAAAATGGCTTACCCCAGAACAAATGAGAAATCATTGCCAAAATGAACAGTAGGAAGAAGTTGAAACCTGAGGCAGTGTTTTAATGAACTACCTGTCTAGATTCTCTTTATTGCTCTGCTGATGCCTTTGATAGTATTTTCTTTTCCTTCCAGTCAGTATATTAAATAAACACGATTGCTGGAAAAAAATGTAGTTACTCTCCTTGTGTCAGAAGAGGTTGTAGAGCTTAGCATGGAGTCTTCAGTTTGAGGGTTGTCTATTTCACAAATGGTGTTTTTTGTGAAGTCTAACTAATTTGAGGTTTTGTAATACTGGGGGAAATACAGTTAGATAATAAACTGAATCAAAAAAAGGAAACTTTCATTTGTTTTAGAGTTTATGACTTTAGTACACAGTATATTGTTGTGTTATAGGGACGGTTTCCTCTGAAAGATCTACAGGGCAAAAATAATAAAATAAAATAATAAAAGAAATACTGTGATGTAATTCAAATTAAATAGTGGAATAAAAACTGGAGCAGCATCTTGTAATTTCATTCTTCTAAGTGGCACCTTCAATACAATAAACTAAATTTAAATACCCTTGGTCTGTCCAGGGAGAAGCAGAGGGACTGTGAGATGAGCATTTGGATGTATTTCTAGGGCAAAGAGGCCTTTTTAAAAAAAAGTTATTTTGCAAGTAAGTGCAAGGTGACTTAAGATAATTGTTCGGTGCTTTACAAAGGCACTTTACATGTCAGGGTGTAATCAGTAAAAATACATCAATGCTTTTTTTTTGTCTGCAAGTTTAGACTGTGCTTTGACATTGCCTGAAGCACAAATGATGCTTTAATAGCACTAATAGGCAAAATTGCATTTTAAGTCAAGGCAATTTGAATGTCGCTGCTTAGAGATGGGAAGAGTTGGTTGTGCTGCAAGTAGATGAATTTAGAAGTAATGCCAAAAGTTGCCTCCTGTCCTTCTTCTCTCCCCTGACATTTTCTCAGGAGTTGATTCTTTTGATAGTAGCTTTCTAGTTGGTCTGCCAGAGACTTGTTTCTCAAAGCAAGACAACTTTCCAGCCTGACTTTTTTTTTTCCTTTTTGTGGGTACTTGTCAGACACTTGATTCAAAAGTGAAGAAAAAGACAGGCAGCTCTGTAGATGATATGTACCTGTATTTTCCTCTCTTTTTTTTCTTTGCTGTAATGTTATGATTACTGTGGTACCTAATTTTTTTCTTCTAATATTTTTTTTTAAGTACCCCAGCAACTTTGGATCAGAACTATATCGTTTGTGAGCTTCAACACAAAATAAATGTGTTATACTCTTTCCTGAGAAGTCACTTGAAAAAGAAGAGCATTGTGTTTTTTGCAAGCTGTAAAGAGGTATGACTATTTTATTTCATTGTATTTTTCATTTTCTTTTTAGCATTCTGGGTTACAGAGTTGAATAGTTTGCAGCTGCTTTCTTTCAAAGATTTTAAAGGTATTTAATATAAGAAACTCTAACTGTGAAATAATATGGGAAAGAATCATAAAATCATCAAAGTTGGAAAAGACCTCTGCGATCATCTAGTCCAGCCAACCACCCACCATCACCATTTCTCCACTGAACCATGTCCCTCAGTACAACATCTAATTTTCTCTTGAACAACTCCAAGGATGGTGATGTAGTCTATTGTGATGTACTGGATATTGTTTTTACTGTGTGATGTTAAATCTGTTTTTTTTTTTCCCCTAATTTGTTGTATAGGTCCAGTATCTATTCAGAGTGTTTTGTAAGCTCCAGCCTGGTCTTCCTGTACTGGCACTGCATGGCAAACAGCAACAGATGAAGAGGATGGAAGTCTACACGTGTTTTGTTCGGAAGAAGGCGGCAGTACTTTTTGCTACAGATATTGCAGCACGTGGCCTGGGTATGTACCCACAGAAGTAGGCATAAAATCATAACTTTGTGAATAATGACATTAAAACTCTGTCAGTGACAGCATGCTTTGACCACCTGATTTGTAAGAAATGAGCCTGTAGTTTGCCTGTGAGCCAAAACATTTGCTTCTTAAAGAGTTCTGCTGTTTTTTTGCTGGAGATGCCAGCTTCGTTTGCTCTTAGTTTTTGTCCCAGAAAGACCTAAACTGTCAGTAGTCTTATTATGATGTTTATTAATAAAATAGTCAGTGGAAGCTATTTTTTTTTTTCCCCTCCAGTCTGTGGACAATGTAGTTTTCCCAGCCGGAAGGCAATCTGGTTTTTCCAGATTGTTGTGTGACGAATATCCAGAATGAGGGAAGATAGAAATTGTGATGTATTGGCTTATTGCATGCCTTAAGGAAGATTTCAGCAGCTTTAAATCTCTCTGATATGCTTGCATCCCATGGGTTATTCCATAGGATATGGAAAATTACTAACCTACCAGTATGTGGAGAAGGAAACTTAAAGAAATACTGGTGAGGGGTCTGGAGCAGAAGTCTTATGAGGAGCGTCTGAGGGAGCTGGGATTGTTTAGTCTGGAGAAGAGGAGGCTCAGGGGAGACCTCATTGCACTCTGCAACTTCCTGAAGGGATGTTGTGGTGAAGAGGGGTTTGGCCTCTCCTCCCAGGCAATGAGCAGGACCCGAGGAAATGGCTGCAAGTTGTACCAGAGGAGGTTTAGGTTAGACATAAGGAGAAATTTTTTCTCTCAGAGAGTAGTCAGGCACTGCAATGGCTGCCCAGGGAGGTGGTGGAGTCGCCGTCCCTGGCAGTGTTCAAGAGGTGTCTGGATGAGGAGCTACGAGACATGGTTTAGTGCTTGTGGTAGCAATGGTAATGGGAGGAAGGTTGGACTAGGTGATCTTGTAGGTCCTTTCCAACATTGTGATTCTGTGGGTAGCAGTATAGTGTTGTATTCTTAAATAGGCAGAATAATAGATGATGGGCAGGAATATTTTACAGGCCTGTTTTAGCTTGAGTTTCTTTTCTTTCATCATTACTTGCTTAATTATGATTTCTTTCTTTATATATTTTATAGATATTTGGACATTATTTTTTTGTTCTTGGCTGATTTTACGTTATGACATGAGAACCTTTTTAGGAGTTTACTATTTCTTCTTTCAAATAGGAAACTCATTGTCCAAAATCCAAGATTTTGTCAGTAATGTTACGAGTGGAAGGTACTCAGAAAATAGAAAACAGAACTGCAAATGGCTTATCATACCTTCTGCACTGCTGACATCTCACTAGTGAGGAGCTCGTGTGGGTATGGTTGGTTAGGTTTTGAGAGTATGTATAACTGTCCTATGGCATAACTGCAGACTTGGTCAGGGAGTAATACTAATTATTACTGCAATGCAAAGCATGCTGCTTCTGGATGAAGTACAGCAGTTGGAAGGTGCTCATAAATACTATAATTCACATAGAGAGGTGACTCCTTTGACAGACTTGGTCACCCTCTCAGTTTTGCTGAGAGCGTGTGATGTTTCTGTGTGTGGATGGCTGAAGTAGTGCTGTGTCACCACTGCTAACTTCAACCCCAAAGAGTGTAGGTGAAAAGTGGGTTGGATCTTATTTATTAATGTGATGTTTTATCATCTATGTGACACAAAGCTTGTCTGCTCTTGTCAAGTGTGAAATTATGTTCCATTCAGTGCGCTGTCATAATTTGGAAAATGAAGACACCATTAATTTTAGCTTTCTTTGATGAAGAGGATGACTGTTTATGATATGCTAATACATGCAATTAATTTTATTTTTATTTCAGAGGTTGCACTCAGTGTCTATAAATTGGTTTAAATGATGGTTCCTACAGAAATTAATGCTCCAAAATATTATGTTGCCCTTGATTAGGAGGGTTTTGAGTCAAGTGAGCTTAAATTTTGGCATCTTTCTTTCTTTGCAGATTTTCCAGCAGTGAACTGGGTCATTCAGTTTGATTGTCCAGAAGATGCAAACACATACATCCATCGAGTGGGAAGAACAGCCAGGTTTATATTCACTTCTCATTAATATTTTAATGTTTAAAATTAGATAGCTATTAGGACAGATAATTGGCTGGCTGCACACTTGCTTGAAAAAATCAGGACAAAAATTGGAAAGAAAAGAAAGGAACCAAAAGATGCTTTTGATTATCTAGAAATAATGGTCTAACTTAACCTTTTGATAGTGAAAGACTCCTTACAGCAGAAAGAAAGACCATGTCTAGTTGTTTAATCTGATAAGGGAAGATTAAGAGTGAGGAAGTAAAAGTCTTCTTTTGTACTTGGCAAGTTTACCTCACTGGCTGAGCTGAGCACATTTGTGAGTGGAAATGCTTCTTTTGCCAGTGCAGTGTATAGATAAATACAACTTAAAAGTTTGTGTCCTTTTCCTTTTTGTCACTGCAGACTCTTCAAAAGAATGGAAGTATTTTTTTCTTATTTTGATTTGAGGAGGAAGGAATTGGACAGTGTTATCTACTGGTTAAATTTTTAATTTTCTAAGTCACTGCTAGAATTCTATTCATAGGGCTAGCCTTAGTTAAAATATTTGTGGCTAAGTCCTTCTGAAGGAAGGGAGTTACCTAAAAATGCCTATGAGAACCTCGTCCTTGGTCTCTGAAATGGGTTTTTAAAAGAAACTGAAGTTATTGCTGCATAATTTGGTAGATGAAAAACTTTACTCAATTATCTGAAGGATGACATGCAAGACCTGGCATTATGTCTTTACATAATTGAACTTGTTTGTAGTAGGCTTTTATCATCTGTGTTGCAATGCAAGTGGAAGTCAAATATAGTGACAGAACTGTTTCCTAGAGTAGGATTTAGTAGCCAGCACTACCAAATCTGTGTTTCTGGATCGGATTGCATTAAATTTTGTACTTCCAGAAAATTCCAGAATCTGGAATTTTTAACCAAAACTTTTTAATCTGCTTGGTATTTTTTCTACACTACTCTTTCCTGTGCACTGTATTTTCCTATCTACTTTTTGTTGTAGAAGGGACCAATGAATTTTTAAATGCTCTTGGAAACATGTTATTTATGAGCAGAATCAGTGAATGTTAGGTGCAATTAGATTAAAAATATAGCTAATTCCATGGGTCCCAACTTAGGGAAAAAAGCCATAGACTTAGAGGTCTGTGAACTGGTATTTTTTGTTTGTTTTGTTTATATTCTGTGTGGCTTCCTATTAAAGCTTGTAATTCTGTCTGTGGTATAATGTCAGAGTGGAAAGGAAAGCAATGCATTTGGCACTGTTTAATTGGAAGATCATAAAAAGGCTTGTTGAGATGTTTTTGGGCTACATCCATGCTTTAGCACAACCCCAAAGTGACAGCCCTTACGCCTTTTCCCATTCTTTTTAAGTGCCAAGAATCATTATCAGTAGTTGTAGAAGGCAGAAACTACTATGTAAAGACTAATGACCACCCATTTTTTCTCAAAGCTTTCAGTGAAGTCCCACTGACTGGATCCTTATTCTTGCAGCTCTAAGGGTAGCCAGACCTTACCTAAATTGTGTGTACATCTGGGCAAATTATTTGGCTCTGGGCAGCCTGGTCTAGTGGTTAGCAACCCTGCCTGTGGCAGGGGAGTGGAAACTAGATGATCATTGTGGTACTTTTCAACCCAGGCCATTCTGTGATTTGAACTGGCAGAACTGACTTTAATACTGAAAGCAAATTCCTTCTGTAGGTAAAGTTTTACAGGTATTTTCTGTCTTATAATCTTGTGCAAAGATCAGATAAGGTTCTGCCCTACGCTGGGCTTTCATTTTGGACAAACGTTAGGTTCTCTTTCCTTGAAGTAAAGCATTTCTGGAAACATGATGTAAAGATCACTGGATGAATCTGAAATAAACTACTGAGGATGGGTGATGTCTACTAGCTTTAGGTAAATACTGTGTACTAAGTAAATAGAGCAATTTTGGACATGGGTAGTTGAGAATGTGTTTCTTGGTAAACTCTGAATACTAAGTAGGAAACTTCACTTGTTTTCAGTAGCTGCAGTTAGGATGAGAGAAGCTCTTGGTTGTTTTTTTTTCTTCTAGAAATGTGATAAAAGTGAACTGTAGTTTAGTTGTCCTCATTAATAAAGTTAGATTTAATTACAAATTTTCATGGGTTACAAGAGTGTATAATTGCATGGAATGAAAGCTTAATTAAATATCTCAGCTAATTAGGAGACTGTGTGAAGCTGTAATTAAAATGGGGGTGCCAAATACTGTTTACTTCTGAAATCAAATTATTTTATGATACAAAAGTAAATATGAAAGTCAAGAAAAAATTTTTTTTGGAAGGGGGTTGAAAAATGTTTGACTAACAGTTGTGGATGTGTTCCCCCATCTGTTTTTTGGCAAAATTACTAAGCAATATCTAAAATGAAAGATAAAGATTGATTTTTTTTTTTTAATGGAAAAGACCACCACGTTCTGTAGGTAGCATTTCACTTGCATTGCATTCTAACGAAGAGCATAAATTGTGGCTTCAGTTTTTTTGATTTATGGTGCAGTAAGATCAAGAAAATCTGAATGTTGGCCAGTAATGCTTTTACTTCATAGTAGAATTGGCATATTTAGATTTTGATTTAACTTGAAGAGTATGCTGCTATTGGAATAATTGAAGCTATTTCTTCCAGCTGCATCTTAAAGTATTTTTGTAAAGTCTTAACTAGTTCAGTTAGAGTTTTTTAATGGCTGACAATATTGCAGCCATGCCCCAAAATATTTTTGGCTTGATACAGTCTCAGTGAAGTCTATTATTTAAAATATCACATCAAAGTATTTTCCTGTGGGTTTTAGTTTCAAAAATTCTTAATAAATAAGAGATATTTGTAGCAATTATCTGCAAAATTCTGTTCTGATTCCTCACTGCAATTGATGGCTGGCTTCCCTGTAGTCTGTGAAGCCCAGAGTTAAAAATATTCTTTGATCCCTTTTGTGAAACAAGTTGCAGTGCCACTAGGGGACAGCAGAAGATAATAGTATATGAAGCACACTGATAACCATTTTTTTTCCCCCAAATTGTTTTTTTAAATATAACTGTATGTAAGTCGCATAGCATGAAAGTAGGATATACAGGGAAGCTTTTCTTCCAGTCATGACACTGGCGGGTTGAAAAGATGTTGAAATGTTTATTCTATCTTTCCATTCATGTGTAAATATCTTGTATTTTGGCTGTACTCATCCTGGCATGTCTCAATAATTAATTACCTTCTTTCCTAGTATTGCATTCTCCCCTCTGTTTCTTTCCTTCAGAGCAGACTATAGAATCTGTTTCTTGAGTTTAATGATTCCCTCTGCTGGGAGTCTTTTTTATAATGACTTGAGTGCTGGGATGTAAAACAGAATAAATCTTGGCTCTACATTTGTTATCTCTGCTATATCCAGAGCTTTATACGAGTCTGACCCAGGCTCTGATTTCTCATAGTTGTGATATTTAATTCAGGTAAGGGGGTAGGTTTGCTAGGTGCTTAAACTGATTTGGGAAAGTCACTGTGGGTTGTTATGTTTTTTTTTGTTCTTGTTAAGTGTAATATGTGGATGCATACGGGCACACATATTTTGTCTAGCCATACATATGCTGTTTGACTTTTGGTAAACAATATTTTGAAAATTGGAAAGTAAAAAGTCTCACTTCCCAAAGTGAGATGCTCTATTACTTACTGCTGTGTGCTAACTGCTATTATGATCAAAGCCAAGTATGAGCGATGACTTAGAGCAGTAGCATCTCTCAGGCTATGTGTATACTCAAGAATGCATGCCTCATGTTCAACAAGGCCAAGGGCAAGGTCCTGCTCCTGAGTCAAGACAATCCCAAGCACAGATACAGGTTGGATGGAGAATGGCTTGAGAGCAGCCCTGAGGAGAAGAATTTGGGGATGTCAGTTAATGAAATACTCAACATGAGCCGTCAGTGTGAGCTTGCAGCCCTGAAGGCCAACTGTGTCCTGGGTTGCATCTAGAGAAGTGTGACCAGCAGATTGAGGGAGGTGATTCTGCCCCTCTGCTCTTGTGAGATCCCATCTGGAGTATTGTGTCCAGTTCTGGAGCCCCCAGCACAAGTAGGACATGGAGCTGTTGGAGTGGGTCCAGAAGAGGGCCATGAAGATGATCAGAGGGCTGGAGCATCTCCTTTATGGGGACAGGCTGAGAGAGCTGGGGCTCTTCATCCTGGAGAAGAGCAGGCTGTGAGGAGACCTTGTGGTGGCCTTCCAGTACCTGAATTGGGCCTACAGGATAGTTGGGGAGGGCCTTTTTGTAAGGGTGGGTAGTGACATGACAAGGGGAAATGGTTTTAAACTGGTAGAGGGTAGATTTAGACTAGATATTAGGATGAGATGCTTTACTGTGAGGATGGTGAGACACTGGAACAGGTTGTCCAGTGAGGTTGTGGATGCTCCCTCCCTGGAAGCATTCAAGGCTGGGCTGGATGGGAGCTGTGAGCAAGCTGGTCTACAGGGAGGTGTCCCTATATATAGAAGGAGGGGTTTTGAAACTAGATGATCTTAAAAGTCCCTTCCAACCCAAACCCTGCTATTCAATTTATGATAACACCAGCAGAGTACAGCTGGTGAGCTACTGCCTTTTCTTGTCTGTTGTTTTTTTCTGACTGTCTTGAAAAGAGTGACAGCTACCCAGTATGGCTAAATGGAGGGGAATATGACTCTGTGACACAAATAAAACCTAGCTGCATGTTCTCAGAACTTGTTGCTAGATACGAGGGCTGCTCTGAAAGTGATGCCTCCAACTTTACTGTATTGGCTAATGACATCTGAAGTGGATGCTGGTGGTATGGCAGTAGAGGTTGAACCTTCCCAACTACATTCCATTGCGTTTTGTTGCTGTGGCAGAGGGACAGACTGACAAAATAGTGTCTGATATGGAAGTGCTTATGAAGCAAAGGCGTGGAATTGAATTACTCTGTGTGTGAAAAATGGTACCCATTGACATTCATCAATGCTTGCTTAGTGTTTATGGAGACTGAACAGAGGTTGTGAGCACAGCGTGGCAGCAGGTGGTGTATTTCAGCGGTGGTGACAGTGGCAGTGAGGTCACCTCTGCTGGTGCAGATTTTGATGAGTGCAGCATGCAGGCTCTTACTTATCACCGGTGAAAATGCACAGCTGATGATGGTGACTGTGTTGAAAAATAGCGTTTTGTAGCTGAGAATTAGCTGTGTTATTGTTCTCTTTGTACCTGTTGTAGTTTCCATGGAAATAAACAGGAGGCATACCTTTCAGAGTGACCTACATATAAATAGGTTACTGTCCAAACAAGAGAAGGAAAAGGATATGAAATGATCAGAGAAAAAAAAAAACAAAAAACCAAACAGATGAACAACAGATGAACAAATCCCTAGGCAATCTCTAACTTCAGAGCTATATTTACCAGCAGTTTTTTGTAGGATGGTGGGCTCAAGCCTATGCAACAGAGAAATCAAAGCATTAGAAGTGAGCTAAAGCAAGGAGAAAGAGGGAAACCTGTACACTTTTTGTTGTTGTGTGTGGATTTTTTTGCAACCCAAGGAAAAGAGCTCTTCTCTCTGAAGCCAGAAACCATTGGGGGACACAGTCTAATCTACTGTTTACTCAGAAAACAGTACTACACTACTGTGTTTACTCAGCTGTATGGAGCAGGCAGACTTCCTGGTCAGTTGTGATTTTTCCTGTTGGGTTGTGTTGGTAAGACCCTGTAGGTGGCAGAGCCCAGTTTTAGAAGTACTCAGAGTTCTCTCATTAATGCTCTTTTTAAAGAAAAATACCAAAATTCTGAAAAGAGACTCTTGATCATGTAGATAAGACAGAAATTCTGATATTGGTGTATTTGTTTACAGTGCTCTTTTCTCTCTTGAAAAAAATTGAATATCATTACCACAATAGGGAAGAAATTCATTGTATAGAAGATATGATGAACAGTAGATAAAACTCTTCTTGCTCTTGGGTTTGGAGAATAAAGTTTTTTTTGTTCTGAAGCTTAAAGATTTCACCAATCCTCTTTGTGTGAGAAGGCCCGGAAGGTAGCATAACAAGTTTTACCTGCATTGAGCCCAATATGAGAGACCTAAAGCTGTAATTTTGTTGAAGAAATGTTTTAAAATGGCAGCTTATATAATCAGATTGAATAGTTGAATTTTAAAACAAAACTATGAATTACTGTGTTTCTGTGGAAGGCCTTAGGGGATAAATATGGATATTAGTTCCTCTTTGTTGAAGAGTAGCATGTGGGTTAGCAGTTTTATTCGTATGAATGTCAGGTTGAAATAGGCCTCCTCAGAATAAAACTCTGTTTTGACATTTTTTGCATTTTTATGGTACATGTCTTATATTGTTGCTTTACATAAAAAGAGTGCAATGCAGATGAACATGTATGTCAGTGAAATGCTTTTCCCTTCACTGCTGCTGCTATTTTATCAAGGAACTCGGAATAATTTAAGAACAAATTATGTGGTAGAAATAATATAACTTGACTCATTTCAGTTTTTTGTACTCTTTATTATTTGAAGTATGAATGTTAGGTTTTTAGCTAACCTACTGAAAATGCAGATTAGGAATAGGCATGGTGATTTTCTCCAGATCTGTAAGGGTGCTGGTCTCCTCGCTGCCATGAATTTTACTGTTACTGTTCTTGGGTTTTGTTTGAGTTTGAAAAAAAAATAAATATTCTCAGAGCTAAATTATTTAATAAGTAAGATTAAACTCATAAGTTTACTTAATGTCTTTGCAGATTTAGATTTCAGTCGTCAAATGAATACCAGGCAGTTAAGTCCTGTATAAATACTAATAAGATACTGCCTGGTTATGAAGCCCAGCTAGAGAATCTTTCTGAAATCACTCAAATTTAGAATTGCAGTCTGTTAATTTGATTCAAATGTTAAGCTTTTTCCTGAGGACCTAACCAGAAGCTCAGAACCTATTTACAAACTTCTTTGGATTTCAAACCTTACACATTAGTTTCCTCCCTGAGATGGCAAAGTGGTACAATGAGAATGTTACTGAAAGCCACTTTGTATGCAATAATTTAGTTTATTAGGTATGGATCATATATTGCTATTGTAAAACTGTAGTTATGCTTCACTTGGGTCCTTATGAGATAATATGCAGCAAAGTTTTAATTGCTAAACTTGTTTTTCTGGTTTTCTTTCTCTTCAAAAATTTTATGAGACTTTACCTCCTTGCAGGCATGTAGTTGTGCCTTCATCTGAAGGTTGGTTGAGAAGGAAATAAGATCCATTATTTAGGACTGTGCAATATTGGCTAATTGTAAGTAGAGAGAAATAGTTAAAAATAACCAAGAGCACCATTTTCCTTGCAAAGAAACAGAATTGTGGAAGAAATACAGTTTCATAGCATAAGTAAATAAAATCAAGAGGAAAGATTGTGTCATGGTGGATAAACTACCTTAAACTTTTGCTGAAGATCGTTTTGAACTATCAGTTAGCATTAACTATGAAGGAAGCAATAGCATGGCAACCACTCGTTGACAAGAGAATGAGGAAAAACACTTTTTGTGGAGGGCAAATTGGCAATCAGTTGTTGCTGGTCTTAAACTGTCTTCTAACCTGCATTCAGTGTAAATATATCACTCCTACCCTTTGCTTTATAGTGCTGGTGATGATTTGTCACTGCCTCCATGCTTTTAAGTCAAGATGGAGTTGCAAAGAAGTTACTTGTCTTTTAATAAGTATTCACAGTCAGCAGGCTCTGATGAATAAATAGAGAGATGAACTGGAAGTATGTGAATATTTTTTTCAAAGTTTTTTTTTGCAAGAGAGATGCAATTTTCTATAGAATTTGAATGAATAGTGTGTGGTTTAGTAAGGGATGTTAAAATCACAGTGCAAAGATTAATCCCTGAATTGTTTGGTTGATCACTTGAAAATATGATGACTAATATTGTCAATTAGTAAACAGCTGGGAAAGCTGGTTTACTTTGGGGTAAACTTAATTTTTTCCAGTACAATTTAGGGGTGTACTTAGCAAATAATAAATCATCAAATGAATTCCTCTTTTAAGACAGATATTTGGTTTTGGTGACAGCCTGAAGACTGCAGTCAGCAGGATGGGGATAAATTCTAGTTATGTTCTACTCTGTAGAAGTAATTCTTGTGCTGAAGAGTTGCTGTAGCTGAGGCCAGCTCTTTGCTGCTTTGTCATCTGTATCTCAAAGATAGCCTTCCCACGCTTCCTCTCATTTGGCGATTATCTTTAGGATCACAATTTTCTCATTAGTAAATTAACAAGTTGTTCTTTTCCAGAAACAAGATAAAGCTCTGCCCAAGGAAGACTTCTTTTTGTAGGCCTGCATTTTTTTTTTTTTGGAACTCAACACCTATGTGAAAAAAAACTGATACAAACCTTTCTAGATTGTACTTAAGATCATTCGTTTTTCACCTTACTCAATTCTGTAATTATTCCATTTTCATGTTTGACTCTAAAAATCAGCATTAATATTAAACCATCTGTTTTAATTAATTAAATTGCATTCCTAATATAAATGGGCAAAGACTATTCCTTAAGTATATTTGAAATATTGGCATTTGAGAGTGGATATTCCCAAAACAGGTTAGGAAAATGATTACATTGCACTGGTAGTTACTGGAAGTCGTTAAGTCCCTCTAAATCTTTGAAGTCATCTTTTGAAAATATTTTAATTTTTCCTTTTTTTGGTTCTTTTTCTCAGTAGTTGTGGAAAGATGAAACAGTATAGGTTTGCAAACCTCTGTTCGTAGCCTCTTTTCATGTGATGGTACTACAGCAAAGTAAAGAAATAATTTTCTCTATATAAAGGCTATACGGAACTTAGTGTTAAACATTGAAATTACCATTGTCCACAGATTCAGATTAAATGTGTGTTTTCTTTTTCTGCATTATGTAAATGTGCCTTAAGAATTACATCTCCTGGTCTTGTGCTTCCTGAAAGGATAACTGTCTCAGCATATAAAATTTTTAGCACTAACAACACCAGGTCCTTAATTCACACCATTCAAGGGTCAGCTTGAAGGTTCATGTGATCCTGCTTGATGTTTTGAGAATGACCTCGGGGGTACTGAAGAAAAGGTACAAAAGAAAAATTGAGATAGAACAGTATTTCCTGGTCTGTTTGGGTTGGTGGCTTTCAGAGAGGGTATTTGCTTTCATTGGCCTGTGTTGGGCATTTCTTACATGATTTATATGGCACTGGTATTGCATAGTGTGTTGCATGTTGAAAATAAGAAATATATTTAAGCAGAAATATAAGAATGCTAGGTTGGCACTCAAAGGTGAGAAACGCTGGAAACAAGGAACTGTACAAACCACTTTTTTCCATTCACTGTATTTTAAGTATTCTACAAAGACTGTCCTACCTAGGTGTGTGCATATGGTAACATTGAGACTTCTTGTTGCCTTGATGGAAGTGTTCCTTGTTTATCAAGAGATTAGACGGGCATTCTTTCCAGATGTCAGGTCATTCTCATAGATCTTTTGTGAATCCTTTCCTCTCATAGCATCTATTTTGATGGAACTAGCAAAGGGGTGTATATTGCTCTGTATTCTGAATTGATGATACTATTATTGGTAGGGATATCATTGCTGTCTTTCTGTCTAATACAAGCTTTGGGTAAATAAAAGCAACTATTTTTCTCACATTTTTAATGGTGCCTGAAGTTCTTTGCAATGAATAATTAGCTGCCTTGGAATTGTGGAATGGTTAGCTATGGTATTGGTGAATCACAGAATGGCCTGGGTTGGAAGGGACCTCAAGGATCGTGAATCTCCAGCCTTGCCACCACAACAGGGCCACCAACCTCCACTGTTAATCAAGCTGCCCAGGGCCCCATCCAACCTGGCCTTGAACACCTCCAGGGATGGGGCATCCACAGCCTCTGGGCAGCCTGTTCCAGCACCTCACCACTCTCTGTAAAGAACTTCCTCCTGGCATCCAACCTAAATCTTCCCGCCTTCAACTTAAAACCGTTTCCCCTTGTCCTGCTGTTATCTACCCTTTCAAAGAGTTGAAATGTAAAGCCAGTAATTTTCCTTAAACCAAACGTATTTGTTGCTTTGAACTTTTTTTTTGAAAAGACTGCAAGTACATAATGCTGCATTAAATTTTTTAAGTCTATTAAAAAAATTAAAATCATTTAAGAATATATATATAAAATACAGTATCTCTATCTTATCCTTCACACCAAAAAAGCATTATTTTGGTGACAAAGTCCAAATGTCTTGGTGTTTATTTTGTTATTCTTGGTATCCCTTGGTATTATTACTAATCAAAACAAACGAACAAAGCCCCATGAATTTTTACTGTGTCAGCATGTGGCAGAGGCCCTCATCTTGTGTCAATTTGATTTCCAAGTCACGTACCAAAATCTAGAATGCAGGGGTTAAATTTTCATGCTGAAAAATCTTTATAAAAATTTTTAAAGGGAGGATTTTTTTTTTTTTAAATCATCTTCAGTTCCCAAACCCATTGTGTATAGTAGCATTGAAGGAAAAAAAAAGAAATAAAAGTCACCCAAGAACATCTTGTTGTGATGTTTCAAATTCATCAAATGAAAGCAGAGCTGTAATAAAAGCTGTCAGACTGTTTTAACTGCAGATTTTGTTGCTGCTTGCATTGCTTACTATACTGTGACAGATAGTGTTTATAGTTTTCAAACAGTTTTGTAGTTCTGTTTTTGCCAACTGTTTATACTTTTAGAGAAATGTGGGCTCCATATATTCCATCTGAAATGATTTTTCAGCTAATGGTGTGACTGTCATTTGCTTTATGTTAGGATGTTTTTTGCACTCTTTGGCCTCCAGTAAGCTGTCTGACTCCATCATTTCTTACACAGCATTTCTTTTCCCTTTTCTGTGCACAAGGACTGGGCTGATGATTTCTTCTGTCACTGGAATTTTTCTTGGGAAGTTATATGACCTACCTTGTCACAGTCTTGTTCTCTGTGCTTTCTGACTCAAAGCAAACTAGTAACATCTCCCACTCTTCTGCTGACAGTTGGTGTATTCTTTATTATATCTTCATAGTTATTGGTGGTAGTTGTGCGGTTGGAATAGATGGTCTTGGGGCCTTTTCCAACCTTGATGATTCTATGATTCTACGGTTTTTTTGATGGAGAAAACCAAATGCAATTGGAGTTGAGACCAAACAGGAAAACGCATTGGAGTAAGAGCAACCAAAGATTATTGTAATGGCAAGATGGGACTGGATGGAGAGGGGGTAGAAGAGAGAGAAGTGTTGGTGCGGGGACAGTCTTGGAATAAAGGTAGATAAAAAAGTTAACTTTCCATCCAGAAAACAGAAAAGACAAACCAGTTATGTTTGAGCTGAATAAAAAAAATTACCAGCAAGACAAATATGAACGGAGTAGGCACCAAACTTCTGTTTAGATAGTAAAATATGATACTAAAAAGAAATTGAAAAATAATAGTGATTTGTTTCAGATAAATGGACTACTGATATCCGTAGCCATTTGCAGGCTTATCGTCTGCTTCTGCACAGGGACCTGCCTCCCAGCACCTCTGTCAGCTCAGAGCTGTTCTATGTTGTAAGAGGCTGTGGCTCACAAGCGAGTTTGTTTCTATGCTTCTATTACAGTAATTCCTCTATGATCTTTTAAAAAAGTAGTCTTAGTTCAACATCCAAATAGAAGTAGTTGTTTGAGTTCAAAGCACTTAATGCTTGTCTGATGTTACATTCTTATAGTTGCAGGTGTGCAAAGGAGAATCTGGTGGTACCAAGAGTTAAGATTTTCCTATTGGTACAGTATGAATGCAAGTAGCTGGATCTTGTAATATTTGATCAAGTGTCATTTGATTACCACAGAAATATTTCTAATCAAGGAAAGAATAGGATCCTCTGCTCTGAATTCGTGTCTTAGACCCAGACATATAGAACTCAAGGTGTAATTTTGAAACCACGTGGAGATAGTGACAACTCATTGAACTGGTTTGGCTTTTCCCTTTTCAGAGTGAGGATGATGGTCTGATCTTTGGGCTACTAATAAGGAAGCAAACGTAATTCTGATAAGTTGTTGAAAACATTTTTATTTTTTTTTTCCTGTTTGGATCAGGTACAAAGAAGGTGGTGAAGCTTTGTTAGTACTGCTGCCCTCAGAAGAGAAAGGCATGGTAGAACAGCTGGCGCAGAGGAAAGTACCTGTCAATGAAATAAAGTAAGTGACTAAGGGCTCATCTGTTAGCCTTTCCTCGGGTATAGTGTGTTATGAGCATGGCAATAGTGATGAAGTCAAATGCTTGATTTGCTTGGAATTGGACAAACAAGGGAGATGACTTGCTTTTAATACTATTGAAGAAGAAAAGACCTTGAGAGGTTACCTATTCTACCTCTTTTGTTGAAGATAGGATCAGCCATACAAATTACTTACACTGAATGCCTGTCTAATTTGCCAGTGAATATCTACACCGTTTCCCTGAGTGATCTCATCTATACTCAGCAGTTCCTGTCATTAAGGCTTTTTTCTCAAGTGTCTGATAAGTCTTACAGTAAATGTATGTGAAATATTTCTTTAATCCTTTGCCAGGAACTTATGGAAAATGACATTCTCATACTCTCTGCAACTACTTCTCATGTGGCTGAATGTTATCACACTATCTCCTTTTCTTTTGCAGATTAAATAATTGCAGTTTCTTTAATCTTGCCTTGTAATGTTTTTCAGACCATTTATCATTCTTATTTCTCTTAGCTGGAGCTTCTTTACTTCTAGAGTATTTCTCCAGTTTGTAATGGCCTTTCTGAATCACTTACCTGATGAACAAGATTTTTTTTTTTTAAAGCATTACTAAATGATCATTTCTTATATTTCAGAGAATATACTAATGAAAACCTGCTCTGTGCTTTCTGTACCAATGAAAACTAACTTTGAAAGAGCTGGGGGGGAAAAAAAAAAGCAAAACAAACAGCTTATTTCCAATATCTGTTAAATGCTATGTAATGCACTTGTAGGAAAGACAAAAGCCTTAACTGTAAAAATAATAAATAAAACACAAAAAGAAATAAATGATTTCTTCCTTAGCAGCACTTTGTTTTTTGATGCTGTCAGCTCACTGATAAGTCAGAAGGCAAAACAGAATGAGAAGGAAATGCAGGAAAAGAAGTGAAATAAAACCAGCAAATACAATGTGAGCTGGACTCCATTTTGAAAACTTGTGTAGATGGGGTTACCTCAGATGTCAAAATGTGATTGAATAAATCAACAGAAAGATGGATGAGAGGTAGGAAATAATTTCCATACCAGTAGATAAGAACAGTTAGAACTGTTCTATTTTTGGAAAGGTATGATTTGAAGGTGAAAATATCTGAGACTGAAACGTAATTAGCTGTATGCAGAGAATCTTGGTGGAATAATTGTTTTTGAGAATAACACAAGATAGGGTGAAACTTTAAGTGGCTATTGTTACTTTAGCACTTAAACCTTTGGGTTTGCTAAAAATTAACTTGTACTGTATTCTTTGAATTCTAATGTAATGATTGAAGGTAAGAAATCGCTGCTACTTTTACTGTTAGATGAGTTTTTTTACAGCTTACAATACAAAATTATTTGAATTAAGAAATGCAAGTGGCTGCAGTTCAGGTTTTGTCATTAGAATCTATTGAGTAAGACTTTCTTAATTTAGCTTTTTTTATTGTACATTTAATAATAGGGTGCGTTAAGGTAAACTAGGATAATGTAGTCAATTGCAACTTGATATGATAGTGACTTAACAAACTTTAATTCGTTTTTGTAAATGGGGAAGAAGACTTGTGGTCAGCTGTTAGGGAGGTGGTAAGCAAAAGCTTGGACTGATAATCACAGAATACTGCAATTTCTACTGAATCTTAGTCTTCTGAGTGCACCAACCAGCTTCACAAGGCTGCAAGCTATAAGCAGGACTTTGCTGATTGTTTTCCATGCTTATTGTCATTTTTAATGTCAAAGTTAAATATAATAATTCTAAACATGTGATGCCTGGACACAAGTTGTCATTTCTGCAGTGTGGAAACATGTACATGTAGCACTTTGCAGATTTAAAGTTTTGAGGTGTACTGTTTCAATTTCAGTGATTGTACTTGCAAACCATTCTTGCACAGAATCATAGAATCACCAAGGTTGGAAAAGACTTCAAGATCACCCAGTCCAACCATCCACCCATCACCAATAGTTCTCACTAAACCATGTCCCTCAACACAAAATCCAAACGTTCCTTGAACACCTCCAGGGTCGGTGACTCCACCACCTCCCTGGGCAGCCCATTGCAGTGCCTGACCTTTCAGATCCTCTTTCAGAGAAGTAGTATTTCCTAATGTGCAGCCTGAATCTCCCCTGGCGCAGCTTGAAGCCATTCCCTCTAGTCCTATCACCGGTTACACGATAGAAGAGGCCGACCCCCAGCTCGCTACAGCCTCCCTTCAGGTAGTTATAGAGAGCAGTAAGGTCTCCCCTGAGCCTCCTCTTCTCCAGACTGAACAATCCCAGCTCCTTCAGCCGCTCCTCACAAGGCCTGTGCTCCAGACCCCTCACCAGCTTTGTCCCCCTTCTTTGAACATTTTTTGCAAGCATTACTTCTGTCTAACAGACCAACTGCAGAGCAGCCAGTGAAATCCAGTTTTTCTGAGTAGATGTGGTTAGCAGTTCTATGTGGAATATACACAAATCTCAAATGTTAGATATCTTTTGATAGGACTGTAAAAACAAAGTCAAGCAGCTCCTAGAAGTCTAATTGCTGAAGTTTTCTTTTGACACTGCTGTTCATTAGGAAAAAAAAAAAAGGTGGATGTGGGCAACATTTGTAAGCAAAATGTCTTCACATCTGCATTCTTTTCCTTTAAGCATCATAGCACCTTACAAAGACCAGCTGTATAACCACTACAGCAGTCTAAGTGAATGTTTTTCTACAAACAGCTGTTAATATTTCTTCATTTTGTTTATGTAGGGCTGTTAAAAGTCACATAATTTGTAGAATTCATGGGGTGAATCTTTCATTTTCTAAATACCTGTTTAAAAGGCTAGAAGTTCTTTTTCTGACTTTGAATTTCATATCCAAGCTCCCTGTAGGGCCTGTTATAGTAAATCATTCTGTTCTAATCACTACAAGCTGCAAATTTACAGTTAGTGCTTTTAATGATACGTTTTTTCATTGTTAAAGCAGAGCAAGAGAAACTGTAGTATATACAATAATAAATGTAGTGGTATTCAAATAAGGCAGAAAGCTACTTTGAAAGTATTAAATGTTATAGGCATATTTATAATCAGTCTATAACTTTAAAGTTTTAGATGTGAACTGATTTTTGATAGTACCTTGAGATTGCTTTGTTGCATGTAATTTTGTTGACTAGATAAAAGCTGCTTCTTAAAGAGTTATCCTTGCTAAATTTGTTTCTCTGGAAAATTTTAGCCAAGGAAGTGCAGATCTGTAGATATCCAGTGTGAAATATTGCTAGCTTCAGTCTTAGGATAAAAATGCAGTTACTGAAAAAACCTCTGCTTTTGTGTCTCATGGTGGAGAATACTTGGGTAGTAATTCTATATAATGGTATTTTTAATACTTGGGAATCCATTAAAACTTGCTGCCTTCTGGAAGCCATCCGTGCTGCATGAATATCCCTTTGTGTCAGTACCCCCACCTGTAATGTGTGCTGTGTGAGGCTGGCAGCTCTGTGCAGCCGCTCACTGGCCCAGCTCGGAGCTCGTCCTTGCTCCACAGGCAGCCAACTTCCACACTGAGAGCATGGAGCAAAAATCCCTGCTGCTTGGAAGCTCAGTGAAAGACTGAAACTATATAATGAAATGAAACCAAACCCTCTTAAGTTTACTTTTTAAACATTACTAATACATGTGCATTAAAGATTAAAATCTGCGAGCAAAGCTTTTCTGACAAAACAGCAATATGATCTTTGTGTTGGCTGCCTTAGAGGCTTCCTTACATGAGCATTCCCTCTGGAGGGTTCAGCGTTGGATGAATTACCATCTAAATGCCCAGATGCTGTTCTTGGGAGTTCTTAAATTTAAAATAAGTCAAAGCAAGAGAAAGAAGTGTTGGTAAGATATCTGACTTGCTCTGTACAGTCTTGCAAGTTTAGACCATTATTTTTCTCATGTTGTTTTTTTTTTTTCTTAGTTTAACCAGCAGCTTTCCTCTTAGATGTATTGCATACTGCTGAAATGAAGCTTCACTGCCTGTTTCCTCAGAAGTCCCTACAAGGGGTGATAGGAGCAAAGTGACTAGGGCTGGAATTGACTTGCACAGCACACAGACCCTGCGTGTCTGCATGGTGTGTATGCTGACTGTATGGCTCAGTATCCAACTTACTGACATTATGCAGTTTAGCACTGTTTATGTGTTTCTCATTTTCTTTAAAAGGGATGTTTTATCAGCTGGTTCACACAGTTTCATAGAATGGTTTGGGTTGGAAAGGACCTTTAAGATCATCTAGTTCCAACCCCGTGCTGTAGGCATGGACTCCTCTCTCTACACCAGGTTGCTTGAGTTTCAAAGGTGTGTTGCTTTTAAATATGTATGTTACATGTTTGAAAGAATAATTTTGTATATTTTTTTAAGAGTAAATCAATACAGATTTTCTAGACAGAAGTTGCATTGAAAGAAGGAAAGTGCAGATGTTTCTGTGGGTGAGAATCTGCTGAGGCCTGTGGTGTAGTGTCTGTGCTGACAGCATGTTCATCAGTAAAGCTGTGCACAGCTGTATCTAAAGCAGAGTGCTTCTAACCCAGCGAGTGGTAAAGGGAAAGCATCTTTTTTAGGGAATCATTTGGCAGCATGGTGTTTTTGGTGGTGATTTAATTGTTTTGCTTAAATTGCACTTTGGGGAAGATGGAGAAGACAGAGTATCTACTTAGAGCAGTGCTTGTATCCTGATGTTAAAAATGAAGGAAAGAAGAGGAAAACAAAATGAGTGTTGACCAGAAAACTCATAGAGTGCTGTCAGATATGGTCGTGAGATGGAACTAGCCGAAATCATGTGTATATCATGACACAGTCAGGAGTGGGCATTTGGCCATTTATGCAGCTGCTGGGCAAAACGGCAGTTCTAGAAAGTTATATTACTTTTTAATTAAAAATTGACTACATACACAGAGTAAGAGAAAATAAAAACAACCTAGTTAAAATGACAGACAGCGTCATAAATTCCTCTCCTATTCTTTTGGTAGTGGATTCTAGCTCGCTGATTCTTAACTGCTCAGGCAAGTTCATACATCATAATTTAAGTGTTTGGATTTATTGGGTTTGTCTCCCCATGTAGTTACATGCCTATAATTATTGTAAGGAGTTTTATTTGTTTGGAAGGAAATAACACACAAACTCATTAAAACCAAAATCCGCTGAGTAGCTTTTGTATTTTTGGAATCCCACCATAAGACAAAGACAGCAGTGGTTGATTCTCTTGATGCAGTGCTGGAGAGAAGAACATCCAGAGTTATGAGGTTTTTTTTTTTTTAAATATTCAGGATTGCAAATTGACTCATTCATTAACAAATGCATAACTGCAGAATGTGCTTGGGGCAATGTGCACTTTTTTTAACTTTGCTTAGATTTACACTACAATATATTACCTTTTAACTTAAACAAAAATCAGTGTGCATTCAAAAAATCATTATAGCCTGCCTGATATTATTGTCCTTTGTGCCTGAAGGCCCAATGCCATATTGTATCCTGAAAGTAATGGATCATACTCTTATCATCGACAAATCATTGTTGAAAATGATGAGTAGCAGCAGGCCAGGTGGGAACTGGATCTTGCTCTGCATTTTGATTTCAGCATTGTGTCAGTCATAGCCATAGCAGCTCCACAGCTGGTTTTGCCTTACTTTCATATTTTGTGCAGCTCAGACACGTCCAGTGTGTGTGCTGCATGCATCATGGCCCAGCCCATCCTGCAGTCGTCCTCAGCTGTCGTGGTGCTGCTCTTCTCACTGTGGAGCCCGGCCTGGCCATGGGCACACACCCATTGCTCAGCAGCAGCTGAATGCTGGCGTGTGATTGGCACTGGGGGCTGAAAACGGGGCACGGAGAGGGCACAGAGCAATGCTAACTTAAGCTATGGCAGATAATTGCATGCATTGTGGTACACTGGCTAAACACAGCCCTGTGAACAGTAAAAAATATGCTACTGCACTTCCCGTTTTGATAAAGGTTGAAAAAAAAAATCAATTTTTTTGTTTTTTTATTGTATTTCTAACCCCATTTTCAGTTGACATGAATACATTACCTGTGAATTTTCAGATGGAACGCACAGAGTTGCAATCAGATACTCAACTCAAATATTTGATCATGTCCCTTTAGGGGGCTTCTATGAGCCCTCTCTCACCAGAGCGAGCTATCCCTCACTTCACAGTCACACCTTGTGCATGTCAGCATTTTGTGGCTGTGAGGACACACTCAGAACTGCAGCCGCTTCCATCAAACCAGGCATTGATGCATTAGTCTCACAAAAGCAAGATTAAATATCCCACTAGTTTTATTTTCTTGTTGATCTCTTTTTTTTAATAGTGTTTTAATTAAAAATGTTTTATTTATATACATTAACTATTAATTTCTATGCGGCCCAAGACAGTTCCTTTTCACTCGTTGTGACCCAGGCAGACCAAAAGGTTGGATGCCCATAATGCAGACAGTGTTTCCCTTGCTTCTGAGAATGTGAGATTGCTGGATGTTCTGCCAACATCAAGAGAGGACATTTGCTACTTCTTTCATATTCTTAAAGCCAGTTAGAGTATGAAGGATAATCAAATTGATTAGTCATGTTTTGCTTCTAAGCTGTGTTGGTTATTATGTGTTTGCTTGTTTTCTTTAGGTGCTTACAAATCGATTTTTCAGTATCAAGTGCAGCAAAAGCACTGCTCTAACTTCTTTTTTGGCCACCTTTGAAGATGAGCACTATGTTTACCTGCCCCGTCTCGTGGATCTTTTATCTCTCAGTGAGCTGTCTAGAATAGACGTTACTGTGTCCCTAACTGCTCCTTCTTGCTATTGCCAAGCTTCTTTTGACTCTGTGAGTTTATCTGAGTGCCTGTAAACCCATGATTTCTGGTTCTGGCATAAGCTTGGGCTGCACTGTAACTGCTGGTGGCTGTGTGATGGCACCTGCAGCTTTAAGTGAAGACCAGGAGGGGAAAAATTTAAGTGTATGTCATCTCTTAGTAATCTTCCTGTAACTTACCAATAAGTCAGTGTGTTTCTGGGATTATTAAGTGTTAATTTTAAGGTTTATTGTTGATTATTCTTGTGCTCTCTTCTTCATTATACCTCATTTTATGCTTGCATTTCTTTATCCCAGGGAACTTGTGCTGGTTTTTATACTTGCATTCACTTGAATCTTTCCTTTTGAGCTTCAGATCATTGTGAACCTCTTGATTTCATCTAGTTAGCTTTTTTATTCTTCCTGTATTTTGTCTGCCTGGAGGTGGTGTATTTTGCACCTGTACCTTCTAATGTAATTCAGTATCACTTAAGCCACTGCTTTTATTTTGCTCTTCTACCATTTTTCCTTTGTTAGGATCACGAATGTTTTCACTGTTACCTTCTCATTCTTGTTTGATAGAACAATCTCTGTTTACTTTTTCTGTGTTTGGTATTTTATTTGTATTTCATTCATTTGTATTTTATTTGCATTTCAAGGACTCGTTGGTCACTTTGTGTCTTGTTGAGTTTTTCATGCCTCTTGATTTCTGTCTTGCATTTTTACATGTTCAGAGTGAGCTTTTGCATCTTCAACTGGGTTTTCACTATTGGGTCTTTAATAGAAACTGCAGCCAAACAGTTCTTATGTCCACTGCAGTTTTCTGCTGTCTGTTTCTGAGAGACATAGGAAATATAAATAATGAAGGAATAAAGCTTTGTTGTCTTAAATTGTTACTTGGTAGCACTTCCAGCCCAATATTTAATGGCTTTTTTTTTTTCACGTTTTCACAGTCATAATAGTTTATGTTAACAAAGAAATTACTGTAAGATATTTCTTGCCTAATATATTAATCACAGTCATGTTTTGTAGACTGACATATGTGAACAAACCTTCTTTTTTTGCTTGGTTTCCTTAAGTAAAAGCTGCGTGTTGCTGTACAGCATGGGATGATGTTGCACACAGCAGCAAGGTTCATTGTAAGAAATATGATGACTGTGATAGAGCACCTTTTTTAACATCTGCTTGAGGATGTTAAATCCCATGTCTGGTAGCTTGTATGATATGCTAAAGTGGTACTAGCAGGTCACAACTTGGAAGAAGGCAAGTAGACATCTGGGCAAATAACCCTGGAATAGGAAAAATATCAGTCGAATAAATATAAAAAGTCCTGAGTTTGTGAGAAGACTTGTGTAACTCCTTACCAGCTCTAATGTCATTTTCTGTAATATAGTAGCTGTTCTCTATTCTCCTGATTGATATCTTGAGGAGGTCTTAAATCTGTTTAATCTGAACATCTTTTGTTTTTGCTCATTTGCCTGTAACAGAGAAGTTAATTTCACTATTCCCAAGGCGATGGATCTTTTTTTAAGCTTTCAAAAGTGCTGAGAATTTCCTTAGGAACGTTATTATCTCAGTGTAAAGTAGTCCTATGATTCATTGGACTTTTTTTTTTTTCTTTCCTCAGCATTTTTATAAATTCCAGAAGTATTTTAATGATGATTTTGGCTTTGGAGAATGTTTCATGTCCTTCACCAAAAACTGTAGCTGAATAAAAAGTCTAAGCTCCTGTTTCTTTCTTCTGTATTATTCATCTAAAGAGTGTCTGCTTCATTCTTAATATGGTTCCACTGTAAACTTTTCAGAGTGGTGATAGGTCTGTGCATATTAAAGCGTTGCAGAAAACATGAAGATACTCTTGAGAACTTAATAGGTGCTTATTTGTTGTAATTGCTAAAGCAAATTTTTTTTTTTTTAATAGAATTAATCCTGAGAAGATTACAGACATCCAAAAGAGGATGCAAGCTTTCTTGGCTCAAGATCAGGAATTAAAAGAGAAAGCTCAAAGAGTAAGTAATCATCTGCAGCTTCTTGAGGCATGCTAGTTAAATAGAACTGCTGTTAGAATAATTGACCTGCAGGAGTGACCTAGCAGCAGTGTTTGGAACTGCTACATTTTTCTCATACTTTACAACATGACATCAGTAGAAAGAATAATCATGTTTTAGCAAGTGGTGGTACATAATAAAATCTTTCAGGTCACTTTGTTGTACATATAGGTGACATTTAAAGAGCATTACCAAAGGCCAAATGATCAGAAATTTGGAAATGCCGAAGTCTGAGGAAACAAGTGCTATCCAAAGAAAAGCAGAGATTCTGGATTAGTGTTGGAAACCATTCATTTATCTGAACCAGCATGGGAACAGATGACACATGAAATGATTCTACTGAACCTGAGCAATAGAGTAAAATGAGAATGGGATTGTGATCAGGAGTTGTAGTCTTTCTGTGGAAAGCAAGTTGCAATATTTCAGACTGTAAAGGCAAGGTTGCAGCTTGTGGAATGTCAGTGTAAGCTTCCTCATATTGCTCAGGCCAAGTGCACTGCTGACAAATTATGATCATCGGCAGCTGCCACGGGAAGTTGTAGTTACACACATTTACATCAAAAGTGGTGGAGCAGCTGACTGAAGGAGGTTGAGAATAGAGGGAAGCCAACATTGTCTTTCTTGGAATGAAAATGCTAGCAAGTCTTTCTGTTTCTGGCTTTTTTTTTTAAGATCTCTTAAACAGAAGAGAAAGATCTTTCTGAATTGAACAACAGAAAATAATGAGAGATTGTGCAAAGTAGCACAAGAACAAAATCAAACATGGGCTGTCTGTCAAGGTTGCAAATAAGATCTTTGACTAATTTTGAAAATTGTAAATTGTAATTTCATTACCATTGTAAGCATTTTTTGTTGCAGTTTTTCATTTATGGCTGTTAGTGCAGTGTCACCTTGCAGGCAGACTGTGTATATGTTCAGTTTTTGAGAATCTTAAAATATGGACAAGTGGTTTGTCATAGGTGTTCCTCCTTAATAAGATTTGAGTGTTCAAACAGTCTACAATGTCCTCCAGAATTCATACATATTAATGTGAATAAAACAGTAGTGATAATGCAGCTGAAATCTTGACCTCAGATTCTTAACTGAAATGTTGGTTTGTCAAAAAATGGGTCTTGTGCCTGTCTGTTGGAAGCTGCTAGGTTCTTGACGTTTATAAGAAATAAATTCCCCTGGAGTACCAGAGTAGATGAGACAGCAGTGCAGTGGTGTAGCTGTGCACAGAAATTCAGGTAGGATGTATTTTACTGTGTTGGGGGCATGAGATCTAAGTCATTGTGCCCTGCGTTTTGGAGGCCAAAAGCAAAAAGCCTGTTTGGGAAGCGTACTTAAAAGGGATAGAATTAAGTTCTTGGTTACTAATTGCTTTAAGGAGTTTTGCAGTCCATTTCGTGGTTTGTGTGCTGTTGGTTGGAATGAGACAGGGTGAATCAGAGTGGTGTCCTTTGCAGCATCTATAGTTCTCATGGACTCATGCCACCTTCTGCCATTCTTTTAATTTTGGTGTTAGATCACCTAGTTTTGAGAAAGAGTTCAAAAGTATATTTTTCTGCTAACTTGAATGTTTTCGTGTAGGAGGAGATGTGGACAGCAGAGTGATGTCTGTCCACTGAGTTCTCCATCTCTCCCGGAGGGACTTGCTGGGTGCTCTGGCAACATAATCAATTACAGTTTGAGATTCCAGTCAAGTTCTGTTACTTTGAATTCTGTCAAAATATCACATAAATTGATCTTTTTTTCCTGTTTAAAACAGTTATCCAAGAAACACGTTAATAAAATAAAACTACAAATGTGGCAGATTAATACAGCACAGTACTTAATGTGTTTTCTTCTTCTAGTAGTTCTGCTAGTCAGAACCATTTTTTTAGCTACTCCTGTGATACAGCTGTGATGTTGCTGATGCTCAGCATTAATGTTATCCACGAGGGTATGATTTAATTCATGTGGTAGTATTTTTGTAACATTTGGCTACAGTAAAAAACAAAAACTGACAAACCATCACAAAAGTTAGATCAAAACAGTAGAAAAAGCAGTGGATAACATAAAATGATAGAAGGAATAAAGCTCATACTGACAAAATTCATCTTCCGTCAGCTCTCCAGTCTGGATGCGGAGATGTGACCAAATCTTAGAAGAATTGATTGAAATCCAGAAGAATGAGCAGTGTTTTAGAACTTGAAGTGAAGGCACTGAAGTCAAATCAGAATTTGGATTAAATTGCCACAGTTTTGAAGAAGCCATTTGCTTTTTCTGTACTTAATTCTTCTTGAAATTAAGTAGAATAAAGTAAAATTTCTCTTCTGTTATACACACACACACAACAGATATAAGGTTATATATATATATACACACACACACACATTATATATATATTATGTGTGTATAACCTTTCTATTTTGGATTAAGGCTTTGGGGTAGAGCATATCTCTTATTGGAAGTGTTCAGAGTGTGTGAAATAGCAAGTGAGGTCAGTGGAAGGCTTGAGTCATCACTATCCCTCGATGTGTTTAAAAACTGTTTGGATGTGGAGCTCAGGGACATGATTTAGCAGGGGATTGTTGGAGTTAGGGTAGTACGGTTAGGTTGTGGTTGGACTCGATGATCTTTAAGGTCTTTCCCAGCCTGAGCAATTCTGTGCTTTCTATATCACTACTGAATTATTTTTGAAGCCTATTATCTGAACGAGATGCTAATTTCTTTGAACGTAGAGCAATACAAACCTGAATCCAGTCTGTGAGAAAGCTGAAAAAAATTGTTTTGAGTATCAAAGGGCTGAACCCTGATAGCTGATAAACATTACAACATAATGCATTTGTTTGGTTCATTCTTACTTGTGATAGAATCATGGAATGCTTTAGGCACAAAGTGACCTTAAAGCCCACCCAGTTTCATCCCCCCAGCCACAGGCAGGGCTGTCCCCCACCAGCTGAGGCTTCTCAGGGTCCCATCCAACCTGGCCTTTAAGGCCACCAGGGATGGGGCACCCGCAGCTCTCTGCTACCGCCTCATTGCACTCTGAATGAAAAATTTTTATTAACATCTAATCTAAGTATTCCCTTACAGAGGTTTGATACATACACAAAAGATGCGTTCATTCCACCCCTTATTGATAATTTGTTAATTTCTGGGCTGTGTGTATCAAAGAAATACTAGTAAAGTAAGTTACCCAAAAGGCACAATGAGATTTCTGCTCTGTGGGTGCAGTGACCCACATAGACCTTACAATCTGGAGATATTGCAACTTTCAGATTCACAGAAAAGGTAGTTTTTGTTTAACATAATTTTTCCCATCTGTCACCGCAGAGAAAGAAAAGACTGTCATTTCTTTTTGCTGTCACTTGCTAGACAGCAAGTCTAGTGCAGTAGATTAATGAGATCTGCCAACTTTTACATCTCTTTCTGTAGGTTTTTAGTTATCTTGGTAAATGTTTAACAATTTAATGTGAGAAAACAAGTATTTTATTTTATACCTTACTATTGATAGTAGCTGAGATGGGGTCTGATAAAATCTTCCAGCCCAAGAATTAATTGAGAGATGATCAGGCTATGAAGCTACCTGAAAACCTCAGCATTTGAAAAAGCAGACAAGTAAAAGAAAGCTTCTCTAACCAAGTGTAGGACAGCTTGAAAAGCACCTCTCTTAGCTCTTGACAGAAGTTCTTGTTTCAGCTGACCGAAGAAAGAAGTATGACATTGTGACTGCTTAATCTACAGTCTCATAGTTCTCACGTCTGGAAAGTTTTTCTTTGGAGCATTTCAAGAATACCCATAAAAGTTTGGTGCTTCAGACTTTGTTTCTGTCCTCTGTCTCAGGTTAACAAGAAGTAGAAACTTTTAAAATTCCACTTGAATTACCAAGACAAAAGTTTTCTCTGACAAGAGTGTGGGTAGCAGAACCTACACACAGGGGTGTGTTTGTAGTGTACTTGAATAAAACTGTGTGCTGGTTTAATTAGCTGTTGGTTCTAGTGCTTGCTGGTTTAAAAGAAAAAAAAATAATTGTAGTAGTACGTACCAAACCACAGCAGGCCAGCTCAAAATTCTGCTAGTGCGTAAGGAAAGCAGTAGATGGCTAATTTAACAACCAACTGCTACTTTGGAACCAATGATACAATTTACTGATGAATGAATGTTAACTTATCAGAACATCACCTGCTTTTGCTGCGGGAAAGAGTGGTGAAATTCTACAATGCAATTTTGTATTATTTTATTACAATTGGAATAGGAATAAAGGTGTAAATAGAGCTATCAGCAGTGACAGAAGTGCTAATTTCAAGAAATGGTAAGCAGAAATATGCTACATAAAAGAAAGGTGAATGCTAAAAGAAGAGCAGGAATCTGTCCTTTAGAAAAAGGCGGAGGGAAAAATACAGCACAAGATTAAATTGTCCTATTACATGATGTTTCCAGTTTTCCTGGTGAGCATAATGGATTTATTGCAATGTCAAGCTTGGGCTCGTATTAGTAAATGTCTTGTAGTGAATTTATGCTGACCAGTTGAGCTGTGTTCATCGACTGCAAGTGTATGATTAGCTGGTGGCAAAGGCAAGGTGATATGAATTATCCTAGGCTGTAGTGAAAGACAGCTACATTGAGTTGAATTGCTTTGTTAGCCAGCGGCTACAGCTGAGGCCCTTCAGACTGATAGTACCTAAGTCTCTTTGTGTTTCCATGTGATTCAGTTGTCAGAATGGAGGAACATCATTTAGAAATTCAGGAACAGAGAAAAAAAAAAGTCAGCAATGTTTCTTTTTTGTCTAAGTTGCTGTATTTGCTTTCTAATGAAAATAAAAGGGCAGACTGCTGGCAAATTCAGCCTATTCGTGTGCTTTAATGAAATATTTGAATATTTGAAGTTGTATCACTTCAGTAGCGCCAGTAAATTTTGACTGATGGATATGAAGCAAAAGAACTTCAGTCTGAAATCCATTTAGAATGAAATTCTATTTCTGTTTAGAGCAATGATATAATGGTAATTTTGTTGTCGGTAATTGAATGAAAAGCTTCTTTTTAAAAAGTACTTTTATTTTCTTTTCAGTGTTTTGTATCCTACTTGCGTTCAGTTTACTTAATGAAGAACAAGGAAGTATTTGATGTTTTCAAATTGCCTCTAGCAGAATATGCCCTGTAAGTATGGCAGAAAATATGGAAAGTGAAAAGTATAAAAAGAAGCCTCAGTGTGTATTATAGCTTTAAAAAGCTTGTTTAACTGTTAACACGTAAAATTGGAAAGTTTCTTGTATTCATATTTCCATGTTTATGCAGTGCTCTTTCCTGTTTTAAAAGAAGTTTTAAGTAGGAATGATGTGTAAAAACAGTGTACCTCTACAAAGAGAGATGAATCGTACAGCAGAAGATACAATAAAAGACAGAACTTTGTTGAGTAAAAGGATAAAGAACAAATAATTCTTGTTCAGGTGCACCCTCCAACCACGTAGCCACATGCTGGTTATTATTTAATGAGAAATTGAGATATTTTGTAGTCCAGTTTTGGATGTGAAAGCCAAAATAAAACATTGTTCCCTGGATGTGAATTACATTTCAGAAGATACTGAGAGCTTGGTAAAGATGAAGCACTTCTTCACTGGTCTGAATAGTGTGTATTTTACTATAGAAGCTTTTGTGCATATATTCCACATTTTCTTATGGGAGGGAAATTAATTTTGACAGTTTGACATTAAAGATGACAACCATCTGAGGTTGTTTTAAAATGTGAAGCTTTGAAACAATCTCAGGGGACATGGGGTAGTCAGAAGGGAATAGGAGGGTGATCAAAGATGCATAATAAATTGATTTTATGTGTCTCTGGAATTATATACAGAGAAGACCTAAGTCTTCAAACTTGTTAGTACATGGCATAATGAACTAAAATGTGACAAATTACTCGACTGTTGAACACCTGGTCTTACTGTGCTATGCTTCAATTAACATGGTTCTGGTTTTTTTTAAGGTAATAAACCTGTTATAAAATATGCTTTATGGACTAGGAAATTTTTAAGACAACTAGGAAAAATTTCAGCAATTTCATTACATCCTTTGCCTGCCCCTTCAACTGTGTGGCTGGTCAGCATCTTTAAAACTGAATTGTGGGTCTTGCTGTGCTGAATGACAGAAGATGAGGACTGAAAGGGCTGACCACGAAAACTTAACCAGTGTTTTAACAAGCCTACTAACAGATAGTGGTAGTGATGAATTCTAGGAATCTCAGTACCTCTTTCTGAATTTCAGCATTTAGTATCAGATATTTATGTAGACAGAATAGTCTACAATTCTTATTGGTCATCTGAGCCAGGATTTGACCTTTCATGAAAGACAACTCTAATCTCAACTCAGCCAAGTTACTAATACGCCATTGCTGTGATAAAATGGAAATAACTGGGCAGCTTTTGGGTGGAGTGGAACAGATTATGTGAACTATATGGAAGCATAATCAAGAAGTCTGAAGATAACACATTTAAGAGATAATTTTGAAATTCTGCTCCAGTTTCTGTTGGATCTCTTCTTTCCCTCTTTCCAGATCGTAAGGCTTGCCTACATACACCCTGCAGCCCTCTGCCTTTCCATCTACTGCACGTGCCATAGAACACTGAATCTCCTCAAAAGTATTTCAGCCTTTCTTCAGAGACTTGCTGCTAGCCTGATAGATGTTACTCAGCTAAAAATCCAGCAGAAAAAACATGCTGCACTCAGGTTTGCATTTCAGTTTGTCAGGCCTCGGTTGCTCTTTTACCTGGCTTGTCTGTGCACTGAGATTGTTTTCAGTGCTGCTGGCAGAGTCTGCAGAAAAGCAGTGGTCTTTTTTATGCATCTCTGCGTTTAGGTATGCATATAGGTAGATAACTCTGGAAGTGATGCCTCCAATTTATTTCCATGGAAGCTGTAACAGACACAAAGAGCACAATAACACTGTCTGATAGAGCAGATTCACAGCTACAAGACACGATTTTTCAGCATAGCCACCACCATTAGCTATGCATTTTTGCCAGCTATGAACAAGAGCCTGCATGCCCCGCTCCTCCAACTCTGCACCAGTGGAGGTGACCCCTGATTTCACCCCTGCTACATAAGTATTCCAGAGATATTGTGACCTTTGAGCTATGATATGTTAGTGTTGTATCCAATATCTTTTCATTACAAATTGTTATCAAGAATAATTTGCTGGAGGAAGACTTAATCAGGCCTGTGACCAGAGCCAGCCTTCAGGTTTTGTGAAGGAGAACCTCCACACTACATAAAAGAGAATTTGTGTTTTCATTGCAAAAACCAGTGTTGAAAATGTAAGCAAAGGTAAACAAGTAAGAGAGAAGGATTAATAAGTCACTCTGGCCTCCTGGTTAGCAATCAAGGTAAAAAGGAGGTGGGGGAATATTTATTTTTTCTTCTGAAGCTATCTAGCCCTAGCACATTTCAATCTGGGGGAGTATCTTAACAGGCAAGTCTGCTGGATTTAGGTTAGTCACTGCTCTAAGGAGCTGCTAAGGAAGTGATTTCCTGTTTTCCTTCTGATTTCCTGGAGGAATGCAGCATATTTTTCTGTTGATCTCTTCACTGATACACAGAGAATAAAGAAAGCAGGCTGAAGCCCACTTGTTTGGGACATATCTAATGCACACAACTTTGTACCCAACTAAATATACCATTGTTGCTTATAAATGAGTTACAGAACAGCAGGTGCTGTCAGACCTGAAGTGGGTGATACTAGAATGCACAGTCCATCTCTCTAAACCTTTCTGTCCTGTCACTGACCAGAGAAATAGCCACTCCACTGCAGCTATAGCCTTGATCCTTACGATGTGGTCAGGACAGAGGGTTTGGTTTGTTTTTGTTCTGGCTGCTGTCAGCAAGCACAGAGCTGCCCAGTGTTCTGCAGGCAGTGCCAGTTATGGGTTTGCACATCTCAGCCCTTGGGCACTGCTTAGCCTTCCTTTTTGCTGCCGTTGTGCATCTTTTCTTAAACACTGGTCTCCTTTGAAATTAGTGGCCTGGCCTTAATTACTTTTTCCCAGTTGGTTGCAATTTTGTACACCTGTAAGCAGACATAGTATTCCCCACGCTGTTACCAAGATCCTCTCTAGTGATCTGTGGAGTTTGGGCGTTTTTCACATTGCTCTCTCTCAACAGCCTGTGAGATCCAGCCTTCCCTTTCTAAGCTTTCTATGGCTACTTCTGTGAGCATCTGAGCTTTCTGGTTCTGCCAGTGACAGAGATGTGCTGGAGATGAAGCTGCACAGCAGAGGGCACAGCCCCTCCCCCTGCCTGGCTCTGCTGGGGTTGGGGTACCCCAGGGTCTGCTTGGCCCTTTGGGCTGCCTGAGCACTGCGTCCACCAGTCCATACGTATATCCAGGGTTGTCCCAGGTGCAGAATTCAGCAGAGAAGAACATACTTTGTTTTTCTCAGGGCTTGGGCTGTAGGACATCAGTCCGTGACAGCTTCTTTGTGGCATCATCTCTGATTCTGGCCCAGAAACTCTTGATGATCTTGGTGCCTCTTTTTATTAGTTAAATGTCTTGCATTTTATCTCCTTAGCGTAGACTTGAAGCTTGCTAATCAAAGAACACAGCAAAAGCAATTTTTCTGTTTATTTTGGTTATTAATCAAGCCACCTGGAAAGGCTGTTAACTCAGATTTGTGTCACTTCAATTGATTTGATTTCTCTTATTTTCAAGTGCTTTGTACATTCTGTCTTCTGAAAACATTTTAAAAGCTTTAAACAAATAATGCGTGTATTTTCTTTTGAGATTCTGGAGTTTTTACTTTTTTCAGACTATTTTAAGTCATTTCCTGAATCTGTTTTACTGTCGAAGAAATCACTGTGTTGTGCTTTTATGCGTTCCTTTAATTCTGAACAAGTTTACTGATGTGGTATGTTTGTGTTTATTAAGTGCTGTAACTTCATATCAGAATGCAAAGCTAATTTGCGTAAGAATTGGTGTTCTGCAGAAATGATGACAGATTATTTACAACTGTCTTGTGTTTCAAAAAGGACTGGAAAGAAAAGCTCATTTATATATGAAGATCTTTTAGTACATCTGGACTCTAGATTGGAAAATCAATTAAGAAATATATTCTGAAGAAACTATTGCATCTAACAGCATGAGGAAACTTTCAACAATTATAGAATGCTTTTCTCAAAGTATTCTCAGTTTGGAAGATACTATAAAAAAGAGATGGTAGTGACCTAAAATCCTCAAGTTTCTTTAGGAATTCTTATAATTAAGAAGTGTTCGGGGGATTTTTTGTGCACAGATTTGTCTAAGATTATCTGCTGTTGTTTTCTTAGCAATATTAAACCTCTCTACCTCCCCCCAAGACTAAGAGCTGTGTTGCTTGGCTTATGGGTCATTTCAGTTCTGGTAATTCTAGTCTTTTTCTCTAGGATGGATAGGAAAAACTGGCAAACATGCAAAATAGTTGTTCACATACAGTCTTCTCCTGTTTTGCTCCTGTATAATATTTCTGAATTTTGTTTGTTTTTTGCCTGCTTATATAAAGTATAAGCATAGGAATAACTGGGTTTAATAATAGCGCTGTGGCACTCAGTTATACGTGCCACAAAGCCAAGGCTTTGCTGTAGGAATAAAGGCAAATGAGATTTCTTTTAAGGTGTAAATGTCTGTCCCAGAGCTTTTCCTGCAGTTTATCCATACGGTTTGTTCTTCTGATCACCACAAGATGGTAGGGATGAGGTTCTGGGTGTAGTTCTAGCAGCGAAGGATACCGACTTGATCAGTGCTCAGTGCTTGACGTGACATCCATGTATCTTCAACACCAAGTTATATTGGTGTTTATATTTCATTACAGATTGTGTTTAATTTGCTCGTCTGCAGGTTTTCATGTTCTTTGTTTTCTTGCTCTTCTCTAGTCTTATCTCAATTGTTTCATCTTCATTCCTCATTTTCATTTGCATCTTTCAACTTACTGTGTACTGTTGTGTACCAGGCGCTATTTTGTAAATGTATTGATCAAAGCGTGTAAGTTTAAATGATCATAACTTAAAATGGAAGCACTTGAGCTGTTGCTGAGGTCTTCTGATTTAGTAAATTTTTTTTGCTTACCTTTCAGATTAATGTATTTGTTTAATTCCATGCTTTAGATCACTTGGTCTTGCAGTGGCACCTCGTGTGAGGTTTCTTCAGAAAGCTCAGAAACAGTTATCAGCGAAAGAGACATCTGAAGAGAGAAATCCCTTGAAAGAAACAGAGCAAAGCAAAAATACCATCTCCCCACTGAATAAGGAAGGAACGGAAGAATGCAGAATTAATTCAAGTGGAAAGTTGTCTGTTAACAGATCAGAGGAAAAGGAGAGAAGGAAAGAAACTGGACAATATCCTTCTTCCAGTGAAGGCACTGAAGAGAGTGAGTCTGAATGTGAATCAAAAGAGGCATCTGAGGAGGAGGAAAAAGAAAGTGCTTTGTCAAGCAGGGTTCCAGACACAAACTCCATGCAGTTCTTTGAAGATGACGACGACGACGATGATACTAAAGATCTTGATTTGCTGACAGTGAAACGGTGGGATGTTTTTGACTTGGAATCTAAAGACAGTCCGGCGCTGGTAAGTGCTCTTTATAGTAAGACTTATGAATCTGAATGATTTTATTTTGATCGCCCTCCGGAAAGGAGAAAATTCTGCTCTTAGCAGTACGCTTGCGTGAAGTCACGTGTGTTGCCCATAAGTATTAGAGATCAGAATTGCTCCCAGAAGAGAAGTGATGTGACTTATGCTGTTATAATTTTGTATTCCTAGCATAAAATAATATTATTTGCATAACGTATGTCCTTTTAGTAGTTATAATTTATGAATGTGACCTGAATACTTGACATTTTTTTGACAGAATTAGTGCCTATTTACCACTTTACTTTTACCTTCCTGCTACAACCTACTTACAACCTTTAGTCCTAGTTTTTGATGATGTTATTGGGTTTATGACACCAGGAACCAATTTGCTGTACATGATGCTGTTTCCTAGTACTGATAGTAGCAAATAATCTTTACATTAATGTAAAGATCCAAACCATTAATGTAAATATCTTCAAAAATTTTTCTTTCAACAACACCTTGATCCAGTATCAGAAAACATGTGAGCATTCCTTATAGAACATGATTATAGAGGCTGTTAAAAATAATTATATAGAGTTTTTATTTCCTTGATCAGGAACTATTAGCTGTACTATTGGGTTACTCTGTGCTCAGTATTCTGAGATATGTTGCTTTCATTTAATCTTAAATATAGTGTCTTAGTAAGGTGTTTTTTCTTTTTTTTTCCTCCCATAAAGCACATTTGGTAAGTGCGTGTTGTGAATTTTTTGTATCCTTTCCTATCTAGCAACTATTTCTCTGTAGAAAGGATATCCAGATAGCCATCTGCTTCAGCAAGATGTTTTTTTTAAACATGCAACGGGAGTCTCCTGTTAAGCAGTGTACTTATTTTTTCAACTGATATTTAAATTTTTTCTTTTTCTGTGCTGTTATTTAACAGCATGGGGCACTTGTCATGAACTTTTGCTAATCAGCCCACTAACTGCATTTATAAACAGCATCTTTCCTTTGGTATTTAGTGTGCATAAAATGGTCTTATCAGCTAACTTTGTCAAAGCTGAGCACTTGAACTCTCTGCCACCTTCAGGAGGTTTGCAGTTTCCCATCTGTGGCTAGAAATGTGGAGGAGGATTGGTGCACTTAAGGGAGTAGGTTGGATTAGGGATCTTGTTTCTGTTCCTCTTGTTCTAAAACTGAATTGTCTGTCTTCTGTCAGCCCATGGCTAGCTAGTATTAGGAGTTGACAGATCTAAGTGAACATGGTAGGAGCTTTACATGTAGGTTGCTCTGGAAGTAATGCCTCCTATTTATTTTCATGGAAACTACAGCAGATACAAAGAGCAAACCAGGGGCCTCTCTGCTCCTTGTACGTCTTCTCCTCCAGACCATTCATCATCTTTGCAACCCTTCGTTGGTCACACTGTGATAGTTTTATATCTGTTTTATGTTGTGGTGCCCAAGTTTACCTAAACATGTCTTATTTTTTAGCTTATGGGGTTGGTGAAAAGTGCAATGTTTTTATGCATAAAAAGGTCCAATAATCATAGTGCGATTAGCATATACTCAGTATTATTTAATTTTTATGTTAACATTATTTAAATTATCCATTTAAAGTGCATTTAACAATGTTTGGAGTATTGATGTTACAAGGACTTGAAATAATTCCTGGTTAGAAACTTTGTTTTTAATGCTAAATTCATAAAATTGCCTGTTGCATTTTCAGATGCAAGGAGTGTACTTAAAACATTATTTGTTTTTAGAACTAGGATTAATCCTGTAGTAGGTTTTTCTTTATCTTGCTTATTCTTCATTTTAGTCATCTTGTGCATACTCTCAGACTTGTCTTCTGCTACTAGATTTCCATTTTTACAATAGAGAATGTTAAACTACTGAATTTTTAGGTTTGCTTTGAGTCCCTTCTTCCTCTACCGTCCTTTGATTTATGGACAGAAAGCTCTTGTAGTGAGGTACTGCCTGGTTGAAGACATTAGTAAGCCTAAGCCTATGGACAGAGTTTTGCCTTAAATGATATTGCAGACTCTGTGGAGTTAGCCTGCAGTTTGAAAGCTGTTGCTCTGGGGAGAAATTGCTTTATCTGTCGTGAATTCTGTTTCAAGTAGTCAACTTATTTTATAACCCAGTACTGTTATTTAAAATGAGATTTTCTTAGACTTCACAGACACGCAAACACTGTAAGCTGTTGAAATATTGCAATATGTGTATGAACATGTTTGCAAAAGCAGGAAAGAAGGTTCAATTTCCTTATGTTAGAGACTGTATAGGTCTATAGCAAGTCTATACCAAGGAGCAGTGAGTGATAGCTTGTTGTAATGTACGCTTAGAACATATCAAGGAGACACATTCTGCACCAAAGCGAGGACATGATCCTCTGAAATTTCTTCTGTGATGTTGGTAAGAAAGTCTGTTACTGTACAGGTAAATCAAATCTACTTTTTTAGGTTGTATTTAGTTTTGATTTCTTCCCTTACATTGGCTTTTTATTCTGATTGGGATTTTATTACCATCTGTTCCATTCAGTGAGATGCACTGTTTTTTTTATAAAGATGAGATTGGTCAAAATCTATTTGAAGCATCATCTTCTTCCTCTTACCAGCTCTTCTTAACTCATATTCTTGCATGTAAATTCATGTCAAGTGTGTGACCTGGTCTCCTTGGTGCTCTTCTGGAGATGGCAGGCTAGAAAACAACAAAGGAGGCAAAAGAGAAGGGGAGAAGCTGGCTGACTCGAGGTGGTGCTCATTCCCTCAGGGATGGCCCTCTGCTCCTGGTGTAGCAGCATCTGCTATCTGAGAGAACAAAGCTGTTCCTGGGCAGCCTGCTAGAGAGGGAAAGCATTATTCCTTGGAGGCACGTTGCAAGGTTAGCATTCTGGCTGAGTAAATACCTAGGTTGTTTATTTTTTAAATTACAAGTCAACATGCTGATACACCATTAATCCTTCCTACAAAACTGGCCTTAGGTTTCTATTCTGCTGTGTGCTTGTGTGTTTCCAGTTGAATTGAAGCAAATAACGATTTATATGAAATACAAAACATTTGCATAGAAGTGAAGTGGGCCTACATTTGGATATAAGCCAAAGTGCTGTAAAAGCAAAGTGTCATGAAAAAATGTCTTACGTCAGCCACGAGTGGGAATTAAACCTGCTGATAGAACCTCTTTATGCACAAAAGCGAGTGCTGAAGGCATCCTATAAAGTGGGTGGAAAATTGTAAGGAAATCACAATTTCTTAGCATGTAGTTTTAATAACTTAAGTATAACTGGAACTTGTTTTTTAAGAAACATTGTGATGTTCAGATATAAATCAGGTATCAATCATGTCATTGAGGAGTGCCTCTGGAAACTATCTGTGGAGGCAGTGCTAACCCAGGGACAGGAGTCAGCGAAAACATTTCTTTCTCTTCTTGGACAACTTTTCAGATTTTCTTTTTGCCTGTCATCATTCTGTTTAAATAGAACCTTCGTGAATTTCTTGTTAGGTTGAAGTGTGTAACAGGGGCTTTTGAGGCAGTCTTTTGTAAGAACTCGTAATCGGTTTTAGATTCCAGATCTGTTGATCACTTATTATTTTAAGATAATCTTATTGCTTCTTTGTTGTACTTTCAAGTTTGGCTGCTTTAGCAGCCCTTCTTTTTGCTTCAAATGCATCTTCAGATTCTTCTCTGTTGATTTCCATTTCAATTAATTTTTTAGAGACTCAGTAAAATCTTCTGTAGTGTATGAAAAATTCACTGTAATTGTTTATTTTGCCTCTATGCTTTCCAGGTTTGTGGAAGCTTTCCAGGAAAGCTTTCCAGATGTTTGTGTCAATTGCTGTGCTGTTTAGGAAAACTGATAAATCTGCAGGATTAAAATATTGTCTCTGAGTTACAGGTGAGCTACAGGTTTCAAATAAACGGCTGCTATGCATCTCTTAAAATGGTCATCCTAAATGTTTGTAGTCATGTTTCAAATCTGGATATAAAGTATTATTTAGGAATTTCAGTCTAAAATTTGCCCTCCTAATAGATCTCAGCTGTACATGTTGTAAGCTACTGAGTAAGTACTCAACTCTGATGTGGATGATTTTGCTTCTGTGAAAAGTTTTACATTTGAAACTGCTTTTGAACCATTGTAAGCTGTGTTTGTTTTGATGTCTGCAGTACACCTTATGAACCTTTGGTGGCTTTTGTAATGAAGAATGCAGTATAGAAAGATGCTGCATGTGTCAGGGGCTTGCTTTTAACCTTTCAGTTACACCCTTTGAGAAGCACATTCTCCTACGAGCCAGGAAAAGCTTCCTCAGTTTTGATGTCAGTTGCTCATAAATCAGTATCTTTTCACAGAATCACAGAATGACAGGGTTGGAAGGGACCTCAAGGATCATGAATCTCCAGCCCCCCTGCCACAGGCAGGGCCACCAACCTCCTCATTTAATGCTAGACCAGGCTGCCCAGGGCCCCATCCAGTCTGGCCTTGACCACAAGGCCTTGAACAGTCTTTTCCAGGATAGTGTTGCTCATCTAGCAGAAATGCTGTTTATGAAGTTGCTAATGAAAGGAGCAAGCTCCTGAACCAAGCAGGGCCACCTCTTATTATAGGTTCTGGAGCTGTGGCTTAAAAACTCCTTAACTCCATGTGCTCTCTAAAGCAGCCTAGCAAGTCTTCTCCACTGCACTGAATCTGCTGTGGTATCACACAGATTGCTGTCCTGTCAAGAAAAAGCTGTTTTCAAAGCATTTCTGTGGTTAAGTTACACTGAAGCAATGTGAAGCTCATATTTAACCACAGAAGTTTTGAAACTGTTTTTTGAAGATGATCTTTCTGGTGTATCTACGGTAGCAGTGTAACACCTTGCTTACGTGCTCATGTTGCAGCGTGTAAGCTGGTGTGAGTTCAGGTTGCAGCAAGGCACACTTTGTCTTTTGATTAAATGAGACCCAAGATGACTGAGATGCATGGTGTTGTATCTCAGAAATTATGAGGGTATCGAATGATTTAAGATGACTCATTAAAATATCATTCATTAAAAACTCCTAGTAGATTATTCAAGCCTTCAGATATACCCTGTTTCGTTGCCCTTAATCACTGATTTATAGCTTTGTTTGATATGTTGCAGTGGTTTCATAGATGAAGATAAGTGAACCAAATACTCAGTATTAAAACGACTTTGTTTTAATCGATATTCTCTGAATCTACAGGATTTGTATATTCTAAAGTGCTGCAATTTCCTTTAAGATTATTAGTGCCTGAATGCTTGCTGGGCGATGGCAATGGCATTATAAATAACTGTGACACACTTCTTGCATGAGTGATTTTCTAAAAGTTAAGTGCTAATACTGTGAGATGCTACTAGAAATTGTAGAGCACTAATTTTCAAAGGAGGTGCTGTTTCCTGAAATAGTAATAAAGCAGAACAACTGATAAATGCATACTCAACGTATCCCAACAACTGTTGGCAGTGCTTATAGTAAATATCATGAGAACTATTCCTCACTTCTCTATGTGGATATCTTCCCTGATGCAGACATCTGCTGCTGCAAACCTGGCCTAACAAACTGCCCATACATGTTTTTTACAAAATTTTGGGGCAGATTTCTGAATTCTTATCTCTCCTGTGCAAAGTTCAGCTGGAAAATTTCAGTAACTGTGGAAAGAAAATCATGGTTATGATGAAGATTCCTGAGCTGTGAGCCAAAATGAAGATCTGGGTAATTCATTACAGTATCACTAATATGCAAATTGTAGTTTAATTACTATTTTAAAGGGAAAACATGTTCTGTTTCCATATTATGATGTGAAGACTGATAGGAAGATAGGACAATGATGGCAGAAGGCTGTTGGGTCCCTTGGAATGCTTCTCATTCCCATGGAACTTTGGTTTGTACAGCTGTGAAGTGATGGGGTGGGTGAGCCCAGCATGGGGGGCCTCCTGCCTGCTGCATGTGGGGCTCTGCTCCAGCTTCAGTGAAGGAACAGCTACGGCCTCTGGGGTAAAGGTCTCTTGAAGGAGCATTATTCTGAATGAGTGAGAGGAAAATAAAGCAATTAGGGTGACAGCTTCTAGCCTTACTTGTGTCAAAAATAAGTGAGCTATAGATTGCCTTGGGCCAGCCTGGCAGGGAGGTTTTAGCGGTGTCCCATCCTTCATTATCTATAGCACGCTGCTCCTTTGCTGGCTCTCTGCTTAGTTCAGTGCAGGGCTGCTGCCCTCTTTGCTTGAACTGCGTGCTTTTTAATCCTCCAGCAGGGAATGTCCATCTCCTTGGTGCTTGCCAGATCAAGACAGGTTGCCTCACCTGCTCCTTTGCAGCCCCATTTGCTGTGCATAGGTGCCAGGATGTTAATGGGGCTGTGCTTGGGCCACGAGATGTCTGGCAAATGTGCCTCTAGAAGCTTGAGAGTGTACAGTAGGAAATCCCTCAAAGCAGTGTATGGATGGGAAAATATTATGGTGTTTTTGAATGGTAAAACCCATAGGTAAATGACAAAAGTAGCTTTTTGAGGAGCTAAATGGCAATATAATTTTTCTCAGATCCGCCCCTTACTGACCAAAACCACAAAGTATTATTTAAAATGCTGTCTCAGAGTGGAAGTGGAAGAGAAGGAATATGTCAAAGGTACTTCTGCCATGCTGATTTTGCTGTGAGCATGCTGGGAAGAAAAAGAAATTGCTACGTGTGTGAAATGGCTAGCTAGTGCTACCACAGTTCATTCCAGGGCTGTAGAAGCTGCCCTCCCTGCAGAAGCTGGCGTCTGACCCCTGTGCTGTGCTGCTGGCACACCTGCTCACCTACTAAGTTGATATTTAGAAAGTGCTCTTGAAAGCAGAGCTTGACCCTCTGAGGAAGTGCAGCTGTATGTCCTTGTTGACTTCTTAGAGAGATGCTGGTGAAGGACCTTAACAGCTTTCCTGTTTCCCTAATCTCCAATTCACTGAGCAAAATTAATATTAGTTACTGTTTTGTTTACATTGACAATTCCATATCCTTGGCTCAGAGATAAAGAGTGCCTACAAACACCGGCGTTGCTGTGGCAGCTTTCCATCAGGCTCACAATGCAAGGCAGTGTCTTGCAGGGCATTAAAGGACAACATGTATTTCTGTCTCCATAGGTCTTCTTTTGCCTTGGTGGAGAAATTACACATCTTCCTGATGATTTTGAAAAATACTATTTTTTTACAGTAAATCCCTCTTCCTGTATTTACAGACCTGGTCTGAGTTTTATTGGTCTGTTCTTTGGGTGATAGTTTTCCATTGCTACAGAAATGACAAACTCATGAGGCATCTTTCCAGCCTGATCCCTCAGGAGCCCACGTCAGCCCCATCAGCAGATTTTTGTCTCCCTTAACATCATGGTTTGATGCAGATTTTTACCATTCTTACACATTGATTTTTGAATCTATGTTAGTGTGTTGATCACTGCTGCCATTTTGAATCTTGATGATTCATCTAGTATGTAATTTTTCTGTAGGTCTTTAGTGCTGCAGTAGTTACATTTCATGGATATGAAGGGAAGTGATTATCTGGTCTGAGCTCTCTGGGTACCATAACCCTGTTAATTTACTCTGGCACTCCTGTCTTGAATGCAAAAAAATTTGCTTTTGGTTTCAGGAGGCATCTTACCTATATCTGAAGACATGAAGAGATTCAGAATCCACCACTGCTATTAATTTGTTCTATGATTTAACTCGGTGTTAGTGTTGCATCAGAGAGGTGAATGGAGGGGGAAAGGACAGGAGCTGAGAATAGCGATATTTCAGCAAATATTCCTTTGGCCAGCAGGAGAGAATTATTTTAGCATACAAGAATCTGAGAAATGTGATATTGTTACGGAGGAGGTGAATGATGTGGTATAAATTGAAAATGCAGTGTGCGAATGCAAATTAAGACAGCATTTAGCTTAGGGACACTTCATTACTGAATGTTATCAAATGTTGCAAGTGACTTGGAAGGCATCCCATAGTTCCTTTGGAATGGAAAAGATGGTGTAGGTGTTGAAGGTTGAATATTTTGACTGACTGAACTTGAGTCAAGTTTCTGCTGTCTGGGTCAGGCGCTACAATTTGCTCAAGAGGGCAAGCATTAAAACAAAAGGAAGTTTTATGTAGCACATCTGCAGGTAATTTTTCTGTGTTTGGTTTCAGGCATTTACACTAAGCCAAAGAAAAGTTTTGTTTTCATTAGCCAACGTTATTCTTGTGATCCACTCTCGATCCTTTTTAAAATGGTGGAAATGTAAACATGAATTACTTTAACTTCTGTCCTTTTTCAAGAAGCATTTTATTTTTAGTACAGCTGAATTTTTCAGTGGGTCAGTGAAGCTAATCAATCGTGACATTTCTCTGTTACTGCCAATCTTCTAATGTGGGTGGAAAAATAGCATCTTCATATTTTAATTTACCTTTGGACACTTTTTAAGACACTTATAAGCAATAGAAGCCTTCTGAACCGATTTATGATTTAAAGGAGAATGTTGCTAATGATGAAAACTGAGACAGCTGTAATGGAATATTTACTGGATATAAATAGAGAAGAGATTAATAAACAGTGGTGCAAGAAATGCTAAATTTTTTAGTGGAAAAATGTTGGAGAAGGGAAATGTAACTTTTGATTGAGTATTTCTATAGGTGTGAGTGTATGACTGGAATGCAGGCATTAGTTTCTCATTTGTAGATTTTCCTTCTGGTGCTGGAATTTCAGCTAAGAGGAATTTCAGATGAAGCTGTTGTTGTGTACTTGCTTTCCCTGGAGGAGAGGACACATGTGCCTGCCTTTATGTGCTGTGAGCCCTGTGGTCTCTGAGCTGGGCACTGCTGTACTGGCATTTGTGCTGCGCTCCTGCAGGCGGACTGGGAACTGGTGTGGCTGAGAAGACTCTCAGCTGTTGTCGCTCAGCTAGATTAATCTTCAGCTAGATTAATTTCTTACCTGTGTGGCTCTACAGATATTTCCTTCACCTATCACAAGGCTTCCTTGTACTGGGACTTTGTGACCGTAATACCTGTAGAGCCAGGCAATTCTTCAGATCTCCTTCAGATTCTTCTTACAGGCTGAGAGCTGGGGCTGTTCAGCCTGGAGAAGAGAAGGCTGTGAGGTGACTCTTCGGTTTCTAAAGCGGGGCTACAGGAAAAAAGGGGACAGACTCTTCAGTAGGGTCTGTGGTGACAGAACAAGGGGAAATGCTTTCAAACTTAAAGAGGGGATATTTAGTTTAGATATGAGGAAAACGTCTTTTCCAGTGAGAGTGGTGAGGCACTGGAACAGGTTGCCCAGAGATGCATTGGATGCCCTGACCCTGGAGACTTTCAAGATGAGGCTGGATCAGGCCTTTGGCAACACGATGGAGCTGTGGTGTCCCTGTTCATTGCAGGGGAGTTGGACTAGATGACCTTTAAAGGTCCCTTCGAACTCTGAAGATTCTGTGATTCTGTTCTACTGAAAAAAGACCCAGAATAAATTGGACAGATCGTACTTTACATCAAGATTTTGTGCCTGTCTCAGAGTTAGGAGGGAATCAAGAAAATTATTTTCTCTTGTAGGACATTGGGTATCAGGTCAATACAGCAATTAATAGACGCAAGATAATGTCTTTTTGGAAAGAAAATGCTATGAAGAGAACGAAAGTCAAGGAGGAATCAAGTTTGCTTGAGTCGTGACATGTGGTAGATTGGAAACCAATTTTTTATTTTCCAATTGCTTGTCATTGCTGCTGTTGTGTCCTTACGATGAAGGCTAAACTAAAGGGCAGGACACAGCGATGCTTCTGTGCATCTCATCACTGTCTGCTTCTCTGTGTTTTCTTTTTTTTTCACTCACAGGGACAGAACACTTTAGCATTCCATCTGTCCTAGAGGAGTGATTTGTTGCATGGTTCCTGGTGAATTTTATGGTAAATTTGAAGAAACTCCATTAGAAAAGGGGTAATAATGGTAAAGAATTGAGCATTTCAGCTAGAGAAACAGATGCGGTACTGTGGCTTCTAGCTCTCAAGTCTGAATGCTAGGGAGAAGTGAGGCCAAATCTGCAAAAAATTATGAGAAGCAATTTTTTTGCAAGTGTAACCGTATCTAAAGAGATCTCTTACAGCTGAAAAACTAGCTCTTTCCTGAAATTATTCATCTGTAAAAAATATTACTTCTAAGAGATACATTCCTAACTAAATTGCTTCTCATTTTGGCGGCAGCAAAGTTCAAATCTATCTTAAACTCGTTTTATCAAAAACAAATTAATAAAAATTCCGAAGTTCTGTAGAGATGGATGTTCACCTGATTAATGTTCATATTAAACAATCAAACTTTAAAATCTTGGTTATCGATCAAAGTCTTCTTTGCATGTATTCCAGGTAGTCTTCATTGATGCTTGTGTAAGGTTTTGGAGGATTTGGGATGGATTAGGAGGTGATCTACAGCTCTGGAGCTGAGCAGAGGCACGGCAGTAAATGGAGCATGTGGTAGAAGTGTTCACTTTCAGAAATGATGTGGGTGCATGCACAAAGAAAGGGGAGGAGAGTAATGTTCCAGGTTGGGGTTTGTGAGGGGGAAGGAAAATTGTAAGCTGCACCAACATCAGTAAAACTAAAATGAGTATTTTACATCTACTAGATTTTCTTTAAGAGTAAAACCAAACTTTCATATTCTTAATTCTCTTGTGTCCTTTTTGATCTAGTCCTTTAGAATTTTGTGGGAGGAAGGGATGCCATTCAGAGGGACCGCAACAGGCTGGAAAGGTTGGCCCGGGTGAATCTAATGAGGTTCAACACGGCAAAGTGCAAAGTTTTGTACTTGGGCCGGAGGAACCCCAGGCATCCATACAGACTGAAAGGAGCGGTCCTTGGGAGCAGCCCTGCAGAGAAGACCTGGGGGTCTCAATGGATGAAAAGCTTAACATGAGCCAGCAGTGTGCTCTTGCAGCTCAGAAAGCAAATGGTATCCTGGGCTTCATCAGAAGAGCGGTGGCCAGCAGGGACAGGGAGGTGATTGTCCCTCTCTACTCTGCTCTTGTGAGGCCCCATCTGGAGTACTGTGTCCAAGTCTGGAGCCCCCAATACAAGGACAGAGAGGTGTTGGAGAGGGTCCAGAGGAGGGCCACAAAGATGATCAGGGGGCTGGAGCACCTCCCCTGTGAAGACAGACTGAGGGAGCTGGGCTTGTTCAGCCTGGAGAAAAGGCGGCTGCGGGGTGACCTCATTGCAGCCTTTCAGTACCTAAAGAGAGCCTACAAAGAGAAGGGAAATCAACTCTTTGCAAGGGTTGATAACTGCAGGACAAGGGGAAATGGTTTTAAGTTGAGGGAGGGGAGATTTAGGTTGGATGTCAGGGGGAAATTCTTTACAGAGAGAGTGGTGAGGTGCTGGAACAGGCTGCCCAGAGAGGTTGTGGATGCCCCGTCCCTGGAGGTGTTGAAGGCCAGGTTGGATGGGGCCCTGGGCAGCCTGGTCTAGTATTAAATGTGGAGGTTGGTGGCCTTGCATGTGGCAGGGGGGTTGGAGCTTCATGATCCTTGAGGTCCCTTCCAACCCTGGCCATTTTCTGTGATTCTATGTGATTCTGCCCTCCTTTGCTTGTAGCTCTCATTTATGGTATGCATACAAATACTGTATGCTGTTGGAAGCCCTGAATGTGAGCATATTTGCAAAGAGGTGTGAAGCTCTCTCAGCGTCCTCACAGATGTCAGTTGCCAGGGTTTACCTCGGGGACTGTTCTGTGAGGCTCAGCATAACAGCAGCGGAGTGGCTGTATGGATGTGGGCAGTGTGAAGAAATGCACAAGTCTGGCTATGTGCTTAAACATAGAAATTTTACTGTGGGGTGACTAGAGTTCTTCAAACATGATAAATTATACTGTGGTTAAGAAATTCAGAGTGATAAGAGAAACCTGGTTAGCATTTTTAATTGTGAACCCATTACTGCTTTGTTCTCCCATGTCTGGTTTGCTCACACTTGGAGCACAGTTTTCCTGCTGCATAAAAATACTCATTTTTCTTGCACAAAGGTTTGCTTACAGTTCCTGAGGCGGTTCTGTGTTTGCTAATGTCCTGTTTGTGAACTGGATGTCTGGAGCTGCTCTTGATTGCATTTGCAAAATGATGGAGAAATGTTGAAGATCTAAGGCTTTCATCTCATGTTAACCTGTAATATGAATATGAATTGTGCATTCAGGCTTATGAAACAAACATCCTTTCCTGTTTTAATTCTTTCTGTATATCTTAACAAGTAAAAATTCTACCTGATGATCTCTACTGTGCTCTGAAAGCAGGATTTCCTGTTGGATCAGTAAATTATAACTGAGTTTTGCTATCTTGAGAACTTTTGCCATGCCTCTCCTTCAGTGGAAAGACTGAAATCCATTAATGAGAGTGGCTAAGGACTTTCTATCTGTCTGCTATTAAAATGGACCTTCCTGAAACCCAAATGAAGTGTACAGCCTTCTGAATTTGCCATGTTCAATCCAAAATGACTTGGTACAAAATAGAAATTCAGTGCTTGTGCTGTGAGACCTGGGGCATCTGAATGTCAAACTCTATCCGATGAAATTACATTCTTCTCCTGCTTTAATAGGATTGTGAGGATAATATAGTTTAAATTTATAGTTGTCATAAGGATAAGGTCAGCAAGTAGATCAGAGATGAATTGGAATTGACCCTGTTTTCTCTTCACTTCAGTTAATTTACTGACTAGGCTACCAGGCTTCCAGGATTCAGTCCATGACTAAATTGTGTGACAGATGGGAGTTGTCTTAAGCATTTAAAAATACATTTATATCTACTTAAAATATTTAACCCTTATGTGTACTATATGTACAAAGTATATTTCATGCATAAAGATATAAATCTTATATATTGGTTTATACATGTTTCATTGATATACTTGTGTATGGATACATGTGCATTTGTGTGTAAATGAAAAAAACACTGCCCAGATACTTCTGCCCCCACTGTCTTTCCTAAGAAAGTTTACAGCTGAGTCCCTGAACTTAGCACGAGTTTTACACGAGGTTAATTTTGCCATTTAAGTGGCAAGAGCCTGATGATGAATGTTTTAATTTCTGTGGTACTTCTTGCTCAGCTAGGAGTAACATACTGTGATAGTGATTCTTCTTCGTTGAGTTTTGTGATTGTCTGGAAGACACCTCCTGACACAGTGCAGTCAGCAAGGGCTGCAGAGACACAGTGTTTGCCTCTTTCAGGCAATTTTGGTATCGAAGATAATTCATATGATAGTTGTGGGATAAACTGATGCAGTTGTACAGAAGCTGTGCCTCACTTCACGGTCCCTTCTCTCGTACTTTATACGCGTTGTTTTTCCTTTTATTAGTTCTGACTCAGTCACAAAAACAAGAGTGGCTGACTCAGAAGAAAAGATTTCTTATAGCTCAGTTTTCTTTCTGCAAAGAGAGAAATCTGCCCACTCTTCCTTCTTCCTATTTATTTTAAAATGTCGGTCATTCGATGTTTGAGAAAGCAAGTTGCCAGCATCTTGAGTTTATTTTTCTACATAATTAGGCTTGATGCAAAGATTCCTGAGGACAGTTATATTTTGTTAACCCTCTCTCAAGAGTAATTGTAGCAGCACAAACAATCCTGTTTAACTTCTCCGTCCATTGGGAGGCTTTAGGATAGGGTTATATGTTAACCTCTATAAGATACGAAGGAACCAAACCTCAGGAAAACCAAGTCATCCCTTCTGGATTTTTCAACCTGTGTTTATATTTATTCCTTCAGTTCAAGTGGTTGTAGTGAGTAACTCTGCTGCATGCCTGTTGTGTGACAGGAGGGGGCAGGACGAGGTGTGGAATCATAGACTGGTTTGGGTTGGAAGTGACCTTAAAGACCACCAAGTTCCAACTCTCTGCTGTGGGCAGGGACACCTTCCCACTAGACTACGTTTCCCAAAGTCCCATCCAGCCCTGTCCCTCCAGGCTTCTCGGAGCAGCCTGTGCCAGTGCCTCACCACTCCCAACGTGAAGAATTTCTTCCTTGTATCTAATTTGTAATTTATTTGCACATTATATATGCATGGATACATTTATAAATTACATGTAAAAATTTGTAAATTATATCTAAGGTGACTTAAATCTAAACATTAATGGGAGTTTACCAGTGGCAGTTAGAATTTTCTACTTTTTCTGGGATATGAGTTATTTAAAAACTGTATATACTGTTAATACTTCACCTTTTTTATTACTGTATTTCTCGGTAGTTAAAGTGATGGAACCTGCTTTTGTTTCAGGCAAAATCTTTTGCAGCTCTCTGACTTCATTTTGCAAACACCTGTCACCTTCACTTTTTATACAGGAATGGCAAAACCCCAAATTGTTGATGAATAAATAAATTCTAAGATCTGAGTGGTCTGCTTGTACCAGAGAGCTTTGGGGACTAGCTGCATACAGAGCAGGCAATGCTTCTAATTACTGGGTCTACACTAATTTGGCTATTCTGACAATGAATTATTGATGAAAGCTCCTAAACTTTCATCAAATAAAAGTCTTAAAAATGAAAACTTTGTCTATCCACTAACTCCAGGGAGATTCAAATTTAAGATATTGATAATCCCAACTGTGTAGTCAGTAATGTCCCAAGCTGTCCCAACAGCTGCATTTAGCAGCTGACTGTCATAGGCGCTGATGAATGGTAGCCAACAAAAGACATCATCTTTCATACTATTTGGGAAAAACCCTCACTATGTAAGTTTTTGAAGAGTCGCCCAACACAAAACATTTGAGAAGGTATAGGAGCAGTGATGGCCTCCTATATGGGCCATACAGGCATTGCCAGGTGGCACACAGTGCAGTGCTGCATTCAATTAATGTGCTGTCTTCAGCAGATGAGCTGCTCAGTTCTTGGAGCTATGCAGTAACACTGCTGTTCTTTCAAGTGTCTTATAGGCATTGAGATACATGAGTAAAGGTGGATGAAAATTCTGGGTAGATGTGCTTACTTCAGAAAAAGAGAGGGTTTGTTTTGGAAAGCACTGGGGACTGGGGCGCATCCCCTGCCTTTGTGCCCTTTTTGCAAAGCGTTTATGTGGATGTTCAGGCCTAAATGGCTGTTCTTAAGTGCATTCATAGATTTGCACATCGACTTATCTGAGACGAGCAGGGGTCTGTACAACCTTTGAAAAAAGACAGTATGCTTTTAGGTTTTGATGTGATAAATTGTAGCTATCTTTGGTATGTTGGATAATTACAGTCATGGAAGCAATATTCATTCTGCTATTAAAGATACAGGCAGACAAACCAACTTGTTTTACTTCTGTGCTGGCCACATGGCGTTCTGCAGCCAGTCACAGCAAGTGCCAGATGTTTCAGAGCTGAATGGCTCCAGTGGACCCAGTAAAAACTACTTATAAGTTTAGGGAAAATTTTGGCACGCTGATGTTTTTGTTTGTTTAAAAAAAAACAAACAGGCAAACATGCCAAAATACCTCAGACTTAACTGCATCCTTCCACTCTTCTTAAATATGAAGGAAATCTCCCTTCAAAATTGTACTTCAAAAAAAAAAAAACATTTTACTGAAAAGTACATTCAGTATTTCACAAGCAATCTAGAACATTTATTTTCAGCTTTAACAGTTTTTAAGAAAACAAAACAAAACCCCCGAAACATGGAGAGAGAGGTTGAATAAATTCTTTTTTCCTATTTTTTCCCTGTTAGAAGATATTTTTATATCCAAACAAACTGGTAGTTTCTGATGCATTTTTGATCATGCTGAGTTCCTGGTATCTGCTGCTATCTGTGTGATTTTCACAATCTAATTAGATATTGTATGAGAAAGTATTTCCTGCCTTTTGTTTAGATTGAGACTTTTTAATTTCATATAGTGTCATTTTCTTGTGCTGTGAAACAGAGTGCATCTCTTCACTTATTAAATTATATGCATTGCCAAATTCTTAATGTATTTCTTCTTTTCAGAGACAGAGATTTGCAGTGGTTTCATTTTCTCTATGTAAAAGTTGTTTTAGATATTCTCCATTCCAGTCTGCTTTCTCTGAACTTACTGTAATTACTTCTCAACAGAGAAAGAACAAGTTCACCAGGAAATCCAAATAAATGTTGTTACAAAATAGTAGTTGTGAAGCGTGGACTTCTGGGAAGTTTGTAGCCTGGAGAAAGAATTTTTTCACTTTCTTCAAGAGTGTATTCATTTGTTCTGGTTACATTTATGCTCCTTTTATTCCAATGAAGAAATCATTGATTGAAGATTGTATTGCATAAACCATGAAGTTGTTGGTCTAATTTGTGTTCTCATGCTGAAGTTGCATGGTCAGAAGCAACCAAAGAAAAGTGGCAAAAGTCCCTTAATTGACATGCAGAATAGGACTGTGGTTATAAATGAAGTACAAGAAATCAGGAAGCAGATATTTACAATAGAAAGTCGTACATACTGAAATAGCAAGTAGTACTAGCTGCTTCTACTGAGCACAAAATCATTCTCCATCATCACAAAGAAGTGGATAGCCTTACCAGGTATGTTCCATGAGTTAGCATTTAAAATGTTCTAGAACTCCTTTACTTTATGATTCTGCATATATCTACGTGTTAAGATATGCTAAACATAAAAGGTAATACTGTAGCTTTCACTAAATTAAAGGCTAGAATAAAATGCATTAGGGAGATCTAATAGAAACTTAGATTAACTTCTTCCAGCAGTAGGAGATAGAAAGTAAATTGGCACATTTTATCTACATAATTTCCCAGGAGAAATATTAAGACTTAAAATCTGTACTGTTACAATGAAAAAACCAATGCATATTTAACTGTGGTACTGGAAGCACTACTTGCTGAATTTGTCCTTGGAAAAAGAGACACTCATGAGCCCTTCTTTAAGAAAGTGTTCTAAATGCCTGTTGATTGCTAACTGATTGTTTGGCTTTTTGAATTAATCTTAAGATGTAATTTCCAGTTTCACTTAGTAATTGAGGATAACAAGTAGTAACATTTGAGAATCAGTAAGTCATGAAGCAGAATCAGAGGTTTATTGGAACAAAAGTACCGATGTTAAAAATCCTTTGCATCTATGGCTCTTTGCATAACCATAATTGTATGCAGCTAATCTGCTAGAGATAATTGTGAATTTCTTGACACTGGTAAGCCCCATGCAAAGGAGAAGGAAGAAGCTTTCTTTCATTGTTCTTTTTTAGATGGAGAGCAGAAGCATCTTTCTCATTTAGCTTCAGAGTTACATGCTAGCAAGAGCTATCTTACCTAAAGCCTTGAAAGTTTAGCAGTTATTCCATACTTCATTTTAAGCAATTTCCCCTTCTGAGAAGGAAGGATTTTTGTTGCAAACCTCTGAATTAGGAATCAGTATTCTTCATTAGCTGGAGGGTGTTTTTATTTTTAATTACTGTGTAGCATGTGCTTAGACATCATTTGTATTCCTGAAGGGTGTTAATTTTGAGCAGTTACTTGGCAGACAAGATTGAGAGAGGAAGTACAATGCTCAAAGCATTCTTATAAAACTGTCTGAGTGGGCAGTGATGTTTGGGTAATAAAGAAGATAAGAACGTATTTTCTGGTGTGATGGGGAGAGAGTGATGGATGTGAAATACACAGCACAGTCTAGAGAACATTATTCCTGCTGTGCAGTGAGCAGCAAAGTCTGTGGTGGCTGTACCCTGAGATGAGCTTATTCATTCTGCTTTGGTATCAGATGTTGGGCTGACTTGATTTAGTTGCCATGCTGATTTCATTGACTCCCATGCATGTATGGCAGTTCCCTAAGACGTGTCTCCTAGTCTAGAAAAGGAAGAGCTGAACCAATCTGCAGATGTTACTTCTCTGTTAAATGGTGCAGTTAAGTCCTGAATTTCTTTTTGTTTGCCTACTGACAGGTCTCACTGTGCATGACTTTGAGTGGAACATCCAAGTGTGTAGCCTGGGGAGGTGTTTGGCCTTGTATCATTGAGCTGCTTTAGGAGAGCAATAGTAGCTGTATGCCAGTGTTGAATCAGAGTTCCTCATGGACAAAATAGTTTTGAGCTACGTGCTGGCACCTGCATGGAGAGTTTACCATATTAGACTCTTATTCTCATTGTGAGAAATGTATTGTGTTTTAATGAGCCCCTTTAATTCACTTTTGACTGCTAGTCTAGACAAAATCCAGTGAATAAACTTATATCCACTGTTGGAAATACCATTTATCTTATGTATGAAATGTTCCAGCACATTTCTAACTCTTCTTGCTGTATTGAATGGTTTCTAGTAAGTTTCATTTCCATTTATCCCCTTAAAAAGTAATGTTTAGCAATGACTCGCTTCTTATGCGTCAAAATAAAGCCAACAAACAAAAATCCCAAAATACAAACAAAAAGAAACAAGCAAAAACCCCCCAAACCCTCATCTTTCTTTCCCCCCCAGAATGGCAAGGTGCCAAGAAGTATTATGTCCCTTCCCATATTTTTCCCTGCAGATATTTTACCTTTAACTTCACACCATGAATTTTGTGTATGATTGTAGTGTGATGCTCCCTAAAGTCTTTTCTGACTTAATTTGTAGTAACGTATCACACTGTAGATGTTGGCACTCACCAAACAAGCTAATTAAAAGGAAATTCTCTCTTTTGTAAATGATGTGAATAATTTAAGCTCCAGAATTTCCTCCTTAACCATTCAGTAGTTTTCTTTCATTTGCTTCAGCATTGTCTGGTTACTGAAGATTTTCAGATGAACAACTCAAGAGAAAACTATATTGAGAGGTCAGATCAGTGTTGATAATGCACTTTTCTGCATGCAATTTTTTAGCCTGGGCAGCCTTGCTTTCTTAATTGGTGCCTGAAATTTTGTTCCTCAGCCAGCAGAAAGCTCCTTCATGTGAGGAAGTACCACGTTCCCTTGCTGATCTTCTGCCTCAATTATCTCATTCCCTTGTACTGAAAAGGAAATGTATTAAGAAAAATTCTTTGGGGAATGTTAGTTTTACATATACTGTGTGTGTATACATAACTTGAGGGTTTTCATTACCCTAGTTTTGTCTTGTGATTCTGATGGCAATTCAGGAGAAAACACGAGAACAAAAGTCGATACAAAGTGGTTGAATTATGACTTAAAGTGGGTGTTTTGTAAGGACAGATGGAAATTGAAAGTGTGGTGTTACACTGTGTGTTGGCTTGCCCTACATTCATGTGTGTCTTTGCCATTGAGAATTTTCGGACTGAGCTCTTGTGTGGGATGGGATTTGGGGGACCAGTCATGCATTGAAGCTGTGGTCACACATGACATGTTCACATGCCTTTTATACACCTGTCTTCTAGAATCATAGAATCCTTAGAGTTGGAAGGGACCTTTAAAAGTCATCTAATACAACTCCCCTGCAATGAATAGGGACATGCGCAGCTCCATCAGGTTGCCCAGGGCCTGATCCAGCCTTGCCTTGAAAGTCTCCATGGATGGAGCATCAACCACATCATTAGGCAACCTGTTCCAGTGCCGCCTTCAGATACCACAAGGGTAGGAGGGAAGCCTTTCTTCCCCTTCGTTTCATTTATAGAAAAGTCTTGTTTTACAGCTGTAGATCACAACAATAAAAAATGAAGTTGTAGCTGGTACTTTGGTGTTTTTGTATTCAGAGGGAGCAAGCAGTGAGCTGTGAAGTAGAGTTAGTAGAATTTGGTCTTACTTTTTACAATCTTACCTAAGGGAGTTAATGTCCCCTTTAAATGCTGCCTTAAAACAAATATTTTGTGTTCTTTCCACCTCTTCTGAAAGGAAACAACTGTAGTGCTGGAAAGCCTGTGTAATTCAGGTGTTTGTAGATGCAATGGTGAGACCTGAACTCAAATACAGTTTAGTGCATGATAAAGATGACTTGGTACACCATTGCCTGTAGCTTTTCCTGGCGAAATCGTTGCTAAATATAACCTTGGACAGGAAACCCTGAATAATTTCACAGCTGTGAGAAACAAGAAAAAGTAACCTATATGTACAGTGTAAAGAGCTGGAGTTTGAAATATAAATGGATCATTTATTTTGACACTAGCTATATGTATGCAAATCTTTGGAATCCTCCTATTCCCTGCATACAAGTGAACCCTGGTAACTTCATAGCAATAGCTTTTTTATGGGAAGTTTTATGAAAATGTTGCAGTCCATTGTTACGCCTAAATCAGTTCTGTGACACAGGCTGAAGTACTGCAGGTTGTTTGGCAAACAGAGCCAATACCTTGACCTTGGCAACTGGCTGAGTATTATAGCCTCAGATATAAATTTGAATGCTGGCTTTGCCAAACTGCTGCATGTGCTTCCCATTGCTGACATTTTGGGTGCTCAGCAAGGTAAGCTCCTGTGTAGGTAGTTTCTCTTTTTCTTTACTGCACATTGCTGTGAATAGGCAGTACATTTTTGAAAGTTTATGTACAATTTGAGAGCGTTTATGTACAATTTGAGAGCTTCTCTCTTCTAAGCAGTGTCGAAACCCGCAAAAAAACGCAGATCTGGTCTCTGCACTTTCTCAGAAAGTATTCATTCCCTTTGAATGAACTTGTGTCAACTCATTTGGTCCAGACCCTGTATTGTTTTGAGTTTGGTACTTAGATGCCTGAAACAGGAAAGCTAAGTAACTAACTTTGTATAGCCACTTCTGTGTCTGATGATCCTGCTCTCAGAAATGCTTCTTGCCAGCTGCGGAGCCAGCCACCTGGCATTACCTACCAGTGTATTTCCTTGCTTTCACTTGAGTATTAAGATGTACTTCAATAGACCAAAAGTTGAAGAGCACTTTGTGCAGGGTGTTATCAAATAATTGAATTTGTAATTTTGTAGTTTACTGAACTCCGTGAGTATACTTGTCTCAGCGATGTGTCCCAAGGGATGCTTTTATTGCACATTGAATGGCAATCTAAGTGCTCCACTCAGCCACCTTAATGAGTGGGCTGAGCGTGCGATTGCAGAAGAAAGCTGTTACTGACAACAGGCTCTGTTTAGATTTGGTTAGAGCAGTAAATAAAAGGTACATAATTTGCATAAGCTTGTTAAGTGCTGTTCTCTTAGCACTTAAGAGAGGAACAGCAATAATTTCAGATGCTGTTTGTGGTGCTGACAGCTGATCCATGTACAAATTAGATATTGAGAAGGGTTACAGTGAAAGGATGAAGGTTCTAGTCTGCCTCACAGGGGTCTCAGGAAAATGCAGGAAGTGCTGAGTTATCCTGTGAGGAATAAGTGCCCAGGCTGTACAAATTGTCAGAGGTGAACAGAAAAAGCAGTTTATACTGGTATTTGGAAAGTGAGGTTATTTCAAGTATTTGTAATCTCTTGCAAAAGAGATTTAGTTAGCTCAGCATAAATTGCACTTTTTAACTAAGAGTTTACATGTTTGCTTTTCTGCCTGAAATAAACCCAAATGAATCCCAATGAAATTGGCTCTATGCTGTTTGCACTGCTTTGATTAAACGTTTCACAACAAACCTCTTTTTGAACCACTCCAATTTCTGTGAGGAAAAGCTCTTGTGATTTATGGTCTTTCTTGGAGTGGCTGATTGAAAAAGTTCAATATATCATTCTTGTTAAGTAGAAGGTTTCTGTATGACATCTTTTCTAAAAGAAAGAAAGAAAAAAAAAGTGACTTTTAGATTAACTTGATTTGAAAAAGTCAGTGGAAAATATCATACCAAAGACAAAAGTAAACTTTTCTGCGAGCCTTTATGTCATTCACGTTTCTCATTCAGATGTCCTCTATACGAGGCCTACTCTTCTGTTTCCTTTTTGTTCCAGAGGATGACACAGTAGCAGTGCCATTGAAAATCTGTGATTAGGCCTTGCATGCCACTGTCTCCCCAAAGTAGAAAAGTTTTGTTGATAAGCCTAGTTATGAAATAAGTATGTTAAAATCTTCTTCATTTGGAAATGGGAAGTTCATCTCTCTTGAATCATGTGCCAACATGTGCTCAGAACAGAGCTTTAACTTTTACTTGAGAGGTCTCCAGCAAATGTCTGTAGTTTTGTTGTGCTTTAATAAAAATGCATAGAAGATTTTTCAGTACAAGGAGTCTTGAAAAATGTAGATGGGTGTAGGAACAGAGACCTGCACTGTTTTATAAACCTTCATTATTCTAAGAAAATATTTGTCATAGCTTAAAACAGATTTTAATTTGCAGAATAGACAAACTTTATTCTAAATCAACATTGGATTGTGTTCTTATGGCTTGAAATTATGATTTTATTAATACTGTGTAATTAGAATAACAAGTGGAAAATTAGGACTCTGCATTTGGGAATAGTTTTGGTGATGTATTCCAGGATGTATTTTGTGTGCTCATCCAGCCTGCAAGTGTGCATAACTTCTTAGGCTTTTGGCTACTGAAACTGAAATTAACAAAGGCCTATTGTACAGGTGCTACATGACAGTCAGCAATAGGTGCTGACTTTGTGGTAATGATTCAAGCTGTAATTTTTGTCATCTCCAAACACAGTGAGTTGCTTCTGTGTCACAGAAATGCTGTAACAGATGTAGGTTGTATTTATTGTATGCTATCTGATTTGAAAATGTAGTATGCCCTTGATTAACATCTGATCTTTGCCTCTGCAGTTTTTTGTTCTGTGCCTGGGTTTGTGTGGAACTGCTTGTAGCATTGCCCCCGTGATTGACAGTGATAGAAGCAAATAAGTGAGCCTGACGCACAGGCTTGCTTAATCCTCCATTTCCTTTCTTGTAGAAGGGCAAGCAAAAGGCAAGATTTCCTACTGATTTCAGAATTGTTCTGCCAAGCACGCTGGGATTATCACGGTGCTCCTTTTTTCTTGACTTTATGTCCAGTTTTAGGCAGAAATTGAGGTAGACAACGGTGCATGCTGGTGTAGGTGCCTGTGCAGATGCTGGGGTTAAGGCTGAGTTAAAACTTATGGACCGTTGTTCTGCTTCTTCAGGTTGCTGTTTTTCCCTCATATAAATTGACACTCCATTGGCTTCAGGAGACTGAGTGTGCGTGCAAATCCTCCCAGAAAGATCAAAATTACCAGTCTGTTCCTAAAATGGGTCCAGGCTGAAAATGTTGTATTCTTGTAGTGCTGTTATGAAAACAGCAAAATGTTGAATGAGCAGAAATATGCTCTTTTGAAAATAATATGAGGTAATAGCAATCGTCTGGTTTCAAAACTAACTGGTTAAGTAAAAAGATCATTTAAAAGTAATTGTTAATGCTTAAAAGAAAATAAAGCAAAAATAGGTATCTACATTATCTACATCCTTGTATGTATTTTATTCCTCTTAAATGTATAGCTTTGAATCATATAGTTGTGGGGGGAAGAGGGGGAAGAAAAAAAAGAGGAGAATTTCTTTGGATTCCCTAAGATTGCATGGACTTCAGCTTGTCTTGTTCCATGTAGCACATACAGCTTCCTAGTGTCATACATAGCTCTGTCAGAAGGGGATTGGAAAACCTGAAGTACCCAGAATCAAACCTGAAATTAGTTTTGTTGACCCATTTACCTGTAAGGATGGTTTGTTATAAGTAGGAAACAGAAGCCCCTTATATCAGTACAAAATTCATCATACTTATATAAGCACACACATTGTAAAAGCAAAAGGATTATTTTCTTCTATAAGACCCGATGAATTGCTCAGGTGCTTTGTTCTGAAGGCAAGCTGGGTGCTTCATGTTTTGCTTCCTTAGAAACAACAATGGAAAGCCTGCAGTTCTTACTCGAAATCCTCGTACTGCTCATGCAGTGACTGTGCTCTCAGTGTAAAATCAGAATTGAGCTTTGGGTTTGGTAAAGTGTTAAAGTTGTCTCACGTGTGGAATGCTTCTTACTTGTCTGATTTGCACATTGTATTTCTGTAGCTAAAGAAGGCTTTATGCCTTCTGCACGGTGCTTTTCAGGTCACCCAGTGACTGCGTGCAGCCACATCTGATGGCATGGTGGGAAAGAAAGGGTGCAATGTGACCGACCTCATGTAGCTGGGGGTTCTGGTGGAAAGCAGACCCAGCTGTCATCGATTGCTGTGGCCTCTTGTGTGTCTCTTTTGCAAGAAGCATTGTTTGCTGCGTATGCTGTTGCCTCATTCACCTGAAGAGAAGGCTATTGACATGTCCAAGCTTGCTGCCTTCCACTTAAATAGTGCCAAGCATTTTTATGGGTGGGAACATGTCTTTCCATCTCTGCAAGGTCATAACGTTCTGTCAGACATTTTGTGAACTTTAACAGAGGTGTGTTTGATGTATATGAGAGTGAGTCATTGTCCATACAAATGGATTTCTTGGCCATCTCCCCTTAAAGGATGCTCATACGCGATCAGATTAACCTTTAAAATATTCAGATTTCTATTTTCTGACACACTATATAACGTTTTATATAGACAAGATATAAATTCAAGAGCAAAAGTTTAATGAAGGCACACTGCACCCATACAAAATACATGAGGTTTTAATAATCTGAAATAGTCTTCACTTGTTGCATTAGGAAAAGCAATACCTTTAAGTACCCCGTCCCTGCTATATTTTGGTGGTTTTGGTCCAGCAGGACTTTGCTTTCTTGAGAATTATTCACTGTGCCAGAAATCTCCTTGATGGGGTTTTGATGATGACAGGTCCTAACATAGTTTGTTTAATTCTAAAGATACCTTTATGAACCTTTCTGGCAGGGTGTCCTTGTAACACAGATGTTTCTCATTCAAGTATGAATAAATTCTCTCTCTAGCATGTTGCCTTTGTTTCTCAAAAATCCTCTGATCCTGTTTTATTGAGTGCCTGCTAGTGGTGAGTTCAGCAGGCCTAATTCTTGTACATAGGATGAATTTTGTGATGAGCCAAGTAATTACGGATTAGTTTCATAGGAACTAACATTACAGTTGGAAGGAGATCTTTGTAAGTAGCTTGCAGGGCTTTTTTGGTGTGCAAAATGAGTTTAGCTAGTAAATACTGCTTCATGCTGTCAGTGTTTTCTGGACCTTAAATGATCATTTCTACCAAAATATAGGTCAGTGTGTTAACATTTTCTCCCGCGTGTGACAGCACGTAGACAGGTTGTGTTCTTTAGAAGACTGTGTACCAAGCTGGCATGATGGGAGAGGACATACGGACTGGCAAGGCACTTAACATCTGTGAAATCTGCTGAATCCTGCTTTTGTTTCTTGATAGAGTGGAAGTATAGAATTATCCAATTCTGTGGCAGCAGAAGCAAGCAGTGGGAGTGAATCTACCGTATCAATTTATTTTCATGTCTGGGAGTGCAGAAATTAGGTGAATATGTGCATACCTATTCCTGAGAATATGTAGGCATATACCTTTGGTAGACAGTTTGCATATTCAGTAGGTGATAAGGTTCAGTTTCTTCTGACCCAGTATAGTCCCAGTAGTGATTAAGGCAGACATTGAGGTTAGAGTGCTGTCACAGTATTAATGATAAACAGCGTGCTCTTGCTGATGTCTTTACTGCATATAAACAAGTCATGACCCTTATTGACTTCAGCTTGGCATTATAATCAGGTGGGTCCTCTTTCTCTGTCTGGAAGAAGGCACAGTGCCAAATGCTTGAACAGGCCTTGGGTGACCTTTTATTGACCTCCTACTCCCATTAGTCCTTGCCTTATGGGATTCCTTCAAAGCGTGCAACATCTGACTTCTAAACATTTTACAAGGTCAGTGATTTTTCATGGCCTGTTTATGCAGTTTGTAATGCAGTTCTCACTTTTTATCTCAAGATGATACTATAATGCAACTTCTAATTTGAAGGAGACAAGAGTTCAGAATTGTTTGCTATAATTTGCTTATGAAAGCTTTAAATATGAAAATTTGAATACCCCAAAGTCCTATTAGTTATTTCGATTCTTTGTTTCCATTGCTTACATAAAAAATGGTAAGCTTTTGAAACAGATGACTGGGATTGGAAGACAAAAATGGTTTTTCACAGTTTACCCAGCCGTAGTCAGAACATCCAAAAGTAGATGTTTCAATTTACAGTTGACCTTGAACCATCTGGATGGAATTTAACTTTCTGTACCAAGGTGAGATGTTATTTCTTCAACTGTGCGTGAGGCCCTCCAGCTGTGGAGCTCCAGTGCCCAGTGGTACCAGCCAAGTGGGATCTGCTGTGGGATTCAGGGAAATAAGCACAGCATTTCAGTCAGGCTGATTGAAGTTGCAGGTTGTGTTTTATTGGAGGGTTTGTTGGGATTCAAGCCTCTACCACACAGCTGTTTGCCAGTGGTGGTATGGACAAAACTGGGAAACTGTAAAGCCAGCACCTCCAGACTGAAACTCAGTTGCATTATTAAGAGCTTCTCCAACACTGAAATCTCCCTCAGTTTTACAGTGAAGATGAGGCAGAAAATGCCACTTCTCTATTCTTCCTTGAAGTATAGGTGTATCACTAGAGAGAAGGGAAAAATTAAATCTCTGTCCATGAACAGAAATTTGAAATGTTATTAGCTATCTGATGCAATTTATAGAATAGCAGAGATTGAACTTAATAGTTCTGCAGTTTAAATTTACTGTACCAAAAAAGTTTTGGAATCCAGCAAGAAGGCAAGACAATCCTAATATCAGATCTATGTTGGAACAATATTGGGTTTGTCAACTCTTTATGTGCTTATCTCTCTTGTTGAATGTAACTATTATTTCTGCTTTGTAAGGTCACAGTCTCATATGCCACCAGAATATTTGTCACAGTAGAGTCCTTCAAAATGTTCTTATTTGTCTCAGTTACTTTAAGTCCTGCTTTGTATTTGGTTGCAGTCTAAGGATGGAGCATTAACTTTATGAATGGCCAGTCTTACACTTCTTGCCTGAATTACATTTGGGAAGCCATACTTCTCTAATGATTAAAAATGTCTTCTGGTCTACAGCTTAAATATTTTTGGATTCAGTTTAGCCTTCTCATTTCAGATTTTATGTTTAATACTGAATAATGTAAATTGTGTATATATTCTGAGCATTTTAGAGGCATATCATTAATGTCATGTGAAGGAGTGTTGTTTAGACCTTTATCATATACATAGCCATTAACCAATACGTACTCCCGTCCCTTTAGTCCATGTAATATACGGGACTCACTTGTGGTTGCTGTGCCCTGAAGCTGTGCAGTACTTCTGACTGTCTGTGTTTCTCTATTTTCTATCTCTTGCAAAGAGTCTGTATTTCTCAGGCAAGATGGTCGGAGCTGATATTGTCATCAGAATGCAGGGTGTATCATGAATGATATGGCAGTGTTTGGTGTTCTGTTTTGTTCTTGGTCTGTTTGCCTTTTTGACTGCGCTGAAATGGTTATCTCATGTATGAAAAATTACACACAGTGATTGGAAGATCTTTCTGTGGATGACAGAGCTAATGTAGAACTCATCACTCTGTATATAATGCCGTACAGCTATTTTTCTGTTGTTACGCATTTTCTGTAATTCAGTACATCATTTTACTGTCAAGTTACTTCATATCCCTGTGATCTTTCACAGGTAAGCTTGTTTACAGATTTTTTCACCTTTCATACTTCAAAATTTATTGGACTGTATGGAGCTGAAATCTTTGTAGGATCCTGGTACCAACTTCCTGACATTGTGAAAAGCACTGTTTGAATCTTCACCTTTTTCTGTAATTTAACTCTTTATTGACAGATAAGGCATCCTTCCCCCTTATCCTGCAGTCTTTTTTTTTGTTTTTTTTTGCAGGCTGTGGTCCTCCCTGTTCCTTTTCCTTAGCAAATATCATTTGCACAGCCTTTATGCAAAATAAATTAATTAGAATTCTGAAAATAGGAACACCATGATGGTTTTGCATGACTGTGTTTCTTTTTTTATTTTCTTTATTCTTGCTGTAATTGCTGCCAGTGGAAGTCTAACATGACTCTTAATACAACTTTAATGCACCACGTTTCTGCTCTTAACATTATTCCATCTCGTTGGACCTTATGGTTGCACCCTTCATTATAAACCTTTTGTTTTTCATCCCTCCTTTCACTGAATTTCACAAGCTTCTCCATTTTCCCACACACACCCACATACACTGACAAAAAAAATCACAGTAGAAACAGACAAGTGAATGCAGTGAGGTGTTTTGGGTAAGCTGATGTCTTTACAAAACTAAAAAGGGATTTCAGAAGATGCCTATTTGGGTTAATGTTTTTTTCTTTTTTCAGATGGCTTCTATTTTCAGAGCTTGCTGTTTGTCTTCTGTGCCTTTTATTTAATGTATTGTGTAACGTGGTTTGCTGAAGTTGGTGTTTCTGCCTTATGTGTACATTATTTTTCAGAGATATTTAGTGTTGAAGTAAAACGTTATTGAAATTTCAATTTATTTAAGAAATGCGTTTCTAGAGACTGTAGAGGAAACAGTGTGCTGTTTGAGCTGTGGTGTTTCTGAAGTATTGCTTTAAAAAGCATTGCAGAGAAGGAGAGTAGTGGAATATTAAATTTGCAATAAGTATAAAAGTTGCATTATGGGTATAGTTTGAAAGACATCTGAGGTATTAGAGTAAACAGTCTCACTATCACTACTTTCATTTAATGATGCACAGGCAAAGTCAGTAGTGGATTTTTAAAATAAGGCTTGCTTCAGTTAGAGGTTAACGTCTGCATTTGAACAAAGAGACCAGTATAAAGGCTTGACGCGTGCAGCATCTTTTTAATTGCATTAAAACAACCTACCAGATACTTTCTTTCAGATTTGTTGCTTGCTTTCATCTTCTCTTAGCCATGTATTTCACTAATTTAGAGTGATATTTTAGTGGAGCAGTTTGGTAATCGCTCAGCAATAACACTGTGTCTCATCTGGCCTTGAAGGTTCTGTATTTGGTGCTGTGTTTTTTTACCTAGTACAGCATCTAGGACATAACTAATGAGGACTTGTGAAGTGTAAAGGAGAAGGCTGGAACACAAAGGAGGTGGTCTGCCTCACAGGGATAATTACTGAAGAATTATCTCTATGCAGACCCGAGATGCTCACCCAGTGGCACAGTAAATGAGAATTTCCTTTGCAAACTACAACTACTGATAAATGATATTGAAGAGACTGGACAAGAAATGCTTAATGTAATCACAGCGCTGGCAATGGGGAGCTGGCCCAATAAAAATAAATGCCTTCTATTTCACTGTGCCTTTTATTACTATAGGAATGGAAATTTTTATATGTTGTAAGAGCAGTGGGAATCTTTTGCCCATGGATGTCTTGGGCTGAATGCAGTAGAATTTTAGTGAAGCATTTTAGCTCCAGAATACTTCTAAGATGATGTTCCTCAGTTTTGGTCTGTAGACCAACAGTAGTCTTTGAGGTTTACTGAAGGAGGCAAGCTGGGCACTAAATAGAGTTAAAGGAAGCTAAGAGGCAAGGTAATAAAAATAAGCGTGTTTATCTTGATTTTTGTAGACTATGTTGTAGCAGAGGAAATGCTGACATAAGTCTTCCATTTGAGAGCAGGGGAACATTACAATGTTTCCTTTATTAAGTAACTAAAAACACATGATCTGCGGATGTTAATAATGTGCATTTTAAATAATCCACGTATGTTCACAAGTAGATTCAATTTATAGTTTGTTTAGCATACATCAGAAAATCTTAGAATCTGGGACTTCATTGCATTAGGCATTTAACATACTGTATGTATGCTGTGACAGTTTCAGTTTAAGGCAAGAAAACAAGTGGACATAAGACAGACAAGGAAACACAAGATAATGGAGACAATTATAACTATTGCAATAAGCTGTAGATGTGACGTATCACGTGCCCAGCTACAGAAGGAAGTTCTTGCTGCAGTGTTCTATTTTTTCATTCTGCCTTAGATACATAGCACTGTGTGTATATAACTATATGCCTGGACAGCCTTGGTTGGTAAAGCCTGCTAGGGCAACAGAGTTCTTTCTGAGCCCTCAGCTGTGTCCAGCATGTATGCGTGTGCCTGAGGCATGCTGCCTGGGCCTACATTTGGTGGGAGGGTGATGCTGAATGTTATCTGTAGTAGTAATCCAAGTATTTGTTCTGCTCCCAGAGCATATTTTTTCAGTGCTGCATTACTGTCTTGACCAGATTTGACTTTTATTTTTATCATTTTGCCCTGGCAGACTTTACTAACACTAGTCATTTTCCATGCAGTGCAGTAGTGCTAGGCACATGAAGGGGAGAGTAGTTGCATCTTACATGTGGCATTCTCAAGTTTTCCTGGATTAGAGACTTCAGATGAATTTTCAAAAGGACCCACAGTGCTTTGCTTCCATTTAAATAGCTGGGAGGGTTAAGTGTCCCTCTTTCCTTAAATAGCACTTTCCATCAGGTCTGGGAAGCTGCTGACCAGTTTGGCATTGGGCTTAGGACCAAGCTGACCATGGTGACCAATAGAATTTCTAGATCAGTCGCAACTGGATGTGTAGCAGGATGCTGACAATCCATTACAGTCAATTAATCGTCAGCATGTGATTTGGGAGGACTGGTGGAGCTTATTTTGCATAGAGAGAATGAAGAGAGATCATGAATGTTTCAATAAAAAATGTGGTTTGATACAGCTGTTACCTTACCTAGAGATTTCCATGATCTTTTTGGCCACACCAGTAAGAAGTTGTACAGTTGAGATGCTTTAACAAGGCTAACTGGAAAGGAAGTGTGGTTGTTTCTGGAATGTTTTCAGGTCTTTCTGCAGTGACCTGTCCTGCATTATGTGGTGATGGTAGGGCAGGGCCTACATTGCTTGCGATGGTATGAAGAGATCTGATGAGCATTTGTGTCACCTTCAGCCATTGCTATGGATGAAGCTGTAACCGCTGGGAGAGTTTCTTGCTTGTGGGAAGGAACTTTGTTGATGCAGGGTGCTCTGTTGGGCCCAGCAAAATGTATCAGTGGACATGGACATGGGTTGGTGGTTGAGGCCTGTGAGAGGAGCCCCATGGAGGTTTGGTGACACGACCACTCTGACTGCAGTGGTGCCTCAGCACTCTGAGGACAACTGCTGGCCCATGGGAAATGACCTTGTGGTCTTTGCAACAAAGTGGACTGATGCTTTTGTGCCAGGAAAGTGTAATACGCTCTCTATTGCTTGTTTGTGAGCATGGAAGCATGTCATGTGTCTTCAGTATATTTAAGTTGTACTTGGCGTGTTGGAAACAGCTGAAAATTATGTAATATGTCTGAAGTCCCAGAGGGTGGTAATAAATATGTACCAGTATTTGTTTCTGGCAGCTTAATCTAACTTGTGTCTTCTAGGCTTTTGTATGTCAGAAAGTCATATGAATCTTTCATGTGGGGATCTGTAGCCTGAAACAAAATTTCTCAGCAAGAATTGAGTACAATGAAATTGTGTTCTCTGATAAGGGCAAACTCAAAGTTAAGTAGTGGGAGTCTGAAAAGTGGTTCTGGAAAGAAGAAAAATAGCAAAGAATCAAGATAATTGTGTGGAAAAAACTGATGCTGATAACTTTTGCCATTTGAGCTAGAAGAGCACTGCAGTCTAATGCACACCACGTTACTGGGGGCTACTGGTGCAGAGAGCACAGCCAAAGGCTTGTTGGGGTGGATAAAGGTTTCTAGCAAAGCGAATATTCAGTAAAGAGCCAGAGTATTTCGTGTGAAAATCACCCAAACAGACGTTGGGTGGTGGGCAGTGAGGACAGTAAGGATACTCAAAAGCTTAAATTTCCCTTAAGTAGGCCAGTCCTGTAAGATTGCTCCCAGAAGGAATGCTTCTCCGGGTATTCATTCAAAGCCTGTAATGTGTACCTTCCACTCAGAATCATTCCTCTTGATCTGCAGAGGTGGCCAGTAGAAATTACTTTTAATTTGCTTTGCTGCATGGTTCTCTGCTCTTCCAGTTCTCTTTGTCCCCACTGTTTTTGAGAGTCCATCTTCTTTGTTGCTTCAGGTAGAGAGAAGTCTGTGCTCTATGGAATGCCTGCCACTTGCTCAGTAGAGTATTCAGAAGTCAATGTAATCAGAAGACAGTGTAATCTAGGTAATCATAGAATGGCTTGGGTTGGAAAGGGACCTTAAGGACCATCCAGTTACAATCCCATGCCAGGGGTAGGGACTGCTTCTGCTGGATCAGCTTATCCAGGGCCTCATCTAGCCTGAACACTTCCAGGGCATCCGGAACATCTCTGTGCAATCTTTTCTAGTGCCTCACCACTGTCTGAGTGTAGATTTTTTCCTTAAATCTCCCCTATTTTAGTTTAAAGCCATCACCCTATGTCCTAATATGCTTTCCTTGTACATGTTGGTAGTGGTACTGCATTATGAATTGTACCTATACCTTCTAAGTTTTAACTTAGCTCCTCTAAAGCAGACAAATAGCATCTCAAACAGCAGCTGACTGCTGTGCACATTCGGGTGAGAGGGCTAACCCACAAACAAAACAATTTGCTGCATAGTTGTTAAAACTCTGCCAGAGTAATTCTTTAGCCAAAAAGCTTGCTGAATCATTGTCCTTTTAAATGTGGAAGTGGCATAATGATTGCATGTTTTTACATGATCTGATCTGAAGTTTCACATTAATGCTTTTGATTGTAATAACATATCCAGCAATACTCCAACTATTGTGTAGATGCCTGCTGCTCATTAAATTGCTCACCACTCCGTATTTACATATTTACATCCTGAGTTATATTGGTAAGAATTGCTGATGACTAAAAGTGCAGTATGCTCTGAAGTTAGAATGTGGTAATGATGAAAATTGTTTTAAGTATTCTATAACTTTTTTTTTCAGTTCACCTTTGAATGAAAAGTGTCATTCTTAAATCCATTTTATTGTGTTGTTTTCTCTGTTGTTTTCCTCTGTTTCTTATCTTACCAGTAATGTGGTGATGTTTAAGACAGGATTTTCAGAAGTTGTGAGAGGTGCCTAATGTCTAATTCCCTTTAAAATAAAGTTTATTTCTCAGACAGGCCAAGTAATTCAGGAGCATGTTAACTGCCGTGAATTTGAAGTATTTATGATCTTGAAAATCTTATGCTAGAAAACAAACCCACAGTGACTCCTTCTGAAAATCCAAGCTTTACATTTCTGCAAGTGAAAGATGTATTAGTCTCAAATCCCCAGAATGAAAAATTTGAGGCTGTCTGAACCCCAGTCCTTGCAGATGAGCAATCCATGAAACTATGAGCAAGTGAAAATTGACTGAGTGTTCATGAGAAGTGTTTGTTTCTGCTGTGAGAAGTGTGGCCTTATTTTCCATTTGTATAGTTGAAGTCATGATTTTTTTTAGGGCAAGTATCTGCTGCTCTTTAACCATTTTTTTTTTTTCCTTTCAAGAAGGAGGAGCAGTTCCTTGCCTGTTTTTCACAGTATGGTTTTTTCTTTTTCAATTAGAAGTATGATTTTTATTTTCTTCACATCCATTTTATTTTAAGCAGTGAAGGTGGGCCTTATCAAAAGTTAAATTCCACTGAAGTGGTGTAAGTAAGTGAGCAGATGGATTCTAAAGTTAATCATCTATTTTACATAGGCATATATTAAAGATAGGTATAAAACATATTAAGAGGACATACTTGTAGACTGGCTCTGTGTATTTCACAGTTTTGATTACTGAGCACTCAAGTCTTATCCTAGCTGAAATATTGATCTCTTTGCACTAATGGCCCATAGCTGCCTCATTATTTTTCCCATAGCTGTACTAAATACTGAAACCTACTGATGTTCTAAACAGCAAAGTAGATAAATAAGATAATAAATTATGGCAGTTATCTTCTGGGAACTGCTAAACAGATAGAAAATGTATTATGGTTATGTCCTTGGAAGAAGGTTGCTTGTGCAATGTAGTATGAACTTTTTATCACACTTCTTGTCGTGTCCTGATTATTGACTACTGAATACTCTGAACTGCTTTTTCAATTTAAAAACAAATCAGTCAGATTTCCTTATACATAAGAAAAGTTTCGTGTTAGACAAAGCATGAGAACACTGCACATTAGATGAATTCAAAGATTACTCTTTATTAGTAATGATCTCTCGAACTCTTCTTGTCTACATTAGCTTGTACTTGGATATGCTTTTTTTATGGTTTTCCTCAGAGCAGTTGAAAATGATAGATTAAAAAGAATCTTACCCACATTTCTGTAAATGGCTGTGGGAATAAAATCTGTTGAACACATGATAAAAAGTTACTGCGTCGTAAAAAGATATACTGTTCAAGCATGGAAGAACTGCAAAAAGTGCTTATAAAAGCATTTCAGATTTTTTTTTCCCTCCCAGAGTAGGAGTAACTCATAACATCTGTTTCCTTTTAAAAGAAATCAAAACAGTATTTATGCAGCGATACAGAAGGATAACCTCAGTTTCTGCAGATTGAGTAGAAAAAATTGCTTCCTTGATTTTACCTCCTGTTATGTATTATCTTAAGTATGAAATGCTGCAAGTGTTATCTCAAAGTAATATACTTCATGGTTTTAAATTCAGTGGCATGTGCAGAAGGTCAAATTGGCTGTTCTTACAAACAGACCTGTTCACAGCATTTACATCTGACTACATTATCACAGTTACATAACTTGAGAAACTTCAGAGAAGAGGAATTTAAATTACTCTTTATCTCAAGTAGTTCTATCTTGGATTACTGCTTTTAAAAGAAAAACATAACTAGCAGTGTGGGGAACATGTATGCCTTCCTACTCATCACTGTTTCTTTTTTAAGATCACAAATCTACAGAAAGAATTTTTCAGCCAAAAAGTTTTCAGAGGATGTTTTTGCTTAATCTTCAATAAGATGTGCAGTATGAATGCATGCTTAAAATCTGTTTTCCACATTGGCAGTTGATTTGCTATTGTTCTTGATTTTCATTCTTTTCTTAGCTTTTCCATGGTGTTGACTCTCTCCATCTATCTTTACATTCTGGAGTTGTGCACTTTCTGAGTAAGCAGTATCTGGGGTTCTTCTAGCTGTGATCAATGAATGTCTCTTGATATAATGTGAAAACATTTGAATATTTGCAAGAGAAATGGGAAACAGTTCTTACCATCCTAGAAATCTTGATTTTTCAAGCAGGTTGTTCTTAACAGAATAAATATTGTCTACCATACTTAATCCATGCATTCTCTGAAATGACTTCAGACAGTATTTTTCTTTGTAAGAGACAAGTATTTCTCTTATCTCTCACATAGCCTATCTGGAGATTTTTATGGAGACCTCTAATGAGATGGCAGTAGGACTAACACGTTAGCCCACAGAATCTACTGTATAGGAGTAGATTTGTCAGCTATAACTTTCTTCCCTAAGTTGTGATAACTAATGACTGAGCATAAACCTATTTTTTCTCCTTTTTTTTCACCTTACCCGTTTCAATTATTTTTTCGAAGTCCTAATTTTTCACTGCAGCAGTTGACTTGAGTTGCAGCCGGTAAGTCTGCTTCAGCCAGGCTGGGAGGGAGGAGGCTAGGAGTGAGAACTATCATGATCATTGTGCATCCCCACTATATTACTTGCTTCAGACTGGTTTTCTTATTTTTTCTCTCCCCTTTTTTTTTTTTTTTTCTTTTTTTTTCCTGGCATTCCTGATGGCCCAAACTTACTTTATCACTTTGGGCAGTGTAGGAATTTGTTTGTGTGCCCAGGAGCTTAGTGAAGACTCAAATGGGATGACTCTTTGGCAGCAGAGAGGTGCAATAAAGTCCAACTAAGAGACATCTGTCAAGAGAGGATTTTTCGACTTAGAGATATTTCTCAGAAGACCAATACATTTTTTGAATTACAAAGATGAGAAGTAAGCTTGAAATGGAGAACTCACAGCTTTTGTGGCAGTGCTTAGAAAATCGTTTCAGGAATGGGAATGTATTATTTAATCTGTATGGGTTAAACTGTTTTCATCCAGCTTGTCCTGTGTACCAGATTCTATCCTGCAGCAGACTTCTCAGCAGCTCACTGTGCTTCCAGTGAGAAGGCTGGGAACATCTTTGGGCAGCAAATGGTCTCTACTACATCTGCACTTCTACTGTCACTTCCATGTCCTGCCTTGCACCTTCATGTGAGCTGGCTGCAGCACTGGCCTTGGATGATGATGCATGGAGAGGTGGGGGTGACTGGTCAGTGCCGTTGATCAGGTTTTCTTCCCTTTGCTGCTTTACAGCATCCTTTGCTAGGTCAGCGACCTACATCATCTGGTTTGTAAAACTTTGTTCTTAAATAGTTTTCAGTTGACACGAGAGAGGTCTGAGCTATATCTATTGGTGAATAGCTAGCAAGGAACACATTTGCTCACATGGTTATTCCTGTAAGATTTTTTTTTCTCTAAATGTAAAATCCATGCATCTGAAAGCAGTACAGTTGAATTGAAAGAAAATAAGAGGAGTGTGTAATGTTTCATAGAAAAGAATTAGTGACAGTGGAAATAACTGCAACAAGTAGATTATGTTCAATCCTGAATATCTAAGTCCAGTATGTTCCTCTAGAAAGTTCTACAAACTGTTTCAAGTATCTGCAAAATGCATTTTATTGCTCACGTATGTTAAGCAGAATATAAGAGGTTTCCCAAACAGTGACAGTGGCAGAGCCTTGGATAATAGCTCAGGAGAATAGATTGTTTTTGAGTGCTAGAATGCAGGTAATTACCTTCCATACATTTTAAGATAATTAGTATTTTGATGGACAGATTCTGGTTTGTCTTTCAAAACAACTGTCATAATGAATATCAAAATTCTAAAAAGAATACTTGAAAGAATGTTCTTGCTCCAGGTGTACTCTTCCTTTTTATTCAATCTGAGAAACTGGAGGTGTGCACAGAGTACCACGTGAGCTCATTAGTATCTGTCAGCTTTTTATTTGCTTGATAGGTGTGCATTGGGTCTTCTTCCTGGCTGCTGGAACAGTGGAGTTCACAGTCATCATGAGACTGAAAGTGCCTGATTGCTCTCCTGTTTTTGTTTGAGCTCCCTCTTTCTGTTTTAGATAGCGAATATTTCTTTGTTGCATTTTAGCATGTAGTATGGTTTTCAGGCTTAGTTTTTCCTTTTGAGCAGCCTATTGCTTGTTTTCTAAAGCTGTGGGCTTTCTTGTCTGCTCATCGGTGCACTCTGGGCAGCACAGGGACCACAGGAGTGAGTGAGGAGAGCTGCTGCTCCATGGTGATTTGTCTTTCAGCACAGCTCACTGTAGTCCCAGTGTGTAACCAATCCTTCACTTTTTTTTTCCTTCCCAAACTTCAGCTGATACTTTCCAATGTAGCGCTGTGGCAAATGTTGCTCTGAAATTAGTGCTGATATATCTCCTTTTATCAAAAGAGCCAAGATACAATTTTTTTTGTTTTGTTTTGGAAGTCAGTCGTTGAGATTCCTGTATAAAATATATTCCTTATTCCAATTTTTATTGAAGCGAGTAGACATCAGTAATTGAGTATGTTTCTTGGAACCTGCGTATTTTTAAAGTTTTAAGAAGAAGATATCTTCACCTTTTCTGCTGCTTCAGAACATTAAAAATCTTAGTGTACTTCAGCATATCAGCCAACTGTACTTCAGTTGATATATCCTGGCAACTGAAGGTGCTCATAGATGAGTGTTTCAGTTTTCCCTCCATCTAACATTCTCATAAGTTAAAAAAAAACTGTAAAATTGAAAACTTTTGGTGACAAACCACAGCGGAATTCTAGGAGTGAGAAGATCTGAGAAAACACAAATATTTAAACAAAATACTGCAAGTCCTTGTATACTTTCCTCTAGCAACACACAAGGCACGTGGGAATGAGTGGTGTGGAAACTGCTGAAGGTACAGGCTCATGGTACACGTGTCTGGGACCAACTGGCTGTGGCCATATGATTTACTGAAGTTCTTGTGCCGTGTTTGCTTGTAAGTCAAAATGCTCAACCTTTTTTAGAGAAGTAAAACAATAGTAACAAAATATTCTTTTACATTTGTTACTGTGGTGTTTCAGCCTTTAGTGGTGAATATATTCCCTCTCTTCAGAGAATCTGTAACCAAAGAGTGATTGGAATAAACTAGATACATTACTCTCAGACCTCTTGCCAACAGTGGCCAACTCATTCAGTCAGCCCCTCTTTTTTTCCTTTTTTCTTCTGTGGAGTGGAGCAGTGTTTGCTCTGCTATGGTCTTTGCCCCAGCTGGGCGGCCCCTGTTGGTGTGTTTGGAGCTTGGGACTGTGGAGGAAACCCTGATGTGGTTTGAAAATAGGTTGCGAGCACTCCCTTCTTTGGAGCCAAACTCTAATTAGCCTTGTCTCAAAGGAAAACCCTCACAGGTATGCCATCTAACATTGCCTCTTCTTTCTCATAAGAGACCTCAGTAGTGCTGAGCTCAAGTGCAGGTCAGGTGAACACATTTCCTTGCTACGTTCTCGGATATTGAAAGGAATGAGTTTAGAGGACTCTAATGGGAAAGGAGTGTGTACCATCTGTTTCAATCCAAAGGTGAAATAAAGCTCTAGGGAGAAATGATGATTATCACACCAATCTACTGCTGGAAAAGTTGTGCTGATGAAATAGACAAAAATTGATGTTGGGTGTTTTTCAAAAGGTACAAAAATATCGCTGTTTACATACATTGGCCATTAATAATAATTAAATGGGCATAACTTTTGTTTTTAGCATGTACAAAAGGAGGCAGAGAAAGAGCTGATGTAAATGTATTTCTATTTGCAAGTTTTTGTCACTTTATGACCACAGATCAGGGTAATACAGTGAATTAACATGAAGCTTCTGCTTTGGCTGCTGCTGTGTTCCTGCTGCCACGCTTTGAGGGGAGAAGGGGTTTCTTCTGCTCGTTATAGCAGGTAAAATGTATTCATCCTTAAAGAAGAACAGCATGAAATCTTAATCTTCTCATCTCACCTTCTGACCTAAGATTCACGTGTAGAATTTTTTTAAGCCATAATATTAATGATGTAACAGCATATATTTAAATCTTAACTGTCTTAAAACAGATGTTATTTTTAGAAGATATTTTACTTACAACACGGTACAGCAGCATAAAAAATTGAATCCTTTAACTAAAAAGTCTCAATTTTTCTCTCTTTAGTTCATTAAATGTTATCTCAGCATTGCATTCTTGCTGCAGAATTCATTGTTTACATTTCTGAATATTTGAATTTTACTCTTTAAGTTAGTAGATGCAGCTTGAGAGGGAAGGAGCTATTCTGGTTCTTTTGGAGACTGAAAAACTAGAAATAGAAGAAAGTAGTACATTTTCAGTATACCTGGAAGATTTAATCATTCTGTTAGTTTTAAAACAAGGCAGAACTCTCTTCCCTTTCTATTTGTCTCCCTTTGCCTACATTTTGAATGAGAGACTTGCTCCATGTCATATATTGAGGGGGGAGATGAACAGGTAGGATTTCCAATCTGCTCTAAACTGAGAAATGATATGAATGTTGTAATTGCTGGAGATCTGAAGTGGAACAAAAGTTGCAAAGCAAGGTTTTCCTAACTCTTCAACTGTGCATTATTTTGTGCATTTGGGGATTTTTTTGGAAAGTGACGGAAGAAGATGACTAAGCTGGAAGAAGTAGTTTTTAATTTTGTTTGATATAGAAGATGTGTTTATGCTCTGATTTCTGATTTGCCATTTTTTTTTTGTTGGAAATAGCATCTTTGTCATGCCCTCTTCTTGCTTACCTAAAGTAGAAGGCCAGAAAAGGGAGTATCGGTAGCAGTCAATTAAATCACATTATTTGCATATTGATTTATGCATGAGAAGGTTTGCTTACTAAGCTGCAGTCTCTAGCTTAGGATAACTGCAAGTGATTTGACTGCTTAATATTCTTCTTGGCTGTAGAAGTGGAGAATTTGTTGGCTACTGTGTTTGATAGATTTTATCAGAGGGTTAGGGTTCTAATGATGCAGCACTTTGCAATGACTTAGGGAAGGACAGCATGAAAACATTTCAATTGCATTGAAATTAATAGTACTGTTAATAATTATTGTATTCTGTATTGTATTATCAGCCTGAGATAGTCTTTAGGTTATTAGCCATTAGAAGATCTTTGCACTTATAACAACATCTTTCTTTCAAGTGTATATTGCTATCAACTCTATGTGTTTATGTTATATGTGTTCATTACAACATGTGTTAGTATGTTTGATTTTGAGCTACAAGCTTTTGAAATACATTGTTCATTTGGTCAGGAACTCTCAGTTATTAATTTTTTTTTCTTTTTTTTTCCTGCCAAGAAATATAAGTAGTTCACAGTTCTGTTACAGCTTTCTTTTGAAGTCATTTATTGTGTTAAGAGCTTAACACTTCAGAAAGGGAAGTCATCACTGCTTGTGCTTGTAGATACTGGAGAATTTCTGACTAATGCAGTTCTGTGATTCAGTGCATTAAATAAAGAAATCTTCCAGCATGTGATGTAATTATTACAACTTAACAAATATCTTAGTGATTTTGTCCATATTAATTCTATATAGAAAGCTTAGGATTTCAGCAGAAAACAGTTTTAAACTTTGAGTGTTTTAAAAATATCCTACAGAAATACTCCTTATACTGTCAGTTGGAAAGAAAAGTAAGATTTATCATTGAAGAACTTTTTAGTAGACCTTTCTGTTACACTTGGTTTGTATCTGTGGTGAGAGAGAAATACTGAGCGTAGATCTATGTAATAGTTCCTCTTTCTCCTTTCCTTTGTTATTGTCTATATACAAGTAAAAATCATATCATAAATACCTCTCTTTCCTTTTTTCTTTCCCCCTTGAAATACACAGAATAGTATGTATCTATCTAAACATAAAACCCAAGCTCATGTAAATGTGTTGCAGAAAATTGCAGTTCTAGCAAGTTGGCAAGTCTTTTGTCCCTTTCTTTTACATTCAGTCTGTTAGACACTGAGATTTTAATCTTAATTAAGTTCTGTAACTTCCATGGTGCAATTTAATTTGTTTTATTAGAAATAACGGTATGTTGTTTATTAAAATGTATAGTCTAACCTAAGCCTTAAACCCAGTCACATACAAACTAATGAAACTCGAATTCAGATATAGAATCTTTTGTCTTTTGGGTAGTTGCCTGGCTACTGCTGTGGTAAGGGCTGTGCTCAGTACTGGGGCTGGATGCAGTGCCAGCTTGTTTGTACATTCTGGCTTCCTGCTTTGTTGATTAAAATGAGCTCCTTTTCCTAGGGCAGCTGGGCCGGCATGCCTGGAAGCAAGGGGCAGTTTGTGGGAAGCCATTTCCTGGTGGCTCCAGCCTCTTTTGGGCAACTGTGTGGGGCAGGCCTGCAGCTCACCAGCAATCAGCATGGAGCAGGGAGGGCTGGAATAGCTGTCATTGTGGAGGAATGGGCCTCCAAGTGAAGCAGTGACTCCTGCTACATAGCGAGGGAAGGCAGCGTCCATTCCTTCCTTTGTAGGCAGGCTGCAGCCGCAGCCCCCAGCTCTCTGATCCTTTGCACCCAATGGGAAGACGGATGGCTGGTTGGGTCAGATTGTATTTTTAAGTGGAAACTTTTTAAAAAAATATTTAGATGATGTAGACTGGCCTTCAAAGTATGGTTATTTTGGTTCTCTTGATACTGTTCTGCTCCTTTTATAGCTTTGTGTCGAAGGATGAAGTTTGCATCAGGCTGCTGCTTTGGTGGTTCGAAATAAGTAGGAGTGAGACTGTGTCTCTCCTCTAGCCTTATCACCATTGTAGGTAATCAAAATCTCACAGTCTGAGTTCAGTAAGTTTATGGAGTTGAGAGGTAATGATATTGGCTGGGCAGTACTGAATCTTCTGAAAGTCTGAAATACCCCTCATCTAAAAGCACTTGATGCGTGCTTTCCACCTCACAGAAATACGGACAGCTGTTTTCTTTGTCTGAGACTTAGTAACTTAAATTTGGTAAGACTGTGTCTTATTCCATGAAGAATGCCTCCTGAGTGTGAACTCTGCGGTCAAACAGAGGATTGAAGTGCTCTGCGATAGTACGGATATGGTAATCCTTGCTCCTGTTCTGAGCAATTTCATGAAGAAATACAAAAGAAGTGTGTGAAATGCAGTACCAAATCGATTTGTGTTTCTCAGGGACTATTGCTGCAGAATTCTGGGTAAAAAGTAATGTAATAATGCTGCGAGAGACTTACCAAATATCCAGGTACACAACTTTTCTTCCTAGTCATTTCAAGTTATAAGTGTGTGTGTGTTTGGGGGAGGGGAACCCACAAAAGAAAAGTGGGAAAGTGGGAATGCTTTTTATATTTAACGTAACTGAAGAACTGATCATTTTCTGCTGCTGTTTTTCTCTTCCACAGTCACATAGTCCTGTCCTAGCCAGCCTCTGCAGCGCATACACTGCCCTTGCTTTCACTGCTTGCAGGAGTTGAAATTAAGTAGAAAAAATGAAGTTAGAAAGAAATAAAATGTTACAGTTGATGATTTGTAACACCCTAAGCCCAAAGGCTGAGGCAAGTTTGTCTTAGTTACATTAAGAGAGTGGAAGTGCTTTTACCCTGAGTTACTGAGGATTGTATACTCCAAGTCTGAACTACGGACTTTATCAGTTGCATTAATAAGGAAAACCAATCCATTCCTGTTTCTGATGCACCAGCTTTTCAGCAAAAAGTTGTAATTGAAATATAGTAAATTCTTACATCTTAAACTTGTCAGTATCTTTATTTAGAAAACACTTTTTATAGAGATTCAGCTAGGAATATCAGATCCAATAAACTAAAGGGAAACAAGTCTGTTCCTTTTTTTTAAAAAAAAAAAAAGAAAAAAGAAGAAAAATTTACTTAAAAGAAGAGCCTGCTGCATATTAGTTGTATTGTTCCTGATTATATATCAAAATGCTTGAATTTTCTGTGCTTCTAAGGACTGGTTTTGTTCCCAGTCAATCCATCTGACACGTGCGTGTGCAAAAAGAAGACAAAATTTAGGCTTTTGACTAAAAATAATAAAAGCCTTCAAATGCTGCAGCTGAGCCTACGTTCTATGAGATTTTGGTAAACTCACGTGACTGACTTCTGATACTTCTTACATAGCGTTTTACCTTGTTTTATCTGTTCAGTGGTGTTTTTATCACATTTCTTTTCTACATTTATGGAAGAAAACCTGGGACTAGAGGGCTTTATCCATGTTGGTAACAGGTGGTAGCTGCTTCTAATTGCAAAGGAAGCATATGCCAGCTGCTCTTTCAGCTGGTTGCCAACTTGAGTTCAACTGCATCGTTTGTTTAATATCTAACAGTAATGTAAATACCTATGCCCAGATCATGTATGCTCACTGTGTTTCCGTTTGGCTTATTGGATGGCAGCTTTAGAAGTAGGTTTACTGAGGCAGATACTAGTTGAGCAGGTTTTGATGCATGGTGTTTTCTGAGTGAGCAGGTCAGTGTGGGGACCTGCTCTGTGCTCTCAGCTCATCTTAGTGCCCAGCCACATTCTGTGCTCTGCTGTTAGGAGCAAAGTCTAGCTGTCAGCAGAATCCTTCTGTTCACCCGTGCCTGCTGGTGTGACACTTCTTCTGCTGGCACAGCCTGTAACCTCAGCTTTCAGCTTTATATTTAATGAGCAGTTAGAGAGAAGTCCTTGCCCCTGCCGAAACCACGTTCTCTGCAGCACTTGAGGTTAAACAGACAGAGGAGGTCTTTTGGCAGCCTCCAGCTGCTGGCAAGATGAATTCATTGTGAAGAAAACAGATGAAGCCATGGAGAATGAGGGTTAAATGCCAAGCTGTTGCTTGTAAATTGTCAGGTATCTTCTAGTACAAAAGATGAAAATGGGAGCTGAACAAAGAGAATACCTTGAACAATGCAGGAAAACAGTTAGCACTTAAAATTATGAAAATCGGAGGTCTGCCAATTGCTTATGTGCTTCTTACAGTGAATGAATGCATCAGAGCCCTTTGTGATGGGGAGTGGATGCTTTTACGTAGCTGTTCAAATGCAGGGTCACAGCAGAGACCAGCACTGTAGGATTTTGGGTGAGGGGAGTGTGTTGGGTATAGATGACAGGGCTGAGGTGGTGGGGGGAGTGGGAGAAGGCCGTGAGCTGAAGTGATTCTCCATCATATTTGAAAAGTTGTGGCTGTCAGGTGAGGTCCTGGATGAAGGGAAGAAGGGTCACGTCACTCCCATTTACAAGAAAGGGAGCAAGGGGAACTACAGGCTGATGAGTCTCAACTCTGTACCTGGGAATATCATAGAACAGATCCTCCTGGACGACATGCTTGATCACATGAGGAATGAGCGTGTGATCTGAGACAGCCAGCACGGCTTCACTAGGGGAAAGTCATGCTTAACCAACCTGGTGGCCTTCTATGGTGGAGTGACGGCATCGGTGGACAAGGGAAAGGTGACCAGTGTCATTTCCCTGGACTTGAGCAAGGCCTTTGACATGGTCCCCGACCACATCCTTATCTTCAAATTAGAGAGATGTGGATTTGCTGGGTGGACCAGCTGATGGATATGAGATTGGTTGAAAGGCGCAGACAGAGGGTTAATTAATGGTTCTGTGTCCAGGTGGAAGCCAGTAACAAGTGGCATCCCCCAGGGGTCTGTCTTGGAACCGGGGCTCTTTAACATCTGTATCAGTGACATCAGTGACAGAATCGAGTGCACCTTCAGCAAGTTTGCTGATGACACCAAGCGGAGTGGTACAGTTGACACGGTTGAAGGAAGGGATGCCATTTAGAGGGACCTCAACAGGCTGGAAAGGTTGGCCCGGGTGAATCTAATGAGGTTCAGCACAGCAAAGTGCAAAGTTTTGTACTTGGGCAGGGAGGAATCCCAGGCATTTATACAGACTGGAAGGAGCGGTCCTTGAGAGCAGCCCTGCAGAAAAGGACCTGGGGGTCCTGATGGATGAAAAGCTTAACATGAGCCAGCAGTGTGCTCTTGCAGCTCAGAAAGCAAATGGTATCCTGGGCTTCATCAGAAGAGGGGTGGCCAGCAGGGACAGGGAGGTGATTGTCCCTCTCTACTCTGCTCTTGTAGGGTCTCATCTGGAGTGCTGTATCCAGGTCTGGAGCCCCCAATACAAGAAAGACAGGGAGCTGTTGGAGAGGGTCCAGAGGAGGACCACAAAGATGATCAGGGGACTGGAGCACCTCCCCTGTGAAGACAGGCTGAGGGAGCTGGGCTTGTTCAGCCTGGAGAAAAGGCGGTTGCAGGGTGACCTCATTGCAGCCTTTCAGTACCTAAAGGGAGCCTACAAACAGGAGGGGAATCAACTCTTTGCAAGGGTTGATAACTGCAGGACAAGGGGAAATGGTTTTAAGTTGAGGGAGGGGAGATTTAGGTTGGACATCAGGGGGAAGTTCTTTACAGAGAGAGAGGTGAGGTGCTGGAACAGGCTGCCCAGAGTGGTTGTGGATGCCCCAAGCCCAGAGGTGTTCAAGGCCAGGTTGGATGGGGCCCTGGGCAACCTGGTCTAGTATTAAATGTGGAGGTTGGTGGCCTTGCATGTGGCAGGGGGGTTGGAGATTCATGATTGTTGAGGTCCCTTCCAACCCTGGCCATTTTCTGTGATGGAAACAGCCCCTCTTGTGTCAGAGCTGCTGCTGCCTGGAGAAACTCCTGGTTCAAACACACTCAAAGTACAGGGGCAGCCACTGGCGCAAGAGGAATAAGGACTGGATGCTCTGAAAGATGATTCTGGGCATGCATGGACAGAGGGACTCAGGTTGCAGAGAGACTGCAGGGCTGTAGGGACTCCAGAGGTATGCAGCATATGTCCCCAGAGGAGGACTGAAGCAATGGTCATGTCACCTCATGGTAGCTCCTTGAAGCCAACCTGCCCAGCTCTTCTGAACCGTGTCGGAGACTCAGGGTGGCTGTGAGAGCAACCACTGCAGTAACCTGCCAGACCTCCATCTCAGGCTGTGACACTTCTGCTGAACAGCAGATCATGTCATTCATAAAGTTCTGCCTAAGTCTGTGATAAAATGTTTTGGTATCTGAGCCCACTGGATCTCTGCACTGTTAGTTGGCGTTAAACTAAGGCTGTCAGAAGGAGCACTAGGAAGCATTAATACTGATCTTTTTTTGAAGTGTGTTCAGTTTAGTAAACTAAAGAGTATGTCCCAATAGTGAGTACAGTTTAATTATCTATAATATATGCAGAGTTTCTTTCTGATGCTCTTTGCATTTTTTAATCACAATCTCTTACCTTTCAGTCATACATCTGCCAAATTCAGCCACCAATCTTATACTGTGCATTTTAAACATGGAGTTTTGGAATTTAATTTTTCGTTTGTTTTCTTCTCCTCTCCTTCCTCCTCTTTTTTTGGAAATTTTGACCTGTCCCATTTTGTTTTGTGCTACTTTGCAACATCAAAATACTTCTCAAAATCACATAGAGGTGGATAAGAGGTAGATGTAACTGGAATATTACCATTGTATGCATGCTAGATAACAATATTTGTGCTCTTTAGCTAGAAAATCTTTTTTCATCGACATACTATGTTGGTACCAATCATACTGGCAATGCAGTAAGATTAAAAAACTGAAACAGAAGCAAAAACAATGTTGAAAAAAAATGTTTTGGTAGTAAGAAGTGTTACTGTATCAGTAATCCCTCTAAGTTCTTGCCCTGGACAGTTCCTGTTGTTTTACTAACGAGCTGATGTGCTCATTAGAGATAAGGGTTTTATGCTTTTGCACACTCTCAGACAGTTTGTGTTTATAGGATAAGCAACAGGAGTGAAGGAATAGCGTGGCTTTGTGAGCTGTTCAAGGTGTGTGTCGTTCATTAGTAGTGCCTGCACAAAGCAACAAAAGTCCTGTCAAGTACTGAGTTTGCAGGTCTTGCTGTAGTTACAGTTTTCTATAATGGATATGATCACTACCTATAGCATAGCTAAGTAGGTGTCACAAGCTGTTTTTCCTGTTAAGAAGACTCTGATTCTTCTCTTCTGTAGCTCATACTTCAGTGTATTAGTGGACTGACACTAATGACTGTGACTTTGAGTTAATTTTTTTGCTTCTTTTGATGTAGAATAGAAAACTGAATAAAATAAATAAAAAAAAAAAAAAGAGGTTTTGTTTTTGCTCTGGTGCTTTAGCTACTTTCTATTTCTTATCAGAAATTTAGGCTGGGTTTCAGGAAGTCACTTTGCAGTGCTCCACTATGCAGGAAAGTCTTTGTAGAATGAAGATGCGTTGTGTGTCTTCCCCTAAGCATTCTGCACGTATTCCAATGGAAATATAAAATACTTGCTGCAATAGCAGCTGTTTCAAATGTCTTCTGTGTGTTGTGTGTGTTGCATCCCTTTAGGTGCCTGAATAGGTATGGCTTTTTTACTTCTTGGCAAAAGAGTCGTAGACCAGGAATCTCTGTGTTCGTTGTTTCTGTGGTGTTCTGCTGCTACCATCACAGAGATGGATGTTGGAAACTCTCACGAGCCATCTGGGGACCTGACATTACTTTTGTAAAATGCATTGAAAAATAAGTTAATTAAAATAGTCCTCCGACAGTTGCAAACTACTTCCAAAACTTCAGCATTTTTATACCTTCCAATCCCACCGCATTGCAGACCAGGAGTTACAAAATAGGAAGGTTTCTGCATGACCTCTTCTGCCTTTCATTGATGCAGAAGTTACTCAAGTTGCTGTGTTGCTTTGATCACTTAGTGACAGGTGAGATGAAAGTGATCTGATCAGTTGTGACTAACAGCTTCAGTCAGTTTTACAGCACTTCTGCTGTGATGTGGCTTGCACACTGACAACATAAGCTGGTGAACTGTGTGTCATTGTCCCAGAAAGGTTCATGAGGTTTGAATGCGTCTGGTGTCCTGCTGTGAGTAGGATTTAAAGCTTGCTAAGTTTCAGTTTGACAGAGTAAATGAGTTCCTCATGAAACAACACATTCATGGAAAAGGAAGATGCTGAAAGGGGCTGTTAGCTGCTGTTCACTAGGCATCATTCTTGCGTTTGTGCCTTTTAGCAATTACATGTTAATATGTCTAACTGCTCTTAAGATAAGTTCAAAACATATATTTTGTGATACCCTCCCACCCATTGAAAGAAAACCCCTATGAAAACATGTTTATTCTTCTATACAGAATGCATCAAACTCAAAGACGAAGAAAAAAACAACTAAAACCCAAGAAGCCAAAAAGATATTGAAGAAGAAATTTAAAGTGAACACAAGAATAGTTTTTACTGAAGATGGAGAGGTAAGATAATTCAGAATAACTTCATGTTGGTGGGAACTGAATTTGTAGTTCCTATAAAGACAGAAATGCTCATAGTCTATGTATGTATGTATATAAAAAATTATTTTCAGAAGTGTGTCATTTTCATTATTGGTTTAAGTTTTGCAAAACTGTTCAGCTTCCATTTATATTCACTTCCTCTGAGGAACAGAGAGGTGTTGTTGTATAGTAATGTTGTTTCACAGTTATATATGTTAAGGTATTTGGAAAGGAACAGTTACTACATGTACCTGTCTGTACTTTGTTTCTGCGTATTATCTTCAAGGTTAGACGGGATACAGAACTGACCTTTTCCTTATAGAAATCTAATGCTGTTTTCTTATAGGTAATTGCCAAAGCTTCCATAAGTCTTGAGTTAGTGTACAAACCTTTGGAGTCTATGATATTCTTTCCAGCATTCACCATTTCTAGATTGAAAATATTGTTTGAAAACCTAAGGGAGTACCAAATTTCCACCTACTGGTGCAGATGTAAAATTGTATCAAAATTTGCCAGTGATATAATTGGATCTTTTGATAGCCAATTGAAAAATGTATTGATTTGGTGCAGAAAGGAGTGATTGTGGTTGGCTGGTCACTGTTGGGTTTCACTGTGGTGATAACCTCACAAGGAAGTCTTCATGCTCCATAAACTTTTCTAACATTTTGTTTTACAGCTTTAAATATGTACATTGTTTTTCCATTTCCAACACTGAGAAAAATGTAGTGTTTTTTTTTTTTAATTATTTTTAACTGTAGATCAATTTCAAGTATTTCATTTGTTTTTGTGATCAAATGAAATAATTTTATATCCATATAAATAATGGCATTAGTCACAATTTAAAAGGTTTTAGAAATTACTCCACTGACTAGAAGTCATACATTCCCATATTTTTCTTGCAAAGATGTCTTCACCTACCATAAGGTATATGCTCATATGTCATAGGTGGGGGTGTTTTTTGATGTATGTGTAGTTTTTGTTTAGAGTTTCAGATTCAAATGATGTTGAGTTTTGTCACGTCATCCACAAGTGAAACTTGAATCTTAAAAGATTTCCAATCAAGTTTTCATATAACAACCAGTATAAACCTCCACATCTATTCTCCTTCATTCCCTAAAAATACAGAACTACAATTATGATTTCTCATGTACTCTGTGATGTAGTCTTTTCTCATTCTTCTCTCCATCAATATGTTGGAATGTTAACTGTTTACTTGAAAACATACTATTTAAATTGACTGCTGTTCTGTTCTGCTGCATGTATTTTGGAAAGTTGTTTTTTGAAAGCAAATATAAATTTTCTCCCAAAATGTGCCATTAGACACAAGTAATGTGTTTTTTTCTACACATTTTTGAAAAACAGGAAAATGTTCAAGTGAATCTATTGAACAGTAACGATGTAATGAGGATTTTCATTTCCAAATACTTATTTTTGACTGAATGTGATTTTGAGTAAGCTATCTGAGTTTATATTGCACAAAGTTTTGGGGTTTTTTTCTTTGCAAATGATTGGATTTCAGATTGGATATTAGGAACAGTTCCTTCTCAGGAAGAGTGATGAAGCACTGGCTTCAGATAGATAGATAGATAGATAGATAGATAGATAGATAGATAATCTTAGAGATCTTTTCTAACCTTAACGATTCTATGATAATCTTTGTTTAGTCCAGAAAATAATGTATTGGACTACTTAGGACATAAGATCTTTATTGTTAAGAAACATTCCTAACTATTGTTTTTCTTGTCGTGTATAATTCAGTTAGTGCAGCAATGGCCACCTGTGCAAAAATCCAGTTTGGCAAAAGCAGATGAAGAAGATGATGCTAGTGGTATCAACTTAGATAAAGTGAGAGAGATACTGCGGGAAGAAGACAAATTTGACAAAGAAGAATACAGGAAGAAAATTAAGGAAAAACACAGGGTAAGTTAATTTCTTCTTCGCTTACTGAAGTGCAAAAGTAGATACTTTGATACAGATTACTCAGTGAGAATACTTAAATATATTATGAAATAGGTGCAGCACAGGTTTATGTAAATGCATTGCTATTTTCAGTGTTACATAGGACACAGAAGGACTGTTCTGACATTGTGAATAGCTAATTAAAAGCCTCAAAGCCTTATACAACAGTTGTTTATAACAATGCATCTTTGATTACAGCTTTAAAATCTGGCAAGAGTTTAGTGGAAGTGTTATTTTATGGTTTGAAGGGGTTTGTTTGGAGGGATGGAGAAGTTTGGTTGGTTTTTTTCCTGATACAAGTGTACAGGAGGATGGGGAATTGGAAAAAAAAACTGCAGTGTTTCTAGACTACCCTGACTCAACATTCAGTAATGCATTTCAGATAGGTGTAAGTGCTGGCTTTTTGTATCACTGTTATTTAAACTGTTGTTTGGTTGGTTTGGTTGTTTTTTTGTCATTATTATGGGTAAATGCGAGATTGTGGGACTGTATTTTATTATTGGCTTAATTTATACTCAAAGCTTCTAATTTCCAAAGCATTGGAAGTTGTTGTTTTATTTCCCTGCTTTGCAAATGCCGATCCAGTTTGCCTTTATCCACTAATTGCTAGTGATTGATGGTGGATGTTCTGGCCTCAGTTAAGGCTTACATTTGAACAAAACTGTTCAGAGAGCATTTACAGAACCTTGAAGTTACATTTGGGCACTGAAGTATATCAGCTGAAGTCAAAGCATACTTGAAAATCTGCCACTGTAGTCCTGTTGAAATCATGAGATCTAGAAAAATCTCATCTCGTTTTTCATTAGTGCAGCATTACATCTAAGAATAGCTGCAAAGAAATCATCTATTCTCTACAGAAGAGATAAAATTATAGTGAATTTTAAAGGAATTAGAATTCACAGATGCAGCTTGAAAAACAAGGAGAGACTGATATATGACTTCACAGTCAATCTGCCGTTTTCTGTCGAATTCATATACTTTGAGTGATGCTGTTTTGTGTTTGGTGCTAGACTCTAATGATTAAATGCTTCATCAACTGGTCTGTTAGCGCATCTTCGTCTCCATAGCGCCAAGGAGAACAAACAACATTGATCAGATATTCACTTGCATTTAGAAAAGCAATATTTCACCTGTGTAGATACGATGGAGAGAGAGAATGCCTCCTTTTGAAAGCCAGACAAATGAAATGAACAGAATATGCTGCGCCATAAATGTAGAGTGGTGGGCTTTTTTTTTTGTAATTAGAGAAAGTGACAAGTTTCTCCAACATGCCTTACTACATAAAAGTTTTTCACTTAGGTATTATTCTTTAGGAAAAGAAATAAAAAGGAAAAAAAAAAAAAGGAAAAAAGGTGTTATGACAGAAAGAAAAATGTTTTTTAAAGAAATCTTCTGATAGAGGGATTGTGAAATGTGTCTTCAGTTTTAAGAACTGCATTCAAGCATTGCTTGCACATTCAGAGTTTTTATTTGTGGCTTAGCAGTGAGAAGTAAAAAATGCTCCTTATGGTAAACCCTTTGTACGTGACATAGCATTCAGTTTCCTGATTGTCATTTAATTTTTGAAGTGATCTTACAAAATGTTTGATATCCTCAGTTTTTGGTTTCCCATATTTAAAAAAGATGAAATTGAAAGGGCCTGGAAAGCTGATAGATGGAGTTCAGAATTCCCTTTGTTAGACTCAGTTGCTTCCCTGCTATCTCACCACTCTTGTGGTTGAAGATGATCTTCCACCCTCACTTCAGAAAGCATTCAAGTTTGAGATGCCAAATAATTTTAGACAAAAATAATAGAGGTTCTTTAAGGTAAAGTGGCACAGATGGAATGTATTTTTGTTGCTGTACCTTTTACAAAGATATGCTTTATGTCAGCATTTCCTGACTGCAAGCTGTTGCTGTTTAGAAATAGTTGTAATAGTTGGGAAAATATGTCAAATCCTGTTGGTGTGTCTGATGTAAGCAGAGGCATACAGTCTCAGTCTCCCTTCTCTTGGGTCATATTAAGCTAGTCAGGGGATCAGAAGAGCCACTCTTCTCGTGTGCCATCAAGGGGCTACATTGTTGTTGTATGGGGCAGATATTATTCAAATTTTTCTGCATAGAAAGTGTATAATTGGTTAAACTGACACTGTATGGAGAAGTTCCATGGTATAATTTAGAGACTGTAGCTAAATGAGTATTGTAGTGTATCTGCTTTCAGCCATTGGTTTGTCACTGGTACTTTTTGGAACTTACTGCACTATCAGTGGGGCAAGTTGTCAGCCCTGGATTATGTAAAGAGTGCTAGGGAACAGGCAGGGTTTTTGAAGGATGTTTAAGGCTGGATTAAGGAAAATCTCATTATTTGAAATTCAAGCTGCCTGACAATAAAAAGGAATGACATGGCCACTGTCACATTGCCTGCCCAGTAGCGTCTAGAAAGTTCACCTGGCTCATAAAATTTCCCTCCCTAAAAGTTAACGTCAGTTAACAGCAGACACTTTGCTGAGTCTGGATCTTTGATGACAATTTCGGTGACCCTAAGGAAGCAGAACTGCATCATGGCTTTGCTGGACAAGCCTGATCAGATGCCAGGTCATTCTCTGAATTTCCTATTGGAAGTTCCATTGTATGAATATCTTTGGTCTCAGACATGGTGGTGAGCATGTTTGTTAGGAAGCATGCCATTAGCACTCAAATTTGGATTTGTTTGAATTTCTTCTTACTGAAGCTACTATCTGCATTTTTATATACAATTACCTGAATGAAGATGCTGTTAAAATTTGCTGCTATTTTGTATATATTAACACATCTGTTAATCGATTGATAAGAGAAAAAAAAAGTTTGCTTTTTAAAAATAGTATATTCTTAATATAAGAATCTGGACCATAAAGATCAGTTTCTGTATGCTGTGTACTGACCTTTAAATGTTTGTTATGTGCAGAAAACTTGTGTCCACCTGAGTCCCCATTTTGGGTATAACATTGTGTGAGACAGTACCTTGATAGAATAATAACTTGTTTCTATAGGTTTTATTTATGAAACCTGAAGATTTAGCATACCTACGTACATGTATGAATATTGCTGCCAAAAAATTAATTCTTTAGTATTTTTTTTATGAGCTGTAGGTTTGATTTCATTATACCTAACCTACTAAATGCAGTCTGAAAACTTTATCTTGTTCATGCTAATCCAGTAAAAAATAAATGGCATATGTCAAAATGTCAAAAATGACAAATCGAGATCAAAGAGCCATAGAATAGTTGGAGGGGACCTTCAAGCCCACCCAGTCCCAATGCTGTGCTGTGGGCAGGGCAGCCATCCACCAGCTGAGCTGCCCCACGCCCATCCAGCCTGGCCTGCAGCACCTCAGGGATGTGTGTGTTGGTTCACATTTCCTTCTCTTCATTCCTTACTCCCTGCTGCACCTGGGGATTGCTGTAATTTTCTGTTCCGTGTATTTGGCAGTTTCCATTCCATCCTGTAAATCATTTTTTGAAACATGTTGCATCTATTAAAAGTATTATTTAGGTGGGTGGGAAAAGCGCTAGAGCGCAAATGCATTTTGGTTTTGTATAAAGGAAGAGCAGCAGTCCTTACCCTGACTGGGTACCTCAGTGATCTGGTCATCAAAGGGCCTCTGAAGTGGAATGTCTGCCTCGGCCTTGAAAGGATGGCTGAGAGTATCAGCACAGCTTGTGGAGGGCTGTACTAATATTGCTTGGTTTCAACAGATTTTTTATGTCCCGCGTTTGGATTCGTGTTTTGATTTAGATTGTGGGTGGACTTATGAAAATATTGCTTTTTAACTTAAAAAAACCTGTCATTTTATAGGCCTTCTTCCATTGAAAATCCCTCTTTTTGTGTTTCTTTTGAATAATCTTGATGATGAAAGGTCTTGAGGAAAAAAATGGAACTTCTTAAAATCAAAACTTTCATGAAATAACTTCTTTTATTAACTTTTGAGGTGAATACGGCCTGTCAGCTTAATATGAACTTTCCTCGCAAAATCCTTTCTGATGAATAGCAGACCTACTCAGAAAGGATCCACAGGCCATTGCTTTTAAATCCATTTGCAAGTGTCATTTAAATGAGCACAGTTTTCAGTATGATCAGAAATACGTTTTGGTGCATTCATGAGATTCTTGGATTAGATGAGATGTGTGTTGCAGTGCCTTAAGGCGCGTGCAAACTTGCAAAGCATCTACACTATAATTAGGTTTCCTTCAAGGGATTCATATTCTGTTATCCTCTGTTTCCTTTGCAAATGGGGGAAAATTGAAAATGTCATGGGTAAAAATAAATAAAAACCTGAGGTATAATTGTAACGTAATTAATTCTTGTTGAAATTTTGGAAGCAGAGTGAATTTTAGCAGTTGACCACAAGGGAAAGGGCAGTAGCACCAATGGAGATGATGTGGAAAGAATTCTGCATTAAGGGAAATCTAATGACAGCACAGAGAGAGGTATGAATTTGAGCTCCTTTTTAAAATGTGTAAAATGTTATCAACAACAATAAAAGGAGAAGCGAATAAAGTATTCAGAAGATGTTTTTGCACTCCATTTTTCAAGTTTTCAACTGAGAAAGCGCTGTTGTTAGGATGAAAACACTGGCAGAGGGGGATTAGTCTTGCTTTTTAATAACCTCTCTTCCTTTCAACTGGGTGCTGAAGGAAAAATGAATAGAAGCCTCATTTTTTTCCTCCCTTTCCAGCAAGTACAATATGCTATGAGCTTGGGATGATCAACACTAGAAGATGGCTAAAAGGCATCATTTCCCTGAGCTGAGTGGTACTGCAAGCAAGCTGCAGTCATCCTCAGGGACCTGATACTGCAGGAACTGAGTGTAACTTAGGGAAAGGTTTTGATAGGGTAGAAACTTGTGGTTTCAGGAGCGTACTTCCCCAGTGAATGTAATGAATAACTTTCTGTTGAAACTCATTTTTGAAGTACTGTGGACTGGTAAGGAAATTCTGATCTCATGTATGATAATGTTGCCTAGAATTTTTTAAAATTGAAAATGAGATATAAGTTTAGTTATGGAGAAAGAATTGTTTTTATCATGGGATTAGCCAAATGTTAGGATTAAACTGTGTATTTATTTTTAAAAGCAGTAATGCTGGTGGTTTTTTAACTAGCAGGAGAATGATTGCATCAATCAGTGGGATGTCAACAGGTGTGTGCAGTGGTTATCCCTACACTGTGTGTCCCATGCCTTGCTGCACTCCGTTGGGCTTACCTGCTGGCTAATGCTGCAGCCATTGGCTCTACCTCCAGCCCCAGCCCTGTGTGCTGGCTGTACATTTCCCAGGATCTCAGGATAATTCCTTGTACCCTTTCCTGGCTGACCTTTTGCAGCCCCCTACCGGACCTTCTCTCCTTGTGATTTGCTTTTGCAAATGACTTCTGCTCATGGCAGGAAGTTTATGATTTGGATGTGTTTGGTATTGTAATGGTATCATGTAATGACTTAGGCTGGAAGGGACCTTAAAGCCCACCCAGTTCCAACCCCCTGACATGGGCAGGGCAGCCACCCACCATCTGAGGCTGCTCAGGGCCCCATCCAACCTAGTAAAGGGAAATACAGATGTTAGGCAACATGCACCACTCATTATGTTGGAACATAAAAGAACCCATGAAAAATAATTTTTGGAGTGGGAAATCCAGTCACGATGTTAGTTCTGAAGGGTGAGTGCATTGTATTTCAAAGGAAGTAATGTTGGTAAGCTCCCCGTTGGGTAAAGCACTGGGATGGTCCTTCCTGGTGAGCAGCAGTGTGTCAGGTCATGGCGTGGTTGTGTGGTTGGTTTGGTGTAAGGAGCATGCTGGTGTAGTGCAGAATATAGAGGAAGGAGGGCAGCAGCTGTGAGGAGCTCAAAGAGCAGCATTAGAGATGGAGAGATGTGTAGAAATGAATCAGGAGAGGATTACTTTGTTAGAAAGCCTGTCTGAGGACTTCCATTGCTGTTGATGCTGGCACTGCTGCTGTTCCATCCTGGGTGCAGAGCTGTTAAGATAAGGAGGCTGGGTGCTGCTTGGTGGACTGACAAGCATCCTTGGCAAGTCTGAGCACCGGAATCTGTTTGGTCTCACTGTGCTCATTGCTTGTGTTTTCCTTTTTTTTTTTTTCTTTTCAATTTGAAAACTGGATGGGCTGCACTTAAAACTGAAGTACCCTATGATTTTTACTAATTTTCCTGCAAAATCAGAGTTTCTGGCCTCATCTCTCTGATGTGACAAAGCAGGAACTGAAATAATAGAGTAAGAGGCTTGTGTACGCCCTGATGAGGTGTCAGTGCCACTCACAGGAGGGAGAGCTAGAATGGGCACCTGCAGTGTGGAGGAGAAAGTGAGGCTTCAACTGGCTTCATTTGTGTTTGTTCAGAGTCTGACTCGGACTGCAATTTGCACAAACAAGGAATCTTACTGTACTGCCTCTGTTTATTAATTAGCTGAATTTAATATCTCTTTCTCTTTGGAAACCTATTTGTTAGAAGCAATCTGTATGTATGTATTTGTATACATTGGTTAAGGGTATGTATGTTCAAACCAGATGGCCTATTGGAAGTACTTAACATCTTGTTAAAAAAATGTCTGTCCTGAAAACATGTTTGGTTTGCTCAGATGTTAGATGAGAATGGAATCATTTTTGTTTCTTTCAACCAGTGTCCTGTATTGGTTTTGTTCTAACAGTGCCCTTTAAGGGTCAATTTCTGCCAGTTAGTTTTCTTTCTTTTAAATGAGGATGCATTCTGCATTTACCTCAAAGTCCTTCTCCACTGCTTGCTTAATGTTTAAGGTTGCCATGATGCTGTCTTTCACCTGCTTTTGTTGCCACGCTTTCACACTTTTCCTATGCCATCTTAAACAGTTCATTCTATACTTGTGTGTTTCATTTTCCCTGCCTAATAAATAAGCATCAGTTATACAGATGAGGTTTTTACATTGCTATCTTTATGTTGTTTGTTGTTTAAAGAGATTATTTAATAGATATCTAAACCCAAATGTAAACAGATCAAATCAATCACCAAAGGCATAAAAAAGCTTTTCCTCTGTTCCCTGAAGATATTTAAATTTATGTATTCAGCAGTGACCAATTTTGTACTCAACATAGTATTTTTTTTTTTTATCCTTGGCTGAAATTAATGCTCAGCGTCTGTTCTGTTCAGTTTTATCTTTCAGCTGGGAGTGCTGTTTTGGTGCTTGGGCCACTGTTTGCACGTAGATGATTTCCTAATCTCTATTACTAAACAAATATTAAAGCACATTTAAATACGCAGTTAAAAAGAGAAATAAAATGTAGCAATGGCCGAAAAACTGACTGCTGAAATAAATTTTTCTTATTCTGTGTGTATTCTGCCCTCCCTCATTCTGTTTATTTTTAACTTATTAAAATAATAAATAGATCTCATTGATTTCTAGTTTTTATTCTATCCACCTGTGCAGAGCAAAACCGCTGTGGAAGAGGACAGGATTTGTTTGTGTTGGCTCATGTGCATGCTGATTGTGTATAGAAGATTAATCTTGCTGTGTGGGCTGCTGGTGTGTTTATTAGAGCAGGATTTTCAGATCCCAAGTTGCTTGCAAGCTGAGCAGTTAAAAAAAAAAAACAACAAAAAACAACTTTTGCATGTAAATAGCACAGAGCTGGTGTGAACTCTTCTGAGAGAAACAAATGTGGGATACCGCAGTGAGATATACAAAGTTGCATTTCAGAGCACATCTGTGCTTTAAAATCTGGGCAGAAACCAGCTTTGGATAGGATGATGCCAGTATGTAAGAGATGCTCTGAAATTCTGAGCAGCTGTTTGTGCATTTTCTGTAGCACATTTGGCTCTGAGTCTCTAAAATAACTCCTACTAAAGTAACAGCTGATAGTAAATACTAAAAAATGAAATCTGGTACTCCTATTCATCCGCAAAGCTTTATTAGCAAATGCAGCCAGAATTTTTTAGTCTGCAGAGTGACGTTGCTCTGAATCCCAGCCACTTCTGGAAGCTGTTGTGCTGGACACCATGACCTCAGCTGTTACAGTTAATAGATCAGTAGCTCTGAAGTGTAGCATCAGTAGGTAAAGGACCAGTTATTGTAAGTGCAGTGTTAAAAATTTTGATCAAAACCTGCAGTTGATGAGCATTTAAATATATATATTTTTTAAAGATGAACAAACATACATTATATTATTACAATTACTATTCTTTTCTTTTTTTTCTTCCTTTTCTGCCTTAGTGAATAGTTTTTTATCTCAGCCCACAACTTCTATTTTTTTCCCATAGTCTCTCCCACTCGCAGAGGGCAGTGAGCAAACAGCTGTGCAGTGCTGAGCTGCCAGCCAGCTTAAACCGCAGTGGTGTGAAACAGGGTGTGCTGATGGTCTTGAGTGAAACTGTTGCATGCCTGCAGCTAGGCAAGCAGAAAAGGTCCGTAGGGCTGGTAAAACTGCTGTACACCACCAAAACCAGGAGTTCGTTTCTTGTAAATCTGAGTATGAACACTGCAGAAGTTCTTTCTATACATGACAGTAATCCCTACAGATTAAATGTTGCAGACGGACCCCTTGACAAATCAAAATGAACTCGCAATTAACTGTAGGAAGAAGAGGGTCAAAGAAGAAGGGGCTCTCTGGGTAGAAAAAAAACCTGTAAGCTTTCAGAATTGCAGGAATTTAAAAAAAAAATCTATCAAATATACATATATATCATATCTTTATATATCAAGTATCTTGGCTGCTAAGCTGTGTTTATGTGAATCTTTCACTTATTCCGAGCTTCACCAAACAGAGAGGGCTGCTATTAGTCATTAATTTTTTCACCTCAACCTGAAAACGTGGAACATGAGAGTTTTTCCTTTTAGCAAGTGTTGTTAGTATCTTGAGGGAAAAGTAAAAAGGGCATGAGTGTTTGTTTTAAAATTCAGTGGGAGAGGAAACGGGAATGTGAAGTCAGTGACAGAGTTCAGCATGTGGCTTTTCTGTATGTTAGAACTAGAAGCAAAGTGAGCTGTGCTTTTGCCTCCTTGTTAGGACAGAGCTGGTTCCTTTGCCCCCTTTGAATGCAGAACAGGTGGAAGGGTTCACTAATGGTAACTCTTTCTTGTTTAGTTGAAAGCCAGACGGTGATGTCAAACTATGTGATGATGACTAAAGCTCTTCATTCTTGTGATCACTGAAATTACTGACTGTCCTCATTAGCTAGATGTTTAACTGGGGGGAAAACTGGTCATTTGCAGGAAAATTCTAAAAGCTGATCAGGAAGCTCTCTGAGCTGTGTAACACTATTTACGTTGGTTTCAATTGGATCTTGAAACATCAGGAGAGTTTTAGAAGATATGGAGAACTACCATGCAGATACTTTTGAGGATAATAAATTAGTAATTTAGCCTGCAAATAGTCCACAGCAGGCTAATAGAACGACTGGCTTAAGGCTCCTTACTAAAGAGTGAAATGAAAAGAGTGCCAGTAACCAGTGATGCTTTGTGGAAAGTAGGTGTAGTGAAATGTGTGTTTATATGTGATTTTATCAGAACAGAATTTGTTTTGGTAAATAAATCTATCGAATATATTGACAGTTCCACAAGCTGTTCACTTGAGCATTTTGATTAATAAGTTAAATAAAATGAAATTAATGCAGCACAAATTAAATAGACCAGAATTTCAGCAGTTGGAACTTCGCAAACCTGTGGCTTCTGATTCACAATGTACTGTTTCAAGAATTTTTTTAAGTGAAGTGGAGGAAGGCTTTCTTGCTAGGTTGGGCTCAAGCAGAGAAAAGTGTGTTTTAAAATCGGTTTGTGAATGTGTTTATAGGAATCACAGAATGGCCTGGGTTGAAAAGGACCCCAGTGATCATTGAGTTCCAACCCCCCTGCTATGTGCGGGGTCACCAACCACCAGCCCAGGCTGCCCAGAGCCACATCCAGCCTGGCCTTGAATGCCTCCAGGGATGGGGCATCCACAGCCTCCTTGGGTGAATAAGAACAAGAACTTTGGAATGTAATGTGAGGACTGTGAGCTCTTTCCTCAGAGATGGATGCCTTAAGAAAGAAAGATATGGGTGATGTTCTGGTTGCCCAGGTCAGTGTGAACTATTGCAGTGGGATTTTGCTGATCTAAAGGACTGATGGGATCATTGAATGTACAAACAGAAGTGAGAAATATGGTTGGAAGGATAGTAAGATCTCATATAAATGCTTGTTCATGAAATATTTGGGAAAATAGACATAAATACTGGGAGACATCTGGAGTTGCTTTTGTTTACCTTAGAAAAGAAAACTGAGTTGGCATGATTGGGATGTGTGTACATCGAGACCTGAACATGAGGTCCTTCTACCAGTCAAGAGATGAAGGGGCTAAAAATCAAATATAAGTAGTTCAGTTTGGTAACAGCAGCTTCACTGAAATGTTTTTAAATCTAGAGTTCTTTGTAAACCAGGATAGGAAAAGGTGATACAGTCTTACAGCCTGTGTTGTGGTAGCCAGGTGCATTGATCCCATCTTCCCTCCTGCTTTCTTTTTTGTACTTCTCATTCCAGTCTCTGCACCTTTAAGATCCTTTTGTCTTTACTGTTCTTTAGAGACATACATATATTGTGCTGTCTGGCATATTTCTCTTCTGTGGCATTATGTCAATCTTCTGCTTTCATAGCTGTCTTTGCAGTGCTCTTTGTAAATCCCTTGAGCAGGAATTTCAACTGTATTGGCTTAAGCCTATGGCTGTAGTTAAGACACTGTCTAAAATTTTCTGTTATATCCAATTTAAAAACAGCTTTATCCTGCTTTGTAATATCTGGTAGGTTATTTTCTAGCTCTATTCTCTTTCACTTTTTTGAAAGTAAAGTTTGAAAAGGATCACTGTTTTAGCAGAAAAGTAAGAGAATAATGGTGACCTGAGTGAGCAAAGAATGCCCAACTAAAGCACTTGGAAAAAGGGATTGAGAGAAAGTGCAAAACCTCAGTAAAATCATTAGAAAGGTATAAGGAAAAATGGTCAGAAATGAATACAAACTTGACTTGGAAGGGAATCATATAAACTCCCTCTGGATCATGGTAACATCCTGTCTAATTCCCTTTTGTCTCTGCTGAAGTCTGCATTATGAAGAAACGTTCACTGAATGTTTCCAACTTTTTCCCCTTCTTTTCTCTTTCATAAAGATACCTAGCTCATATTTGAAAGGAAAAGCATTTACTGCTGTCTTTCATATTGTGGGAATTCAGGAGGAACCAGATCTTCATTTTCTGTGCTTCTGTATATTCAAACAGAGCTTTTTTCATCCCAATGGAGTCGTTTAATCTCTTTTCTTTTTTAACCTTGGCCATGTATCAATCTGGGTGCTGTCTCATTCTGCTGCCTGTTCTTGTTTTAATTAGGTTGGCAGGGGTGATTGAGTGTAATTTGTATAATGTAAGTTGGTAGTAAAAGTTGCTGGGTTTTAATGGTAAAGGTTTGGGCTTTTTAAGATGTTCTTAAAATCTAGAATCAGTTTAATATGACTTATACATATTGACCAATAAACGGTGAATCAGTTTGTAAATGTGGTAATAGTCCCTGGAAAATATGAGTATGTAAAAAATCCTTATATTAATATCTGGATATAACTGACTTTTTGTTTTGTTACAAAAATTGTTAATTTTGGTTCTACTCATTGCAGTGCTTTCAGACTCAGGTAAACATACATCAGTAAGTCAGTTGTGTAATGATAGCAAGCTTGCATATTTGTATTTTTTGATAAATGCCAAATAACTTCTGGAAGATGACTTGAACAGTTGCTTCCCGTTGTTCTACAAACATGCAGTCTAAACTTCAAAGCAGTTAGTGACTGGCACCAAACTCCTGGATGAAACAGTTCCCCAAATACTGTTTTTTAGTATATATCCGAAGCCTGATTTTCTGGCACATTAACTATGTGTAAGACCAAAGTGAATCAGTCCTCAGCACCTCCATTTTGAGGCCTTGGCAAACAAGATTCTTTTTTCAACATAAGTCTGTAATGCTTGGTTCATCTGTTTTGGCAGCTGAGGGCTGAGGGATGCAGTGGGCTTGTGCTTGGAGTGCTCAGGTCTGGTCTCTTGCTGAGTAGACTGTGTCCAGAGCAGATGGCATCTGGTCCCAGTGGCTTCTTTTGGCCCGTGCGATGCTGTTGTGGCTTTAAATAAAAATATTGACTGCTTTTTCATGTTCTAAAACAGCTGAAACAATGAGAGCTCTGTTACGTTTGACTACAGTAAAGTCTTTTTTTTGTTGTTTTATACCATGTGCTGAATGCAGTGGCGTGTAGGTTTGGATGGATTGAGGTTTTGGTGTACAAAGGTATCAACTACAGCACTGGAGAACTGTGTAAGGCAGAGATACACAAACCTCATTCGTTTTTTTCTCTGCCTGCTTCTGGGAATGAACTTTTGATCTGTTCAGTTTTGATTTAGAGAAGAGAGATTGATTTACACAGACTTTGAGAGTGCTTCAGTAGTTTGGGCAATTGGAAGAACAGAAAATGGCACATACCACACAGATGTCTCAAAAGGAATTGAATTCAGACACCAATTTTGAAAATCTTGGCAGTAGTGTTCTGCCTTTCTCAGCACTACATGTGAGCCATATTACTTTCCCAAGCAGCTTTGGGTAGGACCTTCCTGTATACTTTGGTAAAACTAGTGGTAGTGTTGGAAAATTGAAACTGACTTGGCATTGGTATTATATGGCAGAGTAAGCCTTTGTCCATCCTCAGCAGAAGTGACTGCAGCAGAAATATACTCCAGAGCCTCAAGAGCACCAAAGGGAAGGTCTCTTGGGAACTAATAGTGCAGCATTAAAGCACAGGAAAAGAGGATGAGCGCTGACCAAAAGAAACACAGGCCAGAGAGAGCTGAGTGCTCTGCATCACTGTCCTTTACCGTGCATGGTCTGTGGGCAGTTGTAGCTTCAGTACAGGTGTGCTCAGCTAGCAGTGACAGTGGCATCTGTGCTCCTGACCAGATCACCTTACTCATTAATTTTATGGTGTCTGCTCTTTCATTGCGATGATAGAGCACCAGAACTGCTGGAGCTTTCTCATCATACCCAAGAGTGATCTGAAATGTGATTTCATGCTATAACATGGTTTTCAGCCTTTTCTGTCCCGTCGTGTTGACCCAAAGCTGATATTAAAGGAGTTTTATGTGGACTTACATGCTGGGGCTAGGAACAGCTTATGTTGCTCAAAGAAACAGAGAGATGCATCACATAAGCCTTTTTTGCTTCTCTAAAAAATTTTGAATAACCAATTTTGTTTACGTTGCTAAGATGAGAGTTTATAGCCTCGTGCTATGCCAAGGGTGGTTCAAGTTGGATATAAGAAAACATTTCTTCTCAGAAAGAGTGGTGAGGTATTGGAACAGTCTGCCCAGGGAGGTGGTAGAGTCACCATCCCTGGAGGTGTTGAGGAAATATGTGGAAGTGGCACTGAGGGACGTGGTTAGAGAGCATGGTGAGGTGGGCTGATTTTGGACTAAGTGGTCTTTTTCAACCTTAATGATTCTGTGATTCTGTAGGACAAATGGATAATAGGGAATGGTGTCCTTTCCTAACTGATGTAAATGCCCTTACTTGAATTTCTGTCCTTACTTCATGAAATCGATAATTGAAAGGATGTTAAATTACAAAGACCTGACAGCATATAAAATAATGTTTCTGTTGGTTTAAAAATAAACAAATCCCAGTAACAAAAAGAAGAGAGAAACAGGGTGATTAATGTCAGTTACGTTAAATATTTTGTCTGCTTCGGGATGTTAAAAATCTGGCTGGCAGCTCTGAATGAGTTTTATCACTGCTTTTTACTCATTTGCCTTTGGTGGAGGCAGCTTGATGTTATTATGGCTTCTGAATTGATGCAATTACTAACAAAAATTCTTCAGTAACATTTAGTTAATAATGGCGATAAGAAAGCTATTGAGAACATGTTATAGCTTTCAGTCTTCAGCAATTCTGAAGTAGGGAAAATTATTATTTTTCCTCCTTAAATAGATTGAGTTCCATGTTAAAACAGTGAGAAATTAGAAAACTTATCTTTTGGTGCAGTTTTTACCTAACCTGTTTTAGACAAGTACTATCTTTATCAAAATACTTAACTGTATATTTGCTTCAAGAGTGATGAGTTTCAGTGAATTGGAATCATTTTGATATCATTTAAGAGCAAGAATAAGAAATAATGTCTTGATCAGATATTTTTGTATACAATTTTTCATCAATAATGTTTAGAATCAATTCCACCATTATAATCTGTGTGCACTAAAAATATCTCAGTGTTTCCAATAAAATCTTAAATTATTAGAAGAAAAACAGGCTGGGAATTTTGTTTAAAACTGTGGATTTTCTCATTTGTTTTAGGAGAAGAGGCTGAAAGAGAAAGCAGCAAGGAGAGAAGCCAGGAACAAGAATGCACGGGTAAGGATTTGTGTTTGGTTTTGATCAAACTAATGCTTGTGCTTTTCAAACTGTTTTTTGATTACTGCATTTATTTCTTTAGTAAGCAGTGATTTGGTCAATGACTCCTTACAGGTTTTTTCTCCTTGCTTATCTTTTGTCATTCACCTACTGTGATGTGGTTATAATGACATTATGAAAAGATACTGAGTAAGGTTAGAAAGTTTGTATGTGTGCGTATCTATAAATAACATGGAAGCCTTATGAAATTGTATGAAATTGCTGTTTCTTTCTTCTGTATGTCAAGTGAGCTGCCATTTCAGCTGCAGTGCTGATGCCATTTTTTTTTCCTCTAAATACCTGAACATGTTGATAACTTGCTGCAGTACTGAAGACAGTGAGGTTTTTGGTGAAATCACATTTAGACTTTGTTTCTGCTGAACCTCTTCTTTAAGCTACAGGTATTTATGCTGAAGTTTATTCCTGCCTTTTGTTAGGCCCCAACCCTTTCCTATCCTTATTCATATATGTATATTCTTAATTTCCTCATGGCTCTTCTAGTTTTTCATATTGCATGTTTTGTGATGAACTGAGATTTCATTTAGCTGGAAGGATTTTCTGGAATATGGGCTGAGGAATATGCATGGCATTTCTCATGCTACATCTCCTGTTTCCTATGCTACACATGTTCCTATTCATTCTTAGCAGTTAGCAGAGATCTTACACCCTTGAGAAAATGGATAATGTTCTGTGTTTTCCATGGTGACCATGTGTTGGGAAATACAAGTATAGGAAGACACTTCATACTGTAATTCTCAAGTAAGTGCAGTTTAGGATGGAAAGCCTACTTCTAGGGTTAATTCTCTCTTCAGAGATGGCAAGCTGTGAGAGCCACTGGCGTTGTGATCCCTCAGTGAAGCAGCAGAAGTTTTTTGTGTGAAATTGAATGTTTAGAGTGGCATAGTTTTAATGTATTGAGCAAGCATGGTAGCAAAATTAATGGAATGAATGATTAACAGACATCTGAATATAGTGAGAAAACACTGATGGGATCAGGCTGTATCACATTTGTAAATGTTTGGCTGTGTGTTCATTTAACCTCTTCTTGAGGTACAAAAATCCTCCTGTGTCATATTACTCAGCAGCTGGAGAAATAAGGCCATTCTTCTCAGAAGGCTGTTCTTACTGATGTATTTCCCCTGTCCTGTTCTTTGCCAGTCAAATGAATCTCTCCTTAGTGATGGGAAATGAAGAGTCGTCTATCTGTGCACTGTGGGTGTGCACGTGTACAGGTTGGTTTAAATACAGAATCATCTCCTCAAGTTAAGATGAATAAGATGAAAACATGTTTTGATGCATACTTTCCTCTCCTCTGTGCAACACTGGCATGCTGAATGCAGCCTGGCAGATTTGCTGTAAAAGTACCAGCAGTGTAAGCCTATCATTGCTTGGACTTCTTTTTAACTCCCAAGTGCTGAGTTCACTCTGTGCAAGAGGAGGCAAACCTCTGAAGCTTCACATCATCCTCCGTGAAAACTGCTGGCCTTTTTCTTTTGTTCAGAGGCTACTTTTGCCAGAACTCTGTGCAGTCGAATCCTGTCACTTTCTGTGGGACTCATTTGAAGGGAAGATGTTTCCATTGGGAACAACTATGACAGCCTGGAGTTGGGCATCTCAGTCGTGGACGTGCAGGGGAGCAGCAGGTGTTAGATAAAGGTGGCTGTTTCAGGCTGCTGGGTGTCTGAGGAATTAATTAAGAACGCTCCCTGCTTTACAGAAGCTTACAGATGAAGCTACAGTAGCTGAAGCTTGCTATAGTCTGTGTAGGATATGACTCAAGCTGCTCCTATGAGACATCCAGAGGAAAAAAAAAAAAAAGGGAAATAGTAAATGAGAGAAACTATTGAAACAGAAATGAGTTTAGCAAACATATATTGCCTATATCAGGAGTTCAGAAACTTTCACATTTTCACTATATGGCTTGTGACCCACTTACTCTGCCAGACACAATTTGTTTAACAATTAATAGCATTTTCTCAAAAGAGAAAGCAATATGGAGAACCAAAAGCAGCGAAGGTATTTTTAGCTACATATTAATGCAGTCCAACAGCTGGAGAAAGGGATTAGATCAACAGCTCTGAACAGCCAGTCACATCAAAGCAGCTGGGGTCATAATCTGTTGTTCCAGTTCTACCCACTTTATTTCTGTTTGCTTTAACTGCTTCTCTCATAAGATAAATTCTTTGGGTTATGGAGTCTTATTTATCATCTTTCAGTAGTATCCAGCCTACTGGGTCTGACCAAAACTCCCTTTTACTTTTCCACTCTAAATATTAAATAATAATTCATCAATTATGACTTTTGCTTCTCTTGTTTGGTGCGATTCCTGCGCTGTTGTCCTGCTGTTTCTTGTCCTGTCTTTATGATTGGGCAGTGTCTGGCTTTTTTTCCAGAATGAAAATGGAATCTATTTCTCCTGATGTCACAGGAGCCCACAGCAATTCCAGGGAAGTTTTTGCTCAGCCTTTGAGGCATAAGGGATAGGCTCTGCAAATGGGATTCAATAATCAAATTCTGGCATACTCTACTGAGCGTGCTGGAACATGGAATTAGATGAGTAGATAGTTGCAGTGTTATTTGTCTCCACCTTGGTTAACTCCTCACACAATAAATTAACCAAGTAAGAAGTGAGGGCTCTTTTAGGATGCTTTGGAGAAAGTATTTATTGGAATTTATTACCATTAATTGAATTTGAGTGTAAAAGGATGTGAAATCAGGCAAAAGAGCTCTCTTATTTTATTAAAGAGAAACTAGAATCTTAGGTTGGGGTTTTCCACTGTTGTTGGATATTTATTTTTCTCCCAGGTTAGGAGGATTTGATGAGAATTTGATGCAGTGTTTCAAGACTACAAAAAAGCAAGTAGTGCTGATAAAATTGCAGTCCCTGAGTCCTCTCACAAAGCTACATAATGTTTGCTGTGTTGTCTTGAAAGTGATCTGGAGACAATTTTGTAGGCACGTTTTGATGTAAATCAGGATGCAGAAGCAGAAACACGGGTTGCCAGCCTCTGACCTGAGGCCTTGATGGCACGGTGTGTCTCTGAGCCCTGGTGATGAAGGACAGAAGTAAATCACTGGATGGCTTGTGTTAGACCTTAAAGATCGCCCAATTCCGACCCCATGCCATGGGCTGGTTGCCGCCTACCAGCTGGGGCTGCCCAGTACTCCATCCAACATGGCCTTGAGCTCTACCAGGATGGGGCACCCACTGCTCTCTGGGCAGCCTGTGCCAGTGCCTCACCACCTTCTGAGTAAAGAATTTCTTCCTAACATCTAACTGCCTCTCCCTTCTTTTAGTTTAAAATTGCTCCCCTATAGGGAAGTGACAGAGCAGCTCCATGTGGCTGACACTCATGGGCCCAGAACTACCCTTCACTTCTAGGCTTCCCCTGATATTTAAAAGCTCTTTCTCTGCAAGCAGCTGTTGGCTGCAATGAAGCTAAACGTGACTATAGTTCTCACTGAGTTTACTGTTTTGCTGTTTGAATGCCTCAGAGTGCTATTGATATGTTAAGATAACTTCCTCACTTCATAATTCTTCCTTTTAAGAAAAATATTTTTGAAGGAAAGACGTTTTCCAGATGCAGCTGAATGCATCTGTGGGATGCAGGGCAGGGAGTAGATGGGGAGTCTCAGGATAATATGGTGTTTCCAGGTTCTTTACTGATGTTCTTTGTGATCCTCAGCCAGCAACACCCAGCATGATGCAGAATATGATAACTAGCCCCCAAAAGAGGGCATTGGCATCTGCTAGAAAGAGCTGGGACAGCATCTGCTAGCTGTGCCAGGAGGTAAAGCTTAGTCATTACAGTTGAGTGAATCATTTCAGCCATTCGCAATCTTGAAGAAGTTGAAGAAGGGAAAGCATTTGTGTATTAGATGTTAAAGTAAAGCTACACAACTTAGCTGCCTTCCTCTATCTGTTTTCTTGAACTTATTAGCATCCAGTCACTCTGAGAGGAGTCTCCCCAAGCACCTGATGTTTTAAGAATTTACTCTGTACGTTGTACAAACTGCTTATTTTGAGATTGTCATCTAACTGAAAAACAACTGTCTAGAGTACCAGAAGCTGATTACCTCAAGATTTGTAAGGAAAATGTTGCCTGATTAAAACAGAGAAAAATCTACCTAGAGCATGCACTCCATAGTGAGAGGGTTTTCCTCTTTCAGAACAGATTGAGGGAGTCAAATAATTGTAATACAGTTAGGATGGGGATTGTTATTAGGCAGGAAAACTGGTGTCTTTTTGAGTATATGAAAAGATCTAGGTACTCAGTCTTCAGAGACACTTTTTTTGTATGAATTATTTCTTCCTGAGTGACTTTAGAGCGTTGAAGGATCAGCAGCAGTATCAGAATAATTACACTTTAACTTTTCTCGTGTCTTGTCTTTTTCCCCTGCTCTTCCTCCAACGTGTTTTGCTACTCCCCCAGGAGCTAGTATTCATGTATCATATTTTATATATTTTATTAAATATATCTTCATGTATTTTTTTGTAATTTAAAATTTTCACAGAGTCACAATGGAGTTAGGAATCTTGACACTCGAGATTGAAGGGATGTGTGTGAGCACATCTATAAAATACACCTGAGTGAGCAGGAGGCACGTACTTGAAAGATAAAGCTATGACAAATTCAGACATGGATGTCTGTGTGTATCGCATCACTGCAAGATACAATCCTTAGTGCAGCGTTCTGTTTTCTGCTCCTTATGCCCTGCTCTTTTTAGATTTTAACCAGAACCATACTTTAACACCCTGTTGTCTTTTCCTCCTGAGTATACTCCAAGGGATTCGTGACAAACTGGCTGAATGTAGCTCAAGAAATCTTTGTGCCAGGTAGCAAAGGGATAGAATTGGATCTCTTGAGAACCTATTGTCAGCAACCCATTTGGAAAAATATAATCAAGATATGATGAAAATTCTGCATTCACTGTATATCATTCCTGGGGCTACTGGAAATGACTTCTGTTAACTCTCAGCTGTGCTTTTGCCTTGATTTTTCTTTTCCTTGAGAATCTAGTCCGCAGCTACATTCTTTAGCTTGTAGACTTGGATTTGCTCTGGTTGTTTCAGTAGTTCCAGTGTAGGAAGAGATGTATGGGAATTTGGTTCATGCTCTTTTTGAATAGTTTCCCCCATTTTTTTTATCGGTTTATCGGTATTCTTGAGAAAGTGCTGTGGAACATCCCGCATCTCTGTGAGTTAACAGAGTTATCTGGTTAACAGTACAGGTGCATTAATTGCCTCCCATGGACTGACCATTCATTGCTTTAGCTCCCTGAGATTTCTGGAATTGGAGCAGGGTTTCTGGATAAAATGCTGTTGTGGTCTGGAGGATCCAGTACTTGAAGGGAGCATATCGACAGGAAGGGGAACGGCTGTTTACGAGGGTGGATAGTGATAGGACAAGGGGGAATGGTTTTAAACTGAGACAGGAGGTTTAGGTTAGATATTAGGAGGAAGTTTTTCTCACAGAGGGTGATGACACACTGGAACAGGTTGCCCAAGGAGTTCCCCATCCCTGGAGGCATTCAAGGCCAGGCTGGATGTGGCTCTGGGCAGCCTGGTCTGGTGGTTGGTGACCCTGCACACAGCAGGGGGGTTGAAACAAGACTGTGGTCCTTTTCAACCCAGGCCATTCTATGATTCTGTATGATTCTACGTTGAGACACTGTGAACTTTATTTTACTCATAGAAGACCTCAGGAGAGGATTATCATGTCCCAGCAGAGCTTCAGGACAGTCTGTGTCTTATCACTGCTGTTCAGTAGTTGCAAAGGACTTGGTTGGTTCAGCTATAAAATCTTCCAGCATCACTTACGTGGAGAGTTTGCAACTGAAATGACCCTGAGAGTTAAATCCCTTTTCATAAGTCATTCTTAAAACAATTTAATTAACCTCAGTGTTCCGTGTTAACTCTTGTGTTCTGTTTGCATATCCAAGAAACTGTAAGTAGCTCTGCTTATTATAATTTTGTGTTTGTGTTGTTTTGCATTTTCTTGACAAGCTTTGTGAATTAGCAGAGCAATTTGAATGTCAACATTTTAATTACTGGTTTAGTTATTCTAAACTTTCTTAAACAGAATCACAATTTCAGGTTGAAGTTGTTAAAAAGAAATGACTAATTGACACTGAACTATCTGTGTTCTGAGACATTTTAAAAATCAACATATTCTACAATATTTAAGTTAGGATTTGAAAATGGCTGTTGTATGCCTGTAAGAAAATGCTATCTGTGCTTTGTTTATTAAAAATAGCATGCTGATGATTCCAGTTAATATGGCACTTAAATTGCTTTAAGTAAAGCTGTAATAAGCCCTGCTTTTTCTGCAATTAAAAATATCTATGATTAAATTAATATTTCTGTGCTGTAGCTCTGAACATATAACAAGGAAGGATTCTTATGGATTAATTTGCCAATTCTGCACACTGCTATGAAGCTTTTCATTACAGTCATCAGCACATGGAGAATTTTAAATAGGTTTATAAGTGACCATTTATAATAATTGGACATATCCATAGCAATTGAATTTTGTGAGTATGATATTCACAAAATGGTATGTAGTGACAGCCTACTCTGCACCCAGTTAACTGATGATTTAATGGTTACTGAAGTGATTTCCTCCTAGTTTTGGGAAAAGCAAAGATGAGGGGGGTTGTGTCCTCTTACCCCTGAAGTAAGGTACATGCACAATGTACTAAAACAAACATGTTTTCATTTCAGTGTCTGACATACCTATACCCTGTGCTTTCTTTTGTGTTTGCTTTCCAGTTTATGATAAACAGAGGAAATGTTTTTTTTCTTTAAGCTTCTTATTATTTGCTTATTTATTTAGAGTGGGGGTGGGGTTATGGTTCTGGAGATGGGTTTTGATGCAACATGTCAGTATGAATTTGTGAGTAGAGAGGAACAGGAGATGCGTCTCTTGGATCTGCATTGATAGGGAATATAAAAGTTAGTGTCTTACTTCACTGTAAGTTACTTCCTTTAATATCTATAGTAATAAGTAATACTAAAGAAATTTCTCCAGTATTAAAGCTTTGAGTTTACACTGTTTAATTGATTATTCTTTGAGGAACTTTTTATTTCTGAATTATCCGTATGTGTTTAACATAATTGAAATAGGATCCTTGGAGCTATCCTAGACTTACATTGACTGCTGAGCTTCAGAATTTTCAACATGTTAAAGACAGAATATTTTTGTTTATTTCAGAACAACAATATTTTGGCATTGGAAAAAAATGGCTATTGAAATTGCAGGATTGTGAATTGAAATAAATACGTTCTAACACATATGCATTTCTCTCTTTCTTTTGAATCCTGTGGGTTTTCTTCTGGTTTACTCGGATTGCATAGTTACATTTAACTCTTGGTAGCTTTAGAATTAAAGAGAGCTTTGGCAGCATTCCATCTACACTCTTGAATTAGAATCAGCAAATAACTGAGTAATTACTTGAGTCACTGTTTTGAGTTCCCTTTCTGCTTTGCTTAAAGGAAATATGTATCATTCCACTCCCTCTTCTTTCCTTCCTTGGGCCCATGAAGGAGCAGGAGCAGGATTCCCACATCATCTTCTTCCCTGCATGAGGTAGTATGTTGGAGCACAGAAAAGTGATGAGAGCTCTATTCATCTTGTGCAGATGCCTTCCTGGGGCTAATGATTGAATCCCAGCAGCTTAGGTGATACACATTTTTCCATTTGAATACACATTTCATAAATCTAGGCAATGTATTCGACTCACTAGGTGTATCTAGAAAAACAGTAAGAATGTAAGAAATGAGACAAGAACTTGTGCAATGCAGAGTGTAAACACATAGATTAAGGGGCAAAGACGTTCCCACCTGAGCTTCACATTTCCATTTCATCACTGATTAGATGTTTTCATGCTAACTGCACAGCACCATGTTGTGTAAACTTAAATACGGGCAAGAAGAGCAGACTGGGACTTTCTGTATTTCCCTCCTGTTGCTCTTTATTCCTCCCCTTTGATTAAAGAACTTTAGAAGAAAATTGTGTAAGATGCTGTGATCACAGTTCATCAGCATGTAAGCCTTTAATTTTTCAGAATGCTCTCTTGCTAAGGTGACAAGTGTACAGTCACAGAGAAACTGGCCACTTGGATGTCATTTGGAATGTATATGTAAATTAATGGCATCTTCTCTTCTTAGCTTCCAAAATTTATAGTTTAGTTTCTTGACTGGTTGGACACATCCTCAGCAGTCTCAGCTTGAGCAGAACACAAACAGTCACTTTGCTCCTGCCTTGCTCTTTCCAAGGAATAAGAGGAAATGGACAGTGCTGGAGCAGCACGCCGGCGTGTGTCTGGTAACATATTTGAATTCTCTCCCATAAGGCACAGATTTTAAACTTTTCTAGCATCTGCTGTATTCTGTGCATGTTTTCAGCAACAGATCAACTGGTTGTTATTCTTTTTTGTGCCTCTGCACTGTCCTTGATGCCTTAACCAACGTAGTACAGTCAGATAGCCAGGAACTGATATTTTGGAGACCATATTCTCTACGTCTGCTCTCAGTCTTGAAGATGTGGGTAACTCCAAACAACCTAAGTCTAATGATCTAAGCTTGCAACAGCTTTCTCACCAAGCTTTTATTTGTGAAACTGAAATTCTTTTGTATTTATAAGTCTTTTTCAGAGAGGAATGCCATCTATAGTGAGAATATATTCTGTTGTGAACAGCACATGTATTCAGGTGCCTCAGTTGTGGCTTGATAAATATTATGCAGATGGTTGCATTTCATAAATAAGCTGGATCGGAACTGTTCAGACCTCTTTATTTTGCATCTGGTATTAATCTGAGCCACTTCCCAGATTTCCCTATGTGTTTGAATATATATATTTTTAAAGCATAGGTTTTAAATGTTGGGATTCAGTTTTGCTGCTTAGCTAAGGTATAAACTTCTTAAATATGAGTTAATTGGCTGATGAGCTGGGGTAATGAGATGTGTTTGGATTATGCTGACATCCTTATGCAGTAAGGAAGCATAATTTTAAATTAAGCAACTCTTCTTTCTCAGCATCACCCCTGTTTATATTCTCGGTTCGCGTTGCTTGCAGCATTGTACGTAGTCAGCTATAGCTACTCTCAGCAGTCGTAATTGCTACTAGTGATGAAAATTGATTCGTGCAATCAGAAAACCATTATCTGCATTCTGACTGATAAGACTGCAGTTGCCAATGTTTTAAAATTCTTGTGATGACTGTTTTCAGAATTCTCCGGGGTCGTGTAGTCACTGAGATTCCAGCTGCTTTATGCTGAATTTTACATGAGCGTTAAAAGAAAAGGAAAAAAGCTCATAATGATTCTCTCAATATATTTTTTTCAGACCATTTTTAAAGATTTGTGTTTTGTCAGATTCTTCGTCTCTCAGAGATACTAAATCTGTGGTAGTGCAGTATTCTGTGCTTTAAAACAGGGTGCGGTATTCGCCATAGCTGTTTGTTCTTTAGCATTATGAGCTGCATTCATAAATCAAACATGTTGTTATTAAAAGGTTCTTCACCAGGAGGGTGGCTGTGCACTGGAGTAGGTCTCCCCGGGGCAGTGGTCACAGCCCCGAGTTGCTGGAGTTCAAAGGCATTTGGACACTGCTCTCAGGCATAGGGTTTGACTTTTGGGTGGGCCTCTGGAGGCTTAGATGGTTCCTGTAGATCTCTGCCAACTTGGGTTATTCTGTGAGTTTTCTGGAGATCTGGTAAGTCCCAGACAGCCTTCTTTTTGGAGGAGTCCATTAGGACTCCTGATGTCTTTGCGGGTTGACTCCAGATCTCCTTTAAAGTTTCTTTTCGTTGTGGCAAATCATAATTTTAATCTTCTCTCTTTCCTCCATTTAATATTTCCTTTCTCTTGTTTTTTTCCCCACTGGTCTTTTATGATTTTTGAGTTTCCAGGACCCTTATCTTTTGTTGTTTCTTCATCTCTTTTCCTCTTTCAAAAGGAGGAGCTACATTCCATCTGCTGCTACTTTTGTTAGGTTACTTTCTGTGCTGTGGAAACCGGGAGCACAAACAAAGGAGGGACAGCAGGAAGAAAGACAATGGTATCATCTGGGAGCAATCTTCATAAATGTGCTTAGTATTTTTAGGGAAAGGTTGACGTTCATTCTATTTCTTTCCTTTCCTTTTTTTTTCTTTATGTAGTGTCTCGTACTTCAAGGAAATGCATTCTGGCTGCGTTCCTCTGGGCTGAACCATTTAGTACTGCTGGGTTTTGCAGGGCCACCAGTCCTTTCTTCCAGGGAAAGCCGTAGGAGGCTGTGTCTCTCTTGCTCTTTTTACACATTTGTGTTCTGGCAAGAAACCTTTTGCTAAAAGAGCATCAGTGAGAGTTCAAAGCTAATCACTCTTAAACTAAGAAAAGCCAGAATGAATGTTGGCAGTGCTTGTCCCTTTCTGTATAAATCCAGTGATGCAGTGATGGATTATTAAAGATGATCCAATGATTCTGTTCCTCCTCATCCTTCGTGCTGAGTCAGATCTTTAGCTCAGAGCTTGCTTAGTGTGTGCTGATGGAGACGGTGCATTTTTTCAGCGGTTTAGTATTTTCATTTGCTCATAGTGAGAATGCCATCCATTAGATAAATGGATTAAAAACCTTGCGACAAACAGCGTGTCCATATATACTATGAGCTGGACTGCTGCTAACAGCTAGCTTTCTTTCTAACATCTAGCGAGTTCTTGATTTTTGCATACAGTTAGGAGACCTTGTTGAGTCTGCAGCACAGGTTTTTTTCTTTGCTAATGTTTCCGTGGGGAAGAGAGGTGGATCCAAGAAATGGGAATTCTCCTTTGGATGGGCAATTGTGATACATAAATTATCTTTTAAGCTTTATTAGAACTGCTGGCATGGACTTACATGACACACATTGGTTTTAGAAAGTTTCTGTGGCAGGTACAAATCCATGGAGACTCAGAAACTGTGCAGTGCTGATCCCCTGCAGCTCAGAGTGGATGTTATAGAAAGAAGTCCAGAAATGGTTCTCGAAGTCCCCTAAGATCTGGAAATAGGTTTGTTTTGTGGTAACCACTTACACATACAGTCTTTGGTAGTGATTTCTGTTTCATAGGTCGCAGCCTGCCTTGCTGGCGTTTGCCTGCAGTCTCATTTTCTCTTTTCTACTTTTGTGAGATTTTCTCACAGTCTGAGAATTGAACTGTATCCACAATCATCTGTGAGATTTTTGTTCTTGCATTGTTTGATGCTGGGAGCAACAGCTGGGACTGGGACCTTGTCGTTACAGGGCTTTGTGCTGCTTCTGGTCTTCTCTTGTGCAGAACTTTCTAACCATTACCTGTGTGGCAGTTGATACTGAATGTAGGCAGCAGTTCCTTTAAACTGATGTGAGATGACCAGATGCCTTTCTGTCTGTGACATGAGAGGAGAAACAAGTCCCATATCTTCAAAAATGGTTTGCTACACTTTGGTAGCAACTGTGGTGGTGCATTGATACTGATCTTCAGCCTGTTTAGGGAAAATACTTCCATATAGTTAGACCTGCCTTGTAGGCAGTAAGGCCAAGCAGACAGCTACCACTGATTTGCCACTGAGGAGAAGATTCTCAGTGTAATGCCCAAAGAGCATTTTTAATCCTTCTAATTGCTACATGATTTTCTGTATGTAGTTATGTGGATAGCAACGTAGCAGTTTTATGAAGTACACCATAAATGTGTGATCTTCAGGTTACTGTTTATGAGGTACAGTATTTCAGTATATCAAAAATGACTTTTTCAAATGGACGTTCATAAACAGGAATTGATTTCAAGATTCAGTCAGCAGCATGTAATAGGATTAGGCTTAGATTATACAAGTATATTGCTATTTTCTCTTCATTCATGTAGGACAATTTGACAAAGCCTTGCAATTTTCAGCAAGAGGAACTGTGGGTGGACAAGGGAAGGTGTTTGCATTAATTATAGTCACAGTCAACTTATATGTACATGATTTACATTAGCAGCTATTTGAGCTGGAAACTCAAAGATCTGTAGGCCTGATGTTAAATAGCAATCTCAAGCAGTCCATTTTATTTGATGATTCATGTGCTATTAAAGATGTCAAGAGTTATCAGCATTTTTTCATTTCCTTTCACCTGATATTCTAGCAGATCACATATCTGTGAATGTAGTCCTTGCAGAACTTACCACTTCTTTCAAGCTATCGACTAACTTAGGAGGTGCATACAGTTTATGAAATTCATTCTTTCCAAGCACTTGAGCTTGTGTGGCAAAGTTATGTGTATAATACAAAAGGGAATCCCATTCTTTGATTAATATTATGTTACTCTGATTTTTTTTAAATGCTGGCTGCTAAACTTGCAGGAACATGTGCATTGCTGCAGCCTGTTGAGTGGATTGACAGTAGATTTAAAACAAAAGAAAAAATAATTATATATTAAAATATACGTGAATATGTATATATATTTGCAGTTTATAGTAGCATGGTAGATCATATTTAGACTGGATAATGAGAAATCTACAGTTTAAGGTGTATCCTGTAGGGGACCTGCAGGAAAGCTGGGGGGGGGGACTTTTATAAGGGCATATAGTACAGTACAAGGGGAAATGGTTTGAAACTGGAAGAGGGTAGATTTATTCTAGTTAGTAGGAAGAATTTCTTCACTGTGATGGTGGTGAGACACTGGAACAGGTTGCCCAGAGAGGCTGTGGATGCCCCCTCCCTGGAAGCATTTAAGGCCAGGCTGGATGGGGCTGTGAGCAACCTTGTCTAGAGGGAGGTGTCCCTGAATATAGTAGGATGGGTTTTGAAACTAGATGATTTTAAAGGTCCCTTCCAATCCAAACTGTTCTGATTCTGTTTACTATAGATTAGGCCTGAAGGGTCACTGTCTTGTGTTAGGTGAACTGTTTTTATGTGTTTGCTTTGTGCAGAGGTAAACCCTTGAATTACCTTTCCTTTCTCACTCATATATCACCTTTATTCAGAAATGCTTTCTGTAGTTTGGTTTCATCAGTTGATTTGAGCTTGATCCAAACAAGAAGCAGAGCTAGACAACTTGCTGTCCCTGTGCATGATTCATACTAATGCTTGCTTAGAATTTATGCTTTGTTGATTGTATGCTTTACTACTGTTTTCCTATTCTTTTTGTCCAGGGACGTTGTTTTTACCTAGCAGGTTTCCAAATGATGTTGTATCCTGATTCATTTTGTTTCGTAAGTTCTTGCATTTTTTGGTGGTTGTTCCTGTCTTGTTCACAAAGTGCTGATCCCCTGAGAAATAGAAGAGAACATTGTCATGGGTGTCTGGTCTTTTTCCTTCCAACTGTGTTTCAGTTTGAGCCTGTTGCCTCTTGTTCTATTGCCAAGCACCACAGAAAAAAAGCCTGGCCCTATCCTGTTGATACCTTCTCTCAAGATATTTGTTAATTAATGAAATCCCTCTCAGACTTCTCCAGGCTAGATAGGCCCAGCTCTCTTAGCCTTTCCTCATAGGCGAGGTACTCCAGGACCTTAATCATCTTTGTAGCCCTTCACTAGACTCCTTCTAGGAGCTCTGTGTCTTTCTTGAGCTGGGGATCCCAGGATTGCATACAGTACTGCAGATGTTGCTTCACCAGAGCGGGATGATAACCTTCCTTGATTTGCTGGCAACACTCTTTCTAATGCAGCCCAGGATACTATTTGCCTCCTTGGTCACAAGAAAGTAGATGTAACAAGGGACAGCAGCCAAAAGTTGTGACTTGGGAATTTCAGATTGGATTCTAGGAAAAGCTTGTTTACACAGAGAATAATGCTGAACTCCATCAGGTTGCTCAGTGAAGCTGAACAGCTCTCTTAGAGATTTTCCAGGCTCAGATGTACCAAAACCTCAGCTGACCTAATTCAGTAATGGTGGTGATTGGACCAATTTGCATGGGAAATGGGCCTAGGGATCTCGAGAGATCTCTTTCCACCTACCTTTCCATCTCTTCCCTGAATAACACGCTCAGTCATTTGGTTCCTTTCTGCAATATCTCTACTTCTAGAGTTAGACCTTGGTGTTTTCAGTCAGTAGGAGGTGAGCAGATAGCAGGCAGTAGCTAAATCTGGCACTGAAAAAATGACTGTGACACCTGCTTGTTCCTCTAGAACTTATGTCTTAGCACTACACTACTACATACATTATCTTCTCCCTTTAAATAGTTTTATTTTTCCCAGTTAAATTATGCAAAAGTTATGTAAAGGTCCCAGTTGACAGATGTAAAGCAAAGAAACAGCTAAAATTAGAAGAGGTAAAATCAGAGGCTGTTAAGGTGTCTGAGTGATCTTACCCCCAACAAATTTATGCTGAATTCCACCATCTAGGTCTTCTCTGTTTATTAGGTCATACTGCAGCTCAGAGACAGTTCAAGGATATCATGAAGAAAAGAGAAAGAAGGTGTGTTAAAAAACATGCTTCTTTTTAACTTCATTAAAGTTTCTCCAAAGTCATCATGTCTCTAAAGTTGGTTGATATGGTCAAGGTGTTGGGGTTTGGTCCTTGACAGAAGGGAGGTTCACTCTTTGAGCCTTGAGGAAGAAAAATTATTTATGAACCTTGAAGCTTTTTCATTAACTTACCATAAGTGTGCAAGTATATGATACAATTGACTGTTAGAGAATGGACTTTTTATTCCACATCCCTACATTGCAAAAAAGTATTTTCTAGGAAATGTATTTTGGGGGAAATTCTGTCTGGTTCTCTCTTGCTGGTGACTGCATGTGAATTCATTCACGCTGTGGTGGGGAAGGCTGGTTCCTGTATTTAATTGATCTTTTAAGGATTTGCTACAGGGACAAAAGTCAGGAATAAGCTTGAGGTTGTCCTTGGCAGCATACTGGCTTTCTCGTGTGAATGTGTTCATTCACGAAAAGATTAGATAGCCATTGCTCTGCTGAGAGACATCTAATTTGATTGCTATGGAATGAAAGCACCCTCATGGGTAGTCAGCGAGGAATCTTTGCAAATTCATGCTCTAGTTGACTCTGTAGCAGCTTCTAGTATCCCCATTATTATGATTGGTAGTGACACTATCTTAAAACCACGTGGAAAATACCTGAATGTAGAAAAGACTGAGAAATTTACACAGATTGTATTGGTGACTTTTGATCCACCAGCTAAAAGACAAGTTCTATTAATCAACTTTCCTTAAAAAGGAGTGACATAATTCCTTATTACAAGTACATAAAAATAAAGTTCTCCAGGTGTTAAAGAACATCTCCTGTATTGTTTATTCTGGTAAGCATTTGAAAGACAATTCCCTGTACAATTAATTGGGCATTGTTTTCAAAAAGAGTTTTTGGTTGAAAAAGTTCATAGTTTCACAGATTGCTAATTGCATTGGACACAGAGTGAATTAAACTCCTGGAAGACTTCTTGGTAGAAACACAGAAGAATGTTAAAAAGATAATATAGTCTGCATGTGTAAAAATGTTTTTCCTTATTTTCCTGTGTTGCTGAGAACACTCACAGTAGCATGAAAATATTTCAGGCTTCTAGAAGAAGCCTAGACTTCTAGACTAGAAGATGAGAAGATTGACAAGACATCGCTGCACCTGCTGTTAATGATAGTTAAAATAATGTTAGTACAAACAAATCTTTGTGTAAAGTACATCTCTGCTCTGCCTCAACAGGCAGCTATTGAATTAATGCACAGAGCTGCTGCTGATGGTCTGAGACCGTTGTGGGGATTGGCCTCTTCTTCCACTTAACTAGCAATAGGACTGGATGGAATGGCCCCAAGTTGTGCCAGGGGTGGTTCAGGTTGGATAACAGGAAAAATTTCTTCTCCAAAAGTGTGGTCAGGTGCTGGAATGGGCTGCCCAGGGAGTTGGTGGAATCACCAAGCCTGGAGGTGTTCAATATATGTTTAGATGTATTAAGGGACGTGGTTTAGTAGGGAAATATTGGTGGTAGGTGGATGGTTGGACTATATGATCTTGGAGGTCTTTTCCAACCTCAGTGATTCTGTCATTCTGTGTTCTTCCAGGCTTTCTGCATGATAAGATCTGTAAAGTAAGGATGGATTTCTGTAATAAAAGATGTGGTTTCTGTTTATTTTTAATTTTTGATGTAAACAGGAGGTATGAGAACTATTCTGTTCAGATATGCTTTCTTGCAGTGAGAACAAAGGTAATGGCTGACTCAATGTGCTCACTGTTTGGTTATGGTCAGAACCTAATGGAGACTTTTCCAGACTGGAAGCTGTCTGCCAGCTCTGGAGCAAGTCTGTATGCCCCTATAGCATAATGTAATCGAATGAGTTGTGTCTGTAAGGGTGCAAGGAAGCTCTGAGAGCTCATGGCCTAGGAAGAAGAGAAGACACAACTGTACCACTAGTGTCAGTGGTACATTCTGAATGCCTGTTGGGCTCCTTCTAATTAACTGTTACAGACTGTGACAATGATAGATTCAAGCCCCATTGCTCCTCTCTGTTGGTAGATTCTGCTTGGCAACTTTCAGAGAAAGGCCAGGTAAGGTTTCTAGCCAGCATGGGTTGTTGTAAAGTGGGTTTTAGTTCTTCTTCACACCTGTTACAGTGAGTCATGCAGATCATGCTGTTACTTGCTATCCCATTTTAAGACTGCAGTTAAAATGTTAATCCCCAAAAATGACCAGTTCTCATAAACATTACATTTTTCCTTTGCGTCCACAATGCTTTTGTGGTCTCTTGGTTTCACATACTCTGTTTTCTGGCTGCAATCTGACCAGGAGGATGTGGGGAGGAAGAGCACACTGTTTTCTGACTGGGTCATGGCTGCAGGAATTTTCCTAACTTGCTGAAGTCTGGAAGTATTCCAAAGAAGTGAAATGTTTTGTAGTTGCTTGTGTTGTTTGAACAAAGACAATTTGGCCATGGTGAAAGTTAATTGTGTTGTAAACAGAATTGTTCTGCAGTTTTATCCTTTTTTTTCAAATGTTTATCAGCATGACCTCAAAACAAGTGCAGATCTTTTCAGTGTGAAAGGTGTTTGATACCATATCCAGAATACAAACAGGTGAGTGATTTCAGACACACAGCAGGAAATTGAAACTGTCAAGTTCAGCATTGTTTTTTCATTTGATCTGTTGTCACTCGATTTTGAGTGGGATTTGTATATTGTCCTTCTGATACTGATTTCTAAAATTACCTTTGGTAGTGAGATGCCTAGCATCTTTGAAGTTGTCTTTATGTAATGCCATCCTTTGACAAGTAACTTCACTTTTAAGATTAGGGATCACAGGCTCTATCCTGGTGTGAAATAATGTTAAAACAGTTCTAAATAATTGAGCTAGTTACTCTGATTTACATCTTATTATCAAACAACACCACACAGCATCTTTTCAGTACATTTTACTTTTTTTCCTGACTTTTAACAGCAGCTTGATTCACCCATAACCTTCACCTCTCACTGGAACTTCTTTCAGTCAGTGTTTGCATATTGCTCTTTTAGATGGCTGTGTAACACTGAATATGTCAGAAAAGAAGTCTCTTTGCCCATCAACCATTACAGCTACTTTTTTTTTTTACTGGTTTTATAATAGTAAATGCATCGTAAGTGTATTTTTGTGTCAGCTGATAAACTGTAACACTGCTTGGTGGTAAACTATTTCCTAGACTGTACTACCAGCATCCATCTCACTTGCTGGAGAAGCAGGAGATGCCCTGTATAATTCCAGTCATACTTAATAAACAGGCCTTAAAGCAGTTTTTCCACTGTAAGGAACTGCTAAATGAAGCAAGGCTGCTTTTAGCATAATATAAAGTATTTCTAGAACACTAGATGCTGGCAAATGCAAGTCTCATTTGAAATAATGATGCATGAGTCTTTGCGGATTGCATTTTTAAATTGTCTTAAAGCTCTGAATTCTGAAATGCTATTTGTATGTGTCCCACCCAGGTAGGTTAAAATACTTTACAATAATTTATCAACCTATTTAAGTACTCCAGACCTTTTGACTGTAGTACTGAGTGCTTCATGATCTGTTAATGCCCTTTTCCTCACAGCAGTCTGTGATGAAGATTTACTTCTGTTCCACTCCTATGGGTGAAGAGCAGAGGGAGGTACTGTGTGTGTTTCTTGCACTTTGGTTCTGACTCGCTGGAGCAGGGAGCTGAAACGGGTTTTCCAAATGCTTGCTTACTTGTCAGTTCTTTTTCTCTGCTATCCGGAAGGATTCTTTTTAGAAGAAAATGTAAGGAAGGAATTAAAAAAAAAAAAAACAACAAACAACAAACCAGAACAAAGTATATATTGTGATGATCATACAAGCATTTTATGTGTTATAAAGACTTGAGTGATGGTCAGTTACTGGCAGTGAAGTATTTTCTTTGGCATTGTGAAACAGAGGGCTCAGCCATCATGTGAGGCTGAGCATGGCAGCTCTGTGGCTCACATGCTAACACACTGCCTGGAGCTGGTGCACAGCAAGATGGAGCATTGCTTTTCCAGTTTTCTGTAGCAGCATGGAAAGCATGGTCAGCACCTATCAGTAGGGCTATTAATGGAAATATCTAAGAATTTTTCTTTGTTCCAAGGATTCATTATTTAAAAAAACATAGCAGTCTTATTTTCATAGTTTTATCTCAATGCTTTTAAAACCCACTTGGGGTAGAGTTGGACTGATTAGTGTGTTGGCTTTTGTGTGTGTCATCTCATTCAGACTTGATTGTAGAATCGTAGTTTGAGTTGGAAGGGAACAGTAAAGGTCATCTGGTCCAAATCCCCTGCATTGAGCAGGGACACCTACAGCTCGATCCTACATTTCAAATTGGTTTTGATGGCTCACTGCCATTTTTAAACCTAAAACCACTATGCTGGTTTGTGTTGTGGTGGGGAGAACTGGATGAAGTAGGAAAAAACTTGAAATGCAGTTTTAAATCCAGGAGAGTCAGTAATAATCATTAGTTCAGTTATTGGTAATGTGTCATTAGTTCAGTAAGTGGTAGCAACACATTCATTCTGGAGACCTCTCCAAAATATAGGATGCATGGGAGCTCCATAACCCAAGATGTTGTTTGAAATTACGTGCAAATGTTGAGAGGATTTCCAGAAGATCAGGAGCCAAGACAGCCCTCTCCTATTCCTGCTTTACTTGTATTTTTGGTGCGTCTTTGATTTTTGTCTTCAAACAGTTTAATTGCAGCTGAAGTTGTTATTTTGAAATAAAAAAAATGCTGAAGGAGCACGAGGTTGTGTTGTAGTGTTTTTCTCTACTTTTGATTTCCAGAAGTGGTTACTGTCTTAAGGGAAATTCCCACTGGCTGAACTTATCCTAAGGGCAGTTGTTGTGGGAAGAGGTTCGGTGAATCAGATGACACTGAGGATAGCAAATGAAAAGGAATTGAAACATGTCAAGAGATAAAGTGTCATAGTATTATCTAAGTTAAAATATGTTGCAAACATCCATCAGTATAGTGGAATTTCTGACATGGTATTGCTTGTAAATATTGTAAATGTTGTAGCTGTAGATGTAATGCTCACTGCTTGGCTGGTATCAGAGTTGGAACAGAAATAGCAACCAGTTGTTTCAGTCACATTTTTTGTATTCTGTAATCTCAATTACATGTCATCATACTCAGCAGATGTTTAATCCGTTACTTTTGCTATTACATATACGATCAGAAAAAAAGAAAAGCCAAATTGATTAATCTCATTTCTGGGTTAGTTTTGCATGTTGGTAGGTGATTTCTTCTTGATATTGAGAACTTGAATGCTCAGAAGGGATTTTTTTCCCTCATTTATTGTGACTTTGCCTGTTTGAATTCAGCTCCAATTGAAAACAAAGCAAAACAGTCAGGTCTGCAAAACAGTGCTTTGTTGAAATACAGGGGAAAAAGTAATTGTAAAGCAAGTGGCTTGATGCAAATGTGTTTGGTTGGAGGTGCTGCTATAGCCTCCAGCCATCCAAATGTTGTCCTGAATAATTTTTGAATACATTAGAGTACTTCTTGCAGATGTCCTAATGGCAGCTACATTAATCATAACTACACTGAAAGAGTTGCAAGCTGGCAGTGGTTTTTAATTTTTCTTCTAAATTTTTCTTCTTAAATGGAAAGTTTGTTGAAAAATCTGCTGTATAGCACAGTTCTTTGAATGTCTCAGCATTGCCAGTTGCTCGTACACCACTGGTTCACACTGCTACCTCTTGGATGGGGCACAGTGGGCTCCCTGCAAGTGAAACTGGGACCCAACTCCTGAGCAGACGCTTTGCTGAGAGCATGATGGCTGACAGAGCATTCAGATTTCTTCAGAAAAAAGCAAAATATCTTTTGCCAGCAAAATAAATGCAGAAATATGTGTTCGTTTTTTTTTAAAATCCCTTTGGTAATTTTCATAGCTTGAGCTCTTGAATGGCTTTGTTTATTTTTTGATGTGATCGAGTAGAAGGACTTCTGAATCGTTAGTGTAACTAATGGATAATTAATAGTAAACTATTGGGAAAGCTTAAAAACAGTGGGAATGGAATAATGACCTTACTTTAAGCTAAGTATTAGAGGGAAGAAACATGAAGAACAAAACAGAAAATCTTAGAGCTTTGGGGAAGAGCTGAGACTGATGTTTTTCCTGTGGCTTTCTCAGTATCTTAATAAGTCAAGTTGTTAAAATGTGGAAAATTGTGAAAGAAGATTGTAGTAAAATTCAGCCACAAATCTTGATCTGAGTTTAGGCTGTTTTTTCCCACTGTCTCTCTGTAGACAAGTCTTGTCTCTCTGTCGTCTTCATCTGGTTTCTGCTGTCATTTCTTACATTCACCAGCCTGAAGTTACCTCTGCTGCTGCATTCTGATGCAGTTGTGGAGACATCTGAGTTTAAAATACTTTCACTCATTTTTAGTACCAGGTGGGTTGGGTTTTTTGTTTGTTTGGTTTGGTTTTTTGTTTTGGTTTGGTTTGGTTTGTTTTTTTTTGGTTTTAAATCACAGTGTGTTTAGTATAGAGAACTTAGAGTGCAGCATAGACGTTTAGACAGCTGAAAGAAGCAAGACTCAGGTTTAATGTGCTTTCAGAGCCAAGCTAATGGTAGCATAGCCTGTCTCGAGTATTCCAGATGAGTTCAGTCATTTGAATGTATTGTTTTACTCCCACCTCCCAGTAAGGAAACTGAAATGATGAAAGTGACCTTTTGTAAATGAAGTGCATTTACTAAAAGCCCATCATCTGTTAGGATGTACACTGACTTCTACAAATACAGCTAATTGTTTTCTTTAACCAAGTCAGTGTAAGTATTATTTGCATTAACGTAGCTCCTTTATTTGATAGTACTGACCTATGTGTTCAGGAAAAAAGTGCTAAATTTGAACAGCTTGTGACAAATCAATGAGAAATTTCTTTGATCTTAAAGATGCCCGCTAGTATTTGTTAAGTAACTGTGAATGGCTGCATATTCTGCTAATTAACGTTTATAATTAGAATTTATTTTAAAAGCATATATCGATTGAAGTAATTGGCTAAGTACAGTTGAGCTTAGTGTTCATTTGGGCTTCATCCAAGCTAGGATTAAATGCATGGCACTATAAATTACAATGGATTTTAAAATTTTACAGGCAGAACAATTTTACATGAATAGGCACAGAGCAAGTGTTCAGTTTTAGGCTGCTGCATGAGCTGGAGTGTGGTCAGTGATCTGCATGCTAAAATGCAATTGCTTTGTCTTGAATAGTGTTTAGAAGCTTTGGTTGGAAATTTGAGCAGCTGTGTGTAATATCTGAGTGTTAATGTGCCAGCTTCAGCACTTAAAAATATCTGTGAGGCCCTGCCAGAAGCTTCTGCTCTAATGAGCTAACAGTATTTGCATGGATGTAATCAGGATTAGCTTCATCCACGAGAAACTGGACACAACTGTCTTATTTTGCAACCCATGGCTGCATTTTATGCTTTCACTTAGGGCAGATTAAACCAAATGTGCTTCCCCAACGCCAATCCTAACTGGAAATTGGCTGCTTTCTGTTTCTGTTGTGAATGTTAATTGCTAATGGAGAGATGTCAGTCCATTTAATTAAGAATGAGTTGGTAGATGTTGAATTAATCTTCTGACGTAGAACTGCTGCTGATCATCTCCATAGGAGTGCCAGACTGCAGCTGTGTGAAGAAAGTTCATCTATAGAATAAAGGTGAATGAATCAATTGTGAATTATTCTGCTCTGGATCACAGGGGATCCCATCCTACTGTGGTTCTGGCAACTTTCACAAAAGTAAAGCTCATGATGAAAAGATTATTTGCTTGCTGAGCATGATGTTTGCCTCTAGTTGGAAGTACTGGAGAAATAAACATGCCTGATTTCAATTGCAGTGGATGATAGACTTAGTTTTGTTTCTTATGTATAAATTCATTGGCATAATCAGTCCTGCAGTCCTTCCAGTGTAGTCCATTGTATTTTCTTTTGTATATTTGCATTAAATAATGTAAATTCATGACTGCAGGAAAGCATCTAATTGATGTTGCTGTGTAAATGTTCTCTAAGTACCTGCTGTATGACATAGTAAATCACTGCTGTTATTAACGGACAAAATAGAAATGAATTGAAGTGAAAAGAATAATACAACAGGTAATGAAAAACCATAAAGAAATCTAGAGAGTGTGTACCAGCATGAATTATTTTTGTTAAATGAGCAAGTGAATCATTAATGACAATTTTGGAGAGCTGAGGAGATGTTTGTTAAACTACAAAAGCATGAAAGGTCTCAGTGTGTGTGCTGCTCATTTTTTGTTAGTCACTTATTCTTCTGGAAAATTGACCCAGTCTGTGTGCAGAGGAGGTGGGAAACATCAAGCATCCGTTTCCTTGTGATGACTTTTGCCATCAGAGCAGCCCTGGCAGCCCATTTCTCAGTACTGGAGTAATTGCTGCTCATGCAATGCTTCCAACACACACAAGTGAAGATAGGAACATGAAAGCTTCAGGTTGAGGGAGAAGCAGTGGTGTGGTCCAGTTGTGTGATGCTGTTTGCAATCACTGTACAGAACAGGTGGGGGACCAGTATACTGCTTATAGGCCATGATTTTGAAACAGTTTGAACCTCCCCTGGCTCTTTGCCTCCTTGCTTCTTATTTTTCTTAGCAATTCCATCCTGTGTGATTCGCATCGAGCAATTGCTGTTTAATAATTTGTTTGTATAAGTGAGAAAAATAATGAGTATTTAGTCTGTCTCTTTTATAGAAAGATGGCTGCAGAGATTTCTTTTATTGATTTTCACTTCATATGTGAGAAATGTCAAAGATACAACTGCAATTTCAGATATTTTTGTTTTTCAGATATCCTTGTCAGAAGAATCAGGAAGTTGAGCAATAATGTTTTATTTCCCTGAAAAACTGTCTGATCTGCTAAAAACTGCATATATAGTACTATTATTCACAACTTGTTTTGTAAATAAATCACATTATCAGTAAAGCACAGGGATTTGAACATTGGATAACATTTTAAATGCACTCAAGTTCACAATTTGATTTAAAAAAAAAAAAAAGTCAACATACTCCATTTTGGAAGGGTTCCAGAATCAACTGCTTTCAATATTCCATACGAATGTGCCATGATGACTCTCTTTTTTAAAATTTTTTTCCTTTTCTCAAAAATGCCAATTTTGGCTATCTGTAGCATGATCGTGTCTTTAGACTATTTGTTTAATTCTTTCACCTTTTGAAGAAATCACAGGTTGAGGACTGAATATTTGAAACCTATTCTGCCTTATTAGAGGTTATGCAGTACATTGCTTCTTGCCATTCTACCTATATTGGAAAGTAGACAAAATTCGTAAAGAACATCTCTTCAAGTTGTGCACTTTGGAAAATCTCCATTTCAGTTTTGTCTTTATTCTGCTTCAGTTTAATGAGCCACATTTGTTCCAATTCAGAGATGTCAGTGGTGCAGCAGCACGAACATTTTGGTGCAGAAGTTCCTGTATGTCTTGCAGTCAGTGGCTTTATTTAGCATGCAAGAGGTTTACTGTCGTTCACTTCTCATTCTCAAAAGCTATGGAGTATAATTCGGTGTTCTTTAACAAAAAGAGGATGACTGCTCTGTGCTTTACACGAGCCCTATCAAAACAGAAAGGGTCATGAGGAATAACAGAGTCAAATTTAAGAAACCAATTGTCCAGAATTCTCTTCAGAAAAATTCTGGAATGAAATTCTAGGATTTCAGATTTGCAAAGTGAAGTTAATATAACTTGAAAATGCAGAGGCCTCTAATAAAATGAATTTAGCACGTTAGTAACAAAGCAGAAACAAAGCTAGGAGGAAAATAGGTTTTCAGTGTTTGATTTTATTCCGATACTAATTATTTACTGTTAATTCTCACGTTATCCTCATACATCTTTAAAGCATTTTACATCCTCTTCTTTGTGCTCTTCGCTTCCAAACAGCACTTCATCAGCTTGGATACATTTGGTTATCATAGGAATGGAATAGTGAAGAAATACTATGAAAAGACTTGTCTTAGAGCTTATTTTCTGTGCAAAATCTAAACTTCTCTGAAACTTTTAATAAGTGCTGTATATTTTATTTGTCTCTGACTCTGTGATCTTTGTGAGATGCTTCTTTGAGCACATGAAAGTGTTGGGAGTTCTTTGGACCAATATGTGGCTGTACCACAGCCTCTGCTTTCCAGCCAGTCTGAAAAAAAAAAAGAGAAAATACACATGAAAAATCAGAATTTTCTGGTGGTAGAGATTACTTTGGAGATAAAGAAGAGACAAGTTAAAGCACAGTTTGAAGATAATAGTACTGAAGCATTAGGAGATGATGTATTCTAGCTGTCTGATTTCCAGGAAATGGAGTAAAGTTGCTCAGATAAATCAGAACTTGTTGGTTTCTTTGCCTGAATACCAAGTAGTTCCCTCTCCAGCAGGAAAATAGCTTTCTGGTCTTTTAATAAAGGTGTTTTTCCAGAAGAGCTACTTTCGGCTTCTGTTTAACATTGGTTAGCCACTAAGTCTGTTTGTGTATGTGATCGGGGTCAAAGAGAAAGTTTTAGGATTTGTAAGTATAAATAGGCTGATTACAAAGAATTTTAGTTTGGACTGTGTTGGAGAGGTGTTTTGATCCAGATCAAAAACTGAATGCTGTAGTGCTAGGCTCTGTTAATGACAACTGTTTGACAAATATAGAGGGAATAGCCTTTGAAGAAAATGATTCTTCAAGGAATGCTGTGGACAAAAGTGTTTTAATATTAAAAACTCTTCTCTTGCATTACTTAGTTTATAGTCCAGGTAGATATTTAGAATCTCAAACTACTGGGCTTCCTTTGTTATTTAAGCAATATTGTTTTGGGTTGAAAGGACCTTAAAAGCCCACCTCGTACCAACCCCTGCCATGGACTCATTGCCACCCCATGATGAGGCTGCCCCATCCAACCTGGCCTTGAGCACCTCCAGGGTGGAGCACCCACAGCTCTGGGCAGCTGTGCCAGTGCCTCACCATCCTCTGAGTAAAGAATTTCCTCCTGACATCTAACCTAAATTTCCCCTCTTTTAGTTTAAAACCATTCCCCCTTGTACTGTCGCTGTCAGACTGTAAAAAATCGATCCCCCTCCTGGTAATAAGCTCCCTTTAAGTACTGGAAAACCACAGTGAGGTGGAGAGCCATCTCTTCTCCGGGCTGAACAAGCCCAGCTCCCTCAACCTTCTTCATAAGAGAGGTGTTCATCTTCATGGCTTTCCTCTGAACCTGCTCCATCAGCTCCATGTCCTCCTTCTGCTGGGGCCCCCATGCCTGGGTGCTGTACTGCAGATTGGGCCTCACAAGGGCAGAGCGGAAGGGTACAGTATCTAATCTCATTTCTTGCTTGAAACTCACTTGAAGTAGTCTATTTCTGTGGAGGGAGAGCAGCTGATATACTTGCCTCACTTTCTTACAGTTTGAATGCTCCTTTGTGCCCAGAAGGCTGAGATCCTGAGTGAACATATTTTCCTGTCCAGTAAAGGTTGCAGACATTTTCGGTGTGTGTCTGTATGAGCTAACATGGTGTGTAAAGTTCAGTTAGCACTCCATGTTTTGGATACCAGGCTGAGGTATAGTTGACGATGTTTGGATTAAATGGATTTTTGGTATATGTAAGGGACTCAATAGCCACACAGAGTGCTTGTTGAAGAAAACACAGCGAGGAAGGTCTGGGGTCATGGGTGGGATTGGTCTGCTGAAAGGATTTCTCCCTCCCTGCTGCTTTCTGTGAAGTTCTGCCACCTTTGCTCTGCAAGATGCAGCTTCTGAGGAAAAGGAGATGTTTGGAGTTCCATCTGAATGGATCTTTGTATTTATCAAATAGCAGAGATCTATAGAAATTATTAAAAGTGGTTACTATATGGGAAAATACTGAGGGTGAAAGCTGTCCTCCTTAGTGATGGGAGGTCCCCAGTAAGAAGACAGGGATTTGGGAATCTGAGGGGCACTCTGATGCATCTGAGCAGGTAGGGAATCTCTTTGTTTTCATTTTTTTGATAATTTACTTCCTGACAAAAATAGTAAACCATGCTATGTATCATCCAGAGACCTCATCTATCAACTTGTCTGCATGGGAAATGTTGCTCCAGGTGCTAAAATAGCTTGCCAGCGTGGTGGTTGATGCCCTGAGAGAGGTGCTACATTATATTCAGTGATGTTACCATTTCATTGTAGTTGTGAAGAGAAGTTATGGAACAATGCCTTGAATTAGGATGACACTTTAAAAAAAGGCATTTACAAATAACTTTTAAAAAATCTCTTTTTAGTTATGCGTAGTGTATAAAGCGTGATAGCCTACTTAATAAAAATAGACGTAGTACAAAAAGTGAGTTTAATTAAAAGTCATAACTGGAGGTGTCAGAATGGTGATCATAGGTCTGTATGTACTTCTAATTTTAATTATATATTCTGAATTTCATGATGGATATTTTGTACTCAGTGCTTAGGGGAGTCATGCATAATGTAACAAGGAATTTCACTTAACAGTACCTCTAGCAAATGTTCTCTGTGATAATATTGTATGCCAAGTAGAATGTGATACAAGAAATGATTTATTTAGTTGATACAGGTCATTAAATTTTATCCTCAAAATTTTGTGAAAGTACAAGAACTTAAAAAGGAAGCATAACACGTTTATGTTAGGTGTGGGAAGAAGGAGGTTTGTAGGTACAATCAAATCACGACTGGATTTTATGATCAGGTGGCTCTGTTGAGGCAGAAATAATTTCAGTGACTCCATAACGCTGAAATTCTAAACTTGTCTTTTGCAAAGAGTAGTGGTTATGAAGAAAGCCAGAAAGTATGTTTTGAAGATGAAGTATTCCCGGTGCAGAGATATGTGACTTATGTAAAGTGGACTGGCACTTTGGCTCTACTATTTCTCAGGAGCAATAATAATATGTCTTTAAAATTGCATTCATGCTTAGCACTGTTTAAAAGTTCCATTTGCTTTTTTTGTTTGTTAGTTTACCTTTGTTTAATATAACAAAGGAAAAAAAATCTAAGCCAAAAATGGATTGATTTTTATCTATGTCTTAAGTATTAGGTCAAGAACAGAAGGAGTTACGCAAGTCCAAGACATCATGTGGCAGGTGTTGGAGAAAGTGGCTTATTTCTGCCTGTGGTATAACATAACTACAATTTTCAGTTTGTTAAAATACCCACCTACAGTCTTGATGCATTATATGGATTGCTGTTTATATTTTGGGATAAAGCCATGATCTCCAGAACTTGCAGGTAACCTGGATCCTGGGTCTGCTTGCAGAATGTATGGCACAGCAACTAAATGTTAAAATCTATGATTTGATTTTTCTCAAAATTCTTCTCAGACTGATAAGCCTGTAAATGTTTTTCTGCTGGTTGGGACCCAAACCATGTGGATCCTTCTTAACTGGAGACCCATTCAGAAAGTAGTCTTGCTGAGTCTTTTTGCTCTAGAAACACGTCAAGCAGTGGCTCTGCATCTCAATTTTCAGCAGGCCAAAAAACATTTTCTTGCATGCTGTACCCAGGCTGATGAGCTACATATTACTTGGCATGATTATAGAGGAGAGAAATTGAGGAAATATTTCAAAAACTTGAATAGTAAGTGAGCAATCTGTTCTCAGATTGGTGCAAAAAGTAACAGGTTTCTGACAGGAAAATTCAGTATAGACACTAGAAAATATGTTTCTGTGGTGTGGTTACCTGAATAGAAGCATAAGTTTTTTGTGAGACTGTGGGATCCTCATTACTGAAGGCTTTGAAAATGAAGGTAGGAATGATGCAACTGCAGCTTATTCATTGTGGAAGGAGAGGGAGGCAGTGGCCACCAGCCCTGCTCTGCTGCAAGTCCTGCATGTCTTCTGCTGACACAGCTGCACTGCAGTGCGTACTTGATGGGCTTCTGTGTGAGAATTAGAAATATGCTATGTAGCAAGCCGAGAGAGACAGATTTATGAGTAGGTCCATTGACTGGATTTTGCTTGGAACCTGCTGTAAGAGAGCACTTAACTGTATTTTTCTGAGGGTTTTGAAATTATCACTGCACTGAGATTAATGGAGCCTTCAGTTGCTGTCGGTCTCAAGAAGTTACTGTTACAGCAGTTCAGCTAATTCTTGTTTTTGGCCATCTTATGGCATATCTGAAAACCAGAATTAAAGCAAAGGTTCTGGAGATTGAAGACTTAAAGCCTAAACTTCACAGAATAAAACTTGTATGAACTCATGAATATTGTGTCAGGCTTATGTGTTTTAGTACATTACTTTTTATTCATAGTGGAGATGGTGGTTTTCGTTACGTGACCTATGCAGAAGGTGTGTCATGGAGCTTTACTGAATACTTTTCCTGATAGGAGTCCATCTGGGTAATAAAAAGCTGACACTTCTGTTTCTGGTTGGCTAATAAATTAATGAGAACTGGTAATAAGTCTACACTCAAACCAGTAGGTCTTGTTTCCAGTTTGCTATTTCTGTTTCCAGTATTTACTTATGTGTGACATATCATCATTGCAAGAGGATTATATAACACCAAGAAGTGAGTAGAGCAAGTGAGCTGTGTACACTGGAGTTCATAATAAGCAGTAGAGTTAGGCTAAAATTACTTTCTCCGACACCTTTTTAAGCATGCTGTGATTTAAGTCACTGTGACTAACATTTATCCTTTTTTTCTCTTTTCTTGACATTTTATATATATTTTGCAAGTGCTTGGGAGAAAAAGGAGGAAAAAAACAAACCACCGCTACTTCAAATGCATCTTAAAGTTAAGAACATAATGGTTAAAAAGCAGAAGTTCAATAAAAAGAAAACAATAGTTGTTTAAATACTTATATTAAATTAAAGCAAATTGGGTACATACTGTTCGAGAAGTTAAAAGAGAAATAGGTTAAATTAAGATATTGAAGACAACTTGATGTAAATCTGTGAAAGTAATCTAACACAATTCAAGGAATGAAGTTACTGCTAAGTTTCAAGAAGTGATGTGAATTAGAGAGCAGTTGAACAGTGTGAAAAAGTTAACCATATTTTTATAATAAGTTGTATACTTCCCTGGATCAGGGAAATAGCCTTTTCTTTATTTAGGTATATTTGGTATGTTCAGCTCTAAGTGTAGTTAAAGGTTGAAAAACATACAAATGTTTGAGGAACTGCATAGTTGTGTTTATTCTTCAGTTTATTCTTTATCCTCTTTCAGTCTCAGAATAGAAATTAGATCTGAGGCTGTTAACTGTATCAAAATCATCTAAGGTAGGATGCTCAGAATAAGTGAAATTTATTTTTAGCATCAGAGAATGTATGCATTGCTAAATATTATTTTGAAATACAGCACTTTCTTGGATAAACTTAATTTTTCTTCCAAATATTTCTTGTATTTAGAATGGTTCGACTTAAAGTATTGATTAGTAATAACTTTTAAATAATATGCACATGCTATGTAACATATTTTACAATGTTTTAATTAAAATTTTACTTTAAATCTGTTTCAGTTCTGGATGGAAAGAGACGGTAGTCGCTATTACTAGGAATCATTTAGCAAATGGATGGTGACTCTTTTATCATTTGCTAATGTCAGTATGGAGAAGGACTGTCTCCAGGCTTGGGGGGCCCTGGCCCAGTACAGGAGCTCTTGGAGCGGGTCCAGAGGAGGGCACTAAGATGATCAGAGGGCTGGAGCACCTCTCCTGTGAGGAAAGGTTGAGGGAACTGGGCTTGTTTAGCTTGGAGAAGAGAAGGCTCTGGGGAGACCTCATTGTGGCCTTCCAGGACTTGAATGAAGCATATAAACAGGAGAGGAAACAGCTGTTTACATGTGTTGACAGTGATAGGACAAGGGGGAACAGTTTTAAACTGAGACAGGCGAGGTTTAGATTAGATATTAGGAGGAAGTTTTTCACACAGAGGGTGGTGACACACTGGAACAGGTTGCCCAAGGAGGCTGTGGATGCCCCATCCCTGGAGGCATTCAAGGCCAGGCTGGATGTGGCTCTGGGCAGCCTGGTCTGGTGGCTGGTGACCCTGCACATAGCAGGGGGGTTGGAACTCAATGATCACTGGGGTCCTTTTCAACCCAGGCCGTTCTGATTCTATGCTATGTCTTAATTTCAACTAGGATGGAGTTATTTTCATCAAAGTGTCTGGTATCATGTTATCTTTGGAAGATGAAAAAAGAGACTTCAAATAGCAAAAGATAGTGCAAAATTTCGTGTAAAAGACATTGTCACAAAACACTGAAAAGAAAAACAAAAGGACAATTCATTATTTGTGTATGCTACTGCGTGAATTAAATCTTTGCCAATTTTAATTGGGATTGTGGTTAGTGATTTAAATTACTGATATAAATTGATCCACCCACTCTGACAACAGATCGTGTTGTTTTGGTGCAGTTTAAGAAGTTATAGTTTGTGCCTGCCCGTGCAGTATTAATAACATTATGTCTAGCCATACCTAAGTTTGATAGTTCAGACAGTTTTGCCAAAATGTAATTTTCTGGGAACCAATAGAGCCATGTTTCACAAAAACTATTCTCACAAGAGCTAAATGCCAAGGTAATCAATCATACTGTGTACTGTATCCTTTTGTTATGGATAGAATGCATTATTTATGGAGTATAAAGATTTTTCAGATGTTGAAATGAACAAGCCAACAAATGAGCAACTGCAAGGGATAAGATGTCCTTAGCTGAAAATTGCAATGTCCTACTTAAAAATTCCTGGGCTAAAAGGAAAACACCTTCCATGACTATGGCATGTTTGAGTCTCATTGTTGTAAATATTAATGGGGGCTTCCAGGGAACAGAAGTCCTTCATACATCAACTGTGCCTATAGCCAGGTGCCAGATCTTCTGCTCTCTTCTTTTTTATGCCACTTGTATTTCAGTTACTAAAACCAAAAGTTATTCAGTCACTGGAAGCACTTGTTACGCTCTCTGGCTGTGGAGATTTGGACTTCAAAGGATAAAGGCACAGCACAGTTGCACTTAATATCCCTTGGCTTATTTTTCTTACTGTAATCTATCTACCTGCTTCCTGAGCCCATGCAAACTCCTGATGCTTTGTCCATGAATATCAATTCGTGTGTGTACTAATGAGTCTCTCAGCTCTATTTTTCTGTCCAAATGCAAACAGTGGTTTGTTTCACTTAAGTTTCTTGAGATAGGCAATTCTCAAAAAAAAGAAAAGACCTTCAAGATTAAGCTTAACCATCCACCTAACAATACACGTCCACTGCTAAATCATGTCCCTTCATTTTCCTCAAATTACAAGTCATTCACTCTCTCTTTTTGGGTAGAAAATCATTCTGTAGCTTCTCTCACTTCTATCTTTCTCCAGCTCTATTGCACACATGCTGTTAAATGTTATCTCAATTAACAGTATGTCTCAGAAATTATTCTTAACTTCTCTTTTTAGTATTATTTTTACTTTTTTTTTTTTTGCTTTGAAGTTGCTTGCGTTTGTTTTAGACCTGAAAAACTGTTTATTTCTTTCAGTTAGTTGGAAGACATTGCCATGTATAAATATAGAAGGATATATTGTAAATCTTGCCTTGTACAGATCTTTCTCATTCTTTTTACTTGACATTTCAAAGACATAAGTTTCCTATTTGTCTACATATTGTTATCAAGGGTTATTATCATTTTCTGTCTCAGCTGCTGTAGTATCATCTCCACTTTGCTTTTGAATGCCTTTTTACTTCATTAGTATCTATTCAAAATGTCCAGCAAAATTACCTCTCTTCATGTATCTCTGCAGCCCTTAACTTTCAGCACCTGTCATGGTCATCAACCATTGAATGGTATGAAGAGTTCTCACCACGTATTGCCTGCTTGCTTGGTTTTCCAGCATCACCTTGATTTTTATTGTTCTTGTTTTTTCCTCTCACTTAACTAAGCTGTCTGTGGGTGGCTGTGAGACCTCAAAGGCTTTTTCAAGGTCCCATTTGCAGCAATGCCTGTGGGAATGGGTAGGAGTCCTGCTGTTGTGTGCCTAGTGCCACAATGTTCCCCAGCCTGCTTGCTTCCTTGTTTGTCATCAAACTGTAGTTGTCTGTTCTCCCTTGTCTTCCACTCAACCCTTGAGCTCTGCCAACAACTTGTCTTCTCCATTGTATTTTGCAAGGTAAAGTTGCAATCCATGGGAACGTGGATTCAACGACAACAAAAGTAATAATGAATGAATCTACAGCACCAGTGCTGGCAGTGTCACTTATTGGGTACTTCTTTGCATTGAACAAATGTAAAACTGCTGCTGATGTTGAATAGGTCCTGAAGGCAGACAATTTCTTGTTCTCACAGCAAGCAGTCGAGTCAGTGCTGTAAACAGCAATGCTTCTGTGATTCTTTTTCTCAGTTCTGTCTGTAAAAGCACAGTAGTTGTTAGAATAAATTTCATGGCAAGAAATTAATTTAACTCAGATTTTTCTCCCTTTAAACACCCAGTTTCATGTACGTGTTTTGTACAGATGTTTGCAGTACATGACTTAACCAGGACATTGAAGACACGAAAGTCTTGTCATATAAAACCTTACCCAGAGCATGCTGCAAATGTACTTTAGTTTCTCATTCACTGAATACAAATCCATTGTTTCAAGGAAAAGAGTGAAACAAACCAGTTTACAGAATTATGTAGTATGAAGGTTTCCATTCTGATTCTTTTGTACCACTGCTGCTAGGAACCTGTCTATTTTAGAAAGATACAGCAGCTGCCAAACCCAGAGAGGTCTTTGCTTTCAGTCCCCACTGTGATGTGGCTGTGGCTCTGGGGTACTTCTGCTACATAACAAGAGGATGTAGTTTCTTCTGGCTCATTCAAAAAAGCCAGATAGTGATGCAAGGAAAATTCTTTTGTGTAGGAACTTTCTCTGTGGGTGTATGTTGAGGTTCCCTGGAGAAGGAGGGAGTTGAAGTGTCTGAACACAGAGACTACTGCGGAGAACTACTTTTCTGTATTAGAGCTGACGGCTGTGACTGCTGTGTACTTGAAAGTAGGGAGAGGAATGTAAGGATGCAAGGGTTATATGTGGAGAGTATAAGCTTAAAAACTTCTGCACTGTGATTTTCTATTTTTTGTGAGAGGACTCAGACTGTTGGACATGTATATTGACATGTTGAATTTTCCCAGACTAATTTTTTTTTTCTATAAGGCACAACAAATAACTGCCCCTCTCCCTCCCTTTTCATTCCTGTACTACTTGCTCACTTGCAAGCAAAATGATACCCGGCCACTTAGCATTAGAAAGATTTTGAAATAGAAATAGTTTAGTCTGTTCCTGTTTTAGGCCCTTGTGTTACCGAATGTTTTACACCAGCTTTATTTCAGAGAAGGACGTAGTGTGCATGGTGGCATCTCTGTCCAGCTGCTGGTGTGGCAGACACTGGAATCTGTGCGAAGATTTAATCTACTACTGTGTTAATTCAAATGCCAGAGATTTTGTTTATGATACTAAAGATTGTAGTTTTGATCCTTTATGGCATCTAAAACAACCATGTGCTCCTGGCTGTATTTCATTATGCTGGATCTATTAGCTTGAGCTTCTGTGGAGTACAGGTACGATCAATCTCTAAAATCAGCAATATAAGCAGTAATTTCACCCTACTGTTTGTCAAAATTTCATATATTCCACACTGTATTTTAGTTCCGGTGCTACCAACATAGTAACTAAGCATCTTTTAAGTTGTATTTTCATGTCTGTAGCATGAATGGTATTTAACTCATCTGTATTGCTGTTTTATCCTGAGCTTTCACACATGAACTGTGGTAGTTTGCCCTTTTGTTAAATCATGTTAGTAGCTGTGGCTGATAACAGCTTGAACAATGTTGTATTTACTGCAAGGATTCTACATGGGCCTCCTAGGAGCAAGTAATAACTTAAAAGCATAACATCCAATTTTGAGACAGAACCATTATAATTCCAATAAAGATAAGAACAAATCCATTGAAATAAAAAACAGTCTTTGGGTGGATTCAGAAATTCTCAGCATCTCATTCTGACATTGATGAGTCTGTAGTTGTAAATTTAACAGATCATCTTTCTCTATCTGCATTTGTTACATAGCTATTAACTCTGATATGGAATACTGGTACTTCATAGAGACCAAGTTTACAGATAAACTACAATCACTGCAGAAGCTCTACTAGTATCAAAAAGTCAGAAGTGGATGTGTAGATATTTCTATGATTTTTGTGTTTACATCAGTTCTCAGCTGTGCCTGTGGTTAAGCTATGCTATTTTTCTTTTTTTATTAAGATGTCAGATTGCTTAAAAGAAATAACAGATGAAATTGAACCTTGGTGTGACTGCTGGTGATTGGGAAGGGTGAATGTTTTGCAGATGAAGCTAAGAGTTGTCTGTCATTTCTACCAAACCACAAGACTGATACTCCTTTCAGAGGAGGGAGGGTTACTCCTTCCAGATTGTGGGAATGCAAGTTCCATCATTGTAGTGTTTCTGCCTATGTCTTCCTGACTAACCTGCAGCCTCGATTTCTCCAGTTTTTGGTTACCAGCCTTTGTGGCCAGTCCAGTGGAATTTGGCCACACATTCGATTTGTAACTTCTCCTTTCTGTGATGTGCCTTGAATCAGCCTGCATGCCTCACATTAGGCTGGTGTGACCAGAAAGCAACAGTGACCTGTTCTCTGCTCATTCTACCCTTCTGTATACTGCTTCCTGGTTACCCACAAGAACAAACTAGGCTAGAAGGATTTGCTAAACCAGTTTTGAAGAGGACAGATTACCTGTAGGTGGCAGAGTGAAAGATAACAGGAAGAAAGTTCACTTGACTTGGTCACAGTTTTCCCTCTTGACTTGTAAGAAAAAATCTCACCAGATCCTTGTCTCAGTGGAGATAGTGCTATGGGTGTTTGTCACTTTCAATTAGAGCTGTTGTCGTTCAGTTTAGGTTTTGAAGGCTATTGGGGATCATTAGTGGTTGCCCCATTTAAGAATGGTTTAAGCAACTCTTTCTATGTCAGATCTGCACTTGATTTGCTCCACTAGCTCCCAGTATCATCTGTGGCTTTGGTCTTTGTCTTCAAAGCGACTATTGGATCAAACACCCCATCTACATCAAAGGCTGTATTTCTATTTGTGAACTACCAGAATAGTTGTATTCCTTTGGGCAGTGTAAGTGATGCAGTACCAGAGCAACCACACATCCCATGGGACACAGTGTTCTGGGTTAGGGCTTAAGGCTATGAAAAAAAAGTCCCCAAAGCAATCAGGTGAATGCAGAGTAAGAGATGGCTTAAAGGAGGCCTTACTAAACACCTCTGTGAATGTGCTCTATTATTACTAATGGTGCAGAAGAAACTCTGGTTTTTATCTGAAACATAAAAGAAGAAAGTTAATATACTTTGAAATGCTGTCAGGTCATGAAAGATATTGTATGTTTAAAAGTTGTGTACTTGTACAAAGTACCTGCTAACAGTATTTAAAACTTACCTTTGAACTGCATTAAAATCACAAACTGCTTACTGGGAGAGACCACATTATTAACAGAAACCAAAGGTGACATACCTCTAAAGGAACTGAATGTTTTAGTAGGAATAATAAATGTTGTATAACTTGTTACTGTTGAAAGACAGAAATCAAGTCTGACCAACTTCTAAACAAACCTTAAAACTCTTCTTTTTAGTTAATTAGAACTATTCCACCACTGTGCTGTATCTATAAAGTGCTATGGACAGAACTGACACTGCTGAAGCAATTCTCTGCCTCACTCAAATTGGTTACTAGAGACTAATAAATTGCTCAAAGGGTTGAACATAAGAACTGCAACTCCAGATAATTTAATCAAATAAAAAAAAAAAAAAAACCTATTACATTAATTATAAACTAAATACCTCAATAAATGTATTGTGTAATTTAAATCCTGGATAAAGCAGCAGCATCTGTGTATCCACAGGTTTTCATAGCATGTTTTTCAGCTTTCCATTTTTATCCCACAGCAGTAGATAGTTCTTACTTGAATACCTAATGGGTGGCAGAAAGAAGACATCCCTGTACTGGTCAGAAAAATGTAATCCCTTGAGTGTCTGTTTCCGTAAAAAGTTGCATTAATTTCTTCATTTTAGGTTTCTCTCAGACTGCCTAACACATCTGCCTGATCTTCATGTATTCAGCTTTCTCTATAAAGAAACTCAGTTGCCATTGCATCTTGTAATAAAAACAGCTGGGTGTTGTGTAGGAGGTACCATGTCTCAAAGCAGGGCAGCAGCTCTAGAGGAGCCTGCCCTGTTTGCTTCACCCTTATGTATCTTTCCAAAATGCTTGAAGTGTGTCATCACTGACCTGGTACTGTGTGTAGATGGCAGTGAGGTATCCAAATCTTCCATTTTCCTGCATAGGAACTGTGCTGAATTTTTCTGTAGTGTTGTCTTGCAACAAGAAGTATCTCATAGGGATACTGTGTGAATACAGAGATGTTTTCATCTCTGTGCCGTATTAAAACTGGAAGTTTTCACACGAAGTTTGTACATACTGATACTATACTGCTAATAGAAGGGGCCAGCCTGTCAGGTATGGTAAAAGATAGCTAGTTACCCTGTGGCAGAATGAAAATAGCAAGGTAAGGGCCACTGAATCCTGTTTTCCTGACTAGCCTGATTTGATGATTGAATAGCTTTCTGTCCACAGTAGAACTTCGTAATAAATCATTCTGCAAAGCAAATTGTCACCTGAACTTAGACATAAATTACAGACAGTACGAATCTGTTCTTCAGTTCATGTTGTCTTTGATAGGGCTTGCTCTAGGAAGGATCCAATTGCAATTCCCTAAATTGCATCCTATTTGTAAGTTTTATCTAAAGAATTTTACAGGTGTTGCCTCATGCAGTGATTTGACGTTTTTTCCTCCTGTTGTTGTGGTGAGTAATGTGAAATCACAAGATTTCTTCTTCCTGACTGGTTGATAAAAATTTAAATAAAGAGTGAAAAATAATGAGTTGTTCAGCTCTGGATGATAAATGTTCATGCTCAAGTTCTTAACAGTTTCAGGGACAAACGAATATTTTAATGAATATGTAACAGGCAGTGCTCATAAGAAATATGACCTTATGATTTATTATGAATTAGAAGCATCTTTGCCAATTATTTCTTTTGTAATAGTAAGCATTACTTTGAATACATCTCTGCAACATTTTTGCTGGAAAAGTGGATATGAAAGCATAATGAAAGTGAAGGCTTGCTCTGTGAGTGTTTGTTTTACATGTACATGTATCGTAGAATACTTTCATGATAGAATGGTTTGGGTTTAACAACATCAAGTTCCAACTCCCTGCTATAGGCAGGGACACCTCCCTCTAGACCAGGTTGCTCACAGCCCCATCCAGCCTGGCCTTGAATGCCTCCAGGGATGGGGCATCCACAACCTCCTTGGGCAACCTGTTCTGATGTGTCACCACCCTCTGTGTGAAGAACTTCCTCCTAATATCTAACCTAAACCTCCCCTGTCTCAGTTTAAAACCATTCCCCCTTGTCTTATCACTATTCACCCTCGTAAACAGCCGTTCCCCCTCCTGTTTATATGCTCCCTTCAAGTACTGAAGGCCAGAATGAGGTCTCCCTGGAGCCTTCTCTTCTCCAAGCTAAACAGGCCCAGTTCCCTCAACCTTTCCTCACAGGAGAGGTGCTCCAGCCCTCTGATCATCTTAGTGCCCTCCTCTGGACCCGCTCCAAGAGCTCCACATCTTAAAGGATGACTGCCAACAAATGTTGGCTTTCTGTTGCTGTGTCACACATACATGTTAAAAATATTTTATTCCGTATCACAGCTTTGAACAATGTTTCTCTTCTGCTTTTTTTAATATGTATTTTGTGTGTACTACTTCTATTGAAAGAACAGGTGCAGTGGCTCAAATGAAGAGCGAATATTGAACATTTGAAAGAAATAGAAATAATCTATAATATAATGCAGAACACTTTTCAAATACAGAAGTTCTTTAGAAAAAAATAACCTTCAGAACAGTATTCTGTTAACAGTGCTCTTCGATGTGCTAAGAGATGAACTGGAGGATATTGTTGCAAGGCAAAAAATGTGTTGTATTTTTTAATTTTGTTGTGAACTGTTGTGCCTGAAGTTCCTGCCTATCAGCATGCTTTTCAGTCAGTGCCTGTGTTACTGCAGGTAGTTCCCAGTGCTGCTGAGTCTGATGATACCCTTAGTGATTTCATACAGCCAGCTGTGCAATTACCTTTACTTGTATTTTATAACAGTCAAGAACAAAATGCATGTTTCCTATGTTTTTTTCTCTTTCCTTTTAATAGCAAATGTGGCTTTTAGCTCTTTCTCATTGCTTTCAGGGCATTGTAGAAGTGTTGCTGGACAGGCCCTTGCAGCACTGACTAATCTTACCCCTCACCAGCTCATTTCCTTTCACTTACCATATATGCCAATATTAAAAAAAAAAAAGAATTTGATGTGGGTTTTGTTTGTGTTTATTGTGGTGAGATCTGTGCACTTGAGAACAGTGTACTTTAAAACTTTGGCCTGGAGATGGATGGAAGTAATGAAAAATCACAACAGTAATTAACTTTAAATATTTAATTATGTGAAGTTATTCACAGGATAAAGTATCATTTAAATGAGTGCTGCTTTGAAAATTCATCCAGGGATATTTTTTAGAAATGTAAACAGAAGATAGTGATGTATTTAACTATAATTTCATTGGGGTTTTTTGTTTGTTTTTGTGGGTTTTTTTTTTTGTTGTTGTTTTTTTTTTGCTTTGCTTTTCGCTATAAGAATGTGTGAATCTCAGATCTGTGTCACTTAAAATTGCCTGTGAGCTTTTTGTCTGTGTTTTTGTGTGCATATGCAGTTGCATAAGCCCTCCAAACTGTCTGCTTTGTTACTGCCCATTCACAGTAGTAACATTTACAAAAGTGGTGCTGTTGGTTCAGAACCACTTGCAGTGCAGTCAGATTTATTTTATCATCCAAGACCTTTATGGAGTGCCCTTTCTGTTAAGGAATTAGTGAGGCATTCCCACACTCGTGGGGAAACTTGCCTTCCAAAGAAGGGCTGCAAGACTGAGGGGAGCTGAGCCCCAGAGGGGAGATGGGAGGGAGCCTCAAGACCACACATCACTTGCAGTGAATGGCAGAAACTCCCATAGGACACTTAATTCCACTCAGATTTTAGCACTTTCGTTTCAACTGGCGTGGAAGAATGCCTACATTTTAAATCACTGTATTTTATAAAGTACACCTTACAGAAGTGATCAATGTGTCCTCAAGCTCACGTTTCTTCGCCAGTGTTTCTGTGGGACAGTGGAGTTCTGTCTTAAACACTTTGAGATGACTGTTATTAAGATGCTGCCAAAATCTTTTAGATTTGGTAGGTTTAATATGAAAGTAGAAATTGAATGTAAATCCTTGAGCTTCGTTATGAATAATATTCTTCAGCCTTTAATAGTCTTGAAGGAAGAGCACTGATGACTTCAGAAACGATTCCATTTTCCTGGGTATACTGGTGATGTCCTTCAGGTGTGGTGAATGGATTTTGTTATAGTGTCTCTGTTAATGGGGTCGTGGATGTGTTTGCTTGTCTTGTAACTCTCCATTTGTCACCTGGCAGGCTGAAGGTGAAACAGTGGCTGTTCTTGCACACAGTGGAAGTGAAGATGAGTTTGATCCAAGTACTCTCCCAGATCCTGATAAATACAAAGATTCTGATGAAGAACAAGATACAGAAAGCGAAGACAGCTATGGGTATGTACATATCTTCCTCGTTGATTTCGAAGTATTCATGTTCTTTAGAAACTGATGTGTTTACATGTTAGGAACTCATTATAGTTATCCTGTTGCTTCCACTACTTAATATTTGAGAGTTTGTTTGTGAGGTGGGTACTGAAGAGAAATCTATGTTAAAGCTATTATTTCATTTTGTGAAGCTGTATGAGAGAGATACTGAGTGAAGTCCTGTGTGGTTTCTGTCATTGGCTTCACAGCAACAAGTCCATTTGTGTGTTTCTCACAAAGAGCCTATGTGTTACACATTCAGAAGCATTTTATTGACACTTAGTGCTGTTAAGTGCAGATCTTTATTTTGCCCTCTTCTAGCTGTCTAGGTTTAGAAATCTCACTTTTCACATCTGACTCAGATATCCTAGCAGCTATGTATTGTCGCTAGCCCTAGAGTGAGTGAACATTGTGGGGATGCTGTGTAGGACAGGGTGCTGTGACATGGATTTACAGCCTAATTAAGCAGCTGGTGACCATATCCCCTGTAGGTCTCTCACCAGTGTGTTGGTCGGTAGAACTGATAGGGATGGGTACGTGCAGTGATTTTCCTGCTTTTTTTTGTGCAAGGAGTGAAAGGGTAACTGTAACTGAATTGTAGTTCCTTCTGTGTGTTCACTTCCCTCACTTGATTCAGTGTCTGTACTCCTTGTAGAATGAGTGAAAAAGCTGGGTGTAAAACATTAAAATGGCTTTCTAAAAATGGGCAGAAAACAAGAAGCCAGTGCTTAACAAGGTTCTTCCAGTTCCTACTGTATTTCTGACGTCTTGTCTCTGCCCATTAGCTTTTGCTGAGAGGAAGAAGCATAATTTGTTAAAACGTTCTCCTGTAATGAGGTTTAAGATTCAGCATTTATTGAGAAGGTTTGTATAAGAGGATTTGTAGATTGCTTTTCATGTGTTACGAGAGTTTAAATGTATCTGGCCATACTTGATGAATGCATTCTCTAGTGGTATTTTTATATTGCTTGGAGCAGGATCAGGTTACTATAATGAAATTGTATTCTCAGCTTCCCCCAGATAATTTCAGAAACATGGTTAATACTGTCTTTTTAATATATGAGACTCATTTAATATAATGAGTAATACCTGGATGTAGGATAGTCATTTGAGCTAGAAGATGCTGTGGAATCCCATTTTGTGGGGTTTGGACCATCTCTGTGCTGACATGAGCTGTAAGACAAGCAATAGAACAACAGCATATTTAGGAAGTTTGGTTTATGTAGAAGATCAATATAGGAGCCAGAGAAGTATTTCAGGATTCTAATAGGACTTGTAGCAGTGCCCATTCTGTTGTTTTGCCTTTGAGAGCAAATTCTGAGCTGACTTCAGTAGTAATGCTTTGCTCCAGATTAAAAGGTAAAAATAAAAAAAAAAATAGTGGACAGGTTATTGTGAGATAAGAGGTGGTCACTGATCGTTTGTTTCTTGGAAGAAGAATAGAAGTTTATTGGAAAGGTCTGAAAGAAATCTTTGGTAAGAGCTTGGCAATCAAGCAATACTTGTTTATTAGTTAGTGTGTTGCTTCTGAAGGGCAGATTCCTGGAATCCATTAAGAACATGTACAAATGCTCAGATGGGAAGGATTTATCAGCAACCAAGCGTAGGAAACCTGATGTCAAAACATTACCTATTATATACTTTGTTACCTCAGGCGTTTCCTAGTTACTCATAAGTTGTTGCACACCTAGTGCAGGAGAAAGGTATTTCATTGCTGTGTTTCCTAAACAAGATTTAACATTGTTTCATCTGACTGCCTTAGCTGGGAAAGGCTGTCTCAACAAAACTGTGTTTTGTAATGGAACTGTTTAATAAGCATTCTGAAAAAGTTATGAGGGGGGTTGCCTAATATATTTTCAGTATCATTAAGTAACAATTTACTAGGGGAGATCTTACTAGTCCCTTCCCAAGGACATCAGCTAGACAAAAGATTTGCTATGTTTTAAGAACAGACACTGATAGAGTTGGGCAGATTCTTGGCAGTTCTAATCAGTGCATATTTTTTGGAATCAGCTGTTGACATGGCCTTCTGGAATCAGAATGTCAGCTCACAGAGAGAAGGTCTTGGTCATTTCCCTTTCCTGTGAAGTAGAATGGAAAAGACAGTGCACGTTAAACAGGAAAAAAGGGCTTAAATAATACCTTCTAATGTATTTTCTTCAGCAAATCTCAGAACACTGTACCAAGGAGATGGCTATGGTTTTTGCATACAGCAATGTTGCGTCACAAAGACCAAGCTGATGACACAGATCTGGGAATAAAACTCAGGTACCCTGAGGGCCAAGTGCTCTGTCCACTAGGCAGCATTTCCTTGGTAACTGATTTTTTTGTGTTTTTTTTTGTTGTTGTTGTTTGTTTGTTATATTTTTCAGTATGCCAAGTTTACACACATGTACTTAACACCTTGTAGGTGCAGTATAGTCATTTTATTGGTTTAAATTCAAGACGAATCTCCTTGGATGGAAAGAGCAATTTTGAGAACAAAAAATATTCTCATATTATGTCTTATCAGGTTTACTTTACTACGTGTACTTCAAGTTTGTTGTTTGCACCATGTTTGGAGGTTACTTTGGAATGAAGTGTAATGATAGAACATTTTCCATGCTACAATGTTACCTACATTGTGTCAATGTATTTAAAAGATAACTTAAATCTAGGAGGGTTTTACCAATGGAATTTACTTCCTTTTTAAGTTATGAATTTAGCCTTGAGCATGGCAGAAAATCATTTATCTTGAAAACTGGATTTTATTTGGTCTTTGAAACCTGATTGTGTGTGGAAGCAACTTTAACTATGAGGGCTGTTCCAAAAGCAATGCCTTCCACCTTATTATGTTGCCCATGACATCAGAGTAGATGATGGTGGTATGGCAGTAGAGATTGAACCTTTCTGCCAATATTCCATTACCTTTTGTTGCCATGTGGCAGATGGCAGCAGAGGGACAGTCTGACAAAATGGCTTCTGATGTGAAAGAGCATATGAAGCAAAGGTGTGGAACTGTATTCATGAAAAAATGTCACCCTCTGACATTCATTAATGCTTGCTGAATGTTTATGGAGACCAAACAATGGATGTTAACACGGTGAGGTGGTGGGTGGTACTTTTCAGCTGTGGTGACAGTGACGTGAAAGACAAGCCACGTTCTAGATGGCCATGCAGAGCTGTCACACCACAAAATGAAGAGCATCTCAATCTGCTCATCCACACAAATCAGTAGATTATTATGACCAGGGAACTGTTTACAGGGTTGAATATTGGTTTCACTGCATTGGAACCAATACTGACAGTGTTGGAATATTTCAGAGTTTGTGCTAAGTGGGTCCCATGAATGCTCATACAGGAACAGAAGGAACACTGTTTGCTGGTTTGTCAGGACCTATTGAACCAATACATGGCTGAGGGTGACAGTTCCCTGGATTGCATCATTACTGGTGAATAGATGTGATGTCACCTCTGTGAGCTGGTGTCAAAATGGCAGTGCATGGAGTTGTGACATGTGAATTCCCCATTGAAGAAAAAGTTCAAAACTCAACCCTAAGTGGGTAAAGTGATGTGTACTATCTTTTGGGGTAGGAAAGGGGTGATCCTTCTGGATTTCCTCGAGCCTGGATCAGCTCTGACTGCTGCATTATGGTGCTGACTGAACTGAAAGCTTAAATTTCCAGAGTCAGGTCAGAGAAGAAGACAACCTTTCTCTTGCAACATGGTAATGAAATTGAAGACCGTAGAGCATTTTGCCAATCTTAGCTGGACTGTCCTACCACACCCATCCTATAGCCTGGATTTGACATCTTCTGATTTGTATCAGTTTGGGCTATTTAAAGATGGACCATGTAGGCAACATTTTCCTGGCAACAATCATAGCAGCTGTAAAACAGTGGGTCGCTTCTGCTGGTGCAGATTTTTCTGAGCAACATACAGTGTTTTTTAGCTGAGAATTCTCTCTATCAGATAGTGGTATTGTGCTCTTTGTATCTGTTTCTGTTTCCATGGAAATAAATAGGAGGCATTACTTTCACTGCAACCCATGTAAAAATCATATTTAAAGTTTTGACTAGGAGGAGCCAAGGAACATCCAATAAAACAAATTTTATATTGTGATTTTTTTTTTAGTGTAGCTGATAGTCATTAAAATCGTAGCATTATTCACTTCTTTGAAAAGCGTTCTTGCAAATCATCCACTAAAACATAAATTCTGTTCTTTTCCCATGTACTGTCAGCTCATTCTTGCCATGCAAACCCTCTTGACTTAAGGATTTTTGGCATTCGTTTAATGATGACAAAGTTGCAATTCGCTTTTGCTTCCTTGGTTAAAATACTTACTGAGTAAAATGCTTGTGTAAATCTGTCCTGTCCATTTAGTGCTGTGGGACTTGTAATCTAGTTGGGGTGGTTTTTTTTATTTTTATTTTTTCCCTCCAGTTTTGAGGTTTAAGCTCTCCCTAGCTAGTCCCAACTGTTTCTTGGGGGAACACATCTCAAGAAAGCCAACACAGGTTTCAGAAGCCTGTCAGTCTGAGCTTAGTGCCAGGGAAGGTTGTGGAGCAGTGCACCTTCAGTGCCATCATACAGCACCTACAAGACAGCCAGGTGATCAGGCCCAGTCAGCATAGGTTAATGAAATGAAGGTTCTGCCTGACTAACCTGATTCCTTTTTGTGATAAGTTGACATGCCTAGAGGAGGAAAGACAGTGGGTGTTGTTTACTTGAACTTTAACAAAGCTTTTGATACAGTTTCCCACAGCCTTTTTCTGGACAAACTGTCTGCTGGTACTTCCACCCATCACTGATGTCCATCAGGACACTGAGCCTTTCAGCACTACATTGGGTGTATGATTTCACAACCAGTTCCTCGTCCACTGAACAATCCACCCATCAAATCCACATCTTTCCAACTTAGGAATTTCCCTCTATCCCACCTTCAGCATTTATTTCAAACTGGAGGAGCTACATGAGCTGTTAGTTAAATTTGCCTTTGAATGGAATTTCCCTCTACCTCTGTAATCTGAGTAATTAATGGCACGAAGCATGTAATATGAGATTGATTTTTGTCTATCTAGCAACATTCTTCATATTGGTGTGAGGCTATGAATGTAAATTGTTAATGAGGTGGAAAATTTAAGTGCATCGAGGAGAATGGAAGAAAAGCGTCTGGATTTCTTAAAAACCAGTTTTGTACTCAAATTGAGTTTCTGATATTTCTAATCCCTCAACCTCTTTAAACGGAAATGCTGAGAAGGAAGAAAGTTGTGACTGACCTCATCATTACCTTCTTTAAATCTTTATTAGGTGTAACTGATCATGTTAACTCTTAGATCAGCATGAACTTGTGGGAAAAGGAGAAATATCTTAGTTCAGACACAGTTTCATTTGTGATTTTATGGTAATTCACCAGCTGACATGCAAGTCAGCAGTCAGTGCCACTTGGTTGTGCACTGTGCTGTATTTTTGAAAATTATGGCCAAATTACATTTTTTTTAATACATTCTTGAGTACATCAAATCTGGATACTGATGTTGTATGTAAACCTGATGCTAAGTTGTATGTGGTTCTTGATGCAGTCTATACTAAAACTTATCTTAGAAGGAATTCAGTTATAGAAATAATTTGTTTAACTATTTATCACAGATCTGTCATCATTTGCTCTTCATTTGAACCTATTCAGAACTGCTTTTCATATTTAAGAGTAGAGAATTTAATCTATATACTGTGAAATCCAAGCGTGTTTCATGTATGCATGCCTATGAGAAGATGAATATATACATAGATAATACATATTCACATGTATGTATGAAAACAGATATGTGTCTGTAAGTGTATATACACACACAGTTTCACCACTGTTTGCATGCACACCTTCTGCTTTACCCGGTAAACTACATCTCAACTTCCAGGTTCTCATAATTCTACATTTCTGATTCTCTCCCCCATCACACCTGGGCAGAATGTGCAAGCAGCTGTGTGTCTGTTGGGTTTAACAGATTGCCCAGAGAGGTTGTGGATGGGAGGTGTTTAGGGCCGGGTTGGATGGGGCCCTGGGCAGTCTGATCTAGTACTTGATCCAGTGGCTGGCAGCCCTGCTTATGGCAGGGACATTGGAGCTCGATGATCCTTGAGGTCCCTTCCAACCCAAGTCATTTTATGATTCTATGATTTGTTTTAGTAAACAAGGTGTGTTATACTTGTATCCCCATTCAAAAGACAGACAGTATTTTTCTTACTAGTGTATATAGAATATAGTTTTTTCAAAACTTGTTTTAGAAGGAACTTTGATATAACTATTTACATTGTTGAAATAAATTTTACATTACCTACTCAGCAAAAATAAGTTTGTTCCACAGATTCAATAGGAACACGTTACTGTTGTGTGCAGTGATGACCTCCTGGCTGTAAGCTCTACATGTATGGCTGAAGAAGTAAGAATAACTTTTTAAAACATCTGTTGCAGTTTTCTTCAGAAACTAGTATTTATAGAATTAAAGCATCATATAAACATTAAGGTTGGAAAAGACCTCTAAGATCATCTATTCCAGCTATCAACGCATCACCACCGTGTCCCTCAGTGCCACATCTACACGTTTTTTTGAACACCTGATTTTGACAAGGGATGTAATGAGAAATAAAGTAGGAAGCAATTGCTCTAGAAAATAATTGCTCTAGTAAGTAAGAAGAAAATTAATTGTCCAAAAGAAGGGTTAGAGGACCTCCTCTATGGAGGCGGGCTGAGAGAGCTGGGGCTCTTCAGCCTGAAGAACAGAAGGCTCTGCGGGACCTTATCGCCTTCCAGTACCTGAAGGGGGACTCAGGGAAGCTGGTAGGGGACTCTTTGCGAGTGACAGGATGAGAGGAAATGATTTCAAATTGGAAGAGGATAGATTTAGACAAGATGTTAGGAAGAAATTTTTTAGTATGATTTAGACTAGATATTAGGAAGAGATTCTTTACTGTGAGGGTGGTGATGCACTGGAAGGGCTGCCCAGAGGGGTTGTGGATGCCCCCTCTCTGGAGGCACTCAAGGCCAGGCTGGATGGGGCTGTGAGCAACTTGGTCTAGAAGAAGGTGTCCCTGCCTATAGCAGGGGGTTGGAACTAGATCACCTTACATCTGCCTTCCAATCCAAACCATTCTATGATTCAAGATCTGGGCAACCTCTGCTCTGCAAGGTTTCTGTGGTTTAAAATCAGTCATTTGACATGCACACAGCCACATTGCCACTGATGAAACAACAGCAACTCCAAGCTCTCTAGACCTGCTCTGCTTCAGTTATCATATATCAGAGCTTGCTTTGGAGTTGAGGTTTACTAGCACTTGAAAACAAGCTGCCCTTGACACCAAACTGCAGACTCTGAATTGAGATCCCAAACTGTAACGCAGCAGACACAAATTCTTTCCTGAAGAAGCATGTGTGAATAATGAATGAATCTGTTAATAAAATACAGTTTAGAAAAGTTAGCAATAATTTATCTCTTAAATATTGGCATTTTGCTAATCAAACATGTTGTGCCACAAACTTCCTTCCACATAATAAATTTTAATTCGCAAGGCCATGGCAGCAATCCTAATGAAGATTAATTACTGCAGTCCCTTCCACAAAGCCCAGTGCAGCTTCTTTCTTATTTGCTGTAAGAATGCTACAGTACAGAGAAATGGTAATGAAAATATATTGCACAGTGTTATTCCCTTTACTGGCCATTCCAGTGATGTAAATCAAAACCACTCAAACCAGATTTGTAAAAAAACAATTGCAGGAAGAAGGAAGATTAATCTATTTGTAATGAAATACCAGTGTAATTGTACTAAAAGCGAAAGATGGGCTGAGTCTGCCATGGAGCTGAAGTACTACAATCTGAAACAAGAAAAAATGTTCAAACCAAAATCAGACTAGCAAGACAATATGCTTGCTATTTTTATTACTGCATGGAAAGCATACAGAATCTGATGGGAAAAAGCACCCAAAGCAAATCATCAATGTCTTGCTTCTGCTCTATGGCTACCTTTACTTCCCAAAGGTTCTAGTAAGCAGGTGACAGTGGATTCAAATTGGATGGCTGAGGCTGTACCAGCCCTTGTCTTGCCCATTCCTGTCATGGGCATTGCATTGCTGCTCATAAAGCAGCAGAATAATCCAGCCCCAGACCATTGGAGTTTCCATTCAGTGGATCAAGGCAGAGCAATTTGAGTTTATACAACAGTTTGAAAACTGAAATTATTCTCAAAAACATTGAATCATCATTGCTCAGGGTTGAAATTGCTTTAGCTGGAGGTGACCAGGATATTGGTCAAACCATTTTGATTTGCTGTATGTCCATCTTTCAGTGTCGTAACACTCTGAAATGTGCTGCTGCCTTTGGAGATACAACCTGATTTCTGATCTGATTTTATCCAACATCCAGGCACCAAAGTTTTTTTTTTTATATATTTACATTCTCTTGGATAAACTGAACAAATGACAGTTTAAAAGATTAGAGAGCAAAGTTTCAGATCTTGCACATTATTCACAGATTTTTCTTGAGCTTTTTTCCATTTTGCATCATTCATTCAAAACAAGTGACCACCACAGACTGATAAGTCTCCCATCAATGGCTTCACTTCCTATACTTGGTTGCAGCTAGAAAAAGCTGCTGCCTGCATAGATAACTTTGCCTTTTCATAAATTCTGTTTTCAAGCTGTCCTCTCATCTTAGAATTGTAGAATGGTTTGGGTTGCAAGGCACCTGTAAGAAAACCTAGTTCCAACCCCTTGTTATAGGCAGGGACACCTCCCATCTAGACCAGGTTACAGGAGTCCCACCCATCCAGCCTGTCCTTGAACTCCTTTGGGGGAAGGCAACCTGTTCCAGTGCATCACCACTCTCACAGTAAAGAATTTCTTCCTAATATCTAGTCTAAATCCACTATATTCCAGTTTCAAACCATGTCCACTCATCTTGTTGCTACATGCCTTCACAAAAGGTCCCTCCCTTGCTTTCCTGTAGGCCCCCCTTAGGTACTGGAAGGCCACTATAAGGTCCTCTTGGAGACTTTTGCAGGCTGAAGAGCCCTCTGATCATCTTCGTGGGCCTCCTCTAGGCCAGCTCCAACAGCTCCATGTGCTTCTTGTGTTGGGGCCCCAGAACTGGATGCAGTACTCCAGGTGAGGTCTCATGAAAGCAGAGTAGAGGGGCAGCCATCTCCCTTGCCCTGCTGATCATGCTTCTCTAGATGCAGCCCAGGATACGGTTGGCCTTCAGGGCTGCAAGCTCACACTGACGGCTCATGTTGAGTATTTCATTAACTGACATCCCCAAATTCTTCTCCTCAGAGCTGCTCTCAAGCTGTTCTCCACCCAACCTTTATCTGTGCTTGGGATTGCCCCAGCCCAAGTGCAGGACCTTGCATTTGGCCTTGTTGAACTTCATGAGGTTGGCACGGGCCCACCTCTCAAGCCTGTCCATGTCTCTCTGGATAGCGTCCCTTTCCTCTTGCATGTCAGCTGCACCATTCAGCTTGGTGTCATCTGCAAACTTGCTGAGGGTGCACTCAATCCCACTGTCCTTGTTGTCTACAAAGATGTTAAATAACACTGGTCCCAGCACCTGAGGAACGCCACTCATCATCGGTCTCTACTTGGACATTGAGCCGCTGACCATCCAGCCAATTCCTTATCCAGCGAGTGGTCCATCCATCTAATCTGATGTCCAGATGCAAGTTGAATATCAGGAATTAAAAGTTATTTTTCCCCTTTGTATGTCCTCAAAACACACTTGGGTGATTATTTGTTAGTAATTAAATTAAGAGAGTTCCCTGGTGTATTGTTGTCAGGGTCTGAGTTACAAGTAGATAGATCCCTGTTGTCCAGATGCCTTTCGTCTATGCTGCTTTTCATTTCAGGGGCTGGATTCATAAAGTGTGCTTTAGTGCTTCTGTAATAACATTTACCTGTCAAAGAACAGTACTTCCTTTGTTGTTACAGCTGTGCAAATGGTGACCACAGAAATTACTGTGTGTGTTGACAAATCAGCTCTTGGTACCTCCTTGCTCTGTAAACACAGCCCAGTAAATCTTTCCATTGGGAGCTTCAGCCCGTGTGGGCAGCTCAGGCTGCTGCAGCAATGAAAAGCTAAATTGCACCAGATGGTGGAAGGAAGGAATTGTAATCCAGCTGTACGTGCCACTTTTTAAGTGCTGTAAATAGGAGACAGAGAGGCACACTGGTTTTGGTCTGGATCTAAATTGTGGATTTACTTTCTAACTACATTTTATGTTAGAAAATAACTCACTTCAGAATTACTTTATTTTGGCTGTTACAGTGGACGCCAGCTGGTAGTGCATCAGTGTGAGGGTATTTGAGGAGTAAGGGGCCATTTATGGCTGTGAAAAGTGACCAGTGATAAAAGATCAGCTCTGCAGGGTGGGCTGGTGGCCCTGAAGGGACTGAAGGGAGGCCACAAAAGAATTCACTTGACAACAAGTGCATGAATTTGACAAGTGCACAAGTGCCTGTATAGGTACTTTGACAAACCTACACCTTTTACATATACACCTGAGAATTACAGCTGTTACACCTCATCCCAGGGGCTTTCTGTCTGAAGAGACAGGGAGAAGCACTGAATGGATATGGGATGCAGCTTGGTGTCATGATGACAGACATCTGTCCACCATCTTTTTTCAATTTGCAACTTGCACCCTTTTTCAAAGCTCTGTCTGAGTGCCTAACCAGAGCAGCTCCCAGCCCCTCTTCACACCAGCCAGCTCACAGCTGGCACAGCCCTGTCCTTCATCTCGTGTTTCCAAATTGTGAACTTTTTAGTAATACATGTCACCTGAGGCCTTGTTCTCTGCTGCTTCTTCTAAGTATCCTTTATCAAATTCTGTCTCACTTCTACTTTCTGCATTGTGAAAACACAGTCCTACAGCTTTCTTCGTCACTCAGTGGCATCTCTGCCATTTTCCTGTGTTACACATTCCTCCTTATTCACTTCTGAGTTCACAGCCTAGTAGGGGTTAAATTAGTGTGAAAATACTCCTGCTGCTGATGTGTAGATACGTATTTAGGATGCACTATTAATCCAGCACCATGACCCCTCAATAATAACAAGAAACAGCTCGATTCAGCACAATCTACCTCAAAGCCTACAGTGAAAATCCTTGTCACTGTGCTTTTGTTTGTGGAAGAAATCAGAAGCTTCACAGTTGCATTTGAATGTGTTTTATATTTAAATTTGACACCTTGCAAACATCTATCACAGAATCACAGAATCACCAAGGTTGGAAAAGACCTATAAGATCATCCAGTCCAACCATCCACCTATCACCAATGGTTCTCGCTAAACCATATCCCTCAACACAACATCCAAACGTTCCTTGAACACCTCCAGGGAAGGGGATTCCACCACCTCCCTGGGCAGCCCATTCCGGTGCCTGACCACCCTTTCAGAGAAGTAGTATTTCCTAATATCCAGCCTGAATCTTCCCTGGCGCAGCTTGAAACCATTCCCTCTAGTCCTATCACCGGTTATACGGGAGAAGAGGCCGACCCCCAGCTCACTACAACCTCCCTTCAGGTAGTTATAGAGAGCAGTAAGGTCTCCCCTGAGCCTCCTCTTCTCCAGACTGAACAATCCCAGCTCCTTCAGCCGCTCCTCACAAGGCCTGTGCTCCAGACCCCTCACCAGCTTTGTTGCCCTTCTTTGAACACGCTCCAGGGCCTCAATGTCTTTCTTGCAGTGAGGGGCCCAGAACTGGACACAGTACTCAAGGTGCGGCCTCACCAGAGCTGAGTACAGGGGGACAATTACTTCCCTACTCCAGGCTGGTCACACTGCTTCTGATACGAGCCAGGATGCCATTGGCCTTCTTGGCCACCCAGGCACACTGCTGGCTCACGTTTAGCCGAGCGTCAACCAACACCCCCAGGTCCATTTCCTCTACACAGTCTTCCAGCCACTCCGCCCCAAGCCTGTAGCGTTGCTTGGGGTTGCTGTGGCCAAAGTGCAGGACCCGGCATTTGGTCTTATTAAACCTCATCCCACTGGCTTCAGCCCAGCTATCCAGCCTGTCCAGATCTCTCTGTAGGGCCTCGCTACCCCCAGGCAGATCGACACTTCCAGCAATCTTGGTGTCATCTGCAAACTTACTGAGGGTGCACTCAATGCCCTCATCCAGGTCATCAATAAAGATATTGAAAAGGACAGGCCCCAGCACCGACCCCTGGGGAACACCACTCATGGCAGGTCGCCAGCTGGATTTAGCTCCATTGACCACCACTCTCTGGGCCCAGCGCTCCAGCCAGTTCCTTACCCAGCCAAGAGTGTACCTGTCCAAGCCACAGACTATCTAAACTCCAAAGTGAAATGCTTTTTGGTGTTTAAAGTCTGTTTCATAACTTGTGAGATTTCTGTGTTGCTTTAATCGCTAAGATGTTTTGAACTGGTGTCCTAGATGAAGCATTAGTCAATTAGGAATGCAAAGCAGGCTTCAGAGTCGATTCAAATGCTGGAAATAATTGGCCCTTTTGCAAACAAGCTAGGATTGCTTTTACTTAATGAAGCTTCAGCATTACTGCTTTTAAAGCAGACCCCCATAACCTGTTCTAATCAAGAGGGCATAATCCCAAACTCACAGTGGCCACTTGGAAGCAGCGCTTGAGGGTCTTTTTGTACACTCTCCAGGTAGGTGTTGTACTTACGGAGCATCTTGAGCACTGCAGAGTGAGAAAGCTGTCCTTGTGCCAGAGAAGGAGTAAAATAAACATCGGTAGTGAGCACTGAAAAGCCACCCCCGTGCAAATGACAGCTCAAAAATGACAAGTTGTGAAGTCCTATGAAATGTCCCAATTTCAGGAGAAGTATTCAAACACGTTGTCCTCGACTGTTGCATTACGCTGGTTCTTCTGGTTTGGATGGGGAAGACCCATGTGAATGTAGGTTGGATCACTTGTTTTAACAGTGAGAAGGTTAGGTATTTCTCACGGATTTTCCCTCCAGTCTCTGTGTTGTGATGAGTGAGCAGGAGCTGGCGCCTCCTCTGCAGCAGGTGGGACAAAAAGGGAGCAGCCTGCTGATGGCCACCAGGTGCTCCTCCTCTGCTGTGATAATGTGTGGCACCCAGGGTGCAGAGTAGCTGCACAGTAGCCCAGGTCCATCCATAGTGCAGGATGCCAGGAGCTGAATCTGCTGTAGGGAACCTGACTAAGCGAGGGCTTGGACTAGATGATCTCCAGAAGTTCCTTTTCAACCTCTGCAGTTCTGTCATTCAGTGAAAGCTGTGTGCTTGAGCTTTCCTGTCACTGCTGTCATTTGGCCGTGTGACAGGAGTGGCAGTTGTAAAACATACACAGCTGTTTGGTCCAGATTGAAGGCTGCAAATGCCAATTCATTCCAATCTTAGCAAAAGCAGCAGAAGGAACAGAAATTCACCAGGGAAAGGAACTGAGTTTGGGTATGCCTCTTCCTCATGTGGCAAAGAGGTGGTTAATAGCTTCCAAAGACTTATCCTTGAAAAAATGGGAAAGAGGGCCTTGAATAAAATGGACTCAAATCAAAACTGCAGTAAGTAAGGGTAGGATTTGCCAATGAAATGACAATTCTCGTATTTTTATTGTGATTGCAGATTTATTATAGGTGATCCTGAATGCATGTCAGGGTCCACTGACACATCACTAAATCAGCTTTGTCAAGTTGTCTGTCGCTGTATAAGGTGGTAAATATTGGGTAAGGCTGATGGTGATATCTTGATATACTGTAATCAATTAAGACAGCAGAGCATTCAGCACAACCTCGGTCTGAGAGCAATTCTGATTTAGGCATGCAGAGTTCATCAGCTTCTGTTGCTTTACTCTTCTATATCGTAATTTTGTTTGCTCTTATCTTGACATAAATTTGCCTTGTTTAAAATGAATTGTTTGATTACATGATGATATTGATTACCACAGTTGTTAAAAAAGAGTAATTGATTTTTTTTTGTAGAGAACTTGAGGAGAAGAGTGGAAGAAAGAGAAGAAGCCGCAGTGACAGTGTAGCAGCAGGAGAAATGCCAGAGAAAAGAAAGAAGGCAAAATTCAGCCAAGAGGAAGATCCCCTTTTGCCATTGGATACTGGGCTCTCTCTGGCAGAGGATGAAGAACTTGTACTGCATCTGCTCAAGAGTCACAGCTAATTATTTTCCTGCACTTTTTTGGGGGGGAGGGACATATTCACAGTTTTATTGATAATCTACACAAGGTAAATATGGCATCTGTGCAGATGGATACCAGTGGCTGAAGATAGCTGTGGTCCATGTGCAGCGGGCTTGCCTCACAGTACCTTGTAGATTATAGACAAGATCTATATATCTATAAGACTCTCTAAACCAACCTAAATCCCCAGGTGTCATCTTCCCATAATATGTTTATAATTTTAAATCTCCAGATTTCAAAGCAATTCTCTTCTTTTTTTAATTAATCCTGCTTTAAATAAAAACAGGAGGCTCCTTTCTTGGCTGTGTCAGGTTTGCTATTTTGGAAGATACATGTGTACTAAAATTTCTAAAGAAATACAGTTGGCAGCTCAAATCATACTACTTAAAAATAATGTTTTGTCTCATGTGTATCATGCACATGTATTTAAAACATTTTATTAAAATTCCTGAAGCTTTGGTATGAACTTACAGTGTGTCTTTTGGTTTTGTTACGAAAGCATTCATTTATCTGTCTGTTATCATTTCTCCTATGATTCTGTCACTTGCATTAGGCAGCTCAGAAAACCACTTTTAGAAGCTAAATTCTTGGGGTTGAGTCCCATCTGAGGGAGGACTGTGATACCCCAAAAAGCAAATAATGCTGCCTAATGAGGTCAGTTACACAGTGCAGGTTATGTAGCAGGAACACCTGAAAGATGGCAGTCTTAAAGTAGGTTCTTTTTTTTTTCTTTTTTCTTCTTAATAGAGAAGAAGATACATAGAATAATAGAACTACAACGAATAAAAAAGATGATTTGTTTTCTAGCCATGTTGAAGATTCATCCCATCAAACCATGGCTGTTTATTGACAATTTTGTGTGTGGTTTCCCTCAACTGCTGCACCATAATGAATAGTAACAAGGCTGTTGGTTCTTTCCTATGGAAAGGAAGCAGCAGCCATTCTGGTCTTCCCCCCTGACAGTACTGGCACATCATTCAGAAACACAAAACAAAACATGGTGACAATATGGAGAATGATCAAAACTGAATTTTGCACGTTTCAGCAGTGAGTTAGACAAAGGGAAGTCTGCTTTCTGAGAAAATGAGGGAGAGCAGGAGAATTCAATGTTTGGCTTGTTGACAGTATTTTTGACAGTGAAGAGGTATTTAAAGTGAAGATTGTCTGTTTTCAGCAGACGTGTCTTAGTGAAGGTTGCATGGCAAGCTACAAAATGGTGAGTAAAACACTGAGTAGGTACAATAGCCTGAGGGCTTTCGCCTGTTACTGCTTTTCAGTAAATCACAAAGTACTCGTTGTCTCAAAAAGCAGGGTGTGTCTGGTATCCCATCACCTACCTGAAGACACATTGAAGTAAACACTCCTTTCTTCAATATCACTTTTTTCCATTTTTTTAATTACAGAAATCTGCCAGCATCAATTCAGCAAAAGCCTTTGTTTCTCTTACTGTACCCCCTGTTATCTTTTAGCTTGATTACCCAAAACTGAAATTTTTGTCTCCAAATGTGGCATTTCCCATTCTGCCAGCAGGCAGGTTATCACAGGAATATTACAGGCAGAGCACATCTGCCATCTGCTCTTTCCTGACGGTGTGGAACAAGAAGAAATGACCAAGTTTCACAAATACTAAACATGAAAGATGGGACCTGCTTGGCGTCTGGGGTCCCACAGTGGGCCTGCAAAATACTGTGATCTGCTAATAGTATTGCTGATGAATTTGTGGATGAAGATGGATCTGTTGCGATGCTGCTGTGATTGTGCTTACGCTTCATCACATGGACTGCTGGAGGGGTTGTGATGAACGTTGTCAGCAGATGCCTCTGCACTGGGCTAATAGAGGTCCTGCTTCTGCACCTGAAGACAATAAACACAGGATTGGAGCGAGGGACATCAACAGCACACAACTGTTTGAAGATGAGCTGCAAATAGATGGTAATATGGTGGCGTACGCTTCATATTCTGATGTGTTCATAGATCAAATGCACTTCTTAGCGGTCCGTTGGCTTGCACATCACCTGGTATCTCTTCACTCAGATTATTGCACTGAGAAACTTGGACATAGTTTGCTGGGAGTTTGTGAGCTGAACAAACACAAGACTTTGTTCCTTAGTGGAACATGCCTGTTCACTTGTACAGGTGTGAGGGAAGTATTCATTCCCAGTGAACAGTAAGAGCGAAAACCAGCTACGTATAGTGGAAGGGTTGCACATGTCTTTGTGGTGTTTTCATTGTCTGCATACATTTTTTCAAATGCCCTTTGTTTTATACTTTGGAATAATGGAGTGTTAAATGTGTTTGTGTTTTCTGATATAGAGCCATTATTTCTTGAATTCTCACTGAGTTTGCCTGCTTCAAATGCAGCTGTTGTTGAGGAGAGGTGTACACCTTGGGTGGAGTTCCCACAAGAACGGAGCCATGTGAAAGAGTAGAGGGAAGGTCCTTAAGGCAGGTGCTCCATATGAGGAGTGCATCGCAGGGTGGGAACGAGGACAAAAGGAGGCACTGTTTGGCATTTGACAGTGGCTTTGGGTTATCACTCCTGTGAGTTGTAGATCTGGTCTGAAAGGCTCCTGACCAGCCCTTATTTTAGCTGTGTTTTCTGCAACAAGTGAAAAAGCACAAAGCCCAGAAGTGAATCTCAGAAGTGCAAGGACTGGTTTGACTGGGGGTGTTTTCCAGTGAGCTCCTTTGCATTTTCATTTTAGTTTACATCTGTGCCTTACATTAATAGTATTGATTTCCTTCTGCTGCTAGAACAATCCCAGTTTGTTGATCCATGATTAGGTATAATGCTAAGACTAAGTCTGGTACATTTAGCTAATTCTGAGGCTATATGTTACATGGATCTGCATATATAATGGTGTACTTCAGCAGGTTTTTGTTCAGTCTTAAATGTTTGGTTTGCTACATACAAAAATAACAGTTATTTCCATTTGTTAACTGGATAATTTCTTACAAGTTGTTTCAAGCCTCTTTTGGATGGGAACTGGAAAGTTATAGCATTGAAAAGGTGAAAGTCATGATAACATTGAAGAGATTTTTTTCTTCTTACTTAGTTAAATAGATTGACACTGAATGCTAGCAGTGAAAGGTGTCTGGCTTGCAGTATTTTCATGAGACCCATAAATGTATCATTGCAAAGATACTGCTTTGCCTCAGCATCAGAGAAATTTCTGTTAGGGTTTCACTTTGGAAAGAGCTCATTGAAGCAGCACATTAATTTGGGTGAAGAGTGTGAGAAATTTAGGCTCTGACCTAAGTGGTTGCAAATTAATTTTTACCATTTTAATAGGCATTTTCCTTTAAATATGATATGAATGGAAATAAAAAGTAATTTTTGCAGCTGACTGAGTCCAACTGGAGCAGTGAGAGCCGTGTCGTGCTCTCTGGCCAGGCTCATAAAGAGAGAAATGCCTGAAGCAAAACATTGAAAACCAGAAAGCTATGGCAGAGAACATTCAATTCAGACCATAAAAAAAGTGCAAGATCTGAAGATACTGAAGTGACCCTGGAGGTTCCTATCATCCTGGATATATGTGATAAGGTCTGATAGAAAACACAAGAAGAAAACGTATCTTGGTAAAGGTTGCAAATGGATATTTTTCCTTATTGCGCTGCTCTGCAGTTTGACCTGATTGATGCTTGTTTCTTGTGAGACTGATCATGCTTTGCAGCAAGGACGCTGAGCTGGGGTGTGTGCAGAAATGGCCTCCATGGTTTGGGACGTTGCTGCTCTTCTGTTGGAGGTCTGTGCTCCTGTGCTGAAATCAAGCTGCTTGCTTCTGCACTGAAACAGAAGCCTGGTGCCATCTGTTGTGCGGGCTGGGCAGAGGGGTGGTAGCAGTGAAGGGCAGGAGCATCGCTTGTCATTTCATTGGGACCTTGAGCAGAGCTGAGCTGAACTGTGTGCCCAGCATGCTGCGAGCCGTGTGATCCAGAAGGCAGCCCAACTCTATGGGAAATAAAGTTTCTGATCAATAGTTTTAGTAAGAAAAGACTATTACCTTCCCTTTTTGACCGTATTTATTAGATTGCTTTGTTTTATTGCTCTCTTCTCTGGTGTTTGTAGCTCCTCTGAATTTAATCTCATCCTTTCAGATTAATTTTTTATTCTCGGAAGGATCAAGTTTTATCTTTAAAAGGTGGAACTAGATGCTAGAAAATTGCATTGTCGACATCCTTGTAAATCATAAAAATTGCTATCAAGGCTTTAGTCTGCACCACGTGCACACCTTTCTAATGAAGTGCTGCCCAAACCTTAAAGGCAAACCGGCCTGATACAGACATCAATAGAAGAGAAAGCCCAGTGTGGGAGCAGGACTCCTCCCAGGCCTGCAGAAGGTTCTGCTGTGATTATTGCAGTAGAGAGAAGTTGATCCCTTCCAAGGATGTGTTGTGCATTGCCTGTTTTTGTCCATGTCTGACAGGAAGCCATTTTTTTGCAAAGAAAATTGTTCATCAGACTCAGTCATGTAAAAATGATTGCTTAAATTACATGGGGCTATCAGCTGGCACAGTTAGCCAGGAGTGGAATCTCTTGGGTAGCTGCTATCTGTAAGTTCTGCACACCATCTGAGATGTGTTTTGTCTATAAAACATAGATGAGTTTAATTAAAGTAAATTAGTTTTGTTGAGCAGTATCTGAAATCCTGCAGAACTGGGGAGCGGCCATGCTGAAGTTCCACTACATTAAGAGGGATGGAGTGAACGTTGCTGTAATCACATACACGATGCTAATGGAAGGGAATCATAGGATCATTAAGGTTGGAAAAGACCATCTAAGATCATCCAGCCCGACCATCAACCCATCCACACCATGCCCACTAACCACATCCCTCAATGCTACATCTTCACATTTCTTGAACCCCTCCGGGTCAGTGACTGCCACCTCCCTGTGCAGCCTGTGCCACTGCCTCACAACTCTTCTGGAGAATAAATGTTTCCTAATATCCAACCTGCACCTCGCCTGGCACAACCTCTTGTCCTATTGCTGTTACCTGGGAGAAGAGGTCGACCCCACCTTGGCACACCCTCCTTTCAGGCAGTTGCAGAGAGCAATAATGTCTCCCCCGAGCCTCCTCTTCTCCACACCAATCCCAGTTCTCTCATCTAAACATGGCAGTGCAATTGTGAGGTGGTTCCTCCAGCCTGTGCCTTCTCTGGCCGTACTTATGTCCTTCCTAACAACTGCATTTGATGGGTTGCTGGTTGGGCTGGGTGATCTTAGTGGTCTTCCAGCTTTAATGATTGTATGATTGTACTGAAATGCAGCTTGGTTTTATTCCATGAACCTAGTGAAAGTTAGCAGATGTAGCTTAGGAACTAATTAAGCTTCCTAGTCACCACAAATGATTTACATCTTGGCAGGGTCATGTTTTTTTTTGATGCAACTTTCCCAAGTATGGCTTTTAATTAATTGGAGATGCTGCCAGGCCCTTGTTGAACAGATCAGGATGTGGTTTTGTTCTTAAAAGAACTTTGGGTTCCTTTCTCACAAGCACACACTGATGTGAGAACCCTTTCCCCCAGCAATGAGGTGAGCCCACTCCAGCACACACTCATTTGCACTGAAAAACATGCTGTCGTGCTTCAGTCTGATGTGATGCCATGGCAGTACAAGGGCTGCCTGCCTGATCACGGCTCTCTCTGCAGCAGTTCCCCGAGGGGAAGCCTGATGTGCAGGTAACTGCCACCATTCCTAGCGGGGTGCTGCTAAACATGTGGTGGGGTTGTGCAGGACCAGCTCACAGGGCGAGCTCCCTATTGCCTTCTGCAGCTGTAGCTGCAGGGGCCAGCAGTCCTTGACCTGCCAAGCTGTGCAAATGTCTTTTTATAAATACAAGTTCTCCAGCGAGTGCACTGGGGAGGATGAAGAGCTTGCATTTCTTAAATATATGTAAGAATCTGCTAATCTAGTTTCTTGTCTAGTGACTAATTAGGCCCATTTACTCTTTCTGCCGCTTGTAGCTGCTGGTACGTTTTTTGCAAACTGATGTGCTTCTTCAGCACCTAATTACAGCATAAACAATACCAAGCTGTTAGTGATGCAGAACTGCCTGGCTCAGAGAGCAGCTCTCCTCCAGGAACTTGCTAAATAAAGTCAAGGAAGGCTAAAAACTCCTCATTAAGGGTTTTTTTTTTTTTCCTAGCCTGAATGTATCCTGCTAAATATCTGGGGTTTTTGTTTCCAACCTGCAAAGGAAAGCAGCCTGGGGCTTGGCCTGCCCCACACAGCCCACAGATGAACACAGAGACATCAGTCTGAAATTGGATCACATCATCTCTGTTTGACAGCTGCGGTCCGCCGAGCGATGCTGGATTCTGAGGCAGTGTTTCACATGAGCTCAGTGCGTTAGCTACTCAGACAATTATTTTGAATGTTCACTGTGTCACTCGTGGTGATAATACGAGGTCTCAGACATTTAACGATTCCCACTCGCACTTCTTATGGGTGATACTCAGTATCCCACCTAACTGTTCTTCTCTGTATTGTAAATATTCATAATTTTCCCATGTGCTGCTGTCTGCCTGCACCGCCACTGAAATTTCTCTCTGCCAACCAAGCCGTAAAGCACTGAGAAGGGCAGTTTTTCTCAACTAAGTGAAAATAGGAGCTTGTCTGTTTAGCTCTGCAGTGATCCTAGCATCCATTCTGTGTTCAGTTAATGCAAGTGACTGCAGCAGCCTCCGCCTCCCCAGGAGCTGGTGATGCCACACGGTCCTCTCATGGCTTTTTTATTAGGGAAATACAAAGTTCAATAGCTGCTGATCTGTGCTAACCACCTAAAACCAGAGCCCTCTGAAATGCTGTGCTGGGTATCCTCTGGTCATGGTGGACCTCCCAACATTGTTTGGAAAGCCAGGTGCTGCCTGTGTGAGTGCTGGCCATGTGAGCACCAGGCCCTCAGCCCAGCACTGAAACAATGACAGCTTGTCTTTCTGTGCTTCAGGAGAGTGATGGGAGGCGCACCTGTGCTGCACCAGAAAATGGAGTGTTTAACGTATGGGGTGTTTTGAATTCTTTTTCTCTTCCCATTCTTACAAAGAATAATCCATCTTCTAAGCTAAATTCTGTGTAAGTGACACTTCTCTGTTTAATACGTAGCTCCGAGCAGCATGCAGGTGGAGCTGGGCTGCATGATGGCTGCTCTGGACACAAACCTCTGTGCTGTGCAAATCAATCCTTGAGGAGCTGTGCGTGCTTAGGTCAGGCTGTTTGCTGCAGTGCTTCAGCATTGCTATAGTGTTGCAAGAATTCAGCAATAATCAGCCACCAACAAAACAGAAATTTGCAAATTAGCACGACAGACATTGATCTCTCTCTCATCAATGACTGGTGGCCTCACAAAGGCACTTTCCGAGTTGGGTGGAGAAATGATTTTCAAAGGAAAGTAAAGTACTGAGCTGTTTTCTGGCACAGTTTCACCATATTGGTATGTGTGGAAGTGCAGCTGTGAAGATGAACGATTAATTTACCTGCCTGTACCTTTTGTTTAGAAGCAGATTCCACGTCTGCTGTTCCTTCAGCTTCTTGCAGTTGATACACATGCAGTCCAACTACAGAAGGAGTTAAGAAAGGGTAATAATTCAATGCAACGTTGAAACAAGAATATATTTACAGGTGAGAAGAGAAAACAGAAAGTTCCTTAATCTACAATGCAGGTTTGATCATCGTCTGAACACTTCCAAGGCAGGGTCTGGCTCTGGATCTCCTGCAGGCAGTAGCACCAGCATCATGCACTGGTGTCAGGTGTACTCCTGAGCTCAACCCATTCATTTTGCATTTTTCCTGAAGCAAACAACAGGTTTGGAGTTGGGGAGTGTTAAGGAAAGGGTGGAGAAACACTTGGAATGAGAAAAGGGACTGATTTTGCCTCCACAAAAACTGAGCTCAGATGTGAAAAGCATCCTAATCTCTGTTCTGGTGGTGATGTTAATTATTATTAAGAATGGGAGAGGCTCCAGCAAGACAATGTGGATCCTGACAGGCATGCCTGGGCTCATCCATTCAGGAGATGCAGGATGCTTCCAACCCGAGCCATTCTATGATTCTATGATTCTGTGACCCTGTTTGCCTGGTCCAAGAGAACACAGATCTGCAGTATTCAGTGCAGGAGATGATGGAAATCAGAACAGCTCGGCACCACCTGGGAGCAGGGGGTGGTGGGACCAGGGTGTCCTGCAGCATTCATGGTAGTGCTGCTGCCACTCACGTGTCATTTCTCTGCAGTGAGAAGTTCCAGCACTGACGGCCAAACTATGCAGGAAAAATGCTGCTTGGCCATATACAGTCGGTTTTGTGTGGTTTGGGGTTTTCTTCAGGACCGCTAACATATATTTAATGATTGGTCCCATTAAAATGGCCATATTGATTCATTTGCCAGGAAAATAAATGGTGGCTATCTGATACCACACGGTCATATTGATCTTATAGGAGCTGATGGGACAAAGGCTTTCATCATTGGACAGCACATCAACACCTTAATTGCTATATTCTGAACCCTAATTAGAGGCCAGCTGGGTTCCTTGCGGGAATAATATTTGTTTTTGATGTTGACAAAGCACTCAGAAACACAAGTCATACGCTATGATTTAACAGTGATTAAAACTTGGCTACCAGCACAGCAACTTGAGGGAGCTGCCAGCAGCTGAGGCCGGCAGTGAGGCCCTGGATGTGTGTAATTACTTTGTGCTCTGCCACAGACACGTCTCCGCCGCTCTGTCAGTCAGTGAAATATCCGGAGAGTTGTTTTAGCACTTTAATTATCTGCTGTCAATCTCAGTCTAACCAGCGTGGACGTGTGCGCTGTGAGAGCCGAGCAGTGCTACCTAAGAGCTCTTTGCAAAGGGGGGCACTGAGGTCGCTCAGTGCAGGTGGGTCAGCAAACCTGTGCTCTGCCCTCTGTGCTGCGGCGCAGCTGCCTCACTCCCACCCATCTCCCCACTACAGCCAGCTCTCCCAGTCCCACCTCCCATGCATGCACTTCCCACTGCTCACAGGCATTTCATCTGACGGATCCCACAGCTAATTTTGTGCTGCAGCTGACGACGCTGCTGTGGAGCTCTTTCCAGATTTTTCCGGCAAGGAATTCCCTGCATTTTTGGATGTCTAGAGGGACAATGGCTGTGCTGACGCTGTTAGAGGGCCGCTCGGGCTTTGCTCTCCTCATCCCTTCCCCCTTCCTTTTCCCGGAGTGCTTCTGCGGGAGCTGCTCCAGCCTCTCACCCAGAGCGAACCGTTTTCTTTTTATTACTATTGAAGGCTGTGACCGTTTTTCAATTTTCTTTCATTTGCGGCAGGTACGAGCTCTATCTGCTTGTCTGTAATTGATTCCTGTTCTCATTTCTCTCCCACTGCCTTCAGAGCAGCTCCGCAGAGCTCTGTCAATGTCTGCAGCTGCTGGAGCTCTGCCTTTGCAGCAGCTGCCCCAGCCCGGCCGCTGCATCTGCACCTGGCATCCGCTCCTGGAGGCCTTTCCGTGTGTGCTTTCACAGTGCCGTGCCCTGCACCTGCCTGGCTTCAGCCTCGGGAGCCTGCAAATGGTGAGGCTGGGCTTGAGCAGTTTGACAGGCTGGCGGGTGTCTTCTGACGTGGAGTGTATTCGTAGGCATGGTGGTGAGATTAGATGGTCTTAGTGGTCAATTCCAGCCTTAATGTTTCTATGACTCTTGGTTTACAACCTGCAGCAGGTTGCTGCAGTCCCTCAGCATGACCTTCTCTGGCTCTCTGCTCACTTTCTTTTGGTGTTGCTTCTGGTGTAGGCACCTTGATTTGGTCAAACTGCAGTTGTGCCTCCAGGACCTCATGTCAGATAGGGAGCAAAACGGAGCATCATCCTCAAGTGATGTCGCTGACCACCAATGTCAGTTCCTTCTGTGGCAGGCAGCTGCAGCATCTGCTCTGGACGAAGCCTCCTACAAATGCATGGCTGCCCACAGGGTCAGATGCACGTGGTTACAAACAAGCTTCTCACAGGCAGGTTCTGTGTAAAAAGAATGCCTGAAAAGTCTGCTTGTAATGAACAGTGGGCAGCGGGCAATGCCTGAATGACTGCTTTGATGCTCGTGGGCTCGCTGATGTGATCGAAAACTCTCAGAAGTGACCCAGGAGCAGCTGCAGGCTTCATACATCAGGTGATGAAATACCCTTGAACTGAAATGGCTGTTAGAAACCTCAAAAAAGAGCCAGATTTGAATGGCTCACCTCGCTACAGGTATCACACATTTTGCAGTAACTATTCTTAATAAAGCTTTAATGCCAGCTGCCTTTCTGCATACTGCAGGTGGTGGCTGGGTGTCCTGGGCTGCGCTGGGTGGTAAATGGGCTGCACTGGCTGGATGATGGTCTGAATGAGAGTGCTGCTCATGGCTTCTTCTTTGGACAGGAGCCGTGCAGGAGGCATGGCCTTGGGGCAGGGCAGGAGGTAGAACCTCAGCGTCTGGCCTGGTCTAACAATGGGGTTGGTCTCCCTTCCCCATCAGATGAGTACTTGACTTACCTGCTCCTTATTGAGGGGAAATACAGTTAATTGGCACCTCTGGGCTTCATTTTTGAATGGCCCGTTGCCCATGGCTCTGGAGAACATCTCAGTGGTTTTGCAGGACTGGCTGCTGCCGCCTGCTTCCGCACATCAAGCTGTGGGGGGCAGCTCTCGGACCCCAGAGAGCATCTACTGGCTGCAGAAAGTTGTCACTGCTTTGGTAGGTGGCTTCTTTGCTCTTCAGACCTTTGAGAGTCTCATCTCCATCCTGGGGACTTGGCAGCTGGCTGTGCTAGCTCTCGGTGGAAATTAAAATACTTTCTGCCACAAGCAAGTTAGCTTTTTAGCACTGCTTTTTTTAAATCTCTTTGGGATGACTTAAGGCTCTGGAGACAGAAAGATATTTTGTATTTTGCAAGTATGCAAAAGGATGTCTAAAAGATGAAAGAACTGGTGCTCCTGGCAGGAATTTGTCAGGTATTTGGAAACAGTAACACAGCTCTACAATGCTGCATGCCGTATAAAAATGGTCTTATAATTATCATATTTGTTTTGTTCTGTTTTGCTTTGTTTTCTTCCTCCCACTGATTATTTTCATGTATACATAACAGAGTTTGGCAGTAACTTCTTTTTGGCTTACTGCAATGGCATGCCCCAACAGTAACCACCACTGTCAGAGCTGATGATGGGGTATAGGTTCTTTTTGAATAATAGACACTATGGCTACTTAATGAGTAGCAATGCATTAATTAGAATGTTTCAAAAACCATAAGAACATGGATATAGTTCAGAGGAAGAAAAGACCTGACATCCAACAGCTAAGGCAATTCAATTTTAATTTGGATTTTAAAATACTTTGAGCATTTATAATGACGTGTTTGAATAAGAGTAATAGTTTGGGATTCCTATGAAAATCCATTTTTGTGCCCAGGGTATAAAAGTCTGATGTGAAAGCTCAGAGTGAGGAACACGGATTCCCTTGGTCAGTGTGTTTCAGCCTCAGTGCTTTGTAACTCACACTGTGCTCCTGGTGTGGCGGCACACAGAGCGCTCCTCATACATAGCTTTATATAACTGCTGTACATAACCTGCTATAGCTTAACTGCATCCATTTAAAAAAGCAATGTCTGCTTATTCCCAAGTGTGGTCCCTGATCAAAGCTGGAGTCTCCATTTTGGGTGTTAAATATTTATTCAAAGTGCAGATCACACATTTCTGGTGCTACACAGGGAATTCATGATAAAGCACGGTTCCACAGTGAAGACCAAAATGTCTCCTACCTCCTCCTTCTTTTTTTTTATTTCTTTATTTCTTTTTTTCTTTTTTTCTTTTTTTTTCTTCTTTTTCTTTTTTTCTTTTTTTCTTTTTTTTCTTTTTTTCCTTCTCTCCTCTCCTCTCCTCTCCTCTCCTCTCCTCTCCTCTCCTCTCCTCTCCTCTCCTCTCCTCTCCTCTCCTCTCCTCTCCTCTCCTCTCCTCTCCTCTCCTCTCCTCTCCTCTCCTCTCCTCTCCTCTCCTCTCCTCTCCTCTCCTCTCCTCTCCTCTCCTCTCCTCTCCTCTCCTCTCCTCTCCTCTCCTCTCCTCTCCTCTCCTCTCCTCTCCTCTTCCCTCTCTTCTCTTCTTCCCATCCTTTCTCAAAATGATTAGTTTTGGCAGATGGGTCCCATTTTCATAGTCATTCATAATTTTCATTCTTCTGAAACCCCTTTCTTTACCATTTCACACCAATTATACTGAAATTTATCCCTTTCTGCATGTACCATGTATTAGTTCTTTCCTGTAGAAAATCTTTGATTCACCTTTTTGTTCTTACATCCATGATGCTGAGCCAGTGAGAGGGATTGCAACAGGACCAGCCAGGCAGGTGGGCAGTAGCGTCAGCCCTCAGGCTTGGCTACCAAACAATGTTCATCAAAAATAATTTGCATATCTTGTTCCTAATGACACAGAGCACTCTTTTTATTTAATCAGGAGCATATCTACATGTTGTTGAACAAAAAGGAAGCCTTTAACTTTAGACCATCTTGTTTGGAAGAAACTTGAAATATTTAACCACCTCACAGCGCTTTGTTAAGGTTTGCCAGAATTGGGGTATGGGTCTTGCTCTGTCCCTACTGAAATTAATGTCAGCTCTCTGACTCCGAAGATGAAAACCTGAATGCGTAAATAGGAGCAATTCATCATCATAGGAGTGAAGCATCATCCTACTTTTTATGTGTCAAAGTTTAGGACAGAAAGTTGTTGACCTTCTCCAGGAGAATTGGGGCACACTGAGATTCTGATCACTGTCACGTTGGTGGAAATTGAGAGAAAATCTCCTGAGATGACAGTAAGCAGTAAGCAACCTCAGTACAAAGCCCATAATCTCTTTGTCCCTGTGCTGTACATGTTTTCTCTGTAGTCTGATTTGAGAACAAAATCTTAATGTGTTTGAGAAAACTAAAAGTGGCCGCTGTAGTTAATTTATTTTGGGGACACGTGTGCTGAGCAGCTGGAGGAGGATGTTATCTCTGTCCTTGCACAAGGAGACAGACAACACTGTGATGTATACAAGAGCAGAATTGCGGCACAGAGGTTAGGAGAGGGATGGCTCTCTTGCTTCCTACAGAGCACATTGAGGGTATCTACCAGAGCAGGACTGAGATGCAGGGAGCAGTGGGATCTGAAGGTGACAGGTACTTTCATCAGCACACTCCCACTGTGCCCACTTGCAGCATTACCCACTGCCCTGCATTTTCAGAGCAGAGCTCCCATGATGAGGTACCCATCCTGCTTATTGAAGGCAGGGCAAATTTCTGTGCTGAAATTATTTCTCTGTTCAGAATCGCCTTCACTCCCCCCTCCACTCTCTTAGAGGATCACTTTTGTAATCTAGCCTCTTTTGATTTTAAATCTGAGGACACCCTGTTAACTTGCTCTGAGATGGGGCTGAGTCATGTACATGGAACTTCCCTTGACTGTCCTGCAATGGGGACAATTCTGGGCAAGATGGCCATTTCACACAGAATCACAGCACTGCAAGGGTTGGAAGGGACCTCAAGAGATAATCATGTCCAACCCCCTGCCAAAGCAGGTGCCCTACAGTAGGTCACACAGGTAGGTGTCCAGACGGGTCTTGAATATCTCCGCAGAAGGAGACTCCACAACCTCTCTGGGCAGCCTGTTCCAGTGCTCCATCACCCATAACGAAGTTCTGCGTGTTAGCACCAAAATTCCAATGTTCAGTTTTAGGCAACAACTCCTTGTCCTACCGCTACACACCATCAAGAAGAGCCTGGCATCATCCATTTCTCTACCACCCCTTTTTGGATATTTATAAACATTTATCAGATCCCCTCTTCTGTCTTCTTTTCTCCAGGTTGAAAAGACCCAGGTTACTCAGCTATTCCTCATACAGGAGATGCTCCAGGCCCTTTATATCTTTGTGGCCCTCCTCTGGACTCCTTTCTAGGAGATCCCCATCTTTTTTCAACTGGGGAGCTCAGAATTGGACATAGTATTCTGAAAGTGGCCTCGCCAGGGCAGAGTAGAGGGGGAGGATCACCTCCCTTGACCTGCTGGCCCACGCTCTTTTTAATGCCCCTCAGGATACCACTGGCCTTCTTGACCACCAGGGCACATTGCTGGCTCATGGCCAACTTGTTGTCCATTTCATTTTATAGCTGACTTTATGCACATAAGTGACTACTTTCTTTGGGTTTTGGGCACAGTGATGATTTATAAGAATTACTACAAGAGTGGAAATGTGTTCTGCTCTGGTGAGCCTGGATCTCCATGTCAGTGGGACGTGGATTTTGGCTGAAGTTTCCAGGTGCTGCTATGGTAAGCATCCCTCTTTATCTTTCAGATCCCAACACACACTCTAATTTTTTAATATAAGTGCCAAAAGAGATGGCAGCAGTTACTCTTATTCTCTGTCTTGCATGGAGAGCTGACTTCTTCATGCCTTCACTGAGCTGGATTTACAACATTCCAAGGATTTTACATGTGGAAGAGGTGACAGCTGTTTGACAAAGGCCCAGCAATTAAATCCCCCACATTGCACCCTCTGTTCAGATAAAACAACATTTGCCTGCCAGGAAGCATAAAACAGCAAACTGTATAATTACACAGTTAATTGTAGCTAATGACCAGAGAAATTGATAATGCATGTTAGCATGGAATCAGCTTTCTCGCTTATTTTGCTCCTGATGAGAAGAGAAAATGTTTGAAAAAATGCTGTCCCCCAATCTGTGGTCCCATATTTGCCCTTAGCCCATTGGATCACATACCACATCATATGAAAAAGCATTAGATTGTGACCAGATATGCCATGTCTTACATTCCAGTAGAAAATAACCCTGCAAAGCCCCTTTTCTTCTTGCTGTGTTAGCTGTCAGGAAAGAGGAGAAAGCCTCACCAACTGCTCTCCCTTCTCCCCCCCTCAGTTCTTTCAAAACACCTTGGTGCTAGGAAGGCAAAGCACAAATCCCATCATTGAAACCAGAAACACGTGGGCTCCAGGAAGGGAACTGCTTCAAAATACACCCTTCGTATGTTCAAAATGTCCAACAGAGGAGGATGGCAAAATTTCCACTTATTAAGAACTGGCTGAAAAATAGAACTGCAGAATTATTTTAAGTCTATCTTACTGCAGTGCCTCTTTATCTATGAGATGCGACATGAACATGGCTTGTCAGCTCGCTTTAGCTCTGCAGTGAATCTTTTTTATCATTCTGAGGCCTGTAAATAATGAAGATTATCTATTAGCAAAGTACCAAAGGTCCTTTTTAACTCACTTCATAAAGGAGTCCTGCAGGCTACCACTGGAGAAGAGCCTGCGCTGCAGTATCTCATTTGAGCAGTAATGCGATCGAATTAGGAGCTATGAGATGTGAATCCCAAGTTCAGTCTCACCGCCGGCACAAATCAGACAACGTCTGATGAGGCAGTTAGGCAAGAAGCAGTGCCTCAGAATAGCCTTTCTGTTCAGCAACTCCTGGGAATTTAGGGGCCCTTTGAAGACCATGCCAAGCTCCCTTTAGCTTTAATACACCTCCATGGCATTGTGGCCCTGTCTTGAGGTTTGGTGCAGTCAGCCTGCCAGACTCCTGTTCTCTGGTGCTGCGGGGAGGCTGCCTGGTTCATCGGTACTGAGAGGAGATGGTGCCCGGCTCTGCACTGGGGCTGTGCTGAGGACACACGTGATGCCACTCGCTCTGACAATAAAACCCGACAGCCCCTGGGGAAGGGTGGCTTGCTGGCAGTGAGAAAAATACACGCGCAGAGTGCTTCGCAAAGGAGCTCCCCAGCTTGCTTGTCTCTCCATCCCTCTTTGTTACACTAAGTTGTTTGCCCTGTTCTGAATATGCAGTGAATTGCTCTTACACTGCATCCTGAATATCTTGCTGGGCAGTTTCTGGCAGGCTGAACGAAGAAAGAGGGAAAAAAACACCATAAAATCCCAAATAGATTTTTCAGCTGGCTCCGTTACGTCGTTTGTGCTGGGCTGGGGTTTGTTTCTGTGAGAGCACATAATGCTCTTTGGACAGGGCTGTGCAGCATGGCTTCCTGGCAGAGCTTTGGGCAGGATCAGTGGAGGCCTGGGAATGGTCAGTTCTTTTGTTCAGAACCAGTTCTGCTTTGCTCAGTTTTCTGGTATGGCCAGCAGCGCATTCCAGGAAGATCTAGAGAACATATGCAACTCTCAAGCAAGGCTCAAAGTAGAGTTAGCTGTAGACACTTGACTGCAACTGAACTGAAGAGAAGCCAAAGCTGAACTGGTAATAGCCTTCCAGTACTTATAGGGATCTTACAAGCAGGAGGGGAATCAACATTTTACACAGGCAGATAGTGATGGGACAAGGGGAAATGGCTTTAAAGTAAAGAAAGCAGATTTAGATTAGATGTTGGGGAAATTTTTTACTGAACAAGTGGTGAGGCATGGCATGGCTGCCCAGAGAGCTGTGGGTGACCCATCCTTGGAGGCGTTCAAGGCCAGGTTGGATGGGACCCTGGGCATCCTCAGCTGGTGGACCAACCCTGCCCATGGCAGAGGGTTGGAACTGGAAGGGCTTTAAAATCCCCTCCAACCCAAACCATTCTGTGATTGTGTGTTTCTACGAACAGACAAATTAAATGGCATGAAGAGACACCAGAGGCCACAAATGGAGGCAGCAAATGGGTGGAGTCTGCAGTCACTCAGAGGGAGATATCACACTTCAGATTCATCCAATTAGTTCAGTCTTCAGTGACTTTTTCTCTTTAAACCACAGGGCTCCCATAGGTGGTCATCTGCTGGTCTGGGGTTTTCTGTTTGGATCTTTAGGAATCCTCATGTACTGTAGAAATACAATCATAGTATACAGATCATTGCTTCATTTCTACGAATGCAAACATCCATGGTCTCAGTACATGTTCTAGCAACTATCTTAGCTTCTCACTATGAAGAATGTTGCTTGTCCTTAGAGATAATCAGTTGATGTGTTTTTAATGAAAAAGTGTGTAATTACTGCAGAACTTCCAGAATAGGATGGAAGAAGGTTCTAAGTAATCTGCAGAAGTTGGTACTTAAGGATTTCTTACCAGTTATTTACTGGATTGCATGAAATAAATTCAAAGCTCAACAAACTCAGCTTTAAGTTACAGCTTACTGTGTGGCCATCAGTCATGCCAATATCTTCACTGCATATTTTGGTCCAGATGTGGTAAAGCACTCTGCAGAGTGTCTTCATAGAGTCATCCAGAATTTTATCAGTTAGGATGCACAAGATCAAGTTCACTGTCTGCAATTTATTTACTGGGAGACAAAAGTGTGCTGGTGCAGTCATAGTGCAAGCCAATATATAAATAAACACCACTGACCTATTCCCTGTTTTAGAAAGCACTGATTCTAATCTGCACATGTGAAGGGGGTGAGAGCACTACACACTGGAGGGAAGACAAAGGAATGCATGTCCTAACAATGAGCAGTAGATACGGCTCTGTGGTTTTGTTACTTATAATAATTTATACAGGCTTCAGTTCACAGGGTTATGCAGAAGCCAGAGGCTGTTGAGAAGGTATCTGAGATTAAGATCTTCTTTCCTCCTTTTTGAGTCTAGCAATGTGACCTCTTGTTATCACGGTCGATGTGCTGATCTGCTTGTAAAAGATGCTTTGGCTGAAGAATCAGCCTTCTGAGTCTCAGCATAAACCAGAATGTGCTACAGTGTATGTTCCTGGTTAGTCTGGGGGGCTTTCTGGTCCCTGGTTATCAAGCAGTGGATGTGCCACAGGCAGCAGCACACCTTGGGGCACCTCCTGGGCTGGTGAGACCTGTCTGCACTGCCCAGCTGACATGGCCCCAATTAGTCCTTGTGAGCTGAGCGACAAAGGTAGCATTTCATTCCTCCAGCATTTTGATGGGAGACAGAAGCTGATGAAAACCTTGTTTGCAAGTGCTGACTGGCCTTGGGCTATGAAACCCATTGGCAGCTGTGCTGATTAACAGGAGAAAAACAATTTGTTAAGACAAGTGGACAGGAGGAGGGAGAGGGGGAGAGCGCACACAGCATCCAGCATTGTGCAGAAGCTGCAGACTGAGGGCAGGGACCCCATTGCACTGAGCTGTGCTTTCAGCCATAGAGCTGCACATAGACAGGACAGAGCCACGTCCTGTGCCCTACTGCTTATGGTTGACTTTTAGCTACTGCATCTTGGCTGGCTGCAGAGCCCTGGTAAGGCTCTTGGTCTCTGTGAGGTGTGCTGTTGCAGAGGAGGATGTGAGCACCTAAGGACATCAGCAGAAGGCTGCACACTGAACAGGTAGTGACTGTGATAGTTCGTGACAGTCACTGCAGATGGGGACGTGGTTTAAAGAATTTCCTTCTCTAGGACTTAGATCTATTTAGAAGGAAGGGGACACCTGGCAGCTCTCCTGGAGGGTTAGTACTGTCAAATAAAAGGAAGCAGAGGTCAGCCCTTTATTGTATAATCCAGTAGTTAGGATGAGAGAGATGTTCTCTCTGATATGCAGAAGACCAAGGCCAAATTTCTCCTTGCCTGAAGAAGTTCAGACTGTTTCTCTTTGTCATCAAATAAGGGATTTTTGCCCTGTGCATGAAAGAAGTTGTGGAACTAGAAAGCAAGCAAGTGAATGCATGCAGCTCTCCTGTTCTCACTTGAAAGATTTGGGTTCCAGCTTCTGCTATGTGATCAGTTTATACACTTAATTCCATGACTGCTTCACATCAGCCACCCCAAATATGGCCCTTTCGGCATGCCTGCCAGCTGGGGCCTTGAAGATAAGGCTTTTCCATGGGGAGATAGGAACTAGATCTGAATTTAATTACATTCTACTGTACTTTGTTTGCAATAGCTTTAAGGATTGAAAAAGAATTGTGATTTTTCTATTTTAAAAAATCCTTACGCAAATAAAAATTGTGGTCAGAGTTTCATATTTCTGTATGGTGGCACTCAGTCTGCATTGCCTTAGAGCACAGGGCTGCAAGCATTGGATCTGGGGAAGCACTTGGACTGCCTTGCACAGCAGCACAGTGGTGTAAGTTGGTGCTACAGCAGCTGGGAGAGTATGCAGCTGGAATGGATTTTATCAGTTATTTGTCAGGTGTAATACATTTCTTCATTATATTTCTAATACAGATAGGTTCACCCCATCTGTGTTCTTGGTTACAGATGAGGCAATTCCGAGTCATTTTCCTAATGCTTTGTTTTATGATCACCCATATAAATAGCTGAATTCCTTTGCCTAATTTTAGGTGTAGCGGTTCACCATTTTTATTTTTGTTTAATGACCCTAAGAAAATAACAGAGTGTCTTTTAAAGTCCTTCAAAAACATCTCTTCAGTTGATTTTTTTTTAAGGAGTACTTATCCTTTTACAATGAGAATTTTACAATACACCAAACCACTGAAGTTTTTGCAATTAAAGAGAAGCAACTTTTAAAAAAAATCAAACAAAAAAAACCCCTCGAAACAAAACAAATAGAGATTCTATCATTCTTTCTCTGATTTTGACAGCCCTGTTTATGTTGATTAGTGCCTTACTCCATATATGCTGCCACCAAAATAATTTGTATTATGTGCATGGTTCAGTTCAAAGGAAGAATCTTTTTCTGAAGCCCAGGAATGTGCTCCTTTCACCCTTCATGTCCTTTCAGTGAGGACATTTCAGCATGGTACAAACTTGAGTGAAGATGATACGCCATCCCTCTGTTTTTAATTTTTTGCTGCAAGAGTCCTCTATCTTTTTGAAGCCTCCTCTCTTTTCTGTCTACCAGTTCAGCCACTCTGAATGCCCCAGACTCAACTGGTTGCAAACCAGTGTCATGCACTGACCATTGCTCGTCTGTATGGCCCCCACTTGCTGGCTATATCTGCTGGGCATCCCTGCAAGCAATGGTTCATCCTGTGAAGCCATCCATTCCTGCACTGATTCTTGAGGCTCCTCTCCCTGTGTGGCTCCATGCGTAGGTTTGCTTTCTAGAGATTTCCCCTTCTATTTTAGGATGGAAGAAGTCCAGATGAGCTCTCATTTTGCCTCCCACCAGTAAGCTTATACTAGTTTTAGTCTGAAGCAAATGAAGCAGTTTTGTTCCCAAACACTCATAAACACACTTTTGTGCATTTGACTTTCTTTGGTGGCTTTCTCTGCTCCAACACTCCAACACTTGAAACTCTGTGGCATGGGAATATACTTGTTCAGAAAATTACTATCTATCTTCTCTGGTTATATGAATCAGCTCTTGGCCATATTGGGTATTACATGAGCCAGAATGGTTGTGTGCGAAGAACTTTGTAGAATCACAGAAAAATAGAATATCTCAAGTTAGAAGGGAGCCATAAGGATCACTGAATCCAATTTCTCCCTCCATGCAAGACCACTCAGTTTTTGTTTTCAGCATGTGGAAATGGAGAAGTATGAGCCTAGATAAGCAGAAATATTCCAACCCACAGTTTTGACTCCTCAGTCTTTATATTTCATAGAATCATAGATGGCCTGGGCTGAAAAGGATCTCAAGGATCACCTAGTTTCAACCCCCTTGCCATGGGCAGGGTTGCCAACCACTAGACCAGGCTGCCCAGAGCCACATTTACCAATGAGTGATGGCTTTAATTTGCAATGGCTTTACAAAGACTCAATTTTACATACTGTCCACCATCTACTGTCGTCCTTAGTTCCTTTCAGAATAAAAGGATGCATGGTCTCTCCTCTTTCTTCCAGTCTCTTGGTTGCAGCAAGGTGTTAAGAGATAAATGAGAATCTATACAGAATCCTTTCTCATTATACCTGTCACTGATGGTGGTGCTACTGGTGATAGTCCTGGGTATAGGGTTTGCATTCTTAACTCCTGAATTGCAAAGTGGTTGAACATCTGGGCTCAAACTGGTTTGTATCTGTTTCCCTTTCACTTTGTTAACTCTTCCTCCTACCCAACCACAAGACAGTCATCAGGCCTGAATCAGGGCTTGGCCAGGAAAGTTCCTGGGCTGCAGAACTCCCTTCGTGCCTCTGGCCTCACCAAGGCTAGCTGCAGTAAGGGTGGTCTCCACCAGCAAGAACCCAACCAAATCAGCACGTAATTTTCAAACAAAGCTCCTAAGGATGCAGAGTTGTCGAAGTTCCAAGAGCTGGAGACAGGTGGGCAGTGAATGTTTTATGGCAGGACACCCCCATGAACAGGTGTTGCTCATTGCTGTAGACATCCACAAAGATGGAAAGAATTATTATCCTGAATTACTCTCTCCAATGTTGATGCCCAAATTTGGTCCAACTGACACAGTTGGGCCTCTAAGACATTTTTTTTTAACCTGGCCATCACCACTTTTAATCACTTCCTTGTCTTTGCTTTGTTCTGACATTCATGGTGTTGTATTGGCTTCACCTGGTGGTGTTAACATTGGCTTCAATGCTCTTTTCTGTAGTTTAGAAGAGCAGCAAAGATCCCAACTGCATTTTGAAGGTACAGAAAACTCCATAAGTAGTAGCTTTTACTGGGACAAACTGATGAAAAGTATTTTCTACGTGTCTGTATTTATTATTTCATAAGCAAGGTGCAGCTACCTCAATCCTTTGGTATGCTGCTGGCAATACAAGTTTCTGCAGTCAACTCCTGTATTTTCCCATAAGCCACCTTTTATAGACAGGGAAAAAAACCTATATATTTTGACTGGTTCAATTTCAGCAAGGCCATTTCAAGCAGAAGGACTACTTCAACACCTGACCTGTGATAAAGACAGCTGGGTGCCAAATATCCCAGGTCCTCGGGTCATCCCTGCAAGGGGCCAAACACCACAGCTGCTCCCTGAGTTCCACATTTCTTACCCAGCTGGCCTGAATAACTTGGCTTTGCTTATTAGCCAACATATATTTCAAGTGGAGGGGAAAAAAAGGAAGACAGAACATTCTGAAACTGAAGATCAAAGTAATTATTTAAGGGTTTTGTACATTTGTTCTCAAGGGTCTTCATAGCAGTTATGTATTTCAGATGCAGTGAGGTGGTCTGGTGTTCATGTGAAATTCTTTTGACAAGTCTTGACAGATGCGGGTGAAGGAAGTTAATGAAGCAAAATCTCTTTCGATGAAATGAAGAATCTTATTAACTCAGCAGCTTTGGGGAAATGCTTCCAATCCAGATGGACACCTGACAAGAGTAGCATCAAATTTTCATAGGTGCAATTAATTTTTCCCATTTAGAATCACTCAATTTGAACCTTTCTATTAGGTTGCAACCTCTATTAGTAAAGTGCTGTTAACCCTCCAAACTTCTGCTACTGACATTAAAGAGGTGACTAGGAACGAGTAAACCTCTCAATCTGAAATAAAAGCTGCTTACCTAAGACAGATTTTTCCCATGCACTGACATGAACGCTTCCCTTTTTCCTGCAGCTCTGGATGTGGCTCATTTATACTGCTGCACATCACAGTGTGGTGCTTTGTCCTGTTAGGAGAAGCAGCCTGGTGTGAGCCCACTTCCAGGCAGCGACTGGGGCTGCTCTCCCTTTGGGGACTCTGCTGATTACTGACTGGTGGGAAGCTCTGCTAGGGTTAGCTTGGGTTTGTGCTGTGCAGCAGTACTGTTCCTGCCTCTCCTGCACAATTCTTCTAAATTTTCCATCATTTTAGAAATACCTGGAGACTGAGATACTTCATATAATCCCTATGGCCCAGTGCAAACATCTTTCATTTTATACTAGCCCTGTGAACCCTGTTACAGAATCATAGAATCTTTACAGTTAGAAAAGATCATCTAGTCCAACCACCAACCCATCCCCACCATACCACTAAACCGTGTCACTCGGTGTGACATTATCCTTGTTGGCCTGTGCTTCAGCTGATGAGTAGAGACTCCTCATTGTGTGGCATATTACATGTTCCAAGTACTCAAAGTCATTGCTATTTCATGGATTCCTGCTCTTTCTGTAACACAGGTGTGTAGAAGAAAAGGCCTCAGCCTCAGCCCAAAGATTAGCTCAAAGACTAACTAAAGGTTTCCTCTGGAAGCTGGTGGAAGTTGTGCTCTTTGCTCAGCTAAGGCAGACAAAGTATGTGCTTAAGGAACAGAAAACCTAGAATTAATATTAATCAGCTTTGTGAATACTGGGGAAGAAAATACGGACAAGAGTCCAGGGATATGTTAGATGGAACAAGATACCTCACTGGGATGTATTCTGCTGTTTCATCTCTGTTTCTCACCTGACTGCTCCAAAATGCTGCTTATTGATCTATGTAGGCCCAGGATCATCCCATAGACCATAGGTGGTCTATGAAGGTCATGGATCATCCCAGGCTGGATGTGGCTCTGGGCAGCCTGTTCTGGTGGTTGGTGACTCTGCACACGGCAGGGGGGTTGAAACTCGATGATCATTGTGGTCCTTTTCAACACAGACCATTCTATGATTCTATGATACGATTCTATGTTGATTTATACAGAAAATACAGTCATTAAACAAAGCCTCTGGTGCAGCCAGAGCATGACAAGACGAATTCACATGAACTGATTCTTGGGAATCTGGATTGCTAAGCTGTTCCTGCAAGACTACTTCTGATGTTAATGAGATGTCTTTGTTGAACACACTTGGAGTTAGCTCCTTGATGGAAATGTGGTGTCATTAGTTGCTCAGATATAAATGGAGGCTCTGTGGTTTGTGCCAGTGTTGAAACTCCATCCTCTGAATATTAAAAATTAAGCTGAAACTTAAGAGGAGTTGCTGCATACACCTTCTAGCAGCTTTTGCAGGGGAATAGCTCAATTGTTTTTAATGAGTTTTGTTTCAATATACCTGGAGATGATAGCATTTGCTATTCTAGATTGATGACCTATGAAAACTTGAGTTTAAATACAGAGGTCATTCGTAATTTGCTGATGGACTGAAAAGCCCCAGCTCTCCCATAATGAGTTTATGGGTTTCTTTTCATCCCTTTGACCTCAAACAACCAAAAAGATTTTTCTTTTGAAAAACCCTTTTGCTTCCAATGATGAGACTCTGTATGTTGAGTTTCAGTTTTTCAGTTGTGATTGAATTTATACCACAGCCAAGTTATAAACCTGAAAATGGGATTTATAATGGAAATTCCAAATGCAATCTTAACTATAACAGCCAGCTTGATACCACAATAGTACTATTAACATTCTTCAAAACCAATGTTCGGTATGAGTCATACTGATCTAATTTTTATATAACATCTTTTTCTTTTTGTAGTGCGGTCCTAGTCTAATTTCTTGTCATATGGCAATGGATACATCCCTTTAATTTGAGACACACAAGATGTAGCTGATATCAGTGCTATGGAAATAAGCAGCACTACCCAGCCACACAGCAGGCCGTGATGCTGTATGTATTTATTTATCCAGTTAAAAAAGGTCAAGTTTTGGGCAACTTCCACTAGCTTGAATTATTAGCTAAAAAACATGTTTGTTACTTGTATAATTCCAATGTTACATTCTATTTCTGGCCTTCTAGTTCTTAAATACTCACATAATATTTAAAAACAAACAAACAAAAAGAAGTAATTCAGGAAGCTGTGAGAGAAAATAGGACGATTGTAACTCTTTCTATTTTGTAGCTATCATTTTTAAGAACAACATGAAGAATAATGAGCATGAAGTTCTGCCCCACTGTTGAAAACTGCTTGCACTGCTCTCAGCTGCATTATATTGCTATAAATGTTTATACATTATGTATATTATATTATATGCATATATATATATAGGTGATCCTAAAAAGGGAATATGGCTCCCAGTGGTGAGAACAATGATGATGAAGTCACCTGGTCCCTCTAGCAGAAGACCTGCATGACCTTGTCAGACCAGAAATCGAAAATACTGATCTGTGATAAATATGGAGGTTTGGGAACTTGTGTGAGTTTCACAGTTGAATGAAACATACATTACATGTAAATAGGGAGAAAGACATTATCTGAAACAGCTAGTAGTTTGGGTTCCCCCAGGCTGGAGAAGACACAAAATGCACATCCTGTAGTTTATTCAGTGGGCTGAAGAAGGATGTTCTCCAAATTCCCCAGTGGCATGCCCTTGCCTCTCCGCTGCTTCTTCTGCCTTGTGCCAGAGAGATGATGAAATATTTAACTACATATATTAAATATACGAAGCAGAACTAATTTCTCAGGTGAGGTTAAGAGGCAACCTGTGGTTATTGGCCCCATCCATCAGTAAGGCAAAGAGAAAGAAGAGGTGTTGGCTGGGGGCTGTGGGGCAAGCACTCTTCAGCAGTGCAAGAAGTCTGCATTTTTCTCTGCAAAACAACATCTGACATACGGGGATGTGCTATCACAGATGTAAATGGATGGAGAATCTTGAGGGAATTGGGCGGTATGGGCCTACAGCTCAGCTCTGCCATAGCATGGTCAGGTCTCTTCATCTCCTTTTTGTTGGAGGATGTGAATTATCTTTCAGTGCCTTTAACTTTTTCCTAGTTAGAAAAAGTCTTCTTGCAGCCCAAGGCTCCTTGTTTTGCCATTCCACCATTTGTAGGGGTGAAAAACCTTGTTAGTTACATCTCCTGGTGAGCACAGGGGAGCTTGCCATCCCATCTACAGGCTTTCCAGGACAGGAACTTGCATGTACCTTGCAAATCCTAATACAAGCTACACTTCAGGCATGCCATAAGCTGACACTAGTTACCTGTGAGAGTAATGTCTGTCCTTGGTGAAGTTTGATTGCTGCTCTGTAGTCTCTTATTTCCACAATTTCTAACAGATCAGTAAAGGTACCCAAGTAGAGAAACCCTTTTTGTGGGTAGGCTTGTGTTTTCCTTTAATGGGAATCTCTGCTGGAAATTTTTAGGTACCTGCAAATGGAAAAAGGTTGAAAACCACAATGTCTCTAATGTAAATAGGAAGAGAATTAGATGTCAATATTTTCTCTGCTTCTTAAAAACAGAGGCATAACTGGTGTTTCAGCCTCTTTCACACTGGAATTTATTTTGACATAATCAATTGGGAGATTTTCATTTCTGTCTTTAATAGGTCATATTATCATAATTTAAATTAAAGTTCTCTCACAGTTTAAATATATTTCCAATTTTATCCCTGTGATCTTTTCAGCAACTTTTTCAAATCGGAAGTGTCAAACCCCCTGGAGAAAAGAGGGTCAGTAGTACTAAAATCTGATTGACGCAGAAAGATTACCACTTGAATTTCTATTATATTCTGGTTTTACAAAGTCCTTCCTATACATTTTTAGCTGTTTGTTTTCACTGTTTGTTTGTTCTTACCTGAGATTTTGTGAGTGTGCATACTATTATTTATGTAATGATCAGCTTGAGAAAGTCTTTACCTCTTAGTTTAAAGAAATCCTTCAGGCTATTGGATTGGCTCTTAAATGTTCAAACACAACTCATCAGAGAAACAGTCACCACTGAGAGCAAGTACCTTTACGTATTTTGGAAAATCTTTGAAAATAATATGGCTAATACAGACTTGAAAGTCATCTTTTGATCTTCTTGGGTAATTTAGGTAAGGCTGACTCCCCCATTCCAAACAAGCCCTCCCCATTTCCTAGGGGAATACAATTTTTGCTACTGTCCTACCCACCTCTCTGCTTGCCTCTTCCCACAACTGTAATGAATTTTGAACTCCTGGTTGCTCTCAGACAAGCCTAAGAGGTGGGGATGTGGCTCAGCACCTCTGGGAAGCTCTGCAGAGATCAGGGAATCCAAAGCCCACACACACCTGAGTGGGACATGGGCTAAAAGCAGCCCTTAACATGGCACGGGGCGGTAAGCAGCGCGTAGGCTCTGCCTATGAGGAGTATTTTGCATGAGGAATGACTCTTGCAGATCCAATACCCTTACTTATGGAAAACAAGACAGTCCCAGGTCTGTTGAATCCAGGAAAGGGTGTTGATGCTTGTTGTATCTGGAAGCAATGTGTACCTCACTGATCTTACTGTTCATTAATTGGCTAGCAAGCTGAGTTTGATGTTCCTCCTGTGCTAGCATTATGGTAGGAACATGCTGTAATGTGTAACGTACTGATCATCTCCTGAGGCAGACAGAATCAGGCATGAGCCCTTAGTGATAAATAGTTGATGCAATGACAGTTTCCACCAAAACTGCACTCAGACAGAAGCTGGTCTAATGTAAGCGGCTTGGGGAGACCAGAGTGTCTCTGCTGTACGTGTAGACCAGCCTCCATCAAGGACCACCAACTTCTCCCTGATTCACACGTATTTGAGTTACTTGACTGGACTAAAAGGGACCAAAGTGAATCTGCCTTTAGGAGTCCTTGCCTGGCTGGATGTGTTGTTTGAAAGGTCAGAGTTTTTTTGCTATGCTCAGGCTATGTAATGCATTTTTCTAAAAGGAAAACAACAAATCCAAATTCCAACTATCAATTTCTTAGGATTAGAAGAAATTGTATGGACATTAAAATTTCATAAGCTAAAGCCCTCAACAGGAAGGCAACCAGAAGTCTTCAGTGAACAGGAGAACAAAGGAGAACAACAAACCCCACCTTTATCCTTTACCCATGAGTACATGTACAGACTGTAAAATCATAGGAAGTTATGAGGCTGCTGTGGTTTTTTGCAATTTATGCGTTTCACAGTTCCATGAGATGAGCTCGGGCAGATCCAGAGCACTGGAAAGGCTGCTGAGAGAAGTTGTGGAGTCTCCTTCTATGGAGATAGTCAAGACCCATCTGGATGCCTACTGTGTGACCTACTGTAGGGAATTTGCTTTAGCAGGGGGCTGGACTTGGTTATCTCTAGAGATTCCTTCCAACCCCTGTGATTGTGTGATTCTGTGATACTGTGATTCCTAAGTCTTTCATGTATTCACTGCACATCATGTCTGTAAGTGATTTAGTTTGGCTTAATGCTTTGGTGTAGTGGTAGAAGCAGCCATGTTTTTGGAAGGAAAAGCTATGATGCTCTGTTGTGATGAAATGCATAAGACTGGAGATGAGGCCATGTTCAGATCAGGCACGGTGAGCTGCATGTTTGCTGTCTGGCAGATGTCCTAATGGTTTACAGACAACATTAGGCCTTCAGAGAAAGCTGCTCTGAAGCAACAACCAGTAGCTGCTGTTCCATCCTTTTTCAGTAGAGGTCATCTTTCCCAGTCAAGTTGCACACTGGCAAGCTGTTCTCTGGGGGTGCAGCTCAGGAAATGCCCTCCCTTGTGCTGGTTGGCCTTGTGCTGTCTCATCCCAGAGCACACTCATTGCAGCCCAATCCCATGTGTACGCCAAAGCCCTCCTGCGTGCCCTTCTCTTTCTCATCTCGCTTTACAAATTCTGGGCACAGCTGTGTTGGAGGAGAAGGAAGTTTCCCAAGTGAGATGGAGCACTTGGCTCACTCTGAAGGGGTCACTTTGAAGGTGTGCAAAGGAGGGATGCTCAGGATTTCCCCTTCCAGGCTCTGTGTCCCCATCCCTGTCCCTGCAGGAGGCCCCTCGATGCCTGTGGCTGTCACAGCGCTGGCACCAGCCTTACTTCTGCTTTGCTCTCATATATCCTCCTTCAACATTCTTGATTATTGGTACTTAAATATAATTACTGTGGATTTTATAGCACTCTGGGACAAGATAAAATAGAATGAAAACCAGTGAGGCAAATGGCCCTTCCTCTGCTGTTCAGGGAAAATTTTAAGGTATTTTTTTAAAAGATAATTTATGAAAACCCTGATCAGATTATGCAGCTGTGCCTTTCTATCTCAACATCGTCCTCCTGAGAGCACTACCAATAGGACTTGCCAGTAAATTTCTGAAGGTCTCTTAATATTATTAGTCTTTTTGCATCTGGGGAAATGTTTTCTGAAGAGGGTAAGTTTATACTTGTCCTAATGAAACTTCTGTTATTAATTTCAGACTGTTTCTCCAATTTATCAAAATTATACCCTCACACTATGTTGCTAAGCATCTCTGATTACTTTCAGCTTTCTATCACCCCTTCTTCATGGTTTCCAGCTTTAATAAACTCAACTAGAAATCATCTGTCTAAATCACCCTTTGCTTACTGCTCCAAAGACTTTGCCATCTAAGATTTGCAATGGGACTTCATGTCTCAGTGAACTGGAAAAGAGAAGAGGTGAGAAATCACGCATCCTCTTAGTAGACTTCTGTCAGTTTGCCTTGAAGAAGAGGAAAGGCACAGAGTGATCCAGGAGCAGCCTCTATGGCTCATATGAGGACAGCAGGTTTGGTTCAGCACTGGCTGAGATGAGAAAGAAACTTCCACTCACCTTAACTTGGGCTGAGTTGGCATCCTGTGGAAAGTAATCCTTTTCCATATAGGAAACACAAGAAACAGAAGGAGATAAGAAATATCAATGGTACTGAGATCTTAATGTTCTTCATTAAAATACTTCAGGTGTGTTCCCTATGACATCATTTTTATAATTTATAAAAAGAAACTTTATTTTTTTTTCTTAATCACCAGCCTCACCAAACAATTCAAATACCACCAGGCCATTTAGAAATGCTACTTTTTGTTTTATTTATTTTATGGGGAGCACCATTAATAATTTTTAAAAATTCTTTCATTTCTGCTGGAAGACTTTTAGTGGAAGTTTAAGAAAATTACTCTCAAATTAACTTATGATTTTATTCCAGTGGGAAGATGCGATTGCATTATTATTCACTTGATGCCCTAATTCTGCTCAGCACCCATTGCACAAAATGAAGCCATCAATTGCAAAGACCAGACGCTCTGAAGAGGCACTGTACATATGGAGGTGAGTGGAAAACCAGTGTGATGAGTCTCAGATCTTTTACCGATCCCTTTCAACATTTTATTTGCTTTTCTTCTCTCTTTCTTTTCCTGTCCCTCTCTGCTTTTGAGCCCATATAGTTCTGGAATGGACAATTCAGATTACTAGAAGAAATGGCTTTGGAAGAGACCTGACGGGATAAAGCGATGTAAATGAAAAAGGGAGGCTGAGCCTCAATACACACAGGTAGCAGGAAAAGGAGTGAAGGCAACACAAGTTGCACAAGTAGAAGCACAGCAAAGTGGGTGGATAGGCAGGCAGCTGAGAGTCCAGCTCATCACCACTTCTTGTTGTCTTGGATGCATGAGGAAGCTCTGCTCTGTGGAGTCTCTGTGTTAATGACATGGAGGAGAGCTCTGGCAGGTGGAAGGAAAGGGTGGAGGAACCAGACTGCAGCAAAAAATACTATTTCTACATGAAAGGGAAATGATTTTCCTAGTTTTCCTGTTTCCAAACAGGATAACTTAATAATCATTTTGTGTTAAGCCATCTTCCTGGATTTTGTTTGTTTTGTGGCCTTCAGGATAAAAACAACTTAATATTGCACATTAGTGTTAAAACATTTCCTCTTTAGATGAGCAGACCAAGTTTGAGGTGCAGTGCACTAGGGGATGAAAGCCAGAACTCTGGTGGCTCTTATATCCTGTCCCTGCAGGTTCTTGCATTACTCTGGCCTCCACACTGTGAGGCCTGATTAATCTCTGGTTGATGAAGTTCGTTCTGTCTCCCATACAGTTTGCACGGTAACAATTTAGAAATTGGAGAATGGGAAATAAACTAGTTTGTTTTATTGTACATCCTGGTGTATTTAAAAAGAAAAAAAAAAAAAAGGCAAAGACAAGGCAGTGTGTTTTGCCATAGTTTCCATAGTTTGGAAGGTGACAAGATGCACTTCCTCTGTGAGTTGATCCATAGACTCAGGTACCCAATGAATGGTGTCTCCTGCCCAGAGCATCTATATTTTGGCCAAAGGCTACTCTGAGAACTGTGTCCTGGAAGGACCTTGGGAAACCAGCAGATCCCAAAGCAGATGTTTGGGCACCCAGGGCAGCTGGCTGTCCACCTGTGAGTTATTTATTTATTGTCTTGTCTATGGTGCTGTCCCAAAGGGCATTTGGGCAGCTCAGAGAAACGGCATGAGAGAGCAGCAGTATTTTCACAATGAAGGAATGAATAGAGGATAATTTATCACAGACACTCTCTTTTTCATTTTAATTCTTTTTTCCTTTTCAGGTACAAGGCCAGTCCCATCTGTTCCACTTGGTTACTTGTGGCACTGCCTCCAAGGTAAAACAATAAATGATGCCTATATGAGAACTTGCCAATAATCCAAGGAAATGGTATTCAAATCACTCTGCAGTTTGTGTAAGTCAGTCCCATGTTGGTCATGATGAAATGTGGCATAAAGTGTGGTATTTAATCCGTGCAGAGGACTTAAAGCAATAGCTACCCCACATCTAGCGAGCATCTCGACATGAAGTGGACAGGCAGGGAAAGGCAGAGCTGAAAGCAGGGAAACACCTTTCCAAAATAGCTCAGGTATCTTTCTTGGTACCTTAATGCTGTATTCTTAAGCCAAGAGTGTTTTCAGAGTTTCCCAGCTAACAGATTTGCTGTGGATGTAGGCAAGCTTCCACCAAGAAAATCCTCGATTTTACATGCTGCAGATCCACTATTTGTTTGAGATTTTGTTCTAAGTTTGTGTAGCAGAAAAGAAACCTACTGTAGTTAGTGTATGTTTCTGTGGAGAGAAGCTTGTGGCTACAAAGGAGTAAGCTTTAGCAGGCTTCAATAATGACTTTTATGACTTTTGATTTAGCTTTGATTTTGGAAAATAAGCTGGCTTCTTTTTCCCCTGCTGAGATTGCCACTTGAATTTCTGAGTTACTTGCAGGCCAGTAAATTGTGTTACTAGTGGATTTCAGAGGGAAACCTGGGATGTGAAGACCCAAGGAGATAAGGGTTCAGGGGGATGCAGGGCCTGGGGGAGGGCGCACACCCACTGCCTTACTGTCTGAATAGATGTCATTATGTGGGATGAATCACCTTTCAAGACAGCTATAAATCCCAGGAACTTTTAAGCAGATTAAGTTTTTAAATTTGGCTGTACTTGCATACGCTCACTGAAAACAGAAGGGTTCCTACAGGTCAGGGCCTCAGGAGGAAGAACAATGCCTAAAATAAACCCACATCACATTAATTCTAAGCCGTGTTTGTTTGTTCATTTGTTTGCTTTGTTGTTGTTGTTACTGTTGTTTTTCTCGAGGAGATTAGACATTTTCTGATGTGCACTCAGTAATAAGCTCTGGAAAGTCAAGAGAATCCAGATGGTCAGCTGCTCCTCTGGGCCGAGAAGTCACTGCAAATAAGAAGCAACTTTTGTCAGGGGGAAACTGCTGTTCTGAAAGAGGAATCACTGACACTTTGGGGACACTGTAGGGATGAGTTAATCTCCCTGTGCCTGTCTCCAGACCCAGTGCTGGCCACTGACTTCTTTGGGGTTGCCCTGAAGCAGGTGAATGGACTAGAAAACAAGTCATGTGAGGAGCAACTGAGGGAACTGGGATTGCTTAGTTTGAAAGAATCTCAGGGGAGACATCATTCCTTACAAGTACCTCAAAGGAGGTTGTAATGAGTGAGTATCTATCTCTTTTCTCAGGTGACAAGTGACAGAACATGAGGAAATTGCATTAATTTGTTTCAGGGGAGGGTTAAATTGGATGTTAGAAGGGATTTTTTCCTGAAGATCTTCAAGTATTGGAAAGGGCTGCCCAGGGCAGTCAGTGGTACAGTCCCCATCCCTGGAAGTACTTAAGAGATGTATGGACATGGCTCTAAGCAGCATGGTTTAGTGATGGGACTTGATAGGTCAGGTTGGTGGTTGGACTTGAAGATCTTGAAGGTCTTTTCCAACCTTAATGATTCTATCATTCTGTGATAATAAGCTAGGTGACTTTTACTTTGATGTTGTGTGACTTTGGCCAGAGATGCTCCTACTTGTACCCCACATCCATGGACAGGACTGGTATATCCAACTACACAACACTACCTGAGTTGCTTTGGATGCCCATTCTCAAGGATTTTGCTACTCGTCATGCTTGTGATGAATGTGTCACACAGGCAGTATGCAGACCGCAGTCCAGTTTTAGCAAAAGCACCTTATATCTCAGAGGGAAAAGTGGGCATTGCACTGGAGGCTGGATGGCTCTGCTTTCGGATCTCATCAGAGTGTCTTGCAGACCACCAAGGATGCTTCTCCTGGAACAACTCTGATACAGTTCTTGCTGCGTGAGAGTCCTACAGTAAACCTCCCACAGATGAAAAGAGAGAGGCTGTGATCTGTAATGTTAAATGCTGACAAAAGAGACATAGAAACTAAAGGGAAATCCAGCTCTTCTGCTTTAATGCATTATTTAGGAACCTTGAGATGTGTTTTCTCAGCCTGCAATGAATACTGAAAGTGTCAGTGATTTTTTTTTCATGAAACTGAATTAAATGAAGTTGAATTTGCAGTAATATTACAGCTATTCCTTCACTGATATGTCAACATTACATGACTGTTTTTTTAAGAGCTTAGAGGAAATTCCCTCTACACTAATGCAGTTCTGCAGTGAGACACTGTTGTTTGCGTGTTGTGGTTAATGAGGGAGACACAGAAAAGAACACTGAACTGGTGTACTGGCAACTGGCCACATGCCCCTGGAGCAGGCTTGGGGCATTGATTCTACAAGGATATTTTTGCAGAAAAAGCACATTCTTCCCTAAGAGACCAATTTGCTTGATGGGATCGACACCATTGTTTAAGAAAGTTTAGATTCAACAGAGAGCTGCCTCGTTTAACAGTTTTATGTCATTAGGCTTATGCCATAACTTTAAATGCTTTCCATCCAATGTGCAGGTGAAAATACAACTGAGAATATATAAGAATTAATAATTCTAATAACTAATAATGACATTTTTCAGGAATAAACAGAATTAACATTTTGTATGGAATTGATCAACTCCAAAGACAGTCTCCAAGGACTTTCATAGGGGTCTATGCAGCTCTCTTTTGTCAGTCAAAGGCAGAAGAGTCATATTTACCTTTATAATTAATTGTGTTCTTGTACTTGTTTTCTGACATGGAGTGTATATTGAAATTTCTGTCTTTCCTGGGCCAAAGAACATCTATGTGCCAAAGAACATCCTTAGTGCCAGGCCAGTTTGCTGTCACAGTAAGATCTGCCTAAAGCCTTGTAGCCTACTGCGGCTATGGGGTCACGGCAGTAACACCAGTGAAATCATCATCTGTGACATGAAGGGAACCTGCACTACTTGGTTATTAACATGAAGAAACTGGAGGTTAAGAAGCAGGTGAACAAGCCTCCCTTTGCATCTCATTCCTCCCCTGCCTCTGAACAAACTTTTGCAAGATGTTGACATGCTTTATTGTAGTGTCACACTCGCACTTTGCTCTGTGGTGCTGCTCTTATGAGTTGCTGTTAGATGTGGATATGTTCACAGGCAGCTGTGTTTCTCTGTCAAAGTGATGGCCTGGCTTTCTCATCTGAGAAGCTGCATTGTTTTGGTAACATGCATCTGTCACACCTGAGTTAATGTCCTTGGATTTTGTAGATGTGTAAATCAGCCACTGTGTAAGTTGACAATGTGCTGAACCTTCACCTTTCTTAATGCAGATGGAAGTGGAAGAAAACGGAGAGGAGGTAGAGCAACATCTTGGGTTTCCTAAGGTCTTGTCTGACCTGCTGTTGATATGCCACATCAGGCAAATGCTCTATTCACATCAGCCTCTATCTCTGATAGCGTACAGCAATGGAAGAGTATAAAAGGGCAAATGCAGTGACACTTATCCTAAATTATTAGCTCCATCAATCTCTAGCTGAAAGACTGCATGAGACAAAGATGGCATATTTTACACTGAAAACCCATGATGGAGTTTTCTTCTCAGCTAATTCAGTCATCTCTGAACCATCCTGTATTTCTCATTTCCACAGTTTGCTGGAGGCAAGGAGTGCTTGAGCTGGATGATGCAAACTCTTTCCTCCAACAGAAAGATCAGAGGCAGCTCCCTCCTCTAATTTTTATTTGCTCCAAGCTGTAGAAATTTTGTGGTGCTCCTATGAACTGAATAATTTCCAGTTGTTACAATCTCTTCTTTTTCCCAGTTTTGCCCTCTTCAGCTTGCTGCTTTTTGGTTCAGCTCTGTTGTCATGATTTTTGCTTTTTCTCTTCCAGTTTTTATATTTGCTGATTTCCTGAGCTGTGTAAGCAGATTCGCTGACGATTACACAGAAGGGAAAAATTTAAGGAGTGTATTTTCCCCTCCATTTACTCTGTGTGCTTTCATCAAGAACAGCCTGAAAGGAGCCTCTGCCTCTCTGCCTGCCTCTCTGCCACAAAAGTTTGCAGAGCAGAACCTCCTTTTGGAAAACATTTACATGTAACAATGTGGCCAAGGTCTTCCTTGCCATCATATGGTTTGCAGGGCTTTCACAGAGCAGAACAAATTCTGAGCTGGGCCCAAGGAACAAACCTTTGCAGCGAGGTTCTCAGAGGCCCCAGGGGCCTTGTCCTGTTCTGGGCTCTTCAGTGCAAAGAGGACTGGGCATCTTGGTTAGAGTCCTTTAGAGAGCCAGCAAGATGATGCAGGGAGTGGAGCATTTCTCCTATGAGGAGAGGCTGAGAGAGGGACTGCTCAGCCTGGAGAAGAGGACCCAAGGAAGAGTCTACATGGCTTTGTGCAGTTGTTCAGGTATAGTAAGATTTCTGCATGAGAATATGACCATCACAAAGTGGTCTTTATTCTTATGTCATTATTGGTAAATTGAAAATCTTTTTATCTTATGATCATCATTTATGTATATACATGCAAGTAAGACAACTTCATTGAGGATCTGGATTTCTTTTCTTCTGCAGGTACAGAAGAGCTGCCTGTTACAGGCAATTTCACACGATGCAAATGCTAACCTTATTGTGAAGGCAGGCAGCAAATCAGTTTTTGATCAGCTATGAGATCAACTCCTGCTTGATGCTTAAGATGCTGAGGTATTCTGATAACTTGAGCTGATTCCTGTAAGCCATTTTTCAAGCTCTCTTCCCTACCTGATGATCAAATATAGTGGAGTGTGTAAATCATGGTCTTTTATATTCATGTTTGTATTTTTGGTTTACAGTAGGTGAATGCATTTGCCATTTTAATGAAACCCACCCACTATGCAGTTATTTGAACGAGGATTAACCTGATAAATGCATATTTTTGTCATACTTTATCTTCAGGAGGGAGGATCTTTCTAGACAGCCTCTGTTGGCAGTTCTGAGTTCTGAATGGTTTTTGGATTTAGAATATTTGGGCATTGAATGTCTCTTTTTTAGACGCTGCCAATTGCATTGTATCTATAAGTAAAAGGTATGAGTACATTCTGAAACTGAGCATTGCATGAAGATTATTTTAAAGGCTTCAAGAAACCCTTGGCTCTGGGATGTCTTATATTTTTTTTCTTTCAGTAATAAATAGAGCTTGAGTCATTGCAATAACTGGTTTGACTCAGATAGCCAACGCCTGCACTGCAGGGATGACATGATATGCCCATGATATACACACTCCTTGCAAATAAAAACCTATGTAGGGACAGTGTAACCTTTGGGTTGCTTTAAGAGATGGCCTTTTGCCATTGTTCATTTTTATTTTCTTCGCCCTTTCTGCTCTTTAATCACAGCTGCCATCTCCTGCTGTGAAGGAAGCCCAAACCCACCCCTGCTCAGCCTTATTTCTCTTCTTTCACTTGCAGTTAAAACTCTCCATCAGCAGTGTCTTAACCAGGATAAACATACTGAATTGGTTTTTAACGATGTGGTCGAGCACCCTCTTTGTAGAGATGCTCATTTGGTAAAAGGAGACTTCTGTCTGTGGCAGCTGTTGTTCCTGCTTGCTGTTTCACTTTCGTGTTGGCCTTTAAATTCATATTTCAAGAGAATACACAAGAGAATATCCAGAGCAAACCAACTTCATCTAGTATTAGCTTTGCAGATGCAAAACAGGCCATGAGAGTCTACAAGGTGCCACTCTACAGGTGGTTCTGCTGAGAACAACCACAGTTCCAAAGCCCCATTAATAAACACAAGCAATGACTTTGAGGCCTGTGACTGGCACTTTGGGAACCTCCGTTCTTGGCTTTTTTCATCTGTATTGGTTTATCATGCATACATCTGAGAGAAGTTGCTCCTACTCTGTATGTCTTGGAGACAAACAGACTGCTCTACAGGCTTGGAAATGTCCTGTGAGTGATGCTCTGTTCAAAACAGGCTCGTCAGAAGATTGGCAAGTTTAATATTATGTCATTTGTTACTGCACTGAATAATGTGAATTTCAGCTGAATTACATGGAAAAAGTGACAGTAATAATCAACTATCATTACACAGGGGTTTCCTGCATTCAAATAAATCAGATGCCAATTTCTACTAGAAACTGTGAGGAGTGCCACAAATTATCAACGGTTCATTGCAGTTCTTTCTCTGACATGTTGAACAAATGCAGCAATTTCTAAAGAAAATTTCTATTTTCCAGGGCCAGGCAAGCATGAGTATTTCTGGTTTTTTCTTTTTTTTTTTCCCTTCTTTTAAAAAATTAAAATGTATCCAATTGCAGTCAGTTAATCAATTTCTAGCCAGGTACTGATCTTTAAGGTCTTTTGGCATTATGGAAACTAGATATTCCCCAAAGTTTCTCCTAAAAGATCTCATACCTGTTGCAGTCCTTACCATGGGTCTGTGCTTGTTTTAAGTAAAATTTGACATTCAGTGTGGAAGGTTAGTAATTCCTTTTTGGCTTGAGTGTGATACACTCTGTGTTGTTTTGATTTACTCCATACTGGCACACGTTCCTGTAGCAATTTTGTTCCATCTGCTCCTTGCAAAGCAGGTCAGTGTGATGCTGGTTTTTGTGGTAATTTTGCCATGAGTGTGACTGCACCTTTTGTATTTGAGAGAGATTTTCCAGACTCTACCAGTAGTGTTTTTTTTTTCCTTGCAATGTCCATTCTTCCCACTCTTCAGAGAGGTGTCTTGATCTTTGATAACATGGTCACCAGTTCTTTTGGGGAATTGGTGTATTTAACTATTGTTGCTTTCACTTGAATTGGATCTGGCCCGACTCCTTAATTTCCTGAAAGGTGACCAAAATTGCTTTGCTACATATCGATTTGCAATCTGCTGCAATTTACCTCTAGGTCACGCTCTCTGCAGTTTGGGAAGAGTGCTTCTGGGTTTTCTTGTGCTGCCTTCTGGTGCTGTCAGCTGCTAGAGCATTTCTGCTCTAGCACTTCTACTGCTAGAGTGACTTCTGTTCTCCTCAGAGATGGCCTTCACTTGCATGTCCTGTACATGCTGCAGGACTGTAAGCATTCCTGGGCTGTTTGCTTTTTATTCAGGGCTGCAGGTGGCTATTGCTCATCTGCTTTTTTACTGATTTTATCACATATGGGCTGTGTCTTTAGCAAACTTGCTGAGGATCCTTTTAACCCTTTGAGAAAGGAGAAATCCATCTAGTGCTTACAAGCCTATTGCCATGTAGGCCAAATTGTCATTGTCAAAAAACCCAAATTTTTGGTGGTGGCACTTCACTACAGGAAGCAGAGACTTGTGTTCTCGATTTCTTCTGCAAAACAATTAATTATTGTCTTTTTTTTTTTTTTTTTTGCAAACAATACTGCCAAAACTAATGACTTTTCATTTCAACATATAAGTGCTGATTTACTTCCTGGTGCTGATAACATGCTGGAATCCAAACACATTTCATTTCACTGATACTCGGATGTGTTTTGAAGTTAGGGGCTTTTTAATTTTTCAAGCAAAGCCCAAAGAATCCAAAGAAAAATTGGAGCAAAAAAAAAAAAAAGTGTGTTTTATCAACTGAAATGTGTGGCAGTTAACATCTCTGCCAGTGCTGGGCCCACTCCCAAAGAGAATGAATGTTTTTTATAACACTATCCGAAGTCTGGTCATATTTTTTGTCCAAGGCTTGTATCCTAATTATAAATAATTAAGATTTTTAAGGGCTTTGCTGCTGCTTGAGTACTTGGTAAATAATCTAGCTGCAGAGTTCTGTTAAGAATGCTTTTTGTAGTTGTTGTTCTTGGTCTGTACATGTCCTACATATAAATTTAGACATTACGAGCCACCCAAACAAAGTAGAAGAATAGCAGCTGTAATTCCATGCACAAGAATATATCCATCACAGACAATAATTTCAGTTCTACATACAGCATATTTAGGCTCTGATTAATTTATAAAACTTCTGGAAGAAATGATGCCATCATATGTAGCTCCAAGATCTCTGGTTAATGCAACACATAGCCTGGTGTTTCAGCTGTATGCAGCGGGGATGTATCTGCCCTGGTGTTGAACTCTAAGTACACAACACTGTTTCCTGAGTGTAACAGCCCAGACAAAGAATAAGTTCCTGTGCTACCTACCTACAGCTGAGTTAGCTATTCGTACTGCAAGGCACCTACAACTTGTGCTTAACTAATAGAAAATTACTGAATGTTGCCATGCACTCCTTCTAGTGTCAAAGGAAAATGGAGGGCTGCACCATGGTACATTGCAGCAGATAAGATGAAGGACAAAGCAGAAATAATAAAAGTTGAGAAAAGGGCAACAAAATGAATAAGGAATGTAAGACTTCAGAGCCTTTCCATCTAGAGAGACTTTTCAAATATAATGAGAACTTCCAAAGAGAAAGGTTATATATTGGACAAATGTGAAATATTCATATCATCTACAGAAAGAAGTGGGTGACCTTGAGCACTGCAGTAATCAAAATGGATAGAAATTTAACAGTACAAAATGAAAGGTCAGGTATTTGCTAACTAATAACAAAACCTTTTGTTATAAATTGGGATCTTATCAGCTGGAAAAGATTTTGGAGGCATTGGTAGATCAGGGAGAAAGTTGCCAAAATGATGTGTCTGTGAAAAGGCTGTTTAAGTAGGCTGGCTGTGTGCAGCGTGGTAGGAGAATATCCATTGTAATTCCATTACATGCATCCTTTGAGGACAGCCTATCCACCCGTCCTTGCACAACATACAGACCATTCAAGCTATGTGGGCAACTGAAGATGAACAGAAATCTCACAAAATTGATAACAATTATATTTTGCACAATTCTTAATGCCAATGAATTTCTTCACAGTGGATAATTACTATAATTTATATTGAAACATCTGTAGGAAAATAGAAGGAAAAGTGAAGCAATGTAGAGCAATTCTGTAGAGCTGTAAAATGAATAAGTAGCTAAATAGCTCCAGTCCCAGGTGCCCAGTAGTGAGCAATGCCCAAAGAGTCTGTAGAGTTGAGAACTTATCCTTCACAGTTTCTGGCTAGAAAATGTGTCAATTGTAATCCTTGCTGTGCATTTCTCAGCAATGAGTTGAATGAGCATATTCAGATTATTGTTTATAACAGCTGTTTCTCTGCTAGGCCCCTTTTGGAAAATGGAGGCAGCCCTCTGGAGAGATTAGTGCTGGCAGAATTAAGTGTATTCTGAGTACAACTGTGCCTATATTGTTGCTTGGGCACTTTTCTTTTTATATCAAGAAAATGTTTTAATGTGTCAGTGCTGTCTGCTGTACAGCCACTTGGGTACCTGCTAATGAAATACCCTCTGTCACCTCAGACTGGCATTGCTGCAGCCTGTGGAAGCAAAGCTGCCAGGGAAGGGCTCACTGCTCCTGCTGAGAGCCACTCCCCTTGCTTCCCATCACAGGTATTGCTCAGTCCAGACATCTTGCAGTCTGGCTATTGATGCCAGATCCCTCAGCTGAGTATGCTTGGGTCACATGAGGCCTTGATGTTTCTTCCTGCCTTTTTGATCCATTCAGCATCATCCACTGAGCAAAAACATGAATAGTGATGGTGGCTTCCACTTCTCAAATACTCTGGGAAGGGCCTCGCACATCTGGGATACCTCCTGTTGTCTTCAGCAGCACGTGTGCCGAGGCTGTTTGCAGACAGCGCAGTGAATGCAACAGGATGTCAGCATCAAGCCTCAGAGCCCTTTCCAGCTCTTTCACCCCATTATATATCCCAGATGTTATGGTGCCCATGCCCAGATAGTGCTGCTATGTTCCCACTGCAGTGGAGCTTCCGTCTTCCCTATTTCTTCAAGGGTTCCAACTTTCGTCAGAAAGTTGCATCATACTCTTCATCCCACTACAAAGAGGAGAAACGAACAGAGTTGAAAAACTTACCAGCTTGTAGGCAAGTGCTGAGGAGTAGCTGTGGATGTGCACAGCTGGGAGGCTGACATCTCCAGTAATATTTGCAGGCCCGCGTACTGTCCAGACGACGGTGCTTTATCACAGCGTTGTTCTTTCCTGTCAGGAGCAGCACACTGCAAATCTTCCAGCTTGCGTAGCACCCATGCCTGTAAATCTTCACCTGTGTGGCTGCAAATTTAGTCAGTATCTCAGAAATTGCTCAGTAGCTCATGATGGGTACCAGGAGATGAGACAAGAAGCATCAGCTGGTCCAAGTGCTAATCAAACCTGGGGGTAAACAGAGACTCAGAGAAAATTTTGCAGTGTGGATTTTGCTGCAGATAGCACAGCCTTGAAACCCAGTAGCTGAATACATTTGCCATCAACTTTATGTAATAAACCACCTGGGTCATCGTTTTGAACATTCGGTCTGATGAGATGATAGGACATCTGAGGAATGTATCAGGGCTTCTATCAGTCCAGGCAGCCCAGGAAGGCTGTGGTGGCCACTTTGAGCTCACCATCTGCTTTCTTAATTGAAATGCAGTCACCTCCTCGGGCCATCAGAGCAGTAGCTGACAGTGCCCATGTGTCACCTGCCTTACAGCCCCACATCTCAGCCCCAGCTGTGCTCTCTGCAGCCAGGCTGGATCTCACTGCTGTCCTCCTCCACCAGGCCATTGCAGCGAAGGATGGTTTCCAGCTCTGTATTCTCCATGTAGTCACTGTTTCCTCTGTCTGTTTGTCTATCCTGACAATACAAATATTTCCAGATATTTATGCTTAAATGGGTGGGAAATTGAATCAAATCATCATCTTTGCCCAAAAAGTATCATGGCTTTAAAGCAATATAAGAAGAATTGATGTCTTAGAGATCTTTTCACCCCTCAAAACTCTACATGAAATCACTTTTAGGTACAAAATATCCTGTCTTCTGTTGACAAGGGGAACACAGGATGATAATTAAACTGAGAGTGTTCAGACCATGGTTCATTGCCCTTACCTGGGCTCTGTGACTGAGAGCTCTGATTGGAAAAGAAAAACAGTAGCAATTCTTTCATGTGCAGAAGATCACACTGAAGTCATCTGCCACTTTTGTAAACTACCCAAAGGGATGCTGGATGCTTGAGCCAGCTGAGGCTTTGCCGTGGGTGCAGGAAAATGATGAGAAGGTCATATCTGAGGAAACTAAAGGAGCTTTTCCTGTTCAGCTTACATTTCCTGTACAGCTTAGATGGAGGCTGGAGGAGATACAAGTCTGTAACAGTGCTGGTGGGAAGAGTGTAAAAGTTTTGGAAATAACAAAAACAGTATAAGAACTGAAGGTGTATGAGCTGACCAGGAGGAAATTCAGGCTAAAAGTGAGAAAGTGGCTCCCTGGCACTACAGCTGTTAAGTCTTGGATCAAAATACAGTGATAGCATCCAAAATTGGAGCTTGATATGGCTATTAAATGGCGTTACATGGCGTGGTGCCAGCAGCTGACCTCTGTCACAGGAAATCTATCCCTCTTGTATATCCATTTGTTAAAATTGCTTTTAAGTGCCACCAAGGAAAGGTACCACCATAAAGAAAATGGGGTACTCATAGAGAAAGATCATCAGCAGAGTGCCAGCGGGTCACTGGCCTTCTGTACTGGTGCCTCATGGCTCTCTGACATCTCTGTTGTGATATTTATTGTAAAACATACATATTCCATAGGCAAAATTAAAGTTACACAGGGAGAAGAAGACTAGTCAGCCAGCAACCAGGAGTGGATCAGTGCATTAAAATCCAGTCCTGTGTGCCTGGGCACATGCTGTCACAGACAGTGTGGGGCAGTGTTGGGATCTCTCCTGGGGAGTGCAATAGCGAAGCGGTGTTCTGTGATCCATACCACACTGCGAAAGACAGCTTCAAATTTCACAGAATGGAGATCTGCTGTGGGAGTCTGGTTTGTTTAAGCTTCGCTCCTTTTTTCTTCCATTGTCTAGAGGAACTTGGGTACGGGAATATTAATATTTTATGCCCATTCACAGACAGGTCTTTTTTCATGCAGGTCCCTGCTAGCAGATGTTCCTTATCTCTTGCCTTTTAGAGAGCTGTTATTACCCTCCAACTGTCCCTGTTTCTCTTCGATTAGGGATACAGTAACAGTTACCTAAATAAAGAGAATTTTCTTTCACATCTTCTTCATTTTTTTAAATTGTCACTAGGACCACAGGGGTAAATGTGGCTGGATTTGTGACTGATGGTCAACTCTAATGAAGGCGACCTTTCTCGTTCCCACCACCTCTCGTATCATTTTATCCCCTATTATTTCCTGTTCTCTCAGACTACAAGGGAAGCCTGTCTGGCAGATTTAGCTTCTTCCTGAGACAGTTGTCAGAATTCCTGCTTTGGTTGTTAAGCTGCAGCAAGGCATCCTCAGTGTTGTTTCAGCTGTGATACCTTATTTATGTTGATGGTACCTTGGGTAAAAAGGAGCTATCTGCTTCTTTTATGTTAATGCTGGAGCAGCAGTCTGTTCACACTGCTAGTTTTCCTCTTCTTTTTTATTTGTTTGTGAGCAGCTTGGAGTTGAATATGTCAAAAAACTTCAGATAATTTGCTTTTTTGTTCTCATGATGCACTTGAAAACACCCCAAAACTCAAAGCTCATAGAGCTGGGCACAAGTCTCTTTCTGATTTTCTTTCAGGGCTCTTTCTCCTCCCCAGCAGATCTGTATTTTTCAATTAAAACAATATTATTCTCTTTTACCTAAGGTCTGATTGAAGTCATTGAAAGGTTGCAAATTGACTGTAGTGATTACTGGATTGAGGCACTTCTCACAGATCTCAGGCAAATTGAGCGAACCTAGGTAGCTGGAAGGTCATTTTCTCAGTAGTGCTTTTTATTCTGAGTAATATTTTGTTATATACTTTTTGGATTAAAAGGGCACTACAAAGTGGTGTGAAGGATAGGAACTTAGATGGAAGCAGCCTAGTCATATGGGCTGAATATGTATGTGCTCTGTCCTCTTTTAATATCCCTACTGAAATGAATTTGCCATGCCTTGTTAGTACAAAACCCGTGGAATAGCCTGTATGTTGCAGGAGATTAAGTATATGTAATTCCAGCAAATCCAACCAGGACCTTAAGTGCTAACATAATGCTGTAACTGGGCCCATTCAGTAAATGTGACAGTTTCTCATGGTAAGTGCAATAGTCCTTCTCCCTTCAACCATATTACTGGGATCCTTTATGAAAAGCGTAGGACCTATCTGGCAGCCATCTTGCCCACTTGCCTTCTCTATTTCTGGAGTAGGAAACTGCAGGAGGACCTTCGCTCCCATAGGAGGTTGCTGAACTGTTGAGCAAACTGCACTTGTTGAGTTATGAGTCAGGAGGGTGGAATCAAAGGGCATTTTTCTTGTGAGACTGCTTGATCTCACTGAGCAATCTCAACTCCCATTCACTTCCACCATTTTATTTAGTTACTACTTGGAGCAAGAAAGCAGATTGAATTTGTCGGTAGCACTAGTGGTGTTTTGTCTCTCAACACAGAGCAAATTTCATCTTGTGAGTGAAAAACTTCAGATAGCTTCACTAAAAGGAAAATCTGTTATAAACAATTACTTGGCTGCATCTATTGACTGGTTTTGTTGCTGCTAATGAAGGAATAGCTACATTCCAGGGATATTACATGCCTCTCAGATGGTCCATGAAAGAGGGTACTGCTACTCTATATGCTCTTCCTCTCCTGCTGGGACAGCTCACCCAACAGTGTTTGGGTGATGTTCAACTATTTTTAGTGCTCCCAGTGGCTTTAAAGTCCTTCATTGCACCAGGCCCTTGCAGTGTGCATAGCGATACATCTCAGAGGTTAACACAGCAAAAGTCATGCTGCCTCAAGACAAAGATCCATCTTACCCAGCACATTGTCTCCACAGTGCATGCTTAGACTAAGAGGGTAGGGATGATCTCTGCCCTAGAGTAACACCCGTGCTTCCAGCACTCAGTGTTCATTTGTGGATAAGAGGTCCCATCAACACTGCTGTTGAATGACTGTGAAAAGACTGACCTCCTGGAGTTTTTTCCAGACTTTCTTTAAACTTGCTTAATCCTTTTGCCTCCACAATGCCGTGGGGCAGTGAGTTCCATAGTGCAATTGTGCTTATTGCAAAAATATGGCTTTATTTTGCCTGTTAAGCAGGTGAGGTGAGTTACGATTCACAGCTGTGATTATCACTTAGATGTCTCTGTTCATTGTAGGAGTGTTGGATTAGATGACCTTTTAAGATTCTTTCTAACTCAAATGACTCTATGGTGTAAGGATATAAAGAAAAAGTCTTTTATGGTGAGTCTGGTGAGGCAGTGGCACAGGTTGCCCAGAGAGGTGGTGGATGCTCTGATCGTGGAGACACTGAAGGCCAGTCTGGACCAGGCTCTGAGCATCTAATTGGACTGTAGTTCACTGTGGGGGAATTGGACTAGATGACCTTTAAAGGTCCTTTCCAACTCTGACGATTCTATGATTCTGTGATTCAGCAAACTGAGGAGCTCATGACTGCAGTCATGGCTGGCATGATGCAGAACTACCTAAGCCCCACGACCACAACAGCTCAGTGCTGAGAGTTTATTAGCATTGTGCATAGCTGCGTTTGGGGATCCAGACTGAAGTCATTGTATTTCACACCTCTCCAATGCCCAGTCTCTCACTGCAGTGATTTGTCCAACATGGCATTTCTGTCCACCAAGCTGTCTGTAGATATATCCCTTACTTTTCCTTTCCTTGAGAATAACATGAACCAGCAAGCCAGCCTTCCCTGTGGTGTTAATGAGGAAAGAGTGATCAGAGTGATCTCAGACAGAGTAAGATGAATTTAAAATGGCTTACGGGCAAAAATAAAAAAGAAACTGAGAGTCAGTTTCTCATTTGAAGCCCAAATTGACTAAATGGGAAGGCAAGATGAGTCCTTGGCTGCTTCTTGATGTGGAACAGTGTGGGCTTCATCCATTTTTCTCTCTGTCCCTAGCTAGAAAATTGTGACTTGTATTAGAGACAAGTGCTGCTGCAGAGATCCAGGCTGCTCCCTTAAGAGTCATCCTCTGCCTGGGGAAGGGCACAGCTGCTTCCCCATTCAGCTGTGCTTCCCTCCGGGGACTTAATGGCATTTATGCTCTTGAGCCTCCCCAGCTTTCAGTTTGTATCTGGATGCAGCTCAAGGCATTGATTTTAAATGTAAAATATTTGGGGTCCTAGTTGTGAATTTGCCTCTTGCTGTATGATGCTGTGGGAGTTAAAGAAACTGCCTTTAGGGACAGATTTCTAGTGAGGGCCTCTAGACCAACATTTTTTTACCCTTTTCCTTTCCCTGAATGGCTCATGCTATGCTCACTTTTGAATCTCATCTGCTTTCCTCTTGCTTTTTGGAGAGACTATGGGGCTGTCCCCATGTTAGGAAGTGAAATGTGTATTGGACTGGGCTGAGGCAAAGAGTGTCCATGGCTTTAAACCTTCATCCATGCAGTTCAGAGTAGCCAGTTGCTGATTGCATTTCTTGGCTTGTCTATCTCTCTCCTTTGCTAGTTGGAATAGTTGGGCAGCTCCTAGATCACCCAGAGCAAATCTATGGCAGGAGACATTGTGACAAGACAACAGTTCAAGGGGTCTAGTTCCTGTTATTGAGAACATTTCCTAGCACTGCTTATTTTACCACAATGAATGTAATAGGAATTACTGACTAACAATGACTAGGGTGAGCTTTGCATGAGCCTGAATGATTTGAAGTTCTTGGTAAGGTTTTGATATTTCTAATTACTACCGTGGAGGAATCTGGAGATCTTTCACACAATTAGACAGCTTTGGGTAAGAGCAGGAAGATTCCCTGTGGCAAGGACAGTAGCTCCTAGACATTTACTCTGGAGGAGTTACTTCTGAAAAGGCAGTGAGGTGGAACAAGGCTGTGGCTCTGTGGCATACAGCTAGCTCTATTTCTGAGCTTAAGTCTGTTAATCTAATACCTAGGCTGTCTGATCAGGGGTGGATTTAAAACTCCAGGATCAAAAGTTCAGGAACAACATAACATATATAAGAAATTAGAATTCAGGACAGACATAATTTCAGTCTATTTCAGGCATCCATCAGGAGTTTTTGCTGTTGTTGTTACTCTTTGCCTGCTTGTTGTTACTCTTTTCCCAGTTTGCCTGGGATTTTGTGCCCCACTCAGGGAATACCTCCAGTTCCATTCAGATTTGGAAGCGCAGGGCTGAGGAAGTGCTGCCTGTTGGTAGGATAGGGGAAGGTGGTAAAAAAGTGATTGTTTGGATGGGCAGGTGTTTGTCAAAATAGAGGTTGTAAGATTAAATAAATAAGCAGTCTTCACAGTTCAATGGCTTGTGCTCTTGATAGTGATCTCTCTCTGCCACCAACACCAGATTCCCAGTGGTTTCACACACACCAAGTTGTTATATGGTAATAATTCAGAAGTTTCCTCAGAAAGAAAACTTTTCTAATGCCCAAAGTACAAAACTGGCTTGACTTTCATTAGTAGCTAATACATTTTGGTTCTACTAAGCATAAGTAAGTTGAGGAAATGTAGGTTAAAGCCTGACTTTTATTAAATCAGAAATAGTTACAAAAATATTGGTTGTCAAACACCTTTCTCTTCCTTATCCTTGTGGAAAATGTTCCATGTTTTAGGAAAGCTTGTGCATCTCTCAAGATTTCATTAGTGTGAGGTTTGTCTCTCATAAAACATCATGAGCCTGTCTTGGGAGCCTGAGCACTGTCACACTGAGCCTCCCTGCATGCTGCTGCACTGCACATTTCCAACACACAGCTGGGCTACATTTCCAAAAAACCACTATGCATTTACAAACTGAGAAAAAAACAAAGCTATACTGAGCATCATCTTACTTTTGCTGGCAATAGGGCAGAAGAAAAACGTTATTAGGAACAGCTAAAAAGGGTCATTCATCTTCTGTATATTGCAGCAGCTCAATATTATAGCAGGATAAAAAATACTTGAAAATCTCTGAACACAGCTTTAGGAGTTCCAGAGCATATTGGCAATTGAGATAATAACAAAGATATTCTGTGATTGATGGCAGATTAGGGAAAGTCTTGATTGAGAATTGATGAGCCCCCATTAGTTTCTGTTCATTGTTATACTGCATCTGGGCCAGCCTGTGGGATTCAATTTGGCAGCAGGTTTGTTAGCCTGCAGTCAGATGCAGCCATGGATTTTTAGTTCTCTGGAAGGGACATCTGGTTGTGTGTGATCTGTGTTTTCGTTTTGCTTTTTCATTTTTCCTTTTTTTTTTTTTTTTATGGTAGGACTTATAGACTTGTTGATTGCAGTGCCCTGAACATGTTTGGGAAACTATTCTGTTCTTTCCTTGGTCAGACAGTGCTGGTTCCCCTCACAAGAAATCCAAGTGATTATCCAAGGCCTAAAAGAATAGAAATGCCTTATATTTCAGGGATATGTTTTGAAGACTGGGAATGTTGTTTGCATGTTTTCATTGTAGGTTGCATGGACCATACACTGCTTGATGGCTGGACTAAATGATCTTAGTGGTCTTCTCCATCATGGATTTATGATTCACATACGTGTTGGATGCATGTTTTATAACAGTTGTATTTTTTTCTCCAGAAGATGTCAAAGTGTTTTCAAAGTGAGCAGTGATACACAGCTGATTCTGGAATAAGGAACTGGGGCTGTGCAAAAGCGCACAACACAATTTATGAAGCTCCAAAGGGAAAACTTAATTAGGCAGACCTTAAATACTCCTGCTGGAGTTTGGTCAGTGCAACCGCCACAAAGTGGTAGAACATCTTTAAGAACTGCAAGAGCTTCATTAGAACCTCAGTTTTATCTCTCAGTTGTGGAAAGAGGCACTGCTCACATTACAGTGTGAAAACTGCTGTACTTTGTAAAAAAAACCTTGGCTTTAATTGTCAGCCTCAACCCGAATACACTCATTGCCATTTAGCTTATCACATGGAGCAAGAGTACATACAGCCTGTGGGAGTGCAGCAGCAGGGCCTGCATTGATTTCAAAGCTGCTCTGCACTAGGGTTAGAAACTTCATAGGACAATTTGGGTAGTTGCCTATCAAAATCCACGTTTAACATTGCTTCTCTCAGCAGCAGAAATAGGAGCCAAGGATCACCTAGTGTTAGGTTCTTCCCTGCTTGGTCTTTTACATGCTTTTATTTTGGTGCTGAACATTTGATAAAGGAATGAGAAATTAGCTAATTGTCGCATGGCACTTCAGATCTGTACGTGGAGATTTGCATTCAAACTATAGAGGCAGCAGGTCTGAAACCACTGTTTGTAGCAGTGCTTGATTAGGGGGAAAGACTTCTCGAAAATCATCCGACAAAATGGAGCTCTGTGGTGCTGTCATCCCTTGAAGTGAGGACTCAGCCCTAATCCTTTCAGACTGAACTGACAGCAATTTACAAAATGCAGCCTTGTTAGTGTGATGCTTGCAAAGTCTTCTTGCTTTCATCTGTTCGGTAAGCTTCAGATTTCCATTTTCTCTGTAACTGGCTGATTCTGGGGCTGCAGCTCATGTCAGACACAGCCTTTCAAGCACTGCATCTTCAGTCCAGCATTGACGATGTGTAGCTATTGGACATCACTTAAAAAAGAGACAGGACTCAGTCTCTCAGCTAGACAAGAGATGCCAGGCAGTGTTAATTAGCTGCAGGCTGTACTCTGCAGCAATGTGAGGGCTGCCTTTCTTCTCAGGCACAGCAGTGGCAGGATACAGCCCTGCCTTGCGGGCAGCAGCTGAAGCCCAGTATTGGGATTTCACCACGCAGCTGCAGCTCGAGCCACTGACAACTGTGTCACCAAGCTTCCAAGCGCTGCTCATCACTCCGAATAGCATCTAGAAACATCTGACTCTGCAGTGAATAACAGCAGAAATGTATGGCACTTCTGAAGCAGTTAACATCTGCTCATATATTAGTTAATTAACAGAGTAATATTAATCTCTGGAGAAGCCTTATCTTTCATCAGATGTAAAAAATAAAAGGAGATAGCACTGCTGATACAAGGGTTGCCCAGGCTGCACACTGATCTTGTCATTTTAAATTAAAAATATGTCCAGAAAGAAAGAGCTGCATTTTGAAGCCTCTCATTGACTTCACTCCATCTTGGCTAAGGGCTGAATGTGACTGGTTTACATCAGTCACACCCAGTCTGTTGTTATGAAAGATTCCTTTTTACCTTGATCTTTTCTAAATGACACAGTGCAGATAGGATTACAACCTGTTCCACAACACACTAATCCTTACATGTGTTGGCTTTGTATAAGTATATTTGACAAATTGTTCCCTCAGATTGTTTGGAATTAATTGGAAATGATGAGGCTCATCAGTTATTGCTCATTGTAAGGTAAACATCACAAAATCCTTTAGCAGTTATAGCTATACACCTCTTTCAATACTGAACATTTTTCTAACAGTGCTTCCACCAGAAAGGGACAATGTATTATCATTGTCTTGATGACATAGAGCTGAGATACCTGAAGTGAATTGCAGCTCCAGATGCAAACACATTCATTTAAATATTGACATGTCTGCAAGCTATCTAAGCTCCTGTTACAGTTGATGGAGATCAAACCCACAGTGTTTGGAGAGAGGTTTTCCTTATCCGTAAGGTGACTCCACACTGACTCCCCAAATGATTGAAGTTGAAGGGACCTCTGGTGATCATCCTGCCCAACAGAGACTGAGAGAGTTTTAAACAACACAAATCATCCCAACACCCCAGAACTCTGCATTCAGGCTAGGCTCTGGAACAGACAGAAATATGTTCAGATATGTACTTTCCCTCCTTGCTTTTGATACTGAAAAGCCACTTAACAAGCCTTTTCTCTACTTTGTACCCTGTTGTTGAGCCAGCTCAGAAAAGGACCTGGCCATTTATCCAGATCAAAAAATGAAGGTTTAACCTTTTGTTGTTGATGCTAATATACTCACTGTGCTGGAACACAAGTGCTTCTACCTAAATCCAGCTAAAACACTGGGATTTATGTGCTGAATTCCAGTTGCAAGTGAATCACTCACTGTAAACATGCTTCTGTGCAGTGCATTGAATGCTTTGCAAACAGATTTTTTTTTGCTGTGCTGGGGCAATATCTTCAGGGGAGGGAGTGAGCTCAGCAGAATGATGCTCACTTATTTTTATGCTTACTCTGTGACCCTGTAGCAGCAATTTGGAGGTGTAGTGAATGAAGCCACAGCCCATGGTTCTTGTTCTTGTTCTCGTATGATGGTTTATGGTGTCTTGGTCTCTGAACAGTGCAGATAGTGCAGCAGTGCAGATGCTAAGTGTCTGCTGATACAGAGCCACCTCTGTCTTTTCAGTACATCTAGACTGTTGGGTTTAAGGCTTAGGTAAGTGGCTACAAATGCTTTGAGCCATCATGAGGTCCCTTTGGTTTAGTTTATTAAGAACCTCTGGCCCTTAGCTCTAGTGCCTGCCTAGTGAGAGGCATTGTTCTGCATGGACTTTGTTCTGCACAGCAGTGCCTAACACATCCTTTCCAGCTCTTTTTTTATGTGCTGTGGAACTAGTCAGTTCTTTGTCAGCTTGTCCCACAGCTGTAGTCAGTCTCATGTGTATCAACTCGTTAGTGCCTCAGTAAGTCAGACTTACTCTCAAATATGAAGTCTTTTCCATCCAGGGCAACATCAACTGGATAACATCCTTGCATTCATTATTTAGAACTTACAAAGAAGAATATCTTCAGGATGATAAAGCGCGCTGAATGTGTACCTAACCCTTCCCTAGTGCCTGCTACTCTTTACATTGTGAAAAGTCCATTTTTCTTACTCCTGGATGTCTGCCTGACCCCACAAACCAGCTGCTGGCTTTTGACCTTCAGTCTTGTTTTGATATCTGGTTTCCTGCTGGGGCTGGAACAAAGGGGGAAGAACAGCTTAGTCTGATCCGGCCATATCTCACACTCTTCAGAGCAGCTTTGTTGTTTTAAAGCAAAGATACCAGACTATCTCATATATTATTTATATTAACATGGAATCATTAAGGTTGGAAAGATTAGTCCATCAACCCACCACCACCAGGCCCACTAAACCATAGTATATTGTTCTGTATTAACAGAACAAAATAGTTACAAGTTAAAATATGATTTCTGTGGCACTGAAGAGCAGGGCCACAAGACTTTTCCTCTCCAAACCAATATGCTTCCCTCCCTTTTCTCCCCCTCAGGGCTTCCAGGCTCTGAGCACAAGCCACCACTGTGCCATACCCCTTCCCCTGCCCCAGTGTGGAGCTGCAGCAGCAGGGAAGAGCTTGGTGCTTGGTAGGGCAGCCTGCAATAGAAGCAATGGGGTGCCTTTGGTACTGAAGGAAGCTTGCCTGAGGAAACCTCACCCTATTGAGGTGCATCAAAGATCACCTCAGAATGACTGACATTTGGGTGTATGCCACAGTGTCTGAATGCTTCCAATTTTACCTGAAATGAAGGCTTCTACCTTATGTTCCACAATGCTACATTGGCTCTTGATTAAGTTTGTTTGCCGTTAGGTTTCCAATTGTTTCTTTTTCTCTTTGTTTTGTTGCTTGCAGCACGTACTTGTTTTTTATTACCCTATTGCACATGTGCTCAAGTGTTCTGGCTTATGCAGAGACCTTTTCTGCAATTGCTTATTCTATGATTCTTCACAGAGCTGCAAGCTCACATTAGCGTCAGTGAGCATCCTGACATATTTGCATTTTGTGATTTAAACAGAAATGAACAGTTCCTTTTATTGATGTGCTCACAAAGAGTGGTGAGGGGTACAGTACAGCAACGGGGATGATCTGGATTTGTTATGACATTCTTCCTAAACTACCGAATCCATCTTGCTTTATGCTAATTAGATCTCTCTGTTTGGTGATAAAACCAGACCTGGCAGAAAATGGGAACTTAATTAACTTTCATGATACATTTAGACAATAATAGACCTATGAACAATTAGAAACCTGGATTTACAATGTGCAAGTCTTACAATCTCGTTTACTTTTAAGTAGTTATAAAATTAGTGGATGAATGAGCAATAAATGCAATATATTTGGATTGAAATAATTTCATGCAGTGTGCTCTGGATTTTTGCAGTTAAAAAGTAGTTTGAATTATACTTATTAGAAAGTTTATGACATAATATGAAAATAGACACGTGCCTTAATGAATCAAAATGGATTAAGTTATTGAGAAGTTTGGGATTTTATTAGATCCAATTTCATTGAATATTTTCATTCAAGATCTTGAAGGAGGAGGAAGTTGCATGATAATGAGAGCAGCAGCATCACTGAGATAATGCATACAGAGATAGAAAGGCATCTAAACCTATTGGAAATTTGGGTAGGCAATAGTAAAATAAAACTTAAGAGATACTAAACAGTAAATACAAAGGCCAGGAATCTGCAAGAGAAGCAGCTCTGTATAAACTGAAGAATATTCAAGAAAGAACTTTGTTGGCTGTAGAGATCTGCGCCAAGAAAAGACTAAAAGGGCAGCCCACCCGTTCTGCCTTGTGATGGGGAGAGCCGGGGACGAGTGTTAACTCTGGTGGGGTGGTTCCTGCAGGCTGTGGCAGAGCTCAGGAAGAGCTTCACCGGGATGATGCATGGGCTGTGCATCTTGCCTGCTGACATATTTCTGCAAACTAGTTCTGCTCGAGTGCTCTGGAGGAACTGTATTTCAGCACAAGCCTCACCTGCAAGGTGTCTTTCGAGGGAGAGCAGGCATTCGTCTGTGAAGATTTGCAAGTTGTTAGCAGAGCAGATCAAATGCAAAACCACGCTCAGCTCTGCCAGAATCAGCTCAGTTGCCTTAAGAGCAGTGTAAGGAGCAAATGAAGAAGAGATCCAAGCTAAAAGCTGAAATCCAAATGCTCCACAAACATTTGGATTCATATCCAGACTTTGTGCTTACTTTCTTCATAAGGAAAGAAAGTACGTGCTGGAAGTGAACAGCTCCCAGGTGGTGGGGGTGATCATAGAATCATAGAATCTATGTTTAAGTTGTAAAAGACCTCTAAGAACATCCAGCCCAATCGCCCACCTACCACCAATACTGCCCACTAACCATGTCCCTCAGTACCTCATCTTCCCATTTCTTGAACACTTCCAGGGATAGTGATTTTACCACCTCCATGGCCAGCCTGTTCCCATGCCTCACCACTCCTTCTGAGAAGGAATTTTTTCTAATATCCAACCTGAACCTCCTATGGCTCAACCTGGGGCCATTACCTCTCATCCTATCTCTGCTGCTTGGGAGAAGAGGCCAACCCCCACCTCACTAAAACCTCCTTAAGATCTCTTCTTGATGTTGATAACCAGCTTATAGACTCCAAGATCTCTCTGAGAAATTCAGAGTTTTACCACTTCTGCACTGTCTTCACAAGTTCCATTCCCTTCCACCTCTCCAGCTCAGCAGGAAGACAGGCTGGATCTGGATCACAGTGAGCAATAACAGGGCAGGAAACCAGGAGAAAGCTCATTTCCTACCCTGTATCAGCAGAGTCATTGCAGTAGTCAGTGAAGTAGGACAACTCTGTCATTACTGCCATTGAAATCTGTGCTTCAGAGCCAAGTGCTTCAGGCTGCCTTGTGAGCACAGCTGCCCTTGGTGGCATGAGCATGGGCTGCACGTGGCCCTGGGACAGCTGAGCCAAGGCAATTGTCCATCACTCCTTTGAACCCAGATGACAACATCTATTTTGGGCTCCAGAGTGGCTGGATCAATTGCAGCCTTTTGCCTCTGTGCGTTGTATAAATAAAGGTGGTTTTCTCGCTTCTCCCTGGGCTTTAGGTGTTGTCCTCTGCTGCTTCCCAAAGAGAGGTCCAATGCCTAATAAGGGACCGAACCTGTAATATCAACAAAGAGCCAAATACGAGAACTTGCAGCGTGCCCTACATAAAAAACTTTTTAACAGTATTTTATTTCATCCTGGGAGAACTGCGTCTCCCAGAAAGTAGCTCGGAGATTGACTGTGCGTTAAAGCCGCATGCCCTGCTGTCGCTGCACGTAGATCTAATTAAATTAAAGGTTCAGATTAACCAACACAAAGGTCCCCGCTCTAGGGCTCAGCCCCGCGCTTTCTGTTGTATCTCATTCCATCAATTTATTCAGTGTCATGTCTCATTACTCCGCATCACTCACTGCTCCTGAACAACGAGAGGCAATGTCTCCCGCAGTGCCCTGGCACCAAAGCACAGGACTTCAGGCAGCACGGCTCCCGCGGACGGCAACGGCACCGCTGCAAAAAATCTGATCGGAACTGTTTGCTGGGACTACGTGAGAGAACTTCCTAATGGGCTGCTATAGGAAAGGATTTACTGCAGGACAGCATGGAAAGTGCAAGAGCACTGTCGAAGGCTTTTTTTGTGCATAAGAAGCTGACTGAGCTGAAATTTTACCTCCCTGCAAAATGCTCTGTGCGTACACTTTGTGTTTTTACCTTGTCTGAAAACTGCCATTTTGGGAAAAAGCCATAGTATATTTAACTTCAAATATCTACTGATTATTTATAAATAACTCTGCAGTCCTTCAATTTCTGCTGTTTTTGAGCTGAACATTCTTGCTATTCCATCACTTGACATAACTGCACCATCATTTTTTCTGTGTTTTTTGCTTGTTTGTTTATTTTGTTCCAATCTGACTCAGTAGTGTATTTTGGTGCCATTTGCATGCTGACCTGTACCTTCATTCTTTTAGCAGACTTCCAGTTCTTTCAGCAGTTTGTCATCAGCTCCTGTGCACAAGCTACATGAGTGCAAGCTCGATACCCTGAATGCTTCAGTGTTTGATTGTCCACACATTAACATTTCTCCTAATGATGTTTGTGGAGATGTCTGATAAGACAGTCTTATAATACTGCCTGTGTGCTCTGAGAGGCTAAGATTTATATTTTCAGTTGTGCAGACACACTTCTATATTGCTATCCATACAAATGTAAAAATGATCACATGCCAGAACAAGCTGGAGAAGGGATTAGAAGACAAGAGTTATGAGGAGCAATGGAGGGGGCTGGGATTGTTCAGTCTGGAGAAGAAGAGCCTCAGGGGAGACCTTATTGCTCTCTACAACTGCGAGGTGGGGGTTGATCTCTTTATCAGATGACAAATGATAGAACAAGAGGAAAAAGCCCCGGTTGTGCCAGGGGAGATTTAGATTGGATATCAGGAAGAATTCCTTCACAGAAAGAATGGTGAGGCATTGTAATGCACTGCCAGGGAAGCAGTGGAGTCACCATCCCTGGAGGAATTTAAGAGTAGTGTGGATGTGGTTCGTAGGGACACGGTTTAGTGGTGGATTTGCAGCATTAGGTGATGGTTGGACTTGATGATCTTAAAATCTTTTCCAACCTAAATGATTCCATAATTCTGTGAAAAACATGCATGGAATGAAGCTGGTAAGCTGCATTTTTGCAATATGCATGTCCTAACTGCATCTTGATATGAGTCAAAAATATTATGTTACTGTTGAAAATACGACAAAGTAGTACACAGTAAGCAGTATGTGAACAGAATGTCACTGGGCATATGAACTAATGCTGCTCAGCATCATTGAGGCATTTGTTGCAGCATTGTGTCCTATTTCAGGTATCATTCTACGATGTCACAAAATCATAGAATCATTTAGGTTGGAAGAGACCCTTAAAAGCCATCTAGACCACCTCACTCCTGCAGTGAGCAGGGACACCTACAGCTCCATGAGGTGCTCAGAGCCCCATCCAGCCTGACCTGGAGTGTCTCCAGGGATGGGGCACCCACCACCTCTCTGGGCAACCTGTGCCAGTGCCTCTCCACACTTACCGTAAAAACTTCCTTATATGTTCAATTTAAATCTATCCTGCTTTAGTTTCAAACCATTTCTCCATGTCTTGTTACAACAGACCCTGCTAAAGAGTCTGTCCCCTTCTTTCTTACAGCTCCCCTTTAGATACTGAAAGGCCACTCTCAGGTCTCCCCAGAGCCTCCTCTTCTCCAGGCTGAACAGCCCCAGCTCTCTCAGCCTGTCCTCGTAGGGAGGTGTTCCAGACCAGCTGCTAGGAAGTAAGGGGAGAAGAATAAAAATAGCTGTAAGGCTAGACATGAACTTGGAGGGAAGGATGCTGAAATAACCAGGTTGGACAGAAGGAATTAGAGAAAACTTACTGAAGTGAGACATGATAATCTTCAAATATGGAAAAGAGAGCTGCACGAAAAACAGTCAATCGTTCTCTATATTCATTACAAAAATGAAGTAATTGGCTTAAATTACAGCAAGGGAGATTTAACTTAAACATTAGGCTAAATTCACTAGCAGCACATCTAGCTGAGCTCTGTAGCAGACTGCTGGGGGGCCTGTGGTTTCTTCATCACTGAAGTCTTTTAGAAACAGACAAGCATATGTCAGGATGGTAAAAATAGAGATAATCCTGCTTTGTGCAATGTGATGAGCGAGGTGACCTCTAGACCTCTTTCTGCTTGGTTTTCTGCGATCCCTAGAAAATTTCTGCATATGTTCTCTGTTCTCTAATGAGGACAGCAGTGAAAGCCAATTTCTGAGTAGTGATTTGCTTGGGTTGCTTTCACTGTAAAAGCTGGCAGCTTTTATTTATACTACCAGGGTTGTAGTTCTGTATCTTTATGGGTGAGAGAGAAAGGGAGCAAAGTTAGAGAATGCCCTAGAGTTTGTTTTGTTGTGTTGTCTCTTAGTTACCATGTCAAGCTAAACTTGGTAAAAATGTCAATATAAGATCCAACTTTGTCATTTCTCTCAGTCAGAAATTGAGGCTGTTTCTGCCAGCTGGGTCCCTTCCTTTTGACTGATACAATACTGCTGAACCATTCATCATTTTTCTTTGCTGGTCAGTCCAGAAAAGCAGCTCACTGAAATGCTTTGGGATGGCTATTGTGTGAGAAGTGCTATAGAAGTACAAATCATTGTTGCTGCTTAATGAAATGCCTTTCAGCAAGTAACAGTATCTTTTGGATACCCAATTTCTCTTTGTTGCTTCAACTTAATTCCAGATATTCTAGAAAAAAAAAAAAATTAACAGTTCTTTTCCTTCCTGATATCTACTTAATTTCTTTTGTTCTCTGAGTTCTGAAGCTGACTAAATGATTTGTTGGAAATATACTATGTGATGAATGTGCCTACTTGTATTTGAAAGCAGTTTTGAACCAGTATGGATTTCCATCAATGTGGTTAGTATTTATAACTGGTTGCTAGATACTTTGGAGAAAACTGCTGGCTTGTAAGCTGACAGCTCCTTATTCAGGTGGTGCAGCTGAGCTATTAAGCCACAGCATTTCTATTCTGCGACTGGAGAAATGAAATTTTGTGAGCATGTAAATGGTGAACAACCAATGAAGAGTAATAGCCTCTTGTCTTTCAGAGAGCACTTTTCCATAAAGAGAAACATAGCAGCTTTCACTATATGAACAAAATCCTATTTGTGCTCATGTTTGCAACAAATGCATATATTCCTGCCTATGAAAAGCCATTTTGCATTCAGGTGATGGTTGCTTTGGTTTGAAGCCAGATCCCCTCCTCCTCCCTCTTGGTCTATAGCAGCTACACACGTATGGTAGGCTTTACAGCATGGTAGCACTCTGCCTATCATACAGAACTATCTCTGGGTGATTCAGAGCTAACTAAAAGCGTTTGTGTCACCTGGGAAGATTCTCAGGCATCAAGAGTCATTTTGCTCAGTGTGGTCAGAACATCTGTGTGGGTTCAGGAGATGTGCCTTGTGGCCTACAGTAGGGCCACAGCCTTCAGGAGCAGCAGCTGGACACCACTGGGACACACTACAGTGCCTACTGAGGTGGGAGATGTTGGTGACGGGACTACAGAAGCGTTCCTTTGGTGTCTGCTGGACTTTAAAGGATGGATCCTATAGCATATCTTGTCAGTGCATGAGCTCAGAGCTTGCTTGAGTGATCCTTGACGGCTCCTGCAACAAAGCAGCCAGCAGAACTTGGATTAGCACTTGTTGGTCAACAGCCAGTTTGCTCGCAATTAAGTACCAGTTCTGTATAAGTGATGAACATTAAGAACAGTCCTTGCACTATTTCTACCTCTGCACATTGAACATTGCTCCACTGAGCATCTTCTAGTTTTCCAGTGCTTTGTCTGTGCCTTTGAATGATAAAAAGGAGCACTGGGGCTTTTTGCACTGATTACTAATATAATCTGCATTTTTACACTATTGTCTGTAATATTTCTATTGTCCTTTCTGTTTAGGACATGTAGTAGTCTTTTTCTTTACATCAGTGCAAAAACTTTGATTTTCTTACTGTTTGCACCACTGATTTTCCAGGATTCCTATCTTCTAGTTACTATGGAAAAAAATGAGGCTTTCATTACAGTTTCATATTCTGAGATTCTGTGAGTTTCTTCCATACTTTCATAGAAGGGGGCAGGTTTCCCTCATCTTTTCCTGGTTTCTTTCGGTCAACGTCATAGATAAAATATATACGATTTCTGATTCTGAATTATTGAGTGAAACTATAGCCCTTGCCTGTTGGCTAGTAGATATTATTTTTGTTTACTTTTTTTTCCCAATATTTTACTTATTTCATTTGCTATGTTTGGATATAGCCCATATTACATAATAACTTTTTGTACCAGTGGTACCACTGCACTCTCTGAACAAGCAATCAGTGTAATCAGGGAGCTGAAGGTGACTTAGGAAATTGAAACCCTTGGAAAGCTTTACAAAATGAAGAGGACAGTGGGATGCATCTTGGTCTTTTTTTTTTTCCTCCTAGGACTGTTGAAATAAAGAGTTGGCCACATGCTAGCTTCACCTGCCTATCAAGATGTCCAAGGAAGTTGTTAATCTGGGCTGTTTTCTTACAATCCTGTGTATTTCAGTGAGAACCAGGTGCCAGGTATAGAACAACTGCTCTTGGGCACTCCAAGTATTTTTGTGTCTCATGTCTTTTACTTCTGTATCCACATTCATCTCTATGTGTTCAGCTCCTATTTTGCATCAGTTTCCCACAGACTCAGTAGGAAACGTAGGCAGCTTTCTTCTAGCCACACTGAATTTCAAGTGTTCCCATATCACTTGCTGCTGTTCATCAGTGAATCAGTTTGCTTAAAAAGTTGATTTCTGGCTATTTTCTGCAAGTGGCCTAGGTGAACTGAAATGGAGAGAAGCTCTTAAATCTTGTGTTTGACTTCGGGACATAAAGTTGTGATTATCAAATCAGGAAAGGAATGGCAAATTGCTTTAACTGCTCTCACTGATGACACACTCGCAAAGTAAAATAGCTCCGAGGGAACTTTGCTGGAACACAGTTTCCCTGGAGAGCTGGACTGCCAGCACCATAGGCATATACATAGAAAATGAAAGTAACTGAATGTCAGATGGCTGTGGTTGCACGCTTAAGTGATGTCATGTCACCTCAGTTACCAACGATATCAGATGTTTGAATCAAAGATCAGCACCTTGATTTTCATCCATGGGTTTGTAGTCTGGTTGCTCTGTTAGTATATTCCCATGTTTTGGAGGGGAAGAACTTCATGTTCTGTCAAGACTTTAAGTGAGAAGGGAAAGGTGAGATTACACGGGCAGTAGTAATGCTGCACTGATTGACTGCCAGTCTGATTGCAAGCTATAAACACAAGGTTGTGACTGCAGCATGGAGGGTGTGCGTTCTTCACTTTTCAAGAGAAGCTGCAAACAGCAAGCATAGAAGCAAGCAGCTGGCAAGAATGTCCTGCCTTTGGAGGGGGAAATGATGGGCAGTGCTCAGTGCCTGCAGCTTGCCACCATTACCTGTGCTTTACAGACACGAGTCACAAAGCTGCCATTTGAGGATGATTTCTGCCTTCAGGAGGGAACTTCGATGTATTTTACTTCTTCTGCCAATAATGGTTGTGATTTTCATGTGTTGGGCAAATACGGTTTCAAGTATTTCTTCGAAATGGTTCTCTGCTTTGGGTTGTAATGTAATTCTGAGCGCTTGTGGGAATTGTAGCACTCTGTAAGCTATTAGGCTTACATTTCCCCCTATAATGTGCTAAACAATAGCCAAGAAAGTGGAATTGCTGTTTTTCCTTCATGCTTTTAGTTTCTGAGCTCTCCAGGCTTTGCCAAGCTCAGCAGACATAACTGTATTTAATTTAAATACAATGCGAATGCAGATGCACATAGGAGATCAGCAGAATTAATTAGGCTGGGAGTGCTGGGAGAGCCATTGGGAAGGTTCTGCAGCTCCCTGTCAGCACTTCCTTCCCACTCTGCAGGTCCATAAGCTCAGGATGACATCTGACTCAGGGACTCCTTTAATTTATAGCACTGACAATTAAATGGCAGTTCTCCAGCTTCTGCCCAGGAGGATAGAGCTATAAAAGGCTTTGGAGGTGAAGCTACTATATTGCAGGATGAATTTCATATAAAATGCCGGTGTTAACACATTGATGCCCTTCAGCAAATACAGTTGCTCAATAAGTCAGATCTTTTCAGTGATATTCTCTTTCACGTTTAATAGCATATTCTAATAAGTTAATGTACCTATGCATATTTATTCTTCCAGCATCTAGCAATCCAGAGTCGTTCTAATCTGCAGGTGTTCTTTCTTGCGTGTATGAACGAATACAATTAATCGATCAAAGTCTCCATGCACACTGGAGTTATGAGTAATTCCTTGATTCTTGTAATCACTTATTTTAATGAGTGGTAAACCAGAACTGAAACAGAGAATAATAGTTACACAACTGGTGCTCTGTCAGTGCTTTGAGCACTGGTCACTGTTGTTCTTTATGCAGCTGTAGCTTTGCTAATTCGCTGGGACCAATTCAGCCATTATTCTGAAAGTCCTTCAAAATTTGGTAGATTGAAACAGTTTGAGCAATACATTATTCTTATGTGATTCTCCAGCTGACAATGAAAAAAGAAGAATGTAAGACAGAGGAATATTCCCAAGGTGTTTAACAGAAAGGGAGCCTTAGTGCAAAGTTGTATGTATTTGTCGGGGGGGGAGGGGGGAGGGGGGGAAGGGATGGAGATTTGAAAGAAAAGCTGAAGCTGGGACTTTATGCTCTATTGCTTTCTTCAGGTAAAGGAATGGGCACATAGTGGTGTTTGGTACAAAGATACCTTTTGTTGTGGAGTTGCACAGGTTGGAAGAGGAAAATGCTGCTGCTGCTTCTGCCCCATGGCTCTGTGCAGGAGAGGACAGGTTTGGGTTCTCCATGTAAGCCCCAGCGATATTCTTTTCATCAGACAGCACTGAATATTTCTTCTTTTCATCAGACAGCACTGCATATTACTTCTCTGCATTCTTCCAAGCTACTTCTGCACAGCAGTCAGATTGCAAGTTGCTGTTCTGAGCATAGCAGGAGTTATGGATGTGGGATTGCGCTGCAGTGATGGAGTTGATGCTGATTTCTTTTGAAAGGCATGAGCTCTAAGATGGGTATTTGTCACTTTTTTGTCACTCGTGTAGCTCAGAAATGCGCCTCGCTGTCATATGTCAACAGGTGGGGGGAATCTATCTCCAGGACGCTCTGTCCCCTGGCACCGGTGAATTCTGTAATAGGGAATTTTGATGAGATCAGATTGTACATTGTCATGGCTGAAAGCAACTATCAGGAGAAAGAGAGTTAAGGATGTTTGCTTTGTTCTTTTCACATTCCTTGATTTGGCACACAGCTGACAGCAGCTCCTTGGCAGGGTTGGAGGGGCTGCTTCTGAGACCCTGGGCTCCTGCAGCCTGGATGTGCTGTGGCTGCAGGTGTAATTCACTGCAAAGTCTTCATGGCCTTTTTTTTTTTTTTTTTTTTTTCATATTTCACTTTGATCACACTAAGTCTATTCAAGTTATAATCTACTGAACATCTCTTCTTCCAGCCCTAAGCCCCACCTGCTCATACCCACTGCCACAGAAGGGGTCATTACTTTGAGTAAGAAGCTTTCCTGCTCTGGGGGTCTGAAAGAAGTCTGCTTCATCCCAAGTGCCAGCTTTTCCCACTGCTTTTAAGCAGCAGTAATTCCTGTATGAGCTATGCAAATAGCATCAAGGCCAAGTAATCTTTCCCAGCATTAAACACTTTCTGTTCTATTTTTAACTACTGTTTTTTGTAATCAAATCCCATGCACTGCCTTTTGTCCAGTCAGCACTGTCCTGCAATCAAATCCTTCATTAAAATTTGCCATTATAGTGCCAAAAATAAAAGAAAAAAAAAAAAAGAAAAAAAATATATATCTTCTTATCTGGATTCAAACATTTGGGTGACATAGCCATCCTGGTCAACTTAATTCATCCTGCTGGGGAAGCAGGAATGGTGCCAGCATTTAAAGTCTATTTCAATTTGCTTTCATAGAGCATATATAATTATTTTTTACTAATTTTTTACTTATCAATTGAACTAATCGATTCCCATGCTATAATTGCAATTGTCAAATAATGGAAAGACTATTGTAAAAAAATTTAAAAAGCAAGATCTTGTTAACATCTTGTTAAAAAAAAAAAAATTAAATGATTTCTATTTATTTTCATTTCACTCCAGAGGATTTATTTCTACCATTTTAAGTCAAAGGACAAAATGCCCAAAGGTAATTGGTAAAATAAATATCTTCAGAACTACTTATAATATCCAAGGCAAACTGTATTCTTGTCTGATTCATAGAATCATTAAGGTGGGAACAGACCTCTAAGATCATCTAGTCCAACCATCTACACACTACCAATATTGCCCACAAAAACCAGGACCCTGAGTGCTACATCGAACCTTTCCTTAAGCTCCTCAAGGGACGGTGACTCCAACTCCAGTTTGAAGACCTGCAAACACAGATCATCTCCACAGGGACGTAAAATCTGTTGGATCACTGGAAGATAACGTTTTCCTCTCCTTAGGTTGGATATTAGGAAAAATTTCGTCTCAGGAAGAGTGGTGATGCGTGGCACAGGCTGCCCAGGGAAGTGGGGGAGTCACTGTCCCTGGAGGTGTTCCAGAAAAGAGTGAATGTGGCACTGAGGGACGTGGTTAGTGGGCATGTTGGGGAAGGGGTGATGGTTGGACAGATGATCTCAGTGGTCTTTTCCAACCTTATTGATTCTATGATTGTACTACTCTCTCACACTTTGGACAATTTCTTTTTGTCTCCAGACACATTTGGGCACAGGCCTCAGACTTTGATGGCCTGACAAAGAGAAACAGTGATAACAAATGCCCCCAAACCTGGCACTGAGCATTTTATTTGGGGCAGGAATGTTCCACTGAATGGGGAAACCAACACCTCTTGGGGCTGCTGTGGCAGAGGGGCTCAGACCAATGCCTTTGCTTTCTTCACATTTACTTTGTGATCATTTCTTGCCATATGCCTATGCAGAGCTTCTAGCCCATCGTGTTACCCCAGATCTCTCCCACAGATGGGTCTGAGCGACCAGGGAATGGAAGTAGTGCAGATGTGGCCAGGAGTAAGACAGCATGGGCCCAGCTGGGTATTTTCACAACAGAAGAACTACAGAGAAGACTGAATAACTTATTTGCAGCCTCAGATCGGCTGTCACATGGCTCAGAGCTACTGCATATCCCCAGTGGGAAGTTGGGTAGGGGTAAGTCATAGTATATCTGCCCATCTTCCTGTAAACTGAACCCAACAGGCTGCACAGGAACATGTGAAAAGCATTTGGCCTGCTGCTGTCAGACAAAAAAAAAAAAGGATGCTCAGTAAAGAAAATACCAGTGATGTAAAGTGAGATAATGCTGGTGGTTTCTGTGTTTTCTGGTAATAACAACCCAGATCACAGTCCTGCTGGTCAGGGATCCAGCATTATCTCACTATCACATGGAATACTTAAGCTGTAGGGATAGAAAAACTTGTCCTTACTATTTTGTCACAGCCAGCAACACAGCAGAACTTCTGCTTCTGTGACATGAGCATCCAGGCACGGATTTCTTCAAAGCCAGATCCCATTCTGCATTTCTTGCTGCTACAACTGGTATTGTTTTCCCCAGTTCCACATGTACACTGTTGCTTCCAAGTGCATCCCAACAAAACAGCAGTTAATGTCAACACAAACTGACTAGTATGTGCCAAAAATTACCAGAAGGATAACCTGCATCAAAATGGGCAGACAATAAACTCATCACCATGGAAATCTTAAGCTCAAACAAGATTTTTCTTATTCATAGCCACGGAGAGCCTTAAAGAAGCTTCATCTGCATGACAGAGCAGGAAGAGAAATGAGCAGATAAATGGAGATCCATCTGCGGAGTGGGAAGCCAGTTATCCATGACAATCTCATTGCTACAAGATGCAAAAGAGGGATTGGTGATTGTGTGAGCTAAAAATGAACAAGCGAGGAGAAAAGGCAGGGTCTGGAAAAGACAAATCCTGCCATTAAACTGTGACTGTGAAGTGGAACTGGGGAAAAATGTGAACAGGAGAGAAAAAATCATCTATAAAAACCAGCAGCAAACAATGCCAACAAATAGCCACAAATGCTGAAATTGAACTTCATGGCAGTTACTGGGGTAAACTGACAGTCAGCATTGGCTTTAATAGGGTCAGTGATTTCTCAGACAGAGAATGAGGGGGAAAAAATTTAAAAACAAGATAGCTGAACTTTTCATTGGAACAATTTCAAGCATAAGACCCTTGTATTTCTTCAAAGCTTTGTACCATCAAGGACGAATTACAGATCATGGCTAATTTGATAATAACTATTCAGATCGATGCTTCATAATTTGGGAAGATATCTACTATATCTAGGGCATTTATTTTGATAATTTATACTGGTGTACCCTCCCACTGAAAGGTGAGATTTAGATCTCCCTACTGTGGGCTACGGCTGGGCTTGCAGCATCAGCTGGAAGTGTGGTGGTGGTGATGGCCAAGGGATCCTTCACCTCACAGAGGGAGCTTCCTTCTGCAGGAGGCTGCAGTCCCTCCACTTGTGCTCTACTGACACTTTGTGACCATCCCTTCTGCCTGGAGTCCTTTCATGTGACGTATGCCATTTTGTTGTGCTGCAATTATTTTTTTTTCAGGTCTCCACCTGTGGGAAAAAATTGGGTTCAGAATAGCAGCCCACCTACTGAGGAACTAATCTCATCAAAGCCAAGACTCCAGAACTGCAAAGATGTGTGCTGCCTACCTATTAGTTTCCTGGTGTTTACACTGGTTGGTTTGACCTCTGCTGTAAATCAGAAGTGGCCTAGGGGCTGCCTGCCAGCAGAGCCTCCTTCCAGGTGCAGCCTGTAGTGGAGGCACTCCCCAGACAATCCTAATACTTTTAATCTCTTCTCAGTAGAAATTAGAAAGTCCTAAAGCCTTTCCCTTTCTCTAATCCTTTTGTTGTCTTTCTTTAATTCAATTCAGTTTCAATGTGATTTTTGAGCTATAGCTGACCAGAGTTGAAAGCAGCAGATAATGAAAAGATGCTCCATGGGTTTATTTAATGGCATTAGGTTATTGAGGCCATCCAGCATACAAGTTATTGTCACTGACTGCCAGAACTCCAAAACCAAATAAAAGAATATGCCCAAAGTAAGTTTTTCCCTGGGTCCCAACCAATCCATTAATGACAGGAATCTCTCTCGTTCTGCATCTCAGCTGATAAGATGTATGATAGAAAACAAGCTTCCAACACTCTAATAGCAGATAACATTTTGACAGTTTCTGTGTTTCATCATAAACCCTACACGTTTGGGGAATAAGATAAGAGTTTGTGTGCGGTGAAATCACAGAAGCACTGTTTTAAAAAATATTATGAGGGTTAGAGAGGTGAAATGTGGCTGAGGATTACAAAAGAAAAAGAAAAGCTATTGTGGCTTGCAAAGCAATACTGCGGTTTTGATCTCAAGAATTTGCTCTGCAGGCTGCAAAATGGAAGGTCTGTGAGAAAGCCCTGGCTCCTGCTGCCCACCTGCAATGTTCTCACCCCAAACAATCCACCATCTAAAGTCAGAGCCAAGGAGGAATGAGCAAAGCCTGTGATAACACTCAGGGAAACAAAAGTGTGAGAACTGTGATGAGAGCAGGTGGTCCCAGCACTGGGCATCAGTCCCAATGGCTGGGCTGGATGGGGATTTGTTCCTTCTACAGCTCTGCTGGCTGCAGAGGGGCCATGCCAATCTTCACCTTATCAGCTTCTTAATCTAAAATTTTGTTGAGCACAGGCAGTGACATTGCCTGCTGCAGGATGTTTTATGGAAACAAAACGCTCATCTTAGACCTTCCTGAGTCAATTCAGGAGAAATTCCACTGAGACTGCAAGGAATTGTATGGAGTGCAGAGGAAAGCCAGGATTTTTCAAGTGTGTTTTCCTTTTTTATTATTACTACAAGGCACTACAAAGGAGAATCAGTCCTGTTGCAAGCCATGCTGGAGGTAAGAATGTAATTACTGCTGCCTTCAGCACAGAAAAGCTTCTAAAATCTTTTCCATTTCTGGGAACAATGGTGTGTGTATCTCCCCAGTATGATGATTAATGCATCTCCCTCTAAGTCCCTGTCATACAGTTCAGTCATCTCTCTCCTGTGCATTCAGACATGTGCATAAAACTATGCCACCACCAGGCAGACTTCACCTGGCTCAGACTGTAGGGGGCACCTCCAGGCTATGTAAACACCTGAAGAACTTGCTCAAAACTGCTCACTTTTTGAACAAAGCAAAGATTTTATTTCTTGGAGAATGTGGCTGAAGCAGGGATGTATATTATCCACGCTGGAGGAAATTTCAGAGCCATTTAAGGCTTGAGCTTCATTGCGCCTGGAAAAGTAGGCTTTATAATGCATATGAAAACAGTTTAAGACTGATTTTCTTAGAAAAAAGTCAAGGCAAAAGCCATAAATTTCTCAGTATTTTGTATGTCAAATCAATGACAAGAAGTCTCTCACATTATTCAGGAATCTCATTTTGATCAGCTTTGTGTTGTCTTTTTCACTATTTTGCTGCTGCTGTCTCCTCTACGTGGATTTCCTTGGCCCATGGCAGCCTTCCTATGGTATCTTTCAGAGATTTTATTGCACAGAATGATCTTGGCACTAAATGCAGGTGATGGCTCTTGTAAGGTCCTCACAGTGCTGTGGGACATAGATGTGGGTGCATGCAGACACAAGGTCACCATTGACTCCTCCTCCATGTCCTCCACTGGACCTGTCCTAGGAGCAGATGTTAGCTACAGGCTTGCACGAGGAGGTCATCTGTCGAGCTGTTGAGCCTTATGAGCATTACCTGGGAATAACAGCACTATCTCTATGGCATTAGATTTGCCAGGATTGTTTATTAACAGGATCCCCTTCTGTCTGAACTGTTATGGTTTATAAAGAGAGAAGAAAATTCGTATTTTTGGTCTTCAAGCAGTTTTTATTTGATATTAATGAAAGCTGCAGCCAGCCCTTTGCCCACTCATGTAGGAGACGTTGTCTGTCTGACAAGCTGATGCAGTGTGGAAGAACAAAATGGCTTCAGTCTCTGCTTTTGGGTCAAAAAGCTTCAGAGCAGACAGGGAAGCAGGTATCAAAGTGCCATGGCACTCCTGTGCATCGTCTGCCACACAGATCTGCCCCAAAGTCTTCCAGCCATTCTGCCCCAAGCCTGTAACATTGCCTGGGGTTGTTGTGACCAAAGTGCAGGACCCAGCATTTGGCCTTGTTGAAACTCATCCCGCTGGCTTCAGCCCAGCTATCCAACTTGTCCAGATCTCTCTGTAGGACCTCGCTACCCCCAGGCATGAACACTTAATTCTGCCCAGGAGAGACAGAGGAAATCACACTCCTGCTCACTTTCTGTAAGGCAGTGGAGCTGGCTAGATGATAAAACATTTGTGCATGATATATTGAAGGAAAGGTCAGGCTGGATGGGGCTCTGAGCAACCTGGTGGAGCCGTAGGTGTCCCTGTTTGTGGCAGGGAGTTGGACTGAATGGCTTTTAAAAGTCCCTTCCAACACAAATGATTCTATGGTGCTATGATTTGTGGCCTGTTCTATGCAGAAATTGGCCTATTGGGAAGAAGCAGGACCCACTTTTCTATTTAGGAAGTAAAATAAAATCTTTATCAGAACTAAGTGAATTATCCCATTTGGAAAATTTCATCCTCCTATGTAAAGTGTTGCTCTCTGCCCCTCTGTATCCCACCATCTGCGGCATTTCCAAAGGCAGTGCTCTCAGGAATGAAAATCAGACAGCAAAGTGTTAAATAAACAAGCTTTGAGTACCAACCTACTTTCACAGAGAAAGGAAAATGCAGAGCTCAAAATCCTACTTTTTGTTCTCTGCATGAAAAAAAACCCACAAACTTGTCCTGCAAAAAGAATCTTCAGACACCAATAGGAGTGGGTCCCTGCTTCAGCACCTCAGAGCCCCTTCCTCTGCAGAGCAGCCCACAGGGATGTCCCACAAGGTTCCTTCGCACTGTATCCAAACTCACTGTCTCAGGACATTTGTTTTCCTTCTGCGCTGTCAACAGTAACATTCTGAAGGTCACAGTAGTGCTGGGAGACTGTTGATTTTGTACTGGTTGCCTTTGCCACAGTGTTTTCCTAGAGACTTTGTTATTACTGTCATGATTTCTTCTATTTTTATTTCTTTCTGCAGACATTGACAGTTATTGCTTGATCACACATTCTTGTTCCTCCAGTCTTCCTTGTCTCTGTCATTATTGTAGGATCACAGAATGGCCTGGGTTGAAAAGGACCACAATGATCATCTAGTTTCAACCCCCCTGCTGTGTGCAGGGTCGCCAACCACCAGACCAGGCTGCCCAGAGCCACATCCAACCTGGCCTTGAATGCCTCCAGGGATGGGGCATCCACAGCCTCCTTGGGCAACCTGTTCCAGTGAATGCAAAACAAGAATTAGTACAAAGCAAATGATTTTAATCATGTCTCAAAAAAAAAGGAGACAGGAGACCAAATTTTCATTGGAAGTGTAGTTAATAAAACAGTTAAAAGTACAAAACTGTCTGTGTGAAAAACTTCCTCCTACTATTAACCTAAACATTCCCTGTTCTCGTTACATGAGAAAGGATCTGTTACAGAGTTTTTCTCCCTTCTAAGAGTGGTACTTTAGTAATTTAAGAGAAGTTTTAGGGTATGGAGTTTTGCACAGGTTATTGTCAAGAGGTGTGAGATCCGCTCCACCTGCTACCATGAGCTAGCACTCACACTGACCCAACCCCACTCATTGTTTTTAGAGATCAACAATTTCTTCATGGTCTGAACATGATTTTTCAGTGCATTTTTTGGACAGCAGAACCCTTTCCAGCAACCACTTCGTTTAAATGCTGTGGAGGATGTTTGTGGTAGCATATTTTGCTGTGTTGTTTTCTTGATTTCATTGTAACCTTTTACTTTCATTTTGTGAGTGATGGTGTCCTTCACATTTTCGAAGTACTTATTCAGATCACAACTTTGGTATCACTCATAATGCTTTTGCAGAGTCCTTGGAGAAATGTTGTGATTTTTGTGGTAATATGAGTATAAATCTTGACAGGTAGCTCACCAGCTGATTTTTCAGAGTTTTGTACTTCTAACTGTTTTATTAACTACACTTCCAATGAAAATTTGGTCTCCTGTCTCCTTTTTTTGAGACATGATTAAAATCATTTGTTTTGTACTAATTCTTGTTTTGCATTCACTGGAACAGGTTGCCCAAGGTGGTTATGGATGCCCCATCCCTGGAGGCACTCAGGGCTAGGTTGGATATGGCTCTGGGCAGCCTGGTCTGGTGGTTGGCAAGCCTGCACACAGCAGGGGAGTTGAAACCTGTGATCATTGTGGTCCTTTTCAACCCAGGACATTCCATTGTATGGTTCTTCAGTTTTACCTTTTACGTCCACTCCTTGTGAGAATTGACCTGGCTTGATTGATGTTTATAAATACCTAAAGGGGGGTGGGAGGCAAATGGATGAGGCATAGGTGGTGTGTAGCAATAGGACGAGGAGCAATGCCTAAAACTTGTACATAGGAAGTTCTGTACTAAAATGCAAAAGAAGTTCTTTACGGTAAGGATGAGCACTGGAACAGGCTGCTCAGAGAGGTTGTGGAGTCTCCTATGGAGTTATTCAAGACCTATCTGGATGCCTAGCTGTGTGACCTACTGTAAGATATCTGCTTTGGCAGGGGGTTGGACTCGATGATCTCTGGAGGTCCCTTCCCTCAATTCTGTGATTCTCTGTGACTTGAGAACAGCTTACAGATGGCAGTAAACTGACACTGAATTGTTTCTTCACTCTTCTGTAAATGACTTACTTGCCTCAGGCCTTGCAAAATAATCAACTCTATTAATGCCTTCCACTTATCTGAAGCTTTGACTGCCTCTTGTTCCGAGTCACTGTATATTACTTGTACCAGTACTATGCATGTTTACAATGCCCACAGGAACAGAAAACCAGACAAGACCACATAAACTAAATAGTCTCCTCATTAACACATTTAATCTAAAACACCCCATCTCAGCTTCTTGGAAGAAGGGGGAAGAATGTGTTATCCTTGAAAATGTGCATCCTGTGTTCATCTTGAAGGCACAGTGATTTGAAACTACACATGAATAGAAGGTAGTAATTGTATCAGAGTAGTTGGAAGGCTGCTCTAACTCATACCTACAGCCTTCCACAACAGTAAAATGTGCATCTCACTGTATTTGTATCTCTCTCAGTTACAGCTTGTTCCCTTTTTCACTGGGTTTTGTTGCTTTCTTTTCAGCTGTGTGAGACCAAGTACTATTGTCCTCTTTGCTGCTGCTGAAGCACAGCAAGACTTTGAGACAGTCTCCATGACAATCAGATATGCAGCCTGGATCTTGATGGGGAGGTTACATGACTGTGATTGTATCCTGCAGAGTAAGTGTATGTGCTGGAGCTGGAGAATGTGGAATTAAACCTGCTGGTCCCTCCTGCTACAGCCAGGCGTGGTGGTGGGGAGAACTCACATTGCTCTGTGCATCCATCACAGCCACTTTTATAGAAGATGTTCTCCAGAGGCTGATTTAGAAAAGGATAAGGAATATTAATGGATGAATAACAGCACAAAAAATGGAGCTGAAAGTACAGTGCACAGAGATCAAAATGAGGTACACTATCTGGCTCTGAAATCTTGAATGATACAAAAAAAGGAAGTTTATTCCTGCTTTTTAATTTACTATTTCTTACCTACAGGGCTAAACCCTAGAAACATTAGTTCCTCCTCATTATGCCAGTGTGTTGTTCTTTGTTCAATGTTCTAATATAAAACGGGGTTTTAAAATACAAGACCTGCCATCTTTATGGGTATCAATCAATTATACAAAAAATATTCAAATGCTGTGATTTACAACGTACTGCAAATGACAGTAGACCATTTTATTCTTGGCCTTAAGACATTCAAATGAGGACACATGCTGCAGAATAAAAACGAGCACGAGTTCTCTCTGATTAACACTATATGACTTCAATTTTTTTTCAGATTGTCCATGCTAATGTCTTTGCCCATTGCATAAATGTGATGGAACAGCTTTAGGCTGATGCTGCTCTAGCTATCATAAATTCCCTCTTCAAGGAAAACTTCAGTCAAATTATTCTGAGATTCCTTCATTATCAGGTTTCTTTGTGAGCAAAGAAACATAATAAAAAATGTCCTGAACACTGAAAGACTGGACATTTGTATGCCAGTTTTTAATGAACCTCATGCAAATAGCCGTCTAAAGTTAGTGAAGGTGAGGACTGAATAGTATGACATATGGTGAATAAAGTCAATAATATTGGAACAGTAATGAAAGCTATGTGATGCTCATGTATCTATTAATATCTGTATCCACATACACCCCCATATATTCTAAATATATGTACAGTAGCTCTAGGTTTCAGCAAGTATAATGAGAATCTATAATGCAGTAGAATGGAGAGAACATGAAAATGGAAACAAAGGCAAAACCACAATAAAGCTGAAGCAATCAGGGGGAACAAAAGAAAAAGAGATACTTATTAAAATTCATCCTATAGAAGAGGATTGTGAATGTAGGGAGATATATCCAGAGAGAAAATGTTCGAGGAATGCTTCTTAGTTCTATGCAATAGATGAAATATCTGACCCTTCATGTATACTGCAACAATAAAGGTGGTCTCTCAAGAGAAAAAGGGTAAGGTAAGGCAATGTTCATGCATTTTATGATGAATAAAAAGCATTTTCTTCTTCTTTCTTAATATGCCCTGCCAATGTCAGCTATAGTCCTTTAGAAAATTTTTCAGTGTCTACTTTTACCTTGACTCCATCTAGATGCTTTGGTCATCTTTTCTCATGAGCCAGCCCTTACCTCTACTGACTTTTGCCAAACACTCCATAACCTTCTTCTTTACGTACAATTTAATTTTAATTTCCTAAAACACTCTCTGATAAATTTTAACATCATCCATTTCTTTTCACCAGTCTACTATTCCTTCTCTTTCATTAAAGACACAACTTTACCTGCAAGTTCTACATCGTCTTTCACTTTGGAAATAGATTCATAGAATCTAAATAAGGTCTACATGAGAAACACACAGAAAAATCCCTTCAGAGTTTTAAATAGTTCCAGTGCAGAAGTTACTGTAAGTACTGCACTGCTAGGAGGTGAATAGGGCCTGCTGGGAGTGAGATTTTACCTCTATCTATATAACAGCAATTGAAACAAAGAACAGGCACACCTGGCTCAAAGTTGAGAGAGCTGGTAGGGAGCAGTGCCAGGGCAATTGGAGGAAGAGCCAGGACACTAAAAACTGAGGTGAAAGTGCAACAAAAAGAGTGAGGGAAATAGGAAGATGCAACAACCTGAGACTGGCATGGGTCTTAAGCCAGGTCTCAGCCATGTAGCTGTCATATCTATTATACCTACTGTGAGATTAGTTCAGAGATAAAATTGTTTCTTGAAATGTTGGGGTTTTGTGGGATTTTTTTGTTCCTTGCCCATATTTCCATTCTTTTCTTGCTTGCTCATCACACCTTTTCAATGTTTCTATCACATTCCTAGTCACTGCTCAATCTGTATACTTCTAATTTAATCTTTTCTTGGGCATCAGTTCCTCCAGCACTCTCATTTGTGTTGTGCTTCTCTGAACTTCCCTGTGATCTGTGAAAATCTCACTAAAAATTTGGCACTCCCAAATGAAGCATATCCCCCACACGGCACCTCAGTGTCACAGCTTCTTACTGCTCTGTACTACCACGTCTTTACACATACACATAAAAATTACACTGACCTTTTTCTACTGTCATATTTCTTAGAAGCTTGAAAGTAACTTGCTGCTTTGTATCCTTTTAGTCCTTATTAACATTCTATCACACAAGAGCCCCCCTCTTACAGAAACCATCTCCCAGGATAATTTTCCCCTCTTCTTGTGCTGACATCCTTCAGTGCATTTTCTATGGTGATTCTTGTTTTGGTATTTTCGACCCGTGATGTTATTTACTCTAGTCCATCTGTCCTAATTCTTTGGCCTCTTTGTTTTTCTTGTCTGTTCCCAATGTAGTCTCACCTGTGACTTTCATTAACGCACCGCTTACTCCTCTCTCTAGCTCATTATAGTACATATCAAGATTTTTAAATATTTACTTGTCCTCCCTATAAGATGGTATCCTGTCAGCTTTGTTTTGGTTCTTCTGTCCAAGTTTCAGACCTGATGAGATATATTCTTTTTTAATTTTGTGCAAGCAGATTATTCAAATGTGCTCCTTAAGGATGTTTTTGTGAAATATGGGAACTCGCTTTCTATTCTCTTCAGTTTTACGTCAGTGTAGCTCCTTGGCTTTAAGGGAGAAGATGATCAGATTAACTATTTTAAAAATACGGCTGAAATCCAAGAGCATTACATTTATTGTGTTCCATTCATCCATTAATTCAGTAATTCCATGAAAAGTGTTAGATTTGTCAGGCGAGATCTATTCTTTATAAATCCTTTGTCTTATTTCTCATCATTATATTATTCTCTAGAAATGAAGTGACTGTATTTAAGACTTTTGCTATTGTCTTTGCCAGGATTAGAAGCTAAATGTAAAGAATCATAATTAGTAAGTTCTTTCTTCTTCCTTTTGTGAATGCTGAGACAGTGCCACAGTTGCTTTTCTGTTCAGTGAAATGAAGGGTAGATAAGGCAGCAGTTATCTCTCCTGAGGTAGTGCCCCCACATGTGGTGTGTGACCCCACCACAGACGGTGCAGGTGATGTGCTGCAGTGTGGCCACTGCTGCTGCTTCTAAATCTCAAGACTTTGCAAAACAATTTATGATGAATGTTAGAGGAGCTTTCAGAAAATACATAAAGAATAAGCAGTCTTTGGTTTCAGTTTGTCAGGACTCATTGACTTTTGTCAGGTGAAATCACCAAAAGATGTGCTACCAGAGGTCTTATGCACGTCTGTATAACAGAAGATATAGACATTAACAATTAGGGTATGATTAGCTTAAACACTGCTAGAATTGGCCCATAATTTCTTCTTGACATTGGTGGCTGAGTGTGAATGGTGAATTAAGCAATAGTCCTGAAATTACTTTGAATCTTATTAACCACATAAACAATACAGCTCTGCTATACCATGAACCTGGCCACTCATTTTGAGCACAAGAGCCAGCTATTTTGAAAGTAAAGTAAGATTGCCTTGAGTAAAGGAAGTGACTCCCTACACTATTTTGAAATAGAATCTGCTTCATTGCATTTAGAAGAATATATTTCTCCCTCCCCCCTCCCCCTTCCCTTGCTCCCCCAGGAGAAATATTAGAAGGCCTGGACAGCAAGTTCATCCAGATTCACATCCCAGAATCCTAATCCGAGATGCTACAGACCTATGTAAGTACCTACTTGAAATAAAAAAGATTTATTAATAATAATAAAAAAAGACCTTTAGTACAATTTAGGCATCTGATTTGCTGTTGTTCCGTTCTTGTTTTATTTGTGTATATGGCTGGGCTAACTGCAACTGGGAAAGGACCAAGACATTAGGTTTTACTGAGGTTCTGTATCTGGTTATATATATATATATATGTATATATAGCTTTGAGATTGTGACTTTTCGACATGACCATACATATTGTTTGCACCATGGCTTTTCATTTACCTCACCGGCTAACCAGGAAAATTCTACTATGCTTATTAAATTATATTACCTTTCCAGAGTCTCACAAATTAAGAAATATAACAGCAAAAATTGCAGTAGCTTGTTCTGAACTCAGTGACAATCCCTGGGTGAAAATTCACATTTATCAGTGGGTTTAGCTGGCGTGAAATGATGACAGTTACAAAGTTAGATGATTCAGAAGTGGATGTATATCTTGTGTAGCTGCATGCTGCTATGGGAAGGAACTGCCCAATACGGATACAGATAATGAAAGTACCCACTTCAGCAACTCTGTTTAATTGAGATAGACTTAATTGAGATAGACTAGATCTTTGGCTTTCAAAAATAAGCAAAAATATCATTATATATATTCATTTCTATTTCTATTCTATGTGAACATTTCTATTTATCTGACTTGAACTGCTTACTAGAATGAATCAATGCAATGCAATTTGATGTGTCTGTTTCCTCATTCTGCAGTTAAACCCTAAATGCAAGTGAATTCATTTTTCCTGTTAAGGATATGATCAGAGAAGATCAAAGCAAAGTTTCAGTTTAGGCTGTGTAATTTTTGGCTGCACGGACCCAATGTTTTTTCTTCTATGTTGGAGGAAATTAGCTAACATTTCCTATAGCTATAACATTTCCATTGCATTATCAACTGGCAGTTCAAAGGTCGTCTCCCAGAGCAGAAATAAACTTCCTTTCCTACTTCATGCTATACTGACCAAAAGCATCCTTGCAAAATAATCTCACAGGCAGAGAAAGTCATACACGGACCCTACCTTGTTCCCAGCAAAAGCTGCTTGAACTGCTCCTGGGTCTTCCACATACTGCTTTCCCTAAGGGAGCAGCTGGATCCTAACAAGAGCTGGGAGCAGGAATCAGATCTATTCTCAGTATTCTGCTGTCAGCAGTTCTAGGTGCTTCAGATGTATCACAGAAAATCAGAGAATCACAGAAACACCAAGATTGGAAAAGACCCGCAAGATCACCCAGTCCAACCATCCACTCTTCACCAATAGTTCTCACTAAACCATGTCCCTCATCACAACGTCCAAGTATTCCTTGAACACCTCCAGGGTTGGAGAATCCACCACCTCCCTGGGCAGCCCATTCCAGTGCCTGACCACTCTTTCGGAGAAGTAGTATTTCCTAATGTGCAGCCTGAATCTCCCCTGGTGCAGCTTGAAACCATTCCCTCTAGTCCTATCACCAGTTACACAAGAGAATAGGCTGACCCCCAGCTCACTGCAACCTCCCTTCAGGTAGTTACAGAGAGCAATAAGGTCTCCCCTGAGCCTCCAGACTGAACAATCCCAGCTCCTTCAGCCGCTCCTCACAAGGCCTGTGCTCCAGACCCCTCACCAGCTTTGTTGCCCTTCTTTGAACACGCTCCAGGGCCTCAATGTCTTCCTTGCAGTGAGGGGCCCAAAACTGGACACAGTACTGGAGGTGCGGCCTCACCAGCGCTGAGTACAGGGGGACAATCACTGTCCTGTTCCTGCTGGCAACACAGTTTCTGATACAAGCCGTGATGCCATTGGCCTTCTTGGCCAGCTGGGCACACTGCTGGCTCATGTTCAGCCGGGCATCAATCAATACCCCCAGGTCCATTTCCTCTATGCAGTCTTCCAGCCGTTCTGCCCCAAGCCTGTAGCGTTACCTGGGGTTGTTGTGACCAAAGTGCAGGACCCGGCATTTGGCCTTGTTGAAAATCATCCCATTGGCTTCAGCCCAGCTATCCAGCCTGTCCAGATCTCTCTGTAGGGCCTCACTACCCCCAGGCAGATCGACACTTCCAGCCAATTTGGTGTCATCCCCAAACTTACCCAGGGTGCACTCAATGCCCTCATCCAGGTCATCAATAAAGACACTGAAGAGGACAGGCCCCAGCACCAACCCCTGGGGAACACCACTCGTGACAGGTCGCCAGCTGGATTTAGCTCCATTCACTGCCACTCTCTGGGCCTGGCCTTCCAGCCAGTTCCTTACCCAGCCAAGAGTGTACCTGTCCAAGCCATGGGCTGCCAGCTTCTGCAGGAGAATGCTATGGGAGACAGTGCCAAAGGCTTTGCTGAAGTCTAGGTAGACTACATCAACAGCCTTTCCCTCGTCTACCAGACGGGTCACTACATCATAGAAGGAGATCAGGTTGGTCAAGCAGGACCTGTCCTTTGTGAACCCATGCTGGCTAGACCTGATTGGTTGTCCTGCAAATGCCGTGCGATCTGCCTCAAGACAATCTTTTCCATAACCTTCCCAGGTTAACAGGCCTGTAGTTCCCTGAGTCCTCCTTACAACCCTTCTTGTAGATGGGAGTCACACTGGCAAGCCTCCAGTCTTCTGGGACCTCACCAGTCGACAAGGAGCGCTGATAGATAATGGCAAGCAGCTCGGCTATCACCTCCACGGTTCCCTCAGCACTCTCAGTTGAATCCCATCCGGTCCCATGGACTTGCGGCAGTCCAGTTGGAGTAGTAGGTCTGTAACTGTGTTGTCCGGAATCATGGGGGGTTTTGTTTGCTCCCCAGCCGAGACTACCAGGTCAGCGAGTGGAGTATCCTGAGGATAATTGGTCTGACCGTTAAAGACAGACATAAACAAGGCATTCAGAACCTCCGCCTTTTCCTTATCCTTAGTGGTCACATTCCCAGTCTCATCCAGTAAAGAATGTAAGCACTATGAACTATGCAATGCAAAGCATGTAATCACTATGTGCTCGTATATATATATACATGCAAAGCATGTAAGCACTGTGAATTATGCAACAGGCAGATCCTATGGTCTACACAATTGGTATTATTCTAATCTCTGAGAGTTAGACTGCTACATCTCCTTCTGCTAATGTTGTTAGTGTCAACTGTTATAGCCCTGGATATATTTCCTGGGCAAATAAAAATCTGATTCCTTCCTAATCTTGCTAAGTTGCTTAGAGTCCAACAGATGTGACTAAGCCTAGCATCATAAAGCAAAGTATATTTTCTAATCAGGAATAAATGCTTTTTGGTTAGCAAATATATTGCAATTAGAGCTTTTGAAGAGACATTATAAACCACAATGTATAAAATAGCATCTATATTAAGCTGAATGTGTAGGAACAGCTTATAAAATGATTTTTAGAAGTAGAAACAAAAGTGGTAGACATATTTCAGGCTCTGCAAGAATGAATGCTGATTCAGCCAACTAAGATAATACCTAGAGGACTTCTGTGAACAGAGATGTAAACTAAGACATCCTCCTGTCACCACGGTCAAGAATGGATTTAAGCCAAATATACAAGTAAAAGAGATTGTTCATTTGTATCCTTCAAAATATGAAAATAAAAGATTTTACTAAAAAAAGCCATATGAAAACAGAAAATAGAGCAAAAGAGAGGATCTCTGCTGTCTCCCTCAAGTCCTTGAAGAAGTCTGCAGTGGTTAAGACCTATGAAGATGGAACTAGGAACACAGTCAGATCCAGACAGAACTCCAGGAGACCACTGTGATATAAGACTTAAATTTCCCAACAGGGAAAGAGAAGTCACACTACTTTTTCTCCCGGATGACTGGAGGAAAGGTCATGTCACTCCCATTTACAAGAAAGGGAGCAAGGAGGAGCCCAGGAACTACAGGCCGGTGAGTCTCACCTCTGTGCCTGGGAAGATCATGGAACAGATCATCCTGGATGACATGCTTGATCACATGAGGAATGAGCGTGTGATCCGTGACAGCCAGCACGGCTTCACCAGAGGAAGGTCGTGCTTGACCAATCTGGTGGCCTTTTATGATGGAGTGATGGCATAGATGGACAAGGGAAAGGTGACCGATGTCATTTACCTGGACTTGAGCAAGGCTTTTGACATGGTCCCCCACCACATCCTTATCTCCAAATTGGAGGGATGTGGATTTGATGGGTGGACCACTTGATGGATAAGAAACTGGTTGAAAGGCTGTAGACAGAGGGTGGTCATCAATGGCTCCATGTCCAGGTGGAGGCCAGTAATGAGCAGCGTCCCCCAGGGGTCTGTCTTGGGACTGGTCCTCTTTAACATCTTTATCAATGACACTGATGACAGAATCGAGTGCACTCTCAGCAAGTTTGCTGATGACATCAAGCTGAGTGGTGTGGTTGTCATGGTGGAAGGAAGGGATGCCACTTAGAGGGACCTTGACAGGCTAGAAAGGTGGGCCTGGGTGAACCTGATGAGGTTCAACACAGCAAAGTGTAAAGTTTTGCACTTGGGCCAGAGGAATCCCAGGCATCCCTACAGACTGGAAGGAGCGGTCCTTGAGAGCAGCCCTGTGGAGAAGGACCTGGGGGTCTTGATAGATGAAAAACTGAACGTGAGCCAGCAGTGTGCTCTTGCATCTCGGAAAGCAAATGGTATCTTGGGCTCCATCAGAAGAGGGAGGTGATTGTCCCTCTCTACTCTGCTCTTGTGAGGCCCCATCTGCAGTACTGTGTCCACGTCTGGAGCCTCCAGTACAAGAAGGACAGAGAGCTGTTGGAGAGGGTCCAGAGGAGGGCCACAAAGATGATCAGGGGACTGGAGCACCTCCCCTATGAGGACAGGCTGAGGGAGCTGGGCTTGTTCAGCCTGGAGAAAAGAAGGCTGCAGAGTGACCTCATTGCAGCCTTTCAGTACCTAAAGGGAGCCTACAAACAGGAGGGGAATCAACTCTTAGAAAGGGTAGATAACAGCAGGACAAGGGGAAATGGTTTTTTAAGTTGAGAGAGGGAAGATTTAGATTGGATGTCAGAGGGAAGTTCTTTACAGAGAGAGTGGTGAGGTGCTGGAACAGGCTGCCCAGAGTGGTTGTGGATGCCCCATCCCTGGAGGTGTTCAAGGCCAGACTGGATGGGTCCCTGGGCCCTGTGATTCTGTGATACTTTGCTTATAAAATATAAGTACTAATTGAATGTGATTGGGTCCTGCCATTCATCTGCTGAGCTTTCAGAAGAGTATATGTGCATGCTTAGTCCTTGCTGGCTGTTTGATAAGAAATGTGTTAACTTAAATCACTTTCCCAGAAGCAAAGTGAGTGTGTGTTGGTTTTCAGCTCAGGAAGGAGCATGTGTCCCCTCAGAAAAAAGTGATACCTTGTCAAACTGCTCTGAGCTGTTCACCGATCTCAGATTATACAGACAGGTGTACTGGAAGCTGAAGACAGAAAAAAATTTTCGTTGGGCTAAAACCAATGCAGCTCTATTGATTTGGTGCCAGCTGACGATTGAACCTACTGCACTTAGAGAACAGAGATACTTACCTTGGCTTCACAAATTAAAGAGAGCTCAAAAGAACTGGTAACTACAGACTCTTTTCTGGCTTCTTTTTCAAGTCTCAGCAAAGGGAGTGAGGGACAAATGGAGAACACTTGGGCTGACAGAGATTAGTTAGAGATGCTCAGCACAGGCACATAAATTCAAACGTAGCCATCTTGATTAATCCTTCCCCGGTGGAGAAGGTGAGGATGGAATGGGGTGGATGAGTGTGCATCATTCACATGAACTTCTGGATCGCCACTGAGACAGTCATCTGTAAGGTTAACAAATGAGCACTGATGTTGAAATGCTCATTCGGGTTTGCTAACAGAAACCAGGGATGGTAAATAGGACAGAGAGGTTGAGAGAGACAGTGGGATAGGAGTGACAAGTGGGAATATGTGGAGCCTGCTCTGTTTCTGCTATATATAGGAAGTAGCAGTTATCTTACAGAAGGAAATGTAGAACAAGATGTGCGGACTGGGAGATGATATGGAACTGACAACCTGAGAAATGCCAGCAGTAAAGGAAGTAAGTCGAAGATGCTAAGAAATCTGCCTTATGTTTAGGGTATGAAGAATAAGCAAGCAGTGCAAAGCAAGACCAGAATATGGTGGTGGGAACTGTGATCTTTTGTTGACTTGAAATCTTGATCTTGTTGCCGGGCAGTGGGTGGGAAACAGATCATTCAGCATGTACAGAGAGAGAAGGCATCGGAGGGACACATTTGCAAAGAGCCAAAATGATACCTCAGAAAGAGTGGTGAGGCTGTGGCACAGGCTGCCCGGGGAGGTGGGGAATTCACCGTCACTGAAGGTGTTCAAGAATAGGGTGGATATGGCACTAAGGGATGTGGTTAACAGGCATGGTGGGGATGGGCTGATAAGACTGGATCATCTTTGTGGTCTTTTCCAACCTTAATGATTCTATGTTTCTATGAAATGACTTTCAGTTTTCAGAGAATACATGAAGTTGAGTTAAAGGACAGGTGAATGAACATCCTTGGAGTCCATAGTCACTTAGGCCAAAATAGACCATGGGGGTTTTCTGTACGGCAATGGTAATTAAAGGAGCAGGAGCAGCACAGCACTGGAGCCTGGCAGCTGGTACTGACACCAGACAAAAGTCTGGGAATGCATTTCAGCTGGCCTCGTGTCCATCTGAAATTGTGTAGTGAATGCTTACAGTGCGTTCTCTTGGATATCAATATTTTAGGATATTTTCACTCACACCTGCACCATACCACGTATGAAATATCACATAGATGTTATTCACCTGGAAAAACAGTTAATATTCCCTTAAGGGCATATATATCATTTGCATGCATTATATGCCCCAGAGTAATTCAGTCTAACTCCTGTTTTGAAATCCCAGATGTACCTTATTCTTCTGAGGCTCAACAAATCTGAAGTGTATCCACGGTTTCAGAAATGAAATTTTCAGAATGGAGAGATTATCACTGGAGAGTGTACGAGCTGCAGCGATGGGCACATGACGCATCCAGCAGCCTACACAGCTCTCCCATTCACACTGCAGGGATTTGGGCTCAGATGTAGGAAGCTCCTGCAGAGACTGGGCTGGGGCACTGAGAAGGAGAGGAGCGCTCATGCCAGCTGCCAGCTGGGGACACTGGGAGGAAGGTCAGTGAGGCCTGCAGGAAGAAGAGCAATAATGTCTGATGCGTGATAAGGTAAAAGGAGAGCATTGGTCTGAACAGAAGGAAAGGACAGTGAACTCTGCATAAGGCTATTTTCGTAAAATACTGACTGTGTTCCCTTGGATGCTGCCCAGCCACCCTCACAAACATGCTCCATTGACGCTGATACTTCTGAGCGTCCTACTCAGCTTTCCTCAGTCAAGAAGGGTCATGGCAACGTGGGACAGAAAGGAAATATGCCTTTTTCTGAACAGAGAGGAGCAGCGATAAGATCAATACAGCATGAAACAATTATCAGACATGGCCTTGCAGCAGTGACTGTGATATTCCTTAATTGTAATCCTTCCTCGTGCTTCTGAATTGTCTCCAGAAGCAAAGGAGTAATTTCCTTATTGTTGCAAGAAATATCCATCACAGTGATTTTAATGCAGAAAAAAAAAAAAAAAAAAATTGCAAGGGGGTTCTGAGGTGCAAATGTCACAATTGTGAATTCTTTGGTACAGATAAGGAAGTTGTCCTTAACAACATGGACTAGGTGTCTCCCTTGTTCCACTGGTCCTCACTGATTCTTGGTCAAACAATGCTTTTAAGACAGTGTTTACAGACTCTTTTTTTTATCCACAAAAGTTTTTTGGTCTTCCATTTCATGTTTTACATCAGTTCTGTTTGGGTTTATCCCATTTGTTGTCCTCAGAAAGCTCCCTCAGGATGCTGCTCCCCAGCAATGTCACTAATAAACCAGAGACATTCGGTACTTCCTGCTCAGTTAAGGACAGAAAAACAACCCCCATCCACGCAGTATCTAGTCTGCCACCAAGACTGGCTCTGAGCACTTCATAAAGATGTTCAGGAAGGACTGCAACAAGCATCAACAGAATGATGTCTCTGTAAAATATTTTTCTCCCAGTCTATTATTCAGTGATGCATTAAGCCCAGATTTATTCCATTTGGACTTATTCCATTTCTTTTATAAGAAGAAAGCTGCAGCAAACTAAAAGTGTTCTCTTTTATATAAACATGCTTTTTTGAACTTCTGTTATCACAAGATAATAGGGACATCCACCACACACTGTGCTCGCTGCTGGTTCTTCTCCTCCTTACCTCAAACTCTCTTTGAGACCTATGTTTTTATATCCTGTCACCTGCTGGCAGTTCTCCATCTCCAGAACAGTAAACAAGAGCACAGAGAAGTACCTTTGTGGCTAAGCTGTCAGCCACTCTTTCTTGTGAAACAGCACTGGAGGATGCCAGGGACTTCACTAACCAGAGATGGGGCAGAAGCCACTGAATTGACTGCAAAATATTTGGTTTCATTGCCTATAGGTCTGGTCTACCAATTAATGCTGTAAGTGTTGTCATACATTTCTCATTTCCATCACAGATGATGGGATCCTGGCACTGCTTTTGTTCTGCCACTGACATTTTTGGTGGCCTTAGCTAAATTGCTTTACCTCACTGCTTCTTTAATTGAATTGTGTTTTTGTGGAGTATGATCCCTCTTTAATGTTTCAGCATCATGATGCTGATTTGATGTGGACTTTTAACACAGCAGTGTAATTAAAAATAATGCAACATAACTAGGTTGGAAAAATCAAGTGGTTTTCTTATAGCCTTGACTTGAAAACACTTTCTATTCCATGATGGTCTAAGATTTTGCCATGTTTTTGAGGAAAATAGAGAAGCATTTATAATGTTATGCACTAGGAAAGCTTTCAAAATGCTTACATAAATGCTTTCAATATCACTTCAGTCTTCATGCTCCTATAGCCTGCCAGTTTTACACAAATCTCATCATGTCTAATTTTTTTCCTACAAAACAAGCTATTAATAGAAGATATTTTTGCTGCTCCTCTGCACTAATCCTTTGTTTGCACACAAAAATTATTTGCAGGCTGGTTTTTTTCTTTTTTTTTTTTTTTTTAATTATTTCATTTGTTTTAAAAAAGTCTAGCTAATTATATAAAAGAAAGAGACTGCTGTGCCTTTGCAATGTTATTGACCCGTTTTGCAGAACGACATTGTGCTGTAGTCTCCAATGTTCTGTAAGCTGTCTAGTTGCTTTTCTTTTCCCCTCCAATTTTGGTTGGTTATATTACCTTTGAAAAGCTAATGTTTAGTTTGACATTCAGTGATGAAGATTTCACCTTTCAGAAGTGTCTTATCCTTACTTTTTCTAGGTTTCTGTTCTAAGGCAATCCATTATTTTCAAAGACTTTCAGCAGGCAGCAGAAAAATATCACTGTGCCCGGATAGGACACGTGAACTGATCAAGAAAATGACTGTTGGAGTTATATTTGACCATTCTGAAGAGTTTGGCAGATGGATTTATAGTACAAGAGAATGTCTAAGTTCATCCATGCATGTGCAGTTCACCTTTCACAAAAGCACTGAACCTCTTCTTGTTCCCTTGCTCTTTTCTCCTGCCTTTCATACAAATGCATTGTTACGTGTGGCTACAAAGAACAGAATGCAACCAGACAAGCTGTAGCCTGCAGTCACAGTGATAGGATCATTTTGAACCATCTTCAAAGTTTCTCATGTTAATGACTGGCAAGTACTTAGGCCTTTTCATAAGGCTGGGTCCAATAGCCAGTGATGGCAACTGTGAAACATAATTATTTCCCAAATAGCTCTTAAGACAAAGGAGTTGCAGTCTCTCAGATATGCAGAGTTCGTCTGTCTTTAATTCGAAAAGCCTGAGGAAGATACAAACCGTGCAAACTCATAGTCCCTTGCTAATTATACTTCGTATTTATATAGCAGCTCTATCTCAAAGCTCTCTCCAAACATAAAGACTTCTAGTACTTCTTTTATGTAGGTATTATTATCCCTGTCATTATCATTATCACATTTTCCATTTGATAGGTGGTAAATGAGCAAAATCACACTGTGAGTCAGTAGCTGAGTGGGGAATTGAATATTGTAGCCCTGACTTTGTCCCTTGCCTTAATTACTCACTAACATGATTGTTATTTGTGGATTGGAGTGATACAGATTGTGTTCAATGTAAAATCTCAACAAATAAGCACGATTCTTTCGATCTCAGATATTTGTTTGTATGCCTCTCAAACCAATATTTTTAATTTCTTGATCTGGCTTTAAGTAGCCAGGAAGAGGAAGAGATGCTTTTGTCTTCCAATTAAATAGGAATCAACAAATTTGCTTAAATTGATACAATTTGTGTAATAGACTGGAACAGCTCAAATGAGGCTTAGTTTGTGTCCTATTCTAGTCATTGTGAAATTGTTATGGAATGCTATTGGAGAAATGTACTTTTAAAAAGTTTTTAAAAGGACAATGACTCAGCTGTTATCAGTAAGGCTTTTTAAAAATAATAGTACTGCACGTGATGACTAAATAAAGTTAAAATACTTTGCTGAATTGATTTTAAAAGGAAAAAAACAAACAAACAAACAAAAAACAAATTTTGGCTGATATGAAACATACACCCAAACATGTTCAGCTGAAATACACTGTTATAAAAGTATCACCTTTGTGAACTAGTTGGGCAATCTCATTTTCTTGTTTTTCAGGATTGTGTTAATCTGGAAAAGCAACCTAGTGATATCATTAGCTCAAACACACATAATTTAGCTTCAAAACTTCCCACTACCAACATCCCACTCCTTTGTTTTTCTGCTATCAAATGTCATAACAAATAGTGGAAGAAAAAGCAATTGCCATGACAGTCTTGTACTGACAAAGTACAGTCCTGTGAGCAACTGAAGATGCCCTGAGAACAGAGAACATGGTTTGCCCATTAGGAATCATAAGGCATTCTCTAAGACATCAAGATTGTACAGGACTCCAGTCAAAGTAGTTGCAAGCAAAAAACATTCAACATCACAAGTCAGATTGATCCTACTGCTTTTTATGACCCAGTGTTTTCTTTCCCCTTCTTTCCAATGCCTTTTGTCCCTACCATCAGCTGGGAACCATCCTTGTCTTCACTAATATGATGGCACTTTGTGAGGGTGCTTGTCACAGACAGCAGCTGTCAAAAAGCATGCAGACAGTAAAGCTGTACAGCCCCATATCTTTGCTGCTCTGCACTGCCCCTGTGAGTAGAATCACATCCAGAAAGTCTTCTCAAAGGGCACCATGCTTCTCCTACCTCTGGATGTGAATGGTCTTGCCCAACATTTTCTGTGTTTTTCATCCAGAAGTTATTTAATCTATAATATATAAGTGGCCTTTTGAACATGGACCAGAACCCAGGTTTTACTTTCAAGGTGCATTCCTAAGCAGCCAGACTCAAGGACTAAATTCCTTGCCAAGTTCCTGTGCAGCATGCTTGGCTTCTATAGCCTTCTGTGGCTTTTTGTTTTCTTAGTCATCATGAGGGGTGCAGGTAGTTACTGCTGCTTTCTGCAGTTCTCCTTGGGGAATTAAGTACTGAAAGTTTTGAATTTCCACCCTTTACTAAGCCAAATACTTTCTTGCCTGAGGGCTGCAGAAAGATTTGGTATCTACCCCAAGTGTTACCATAAAGACCTTCTTCCAGCATTTCTGATGAACAGTGGCCCTTGTCCTGCCAAATTCTATGACTGCTGTTGCAAAGTGTTCAAATTAAAGTGTCCTGCTTTTAAGCACATTCTTCATCAAGGCCAGGTTGGATGGGGCCCTGGACAGCCTGATCTGGTGGGCAGCAGCCCTGCCTGTGGCAGATTGGAGCTGGGTGAGCATTAAGGTCCCTTCCAACCCAAACCAGCCTATGATTCTATGATTGTCTTTCCAACGAAATAGATACAGCATACAATAACCTTTCCTACTTGCCCCACCTACTAAACTAAATAATGTTGGATGGTTTCTACAAACGAGATCACTTTCTAGGTAACTTGTCAGGCCTCCGTTTTGTTCGATATAGTCATATTCATAATCTTGGTATGTCTGACAACTGTGAAGGAAAAATCCTGGTTTTGTGCAATTCATCTCTTTAGTTTTCTGTATGAACAAAGCTGCAATTCCTTATGTTTCTTCTGTGCCATCCTGACACTTTACAGGCTGATCTTCAATTCATCCTTTTCTAAATGACCTATCCATTTGCTCCTAAACCAGATCTCCAGGTCTCCTAGCCTTTATTAGACAAGTTACAGTGAACTCCCTTCTTTCTTTCCTTCCTTTTTCCTTCCTTCCCTCTTTCCTTCTCTTCTCTTCTCTTTATCTCTCTTTTCCTACAAAAGACAAAGCACAACACAGGTTCTTATTCTATCTCAGCTATGTTTCTACATTTGCTCTCATTAGGAAGACATTCTGTTCTTGTAATACTGTCCCTGGGAGCTTATGACGCATAGTATTACTATCTTTGCCATGCACTTTGTAGTGAATGCCCAACTCTTTTGCAAACTTGTGGAGTAAATATGACAGACTGGAAAGGACCCCACAGCACTGCAAGTGGCAAGTGACATAAAACTGCTACAGCATTTCTCTCTCTTTTTTCTTTGTCGAATCACAGCTTACAGAATTTTTGATGTGTGTTCTCATAGGAATTCTTACATCTCTCTAACCAGAGCAGCTAAAACTGCACTTAGTACTGCATACTTATAGGTCTGTTATTGAAATGACAACTGATGGTTTCGTGTTGTATAATTTTCTGTTACGTAATTCCAATTTCTTGTAATCCCTCTTCCAGCTGTTACGTATTACTCCCCAAATAACAGCTATTTACAGCTGTCACATCTACACTGTATCTCCTCTGTTTCACCGGTTCTTTTTTATTCTATAAAATTCATTCTCACGTTCATTTTTTGACTAATCATTTAATTGCTCTTCTGCAGACTGAATCTTCCCCTTTGCTTTCCAAGCTTTTATTTTTCACAGTGATGCTTTACTCAAGTGACCCACAAAGATGGTGAGAGGAGGGTTAGCTAAACTATACTCCTGGTCCCTCAAGACAAACAGAAATATTTGCATCGTGTCCTAATCCTCTCCAATAAGCAATGATTTAGAGACCCAGCTTTTACTTCTGAGTGACGAAGGTCAGAAGAAATAGGAAGCAGGGCTAATAGAAAAGAACGATGATACAGGCTTCCTTCCACGTCTGTAAGCTATGGGCACTTCTTATCTAAGTCTGTAGAGGAAAGTTATGGTATCAGTACTTTTCTTAAGTATGTGCAAAAACAGCTAAAATGCCTCCTGCTCCAATGCAAGGACACTGCCACATCCAAATATGTTCCTGCTCTAGGGCTTTAAAAAAGCCAATCACTTCATTGAATGTTTATTACATTTATATTTTGTTCTTATTTCCAGATGATGCTCTGGCTGTTGTTTTTTTAAAATTATTATTATTATTATTTTAGAGAGAGCTTAATGCTCTCTCACAGCATCTCCTGATTAAAATCGGATAATTCAGTGGCTTTCTCAAAGGGTTCTCAGTCTAATTTCAGATATGACATGGCAAAGAGTATTACAAAACTTTGCAGAAGAAGACAGAGAGAGGAAAACAAAGAGTTCAGTAATAAGAGATTACATGGTTCTCCAGGAAAGCCTAATATACTCTCTGGTGAAGCAAGCCAACTTTAAAATGAATACACAGTAAACAGCTGCTTTCCTGCTGATATTACTGCGAAAAATAAGCACTTCTAAGGGGAATGATGTTATTTTTGTTGAAATGGATTAGTCACAAACACATCCAACATGATATCAGGTAAATACAGCAATAGCAAAGAGAAAATCTTGAGCTCCTGTCTGTGTGTCACAGGCTTTTCTCTTTTAATAGCCAATAGTATCATCAGCTGTAAAATGTCCCCTTGTCATGGAATGGACCACCTCTCCTGCAGCCAAGGAAGCTCCATTTGCCTCCTGGGTCTTTGGGAAAAAGGGGAAGAGGTGCCTGCAAGGGACCACTGCTGAAAGCTGTCTGACCTGATCTCAAAGCAATTGGTAATTTCTTGATCTTTCCCAAGGGTAGTTGCTTGTTTCCCTGACTGCAGGGCATGGTACCATTCAGAGTCAGACCTTAACATTTCTAACCCTTATTTAGAAATTATGAACATACAGAAATTTTGCACTGAAGAAGTTTGGAGGAGATACTGTCATTAAAAATTAATATTCTTTCTCCCTGTTTCTAAATTATACTCTCAGAAGGAAAAACAAAAACAAAACTGAAGTTGCATAAATCTGATAGAAATAACTTCTATAATTTCAAAACTGAATTCAAATCTCTATAAGAGAAGTTGACTGATCATTAACATCCCAGCTACAAGCAGGAGGACAGACAAGTCAAAAGCATGGGGTTGTTCATAATTAATTTAAAGTATACAACAGGAGAAAAACATGTTTCCAGCAGCTGGCATTGGAATTTCTTTTACTGTATTGATAAGGAGAAAACAGGAACGAAGCCAGGGGTCTCTGAGGTGCTTACCACCCAGGAGAGGAGAACAGAGCAGAATAATAATGCAGTACTACCAACTTCCTGCTTCACACTGCAGTTGAAGGGGAAAAAAAGGATTATAAAAGGCTCTGGGCAAAATGTGAGCTATGTACTTCACCGAGGAGCAGCGCAGTGAGCCTGGAGTTGACTGAGCATGGATTTTTTTCTGGTAGAGATAGAGGTAAATGGCTTTGTCATCCATTATGCTTTTCCAGTTTTCTTAGATTTCCTGGCTGGAATGAAGCCAGGCCACTATAGGGAGCTAGAGGCTTGTTGTGTGCACAGAATGAGCAAGAAAACACCTGCCTCAGCCCAAGCCCTGCCTGCTCATCCTGCTCCAGCTTGGAAATGGGAGCCCCTTCTCTCCTGCATGCAGGCAGCAGCTGTTAGATCTTGGACTGTGGTGCTGTGTGTTCCATCCACACCAGTGCTGCTCCAGTGTGCCCAAGGGTCTTTAAGGAGCACAAAGGCATCTGCCAGGATCGCTCTTCCCAGGCCATGGGATGACCTATGGGAGGTGTGCTTTCTTTTTCTCTCCCTTTTCCGTTTAGTCCAGCCCAAATGGCAGCCTAAACATGCTCCCCCTTAGCACACACTGGTGTGATGGAACAGCTCTGTAGCACTGAGGCTGCATGAAACCATCAAACCGTGGGGCTGGAATGTGGCTGAACAAGGGTTTTATCCCATATTAAAAGCTGGAGTGAACGATGTGTTAGATTTTCTTTGAAATGCATGCAAAGTGAAGCAGGTGAGGCACTGTTAACATGAACTCAGATCTAAATTGTGTATTGCTGTGTTTAAACTCCTCCCTGGTTTAACCAAGGAGTATGTGCTTCTTTTTCTCTCAGTGATATCCACTGCAACAGCCCTTTCTATTTTGCCATCCTGAAGCCACATTCTCTGTTTAAAAATAATAATAATTAAATTCTGCACTTCTGAATTCTCTGAAATATCTGTAAACTATTAAGAAGAGCAAAAAGATTAAATCTGAAAGGTCATTACCCTGATGGGGCCTTTCTAAAATGTATTGTCTAATGAAAAAGTAAATAGCACTTTTAATGTGCTGTTACAGAATAAAATCCTGCCTCTCTTTCCTTTTTGTGTTCATTTTTACCCAGATCAGTAATTTGTTAGCAGACATATGTATGCTGCAGCTAAAAAAGTCTGTTGTCATAATTAAATTGGAGACCTGCATACTCTATCAGACATAGCCAATGTTGTCTATTTATTTCAGGCAACCAGCATTGCCTGAACCCATTTTCTACTCTCGCTGCCATTTAGCACCCTGCTGAATTCAGCAATAGCTTAGTAACCTTCTCCAGCCAGCATCACATGCATCCTTTTTTCCCCTTCATTGTCCCATGTGATAGATTTCTCCTTCACCAGAACAAGAAAAGAATATTTTTCTGAAGTACGAATAGAAATTGAATATGTAAAATTGTCCTGAAGCTTCATAAAGAATCATCTCTTGAGAATGAAGCAATTGTGAGCCCACATCATCCAGACTGTGCTCATCTGGAAGGCGTATGAGAACGAAAGAGAGTCCCTGCTTTGGAGCTAGGTAACCTGGCAGGCAGCATCGTCAGTCACAGTTAAGCTATTTTCAATCAAATATCTCTCAAGGACACTTATATTATTTTTGCAAGATAAACACTTACAATGTGCAGGATATTAGTTGACCTACCAGTGCATATGAAATACAAATCTGCTCTCTTTTGCTTTTTAAAATACATCCTATTCACAGCACGAGGCTTTCAGACCACATTTAAATCACTGGGCTCCACCTATAGCAGTGAGAGTATGGAGGGACCGAAGGACTTGTGCACAGATGGCCTTTATCCCACGGGGAGACTGCAAATTAGTATGTGGGTCATTGGCATTCATCAGGTGCCGTGTCTGTCTGGCAAATGATGACATCAATCTCGGTGCAAAAGGGATCATGCATTATTCTATACGTAATCAACTGCTAAATTTAAACAGTAAGGGGCAATAAATTTGTTTCAAGAAGGGTCGTTAATAGCCAAGGGCCTGAACCATCAAACCTTTACTTACATGAGCAGCCTTTGCTCTTACAGGCTATCTCATTAGGCTGCTGCATTGGCAAAAAAAAAAAGGACCGTGTAAGACAGGGCATGAGGAATTAGCATCTGAAGGAACAACTTCCCTAATTAACAGATTAAAACATACCCACATAAAAAAGTCTGTTTGGGAGATTTGCAGATACGTACGCTGCCTGCTTCTTACCAACGTGAATGCGGAGAGAACTAGGAGCTACCAAGGTTGTAATGAATACAAACATCATTGTGAAATATAAAAACTCTCCCCTACATATAATATCATCTATCACAAAGTGACCAATGCTTCTAGAGCAAGAAACCTAACCTCTCCGAATGTCATGCTGTATGTATACTATGGGGAAATTCTCTACAGGCAATGAGCAATTTATTTTTGAAAGAGGGCGCTCACATCCTTATTTAGCATCCACATTATGCTAAATAAAAGGTTTTTCATTATTGCAGTAAGTACTGGAGATGCATTCTTTTCTTGCATGTTTATGTTCAAATCCAATCATGTCAGTGAATCAGAACAATGGAATAATACGCAGCTACTGGTCCACAAGAAGACAGATTTTTCTCCTGATTTCCGAGACTCACTGATATTTGAATCCATAAACTTTGGCTGGCTGGCAGCTAGCATGAGCCAGAATGCCAACTACAGTACTGTTATTTCCCTTCTTCTCTACAGTGCTCCTCTTCTGACTGTCTCTCTCATTAAAAATTCTTGCCAGGGCAAGAACTACCTCTGCTCTTTGATTCTTTTAGGTAAAGCAGAGATATTCCAAAGCTGTAAATGAACACAGACACAGAGGCTGAGACAGCAGGGAGAGAGTTAAACATTTGTGGAGATTTTGATGCTTTCTGCCCTTCTCCAGTCCCCAGGCCCATCTTTCACTCCCTGCAGCTTAGCAAAATTCTACTAGTTAGAATAGTTATCATACAAATACACAAGACACTCATGTTTTCACTGTTTGCTAATCCCGATAGCCAGGAATAATGAGAATACCATTCTGAAAGTAAATAAAATATCTTTGACCCATCCTGGCGATTCCAGCCCAAGCAGTCTGGGCAGAAGGGGATTAGCAAGGACTGGGGAGAGTGAGAGAGGAGGAGACACAGTGGGACACGGGGGGGGCAAACAGTCAGGTGGGGACAGGCATCAGGTGAAAGGAATGCACAAATGATTTTAAATGTGTTTAAAGCAACTTAACTTTCAGTACTCCTGTGTTACCTATTCAAACAGTTAAGATCTGAAGATAAGAGAAAATATGTTAGTGCTACGTGAACCTAGTCCTATCTGTTAATTTATAACAACTGTATCTGAATTTAAAAATTCTTTGGCTCTAAATTTTACTTTTTACTCAATCCACATTTTTGCTATTATTGCCATGCACAGAACTAACATCATAGGATATCTTTTTAAATATACTAAAGTTGCCAATGCTGTTTTCTGTACAAATGGCCAATCTTATGGGTTTTGTGGTGTTTTCTTTTTTCTTTCTTCCCCTTGAAAAAAAAAAGTTTTTCTAATCAATGAGCTAACATCTCAGATCAGCTTCTACAACCTCTCAAATTCTGCCTGAGCACAGAGCTGTTGGTGTCTGTCACACTTCACTGCTCATTAGGGAGATCTGAGGGGTTCTGCAGAACCACAGGCATGGTGGGCACCTTCCATTCCTCCCATCCTGTTTGTAGCCTCCCACCCAAACACTGCTTTGGGAATAGTGAGAAGAAAGAGGGAATGTCCACAGTGCTGTTTTGCAGCCTTAGCTGCAAGTAACCTTGGAGGTTATCACTCTTAAGGCAGTGAGCAGAGTGTGCACTGATGCAGATGTGCACATTGTAGAAAGGTATGGAGGAAGAAAGGGTTATGGAAGCCATAACATCAGCCAGGACATGGGTATGCAAGAGGGGATGTGCACGTGTGCACGTGTGCAAGAGATGCCTTGCTGAAAGCACACAGGGAGGTGTGGTATGGGCACTGCGGGGAGGCACTGAGCAGCACTGGGGGGCTGCATGGAAGAAGGGTGGGCGAGCGGCTGTCCTTCAGCTCTCTGGTGAGACTCCTCTCTGCAGCCCCTGCAGCACCCCTCTGTGGCATTAGGTATTATCTGGAGAGGGAAGGAGCAACAGGAACACGCATTTGGGTTCGTTTAGAGGAAACCCTGAGCTGTAGCTCCTTTGCAAAGGGAATCATTAAGGTTGGAAAAACCACTAAGATCACCTGTCCAGTTGTAAACCCATCCCCAGCATGCCCACTAATCATATCCCCTCGTGCCACATCTCCACATTCCTGAACCCCTCCAGGGACAGTGACCCCACCTCCTCCCTGGGCAGTCTGTTTCAATGCCTCAGCACTTTGAGAAGTTTTTCCTAATGTTTTCCTCTGGCCAGCAGGGTGAGGAAGATGATTGTGCCCCTTTACTCAGCTCTTGTGAAGCCCCATCCGGAGTACTGCATTCAGGTCTGGGGACAGCATAAGAAAGATGCAGAGCTGTTGGAACGGGTCCAGAGGAGGGCCACTACAATTATCAGAGGGCTGGAGCATCTCTCCTATGAGGAAAGGTTGAGGGAACTGGGCTTGTTTAGCTTGGAGAAGAGAAGGCTCCAGGGAGACCTCATTGTGGCCTTCCAGTACTTGAAGGGAGCATATAAACAGGAGGGGGAATGGCTGTTTACGAGGGTGGATAGTGATAGGACAAGGGGGAATGGTTTTAAACTAAGACAGGAGAGATTTAGGTCAGATATTAGGAGGAAGCTTTTCACCTTGAGGGTGGTGACACACTGGAACAGGTTGCCCAAGGAGGCTGTGGATGCCCCATTCCTGAAGGCATTCAAGGCCAGGCTGGATGTGGCTCTGGGCAGCCTGGTCTGCTGGTTGGTGACCCTGCACATAGCAGTGAGGTTGAAACTAGATGATCATTGTGGTCCTTTTCAACCCAGGCCATTCTATGATCCCACGATTCTAAAGGCCAACCTGAACCTCCCCTGGTGCAACTTGAGGTCATTCCCTCTCATCTTCCTCCTGTTATGAGGGAGAAGAGGCTGACTGCAGCTTCACCACAACCTCCTTTCAGGCAGTTGCAGAGCACAATAAGGTCTCCCCTGAGCCTCCTCTTCTCCAGACAGAACAATCCCAGTTCTCTCAGCCACTCCCCACCAGACTTGTGCTCCAGATCCCTCACAGCTTTACTGCTCTTCTCTGGACACACTCCAGGGCCTCAATGTCTTTCTTGTGAGGAGCCCAAAACTGAACACAGTACTCAATGCGTGACCTCACCAGTGCCCAGTACAAAGGGACGAGCCCCTCCCTGCTCCTGCTGGTTGCACTACTGCCGATACAAGCCCACAGCAGAGGGCTGGAACTAGATCATCTTTGAGGTCTGTTCCAACCCAAACCATTCTATAACCCCTGACATTGGCCTCCTTGGCCACCTGGGCACAGTGCTGGCTCACATTCAGCCTGCTATCTGCTAACACCGCAGATCCTTTTCCTCCTGGTACAGGCTTTCCCCCAGGCTTCTCAGGCGGCTCCAGGCCAGCAGAAGATAGCCTCTATTTTTCCTTGAAGTCCTGTTTCTGCCACTGGTGCCATACAGTGACCCTGCCCTCGGCTCCCTGTCAGAGCACAAGCATGGGACTGAAGGCACTCACTGAGCCCCGAGCAGTCATCCACAACCCCATCACTGTTCCTTCTGGAAAACTGAGGAGCTTCATCCTGAAGGTAAATATCTTTTCGTCCCCGTATGTCTAGTGGAAGCATTCTTCAAATCCCAAGGTCTCTTATATTTGGGAACCACTCGATTTTTAGCTGAAGCACGCTCCCGGGCAGCCCACACCCCCGCTGCAGACGAACACCCCGCCGCACACGGAGCCCCAGCCACTTTTGCAGACACCGCGTTCCCGGCTCGCCAGCACACACCGGCCCCGGGGGCGGCACGGCGGGAGGGCCGGGCGCCCCGAGGCAACCTGTGGGTGGCGGCGCGGCGGGCGGGCGCAGCCCGCAGGGGGAGGCACGGGACAGCCGCGCGTCGCCAGGAAAGATCGCGTCCCCGCGGCGCGGGCCGGCAGCCGCTCGGCACCCGGGGCCCCGTGGCCGTGCGAGGGGAGGCGGCGGCCCGGCGTGACGTCAGGGGCGGGGCGGTGCCAGGCTGCGGGCGGCGCTCCCGAAGCGGCTCCGCTCCGCGCCCTCACTCCGCGCTGCCGCAGCCCCCCAGCGCCCGCGGCGCCCGGGCGCTTCCTCGCCGCCTCCGCCGCCGCAGGTAAGGGGCTCCCGGGGGCGGTCGGCTCGGCCTGCGGGCTCCGGTCGGCGGCGGGCTCCGTCCCTCCCTCCCCTCCCTCGCCGCCGCCGCGGCAACTAGTTGGGGCGAGCGGTGCGCGGGGTGTCCGCCTCGGCCGCCCCCGCCCCGTCCCGCGGCGCGGCCCCGGCCGCCGGCGTTGGCTCCGTGGCGGGGCGCGGGCCGGGGGCCGCCGCAGCGGTGGCCGGGGCGGGGCGGCGGGCAGGGTGGGCAGCGCTGACGGTCCCGCTCCCTTTGCAGGCTGCTCGGTCGCGTTTAGAGCCAGCGCGAGGCTGAGCCGGCGGCACCGCGGGCATTGCCGGGAGCGAGCCCGGCCCCCACTGAAATTCCGGCGTCTTGAGAGAGGGGAGGAAGATCCTCGTCTTCCGAAGCCTCCTCAATGAGTGCCAAGCTCTCCAAGGAGTTGAGGCTGTCGCTGCCGCCTTGTCTCCTGAACAGGACGTCTGCCACCTCGAACGCCAGCAGCACCTGCATCACGCAAGTGGGTCAGCTCTTTCAGTCTTTCTCCTCCACCCTCGTTCTCATCGTCCTCGTCACCCTCATCTTCTGCCTCATCCTCCTCTCCCTCACCACCTTCCACATCCACAAGAGGAAGATGAAGAAGCGGAAGATGCAGAAGGCGCAGGAGGAGTACGAGCGGGACCACTGCGCCCGCAGCAGCGGCGGCAGCCGGCACCCCGCACCGGGAGAGACCCCCCCGGAGAGAGACAGCCGCCTGGGAAGACCCCCCCGGGACTCGGAGATCCAGCGCCCCCCCCCCACGGCAGCCCCCAGCTCCCAGCCGGCGCAGGCAGCTTTGGACACAGCTGGCGTGGGGCTCTTGCAGACGGTGATTTTGTCATGATGCTTTAGGGGAGCCCGGGAGAAGGCACCTTTGTAAATACCGGAGTGATTATTCTAGTCCTCAAAGAAGAAGAAAACATTGCTAATTCCAATGAACGAACAAGCCCATGATCCAAGCGCATGACAGATCACATCGCGTTTCTCATTGACTGTGCAAGGAAAGGATGCGTCTTTGTGCTGGAGAAGGACCTGCACGCAGCGACCATATACCTAGCCTGGAGGAGAGAGTCAGGGGCAGAGGTCCCTTTTCCCTAGACATTGTTACCTCCAGGGGTGGGGTGATCTCACTACTGGATCCCCCCTGCCCCCAGTGTCACACTGCATGGCGTGGCTGGGGTGTGGAGTGGGGGGAGTGGCAGGTCTGGCGGGTGCCTTGGGACCCCCCTGTCCTCTTGGAGCAGCTATCTGTTGTGCTTGGACCTGTGCCCCTGGCCCACCCTTCTCGCTCCTCTCCAGGACTGGATCTTGTTTTGAGTAACACCCACCCCCCTGTTGGGTTTGGGTGAACTGCAGTGCCCTGCGGCCCCATCCTCCAGCTGCAGCTTTCCTCTCCCCCCCAGCATCCATCATCTCTAAATGCCCTCCCCAAGGCACAACCCCCAAAACCATTGCCATTCTGCGTGGTGGTATGAGGTAATACACCTCAGGGGGAAGATGGCCTTGTTCCTCCTGGGGGTCCCAAAACAAACCCTGTTCTGCACCAGGCACCCTGCTCCAAACACGCTGCAGTTAAAGCTTCACCTCCCAGCAAGGAATCCTGCAGCAGAACGGGGCCAGCTTCTACTTTTTTAGGCTGATATATATTTTTATCCCTTCTAATCTAGTAAGCAGTTAAGGACAGACAACACTTTAAATTTCTCACCTCTCCTCTTTTGGGGAACTAACCAGGCAGTTGTGCAAAATATCAGCTCTTAATGCCCAGCAGATATTTATTTCGGAAGTGTGGTTTCTCCCTAGCAAACAGCAGTGGCTTTTGTCAGTGGTGGGCAGGTGCAGTGCTGCTGGTGCTGTGCATGCTGGAGGAGCGTGGGGCAGAGTCCGGTGCAGCTTTGCTTAGCAATTAAATCATAGCCCATTCCTTGAAGGTGCCTTAACAGAGTGCCGTATCCGAACTTTGAAACATCTTGTGTGGTATCATAGCAGAGGCAGCCCTCTGCTGTGCATATTAACATCTGAAAAATACAGCAAAGGAAAAGTAATCCCGAGGGATTTTCTAAATTTTTTTTTTCTCCCCCTGTATCCTGGCATTCGGAGTGATGTGATGAGGTAGCTGTAGCCCACAGGTTGTAACATTCTGCTGTTCTCTGCCCCCTGGTGTGGCTGTTGGGTTGGAGAACCCTTGTGCAGGCAGCACAAAGGTGAAAAGAGGAAAGGGTGCCACAGTGCTCCATAGTCCATGGACAGCACCAATATGCAGGGGTTTCAAGGCAGTGCTTCTCTTAACCCTGTCTTACCCCTTTGTGATCTTGCCTGGTGGAAAATTCCTGTTGGGTTTCAGTGTGTGCCTCCAGCACCCAGGTGGGTGCAGTAGCATCCAGCTCCAGGAGCTGCTCTACCAGCTGAGGTTGGTACGGAAATGAACCCGGTGTTGGTGGTGTGGTGTGGTGGGAATGATGGCCGATGCTCCCTGGTGTGACCAGATGCTAATGGCTACTGCTGTGTTGTTGGGCAAGGAAATGGGCTTTGTTTTGTTTCCCCTAATAAAGGATGCATGAACTTTTGTGTTTAACCTCCTTATGCAACCGCAACACAGTATTGCACCACAGGGAATAGATTTAGGACAGTGAGGAGTGTTCAGTGAACAGTAATGGAGCTTCCTGATCGTGATCTCCACTAAATAGAGAGATATTATTTTCCCCTTTATTTTGTGCCTTTTCTTAAAAATCAGTATATAATTTTGAGTTTTATAAAAGCAATAAGATGTTCCAAATCACTCCAGTGCATTTCTGGTTGATGGTTTTACTTCTTTAGCGTCTCTAGTCAGACACTCTTCCTTCTGCCTTATGCACTCAAGGCATGCAATAATTCCCCAGAAGTGTACTGCTTGTCACATCTCATTGCAGTTATAAAATTGCCCTATTTTTGAGGAAAAAAAAAAGGATGGAAATATATATATCTTTATACATATTATGGATATATAGATATATATATTATTTATATAATCTCATGACACTAAGAATAGTTGCAGAAATGTAATGAATTAAAATGTTATCATGTAAACCTCTATCCTCTGTTAATTAGGTTTGATTTAATATTTTAATATCTCTGTATTTATGTAAATCTGTGTAAATGATGTGGTCTGTAAGTAAAATTTCATACTGACTTTAATTTTTTCAGAACTGTGAGCTTCTTGTGGTGTCATTCAAGGTTTTGCATTTCTAAAGTTAAATTCTACAGGATGTGAGAAGTTATGAATTCCTGTTATCACACAGAAATGCTGCAATAAGGCTCATGTGTACTCCCAGTGCATGACCCTACCTTGAAGTATTGCAAGCTTGTGAGGTTTCATTGAGCGGTCTCAGGAGATCTAGATGATACAAGCAGGGCACGTAGGTTTTCATTTTCATGAAACAATAAGCGATCTAGGGAATAAATGTGGATTTTTAAAACAGAGTTTATGCTTGGAGGTTCTGTCAAATCAATTGCTTCAAAGCCCTACAGCTACAGCTAAATTCCTGCACTTAGCATTCAGTATTAATAAGGCTGATGCTTCTTCCCTTTCCCCTCCTACTTAAACTAGAAAAGTGTAGGAAATTGTTCATATTTCTAAAGCATACATTTTCAGCTAACTGTGAAACTGCCCAAAGGGTTTTGAATCTACATATTTTATGCAAGTGTAATATCTATGTATCTGTATCCATATATTTAACTATTTTTGTGTAACCTTTTCTACGATATTTGATAGAGATGCCGGGTATGTACCATTCTCGTACGTAAGGAAGGATTTATACCCTGTCAATATGGACATTCTTTTTCCTGTGAACTGTTAGAAATTTGCACTGTTTTTTTGGCAAGTTAGGATGGAGCCTGGACAGCTGGAGAACAGACCGTCCTTCCTCTGGTGAGGTCCACATCCTCTGCCTGGATTTTCCCTCTTCAAAATCAGAATCAGGGCCTGCCGCCGACAGCATCTTGCTATAAGAAGGAGTGCTGTGGTGCTCACCGCCCAGCCCAGTCATCCAGCTGAAGGAGCACGACTGCCGTTACTGGGTGCGTAGGGCTGCTCAGAAGCTGGGTCCCAATGAGCCAATGGTTCCTCATCCTGCGGAACGTCCCTGGAGCTGCTGCTTATCTCAGCTCCAGCTGAGAGCATCCACCACCTGCAAAGGGAGCTGGAACCTGCCCATCGTCCACACAACGGGTGGCGGCATCCCGCAGCCCTGCTCTGTGCCCAGCACTGTGGGAATGGGACTGTTGTGTATGAGAGCCGGGATCCAGAGCTGTGGTCAGCTCTGCTTTGACAGACTGATGTGTGTGTGTGGATCCAGTGCATGTCGTGGGCAGGGAGAGTCATTTCATTCACATGTATCGCTCCAGCATTTCTGCTGCGGGGGGGCTGTCTGCTGCAAAAGTAATCTCTGAGATGAGATTTGCCAGCTCACCACCCAGACACGTTTTAGCTTTTGATAACTCTCTCCCAGACATGTATCTGTGTATACGTGGATATATATCTCAAAAGATCTGCTAGACAAAAAGCAAAGAACAGAGATTTCACCTTATAGGCCAAATTGTCCTTTGACTAAATTTTTTTTTTAATTTTTATTATTTTTTCCCTTCAGTTTTCTATTAATTTTAAAAGCTACACTCTTCAATGTAAATAGCAAGTTATTACGTGAGTAATGTTTTCCACAGCATTTCTGAGTAGTTGCTATCTTGTTTTTGGAACTCTATGCCCAGTGTTTTGAAGCAACTGTGTTTTTCTTGTTCTGTTGTTATGAGTGCAACTTTTATGTAGGAAGGAAAAAGAACATGATCTAAATCCTTAGGACAGGACTGGATTATTGCAAATCTAGTTATGGATCTTGGTTGCTCTTTTCTTTCTAGTAGTCATTTTCTCTGCACGTTTGTATTTTTTCTATGGGTAGTTGAAACCCTACATTTTAATAAGTACGCAAGGTACAGAGGGTAACATGAAAAATGAAATAGGAAAATTTCTTTTTCCTCTTTTGTGTAAATAGCAAAATTTATAATGACTTAGATACCGTTTCGTTACAGTTCTCATCTACATAGAAGGTGGCATGACTCATATACAAACCTTTAATAGCGTTTTACTTTTTGTTAAGAATTAGAACTACTTTTACCCAGGACTGACTTTCTCATCTCTTTCTGGTATCTGACTCTTTTTTTCACTGAGGCCAAATTTTCCATCTGATCACTAAATAAATTCCTAGTAGAACAGAGCATCTTTCTGTTTTCAGTCTTTTACATGTAGTTCTCTGGTCCGTATCCAGCCAAATTCCACAGCACAGCAAATGTGCTATGAACTTGTGAAGACTGGAAGGTGTAGGAGCCCTGTGGGGAGAGCTGGCTGTCCGGTGAGCACACCGGTGCAGTTCTGCCAAGGCGGAAAGGAAGCCTCCCCATCCACTGCCTGACTGGGTGAATTGGGATTCCTTGCAGCCCCAGCAGACAAATATCAGCCTCCTTCACGACACTGTTTCTCCAAAACGTCATTTTCTATATGACACTGGATCTCATTTTGTAAATTACCTGTAATATTTCTCATTCATGTCAAAGCAGGCTTCATTGTTCCACTGGTACTGTATGTTCTCTGTGGATAACTAGAATCATTTGTTTTCCAGCCCGGTACCTCCACAAGCATCAATTTTGTATGAGTTAGGAAATAAATATTTGGATCAGAATGCTGTCAGTAGAAATTGTCTTTATTTATATTTTCTGATTATCCAGTTGGCTTTTCTTTGTTGTTTTCTTCTTTGAAATGGAGCAATATAATCTGTTCATTATTTTACTTTTCTAAAGAGGACAAAGATTTTTAAGCAAGCACACAGAGAAGAACACACAGAGAAAAATTTCACATTGTAGAGTAGAACAAGATCATACAGGTTTTGTTGGGTTCAATGGAATTCTTTGTTCTCTTCAGACCCCCAACCAAGTGAAATGCTTACCAAAAATCATCTGAAGGAATTCATGTATTAGAGGCAGTTTGCCTTCAGCTTATGATTTTAGCTTTGCAATAAGCACTAACACAAAACCATTGACAAAATACAGGCTAAAACTTTTCAGACATCGAGTAGTCTAAAAGTAATAAAGGATCCTAGGGGATTAAGAACTCCATAAATAAGGGGTAAGTGTACCACATTAGAAGCAGAAACTGTGAGCTCTAACACAGTAAAAGCAATGTGTGCTGGAGGATAAATTCATAATTGTAAGCAAGCACCTTTAAATTTTATTCCTGGCTCTGTCACTCTTTTGTTGTTAGTCCTTCAACTTCCAAACTATTTATGTAGTAACAAATAGATAACTCACCTATTAAATAAAGACCAGCAATTTGCAAATATGCAGCCCTGATATGAATCAAATAAGCCTCACATGCACCAAGAAAGTGCTGATCCCATAATACCAATTAAGAGAGTCTTTATGCTGATCACCTGGCTCGGATGACTCAAGTGCTTACATTTGGCAGCCAGGTCCAAGTGGCACACGGCACAGCTGGGAGATGGATGGCTGGGCAAGGTGCTTCAACAGCCTCGCCGAGAGGCTCAATAGAATTTTTTTAAGTGGAAGTGGAATGCGTATTATGAAGGAGAGCCAAGAAGACTTATGCTTATTTCACCATTTCATCACTCACAGCACTTGTCTCATAACAGTCCTGCGTGGCTTTGAGCAGAGTGCTGACTAAGGTATTAAGGATATAGAAGTAGAAAGTTCTTGGGAATAATCCCACCACTAATGAAGCTGATGGCAAAACCTTCTCAAGTTCAGTGGGGTCCAAGATTACACAGATCTCACCTGCTGCTGACTGCTACCCTCAGTACTTCTGGAGCGTGTGGATTTCTCCCGTGGTTTGGCTCATGGGCTGTACCCAGCTCCAGTAGGGGGCAGCAGGGAACAACCTGGGTGTTACCTGTAGATGACATATTCGTGCTTACCTTTCTTTAGTTTTCTTTACGGCCTGCAATTCACTCTGAATCTGACTTTCCACTAGACAGCTAGTCTTGTGAGTCTTTCCTTAGGATGAGCTATGTTTGCTGAGCTTGCTTCTTCCTTACCTCATCCTCTTTCTGACAATGCAAGATTTCTCTCTCTAAATGATCATTTCCTTTGATTTCTACAAAGATTCTGTAAGACTTTTCCCTCCTTTTGATCCAGCATTATCATACCTTTATGCATATCTCTGCTACTAAGCTTTTGAGAAAGTGCTGGGCTTCAAACACCTGAGAAATCCTGTCATGTGTCCCGACAGCCCACTGCCTCTGGAGAAACATCACATTTCTGATTAAACTGCCAGTCCTAGACTAAAAGCTGAAACTGCTGAAAAATCGTCATTCTTTCATAACAAGAATCTGTAAGGAAATACTGTAAGGAAAAGTAGCTGTTTCTAACAGGGGAGAGTACATAGACAACAGGATATGGTGATAGTATGTGTATTAAGGTTTTTGTAAAGCCTGCAGGACAGACAAGGTCATCTTAATTTCTAATAAGGGCCAGCCTCCTGATCCGTATTTTCTTCTTCTAAAACAGTTCATCACAATCCATTCTTTTACCTCTAAATATTTGTGGAGCTACTAGACATATACTTTTACATGTTAGACATATACATTTACCTTGCATCACAGTTGGGGGGGGCCTTCTTATCTATAATACCAACTGATCTGTTTTAAGTCTATTTGTTTTCATTATAGAAATTCAGTTTCTACTAAATCATCTGGTAGACCTCAGCAAAGGAAAGCCTTCACTTCCAGAACATGTGCTGAAGCTTGCTCAGTCTGGCACTGATGATGCGTAAATCAGGACAAGTGTCCAGCTGATCACGTACAGTCACTTTGCAAAATTCAATGAACAACTTTTGATTGCTTTTGAGCAAACAACAAGAAACATTCAAAGTCTGAGACAACCTTGTCTTTTTACCTATTGATAACAATGCTAATTCAACACCTCTCTGCTCTACCACTTGAGTTATCGTGGATTAATGTACTTCTAAAATGGAGCTGAATATACAGGCTATTACCTATGTGACAGAACTGCTCTAAAATCAGTTCCTCCAGGGCTACAGGGGCTATGATGAACCTAGCAGGGGAGTGGAGGAGGCAGCTGAGGTATGACAGACTGGGCTTAGTAATACTGTCTGCACAGGGCTGTAGCCATGAGACAAAGGGGCTGTGTCAAAGTAAGATTCCTTAGGCAGGTGCACTCACAAGTGAAAAAAACAGAACAGTGCAGAACAGCTCTTTTGCTATCAGATCTGGGTGTGATGTCTTTTATTGAGAAAAACCTCAAATACTACAGCTTATAGAGAAACCCTCGAGACTGCTATGCTCCAATTACGGCCTTTTCTGTTTCTTTTCAGAATGTGCTTTCAAACATTCTAGAAAAACAAGAATCTCAGATTCTGTCTGAAAAAGTAAGCAATATCACACCATAAGCCATGTTAGAAAGGTACCAGGCTGACAAATCTGGATTTGTTCACAGCCTGAGCATTTCACCATCAGTGCTACCACTGCTGCAGTGAGGGGCCCTGAGGAGGAAGGGACCTCCTTGGGAGTGCAGGCCTCACCCCAGCTGCACCCGCACTGCGGGAGGTTCCCATTTGCTTTCCGGCCAGCATCTCTACCCTGTGCTACCTGAATTCAGTGTTAGGCCTTCACTGACTTATTTCACCTGGACTGAAACAAGTTATGGCACAATTGTGCAAATGGGCAGTGAATGAGTTAGTAAACCACAAGGCAGTGTGGAGCACTAGGGCAGCATCTGTCAACAAGGGAAAGGATGCAGGGGTGCTGAGCCCTTCAAGACTATTTTGGGAAAGAGAGCTTACGAGTCTTAGCCTAAGTGCTGCTTAATATCCTTCTCTTGGGTGTCTGGGATTAAAATACAGACAGATCATTTGGGGCTGCAGAGCTTCAGCTCTTGAATAGTGCCATGTTCACCACTGCAATACTCACAGCCTGCTCATACCCACGGTGTCTGGCTGCACTCCCCTGCTTTCTTCCCTCCAGCCACCGAACGAGTTCCATTGTGTCCAGTCACACAGTGTCTGCGGCTGACCTGGTGTCTTATTCACTGACCTGGTTTCTTACACACAGAACAGACAGAGCTCCATGGGTGATGGTGGAGTGATCTGTGCCAACCAGATCCCAGCTGTTCCTGCCTCTCTCCCAGTGCAGATATCATTGTGGGTTCACCTCCTCCAGGGAAATCGCTTTAGCAGGCATTGGACTACATGATCTCCAGAGGTCTCTTCTGACCCCTATGCTTCTGTAATTCTATAACTGCCAGACTGGCCACCCACAGGCCTTATAAGGTCTCCATACCTTCCAGTCCTCTGCTGTTCTTTCAGAAATAGTTGAAATTAACCAATGAATGCAGAAATGTCTGGAGGAGGACAACTGACAGGCAGTTGGGCAGCGAATGTGATGGCACAATAATGCAGTCATTACTGAAATAAGCTATTTTTCACATCTCATGAATTGTAAGTAAATTTAAAGACTTTTCTGGTGCCTGATTCATAGTTTTGAAATGTTTAGATTTGGCAATGCTGCTCAACAATATCTTTGTAGCCCATCTGTGCTGTTTATCTGCTCTCTCTTCTACCCCCAGGCATTGTCTGTTTCTTTTTATTTTTCAGATTATAACCCTTTGAAGAAAGAAGTTAGGGGTTTGTTTGATAATTGTGGTGATTCCATTAAGCTTGTTCAGAAGGTGAATCATAGATTCCTAAGACTAGATGGAGGGATATACCTACAGAATGATCTACTGTCTGTCACAAACAGGATTTTAATCCAGTAATTCAGGTCTTGCCTGGCATGACGACTGGCATAGGAACATTCATTTTTCAGAGAGACAGTCACAGCTGATTTTCAGACTAAAAGTGGTGGAGCATCCAGTTCAGACTTTCAGAAGTTGTTCCAATCAGTACAAAAGTAACCTAAAAAATAAAAGAGCTTGTCCCTTCAAGGCAATAATTTTTGGTATGTGGAATAAAGTTAGCACATTCAGTAGTTATTAGGACACTGTTAAAAACTGACATCTGGCAAGGAAGGTAAGCCATCTGTGAAAATACAGTTCCTATTACATGCAATAACCCAAACGATCTCCCAGTTGTTATAAATTCACAGCACTGGGAGTGTAAACAAAACTGTGTCCTGGGGGAAAAAATATGCACAAGTGTTACATATGCAACTGTGTACCTACTCTGGAGTTGTCAGCTGAAATAAATGAGATGCTTGTGGTAGCTGCGGAATTTTGTCTCACAAAGTAAACTACGTTTACAGATTTCTTCCTTCTTCTTCATTCATTGTTTCACCTTATTCCAATGATTCTTTAGCAAAAATGTCTTGTGCTGAACATAAAAAATATTTTGCTGTGCCACATCAACACCAGAGCAGGGGGAGAGGTTTTGTTTGGCTTGACACTGCCTTGAGTGAGTGAAGGTCTGAATTGAAATCTTACTGAAATTAATCATGGAGTAGAATCATCAAATTTGGAAAAACCACTAAGATAATCAACCCATGACTGTGACCACTTTAGATGATGTCCTTCAGTGTGACATACACTCTTTTCTTGAACATCTCCAGGAACGGTGATTTTACCACCTTCCTGAGCAGCCTGTTCCAAAGCCTCACCACTTTTTCTGATACCTTTTTCCTAGTATCCAACCTGAAATGGGAATGGAAAATTGAATCATATCCACTGGGGTTTTGATCACGTAACAAATATTTTTAAACATATCTTATTGTTTTGAGCTCCAGTGTGCATCAAATGCGCTATATTAGGAAGTTCAAATGGCCTTTTACATTTAAATATCTGAGAACTATTTTGCTTGTAGATGATGCAAAAATATTTTCAAAGAAGACTGAAGGACATAAAATTGCCTCATCGGATTTTTTTAAATTATAATTAAGCATGTTTAGTCTGATTACAGAGATGAGTGCACCTTGTCAAGAGAAAAACAAATAAAATGTAATATAGTATCCTACAGTTGTAAGCAATTACATTTTGTGTCAGCAGTGGCCAGGTTTCTTCTCATCTTTCTTCCCATGAACTTTGCAATGGTTGAAATGATTGCATTGTTAGCAATTGCAAGTTTAATTCAAGTTCTTAAGGAATTTCACAAAACAAAACCTTTGGGCTCTAGGGCTTTGTTGCAAATGAACGTTCGTTCCCCCTTTCACCTGTGAAGACAGTCACATTGGCCTATGTGAACAGGGAGAGGCCCAACAGCAGCCACATTGAGGCCTGGGGAGAAAGCATGATGCAGGAGCTCAGAGTTCTTTAAGTTGACTGGATGTGAGCTGAAAATTTTTGGTTTGAATTGGAGCTGTGAAAAGCCAGGATACTGAGGTTGGTCCTGCTGCAGCTGGAAAAAATTCAATATTTTTGTTTGTTCAAGAATGACCACAGTTAAAGCACCTTAGTGGGCTACATACAATGACATAGGCTACATATGATCTACAGCTTTGTGCATTTAGATATATAAATGTATGTGTTTACATATCATATATGTATGTGTGTATATATATATGTATATGTATCATATATAAACTATCAATCACACACACAATAATAATAATATGATTGCTCCTCTTGAAGAGTAGGATTCAAATTTCAAGTTAATGAGTTTTCCGGAAAAGTTTTGCTATGTGTCCTTCTCAAACTTCTTTCATCTTGATCTCAAAAAAATAAAAAAAAATAATAAAAAAAAAATCCTGTTTTGGTTATTTATAATAGCATAAGCAAATGACATCAAACCTATTCTCTTCCAGTCTAAGTTCAGAAGTAATCCTCATTTTGGTTTGTCATAAGAGCATTCATGCTTACCAGTGAATATTTCCTGGAGTATCCAGCTGGATACAAGACAACATGCTGAAACAAGATTAATTTCAAATAATTCAGAAAAGAGCCATAGGATTGTGCAGTTAATATATGAGAACCTAAACAAATGCAGTCCATTCTGCTTGGCCCTGCATACCCCTTACAAGCTGGAAGGTTGTTTGAGCACAGCCCTACATGGGGAAGACTTTTTTTTTTTTTTTTTTTTTTGTGGTGAATAATGTGTTAGAATAAGGAGGTAAAATAGCATGATGTGACACAAAGTGTGAAAACTGAGCCTATGTACTCTGTATTATACTAATGGTGGATTGGGCTATGGCACATTCTTACCATTTGGATTGTTTGAATCCATGATATTCTAAAATATCATTACTGCTAAAGAAACTACAAGGTTGATGCAAAGATTTCTGGTCAATTGTGTTTCCCAGATGGATTTCTACAGGAGATTGGACAAGATGATTATATCGTTTTCCTTTAGCTTTCAACTGACTGATTCGTGGTGTACATTTTTTTTATCATAAAATACTTATTTGTTGGATAGGAATTACTATTTATTTCAGAAAATTGCACAGAAATTGACTGTTTTTTAAAAAAATATTTTTGTATATTTTAATGTCAGAAGTCTTTTTTTTTTATTGGGATAACATTTTCCAGATTCAAGGGTTCCTCTTTGTTTTTTTTTAGCACACCCTCACGGCTGCATGACACATTCAACAGACAGAGGACATTCAAGATGCTTGACAACAACTGGCAGATGCCTAATAATAAAGTCCACCTCAAACAGTGCTCCGGTCTCCTCTCCCACACTCTTCATTTCAAGATGTCTGAAGGAAGTAATTAAGCACTCACATGACTTTTGCTGCTTCAAGTAACCTCACAGACAGAGGAAGTGATTGCTCAATATCTCTCCAGAGGTGTGACTCAGATTCAAAGAGTGGATGGATGTATTGCACATGCTGGTGGAAAGAAAGAACTTACTGAAGAATGCAGAGCCTTTCATCAAGGGTGGAATGGAAATAAGTGGAAGGAAAGATAGGAAAGGAAAAACAAAAGCAAGAATGGATGGGCTTCCAGGCTTTGCTCTCCTGCTAATCTCTCTGACCACTGGTAATCTCTTACGACTATTTCCTGAAGTGTGCTTTTATCTTCTCTGTCACAAAACACCGTCTGCCTTGCATGAAGGCCACGAAACCTGACTCTCCTTCATCCTGTTCCTCCTATTTTGTTCAAAACCATTGGGCTAGCGACTAAACCTAGTAACAGATCCAGGCCTATGGCACAACTTGTTCAGGAGTCCAAAACAGGAGAGTGAGTGTTGAGTGGGGAAAACCCTGTTTCCAAGGGTCCTGATCAGGCTTTGGTGACAGTCATGTGCTCAGAGTGCCATGGCTGTGAGCAGCAGGGGCAGAAAACTTTGGGTATTTGGGAAGCAGCACATCAGCTTGATTCTTAATGCATGTTCAGGGTTAAGCAGCAAGTAGGTGTGGGAATTTCAACAAGCGTTTGGGACCATTGCCTGCTTTAATCACGTAAATACTTCACAGGATATCACCCAATTATTACAACAGGGAGCAGTTCTAAAAGTGGCAGAGCTGAGTTATTTTATTGGATCTAGCTTTAAACATCTCCCCAGAGCTGGATCTAGTGAAAACCTTCTCCACTCCAACTCAATTCTATCTTATAGCAGATACCCTTATTAATGGAGCAGCTTATATCCTTGCATGACCTCATATCCAAGCTCAGATTTTTTTGCAAAACAGATGTATTCACTCCCCATGGTTTTGTCTTGCTCTGCCTCCTTTTTAGATCCAAGTCTATAACAAGTTTATAATGAGGTGGTTAGCTATCTGTATAATTTAAACTTAAGCTCCTTGGGGTATGGCCTTTGTTCACATGTACCAGGCACACAAATGATTCTATATAAACACAAGGGATATACCACTAATTAATAACCGCTCAGTTCAGCCGTGCTTCCGAGGGTGACTTAAACAAGTGGGGGCATTTTAATGCTATCTATTTGCTCTGAGGACTGTCTTCTAAGTAGTGCAAAGTGAGAATATCATTTTAAGTGTATGGAATTGTTTTTGACATTAATTCAGTCCCAGATGAGTTGAATTGTTCCAATATGTGAGGCTGAGGAGCTGAAGCCATTGAACATGGATGTGGTGGGTTGTTAATGTGCCTGATTATAAGGAAATTAGAACAGTTGTTGAAATGTTGTCATCTGAATTTAATTTCCAGTGGATTTACGTGAGCATAAAACTCAAGGATGAAGTGATATTGCCCTGGATTTTGCTTTTCCAACAGCATAATATTTCCACTGCAGTATCACCACTACAGGTAATATTTTTGCTCACTGAAAGCAGCAAAACATTTGTAGATGTCATTGTGCATGTGACAGTGATGTTCACTTCTAAAGGGCTCTTTCTGTAATGACAGTGACCTCTGTTTCTATAATTGTTCATAAAATGACAGAACTCACAAGATTCCAACAGTTCCACAGTTACCAGGAGTAGCAAAATGCTGTTCTCAGGTGTAAAAGCACATGGTGTTGCACTTTAAAGCAGAGAGTACTGGTCGCACTGGTCTGTAAATCTCTTCATTCATGTAAAAAACACTGCACATGTTAGTGTGAACTGAGGCAGGTGATACATTCACAGCTCAGGAATAGAAATCTCCAGTCTGTTCCCTTGGTTGCTGTAATTGCGCTGTGAAAACTTCCTGCCAGCACATCTGGTATCATACAAACAGTTACACCTATGTGGACAAAGAAGCTGTTCAGATCTTCTTAAAGATAGTCTGGGCTTACAGACTTCTCATCCAGCTTTGACACTCACTGACTGACAGTCATCTGTACCACTACTGACCTGTTCTTGAATTAACTGCAGAGGACTACAGCTCTGCTACTGATCTTTTCAGCCTCATGTTTTTGTATTAGTCATCTGACAGAATGATGACATACATAAAAATGGGTGCTGTAAAAGCTAGGGAACTGGATAACATCTTGCAAGCTAACTTCAAATACCAGGAAGAAGGATTTGAAGGTGGATAAAATCAAGTATTTAACCTCACTAGGAATCTCAGGGGCTTATGAGTTTGAGGACTGTTAGTGTTTGGGACTTACCAGCATGGGCCTCAGATATTGAAGGGATATTGTAATCTATTGTCTTTGGATGTTAGAAGAGACTCCTTAGCTATTGGAGTCCTAAGTTCAAAGCTTTCCTCAGTCTATTGGAATTTTTAAATTCTGACTCCAGACAGAAAATGAATTATCACAGAATCACAGAATCATTAAGGTTGGAAATGAGCACTAAGATCATCCAGTCCAACTGTCAACCCAATCCCACCATGTTCAATAGCCGTGCCCCTCAGTGCCACATCTTCACACTTCTCAAACCCCTCCAGGGATGGTGACTGCACCACCCCCCTGGCAGCCTGTGTCATTGCCTCACCACCATCTTTGTGAAGAATTTTTTCCTAATATCCAACCTGAACACAACTCCTGGCACAACTTAAGGACATTCTGTCTCGTCCTATGAGTGTTACCTGGGAGAAGAAGCTGACCTCCATCTCACCACTGCCTCCTTTCAGGCAGTTGTAGAGAGCAATAACGTCTCCCCTGAGCCGCCACTTCTCCAGACTGAACAATCCCAGCTCCCTCATCCACTCCCCATAAGCCTTGTGCTCCAGACCCGTCACAACTTTACTGCCTTTCTCTGAACACGTTCTAGGGCCTTGATGTCTATCTTGCAGAGAGGGGCCCCAGACTGAACGCAGGACTCAAGGTGCAGCTTCACCAGTGCTGGATACCATACTAAAGAGTGGATGGATCTACCTCAGCATTTTTGACTGATTATTCCCTATTTTGCATGGATTGGTTTATTTTTTTTTTTCCTGACATAGAATGAAGATTCAAGCAGAATAGTTTATTGGATAAGAATCCTTTTCTCTTTCTAGTACTACTTCCTGAGAGATAACGGATTACATCAGATAGGTAGAATACAGGGGACTTCATCTATATGTATGCAAATACAAAATATATCATTGGATAGAGTGTCCCTTAGCAAATGTCTGTTGAAAACCATGAGGTAGAGATGACAGGTGTTAGTAAAGCTCCTGCAAGGCGTGAAGCCATAAAATGAGGGAAGCTACAGGTTTGGAAGAGGTTGCTGGAGGTATTCTTCTGATACAGTGATTCTTGAGTCACTCGAGGAATCTGACACAGGCCTGACGGGCTCTTTGCTCATGGCATACTAGTGCTGTATTAAACCATGTTAGGGCCTTTTATTCTTTTCTCCACTCTATAATAGCCACCAAGTTTCTGCTTTCACAAATATTCGGTCTTTTTTTTTAGTCTCTTCAACTCTCTCTAATACATATGACATTTATCATAACTATAAACAGGATTTGAGATGGAGGAAAGTGACCTCCTTTGGCATATGCTGGACATGTAGATGATGTGTCCAGCAGTTGTGAATAAACTGATTGCCAGGATGGGGGCTGAGAGGAACTTTAGTTTAGTTGAGACTATCAGATTTTCAGAGTTGTCTTTGCAGTATTCTGCACAGGTGATAAAGACTTACTGACAGTTTTATTTAACAACCATAAGTCTTTTTCCCCCCCATTGTTTTAGGTTACTTTTGATCTATTTGCCCTCCTGTGTTGATACAACATGATTGGAAGTATTTTGTGATATGAGAATGAACTTGAAACACCCTTTTGACCCAGGTAATTACCACGTGGTTATCAGTGGTTTCAGGGGATGAGACTCAATGAGTCAGTACCACGTTATTCCTTTTTTACTGTGGTACAGAAACGTGAACTCAAGTTCTTTAATTTCCAGAAAAGATATGGACTAGATTTCCCCTTTACCAGCAGCATACGTATGAGATGAAATCTATGTGTAAGAAATGCAGCTGAGCAGTTGCAGAATGCCTCAACCTACTGGGCTTGTGAAATTAATGCCTTGCCAGATAACACTTTTTCAGTCCACATGGTTCAGTGCATAGCCTTTGAGATTCTCACCAGGGGAAGCCTACATAACCTAGTCCCATAGTGTTGCACTCAGAGAGAAATGTCTAGCTGGCTTCAATCAAAAAGGCATAATTTGGATCAACTCCTGTTCCATCTCTGTCTTACAAGTCTGCCCAGTCTTACAAAGACAGACTGGGCAGCCTCAATGAGATGAAAGAGCACTGCCCTTCTGAAAAGACTGAGAAAAATTTCCTTTCAGAGCACTCTGAGAGGAAATGGATGAGAATCAGGTCTATCTTTTCCTGCTTCCCATCCAGATCAAGTTAAGGGCTGTTTGTCTTGGTCTCAGCTTTCTCTTTGGCAAACCTAATATCCATGTAATACTTCAGCATTGACTTTAGACACATCACTGGACTGTTTCTGTTCCTCCATGGCAGTAGGCAAGGCATTTGCAGATGCTAGGTAGGCAGAATATTTCTTCAAGAGAGGAATAAAGTCTATATAATTTTTTAGGATATGGCAGGGCAATAAGAAATCTTGGCTAGAAAGGTGGATAGGATAGAATGGTGGTGCAATTATTTCCATTGTTCCTTGCTATTTCACTTTGCCATTTGCAGCAACTTCTGGTTGAGGTAGAGGTTAAAAACAAGCTATGTAATTTCAGTTCCAGAGAACATCCTGCTTTTTTCACAGGTGAAAGCTCAGCTTCGTTCCTTGGGTTGAACCTACATTGCATATCCATATGCCATAGAGGACTATAAGCACACAATAACAGAAAATAAATCTAGAAGAAATATCAGATCATGAAGTTTGTGTCTCCCTTCCTGGCTATATCAGAATGAGGAACCTGTCTTTCCTTGGTGAAGAGTTAGTTACTCACATATCATCAGTTTTTTTCATTCTAAATCCTTTAATAATTAACATGAGTAAACTGTGGGGCTTAACAAAAGTTTGAAGTGTATTTTTATGTGCCTTTTTCAAGGACAACACAACTGTCCCCCATTTGCAAGCGGCAATCAGCTTCGACAGAAATATCCCTGGGGAACTGAAACCAATTTGAGAGGTAAAGCTTTCCAAGTTCTTGTCAGAGCTGGTCAACACAGCTTTCCTATTGTAGTTCTGAAGTAAGGGCAGTTTCCTGTCATACTGAGGGAGTTTAAAAAGTATTTCTCATTTCTGTTCCTCAATATCTGATGTCTTGACCACCTAGAAACACAAGCGATTCTGCACAGCACTGGAGGGGAAAGAAAACTGGTACATCTCACCCTTGTAGATAGGAAGAGGTTGGGACACATATGTAGGAGGAAGAGCCGAGGTTCCCATAGCCATTTGTATTGACTATGCAGATTTCAGGGGACTGAAAACTGAATTTGTGTTCCTTAGAAGGGTAATGCCAGAGGTATTAAAAAATCTTTATATAACTTAAATTTCTATGATTAGGTGTGACATCCCAATCTGCATGCTACACACAGAGTCTGAAGTCTCAATACAGCTGCTCTTCACAATTCATTCATTTCTTGATTTCTTCTCTGCACACCAGAGGGTTTTGATTATTTTATATCATATTGCATAGATTCCATAGGGACCATAAGAGATACTAGGCAGTAAAGGCCCCTAGTACTCTACATCACCTTTAATTGAAGCTTAACTTTCCTCTGAGTCACCTTCAAAACACAAAGAGCTTTCTATCCTGGATTATCTGTAACTGTGTTCTGCTACTACTAAGACATTTCCCAACCATCCCTCTCTGTCTACATCCTCTAGAGAAAGAGTTTTGGAAAAGGGCAGTTCTGAAGAGCTCTGGTCCACAAGGCACAGATTCTAGTCTTGTCATGTCTGGTTATTATAAATAAACATAGTCCTTGCATCAGACAGTTCATAACCTGAGCAAACACAAGAGTTAAAAGGTGGGCAGAGAGACAGAGCATGGAACTGGGAAGTCATCTCTCCAAGATCACGCAAGTGATCAGTGCTAGAAGTGGAAATAATGAAATAGCAAACATCCTGAGCTCCCTGCCCCTTTGTGTAGGTGATGCTAATTGCTGCCAAGATTTCTGCAGATGACTAACCATCAAGTACATTTTAAAATAGATTTTTCCATGAAAATAGCTCCCCAGCCTTCTCAGGTTCTTATTCTTCCCCTAATCCAGATATTTATCCTTGAGGTGTGAGACCTACTCTAACAAAAGACAGAAACACAATATCATGACGCCTGAAAAGAGCACTTACAGACACTGCTACTCCATCCTAAGGAAGTGCTGCAGTGATATGTCTGGATTGCTTTTGATCTAAGTTTCATCTGTAGTCAGTGGAAGGAGATACCATTCAGCCTCAAACTGGAGACAGCTTCAGTAAATGCCATAATTTTGGTGAGATAAGTTTGGACTCTAGCAGAGGAAGAGTGCTTAGGAATGCTTCAAAGAGAAGACAGACATGAAACTGCTTCCAATAAATAAAGGTCCTTATCACAACAGTGTAAATGACTGAAATATGAAACATACTCACTGACATTATTTACAAATAAAACAAAAATGAGGGCTGATGACACCATTTTTTCCTGGAGGTTTTGACTTCGGCCACAATTAATTTTGTGGCCTGCTTGGAGCATTCATCTACTAAAAGGATCATACATAGTTTCCCCTTTGTTTTCTTAAAATGTCTTAACTGTCAATTCACATAAATGATGATAAAACTGCTCCTGGAGCCTTGAAGCATACTGGCTGCAAATCAGACCCAATGCTGTCATTTCATTTCATAAAATGGTTGTTTCAATGAGAAGCACAGCCCAAGGGGAATATTTTGACTTTTTTTTTTTTTTTTCCAACTACTTGTATTGTTTCCAAATAGTTAAAATCTACTTTAATAGGGCAAAATGATTCTTTAACCAAGGAGTTTCTTCTAGCTGTCATCTTGCTTTTGGATTTGTTGGGGCAGGCTGATGGAACTGTTCAGTTCTGGCTTGCCCATTTCGAGTCAAAGTACTGACAAGTATTTTGAGCACATTCAGGTCAAAAGAGTTTGAATAATTTGGGGTGTGATTTACCCTGATTGAGTGTGGCTGGATATTGGTCAGTATGGTCTGAAACAAGCATAGAAGCTGTGGGATGTGGGGAAGAAGTGGTGAGGAAGTGGAAGCTTTGGGAATATTTGTGACAAAACTATCTGAGTTACCTGTTCCAGAGAAAGGAATCTGGACAATGATGGGAAATATGTGTTATTTGAGAAGGACAGAAAATGGTATAGAAGTCTTTATGTGCTTTCAGCTAGATCAGTTCCCTAATCTGACCCATTATGGATCCATATGATACCTTGTTCTGGAACAGGGGAGGGAGCATGGCTGGACTGGAGAACAGGTGGTAGAAAAACTCCCTTAAGTAACAACCCAGACTTAGGTCAGCTCAAAGCAGTAATAAAACCTCCCTCCCTCCCTCCCTCCCTCCTCCCTCCCTCCCTCCCTCCCTCCCTCCCACCCTCCCTCCTTCCTTCCTTCCTTCCTTCCTTCCTTCCTTCCTTCCTTCCTTCCTTCCTTCCTTCCTTCCTTCCTTCCTTCCTTCCTTCCTTCCTTCCTTCCTTCCTTCCTTCCTTCCTTCCTTCCTTCCTTCCTTCCTTCCTTCTTTCCTTCCTTCCTTCCTTCCTTCCTTCCTTCCTTCCTTCCTTCCTTCCTTCCTTCCTTCCTTCCTTCCTTCTTCCAATGATTTCATTCATTTTAAGAGATGAGATCACATTAATCAGTAGAGAAATCTCACAAGTGAGGCACTGCATTTGTTGATTGTGTTGTGAAAGAGGTATTGTGGTGATGAGTATATAGTACAAGTATGGGAATTATTAGATTACAAAAGATACCCATTATTTTTGTAGGAAATACCAAAAATGAAAAGAAACCTCCAGTCATTCATGTTTAATTTTTTCTTCCTGCACATAGAGCTAAGACTCTGGGAGACTTGGAGTGTGAAGGTAGTGTTATTGGCATCTAAAAGACAGTATGACAAAATAATGTTATCATAGAACAATAACAGTAGAATAACATACATCTTGATCTGAAGTTTGGATTGTTCTTATCACAGGCAAGTATGCCATTTCCTCTTTTGTAAATATATCAGTCAGTTTTCTGGTGAATGCAAAGGTAAGAAATACAAAGCCTGAAGTGCTGCTGAATGTTCCATTGTTCATTAAATCATCATTCAAAATTTAATGATAATGATGAGAAGAATGGGAAACGTCAAAACAGAAGTGACATAAAAGAAAATCTAAACAAAAAGCAAAGTAATAGACTTATACTTTGGAACACCATGGAGAGTCTGTGAGATTTTTGTACAAAACTTCAAGAAAGAAGCTAGAATTTCCTAGATCTAAGCAGATGAAAAATTGACAAAACAATTTTATATTATATTTGCAAAGGACTAGATTTATTGAATACTTAGACCTGCTAAAGGAAATCATTTATCTAATTTAACTAATATACTATATGATCCTTTTTCCATGGCTAAGACCTTCAGGGGAAAAGCAGCTGAAATATAGACCCAGTAGCTCAGATTCAGGAAGGAGAATTAAGGAGTTGTTTGTGGCCTTCTCTTAATCCCAACTGTTGCCTGGTAACTGTCTAAAAATTAACTGTGCATCACCTGGCTTCTAAGGACCATGGCATCACTAGGAAATCTGGCATCTGCTGCGTTTACTTCAAAGAGCAGAATTTTGTGACTTAGTTGCTTGCATTTTTTCAAATCAGGGAAGAAATTCAGCTATACAGCTCATGCACAAAAGGATGCTTAAGTAAAGTTGCTTAAATCATTGCACAAACTACAAAACAAACTTGTTTTAATTTAAGGAAGTTTCATACAATCAATTTCTGTTGGAACTACGTGACATGCTACTTTTTTTTTTTCCCTTGAAAAGTGTAGATTTTGTCTTTAATTTCTTTTCTAATACCCGCACCTTCTGAGATTCACTCAAACCTTGAGTTAGACCAGAACCTGAACACAAAATGTGTTGACAGAAGCTGTGGTGCTAATATTCCTCTAATGAAAAGCCCAGCAAACATACCTACACCACCAGATGAACCCTGACCAGAATCATAAAAGAAACAGGGTTCAAAAACCTTCCCAGGCTGCTTGATGTTCCATTTTGACCAGCTGTCAGGCACGTTTTGTACCAGTTGTTGCAGTGGAAGTGGTGAGATGACTGTGAAGTTTGGTATGGATAAGAATATATTGTATTTAACTGCGTTCTGCAAAGAGAGCAAATAACCTGGGATTTCAAGCTCTTCTTCCTTTTTTTTTTTTTTTTTTTTTTTAATAATTCTTGTTGCTGAATGCTGAATCTGAAGGCTCTGTAGTGAAACACATTCCAGTGCATCAGAAGACCTGGTCTGAAGCAACTTTTTTCCCCAAATTGTTCACTTACAGCTGCTCTGTCAGTTTATCATTCAATACTCATCCTAACACTAATTTTCTGTGCTTAAAGTGCTTTCATTTGGAGAACCACAGAGATTTCAGTTAATTAAGCTTCACAATACCCATGTGGGTGCATTGTTTTATTGTCTTAATTCTACAAAATGGAGAAGAGAACCACAGAGTGATTAAGCAACACCTACCCAAGGTCACTTCATTAATTAACATTAGAAGTTTGTTTTTAAAAAAGAAGGTAAGCGCATCTCTGGGTGTACTGGATATCAGAGAACTACGGGAACAGTTTGAAGATCAAGGATTTGGTTTACGTAAGCTCCTGAATTGGGAGCAGAATTAGAGAGCACTTACTTCTATCACTGGAAATTTTACTCAGCTCCCATGGTACTTTAGAGATCTTAACTCCCCTTCCCACACTGTGTGAGGTCTGACTGTAGGCCGCATTCAAAGTGAAGACCAGATACACACTCTGTGTTAGTTAAACTCTCTTGAAGCTGACACGTGGGTACTGTGAGCTTAGTTCTGGACACAGGAAGGTACTTCATTATCTGCTTAACTGTAAGCTCGTAAATAGTCCCATTTCATTCCCTCTCTGATTGTGAAAAGACTTGAATTTTAGCAAATTTACAACTTAGTAGGAGTGAGGACCGCATGAGCTACTGTATCAAGTCTTTGCATGGATGATGCCTGCCCTTCATTGTCAATAACAGAGGGATGCAAGGTGTTTGCACAGATATTCGTGCCTTCATATTGTGGGTATTTAAAAAGAACTGCATAAAATAACTGTATAAATACACATACCAGGATATGAGTTAAAAAACAGAAAACACAAGCAAGAGGAGCTGGTCACCATACTTATTTGGCCATTCCGTGCACATGATCAGTTTAATCTTATCTAACACCTCATTAAATTGCATTTTTTGCTATTTTCTTGACTGAAGTACTGCCTAATCTGTATACGTATACATGTGTATGGGGGTCTCAGTGCTTGCCATCATGGATCAGTGTGTTCATATGTTGATGGTGCCACTAAAAGGAGCAAGTGAGGGTAGGTATGTAAGGGTGAGGTTGCAAATGAATGACCAAATGGTGAGGAGGTGGTGTGGTCTAGGTCTCAGGGGTGCATGTATGTGAGGGAGGCAAGGAGATGGCCACTGAAGAAGGCAGAGGGTCTGGCCAAATTGCCAGGAAACCGTGGAACACAGGGGTAAACTGAGAGACACATCAGTACATTTGTGTCTGTTTGCAGGAGGCAAGTAAGGAGAGTGAGTGTCTGGGGCCAGCTGGGGGTCTGCCCTGGTTTCAGCTGGGACAGAGGTTTTTATCTCCTTTGTATGTCTGGTACGATGCTATGTGCTGACTTTGGGAGAAAAACTACGCTGATCACACACCAGTAGTTGTTGCTGAGCAGTGGCTACGCAGAGCCAAGGACGTTTCAACTTCTCATTCTGTCCTGCAAGGAAGTGGGGCTGAGAGGGCACAAAGAGCTGCGAGGGAACAGGACCAGCACAGCTGACCTAAATGACCAGAGGGGCATTCCATGACCTATAAAGGGAGAAAAGTGCAGGCTGTTGGTATATGGAAAAGCTAATCAGCCATTTCTTCTGGCACCCGAAGACCTCTGTACACAGCTGAGCTATTTTTCATCCAAAAAGGTGTCATCAAAGGACAAAAATAGTAATTTGTTTTGGGAAGGTCAAACACAGGCATGTGTGGTTCTTCAGAAAGCTAAAGAAGTCTCACTATGTAGCAAAAAGAGCCAATCTCTTACATGGCTTAAAAAGCTTTCCTAGCACTGTTTTCTGGCATCACAGGTGACACCTCATCTAAAATGCTCGGAAAGGAGAAACTTTTATCAGCAAATTTTCTCTAAGATCAGTCCTTTAAGAAGCAATCCAACTGAGTATTTTTATATGTTTGGAGTTGCTCTTTACGTGCAGGGTAAGGAGTATTTTGGAAACAAAAGAAGGATACCTTTATTTTTCTCTTAAGGAAAATAGAAGTCCAAATTTGCATCTTTCAGATTGCTAGATGTCAGCTTGAAACCCAAGAATGGCTACTTTCTTAAGTTGGGAAAGCCATGCACATCAGCATATTTCACAACCTTACGTATTCTTTGCACAAAAGCACTGATGACAATCTCTGTGATAGACAATTTGGATCCCACTCATTTTGATTACATACTTCCATTTCTATTTTGGAACAGCTGCCCCAGTACTTTCACATGAGTGAACTAAAGGGCTGGAAAAGATGAACAGTTAAGAGAAAAATAACAAAGCAACAGAAATGGTGAGTGTAAAATGAAGCAGTGAGTGAAGAAGGGTCGTTCCCAATCACTCTGTTGCTGTGGAGACCAATTTGAAGCAGTTCTGGAAGAAAAGGAGCAGGCTGTTTAATACCACCTGTGTGTTGTGTTCCAAGTTCTAGTTTACTAAACAAGGCCCCAGATGTACAGACCCTCAAGTCTCCTCTGTGTTGCCACAGACTATTTAGTATAGACGGTATGACCTTTACAACACAAGATATTTTGAAAATGAGGATGACTTGTTAAGAAACTGATTCAGAGAAACGCTTTCTATTAGAAAAAAGAAATCCCCCTGGAGTAAGGTGTCTTGAGGTCACACACTCAATCTCAGGACTGAGCTGTTAGGAAATAACTCATTGGCAATAAACTGAGGAGGGCAGGCAGACAACACAGGTGTGTGAGGCCACACACCACTGGTCTGGAGCACCTCGTGCTGGTATTCCCCATGCTGCAAAGGCTGCATGGCAGCTGCTCAGCACTGCTGTGCTGGGATACTGCCTCAGGCTGTGAGCTGGAGTCTGAATTGCTCTTTGTGCTGGTTTGGGTCCCCCAAGGCACAGCCCAAGCATCAGTAGGAATATATGGTGTAGCTGCAACCAGCCATACCAGATGACTCCTTGTCATAAGCTGGTGGAACGGTAACAAGCCAGGGGGATCTGGAATGCTGGTGCTTTTATTAGCATGATGATAATGGGATGTCTTTAAACTTTAGGCTTATTATTAAAATTGTAATGTTTCCTCCCTGCTTCATCAACACTTGAATGAATTACTGATTAATATTACAAGTGCCAGTTTTCACTTTGTAATATTAATATTACCCATCACATACTCATCACAGCTCTTGTACAAGTCTGTAAAAATTCACCTGGTATTAAATGAGTGTTAAAATAATGAATTAAGGCCTAACAAAATCGCTGGCACAGAAAAGCAGCCTCCACTCAGGTGGAAAAGAGTTTGTAACCATGCGAATGAGAAGTTTAAAAACATCTGATAAAAGTCCTTTCTGTATGTTTGATTTTTGAAACGGACAAGATAATAAGCTGTTCTCTCACACAGGCTTTTTGAAAGACAGTTTAAAAACTGAGTCTACTAAAGGCAAAGCTGTTGCAATAACAACTTTAGGTGGGATCCTTTTCTCAGACCATCATTTACCTACAAGCATATTTCACAGCCTGGGTGTGATCTGATATGAGGCGTGTATGTGTTGGAGGCACCCACTGTTCCACCTACCAAGTTTATTTTAATTGCACATAGCACAAATAAACTGGCTGTCCAGCTGGAGTGTCACATTCAGGGTGGCAAAGCAGTCAAGTCTTTAATTTCTTACAGAAGCACTGGATGGAAAATGACCCCAATAGACTAAGAGAAATTTATCAGATCTTGGCTAAAACTAAGTTAATGATTCGTATTAAACATACTAAAATTCTGGCAATAAAAATGATCACATTGTTTGTTGATAATCTCAACTTGGGAAATAGGCAGTGACATTTCTGCTCAATATAAGCTGAAGGAAGATTTCAGCTTCCTTGAATTTGTCTTTCAAGTTCCCCTGTCAGCGAATTACCCTTATTGATGTGGGGCTGCTTCCCAAAATCCAGACTTACACAGCTAAAGCTATGGGCAGTAGATGCCTGCACACCTGGATTTACAGCAGCATCCCGTGTTCATGGCAGTAACCGAGAAGAGGCTGAATGGAAGTGTGAGGTGAATTGGATAACAGTACGAGAAGAAAAAACACTTCATTCTCATTTGACGTTTCTGAGTGCATCCTGTCTACTTTCTGTCATTTAAGTTATACACCTTCTGTCTCATCAATTGTCTTTATTCTGGGTATAAAACCGAGACAAACACAACGGCTACCATGTATATGTAAAGGTTTGGTGAGTGCCACTCACAAGTGAGGGAGTCAAGGCTCACTGTTCATTTGGTATCTGCAAATCTGCTATCTGTTTGATAAAATGAGCGTGCCAGCAATGATCTATTTTTTTGGCCATAACTCTGAGGTCAATATGACCAAGACCGACAAGGAAATGGTCAGAGTAATACCATAAACAGTGTAAAAACACAACTCTTCAGCAGGCTCTTGTGTTTTAGATTGTGGATAATGTCATACTCTCATGGCGACTCACAAAAATTAGAAGCTTATTTTGTGAATCTTTCTCCAGAGGCTTTGTCCTAATGTTGTATCATTGGAACAGATACAGTTATTATATACTCTATGAGCTAAAGCAAATGATGTTCAAGTTGCCAATGGTTTACTGTGAAGTTGGAAGTGACATCTTTTGAGACTCTGACAGTGCTGGTCCTGGGTTCCAGATCTATTTAAATTAGTGATAAGAATATGAAGCAGACAATGTGTTTTTAAATTCTCAAAGAGATGTGAGAATATGAAAGCACACCAGAGGTCAGAATGTGTATTTGGGAATATATTGATAAATTAGAGAAAAATTCTTAAAATAGATGGAGGTTCTGTATTCAGAAAAGAATAATCTGCTGTATAAAAACTGCATAGGGGAAGCATAGGCTAAGTAGCATTTTCACAGGGAGAGAGCTGGGACTTGCTATGATTTACAAGCTACACAAGTCAATGACAAAAACAAACAAACAACAACAAAAAAAAAACCAGCACAAAACCAACAAAAATCCAAAACAACCCCAAACAGGTATCAAACTGGGACATAAGAAGGGATGCGTGGAAATAATCCTTCCATTCTGAATGGACGTACTGTTTAGTTTGTGGCTCTCTATTTTGAGAGAAATGTGGAGAAAATGACAAAGACTCCTGAAAAGCTGTGGGCTCAGAGAGAAATATTATTGAACTGTGATTTTTTAGCCTAGAGAAGAAAAGGCAAGGAGATGATCTGACAGCAGTGTTCACATAAACCATCTTAAATGCTTATTCCTCATGGAATTTTTATATGTTAAGCTGAAGGAAATACTGTCTTCATTAGTTAACCACAGCATTACTGCTCCCTTTTTAATGCATCAGTCACCTCATCAAGGGAGATGACAGTTGTTAATCTCAGCAGAGTGCTCTGTAACCACACAGGGCACTGTGGCTAGCGGGGCAGCATGCAGCCAGCAGCCCTAACATGGCTGGGTGCCAGCAGCCTGGGCAAGTCAAATCTAAGTCAGGACTCAGCCATTTTGCAATTTTAGCAGTTCTTGCTTTCCCTGCTAGCAACTGCCGTGTGATACTGCTAGAAAAGTATGTTAGGTTAATCCACCCTTGAGGCAACTGCACTGTAGGGACAGGGGCAGCTTCTGCAGGGAGAAACAGCAAAAAGATTTTGAATTCTTTTTTTTTCAATATAACCAGGAGAATAATATAAATAAACTCTTTTTTTTTTCCCTCCTCATTACTTCATCTCTCCAATCTCTCCATTCATTTTAGGTCTGTTTTAAAGTATGAAATGCTTTTTTAATTTCAGTCTTGTTTAATCTGTACAGATGAACAAGGCGCCTAATTAATGCTGAGTATTTACTCAAGCACTACTCTGAAAGTTGGCCTGATATCCCAAGGCCTCGACTGACCACAAGTCTGTGCACCACTGTTAGTAAGCCATTGCTTACTGTGGTTAGTGTATCACAGATACCAGTATATCGTGACTCCCAGACACCTCACTGGGAATATTCACATACTGGAATCTGAACAGAAATGTATTACTGGATTCTAAGTGCTGTGAATCTTTCTTCTCTCTCCCCCAAACGACTTACATCTCACAGATATCCTTACATCTCAAAGATATTACATCAGGTATCTGAGTTGAGACATAGCAGGAACCAATGCTGGGTTCAGTCCTGTTAGCATCTTCATTAATTATTTGGATGATGGGACAGTGCACACCCTCAGCAAGTTGGGATACAGCACAAAATTGGGAACAATGTCAGATAAACTAATGGGTCATGTTGCCATCCCAAGGAGCCTCAGCAGGATGGAGGTGGGGACAGTGACCTCATGAAGTTCCACAAGACATGTACAGTCCTGCAGCTGGTGAGGAATAAACCCAGGCACCAGCACATGCTGGGAGGAATACTGCTGGAAAACAGCTTCACAGAAAAGGGCCTGGGGTCCTGATAGACACCAAACTGAACGTGAGGCAACAATATGCTGCAAGGGAAGCTAGTGGTATTCTGGTTTGCATTAGGCAAAGTATTGCCAGGAGGTCATGGGAAGTGATCCTTCCTCTCTTCTCAGCATTGATGAGGCCATGTGTGAGTGCTGGGTCCAGTTCTGAGCCTCCCAGTACCAGGGAGACATAGACATACTGGAGAGTCCAACAAAGGGCCACCAAGATGGGTCAGGAACTGGAGCATCTCTCCTGTGAGGCTGAGAGCTGGAACTGCTCAGTCTGGAGAAGAGGAGGCTCAGAAAGGTCCCAGTAATGTCCATAAATGCCTGAAGGCAATGAGGATGGAGCCAGGCTCTTCTCAGCAGTGCCCAGTGCCAGGACAGGGTGCTGTGGGCATGAACTGGAGATCAGGAGGTTCCCTCTGAACACCAGCAGCATTTCTGTGCTGTGCAGGTGACAGAACACTGGCACAGGCTGCCCAGAGGCTGAGGATCTTTGGAAGCCTCCTGGATGTGGCCCTGGGCACCGTGCTCTGGGTGTCCCTGCTGGAGCAGGATTTGGGCAGAGGGACCCAGAGTTCTCTGCCAGCCTCAGCCATCCTGTGATGCTGTGGATGTTGCAGAGAATTCCCTGAGTAGGAAGGAGGCAGGGAAGATATGTCCCAGACTTTTCACTCTAACCCCTATTTTGACTAGACATGTTTTTTCAAAGGTGCACATTTTCTACCTCAAAACACTGTCTGCTAGAGGACCCAAGGAAATTACAGTAATTCAACAGAAATTAAAATCTCGTTGCTATCAGTAAGGTTATTTTTCACAGCTGGCAATATAGCAAAGCTTGTAGACTGGTAAAACTAATTCAGTGAGAATCAGGCCCATGTATCACAAAAATAATTGCTCTGTGTATTCATTCTCCCTTTGCACTCACAGTCTATTTTTCTTCTCTTATTAATATAAATGATCAGGACAATGGCTGCAGTATGTTTGCACTGCCATCCAGAAGTGTGGTTGTAGATCAAACATGCGTATCAGAGAGACCTTTAATCTGTTACATTGGATAACTCCAATCACACAGCTACAACAGAACAACCCTCAGCTCTAAACATATATCAAAAACCCTGACTGCCCCTGCACTCTTTTTTTCATGTCTATGGCAAACTGCTTACATACAAAGAATAAGTAATTGGTAATAAACTTGGAAATGGTGGGGAATAAATATGGCGATACTCTAGCTGTCATTAATTTTTTCTAGGACATGAAAAATCCCATGAAATACCACCAGCCCTACAAAGCTATGAATTTCTATTAAAGCAGCAACTATTCTCTGTTATTCCTCCAGCAACTTCATTGCCATATGGGACTGGGATGCTCAGCATTGTGTTAAGACTGATTTGTTTCATTTACAGATCTGAAAAGGGTGGCCGGAAGTACCAACTAACAAGCATGAAATGGGGGCTGTGTTTTCCTAAAGAAGCTTTCTGACACCCAGTGTCTCCATCTTGAAGTGCCTTCTGTGTCTTAAAGAAAAGGTACAGAGCAGGAGGAGAATAAGTATGATAGAAAACAGAAACAAGACTCACAATAGAAAGATGTGTGAGACCTGTTGGGTGAGAAAGCATTGTCCTTCCCCAAAAAGCATTGAATGACCTTTCCAAACACCGGGCTCCCCACCAGGCTGACATCAGGGGTGACTAAATACAAATGACTCAATTGAAATTCAGGCATTCATGTTCCTTAGTTAACCTCTTCAGAAGGAAAATGAGACTCTGGCCTTACTGTCTTTAGATGAATGGCTACTGTCTCCAGAATACGTCCTTAAAATGAATACATTTGTTATATCTCTGTTATTTGCTACTTCCTTGGCTATATGTATAGGCTTCACCATTTAGGTCTAGAATATAACTGCATATTTTTTTTCTGAAGTTTTATCAGTTTCTTACATTTTACGGAGCTCTGGATAACCACAGTTGAATGCATTTAGATAGCCCAGGTCATTCTCCAGAACACCTGAGTGCATATGGAGGTCAATCTTGGAGCATTATTCTTAGCCTGCAATAGGCCCAGGTATGTGGTCAAGAAAACGGTGAAGAAGAGTGAATCTTTTCTACTTTCTGGGCATTGCTGTTCATTGCCTTTTCATTTCAGTAGGCAAAAATGCTGGGATGCAGGGGAGTAGTGCCTCGTCCAGAAGGAAAACAGCTTATTTCAGCCTCTGTCAGAGTAACGGTGATGTTGAGTCATTTTGTGGAAACAAAATGCTCACATTATATCCAGTACTTTGCATAAAAGGTGTTATTAGCTATGTATTTTTTCTGATTTCCAGAAGACTCCAGTGGTTGAAGCAATCAAACAACCTGCAATGGAAATTTAAATACTTTTATGCAGTTGATTACAACATAATTCCACTATTTCCCCTAGTGGATGTGTCTTTCTGTGTCCTCACAGGTTGCTGGAGACAAAATGGTTGATGGTCTGGCTGCAGGCAATACGGCTTCAGCAGCAGCTGCTTAGGAAAGGACATCCATCAACACATGTCTGGAGAAGGGCTGCTCACGTGGTGTGTAGTGGAACTGCTTGTGGCTGGACACACCGAGTCAGGTGGGTAACTGTGGGACCAGGGCACAGTGCCTGTATTAAATCACATCCTGCAGTCCCTTCCACCCCAACCATCTGTGAGCCGTGCCATAAGACTGCAAGGAATTCCTGCTTAAACTTCTGGATTTCTGCCTGCAGCAAATCCAAATCCCTGTACTGCTTCCATCCCATAACCAGCTGAAAATAAGCAGTCGCTTTGCTACAGTGAGTCTGTGATCTGGCTGTTTAATGAGCACGGTAAACATGTATTTCTAAACTTCATCAATCAACAGCTGAGATCACTCTGTTGGCCTCTTCAAAACTTCCATCTGCATTGGAATAAATCTATTGTCTTGCATTTCAGTGATTTTTATTACATTTTATAGGATGAAATAATTTCTAGTTTTCTCTTTTTATTATTATTGGTTTTTTTTACAAGGATAAGCAAATGTTTCCTTTCATAAGCAGCGAGGTTCACGTTACATAGCTGTTCTGCATGCACTGTTTATTTGTGTGTGTAGACATAACAGCATATTCATTATTTTTGGGACGTGTGAAGTCAGTCAAATGAGATGAAAAAAAATGTTTCGGTTTTCTTAATGGCAATAAACATATGCAAAACTTATGTTGAAATCAAGTCTTTATTTCTACGCCCTATAAAACAACATTTAAGGAAATGTGTTCAGTAACCATTCCAAATTCTGCTTGCAGCTTGGAAATAACAAGTATTTTTGCTTTCAAGGTTTTTGTAGAAATGTTAACTGAGGAGTAAATAATACTGTGGATTTTGCAGTTTTGCTGTATGTGTAACACTGCAGGCACAGCTCTTATGCCACTGATCCCCATGGAAAAAGAGCTGCTGCCTTTGGTAGCAAGTGATTTTAATCTTATGCCAGTGCAGTAAAAAAGGGGTGATCTTGTAAAGCGCTGACTACCTCAGAATTCTCCTGAAAAGTGTACCATGCAAATTCATTTGAATTAATACTTCATAGAGCTTGGCTCTGAGTAATACATAGAAAAAGCAATCTTGAAATTGTTAATATTTGTCACAATTGTTTTTAGATTTGAAACTATGGTAATACTCTGTGCTGTAAGCAGACATGTAAACACCATCTGTGCAAAATATTTATAATTATTTACAAACAAATAAAATATCAGAGAAGCTTGTGCCTGGCACTTTGCTGGCACACTGATCCAGCAGAATGTGTCCCCCAGTCCGCTCCATATGCTGGTTGCTCTTTAGGTCAGTGACATCCGATGCAACTCCTGGCCATTTTCTTGGCATATGTAACTATTTTGGCTTCATGAGCAAATAAAGAAGGTTGAAGGACTGTGCCAACCCATATGAACGGATACGTCTGGTCATTCCTACATCAGTGCTTTTCATTTGCCCACCAAAGCAGCACACAGCTGAAGGATATGCTTGTCAATGGAGTGGCAAAGGACCTCCCACCATCTGAAGTGCTGTCTTACTGCATTTAGGTGATGGGGAGAACCAAGCCACGTGCTATGCTTGCAAAGTCTCTAGGAGACCATAGGGCTGAGTATTACCTGAAAATCAGAATTTATATGCAGCATGCATAAAGTTTGGCGGCAGGACCACATCCCCACAGAAACATCATCAAAAAACATGTCCAAGTATAGCCATGAGATCATACTCATAAAATCTGATAGTCCAGACATCCCATCTGAATGGCACGTGCAATGTTGCTTAAGGCAAAAGAACTTCTGGAGCTGTTAATAATAACAGCAAACACATGCCAAGGCACAAATCACAGCTAATGGTACAGGTAAATCATGAAGACGCACCTGTCCAGAAATATATTGTGTTCAGCATTTCCAGATGTTGAAGGGTCACTGCTGGCCTGGCTGCACCTATCAGGCTGGCCCTGGGCCCAGCAGGATATGCCTGGTGCCAGCAGGATCACAGACACCAGGAGGGCTGCAGGAGGACTGCAGCTGTCCCCAGTTTTGCCTCCAGTCCTGGTATTGCCAGATGTGAGGAGATGTGTGTCATCCTACCAGGCTGAGCCAGTCCTCACTCCAAACTGCCACTCAAGGAAGGGCAGCTGGAGCCTTTGGCTGCAAAATCATTACTGAATTATACAAACGCCTGCAGTAATTTCCCAGTGCTGTGGGCCCAATCCAAAGCTAGTGGCAGTCAGTGATCAGAGCCCCAGAGTGAATCATGCACCATCTGTTCTTGTGGGTTGATTATTTGCCTATGTAAAGTGTTGGGTAAATACGTAACCACAGCACAGAAGGGCAAATTCCCCTCATTGTATGTAGAGGGGAAAGTGCTAACCTCCTGCTCATGAGCAGGTAATGCAGACTGTCATGAGGTACATGTTGCTACCTGCAAAATTCTTAGGGGCCAGACGTGAAGGGGCATATTTGAGGTGTTGGCACTGACTATTGGTGTCTCTCACTGAAATCTTGTCATAAGCAGGAGGGAAATTAAACACAGCAAAGCCAAGGCTGGGTCTACTCTCAGAGCAGGCTGGATGAAGCAGTCTAGTGGGGAAGAAAATCTCATTTCCTTTAGAACAGAATATGGAATGAGAGTAGAAGAAAGTATGCTTGCTCCCCATTTCCCACCTCTGATTTGCTTAGCTTACTTTTGGAGAATAGAATAATAGAATCAGCAAGGTTGGAAAAGACCACTAAGATCATCCAGTCCAACCATCAACACACTCCACCATGCCCTCTAACCACGTTCTTCAGTTCCTCATCTCCACATTTCTCAACAACCTCCAGGTTTGGTGACTGCACCCCACTCCCCCGAGCAGCCTGTGCCAATGCTTCACCACTCCTTCTGAGAAGAATTTTTTTTCCTAATATCCAACCTAAACCTTCCCTGGCACAACTTAAAGATATTACCTCTTGTCCTATGATGAGGATGGCTTTGTTTTAACATATGAGGCAGCACGATGCAGAAGAGTCCAAGGGAATAAATGAGGGGTTCGTTCTTATCTGTGTCCCTCTTTATGGCACGTAGGCTGTGGTAGTCATGCATGAACCAAAGAACTTATAATAGGTGGTGTTTACTAGACAGGCTCTACTGGCTAAATGCAAAGGTATGGGGATAGTTTCCACGTCCCCGCTGTGCTTTTGATCTAAAGAGGAACCCCAAGCCTCACTGATGTGAAGTTGAGGATGTACACGCACTTGAAAGTCTGGGTAACAGCCAGAGAGTTGCCAAATCTCCCTTGAGCACTTAATTGCTTTTAGCTCTACTTAAGGGACTCATCTCCAGCGAAGAGTGATAAACTTCCTTTTATTCCCACTAGATCACAAAAATGTCACTGAAGGTAAGTTCATATATCTGAATGGCTTTGTCTGCTACTTCACAATAAGCATATAAGCAGAAAAGAGGGATATAAAAATAAGCGACTCAGAGTTTCTTGAACACATAAAGAAGTTCAGTGTATTACTTTACTTCCTTCTAGAGTCTCTTTAGCTTACTGTACAAAGCATCATGAGGGAATGGGTAGCTTCCATGCTGAATGATAGGATGTAGGGTCTATACCTGAACCGCAGGGCTAACTATGACCTCAACTCCCAGGTAAACAGAGATTGCAAATGACATATAAATGACATTGTGATCTGGTGAGATGGGTTCAGTCTCCATATAATAAAAGGTGTATAAATCACTATCCCCAAAACTTAAGCATACAGTCAGAGATAATACCTAGAAATGACACATTTGAGATATCTGTCATAGGCTGTTCAAACTGACTAGATAGAAAAGAAGATGTACGGATGTTGTGACGTTCTTAAAATAAGATGAAATCCTTGGGATTAGGTATGAGATGAAAATATCGATATGGGTTTACACTCAATCTGAAAGATGTCGGGCAAACCTGAGGTAGAAAAGTCTATTGAAGGTTATATATAGAAAGTTATCTCTGGCTGAGGAAGCAACTCTTTGGAAAGACCATTGGATCCACTGGAAATTATCCTGGGAAAAATATCTGTTTTTGAGACAGGCTATGAGGCTAAACGTGTTGGTCTCATTCAGTACAACTACTCTTCCTCCTCATGTTACACCTTCAGCAGCTTCGGGTAACATTTAAGACCAAACAGTGATCGACGTCTAAAAGAGATATCAAGCCCTGGGGTTGGCACTGCTGACCAGAGTGCTCTTTCAGGTGTCAGCAGCTTTTAATGCAGGAGGCGTGGGTAAAGAGATACTGAATGCAGATAAGAGGAGGGAGGAAGCAAGGATCTTTTCTTTCTTTCTTTGCTACTTAGGAGAAATTCTGTAAATGATGTTTCCCTGCATGCAGCTTGCCTTTCTGAGGGGGGAGTGGAGTGATACCTTCAGGTACTGCCATGAGATGCTGGACAAAAAGTAATGCCAGATGTGCTGAGGGTTGCTGATCTGCTGGACTACAGAAGCTAAAGAGCAAGAAGCTGTCTCAGGCCTTCTCTGCTTCTGTGAGGGGTTAAGAAAGCAGGAACTGGAGCTGCAGTCTGTTGCATCCCAGCACAAACAGAACACCACAGTGCCTGGGAACAGCCTGCTCAAACCGAAGCGAAACATGCTCCTGTCATTGTCCTGGGAGTTGCTCAGTTTCTAACTGGATGCACAATTCCTAACTTGTGCAAGATGGAGGACTCTAGCCGTTGGGCTTCTGTCACTAAACTATTAAAAATAAATATACTGAAGAAGAGATAAAACATTAAGGAAAGATCTAATTGCTTATTCTTAGATCTGGATTCTTCATCTCCCATTAGACCCATTGCTGTCTGGCTATGGGCAGTAACGATGGAGAACGGAATAATGGAAACTAACACGGAGTAACAGAAATACAGTGAAAAGACCGATGGTGTCCTTGTATAAGATTGCCTGTAATTCATTCAAATTCACTTTCAAATAGAGATTACAGAAGTTCCACTGGGAAATTATTCTTCAGTCAGGAAATTTTCATCATTAGGAATCTTTTCCCAATTTTCTTTCTAAAGTGCTGTTTGCTTAGTATCCCCCTGCTCTTTCAGGCACTTTCTCTAATCAATTTCTCATGCATTCTTGATTCAGATCCTTCAGATACTTGTGAACACTGATAATGGTAGGGGCAGATTTGACAACTCAAAGCCCTAAAGCACTGCTCAGCTGTCTCATTTACATTTAATTCTGTTTTCTTTTTCCCGTTTATCTTAAATCTGTGGTGAAATTTTGGTAGTAAAAAGCAACCTCCTTCCTTTGCCTTTAAATAACAAACTGCATATTTAAAATGGAAATCTCTTGTGTCAAATGCCACAGGAGAAACCAGTAGCTGTGCTTTGGGCTACATGAATTGCTCAGCTGTTCATAACAGCAGGTTTTGCATAAGAAGCTTTAATCATTAGATTTAATCACACCATAAACTCTCGACCTGTTCATAAATGCAGTGCTATTTTCAGAGCCACATCATCTATGTCTTTTCATAATTTTATGCGTCAGCATATTCCTGCTGCCAAGAACAGGTGTATAAAGGTTACTCTTTTCTCATAGATTCAGCTCTCACCTGTCTTCTTTTCCTGGACTAAGTGAAAACAATTACAGGAATCGGAGCTGCAGAAATAATGTTTAATGTGGAGATTGTAAAAAGAGAAAAAAAAAAAAAAAGATTGGACAGCCAATTCTCAGTAACATTATAAGGACTAGGTTTGTAAATCAGCATTTCCACTCCTGATAATGTTTTGTCTTATTCCTAATTTTAATATATAAATTGAAACTTTTCATCACTGCAACTTTCTATAATCTCTCAATTGCCCAACTTAAGTGAAAAGGTCATTATCAGATAGGAAGAAAGCACTGGCAACAGAAAGAGGGTTCTGTCCTTCTCTTTGTACAACTTTTATCTCAGTGGATTTCCCTAGGAATTTTACCAGTTCCAGCAAGCAGACTGTGATACTGCTCAGGCAACACACAAGCAAAGGAGAGACTAACCAGCCAAAGGAGGAGCGTTTTTAACATGGCATCTAATTGAGCTACGGAACTCATGGCTGCAATGAGTTCCAAAAGGGACTGAGCAAACTCAAGGGGAAAGTCCATTAAAATACAGCCTAACCGTACAGATCCTCTGGTGAAAGCAAAGCACTGAGAGGCATGGAGAAAAAGGGAGATGTCTATTTTTTTATTAATATTGCTTGCTTATGAATTACCTGCGGGGATGATTCAAACAGATTGCATGGCAGTGAATCAAGAAGTAGGATAGGCTAACCCAACAACAGGCAGTAATACCTCTGGAGTAACACCTCTGAGGTAGCAAGGACTGAGACTGGGGGAAGTAGATTTGTACAGCTGATTCAGTTAAGACAACGGATCTAATACAAATGCTTCAAAATCAAATACACAGACATCTTTTCCCTTCCCCATTTCCCATTCTTCCTTTCATCTCTCCAGGTTTCTTTATCTTGTAATTAGATGTTCTTTGAAAGAGATCTTTGAAAAAAAGAAAAACCACACACAAAACAACCAACACTATTTGTGTTTCTCTCAAATCTCAGCAATGATGGCTGTAACTATGCACAATCAGCTGAGAGCACTGCATAATTTATTGTGCAAAAGCAGATTTTCTTCTAGTGTCCATCGTACCAAGATGAGCAGCAGAGGCAGGAAACTCTTCTGCATTCTTGGTTTGTTTTTGGAATATAAAAGCCATGTTTCAAATTTACTGGAACTAAGACAAAGCTGCTGAATATTAATTAACCTTTGATCACCTAGACTGGCACAATGACTGGCACTCTTGTCAAACTGTTACTTTCCTTCTTGGTTAATTCATAGAATCACAGAATCATTAAGGTTAGAAAAGACCTCTATGATCATCCAATCCAACCATCCACCCACCATCAATGTTGCCAACCAAATCAATTCCCTAAGTACTACATCTACCCTTTCCTTACACATGTCCAGAGATGCTGACACCACCACCTCCCTGGGCAGCCTGTGCAAATGCCTCTCCACTCTTTTGCTTGGGAACCTCCTTTTTCTGTATGGCTATTTCCCAGTTCACCTGCTCACTCCACCTGAAGGAAACCATAAATTCTCTACCATCTCTTCTGCTTACTGCCCTTCAGAATTCATAATTTGGGATGTCAGAGGGCCATGCAGAGAACAACATGATGCAGGACCTCCTCCTCCTTGCCTGCTCCTCTCCAATTGCCCTTGGCATTCACACGCCTTGGGAGCAAGCATCTTGCTGATGCCGAGAACAGGCAGATGAGATCAGCCAGGAGAGATGCTGTTCAGCGCATCCTACAACAACCAAGAGACACCTACTGGCAGTGGCAGAAGAGTAGCACAGAGTTGCCCATCAGAATCCAGAGCCACACTGCTGATAAGTCAGCACTCCATGCAAGCTTGAAGAGCTTTCATTCTCTGTATGCTTTTCCCATAAGCATAGTAAAGAGCTTGCTTCAGGACAGAGAAGCCAGGTTACTCACAAGCAGAGGTAGCATAATTCATTATTTATCAAGTGTTAGCATCACACCAACATGCAGCAGCAGAAATGAGACTAGAAAAAATCTGGAATTATTAAACCTTGCATTATTCCTGTGATGGGGTAAAGCTGAAGTCTGGCTTTAACTACCTTTTTCTTTCTCTAAAATATTTCTTTCATCTGAAGTATTTCAAGAAATCAGAAGAGATTTTCTTTTTCTTCAAGAAAAAATGTGAAATCAGACAAATTGTTTTTGAGTGCTTTTTTCCTGTTCAGTAATTCCCATTGCCAAAATGCTGTGTTCTGTGAATCTCAGTACAGCAAAGCCAGAGGAAAAATTCATCTCTAATCTGTTAATGTTTGATCCCATCAAGCATCTAGTTCTGTTGCTTGGACTGCCCATTGGCTTGCCAGTTAGTGCCATTTTTGATAGAAGGATCTTTTATTGTAAAGGTCTGTTTAGGGGAGTTTGATGGAGGCTATCAAGTCTTTCCATGGCTACAGAATAATGGTGTGTAAGGGACAAATTCTCCAATGCGAAGGCACTCAGATCTGCTCACAGGCACTCAGTGCACTTTCAAGAGAACGTAGATCTTTTTAAGAATCACTGTAAGTCTGTAGGACATTAAGTCAGTATATTGGAATCAAAGGAATTATACTAAGAAGTTCTCTGTGATTTTTAGGTGTCAGACGCCTTGGAAGTTTGTCCCTGGGTAATTTCTTCAGAAGGATTTAAAATAGAAGATTAATTGCTTTCAAAATAGAACTTCTACAGACCTCTGAACTCGTCTTCACTGTGCTGTCTTGCCTACCTCCAAAGTAATCTGTGCAGAGCCAATGACAGTGAATTTCTTTCGATGGCAACAGCTGCTTCTGAGAAAAATATCAAAAGCACAGAATAAATTCAATTACATCCCATGGCTGACCATTCATATCATCGCAAGCAATTGAGCCTGAAAATACATTGAATGGAGTTTGCTGTCTTTATGGAAAAATACAGAAGGCATGAAGATCTTCCTTGCCTGTTAAAAATATACGTGGGGATACAAAAAGGAACATAACACAAAATCTGATCTAGGCAATTACTTCCACATATCTTCATTGGTGTGATATGACAATTCATGACCACCTATGTAAAGGGGCATTTGGAGCTGCTTCCAGATATGACTGCAACTGTTACAATAGTTTTATTCACCACGCCTTTTGTTTCAGCAGTAAGCACCAAAAGAGGGTCTCACACAATATGAAGATTCTTAAAAAACCTCTGTGCTGGGAAAACTACTCAGATTTCTTCCTCACCGAAGCAAGAAGTATTTTTTCAAATGAGCTCGAAGGGGAAAGCACAGCTTTAGGATAAGTTTCCTGGTGGCTGAATTCAGCTAAAAATGAAGCACTTCAGGCCAGAATCAGGGATGCCGTTTTAAAGATGCTCCTCTCCCAGCACATTTCTATCAGTGGCTACCGCATAGCTGGGCTTTCCTGAAGCAGTGGGGCCTTCTTTCCTCTTGCCCCTGTTAATAACAAAACAGAGATTTCTACATACTCTAAAGTCATTTTTATTCCGTCCTTATCTACCACAAAATGAGCAAAGCCCAGAGTAACGGGTGGGTTAACTCTCTGGCAAAAGGTTAATGTTGTTTTTTAACCTATGGAGACTTATGGTTTATTTTGACATTAGAATTTGCAACTTGTGGCCGTGAAGTGTGTACAGCTGGGAGGGGAAACGGCTTCATTTCCTTGTATGGCTTAGGATGATCTCTGAAGCCAGCATAGAAAAGCTCAGGTGTTCATCCACCTGCAGAAAACCAGCAAAAGGAAATACAGTTACAAGAAAACATGACCGCATAAAAGCGTTATGGAAATCTCATTATGTGTAAAAGTAAGTCTTCTGAGTACAATATAAAAGGATTTAGAGGTTGCCCTTTGTGCTTTTGATATCATCCTTCACTATTTACCATCTCCAAGAAGAGTTTTCCCCCATCAAGGGAGAAATGGTTTCCTGGTGAAGGGGCATAATATTTGTCCAGACAGTGAGTTTGGGATTCTACAAACGTCAAGCCATAAGAAAATCCCTTTCATTCCCTTTATATTGAAACAGAAAGCAAAAAGAGAGTTACTATGGGTACTGTAGCAGCAAATTTAAATGGAGAGATGTTATTTTTCTATAATAAACGTGAAATATAAATCTGGGTTATGGAATATTGTTAAACTCCTTCCCTTCTTCCCATTCCTCTCTGTCTCTGAAGGTGTAGACACTTGGTACTTACAGAAACTATTGACTCACTGTGTGTGAATGCAGTAATTCAAATCAGAAATTTCAAGTATTCTCTGAAAAGCATGTCGAATCATTAAACCTATTGAGCCACTTTAAAGTCTTGGGAAATTTGCATTTTTGATAAAGAGCTGAATGCCTGCTCTTATAAATTACAGGCACTAATATTCAGACCTATATGATATGAACCCACTATGAAAGCGAAAGAAACATACTGTCTGTCAGTAAGAGTGAGGGGAAATGTGATGGATAAAACAGCAGGATAAAAGAAATAGAAGAACCACAGGAGGGAGAACTGAGAGAAAACAAAAAGAAAAACTTACTGTTCTGGTAATTTAAGGCCTGATTAGGTCCACAGTGCCTTAGGGCTGTGAGCAAATCTCTGTTCTCTGGCATGGCAGAGCCTGAGTGAAATGGCTGGTGGGAGGATCTCACAGAGGTCCTCTCCCAGGGGAGGCCTTGCTTCTTTGGAGTCACGCTGGCTGGTGAATGGGAGGAAGCTCCTCTCTGCAAACTTGGAATGGGCACATTGACCTTATCTGTATGGCAGCGGTGATTCCTGTATGCTCCAGTGTGTGACAGCTTCCCCATCATCTGGGAGTAGAGGAGGGCTTATGCCATTTTTCTTCCCTCTTAACATTCCCTATCAATCATCTGTAATTTCAAGCTTTCGATCTGTGGATAACTGAGTAATTTCCTAGGAGATGTGGAGACTGTTTCCAAGAGTTCTTATTAGGCTGCCTATTCTCAGCCTGAGACCCCCAGCAGTTCCTGGGCCTCCAACTGATGTGCCACAGCATTAGTTGAGTGGAAGATGCTTTATACCCACTAGTTTTGCACAAAGGGACCCAAACATCTGATTGCAAAGAACAGTCATTGATGCACGTTATGTAAGAATCAGCATTAAAGCAAGCAGGAGAATGACACTGAAAACAGAAGAATGAGAAAGAAACAAACCCTCCATAAAAAAAAGCAAAAGGGGAAAATGTTGCTTCTTAAATAGGGAACTTATGAGTGCTCCTGGGCCAATTAACAGTGATAGTTGTCAGCTGAATTGGCAGGAGAAGAAATACACTCTGCTTAGTAACCCAGTGAAAGAGGAATGCCTCCATCTCCTTCTGGTTGCTAGGGGAGGGAACACACAGTGTGAGTGAGACTCGAAGTTCTTCTCTCAGGAGGGTGCTGCAGGTTTACCATGTGTTTCCTAGGTGTCCCAATAGACTGTGTTTCCGTTATCACGACCCCCAAAGCCCAGCCAGAAGGTTTCCAGTGGGCTGCCTGTAATGTGAGACAATCACAGGGATCTGTTCAGGGACAAGGATATTTTCTGGAGCTGATCTGAATTCTGATCAGACCTACTCACCCCCCAAAGAACCAACCAAATAAAGAAAAAGTTGCTAATTTGAATTGAAGACCAACTGTATTAGCAGCTAAAACTCTGAGCACTGTAAGGAGTCTGATGTTGAAAAATTCCGTGTCCAGTTCCAAGCCAGTAATAAATACTGGCACAGAACAATAATGGAAAAAAAAAGGGGGGAGGGAGGGGAGGGGAAACAAATATTAATTAAAAATTTATTATTAATTAAAAATTAATTAGATGACAACAAAAAAAGCATGGCTGGCCTATTGTTTTCTTAAGTATTTCACCAAGTGCAAAGGAACAGATTCACGATCTGAATTCAACTTGTATTGTGAATAATAAAGATGAAACTTAAAAATAACTGAAATTCCACCCAAAGCTGTCAGCAGGTCTTGGTCAGGAGAGTCAGTCCAAAGCCACGCTGCTCTCTGCCTGCACTGTTTGTTCTTTCTGTACTTTGCTACTGGCTGCGGTCACAGGCAGGACCCTGGGCTGTGTGGACCTTCAAGCCAAACACAGAAGAGATCTATTTGTTCTTGAGATCTATTTCTTCCCTTTCTTGTGATTCAAAATATTTATTGTTTGCCTTAAACTAACTCAGTTATTGATCCCAGGAAATAGAAGCATGTGCCATTCTGGATTATGGAAACGCCTGCACCCTTCACAGACAGCAGAGGCTTCACACCGGTGAAGCTAACCCCACATGTATTTTGTAGCTGGACTTCTGTAGAAACCACAAGGCTGGAAAGGCAAAACACTGTCTGCCAGAATGCACCATGTGCCCACCCATGATAACCTGAGCAACAGGACATTAAGCGGGATTAATGTTTTTCCTCTCCAGCAGAATACTTCCAAACTGAAGAGAGAGCACTCAGTAATTACGGGCTATAGCACATTAGCAGCTGTGGTGAGGACTGCAGTCATGCAACACTTCACAGTAGATTATTTACTCAGAATCTCAACTATTTGCTGAAAGCATTATGCTACAGCTCTTTACACCAGCCTGAACCCGTCCCTTAACTTCTTAATTCAGTGCAAGAGCATCACCATAAATACAGCATACATTTGTTAAACATACTGGTACAGTTTGACCATTCAGTGAACATGTGTGTCTGGGTCTGAGGCTGCTCTGCAAACAGAGCATCACAAATGTCTTCTGTCCAGGCACCATGACTGGGTCAGATCACTTCAGCACCCTGGTTTCTTTAGTCTGTCATCAGTATTATCTACTCTAGCCCAACAGCTCTCAAATAACACTCCTGTTACTTATAGTTTATTTATCCAGCTAGAACTAGCTTTTCATGGATGTGGCCTTATCTCAGTGTGCCTGAGGGTACTGTAGAGAAAAACCATGCTGACTATATGTAGACTAGAAAAAGAGGAGAAATAACTTTCTGTGCACTAAACATTCTCCAGGTTGGCCAGTTCCTGAAAATCACCACTTTCAGACAGAGCAGGGGTGTGAAAACCATACTATCCCAGCTATGGCGTGGCCACTGCTTTTGGTGCTAATGTGCAAGGCTGTGGGTACACTGCTAGAAAAGGTAATATGGAGCTCCAGCAAACCGTTCTTTGTCTTTCTAAGTATCTGAACACAATAGTTACTTGTGGGAAATAATGTCATAAGCAGTGAATCTGGATCTTTACTTTAAAGAAAACAAAAAAATGAATTTCAATGGAATTTCCATTTTTAATGTTGTATGTATTTGAGCCTGCTGTTTTTAAGGGTTATACAGAAATATCAGACCATGATAAATTTTTCTCCAACTATTCATTGCTCCTTTCAGTGTCACATAATTTTCAATATGCTGAGCAACAACATATTGAAAGTCAAGTCAGCTTTATTCGAAGGCCAGATGAAATTGTCTGGGCTCATACTTTACTGTTTTTTACAACCGACAGTATTAGTAACCAGACTGAAAGTATTACAATACAGAAGAGATTGTTCTGTGAGAAATGGAGCCAGATGGTACTCCAGCTGTCATCTTAAAAAACAAAGCATTATAATCCAATTAAAATGCACTTTGGGTTATATTTCACTAAAGTTTTGCAATAATTAATTTTAGACCTACACAACCACTCTTACTTTTAATTTATAGCTCCATTCTACAAGTGACCTTTGTGCTGGTTTTAAGTAGCAGGACTAAGAATGCCTTACAATATCTGGACTGCTCCTAATTGCATTTAACCACAAGAGGAGGGTGAAAGACCTCATTAGTGCCTTTCTGAATCATGGCTACAGTTTAGGGTGTGTCCACTATACAAGTAAGTGTGAGCGCACATAGTTTTGGGCATGATGGCATGAGAGCTTCTGTTTCCTACCTGTAGTGGATCTCCTGTTGTCCTGGTCCAACGAATTTTTGATGGAAAATTTCCATTGGAAATTGCTTATTCAACAGAATGAGAATGCTCAGCAAGATCACGTTGCTTTCAGTACAGTGTCCTCATTTCTAACCAGCTTTGAAATATCATTCTATTTTATTTTACGAGTATACTAATGCCAAAATTGAAATAATTCATTTTTAATTTGATAAAAATAAGGTGTTTTTCTTGATCCTAAAATATATTTTTAGTAAACATTTAGCTCAAAATTTTAAATCTTTACACATCCTTCTAATTTAAGCTTGAGGTGGGCTCGGAAAGTGTCATTTTCTCCACAGAACAGAATTTTTCATTTCCACCCACAGCAGTCCCAAGCCAGACTGAGGTTACAACTCACATTTGCCCCTCTGCAAATCTGTGTCAGAGCTTTCAGGTGCTCTTTTTCTTGTAAAAAGGAAGACGGTTTCACTGTCTGCTTTAATTTTCTGAGGATTGATGTACTAGGGTTAAAATGCTCAAGCCTGGCTGTTTATAGAAAGAGACACATAAATCCACGCTTAGCACTTAAGTAGGTGGCCTCATTTTCTGAAGTACCAAGTATTTATCCAGAGGCCATGTTTATTTAATGTCAGGCACTCAAGTGTAGTGTTCCTGCCTTACCTCTTTGAATTTCATGCTGCCAGAAGAAACATCCTACTCTATTGTTTATGCTAAATAGACGTGGTCAATAGCCCATGCTATACTGTGCACAAAAGAGAGTGAAGAAGGACAGCACATTCCCATCACTTTGGTTTCATACAGGTTCATGCTATTTTAGCTGTTCTCTTGTCCCTGTCAGTGAATCTCAGAATGTGCTGCTCTGTCTGTGACTTATCGTTGCTTCTGATTGTTACAAGGAATGCAGAAGTCGCTACCAGCTTCATACAGGCAGTATTAAAAGAGGATAGAAAGTAAAGATGGACTGGCTGACAGAGAGTAATACCTACTTTTATCAAGCTCAGACTTGTGCAAAATGCTGTGAATCTGAGGATTTTGACAGAAAAAAAGATCAAGACATTCCTTTTCAGCCAAAGCTGATGTTTTGAAATTACATATCCTGTGGGCAAGTCTTGTTTTCATGTTAGATTTGATGCAGCTTGTTTTTGCTATTGATGGTTGCTAGTATCATTATTTATCATAAAAAATATTATGATATCACATTTATAAAACACCAGCAGTGCAAGTAGCAGATAAAACACCCTTTAAAATATTTCCTTCCTTCTAGCTACATTGTAAGACTTAATTTTTTGGTCTGTGACGCTTGACTGAAAGGTGCCGCACAGCTGAACATTATGAGCAGTTCTTACATATGACAGACATAAACTGCTTTTATTTTCCTATGGTTCTGATGAAATGATGAAATGGTCTGTTTTCTTCACACACACACACACGCAACTAGGAGCTTTCTTTGGTTTCATCATAGCTTAGCAGATAATATACAGCTAAAAATAGCAATGCTTACAGTTGTAAAAAATGCTGCTGTAGTGTGAAGCCATGCCATGCACGGTGCATTGCACATTTAGGTAACTGTCTTTTGCAGCTGCCATTAACAGTTCCTCTGTTCATCTGAAAAAAGATGGAGAGAAGGCAAAAGGAGTTGGTGAAAAAGGAATGGTGTCATCAAGGGCCAGCAAGGCTGGCAGGATTTCTGGATCCATCAGGCCCAACCCCTGCTCCAGCAGGGACATCCAGAGCAGGGTGTCCAGGGCCATGCCCAGAAGGACATTTCTCCATAGTGCCTGAAATAGTTTTTCTTCAGGCTTCTTATTCATAGACACCGGAGTCAATGGCTCTTTTGGGGGAAGCCATATCTCAGGGGCTGCAAATCCCTGAAGTAGTCCTTATGCTTCTTGCCCTTCTTCTAAGAAAGGGAAGTGTTGGGTTCCATCTGATGTTAAACAATCGATGTAGGGAGGTGGAGGGTTTTGGTCTTTTGTTCTGCATTGGTGCGATGTTGGGGTCACTCTTGTATTGCTGTTCTGAATGTGCTGTATGCATATAAAATGGTTACACCAAAGTGTTGGTATTCAAGGCTGCTAGACAGACAAATCCTAGCAAAATGCAGAATTATATTCCGAAGTCTGACCATAAACATTTTCACTCACAGCTGATTCAAACTGCCCAAGTGCTGGAGAAAGGGAGCATCATGCTGCAGCTGTTGACAGGAGTTAAAATAGCTTTGTTCCCTGAGATTCAGACATGCTGAGTATCACCATATGCAGTTTATTAAGCTTTGTTCTGAAATGGTGCAGATCCCCCTCACCACAGTGCTCTTTTGCTGCCCAGCCTGGAGAGATTCATTGGTATCACTGGTGAAAGCATTTGCAGAGCAACTAAACTGGCAGTATCAAATCACTCCAATCACTTTGCAGAAGAAAAGAGCATCAGCTTGATGAGCCATGATTTAGGCCCTGCTCTCAGACTACTAATAAATGTTTTTTAAAACTGAGGAAAAATGTTTTTCTGATGATCTAACACAGTGTGAGAAAGAAATGCAAATATTTTCTCTTCACCTCATCTGTTAACAGGCAATTCCTGTCCTTCTGTGGGCTGATCACAGGTGCCATTAGGATCTGGTACCTCCAGAAATCTTGTGTTGGCCACAGGTCCTGAGACCCAGTGTTGGCCATGGCCCTTAGGCCTGATATTGCCGTGGGCCCTGCATCCTTTGGTGAAACCGACTCAGACTTAGGGGTTGAAAGATGCTCTCTTCACCTTTCTCCTGCCTGGAAAAGCAGAGGGTGTGGAGTGTGTACAGAGCCATAAAATCTCCATAGATACCAGCAAAAAAAGACAGGACCCTGCTGGGTAGGAGGGGTCTGTTTCAATAATATCTACAGTATGTAGCCCATTCCCAAGGCGCTCATGTTTATCAGAAGTGAGCTCTGCTAAAGGATGGAAATGGGGGAGTCTCTTGAACCAGAAAAAGAGGAAAAAAAGGGACCACAGAAATTGTGAAAGGGAAAATCCATGAAAAAGTAAGCAAAAATGTGCTTCAGGAAAGGGAAAGGAGAGAGAGTAAGGAGGCTAGTCAGTCTCAGGAATGTGTTATCTCTAATAATTTGGTGTGTTGCCTTCCAAACGTTGTTCTCCTTACTGCTCTTGACACACACATGGGTTCAATACCAGCAAAACACATGGTTCTCTTGTATGAAAGTCTGGTTCACTGCTTGTTTTATCATATAAGAGTAGTAAGACTGACTGCTTCAAAAAGGACTTCCCGCCATTTTTGCTCTGGATGATGCCAGTACCTGCAGTACTGCGTCCAGATGTGGAGTCCTCAGCACCAGAGAAACATGGACCTGTTGGAATGTGTCCAGAGGAGGGCCACAGAAATGATCCAAGGGGTGGAACATCTCTCTGCAAGGACAGGCTGAGAGCTGGGGCTGTTCAGCCTGGAGAAGAGAAGGCTGCAAGGTGACCTGAGAGTGGCCTTTCACTACTAAAGGGGAGCTACAGGAAAGAAGGGGACAGATTCTTTAGCAGGATCTGTAGTGGAAACAGGGGGAAATGACTTCAAGCTCAAAGAGGGCAGATTTAGGTTAGGTATAAGGAAAAGGTCTTTTACATTAAGGGTGCACTGGAACAGTCTGCCAGAGATGTGGTTGATGCTCCATCCCCAGAGACTTACAATGTGAAGCTGGATCAGGCCCTGGGCAACCTGATCAAGCTCTGCGTGTCCCTGTTCATTCATGGGAGTTGGACAAGATGGCCTTCAGAGGTCCTTCCAACTCAAACGGTTCTATGATTCTGTGATCCCCCTAGAGACCTTGTGCCTCTATAACCTCCCAGTTGCACTTAAGACATACCTAGCCTTATAACTGATGAATTTCTAGGTCATGTGATTATAAATAAGCTTTTTCATTATTTGTATGGTTCTCTTGTTTTCCCTTGGTTACTTTGAGGGGTGGGAGGAAGAATAAGCAGAAAGAAAACTCTTAGAAGCACTCAGCTGTTAGGATTGAAGCCTAAGGAACACAGCACTTGCACTTGTTGGGAGGGAAGTAAGCTAGGGCTTTGCTGCAGGGAGTGATGTTCCACTAGCATCACACTGTTTGCTCCAACAGAAGTGACAGCCAGTGCCTTGTGACTATCTGGCACAGAGTATTACTCTGTCTGTTACAGGCCACCACTCATATGTCTGCTAGCACTCCTCTGTCAGGACATCTTCAAGGAACAGAAGTGACTAGATTTGTGAATGGTGCCAGTGTAGCTGATCGCAACAGCCAAGATGATACCTGACGATGACATACATTATGAACAGCAAATAACCCTGTTGAATAATATTGATTTTGGTGACTTAGACCTTGCTGGAGCTGAAAATTTCAGTGATTCAATCAGAAAAGTACAAGAATATCTCATAAATGCTTGGTATTTGACCTGGCTTTTACTGCTGCTGTTTCTTTCCTGCTTTTTTAATGAAGAAAGGAAAAAAAAGGTGACAAAAAAGCAAAAAGAGACTTTTGAAGTTGATGTCAAAGACAAGCAAAATATGATACATGAAAAAGCCAAATTTGCTAGGAGTGCCAAGAACAAGGGCAAACAGCTGAAGCTTTTATTATTGTAGATCACGGTTTTGCTGAACACTGCATATACAGAATGTTAAAGGAAGAATTAATAAGAGGCAGAATAATTTTGGCAAAAGAAACAACCAGTTCATCATTACAACTTGCACTTAGGCCCAGATCACTCGCTAATACTGGCTGGAGCAAAAGTGATGATGACCTACATACTAGCAGTACAGAAGAAGCTGCAGAAGACCAATGAAGAATCAAAATGCAAACATGAAAAGAACAGCTGCAAGCACTTTTAATATCAGGAGCAGTGCTCAGTGAACAAGAGAAAATCCAATAAACTTAAACAGGAAGGAAGCTGGAAAAGTTGTGGGAGATCACAGAATCATAGAATCATAGACTTGCTCAGGTTGGAAAAGACCTTAAGGATCATCGAGTCCAACCACAACCTAACCATACTACCCTAACTCTAACAACACTCTGCTAAATCACGTCCCTGAGCACCACATCCAAATGGTTTTTAAACACATCCAGGGATGGTGACTCAACCACCTCCCTGGGGAGCCTATTGCAGTGCTAACAGCCCTTTCTGTAAAGAAGTTTTTCCTGATATCCAACCTAAACTTACTCTGGCACAACTTGAGGCCATTTCCCCTTGTCCTGTCACCTGTCACCAGTGAGAAGAGACCAGCCCCGCTCTTGCTGTAAGCACCTTTCAGATATTGGAAGAGAGCAGTAAGGTCTCCCCTCAGCTTCCTTTTCCCCAGACTAAATAGCCTCAGTTCCTTCAGTCTCACAGGCCATATTCTCCAAGCCCTTCACAAGCCGTTGCCCTTCTTTGGACCTGATCCAGCACCTCCATGTCCTGTCTGTACTGAGGTGCCCCAAACTGAACACAGCACTCGAGGTGAGGCCTCACCAGTGCCGAGTACAGGGGCAGGATGACTTCCCTCGTCCTGCTCACCACACCATTCCTGATACAAGCCAGGATGTCATTGGCCTCTTGGCCACCTGGGCACACTGCTGGCTCATATTCAGCCGACTGTCCATCAGTACACCAAGGTCCCTTTCCATCAGGCAGCTTTCCAGCCACTCCTCCCCAAGCCTGTAGGGTTGCCTGGGGTTGTTGTGACCAAAATGCAGGATCCAGCACTTGGCACTATTGAAACTCATACAGTTAAAGTTGGCCCATCGATCCAGTCTATCCAGGTCCCTCTGTAGTGCCTTTCTCCCCTCTGGCAGATCAACACTCCCTCCCAGCTTGGTGTCATCTGCCACACACAAACCAGAAAGTCCCTTTGAAGATTTAGAATGTGAGAGCAGAGATGGGGGACCTGTCAAAGATGCTAGAATAGCAAGAGGTCAATCACCAAATCCAGGTTTCTGTTCCCCAATTAGAAAGGACAACGCTTGTGTAGAAATAGACATCAAATAATCAAAATCTGCCATTTAAAACAGGAATATTCAACATGATTGTTTCACTGAAAGATTAGAGCAATAGAGTTTGAGTTGGATATATGGAAATACCACACAGATGATCAAGAATGTCTCAGAAGGCTACAGGATATTGTTTGAGCCACTTCTCTGAGAACCTCAGAAAAAGATGTAATGGCCTTCAACAGATAATTTATGTGATGCCAAGTCTTACCTTGCTTCTATCAGAAAATTCTCATTTGTTGTCCAGCATATGTTTATCCTTTGTGCATCTAGAAATGGGACTTTATTAAACTGGAATAAAGAATCATTCAAAGATACCTGACCTTCCCTGCTACCCAGGAGAAGCATAATTGAGTACAGCAGAAGCTTTAATGCTTTCCCTGAGTTAGCATATTGATAAAGAGTGATAATATATGATCAGAAATGTTAAAGTCTTCTGATCTTCTTAAAACATGTTGTGCTGCCCTCCAAGAAGCAGACCATCTTTCAAGGAGATAGGTAGGTTTTGAATCAGTATTTTCCAGTTCGTCAGGAAGGAATTCATTTATTCTGTTTCACTGCACTGATTCTTTCTTCACCACATTTTGCCAGTCAAGTTTGTTTCAGGAAAGATCTGAAGATCTTCCTTATGAGTTGTAGTGGCAATGAATTTGGCTGGTCACAATGTAAGCAAAGATAAGAAGTAGGCTTAGCAGCCTATACTAGAACATTTCCGTGTGAAAAATAGTGGTGTGGGTTTTTCATACATATATATCTCTATTCTATGTATTTGTCACAAACTTGTCTGGTATATAGCTTGAGTTAATGTTGGATTTAAGATTATCATTTCAGAGAAGAAGTAAAGAATAACTTCATTTATTCCTTCGACTGTTGTTAATCACTAGTGTCACTGATATTGGGTCCATCATGCCACTTTCTGGTCCAATTTCAACAGAAAGTTGATTGTGAGCTGGGTTAAACTGTAGCTACTGATTTACAAAGACACTCTTTAAACAAAGAAGTTAGCTTGGAAAGAAATATGAGAGAAGCATGAAAACTTGCCACAGCAGGGAAAGTCCTTGAGTAGGAACAGCAGCAGTCAAACTTGGTGTAATGCTGCCAAAAGTGCCGCTGGTATCACAGCCCCTGCAGCACAGATTCCTGTGGGGCTGGGACACCCATATCTATCAATCACAGGAGTGTTTATGCAGAGGGGCTCATACTGTTAGGAGAAGGCTGAATGCTGCTAACCCAGAGCACATTTGTGCATGCTCATGTGTGTGCAAGATTAAAAATGTCTTGGCCAAGCTACAGGATGGTGTTCAGACATGTGTAGGTGGCTGTTAACATCTGTAAACATGTGGTGCTGTGGTTTACCTGCTGTATTGCTGATACTGACTCTGGACATAGAATTCACTGATTGTCAATTTGCTTGCTAAACAACATTGCTTTCTGCCTGATTTTGTTGAACCATATGAAGTGAACAAGTTTGTTCTGTAGCATCTAGAATTACACTACTATTGTACTTAGATTCGTTTTGTTCCTTTGTGGTTATTATTTTTCATGGAAGTTGTGTTTGTGGTTTGTCCCAAAGCTAGGAAAATCTGCATAGTCTTTTCTTTCTCAATGTACCCTACCATTTCAGACTGTAAACAATTTGTCCTTTTCTGATGGAGAAATCAAGCCAGTCAGACACTAGAACAGGCTCCCCAGTTTAGTGGGCATGGCTCCAAGTTGCCAGAGTTTAGGGAGCATTTGGACAATGCTGTCAGACATAGAGTTTGGATTTTGTGTGATGCTGTGTAAAGCCAGGAGTTGGACTTGATGGTCCTTGTGGGTCCCTTCCAACTTGGGATATTCTATAATTCTGTGATTCTAAGCTGTTGTACAACTTTCTTCTGCTTCCTTTTCATTGGAATTAGAGGGCACCATTTACTCTTTCTGAGACTCAGAGACTGACTACTCTATGTTCCAGGCCAGTATTTTTCCTGTAGGTCATATGTGGAGTCAAAACACAGATCAATAATGATGTCACATTTATTCATGACACAGAGATCTTTTCCTAGCAAGAATACCAAGTCTTTGGTGAATGGTCTTACATGCAGAAAGAACAGAACAATGGGGTTTTCATTTGTTGAGAGATGTATGGAAAAGAAAGGAGAAAAAAGGAGAATAGAGGTGTTATAATGGAGAGGAGCTGCACAGCTTAAGGGCTCGCTTTAACTAGCAAGAGTTGCAAAACTGATAGATTCATGTTAATTTACTTATTTTCTGGCCCATGATGTCTGTGAGTCTGTTTTGACAGGCCTTGAACTGTGTGCACAAGTGTTCTGATTCTGTATGTCACCTCAGAAGCCAGAGCCATTGACGGGGTGCGGTTGCAAGCTCAGATAACATATGCTGGAGAATAAAGTAAATCACAGACTTACTTCACAAATGGAAGAGCTCTCCAGACGCCATGCAGAGGCTGTACAAGACACACCAGATCAACATTTTTCTTTTTCAAATATGCTGGTATCCAGTCTCTCTGTCAAAGTTTTCCAAATAGCGTGTAGGAAATCAAAGCACTTTCCAGGACAGCCCATCAGGAAGTCATCTCTAGGTAAGTGTGCTCGTACCCCTTACTGATGTAGGAGGGCTTCATAGCCCAAGGTAGCAGAGTGAAGGCAGCAAAGATTCTGACAGCGTGGATGCTGTGTTCCTTGTGTGAAGAGAATGGTGCTAGCCTTCTACTGGCAGGGACCAAGAGACCCAAGCTGTGGGAAACATAATTTACCTGATCACAATGACTGTGTGTTCCCTGTTGTGGTTACAACAGCTTGCACACTGACAGAGTAGAAACCATTCCTACTAATATACTGGAGCATTTAATTTGTCTAGCATATCGTTTATTATTTGTTGTAAGAAGGGAATCAACTTTGATTGTGATCATCAAAAAAATCTTCTGAAAATGTGGTGTAGAAAGAATTTCAAACGCTAAGCCCGTGGATGTTCACTCTGACCCAGCACATAACAAATATTGGTTGCTCCTTTTTTGGTCTTCTGCAAAAAACTGGAGTTAAATATAAGAGTAATGATGAACTTCTTTAATGAAAACAAAACAAAGTAATTTTCTAGTTGGGTTAGTCTTGATGAAAACACTGCTTTTTTATTTGGTTTCCTAACAAATTGTATTTATTTGGACATACTCTGTGTTACATGTGTGCGCATTGGGGTTGTGTGTGGAAAGTTTCTTTCTAATAATTTAAAGAGTGTAGGCCACATTCAATTATTCTGACAGAGTGTTAGAAGCCTCAAAGGTGTTACATTTCTGCTAGTTTCATGCCAGCCAGCACTGGGCTAATGCGGTACATTTGTTTTACCATCTCTTTAGAAAGGAGAAGGAGAGGTCTTCAACCAGACTCCTTCATAGCCCAAGGTAACCCCTCTCTTGGAAGAGGGGCTCTCCAAAAAGTGCAGTTGGCAGAAAGCCATCAGAGCTTGCACCTGTAGATGCTGAAGTCAATAAAGCTCAAGGTTTACAGTCTGGGCCAACCCAGCTTCCTTCTTTCATTTGTATAGTTGTTCTACTGTCAGAAACATTCAGATGAAAAAGGAATAACTGGCTGTATGACTACCAACTGCAGAGCCATTGATAGTTAAATATATCCTCATGTAAGTTTTTATGTCAGCAATTGCAAATATTTTAATGTTGTCTTTGTAACACAATATTTCCCAAACGATTATCCCAGGAAAGTTGTAGGCCTAGCACAAAATTAGAGCTAACATATACAACAAGTGGTGAATTGGAACATCATAACTAAAAAATGATGGCAAGAATGATATTGAAGGGAAATGGCTGCAGGAACATAGTTTGAAATGAAAACTAGTCTTAAGAGGACACCTGTAGAAGAAGGACTTTTGTAATCAGTTGTGCTTGGCAATGCTCTTTCAGCATGTGCTCTTATAGAAGATTCTCAAAGAACCTTCTCTAAACACAATGTCCAAATAATACAAAATGCAGATTTTCCAAGCTTAGATAAAAATAACATAAAAATGACAAAATGAGTATTTGGATTATGTTTGTAAGTGAGTCAATTTCCTATGAAGTTAATACTGGAATTTTATAATTTTATTTATTCATAATGTTCTCTAACTGGTTGACATTATATTTAGAATAAGTTTTTGGTTTTGTTGCTGTTCTTGTTTTCTCTCCGGAGAGCTTTATTACATAATAAACCTCTTTTATTCTGTTTATTTTCCAGTTCTGACTCTTGCTACTGTACATAAGAATACTTTTATTTCTTCCACGGTGGCAAAACTCACCACTAAGCTGCAATGAAACTTCTTCATGCTTCATAAGCTCTTCAGGCTTTGTTGAAGTTAAAGAGAACTCTAATGGGAATCTCACTCCTGTTACTGTTATATTTGAAACAGAGTTAGGATTCAGCAGATTCTTTTCACTGAATTTTTCATTTTTAATTCTGCTAATTGGAACACTGTATGTAGAAATTCTTAAAATTAAGTAAACTGTTAGAGCACTGAAGTCTGCTTCGGTGCAAGTAACAAATTTTCGAGATGGTGACAGTGTTTGTTAGCTGTACCACAGCACTGTCTATTGGCCCTGGCACAGTTTGGTTCTGCATTATGCAAAAACTTCAAGGTCAATCTAAAACAATTGTTCTCTCAAAAATGTTTTCATTTTAAAGCTGGACAAAAATAAGAGCAAGTAAATATTTTCTCCATTCTACTTAAACTATCAAAGAAACAAGGTAAATAGATCTAAAACCAATGGACAAGCAGTAATCTGTGCAATATTTATTTCATGTATTTAAGGACAAATATAATGAGTAGCTGAAATTTCAACAGGGTAAAGAAAATGACTTTTTTTTTAGCTTACACTCTGTGGATTTCCTGTTCCAGTCCTCTAAACAGAGGAATGCTGTCCCTTCCTATTTGGTGGCAGATCTTCTTGTTGCTCCTGAAGTGGTTTCGATCCAAAGAACCTAACTGACCTTAAACATTTCTGTGCATGTTTATAAAACACATCCTTCTGAAAGATCAAGCAGAGGAAGTAATTTTACATACAGTTATGCTGCTGGAAGGCAACTGTGACCTCCACAGAGAGAACTGATAAGCAGTTCTGTGTTGGCTGAGATCCTATTCTTTTCACCTGAGATACCTGCAGTCAAAGCTGCACATCTTGCCTATTCCTGATGCTGATGAACCTGGGCTGCCCTCTTAGAGCCTGAGGAGGGATTCAGAAAAAAGGAAAGCAGGTTGATGTGCCCAGAGGCTGAATATTTAGGATTCCTGAAGAGTCTAAAAGAGCATTAATAGATTGGCAAGCAAGATAGAAAAAGCAGATAATGATGACAATGACTGCAAAAGCACATAGAAGAGTTTGAGAAGAATGGTTAGCAACAAAACTTCTGCTGGAATCATCAGTGGAATATGCACGAGCAACAGATCTGATTTGAAATTTCTTACACCTCCTCAGACATAGGATGACTAGGATGGTCTTTCCGTTCAAGATGGATATAAGCACTGTTCTGGAGGCTAAATTCTGTCTCCAAAGCATGAACATATCTGTATTTTGTTTCTCCAGGCCTAACTGCACTTGTCAATGGCTTTAGTTTGCATCTCTTTTCTAGTTTACCAAGTTCAGCTTTGTATTCTACCTTCTACTTCCCTACCTGTCTGTGTCACCGCTCCCCTGTTAAAGACAAGCACATAATGCCTTTGATTTTCACTTAGTAAAGTATTTTTGATAGAATATATCTCATTCTTCTCTGCTCCTTCCTCGCCTGTAAGTTTCTGTATTTGTTTCTCCAAGCGTTTCACCTTGCAGATTCGAGATCTTCAAAGCCACTTCCTGAGTGATCCATTATCACAGCATGAAAAGATCTGCTGAGGTGTGAGACACTCAGACACCATCTCCAGAGTGGCTTGCACTCCAGAGTGTTTTTTAAAATGTATGGTGATTAACCAGATTTGATAGGATGAGAGGGAATGGCCTTAAGTTGTGCCGGGGAAGTTTCAGGTTAGATGTTACAAAAAACTTCTCAGAAAGAGTGGTGAGGCAGTGGTACAGGCTGCCCAGGGAGGTGGTGCAGTCACCATCTCTGCAGGTGTTCAAGAAACATGGAGATGTGGCACTGAGGGACGTGGTCAGTGGGCATGGTGGGGAGGGGTTGATGCATGGACAAGATGACCTTAGAGGAATTCTCCAACCTTAATGATCCTGTGATTTTATGATTCATGTCTCTCAAGCTGAATGCTCCAAAACCAGAGGTATCAGCACTTAAGAGTTGCTTCTTAAAGATTCTCAGTATCAGTGTCCTCCACTGAGTTTCTGGGTCAAATATTCATGTTTGAGTAGTCAGAAGGAAGAAAAATGGCTTGGAATAATGCAAAGAGTAAGGTGAGAAAGAAAAAAGCAAGTACGAACAGTTCTCTCGTTACTCTTCCTCCCCAAGCACATGCACATAGATGAATAGCAAAGATGGCCAGAGAAGAACCACAGAACCCTTCCATTTACAGCTCTACTTGGGGAGAAAGAGAAATTCTTTGTCATCTTTGTCTCCCAGATCTTTAACATTCTGGTCCTGCTGGTACTTACGAATTTATTCACAGCCTAGAATCTCTGGTCCAGAATTCAAGTCATAGTGAATGATTTAACTGAAAACCTCTATTTAATGCATTTTTCAAAAACAAAACAATACTTAAGACTTTAATCAAATAGAAATTAGATTAAACTTAAGGAAAAAAAAAAAAAAAGGACTCTCATTTCCTCTGAAATGTGGCAGCAGCTGGAAAGTGTATCCCAGCATTGCTTTATGTGGGTATTACTCAGTGTATACGCAGAGCATCAGTGTGAGGATCATAAATACAATCAAGGGACCTCAAAATATTTTATAGATACAAAATTAAATTTCAACAGAAAAGTAGTAATTAAGCTAGGATTTCAGATGAGTATTATGTACTGTAGCAATCTGGTAATTACAAAAGTATTTAAGGAAATGAATGTACTTTCAGCTTTAAAAAACCTCTGATACATTGCAAAATGTTGTTTTACATCTTTAGATATGGAAAAATCCCACTGATTGGGTTTCTGGGATCAGATGCAGATGGAAGTTTTCTGAGACACTGAGGAATATATCAAGGGCGCCTACTATGGGTGAGTAATTTAATCACTAAAATTAGTTCTTCCTATGATCTGTATCAAGACTTGGAACTTCTGTGTACAATTGGATTAGAAGTTGGACTGACCTTTGGAAGCAAGCTACATATCTGGTCTGGAGCCTAGGCCCAGCTGAGCACCAATTTTCAGCCAGACGGTATCACTGAACTTCTCCTACCCAGTGTATTTTCCCATAGTGTGTCATTCAAATTTTATCTGTTTACCAGTGTTTTGTGTCAAATCCAAATGTTTTTGGTTTTTTTTTCCTTTTCTTTTTTCCTTGCTGAAATTAAAAACTAAAGCAGGCAAATAATAACTTTAGTTTAACCAATTTACTTGTCTTCCTCTCAGTGAAATGTTTAATTTTGTTTTAGATTTCCTTTGTTTGCCCTTTTTTACTATCTGCCTGGGGAACTTCCAGACTTAATCAGGAGATGATTACATTTAGAATACTTCAGGAAAAAACATTTCACTAATACATCTGTTTATATGTTCTTAGTTAGAACCATTCTTTAATAGATTTGGTTGAGCTTAGATTGTATTTGTCCAGACCCAGTCTCAACCACATTGTCTACTCTAACCTTTAGTGACCCAAGGGTCAGGATTTGCACTGGGGCCATTGATAACTGTCATGTCAAAAACCAATGGCACATGAAATAAAAGTGGTTGTAGATCTGGGCTGAACTGGAACCCTCCACTAGTAGAACCGTGCTACTATCAGTGACACATAGATTTTCCAAGTCGGTGGACTACACAGACTTTTTCAAGAGCAGACACACTGCTGAATCTATCTGTGCCAGATACTAGGTAATCATAGACAGTGTGGGACTTTGCATTCTTGGGAAATAAGCTGTGCTGCTGACGCACAGTCCCATGCGTGATTCCTGAATGAGTCTGCCCTTGTGAATTCCAGAGAAAGGGACATGGCTCCTGGTCACTATTTAAAAATCCTGCTCCTGGTGGTTCCCCTTCCAGAGGTCATGTTAATTACCTGCTCAGATGTGCTTTGAGCCAAGGGAATTGTCTGCCAGCTATTTGACCAGCTACTTGTTATTTCATAGCACCTTCTCACAATTTTTCCTCCCAGTGGTGAAATGGAATCTTTTCCCTTGGCTGTATCTCATTTAGAGTTCCTGGATTTTTCTTTATCAAAAGGTTGAAAATTCCTTCTCCCTTTTCTTGCCTGGTAGCAGCTGTCACATCATGTCTAAGAAGCTACCTGTAGTGATCAGCTTTGTGTTTATTAGAATAGAGGTAGAGTTTTAAATACAGCCCTATTATCATTATACTGCATTAAATAGTGAAAAAAAGCTTGAGATTTGAGTACATGAAGCTCAGCCCTTTATCACCAAAAAAGTACTATAAATCTTTCATTACAGATACCGAAAAGAAGAAAAGGAGATTGATTCTATCGATGCTTTATGTAGCTTTTTTATTCAAACAGTATTCCCTTTTTAGTTTCAACTCAAGGAAGTTTTCATAAGAAAAATGTCCTTTTTTGACAGTCTTTTTTGACAGCAGTCTGGCTTGTAATTATTAACCTTTTTGGAGAAGATTCCAAAGGCTAAATGAAATGGGCTGGTTTTGCCATAATATCCTGCTTCCTTCAAGACAAAAGGAGGCAAACGTGCACAAAAAGGTGGAGAAGAATATAGTGGTGATATAAGGCAGCTTTCTTCTTTCATGGTATTTCTTGACAATTTACCTACTGGAGAAATGCAGGGTCTGCACACTATTCTTGTACTTCTTGCTAACATCAGCTGTTGAACTGCTTAGCCACTACTTTTAGCTTCCTCTCCCACTCAAGGCTCTCAACAGGTTTGCAAAAAGTGCTATATTTGCTGGCTAAAATCCTCTTTTTCTGGTGTTTTTCTTTTCCCTTTTTCTTCTCTTTTTTCTGATAGAAAGCAGCTGGAAAGAAAAGTAATCAGGAGTAAGAAATGGGAGGAGAAAGCAAGGATCACAGAGATATATAGGTAGGAGAGATTTTTTAGATGGTCAGCTAATTCATCCAGCTGTTCTGAAGTCACTCAAATATTCTTAGGCCATCTGTTTCCTCTTGTTAGTTACTGAGCTCCCTGAAACTGCTATGATTTTATTTACCTCAGGTTTGCCATATTTAGTGTGTATTTTTCCAGACTGAATCCCATCTTAATTCCTGTTTGTATTACTACCCTCCCTAAATCCCACCAAAATACCTCTTACATAGCTCTCAGATGTTTAAGATTATGGCTGTGTCACCTCCCAGTTAAGACTCCTTTACACATTTGATTGAAGTTTATCCTACCTATACTGCCAGATATTCAAAGATGTTAAGTAACACACACTGCTTCTGGAGCACTTGAAGCACCTGGCTCTGATCCCTTACAACCTAGCATTCTCTTTTGTTTTGGCCTTTTTGTTGATTTTCAATTACTGTGAGAAAGAGAAAAGACTTGAGCACTCCAGGCACTTTCCTAGACACAGAAAAGGGGTTGCTTTAGTCTGATAAATCACTGAGGACCATTGTGAAAGGTAGATTCTCTGTACCCCCATTTCAGCTCTCACTCTTGCTATGGGCATATCCTAGCACTGAGTGTGACCTTGGTCAGATTTCTGTGAAAAGTAAACAAATGGTAAATGTCCTGTTTGAGCCAGAAACAAGTGTGTTACACAAGGGACTCTGACTGAAAGTTCTGTTGTCCAGTTTCTTTATCAGAGGCGCGAATGAGAACATAACATCACCTAATAATATAGCTATGAGCTGAGGATGACAAAGTTTCACTCTGAGAAAATCTGTGGATGCAGTGCACTTAGGGTTGTGGTTGACATGCTGAATGGCAGAGCTTCAGTCCAGAAAAACAGCCAAGACAGTAGATGTGCAAAGTTCTGTTGGTGGACAAAATAACCCCATGCATCAGTGCAGGCTGAGCACTGACTTAGTATCTTGCTGAGATGAACTGGAGATTATGGTAGAGGCCAGGTGAGTATGAGCCAACAGTATTATTAAACAAAACTGAGTTACGTAAAGAGAACAGCAGTCAGTAGGTTGTCACAGTTTATTACTCCTCTGGTAAAGCTATACCTGGAATACTGTGGCCAGTTCTGGGCTCCTACTTTGAGAAGGATTTGCAGAAATCGGATATGGTCCAGAAAGGTTCTACCAAGATTGTGAAGGCTCCCAAAGTGTATGAACTAAAGTGTACAACTTATAGTAGATGGCCCTGTTTAGTCCAGGAATATATTAAGTGGGGATACCTGGACAGCCTGCAACTACTCAAAATGTAGTTATAAAACCTGGACAAGTCTTTCTTTCTTTCAGATGCAAACTCAAGAGTCTCAGTTTCCAAAATGCTGTTCTATTGAACATCCTGTATAAACTGATGCTCAGGTAGAATCTCAGCCTATATATCTCTTGTTACAATTTATACCCAAAGTCTTGTATTCTTTTGTCATGCTCCACTATAGAAGATCTGAATCTGTCTCCTCAAAGACTTCCCAGTAGGTACCGGAGCTTCTGTCAGGTTCACCTGAATCCATCCAGGCTGAACAAGCCTATCTCCACCAGTCTCTCTTCAGAGGGCAAATGCTCCAGCTGCCACCATCTTGGTGGCCTCTCCTGAGCTTCTTCCAAACCTTTGTTGTCTATGGGGATAGATGATAATTGGTTTTGAAAATGCCAGTGAAGTGCAAATAGACTTCCAGCATATAAAATATCTAAGAGGATGCGGGCCAAGGAGCCCTGCCTCTATCCCATTATAAACAACAATGTCCTCCATACTATATGTATACCAATGTTTAGAACACCATAAGTTTTTCAGTGCTCCTGGAGTCTTGTAAAGCTAGGTCTGAGGAGATCTAGATCCTTATTGCTGTGTTATAGATGAGACAAAATACAGCTAAATACACCTTCTCTGTATATTATCACATGTTTCAAAGACTGCGGGCAACTTTTATTATTTTCTGTAACTAGAGCTCACAGACATGATTTGTATCTTCTTGAAACAAAAATGACTTAAAGGAATGCATATCAACTCTAATAACAGTGATTCAAACCTTCACTTTTTATGTACTGCAATAACAAATTTTATTTACTTGTTTTGATAATATTCCTTGGCACACAAATATCAATATTTATATATATGAAGATACATTTTCTTTCTTGTAAAGCTGTCAGTTTTCTCCTTGTTCTGTAATAGCATTCCTTTCAAACCCAATTGTTACCAGCATGACCTGCTTCCACTTGGAGAAAGCAGGGCCTGTCAGAGCATTTCCCTCTGACATAATTTATCAAGTGAGATGCAAATGCAAGTGGAAAAAGAAGAGGAAGGAATCCCTTGCTCCTTCCATTTGAAACACAGTCCTGTCACATGAGTCCCAGAAAGGAGGACCCATCACCACCAGTGATAATTCACATAAAGAGTGATAGGATGGAAGCAGAAAGGACATTCATCTCATAGCTACATGAGCTATTTTTATATTTTTAAATTATAGTGTTTTAGACATCTCAAATCTAACCCTAAAATGTTTACTGACATCAAGAACAGTTTTGTTTTTTTGTTATATGTCATGACAGGTGCTAGTTTGGTAATGTATTTTCTTATGCCATATTCCCTAGAGGCACATGAGAGTGAAAGTTCTTTTTCTCCAGATTTTTGTCTTTAAAAAAGCTTTCCAAAGGGCATAGGCAATTTAATTACTACTGCCACAACTTTACCATGTCAGGATCCTAATTGTGTTTCTGAGTCTTAAGCCCCTGTAGGGCTTTCCTGGGGCCTCCCCATTGCTGCCATGGGCCAAGATTCCAGTCAAGGGGCATCAGTTGCTGCCCCAGCAACACTGTAGGATGTTGATGCTGTAAGATGCCCCACCACAGCCCTGCCCAGCCCCAGAGACTTGACCCCAGGAAGCTGCCAACACACGTCTTGGCTTCACATATCTTTAACTTAGAACAAACACTAAGCAAATCAACCAGGCAAACCATCTTTATGTGTCAATCTTGTTAGTGGTACCTTTTTACCAGGTGCAAACTGGTTTATATAGCTCCAGAGTGTCATTACTGAGCAGGGCTCTGCTTCACTGCAGCAAATTTGTAGGGAAGTGGGGTGGCTCGTAAAAGGTTGCAAATTTTTCTTTTGGCCTTTGATGAGGATAAGGTATAAGTCTGAAAAATAATGATAATTCATTTGCAGAGTTCCCTTCCCTTGAAATGATTGAATGAAAATAAAATTATTAAGATACATATTTATGCACTCGTCAGAATTCTTCTGTCTTTACTTGTTGCAAACACTAGTCATCTGCATTTAAACATATTTAGTTTCTAGTGCATTCAGGAATCCTCAGGCAGTAAAATAAGGTAAATAATTTTCTCCTGCCATTTAAGGTACTTGTCTAATTTTGCCTAATTGACTTAATTGGAATTATTACTATAAAGTGATTATCACAATGTTCTGGAAGGCAAAAGCAAAGCAGAGCAGGATTGCTTACTGAAGAGAATCTCATGGCACGAAGTGTACAACTAGGATTCAATGGCCCTGATCACCTCCCAAGCAGCCCTGGCCCCGACAGTCCCTAGTCCCTGCTCCAGCCACATCAGGGCTCATTTCCAGCTCCCCACATCCCTGTCTTGTCCCATCCCCACAGAGATGCCTGGTCATCCCTGATTCTGATGGTGGCCTGCAGATGGACTTCCTGGCTTGGTCTTGGATCTGCTTCATCACCATGAACTGGTGACCTGATCTGAAGTAGTTTTTTGGGGTTTGGCTCAGATTGGAACATTGAACTGGACTCTCCTGGATTACAGTGCTTATGCTGATACTGATAATGCCAAATAACAGACATTAAGCTTCTGAGACTACATGCCCTTTTGTTACCTGTAAAGAAAGGCGTAAGTATCTAAAATGGGTGACTTCTGCACACAGTTTGGAAATGAGGAAACAGTGGATTTTCAGCAAAAGAAGCAGACAGAGTAGCAGATGTGCAGCTGAGCAGAATGACCATCTCCAGACATCTCAGAGAGCATCTGGAGATTGATGACAAGATAAAATCCTACCCATGACCATGGACTCCATTTCAATCCAGGGACACAAGTCCCTAGCTACTAAGCCTATGAAATCTAGAGCGAAGGAACCTTTCAATTGGCTGAATAATTGGAGCAATAAGAACTACAATATAGGCTAACTGGACTTTGGGATATTAAAAACTGTGTCTATTTTGTGCATGTAAAATGGTTTCTATTTTCAAAGAGACATGTAAGTATCAATCAGTACACACATTTCTTTTAGACGGCTGCTATTAATTGTGTCAAAACCAATGCAAGCACACTGCAAGAAAAGACCAATAACATTGTCAATACTATACTAAAGACTAGAAGCCTGTTTGATCTAGGGTGCTGCTTGTGCGAAGTTGATGTCACTCATGTAAAAATAAAACCTGTTCAAGACAGTTACATCTCCTGTGCCTGGATCTTTGACTGGCACTAATCTTTGAATCCAGCCCATGTTTCACTTCCAGCGTCTCTCTCCTTTAGATGCGATTGCTAAAATGCACTATTTGGGATGCTGCCATATTTTATACTCACCTAATGATGTAATCTTGACTCATTTGCTTGCCCAAAATTTCTCTGAATGTTAACATCTTGTTGCCTTTTTTATTTTTTTGACTGATATTTTAAGTTAAGTAAATTTTATGAAAGATTTGTCTGCAATAATGTCTAAGGTCTAGAAACATCTGGGTTATTTGAGTCTCGTATAAAAATGTTTTAATATGAATTGCTGTGCTTATATGTACATATATGTTGAGGACAAGAAGGAGTTCGGGTGCAGTCATGGATTTACAAAAGGCAAATCACACTTGACTGATGTGACAGACTTCTACAGAGATTGTCTCAGTGGATGAGAAAGAAGTAGATGTGTTTATTTTGACTTTAGAAAGACTTCTGATGCTCTCTCCCATATCATCCTCACCGACAAACTGATGAAGCATGAGCTAGATAAATGAACAGTGAAGGGCACTGAAAACTGGCTGAGCTACTGGGTTCAGAGAGTTGTGATTAGCAGTATGAAGTCCATCTGGAATCCAGTAGCCAGTTGGATACTTCAGGGGTCAGTACTGGGGCCAATGCTGTTTAATACCTCCATTAACAACCTGGACAATTGCACAGAGGACACCCTCAGCAAATTTGCAAATGGAAAAAAACAGGATAGAATGTATGATAGTTCAAATAGTTCAAATAGTTGGACTGCACCAGGAAGAACATTGTCTGCAGGTCAAGAAAAGTGACCCTTCCTCTCTACTCAGCTCTGGTGAAACATCTGGAGTGTTGCATCCAGTGTTGGGCTCACCAGTACAAGAGAGAAATAGACACACTGGAAAGATTTCAGTGAAGGGGCACAGAAAATAAGTAATACATGATGAGTGAACAAGTCTGAGAAAGCAATGACTGTTCAGCCTTGAGAAGAGAAGGTTCAGGGTCATTAAAATTTGCTCAGTAGTCAATACCAAACCATGTTCATACGCTATAAAATGTGCCAGATTGCCTCTTGGTTTCGTGTCACTGAGATTAGCAGGGAACATGATCTTCAAAAGGAAATAACAGAATTTTAAAAGAAAATTAAGCATAGGAAACAGAAGGCATAATGTCTTGGGTATGATAAAATCTTGGAGTGAGAATGCTTGAACCTTTTTCTGCTAGTAGATCCCATTATCTTCTTTATGTCAGTGTGTAAATAGTTATTTGTTAAAATAAATAGCAAGTATTGCTTTCTCAGGCAGATGTCCCAGGCTTTGACTCACCTGTATACTACTACCATGTTTACTTCTTTGTGTTGGAGTTTATTGCTGTGAATACAGCATCTTCATTTGCAAAATTGAGAAAGCTTTCATAAAATCGTAGAATCATTACGGTTAGAAAAGACTGCTAAGATCGTCTAGTCCAAACACCAACCTGTCACCACCATACCCACAAACCATGTCTCTTAGTGCCACAGGATCTGACTCTTCTGCTCCAGAGATGGTGTCAGTGCAGCTAGCAAATAAATGCACTGGGGTGTTCAGATGGGTATCTCATTAAATCCCAACTATCCTGTGTTTGGGTGTGCTTTGCTCTTTTAAGCTGTTTATATCCTCCTTGCAGAATTTCTTTCACACAGCTAAAGATGTCCAAAAAGAGGAATGGAAAGACGAAGGGAGATGTTTTCGTGTCACTGTCTACTTTTCTTTCAAATCACAGTGCTTACATTTATTTTTTTTTTACTTGGAATCTGATTTATCTCAATGCCTAATTTTCTGTTTAATGGAACTTCAGCTCAACCAGCAGCTGTGCATTAAGGTCTCTGTGCACACCTACTGCTGTCATTCCATTCAGCAGTTCAAGAGTAGGGCACCAAAGCTCAGGTCTTTACTTAGTTAATGTGCCAGTGTGCTCTCTTTGATGTGACTGCCCTGCCATGAGGTCAGCATTCTAGAGAGATTTCCAAAGGGAGGGAGGGAGGTCACAGCACTGTAGCAACAACTTTGCTGACAAAAATTCTGTCTCTTGGGGGAGGAACTTGAATGCAAGAAAGAAGGATATGTCTGGGCAGTTTTCAGTATTTCATGTTTGGCTCCATGTCTTGAAGTGGACAGAAAAAGAGCTCAGAACATGTTAATTTATGGGCCAAAAAAAAGGTTTCTTTAATTAAAATTTAGGAGCCAATTTCAACAAGCAGTGTTTGGAAAGCAGCCCGGAAGAAAGAAGACATTATGCTATAACAAAATAAACTTGAGAAAGTCAAAATTGGTAATATGAATCTCGAATAATGTGAAAAGCCATGAAGGGAGGAGACAGTAGGAAGCTATGCTGAATACAAAAGATTTAATCCCAAGAGAAGTGTGTGAAATTTCTTAAGGTTGGAACAATGAGTCAGATCATCAACTGCTCCAGGCCAGATTTGGAAGGCAGAGGCAATCCCTGTCTTTAGGGATCCTCTTAACCCTGGTAAATTTTTCCTCATAAATATACTGTTTGCTGTGATTCATGTCTCTGGGAAAGGGCAGGATTTTTCACAGGGGAGGACTCCGGGACAAAGTTCTCTCAGGCAGAACTCTTTCCACCTTGTAGAACTGTGGGATAGGGTAACTGGGCAGGGTTCTGCCTGTAACTGTTGACACAGGGGGCTCAAGATATTTTTGTACGTGCCTGTTTGGTGCTTCTAGCATAACTATAAATAGAAGAAACAGAAGTGTCAGGAATTAGGAAGACCAATTGAAAATGATCAATGTTTGGACTCAAACATTTTTCAGTCATGTGAAGATTCTGAGTAACTAAGAGTCTCCATCTTTTTTGTCTCTGTCATTCTTCCTTCTCCTGTGCTCTGCTGAATAATGGCTTGTCATGCCAGCACCCAGTCACAATGGAGTTTACAAAAAAAAACCACTTTTGTACCACTGATCATGTAATTCTCCTTTTTACATCCTCAACAGACTCCTTTTTAGTATTGCAGCAAATCCAGCCTACTTACCTTCTTGTCTGGCAGTTTTCATGGACTACTTTCACCCTCATGCTGGAAGTCAGATCTGCATCCCTTGTTAGTTGGAACCAGACTGTCCCCTTCTACCAGCATCCTTTCCTCACCGGGATATCGTTCAAGTATTTGTTTTCATACATTTTGTCCATGCTGTCCTTAGTGTTAGAAGAGATGTCAAGATGTAATGACGTATTGTACTTCCACCAATACTCTATGCTGTCTTCACAATCTTCTCTTTCTCATTAGGCCCAAAATAACTTCACACTGCCTGCTGATATGCTTCCAATCACCTGGTCACAGTCAGGCTCTATTTTTCTTCCTGTTTCCCACTATAGTCTTTGCTTCCCCCATTGACCTCTGTTGCAGGTTCTCAGTGCTTTGGAGATATCTTTATGTCCTGAATTTATTTGTACCATGGCACCACGAGCTCCTAATTCATCAGCAGGCAATGTGGGGCTGTATGAAGATTAATGGGAATAATCACAAGGAGGAGTATTAGGCTATGTGGAAGCCAGTTTGTCATGTCAGTGTCATTTCAAAGACTGACTCTTGTGAATGCCATGCATTTTACACCACTTACAACTTTCTTGGGGAAGATAAAACTTGAATAATGGGGGAAATGTATGAATAGTTTCTCAGTGAGAAACAGTGAGCAGTTCTACCTCCTTCAGCTGAGGTAGATATATGAACTGATGTGAGGTGACATTTAACTCAGTAGCTCAATGAAGTGCTGCCTCTGGGCAGGTGGTATTGGATTCCAATGCTCCCAGTTTCTTACCTGTAATGAAACAGGAACTAAAAAAGAGTGATATACTTTTTACGTTTGCTGCAGTATATTTATTTGCAGACTGGGGCCAAAAAAAAAGAAAAAAGAAAAAAAACAACAGTTTCTGTTCTAGAGGGAAGCAGGCAATTTATGATTTTTCTTCTGGTTTAATCAAGACATGGTGCCCTGTTCCACCCAAATCTTTAATCTTGTACTATGATGAGTCTTGCCATAAGTCTGATGCATGGCTCACACTGAGCTGAAGGTCAGAGAGTAAATTTTGCTCACAGTCATCTGTATATTTTAACCAGATTCTTACTTGTGAAATGTTCGTACATTTCGGAGATTGTCATGGTCAGAAGGAGCCATTATGATTATCAGATGTGACCTACTGCATGACACACAGGCCGCCACCTAATAATTCCTGCATTGAGATCTTTATGTCTTGTCGATCTAGACACATTACAAAAAAAAACAAAACAAAACAAAACAAAACACTACAGCATTTATATAAAGATCTCTGAAATGCCAGTGGATCACTTAGGATACTCTTGACATGGTTAACAAGACCTCTGTTAAATACAAGTATCAGTCCTAATTGGAATGGCAGCAGCTTTCTGCTGTGCTTCCTCAAAGCTGATCAACAACTTACCAAAGATTTGGTCCACCCTTCATGAAACTGTTAATGTTTATGTTTAAATCTAGCCTGGAAATTATTTTGTGTGCACAAAGGCAGCATGAAGCCAGGAGGTGGAATGGATAAATGAAACCCAAGCAGTGGATGATGGCCTCCTTTTGTGACAATGTCTAAACATAAAACATCAAAAGAGCACGAGTAACATCATTCTGACAGTGGTAACAGATCTGAGAATTAGATTAATTTACTTAAGCAGTAGTGCCTAGTGCCATTTGGTGCACTCAGTGCAGGGCACTGAAGACATCTTCACAGAGCTGGCAGATAAGATAGAGAATGCTGGGATGGAGTGGTGGCAGGAAGTCAGATAGGTACTCCCCTGTGCTTAAGAAATTGCTCAATCCCTGTGTGTAACCATCACTCCTTTTCAAGGGCTGACTGAATCCTTCTCTGGTTCTGCTGTTGACTAGATGTCTGTTGAATGTAATGATGCACATGTAGATATCTAAACATGGATGTGTCTTTCTAAAATTGCATACATTCCCCCATTCACTGCTACTCAATGTATGAACTCAGACCAGAATTAGAAGTGTTCAATGTCTAGCACTAACAAGACTGAAATGCCTCTAGCTGCTCAATAATGGACATTCAAGAGTTCAGAGAAATTCAGTGATGATAAAAAAGGTGTTGGTGATCCTATCTTACAGGTAGGATCTATTGCACTAGACTTCAGATATCTGTCTGAAGTAGCTACCTCATATACAATTTACATTCAATGCAGAGAAAAAGGATTATTTGAAGCATCTTATGCTGAGATTTTTCCATATAGAATTGCTCCTTTAAAGGCTACAAAAGGAGATTAGCTTGTTTAGCTCAGGTACAGATTTCTACTCTGCAGATATTTAGGCATGACAAGATTAATTCCCATCCTTTGTGTCCCCATAATGGCATACCAACTAAGTGGCCTTTGTTGTTGCTGCGTGGTTAGTTGGTTGGTTGGTTATGGTTTGGGATTTTTTGTTTTGTTTTTACATAGATAAATACACTTAGGATCTCATTAGATGTTGATGGCCACCTATGAACTTAATCCAGCATTGCTCACTTTTGATTTGTGAAGTTTGAAACACTCGAATGTCACCTGATTTTCAGAAACTCACAAGCACACATTAACAGATCTAATTTGGTTTCCTCAGAAGATCAGTTTTGGTTTTGGATCAGAGCTGCAATCATTAGGCTTCAGATTCGAATACTGAATCCCTTTGGAACTTCAGAAGGATCATGTGAGTAAATCCCAGGAATGGGCTGAAATACTTTTCATCGGAAAGGATATCTCTCACATCTGCTAAGTTTCTCTTCTGGTTTATTCAGAGCACATTCAGTTTATATTTGTAATATGTCTGTAGTTTGGGAGTAGAAAGTCAGGAGATATCTCTGATTTAGGGCAGATATACTCATTGCTGCCCCCCATTTTGCCCATATGCACTTCACTGCAGCATGTTGCATTGCTCATTTATCAACCATACCACCAAGTCCAGAGTTATACAAAATGCAACTTTTCATCATGATTTGATTCTGTGCAAAATTTCAGGTATTAATCATTCAAGAGTCCAGGAATTAATGGCATTTTCTCATTTCTTGTAATTCATAAAACTTCTAATAGATTTAGGTCTTGCATAATGTCAAACTGTAAAACTACATATGTCATACTTAATCAAGGAGAAATATTAGAGCTAATTTGTGTTAAAGAAGAACTGCTTGTGTAGACTTTACTCAACTTTACTGATATATAATGCTAAATGACAGCTGAAATCAATTCCTAGGAATAAAACTTAAGATATTATTAAAAAAAAAATCAATATGAACTCTCAGTCCCAGAACTTTCATGAATTTAGGAGATATGAGGTGGTCACTGCATACAAATTGATTTTTTTTCTGGCAGACAAGCTGCTAAATTTAAGTATCCAGTTGGCAAAAGTACATACATTTTCATACATATACTGCATAAAGTGTTTTACAAAAGTAATGGTATAATTTCTCTGTGGATCAGTTCATTCTATATATTAGTATCTGCTTCACTGAGGATAAAATTCACAAACGCTCCAGTTACATTTCTTGGAACTGGGAAAATTCAAAAGCAGAATTTAGAATAGGTGCAGATGAAGCCAACTTAACTGATTTCCATTTTGCCTGTATGACTTGTCTCCATTTACAGCAGGGCTAATCCTGCCTTTGAAACCAGAAGCATTTGCAAATCACAACGGGTGATGCACTGACGTCAATTAAAAACTTCCCCCCAAACCCAGCCTGCCACCAATTTCAACAGAGCAGAGATTTACTTCTGCACTGCTCCCCAGCTACGGGTCAAAGTCACTCACACTGTCTCTGCAGGACAACACTGGGACTAGGAACAGCATGGGTTGGAGCTGTGGCCTTCTGCTCCAGAGAGTACACCTTCGCTCTCACCAGTGCAAATTTGCTTCAAAACCAGAGAAGCATGACTTCTTCTGGTTCCAGATCTAAAAACTGCACCCAATATTTTACTATGTCAATACAATATCTGGATATTTACCTGAATACTAGGAGGTGTTGCCATCTGGAAGGTGTTTTCCCAACAATACTGGGATCTCTGTCTCAGATGGCATCGCAGTCTTCAGCATGGTAAACAGCACTTTCTTTGTAAACACGGTGTTCCAAAACTGAGGCTCTGCTGATCGCCATCCAGCCCATATGAATTAAAGCAGACAGGGACTTCAGATGACAAATTAACTGCCTCAAGACTCAGTAAATCTTTTCACCAGAGGAACAGAAAGGCAGGGTTGGATAGATTTACTTTGTTCTCCATATTTTAGTTAAAACAAGCTGCAAATGGCTTTTGGGGAAGTTGTTTCTGATTCCACTTGCTGTTGGAGTCTCAAGATATTGCATTATGAATTCAGCCCTCAAACTGTGTCATTCTGCAGTGGTTTATACACCATATTCAAGGCTTCTTTTCTTTTTATTTTTTTTTTTAATTCTGTGAGACACTGAAACTTTTTGTATATGCCCACAAAGTGTATAAAGCCTTGAATATTTGCTCATATTTTTTAACAACATGACTGAAGTAAAGGCATGGAGACAGGTGAAGATGCGAAAGGGAAGATTGGTTCACGGCTCACAGGCATCTCATCCATGTCCATAAATACCTGAAGGGAAAGAGCAAAGACAAAAAGACAATGGAGTCAGGCTCTGCTCGGTTGTGCCAGTGCCAAGACAGGAGGCAGAGGGTACAAACTGGCACACAGGAGGTTCCCTCTGAACACCAGGAACACTGCTGTTCTGTGGAGGTGACGGAGCACTGGCACAGGCTGCCCAGAGGCTGTGGGGTCTCCTCCTTGGAGATCTTCCAAAGTCACCTGGATGTAAACCTGGTCACCTTGCTCTGGGTGTCCCTGCTGGGGCAGGGCTTGGCCAGATGGACTCAGAGGTCCCTGCCAACTTCAGCCACTCAAAAATTTACCTTTTATATATGAGGTAGCCACCAAGTCCCACAGAACTGCAGCTACTAGGTACGTATTATGAAATTGTTTTTTAAATAGATGAAAGAACTTTTCTGCTTAATAGGACAAAATGAACTTCTGGAGTTTGTTGCCACAGGAGACTGTGGAGGATGCTGCAACCATCAGAAGGTTTAGAAAGAGCTTGCATAAACTGATGGGTAACATGGAAACTCCTCACTGACAAACCTTACTAAACAGTTCTTCCCACCACAGGGCCAACCCCAGCTGGTGTTGCTGTAAACAAGCTACAAATCAAAGGTAAGCACTCAGAGAGGAGTGTCCTGGCTTTACCAGCTTGGCTGTGCCTGCTGAGGCACCTTTGTGCCTAATGAGCCATTTGAGAGCTGCACTTGGATGGTGAAGTGTTTTGAACACATAGTACTACAGCATGAGGACTGGAGTGACCATGGAATTGGAGATCCATTCTACACAAAGACAAGTGCTGCTGACTCCACAGGGGTTTTGCTAGCAAATACCTGTTGCATGCGTGATCAGGACCCCGCAGGGATGGCTGCTTTTTTCCAGAGCACAGAGGCTGGGGGTCCCTCGAGTCCACCGTTTCAAGCATATTTCACTGAATCCACAACCATTTGTGCCTGCTTGGTAAAAGATAAGATATTCCTTTGTTTAGAAATATGCTGTCTTATATTTTATATCTGCTCTGAGAGTATGGCAGACCTCTAGTAAATTTAACTTTTGTGCTTTGTCTTTCTCCTCTCATGAGAATTCATCCCACCCCCTTTTCTCTGCCCAGCCTTTGCTGTAGAGCTTGTTTTAGCTTGATCCTTCTCTTTCACAAAGGCATTTTCTTTTAAAATATGGGCAGAAAACTCATGAACTGCACTTTCAAAATTACCATGACCTGAGAAACAGAATAATTTTAAATGATGAGCACTAAAGCTATCCTCATGAGTAGAAATGAAATATTTAGGATCTGAGGAAGCTTCCATTTTAGCTGTTCATCTTCTTTTCAGTGTGACATTTCTATCCAGCTCCTATACACGTATCTCATTTCAATTACCAACTTTAAAGTCTGACTTCACATAGCTACTTAGAATAGTGAAAAGAAAGATTTCAGAGTTTTATATTTATCTAAGCATCTATAACAAAGCTTACAAGCTCAATCCTTGCACATATATCTCCAGTGTTTGAAGTCATTTTATTTTTGAATCTTGATCATCTGAAGGAAGAATCTGATTTTCACATTTCTCCAGTGGCAACTCTAATGCATTTTGACTAGTGGGAATCTCAATGCAAAATGTTGTGCTGGGCTTTTATGTTTTTATGCGTGTGTATAACATAAGGGAGATTTAATTGAAAAATGTCATGCAAAGCACAGTACAGGTTATTCTTTATCAAGTTAATACTAACTACATGAAATTATTTAGCTATTATATTTTGGAAAGGAGAATAAACATAATTACCTTGTAATGACCTTGTAAGCTTTCTTTTACACATTACTTCTCACTGGCAGTCCAAGCTGACATATGTCCATCTCAGCAAGCTTTGGGACAGCTAGCAAAATCCTTACAGAAGACTGCTGTACAAGTGTGTGAATAGATAAATAGTGCTAGTCAAGACAGTTTTTATGGAAAGTTATTACATCTTTTAACAAGTTTCCATATGGCAGTTCCAGCTGAAAGCAAAAAGGGTTTCGATTGCATTAAGCTACCACTGCACACTGCTGTTAAAATGGAAGGATAAAGTAAGATGCTAGTAGGATTTATAAAGTCCTGGTTGGTGTGGGCCCATTTGCCCATAGAATAAGAGACTCCCCCCCCTCCTGACAAAAGACAAAATGTCCGTTTATTGTGGGAATCTCTGTTTAGTTTTTTTTTCCACATCATTCGCAAATCACTGGTAGGATGAAAGAATAATACTCCTCTGGGTACAAGAAGATTAGAAAATCAGAAGGATCAAGTGTGCATTGTCATGAGTGAATGAAAAATTTGGGACAAAATTAGTATAAGCATTTAGGAAAAGCTACAAACACCATCAAATTAAAACTGTCTCTTAGACTAACATAGGGTAATACTTTGTTCCCTTCATCTTCCATGAAGGATTTCTACAGTATAATTTTTTAATAGGTACTTCTGGAGATCAGGATGTCAATTTCCCATCCAAAGTGGGATTAACTCATCACCAATTAAAATTAATCTAATCTATCCTGTCCCTAGGGGTAGTTATTCCTTAATTAACAAATAAGAGTGACAGGGCGTGGCTAATTATCAAAAGCTCTCAAGGAGGAAGTAAATCTTTTATTCCAATGTAGTGAAGTCTTGGTAATGTTTTCTATGTTCAGGGACAGATTTTCAATGGTACCAAAGCATCTAAATATGCAGACAATCACCTGCTAGAGATCAAGAAGATGACCAAATTGTCAGGGCACTGGAAATCATCTCTAGGCTTTTGTAAATCTAACTTGCTATCTCCATTCCTTTGCAAATTTTTTTTTTTTTTTTAATGTCTTTTTGATCATGGACTTCTAACTTGCTTAGTTACTTTTGTAAATTAGACCCAGAAAGGATCTATTTTCTCAGTGTCAGCCAGAAAGGCACATGTTTACATCTGGTACATCAATTTCCAAATTCTGCTTGAGCACTATCAGTTCACAGTGCTTCCCTATAAAAATCCCAACACTGTTTTCTCTGCTCACCTATAAAATATGCAATCAGAATGTGTATCTAGATGCAAATAGGTCTCGATTCTAATACATTTGTGCTGCAATTCTTTTCACAGTCTGAATGTCTTTAATTCCCTTTACCAGATGCAATCCCTGCAAAGAATTGGTGAAACAGTTGCAATTAAAAAGACAGTTCCTAGGCTATAGGATGAAAAATCGATCTTCTCTGACTGTCATCTGTAATTCCCAGCTTGCAGATGGGCAGCCATATAATTATATCTTTACACCACACAGGCACACACTCATTCACACTTTTTCTATATCAGGATTGATTACTTATGATGACCAAAATATAATTTTTGGAATGATATAAGACTCGCCTTTTGATTCCCAGTATGCTAATGAACATGCCCCGTGATGCCTTAAAATGCCTATTTGCCAGAGGAGGACCGTGTATGCCTGAAAATAATTACAAGAATGAACTCCAGATGGTCCTGCTGTCAAGGTACAGTAGATCTTTGTTTGGCTTAACTTGCACGAATTGCTGTAGAGACAAATAAGACAGTCACAAAGCTGAGCAAAGCACATACTCTGAGGCTTATTTTCTGGACTTTTTGAGTTGCATACTTTGAACTTGAGAGAGAAAATAAACCTGTGTGAGCAGGAAAACAAGAGTAGGACACATAAACACTGTGTTGGGCATCATATCTTCCAGTTATACATCTGTACAATATGGTGTAGAATTGAACATTTATGATTCCTGAGTATATTCATGGAGTATCCATATATGTGTGTATGAATGTATATATATACATTCATGAATCTCCATGGAATACCCAGCAACCTTGGAAAATAAAAGGATAAAATTATAACATCCAAGATGAGAGCAAGAGCCGGGGCAGCCTCTGTAGATCTAAATAGGGCTGTATTGCTTCTGCCTGAAGAACTAAATGTAATTTCAGGCCTAGCACTGCCACTGGACGAAGGGAGGGGTTGTTCCCTCTGCTCTGCACTGGTGTAGCCTCACCTCCAGCACTGGGCGTGGGTTTGGGCCCACAGTATAAAAAGGGCATAAAGCTATTAGGCAGTGTCTAAAGGAGGGCAACAAACACGGGGAAGGGTCTGGAAAGCAAAGTGTGTGAGGAGCAGCTGAGGTCCCTGGGTACGCTCAGCCCAGAGCAGAGGCCTCATGGTGGCTGCAGCTCCTCCATGGTCGCTCTCTGTCCCTGCCCCATGTGGGTCACTCCCACAGGATGCTGTCCTTGCCAAACTGATCCCACATGAACTTCCCACAGTTCTCCCAGCACTGCTCCAACACGTCTATTTATTGCAGGGCCCACCCTTCAGGCACAGGGCCTCACTGGCTGCAGCTCCATCCTGGGGCTGATCCTATGGAGCTCTCCAAGGGCTGTGCCTCCTTCCAGCCACATCCACTGCTGCACCATGGGCTCTTCCACATCCACTGCTGCACCATGGGCTCCTCCATGGCTGCACACGGAGATGTGCTCCATGTGGTGCCCATGGCCTGCAGGGGACAACCTGCTCCTCCATGGGACCCTCCTGGGCTGCAGGGAATGGCTGCTCCGCTCCTGGAGCACCTCCTGCCCTCCTCCTGCACCGACCTTGGGAACTGCAGGGACACTTCTCCCCCATCTCTCACCCTCTCTCCCAGCTGCTGTTTCACAGCACTGATTCTCTCCCTTCAACCCACTCACCCAGAGGTGGTGCATCCAGCATCTCTCATGGCTCAGCTCCATCCAGGGGCAGGTCCCTGTGGAGCAGCTGGAGGTGCTCTGATCTGTGATGGGGCAGTGCTGGGTGCTGCACACAGAAAAGGTCCCTGCAGCTTGCCTGCTTCCAAAATCTTGCTGCATAAACTTAATACAATATTTGGAAAGCTGTGTGTGAATCTGCACAATTTCATGGATTTCTGACACAACTTTTTTGACATGATAAAAATATTCTAGGAAGATATCAACCATGGGATTTTACCTATCAGAAAGCTGCAGACTTACGCTCACTTACCACATGACTGAAGGTCACCAATACAACTTTTGCAATCTTTAGCAATGCTTCTGTGACAGCTCTTCTCAGCTACCAGTCTGAAATGGTAGTGGTCCCTGTCGTACAAGATCAGAACTACTAGAGTTCTTTGTTTTATTTAGCTGAGATTTTCCTGTGCCCCTACAGCAGGTTTACGGCATGATTTTTTATGACCACCTGTGGTGTCTGCAGGTGAAACTGCAGCCAGCTTTCTCTGAGGTGTTGCACCTACATTGCGCATCACACCCCAAAGCAAGATCTGATGAATTGAAAAGATAGATCACATTGAGGGAGTGGCAGCTCACTCCAGAAATCTGTGTGGGAGCAAAACGGAGAGGGAGTGCTGGTCCACTATGGAGACTAAGAGAGACAGAGGGTAGAAAAGTATTGTACGTAGTTGGGAGGAGCTAACTCCTGAGTTAGGTGCAACAATAATAACACCTGAAGAAAAGTGCAAACTAAGTATTTTCCATGGTACTACCAAACCTTGACAACTTATAAAGGTGAGAACCTCTGAGTAGAGGACAACACTTCGAACAGTTGATAGTCTGAAAATACATCATGAGCAATTTATAATAACATTATTGAAGTCCTTAGAAAGGAAGTGGAGAAGTCTAAAAGAGGTGAAAAAGTCTAAAAGAAAAAATGTCTAATGGAATCTCTAATATTATAGAGTGAATAGGTTAGAAACTTTTCCTCTTATGTCTCAGAGCACAGAAAAATGGCACTTTCAATAAATTTAAAGGTGGGAACCTCAAGCTCACCTGAAGGAAATACTTACAGAACCAGCAAGTCATTTATGAAACATTTATGTTACTTGAGGTTGTTGAGACCAAAATTTAATCAGGGTAGTTTTTGGGGTGTCAGAATTACCAAAATTAATTCAGCAGATTCTAGGTGGAACATGATACCACATGCTTCAGAGCTAATTGTCAACTCTTGTATAACTCAGATGAGAAGGGGAAAGAGAGAAGAAGCTGATTATCTGATATCAAACTCTTGTGATATGTTTATGTTAATGGCTTCCTCTAAAACTTGTTGTTTGACATACTGTAGGAAACAGAGTACAAGCCACGGACCTTAGGATCAACCCTGCAAGACAACATATGTTTTGCACAGCAGTGGCCTGACCTCAACATTTTGAGTGACTTAAATATTCAAGTGTCATTTAATTGAATATCGAGTACATGAAAGGATTAAGAAGGTCACGTAGTATGAGAATGTTCATCACTGGAACAATGTCTTCTCCAGTAGGTATGTTGTCTCTCATTATCAGTTTCTGGACCATCTAAACATGTCCTAAGGTAGCCCGATCTAATATTTGAAGCCTTTCAGGAGATATGAATTTCCTTTTTCTTCAGTGTCTTTTTGTCCTGTCATTCTAGATGTGATGCTTGCCTTTTTCACATCTAACCATTTTGAAATTATACGGTCAGATGCCCCACTAGCTTCCAGGAAGAGTCTTATTATAAACATTGTTGAGCAAAAGTGTGAAATGGCTACTGGTGGCCTTCAATCTATGATGGGTGCTTTGAAATTAATGTGCGACTGAGGCAGGAAAAACAGGGGTACATTTCTGGTTTTGGAGATCTCTGCTTGTAGCAATGCTAACTTTCTAAAACATAATATTAAAGAAATGTTGCAGTTTTTCTTCATTTTCTTTTTCTGATTATTCATATAATTACAATTCCTCTCCTGGATTCAGATTCATTTATAAATTGCAGCTGAGACAAACAGCACTTGAAGGGTAATTGGGTAGTTTACATAAATTAGATCCCTTAGGTATACCCAGGCCAAAGTTAAGATAAGCAACTAGAAAAAAAAAAAAAAAGAATTATGGGGGGAAAAAAACAGCAAAAAAATGGAATTAATTAAAAAACAGCCCACTTAATCACATTCAGCACATATAGTTTACTAAAATATACAACAAGCCTAAAGGGCAGAAATCTCTTTTTGGTTCTTGATTTGACTGCAATCAAATGACTATGGAAAGTGTCTTCTGAGTGTTATCTCTATTATCTTTTTTAATAATAAGGTGGTGAATGATTGTAGGTGGGTTGTCATATTTTAGAAGAAAAATTCCTCCTGAATCCCACCTCCGCCATACAATTTTCTTCTCAGTCTGGTTCTGCACTTAGCTATTTGAGTTTCACATGAAGTCTCCTTTAGCTTGGTGCTTTCCATAACCTTTTTAAACATGTTGATTTCTAACAAGATTTTTTTTTTTTCTCCAAATAAGCACTGTCCTCCCATGGAATGAGCATAAGCAAATGTTATGTCAGGTTATAAATCTGGATATTACCAGTGACTAGACAGGATATCCTTTTCTTGCCAAAGCTGATGGTTTGAGACATAACAGCTGGGAGCAGGAGAGATACAAAATGTTATTTGAGGCGGCTGCATATAAAGAACATATTTGGCCAGAATAACTATGTCTTCATTTATTTTTCTGACTCCAGACAGGGACAAACAACATATGACAAATAATAAATTTATTAGCAAAAAGGAGGTGGTGCTCTGCTGTGAATTGGTATTTCTATTTAGCAAAGAAATTATTTTTAGATTATAGGACAGATTTTTATTAGTGATGTTTGTCTTACATGACTAGTAGTTAACATGTCTGAATAGTGCAATTCTCCATAGCAATGGAAAAAAAAAAAAAAAAGAGCTTACTTTCAATTCCTTGGAGACAGAAGGAGGAGAATGAAAAAGAATAGCTCCCTCCTCACTCAGCAAGCGTGGTGGAGGCTGTGGTGGAGAATAGATTTTTGGAGGGTCATCTGCTTAAGTGACTGTGTAAGTGCTGAGATACCACAATGATGGATGTTTTATAAGTGCCTAGGTAGGTAGATAGATATGACAACCAGAATAGTTCTAGGTTTAAACTGAAATGAGGCACTCCATCACTGTGTCATCTCAGCAAAGTCACTTGACCTTCTTGTTCCTGAATCAGACCAGCTGTAAGAGCTGATAAAAAGCTGATTTTCTCTGAGACCCAGAGCTTAATTCAATCTTATGGCTTTCTGTGGAAGACTTTTAGTTGATTCTAATGGCCTGGGCTTAGGTATTAAATGCTTCACATAGGCTGAACAAGTCTATGTGCTCTGTGCTCTTCTCCCCTCCTCCCCATCACTCCCCACCAAGCAAGCAGTGGCCATCTGTGGAGATGTCAGACTTGCCAGTCTGGACTCTTCCGTCTCCTTCCCCACCTGCTCCTTTTCTGCTTGTTGTACATGTAACTTTTCTTTATCAGGAGTTTAATATTTCAGTGTTTTGTAAGTGTACTGTGAGGCAGTGCAATTTATCCTGCAAGAACAGAGCTGGCAGCATGGTAATTAAGAAAAGAATAAATGTTAAGGGTGAGAGCAGATTGCAGTGAATGACTGATTATTCTTGATAAGGAAATTACTCTGCTGGTAGCAGAATCCACAGTATTTGAGAGAATGGAAAAGCCAGAAACAAATAATATCTTCATTATTGGAAATATACTACCTATAACATATAGTCTGGCTCTGTCGGTGACTTCCAACAAGTGGGTGACCATCCAGAAAAGCTAGATAGTTGGTTAATTCAGAACTTGTGTATTTACTATGTGACTAGAATGTGAATTTCATTGTCACTGGCACTGCAGCAAGACTAAGCATGGACTCTCCCAGAAGTAGAGATCTGATCAAAATAATCTGTGTGAATCATGATGCCTGACATATTTTGGGAACGATCTGGGAAAGCTTTAGGGACATGAATGTGACGTTGCCAGGTAAGTAGATGTTACTCCCATTTTACAAATAAGAGGTGGTTTTATTTGCCTATGAGACTGTCATGCAGATTGCTGGATTTGGGAATGTGCAGGGAGGTGTGAGCCATCAGTTAGCATCCAGAGTTCAATGTCACTGAGTTCCTCTGTGACCCAGCAGTGCATATCCATCAACAACCAAAAATTTCTTCCTCTAAGGGAGACATTGGCAGCCACCTGTGACACATACATCCTGCCCCAACTCTTCAAAGTGTGTGGTATGTCTTGCTGCTTTTGGCCAGGAACGTTGTTAGGATGCAGCCTGTAGAATCAAGGAAGCTCCAGCAGAGCCATTAACAACTCCTATCATCTCTGAAGATTTTGCTTTTTATTTTATTAGGAGAAGGACTGCAAAGTAGGTTCCCACAGTCACTGGCAATTGTGGCTAAATTATGCTATGTTGGTTTATCTATTTTCATCAAGATCTGTGTTCTCTGTTTCTCTCTCTAAAGGTATAAGAAGGAAGAAAAATCAATCTGGTGACAACAAAGAGGGAAAGTAGAGTGCACATTCTCTGGCATATCATACCTTCCTGATAGCAACACCATGTGGCTTTTAATTTCACCAAAAGAGAGCCAGTAATTATTCATAGCTTATAACAACTGGGGAAAGGTTTCCTGAGGTACAAACTGATTATATTTTTTAAATAAACTGATTGTCCATGTAATAAATGATCACATTTTTCTAATCATTGGGAGATTTATGTTACTTTATTCAATCATCTCTGTGTGGAATAGAAACCAAAGTAAATCAAATGGAAGGAAAATTTTTAGATTATACTGAGAGTTCTGCGACTACGAGATGTTATGAAATAAACCCAATAGAGGGATCAAGCTGAGTGCACAAAGCCCACTGGTATGTATGGTTTCATAGATTAAAAGAATGGTGTAGTTGACAGCCAAAGCAGAATTTACATTAATTTAGATCAAGTCTAGCCTGTGCTGCATGGATTTGCCAAGTATTTGAGGACAAAGGCAAAGACAGTCCTTTTGTCTGCAGGGTATCTCAGTCACAGTCATTCATTTAAGGACAGTAATTAGAAAGAATTCAAGAATGAAGAATAGGTGACTGCATATGACATTTCATTAATGGCAGACAATAAGTGACATGATCTTATCATGAAATTAGTCATCATCATAGACTTCTCCTGTCGACCCATAAAATGAAATGTCATAGGGAGCGGCATATTTTTCATTGTTATGCCAACATGGCTTTTTCATAATGTGCATCATTAAAATAAGCCTAGGAACTGGAAAATGCAATCATAGGAATAACATTAATAATGTTTAATTTATGTGTTCCTGTACACAAAAATCTTATGCTGATTGAAATAAAATGACCTAAAAACACAATTTACCCTTAGCAAGGCAGCCTACAGAGCTATAGTGTTGGAGAAAACAAGGAACAGACTGCTGAACAGCACTAGAGTAAACCATAGTGGAGGTATGCCATAAATGGCAGAACCATGGGCAGAGACTTGCTGCAAGAGAGACAAATTCTCCCCTGGCTGACAAACCCCTTTGCAATTTTTAGCAAGGCAAAAGGTGCTGGTAACATTTCTAGGATGGCACACCAGGTTGTATTTTTCGCTTTCATATTCTAAATGAAGGATCTCGGAAGAAAGTGAAACCTGAGTGATTTTGTCAAATATATTTGATGTAATTGATTAACCATGGAATACATCAGTTGAGCTTTTCCTTAACATGAGGGTTTTTTTTGTTTGGTTGGTAATAATAATAATAATAAACGTTGAGTAAATAGACATGCAGGTATTCTGAGAGACCTGAGGAGGGCAGGAAGCCCCAAATATAACCTGCTGATGAGCTGGCTCAGGACTTAGGGCTGTAATGCATATGTAGTCAGCCTACATGTCTGTGCACTGGCTATGAGACTCTTCCCAGTATTACAACAGAAAGGAAGAGGCTTACCACTCCCAAGTTACCCCTTGTCAGTCCCACATCTAGTAATCACTGTCTTTAGTTGTATGAGCAGGGTATACTGGTCACATGCTGGAGAGATTTTAATTAGACTTGGAGCACTGACACACTTCCAAAGGCTCTGAATTGCCAGACACTAACAGCTAACTGAAGGCCTTGCTGAAGAGCTGATGGGCCATACTGCTTCCCTGCAGTGATTCAAAGTGAGATGTTGTTTTGTATCCCCTTGATGAGCCACAGCCAAAAGAGTTCCTACCAAAAGCAGAGACTGGTATGTCAGAGCAAAAGGGAAGTACTGCCTAAGCTGAGTGAATACAGAGGCTTTGCCTGAAAAAACTGCATTTGTGTGCATCAGAAATAAATGGAACAATGGAATAAATGGAATAATGGAAATAAATGGACCGGGGAACAGATCTGTGAAAGATTCTTCCAGGCAGAGCGATTCCTTGTTGAGTGAGATAATTCCTTTTTCTGGGACAGAGATCATCGTTACCATCCCTCCTGCCCTCTCCATGTCACAGAGCTGCAGGACTCTATCAAAGACCACTGTCACCTGCCAACTGTGAGCTGCTGCTGAGCTGCCCAAGAGGACACATGTTGGTAATTGGAGAAGTGGTTGTTTCACCAGAAGGCCACGCTGCCATCCAGAGGGACCTGCACAGACTGGAGAAATGAGCTGACAGAGACCTCATGATGCTGAACAAGGAAAAGTGCAAAGTCTTGCACCTGGGGAGGAAAAATGCCAGGCATACCAGGACGTGCTGGGGCCATCCAGATCAAAAAGTGCTCTGTAGAAAAGGACCTGGGGATCCTCCTGAATAGCAAGTTCAACATCAGTCAGCAATGGGCTGCAAGGAAAGCTAATGGTATCCGGATGCATTAGGCAATGTCACCAGTATGTCAAGAGAGGTGATCCTTACCCTCTACTCAGCATTGGTGAGAATGCATCATGAATGCTGAGTCCAGTCCTGGACTCCCTTGGATTCACCAAGATGGCGAAGAACCTGGAACACCTATCCTGTGGGGAGAGGCTGAGAGAGCTGGGACTGATCAGCCTGGAGAAGAGGAGGCTCAGGGGGATCCCACAGTTGTCCATAGTATACTGAAGGGAGTGTTCCAAGAGGAAAAAGCCAGTTTCTGCTCAGCAGTGCCAAGTGCCAGGACAGGGTGGACACAGGGTACTGTGGGCACAAACTGGAGATTTGGAGATTCCCTCTGAACATTGGGAGCATTTCTGTGCTGTGGAGGTGACGGAGCACTGGCACAGGCTGCCCAGAGTCTGTGGGATCTCCTCCTTGGAGATCTTCCAAAGCCATCTGGACATGGTCTGGAGCAGGACTTGGGCAGAGGGACCCAGAAGTCACTGCCAGCCTTGTCCAACCTGTGATGTTGTGATGCTATGATTCTGTATGCCAGGACTAGGTAGGACAGTTTTTCAGCTCTGGAGTGTGTTGACTTTTGTTCACTGGGTTAGGATGGATCACAAAAGGGTAATGGCTCACTATGAAATCCTGACTCTTCTCTCCTTTCAAGAGGCAGAGAGAGAAGGCATCATCAAATATAAGCAGATTATTACAAAAATCCCTCTCAAACCTCACAGCCAAGAATCAGGAAAAGTGATGCTAAGCTTTGTTGCGCTGAAGAAGCTGCTCTTCCCACTCACAAACACGAATTAAATTGCTAATAAGCAACAGTTTTTTTTAAAGATGAGAAATTAATTGGTGAGATAAATAAGTCAACAGTAACTAATTCTTGGAGCACTACCATAACAGCAGCAGTTCTCTCTCTCTCCAGAGAGGTGCTTGTGCTGCTTGGGTTCACTGCATCTGCAGAGGACACAGAGCTTTGGAGAGATCTGCTTCCACATGGGGCCACCACAATTATTTGGTGTAATGGTGTCAACATGTCACAGCCCATCTTGACTGCAGATGGGTTCTGGCAAAGATGAATTGACAAACAGATAGGTTCCATAAGCTCAGCTTGAGCACTGGACAGTGCTTATCTGGTAATACATTCCTTGGCTGAGTCCTCCAACTCACCTTAAGACAAATTTTCTGTAGGGAGGCCAGGATGCTCCATGTCACCTGGCCTCCAAGCCCAGGGCTGTGCCTCAACTTTGCACTTAAGAGCAAAGACACAAGTATAGAGTGCCATGAAAACCCACATGGAGGCATAGTTAGGTGACATTGAAAACTGTTCAGACCCAAATGTTCGCAAATTTGTGCAAGTCTTCAGATCAGATTCCAACCAAAGTAACATTTATTGGATAGAATATACAGTGTTAGGTATGCCTGCCTTAATTATACTAAAATGCCAGACACACAGATTCAGAAGAAAGTACTAGAAACTGCTCTGATATGCATTGCATTATTTGTATAATATAGCATTTCCAAGGAGGGCAGGTTCCAGGAGAGTGAGAAAATTAACATACGTTCAAAGCACGTAATTTCTCATATGCTAGAGAAAGTCTTACTATAATCAAATTGTCAGCTTTTAATCAATGAAAGCGTGTATTTCACCTGTGCAAATGGACAATGTGAACAGGAAAATAACATGTCTTTGGTAAATGCTTTCCACTACAATGAAATGCTTTGGGTAAGGATACTGAGAGGTATTTAAATGAAATTGTTTGATCACCGGGGATGCAAATGCATCTTGCTGTCTAAAAATCTGATGATACTGTGCTCTGTGATGATAACATACACAGCCACAGTCTGACAGGCTTTTATAGGTGTAGTTGTATAAAAATTTCTCCTACTTCTTTCCTTCTCTCATCTGTGACCCAGTTATTGGGTCTGGAGAAGATAAGTCGGTAATTCAAACTCTAACAGATAACTCTGCTAGAACGGATGCTTGATGTACAGAGTCAGTTGTGTGCAACTGTAGGGGAGAAAGAAGGTAAGAAGGGAATAGCATGTGGTTGGTAGCTTCTTGAATCACCACTGCAGGATTCATGAGCGCATGGTTCCATATTGTCCCTGTCTGTAAGGTTTTGTTACTTTAAGGCATACTTTGAAGTCTCCATGTTAAAATGCATTCCAGAAGAGCCTGACAGTAGTGTTATTTGAAAGCTGAATAGCATGAAAGCAAAAAGTCATTTGAACAGAATAATTTTCTGAATTAACCCCTCTCCAACAACACCTAACATCTCAGATAAATTAAGCTAACTGTTGACTCACATTAGCATAACTTTATTTATGTTGCCATATACAAAATTTAATAACTCTTTTCTCATTTAAACAAAAATGCAGTCTCATAGCCGTAGCAAAGCAGGGAAGGAAGGACTGTATGTAGGCATTTGTATTGCTATTGGGGTGTTCTGTTTCCTTCCTCAGGTATACACTGCCAGTGGTCCTTGGCAGATGTAAATTAGTAAAGCTCCAATTACTCCAGCAGAGCTGAAGTCAGATGGTTTACATCCATGTGGGATTTGGCCAGCTAAGTCTGTGGATAGAACAGCTCAGCCCTTGGCTTTACATTTTGAAGAGAGTTTTTGGCAAGAAAGCTTTGCAAGGCAGGGAAAATACATTTTCCCAGCCTGGGACATTTCTGTAATAATATCTGTTATTTACTCAGTGCGATCTGGTCTGTTCCAAAAACAATGGAGTTGCTCTTCAGAGCTATTTGTATTTCTGCTGGACAAGAAGCAGAACTGTTCCAGGGAGAATGGAAACTGTGGAACTATGTGACCAGCTTTTCTCAACACATTCCTTGGGACCTACCTGTCTCTGTGCTGCAATGGCTGAATTTACACATTCTGCCCATTCTTGAGTTTTGCAGACTAATGTGATTCATGTAAGATTTGACACAATTCTAAAGGGCTGAAATAGACACAGCAAATCTTCTCATCCTTCAAGGATTATATTAAGCAAGTCTGAGCTACAGGGTGCTGCTACAAATACACATTCGAAGTCAATTTAGTGAATTATGAAGTATCAACAAATGTCAAACACCCCTAGGAGAATATATGGCACAAAATAGGCTTCCACTGTATCAAATTTCCAGTAGTTAATTTCTAACTTTCTGACATTTCTTTGCATGCTAGAAACAGCCTAGATATTTCTGATAGCCCAACTCCAATTCACCAAGTATTCAACTTCTAGATTAAGCTCAGGTCAATCATTGTTTGCATTTGTTAAACTTCCAAGTTTATTGAAATGACTTCATTTTCACCAAGCATTCAGGAAGAGGAGAAGAATGACTCTGGAACAGATTGTCGAGGGAAGTGGTGGAACTGTCATCTAGAAACTGAAGGAAAGATGCAAGTCAAAAGCCTACAGATCAGAGTTAGAGACCAAGGTAACAGGCTGCTTGATTCAGCAGAACCTGTTCATGAATCCTTCTTCTTCCAGCTACAGGAGGTATGATCACAGGCTTTTGTCCTACTGCGAGACTTCAACCACCCTAACATCTGCTGGAAAAGTAGCATGGTGAGCTGTAGGTGATCCAGGAGGCTCCTGGAATGTATCAGGGTAACTTCCTGAGCCATATGATAGACAGCCCCACCAGGGGGGATGCAGTGTTGGACCTGTTGCTAACCAGTGTGAGTGAACTGATTGGTGACATCAGAATTGGAGGGTGCCTAAGCTATAGTGATGATGCAAAGGTAGAGTTAAAATTCTTGAGGAATATCAGACAGGCAAAGAGTGAAATCAGGAAGCTTAATTTTAGGAAAGCCAACTTCCAGCTCTTCAGGGAGTTAGTCAGCAAAACACCCTGGGAAGTTGTTCTCAAGGACAAGGAAGCAGAATTGACAGATCTTTAAGGAAGGTATTCTTAGGGCACAAGAACTATCCATCCCCAGGTGTTGGAAGTCAGAGAAGGAAGGTGAGAGTCTGACATGGCTGAACCAGGACCTGCTGGTCAAACTGAGAAGCAAGAAGAAAATGCTCAGGCAGTGGAAGCTGGGACAAGTAGCCTGGAAGAAGTTTAGGGATGCCTCTGGGCTGTGTTGGGTTGGGATAAGGAAGGTCTGGGCATAGCTGGAACGAGACTAGGCAAGGAGCACAAAGAAGGATAAGAAAGGTTTCTATAGGTACATCAGCCAGAATGGAAAGTCCAACAAGGTGTACCCCCCACAGCAAGCAGTACAGGCAGGCTGGTAACAATGGACGAGGAGAAGGCTGAGGTACTCAACAATTTTTTTCCTCAGTCTTCAGTGGCAACTGCTCTACACACTACCCTCAAGCAGATGGTTCAGAAGGTGGGAACAGGGACAGCATTGCCCCTCCTGCTATAAGTGAAGATAAGGCTCAGAATCTCCTGAAGAACCTGAACATTTGTAAGTCTATGTGTCCTGATGAGATGCATCACAGAGTCCAGAGGAAATTGGCTGATGTAATTGCCAAGCCACTCTTGATGGTATTTTAAAAGTCGTGGCAGTCAGGTAGAGTCCCTGACGATTGGAAAAAAAACAATATAGCATGCATTTTTAAGAAGGGTAGAAAGGATAATCCAGGAAGCTACCAGCCTATTAGCCTCACCTCACTGCCAGGGAAGATCACGGAGCAGATCCTCCTGGAAGCTATGCTGAGGCATATGGAAAAGAGGGAGGTGATATGGAATAACCGTCATGGCTTCACCAAGGCCAGGTCTTACCTAATTCACTTTTTTATGATGGCATAAACACATCAGTGGGCAAGGGAGAAGCCACTGATATAATCTATCTGGACTTCAGTGAGGCATTTGACATGGTTCCCCATAACATCTTTCTCTCCAAATTGGGGGAATTTAAGGATGGAGCATAGCCCTGCCAAAAAGGACTTGGGAGTGCTGGTGGATGCTAAGCAGGACATGAGCCAGCAATGTGCCTCACAGCCCAGAAAGCCAACAGCATTCCTGACTGCACAGAAAGAAGTGTCACCAGCAGGCCAAGGGAGGTGATCCTGCCCCTCTTCTCTGTGTTGGTGAGATTTCACCTGGAGTACTGTATGCAGGTGTGGAGTCCTCAGTACAGCAGAGAAATGAACCTGTTGGAGGAGGGCCACAAAAATGATCTAAGATCTAACAACTTTCCTACAAGGACAGGCTGAGAGAGCTTGGGGCTGTTCTGTCTGGAAAAGAGAAGGATCCAAGGTGACCTGATAGCAACCTTTCAGTACCTAAAAGCGTCTGTAAGAAGGAAGAGGACAGACTCTTTAGCAGAATCTGTTGTGATAGGACAAGGCAAAACGGTTTCAAACTAAAAGAGGGGAGATTTAGACTGAATATAAGGAAGGCGTTTCTTACAGTAAGCGTGGTGAAGCACTGACACAGGTTGCCAGAGAATAGGTGGATGCCCCATCCCTGGAGACATTCAAGATTAGGCTGGATGGGTCTCTGAGCAACCTGATCTAGCAAACAGGAATCACTGTGACAGGGGAGTTGGACTAGATGGCCTTTAAAGGTCCTTTCCAAACTCAAAAGATTCTATGATTCTTTGAAACGGTGGATGTAGTACTTAGGCAAATGGTTTAGTGGGCAATATCGGTAGTAGGTAGACAAGTAGACTAGATGATCTTAAAGGTCTTTTCCAACATTAATGATTCTATGATTTGATGACTCTGTATAATGAAAAATGAAGAAATAAATAGGAGCTACTCAGAAGATATGAATGAAATGGCTTGGTAAGCTTTAAAGGCCATTTTGTATATCACTGAAGAATCTAGGATAAGATCAACTCACTTCTCTAGCACAGTGGAAATTTGCAATAGGAAAACAGATCAAAAATACACGCGACAGTTTACTATAGGAGGACAGAGATAGAGAGATGCTACAGAGATTGATGATACATGCTACTTATGACAAGACTAAAGGGCACAAGGATGTGTTTTAGATAAGGTGTGAGAGTAATCAACTGAAAACCACGGAGCCTGAATGAATGGCTGAATTACTATCTGTTATAGAAAACATCTAGAGCATGGACCAAGCATTACGAAACATCCAAAGAAACAACAATGGAGTGAAATATCTGACTACTTACGTGATAGAAGTTAAAGCATACAGTATTTCATATCAGTAGAGAAAATTGCACTATTTGAAGTTGCTTATTGATACTCTTCTCAGACTTTTGACTTACTGTCACCTGAAGAGCAACTGTCAGATACATCTTATTTAAGGGATGATGGAGGTAAACTTAAAGTGGGAAGATAATGGCTGAGGAAATTACAGAAAGGCTTTAATTATCTACCAAAGATTTTATTGTCCACCAGCACAAAATGAACAAGTAAAATCTGTTTTTTGTCTAATCATTTTTGGGAAGAAATGCTTTGGGAAAGTGTGGTGGGAAGTCTTGAGTGGAATTGCCTATCATTCATTAAGGATGAAAATTCATTTTAGTGATCTTCAGCTCTCTAAACATTAGGTCAAAGCTTATCTTGTTGGACACTTCTGCAGTCGGTAGGAAAAGGTGAGCACCTTTACCTACCTGTGGGTAATTCCCACATTTTAAGGAAATGGTTAGTGTAGTTGGAAACAATGTGTAATAAAAGTAGTTCTGTTTTGCTTTGTGGATTGGTGATGCTATCAACAGAGCAGCTCTTCCTCTCACTAAGTATCTGCAGAATTATTAGCTGAGATAGTTCTCCCTCTTGATGGTTATGACTGATACTGTGAGTAGGAACAGTTTTTCAGCAGGGATTCTGGTCTTACAATGAAGACTTTGCTTTAAACAGTATCTGGGGGCAACTCCTGTTAATAAGACTGTGACAAACACCTTACCTCTCATCCACTGCAGACATTCGTACTAAGAGCATCTCCGTAACGTCAGGGCAGGCTATAGTTTGTTGACATGAATATCCCTAAGTAGTGCAATGTGCTTGAACAAAAACCTTCCTGAACACAAGTTTGTGTTGTATTTTACCAGATCCAGGCATTGCTTTGTTCCTTTCAGCTGTGGCTTTCTCAGCTTCTAGGTAATCAGTTTTATGCTACAGTGGCTCCTTTCTACAGTTCTTTGGGTATTTTTCACATATCTTCTGAAGATTCAGGCATCTCAGTTCTTCACAAGAAACTTTTCTACCTTACTGCTATTATTTTGTCGGCTTTTGATGTCAGTTTCTTCTCTCCACAAAGCAAAAATAGGAATACTCTAGGAAGAAAGCAAGATACTGAGAAATGAATTTAGATAAATACTTTTTTGAGGAACTGAAAGAAAGTCATTACAACAATAACAAAAAGGACCATGCCGTGACATGTCCCCAGGCTACTGGTGACTGAAGGCCATAAGTTCACAGAATCGTAGGCTTATTAGAGTGGGAAGGGACCCTAAAAGGTCACCTAGACCAACCTTCCTGCACTGAACAGGGACACCTACAGCCTGATAGGTTGCTCAGAGCCCTGTCCAATCTGACCTCGAATATCTCCAAGAACACACCATTTCCCCAGGCAGCCTGTGCCAGTGCCTCACCCTCTTTTTAGAATCACAGACTTTTCCCCCACCACCAATTTAGCAATATATGCAAATATACTTCTCATCATTAGTGATTCACTCACTTAGCTGAGTGAACCTGAAAGGAGCTCTCAACAGAGGCAGAGGAGCTCTGTCAGAGTATTCTCAAGACTAACTTTGTGGGGTCTGCTAGAAAATGCTCAATTTCTAGAAATTTGCTAGAAGAGATTTGCTGATCAATTTCACTGTTGGTTAGTTTTCTCCATTTTTTTCTGGAACTGACGGCATCAGCTGAGGTTACCACTTTGTGTGCTTGCCTCCAGTACTCTTCATCTCTCTTTTCTCCTTGCAGCCTACCCAAAAGACAGAGTCATGATAGAAGCACCAAGTTCTCTCCTACAAACACGCTCTCCCAGGTCCTAAGAGAAATGCAATTATCACCAAGGGGCACAGAGAGCTCACAAGTACAGTACATAGGTTGTTGTAATCATAAAGTCCATTTTGGTTATTGGACTTGCTCAGTGCTATCTGGGCTTGATTTTCAGAATGTGTACCACAGCAAGGGTGTAAAAGAAATGCATAAACCACAAAAAATAAGTTTCCTCAGTACAACTGAAGCCCATGGATGTCTGACATTTGCTCTTAGCAGCCCTGCATCTGCTGGTGAGCGCTGTCAGCAGACATGCTGCTGTGTTTCAGAAGTCATCACCACATACTGATCAAAGCTCCTGTGCTCATTAAAATCCCCATGTTCCCTCCTATTTGTTTGGCAAGCTACATTTAAGTCATCTGATGCAGACATTTTCTTTTACGCTTTTATATAACTACAATCTTTGAAATGTAGAAGAATATTAGTAGCAGGTGAGAGCTTCTTTGTAATGATACTGAGATCAGATCATTCTGTAAATTAAAATATGTATTTTCCTTCAAATCTCCTACCATTCAGCACTGACATTAATTATTGTTTTTCTTATCTGTCTTAGTGCCTCTCAGTTGGTTTCTTTGATATCCCATTTCTCTTTTTCCCTTTACTTTGCCCATCGCCTGACACAAATAAAGAATATATGGGCAATTATTAGCTTTTTTAAGGAAAATTTGGCAGCTTCTTTATTTACTTTGATTCAGATGACAGTCATATTTGACAGCCTTTTTAGGAACAGTGTTTATTAGCTGAATAAATATAGGCTGGCAGTGTTAGCAGAGCATTTCCATTTTGGCTAAAATCCTTAAAAATCTGCTTTGATTCAGTATTGAACACAAAGATTTAAAAACATATGGATCCAAAGCATTTCCCCTCTACATCGTGTTTTTGCATGAGACATCAAGGCAGTAGAAGTTACCCTACAGTTTGCTGCTGCCTGTGGTGACTGATACATCTCAGGAACCCGACATCTCCGTGGCCTACACTTTTCATTGTCTTGTTGGAAAAACACAACCAGATAGCGAAATCACTGTTTCCTCAGAAAACCACAATTGCTCAGTCTTCTGTGTCTATGGGCGATTAACAAAGGGCAAAGTGGAGTGGTGGTGGATCAACGCTTTCATTGCAGCAAGTAAGCCAGAAATATTGTCATGGAGCTGTAGCACCGTGTGTTTTGACTACATATACCCAAGTCCTTGCTACTGTTAGGTGGGTAAGAACTAAGACTGTTCTATAGGAAATAAAACACATATTTTGTAATGACTAGGCAAGTTCACAATCTTGTGCTGAGGCTGCTGTAGGAACCATATCCCCAGAAACAGCCAGCCTGGCTTAGGGTAGAGGGCATGTGTCTGTCTGAATGAAACATCAGCCAGTCCTCAGCCAGCCCTCTGCCACCACCTCTCTGGCCTGTAGGGAAGGAGTGAGGAGCTCTCTGCTGTTCCCCATCATCTTTTGTCCTCAGTGATCTTCCCAAACCTGTCCCAAGCAGCTGAAACAGGATCCAGCAGGAAAAGAGCAGAGAAGGACTTGGTCTCTGGAGTTCCATTTCTTTCTTTGTCCAGCATAACAGGGACAAGAAATGGATTTCAGCACCAGGTCACAGTCACACAAACTGTCGATCTGCCTCATTCTCCTCTTCATGGGCACATCCTAGGGTTAACATGGGCCAGGAATGGCTCTGAGTACACAGTTTAGATATGATACACATTTGGTAAGGCCAGAGAGATGTTCAGAGGTGATATGGCAGATAGAGGAGCTGAGGGTTGTGTCTATCTTTTTACTGTCTGCTGTTCATATGCCTCTATGATTTTCCTGCATGGCAATGAGGTAGAAATTACTCCAGAGGACCCACTTTGCAATTAGCATTTTGATGTCCTTATAGAGGTACCATGGTGTAACCCACGCCTGGGTGAGACAGGGCCATATCTCAGCTGTGCAATGAAGACTGGCGACTGATGTCATTTACCTGAACTCAAGCAAAGCCTTTGACATGGTCCCCCACCGCATCCTTATCTCCAAATTGGAGGGATGTGGACCTCTCGATGGATAAGAAACTGGTTGAAAGGCGGCAGACAGAGGGTGGTCATCAATGGCTCCATGTCCAGGTGGAAGCTGGTAACGAGTGGCATCCCCTAGGGATCTGTCTTGGGACCAGTGCTCTTTAACATCTTTATCAATGACACTGATGACGGAATCGAGTGCACCCTCAGCAAGTTTGCTGATGACACCAAGCTGAGTGGTGTGGTTGACACAGTGGAAGGAAGGGATGCCATTCAGAGGGACCTCGACAGACTCAAAAGATGGGCCTGGGTGAACCTAATGAGGTTCAACACAGCAAAGTGCAAGGTTCTGCACTTGGACTGGAGGAATCCCAGGCATCCATAAGACTGGAGAGCAGCCCTGCAGAGAAGACCTGGGGGTCATGATGGATGGAAAACTGAACATGAGCCAGCAGTGTGCTCTTGCGGCTCGGAAAGCAAATGGTATCCTGGGCTCCATCAGAAGAGGGATGGCCAGCAGGGACAGGGAGGTGATTGTCCACATCTACTCTGCTCTTGTGAGGCCCCATCTGCAGTACTGTGTCCAGGTCTGGAGCCCCCAGTACAAGAAGGACAGAGAGCTGTTGGAGAGGGTCCAGAGGAGGGCCACAAAGATGATCAGGGGGCTGGAGCACCTCCCCTGTGAAGACAGACTGAGGGAGCTGGGCTTGTTCAGCCTGGAGAAAAGAAGGCTGCAGGGTGACCTAACTGCAGCATTTCAGTACCTAAAGGGAGCCTACAAACAGGAGGGGAATCAACTCTTTGCAAGGGTTGATAACTGCAGGATAAGAGGAAATGGTTTTAAGTTGAGGGAGGAAGATTTAGGTTGGATATCAGGGGGAAGTTTTTTATAGAGAGAGTGGTGAGGTGCTGGAACAGGCTGCCCAGAGAGGTTGTGGATGCCCCAAGCCCAGAGGTGTTCAAGGCCAGATTGGATGGAGCCCTGGGCAGCCTGGTCTAGTATTAAATGGGGAGGTTGGTGACCCTGCATGTGGCAGGGGGGTTAGAGATTCATGATCCTTGAGGTCCCTTCCAACGCTGGCCATTCTGTGATTCTGTGACCGATGCTGTGCATTTCTCTCCAGCTCACTGTTCTCACCACACAAGGCACAGCCCTGTACTCCCACAGGAGCATCTGCTGTGAATTCACTGCCCTGTGACAGAGGATGAGGCATCCTTATGTGGATACAATTTGTCTGAAATGTCAAGCGCTCACATGAGGCTTTGCCTTCCTCACTAGGGAAGCAGGCAGCTGAGGCATTCAGAAGTTAATTCTATAACAGCAGGACAGCATTCAACAAAGTGGCTATAAGGTGCAGATTCTCTCTGATTACAGCATGCCTAAAAGTGAACTTGGTGTCTCACAAGACAATCACAACCTGTACTGCAAAGAAGACCTAAAGAATGACTGCATTCACACATGAGACTGAAGCAAATACGTGTGTTGCTTTTTCTAACTGCCATATTCCAAAGATAAACTCCAGGAGCTCAGGTTCCTCGGGGACAGCCTTTTCCAGCGGCTGCATGATATCATCCTGCATCACAGCATCCCCTTGCAAACAGCTGGTGAACTGAACTCCAAGGGTTCAGGCTCAGTTCAGCAGCCTCCAGCACAGCTGCTGTGGGAGAGATTGAATTTCCACCCAAGTTGCTCACTATGGCACCAGTGGGGGAGTTATTGACTACACATGTAGCTCAGGATAGGTAAAACATCACTGGTGAAACTGGTGTCCCAGCAGGAGGGATGCTAACAATGCAAAAGGGCCACATTGTAAAATAATAGAATCATTAAGGTTGGAAAGAACACTGAGATCATCTATCTAACCATCAAACCACCCCCACCATGCCCACTAACCACATCCCCCAGTGCCACATCTCCACATTTCTTGAACACCCCCAGGGACAGTGACTGCACCACCTCCCTGGGCAGCCTGTGCCACTGCCTCACTGCACTTTCAGAGAAGAAATGTTTCCTAATATCTAAGCTGAAAAACACATCAGCTGGCATAAATCAGGATTAACTTCATTGGTGCAAATAGGGGACCTCCGAAACAGAGTAGAGACAAGGCCAACACTATGCCCAGTTCCAGTTTTTTAAATTTGAATAAGAAGATTATGTGCTAGGTGCCCATTGCACTGCAAGTTTGTTCACTTCAGGTGAAAAGAGCTCTTGATATGTCTAAGTCCTCACATGAATCTCTGCAAAAAGAACACGAATCAGCAGGAAAAAAACAAAACAAAACAAAAAACAAGGGGGAAGTAAGGGGGGGGAGGGTTGAAAGAGGTCTGTCACAGAGTTAACTAGATCAATCTACGCCTGTGACAGGGGGGCAATAGGCCCCTTGCCTCCCCCCCAGCCCCACAAAATGGAAAGGAGAAGGGAAAAGGGGTAGGGAAATAGGAACTGGGCTCAAGGAAGGAAAAAACAGTGGCAACGATCTATGAAGGCAAATTTATTTTACTAACCATGATATCAGAATGCAAGATAACACAATATAATACAATCTAATTGAAACTGAGACTAACGAATCAAAATAAAATAGGAGAGAGTTCCTGAGACCAAATCAAACCTGGAAATCTTGGTATGCTTAGGAAAGCACCCTCCAGCACCCACTGCAAGTCAGTTAGAGACCACCCCACCAGCAAGGGCCAGATCCCATGACTTCCGTGATGTACAGGGACAGGTACCTGGAATTGGAGCATTAACACTTTAACTCCCAGTGCATTACATGATGTTATGATGTGGAATACTGAAAACCAAAAATCACAAAACCATGACAAGGTCATATTTGCATTTTCATTTTTAAATGCTTCTCAGGCCCTCAGGAGTGGGGAAAAAAAAAAGGAGTATTTTCTAGGCTTGATTAGTTTCATGTCTGTAGGTGACATCCACCTGCAAGCCCCCAAAAGCTGCCTCTTGCCCTTATATGTTGCACAATGTTAGAAGTAGAGAGGGCAGAATCTGTAATTACTGCTTGCTGTCACCTCTGACTGTACACTTATCTGTCAAGGCTATTTGACAAGTTACAGCCAGGTGCATGGCCTGTCCTACATGCTGTGGAATAACAAATTCCTTGTGATTCACCTCAGTGAAGGGATGCCTTCAGTCCTGAGAGCATGCAGTACCCTGGTCTGACATTGGGATTGTGCACGGAGTACTGAATAAAACTGAGTCTTTTAAAAATGATTCCTGGTATAAAAAGTGCACAGGCACTGAAGAGAGGAAGACTATACAGGTTCATTTTGGTAACTCCTCCTTGCCTACCTATGGGAAATCTTTTGGAAAAGGCAGAGAATGCCATGGTTTTCTTCTGAAAAGGATGTGAAAGTCTTAGAATCATAGAATCATTTGAGTTGGAAAGCATCTTTAGAAGCCATCTAGTCCAAACCCCCTGCCATGAATAGGGACATCTGCAGCTCCATCAGGTTGCCTAGAGCTCTGTCCAGCCTGACCTTGATTGCCTCCAGGGATGGGGCATCCACCACATCTCCGGGCAGCCTATGCCAGTGCCTCACCACCTTTATTGTAAAATACTTTCTACACAGCTTTAACAATGTAGAAGTCATTTTGGAAGTCTCTGCAAAAAGATAGTGCAGTCTTTTATACTAAAACCTTAACAGTGTTCTTCCATTCTCTGACTCTCAGAAGCCTCCATCATGGATTCTCACACTATGAAGACAGAAAACCTTGTAATACTTTAAAACATTATTTGGCACAGCTGAAGTCTCTTTCAAATGGGTTTTAAAGGTTGTAAATTGGAGAGAGACCATTGCCTTGTCTCCATTACATACATCAAGAGCAGAACTGTGGACTGAATCAACTGCCCCTCTCTTGCTACTAGATTATGACTCTTTTTGATGCAAACTCCAGAAAGTGCAATGCATGAAGAGATTAAGAATTAAGTGGGATCAAACTTCATATGGTTCTGTTTTCTGAGGCCATCTGGCTAGCAGTGTGTATTAAGAGAGTGAGACAGCTGCTCTAAGTATAACAGTAAAGTTAATGAATGAGGATTAAAACCACCAAGAGTTTAGCATTTGATGATATCAGCCTGGGGAGACACTACACTTGCCCTGGTAAACAACTTAATGTCATCACCTGAAATATTCTTCATGCATCGACTTGTGGAATTGGATCTTTTATATAATATCTTATGGTTTTAGCCAGGCCATCTGGTATACAAGCTGCCAAAAACCATAAGAAGTTTGCTGCTAGCTTGCTTCAGAAAGCGTTTTATAAAAGGATGAGAGAAATGTAAATAACAAGGTGTGAAAATTTGGGAGGAGAATTTCACTAAAATTTCACTTTGGAAACAGGTGACCATTTTTTCCTATACATTAACAGCTTGAAGTGCACACATTGCTCAAGAAGACAGTCTTGCCATTTCTCTTCATTGTGAGCAAAATTTTTTTTTTAAGCTATATTAACACTCATCTCCATCATGAGTTTCTGAAGCACAGCACATACATACTTTGTTTGCTAAACACAAAAATGCAGTTCAGTCAAGGGTGTAAACTCATGCTTTCCTGATATGAACCAGGATATGTTGTGCAGCTTATCTTAGGCATGTTCAGCAATGTTTGGCTAAATTTTGGGCACAGTCACAGCTCCCTTCTCCATAAAGCTGTTGTTTTCACTTTCTATCTCTGAAATACTAACCTCATAAAGGAAAAGCAAAACAAAACAAAATAAAACAACAACAGCAACAACAAAGAGGGTGGGCGCCTGACACACAGACTAAATGACACAGGTCATTATTTCCAGGAGTGGATACAGCATAGCTGAGCTTTGTATGTACTTACACCATCCAGAAACAGAGCAGAGTTGGCTGAAGATGGGATCAGTTGGTCCAGAGCTGCCCATCTATCCCACCAGAGTTCCTGATTTGCACCTGGCTGACCTGGAGAGTGAGGGAATCATGGAACAGAGGTCTGCGCCCATCATTGTTGACACAGCAGAAGAGCTGTTAGAAGGTTAAGTAGACATTGCATCCTATTTTACTTTTCTGTGATGTATGGAATGCTACATTTGTTTTTTGTTTACTTCTTTTTATTACTATTTTCTGCTCAGGTGAGAAATTGAAGTTTGCCTTAAGCCTCATGAATGTCTCCATAGACACCTGGAAACAAAACAGAATTTATCACATACTGTACTCCAGTAAATTAAATTTGATCGAGCCAGAAACAGATTTTTATTCTTTCTATTTCAGAAGGTCTTTGTTGATCTCCATTTGACTGGAACCATTAGCACTGTTGAGAAGTCTTTGTTAACAGCTCAGCATTTCCTCTGTTTTGCTCAACTGTGAAATGCCAAGTGATGATGGTCTAACAGCATTCTATAGATTTTTTCATTCCTTGATGCGTCCCCAGTTGTTGCACCTTCAATTCCTTCTCTGATAAGAAAAGCCAAATGACATATGTATTATCAAGACTGAAAAGCCAAATGACATATGTATTATCACGACTGAAATCACCAGATGACACTAGTATATATCTTGGAGGTCTTTTCTTTGCCAAGGAAATAGGAACCCAACAAATCTACCACAGTGTGGTAGGAAGCAAGCAGAGCTCGGGCTCTTTTCCCACCTGCTTTGTGTAGGGCACCAGTCTGCCTGCAGACTGGTAGGGTGGGATTGGGACCACGGTCTGACTAAACAGAAAAGACAGACGGTGAGAAAAATAAGGCAGGAAAATATGAGAACCTCAGACAGCTTCACCCCTGAGAACTTTAAAAAGTTTTCAAACAAGCAAGGGCAGCCTCAACTTGACATTTCTCATATTGCTAAGGTAAAAACAAGCAACAGAAGGAAAAAAAAAAAAAAGGAAGAAACACATGCAGTTTTTGTCTGAGCAATATTAGGGACCAGGAATGACTCACACATTTTTTTCCCACTTGTTGGTGATACAAAAGAAATGAACTCTCTGCCTCACTTTGTATTACTGTCACATACAGAGGTGTATTGGTTGTCATGAATAAAAGCTGTGGCACTTCCCACGGAACAACAAAATAGTGATGGGAGTGAGAAGAGTCCCTTTACACTATGTGCACACTTACTTACCCACTGATAATTGTTGCCAAATTCTGCCCAAGCTCAAAGGATAACACATAGAAATTTTGAGAATAGCAACAGAGGACAGGCAGTAGCTCAGTGACCTGTGAATGAAGCAAAAATAAAGAGATTTTATGATTGTCATTTCAGGGGAGATTTAGACTGGAGAATAAGAAAGAAGATTTTTATGGCAAGCATAGCAAGGCACTGGCACAGGCTGCCCAGAGAGGTGGTGGATGTCTCATCCCTGGAGACACTCACAGTCAGGCTGGATGGGGCTCTGTGCTCCTGATGGAGCTGTAGGTGTCCCTGTTTGTGGCAGCAGAGTTGGGCTAGGTGACCTTTAAAGATCTCTTCCAGCTCAAGTAGTTCTATTATTTTATTCATAAGAAGGTAGAGACAGCACAGATTTCCCTGGAGATGAGGTGAGATTTAGCTCTCTAATGTTGCCTCAAATCACTGAAGCTGGACATGAGATCTGTTCATAGATGCAGGTAGACAGTGTAAACCATGTATTTAATCAATGTGGTGATAGCTGTTACCGGCATGCATGAGAAGGGGCATTGGTTCACTGAGTGTAAACTGATGGATGAAACTTCCACGAGAAGGAGATCTCAGAAATAATTAGCAATGCAGAATCTGAGAGACTCATGGAAGTATTCAGGAGGAGACTGCCATGCTCCTGACTTTTCCTGTCCAAAATCATGGTCGCCCTTTGTAGCACGAAGCAAGCTGCAAGGAGGTCTGGGCTGAATTGATGTCTACAGGGCCCAGTGGTGAGTGGTGTGGCCCTGCAGACATCCATTGTCTGGACCACTGTCCTTGTCGTCTCTCTCAGACTGTGCCTCTGGAGCCTCTGTCCCCTCTGCAGGGACTGGGAAACAGCCTTTCCTTTAATGACTTTATTTATGACTGTTAAGTCATGGCTATTCAGCCCACTGATGCCAGACCAGTACTCATCTTAGCCAGAGCTCCAGCAAGATGCTGGCTTTACTCCTTCTCTTGAGTATGCTGATCATAATAATATGTCCAAATCATAACACTGTATCTCTGGAAAGAAGTTAATTCCTATGGTTAGATAACAAAGAGCATGACATAAAACAGGAAAACCACACGGAGTCAGATTATTTCACAAAATAGTGCAGCTATTGTCCATATTTTCTACCCGGAGCATTTATAGAAGCAGATCAGTACCATTAACAAAGACAAATATGTTACATTTATTTGGTAACACTGAGGTAATGTCCCTGAAAATATAAAACTATTTTTAATCTCCCCTACATATGACAATTATTGAGTAAAGAGAGAAGCAAAAGAAAATAATCTAATGCACAGCCTTCTATTGCACTTCAGGGATAATTCTTTAAACAAGTCAAACTGTACAAATAGATGAACTTATCCCATAAGATGTAAAATCTGAAAGAAATTTACCTCAATTTTAATTGCCTGTGGTGACCTGTAGTGGAGGAGGTTGGATTTCACCGACTGTGCTGAGTGGTGCTTAGTGCTTCTTTGGCAGGGTTTGCTTCTGTTCTAATGGATGCATCGGGGATCCATTTCCAGAGCAGAGACTAAATCAATTTGTTTTCACAGAATTTTCAGCAATTTCCTAGGTTTAGGGCTGTGTTTACTCTTAATCTTTTGGATATTGAAGGAATTTACAGTGCATTTTTGAAATGTTAGCCAACAGTTACGTTAGTTATTAACTCAATGGACCGAGGGTCTCTTTGAGTCTCACTGTATATGTGAATAAAATCCTATGTAAGTGGGATTTTGCAGTAAAACAGAATACACCTTGGGAAAAAAAATAGTAGTTACGAAGCATAAGCCAGAAAGTCACATGTGCAGTTTTATAGTAATGATTATTGGACAGAATTTAACAGATGGTCTCATTAATTTAGCAAATTATGCAAACCTATCTTCCAGGTGTGATGGGAAGAAACCTATGAAAGGAAACAAAGAATTACCGAGAAGAGGAAAAGGGGGATGGTTTCCCTTAGCGAAAAGGATCTGGTCTGAAGATGAATGTTGCTGTACACTTCTGAAAAATGCAGAGTGCCTTCAGTTCCAATTACCTTCAGCAGAGTTTGAGCGCTGGTAGCACTCTGCAGAACTACGCCAGTCCTCAGAGGACTGTGTATTTGCATTTGCAGCCCTATTAACCTTACTGATACCTGTTGATTGCATGCCACATTTCATAAGCGGAGTATGTCTAGATGACCCAGTGATGTCATCTGTGTCATCCAACGCTATGAGTGTGCCTGATTTCAAAATGTTTGACTGGAGCATCGCATTGCCTCGTGTTATTTTTGTCCTGTTCATTAGGAGTAGGTCTCCTTGGAGATCAGGTACAGCAGCAAGAAAATAGATTGCCTCCTTTCACTGGTTAGGAGCAGCTGCGATCTGGGCAAGGGGGAGCAGAGAAGAGGCTGACTGTACCTTGACTTCTGAGTTTGCTGCCTGGAGGAGCCTGGGGCTCTCTGCATCAGAAATCTTCACGAGTCATCAGAGCTAATCCTGGAAACAATGACATATTAGTGACTGAGGAGAACAGAAGCCATGTATGCTGCAGAGGGAAAAGACTGCACTTCTACTTTAGCCATGTCCCTTCCATTTCCTCTGCAAAGAAAAGAAAACAAGTAATGAGCAATACCCTAAGAGAAGAAAGGGAAGAGGAATAAAAATATAAGCATTATCTCATGCTGATTTTCAGTCTAATTTAGAATTAAAAGTTCATATTGTCAGCCACTCTAAGAGGGTCTGTAAATATAAGAGTAGATTTAAAGAGCTTCACGCTTCCCAGCTTGAAGGCTGTTCAGCAAAATTGGAGATGGCACCAAGTTAGTGATTAATGGAAATATTAAATGCATAAAAGGATAATGTATTCAAATTCAGAGCAGCATTACATTACCAATCAGTTGTTTTGTTATAATGTGCCCCAATTATCCTGTGCTACTAATGCAAATACATTTTGATCAGTTGAATCAATAGAGAGTTTCATTATTACAGCTTCTTGTTCAGTTTTGGAGAGCCTGGAAACAATGAGGTCTTGATTATCCTTTCTGTAAATGTTGACAAATGTTACACACTGCTTAATGCACTGCTGGAAGACATTGAGATTTTGCAGTGATTATGTTGGGCCATGAATAGGGAGAGGAGAGGAGAGGAGAGGAGAGGAGAGGAGAGGAGAGGAGAGGAGAGGAGAGGAGAGGAGAGGAGAGGAGAGGAGAGGAGAGGAGAGGAGAGGAGAGGAGAGGAGAGGAGAGGAGAGGAGAGGAGAGGAGAGGAGAGGAGAGGAGAGGAGAGGAGAGGAGAGGAGAGGAGAGGAGAGGAGAGGAGAGGGGAAAATGAAAAGAAACCTATGTTGCTCACAGTTCAAGGCACTTTCTTTCAAACTATATGCAGGTTGGCCTTAGAGATGTGTGCTCATTAGAGATGTTGGTGAAATTTGTGGGAATTATCTCCTGACCCTGCTTCATCCGGAAAGAGTTCTTGGTACCCAGAGGCCCTCCATGAGGTGACCCAGACATAGCACAAGGGACTGTTGCCTCAAACTTAAAGAGCAATCCTGACTTGAACCAAAATGACAGTGCCAGCACAATAGCATCACTGTTCTTTTGTAGCAGAAATTTTGGTTATATTTTCAAGGGGTTTCTTCTGAACCCAGAAATATTTAATGCCTTTAATATTTCTTCTTACCCTTTCTTTCACTCTTCTTCTCAGTGCTATTGCTCATCACAGCAGGCATTCAGATTTTTCCTGTATTTGCCTAGTAGTAAAATTGCTGCATTCTAATCAGTGAGCTCAGCTATGGTCAAAGAAACCCACCAAAAAAGAGAAAACACGACAGCTCATTATAAGTCTTCATACCTACTGTTCTTTTCATGTTTCTGAACACAGTAGAACTGGTCAATGTTTTTCTCTTACAAACAATTTTTGATGGAAAAATGAAAAGAAACTGAGAGATGAATCAGTGCAGTAGGAAAATGTTGACAAGCTGCTGGATGTCTGCAACCACGGCTGATGGTAAAAAAAGGATGAACTTAAAAGAATGCAAGAACTTGAAATAAGAGGTAAAAAAGTCAGACATTTTTCTTTGGGCACAATGACTAATAGTAACCAAACAACACCAGTCTGGAATTTAAAAAGCAAGGTGGCAGAAAAGCTGCATAGAGGAAAGCAGTGAGCCAGAATTACAGATTGCATTCAGAAAAGCCAGGTTTTTTGTTATTCAGCTCTGTCATAAGCACAGCCATGAAAGCTTGTAGGAACTTATCAAAAACCTCTGTCTTAGATATGTCATTTGTAGGGGAAAGAAAAGCAATTTCTCCAAATGTTATCACTTTTTTTAAAAATTATTTTTACATTAGGAGCCAACATCAGTTTTATAATTTACTTCTTGTTCTTTTCTTCTTTAAATTTCACATACGCAAATAAAACAAATAATATTTTCAGGCTGGTTTTATGTTCATCATGCCAGGTTTGTTAGGATAATTTGAAAATAATGTTTGTACAATTAGCCTATTGAATGCAGAGATTGTCATCCAGATAGACAAAGCATATTAGATATGCAGCTTTTAAAAGAAATCATAATTTTCAGATGCCTGTGCAGCTAGGAAGAAAAATCAAATGAGGTGTAGTGAATTGCATTTGTTACTCTCAGGTTAGTCTTTCAGCTCTTTAAACCCAAGCTAAATCAGCATGTGAGAGCTAGCTTTAACATCTTGCCATTTGTTTTTAATGAAACATTTACAGTCAAACCCCCACTGCAGGCTTGAACAGATGCAACAATGCAAAAAATACTCTAAAACACATGATGGGAAACCTTCTCTTGTCTATTTACTGGAAGGAGATCATAGAATCATAGAATCATCAAGTTTGGAAAGACCACTAAGATCAACCAGTCCAATCCCAACCCATCCCCACCATGCCCACTAACCATGTCCCTCAGGTGCACATCTCCATGTTTCTTGAACACCTGCACCACCCCACTGGACAGCCTGTTCCAATGCCTTATCACTACTTGTGAGAAGACTTTTTTCCTCATATCCAACCTGAACCTCCCCTGGTGAAACTTAAAACCAATTCAGAGGGCTGAAGCATCTCTCCTATGAAGAAAGGTGGAGGAACCTGGGCTTGTTTAGCTTGGAGAAGAGAAGGTTCTGGGGAGACCTCACTGTGACCTTCCAGTACATGAAGGGAGCGTATAAACAGGAGGGGGAACAGCTGTTTACGAGGGTGGATAGTGATAGGACAAGGGGAATGGTTTTAAGCTGAGACAGGGGAGGTTTAGGTTAGATATTAAGAGGAATTTTTTCACACAGAGGGTGGTGACACACTGGAACAGGTTGCCCAAGGAGGCTGTGGATGCCCCATCCCTGGAGGTATTCAAGGCCAGGCTGGATGTGGCTCTGGGCAGCCTGGTCTGGTGGTTGGTGACCCTGCACATAGCAGGGGGATTGAAACTCTATGATCATTGTGGTCCTTTTCAACACAGGCCATTCTATGATTCTATGATATGATTATTATGACAACGTAACTGTGAAATAGCAGGAGCATCACCAAGAGCAAACCATAGCTCATGCAGAAACTCTGGTTTCTAACAGCTCTCCTCACTATAAAGGTGAGTGTGGTCACTTTCGCCATTTTGACATTAGTACACACTGAAGGTGGTGTCCTGCAGCATTTGTCATCTTAAGTCTACCCTGAGCCATAAAAGTAATGGGCTGAAACTGTTGGGCTCTACTTCTGTCCTCAATTTGAAGAAGACAGATTCACAGCCTGGTCCTTTTTTTGTGTGTTTTTATGAGATGGAAAGTGAAATATTTTGGTGAAATGTCAACAGATCTGTTGTCAATGAAAGTCCAACTCGATGCCAGCAGAAACCTAAGCCAAGGATCATAACCTGAAGCACTGACAAGATCCCAGCAACGAGTGCTCTGCTGAGTGTTTTTGAGGAAAACAGCTTCTCCTGCTGTGATAAGATCTCTGAAATATTTTGGAATGAACACAGAAAACATATCTATCTGTGTATTCATCAAAGATGCCACAAGCATTGCAGCGTTTGAGCTTCCCATGTATTTCATCATATTGTTCACAAACAGGACAACCTGCAAAAGCTCTAACAGTTAGACATGAAGAATTGCTTTTTAGAGAAAGGAATGATTTTCTGGAATAGGCTGATGTGACTACAGATGATTTTCACACCAGTTAAATTCTCATATGCATGATTTGCTACGTAAGAAATGGGCAGATTTGCCATCCTACATGTCGTTAAGTCCAGCGTTGCTCTCCTTCTGCAATGGGAGCCACTTCATCTGAAATTTCCCCTTTTACTTCCCAGCCATAAATGCATGAAACGTGCCAGTGAATTCAGTGGCAAGAAACCATTAGACACCCTGGTGTTCCTCTCCTGGAGCTGCTTCAGCTCCCACCATGCGCCATAGACTTCCCTGCCAAGCAGGCAGGGGTGTAAGGGGAATATAAAGGTGGGATCTCCTCCCATGTCACACTCTTGACTATGAGATGTAACAGCCCTACAGGACTTTGAAGCATCCTCCTCCATTTTATGGCTTCATCTTACCGAGGACAGATTTGTTGGTCACCGAGGGGGCATGGGATCCAGGCTGACTGGGAAAGGCCAGGTGGAGGGGAGCTCTGGTAGTGCCTGATGGACAGCATGCCTTCATTTTCTCCTTGTTATTTAAAACTAGAAGGTTATTTTTTTATAGATCTGTAAGTATGCTGTTCAGAAAAAAATATCCGTAACTCAGGCGATGGGAATGGGGGAAACTGTAAAGTTCATGGTTATTCCTAGCAGGATATTTCTCCTTTGCTGATGCAGGTGGGAAATTGTTGCTGCTGTGACTCATCAATTTTCTTGTTCATGGTGTCAGGTATGAGTGTCACTCTGTATTCTGAGATATCCTTAGCAAGGATGATAAAAAAATCATGAAGCGCAAAAACAAGTCAAGCAAGAAGAAACTTCTAAACTATCAAAACGCAGGAGAGGAGCTGCTAAAAAAAAAAAAGAAAGAAAAGAAAAGTGAAAATGTAAATTAACGCTAAGCTTTCTGGAAGGAATTGCCACAGAATTAATTTAGTCGTAGCAATGTGGAAACTGGGGATTTAAGGTGAGTTTTTTGAGAGAACTCAACCACTTAGAAGTAGAAATCCTATTAAAACGTAATGGGATTTGGGAAACTAATATGCATAGGCTCCTTTTAAATCCCAGCCATCGTGCACAAACTAGATGCATTTCAAGAGGCAGGGCAAGATCTGCAGCAGGTATGTGTCAGGGAAATCTATTAGAAGTGGACAGCTTTAAACTAAAGCCATTGCCCACACATAAGCATCACTGCATTTGCATTGGCTACTTGAGTGTGATTCCGTTCTGTGCAGCAATTTTGTTCCTTAAAATTCCTAATTAAAGTGGCACAAATAAAGGAAAAGCAAAAATCAGTGTGCCTAGGTGGTATCAAGTGAGAACATCTGCACGTGTTGTGCACTTGTGAGATACCTGGCGCATAAGGAGGAGCTGTATTAGCCTCCAATTAGGGGTCTGAGCACTGCCACAATACATAAAATATGCATGAAGACATCTGAAATCTATTTGTACATTCAACTTTGCCTGGAGACCCATCTCCAAAACTTTTCCTGAGCTGATTTTCTCAGAAAGTCTGCAAGATACAGAAAGTCTTCAGGAGACTTCAGGAGATGATGCCAGTGGTACTTATCCAGCAGAACAATAACAATCACATCATTCCTTCCTGATCACACCAACAGCATAAGGGCTTCAGATAACAGATAACTGTGTTGATCTTCACTTAATGCTTAATGATCTTTTTTCAAAGCTTGCTACAGCTGGGGAGGCTAGATCCATTCCCAGGATCACAGACACCTCTCCACACTGGAGTTTGTTTTGACCTTTGCATCTACATCCATAGCTTTACGCTGCTGCTCCTTCACACACCTCTGGCACGATCTGCCTACACCTGGCACTAAAAGGCAGGATTTACTCCTGGGAAACTCAGATGAAAAAGAAAAGCTGTTCAGGTTAGAAGGTCATTCTGTGTTGATTGAAAATGCTGTGTCATAAGCTGTAGAGCACATAGATCCACTACTGATGTTATATGGAGTCTGCCATTGTACCTAGAGAAAGCACCACTAAAAACATGTATTACCATTTAATTAGCTCATTTCCTTAAAACATATTGCTTAAAGACACTTTCTTTTAATAGGATTAACCAGTATCACTTGCTTTTCTGCATATTCCATTAAAACATTTTCTAAAAAAAAAAAAAACCAACAAAAAAACTGTATATTTCTAAAAGCTGAAATGCCTTTGCAGCTTGAGGGTAGCATGGCTGGCAGACTGTGTTGGATAATTCACTTTCATTAGCAGATTTTTCATTCACAGTGAAAACCGAAGAGTGCACATTTCTGCATTCCCATCACTCCCCGTACATTGTGGTTTATGAATTATCAGTGTCAGATTTATACAAGCAAAATTGTCAAATTATATTGCAGCCCCTTAGACATTAGCTTGCTAAACCATTTTGTTACTTCTGTCTGTATAAGAATTGTGATCTGAACGATAATGAGATAGCAATGAAGGTTTTCTATTGGAATCGAGTACTGTCAGTTCTCACTGTTTTAATTCATAGAATCACAGAATCATAGAATCGTAGAATCATAGAATCACAGAATGGGCTGGGTTGAAAAGGACCTCAAAGATCATCTAGTTTCAACCCCTCTGCCACAGACAGGGTTGCCAACCACCAGACAAGGCTGCCCAGAGCCACATCCAGCCTGGCCTTGATAGCTGCTATCTCTTTAGCTCTTGCAAGCACTTCAAGCTTCATAAGAGTCTCCTTTTCTCATTTTCCCCACTTCTTTACATCAGAATAAAACTGCAAATGGACAACTGGTAAAATTGTGAAGAGCAGCCCTCGTATCCTTCTTGAAAAAGGTCAAGTGGGAACATGGAAGAGTACCTGGCAGATCCACACACTTCTGGCGGCCGGAAAGAAGGGATGCCATTCAGAGGGACCTCGACAGACTCAAAAGATGGGCCTGGGTGAACCTAATGAGGTTCAACACAGCAAAGTGCAAGGTTCTGCCTTTGGGCCGGAGGAATCCCAGGCATCCATACAGACTGGAAGGAGCCGTCCTTGAGAGCAGCCCTGCAGAGAAGGACCTGGGGATCCTGATAGATGAAAATCTGAACATGAGCCAGCAGTGTGCTCTTGCGGCTCAGAAGGCAAATAGAATCCTGGGCTCCATCAGAAGAGGGATGGCCAGCAGGGACAGGGAGGTGATTGTCCACATCTACTCTGCTCTTGTGAGGCCCCATCTGCAGTACTGTGTCCAGGTCTGGAGCCCCCAGTACAAGAAGGACAGAGAGCTGTTGGAGAGGGTCCAGAGGAGGGCCACAAAGATGATCAGGGGACTGGAGCATCTTCCCTGTGAAGACAGGCTGAGGGAGCTGGGCTTGTTCAGCCTGGAGAAAAGGCTGCAGGGTGACCTAACTGCAGCCTTTCAGTACCTAAAGGGAGCCTACAAACAGGAGGGGAATCAACTCTTTGCAAGGGTTGATAACTGCAGGACAAGGGGAAATGGTTTTAAGTTGAGGGAGGGAAGATTTAGGTTGGATGTCAGGGGGAAGTTTTTTATAGAGAGAGTGGTGAGGTGCTGGAACAGGCTGCCCAGAGAGGTTGTGGATGCCCCAAGCCCAGAGGTGTTCAAGGCCAGATTGGATGGAGCCCTGGGCAGCCTGGTCTAGTATTAAATGGGGAGATTGGTGGCCCTGCCTGTGGAGGGGTGTTGGAGATCCTTGAGGTCCCTTCCAACCCCGCCATTCTGTGATCCTGTAAGTCTGTGACTCACTCAATGGGGTCAGGACAACAGCCTACAGCAACCCTTCCACCTCTTCTGCCACTTCTGCTGCAGCATTAAGACTTCTATCAAGAGGCAGCTGTTGTAGAGCTGTACCTCTTTTTCCTGCTGCCTTTCCTGCTCTCTTGTTGCACCACGTGATGCAGTTATAATCGAGATGGAGCAGAATGATTACAGGAACATAAGTGCATTAGGACATGCAGTCAGCTGGAATCGTTCTTTCATGCTCTTTTATGAATAGCTGCAGAGCGGTCAGGAGAAAGTGAATATAAGCTCTTGATACAGTTCATTGCTTTCTGCATGAGTTGTGTGAAACCCACACTCCCAATCCAGTTATCTGACTGAGGCTTTTTACACCTCCTGTCCCTTTTTCAAGTGATGGACTAGCAGGCAAAGGCAGTGCTGTGTATTAGGGTGGTCACAGAATGAGCACATGCTTGATGTATTGCAGTGCTGCAGAGCTGCTAATGCTCCTCCGCATCTTGTGCTATACAGCGGCTCTGCCATGAGTAGCGTAGATCACAGGCGAGTGCAAGATGGCTCTCTTCTTCCAGTGATATAATTAGATCCATTGCTCATCTGTCATACCAAAGTGCTGTAGCAGCAGACACTCGGCCATCTGTGGCACCGTTCCTCCATCAGAACGCTGACACGTCTGCATGTCACCGTGTGACCGAGCAGCAGGAGCCCAGATCTCTGGCTTAGGACTGCCTTGCTCTGCCTTCCACCCGCCCATCACCAGAGATGCTGTCCACAATTATGACAGCTACAAGGGGCAGAGCCATATGGGAGCACCTTCCTCTCTGGATATCTCATTCTTCTTCACCCTACATCTTTTGTGTCTTGCCATCCTTTTCAGCACATTTCTCTGACTCTGGGTTTTCCAGACTCTGTTTTTTTTCTGGGGGGTGCAGTCCAGTCATTACTATTTAATTTCCCTTCACCAGCTACAGCTGTAACAAATCCTGAAGAAAGTCACTGCCATCAGCCATGACAGGGAAACAGGGTCTGTTGCTCTGCAGGGAGAAACACCCTCAGCCTCAGAGACAAGAACACTCATGTGGCAAAAGGGAAAGAAGAGCTCTGTTCATCTCTGGTGGCAGTGCTGTGAGCTCCTGGGCCCAGCCCTCGTGTTGCTCAGAGCTGGTGTTTCACGTTCTTGCTATTCACACAGAGCTGGAGAGAGCTGCATTCCATTGCCTAGCAGCAGCTGGAGCCAGCTGAGACAAGTGCCAGGGGTTTTCCCATAAAGTCCCATCTTGAAAGGGCCTTAAGACTTTGCAGTTGCTTCCAACATTGCCAGCAGTTGATCGTAGTTGTAGACAGCTGATTTAGACAGAGAAGCTACCAGTTGCAGCCCTCACTGCTTGCAAAGGGGAGCTGGGGGCATGTGACACATCCATCTCCATATTATAATATTCTCATATTCTCCCACACCATTCTTTCCCTTAGGTGACCTGGACTGTCACCAGGAACAGCATCCTCTGCTACTCATCATAGTATTTCACCTATCTCTGTATCTACATAAAATACACAGTAAGCATTTTATTTTATCCTTTGCAATGCTCTAAAATGATTTAAACAATCATTTGTTGTGTTTCCAACAACAGCAAACAGGGAGATCTCAGGGTTATCAGAACCTTTTACAGATAGATGGAAGATGGATGTGCTGTTGATCTCCCGTGAGTACTTTCAGACATGTCAGCTGGAAAAGCTGAGCCATGCCTGAGTGAGACGGAGACACTCCTGTCAGTTATCTGTCATAGAAATCATGTCTGCAGCTGATGCCTTGCCACTGGAGACAAATTGAGTAGTATCAAAGGTCTTCAGAAATGATGGTTTTCACTCCATGTGATGTGTCTGAAGACCTCACTTTCTTATACTGAGACCTTGTTTTTGTACACTGGACTGTTTGTTAATATGCTCAGCCCTGGGCTCCATGTCCTCATTCCGCAAGGTGAAGCACTGCTCTAGGGAAGAAGAACTAGCAGTAAAGGGGCAAGAGGCTATTTATTATGAGTCTTGTAAGAGCTTTCCATGCCATGCTTGCCATCTTTCAGCTGGATCCCCTTAATGCTCTCCTGGCACCACCTCTCCTGTTTGGTTGTCAGCTCTCTTGGGAAGTCTCTGTTCTTGTAGAGAGTGGTTTTTTTTTCAAAGAGTGTTTTCCATTTCTGAGATTTCCAGGAAGTGACCTGATCTACCATCCCACAAAAGCAAGGCTAACTTTGAAATTAGATGAGAGTTCAAAGCTAGATCAGAACATATCCCTGCGAGTTAGAAGTACATTTAATGATGGAGACTGCAAGGCTTTGCTGGACAACTTGGTCCAGTGTTTGACCAGCCTGTCAGATCTTTTACCCCATTATACCAGTGTTACTGGTGGTACACTACTACAGCTCAGTACACACACTGGGCTTTGTTGTCGCTATTTTCATAACTACAAGTTCAGGGTAGTGTTTTCTGATGAATTATCTTTAATTTGGAGATTTATTTGCTTCATCTATTCACTTGCATCTATGAAGAACTCTAGTTGGGTTAAGCTGCTATCAATGCTGGTATCAGACAGGACTGGTTCCAGGTCAGATCTGCAAGAACCAAACATTAGTGTGCTGTTATCATTGTCTCAGCTGAAACCAGGACACTTCCAAATTCTACAGCTTTTACCCAGATTGGCCATAGGGTTGTTTTGTTCTCCTGGGTATTGTCACACTGTGACAGTTATTGCCACCACCTGCATCTCCTTTAGGAGGAACCACAGCAGTGATATTTTACAGCTCTAAAGGAGTTTGTGAGAAGACCAGATTCATGTTATAGGTCAGATGTGGGACACATCTGTCTGATAAACCCCCGTTGTCCTGTGTGGTACAGGAAGGAGTGGGACTTCATTCCCCAGGACTGACTGTGGTGCACTCAGGGGGTAATTGTGTGGCCATGCACGTGGATGGCAAGGGGAGACAGTGCTGGGAGGAGAGCTCACAGAACATGGGGATCCTATAGTTGAATCTAGGTTCTGTATTAGGGAAATTTTCAGAAAAAAATGGGAAGATAATGTAACAGGCAGCCCAGAAAAGTAGTGGAGGTATTTAAGAAACGTGGAGACTTGGCACTGAGGGACACAGTTAGTGGGCATGGTGGGGATGGGCTGGTGGACAGACAGATGATCTTAGTGGTCTTTCCAACCTTAATGATTCTATGATCCCTAATGTTCTCTAGAGTTTTGCACCAGACTGTTCAGTACCTAAATATCATAAAACAATGCTTAATGGCACACCTTGGAAATTTTGGCAGCACTTGATCTTTTGTCTTACAAATTAATTATTCTGAGCACTCCTATTTTCCACAATCCACATCTTCACCCTGTTCTCTCTGGATCCCAGCAGGGATCCCTGGGACATGAGGCAGGTTTGCATTGGTCTCATCACTGCCTCCACATAATCTCCCCTACAAACGGGACAGCCTCTCCCACCTGGTGTTGTCTGCTTCACAGCAACTGAGGTCTTTGCTGCTTGGAAGAAGAAGCTGAGGAAGGCAGGGCAGTTTAGGGACATGAAGGCATTGAAATCAGGCCTTGAAGGAAGATAAGTAGGTGTGATTTGTTAACCTAGTCCCATCCCTTTCACAGACACAGGTGGGTATGTTGCCCGGTGATAACCATGACCACTTCTCTCTGCATTGCTCATCCTTTTCACCACTCAGAAGCAACAGCAGTGGGAAAAGAGATGGACCATTTCCCTTTCTTCTGCACTGCAGGAGACCCAGATCTTTTTATATATACTTTTCAGTGTGTGATATAAAAGTGGTATGAATAAGGCTATATTTTATTAGTAATGCTGAGCTTTCAGTGTAGAAAAATTATATCTCCAGTGAAATACAGAAAATGAAGTTAACATTTCATCTGCAGCACTCCGCAATTTTAGCTAAGGGAAGATAACATGGTATAATTTTAAATCAGTGATTGAAAACTTGTTCACCATGAGCTGTACTCCATTTTTTCCACATTCACACTTGTGCTGAGATCCAATGAAATGTTAATCACATCTAATTACCAGCACAGAGCAGTAAGGAGCCTGGTGGTCTGGATTTTTGTTTGTTTGTTTGTTTTGTTGTGGCTGGGTTTTTTAAGAGGGTTTGTTGTGTTGTTGTTGTTGTTTTGTTTGTTTTAATGAGCATATATTCAGCTCAGCAATATAGCTGCGTAAGTGGAAAGCCCTAGCAAATTTACTTCTTGATTGATGTAACTCAGCAGATTCTTGTTAAAGGTCAAAATTAACTACCATCCAGCATAGAGACAAAAAAGTTTGTTCGACTGCTGCTAGATGGTGGAAATAAATCACTCGTTTGGGAAAAATGGGAGTAGAGTGCGGAAAAGGAAGCATGGGCTGTAACTGAAATATGGCTAGAAAAAATGTTCTGAAGCTCATATTATAGCTTACTAGACAAATTCCTGTAGACAGACAATGAAATGTATGTGCCAAAATCAATTAGGATCTTATGAAAATTTAATCAAAGTTTATGCTAAATAATTCCACCCTAGATAAAGCTACATTTCATTAATTTTTTATTGTTACTCATTTAAACTGAAGGGATTACTGCACAGAGCAGAAACTTTGTTGTCATAAATTAATCTAAGCACAGTCCAGGGATCAGTTTGGGGTAAGCTCTTTTCTGTGTATTAGGATTCCTGGTCTTGCTCCAAGAACCGAATTTGAATTTTAACAAATTCCCATCCAGTCATATTTCTGTACTGTTCTAAGAGCAGGGGCCGGACCTCTGGTCTATCCCTATATGAGCATGTGTCAAATTCCTGACTAAGTCTAACTGAATGACTGAAGTGTCACCCAGCACTTGACCAATATGTGAAGTGGCAGCTTGTGTACTGTCCGTGCTAGGGTCAGGGAAATTTGCAGAATCTTTAACATAACATTCTTAATGTATCTTTAACAGTTCTTTCATCCTCAGATGCCTTTGTGTGAACCTGAATCATAGAGTCTTTGAATCTTTGAATCTTTAAGATCATCTAGTCCAACCATGAATGTATCCAGGTATGTTTACAGCATAAATACAACATAACTTTTGGATTCAGTTTGCCAGATGATGGAATCCATACAAGTTCCTTTGTCTTTTTCATAACCAAGTAGATACATTCTCTCTGTATAAAACAAGACAGCAATTCTATTGCATATATTGGTTCATTCTTATGCTGGCTGTAGACTCAAATGACTAAATTTACATTTTCCTGAAAGAATTCAAAGATTTGCATGTGTGCAGGTGGTAGTTGTGGCATAACCCACAAGATTTGGTGTGGCTTTACCTGATAGGTAGGGGTAGCAGGTCCTAGAAGGTAATCTATAAAGCATTCAGAATTCAGAATATATTAGCTACTCAGCATTTAACAATATAAAGGCTTACTGAAATTCTTGGCAGTGTATAGAGGTAAGTAATGAGTAAGGGTAAAAAAGTGGCTTTTACTTTGATATAGAAAAATGGCTAGATCAGGTCTAGAGTAATATGTAGTTCGTTTATATATTTATATTAAACTAATCATAAAAGGGCAGCCTTAAAAATTTGTGGAGTTTGAAGGAACTATCATTCCTTGATAGATATAAAGAGCAGCTTTATATTATTATTTATAGAGCTCACTTTAGCTTGTAAAAGAGAGGTTCAGGTTGACCTTAGGATGAAAATTAACTGGGAATGGAACTGCTCTTTAATACACCTTCTAATTATGAACAAAGGCATAACAAGAAATAATGATTCAAAGCAATGCTAGACAAATATAAATGAGAAATAAAGCACAAATATGCAACAGAGAGGTGAGTAGCTACTTAAGCGAAGTACTAAAGAAAATGTTTATTTCTGCATCTCTTCATGCCCTCAGATGCCTTTCTAAAATTTGTCTAGTCAAATACAAATGATCAGACTCAGCATAGAGATAACTGGATGAAATTAAGTGGTTGGTGTTCTGATTTCCTTAGTGCTGAGGCTCTAGATTTTATCTTTTTATTAGATATAGATGATCTAATTTTACTCTTTAAACTTAAGCTTTGTCAGTATTCTAGCAAAGCATTCATGGGGCCTATAGACATTATCAGTCAATGGGGTATTGATATGGCAGGTAGAGGTTTGATTAGAAATTCAAAATATAAGAACATTCATGCGATTAATGAAGCATCTGAGAAACAAATTATTTCACATTAAAAAGGTAAGCACTTGGTTTGAGAGGAGAACAAGTGGAGCGTTGTTTCAGGGAGTGTAAAATCAGTGACTTTGCTGGAGCTCCTCTCAGTCTGAAGGGCTGCAGGAACATGCTCCTGCTGGTAAAGGTCAGACTGACTCAACAGCTGTTATTATTGCCTGCAAATAGAACACCTGCTCATAAAAAATAAACTACTGCTAAATTTAATGAAGTATGAATAAATACTCCAACAAATATTGATGCCTCGGTTGTCTACACAGCTAACCTACTATTTTTATGAATGACTACAGTGCATGGTCATCAGAGAGCAAATTTGAGTTTCTCCCATACCTGCTCTTTGTGCAGCTCAAGCTGTCCTACAAGAAGCACAGCATGCCAACAAAATCATCCAAACTCAAGATCCATCCTTTCACTAAGGGACCAGAAGAAACAATGAGCATGACATCAGATGGGACACCTTTTTAGCCACCCCTACGTGCCAAGAGTGTGAAAGGAAGAGCCACATTATTCTCAAGTGGAGCTGGCAGCCTGTCTCCAGTGAGAGCTTTTGATCCGTGGCTCCATTGGGACTGAGCTAAATTTTACCATCAAAGGAAGCTGTGATTCTGAATCCAGGGGTTTTATACTCCTCCGTTTCAGAAGTAAATTCATATGAGCCTTCCTGGGAATATAAATAGATGAGCTGTTATTCATATCTGTGGGAGCAGAACTAGCCTATTTCAGATCTTATGCATTGACTGGATGACATCCAGCAGTCTCTCAAAACCTTCAAGACATTACTCTGCCACAGTTTATGACACGTTGATATCAGTCAGAGCCTGGAGGTGCCACCCTACCTATGGCCATGTTTGCAATGTAAAATATCAGGCTAGGGAATTAATATGCAGGAAGGCCAGGCAAAGTAATTGCACTGGCATATAGCATTTATTTGTCCTTCTGCCGAAGAGAATATTTGCACATGGATTTGGCTTCCCCTGGGTTGATGATGAATAGCCCTGTGAGTTTGGTTTGGTCCCAGACCTTTCTCTTTGCTGATAAAGGTGAAGAGAAGCAGGGAAGCAAAGGAAGGTAATTAAAACCTTTCTCCTCAAGGGATTTGGTTAACCACATCCATTTGGAATGTTTTTATTATCAGAAAAGTAACAAGAAGAATAAAGGAACTGTACTGGAAGGTTTTTGCAAATTTCTTTGCCTTCTACTCTCCTTAGAGTATGCTCTCTCTGCACATCCATCTTAAATTCACATTTCACCCTATTTTCCTCTTGTTTCTGAATTTTACCAGATAGCACAACAGTCTTTTCTCTCATTCCCAAATTTCTCAATGTTAGACAAACAATCTCCATTTCTGTCCTTCAGTCCCAACTGGGAATCCCTCCTTGCTGTAAATCCTCTCCAGCAATGCCCAACCTGACCAACATATTTAGTCCCTTCTTGGCATTCCATGGGGCAGTTTTTACCCTCAGACTTGGGAGGAACTTTTTATCAGTTTCTGTTCATTATCTTGTGAATGTCAGACTGCCTTCCAGCAACAGTTCCTTCAGTAGTGTCTCTCAGCATCCTAATGCTTCTCTTGCATCCTTGGGTACCAAACCAAGGATCCAGCAGCTGGCAAATGGGCATCCTTCCATCCTGTTTCTTTCAGTGTGTTGTAGAAGAAAATGACCAGAAAGGATAGTGACAAGTGATCTGCTGTAGGGTACCAATAATGAAGTAGCAATGGGCTGCTTGTTTCTGCAAATACCACTGTAGTAACACCAGTAATTACTCTTTTTGTTTGCATGAGCCCTGGAAAAACTTACCTTGTGCTTAAATCACCATGTGGTAAGCACACATTTTCGTGCTGTGATTGTGTTATCACAGGTTTACTGGATTTAGTCCAGGAGTGATTGATGGGCCTATCTGTGGAAGAACACTGAAGACATGGGTGGATGGTCTGCCATCAGAGAAGAAGGGAAATCTAATTAAGCAAATAAAGTAAACTCATTGTGTCTGCAAAGGAACTCTGTTTGCACAAGGACTCTGCAAAGCCCTCTGGCAGTTCCAGGGATTCTTGGTCAGATTGTTCAGTGATGTAATCAAAAGGGTGGTATGTGGCTGTTGGCCACAGCTATAGCTTCTTACACTCTTCAAACCTGAGGTCCTATGACTTCCAAAGCAGGCAAACCCAGTGCAGTTTGCAGCTCAGCCACTGTCTGCTCTGCTGATTTCCTGCACAGAACACGGTTGGGACCCAAATGCATTTGTATTCCCTGTGCAAGTGGCTTTCACCACCAATGCTGCTCATTCTCCTGAGAAATGGAGGTCTTCTCCTCATGTCCCTGTATGAACATTCAGCAAAGAGTAAGTTTTATAAACAACTGAAAAATGAGTCTTATAATGGAAGGTGTCTGGCATTCTTATCAAGAGCTGCTCCCTGTGCCACCGACAGTGTTCACAGATAGCCTGTGATGACTGGGACACTGAAGTGTTATATGAATTAGAATTTCCCAGGACCATTCAACCATACAGATATACAGCATACAGAAGAGGTAGCTATATTAGCTATGGGTATCAACATACTCCCAGGAATGTGTAAAACAGCTGGATTGAGTATAGTATGTACAGAGCTGACACCAGGAACTGCTAATATGCTTTGTAAATCTAAGCTAGATTTTGTCAAAAATGATAAATCCAGTGAGACATCAGTATGGATCCTGGGTTTCTTTCAGCTTCTCGAAGATCTGGTTGATTTTTTTTAAACTAGAGTTTAAAAATTCCCTGAAATGGAATCCTGCACACTTCAAATCTCACTGTAAAAGGGATCACTGAAGCTGTCCCAGGCTCTGACTGTTAGCAATGTGAAGACTCCCAGTGGATTTCTCCCATTGTGTTTCTAGATAAATTTGGAAACTCCCACATGGAACTAATTGTCCAGAACAAGTATAAACTGGGATGGATATGAGTCTCATAAGAGATAGCCACTGTCTGAATTTTAGAAAGAAAATCAGTTTACCTATTGTATGAAACTAATAGTGTCAAATGTTGGCCTCTTTATATATCGTGATCACATAGATTACCCATAATTTGCAGTAATGTTCTACAGCTCAAATAGAGTAGTCTTCATTGGCTTTACAGATGATTTGATGAGGAAGATCATTGTGTGATTAAGGGCGTGGGTGGTATCGGGGTGGACGATGTAGAAGCAACCAACTCAGCAGAAAAGGCCAGGAAACAGATAAGAATCAGTAGCTTGGATGCTAGATTGACATGGAACATAAGGACAGGCCAAATTATGTGCAGTGGTAAGGATCTGTGTGGAAAATGTATGAAATGACAAAGTCATGTCTCCACCAAGTTAAGGAAAGTGAGGAATAAACTTCTTTCAAGAAAACTGTCATTTTGAGAAGTGCATGATAGGGCAGACAGGGAGTGAAAATATCTCAATGCCAATTACATTGAATGTCAAATGGAAAAGGCTTGTTGAGCACAGTGAAGACAGTTAATTTTTGTAAAGTTTTACCAGGAAAACTAGACAGGAGGTGGACAGTAATTAATGTAAATTGCAAGGAAAAGCCCAGGAAATCAAATGTTAACAGCCTCCACAGTGAAACAAAATGAGTTAATCATAATTATCATTATTACAATGTGTATCAGAGGAATTAATAATTGTTAGTTAATTGCCATCAGTGCCATCCTAACTTTCTCCTAGTGCATTTGCATGTTTTCCACCTCCTATTTGGTCTCATTATTTTTAAATAGATGCTGTCAGCTTGAAATCCAAGCTTTTAAAAAATAAATTAAAAGCAGTTTCTCTTCTTCTGCCAATTATGACTTTGCAGTTATGTACTGCTATTTGAAACATGTTTTTTCTTCCTTGTGTATAAAAGCCACAGCAAGAAAACAGACTAGTCTGACCAGTGACCATGATTTTAAAAAAATTGCCTCCAAAGATCTGAAATAAACAAACTGGAAAATTTCCTTCATTGTGGTCTCTTCCAGGGCTCAGAATCTGGAGACCCCAAATGAATATGGTGACTGATGAGAACTTTTGGACAAACGTCATGCAGGGTTACAAAAAAGAATCAAAGATTCAGCTACATCTCTTTCATATACCTCATATGTCTTCAAGAGCTGCATTTTACAGGAGAGGTTTTCTGGGTTTCTTATCAGTGGGGAATACACCTCTGATAAATGCAGGGTTTGCTGCAGCAGATATCCTTGTCTTAAATTTAAAATGAAAATGGAAACTTCTGTAAGGTTTTATTTTGATTCTAGAGAACAACAGTGCCTGAGATCTTTGCATCACTGGCATTACTCATTTTGAGATGAACCCACTACATACAAGTCAGTAATTTTACTGATGCTCAGCAGTGCAGTCTCTTATTTGTGTTTGTCATCCTTTATACGTGGCCACAGCTTCCATTATTTATATTGTTATCGTGTCCTTTGTATAGATGTACTTTATTACCTCCTGGAGACAAAATAAACTTTTTTACTGCCTTTTCCAATTTCCTAAAACCTTTCTGCAGTGAAGGAATTGTTGTGGATAAGCCTAAACTCCAAGTTGTCCAAGGTTAAATTATCAAAAAAAACAACACCAAAAACCCAATTCAACCTGTTTACTGCATCATATATACTACATTATAAATGCCTTCGAAAGTATTATAAAATGTGAGGGTAGAGATTCTGTATTTTTACTAATTGAGCTATGATGGTTAGAAGAAATACTGGTCTATCTGGATAGCAGCTATGGGTAGCACTCTTGCTCAGCAAGTGGTTTTGCCCAGCGTAGGATTTGCAAATCTCCTCATCCCTTGGCTTCTTTTTGGACCTCCTTTTCACAAATTCCCATTCTGGACACCAACCTCTTCCTAATGAAAAATTGTTTTAAAATCTCTTTATTCATTGATGCCTGTTTTACCACACTCGTGCTGAAATTTGGTATTTCTGATGCTGTTATCTGTGTAACCTTGGCCTTGAATGGCATTGCTGACATGGTCATCTGCCAGCACTGCTGTTGACTGCTCAGTCCTACATCCCCAAAGCCACCCAGTGTCCCCCAATGAGTCTGAGTGTCTGACACAGAGCCCCAGTGACACTGCTGTGACCTGGATGTTCCCCTCAGCACTCCTTCTGCCATCACCCTCTCCCTCTGTTGTTGCCTGAGTCCAGCACCACTTTGGGCCCTGGTTCAGGCATTTGTCTACAAGCAAGTATTTGCCAGTCCTTCTTACTTCTCTCTCTTTGGGCTGTGTTTGTCTTGGTGCACCCTGGATCTTCCTTCTAGAAACTGTCCTCACCGGTGCAGATAGTGTGGAAATAAAAGCCTTAATATTATAGACTGGAAATGCTTTAACTGTTCTTTTTCTTCCTCTGTGTCTTTAATAAAACATTCTGAAATTTTTTGGAGTTTGTTTGCTTTTCACTTTTTTGAGGGTGTTCAGTCTGGAGTTCAGGATTTCAAGTGGTGTGTACTAATAGGGCCATGAGGACTCTTCACCTCTGAGTCTGCTGTCCCATGGGTTAGTACATTGGAGTGATGTTGAGGCATGATGGGCAGGAATGAGAAAAGCGTAACAGAGGAAAAAAGAGAAACATAAAATATCTCTGCAGAATATTTGAGAGGTGGGACAATTGGTGAAGATGCTGGACTGGGAGCCTGTGGGGAAAGATCAGAAGTCTTAGTTCCAAAACTAGAGTGGAAGGATGTTGGCTAGAGTAGCTGGCTTGCTCCCAATCAATCCATCTGTCCTCAGCTTGGCCCATATGGCAGGAACACCTGCAGCCTATATCACAGGGGTACTCAGAGACAATGCAGCTCAGACATCAAGGGAACCCATGACCAATGTTTGTCAGCACCTATGGGAGGTCACCTGTACCACACTTTGGGTGCAGAGGTGAGAGAGAAGACTTAGAAACCACCCATATTTTAAAAGTCAAAAAGCCAAGGACACCATGACCATCTGCACATGAAGCTTTGGCTATGAGCAAGGTTTCTTCCTTTAAGAACTTCTCTGATGAACTTTCATATCAAGATCCCCCTTTCCCTTGGCTTACACTCCAGACCATAGTGATTTGTTGAATTCTACATCAGCTGTTGCTCACACACAGCCTTTTGAACAGTTGTGCCATGAGCCAAACTTTGCAACTTGTACATCGATGCCCAGACTGGTTCCTTGGAGTAGATCTGTGACTGGGATTTAATAAGGCAGTCATAATTCTCCTACCCCCAATGACTTCCACAGCCCTAAGGCAGTCCTACCTCATCCTGAATGAAAAGGAAACTCTAACAAAGTGTGGGTAGATGCCCCACAACACTGATATTTGATCTCTCTGCTACCTTAGCATACAGACCACACAAAGCCCTGCTCCAGAGCCAGGCTTTGTATCAGACCAGAGCTGTGCTCTCACCAGCTGGAGGTGTCTATTACTATTGCGGGAGGAATAGGTGCTGCAAAGTACAGGAGCAGATTTTATCTGCAATTTGTAAAATGTAGGGGAGAGTAGAAATACATACATATTTTTAAAAACACCTTCTTTGCTGATGAGATAGTAAAGATCTATAATAATTGAAACACCTATAGCAAGCCCGGATTTCACAGGAATGTACTGAAGAGATACATCTTCTCTGAGATCAGATATGGTAGAAACCAGGCACAGCTTATATGAAAGTATACATATAAGAGAAAGTAACCAGAGGTTTTGCATGTGCAAACACACTACTCTGCCTTCTGAACAAGGGTATCCTGAACTTTGGTGTGGGCCAGACCCATGACTGTGCACGCCAGTTTGTCACTGAGATCTATAGTACTGGGACTCTCCTAGAAGGACCCTAGGTTGGCCCATCAGCCCATGCCACCCCAGCAGAGCACAAAGGTTTCTCCTGCATGCAGCATTTTCTCATCTTCACCCCAGTCTGAGCAGCTGGAAGGACTGCAGCCACACCTGCCCAGCCCTCTGGCCACTCTTGACTTGGGACTGGCCACTGGAGAGGAGCTGCCTTCCCACCTCACCCCCATTCCTGGCTCCAGCTAAAGCCTCTGAGCCTCCATTCACTGTCATGTTATAAATAGCACCCTGCATCGCGAGGGTTTTTACATTTCTAAAGCTCTCATATTCAAGAAGAATGCTTTTCATCCCCTCTGTGGCTGGGAGGAGGGGGCAGCTGTCCTCTTGGTCATGGTGAACTGTCACTTCCACTTACACGCTATGGGAAAGCGGCTGCTGTTAGCAAGCACCAGGCTGCAAAACGTGCTGCTGCCGTGCCTCGTAGGTTTGTTAAGCAGCCATCACAATCTGCTGTGTTTCTGGAGGAATTAAACATTTACACAAGTTTGTTTTGTAGACAGAGAGCTTCAAATGTGTTGGGGTTTGGTTCAGCTGTGAGCGCAGCCCCAAGGGCTGATTGTTTATTGGAGTTGCCCTTGGATGTGTCGTGTCAAAGCCCGCTCCCGTGTCACATTGGGAACCACAGGAGCCTGTATGCCATGGGCAGAGCTGATGTGAGCAAAACTCCAAGGAGCTGCTGTCAGCACTCACTTTCTTATCCCAACTGAGTTCATTCATGTACACTTGCAGACTTCCTTGAAATTCCTACAGAAAAGAGGATTGCTTGAGGGAGGGGTAAAATTCACAGAGAAAATAGGAATTCTCTTCGTTTTCCAAATGAGAACATTGCCCATGTTTTCAAAATGAACTCAAAAAGATCTTTTCTATAGATCTTGAGTATTTTGGCTAGTTTGATTTTCTGTAGTGTCTTCTAGTTCTATTCTCTTCTGCCTCTTTTAGTTCTGGCCGTCATTAGAAAACATAGTGCTAAAGAAGAATAGCATAGTATTTTTCTGTACTCTCTGCAGCAATCCAAGGGAGGTGGGATCCACAAGAGAGCTGGTTCTGACAAGTTTCTAGCACTGTAATGCCCAAATTTCTGCAAACTGGGCTGAAGATAACGAGAAGATTTAAGAGTTCACACACTGAACTTTTGAGTTTTGTCCACTGGTGCCCTCCAAAATGGCTTGCCACTACATTGGCAGTCTATTTCTGATTCAGCATCTCCCTGAGGTAACACTGTCTTCGCTTCCATCTCTAGATAAAAAAAGCTCACATGAATTGTAGAATCAGAGAATCCTTTGAGTTGGAAGGGATCCTTAAAGGTCATCAACCCCTCTGTCATGAACACGGACACTACAGCTCCATCAGGTACTCAGAGCTCCGTCCAACCTAACCTGGAGTGCCTCCAGGGATGGGGCATCCACCACTTCTCTGGGCAACCTGTGCCAGTGCCTCACCACTCTTACTGAAAAAAAAATTTTCCTTATATTCAGTTTAAATCTCCCCTCTTTTAGTTTGAAGCCATTTTGCATTGTCCTATCACAGCAGACTCTGATAAAGAATCCGTCCCCTTCTTTCTTATAGCCCCCCTTAGATAATGAAAAGGAGGAGTGTCCCTGATGAATGTCAAACTGCTGAATTTAATCTCAGCATGTATCAACTTTCAAAAACAGAGACACTTGGGAAACATAGTTTTAATTTAATAACTACTTTGAGGTTTCTCCAGATTTTCCAAGGGCATCTGGTTCCAGGAGGACTCACCGTCCCCATTTCCTGCGTCATGCAGCCTGGTTCTGTCTGAGAAGGATTAGAGATGCATGAAAAGCAGAACCTGGAGCCTTTCAGGGTGTTGAAACCAGCATTATGACTTGCAGGCTATGGAAAGATGGGACAGGAAGTGGCTGTTGGGTTCATCAGACTATTCTTTGTCACCACATGCCTTCATGTTATATAATTCCACTTTTAGAAAGTACTGAACTGCATCCTTCAATGAAAGTCACTTCATTTTTTTGCTAATATTGTTCCTGTTGAAAAGCTGTTGGCAGGACATCATTCTTATGGTTAGAAACCATTCAATTTTCTGCTAAAATCATGGCTGTACTCATTTGTTCTTGTGCTATCACAGCCCTGCAGCTTTTCTCCTGGTAGGTGTCTACCCTTGATGTTATGCTTCAGATTGGATACTAGGAAAAACTTCTCAGAAAGAGTGGTGAGGCGGTGGCACAGGCTGCCCAGGAAGGTGGGGAGTCACTGTCCCTGGAGAGGTTCAAGAAACATGGAGATGTGGCAGTGAGGGACGTGGTCAGTGGGCATGGTGGGGATGGGTTCATGGTTGGACTGGATGATCTTAGTGGTCTTTTCCAACCTTAATGATTCTATGATTCTATGTGTAAATCAAAACTGTATCTCTTCTCAGTCTTTGCTGTTTAAACAAGCCAAGTTCTTCCTGTCATCTCCAGTACAATCACCTCTGCTTTCCCCACCCCTCCTGGGTGTACAACCTGGACTGGGACTAGGCTGAATTTATCTTCTTGAACATGAAAACTGATATGTACACAGAGTAAAAAGTGCACATTTTTTACAATGCTATAATTGTGCCATTCATAAACATCCCACATTGCCTTTTGGATAACATTTTGTCACAATGAAAATGATTTTCTTGTACAGGAATAATGTGTTTTACTGATGGAACCGTCTATGTGGTGTGGAGCGTAGAACCACCACTTGCCTGGTTTTACCTTCATTTCTTTGCTGTCAGAGCCTACTGTAGAGATACTGTGCATCAGCTTCACATATCCATGTTTTCTAAATCCTCTGTAAAAACCAAAGGAATTTGGATGTCTGGGAAACCCACGCCCTGGGGCCCTGGGGAATGGAGCATTTTATCTGAAGGGAGACGCTGGAGGTAGGCAGCGTGATTACTTCTGGGGAAGGAATTGGCTCAGGACAAAGTCCAAAGACTGGTGTAAATGGGGGTCTGATTAGATGTATTACTCCTGTGGGAATGGGAGACAAGCTGGAATTCGAGCTCTTTTGTGGTCTGCTTTTATATTTTGAAGACAGTGATACCTAACCTATTTTTTCAGTATATATTTTCCTGGCCAACCTAAAACCACGGAGGAAGTTTTATTTCTGATGCAGGCAGGGGGGCTAATTATTGTCCCTGCAGGCAGCTATAAAGAGATATTTTGGGTTTATACTTGCTGTATGCTCCGGCGATATCACAAGAGAATAATAATGTATTACCTGTAACAGATACACTTTTTTCCCATCACGTCTATCTGAAATCATCGCTTCTTACACCATCCTGCTTTTCTGTTTCTGGTGGCCTTCAGAACTGCTTTGTTCATAATTTGTCCATTAAAACCAATGGACCTTTCAAGCCACACCCGGTAAATCTGACCCTATCCAAGGTCCAGTCAAACATGTTAGAAAGAGTTTCTTGCTGACCACAGCCATTCTAGCTAAGATTTGTGTCTGCAAATGAAATACTGTCATCCCTTTGGCTGTCAGCTTGCCTGCTGTTATTTGTGCTAAAGCTTCCCCTGCTGTGAAGATAGCTATATTTACAGTGGTTATTTATTCAGCAGCTTATTATGTTTAGCTATTAATCATATGGTGACATAATCTTTTTCATTTGGTTAACTGGAAGAGAGCACCTCACGTATAAAGCACAACCTTCCTTTCTTTTTTCTCTTCCAGCTTGAATTGCCTGGTACTGTTACAGTAAAATCAAGTTTTAGAGTTGTAAACAATTTATTTGCACCAAGGACTCTTCTGACAGAGAAGGCAAATGCAAAGAGAGTTTCCTGTTGATTGCAACACACACCCCAATAACACTGCACCTCTCTTCACAGGATTAGTTCTGCTGGCACAAGTAGGACTGTTCCCAGGGGCTGTTCTGCATCTTCAGAAGCATTTGTAAGAGCTCATCCATAGATTATAATTGCTGCTGAGCCATTTTCACATTTTATTAAAGACATTTGACTCTTCTTGTGAACTAAGCTTTCTGAGTGTAAGTAGAATTTCATACATCTTCACATACAATTGAAGCTGTCTAAAAGCTAAGCATCGTGGACAGATGGGTTAACTAAGGCTTCCAGAAGTCAGAGAAGAGAGCATCCTGTGGGTGTGATGGAGCACTAGCACAGGCTGCCCATGAACCCTGGGGTCTCCTCCTTGGGGATTTGTCCCTACTGGAGCAGGGCTTGGGCAGAGGGACACAGAGATCCCTTCCAACCTCGGCCATTCTCTGACTGATTCTGCAAAACAGAGCAAACCATTCTGGGGTTTGAAGAAAAACCTTCTGGATACGTTGCTCGGACGAGGCAGTGAACATTTTTAGGATCAAAACAAGTAGAAAGAATTTCCACCTGCCTGACAGATGAAGATTATTTCAGAAAAAAACAGTCTGCTACACGAGACAAAATAATGATGTAGAGGGCTTGTTTCACTTTTATAGGGCAAACTAACTCTTCAATATATAATTTTTTTCATTTTACATGAGCCTATTTTGGTTCCCTCACTACTGGAGAAAACTGATGGGATGGGCATAGGATCATAATTCTTTTTCAGTTTTAACCCAGAACTACTTATTAACCTAAAAAATGGAAAATATTTCAAACTGATTTTTTATGCATTTTTCTGAAAAGTGATAGATGTAAGTTTATGGGATAGAATGGAGATAAATATGAATAATAGCCTACCAGAGCCACAGAATGGCTTATGGCATACCTAGAAGCAGTATCTAATCGTTTCTGAAAAACTATTTCTTAAATTAATCACATGAGCCTTTGGGTGTAAAATCTTGTTGGTATTTGGCAAAGACATAAGCACAGCCTTACTTTGTTACTCAGATCTTACCTGAAGTAATTAAAATAGACCGTAAAATCAACTATGTGAACTCATGTACACTGAGATGGGAGCAAACAGATGAAATTCACAGTTTTCTTTTCCAAGCAATTTGCAGGCTGGAACTAATTAATACAAAAATGATTACAAAAAATATACGCTAGTATTAACCTCTAACTTAAATTTGTTCAGCAAACTAATGTGTTATTATTAGCTTCAGGCACATTAGTGGCTGTTGAAATGTTATGGTGACAAAAATATCCCACCTTTTCTGAGTTTCATCATCTTGATTCCAACCTTTTATCCACACCCACTGGTTGGTCTCAATTGAGCAATGTGCATTTTGCATCTCCAATAGCTTTTTAATCAAGCACTCATTAGTGTGCAGCTGCTGGTTGCTGTTCAAAGTCCACACCCTGAGGTATGGTGAATGCTTTTATCATATGGATGTTCCATTACACAGATGATGGTTCTGTAAAAGAGATGGTATTTCATTTGCAGTGCCTATAGCATCCCAACCAGTCCTGATACGTCAATCAAATTTGTCATTTTTGAATTCATGAGGGCTTGTGTATGTTCTCCACAAATTGAAACCTTGCTCATTCCAGGAGAAATTGTATGGCTGTTAGATTTTTTTCTTCCTGGAAGTGGGTCTGCTTCCTAGAAGTAGACCTTCCTAGGTGAGGATTTGCTGTTGATATTTGCATTTTGTTTTTTTTTTCATGGTGAAGTTGTAAACTAGTCCAATGTGCCTTGCAGTTTGGGCATGACTCATGAACTTCTGTAAAATGTTTGATGTTCTCTGTCTGTGATTAAAAGCTGTGATTAAAAGACTTTAAAAATCTGTTTGCAAATAAAATGCTGAAGCTGAAGCTGGAGACGTTGCAGAGAAGTGGGCTCTTACACAGCCATGAAGGGAGAGAAGGCACAGTGCAAATGGGTTGATGGCTGTCTTTTCCAATCTTAATGATTCCGTGATTCTATGGGAGAGAGAAATGAACAGACAAGATGTAACAGGAGGGGCTCAGCCCAGCTATAAGGAGAAGGCCTCCTGATGTATTTTCCAGCCTCAGCGATCCTGTGATCCTGTGATTTCATGTTGGTCTTCAGAGCACTGGCCTGTGCAGCCCCTAAGGTGGTTTCTCAGTCACTCCAGACAGGCCGTCCCGTCGTTGCTGTGGCCCATGACCTTTGAATGCAGATGCTCACTGTCTGTTGTATTGTTTCCACTTCTTTCATAGTATGTAAGGCCAGAACCCAGAAGGATTGTCTGATGAAAGGCTGTAGGGCCATTAGGGAAAATGAACAACCCCAAATTGACTCAAATGAACTTCAGGGATCATGCTGGACTGCTAAGAGGAATGCCTGTGTGTTATCATGGGAGATGTTCCTGAGGATGCTGTTTCAACTCAGGACACTATGGATACTTTACAATCCTTCCTAATAATTTGTTTCAAATAGTACTGCCATATTCAGTTTACAGAAAGTCCTCACATAAGACAAATTTTAGAGGGCTTCTCAGGAATCCATCAGGTGTTAACAGGAAGAGATCCCACCAGCTCCATCAGTAGAAGATGGAATCCCTAGCAGCACACTGAGAACTCCGCATGGAGCAATTCCTGTTGTTTAGCTCTTATTTACTGTTTTCATTTTTTCTGTGAATGTAGAATACCATATACTCTGTTTTTAATGACCTTTTTTTTAATGTAATGGCTCAAATGCTCACAAAAGTCAAAGTGCCTAGAACACACCCTAGGGCTTAGAAGGATAAAGGCAGATCACAGCTTTTTTTTTATTATTTGCAACCCACACATTTAGCCAGTGTGCTGCACAAGGCAGCTCACTGGTCACTGCTTTTTCTAACTCCAGCTACTGCCTCTTACTTTAATTAAGAAGAAGGTGGTGAGCATCCATGCTCCTTTTCCTTCACTGTGCACTCTTTCCTATTCACTTGCCTTTCTGCAGTTCCAGCTTTGAATCATAGAATCATAGAATGGCTAAAGATCATTCAGTTCCAACCCCCTGCCAAAGGCACAGTTACCACACAGGCTGCCCAGGGCCCCATCCCACCTGGCCTTGAACACCTCCAGGCATAGGCATTCACAGCTTCTCTGGGCAGCTTGTTCCAACTTCTCAGAACATAAGCAATGGGTTTGTGTTTATCCCACTTCTGCTCCTCTCTATGCACATGTTGACATTGGGAGAGCTGTGCCTGAGTGGTGGTTGACTCAGCAGCATGGAGGCAGGGATGTGCAGCTCAGTCTGGCTGTTCACTTGCACAGCATCTGCCTTACGGAGCAGAAATCCTCACAGATCTGAAGGTACAGCTTATGTAAATATTAGAAGGTGCAGTCTTAAGTCAAGCAGTAAAGGTGGGAACTAATTCTTCAGAGCACAACTTACAAAATTTAGGTTCTTAAATCAAAAATACTGATCGGTAAAATGGTTCCTTGGGAACTTTTCCTGATTCGTCATCTTAAGTTCTGTGCTTCAGATAAGAAGCAACAGCAACTTTGCACACCCATTTGGAGAAGAAATCTTTTCCGCATGACTTTTATTTGACTTGTTTGTGCTGCTGCTTCTCTTCTGAGTGTCACATAATTTCTCATCAGTTTTCTTTTCCGTTCATATCAGGTTCCTTCCATCTTTCTGAAGAGGATTTGTCCCCTACTCCTTTTATCAGAGCCCTTTTATCATTTCCTTTGCTCAGAGTTGAAATCTCAAATTTTTTCTAGTTTAGCAGTATCCTGTAGTGGAGTGCCTAGGAGTGCATATAGCTATCCAGCTGCAATCTTTCCTAAAGATGTATAAAAAGGAATAATTATTTCTCTGGCCTTATAAATGATACCCTGTAGTATAATATGCCAAAAGACTTCGTCTTCTGAAGCAGTAATCACAGTGCACATTTATATTTATCACATTTAATATGTTATCTGCTATCACCTCCAAAATTAATAAGTTATTAGTAACTTTGGATCTCCCTGAACCCTCTGGGACTTTTCTCTTTAAATATAAGCTTCAGCCTCATTAATGCCACTATAATTTATTCATCCCTCTCTAATGTTCTTTTTAATTCCTCTCCACTTTCAGAGTTAGCATTAAATACGTGTATGAGCCATGTTCATTTCAGACAGAGCAGAGGCCCTCAAGGAGCTGATGAATTCGACATTTAGCTGATGAATGAGAGTCAGTGCCTTGCAGTTATCAATTAGATTATGAATTTTGGAGGATGGAAATTACTGGCTGTTTTTTTGTTGTTGTTGTTGGTTTTTTTTTGTTGTTGTTGGTTTTTTTTTTTTGCTTTTTTGTTTGTTTGTTTGTTTGTTTCTTAATTTAGCCTGATTTTTCACCACTGATGTCAAACGGTGGTGTGCATTTGTTGCCAGTGAAATGATATCAGGAGTTAATGTCATCTCTTAGTTTTAGACATGAACTTTATTCACAGCACAGCAGGAGGTGTGGGGGGAAGTACAAGGGCTGAGAAGAGCCTTGCTGGATTCCCCTCTGAGCTGCAGCCGCTGCAGAGGTAGAATCATAGAATCACAGAACCATTACGGCTGGAAGAAACCACTAAGATCATCTGTCCAGCCATCAGCCCATCTCCACCATGCTCAATAACCACATCCCTCAGTGCCACATCTACATGTTTCTTGAACATCTCCAGGGATGGTGAATCTAATACCTCCCTGGGCAGCCTGTGCCACAGCCTCACCACTCTTTTTCTTAATACCCAACCTGAACACCTTAGTGCAACTTAAGGCCATTACTTCTCATTCTATTGCTGTTATACAGGAGAAGAGGTCAAGCCCCACCTTGCCACAATCTCCTTTCAGGCAGTTGTAGAGAACGATAAGGTCTCTCCTCCTCCAGACTGAACAATCCCAGTTCCCTCAGCTGAGGGAACACAAGCACCAGGAGCTTGTGTTCTCTGATTAGTATATAGTAGATAATTTTATGTGCTTGAGGCTGTGAGGTCTGTAGCCTCATGCTACAGACTCTTCATAGCTTCACTACACTTCTCTAGACATTCCTTGATGCCTTTCTTATAATGAGGGGCCCAAAACTGAGCATAGTACTCAAGCTGCAGCCTCACCAGAGCTGAGTACAGAGGGATGATCCCCTCCCTGCTCCTGCTGGCTGCACTATTGCTGATACAAGCCAGGATGCCATTGGCCTTCCTGGCACCTGGTCACACTGCTGGCTTGTGTTCAACTGAGTGTCAACCAACATCCCCAGAGCCTTTTCCTTTGTGTAGACTTCCAGCCACTCTGCCCCAAGCCTGTAGCACTGCCTGGAATTGTTGTGACCAAAGTGCAGGACCCAACACTTGGTCTTGTTGAACTTCATCCCACTGACCTCAGCCCAGTGACCCGAGCCCAGATCCTTCTGTAGGACCTTCTGACCCCCAGGCAGATTGACACTTCCTGTCAATTGGTGTTATCCACAAATTTACTGCATGTGCATTCAGTGAACATACAGTCTGCCTGGGCCTGACCCCCTGGTTATCCCATACATGCTGCATGATTTCAGTTATTTCAGTCAAGATGATCTTCTCCATGACCTTCCTTGATATTGAGGTCAGCCTGAGAGGCTGCAGTTCCCCAGATCCTCCCTCCGACTCTTGCAGATGCTGCAGGAGGGGGGCTGCTGGTAAATGCTACCAAAGGCCAGAGGTACACTGTCATGCCCTGGTGAATGAACCTGTCCCCAAAGCACACAGACATGCCACCCCTCATTGGGAGGTCTGTAAGGTCTGCCGTCTCCGGGGATGTAATTTCTGAAGTGCTGAATGAAAGCAATTGTTAGCAATTTTCTGGGAAAGAAACAGCATGTGTGCTATTGATTGATTCCTACTGTCAGGTAATCTGAGTGCAAACTTCCTGCGAGGAAAGGCCAAAGTGCCAAATACATACTTCACAATTTTTGCAAGCATCTACATCAAGCCGACAGCGGGCAGAACTGTTTGCCCCTCATTTTATGCAATGTATGTGTGCAAAGTTCAATAGCATTCTCATAATTCAGGTTTTCTTCGATCATTATTCATATCTCCAGTTAGCACTGGAGGTGGGAAAATAATGAAAATATTATTCATAGAATGTATTAGTTCCCAAATTCCATGAATCTCATTGAATAAATTATTCAGCTATTATCATCCTCTTCTTCCCCCTCACTCCTCCTCGTGTCTCCAGAGATCTTCAGATGAGTGCCCATAGTTAGGAGCAGGCACAGCCATAGGTGTGTTGGCCAATGGGGAGATGCTGCAGCTGCCCTGTGTGACCCAGGCAGCGGGACTTGGCAATGCAGGGTGTGTGTGACTCCTCCGTGTCATTTTTATGATTGCTGCCCTGAAATATACTTTTTGGACAGGAGTCTAAAATGGCAGCAGATGCCTGGGTGTAGACAACTGAATCACATCCTGCATAATATTTAAATAAATACTCTTTCTTTGGAGTAAATAATGTCTGAGATGGCCCTGCTTGTCACTCCCCAGAGATGAATGGGGCAGAACTGACTTCAGCTCAGTGTCAGCAGCTGAGCTCTGCTTTTGGTTTTCCAGGAAGACGGGAGAGGGGCAGTGCCCTTCCAAATTAGTTACTGCAGCACCAGGAGCTTGTGTTCACTGATTAGTATATAGTAGATAATTTTATAAGCTTGAGGCTGAGTTGTAGACTATTTGCAGTTCTCTGTATTGAAGTTTAGTTCTTCATCCCCTCCAGCGCTCCATTCCCAAGCAGAAGTATCTCAGAGCTATGGGCTTTGCATGTTTCCAGTCAGGAAGAGTCTTGCATCATTGTGCACCCTGTTCTTAGCTGCTGGAGTGTTGGGAAAGGCCTGAGAGACATGGGTGTCTCATAGGGTATGGGATCTGACCAAGGTTGACCTAATTCCAGCCTACCACAGCTCTGCTGTATGGGCAGACTCTGGCTTTTCTCTTCATCTTTCCCATCTAGGAGATGTGAGCTTTGGGTGGATGCTGCTTTATAGCATCTTGTACAAATTGATGTTCCTTCTCATTGGGAGGCAAGTTAAGAGGAAAGAATGTTCCCTAAGCTTGAATGTCTGCAGGGCAAGTGGCTGCAATCCAGGCTTCCTTTGGAGCTCAGTGGAGTTCTTACCTGATGAGAGACATTGGAGAGCACAGGGGATGATTTTACCCTTTCTGAAATGCGTGGACATGACTAATTGCATCCGTGCAGTTTCTGTTTCTCTTTGTTGGCTGTATGGAGAGGCCAGGGAGACCAGAATGAATACCCACTTTGCTGAGTGAAGACTGATCCCATAAAACCCATAAAATCCCCTAAAAGTGTGTACAGCTTCAGTGGTCTCAGCATCATGATGACCCTTGTGTGCCTATGGGAGCATCCCCACACTGCAAGGGACTGGAGCTTCAGGAATTCTCACCATCTCTCCTGAGGGACTAACCCCATCTAGCTAGCACTGCTGGTGAGCTACCTGAAAGCTTTCCTGCTTGCAAATGGACTCTTTTACATATTTGTTCCATTCATTATTACTGGGATGGAACTGTTTTAACAGAATTCATACTTAGTGGTCAGCTAATAATTTCTATGGTTTTCCACAGAAAGTGGATGACAGATGATAGCTGCCTAAGAGCTTTCTCTTTCTTACTGTAATCACTGCTAGGTACAAGGGTCTGTTAACACCACAGCCATCTGCCTCCTGGAAGCTAAGCAACATCTGTGGACAGGAGCACCAACACGCAGGCATTTACAATTTACTTTTCTAATTTTGTCCGTAACAAGTGATGTACACTCCATTTCAATTCTCTGCAGCCGCTCAACCGGTGAGCAGGGCATCCTGCTTCTGTCATTTCCCTCAGCACGGTGAGAAGTGAGTATAAATGCTCATTCACCCCAGTTCACTGACTGCTCTATCTGACGGAAAAATAACACCAAAGCTATTTTCACTGTCTAACTTGTAAAAAAATACTGTATTTTTGTTTTGGTTTGTTTTTCCAGAGCCTTAGTTATTCACTATCCAGCTGTCACAAATGTTTCCATTATGCCCTTCTGCATGTGGCTGCTCACGAGCTTTTGTCTGTCTGTCTCTCTCCTTGGAAGTCATGGGTTTAAGACACCAAGTCTCCACGTGTGTGGGAATTACAAGGCTTCCCTGCCAGCCCTGGTGAGCTGCAATGGATCTCTTTGTCTCACAGCCTCACCCAGACCCTGTGCTCCAGTCTGGGCTCCACTCTCATGCTGCTGGTGGGACACTTGTGTCTTCTGCTGTGTCCAGTCCTGCACAAGAGTTAGGGCAGTGTCACCCTTTGATTTTTCCTTAAGAGCTGCTCTGTTCTCTACCACAGGGAAAAATCTGCTTAGCTCAGAGGTTTAAATCAAATGAGAACTGAAACAGGGTGGGTTTTTTTTGTTGTTGTTTTTGTTTTGTTTTACTGGCATATAATTAACTGAATATCAGTGAATTATGTGTGCAAGATCGATATCAGTAATATGACAGACAAATCACAACACTAGAGGCCTACAAAGATATTAATAAGCATCTACACATTTCAGGAGAGCCATCATAACTAACTCCTCATCAGTGCTGCACACAGTTACTTGCACACCACCTCCCCAGAGGCCACTTGGGCTCCCAGCCCTCACCCCTCTCCTGCCCATGGGGCTCCCCACATACACACACACCAGTGACAAAAGCTCCACCAAGATCCCAGACAGGCACTCCAGGTGTGGGTCCCACTGTGTCACCCTGTTCTGCCACCCCACCAGCTGGATGCCAGTCCCTCAAGGTGCCCAATGGGGCAGCTGCTCTGCCAGGCCTCAGCAGAGGCTGTGATGCTGGTGGTACTTCTGCCTCTATCGCATCATGTTTTGGCTGCTACTCTGAGGTCTCTCCCTGTTGTGATAAATTTTTTATTCATACTTATTTTCAATATGACTCTCTTTTGTTGTTGTTGTTTAGAAATAATTCCCCCGGGTTCTGTTCAACGCAGCTGATTGCTGCTGTCATGTTTAACATGCTCAGGTTTGGGTAAAGGAAAGCTTTTTGGGACATTCTGCTCCCATGCACTATGCGTATTTACTTTTCTATCTTAGCAGTTGTTTTTACCCAGATCATTGAGTAAAGGCTGGGCTTTGTAGCCAACCCCACAATTTTGCCAAAGGGGGATCCATGTGGAATCACTCAAACCACACACTGCAGTGAATCCCCACATCCTATCCCAATACTGTCCATTGGGCCACTAGTCCTTGTGCCATGACAGTCACTTTCCTGCTCTCCAATTCTTGGCCTCTACTCCCTACTTTGATGTCCATGAGGGGCTGTGTGACTCCCAGGGTCCCACCTGATTCTTCTGTCTCCTTCCCTGTCTCCATCTCCCCTTCCTAACATAGAGACATACCTTCTCTCTCTATCTTCTCCCTCCTTCCTGGATCAGGATCCACCTGTCCTCCCTTCCTTGCCCATGGCTATGTGTGCCACAATTTCTTTCTATAGACATTGGTCCTTGATTCTTCTCTTCCCCTTTGGGGAAGGATTCAGTTATAAATATATAAATCTTTCTTTAGCAGGGCTGAACCAGGTATATCCTTCAGTTGGGATATGCCCAAAGATACTCATCCCTTTCAGGTCTACAGTTTTTCAGATTTCACACACACACACATACACACAAATAAAAAAAATCATAAGGTCTATTGTTGCCTGAAAGATCCTCTTTGAAGTTCTGCAAGAAAAAGGAATCACTGTTGATATATCATATCATAGTCAGACATATCGGAGACAAACGGCCAGAAGACTATAATCAAGATTTTGCAAGCTCAGTCAGTTCCTGTGGTTTCTCTTCTTTTGGACTTCCTTTTTCCTTTAGCTCCAGTTCCTTCAGACAGAGATTATTTTCAGATGACTTTGTGGTGTGTGTTTGTATATGTGTATATGTGCGTGCATATGTCCATGCGCTTATGTGTTGGCTTTTTTGTAATGGCTGCTGTCAGAGCAGTGTTAAAGAAACAGGAACTACCATTCAGCTACACAGTATCAGGCATAGCACATTAATAAAGCAAATGATAAGGATGAAACTTAGTTTGGTAGCAAGAGTACACTAAAGATATTAAAAATTCTCAGCTTGGCATTTACAAGAACTAGCGATTGTTTTTTGAAGTGTTATCCAGTAAATGGTCAAATTGATTTCTTAATTAACAGTGTTAGGAGAAAATGCTATCCTATTTGAGCAAGCAACACCATGGCTTTTTGTAACAGACTTACGACTGACTCCATGCACATCAAGGCTGACTTAGATAGCAGTCAGGAACAGGAACTGCTGCTGCTGCTGCTTCTTATCAGTTATGCTTGGGAAAGCACTTCATGAAGTGTGTTCATACTGCAGCTGAGCAACATACCCTCCCCAACTTCTCCCTTTTCTTTTCCATCTTTTTCATCCTTCTGTCTGAACAACCTCCAGCCCCATTCCTAGAAGAGAACAATTGCTCAGAGATGATCTGGAAGCAGCTCAGAGGAGGTTCTTGGTGAGGATCAGCAGCACCATTGATTCTGTCCACTGAGTCCACTGGCTGTACGCTACTGAGCTGCTGCACCTCATCAATGGTTCACATGTGAAAATCTACTCCACACTCCAATCCTCATTCTACTTTACTGCTACGTAGAAGAGTTGGAATGGTGAGGCACCAGCACAGGCTGCCCAGAGAGGTGGTGGAGTCACCGTCCCTAGAGGTGTTCAAGAAAAACTTGATGTTGCACTGAGTGGCATGGCATAGAGAGTCACAGGCATGGGTTGATGTTTGGACTGGACGATCTTACTGGTCTTTCCAGCCTTAATGATTCTATGATTTTATGAATGAAGGGTTGTGGCTCCATCAGGGAGACAACCCTACTCATGCCACACTCTCATGCACACAGCCAACAAACCCTTAACATTCCCTTTTCTCCTCCTTTGTACAGAGGCTTTTTCTTCGGCTGTGCGGACAGTCCCTCATCCTGGAGCAAATCTCATTATTTCATACAGAGAAGGCTCAGACAAGAGAGTTTCAGTTGTTAATTGTTTGTCTTTTCTTCCACTACAGCAGGAAAATCCTATCAAAAGGACGTTAATTATTTAAATGCTGTCTCCATTTGAATTGCTCATTCAGAGCTGCTTCTTACACCTCAGTCACCCTGAGGCTTTTCCTGCTTAGAACAAACCCATCTTGGCTTTATATTATTTACCAAATAGAGCTACTGCTGACCGTAAATTTACAAAAGATCCATTAGAGACAAAGCAGTCACGGTATTACAATACAGTTTTAGTCTGCACAGATTTTAAAAACGTTGTATTGTGCTGAAGATAATCACACAGAGGGCAATTATAGAAGCTGGAGAGGATCAAACATGGTAATAGGGATATAAAAGGAAACCTGCATTCTTCATATGCTACTCTCCATGCATGTGAATGCTTTCCTTTTATCTTTCTTTATACAGATGTTTCAAATTATAGAGTAATTACAAATGCAAAATGATTTTTTTTTCCCACACAAAACCATCTGATCTTAGCTACTCTCCTGAGCAGCATTGGAGCAGCTTCCCAAGGCTTGCAGTAAATTATCAATTGCTTCAAAATTAGGGTGGATATGTAAAAAGTCTAGTGTCATTATTTTGAGGCTCGGGTCGCAGTCCAGAGACCTCTGCAGCATCTGAATAGGTGGGACTGTGGCTCCTTACAGCTTTATAGTCTACAAAAAGGTGGCCAGAAAATGAGTTGCGTTGACTATTACTTAAGTATCGTTAGAATGTAAATCAGTATTTAACTGTCTGAGAGAGCAGTGAGGTGTCATGATAATTATGTAATGTAATGATCATTTACAGCTGTCCTAGAAGATTTGTCCTACTACCATAGGAAGAAAAACTGCTAGTGGTTACTGTGCAACTTTGGAAGATGTGAAAGAGTGGATCAGTGCCCAAGGAGTGTGTGTGGTGGCAGCTGCAAAAACACCGTGTGAGCAAAGATGATTAACTGGCACAGGATGAGCCTTCACTTTTGATCTGAATCAATTTGGCTCAAAAATCATAGACAAGTAGGCAAGTCTGTGAAGTGCACAGGACTGCATTTCCTTCTGAAACTTGCATATGGAGGCTTCCAAGGGTGCATGTCTGTGTTATTGGAATTTGTTTCAATAGGCAGATAAGAGCAGAGAGGCAATGACAGAAACCATTTCCTTATGTGCCTCTTCAAGCAGAACTCTGATACAAAGATAGTCAAGAACTAGGCCAAATCTCCTTGAAATCTGAGAGAGTTTTCCCACGTGCTTCACCAGGCCAAAGCTCATTTATCAAATGCATTGATACCCTGAAGGGGAGGAGAGCTGCTATTGTGCCGTGGTCCAGAGCAAGTTCACGGGTAAACAGCACCAATGGAGATTGGGAAGAGTAAGGGATTAGGTGAGGTTGAAGACCACCTACGTCAACCTACTGAATTCAGTCTTGTGTATTGTATTAGCAGTTCAACACTTCTGAAAGTGTTGAAAGTATAGCTGTACTACAAAATGCTGCCACACCATTTTTTTGCAGCTCCTACAGGATTGTAGTTGTTGGCAAGAGGGTTGTGAGGAATTACAGGAAATGTTTGATCGCTACTATCCTGCTGCTTATTTCCCAGAATTGTTTTATTCCACACCAAATAAAAGTGATGATAATGAAACACCACTCCCTCACCTTCCAGCTTTTATCTTAGTTGTTCATCAGCAAGGTCAGCACATACCTGGAGCCTCTTCAAGATCATATAAAGTCCTGTTCTCCAGACTCACTTCCATTGCCTTTAGATGCCTAAAAGCTTGAACTTGACTCTTTCTTTCTCTTTAGCATTCTCAATCTGCTTTAAGGATAAGTTTTTGGAGCATCACATCCCACAAAATAGGCATTGCTGAGAAGTTTCTGTTCAGGAAAATGTATTCCTCTGTATGTCTCTAGAAGCACACTGAAATGCCAAGTGTGCCTACTACCTATTGATAGACTTCTTAAAAATTTTCATGATCCTAAAATAATATTATTTCAAGAGACCCTGTTGGTTATGATTTCTGTATACCTTGTAACTTAAAAAAATAAATCACCTAACCAAAATAAAAGTTTGAATGACATACTAGCATTAATTTCACACATAGGTTTCTCATGATCCATTTGAAAATTTGTGCATCCAATCCCAATGAAAGTAGAAGTCCTTCGTATTTTCTATGACAGAGGTCAGTATATCTTGAAAGATCATTGAGGATCATACAGAATATGACAATATGCTCACTGCAAACATGATGCAGAGCAAACGTATATGGAATCCAAAGCTCCCCTTCACAGTTCAACTCCCCTTGCACATCCTGAAGCAGTCAGCTCAACAGCTTCTGTGACCCATATCTTTTTTGCAGGCACCAGAGATGTTCTGACTTTGGTTGATGAAATCTTTTCTCTTTCTCTCTTCCCTGAAATAAAGTGTACAAAAGACAGCAAGGAGAAAAATCAAGGCAAAACCCAAACTTTCCATTTTCATTTCTCATTTTGTGATTTATGTGGCCATGTATCTAATATTTCTTCCTTTGCTAGGAACTGGCTCTAACTGCTGTGCTATTCCTGTGAGTAATGATCAAACCAGTAGACACTCTCATACAAGACAGAGATTTGTTGTTTTTTCTTGTTGTAGAGGTATGTGTTGGTCTGTATATACTTCTTGTGTTTCAAAACATTTCCGTCAGTTATAAAATTCTTTCATTATATTAACACCATCAGTCATCAATTAGGAAGATCTTTTTTTCTATTTAAAAAAAGGAATGTCATGGTCTTCATGGAGATCTCTTTCAATGTAATTTAATTTACAAAGTCCCTGGAGTTCTTTCACTGTCACTATTTAGATTTATTCTGAAAACAATGAATTGTGTAAGTTCTTCTCTGGTATTAAGCCCTCAGAAAACTTGGCAGTGAGCAGGCAGCCAAGACCCGTCCCTGACAGCCTATATTGCCATTTCACTCTTCCATGTGTTGCCTTGTAATTTATACATAGGTTGTTTGTTTGAGACAGGTTGTTTATACATAGGTTGTTTGTTTGAGACAGAGGCATTTTGTTCTTGCCTTTACAGAGCTCCTAATACAATGAGGTGATGGTTGTGCTGAGGGAAGGTACTCTGTCTAGAAAAATGAGCAGCAAAACTCATTGGTACTGTTTTGCTGGGCTTTCATCTGGCTGAATTCCTAATGACTCACTTCATTAGAAAATGAGGCACTACAATTACACACACACACATACAAACCCTGGGATTAATAGGAGACGGCTTGGCAGCAAGGTGTACCAAGGATGGTCACTGGCTCAGAGTGACTGAGCTTGATTTATTATTGCTAAGCAAAGCACCAAGAGACAATTCTAATGTGTCAGAAGTCGCAGACATAAAGGAAGTGGAGAAATATTATTAAGCATCTCAATATATGTTGTGTGTGAATGTATTTGTGGACTGTGTGTTGTACATTCTGGTTGCAATAGTATTTTTGCATCAATATAAAATGCTTGGGTAGAACTGGACACTTAAAACATTAATCTAAATGTGTTTTAAAAGAAAATAACAGCAGGGAAAGGGCTTCATTTCTTTCCCTCTCCCTCTCTGTACTACAGAATAGTGATCTGGTGAGTGCACAACAGCCATAGCCTTTACACCCTTCAACACCAGAAAGACAGCAGAGGAACTCCAGGACCAGATTCCCAGAAACCACCAAAGGACACCTGGTCTCTAGCACCAGTTCTCTCAGCTCTGCTTTAAATGCCTGGGCCCTTTGGGTAGAGACCAGGACTGCGGACACATGAGCACATAACTCTACAGCTACAGCTCAGTCAGGTTTTGAATGACAGCTTAAGGATATGGGAATTTCTTTGTCTCAGGAAAGATGTTTGCAAGATTGATTGAACAGAGGTTGACCACTGTCTTCAGCCCTTCCTGGTGGATTTGGTCACATAGTGAGGCTCTAGAAGTCCACTGCCTTTGGAAACAAGAGCCCTCAGCTAACTTATGACATAATCAGCAATCCAACCAATTGGTCTGTTCTGTGCTGACTCTATTACCCCATGCTAAGAAAAAAAATATCTTGGTCAAATGCCTGTGACATCAAAAAAATAAGCTGGGAAAAAGTCATGAAAATAGCAGAAACTTCTCCTTTTCTCTGCCACCTTATTCTGCTCTCAGCATAAATGGAAAAACAAACAAACAAGAAAAACCAGAAGGATTGAAGGATTTTTTTTCTGGCATACCCTGTAATGCTGTGTCAGCTCTGCTGCCTACCCAGCAGATTGAATCTATGTTTGTCACCACCCCCATGCCAAGGAAATGGTGTATCACTGGTGATGTGGTCCAGTAGCCTTGGGCCATAAAAGGGGGAGGAATTAGTGTAACATATTCCTAGCTAGACAAGGAAGCTCTAAATGCAATAAAATTGGTGAAGGATGTTGATCAGTTACTTAGTGGCAGTGTGACTTACATGCCAAACCCATTTGGTGATAAACATCACTCCCCCTCCCAGGAAGGAAAGCTCCAGCATGTTTCTCAAACTTGATTAATAATGTATTTGGCATCTGGAAGTCACAGAACAACAGCTCGTATGGAAAGGGGGGATGTGAGTTGTCTGCATCTTCCAGGCACTACCAGGTTATTGTTCACAGCAAAGATAGTATTTGTAAAATATTTGTGCATTTAAAATTTTAAGGAGCAGTTCTGGTGCTCAGATTTTTTCACCTTTTTCTTCTGAGACAGCAGGGGCTGTATGTTCATGGGAGAAGTCTGAGCGTGTGCAACAATACTCTCATCTGAAAGACATGCACTCATATCCATCAGAACCAGCCAAGAGATTTCTCTATGCAAAAGAAAGGGTATCAGAATAAGTAACATTAATGCAACCTTAGTGTGAAGGCTGCCATCCAAAGACCGTAGCATCCAAGGGGAACCTTTCCAAGCCCAAACCCTGGTCACACACAGTGCATTACTGGAGCTCAGGTCGCAGCGTATTACATGCACAAATGTTGCATACTGCTTTATGGCTGTACTGGAGATATATTACTGTCTTCCACTAGGTATAATTCAGTGATGATCTTATTCAGGCTGTGACAGCTTCCTAGACTGTCTTCTAGAAATTCACCTGCTAAAATAACATAGTATTTGAACCTGCTTCTATTGACATGCCACTTATCTGCACTACGGCATCTGCAGTATTTCTTCTCAAAGTTGTAATTCAAGAGGTTTTTAATAGAGGAGGTCACTTAGCCAACTGAAAAGGGAAACTGCTGAATTCTGTATTGTATTCAGGGTAACATTTATTTATTTATAGTTTTTAAGAGACTGAAGTTGCAGTAGGTGAAAAGGGGAAACTGCTGCACTTATTCTTGGCTTTTATAGGCAAGATACTCGAGGAGTGCCCAGGTTTATATACCTAAATCTTTGGTTTGACCTACAGCAGTAACAGAAACCGAATATTTCTTGTGTATATTTTATTCCAATATTTAGACCATACTCTCCTTATTGCCATTTACCACTTGTAGGGCAGCATCTATTGGGTCTGATCCAGAATTGCTTTCCCCTTTGTCACACTTCGTATGTACTCAGTATAAGATATTTAAGGCAGTTATGGTTGGAGTGGGAGGATGGACTAGATGACCTCCCTGTGAAGATCCGGTGTGTGAGGATGGTGGTCGGGGATGGTGATGACCTGGATGTGTGTTCAGCCACATGGCCATGTCATGTGAGAAACTGTGCCTCGTGGTGGCTCTTAGAGACATGCATTATGGATGCCTATGCTTGTATTTGAACCCTAGGCAGTACTGCAGAAACAAAGGTCACAAAGAGAGGAAAGGAAGCCAGTAGGAAACAGGCAGTGGGTTTGTGATGGAGCCAAGACTTACAGAGCAGGCTGGTTGCTATTCATTTACCCATGCTGCCTCTACTGCCTAATTAGCTGGCCTGATGGAACTGCCAGTGAGGAAAGCAATATGAGCAGGCATGGTGTGCTGTGATTAGGGAGGGCACTGCTGGAGAGAGGAACATCAGTGCAGCCAAGCGGAAGTTTTATCCATGTTCTCTCTGCCTTTCCTCCTGAGAGGCACTTGCTTTTTATTCCCAGCTCCTTCTTTCTGTTCAGTTGTTGCAGCTTGCATCTCTTCTCTAAAATGTGAAATGCAGTCACTCTCCATGCAATGGAGGCAAAGGTAACTGATGTTCCTTCTGCTCCTCGATGGGTAAAAAAGCCAGAGGACTGACTCTGCTCTGCAGGCATGGGAGAACTTCATTCCCCATGTCTAAACCAAAACACACAGTTATTGAAATATTTGGGATCACTGGATATCAAGATGCCTCTTCCAAATTCTAACATGTACAAATCTAAACGCCTCATAAAATAATTTCTGCTTGCTGACATTTGGCAAAATTTGCAAGAGCCATTTGTCAGCTTAGTCAAACCAATGCTGGAGTGATTTAGCCCCAAACAGACTGCTTCACCCCTCATAAAAAAAAAAAAAAAAAAAAAAAAAAAAAGGAAACCCAAAACTTTTTCCTGCAGATCACAGATTATATGGGTTTATCCATCCCTTGCTGTCACTGCCTGTACACATGAGTCAAATCTGCTGCATAGTGGAATGGGAAATGTAGTTTAATCAGAGGCTCCCAGAGCCATTTCACTTTGGCAGACATGGGAGAAGCTGGGCATACACGTCTTTCTTGCTGCAGCAGGAACAAGCAGGGCTTGGTGACAGATGTAGGGCACTTTGGTGGTATTCTCTGTTACTTCCAGGTAACAACTAGGGAATGCAGTTAGTGGCCAAGATTTGGTGTCCCTGACTAAAATGGCTCTCATGGGCTGCTCAAGGTCAGCTCATATCCTTGTCACATCCCTGGAGTGCAATTACACACATTGTCATCTTGGTAACAGTACCTGGACTGGAAATATAGTCTTCCTGCAGCTTTTCCCTTCCCAGTGCACTGAGATTTAATCTCTTGGAAACTTCTGCTGAATCTGAGGAAGGAAACGGAGCCAACCCTCAAGAACAAGTAACATGCAGCATGCACAAACACTTTCAAGAGCTGTGTACAGGGCTCACTCAGTGGTGTCCCAAGGGTCAGTTCAGAAAGCAGGTAGAATTGGTTTAGCTTAACACTTATAAACACAAGGTTGGAAAATCACAGCCTCTCTCTGTCCATCTAACGGTCCAAACTCTGGTTGCAATAAAGTGAGGACTTATGAAAGAAGAGAAAGATTTTTCCATTTAATCCCTTTATCTTGATAAAGAAATGAGCTGTACTCCAAAGCAGACTTCCCGAAGCTGAGAGCACTGCAGTGGTCAACTGTATATTCTCAATAAATATTTTCCAGGATGCATGGTACAGTCAGAAGGCATAAAGAGGGACAACATTCTTAAAAGCACTAAGAAGCAAGCAAGCAGATGCAGCAAGAAATGCTAAGATTGTAAAGCCAATTGTTCTTTGGAAAGAACAGAGACCCTACAAGCCAGGGTTACTTTAGCCTGGAATCAGGCAAGAATAATAAAGCAGATAGATGACTCAAATGAACTGTATCATAATGGATGCCCCATAACTCTTGTGATGGACAGACAGACAACATTTAGAGCCTCTAGCAATGATGAATGAACTGGAATACAAAGCAGATTGGAAGTAGGTTTGGGTTAGAGAAAGGCACTGGCAGCATCTGTCAGCAGGAGGGCAAAACAGCTCCTGGGAGCAGAACATCCTCCAACCTGTGATGCTGGGGAGAAAACCATGGGAGGGGAGCAGCCATCAGACAGACAAGGAGAGCAGTGTCAGGCAGTGCAGAAGCTGAGCTTTCTTTTTCACCTCAAGCTTCAACTGCAGTTACATTGCATTACAAGGTCTCATGAAAATGTTTTTAATCCTGTGGTATTCTCATACCAAACAGCATATTGAATTAGGAGTTTAGGTGGAAGCCTGAGTATTTCACACTAAGTCACTGTAGACAGAGATACGATTATTAATATGTGGCCTGTATGTAATAATTTTTTCCTAATACAGCAATGGCTCTTCAATTTAGTGTCAAAATGAACGCAGGTTTCTAACTAGAATCTGATAAGTGCCATGTCTGCCTCCCTGGATCACCTGCCAGTAAATAAATTCAGTGCAAGCAATTGAAACATTCCTGTGTGGTGAACAAATGGCATGCAGGGCTGGGTGGCTGGGCCAGAAGAGACAGAGCTTGAAAGGCTGCCTGTGCTGTATGCCATTGCCATCCCCACCAAGACACCCATGTTCCTCTCTCACATCCCTCCTCTTTGTGCCACGCATTGCAATGCCACTAAAAAAAGTGACAAAAGGTACCAAAAAATATGACACCCTTTCCCTCCCACCCCCCCCAAGAAAAAAAAAAGGAAAAAGGAAAACCAAACAAAAAGAAAGAGGCTCTCATTATCCTCCGTGCTGGGAAGAAGCAAAACTAATTAACAAAGCAGCAGGAGGGCAGGGGGTCACGTCACAAAATCTCTTTGTAAAAGTGTAGTCCCTTTCTTCTTTGTTTGTTGTTGTTTTTTTTTTAATCAAAACTGATACATTCTCAAAGTTTTCAAGTCCTGCCCGTCAGAAGTGACAAACTTGAAGAAGTTGCTAGACCCTGTCCTTTCTTCTTGCGCCAATGTTTCTGCAAGTGTGAACCAAGTAATTGCGATGTTCTCAGTTGCACTGTGCCCATTCCCTTTCTGACTGCACTACAGCCTCTTGGCAACTGTAGCTGCTGCTAATGAGGAAAGCAATAGAAAAGGGGAGCGAATATATCAGCAGTCTTTGGATGTCATTTCAGTAGCAACACACAAAATGAAGCCGAACTCACAAAGCCAGCTTAACACAGACCAACACCAAATAGTCCCAGCATCAGCACACCAAGGGCATGGAGGAAAGGAGAAAGTGAAAAATAAAGGAAGAAGGGAAGGAAGGGAGGGGCTGCGGGATTTAATGCAGGCAGGAAGGGAAGAAGAAAGAAGGAAGGGGAGAAGGAAATGAGGAAAGAAAAGAGAAGGAAGGAGATAAAGAAGTGAAGGAAGAGAGAGAGGAAGGGAGAGAGGGAGGAGAGGAAGAAAGAAAAGAGAATAGAAAGAATATTTTACAGTAATGAAGACATGGGAATTTTATCATACAGGGTCATAGATACACTGATACGCAGCTTGATTACCTGCGAATTGTTGTTCTGGTTGGCTTTATGATTAACAGCAAAATTTCCCAGTTAAATGTAACTGCCAACTATCAATTCCCCTCTAATAAAATGTCCAGGAGGTATACGACCAGCACCTCATGGGATCCTGCAGTACGGATGAAGTAAGCACAGCCCTTCAAAAGTCTTCCTTATCTGGCACAGCGTTTCCTTGGCCAAAGGTATTAAAGGGAAGGAACAGAGCAGTAGAAAGAAATCAATGATAGTAATAATAAACAAAATCAGCCTGAAAACTTTGCTGTGAGCAGTAGCCATAGAAGACAGCGCACTCCCACACGTAGCAGATCTGCTGCTTGTGCCAATCAGACCCTCTCTCGAGTGAGTAAAACAAGCTCTCTCTCACAGAAGAGCTGACACAGCTCATAAGATTATTTCCATAATGCAGAAGTAGAGGAATGTATTCATCACTTTTCTGTTGCCACTCATACCATACAACAAGCTGACCACTCCGGTGCTGTACCCAAAACACCGAGGTGCGGGCCTGCAGCCCAGGAAGGGGTCGTGGGGTTTGCTGCAGGAGAGGGGCTGCAACACTGGCTTGCACACATAGCTTGTACACATAGTATATAACACAACTTGTGCCCGGATGTTGGACAGGTGGACAGAGGTGAATAATGTGAGCACATGGAGCAAACTGCTTCACCTAGGCCTCAATTTGTCTGCCAGCAGGTGGGCCTCATATCTGTAAAAGCCTTTTGCTTTGTTTTCCTTTTATATGTCTGGAGATGTGTATGGACTTCCTTGCTCTTTCTGTGCATGCTGACACTGAATTTATTCCTGTGCTTCCACCTGTCTTTCTTCCTCCCCACCTCCTTCTCAGGAGGCTTCATTTGGGAAGGAGACCTGCATGTCATTTTCAGGACATTCATCCCTGTACACGTCTCTGCAAACCACAAACCACACATCTCTGTGTCAGTGCGCCCTGAACGTCCCGTTTTATTGAATTTCTGAATCTTCGAGCTGGGTTTCCCCATGCGCTTTGGGATCCAAGGCTGTAAAGCTCTCTGCAGATCTCATGGGAGCACAGGCTGGGAGCAGAGGTGTCACAGATGAGATACATACTGTTTTTCATCTCAGATTTGATTCTACATTTTAATTGTTTAACTGTAGCTAAAAAACACTGCAGCAGGGCCTCAGTGAGCCTCTTGGCTCTAAAAAAACAAATGATGCCTGTTAGTGTTGCTATAGAGCCGGAGTGTCATTTTAGGATTTAAAGGGATACACGATATAACATATACTTTCTGTCTGCCTTGACAGGAGACGTGGTGACAGGCACCAGAGCCCGTTGCCAAGGAGGCAAAGGACAGGGGCACGAGGACGGTGAATGTGCTGGTTACCCTCTGCTGGCCTTGAGGCCCAATGGCAGCCCTAGGGCAGCACCTTATCCCCAGTGAGGATAGACACTCCCAGAGGCTCAGGAGCCAAGCTGATTCAGTGCGGTCAGACAGAAGGAAAGAAGGAGCACTGGACACGAGGAAGGTCATTGCTGAGCTTTTAAATCCAGGAATGAGAAGCAGTGCTATTTGACATGGGGATTTCTATGTCCAAGAGACTGACAACATCTAATGAGGCGAGCTGAAGGTTGAATGGGGAACTGAAGTTCTCCTTGAAGCATTAATTACCAGATGCTGGGGCCAGATTTTTCAGCTCCACCAAGAAACACCACTGTCCTTTATTTCACATTGACTGAGCTTAATACTTTTACATAGCTGAATAACTTTATTTGGCTTTGATGCTTTCACATTGTCGAGACTTTATTTCTGTTCAGCAGCATGTACTCCTCACCTTGTTACACACTGTACTAATCACACTCTTATTATGTATTTTTAGATCCTTCCCACAGTGTGCAGAGATCTGTGGGGCTTTTTTAGCCCAGAATATCAATAAGGCTTCCTGCCAATGCTCCTGGTACAGGTATTGCATCTACTTTCTTTGATAGTCCCTTGAAGAAATTAAATTGTTGCAATGTGAGCACAGAGCAGGGTTCAAGGTCCACTGCGTATGGAAATGGAATTGATTACTCTCAATGAACAGAGGCTTGCAGCTCTTAAGAACATTATACAATAAATATGTTGGCACTTACTATGCATTTGGCATGCTAAGTAGTTTACTGACCTACTCCTTGCAGCATATTTTAATGAAATGCTGACACTTTGGCATCCTGTTGGATAAGTGCATTCGGTGGCGTTGGTCACAAATGACAGACGTTAAGGAAGGCATACAAAGTACTCTGGAAGCCAGAAGCTCCTCCATGTCTTTCTGCTCTGTGTTGCTGCTCTCCTGGTGTTTATCATAGCCAGCAATGAGAAATCAATAATGAGCACATGGCTTTCCTCCAGTTTCGCATCTAGAAACTTCTCAGACCCCACAAGAAAATAAATGCATGCAGAGTATTTTTCCTAAATAACTTGGTCTCATCTGCTGGGGAGATGCCTTTAGCATCCCATGATGGATGAGCTGTGAGACAGAGGACTTGCTGACAGAGGAGCTCTGCCTCTTGCTGGACCCTGCTTCACTGGTCACCTGCACTTGACAACGTATCAACAATGCATCCAAGGATGGAGTGAGCATAGCTGGCATTGCTGGCTCCAGCAGTCTGCGACATAAAGCCTGCAACAAGCCATGCCTCTCTGTTGCTTTGCCTCATTTTTTTCTGTGCCTGAGGAGAGGGTTTATACATGAAAACAGGTTAAAAAAGACTTAAATCACAGATTAGGCTTTTGGGGCTGAAATACTCCTGGAGCGGAGGTAATCAAACTTTACAGACAAGTCTTCCTATCTTATATCCTCACCTGCTCCTAATCCTACCGTTACTTGAGGTCTTTTGCCAGGAAAATGTTTTTCTTACACTCACTGTGTCAAGACTGTAAACAAGCAAAGTGAAACCACCTCACCTCTCCCAGAATCACGGCTCACTTTGAACAGGGAAAGACTGGAGAAGGGGCCCTGATTCCTTATATTGTTGGTGCCACCCAGTGTTGAAAGACAAGAAGTGGCCCTGCAGAGGCACACACCGGAGCATGCCTTGGATGCACATTCTGCAGCAGTGACCGCTTTGTTAGGTGTATTGTGACCATCCACTACCTGAACACCAAGGAGCAGAGAACAGGAGATGAGGTTTTGCCTGAGCTTTCAGATTAATCATGATGAGTGTGTGGTGTGTTGGTATTTATTATTGCCAGTAACTCACCTCTCCTGAAGCCTCATGCACTGGGTACCTGGAGCACATCCATTACATGCAGATACTTGGTGACATGGGATAAATTCAGAAATGTACTTTGTCCCATGTCTTCAGTGAAGGCCTTCTTGTTGAAGGTATGAAGGTATTATGAAGGTATACCTGGCTGAAAAATTTATGGATATGTCCCATTCCCAGTAAATGATGTACTTTTCAGATGGGCTAAAATAATCTGATGGAACATTGTGTCTTTCTACACATTTCCCTTTTCCTTGTGTCTACCAGAGGAAAGCTTTAAGCAGGAGTCTTTTCCAGCCCATTACAACCTATTTCAACAAAATGTTCATCCTATCTCTGATGCTCTACTAGGTGTAAGGAGAGTGACTTTGAAGGGCAACAGTTGATGTTCCCATGCATGTTGAATGGCCTTTAAGACTCATCTTGACAGAAAAGGCCAGAAAAGGTTCAGAAGTCTGATATAATGTTTAGGACTTCTGGTACATAAGCTGTGTCTATTTTGATAACTTATCCTTAAATCCAGCCTAGCCTAACTCCAAAACCACTTCCATTACCTGCAATGCAATTACTATTATAGATTCAGATTGAAGTAGAATTGAGAGCATCTTCCCAGTGATGCAGAGCAAGAGTCCTATATTATTTCTTTTAGAAGTACAAGCAGTATATTTCACTATTTTGAGAGACATTGTGTTCATTGAGAATGGGGAATGGGAGGCTGCAAATATAGAGCATAGTAGTAAAAATGTTCTTTGCATTAAAAAAATTGTGTGAGAAATGTATTATGATTTGTACAAAAAGTGCCCAAGTCCACCTATGTGAAAAAAAGTTCCACAAAAAAAAAGGGAAAAAGAAAAAGATTACCTAGAGCTACCTAGCAACTTGCTACTGATCAGGTGTGGATCGTTTCATCAATGGTGCAAAATGGACCGATCTCCCCTAAACATGAACTTGCTACAGCATAACACATATTTCTATATTGCATCATACCTATCTCTAGAAGATACCTCAGAGGTCTGTCTCTTTTTAACACCGGCAGCACTGTACAGATTGCTAGACCAACTCACTTCTCTCTGAATGGAGCTGATGTGTCCCTCAGACTGTGTTAAGCTTGGTAAGTGTGTTGGGCTTCAGATTTATATTCAGATATAAAGTGAGGCATTTCCTGCCTCTGTGTTGTTTTGACTTTGAAAGGCAGCTGTAAAGCCACTCTTACAGGGATGAGTACATAGGTATTTTTGGGAAGAAGTGCCACAAGGGACATTTTAAGCTGTGTCCTTAATCTCAGTGGTATTTTGTCTCATTTTGGCAACTGCTCTGCATTTTGAGCATCAGAGAAAAGAGCCAAGCACACTGTCACTAGCACTGGAAACCAGAGCTGTTGAAATAGGGCCACAGGCTAAATGCATTACACATCTGTATTAAGGAGTAACGCATACGCAAGAGAATGAGAAAATACTGAGCAGTAAAGAAGGTGGATATTCTTCTGAAACTCAGTAAGAATGAAGCTCTTTTTCTAGGTGGTTCCAGTATTAAAGGATGTGAACCCCACCAAGTACTTCCCCATCCCTTTTTGGTTAGTTCTTTCATAGAATCATAGAATCATTGAATCATTAAGGTTGGAAAAAAACACTAATATCATGTAGTCCAACCATCAACTCAGCCCCACCATGCCTACTAACCATGTCCTTCATTGCTACACCTAAGTTTTCTTAAAAACCTTCAGGGATGGTGACTCCATCACCTCCTTGGGCAGCCTGTTTTTGTACCTCACCAGCTATGATCAACTTCAGGCATATTCACAAAACCCATGAACATGAACTGCTTAAAACACTGCCTCACAAATCTCCATCATCAGCCACCCACCAGCTGTTTTCCCAACACCAGTGTATTACAACACATATCTGTGGCTGTTTGCAGTAGTTGGCTTCATGCACCAAGAACAAAGTAGACTCTCTTTCATGAAATTCCCAGTGCAGGGCAGACAGAAAATTCCTCTCCCTGTAGCATTTTCTCACACACCATTTTCTCTGTGCCTGTTGTCAGCCAGCCCAGCTCTGCAAGTTGACATACACCCACCAGATGGTCCCAGCACTTCTGCACCACAAATGCTTTCCTACTTCTCAGACACCAAGCCATCCGTTTTGTTCACCTCTTCAGATAGAAGCTCCCTCTTCTCCATTTAAACTTCTGGTCTACTTCTTGGTCTCTTGAATGTAGATTGTCTGTTTGCCTCTACCTTTGCTTAAGAGTATCCCACCCTCAGCTCCATCTTAAGCTTCTTTCTAAATACAGACCTTCTGTTCAAGAAATCATAACTTTCCCAGCAACGCATACAGTCATTCCAATAGGTTTCTTCTCCTCCAACGTCAGACGTCTTGTAGTAGGATTGTACTTTCTAGGATTACCCTGTTTCCTAGAATCATAAAATCATAGAATTGCAAGGTTGGAAAGGACTTGCAAGATCATCTAGTCCAACCATCCTCCCATTACCACTGCTACCACAAGCACTAAACTAAATCTCGTAGCTCCTCATCCAGATGCCTCTTGAACACTGCCAGGGATGGCGACTCCACCACCTTCCTTAGCAGGCCACTCCAGTGCCTGACCACTCTGAGAGAAAAAGTTCTTCCTTATGTCTAACCCAAACCTCCTCTGTTACCACTTTTCTTTGTGATTCTAAATCAGCTTCTTCTATAGACTCCATGATTTGGCCTTTCTGTGGCAGAACTGAGCACCTCCTGTAGGAAATAGTTCTCCCTCTTCGTTGTTACACCTTTTTCCAAAGTTTATCCTGATGAATTGAGGGGCAGAAGAAATTTATCTCTTGGGTGTTTCAAGGCTCCTGGTCTCAGCCACTAAAGGGATAGCATCATCAATCCCTTTCAGCATGAGTTCAGGGATCAGTCATTTCTCAGACAATGTTTACCCCTCCACACTAATTACCTTCATATATAGCTTCAGCCAAGAGGAGTAACAAGCTACCACCAGGAACACCATCCACAGCTTTGCATCATTAGCAGTTATGGATTGGAGCAAGATAAGAGTAATGGGTTGTTGCATGTAAGTACATTACAGAGCATCATGCTGACTGAATCACTAGGCAGAAGGAAGTTTGCTCTTTCTTGGGTAATCAGTTAACAACTTCTCCCCTAAAAGTATAGGGAAATACAGACTGCTTACAGAACAGCATACACATCCCTAAGCTTAGTGCTCTCCATCTTCCAAATCTAACTATTCCTTAACTTCTTTTTCTGTTGTTCCACAGGGGTCTCTTTCTTCCAGTGGCTGTTATCTGCCCCTGAATACCAGGGGTTGTGGAAGACCATTCTGTACAATGACATTTGATTCTTGCCCTGTGACAGCCCAGACCTCACCTTTAGTAAAAGGATTTGCGTTGCCCTCATGCTACAGCTGGCCAGAGATTGCCAGAGTGATGAAAATCATGTTGAGGTTTCTAGATCATTGGAAATGGCTCATTCTTGGTTGCCAGGGCTACAAAAATCTTCCCATTCAGTTACATTTTGCACTCACACTTTAGCCATTGATTCCTGTTCTGCCCAGTTGGCTGAAGTTTCTGCCAACTGAGATCTCAGGGGAACATTGATGCTGGAGGAAAACATTGCTTTGTCCCACACTCATTTTGCTCTTTGAAAGGTTGTTACACAGTGGTGATGGAAGCTACAGTTGCTCCTTTGCAATCCTTTTCCAGTATATTTTCCCTATTTCCCTTACGTTGTCTCAGCAGCAATCCACTGCATGGCCAGCTTTCAACATACATGAGCATTTACAATGGCAAATGGACAGCCGTGGGTTACAAGGTTGGTTTTGACAAAAACGCCTTCCATGTAATTTGTTAATTCATGGACACTGGCACAAGCCCTCAGCTGCTGGAAGTCTTTCTCCAGCCAGGTTGCCCAGAAGGATGCCCGCAGCTGTGCAAAGCAGCAATAAATCAATCAGCCAGCCAGTCTATAAGTGCATTGCATAACCAGGTAAATAAACAAGTACTAGAAACAATAAAACACTGTAGCTATTTTCACCTTGTCAGGCTGTGCCATTCTAGACAATCAATAGGGTGTATAGGAAAGGTCACTGACTACCTGAATAAATCCCATCAAGAAACAAAGGCTAAACAGCAGCAGCTCCTTCTGAGAAGGGCACAGCTTCTAATGGAATAAAGCAAAGATCACAAAGTGACAGTGAACAAATAATAAAGCATAAACTGTACAGACTATAGAAACGTTAGAAATGTTGGTTTCTTACAGTTGTGGACATCTCTATCCACTTTTGACACATGGAAGAGAAGTTTTGAAGAAAAATATTTTCTGAGCTAACTTAATAGATGGAATTGTGGTATTTCACATTTATTTTGATACTCTGGGGAGTTTTCAGTCTAACAATAAATAATTCTGAATACATGTAGAGCCATGAAGAGATATCACAGATTAGCACACTTTTAGGTGTGTTAAAGAATTGTAGAATATCCCAAGCTGGAATGGACTCACAAGGATCATTAAGTCCAACTCCTGGCTCCATACAGGACCATCCAACATTCAAACCCGGTGTCTGAGAGCACTGTCCAAATGCTCCCTGAACTCCAGCAGTTTGATGCCATGGCCACTGCCCTCTGATGAAGAACCTTTCCCTGATGCCTACTTGAAGTCAAGTGGTCGAGTGGTGATTTTGGATTCTTGCAGGAGAAATATTCAAAAGTCACTGAAGTCACCTTCACAGAAGCCAATATTCCAGGCATCAGATACTGCTGAATTTATTCATTCTCCTGCCCAGTGCTCAAGAAGGGTTTGGCTGAACACCCATCCTCTGCCACCGAGATGGTGACTCTGGCCACAGAGCAACATATCTTGGTGGATACTCTTTGGAAGGCTAACAATAAAATTAAGGAAGCCACCACTTGCTGATCTGAGCCTACTATCTAGCATGTGCTGCTCCATGCCAACCCAAAGAACTGAATGCTTACTTCCTTGCTGTGTGTTACAGTACAATTACAGTCCAACAGTTCTAAAGCTCTGTGGAAATCTCTATGTCACCATGACTTTGCATGGGCCCAGCAACATGGCAGTAGGTGCTATTCAGTGATCATTTATATCTTCCAAACATCCTTCAGCAGAATCCATGATTCTGTTTGCATGTTTGGCAGTAGCCACCAGCTCCACATCCATCTGTTCTGCTAAAAGCTACAGTGTTTGTACAATGGGCTCAGAGGTTTGTTGATACTTAGAGGCAACTTACAGCATTGCAGCTTCTTTGCACTCAAAATTCTGCAAATGCCAGATGAGCCGTCGGGGCTGCCTGTTCAGCATTCTGAGCCAACAGCAGGTTGGCATCACTGAGTACTTGGAGTAAAACAACCATCGTGGTTACTTCATCTCTCTCTATCAACAACAAACAATTCCAGTGACAAGGGGAAGGCCCGATGAATTTCTAAGAGAAGAATGGAACCATGCTATCTGAGTTGGGTTTTCGGGTATGCTCAGTACTTTTCTACTTAGTTCAGTCTGGAGAAGAGAAGGCTCAGGGAAGCCTCTCTACACTAAATCTACACTCTATTACTCTCTACAGCTTTCTGAAAGGAGGTTCTGGCAAGGTGGGATTCAGCCTCTTCTCCCACGCAAGAGTGATAGGATGAGAGGGAATGCCCTCAAGTTGTGCCGGGGGAGGTTCAGGTGGTATATTAGGAAACATTTACTCTCTGAAAGAGTGGTCAGGCACTGGAATACAATGCCCAGGGAGGTGGTGGAGCTGCTATTGCAGGAGGTGTTCAAGAGACATGGAGATGTGGCACTGAGAGACATGGTTCAGTGGGCAGTACTGGTAGTTGGTTGGACCAGATGATCTTAGAAGTCTCTTCCAGCCTTAATGATTTTATGATTCTAGTTATTCTTTTAAGCATCCAATTTTTAGTAAAAAGTTTAAGCCTTAAATGAATCAATAACTGTGAAAACAGGAGATAGTGAGGTAAATATGGCCAGACATCTGGCTTTTATTTAGATTACCAAAGAGGATTTTTATCCTATTCTCTTTATTAGCAATAAGTAAATAAGTAATTAACAAAAAATTACAGGAGTAAGCCTAAGAAAAACATGCACAAATATTATAACATAAATACAAGCCATGTGACCTCAAAGTGACCTGCTCTTTGAAAAGATATTGTTTTTTGCCCTCAGAAAGAGACTATACCTCTCTGCCCTAAGGAAAGAAAGAGGAACATTGGTCTATGGTAAGTGCAATGATGAAATAATTCAATTCAGATTAGAGAGGAAAAGGACTTTCTTTGTTCTCCTGATATTCTTAATGATTAAACAGAGACTTCAGTTACATGAAGGAGTTAAAAGCTTATTCCTCATTCTTAAGAATGAAAGATTAGGGTTGAGATGCAGCCAGGGGAGTGTGCCACAGTAAGACAATAACCTTTGCTGAAATGCTTGGGAGAGCAGAATGGTGGTTTGAACTTTGCCCACTGAAAATAACATTAAAGGTTATTGCTTATTGTAACTGTATGGTAGAAAAACAGAAAATCTTTTGTTGATATTCACAGGGCTAAATATTTCAAGAACAAACTGCAGTAAGCATCTGCAAGGCTCCAAGCATAGCTCATGTGCCTCCATATAGTGCAAGCAAGTTACACCCACAATTTATGAGATTAATCCTCAAATGTGGCACATGGATTTTGCTGATTTTATTCTGAACAATTCTCAAAACTTTAGGTGGTGTCGTAAAGGAAGATAGATTTGAAGGATTAGGACAGAAAATACTAACAGTGAAATAAAACTGTAGAGAAAGCTGTGACAATTGCATAGCACAGCCCATGCGAGGTGCCTCAAAACCATTGCCCTACTTGCTTCTGGTTGAGCTACATGTGCACAAATGCACGCACAGCTGCGGGGTGTGTGTGTGCTATGTACATCTCTCAGGTGCAGACAAGGTTTATGTCCATCCTCAGATCTTGTGCAAAAGTAGCAGGAAACTCCAGAATTAAAACACTTCCTCTGTGCCTTCCCCATAGCTCTCACATAGCTGTTGGTGCAGTTGTGCTGTGGGACAATTGCAAACTGTGGATTCCTCCTGCAGCTGAAGCCCCTGGGGTAATTAGCAAAGCAAGCAGCCACAAGTGCTCTGGTTTGCTGTTGGCATTTTGAGTCAGATCCTGTCATCATTTAGTGCACATCCATTTGTGCAGCACCAGGAGTACGGTGTCTGATGGCCTGGGGCAGAATTGCCAATTTGTCAAAATAAAATTATCCATGAGCTCCATATGATAATTAATCAGCAGTCATTAAAGCAAAAGATATCTACAATATCTCTGTTGCTTATTAAGGCTTTCTCATGGTATTTTAAACACAGTATTGCCATTGTAGGGTTTCCTTTTACAGAGAACATATTGTTGTGCTTTACAAAGCATTTTAGAATAGTGGGGTTGTTTGTTTGTTTGTTTTTGGTTTTTTTCAGATTCCTAAGAGAGTAATTATTCATTGCTAATGATTCTCTTTCTCTTAATAGTTTAGCAAAATAATTTTGAAAACAGCACCATGATTAAAATAATCTCCAAGTTGGGGGCCTCATATTCACATGCAAATTGTTGGCTTTGCTGAAGCTTTGGTAGGGCACTGGACAACATCACTGCATCAGAGCACTCACTCCTCAGCAGATGCAACAGGATGAGGATTCTCTGAAATAAGAAATCAAACAAAATAAAAGAAAGGCAGGGGGGGAAAAAAAGAAGAAGAAGAAGAAGAAGAAACTCAACCATCCTGGGGGAAAAAAAAATAAAATAAAGAAAAAAAGAAAGGAACATCAAGATATCTGAGGATCTGGGACAAGATCTTCCTTCAGTAGTATCTCTAACAGGCCCACAGGGGGGCCATAAAGATTATCGAAGAGCTGGAACACCTCTCCTGTGAAGAAAGGTTGAGAGATTTGGGCTTGTTTGGCTTAGAGAAGGTTCCAGGTAGACCTCATAGCAGCCTTCCAGTACTTGAAGGGATCTTCATAAGCAGGGAGATGTTTGTGGCACGTAGGACATGAGCTGGACTGTCCAAGAGAACAAAGGGCAAACTTCACAGAAGTTAAAACAAGGTTTTTCATTATTTCTGTCCTATCAATCTTTCTAAAACTGTGTATAGGAAGGTGCAATGTTTGTGCAACACAGACATGAGTTCATGACTCTTCCTCACAAAATAAAAGCAGCTGATTTCCATTGAATGATAAAACACATCCTGAAGACCAACTTCAGCTCGTGGTCAGTCCTGATACTTCAATACTGTTCAACTTTGTATCATGTCTAAGGGCAGTGGCAAACTAAGGAGAAAGTTTAGAAACACGTCAATACGTATCTGTACTTTCTACATATATACATACACAGTTTCCCTTTTACATATTTATTTTTCAAATCTTTCTTGATACTGTTTTGCTTTCTGCACTACAGTTTCTAAATTGCGTGGGTTAGCTATGTCTCTCAGGTACATCAAACTAGTTTCAGCACTTTGTGCTTACAGTACTTTACAACTTGAAGCTTGCCCTTGTTTCCTATCCCAAACTGATCCACAGAAGTAAGCCCAAGCATTGTAGCTTTACAGAAATGCCATGTCTTCAGGATATTTTTCTAACAAGCAAAATCCCTTAATATCCTCTTGGTAAAGGACTGCCTGCTACATATGTCATCCTATCCACAATTCATTCATTTAATTCTCAAGCATCTGTTTTCTTCAACTTGCACTTCTACAGAGCTAAAATCCTTCTAAGGTCTGACACCTATCAAGACCCCATTTCAAGAAGCTGTTCTATTTCAGTCAGCTAATCTGTATCTGTTGCCACACAAATAATTCCGGAGGGCATTGCTTTTTGCTGGTAAGAAGCAGAGGCATCTCCCAACAAGATGAGAAGATACGATATCAAACTACCTGATTTCTTTTAGTTTAAAGGGCTCCAGTTTTCTTAAGTACTTACTTCACCCCAACCAAATAACTTTTTTACTTGAAAACCCAGCAGAAGAACTCTTCTTAGCTGCCCTTTGCCACATGCACACAAAAGAATTTCTCAGGCAAGAATGACTTGAGTAAATAAAAATGACAGCTTCTGTGGTCATGTTATATTGCTATTAGGAATAGTGATACTGGTTTTAACTTGATAGCTTGTATCTTTCCCGTTCTTAAATTTTGGTACAGTGATGAAATAGCATTAATGTGATAAGCCAAATGTCAATTTAAAGCGAATAGAGACAATTATCTCCTAGAGAGTGTACTTTATTCTCCAGAACCAGGCTTTATCTTCGTTTTGTGATAAAGAAACACATTACGCTCTGTAATATTTGCTGCTCTGTTTGCAGAATCCCCTGATGCAAAGAGCTTGTTTAAAATGATGTATTGCAATGATTACTTCTGGGGTTCTCAGCAGGATGTTAGGCTTCAAACACTGATAACTCTACAGGGGAATCTTACTTTTCCAGTGTCTTCTTTTGATGAGATGGTTGGTTGCCTTCTTAAAAATAAATAAATAAATAAATAAAAAGAGACTTAAAATACAAGCTTTATAAAACAGAAACCCTAGAATGTAAATCAAGCAAGAGCTCCATACAGTAATACAGACATGTTGAAAGGGAACATGACAATGCACTTTTGCTTCAAGCTCAGAGTTCTTCTTTTCTCACCTATACAGATGTACACAGTAGAAAATGTGGAAAAAACTTGATACTGACAGCTTTTCAAATGTGCTTATTGTAAGCTGTTTTCAGTGGAGGCTGGCAGCTCCTCTGTGTTTTTCCTAAAGAGCCTAGAGATGCCTTTTCTCTCAGGCACATACAGCAGATCTGATTTCACAGAAGGTATCAGAAACTGTCTTTTCTGCCAGAGGGCATCTGTGAATCCTGAAACGAAGTACAGGTTTCAGGATCTGGTCCTGCACATAGCTTTTACCATCTGTGGACACAGAGTTGGGCACTGGCCACCCTACAAGGGGAAAGGAAGTTCATTAGAGATGAAACACTGCATGTTCAGTGGTAATTCAAGAGCTGCAAACCTCTTAGCCATATTTGCCAATCTCTCTTTGGCTCACTGAAATGTCAGCCTATCCCACGTTATCTGAGATGACATTCTTACAGTTGATCCTTCATTCCTTCCTCTTGCACCAAACATGCTTTCTACAAACAGGATGCTCCTCCTTGACAGGCAGAGTGCAACCACCTTCTGCTCTACTGAACTTACAAATGTCTCAAATTTATTTGCTCACTATTTCTCAGGTATGGACATTGCTTATTTTATTACATTCTGAGTCAGTGAAGAAAGAAGGGAGGATACCTTGTTCTGCAAGGACTGGACATGGTCTAAGGATGAGGAGACAAGGTCCAGAGCAAACATTGTATCTTCTATCTCTTTAGTGGGAGGCAAAGTTGAATTCTCTGAATTCATGGAGTTACAATGTCATACAACCAAATACAATGTGATACTAGAATGATTTCTACAGAGACAGACTTGGTGGAACAAGGGAAATAAGATTAGAAGATTCAGGTTTATTTTCATTTGGTTTCCCTTTATTATTACATTTTTGGGAAGAAAAAAAATTACTTCTTATTTTTGCTGATCCAAGACTATCCATTTCCAACCCCCATGCCGTGGGTTGGCTGCAACCCACCAGCTGAGGCTGCTCAGGGCTCCATCCAACATGTCCTTGAAAACCTCCAGGGATGGGGCATTTGTCTTGGCTGCCTGTGCCAATGCCTCTGGGTATATGGAGGACAACCAAATCTGGAGGGCTGCTGCAGAGCAGAAAGCCTCTGCACAAGTGGAGGCACAGATGCGGCACCTGTAGGGCTGAGACACCAAAAGGATCCCAAGAGCATGGAGAGGGGATGCAGGCCAGGGGAATATCTGTGGGACGACAATCCCTGGGGGCACAGGAAAACCCATGAATCTGAGACTACAGCGGGATCACTAGGATCACAAGGGAATGTGGGCTGCAAGGTGGGAGATCTGACCCCAGTGTGTCACCCATGCCAGGAAAGCCCAGGATGGCTGCACACACTGAGTGGGCCCTCATGTGTTGCAGGGGTCATACCTCATTCTCTTTATTGAGGAATTATGTGAAAACAGAGGTGAAATAAGGTCCATTCAAGACTCTCCCCTTCATAGAATTTTTCCTACCTGTGTTTCTGCCACTGGCAACCTTAACCAGTGCAGACTTGTCCCCTCTTCCAGGTATCACATAGAAGGACAGACACAAGTCCTGTTTTTCATAAGAACTGGTTTGAGATTCAGATCCTCATATTTATGTACCTCTCCAGGTATTTGGGGTTCTGTAGCCTTCTAAATTTGCATATGACTCATTTCTCTGAGGGATGCAATTGTCCACAGATACTGTATACGGGCAGCAGTAATAGTCAAGCCCTATCTTATTATCCTTACACAAATGTCCCAGATATTCTAGGTCTTAAGTAGCTTTAGGCACTTGTGTGCAGATCTCTGAGTTGCTCTCCTGAAGGCAAGCAAGATGATCTTGTACGTCCTTTGGCATCTCGTGGCATCTTATCCCTCTGTTCTTGGTTAATAATCTTTTGCAGGTTGCTCCAGTTTTCGTCTACATAGACAATGCCTCTCATACTGACCATGCCATGTTTGCTTTAGGGGTTTGGTTCTGTTGTGTTTTTGTTGTTGTTGTTGTGGCATTGTTGGTTTTTTTGTTTGTTTGTTTTCTTTTCTTTTCTTTCTTTCTTTCTTGTTAGGTTTTTATTTGTTATTCTATTCGTTATGTTTTTAATCCAGGTTATGTGGTTATAATGGTCTGGCCAGCTGGGGAGCCCAGCCTGAAGTGAAAAATGGAGAACTGAGAAAACAGAGTTTCATCTGTGGGCCTCCTTCACACAGGATGTATGTGTTAGTTAACATGGAAATGATACCTTTGAAGAGTAGTTGAAATCTTCCAGGAACACAAGCACTTCTAGGGCCAAGAGTCCTTGGCCAAGGAAATTATCCTAAGAATCCAAGAATCCAAAGAAAAATTGAGCCAAATCAATTTTTATATTAACAGATTTTAATAGATCTGTAGAAGAGATTGAGATTTGAGAAGTATCTGTTGAAACCACATTATAATCAATTTCCCAATTTTATCTTTGGTACATTAAAGATCCTGGAAAAAGCTCAAATGATTGGAAAATTATTCTTGCAGCTTCTCTGCAATCCCCAGGCCAGAGTAAAAGCTTATATGAAATTTGGAATTGCTGACATCCTTATTTGGAGCACAAGATCAGTTCTGGAGGAGATGGACAGCCTTTGCCAAGAAATGTAGCTCTGCCTGTGAGAGTAGAAGAAATACCTGGAGTCTCAAAGGAATACATACTATCATCTCAACCTGTGCATTGCTCATCTGCTCTTCTATTTATGTAACTGACTGGCCAAAGTCTACAGGAATGTAATAGAACCACTGAATTTTAATATGCTTTCTGTGATAAAGCATGACATCGAAGAGGAAGATATTAAAAATACCTTACATCAGGCTCTCATGACTCCACTCTGCTAACAACAGGAGAAAAAGAGTCTGTAACCTATCATAACTATGGAATTTGTTTTCTCCAGTTCATCAAAAGCCCGACCGAATTTGACTATGATGTGTCAGTGGCAAATGCAGCCCTGCAGAGCTATCTTCCAGACTCTGACATTACAGAGCAAAAGCTCATGAATGTTGCTTTTGAACAAGGGGGTGACAAGGAATAAATTGAAAATATGAGCATAATACATGATGAGTAGTGATAAGCCTTTCTGAAGAACAGAGATGTTGATAAGGCAACTTTTAGCACCTTTGCAGATGACAAGCTGGCCACCTCCTTTGAGAGTTTGCCATCTGTCTGTGACAAGGTGAATCTGCTCTGGAACACTTATTGTAAGGAATTCACTGGCCTAATGTCAGACAAATGCATGATCCTGGATATTTTCAGTGAAAAAAAGAAGCAATTAGCAGCTTCTAAAACCACATGTATCAAGAGAATTTAGCCAGACCTACACAGCAGGAAACCTTCTCTCACCATGTGTAAGGCAGAGGAAATGTTACTCTACACACTGTTAACAGATATGCCTAAACACCACATCCTCCAACATATTGACAAGGTCCTGATGTGCACCCTCAGCACTGTTAAGGAAAAAATGTACAAAGCTGCCAAACTACTGGAGACCCACTAATTCTAATTGCTGCAGTCCTCTAGAGTACCTGACTACTTCATTACCTTTTGCAATGCCAAAAAGTCACAATTCTTATGTTATCACAGCCTTTGACACCTACAAAATGGTTATTTCAAGCTATTCTGAGACAAAATTCCAGGCTTACCTGAGCACCCATCTCAAAGTGCCTTGTAGGACAACTTCTGTTGTTCATGGGTCCCCAGTTTCCTCATATTGATAAGAAGAGCAAAAAGGAAGACATACCAATCTTCAAGGATGTGCTAAGGTCCTCAGTTCATCCAGTGAGAGCTTTGTGCGCTCTCTGCAGAGCCACAGAGACTGCCTGGAAGAAGTCACAAAATGATTTTCTGTTCTGCATCCTTATTGCAGCAAGAGATTTAGCTTTGCCAAGAGTCATTTCTTGATAACTAACCAGTTCTTCAGTCAACTGCCCAGAATAATGTTCTGAGGGAAAATGTCTTCATGTTTGCTGTATATATGGACCTATGAGTTCCACTCTCGCTGGTTGGGAAGCTAGGAAGCTCAAAATCTCTGTCTAAAACCATTGAAGTGGATGCCATGGAGGACATGCTGTCCAGAAAAAGTTTTGTTCCAAAGATGCAAAGAGGTTCAGACAGTACCTTTTCAATGCAGCCCCCATTCAAAGCCAGAAGGGATCATCTCCACTTTTCTTCAACGTGTACAGGTGCTGAAGGAGAAAAATATGGTTGAGTTTGTATCTGTAGTCTCACAGAAGACTAACCAGAGACATTACTGAAAATATTACACTTTCTTCTTGAAGATGGATGTACTAATGGCGAAAGCTCAGAATTTCCTTTCTATTTTTATTTTCTTCCATTTTTTTTTTCCATTTTCCTACTATTTTTCTGTCCTTTTTCTTTCATTTTACTCTTCTTTTTCCTTTCCTTTTGACTTTATCTCAGCCCTATCTTTTGCTCTCCAGAATCTCCCCTCCTAACCCAGTTGAGGAAGTGTAGAGTAGACCCCTAGGTGATATTCTTAAATAGTTGTTTATCCTGAGAAAAAAAAAAAAAAAGGGAAAAAAATAGTTAAACAAAAAGAAATATATTCTGGAGATACAGAAATAGGAGTATGCTTGTTACCCAAGGACATTAATATTAGAAGTATGCTGCTTAACCAATAAATGTTCATTACCATCTCAAATATCTGTCTAAAGGAGAGTAGTTCTTTTATGCCCTTGGAAAGAACAAGAGGCAAAGAGAGGAAATGATGACCCAGAGTGGTCCTTTCTCCTCAGGCAAAAAGAGTTTTTAATAGGTCTAGGGAGGTGGAAGCAAGTCTAAACTCCTTTCATGGGTCTTCTAAGGCCACACATATTCCATTGCGTAGTAAAAAGAGTGTGAAAGGAGCTACTTAGAACAACTAAAGAGATGTGATGGTCAGAGAAGATATTTCCATTTCCAAAAGCAGGAACACTACAGTAGAAGGGTCAGACCTGTCCACTCTGCCTTTTCATTCAGCACATAAAAAAAGTTTCTCTTTTGAGATTTGGAGTGGAGAGCATATGGTGTGATGAGTAAACCAGAATGTTTGGACTGCAGTGCTCCCTAGGCAGTGCCCTTGATATTTGCCCAGGCAATACGCTCTCACGTGAGTGAAAAATTTCTTTTGTACTCATTCCCAGCACACGGTCTGCCAGATTGGTCAGACTGTAGTAAGAGACCCTCTGTGTCATGTTGCCCAGACAGATGATGGCATCTCCATCCCTGGAGTCACTGAACCTTCAGCTGGCCACAGGCAATGCCAGCTGTACTCAGCTGCTGGAAGCCAATAGGGCAACTTAGAGCGAGGCTGAGTTCTTCAGCTTCACCCACCATCCATCCATGGCTTCACACAGAGCTGCTGCAGAACCCTAAAGTGCCACAGGTATTTCAGCATGTGTTCCAGGACAGGCGAACAGGTTAGGGAATGTGTAAGCCTTGACAACAAGGTCTTTCTTTTCAGTCAAGTGTGGGTTGAGGAGAAGGAGTAACAGAAAGGAAGGATAGAAATTTGTATCATCCATCAAATTTTTTTCAAGAGAAAACTAAAATCTTCCTATCTTGCCCTATGCAGATGAGCTTGGTTTTACTAATACAAATAAACTTCCATTTTCATCTTGTGATCCACTCCTAGCAAAACTTAATGTCATAAATCACAGAGAAGTGAGATGATTGACTGAACTTCAAAAATGAGACAGTAGAAAGAGAAAGTAAATCATATAGATGTGATTGATTTGTGGCCAGAGAAGCAATATGCTGGTCTATGTTCACAAACTAGAACATACAACTCAGTTTCCTCCATACAATTACAGTCTAGCTCTGTTATTTACAGCACTCTTAGAATCACTGTTGCCCAAACATCGTGCTGATACACAAAGTGCTGCCTCTCTTTTATTCTGAAAAACCCTTCTTGTTCTGTGCATAAGTGAGAAATCTAATGACATTCACCACTGTTGGTCTCTGCTCATCATGTTACAGCTTGCATATATACTGTATGCCACAGTATATATCCTAAAACTGATGTTGCTAGAATTAGAAAGAAGACATCATGACTCTGGAGACTTGGTACCAGCCAAGCTGATCTAGAACAGCAGAAGCTCGAGCTTAGGATCCAGACAAACAGTGAGCGCCTGTGTAGGCAGTTTTACAGGAGATGGTTGTAAATCAGCATGGTGCATCTCATGTTTTGGTTTGCCAGATGACTGAGTCTTTGAGAAGAGCCTTGCAGCACCAGATTATGCTGCAGCCCTTGGTGAGGGGCTCCTGGGCAATGTTTTGACCCCTGGACCAGGAGGGAGCTTGCTGGTCTGACCCAGCACCTGCTCATGCTGAGCCACCAAGCCACTCAGATGACACAATTGCAGAGAAAAGGATGCATGAGGGGTCTTAAGCTGGACCTGAGTCAGGCTGGCACAAGAGGCATATGATTGCTGCTAGGACTGTGGGTGGATACTGCTGTGTAGTGGCAGTGGAACTCACAGGAGCCCCGGGTATGGCCATGAAGACTGTAACCCTACCACAGCACCATCCATCTTGGCCACAGTGTCAGCAACACCAGAAGAAGGACTAACTAGGACCCACTCTTGAAGACTGTAGAGGCACTGCTGCTTTCTCTAACTGATTGCTCAGTTTGGAGAAACAGAAAGTTGAGGAAGGACCAGAGGGTTTTTCTAATCAAGAAGGCAAGTATTGGATATGGCATCTGATTTCACACTGAAAGGACCCAGGCAGAAACCTAATGCTGAGGTTGAAAATTAAACTTGCAGTGATTAATGGACTGGACCAGCATGGGGACGATTACCAAACCCATAAATCAAAGCATTTGACTTGGCTCTAGCTTAAGAGGAAAGTCATTCAAGCAGAACAATTTTACAGGACACAGGTAGATAGAAAATGCAAAGAGTAAGAAGGCAGTCTGTGAGCTATGGAGATAGTTGTTGGTTCCATAGAAAATGAGAGAAAAGCCAGTATGTCAGGACTGAGGCAAAGGCCCAGGGTTTTGCTGGAATATTGGAGGCAGATGTGGAAAAGAAAATTTCAGTATGGCACATTGCTGGGGACTAAAGAAAAAAACATGAACGCTGGAAATGAGCACCCTTTTGCACCTTTTTGGAACAATAACACAAATTAACTAAATCACATGATATGGAAAAGGAACAAGTAGTAAAGCCTGATCCAGACAGATGTGATTCTGCATAGATGGGATGCAGAATTCCAGACCTCCAGCTGCTGCCCAGACATACAAACGTTTCATAGAAACAACCAGCAAATGGAGTTCTGATCACAAAGAATTGAATACAGATATCCCTAAAATGCTAACAGATACAGGAATCTGAGCTCAATGAAGAGCCCCTCAAGGATGCTGGTGAGCCACCAAGAATAGCTGTGCCCTGAATACTGTTCAGTAAGGAGAAACACAGATTTTAGGACTGCATCACAATCAGAAGGGGCAAGCACACTGCTCTTCTATGGGTTATAGAAATTTGGGAAAATCTGACATAAGACAGCCAAGTTTCAGTTACACCTTCTGGAGATGGTATATTTGATTCATGTGCCCTTTTATACAGAAATGAGAATGAATGAAGTAATGTCAGTCTAAATAGCTAAAGGGTTAGTAGAAACTAACAGCTAGGAATAATTGTAGGTCAAGAGGGCAGATATCTGATAAACAGGTTGAGTTCATCAGAAAACCCAGAACTACAAAGGTGGCAATGTCAGAGGGCAGGTTATGTACCAGCACTTCAACAGAACCCCAAAGGGACTTAGAAGGAAAGAACATGATCCAGCTATACCTGTAGAAATCATCAGAAGAAACCCAATGACCTTGGCTGATTTGTTTCACTTGTGTTCCAGGTGGTCTACTAAAGGCAACGAATAACTTGGAGGGAAGCAGCTCAACTTACTGACTCCAGTAAGTCTCTTCAAGCTAGTGAGTAAGCATGAAAGGAAACTAAAACAGGTGAGTAATACTGAACAAACCAGCCATTGGCAATTCTTTTTCCACCCAAGATACAATAAAGAATTAGGGAAAATGTTAGACTACATCCATGATAAGCCTGACTATGCCTAGAAATATTTCGATAGCTGTCATTCTGCTGCACTGGGATGTCACTCTGAAGTTACTGAGTGCATACTAATGCCAAATACAAAGATTATTTGTCCACTAGTGGTAAAAGATGGAACAAATGAATATCAAGCTACAGAATTAAAAAAGCAAACAAAAGGTCATAGAAACATAGTGCCTTGCTGGCTGGAATATTAACTAATAAATTACAGAGAGTAAGCTATTTGCTTTGCTGACTGAATTAACATAGAGTAAAATAGCATGCTCTGGGGATGATGGGTTCTTGCACCAACTCCTCTCACTACTATCTTCTCACAAACTATACAGGATTATAGAGATTACTGAAATTTGCATAGGTTATGGCAAAATAAATCAAATATATTACACAAATCTATTAGAAAATACAAAAAAAATGTAAATATTTCTGTCACTGAAGAGCAAGTGTTGGTTGCTCAAACAGCAGGAAGAGGGGAAGTGTCACAGCAGCCAGCAGAAATGGCAGTGAGCAGGAGTCCAGGTCCCCATCCCCCAGGCACAGTAGATTCAGTCCTCAGATGGTATTGCTAGGGGAAACCCTTACACTTACACCTCAATTCAGCCTTCACTTGCACTGGCCTTTGAACCAGCTGAAATACTGCTGAGTTAAAGATTTTGTCTGAATTGGGTAATAATCCTGGATTCTGTTTTGTGAATACAGAGGTTTCCACAGATCTGCTATTTCTGAGGTCTTCCAGCCTGGAAGTAGCATCTGAGGCACCACAGCCCAAGGGGAGACAGCACGTCACACGGACCTGGCAGGATGTGCTCATGGGCAGCTCTTCCTACCTGTACACACTCCCTGCCCAGAATGGCACGCAGCCCTAAGGAAATCAAACCCGTTTAAAGATGGATATTCCAAGAACCTGTTAAGGATTTTTACTCCACACAGGCTTTTTTTCTGCAACTTGGTGTTCTCTATGAGCCACAGCAGCACTCAGGCAGTGATAGCCCCTGCCTGCAGCAGAATGAGAGAAATTACAGATGGCAAAAGAAATACGATTGCCTCAATTTTGCACAAGGGGAGCTGAAGCTGTTTATATACATATAGGGCCAGATTTTCACAGGCATAAGGTAAGATCCAGCACCCAACCCCTAAATGTGGCCAAGCACCTGATCAGAATGAGTTCAAAAACACTTCCCTGAAACGACTTCCTTGGGATCACAACACTTTCAGCACAGCCAGGAACACCCAAGCTCCCAAGTCACACCTCTTTAACCACAAGCCCTCCTTCCTTCTGAAGGTCCCTCCACCCCAAATTCACACTCAGCTGAGCACAGATCATTTGTATGCACATACTCAGAATGCCATTAAAAGGGCCTTGAATACCTAAGCGAAAGTACAGTTTTTGTTTGAGCTAACATTGATGAATGCTTCTTTGCAGAATTTGCCAAGCTCTACTAATGATTAAAAATAATTAAATGATAACATTCATTTCACATTTATTCTGCTTAGGGTTGCTGGAGTGTTTCTAAGTGGGTAAACTTCTCTCTGATCATGTCATTTGGTTCTCACTGCGCTGCAGGCTGAACAAGGGTATAAATATGCAAGAGCTGCTCCATTTCACTGTTGCATGGATACTGAGCAGATGGATAGATGAACAAAAGCCCTTCTTAGAAAGAGAGTGCTCTTGTCTGTGTACACTGCACCCATCTGGTTCATCACTGCACTCATCTTGGTGAAAAAGTAGAGGAAATAATGTTTAGAGCCCATCCATTTTTTCTGAAGATGTGGGTAACGTTAGCACCTTGGCACACTCTTTCTGTTTTTGTGGTAGCACACACCGCATCCTGCTGGTTGATCTGGAGCACAGAAGTACTCTGCCACCACTTGCCTTTAATCCCCTCCGAAGAAGAACATATACAACCAACCTATGTGCCATGCCACCCCATGCCAGTGGCAGGGTAGCTGGACCAAGATGACACCATTCACCTTCCTTGAAGGAGTCCAGTGTTTTCTTCTAGGAGGTGCTAAAGTCATCTCTAGTCCAGGCATTCACCAGAGTTGTCTGCTGGACCAGTGTGCCCCAGGATCCAGCAGCTCAGCTCTCTCTCAATCCCAGACGCATAGGCCAGATTCTCTGGTGTCATATCACAGGATTGAGGTTAGCAGGGACTTCTGAGTCCATGAGGTCCAACACCTGCTCTAGCAGTGACACCCAGAGCAGGGTGCCCAGAACTGTGTTAGACAGGTTTTGAAGATCCCCAAGGAGGATCTCCAGATCCTTTCTTTCACTATCATTCTTGGCAACCTGTGCCAGTGCTCAGTCACTTTCACATTGGAAAGTATTTCCTCATGTTCAGAGGGAACATCTTGTGTCTCAGTTCATACCCACTGTCACTGGACAAAACAGGATCTCCTCAGTATTGTATTTTTCCCTCAATAAAAAAAACGAGCTTCTCCAGCTATTTTCACTCAACACATTGGCATGTGATATTGATACAAGAATTACCTTCCTGCCCAGCTTTGTAGAAACTTGATCCAAAAGTTACTAAAGGGAGAACAGAGGGAGAGAGCAAAGACACAGTCCAAAAAATCTCATTTACTAAACAAATTAAGGCAGGAAACAGTGATTCATAATCTCAGCATGGATTTATGGCTTTGTCTCTTACATTAATCCTCCTCCTGCCAGTTTGGGCAAAACCAAACAAAAGAAAACATAGTAAAATGACCCCCAAAGAAAATCAAAATGCATCCCGAGAACACAAAATTTCTGACCAGGTGGAGGAAGAAGAATTTTTCCAATAATAGATCCTGCTGTAATGCAGGTCCCAGCTCAGAAGAACTGACCTGAGACAATCATCCCACTGAAGCTGTGCCAGCATAAACCAAGCAGCAGATGCTGCTCATGGTCAGATCAGCTCCAAGATTTGGTTATTATTCCCATTGCAGGGAAAAACATTGACCTTTTCTTGCAGTTTTCACTTCCAGTGAAAAAAATGAAAAGTTTTAGCTTGAATGCTTATTGACTATTCTTTTTTTCCACTTGTACATTTTCTGTCTATGTCTGCAGGCAAGCATGCAGTCCTTGCTCCCAGCTCGTGATCCTGCTGCACAGCACCTTCTGCTGTCCTGCAGACCAGTGGAGCCCCAGGACCCCCATCTGGGAAATGCTTCCTCTCTCACAAGGAAAAGGAGCCCTGCACCTGGGAGTGGTTTGGCTGAAACCTGTCAGCAGCAATTGGATCTCTCCTAGGTAGCTAATTAATTATGGCTCATTCCCCACAGCAGGAAATAGTTACCATCACCTGCAGTCCCTGAGTTAAAGCTGTACCGTAATCATATTTTTTGTGGAAGATGTGGGAACTTGTGTGCAATAAGAACCTTCTTTCAGTAACAATTGGCTTCAATTTAAAGCAATGAATGCTCAAATCACCAGAATTGAGCTATTTATGAACAGGAGATGTGAGAGTAATAAATATTCAGCAGGTGACTGGAGAATAAGAAGAGTACAACTATGCAAAATTGCTCCTCTTCATAGTTATATTAGAAAGCATGGGGGAGTGAAAATCCTTTTACTGACTCTGGGGGAATTTTTTTTTTATTCCAGTATATTTTGCTTCTCAGTCTCTCAGCTCAGCAGCACATGGAGGATGTGGGACCTCGGACAGTGCTGGGGATCGGGCACCAGTTGCCACCTCCTGCCCACTCCTCCCCTGAATGTGTTCCCAAAACACCAGGCACTGGGTAGAGCCAGAGGAGCAGAGGGGCTGGTGTCCTGCCTTAGTACTTAACATGGTTTCACATCCAGGTGCCTGCTGCGCCCTAAGTCATCTGAACCTCTGCAAAGTTCGCCCTTCTTTTATCCTAAACATTTATGATGTGAAAACCAGTAAAGGGTAATCGTGGTTTCCCTGAGCGGGGAGTGCTGCCGCGATCTTACGCAGCAGGCAGCTCTATCTGGGTTAAACTGAAAAAGGCACAATAATGTCTTTTTATGATGTCTTTGTAAACCAAAGCACATGCAGCTATCCCAAACCATGCAGAATGGGGGAAGGATTGCAGCCCACACCTTGCAGGGGGCACAGAGGAAGACTGGGCCAGGTGTGGTGAGCTGTGCGATAAGGCTCAGTCACCAAACCTCAAAACCCCTATGAAACCCTGAGCTCCTCCAAGTGCACAGAATTGCTGGCAGGAAGGGTCTCAGGCAGTGTCACCCCACTTCGTGCTCTCCAGGCCCACTGATAACAAAAGTTAACCAAGTTTTTCCCTGCATGCTAATGGATGGAAACAACTTACCTTGCAGTTTTTCTTACTATTACTCACTCTAAGTGTCTCTGGAACATGCACTTGCTGTCTTTCTTTCTGCCTGGAAGTCCTCTGAACTTCACCCTGCCTGCACAGAATAGAACTGCTGCTACCAACTGCAGATCTGGGAAAATATTCACCGTGTCCTTCTCTTCAAATCTCAAAAGGTTTCACTTCCACCCGCTGTGGATTCAGTTTTGTGATCAGCAAAAACGTTTTTCAGCTTCTTAGTGTATAGTTTCGAGCATGCAGCTTATGTGCAATGCTGTAATTTCACAGCTGGACACTGCAGCGTGGTCTTTTCTCTCTTTCCCAAAGCTGTCAGAAGGTGTTCTGTAATTCCAGGAAAAAGAGATGACCAGAAATATCCGCAATGTGCCAGTGCTGCCAACAGATAAATCAGTGCTTCGAACAAGTGACTGGTCAGCTTTGTGAGCCTAATGATGGTAGCATGATTCCTCAAAGACCATGCCAGTCCAAAGGAGAATTTTGTTGTTTTAAAATGCAGACATACAACAAAACTGGAGAACCACAGATTTGTTCAGTCTGCAGCAGACCTCTGACAGTAATGTAGCCCATTCAAAGAAGAGAGAAGTTCTCAATAACGTTAAATGGATCAAGGACTTCAGATCTGGTTTCCTTTTTTAATTCTTCTTCTTTTTTTTTTCTTTTTTTTTTTTCTGTGTATTATTTTCTTCTCTATTGTCCCATAACCTGGAATACTATTACACATCTTACTGAACTCTGCAGGCACAGATGCACTGCACAGACTTCTCTATCTCCATCTCCATCTTTCTCCTTCATCTTTCTCCTTCCCCTTCTCCTTCTCCTTTCTCCCTCACCTTCCATGCTCTCTGGGGAAAAGAGATTGCTATCTGTGCAGAAATAATTGAGATTGAGCAGTGTGGAGCAGCACTTGAAAACAAAAAGGAGGAGGGGAGGGGAAGGGGGAGAGGAGAGGAGGGGAGAGGAGGGGAGAGGAGGGGAGAGGAGGGGAGAGGAGGGGAGAGGAGGGGAGAGGAGGGGAGAGGAGGGGAGAGGAGAGGAGAGGAGAGGAGAGGAGAGGAGAGGAGAGGAGAGGAGAGGAGAGGAGAGGAGAGGAGAGGAGAGGAGAGGAGAGGAGAGGAGAGGAGAGGAGAGGAGAGGAGAGGAGAGGAGAGGAGAGGAGAGGAGAGGAGAGGAGAGGAGAGGAGAGGAGAGGAGAGGAGAGGAGAGGAGAGGAGAGGAGAGGAGAGGAGAGGAGAGGAGAGGAGAGGAGAGGAATGCTGCTGAAGGATGCTCAGCCCCAATACCGCCAGAGCCCACGAGACGGAGCCGTCCTACAAGCTGAGAAACCTCGCTGCTCTTCCTGCCCGAGGCTGCCGTGCCTCAGCAACGCTCTGAATTTCCAAGGCAGTGCCGATGTCTCTCAGTGCCCGGCTGTGCCAAGACCGGCAGCACCCGGCACTTACCCTGTGCCAGGGCAAGAGGAAGTGGGGACAAACCGGCACACACGAGGTTCTGTCTGAACACCCGGAGCACTGCTGTGCTGTGCAGTTGATGGTAGAGGCTGCCCAAAGGCTGTGAGGTCTCTTCCTTGGGGATGTTCCAAAGCAATGGGAAGCCCAGAGTATGTGCCCTTCTGGGGAAGGCATCACCTGGCCAGACAGCAGTCTGACAAATCCAATGGAAGGACTAGATGCAGACACGCTGCTCCTGTGAGTACAGCATGCCTGGGGCCACATTTGGGAACAAAACTGGGAACAAAAAGGCCAGTTAAGGGAAAGCTTCCTTTTATGGCCTTTTTGTTCATATTACTACATCATCCTATTTTCTAAGGAGAAGCTGGCATAGCCATAGCTTTAGCTCACACAAGGCATGGCCACGTAGCTAGCACAGCCTCCAAAATGAGCACTGACTGCACTGTGCCTCCTGATTTCAGCAGTGTTTCCTTGGATTTTCCACTTTCTCCCACTCAGGGGAACAATACTTGTCTGCTCAGCAAGGAGGTACCTGACCACATCCCCTTAGACAAGATTTAACATGAACTTGGGTCTTACACACCCATGGTGCAGTAGCACCCCCAATCTGGGGGTGAACATCTCCACCCCCTGACAGTGTGTCCATTTGGCAAATAGGGCCTTATTTACATACAGCCTAGTGATGACCCATGTTGTGCTGCAGCAAATAAAGTATCCACCCAAAGCTGTTAACTCAGTGCTACGGAAAGGCCTGAGCAGAAGAACAGGCTCAAGACCTTGTTTAAAATCAGTTTTCTGTAATTTAATGAAATTCATTTAACAAACCAAATTAATTAAACTAGAGCAAATCCCCAAGCAGGCCATCTTAATCTGCCGAGCCACAGATCTTGTTGGCAGACAGCTTTATGCTGCATTGACCATTTCTGTATGGCTTCTTTATATCAGTGTTGCTTATCTGGGGAGAAACCTCATTCTAGCACACCAGGGATTGCACTGCTTCAGCTGGAGTGATTTCTAAGCAGAGCAACTGAGAGCTACACAGGCACTGTACATGTGAATTTAAACATCTACCCATTCAATTTCAGCTAGACTCAGTTTAGACAAAGTTAAGCTGCCCTCAAAATATTGGGTTAATCTTAAATCACTACATATTCTTCAACCTTCTCCAATGTGCCTGGAACAAGTGTGATTCTGCACAGTTCTTCATGGTAAATCCTCTCCATCCTCACCTCAATCAACTTACAGATCATGATGGTTGGTCTCTATGATCTTAATGCTCTCTTGCATTGAGAAGTTCTTTGCCATGAGAGTGGTGAGGTGCTGGAACAGGCTGCCTAGATGCTGCGGATGCCCCGTCCCTGGGGGTGTTCAAGGCCAAGTTGGACGGGGCCCTGGGCAGCCAGGTCTAGTATTAAATGTGGAGGTTGGTGGCCCTGTCTGTGGCAAGGGGTTTGGAGCTTCATGATCCTTACAACCCAGGCCATTCTGTGATTCTTTCAACCCGAATGATTTTATGACTGGTGAAAGGCCTGGCAGCTCAGGCCTCACAGGCACCTGGCCCAGCCTTAGCCCCCATGCTTCAAACAGCTCAGCCAAAGTGATGTTTGGGGACTGAAGTGAGCCAGCTATGCTGAGGGGCCAGCAATGATGGAAACAGACCCAGATCTCAATGCTGCACCTCCCTTTCTTACTCTGGGCATTGCTCTAACAACACACACAGACACCCCAAGAAGAGGCCTGCCTACAGTGAAGGGCTGTATGGCTGTGTTGCTTCTGGAGAAACTGGAAACCGCATAGTCAGTGCCTGTAGAGCAGCAGCTTGTTGAATTCCACTGATGTGGTTTGAGTACCAGAGACAGGTGCTTGCTGCTGGTTCTGCCACCAGCTCTCTACACGTCCCCACCTCCCATTTAGCCTTCTGAGACTTGGCTTCTGCTTTTAGTCTCTCCATGGAAGTCACGTAGCAGGGGACAACACTGTATCACTGGAAGTTTGGGAGACCTGAGGGGATGATGCTCTAAGCAGCCAGGTCTGGCATCAGAGCTGCCCTGTGAGCAGGAAGCTGGGCCAGAGACTTCTGTGCTCCCTCCTGGCATGAGCTTTCCTGTGATCCTGTCATTCACAGCATGGAGTAAAGGGAGTTGGTGTGGGCTGGGGAGTAAGAGGGTACAGAAAGGCTTCAAAGAAATATCTTTGGTTATAAGATCATCCTTGCTGAATGCACAATTAAAAAAAAAAATAAAAAATAAAAACCAACCAAACAACAACAACAAAAAAAAAACCTGCATTCTGAAATGTATGGATCACATTGAACTTAATGGGAAAGCCTACCAAGACATTCATCATGCATTTATATAAAACAAAGTGCTGTGGGTATCAGTGGTAAATCATTGAATTATACAATCACAGAGTCATGGAATCATTAAGGATGGAAAAGAGCACTAAGATTATTTGTCCAACCATCAACCCATGCCTCACCATGTCCCTCAGTGCCACATCTTGTATCTTTAACACCTCCAGGGATGGTGACTCTACCACCTGCTCCAACGCCTCACCACTCATTCTTAGAAGAAATTTTTCCTGATATCCAACCCAAACCACCCCTGATGCTACTTGAGGCCATTACTTCTCATTCTATTATTTTTACCTGGGAGAGGAGGCTGTCCCCCACTTCACCACAACCTCCTTTCAGGCAGTTGCAGAGAGCGATAAGGTCTTCCCTGAACCTCCTCTTCTCCAGACTGAACAATCCCACTTCCCTCAGCCACTCCTCGCAAGACTTGTGCTCCAGATCCCTCACAGTTTCACTGCCCTTCTCTGGACACTCTCCAGCACCTTGATGTCTTTCTTGCAGTGAGGGGCCCAAAACTGAACACAGTACTTGAGTGCTGAGTATGGAGGGGCGACCTCCTTCCTGCTTCTACTGGCTGCACTATTGCTGATACAAGCCAGGATGCCATTGACCTTCTTTGTCACCGGGGCACAAGGGCACACTGCTGGCTCACATTCAACATCCTCAGATCCTTTTCCTCTGGGCAACTTTCCAGTCACTCTGTCCCAAGCCCTAGGGTGTTGCCTGTGGTTGCTGTGCCCAAAGTGCAGGACCCGGCTCTTGGTCTAGTTGAACTCCATCCCACTGGCCTCAGCCCAGTGATCTAGCCTGTCCAGGCCCCTTTGTAGGTAGCCTTCCAACCCCTGGGCAGATCGACATATCCTCCCAACTTGGTGTCATCTGCAAAATTACTGAGGGTGAACAAATAACATATTCTGTCTTCTGGGAGTTCAGGCCAAAGCTCTTAACATTCTCTGTACAAAGTTTAAACTTCTCTGTGCAAAGACAAAAAATAAAGCAAAACTACAGCTCCTTTAGTTAAGAGCAGTTCAGGCCATACAAGCTGATGTTAGGCCAATACAAACAGGGCCATCACAAAGGTCAGACCTTATCTCCTGCACGCAGCTGCTCCGTTACACAGCCATTCCCTTTTCTCCAAAGACTCAGGATAGTATCAGTAACCATAGCAACACTGAAATTTAAGTATCATTTTTAGCTTCATTACGTAGGCTGCACATCACAAAATAAGAGAATAAATTTTGTAAGTTTCCTTCACATTCTAATTTAAATTTTCATGGGTTTATTTTAGTAACAAAATGTACCTTTCTTTTTTTTTTTTTTTTAATTGTTCTTAAAATTTTCATTGAGTGATCATTGGTTTACATTCATTGTAGCTCACAGTGAAGCAGTCAGTGGAGCCTGAGCATCTTCTGCCTCCCACTGCACCCTCCCAACACCAAGGAGATCACTTTTTATCACATCTGCCTTCAGGAGCCTAATAGAAGCAAAACAGTTTCTTTTTTTCAAAACAAAAGTCTCTTTAATCAGTTAGCTAGACAAGAACATTCAAAAAAATAATAATAGTTAAAGCAGTATGGGGTTTTCAGATGTCAGAAAAGAAGTCCCAACATTCACAGTGCAGAATCACTTTCACCAAAAGGACACCTGACTGAACCAAAACTGAAGAAGAGGAAACTGTGGGGAGGTCCTGCTTGTGCTGCTCTTTTTCTTCTAAGAAACTAGGAGACATTAGCTTCATTTGTCACATGTCACTCACGAAGGAAATGCTATTAAATGAAAGTACAGTTTTGATCTTCTCGAAAGTACATCCCCACCTCCAGCAAGAGATTTAGCAAATCCCGCAGGGATTCAGAAGTCTTTGAATCTATGCCTTCATTTTCCTGACAGATTTGCCCCCCATCTTTCAATGAGCTATTAATCTATGAGATAATCATTATCTTTGAGAGAGTTTGGTGATGGATCTTCCAGAAATTCTTCTGGAAACCGAAGTACATGAACCATACTGCCTTCACTCCCATGCTCACTGGCTCTTAGTTATTAACTGTATAGAAGTTTATGGAATCATTTCAGCTGGAAGGGATCCTTAAAGGTCATCTAGTCCAACTCTCCTGCATGAAGAGGGACACCTACAGTTCCATCAGGTTGCGCAAAGCCCTGTCCAGCCTGAGCCCCAGGGACCAGGCATCCACCTTCTCTCTGGGCAACTTGTTCCAGTGCCTCACAGCCCTTATTGTAAAAAACCTCTTCCTTATATCTCATCTAAATCTTCCCTCTTTCCATTTGAAACCATTTCTCCCTGCCCTATCACAACAGACCCTGCTAAAGAGTCTGTCCTGAAGACGCACTGGTCTTCACAGTTCATCCATTTATCTACTCACTCTCCTCCTACTTGTTGGTCCCTCCGGTTGTCTGAGAGTGGCCCACAGAATTCTAACTCCACCTGGAAAAAATTAGAGCCACATTTGTCACTTTCTGTTCCTCTGTTATGAAGGCAGCTTTATTCAGCGGGACATTCCTAGCAATGTATTATTTAGCAGCTCCAAATGCTGTTTCAATTTATTCACTAGAGCTAAACTGCTTTCACTGATTGAAGCAACATCTTGCAAAACTTCTGTACTAAATGTAGGGTGGATGAAGCCCTGAGCAGCCTGGACTGCCTGCAGGAAGCAGGAGCTGGTTCAGAGACCTGCATAGCTCCCTCCTGTGATCCTGTGGTGCTCTGACTTCAGAGCAGTCCAACATTCGTACCCTTAAAGAAACACCATGGTGTGAGAACCTCACCAGCATCCTCCGCTAAAACAGTGCAATAATTTGTGATCTTCTTCTGTTATTTGCTACGTATGTCTGCAGTCACCAGCATGGGTTGACTGTTGGACTAGATGATCTTAGCGGTTTTTCCAACCTTAATGATTCAATGATTCTATATTCTCTCAGAACCTCTTTATCAGATTGATTATTTATAGGCTCTCTGCTAAGTGTCTTGCTTCCCATGTGCTTAAGAAGTAATTTTGTCATTTTTGTGCCTTAAGGTCTGTGGGTTTTTTTTTTTTTGGCCTGCCTTACCACTATTTTATATTTTGCTTCCCAGCGTTAACCTCAATTTCTGCTTTTCTAACTAAGTTCATTTTTTAAGGATTGTGTTTATCCTGCTCTTTTGCCATGCCAGTTTGATGGTGGCTTTTTGGCTTTTTTACAAAATGCTATTGAGAGAAACGATGCATTTGCTCACATCACTGATATCTTCAAAGAGATCACACGTGAACACTTTACACTTTTATCCTGTTTCTTTACAAATATCATATTTATATTGCTGATTTGGGTTTTGTTTGCTGTTGCTTACTTGTTTTTCGTGGGTTTTGTTTGGTTGGTTTTTAAACCGAATACTACCACAGTGGCCTTACAGTCATATTTTAAAGCAGATGTGTATGCAGCTCTGTATGCAGAGGAGAGCTGCTGCTCCACCTGTCATTTCCCTGAGGTGCTGCTCTTCTTCTGTGATACAGTCTAGAAATATATTCCCAGCACTGTGTTGCAGTCACACTGCATGCACTTCATTTATATAAAGCAACACATGTATCTCATTCTTACTGCGTTTTCTGTCTTTGCCATCTCCTTAAAATCTATTAGCTTGGTAAGGTCATTCTCTCCACTCTTCCTTGAGTTCAAGTACAGTCTTAATATCACATTTTTCTATCCATGTCTGGAGTTTTAATCCACAGTGACTTTGTGCTTTGAGTCACACACACAATTTATACATCTGATTTGACTTCACAACTTCTTTAACAACAGATAGCACCATTGTTAGAGCCGGGCAACCCACCCTTTTTTCTGTGATATTTTTTTCCTAGGTGTTACAGAAAGACAATCTCCATGATGATCTTTTCCATTTCTGACATGACTATTAGTCAACTTCTAAATTTAAAAGCAAACATACCTGTTCCCTGATCCCAGTTTTAGGCTTCTCGCTTTTGAATAGAAGCACATACCCTCTGATAACTTTTTGTCTACATACATGAACACACTTTGTTTAAATAGGGCTTTTTTTCTTCAGACTAATCCTCCCTGTTTCTCTCCTGAGTTCTCACTCAAAGATTGATAACATCAATCATCTGAAGATACAGTTTTTCACGCCTTTCCAGACACTCCACCTTTTTGATGTCTCATAGTTAATCTCCCATCCAACCTTTTCAGTTTTGAATGCCATCTTCTATTTCTAAATGTAGAACCCACACTGTCTCTTCAGGAAGTTTCCTGGCATTCCAACGAGTGCAAACTCTGCATCACTTCTCCTCTTTTTCCAACTCACAACTCGAGACTCATTTTCAGTCTTTCTGTTCCACCAAATGTTGCCAGCAGCATTTCAGCAAAGATGGACATGGGATTACAACGCTTGTCCTACCACTTCCATCTCACCTCCAGCACTCCTACCCCTCCCTCATACCCGGATTTGTGATGCTTGTGGGTGCAGCAGTGGCAGATCCCATGGGTCTTCTGGCAGGCTCTCAGGGCATTTTGGGAGAAAGCAGACACTCCCGCCAGGTGCTCCCCAGAGGCCCATGAGATCTTCCACTGCTGCACTCACAAGTATCACAAATCCAGATACCCACATGCTTGAAAATCAAAGTATCTTCCACTTTAGCTTGCCTCTTCTAATCAATGGGGAGAAATACTCTTAAAGGGAGTATCTTCAAGGTAAATGGGTACAGGATCCTCATGGAGTGGGAGGGAGAATGATTTCCCCATCTGACAGCTGCTGCCTGTCTGTAATTTAACTGGCTTCTCCTTGAGTAGTCTGTGTCTACTGGCCTAGAATTGAGATTTTTCTATTATTTACCTCAAAGTCTTGAAGATGAACATATTTCTTTATTCCTAGTCCTCCACTGAAATTGTTTCCTTTTTCTTCCCTTGATCTCACCAGAGAGAGCCGTTTTTACTGAACTGTGTCCCTTTTTCCCCAAATGGAAGTCTGCTTGCCTCTGATAAACCAAGAACCTCCACAGGGATTTAAATTGCAGAAAAATGCATCACTTCTGTGTTATCCTACAGAAGACTGCTCATGTCCTGTAACAAAGAGGAGATGACAAAGTATTTATCAGATTTGAGAGATTGTATAGCAGTGCATGGTGATGAGAAATGGGCACCATTTTTCTATGCCCTGTGAATCAGCAGCTTCTTCAGATTGGGGTTTAACACTGGAAGGTTATCCTTAATGCACTTCTCTTTGGAAGGGAAGGGTTTTCTTCAAACTATAAGCCCTGTAGAAGAGATGACAGAGAGAGAAGAAGAGTGTGTAAATGAGAAGGAAAAAAGTTATCATGGACCTAGTGTGCACACAGATCCCTTGTCGTGCCAGGAGAATGCTTTTAGTTGGGGAAGTTCTTCACACCTGAAGCCTTCAGTAGCACAAAGCTGCAGCAGAGTCTCTGGTGGGCACTGAGTTCAATGGAGGCCGCTGGCTGCCTTCAGTCCAGAGCAGACTGTGTGCCTAGAGACAGCTAGGTCAAAATCATTTCTGTGCTTCCAATTGGTAAAAATTCATAAAACTTACAGGATGAAACATATCTCAAAGCATACTGTAATGGTACATTTTTTAAAGATGTTGACTGTATTCTTTCCATGAGCACTGAGAATAGGCATCTCTCTTAATTGTGTCAGCTGTCAGTTTAATGCTTAGAACACCATTTAATTCAGTGAATCAATGCATTGATTTCTGCACATTCTTCCAAAGGATCGACTCATTACACTGTCTAGCAAACCATTTCCGTGACCTCTTCCTTCACACTACGATGCAAATTTTACAACTAACTTGAAACTTTGGGTCCATTTAAATGACGCACTCCGAATAACACAGACAAAATCATCACTTAATCTCTTAATTTTCATATGTTTTTGATTGAATCTCACTCATGCATTGTTGGATCTGAATGTGAAGAACTTGGGATAAATGTTCGTATTTTAGAAAACAGTTGCTGATTCTAGTGATCTCAGTATCCAACTTGAGAAACTGAATCTGAAAGTGGGTGCAGAACCTGATTTGCACACTGCTACTTTAAATACCAAATAAATTGTTCTTCATTTTCTTGATGGGAGACTAATCCAAAAGCTGCTTTTTCTGGCCAGCAGATTCTGCGTTGTCATTTCTGTTCTTCAATGGGCTGCAGGGATAGAGGGCTTTGGGAAAGATCTTCAAAAGCTGCCTGGACATGCCTGTTATATTCCTACTTGAAAAGAGCTTGGACCAGGTGGCCTCCAGAGATCCCTTCCAGCCTCAGTCATTCTGTGATGCCATGATTAAAGAGGAGAGTAACCTGCCTTTACCTACCAGCACATTAAGTCTCTCATATTCTTAAAAAATTTACTAACATTTTCATTTCTTCTACCAGCCAGAAACCCCTAAGTGCCCTGATGTTTCCCATTCCTTTTACCCAGCAATTTCCCAACAATGCTGGAAATATCAAATATCACCTACCAAAAGGGTGATTCTTACCTGTCATAGGTGAAACTTTACTTATTCATTAGAAAGACTTTGAGATATAATTCTGCAGTAAAAGTCTTTTTGGCATCAGGTAAAGAGGACAAAATACAAAAACAAACCTTGAAATCCCAGGTATGTATATGCAAATTCTTACTGGTGTTGCTTGCCGGAAACAAATTTAATATTCAAAGTCACAAGAAAATTTGTACAGAGAATCTCTATCTAAGCCAAGATTGCTCATTAGTCTGAAAATCAGAAAAAAAAATAGCATGGGAGGCAAGAAGCACATCTTTTTTTTCTCCTAAACAAAAGTTTATTTATTTGATTTCTGGAGTTTTAATTCAACTGAATGAAACAAATTGATTTTCAGAGTTTCTGAGATAGCACATATTTGTCAGCTCCAATAATTTTAGTTTAGTAGAATCGTAGAATCATAGAATCACAAAGATTGTAAAAGACCTCTAATATCATCCAGTCCAACAGTCCACCCACCACCAATATCCCCCACTAAACCACGTCCCTCAGTACAACATCTAAATGTTTCCTGAAGCCCTCCAGGGACAGTGACTTAACCACCTCCCTGGACAGCCTGTGCCAACACCAGTCCACTTCTTCAGAGAAATTCTTCCTAACATCCAACCTGACAAACAATTTCCTAGTGATTTGTCAGCTTTGAAAGGTACTGGTGCAAATCTGTGTTTTAGTATTTTTTAGTATTTGATTGTTTAGAAGACTTCTAAAATGCTTTGTATCCATAATGAAACACAGAGCTTAGTTGGTAACAACTGTCCATTCCTTATTTTTGTTATGTTTTCGTATTTCAACCAATGACCATGGACTTGTAAAGGGAAACTCTTGGCTTGCTCTTGGCTGGGTAAGGAACAGGCTGGAAGGCCGGGCCCAGAGAGTGGCAGTGAATGGAGCTAAATCCAGCTGGCGACCTGTCACGAGTGGTGTTCCTCAGGAGTCGGTGCTGGGGCCTGTCCTCTTCAATGTCTTTATTGATGACCTAGATGAGGGCATTGCGTGCACCCTCAGTAAGTTTGCAGATGACACCAAATTGGCTGGAAGTGTCGATCTGCCTGGGGGTAGCGAGGCCCTACAGAGAGATCTGGACAGGCTGGATAGCTGGGCTGAAGCCAATGGGATGAGGTTCAACAAGGCCAAATGCCCGGTCCTGCACTTAGACTGCAACAACCCCAGACAATGTTACAGGCTTGGGGCGGAGTGTCTGGAAGACTGCATAGAGTAAATGGATCTGGGGGTGTTGATTGATGCTCGGCTGAACGTGAGCCAGCAGTGTGCCCAGGTGGCCAAGAAGGCCAATGGCATCCTGGCTTGTATCAGTAATAGTGCAGCCAGCAGGAACAGGACAGTGATTGTCCCCCTGTACTCAGCTCTGGTGAGGCCGCACCTCCAGTACTGTATACGGTTTTGGGCCCCTCACTGCAAGAAAGACATTGAGGCCTTGGAGCGTGTTCAAAGAAGGGCAACAAAGCTGGTGAGGGGTCTGGAGCACAGGCCTTATGAGGAGCAGCTGAAGGAGCTGGGATTGTTCAGTCTGGAGAAGAGGAGGCTCAGGTGAGACCTTATTGCTCTCTATAACTACCTGAAGGGAGGTTGTAGTGAGCTGGGGGTCAGCCTTTTCTTTCATGTAACTGGTAATAGGACTAGAGGGAATGGCTTCACGCTGCGCCAGGGGAGATTTAGACTGGATGTTAGGAAATGCTACTTTTCTGAAATAGTGGTCAGGCACTGGAATGGGCTGCCCAGGGAGGTGGTGAAGTCACCGACCCTGGAGGTGTTCAAGGAATATTTGGATTCTGTGTTGAGGGACATGGTTTAGTGAGAACTATTGGTGATGGGTGGATGGTTGGACTGGATGATCTTGAAGATCTTTTCCAACCTTGGTGATTCTATGAAACCTAAGTGGAAAATGGGGATTCCTGGTGCCATCAAAAAGAAGCTGTAGGCTTGTATGCCTGAAAAACAAGCTCCATTCAAGATTCAAACCTAATTCTAAAATCTCTAAAATCTCTAATATCAGAGGTTATGAGTGAAGTATAATCTATTCTGTGATTGATTCCACTGGGAAATAGATGTTAAAATCACACATAGAAAAAGTTAATATATGGAAAATTGTTAAGCTTTCTGCATTTGATATATATTTTCACCACTAAGCTGTCCCCAGAAATTCTAAAGTCCAAACTAGCCTGTCCTATAGTAGCAAGAACCACAATTACAGCAACTGCATAAAGAGTGGCAGTGACTGATGATATGTGAAGTGGTACTTGTCATTCTTGGGTTCTGCTCCAGAAGAAATGGGTAAGATAATAGACTTGAGAACCTTGCTAACCTACACAGAAATTAGTAACCAGGCCAGCAGTAGCTACTCAGTGCAGACAGAAAGTGCCATAATTTTAAATGGTCTCTCCAGGTCTCTCTATTCATTAAGAATTTTAAATGTCAGGCTTAGTGCTAAGCTCTCAATTTTACATACAATAGACCTTCACCTAATATCACAGCAGATGCAGCAATTTTCTAAGGAAAGAGCAAAAGGTAATTTCCAGAGCTGTTGCAAATGTTCCTACAGATTAGGACTTCTACAGTTTTCATGTCATATAACAGCTGTCTGAAAGTTAGATCTCCAGCTAAGTTGATAATTAAATTCTCACTTCAGTCAATGGGGGAAGTAAATCACACTTTGAAATGCCTTTCTCCACCACTCTCTGGCTGTGGATGGACACTATTTGGTAAGGTTAACCTAGATTTCACTTTTGGAGGACTTAAACTGGGTGAAATGAAATCTACCTAATCTACCTACCATGATTTCCCACAGACACAGATTCCATACACGATCTGGGAGGTGGGGGGGCTGATGGAAGTAGACAAGAAAATGTCCAAGGTGACATCGTGCCCTTGTGGCATGTATTTCTCCAGCATGTCTGCAATAGGCAAGATGGTCTGCCACTGTTCAATCAGCATGCTTAAGTACCTTATTCTTCTATATTCAATACAGGAAGAAAAAGTACTTCAAATAATATATACCATGTTGCAAACATGACTTTTTGGCTGTAGCTGGTTCGTGTGCAAAAAACAGATGGAATTAACTGCGTAATGGAAATGCTGGATTTAGAAATAACTCTTTGAAAGAAGAAGCCAAGTTTCAGAGTTAATAATATAGGGGGAAATCAACGCAGTTAGGTAGATGAGATATATAATCAGTGAAGTCATGTTGATCAAAACAGTGCTTTAATAACTTCTACTTTTTGAACACTGTCACAAACAAATTAATGGATGTCTGTCAATTTATCATCCTCTATGGTTACATATTAGTTCCAGAGAAACGGCTGCAATATCTTAACATGATTACACCATATTAAATAATTATTCTATGTGAAGCGATGCTCTTCACCAGCATTGCCAGTCACCCTGAGCATAGTTTTGCCTAAGACTAAAAGTTCTGGCCTGTAAATCTATTGATCTTACTTTTTTAGTTCAAATGGAAGAAGGTACTCTGTTGTCATGACAGAGTTCATTTAGTAAAAGCCTTTGGATTTCCTAGCTGATTTCCCTATCTCAACATAAGGAGAAAAGGTTAGCTAAGAGTATCTAATCCAGGGTAGCAGGCAATTGTGTAGTACAAATATGAGTTTAGGAATGTACTTAAAGGTGTCTGCCAGTGATTTAGGCAGGTAGGAACCACTGTGGTCAGTGGAGATACAGGACTCAACACAAATAGGCGATGAGTTCCATCTGACATGTCTGCTTCCCAGCTACTACAAAGAGCATTAGTCTCATACAGATCCTGTGCTATATGCTGTCTCGCTCCAATTTATAGGAGGGAGCTGAGGTTCTTTTAATATCTGTATACCCGGTGTGAGATTAAGAAACAATGGTTCATATGTTAGTCCAACCAGTTTATTATAAATCTAATTAGGGAGACGGGGAAGGGAAGGAGTGCGATAGGAAAGCTAGGAAAAAGCAAGAATGCCGTGAAGCAGGGATAGTCACCACCAGGATCCAGCGGCGTCCCGTTGCACGCAGTTCCGAAGGTCCAAGGCAGAAGCAGCAGGGGGGGAGAGCAGCAGCGTGGAAGGCCTGGGGCAGCAACAGGTAGCAGGAAGAAGTCGCAGAGCCAGTCCAGGAGGAAGCAGCAGGATTCAGGTAGCAGGCCCAGGAGAGTCCGTCAGCATGCAGGAATTCCGTGGCGAGGAATCTGTTGGCAGAAAACCCTCATCCTCATGGTTTTCGATTCCTCTTTTTATCCTACTACTTCTCCTGCCTACGTGACATCCCTGGGCGCTTGAGCAGGAGTCCTGCGAGTACTTCCTGAGATGGCCATCTTCCTCGAGATAAGCCCACACAAAAGACCACTTCACAGCTATTAAGCTGCAGCTTATCTCTCTCTCGTTGCCCCGGCCCAGTCCATCTGTCACCCTCGGACAAAAGATTTCGCAATCCTTGCCCAAGACTTGTCCATCAAACTTCTCCAGACAAAAGGTCTCTCAACCCCTGACCAGGACTTGCCTGAACTTGTTCGTCTGTGTCCTCAGCAAGCTTTGAGACAATGATGATGCAAAATAATAATCTCTTACATATGCACCTGCCCACATTAATGTCTTCAGACATCTCAGTTGGCAGTCAACTGATTTGCAACCTGAGGACGTACAGACACCAGACCTCAGGGAATAATTCAATTCACCTATCGCTTGATTCAGTTTTCCATACATGGGGACTTAGCACCATTTGGAAGCCATAGCACACAACTAAGACTTCTGCTAGTAGACACACCACAGGATCTACAGGGAACCACAGCCTGCTGGAGATCAGGCAGCTATGATGACACTGCCTGGAGGCAGCATCGAGACAGGCAGCTCTCCAGTACCTGGCCACCAAGCTCTCCATCCCAAGGGTGTCTCTGGGGCAACAGCATCTTTGGCACTAGGCTGCAGAAATTTCTTTTTCCGCTCTCTCCACAGGTGCAGAGAATACCAGGAAAATTTGGCAGTGTTTGCAGCCCTCACACAAAAGGCTTCAAGGCAAACCTTTCATGGCACCTTCTGCCCTCCCCTGGGCTGCTCTCCTTTCCCACAGTGTCAATAAGATCCACTTCACTGCCCATCCCACTCCTACCTGAGAGCCATCTGTCTCTTACCATGCTGAAAAACTGGGGTGCAGAGGAGGAACCCTGAAATAAAAGGAGGAAAGGGACAGCATCTTGAGAACACATGAAAGGAGTCATACGAGAGGCTGATGAATTTATAAAGTCATTCATGATATAATCCCACTGCATGTAATGAACTAGTTGCAAATAAAAGCTCACCTTCATACCCAGGGACTCCCATAACTGTCTCCTGTGGTCCCAACTCAAAGACTATGGAAATTAGTGCATCTCTTTCCCGTGACTTCAATGATCTTGAGGTTACCTTGGCATCTTTTCTTCTGTTTCCCATCTTCTCTTCTATATTTTCTCTCTGCTGTAAATTTTGAATGCTTTAAATATGCTGTGAATTATGAACCAGCTACAAAAATCTGATTCCTTCAGGAGCATATATTCTTTCTGTCAGATAATTCATCTGTGCAAATCAGTCTGAAAACAGGAGTTTTACTGAAATTAAGCTGGGAAAAATCAGGAGGAAACTACCATTTGAAACATAGGTTTGCTACTGGTGACTTCTCTAAGTAATACAGTTTTCTATGGGCTTGTTTATGGCATCTTTTTTTAAATCTACTGCAGATGGACAGTGCCTTGTTATTCTTTACAGCTGCATAGGAAGCTGGCACAAGAAAAGAGGGCAGTGTGTCCAATGTCACCTTTGGTTCCCACCTAGAAGTCAAGAGTACAGCATGTCCTCTTTGACACTGGTAGGGAAAACATCCGTTTGAATGTGGACTTTATTTCCACTTAAAACAGATTGTAGTTGGTTTCCTATGCTCTTTGATATAATTTTTAAGCAGTTCACTCAATAAAAGCCTGAAAGATTTCTTTGGTTGAAAGTTATAAAGTACTACAGCCAATTTACAGTGAAAGCCACGAACAGAAAGCAAGCTCTGTTGTACTGATTTCTAAATATATAGCAAGGAGCATCTCCAGTGACCAAGCAAAGAGTGCGCAGACTTCAAAATGAAGGGAAGCTGCTGAAATAACCTGCTGAATTTCTTGTTCCATGCACACGTAAATATTCAGCAATGTCATTGACTTCAAAAGAGGTTGAAGTTGGGTTAACTAATTTGTATGTCAGCCTTATTTGTATTGCATGCAGGTCTCTTAGAGTCATTTCCTTGTTTTTGAAGGGATGTGATCAGGGATTTGTATAGCTATCAAGTCAGAATCCAACTCAGAAAGCTCAGGTTTTACACTGAGGATGTTGCACATAGCACATATACTGCACATTGGACATCTGGGATACAAGTCTTGTCCTCTCAGCAGAGAAGAATTGACCTTCTGTTGCCACCTGGAAAAGTACTGAAACATTTATTAAATTACTATTATTAGAAATGTCAGATAGCAATAAATGACTAAGTCTTTTTTTTTTTACCATCCCATCATTTCTGCCACAAAACACATGCCCTTGCAGCAACACAAGCCCTGCATACCAACAGAATGAGGAAACATTGCGTGGTGTAACAGCAATGAACTGTGACTTTGTTCAAGGGACACTGCTTGTTGGAGGGGCAGGAATTTGTACAGCGATTAATGACCTTCCTTTACTTTGAGTCCTTGTCTTTACCTGTGGCTGGTGGTGCCAGCAAACAGGGCAGCGGGTGTTTCTCTGCTTTACCTCACCATAAACCTAAGTGGGTTGACTGGATGGCTAAGTGAATGGGCTGAGGTCTTCTTATCTTCAATTTATATTGTCTTGGCTTTGTAAGTGAACAGCGGACATCAAGCAATAAATTGCCATTTGGCATCAGCTCTGAAGAAGCCAGTGCTTTACAGATTGGCCTTCTGTAAGTGACACAATATCGTTCATTATGTTTGGTGAGAAATGACAGTACATTTTTCATTGTGCTCAAATGTGATTTATCCACAGCACAAGTACACAGTGAACACTGCAATTGTCATTTCTTGCTAATTATATAGAAAAATCCATTAAGGGGAAAAAGAAATTCCTGCAATGGCTTTTCAGCTAACAACAACAACAACAACCTAATAACAACAACAACAACAACAACAACCATGGAAAAGAACATGAGAGGTAAAAGTATACCTGCGTAAAGAAATAGAATATTGTTTACATCCATAAAAAAGCAGAGCCAAGACGAGAAAATTGTTCTTTGCCCTCAAGGGCTTTGAAGAAAGAAAGGGGAAGACTGGGTTGGCAGGGCACTGAGTCAGTGCACAGAGATGAGGAGTCATGCCCCACAGCATCACTACTGAGGAGAAGCTGCTGGTATTTCAGGCAACTGAGCAGGACAACAAACACAATGTGTTCAGCTGCACGGTTTGCTAAAGCAGGGTGCATGGGGGAGGGCCTTTGTGGGGCTGCATTCAGATTACACAACAGATGTCAATACAATCATAGAATCATGCAGGTTGGAAAAGACCACTAAGAATTTCCAGTCCAACAGTCAATCCATCCCCACCATGCCCACTAACCATGTCCCACAGTGCCGCATCTCCATGTGTCCTGAACACCTCCAGGGACAGTGATTTCACCACCTCCCTGGGCAACCTGTGCCAGTACCTCACCACTGTTTTGGAGATGAAATGCTTCCTAATATCCAACCTGAAGCTCTCCTGGTGCAACTTGAGGCTATTCCCTCTCATCCTGTTGCTGTTACTTGGGAGAAGAGTCCGACCCCCACCTTGCCAGTCCCCGCTTTCAGGCAGTTCTAGAGTCCAATAATGTCTTCCCTGAGCCTCTTCTTCATCTTCAGTAGTTCTGGTTTAGAAGAGGGATTGAAAATAGCATTATTTAATGTCTTAGCTATGTTATTTATGTTATGCTCATATTTTATAGGACAAAATGTTCATATTGAATTTCTCCTCTCTAGCTGACTGTTTCTACACATTGGAGCTGCGTTCCACCACAAGTAAAGAACATGGGAGCATTCAGAGTTGTTAAATGAAAGTAGAAGCAGGAGAGGAATTTAGCTAACAAAAAACAAAACATTTTCATGGGAGAAAACAAAATAGATTATTATTCAGCTTTTAGGGCTTACAAATCTTTCATCTTTTTTTCACAATCTCCTTGTCCAGACAACATAAAAGACCTAATAAATGATAGTCCAAATTTTCAGGTTGGATATTAAGAAGAATTTCTCCTCAGAAAAAGTGGTGAGGAATTGAAACAGGCTGCTCAGGGAGGTAGGGGAGTCACTGGAGGTGTTTAAGGAAAGGGTAGATGCAGCTCTTAGGGATATGGTTTAGAGAGCTTATTGGTGATGGATGGATGGCTGGACTAGGTGATCTTAGGTCTTAATTCTACAATTCTACAGATTCTACAATTCTGTATTTAGGGATAATAAATTCTGTATTTATTTGCAGAAGATGAGTGATGAGCACTGGTTTTATTCACTGATAAAATAAGTGGAAAATAGACATCCTGACAGCATTGATTCCAGACACTGGTCTTCTATACAGGTCATTCTATTAAATTTATGTGGAATTTACCTGAAAATTCTTTTAGGCCCAGCTGGAGGATGCAGAATAAAGCATATACAGAGCAAACTCACGCAGGACAGCAGCTAAAAGCAGATGTAACCCTGACGCAGCCATGCCAAAAAGCCTGAAACAGGCAGACAGCAGCCAAAGACATGAGGAAAAATATTTTTTTTCACCACATCTTAATTACTCTGAGGAAAAAAAAATCCTAAGCCTGGACCAGTCTTAAAAGGAAAATGAGTACTTGTAGCAGGCGTTCCTGTGGTTAGCCAGATATCACAGACACCTTGATGCTCCTTAATGCCTTCTTGGTCTTGCACAGAGATAAAGGACTGGTTGTGGAGTCCCTCATCCTCAGCCCTGCTCCTCTGAGCCTGCTATATTTCTAATTGGTGCTGTTCTGGAACAAAGCATGGAGACAGTTACAGCAGACTTCCAGTACCTAAAGGAGCCTACAAGAAAGCTGGGGTGTGACTTTTTATCAAGGAGTGTAGTGATATGATAGAGGGGAACAACTTTAAACTGAAAGAGGGGAGATTCAAATTTGACATTAGAATGAGATTTTTTACTCAGAGAGTGGTGAGGCTCTGGCACAGCTGCACAGAGAGCTGTGGATGCCCCGTGCCTGAGGTGTTCAAGGCCAGGTTGGATGGGGCCCTGGGCAGCCTCAGGTGGTGGGGGGCAGCCCTGCCCATGGCAGGGGGTTGAAACTGGGTGGGCTTTAAGGTCCCCTCCAACCCAAAACATTTCATGGTTCTACATGATCCTATGGCATGGCCAGAGAGTGGAAACAGAGGGCCAGAAGATAAAAAGAAGTTGGTGTTTAAAAGAAAACAGCACTGTTAGGTGCTGTGTTGATACTATCATAGAAAGCTTTCTCCGGACGTAGAAACAGATGTGATTTTCATAAATCCTGGTATAGAACCACCCAGCAGAGGGGAAAAATAAATAACCTTCCCTTAAAATAATTCCTGATGAAGCTATGTTCATCAAAGGGGGAAAAATCTGGCAGGACAAATTAATCCTTTTAAATATCTGTTGTTAAGTACTGTACTGAGTCCTTTAGAAGTAAAAGCAAGAAATAGTACAAGCAACAGGTGCAGAACATTGCACAGTATGGGTAATTAATGCCACCCTCTCTGATGCTGCATGAATGTTGGGGAGTCTAGTAAAAAAACAACAACATTTAAAAACATCACTCATATGACTTGATTGCCATTCAATAAATAAAATAAGGATCACACAGATTAATATGCAGAAACATTTTTATATGATAAATAGATTATTTATATGATGATATAAACATCTATGTTATATATCTGTAATGAATTTCCCCATGCATTAGCTGGAGCTCTTAATAATACATGAATACATGTAAGATATCCTTACTCCAGCACCAGATGGAGTCATTGCAGCTTGCCATAACAGAACTAAAATAAAACCTCCCAAAAGGCTCTTATGCATCCCCCACAGTAGAGCAATGAAACAAGAGGGCCAGTGGTCAGGGCTGAGCAGAGGCAAACATGGCATGAAATCCCCAGCCCAGATTTGCTGAAAGGGAAAAAAGCTATATCCCAAAATTGTTGGGTTTTTTGTTTGTTTGTTTGTTTGTTTGCAGTCAAAGCAGGCACCTCCAAAGTCAAGATTTTGCAAATACTCAGTGTAAAACGTAATTTCACATACAGTGAGTTGCCAGCAGCACAGGAGTAATTGAGTTTTTATCAGCCTTCTGGCATATCATCCCATCTGACAGAAAGCCAGACCCAAGTATCATAACAAAATAGAGGAGACCTTGACCACCAATACACCATTTTGTTACCTTCATAACTATTGTCTGAGAAGCACAAGTAATTACATTTTTCACTCTCTATAAACATATGCATCCTGCCTCTGAAATGTTTATACAAGCAATACTGAAATGTTTATACAAAACGTCATTTTCATGAAGGAATATGTACCAAACTTTGAAGTGTAGCCCAAGAGACCACAGGGCACCCTGTGTGGGTTCCCTTGAGGGCTTCTTTGTAACCTTCTTTGAAGGAGAGAAATGGGGACATCAGATTAAGCTTGATCCTAAACCAGAGTCTGCTTTAAGACAGGCAAATTCCATGGTAAGAGCTTTGTATCCTAATGAAGAAGCCTGAACCTCATGTATTTAACCTTAAGCAGAGTGATGACTTTCTCACATCTGCTTTCATGTAATACATTTTTTAAAATTTATTTTTACTTGAAAAAAAAAAAGTACTAAGAATGCTCACAATACTATAAGTGATTTTAGGGTAGCTGGAAAAGTAAAAGCAAAAATGTACCAGAATTAGTATTGATTCTGAAGAAGACCATTTCCTCTCAAACTCCTTGGAGCTCTAGTAAATAGTGCAGGTATCCGCAAGTGTGCTGAGCAACACACTTATGTCAGGAACATGCAGCAGGACAGAAGGGAAACTCTGAATCACTAGAGCTTGCCCAAATCCAGCAGGTTTCACACCTCGTAAAGAGCACCATGAGCATGGAAACTGCTAGTGGTAATTAAGTAATCTACTTTTAAACCATTTAAATAGTAAGACACATTAATGAAAGAAACATTAAACTACTCTCAGATGAAAAGACAGTCAATCCCAGAGCATGACATCATCTCTAACAAATTGGATCTAATCCATAAAACTAGAATTGATATAAGGAGAAGTGTTACAGCATCTATGGCAAAGACCTGGTGTTTTCCTAATATAGAAACTTGCTGCCAGTGTAAAAATAGCAGATTAATCATACTGATTAAGCGTGATGCAAATACACATGCAGTAATGCTAGTGCATGATCTTGAAAATGTATTGACAGAAAATGCGGTGCTCAGGGACATGATCATGGTGCTCAGGGACATGATTTAGTTGTGGGCTGTTAGAGTTAGGGCAGTATGGCTTGACTGAGGTTGGACTTGATCTTGAAGGTCTTCTCCAACCTGAGCAATTCTGTGTGACAAGAACAGCAAGTTTCATTTAAGCTTGATCTGTTCAGATAACAGAACAAAACAACTTTCTGCAAACCACCTCTTGAGCATTGTCTCCTGCAACCACATCCTTCAGCACTGCTTTCAGGAAAGCACACAAAGAGGTGTTGTTCATGCAGCAATATGCCTAGGGCTGGTCCTGGTACACATGATGCTAATATTTTGGCAAGATGCTTATAAACTGTTAATAAGACCAATAAATCAAGCCCAAACTGCAAGGTTCTCATTTTTGAGTTTAAATTCATGGCCAGCATGGTTGTGACAAAATAGCAATCGTCTCTTAAATGAAAGTCTTGCAACTACCTGTTGAAAAATATGAAGATAAGAAGATAATGAAAGATATGAAAATAAACAATTCTTTTTTGAGTGAGATCTAGAGAAGACAATGATGGAAGCCTGTGATTTCATCCCAGAACTCCCTCAGTTCCCTCAGTTCCCTCTAACAAGATATGAAATTGTCCCACAAGGAATGAGGAATGAGCATATGATCCAAGACAGCCAGCACAGCTTCACCAGGGAAAGGTCATGCTTGACCAATCTGGTGGCCTTCTATGGTGGAGTGACAGCGTCGGTGGACAAGGGAAAGGCGACTGATGTCATTTACCTGGACTTGAGCAAGGCTTTTGACATGGTCCCCCACCACATCCTTATCTCCAATTTGGAGAGATGTGGATTTGATGGGTGGACCACTCGATGGATAAGAAACTGGTGGAAAGGCCGCAGACAGATGGTGGTCATCAATGGCTCCATGTCCAGGCGGAGGCTGGTAACGAGCGGCATCCCCCAGGGGTCTGTCTTGGGACCGGTGCTCTTTAACATCTTTATCAATGACATCGATGATGGAATCGAGTGCACCCTCAGCAAGCTTGCTGATAACACCAAGCTGAGTGGTGTGGTTGACATGGTGGAAGGAAGGGATGCCATTCAGAGGGATCTCGACAGACTCGAAAGGTGGGCCCGGGTTCAACACGGCAAAGTGCAGAGTTTTGCACTTGCGCCAGAGCAATCCCAGGCATCCATACAGACTGGAAGGAGCGGTCCTTGAGAGCAGCCCTGCAAAGAAGGACCTGAGGGTCCTGATAGACGAAAAACTGAACATGAACCAGCAGTGTGTGCCCTTGTGGCTCAGAAGGCAAATGGAATCCTGGGCTCCATTAGAAGAGGGGTGGCCAGCAGGGACAGGGAGGTGATTGTCCACATCTACTCTGCTCTTGTGAGGCCCCATCTGCAGTACTGTGTCCAGGTCTGGAGCCCCCAGTACAAGAAGGACAGAGAGCTGTTGGAGAGGGTCCAGAGGAGGGCCACAAAGATGATCAGGGGACTGGAGCACCTTCCCTGTGAAGACAGACTGAGGGAGCTGGGCTTGTTCAGCCTGGAGAAAAGAAGGCTGCAGGGTGACCTTACTGCAGCCTTTCAGTACCTAAAGGGAGCCTACAAACAGGAGGGGAATCAACTCTTTGCAAGGGTTGATAACTGCAGGACAAGGGGAAATGGTTTTAAGTTGAGGGAGGGAAGATTTAGGTTGGATGTCAGGGGGAAGTTCTTTACAGAGAGAGTGGTGAGGTGCTGGAACAGGCTGCCCAGGGAGGTTGTGGATGCCCCATGCCTGGAGTTTTTCAAGGCCAGGTTGGATGGGGCCTTGGGCAACCTGGTCTAGTATGAAATGGGGAGATTGGAGGCCCTGCATGTGGCAGGGGGGTTGGAGATTCATGATCCTTGAGGTCCCTTCCAATCATGGCCATTCTGTGATTCTGTGATTCCCAGGAACACACCGCTCTAACAGGTTATAGCTCTGAGAAGCAGTCTGAAGAATTGGCTTTTCCTCAGCAGAGAACCATTCATTTGCTCAATAAGCCAGCACGGGTTGGTTATTTGCTGACCAAAATGCCAGTGGAGTGAAACTACCCATGGATAGAAAGCACCAGAACGTGAACACCAATCTCATGCAGAATCTCTGAATATTAGAACTCTGAAAATGGAGCACTTAGCAGAGACATACTGCGCCTGTAGGCATGAGCTGAAATATGGTGCTGTCGAGCACCTCCTTCCGTTCCCAAGAAGAAGAAGCCTGCAGCATTCCATGGACCTATGAGATGGAGCTCATTGCCCCTCCCACGCCTCCCAGGACAGTGGCTCTGTTCTCATCCTCTCTACAAACATCATCATGATAGATTTGTCTCTAGTAAGACAAATCCATCGAAACCCATCCATCCAGCAATAGAAACTGTACTCTAAGATAGAGGATTCTGTGCTTACTGCCATAGGCTAAGGGGTTCATAGTATGACTCCCTGAATCATGGAATCATTAAGGTTGGAAAAGACCACTAGGAACATCTGTCCAACCATCAATCCATTCTCACCATGCCCACTAACCATGTCCCTCAGTGCCACATCTCCACATTTCTTGAGCAACTCCAGAGACAGTGACTCCACCACTTCTCTGGGCAGCCTGTGCCAGTGCCCAATTACTGTTTCAAAGTTTTTCCCAGTATCCAACCTGACAGCTACCTCTTCAATTACAATGCCCAGTAGACTCTGGCAAACTCTCTTCAACCCACAGACAGCATCAAACTAGGCCTGGCCTCATCTTCAAGAGCAGAATCTGGAGGATTTTTTCAATAGAAGCTGATAGAAGTTGTCCCTAACTACTTGTAATTTCATCAAAAACAGGAAAACAAGAGTTCAGGCACCATGGCAGATGCATGGCCCTGGCTGTTTTCCCCAACTTCTGCTCATTTAGTAATGGTTCTGATATTCCATGACCAGTCTATGTCTCTTGAGGACCCAGTATGGGTGTTTCTGGTAGAACAGGCAAAACAATTTGTGGTATTCCTTCCCGCAAGGCAATTCCCTGCACTCCACCACCCCTTGAAGCTGAGGGTGCGCTGGCTGGGCAGACCACAGAGTATTGCTCCTGGGGCTTCAGGTACAGCCAGGATGAGAACTCAGAGCCCTTCCCAGAATAGCAGCCTTAACAAGCATTCATTTCCACTTGAACAGTTGAAGTGAAGCATACAGGCCTCCCTCATGCTCTCTGCATTTATGTCTAAATGCAAATCATTCTTACCTTTCATCTATGAGAGATGAAACATCACCATATGTCCTTGTGGACTGAAAACCCACATGACTGGTGACAGAGGACTATTTTCTGTCCTGGACTACATACATCCTTCCAGATCTGCACTACATTTATTTTGGACTAGAATAAAACATACCAACATTATTTCCATGTGTGCCAGGGTGGTGGTCACAATATATATATTGTAGTTAATGCAGTATATAGACACTGAAATTCAAAATCATTTAGAGGGCTCCAAAAAAATTGCATGATTAATCACAGCTTTTAGGGTCGAATATGAGGCAAGTATATTTGGGTTGGGAAAGCACTGATGAGCTGTCTTTTAACCTCTGCCTAAGGTGCCACCCTTTCATAATGTATTTTGCATAAGTAATTCTCCATATTCCATATTGAACTTACACAGCAATCAAGCTTGCTAATTTTCAGTGGGAACGCATGAAAAAATCAAATCAGAAATCATTAAGCCTCTTGAACATGTTAATCTTTTCACCCTGTGGCTTTTTAATAGACAGCAAGAAATCACACAACAGTATGTCTACACAGAAACAAATCTTCCAAAAACACAGAGCCCTGCTTGGTGCCACTCACTGAATTCAGATCAACTACAAATAGAACAAACACTAGGTAAAAAACAGCGGTAACTAAAATTAACCTGGCATTTCACAGCAGAAAAATGGAACCAGGGTCAGAGCCTTTTCCAAATCCTGGCTCTCGAATGCTAAGCAGTGAGCCACAGTTTCAGTTTGCTCAGTGCATTGCTCCTCACTGCATCTAGAAAGTCTGTCATTCATCACAGATCACCTACAGCATAGCTAACAACATATTTTGAAAAGCACTACAGGCATAGAATAATAGAGTTATGGAATCTTTTGAGTTGGAAGGAACTCGTGAAGGCTGTGTAGTCCAACTCCCAAGCCATGAACAGGGACTTCTACAGCTCAACCCAGTGGCTCAGAGCCCTTCCCAGCCTGACCTTGAATGTTTCCAGGGATGGGGCATCTACCACCTATCTGGGCAGCCTGTGCCTCACCACTCTTCCTGAGAAGAAACTGTTTCTAACAACCAACTTGAACTTCCCAGGTGCAATTTAAGGCCATTCCCTCTCATCCTATCAGTTTCGGTAGGAAAGTCACCTTTAAATGTGAAAAAAGGGATTGTCTACACATAAACCTTGAAATATCTCATTTAGTATCTCCAAAACCACATGGCCCTGACTGTAGCATCCATGTATCTTCACATGTTCTAAATCAGGAGCCATGGAGAGGACATATTCTCTTGGCAGCCTGTGTTTGCCAATACCTAGTACAGCAAGTCCTTGATCTAGCACTAATAGGTTTATAAGCATAACATTAACAGAAACAATAAATAATAATTGAATACTTAAAAGAAGCTGAAGAATCCAGAGTCCAGGTTAAATGTGAACTATGTTTAATATATATATATATATATAAAGTATATTATAGTACAATATATGGTTAATATAGTATCATATTGGTCATAAAATCAAAGATCAAAGTGGCATGGATTTACCACAGACACTGTTTGCAGACACTCATGCATTCTCATTCTCTCCCATTCCTAGTATCAGTTTGGTCATTTGCATTTCATCGTGTTACCCTTGGCCTCAGACAGCTCTCTCCACTTGAAGTTTGCTCATTTTTTTCTCACAGAACTGTTCTGAGTTTCTTACAGATTGACAAATGAACAATTGGAAGATTCAAAAACAATTATCTCCTATCTTAAGATGTACAATAGTAATACGGATTTTTTTTAAAGAAACGATTATAAATCATTTAAGCTGTTTATAAAAATAGAACTGAAAAGGGTAATATTTTTGATCACTGAGCTACAATGGAGTATATTTTTAGATCAACTTGTCTTTTAGACACATGTAAAAAATTCCCTCAATGTTCCTCCCACACTCTTGAACTTGAAAATTTACTCCACAAGATCAGGAATGAAGGCGATACCTCCTTAAACTAGCAATCAAGATAACTTTCTTAAGAGCACTTTTGGCATCTTATTTTTCCGAGCATCTTTTTTAAAACATTGTGTCTATCACCACGAAACAACCAGCACACTCCTGCTGGCGTGATGCTTGCAGATGTTAATGCTCTCCCAGCAGGCACTGTGGCTCCCTGACGCCCAGCATCAGACTTGCAGCAGGTGTAGGCTGAAGTCAAAACCACACAGTTGCGTGGCGTATGGTGTAAAGTTTTGTTCCTGTTGTGATGTAATGGAAGAGGGCTTTTCCTCTGATTAAGTTCCTCACTTTCCATCTTAAAAGTTAAATTGGGGATCCCACAGTGTACATTTAATGCCATACAGTCTCTCTTCCACCACGTGCTTAGTTTCAAGTTCCTTGTTATGTTATGTGAACTAAGTGGAAGGAGTCCAAAGAGGAACAAAAAGGCTGATGTGAGAATACAGAATGTTTAAGGAAATAATTTGTTCTGCCTGTAGGAGAAAGGCAAAATGATAGCAAATATCAAACAATGGTAAAGAGTCTGACAAACAGGAAAGGAATAAATTGTTCTCCATCCTGGTCCCATGGGTGAGACAAACAGCTTTAGATAAAGATTAGACATTCGGGGCGGTCTGTCCGCCTCTGACAGCTCTAAACACCCATAGACAACTGATGCTAGCTCCAGAACTCCACTTCTTCTAGCAGAAGCCAACAGCATTTGTAGATACATACCTCTACACTTTGAGAATTAATCCCATGCTGAATATTTGACAGTTACCCAAAGAAGTGACTTTAGCAAGTACAGAGCAGTGAGTAAGGAGAATTTTGCCTGTAGAGCGTATGGCATCTCTCTCACCAGGTGTTCTCCCGAAGAGGTAGGGCAAACACCCTTAGAACTAATTTAGATGGAGATGATCTTGCTGTGCAGTAAAAAGATCGTCGAATCATAGAATCATTAAGGTTGGAAAAGATCACTAATATTACCTTGTACAGGAATGCCCAACCGGTGGCCCAAAGGCTGTAAGCGGCCCAGGACAGCCAGCAGTGCAGCTGGCTCCACAACATCATGGTGGCAGCTCTTCCCCACAGAGCAGCCCAGCCTGGCTCTGGGTACACAGAGAAAATGAGTATGGGTGTGTGATTGGCACTGCATGGGCTGAAACCAGGATCACTAAGAATTGCAACCACTTCCATCAAACCAGACATTGATACATTAGTTTCACAAAAAGAAGGTCAAATATCCCACTAGTTTTATTTTCTTGTTGCTCTCTTTTTTTAATGATTTTATTAATAAAATAATAATAATAAAATAAGTTTTGTTACTTACATACATTAAGTATATTATCTATTTTATACGTGGTGCAAGACAATTCCTCTTCAGCCAACATGGCCAAGGCATCCAAAAGGTTGGACATCCATGATCTAAGTCCAACCATCAACCCATCCTCACCATGCCCACTAATCACATCCCTCAGTGCCACATCTCCATGTTTTTTTAACATCTCCAGAGATGGTGGCTGCACCACCTCCCTGGGCAGCCTGTGCCACTGCCTCACCGCTCTTTCTGAAAAGAAACGTTTTCCTACTTTCAAACCTGAACTATCTCTGGTGCAACTTGAGGCCATTCTCTCTAATCCTATCATGTTACTTCAAGAGGCTGATTCCCACCTCAGTACAAGGAAGGAAGGAAGAAAGGAAAGAAGGAAGAAAGGAAGGAAGGAAGGAGATATTCTTATCACACAGGAGTTGAGGTATAAAAACCAGCAACTATTAGGAGAGATGCTATTACAACATGCATTAACAATAGGCAAAACCACTAAGAAAACGGCAGTGTCGTACACTTGGCCGGTTTGGGTTGAATTGAATAGTTCCTGAAAAAAAAATTAATTCTCACTGCAACTGAAAGCCATTTAGTTCATTTGTGGTAGCTGCTCAGTTGTATTCAGTGCTGAGCCATTGTGATGCAGAAATACACATGAAAGAATAGCTCAGGCCAGAAAGTGTAACATTGACTCTTGTTTTGCGTCAGACAATCAGAATTTACCAAAATGAAGAAAGCAAAATGGTATCACTTCACCTTGCAAAAGCACCAACCAGCCCCAGCAATGAGCTATAAAGCTTGCAATAAAAACACTGCCAGGTGAAATGTCAGAACATGTCTAAGAGGATGCAAATTGACTGCAGAAGGACAGAAATAATTTTTTAGCTATATCAACTTTCAGATTTATTACACACACTTCTGAAAGCATTCCTAGTCTTGTGACTCTTTTCCCTACCTCCCTGAGGTAATGTTTACCCCCAAAGCAAAGCCACAGTTGCAATATGCCCCAAAATACTAATGCCACAATTAAATGAGCCAGAGGACCAGCTGCTGGAGCAAGACAGCAGCATGTGGTCTGGGCACTTAGCGTTTCTGCCCAAAAAATCCAGGTGTAGTATTGTTTCTCAGTGTTGGGGCACAACTTTCCTTGATGTGAGAGCCCAGTTCTGGACAGCCTTCAGAAACCAGCAGATTGGTGTTCACTGGAATTTAAGGTCAGCTTCTGAGTAGCTGAAAACTATCACCCAAGCACTTTTTCATGTTAATTTTTGGTACTGAATGGATTTTAACTTAATTTGAAATACTACTGCAACTATTTTTTTTAAATTATTTTAATTTTTATTGCTTCACAATTTAAACACCCAAAATTAAATAAAAGGGAGAAGGCATTTTGTTCTTCCACTTCCTGCTCCTCTACTTTGCTCTGGTGAGACCTCATCTGGAGTACTGCATCCACACGTGGAGTGCTGAGTACAGGAGTGACATGGACCTGTTGGAGTGCATACAGAAGAGGGCCACAACAATGATCCAAAGGATGGAATGTCCTCCATGAGGACAGGCTGAGAGAGCTGGTGAAGGCTCCAGGGAGACCTGAAAGCGGCCTTCCAGTATTTAAAGGTGGGATGTAAGAAAGGGGACAAACACTGTAGCAGGGTCTGTTGCAACAGGACAAGGAGAAATGGTTTCAAACTAAAAAAGGGCAGATTTAGAATGTCTGGAAGAAGTTTTTTACAATAAGGGTGTGAGGCACCCAAACAGGATACTCAGAGAGGTGGTAGATGCCCTGTACGTGGAGACATTCAAGGTCAGGCTGGATGGAGCTCTGACCAACATGTTCTAGCTGAAGTTGTCCCTGTTCATGGCTATGAATATATGATGTAATAAGGAGCTTCCTAAAGGAGGGATAAAGCTCTTAGGTTAATTCTGAGTTTTGTCACCACCTTCTGCAGCCTTAAGGGGACCTTTGGCACAAGAACCCCCAGCAATGCTTTCCTCTGGTTGTGCAGTGTCTCAACTTTCCTACAGTCCCCTATTAGCTGCTACAACCCTCCCGATCTTCTGGGCCCCAGAAGCCAATGCACGCACATCCAGCTGAGCAAAAGCCTCTTTAATATTCCTGTCAGCCAGCCTTTTGCAAACGTCAGGTTTCTGCTTTTCTGTTCTCTGCTGGGAAGAAGATTCCCAGGCTAGTTTCCAGTCATGCTGCTGGATTTGCTGACAGTGAGTAATCCTGCTTCCTGTGGAGCTCTGGAATGTCTGTGAGCAGCACGTGGCCCACCCCAGCCCACCTCAGAGACCCTGGCACTGGGATGCAAGACGGAGGCTGCTTTGCTCCATTTGCACAAACACAGCCAAAGAGCTCTCCCCTGACTACCTCGTCCCAGCAATACCATTCTGTGGCCTCAGAGTGCCTTAGGTCTTTGATTGGCTTTCATGATTGAGAGGAAGGTGAAAATGGAGCCTGCGCTTGTCTGTGTCCACAGATGTATGTGGCAATCTTTTTTTAACCCCCCGAAATGCTGACTCTTCAAAGACAGCTTTCTGCCTCCTGCTTATCCCTTTGATTACTTGCTGCCTCCCACAGTGCTGTGAGGCTGCAGGAAACACAGCCCAGGAGAAGTTAAAGGCATTCAGAGCTCTCTCAGCAAACAAACAGTGTAGTACAAACAGCCACACTGCGATGGAGGTCTTGGGCATGTGCTGCACTTTCCTCTGGCAGCAGCCAGCTGAAGGAGTCCTCCGCCAAGAACTCAAACCAAACAAGCCCATAGATGACAGCAGGGAGTTAACAGCTTGGGGCTGCCTTAGGAACTTGCTAGAGGGATTCTTATTCTATGAATACGTTTGCCTTTTGAAAGCATTGGTAGATTCAGGGTGTTACTCCGTTTGTTGTTCTGAAACCTGACATCTGACAACTTCATCTCATGCTCCCTAAATCCTACGTAATCAAAGACACAAAACAGTTACACAATACTTGTGATTTTCAGGCCCTCCATTATTCACAGATCTCTCTCAGACCCAGGGTAAGTGCGGCACTGAGGGACATGGTTTAGTGGGCATGGTGGTGGTGGGCTGATGGTTGGACTAGATGATCTCAGTGTTCTTTTCTAACCTTAATGACTCTATGATTCTCTCTTGTTCTTTCCAGGCTGAGTGCCTGCTCAGTCACACCTCACGGAGGAGCTGCTCCACACCCCTGACCATTCCTCTTCCATCACTCTTCTGTATCTCTTTTGAGATAGGGAGGCAAGAACTGCTTGCAGCATCCAAAATCTGGAGCATGTGATACTTGAACAGTAGCATATTGATGCTTCCTGTTTTCTGTGCTGGTTTTTTTTCCTCTGAACATCTATTTCTCACAGTCACTGCTCAACACTGATGTTCTCTTTATAACTCCAATGCCCTTTGCCTCACATGAGATGAATATTCTTAATCACTGAATTTTGGTTTACATGACCCTGAAAAAGAAAAAAGCCACCAATATTATCACGACATTTTGCCACTTTATTCCCTGCTTCTTTTTCCACAAAAGTATGAATACAGTGATCAGCACAAGTGCAATCATATCGCCCTGTGCAGGTAAATGAAATAGGCCATACATGCCATGTGTGCAAAAGCACACTTCTAATCTTTAATGGGCATTGAATACAGGAAGAAAATCCTCATTCTTTAAAGGATAAAATGACTTCCAATTTGCAAAGTTATCTTGCAAAGTTTTAACTCCTGATGTACACTGTCTTTAAAAGCTCTACAAGCAATATATTAAGCACTAGCAACTACTGCAATTCCAGGGTGTCCAAAATGTGTGTGAGTCCACTCTCAGTGACATGCTGATTTAAGCCTGTAACAGCAACAACTTGTAGAAAGAAGCAATATCTAATTAGATCATATAATATAAGGAGAGAAACAGAAAACCTATCAGGCATGCTGTTTGTTGATCGGATCTAACAGATAAACAAATGCACAGTGCTCACTGTATAAGATATTTTATGCTAAATTGAAATGCATATGTGGGCATTAAACTACATTTTTTAAACATACATCAGTGCAAAAGAAACCTCTTGCCTAGAAAATAAAGAACATAGCACTGTTCACTGAAGCCTCTATGGGTTTCAGGTAGTAAAAATAAAGGAAATAAAGATAGTGTGTATGAGATGGGTTTGGGGTTACAAATACATTTTACAAATGGAGTAATTTTATCTAGTATATGTCTAAAGAGCCTAAATTTATGTTAATACTGTGTAGGGTTGGAATAGACTGAAACAGCCATCTAGATAATTTTTTGTATGTTTGACTCACAGTAAATTATCATAGTTACCTCAGCAACTCACTGCAGTACAAATCACCAACCTGGGTCTGTTGCAAGCTGCCAGGAAAGGAAAGACTTGAGTCTTTGACTATATTCTGAGGAAAACGGGACAAAATATTTCTTGCACAGGACACAGGAATGACTTGAGGGGGTATTAGAAAGAAGACAGAATGTAAAATGGGACTGGGTAAAAGAATGGTGATTAATGAGGAGCCTCAGAGTACATGTAATCACAGAAAGATAGGCCTGGGATGGATCTTGATTGGTCATCTCATCCATCCTCCAATTCCAACGTCAGATCAATAGTACTTACTACTTGTCCAGTACATACTTAAAGACATCCAGTAATGGAGACAAGACTGTACTCTCAGCAACATAACGCTATGCCTCACTAATGTTACCATTAAAAAAGCTTTTCTTCCATGATGAAATTTAAGTCCATTACAGCTTACTTTATCTAGCAAGAATAGATCATTCCCTTCCTCTCTCGATGGCTTTTTAAGCACATGAAAACTCTTAGCATGTTTCCCTTGCCCTCTTTATCCAGCATCTCCAGCCCTTTTGGTCTCCCCAGCCCTTGGCTCACTGTTACTGCCACCTGCACTATCTCCTGTTGGTTCACAACCTTCTGGGCTCTGGTGAACAAACCCAGCTCTGTCACTGATCTCCTACAACACTGCACTGAGCATGGATCTCTTCCTGCATGCATATCTGCCTGAGATTTTTACTATTTTCCCTACAAACATGTGTTGCTGATTCACGTTCAGCAGCTTACAGTCAACTCCGCATTTCTTTCTGACAGTTACTTTTTTCACCTGTTGCTCCTATCTCTGAGTTTGTCTGATTTTTAACACCTGTCTAAGTTCAACAGCCTGCTTTTGTCCCCCCAGGTTGTGCCTTGCTTCCTGGACCAGATTTGCGTTTGTCAAAACCTAAGCCACCTCCTCCAGCATGTCTGCATTTCCTCCCAGAACAGAGCAGAGCCAGGTTTGGACTGCTGGAGGATCCTACAGGGTGCATCCATTCTGCCACAACCCCCCACACCCACACTACAGAAATGATACCCAACCAGTTCAGTCCCGGTTTCTCAGCAGCACTACACAGAGCCTGTTTCCCTGAGCACACTGAGATACAGCATCAAACAACGTGACATTACATTTTCGCATGACTCAGTTGCTGTGGTAACATAAATTAACAAAATGTACATTGTCGTAGCAGCTTTGTCACAAAGTATGTAGGCTTTTCTACGCAAATCACAGCAGAAGCAGCACAAGGTTCTGAGCTGGAAAAGTAACTGGACAAAATGTGATGGCTGAAAAGAGAAAATAATGTCAGTGGGAGGTTAAAGTGAGAGCTGATGAAACATCTCCATGTGTTAAGGACGTCAGTTTGAAAACAGGGACTGTAACTGGGTGCTCAAGGTACTCAAAAGATTGAAGAAGGTTGCCAGTAGTAGCAAACTTAATAAAAGGGTCTTAGAGAAAACCACCAATTAGAAGGTAAAGGCAACAAACACTCAGTCATTCTGCTGAAATCCATTATCTTTTCCAGCATGCCTGATGTGAATGATCCAGCAAGGGAGCACTGAGCAGGGGCTACCTGAGAGAAGTGGGTTCTGCAGAGGAATGCATGATACACAGCTTTCCCAGTCCAAGACGCTTCAGTGCCCTGGGCTGCCAAGCAGGGCAGTTTATTGGACAACTACAGGAAAAAAAAGGGCATTCTCCATGCAGAAACAACATGCAGAAAATAACAGAAGTTGTGGAAAACACCTGTAGATAGTAAGAGGAGGGCAGAAAGAGCAGACTAAACATACAGCATAACTGAGAAGGTAAAGAAACTTTGAAATGTGCATTTCTTTAATTTAAAAACAAAACAAAACACCAGAAGAGGCAGTTGAAATGCAAAGTTGCAAAAGCAAGTCTGATTTACCAGCTTCATAAAGAAGATTGAAGGGAAATCAGAGTTCATATGTATAGGAGGATGGATGGTTGTAAGAGAAAAAGTACTGTTTACAAACTTATCTGATTCTGTATTATTAAGCTGTGCTGTCAGTTACAAATTACATTTTTTTCCTCCATTTCCTTACCAAGAAAGGGTTGTGCAACATATGAAAGTCCCAGACAAGCCACTGCAAAATTTCTGCAAAATCTGAAGAACAGAGATGTGGGAAAGCTGTGAACATGCAATGGTGAACAAAATGGGAGGGCAAAGAGAGGTGTTGGAAGTTCTGGACGTAGATGATGTCCTGATCTGACTGTCCTATTGAGAGAAGACCCGCAGCTCCTGAGACTTTCCCTTGCAGGTACCACTGCTGCATTAAGGGTTTGTGATCACAAGACTGAAAAATCTTTGATTCTGACTCCCACGCTTCTATTTTAATTTGGAAGCAATTTGCTACTAAAGTCAATGGAGAGGAAATGGGGTTTTGCCAATGAGCAATGCAGTGACATCAAGCAACTCATTTCATTTAAGCTCACATTTGAGCAAACTTAACCCATGCTTATAATAAATTTTAATCAATTACAAAAGTATTGTGGGTTACATAACTCAAATCAGGAGATGGGGCCCAAAAGATCCCTTAGACAAACTCACTGGGAACTATAGTTTACGAAGGAAAAAAAGTTAATGTGAAACTCTCTTGTGATTGAAAGTACTGCAGAAATCAATTCCACTCTCTTATTCTTGTAATTGCAAACCATTTTCTGCAGCACCGCGGTGCTTTCAACTGACTCATACACTCCTCAGTCACCAGGGCTCCCATAATAAGCAGCAAAGTAGCACTGCAAGTGTCTTAATTCTTTACTCCTCCTTTCACTGGTTTCCTCTTCCAAATTAATACTCCTTGTTACATTTCCACAACACTCTGATATTTCTGAAGTAACATCAACATGTCTGGGACTAAGGGTACAAACAGTTTCAATTTTGTTAGTAGTGGTCTCAAAACCTCTCTGTACAGTAACAAAGCAGAGAAAGCTATCACCGTGCACTGAACACTTTGAAATCATGCTTATGCAAACTCAACATGAGACACACTCAGAAACTGAACAGATCCTGTATTGAATCACAGAATCATAGAGCGGCTTGGGTTGGAAGTGACCTCAAAGATCATTTGGTTCCAACCTCTCTACCGTGGGCTGGATGCCACTCACTGGATTACGCTGCCCAGGACCACATCCAACCTGGCCTTGAACACCTCCAGGGATGGAGCATCCACAGCTTTGCTGAGCAGCCTGTCCCAGCACCTCACAGTTCCCTGAGTGAAGAATTTCTTCTTAATATCATTTCCCCTCTTTTAGTTTAAAGGCATTCCCCCTTGTCCTATCACTGTTAGACTGGGTAAAGTTCGTCTCCTCACTGCTTATAGGTTCCCTTCAAGTACTGGAAGGCCACAATGAAGTATCCCTAGAGCCTTCTCCAAGCCGAACAAGCTCAACTCCCTCAAATTTTCTTCATAGGAGAGGTGCTCCAGCCTGTGTCTATCTTCATGGCCCTTCCCTGGACCCACTTCAAGAGCTCCACATTCTTCCTGTACGGGGGGCCCCAGGCCTGGGCACAGTCCTCCAGGTGGGGCCTCATGAGGGCAGAGTAGAGGGAGATGGAGTTCTTTACTATGAGAGTGGTGAGGTGCTGGAAAAGTCTGCACAGAGAGGTTGTGGATGCCCCATCCCTAGAGGTGTTCAAGGCCAGATTGGGTGGGGCCCTGGGCAGCCTGGTCTAGAATTAAATGGGGAGATTGGTGGCCCTGCGTGTGGCAGGGGGGTAATGATTCATGATCCTTGAAGTTCCTTCCAACCCTGGCCATTCTGTGATTCAGTGATCTGTGATTCTGTTGCTGTTCTGGGCTGCAGGCACACACTGCTGACTCATACCCAGCTTTCTGTCCATCAGGACTCCTAAGTCCTTCTCTGCAGGGCTGCTCTCAGTGAGTTCTCCCAGTCTGTACTTGTGCCTGGGATAGCCCCGACCCATACGTAAGACCTTGTATTTGGCCTTGTTCAACATCATCTGGTTCTCATAAGCCCACTTTTCAAGAATGTCCAGGTCCCTCTGGACAGCATCACTTCCTCCTGTTCTGTCAATTGTAGCACTCAGCTTGGTGTCATCAAACTTGTTGAGGGTACACTCAATCCCACCACTGATGCTGTTGATAAAACCACTGAAGTGTACCAGTCCCAAAATGGACCCCTGGGAGACACCACTCATGACTGGCCTCCAACTAGGCATGGAGCCCTTGACCACAACCCCTCTGTCTGTGTCCATCCAACCAACTCTTTATCCACTGAATACTTCAGTCTTCAAATCCATATTTCTCCAGTTTAGAGATAAGGACCACAGTGCAAGACCATGTCAAAAGCCTTGCACAAGCCCAAGTGGAAGATATCACCTGCCCCTCTTTTGCCCACCAGTCCATCACAGAAGACCACCAGACAGGTCAGGCAAATTGAGTGAGATGACCAGACAAACTTACAGATGACCAGACCCACTTACGGATCACGTCGTGAGGGCTTACTGAAACATATACAGGAAAGTGGCACAGTCTGTTCCTCCAGAATCTTCTGTGCAAGTAAATTCATCATATTTTATCAGAAAAATATATCTGCAGAATAGCCTTTCAGGCTTGTATTTCTGTACAGGATTTATCAAGCAAAATTCAAAAATTTAGCCCATTTTCTGCTGGGTACCTGAAAAACTCTTTATGAACTGCAGCAGCAGAGCATCAGAGGCCAGCAGAGCCGTGCACACGCGGGCCCCGCGAGTAGCGTTGTGTCACACCCCGGCTACGCTCCGCCGGCAAACCTCAAGCGCAGCCCCGGATTTCATTCATGTCTCCAACCACCTCCTGGCACTCAGCCACGGCCGCACGCACACGGGCGGCTCCGTAGGATGGCGCGAGGGAGATTACTTCATCTCCACAAAAGTAACAGCGAGGTGGGAGGAAACCTCCCATAATTAGAGCATGGGACGGAAATTAAGGTTTCTACTAAGTCCGTGGCTGAGTCGGGTTGCGATCTGTGGCGAGGAGCTCTCCGCTCTCCGTTTCTCCATCTGTAAAGACAAGAGCAGTAAGGTACGAGGAGGCTTCAACAGCAAACGTTTGTAAGCACGCAGAGATTTCCTCTGAGGGCGGCAGGGCGGGCCGGGAGGACCGACACCCAGGCCGCAGCCGGCCCGTTTCGGCACGGCGCAGCCCGGCCAGCACGCAGCGGAGCCGGGCAACGCCGCGGCTCTCACGAGCGTCACCGCAGCCCCGCGCCGCGGCGGAGGGCGGGCGGCGAGGAAGGCCGCAGCGCGGCGGGCGGCGCGGGCCGGGCGGACGCCGCGCGGAGCCCGTCGCCGCTTCGGGGCGCCCCGGCGGCAGGTGCGGGCCGGCCCGCCTAGCGGAGGAGGGGACGAGGAGGGGACGAGGAGGATCCGGGCGAGCCGAGCCGAGGGCCGCCGCGCCGCGGGCATGAAGCGGGCGGCGGCCGCGCCCTTGGGCGGCGGGCGAGGTGACGGCGACCTTGCCGCCGTTCCTCCCGTCCGTAACGCCGGGGCGGGCCGCCCTCCTCCGCCGGCGGCCTGCAGGTGGGTGTCGGGGTAGGTCCGCGGGAGAAGGGGGGGAACGGCGGCGGCGGCCCGCCTCGGTGACGCCCATTGCCGGGGCCGGGCCGGCGCGCGGGTAAACACGGCCCGCGGCGGGGCCGTGCCGGCCCTGCCCGCCCCCCGCGCCTCCCCGAGGCCGCCCGGCGGAGCGCGCCCCGGCGCCGGAGCCGCGGTGCGGCGGGCGGGACGAGGCGCCGGCGCCGCTCGGTGCTTCGCGCGGAGGTACGAGCCGGCCCTGCCCTCCGCCCCGCGGGCCGCCCTCCGGGACCGCGCGCCGCGGAAACTTTCCCCTTCTCCTCTTCGGCGGTGCTGGGAGGCGGCCCGGCGGCCCCGCGGAGCGCCCGGCGCCGCTCTGCCCCGCTCCGCGGCCGTGGCACGGGGCGGCCGCGCCGCCGAGGAACTTGGGAGGGGATCGGAAAGTCGGCTCAGGTACCGCGCCCGTCCCGCCGGGAGCTGCTGCTGTTGTGTCGCGGTCGCTTGCGGGGACGGCGCGGTTCTGCTCCGCGAGCGCTGAGCGCGGGGCGGGCGGGGAGCCCTCGGAGCGCCGCCCGAGTCCGGGTCTGCGGACAGGTGGGGCTGAGCGCGGGCGCGGACGGCGCCGTGCGCGGCACTGACCGCCCGGCGCTGCTCTCCGGGGAGCGAAGCGGCGCCGGGAACGCTGGCGCTGGTGGCTGGGCAGCTCGGGGCGGGTCCGGCGGCACGCGTGGGGCGGTGGTGCCGAAAGGCAGCGGGCAGCCCAGCCCGCTGAGCAGCGCGTTGCTTTGACGGGAGGTGCGTTGCCGTGTGTTGTGCGCCGTGTCCTGTCCTCTCGGTCTGCGAGGAGCGGAGGTGTCGGTCCTAACTGGGGGATCCTGGAGTTGCGCAGTTAACAGTGCTTCAGGAGGCGCTGGGTGTATGGCACGGTCTTCTCGGCTGGAGGGAGAATAAACCATCCACGTATGTGTGGGTTCACAAAGCGGGACGGTGCTCCCTCTGCCACTGTCTAAGTGCCACCCAGCATAGAGCAGTCCAATGAGTTCAGTCTGTGCAGGACAGCCTTAGATCTTGATGAGCAGTCTCGGTTTGTCTGGTGATGCTCTGAGGTGAGCTTCTACCCCGGCAAAGTGTAATGTAGCAAACAAAGTGAAGTTCTTGCATGCTGACATGTTAAAGACAATTTGTTCTCTCAGTAGAAAGTTTCTGCTGTTTCGGTATGCTTGCATTACTTCCATAGGTAGGTGATTTTGTATTTTCTCTCTCTCGCTTCTCTATCTTTTTTATTTACCAGAACAGTGTTGAGAAACCCAAAACTATTACTTTCTTCTAATGGAGATGGCTGAACCAATCACAGATATCCCAACTCTCCACAGACCTTGCATGTCCCTGGTTTCTGCCCAGTGGGGCTGCTCTGCTCTCACTTCACAAAACATCTATAGGGCAGCAGTCACTCGGCAGTCTTAGAATAAACATTCCCATTCCTAATCCTTTAGATAGTTCTTATAAGGTCTTGATAGGCAGAGATCCACAGAAACTACTTTTAGGCATTGTCCAACACAATAAGCTATGAAGAAATGTGGTCTTAGGATGTAAATGTGAAGAGAAGTGGAGTTTATTTAGGGTATGCAATTTCAAAACAAACCCTATACACTCAACCAGACGGAGCATGAAGGATTATCCAGACCTGACTCATCTGTGTAGATTGTGCACTTTAGGCTGAATGTTGAGCTGAGTGATTTCACTGCTCGCTTTGCTGGGTTGTACCAGCTTTTAAACATGTTATTGGTATTCCAGAGCTGTTTTTCTTGGGAAAAAACTAGGCTAGCAGTGGATGAGACTTGAAAAGATTGAAGACTTAGTTCAATAGTTGATGAAACCGTCTGCTGTTCAATTTTAAATAGGTAGGTCACAAGCATTACCAAGTTTTCTGTACTGTCATCTTACATATCCTACATGCAGCTGAAAATATTCTTGAAGTGAATTGGAACAAGACAAGTAAAAGTCACCTTGAGCTGAAATGAGGAACTCGCTTGACCCAGGTCATTTCTTGTGCTCAGAAATGGCTGTGCACAAGCAGCTCCGTGCTTAGGAGCAGGGATCTGTGCTGCTTAGGGCAACTTCTTACATTTCTGTCATCATCAAGTCTTGTTCAGTATTTTCTGCATCAGATCCCTAGCTTCTGGCTTGAGCAAGAATGAAGAAATAATAATAATTAAAAAAAAAAAATCTACCCTTCCATACTTCCCATCTGTGGAGTTTTTCACTGGTTACACTTTCTTTTTTAATTACAACAGATCCTAATCTGATTTTTTTTTTCCAGCCCTGGATCTCCTCTTAGTCTGTACTTTAATTTATTCTTAAAAGCTGAAATAATTGAAAAAGAACAACAATAGTCAGAGGGAAGGGGTTGGGGGGGGGGGGGGGGTTACAGTAATTAAAGCGATGGCTGGAAAACAAGTGAGGTTATGATGTAAAACTGAACCTTTTTCCTGTTCTGTAAATATTATTCTGCTGCTTTTGCTGTTCTGTGAAGCAGTGTCCCACGTGCAGCTAGGAAGTAGTGCAAAGGGGTTTTTGTGATTGGGGTTTTTTTCTTAAAGTTATTCAAGATATTTCCTCATTTGCTCATTTCCGTCGTCTTTGTTGCCATGGCAGCTGGCCAGTGGCCTTATTAGCCGTGAGGTGGTTACACTTCTTGTTTGTGTGGTGCTGGAAACTACACTGGTGGTACCAGAAGAAGCAGATGTTGCACGTTGACCTTAGTGAGTGGTTTCTGTGAAAAGAATGAAATGTTTCTGTCCTTGGACTGAATTATTGTGTAGCTGTGTGTTATGTCGCTTATTATGTGTTGTATAGCTATGTTTAAAATGCCTCCCGTCTTCCAGCACACTAAATATTTACAGTGAGCGTACGACCACTGCCATATGTTTGGAGTGAGTAACCCATTAATTGAACCAGCCCGATTTTATGCTCAGAATTGTCACTTATTTCATTTCAGTTACTAAATTGCATGTTAAAAGCAGTGTATGACAACAGCAGAGATAGGATGGTGAAACAAGAAGTGGAGTCATTTTTCATACCTCCTGGTCATTTCCAGTTAGCACACAGATAGAAAATCAATTGTAATCTGCTCATAATTGCCTTCCTGGTAGAATTATGAGGCATTTCTCTCTCAAATTTTACTTCTCTTTTCCCCTTTCCTTCTGCTTTAATTTTTTCCCCCCTCACTGTTTTTCCTCTATTTGTCATGTGGAATAGGAGTTTGAGGGGGGAGGTAAGGATGGATGTTTTTCTGTGCAAAGCTCTGCATCTTCAAGTATTGCTGCAGAGTAGCCTGAGACTCTGTCAGAAGGCATGTTCCATGCCGTGGTGTTTATTGATGAGCAGAAGTTGGTGAAGGTTTTCCTAACCTTGGGGCTTTGTGCTTAGATGAACAGAGCATTGCTCTCTTTACCTGTTTCCATATTGATTATTTCAGGCTAGATCACATTTCTTGTATAAGGCTACCAAAAATTCAGATTGCATTTTGCTTACTGAAGTGCTGGACTCTGCACCTGACACTTTTCTGCACTGCAAGGATGCTTTGCCCCCAAGTTCAGGAATTACTTCAGCATTTTGATAAACTCTAGCTCCTTTCATTCTTGAATGCTGGAATGCTGCAGAATTCAAGTGTTCTGAAAGAGTACTTGTGTTTTCAGCCCTGTACTGGTATAGTCCCATCTGGAAAGGTGTAGATGACCATTCTGAAGCTTGAGGGGAAAAAAGCATCTCTCCCTCTGCAGCTGCTGGCTGTGTTCTGCCAGGCTCTCCTCGCACTCTGCCTGGCTGTTGTAAGGCTGTTTTCTCTTGATTTGTGACACCAGTGTAGCGCTCTGGGTTTCACATACATCAGCCTCCTCCCTGCCAGGGGAGATGCCTGTTTATGTGTACCTGGGTGTGCATGTGATGAAGAAAAGAATGCTACACCATTCCCAGGGTCTCTTGACCTTTAAATGTAGAAAGGTCATATGATGAGACTCAGGAAATGCCGTTCCCAGTACCTTTGTTTGAGCCCAAAGTATTCTGGAGCTAAAACAGAAATGAGCTCTGAGTTCTTTTAGGATAAATATGCATAAAAGTTCTGCACGATTGTACAAACTGTTTAACACACATTCTTATAAAATGTGGTTTTCTTAAGGGTGGGTAGAGAGAAACCAAAAGCTGTGTTTGGAAAGAGAGGTTTTGCTTAAATGGAAGTTGGTGAGGAAGAGACAGCACAACGCTAAGTGGTTGGGAGTGAAGGAAAGTTTAAAGGTCATTAGTAATCCTCCCAGTGGAAGAAATACAGTAATTTCTTTTGGTATGAAAGGAATGTCTTAGGAGGAGGTTGGAAGTTACAGAGTAGTGCCCAAGACTGGGGAAGTGAGTGAAGCTGGAGGTGCTGAGCAGTAAGCATGTCCCTGCTGCTACTGCCAGTACCTGGCAAGCAGTCTGCATGCTCTGCAGAGGGCTCTGAGGCTGGAAAGAGTCTGAAACCCTTGAGTGCTTCAGTAATTGACAAAAACTGTCGTGACAGTTCCTAAAAGACCATTTGTGTGAGCCATCCTCCCATCTGAGCTATAAAAAGTGATGTGTTGAGAAATCAGTGAGTCAGTTCTTGAAGAAGATTGCCATAAAACTTTGAAATTTTGCGATGAGTTGAAAATTTCTGTTCTGCTGTGACTTAGAGCTTTTATCTGAGAGCTCATGAAATGTGGCACTTGGGCTGAGACTGATAAGAGGGGGCAAGCCCCAGCTCTGTTAGTTTCTAGTAACTATGAGGAAACTACTGTCCTCGTTTACTTTTGTTCTGCAAACTGGTACTACTGTCAGTAGCTGCTATCTGCAACCTCCTGTCACTGTGCTTCCCAGTTGCATTATAATTGGTGCCCAGATTTGGATAGCTCTCTCGAATCCATCATCTGTAAAGCTTTAGTTTGAACCGCTCAGTTACCTCATCTTTCCTGCACAAAGCATTAAATCCTCATCCTCGATGAGAGACACTTCCGCTATGAAGTGCCATCAGTGCTTTCTTTCATGGAGCTCTCCGTGAAAAGGAGGCTCTGAGAGCCTCACAGATTGTAGCAGCATCCCCTAAGGCCTTCCCAGCTTAAAACCTTCCCCGCTTAAAACATTCAACTCCTTTTGAAAACCTCAGATAATCTCTCCCATCAATCCCAGTACCTGCTGTTCATCTTGCTGAACGCACCTCTGGAAGTGGTTTCTCCTGGCCAGGGAAAGGTTGTGATTGCAGATGCCCAGGGCAGTGCACCTGGGCTCACAAGGCTCCAGCAGCTGCTCTGGGGTTGTTGCTGCTGTCCTTGCTGGCTGCCAGCTCAGCTGTGAGTTGGACTCGTTGCTGTTTCAGAGCTGTTGCTCTGAAGTCTGGATTTCCTGCAGTTGTTGCTGAGCTACAGCCCATACTTACAGCAGAAGGATGGAAATCAGAGTTTTCTGCTTTAGCTCAAGTTTCCTTCAGACACTCATCTGGCTGTTGGTAGCTTTTTGTGGTAGCTGTTGCACGGAGGATAATAACATCTGATATCACACATACATTGGCAAAGCCTTCAGCTGGTTCCAGCAAAAAGGTTGTGAATGCATTTAGTGGTACTCGCTTTCTGGAGTTTGACCTCATCACCGGAACTCATTCAAAGTTCAGATATTGTTTCCTCTGAACTCTCTGCCTTCTTCCCTGAACGTACCATCCCTTGTGTTATGAGCAACATTTGGTAATGTCCCCTTGCCTGATGAGTTATGAGAAAAACTGCAGTTCCTCCCGGAAGTTTAGTATGTCCTTGCGTTGTGGAATGACACAGTCAGCATTTTTCCAAGACTCACAATAACTGTGCTTGAACTTTATTAAAGTTTAACTCTTAGTTCCATGCGTGGTTTCCCCATGAGGTTTTGTTCAGTGTTTGGTGGCGGTTGTTCTCCATCTGATTTGTTCCATAAAATGGGCGACTTTCATGAGAACAGCTAGTAGTGTACTCACATGGAACTGCATGTAACACCAAAATCCATTATTCTTTGAATTCCATCAAGATGGGACAGATACATAGAAGTGACTTTGGCTCTTTCTCTGCAGATGAGAACACCTTGCTAAGTTTCATACAGCAGCTTTTTACACATGGTATACGGAACCTCAGATAAGGAAATCCTTTACTGTGAGAACAAGTGTTGTCATCTCGATGCTGATCTTTTGGTTCTCTATGTACAGAAAGCAGTTTGAATTGTTCATCTGCATCTTGGATTCATCAGTGTGCCTTTGGGAGCACTGGGAAGAAGATGTAGCAGGGGGCTGAAATCAGATGCCTCCAGTGGGCATTGCAAGTAGAGGTTAGTCCATCTGCTGACGCGGAATGCTTTTGTGGAAAGGAAAGCCTCATTGCCTGCTAAGTGCAAGATGATGTTGCAAGAAGAGGTAATACGGCCAAATGTGCTGCATTAGCAAGCATGCAGTCAGTAGATCATGTAGTGATTGTTTGCCTCTTTTTAGCACTTTGGGGCTTGCCTTTGGAGCACCATGTCCAGTTCTGGTCTCTGAAGGACAGCAGAAGTGGCCTTACTGGAGGGAATGCTGAGAGCAGCTGCCAGGGTGGGTGAGGGCTGAGGTACTCACCTGCAGAGAGGCTGGAACACTTAAATGTGCTCAGCTGTGGTAAGGGAAAGTTGAGGGAGATCTTATTGTTCTCTTCAGCTACATAGCGAGAGGGTGTGAAGACGACAGAAATATTCTCTTCAAAGGCATGCACCAAAGGAATAACAGCCAGTAGTTGCAACTCACAGAATGAGAGCTCTCAGGGCCAAAAAAGCTTGCAGTATATTATTCTTAATGAAGGAATCTGTACCAGGTATTCATTCACAGGACAAAGATCTGGTCTGCTTTCCAACTTCAAAAACAAAACCGCAACCTGTGTACCAAATGTAGAGGAAATTTTGTCTGCAATATTCATTTCTAATTTAAAAGTTGCAACGTTCTGAGCTTAGAATGAAGTGAACCTGAGACTCCAAAGACCTACGAAGATTATGTAAAATCACTAACAGATGGTTTGTCTCTTTTTGATATATTAGATAATTAAACGAAAGTGGGCAAGCTGTTTTGTTAATACATAAAATACTAGGATTTCAAAGACACAGTGTGTGTAGCTTAGTTACAGACTTCCTGGTGGGCTCTCCTGATTTCAGGAATACAGCAAACCTCAAGAAAACCCCATACCCAAGTGACAGGTAGTTTGATAGGCTGCTGTGTAGCTATTTTCTCTTAATTTATTTTTGAATTTGGATTTGCAGCTACAGTAACCTACTTACTATAGAGTCTGCCTATTGTTGCTGCTTGTCAGTTCTATTAAAAGCTTCTCCAGAAAGGAAGAAAGAATTATGTACTAAGTGTGTCTCAGCAAACCATATTTGCCAGCTCTGTCTTTCTTGCTTCTTAACTTTAAAATCTGGGTGAAGATTTGGACCTTAACATACTTTTCTGTCTTTTTTATCCCAATAAATTATAAGGTTGAAAGTCATGCAGAAAATCTGCTGCTGGCAGCTCCCTCGGAGAAGGCTCCAGTCCAAAATGACAACTGCAGCAGCATGCTACAGGCACAGGAATTGTCTCTCAAACAGGCATAGCCCTGTGAAGCCATTTAGGGCTACACAGAATCCAACCAACACCTTGAACTCCGTCCAGGAACCCTGGAGATTAAGGAGCTCTGTTGCCAGCAGCATGACCTGGAACACAACCTGTCCATGTCGCTAGATGGTTTGAGAAGCCTATTTTCCTCTGACACTCCTTTCAAACTCTTAATAATAGCCTGGCACAGATAAAAGATGTGAGGTTGACTAGTGAAGTCTCTTAAATTTGTATTTAAATGAAGAGCATACTTCTTTTTTTTCACTTAACCATGTTAGTTTTGTTAGAGGATTTTCTTCTGACAGAACAAATTTGAATAGAAGTACTTTGCTAAGCATGACGGCGTACACTTTGTACAGTTGTAGGCATTGTCTGGACGCCCAATATTGTCACAGGGAAAGTTAATTAGGCAGTTCAGATTTTCATGTTCAGAAAACACCCAGACAGCGTGACTCATTCTGGAAGTGGGAAGAGATCAAATCCAATGTGTATCACCGGAAACTTCTTTTTGGCTCTAGAGTGATTTGTATCTCAGTGTCTCTCCTTCAATTCATAAGTAATAATAATAAAAGTTAAGAACTTTAACAGTGTGGTCTTTGGCAGTGATCTTAAACTGATTGTCCTCCAGTTTGTGGTGGAGATGTGCAGTGTTGCCCTGCTGTCAGTGGTTCAGCTGCCATCTTGGGGCATGCAGGGGCTTTGGGCATCTTCTGGCCTGCAGCCATGTGGAGAGCTTTCTGATAAAGCTGGAATGCCTAGACTGAAAGTGGCTTTTCTTGGTTTTCTTTAGCAAGCTGGGTAAAAGCAAGATAGATCCCTCAATCTGGGATTCTGTAACTATTGGTGGGTGATTTTTTATCTTTTTTTCTTTTTTAAGGATTTTTAATCTGGGTTTTCTTAATAATTTACGATATTTTAGGCTCTTGCACCACCAGAAAAGGCAGTTCTAAAGAAAACAAACAAAACTATTAGACTTGCACTCAGCACTGGTGGTGGCTGTTGTGTTTTTCCATATTTTCATTTCTAAAAGGAAAAAAAAGACTTTTTTCTTTCTATCAGGATCTGTATCAGGGAACAATGCAAAAGGAAGATTCACAGTATTGCGTAGGCCTTACAGTCTTTTACTCCAGTGGGAATTGGTCATACTGAAGAGAGTCCAGCAAAGGGCCATCAAGATCGTTCAGGGACTGGAGCATCTCTCCTGTGAGGCTGAGAGCTGGGACTGCTCAGCCTGAGAAGGAGGCTCAAGAAGCTCCAATCAGTGTCTACAAATCCCTGAAGGCAGTGTGCAATGAGAACAGAGCCAGGCTCTGCTCAGTGGTGCCCAGTGCCAGGATAAGAGGCACTGGGCGCAAACTGGAGCACAGGAGGTTCCCTCTGACCACCAGGAGCACTGCTGTGCTGTGCAGGTGACGGAGCACTGGTGCAGGCTGCATAGAGGCTCTGGGGTCTTCTTGGGGATCTTCCAAAGCCACCTGGATGTGGCCTTGGGCACCCTGCTCTGGGAGTCCCTGCTGGAACAAGGCTTGGGTCAGAGAGACCCAGAGGTCCCTTCAAACCTCAGCGATTTTGTGGTGCTGTGGTTCCATGGAGAAGCATTGCTCTAGTTTTGTGCTCAGTCCATACTGCTTGTCTGGCAGGTTTATATCAGAACCTGCAGGCTGCCTGGGCCCCTTTGGAAGTGATGGCCTGGAGGGGAACGCCTCTCTGCTTTGTTAAATGTTAAGTGTAACTACAGGCAGCTGAGTCTTCTTTCTAGAAGTGAAATAACTCCTTGCCACTTGTTTCAACATACTTGGAGATGGTTTTATACATTATTCTATAGAGAAACTGCACTTCATTTAAAAATGTGTTTGATACTCGTAATTATTTTTTTAAAGGCTAGTCATTTTCCCTAGGCAAAGCATTACTCATCTTTATCATAACACCAGTTGTTTTTCTGAATTCCAGGGAGTTTTTGCTGGTCATTTAATTCATTCCTCTGGTGGTGGGTTTTTGTTTGGTTTAGTGACCGTGTAGGTACAGCTGTGAGCACCATTTGCCACTCCTCAAAATTAAGCAGCCTTCTTTCCAAGTGTTGTACTTGAGATAATTGGTACTGCTCCAGTTGCTAACTGATAGAGAGGAATTTTTGTTTTACTTCTACTTCATGATCTGAAATATAAGCACTTCCCTTGCAGCTCCCCAGGACAATAGTAAATGTAGGATATTTTGCCATGACACAGCAGTGGGCTTTGTCTCAGTATACGACCTTTGTCTCTATTTCATACATGCAATGGTATGTGATTGATTTAACTTGCACAATCTATTCTTGCAAATGCATCATTTATAACTGGATGCTTAGCATAAAGTTCTACAATAAAAGATAATGAAATACTGTAATAGAACAAGCTGTCTTTCTGATTGCTGCAATACCACTTGAGTTACAGAATGACCATTTTGTATGCTCGCATAAAATCATTTCTTCTTAAAAAACAGCTTTGTTTTCATGTTTGAAAGGAGAAGAGTTGACTGCAAGTAGCAGCTATCTTTTTTCTTTCTGATTTTTGTTTGTAGTAGCACTTCCCCAATAAATTCAGCCTACGCCATCTGAATTTCCCAGGTGCTGCAGCTCTCTCCTCTGGCCCATGGGACCCCTCAGCCAAGCAGTTCAGCCCAGTCCATGATTGTCCTGTGATGTCCAGCCAGCCAGCTCACAGCTTTGTGTTTGTTTCCTTACTCTTCAGTCAGATGGCATTAGGGACCTGATGAGCACTGTTCGTGTCGTCTGATCTTTAGGAATCTCAAAAAATAGATGTTTGGAGCTTCCTGATCTTGAAAGACCAGAAACTGGGAGAGCTGCCAAATGCTTTGTTTTGGTGACTGGATTTAATTTACTGACTGTTTGCATTTTAAAGGTGGCAACAGGAGGTTGCACAACTAGTTAAGTTATTGGATTTGCAGGTTTTAGCTAAGCAGAGCTTTCTTTGTTCATCTGCACCATGTATTTCCTAGTGATGCTGTTGTGGCCTATCACAGATGTGATGGGAGATCCACATTGTTTCTGACTAAGGTTTCTTTGTTGACCACCTCATTCCCAGTTGAAAAGCTTTGCTGTCATTGCAGACATGATTTAATAGGATGAGGTGATGTCTTGTAGGCCTTGGGCAGCACAACATTTAGGGATGAGCTGAGAAAATTCTTCAGGTACAGCTGGCTGCTTTAAGTAGATAACATCATGCAAGGGGTAGAATTAGAAATCATTTTCTTAATTCATGCAACTGCAGCCTGCTGGAATGTTTGATATAAATGAATATAACACAAGTAATTAAGTTCAGTCATAGTGCAAGAGGGAAGACTTAGCAGCAGCTGACAGTCAGAACTGATCCCATGAAGACATCAGGTTGGAGTGTGGGAAGTTGTTTGGTGGTGTGGGGGTGTTTGGTTTTGTGCATTGTTGTTTATTACTATACTTGTTACTGTAGAACACATTAAGGCAAAGAAGGCTTCTTTGCAAGTAAACTAGCAAAGCTCATACCCTTATTTTAAGGCAGGTTCTCACACTGGATCACAAATTTGCCTGAACTGTGAAGTTCTCAGCACGTTATACATGGACATAACTGGTACCTTACATACCAGAAATTTTGGCTGAGGGTAGCACAAAAAGTGCCTGGCTCCAGTTAGGGAGATCCTGAACTGTTATCTGATGCCAAGTGATGCTGTGTACAGCTCTTGGGCATAGGTGAACCAGGCTGGCTTCTTATTTTGCCTACAGGAGTTTTAATATGCTTAACGTTATCCAATACCAGCAACTGAGGTAGTCTAAATACCGCAGCAGGGTCTGATTAGCTTTTTCAGATCACTGCTTTTATTTGCTGTTCGCAAAGAGGCTTAATCCAGTGCTGGAGATCAGGCTTCCCACTGGGTTCGTGGGTAGCTTTCCCTCGGCCTTTGTGCTACAGTGGCAGAAATCAGTGAGGAGCTCCTCCTGCCACCAGCTGAAGGGCTGTGAGGCAGCGGCTCTGCTGCTGGCCATAGGCAGTGCAACCCAGGGAAAGCAGAGTGTGGGCTTCTGCTGGGCAGCGTGCAGGCTGAGTGTGTGATGAAGCCATCAGTGCAGTATTTTTAATTGAGCTTCAAGCCTTGCTGCTGTTATATGGCACACTGTGTGTGCTGTGGGGCCGGTTGGATTGGGACAGGTAGGCGAGGCTGGGTTCGGGTTTAGGTTTCAGTGGGGCTTACCTCCATGAAAATAAAACAGAACGTACAGCGTGCTGGCATGGCCAAGTTCCTGATTTCCCGGCAAGCACTGCATCGCTGCAAAGCAACAGGAAGATCTTGACATCCTGAGCAGGGCTATGAAATAACAGGGAAAGAAGCTTTGTTACAAACAAATCTGAGTGGCTCGCAGACAAAGGGTGCTTCTCAGTGCCTTTCTGTCGAGTGTCCTAATGTTTCAGTGCCACTGCATAAAAATACTCTTGTTCCACGTATTAATATTATTTGGGGTTGCTTTAATCAATTTTGCCTTCCAGCAAAACTGAAATACACCCACAAATCCTGATGTAGCTCTGCATAAGTGCACATCTATTACATTATTGACCGATGTACAAAAGTGTCAGGAAATTCAGAAGGCAGTTTCTGAATACTTTTCTTTGCTTGGTGTGAGCTCCTTTCATAGCTCTTCACAATTGTACCAATATGATTAATTTTGCTAACAAGAAAAGGGGAACGCAAATAGCTAGTGATGGATTTGTTTCTCTTCAATACTTTTATACAAAGGAAGTTTCCTGAATAGCCTTTATATTTCTCAGGAGTGTTTTTTTATATTATCATTATTATGATAGAACTCACAACTTTTACTACTCAAAAATAATTCCTTTCTTTGTTTCATGAATTAGAAACAATGAGGAGAAGCCGAAGTCTGCCCAAGCCAGGTGTTTCTTGTTGGCAGCCTGCTCCCTAATGACTCTGGCTCTCATACAGCAGCTGCCTGCTAGCCTCCTTTGTATGGCCCATTGTTGCTGCACACCCCTCGTTAATACACATGCTGCCCGGGGCAGCCCCTGTGAATGACATCAACTTGCTTATCTTAGAAACCCCAAACCTGATGCAGGGTGGGGAGGTTGCCTTGCATCTGCCTAGCCAACTAATTGTGAGCACCGCGGGTTGTGATTGGCTCCCCTTCCTCTCGGTAATAGGTTAAGCAAAGACATTGCGGGTCCATCTGTTCGTCCATTCATTGTTCTGCTCGCTCGCCTCAAGTCTGCAGCTGAAATCGTGTTAAGGAGTTGCTTCTGGAACAGCTACAAGAAACCAATGCCTGTGTGCTTTCCAGCAAACGTAAGTATAGGGGCTTCTCTCTGCAAAATGGGACATTTCGCCTTTCGGATGTTCCAGCAGGTCAGTGTGCCTTCTGACAACGTGAGCGTGTGCGCCAGCAGAGATTGGCATGCTTTGGGCATCTGGAAAAAAAGAGAGGACATATCATAAAGCGTATTCAAGAGCGTTCTTCTAGCTCAGTACAGTCTGTCAAGGAACTTCTAAAAGCATTAGAAATTGTATTTTTCCAAGAATTTGGAAATGGCAGGCAGTATCCATCAGCAGAACAAATTTTATTGTAGCCCCCTTGGCGGAAAAGGAAGGTTTTGACTTTGAGTTATGATTCTTTTTTTCTTTCTTTCTTTCTTTCTTTTTTTTTTTTTTTTTGCAAGTAAGCTGCTGTTTATTGCAATTTTTGAGTGGTAGAAAAGCTTTTTTAAAAAGCAAACCAGCTTTCCTTGTTATACCATACAATGGATAAATTTTTCTGTGTGTGAAAATAGGAAGAGCTCTTTTGAGGGGCGTGTGCAGGTGCTGAAGTGCTGTACAGACCATGAGGATATTCTCAGGTGGGAACACGTTCTACTGAAAGCTTTTGTACTTTGAAAGCGATTCATAAGTGTGTCAGATCTAGCCCAGTTAATTTATAAAGCTTCTAATCTGTTTTATGTTTTGAGTTCAGATGTTAGGCTGAAGAACTCTGTAACTCCATGAGCTGTGTTCCAAGGATCCTGGAGAGAAAAAAAAAAAAAGCCCTAAAAACAAAGACCTTCATATATCTGTTGAGAGGGAAAGAGCGTATATAAAAGGGTTAAAAAGAGGTTTGCATTTCTACCACATGCCCTATTGTGTGAACATATGCATGAGTCTATTGAAAGTTTTCAGAAGATGGGCAGGCCACCAGTTGCTGGTCTCCTGCAGTTCCAGTAGACATCTGTTGCCCCAGAGCATTAACCAATCTGTTCAATGGGACATCCTTCCTTTGTTGGACAGAATGATGCAGACAACAGCACTCACTGAAATACAATGGTAATTAAATACATAGAAACTACAGCAGTAGGTATTTATTACATATTCATTATTTTATTTGCATTGTTGCCGTAGCGTTACGGTTTGGGTAACAGATACATTCATTTTTTTTCTTTCCTGATCAGCGCCGCACTTCTTTTTGTGACAAGTAATTACAGCGTTTCAACAAACTGCCATTTCAATATTTCCCGTTTTCTTTTTAGAAGACTTAGAAAAAGACTTCCTGTGTGAAAACAAGATGAACTGTTTCGCTGTAGGATGTATCTTCAGAAACTTTTTGGAAGGTCTTTTGGGAATACACAGTTTCTATTACCTTGACACAAGATGCGCTATTTTCCTCCTTGTTATTTTCCTCCGTGAACAAAATTTGCATTAAAATACTTTTCTTATGTTCAGTCATAAGTGGAAAATATTCAGAAGAGGCATTAAAAGATTAGATGAGTTCTTTTCCCACATTCCTGTGAGAAACAGAAATATTTTGTGTGAATTGAATTAATGAGTTGATTGTTGCTAACGGTTATAAAAAACAGTGGTAACTTAAGAAATGGCAAAAAGAACATGGTTCTACCATGTGGTAGCACAGTGCTCATCCCTAGTGCTGATAAATGTCTGTGACTCAGTAATACAGCATTTCAGGCCTTTATCAGCACAGCAAACCCACTGTGAGATACCGTAGTTTCATTCAGGCTATAGTTTGTTCTTAAAAGTTCTGTTGCTGTAAGTATGCCCAAATTGGAAGTTACTCTCTTTTTTTTTTTTCCTTTAAATAAAACAAATTCTGTTACTCCACTGTGAGCACAACCAAAAGTTGCAGACTTTCCTTGACAAGACTTTTTTGGCTGGCTTTGTTTGCTTGTTTGGCTCTCGGTTGAGTCAGAAATCATAGTGGGTATTTTTCTCATCTGTCTTGCATTGTATCAGTAAGCCTGCTTTAAAACCTACATGCATAATGAGAGTTTCTTGTCAATAAAGAATGCAAGGAGTTTTTCTTATCTGATGTTCCTCCTTGAATAAACGTGACCTTTTCTGCTTTCTTGTGAGCTTCGTTGTCCTGTGTGAAGATACACTGGCATTTATTTGGAGTATAAATTAGCTCAAATAGACTGCCTCGTTGCTAACCACATCAGGGTAAAATAATCAACTCCAGCGTTTAACAGAACATCTGATCTTTGTGATTCTAATCCACGAGTCTCATACAGGGCATTGCCTTGTGAGCTCCCACGTATAGAATTTCAAGAGATGCTGCTGACCACGAATATGGTGTGAAAGTTCAGATATTGCAAACGTTCCTCTGAAAAGTTTGCGTGCAGGGCGTAGGCCAAATGCCAGGAATAGCATGCTGCTTATGCAAAACGTTTCTGATATCTTTATTTTGGGGCTTACAGTAGGTGAATCATTTAACTGCCCTTGAGAGAAAGAAGAGATTTAGAAGAGGTACATGCGAGAATGATGATGGATGCATTCCAACAAGGCACAAAGCTCAACTCGTGGCCGCTTTTGTATGCAGATGATGTGCAAATCATCTAAAGTATATTTCATATAAAGGTTGATCTTTGAATACATTCATATGCCAATGAGGTTTTAATCATGCTGAAGGGTTTTGTGATCGCAGTTGCTTTGAGGCACTTAAACTTCAGCGAAGAAGCAACTGGAAGATGACTTAAGTATTATTTCAACTGACGCTCGACAAACAAAACGTCCTCGTCACTTGGACGCTTTGAGATGTGTTTATTCTATGATGTTAATATCCAACCTCATCCTTCCCACTTCCAAAAAAAAGAAAAAAATCCCACTCTGCTTTTAGCTCAGTGCTGAAATGCCATTTCACAGTACATGGATTTGGGCAGCGCCCCATTATCTGGGCGCGCTCGGCGCCAGCAGTACATGAGCCAGCTCAACTTTTCAGGCCAGCTTAGGAGTGTTGCCCATTAACGGGACTTCCTCGAGTCCCAGCAGATTGCAGGCTTGGGAACAATGATGTCGGGCCTTCCAGATTGCTTTGGCAGCTGCATTGTTCTCAGAGGGGAAACCAGACGCACTTAAGTCCCACTCTTTTTCATGGGCTTTTGTTCATACCAAATTATTCTTTTGCCGTGCTAGTATTCATGATGGTATGTTAAAGGAGTGCATCCTAGCAACTAAGGCTTGTTGCTAAGCAGCCTTGCTTCCAAGAGATTTTTCTTGTTTGAGGGTTAGTTTTTTTGTTGGTTTTTTTCTGTTGTTGTTGGTTTTTTTTCTGCCGTCGGTCCTGTGAAGGCTGTAGTGTTGGTTTTTTAACTGTATCCTTTTCTTGGGATATTGTTGTGATTTGTTACTAGCAGCACTGTGCTATCAAGTGCATTGCATTAGTTAATAAATCACTGTGTGAAAAGGTTCGTTTCCGAAATTCTTCTTGTGTTTAGTTTGTGGTGTTGTGTGAACTCCCTTCAGTTAAGGGAATGTAATATTCCTTGATATGCTGTTTGAGACTGGGTGATGGCCTTCCTCCCTTCTTATGAGGTCAAGTCTGAATAAAACTTGGAAGTAGAATATTTTCTTTCTTAGAAGTCAGTCTTAACTAAATTACGGGGTTAGACAGAAAACACTTGTGACAGATTTTGTGCTTTTTTTGAGCTAAAACTACTTGGGTAAACTGACTGTGCCTGAACTCTATTTGGCAAGTTCAGTGAAAACCTTTGCATCTATATATTACTTTTATATTCTGCTCTGCGAGGTGAAAGTGTGGAAGAGCTCTTTGTTTTATAGTCTTACTTTCATGAAAAGTTTCCTTTTTTATGGTACCCCTGCAGTACGATTGCTCTGTGTGGTCTATTTTCATCTGTGAGAAATAATCTTCTACTTTTTTGATTGAAGCATTTAGCAAAAGAAATTCCCACCTAAAATAACGAAACAAGGGAGAAAGGTAGAAAGCTGTCCTTTGGAAATGTGCATTAGGAAGTAGGGCTTTGATGAAATGGATACTTAAGTCTAACTGCCATTATGCAAAATTCCTCAAGAAAAACTGCAATTTTTCTTTTCTTTTCCATTCTTTTTACATGACTTCTTCCTATAGGTTTAATGTGATCTAGCAAATGGCTTCCACAAGTCAAGTCCAAGAGTTGAAATTAGCATTTATTTTTGTTGACTTACTGGCTTGACAAAAAGCCTGTTGCAATTTATGAAAAGACTTTCCTTGGCTTTACTGACCACTAGATCAATCCGTGCCTCTGCATCTTGTGCGTATTAGTAACACAGCACTCTGTTGAGAGCTGTTAGTCTTTCTTCACTTAACTATCACTTTATAAGGAAATTCAGAAATAGGTTGAGTGTATTCAATGTAATTGCTAGTGTCTTTTAGGACCAGTAAGTTTTTACTGAATTATGTTTTCTGTTATAACAGTTTATTTTAGCACCTTTATTTGCCTAATAAGCCAGCTAATCTTGTATTATGCTAATTTCTGTTGAACAGAGAGTCTAAGCTGCTTAGTTTGAAAGGTTTTCTGGTAGATGTATTTTATAGCTGCATTTTTCTTTTATTGTTGCAGTATTGTCTAAAGTTAGAGGAAATACCAGATTACCTTTAGGTCTTGGTTAGAGTTCTGAGTTACAGCAAACTGAACTTTGTTCATTTTCCTGTTCATTAATAAACCCATGTCTGGAAATGGCTAAGAAAGAGCAGTTCATACATGAAGAAAACAAGTGATCAGTTGTTACTCAGCTTAGCTATGTATGCTCCTTTTGAAAAGTTTTTTCCCGAAAAAAAATTTCCATGCTCAAAAAAAGCACCAAGTTGTGTGTCTTTGCTGTGGGAGATTAAGTGCAGTTCTGAGAAGGCAACAATAAAATACAAAAGAAATAAGATGTGTAACCAGTTGCAACATTTTTGTTCTCTCTTTAGGAATACGGAGCGCTTTATATTCAGGAATACAAGAAAAGCAGCAAAGTGGAGTCAAGTACATGCAGCAGCTTCATGGGCTTGAAGGATCATCTAGGGCGTGACTTAGGCCATCTTTATGTGGCGAGCACTGGCACACAAATAAATGCAATTGTACCTTGGTCAATGGCGGAGAAGCCGACGATGGATAAGGTTAATTCTAGGAAGGAGGATGTAGACAAGGAGGCATCTGAGGAGACTTCAGGAAGCTCCAGCTGTGACTCTGAAGAAGGCACAAATTCTGATAATGATTCAGAGAGACTGAATAATTCTGCATCAGAATCACATTTATTGCCTAAGACTCACCGACAGCTGTGCCGATCTCCTTGTTTAGAGCCTCATATACTAAAAAGAAATGAAATTTTGCAAGACTTTCGGATAGAAGAGGCTCAGACAGTACCGAAGGAAGTCGAAAAGCCCCCTGATGTGGTGAAAGAATATCAAACCAAACTGGAGTTTGCACTTAAGTTGGGTTACTCTGAAGAGCAGGTTCAACTTGTACTAAATAAACTTGGTACTGATGCTTTAATAAATGATATTTTGGGAGAACTTGTCAAACTTGGGAATAAAACTGAGACTGATCAGTCTGTAACTAATGCTAACACTAGTGTAATGCGTGAAACGTCTTCCATAGAGTCTCAGAGGTCAGAATCTCCGCTGCAGGAGGATGTGACAGAGGATGGTGACAACCTGAGGCCAGTAGTTATTGATGGCAGCAATGTTGCAATGAGGTATGTGACCGTGAAGCTTTTCACTTTTGTATTTCAGTGGAAACAGAATTACTCTGGTTCAAGCACTGATGTACTATTTAATTGCCTAAAACTGTGTGCAGGTTCTCTTGCAAGCATCATCTTCAACTAAACAGCATGCCAGTGTTGTAATCAGGTTAGTGGTCTGTAAGAGTTCAGTGTCAATCTCCCTGTGTAACCGCTATCAAATCTCTCCTTCCCATTGCCAGTCTAATACTTAATTAACTTTTGGTATACTTAGCAAATGTGTATTAGGCACCATTACTATGAGAAATCGTTGTATCCAGTTACATACAGAAGGGCAAAGCAAATGTAAGATTACAGAGCATTATAAAACAGTGACTTAGAAGAAAGTAGCTTGAGGGATACTTTTCCTTGACATGTTGTTCTATAAGTGGTTTATCTGTAAAATTTGACTGTTGATAATCAGATTTGGAGCTAAGTTTTACTGCTGTTAATAGCTGTGATTGTGCCTTTAGACTTTTCACTTACATACCTACAAATGGCACAGCTATCTAGAGCATTCAGCCATTCTGACTGCAGTAATATAGGTGCATAGCAATAAACGTGTCTGGGGAGAGACAGTAGGTTCATGCTTCCTCAGTGATGGAAGAGGATATAATGCAGAAGTGCTCAGAGATGGGGTTTTTTTGATCTGTATAAAAGATCAGTTGACTAACTGATGAGTAACAGATTGGTTAACTTGTAAGGATTGTCCAAGTATTAGCACCACAGGTTAAAAGGATGTTTTTAGTCTCCTAATGAACTATTAGCATAGTAATAAAGGTTCATGCAAGACACTTCTGGGCTGAAGACTTTTTTTTATTAACATTATTTTCTGCTCAATTGGATTACCTTTGAATGAGGTTTTTTTCAAATGAAATTTAAGTACAGCTCTTTAGAGCAGTGCAGTAGCTTTTATATATTTAAGTAAAAGTGGTTAGCCCATAAACTACAGTTAATGCTTCTTTCTAAATTGGGTGTTCCAATGAGTTTCTTTTACCTGATGTATCATTCAGCTTGAGTTGTGAGGGAGTTACATCCAGATGAACAAACACTATTTTGATGCTAAAATAGATTTGAATTGCATTTTACAGAAATACAAAACTTTTGTGCAAACTTAGCTAGTTAGCACAGCTCAGACATGATGGCTGAACTTTGGTGCAACATTTCCCACTAACTGTATCAAACAGGTTCCAGAAGTAGAATCACAGAGTAATAGAATATCCCTAGTTGGAAGGGATCGACAAGGGTCAAGTCCAACTCCTGAATCCACACAGGACCACCCAAAATTCGTAGAATCATAGAAATCATAGAAATGAAACCACGTTTCTGGGAGTGTTGTCCAAATGCTCACTGAAGTCCATCAACCTGGGGCTGTGACCAGTCCCCTGAGGAACCTGTTCCAGGGCCCAGCCACTTTCTGGTGAAGAGCCTTTTTCTAACACACAGCTTAACCCTCCTCCCTTGGATCTTGTCGGTGTCACCAGAGAGCTGTGATCCACACTGCCTCTCTGCTCTCCTCATGAAAAAGCTGTAGGCTGCCACAAGGCCTCCCCTCACTCTCCTCTTGGCTGAACTAACTAGGGCACCTCAGCTGTTCCTCACACATCTTGCCCATCTTGCCACACATCTAGACCCTTTGCCATCTTCATAGCCTTCCTTTGGATGCTCTCTAATAGTTTTATATCCTTCTTATATTGTGGTTTCCAGAATTGCATGCAGCATTTGAGGAGAGGCCGAGTAGCTTCTGTTCAGCCTCTTTTCCTTAACGTTTATTCAACTATTAGTGTAAGTAATTAGGTTATGACTTTCTATTCTCAATTACTTCCCTGAGCACCTATATAAAGAGGGCCAAGAGTGAATTTATTATATGCATGGTACAGGGCCTTAATGTATAGAAAGTGATAAGTAACTGTTTTAATCTATATCCAAGAATCCAATTGACAGGTCTTTATGTCTCTGTCACCAGCTGTAAATCATAGAATCACTGAGTTTGGAAGGAATCTCTTAGTCCAGTCACCCTGTACAGAGCTGTGTCAATTCAAGGCCATGTCCAGTTGAGTTTCAAACACTGAACTTGCTGAGGCTCCCATTGGCCCATTTCTCTACCCTTTTGAGTGGCAACATACCTATGTGGCATATTAGCCATTCCATCCAGTTTTGTGTCTTCTGTGGACTTGTTTCAGTGTGCACTCTGTCCCATCATCCAGGCCAATAGTGAAGACATTAAGCAAGGCTGGCCCCAGCATCAGTCCCTTGGGGTACACCGCTAGTGACTGGCCTCCAGGTGGACTTCATGTTACTGATCATAACCCTTTGGGTGCAGCAGTTCAGCCAGGTTTCAGTCTGCCTCTGTCAACTTACACCACTCATATTCCATTAGTTTATTGGTGAGGCTGCTATCAGAGGCAGTATCAAAAGCTTTATTTTTTAAACCTCAAAATAAACAGCATCCACAGCTTTTCTAATCCACTGAGACAAACATCTCATCATAGAAAGCTGTGAGATTGGTCAAGCATTATTTGCTCTTCATAGCTCCATTTGATTATCTCAATCACCTTCTTGTACTAAATATGTTTGGAAAAGCCTTTCAGGGAGATCTGCTCCATCACCTTTGCAGGGATTGAGGTGAGGCTGACCAGCATGAAATTGCCTGAACTATCCTTGTTTCTCTCCTTGATGATAGAAGCTCTCTTCCAGACCTCAGGAACATCCACATTCACTACAACCTTCCACAGGTTTCCAAGAATGGCCTTGTAATCAGCAAGCTCCCTCAGCACCCCTGAATGCATCCTGTTGGGGCCGAGTAGCTTAGGAGTGTTCAGTTGAAGCGTTCCTTAATCTCTGCTGAGGAAAAGTCTTCTTTGCTCCAGGCTGTTTCTTTGGTTTGGGGCCTGGGATTCCTGAAGGCAAATTTTACCAATAAAAACTGAGGCAAAGAAAGCATTGAGTACCTTCAGTGTTTACATATCCTTTGTGACCAGGTACCCTGTCTCTTCTCTCCAGGGCCATATCCCGTGGGATTCTTCTATACAGTGTAAAGTCCTCAAGTCCAAGGTTGTGATCCTGCTTTTTCCATTGCTCTTCCTTTTCAGAATCCTGAACTCAACCACTCAGTTCACTGCAGCCAAGGCTGCCCCTGACCTTCACACCCCTGATCAGTTCTTCCTTATTTGTAATTTTTAGATACAGCAAGGTTGTCATGTTGGATCCTCAGTCACCGGAGTCAAGAAGTTGTCATCAGTGAACTCTAGAAACTTCTTGGGCTGTTTGTGTGTTGCACTGTTGGCCAGCCAGATGATAAAAAACAGTTTTGCTCTGTTTTCGTTCAGCCAGATGACAAAGATATGTTTGCTCTGCTTTGTCAAGTGGATTACATCGTTAGCCAGAGATCAGTCCTTCGTTACAAAGGAGGCTCAGTGCTGTGTTTATAAAAGGCGCATCCCTGTTGTTGACGTCAGCTGTGCAACCAGTTGTTTACCTGCATGATAGCCTCTTCCTTTCAAGAAAATAGGCAATAGTAAGTAAGTTGAGCCTCCATGTGCAAAAGAAGAATGTTTGAAGCAGTGAGGAAGACACAGGAATTCACCCACAGTTCAGACAATCTTATTCAAATGTTCATACCTAAATGTCTGGGGTACTGTTACAAGAACTTAGTTCTATGACTTGGCACGGTCTTTTCTTTTTCTTTCCTCCTTGCCTTTCCAGGGTGTTGCCAACTACCCCACTTTGGAGCTGCTAACAGGAAAAGCAAAACCATAGCTAATCTTTGAAGAGAGATTTCTGAGAGCTTTCTCGTATGCTCTTGCTGGACTGGGTACACTGAGCTATATTCTTACCTCATGTTGTCATAAGACAAGTTCTTGATGCTGCCTTACCATAATAATTGATATCATTTACTGTAATTATTATTTTTAAAAAGAACTGCTAATTTTCTTTTAAAGGGATGAGACTGATTAGTGTGCACGTGTATCTAAATTTAAAATTGGAACTGAACAGTAGATGAGATAATCCCCTAGAGCAGCTGTAGAACTCATGATACACATTTAGCAGAACTGGGGTGAGATTGGACTGAGTGGTAGGGACCTGGGTTCTTTTATACTGTACCTGAGCAGTGACGTACGCTGTCATTGTAGAAAACTGGATATATCTAATCCTACTACAGAAGTATTCTTGCATGTAGTTGATGATACTGTAATGAAAAATGGTGGTTTAAAGCATTAGTCCACAAGGGTGAGAAAAGTATTTGTCCATTGACATAAAGATGCACTTGGTGCCTTATTTAGTGTGAACTACTAGACAAGTAACACATTTCCATCCGTAGTAGTTCTGTATCCCCATTTGAACTTTAAGCAAACCTACAATCCCCATTTGAACTTTAAGCAAACCTACACTTTCCATTTATGTAAGTGAAGAAGACAAAAGGTGATCTTTGCCCATCTAGCAAATACCGATCACCAGCTCTTCACCCCTGTGTCTGCTCTCTGTTCTTCAGTGTGTTCCCAGACCTGCTCTTTGTGCATCCCAGGCTGCCTCTTCTGAGCCTCAGCAGTCGAGAATGAGGGGGAGAAGGTCCTGTTCTTCCATGAGACAACAGAGACAAGGCTTTGAGGTTCTATTTTGCCTCTTCTTTACTTCTTTACTGCTGAGATTCAGAAAGTTCCTTCTGAAGAGAGAAATATGCTGCAGCACAGTCCTTTTTCTTTGCTTGTCTTTTTCAAGGATAAGGCTGGGACTCTGAAAATTGCCTGAAACTAGTTGCTGCTGTGGTACTTTTCTTTGCTGGAATCAAAGTCAAGCTTTTGCTAAGAAAAGTAAGGAGTGAGGAACAGAGTTGTTAGCTACAAAAACAACTGGAAATTTTTCTCTATGGTGTTCATGTGCTTCTGTCCCATTTTTATTAGCTTTGCTTGGCTGTTGTGGGTACCTTCACTTTCTTTGCTAACAGGAAGGAGAAGTTCAGTGCTTTAAGTAAACCTACATAAAACTTTCTGATGAAAACAGAGATAAGACAGTCTGAACTTTGCTGTGTTCACACTGACAGCAACATGAAGACAACATTGAATGGCAATTAATCAGAGGTTGTACTAGCTGAAAGGATTTTTTTCAAACAATTTCAGAATTACATCTGAAAAATAACTGAAATCTTGATCATATGTTGTCTGGGTTTGCTAGTGGAAATGCAGAATTTTGTTCTGAATAATCAGATTTGTCTTAAAAATTCACCCTTTGAATTCCAAGATTATGTAGGCTCTGAACTTCTGCTTGCCACTTTGGAAAAACTTTGACCTGTTTTGGAGGCATATCCTTGCTGAAGGACAGTGCAACCTGAGAAAACTATTGCACTTTTCTTTGGGAGAGAAAGATACTGACTTAGGGGACTTTCACTTAAGAAAGGAGCAGGTTTCCCGGAGAGGTGGTGGATGCCCTGTCCCTGGTGACACTCCAGGCTCTGAGCACCTGATGGAGCTGTGGATGTCCCTGTTCATGGAAGGGAGTTGGGTTAGGTGACATTTAAGGGTCTCTTGCAAATCAAATGATTCTATGATTCTATCAAAGGCATTTTGCAGTTTTCTTACAGCTTTCACTCCCAGCCATCTATCCAACTGGATGGTTTGGGTGCTCAGCAGGGGCAGAAAAGCTCATCCGTGTCTGGCAACTGTGGCAGCGCTGGTATTGCTCAAAAGGATGTGTGAGATACCCATAGGCAGGTATCAAGCATTAGGCATCTCCATTTAGGAATCTGAGCTTTGTCCATGTGTATTAGTCATGATGCAGGTCATCTGACCGTAGTAAAAGTTTTTCTGACACCAGTCTACTTATTTTTTCCACAGCTGGAAATGACTGCGCACTGTCAACCAAAGGATGATTTGAGTTGTCTCCTTTATGCCAGATGTAGTTTCCATCTAGCAATTAAACTGCAGACTTATTAAAATAATTGCACTAACAGTTTAGCCTCTTCTCAGAATGAGCTCAGTAGACACAAGAACATGGATGGATTCAGGCATCCATCTCACCAGTAGCCTAAAGCAGCGTTTTCTCCGTAGTCTGCTTCGTTTCTGAGATTACTTTGAGAAACCGCTCCAAGCAATAGATAAAAATATTTTTCCAACAAGTAATGATCATGTGGCTGGCAGCTTGTTACTGGCAGCTCTGAGTGCAACTTCTCTTTGCCCATTTTGAAGTCTGGCTGCAGCGTGCGTGACTCTGGTTCGATCAGACACCCGCGTGTCGGGCTGGTGGCAGCACTTCCATAGCCCTGTAGTGGCATTTTGTGTGGGGTTACAGTCTCCAGAGCTCCTTCAAAGACCTCAAACCATGGGGGTCATTTGTCACGCTCTAATGGAAAGAAAAACACATTTGGAAACTGTTCTGTCCACATCATATCGGCACCAAATTGCACAAATAAGGAGCAAATGCAGAACGGATAGAAGATCCGGGTTGCTGAGAAGTGCTTTGGGACAAATTATTGTGGGCAGGAATCTGGTGGAACTTCAAAGAGGTATCCTTTTAGAAAAGGTATGAGATTAGATACAAAACCAGTCTGCCAGCCTAATGAGACACTGAGCCAGGGTGGAAATGCTCATCTCCCTGTTATGGACTGCTTTCCTGCTGTTACATGATGGAAGAAAATAGTTTGGTAGTCCTCTAAGTTGTTCCTGTTTTTAGTCAATATGCTTTTACCTGCAAAGTATCTCATGTCCAGGTTTCACTTAGATAAAAGCCTGTGGATGAATTGCAACATTCATTAGTGTTGCCTTCAGCTCTGATGTCATTAGTGTGTGCGTATCCTGCAGCTTTCAATCTGAGAGCCAAATATTGGTTTGCATATTGCATGAGGACACACTGTTGTTAGCAGTCAGTGTTTTAGGAGCATACTTCACTCTTTTCAACGATTTAACCACTTGAAAATCGAATGTGGGGATAAATAAGGAAATGGGGAAGATAAAAATGATTTCATCAGGTCTCTTACCACTTCTCTACTAACTGCTAGCCTAAAAATGCTTGACTGGTTTTGTTCAGGAAGCATTCAGGATTGTACTGCTACTTTTTATCCTTTTAAAAGTGAAGCCACATCTATCAGGAGACCAAATATAACAAAAAAATCATTCATGAAGGGTATGAAATAGTAATAGATGCTTAAGAAACATCTCTATGTTCCTTTAACTTGAAGCAGTGGTTTACATGCAGTCAGCAGGCAGAACCAAAGCAGAACACACTGATTCGCCACCACTGTCATCCTTACTGCCCTAAGCCTCCATATGTAATATTTGGGAAGAGATTGGGAAAAAAAAAAAAGAAAGAAGTACAAATATTTCTCCTGTTCTTTACAACTAACCAGAAGGAAGAAAGGCAGAGGAAGAAGCGTGATTTCAGTCCTTTCATCATATGATGTATCATAAAGCTGATGAAGCACAAAGATTGTGAGAAGGAGAGCATCAAATCTGCATCACCACAAAATAAAAGAACAAATTTTAACCAGGTGTTTTTCAGAGTTTCTCACTAATAATTTAAATTGGACTTTGTATCTAATATTAGCATGGGCACGGATCAGAAAAGTGGCAGAAATAATGTGAAGATTTATGCAAACTTTAAATCTCACTCAGCAGTGCCTGAAAGTTTGTATGCATTGTAATATACTTCATGAGAGTTTAAGTGTATTCCAGATTGATGTTCTGAGTGGCAAGATTTTCATGTTTTGTGTTAGGCTGAGCTGCCTTTCCCTTGCTGTGCCTTGAGCAGTGTGGCTTGAATTCCAACTGGATGGAAAGCAACAGGAAAGAATTCTCATCTCTTTCAGGCCAGCATCTCATTCCAGAAATGATTTCTCACATTTATGGGAAAAAATGTACTGTTCAGACTGTTACTAAAACGCACTCTTACAAAACACTTGTTCTCTGTAAGGAGTGAAGCGTGGTTTTATCCACTGGAAACCAGAGAGATTGTTTAGAGTAATAACAGTACAGTGATTTCACTGGAATTTAGAAGCTGGAACAAACCCTTCCCGACTGTTTCAGAACGGATTGCAGTGTGTGCACATGGCCTGCCGATAGCGTGAGCGGTAACTTCTTGTATCAGCTCTGCAGGGCAGGCCTTACACCAGGAGGCGAGGCGTGCAGAGAGGAAACCTCGCGTCACCCAGCAGAAGTAACTGTCCCTGTGCCAGCTGAAACCCACAGACTTACAGTCTGCAGCAGCTGCAGTGTCTTAGTACAGAGTTTATGTTTCCAGATCCTGTCTCCGGAACTGCTGGAAAAGGAAATAATGCAATTACTTGGTTAAATCCACATAGTGGTAGTGGTCTTTTGGTTTTGTGGTTTTGTTTTTTCTCTCTTTTTCTTTTTTTTTTTTTTTTTTTTTGGTCTTTTGTGCGGAGTCTGTGACATCCACCACAGCCTCTGCTGAGGGCAGCGCTGTGTGAGATGTGTTAGCCACAACTCCTTGTCTTTCAATTCGTAGACTCATAAGAAGGGTAGAATCACAGCATGGCTTGGGTCGGACGGTCCTTAAAGCTCGACCACTTCCAACCCCCAGCTGTGTGCAGGGCTGCCACCCACCAGATCAGGTTGCCCAGGGCCCCATCCAACCTGGCCTTGTGTGCCTCCAGAGGTGCGTGCCACACCCTCTGCAGGCATTTAAAATCTAAACAGCTTCTGTTTTTTTTCTCACTACTACAGGGCTGTCTCATCCATTGCAGCATTATTCAGGCTCCCTCAGACTGTCAAGAAACGTGGCAGTGCAGCATGTTAGGGAGGTGGAAGCTGCAGGTACTTCAGAATGGTTCTGCCAAAGAGAAGCAGAAGTTTTTAAATAATTTTCTAGGGTTTGTATTTCCCTATAAACTCTCCTACTGGAAGATCTTTTAGGTGACTAGCTCTATTCATATTGTCCCTTTCACAAATCACTCCTTGGTGGTTGAATTCTCTTACCTTTCAAAAGCCAGATGAGGAGGTGTTCATACAGGACATGGCAAGCCAGTGATGCAAAAGCTAGTGGCTTGCTGTCACCCTGTGTGTCCCTTCTGCTATTAGCAGCTTGCTGTCATCCTGTGTATCCCCTCTGCTGTGCAGAGCTGTGGGCTTGGGAGGGACCTCGTGGAAATTGCTGATCTCCTCGTGTGCATGGGGACAGAACCTGGACCAGAGCCATCTGACTTGTACTTAGAAATGTCCACTGAGGAGATTCCAAATCATTTCTAGGCAGAATGTCCCATTAGTCAGTTAGAAAGCCTTTTCTAGATATTGCTTAACTGTTTCTCATGCACTTTGTGCTGACTTTGCCATCACTGCTCAGTGGGACTGCTGCGGGCTGAGCGGGGCTGGGAGCCAAGCACCCACCCAGCTGTTTGCTCACCGCCCCACAGCGGGACTGGGGAAGAACAGAGGAACAAGAGCAAGAAAACTCAAAATAAGGGCAGGGAAATTGCTTAGCAAGTAGAATTGCAGGCAAAAGGCTGGAAGCAGCTGTGTGCAGCATGAGGCAGCCCCAGCCCGTCCTCCCAAAGGCCACCTCTGCAGCCTCCCCAGGACCATGGGGGCCCAATGGCTGATAGTTGTGCTCTGTTTTAATTACATGCGATGTACTGAAGACAGTTTTGTTCCTCCATAGGCTTGTTTATCCTAAATTAACTGAATGCGCTTTCTTCAGCATTTCCCCATAGGTCTCGTTTTGCTTTCCTTTGGATTTTTTCCAGTTTTCCTGTGTATTTCATGTTCTGTGGTGCCTGAAATTGGATGTGGAAGTCAGACGAGGCGTCACCTACCTTTAGAAAATGAAATAATTGCATCTCTCACTTTACCTCAGACAGTTATTGCACAATGGGTGCTCTTCTTTTGTTTTGCTTGTGTCTGATCATATTCTGCTGAACTTGTGCCTCTCCATGGTTTTTTAATACACAATTAATTTCACCTTCCTAAGTGCAGTACTAAGCAAATTCTTAGTTTTCTCTTGTTGCTTTTAGACAGTGTCTCCAGTTTGCCTGAGCTGTGCTGTAGAGTGCCTGATTTTGGAATCCTTCTCCTCTGTCTGAGCTTGAGGGAAGCACTCCAGGCTCCTGCTGGGCTCTGCCACCATGCCCTCAGGGCTCATTATTTGTTGCCAGTATTTCCTAAGAAATTTGCACTTTTTCATGTCAGCATTTCAGCTGTCCCTTATCAAGTCTCTATTATGGCTGTTACATACCAGATTTTTGGTTGGGCTGTGAGGATTTTTAACACTGCTTATGTTTTTACTTACTCGCCAGTCTGCAAAGAGATGCTGACAACACTCTGCAGATACACTGTCCCTCTCCCATGCCATGCAATTGATGGCAGTGTTTGATCAAAGCTCAGACTGACCCCTGCTTGCCTTTAGAAACTCTGGAGCACGTGGATAATGTGACATTGGGTGGGAGATGTGTGCTTCACTGTGTTCCGTGTGAGGAAAGCAAAGTCATATAATAAGGAAATTTAATGTGTGTTTCAGCCATGGGAACAAAGAAGTCTTTTCCTGTCGAGGAATCAAATTGGCAGTAGATTGGTTTTTGGAGAGAGGCCACAAAGATGTTACCGTGTTCGTGCCAGCGTGGAGGAAAGAACAGTCCAGACCTGATGCCCTTATCACAGGTAAGCTCTGCTCTGCCTGCACTGGCTTGTGGGATGCTTTGTTCCATGTGAGTGCTACTGTGCGTGTGGCAAATTGTTAGAAATGTAAGACTGCAATAGGAGGTGTCTTTGGTGCACCAACTTCATTGCAGCCTTCAGGAAAGAAAGGGATGAAGTAGTGCCCTCTCCACATCTTCTTTCTCTGCTCGCCTTCTAAATTTTCCTTTAATGCTGCTCCTGATGTCTTCAGGAACGTAATTGCCATTTTTAAATCTGTTACGCCCGTGTAGCCTTGGCAGCAAAGAGGTTTGAAGGCTGTGATTCACGGAATGATCTTTCTTGTGGTGAGCAGAGTCTGCCAGCCTGCCCTGTCTGCAGTCACCTGCAGTGAGTCACTGCCCTGCGCTGGGGGCAAAGGGAATGATCCTGGCAGAGTGGAACAGTTCCCATTTGGAATATTACTGTAACGAGTGAGAAGGCTGCTGATTTTTTTTTTTCCTCACTTTGAATGTGTTTACCCTCCTAACAGTTTGATGTAGCTGCAGTTGTTTCTTTATCCAGCTTCTTGATTCCCTATGAAGGCTGGAGAGTTGTCCTCCTGCTGCTGTGAAGTTGAAACAGTGGAGAATCAGAGCTTTTTTTTGATTATTATTATTATTTTTTAACTTCTTAAACATGGCTGCCTTTAAAGAAAGGGAAGCTTATGAGTATAATAGAGATGGCTACTAAAAGAATATAGAAGCATGTTTTGATTTCCACATGCATTTCTGAATATCTAGAAAGATCTTTCCAGTGCTTCATTTCATTTGCTTGGTTGCTACTAGAACATACCATGTTAAGGCAAAAAATGGATTTGGAAAGGTATTGTTAGCCCTCATCACAGGTTGTGTGGGGTCTTTCCCTTGAAAGAGAACATACACTTAGGTAAACATTTGATATAGCCTATTGCAAAGGCAATAAAGAAAACCATAATCTGAGAAAGAAGATGGATTAACCTGTTTGAAGGCTTGAGCTGGTCTTGGTCTAGTCATTTCACTATATTAGTGTTTGAGGTATGAGAAGAGCATTGGCTAAGTAATAAGGATTTGACTACTTAGAGTTGAAATGTAGCATTTTCTAGAGCTGTGGCTAGGACTAGAATCCCAAAAAGGAGTTTTGAGAAAACAGAAATTCTTAGGGTTGACTATTTTTCTACCAGTGGAAAATGAATTTGCTGTGTTTCGTCAGGGAACTGGTAAATGAGAGGCAAATCAAAGAAGAGTCATAGAATCATGGATTCTTCTTTGTGTCTGCTGTGAAGCAGGAGTTCTTCAGCTTGCTTTCTGCTGCTTGCTGCCAGCCCGCAGAAGCACACTGACACTCCATTTCCAGAGATAAATCTGAAACATGTGAGCACCTGGAATTTTGTCAGTCTGAAATGACTGACGTGGGAATGGCTCTACACTGTCCATATTTGTGAGGAACTTCTTGGACTAAACAACAGCTGCATTTTTGTTATTACTACCTGCCATTTATCTAGACATGACAGATATTTTGTTCTTTCTTTCTTAATGGGGAAAAAAATTGCCATCCTTCAGACTCTTACATATCATTTGATCCATGGGGGGGAAAACAACTGCAGAAAGGCTGGACATCATTTTAATCTTGTGGCTTTTCTAGTAAGCAGATAATTTTGGCATGAAGGTATTTCTTATTTGCAATATTAATGCTGTATTTCTTCCTATTGGAGTCTTTTTTTTTTCTGTATGGAACATTTTCCATGTCAGGTTTCTTTCACTGCACAATAGTTATTTGAGATCTAAATCATTGTTAAGAGCCATGACTCATATACAGTGTATGTCTTCTGCAGTTTTAGGAGTTGCCTAGCTTTCTGTTGATTTTTCTTTCATAGCATTTTTCTTCCATAGCTTGTCTGCTGTGAGGAGAGTGATAGCCAGTAGAAGTGACCCAAGGTGGGGATGTCCCAGTGCTTAGCACTGTGATGCTGTGGCCAGACTCTTAGTCCAGGTTACCCTCTTTGGTATCCTGAGCTCATCTTTCAGAGCTCCTCAGGATGTAATTTGGTAACAAAATGACATCTTAAGCCTTCTTAGGAGATGTTTTAAGTTTGGGTAGAGCCTGAGTGTTTGTAAAGAATGCAGATTTTCTAATCCTTGTGGGTTAGTAGTCACTCCGTGTTTCAATTCGTTGTGGGTTTTGTTGTGTTCTTTTGACTATTGTCAGTTGGCTGCTGACACTAACTTTGAGTATCACACATCAGACACCTTCTGCTGTCTTTGGAGATCAAACAAATACATTTTCATTTTATTTCTTCCTTAAATTTTGATTCTTTTTCTTTGTAGATCAAGAAATCCTGCGTAAATTAGAGAAAGAGAAGATTCTTGTATTCACACCGTCCCGCCGAGTGCAAGGGAGAAGGGTGGTGTGCTACGATGACCGATTTATAGTGAAGTTGGCCTTTGAGTCAGATGGCATCATTGTTTCTAATGATAACTACAGGGATCTAGCAAATGAAAAGCCTGAGTGGAAGAAGTTCATAGATGAACGCTTGCTAATGTATTCGTTTGTTAATGACAAGTAAGTCATTTTTTCCTTATATGTGCCTCTAAAATAACTGAGGAAAGGACAGTTTGAAGATTCATATGAATTTGTTATCTTCCACCAAAATCATTAAGTACATGTAAGAAAACAAAAGGAATAGTTAGTCATGTATTTGGCATTGTGATTAAAAGTACTTGAACTCTGCTTCTTTGCTTATTTTATAAACAATATAAGCAATATTTTAATATCTTTTCATTGTAAAATTGTTTGCCTCTTCTAGTGTATACCAATGTGTATGCTATATTTTATGTGTGCTACAGTGTCATACTTAAATTCTCTTGGTGTACTGAGCCAGCAGTTTTGAGAACCTGTGGCTCCAAAACCATGAAGTCGTAGAGCAGCCCAGGTTGGGATGGACCCACTTACAGTTACTACTGGGGGCTTTTTGTTGTGGGATAGGCAGTGCTGCAGCAGAAAGTTGATCTTGTGCAGCTGTGGTACAGTGACATCAAAAGATTCAAGAAAACAGCTCTCAGAATACCCAAATGTAAAGATGTTAGGATGGCAGGTTGTAGCGTCATGAGGTTCTTGTTTATTGCAGGAGGAATGTGAAAAGGCATTTGCTTCTGTAATACTTTTTTTTGTTGCTTTATAGATTTATGCCTCCTGATGATCCTCTTGGCCGCCATGGCCCAAGTCTGGATAATTTTCTTAGGAAGAAGCCTATTGTGCCAGAGCATAAGAAGCAGCCGTGTCCATATGGTAATTTGATTTTCGACTCATCAGCTTTCTGTACCGCTGGAACCAGTGACTCAGCCCCTACTTTATTTTAGTGCTGCCAGAATTAAAACTTTTAGATGGAGGTTTTTACATTATTGTCTTAGCCTGAGAATGTTTAAAATGATGAGCACTGGAGTTATTGCAGGCTGAAGGGTTTTTTTTAATGTGCTGGTTAAAGAACATTTCTATCTACCAGTTGAACTAAAGGAGCAACTTCATCAGTCTTTGGTAGAGAGAGATTTAAAACAACACCTGGATTCTTCAGGCTCTGGAAAGCTATTTTGGAATGGACTTTTGGCCAGATAATGGATTGAGCTTCCTCAGGTTTAGCTGCTGGCCATCTTAACTGAGCTGAATGTCTACTGCTTTTATGGCTCCATAACATTCACATTAAGTTTCTCACCTGTATATCTTCTTAGCCTGCATACACACTGGTGACATGTTCAGCTCAAAATGTGTCTGGTAGTGTTGGTCTGCATTCTGAAGCAGGTGCTGCAGAGCACTACCACTGCCTCTTTTACCCACAGTACAAGAAAGGAGATCTTAAATCTCACCCTGCATTACACAAAACCATTTGCAAGATCTTCATAGAATCATAGAACCAGAGAGTGGTTTGGGTTGGAAGGGACCTTAAAGATCATCTGGTTCCAACCCCCTGCTATAGGTGAGGACACCTACTATGCATTACTGAAAGCCCTGTCCAGCCTGGCCTTGAACACTGGGCATAGAGCATACATAGCTTCTCTGAGCAACCTGCTCCAGTGCCTCACTGGTCATACAGTGAAGCATGTCTTCCTAACATCTAACCAAAGTCTACCCTCTTTCAATTTAAAGCTGTTATCCCTTGTCCTGTCACTGCATGTCCTTGTAAAAAGTCCTTCCCCAGACATCTTGTAGGCTCCTTTAGGTACTGGATGGCTGCTATAAGGTTCCCTGGAGTCTTCTCCAGGCTGAATAGCTCCAACTCTCTCAATACGTCTTCATAGGAGAGGTGCCCTCTGATCGGTCTTTCAAGTTGTGAGTAAAACTTTAAATGAGAAGCATTTCATGGAAATGTTTAACAATTAAGACCTTTTGTTTCTTGTTTTTTCTTGCTGATGTTTTTTTAAATCTCATTATGTTTGTCTTAACAGGGAAGAAATGTACCTATGGACACAAATGCAAATACTATCATCCAGAAAGGGGAAATCAGCCTCAGCGATCTGTAGCTGATGAACTTCGTGCCATGTCTAGAAGTACAGTTGCCAAAACTACGAGTGAAGGAGGTCTGGTAAAAAGCAATAGTGTTCCCTGTAGCACTAAGAATGATGGCACTTCTGAGCTTAAGCGTGCCACTCCGAAGAGGCAATCGGATCCTAGTATAAGGACTCAAGTCTATCAAGACTTGGAGGAAAAGCTTCCCACCAAAAACAAATTAGAAACCAGGTCTGTACCTTCGTTAGTTAGTATACCAACTGCCTCTGCTGCAAAACCCCAAAGTACTGCACCTTTAACCAACGGCCTTCCATCTGGAGTTCATTTTCCACCTCAGGATCAAAGACCACAGGGACAGTATCCTACAGTGATGATGGCAACCAAAAATCACGGAACACCAATGCCTTACGACCAGTATCCAAAATGCGAATCTCCAGTGGATGTAGGGTATTACTCTATGCTGAATGCATATTCAAGTCTGAGTATATCTGGTCCACGCAGTCCTGAAAGGCGCTTCTCCTTGGACACAGATTACAGGATTAGCTCTGTAGCTTCTGACTGCAGTAGTGAAGGGAGCGTTAGTTGTGGCAGCAGTGATTCCTATGTGGGTTACAGCGATCGCTCCTACATGAGCTCTCCTGACCCACAGCTGGAGGAGAACTTGAAGTGCCAACATATGCACCCGCATGGCCGCCTTAACTCTCAGCCATTCCTACAGAGCTACCACGAGCCTCTCACACGAGTGCAAAGTTATAGTCACGAAGAACCAAAGCATCACCACAAACCTCCAATTCCGTATATGGCTGTGCATTTCCAGCATCCAACCATCGGTGCTCGTTCTAGTTGTCCAAATGACTACTCTGCGTCTCAGAGTTCGTCGCACTCAAAGACCATGCACATGGGGAGAGCCCTTGTGTCCACGAGGATAGATAGCATTTCAGACTCACGTTTATACGACAGTTCTCCGTTGAGACACAGAAAGCCTTTTGCTGGCCAAGATGGGCTTGGAAGCTGGGACAGGCAGGGCTATGGGATGGATGCCTACGGCTACCGTCAGACCTACTCTCTGCCCAGTAACCCCACACAGCCGTGTTACGAGCAGTTTGCCTTCCAAAGCTTACCGGAGCAGCAGGACCAGACATGGCGTGTGCCGTACTGTGGAATCCCTCAAGACCCCCCGAGGCACCAAGACACCAGGGAGAAGGTGTACATCAACCTGTGCAACATCTTCCCCCCCGATCTTGTGAGGATTGTCATGAAAAAGAACCCTCACGTGACAGACGCTCAGCAGCTCGCCGCAGCCATCTTAGTGGAGAAATCTCAGCTAGGTTATTGAGATGATGCATCTTTGTGGTGTCCAGTAGTTTTCAGCTCAGCTCTAACGCTGAGGGAGGTTTGCTACAATAGCATTTGGGATCTCCTTCTCAGCAAGGAGGTTATATAGTAATCCATTTATGTGAAATACTGTAATACGGAGTCTGTATGTATAGCCCCATGCATCGGAGTACCTGATATGTTTTGTGTTCTAGTTTGAAAATTTTTTAAAGGCTATTTTCATGTCTGGAGAAAGCTCCAGTTTAAATTAATATATAGAGATATATATATACAAAAATCTGTGGTCTCTGGTTATAATCTTTGGTGCATCAGGGGTTTATATGCAGCACTTTCTATCCTTGTTACATGTTGTTGCGATTTTGGGATTTGTTTTTTAACTTGCTGGATGTTCATCCTGCACGGTGTTAAAACAACCTGCAGAGAGAGGATTTTGCTACTTCAGCACACAATTTTCAAGCCAAGTTTTTGAACTTTTTACAACACCGTGTTTGTTTGTTTATTTGTTTGTGGGCTTTTTTGTGTGTGTGCTATGATTATTTATAGGAAACAAAGATTTACTACAGCACTGACTTTATTTTTTAAACAGATAATTGAGTTACCACGAACGGTGAGATGGGTAACCTTATATTAGTAATTTATAGCATGGCACTTTTCATTGCTTCCTTTGTTTTGTTTAAGTAGTTACACGTTCTGTTGATGCAGTTGATCGGTAAGATCAAATGCAATCAGAGGAAAAATACTTTTTTTTTTTTCTTCTTTTTTTTTTACTAATTTATGGCTAAGGTGAAAGCCTTATTGCTTGGTTTTCAAAGGTGCTGAGAATTTGCAGCCCCCTTTGAGCCCAGCAGAAGCTGCCAACACTGGGTACCTCCAAGAAACAGGCCGCCTTGCTGCCATCCCCACTGCTGTTCCTGGTCAGTAGAAAGGGGCCTGACTTCCTAGGGTTCTGTTTAGATGTTTCATGTGTTTTTCTTTGTATTGCTGCACAAGTGTACCGGATAAAATACGCTTTTCATAAAATATTTACCTGTTTTTAAATGAATTTAATTATCTCAATGCAAGTTTTGTATTTAAGACACTGTTTGATTTTACTTGTTATTTATCAAGGCTGGCCTGGAAAGGGTTTGTGTGTTGAGGATATGCAACCTTTATTAACTGCACTATGGTGACGATATTGTAGCTCAAAAGAATAAGTTAAACTTTTTGTCTTTCTGTTGCGGATGGGAGGGAGGGCTGGGGAGAGAAGGGGCTGTGTGTGTTCCTGGCGTTAGCTCCTGGCCTGCTGCGTCGCGGGGGCCAATTCTTGCCACAGGTAGTGTAGTCTTAGCAACAGACCGAGTGAGTCTGCTCTAGTACTAGTAAGGGATATTTCTGGTTTTAAGTCATGGGTTTTACTAGCACCTCTAAGCTTTTATATATATATACACATCTATATATATAAAATAGAAATAGATTTTGCAATTGATGTCGGTTGTACTTACATGACATAGTCAGTTGCCTACAGTTTTAGGTTTCCATCCATTGTAACGTTTTTTCAGTGTTAACGAACCACTAGTTTACACTATTACTGCTGGCCATTTTGGTACACTTGCTGGAATGTAAAGGCCCTGAAGAACCAGAAAGTACCTTTTACTGTTGATACAAATTGTATCTTTTTAACTGAGAACTATTTTGATTTGTAGATTTAGTAGAAACACAAACGTATGACTACAGGCTTTTGGGCAACATTTTATCTCTTATTGAAAAATTAGAGATTTCAGACGTAGAATAGATTTAGGCGAGTAAAAATAGTTATTTGTTCAGGTGTCTGTCTCAATTTCACACATTTAAAAAAAAGAAAGAAAATAAACTAAAGAAACTATTGGCATCTTCTTCCTCCTAAAATCTTCATAGTGTGAACTCACTAAAATAAAGGTAAAATGCTGCCTGAAAATGATGTCCAAGCACCTTTGAATACGAAGACATTTTCACTACTCGTGTGACACTGTGTGTTGCAGAGAGTAGGATTTGGGTATACGGTAAATGCTTCTAAAGAGCATTGTGCTTATAGACATATCCAATAATCTGAACCGTGTTCAGCAAACTATTTCAGGAAGTAGTGCTCCAGGTGGCTCTTACTGCTGATTTGGTGTGGGATCTGCATTTGCCTGTCCGTGGGACGGCGCAGGAGCTGTCTGTCCGGCTGTAGCCTTCTCCTCGCTTTGGTTGGTGACTGTCTGCAGGGCGTTGCTGGAGCGTAGGGGCTGACGTAGTGCTGATGCTGAGGTTTGGAGAGGTCGGTGCGTCTCATCTGGGTTGTACACCTAAGATTTTTTTGAATGGAATTACACTTCGATACTACACCATAGTGTAGATGCAGCTGTTTTAACAATGCAGCTATTATACCTGTGTTTTTAATGAGTTTCTACGTTTATTTATTATGTAGGGATTCGCTTCTGCCAAGAGCTGAATTCCTTGAACACAAACAGGAATGTGTGTTTGTAGTAGAGGCATTTCATCTCCCCTATCCCATGAACATCAGAACACCCTGTGCTGTGTGAACACCCTCTGGCCTCCAGGCTTCACATCGTACTGCTGAAGCCAACAGGAGACACGTTGTGGTGCCCGGATCTTGGTGACTGGTGTCGATGCCTCCACAGATGTTAATGCAGCACTGAACCCCTGTGAGTGTGTTGGTTGGTAGAAAATTCCCATTGTACGTTCTGTGCTTGGTGCCGAAGCACTAAAAACACTTTGAAAGTGTAAGAACAGGAGTTATGTGGTGATTGTTGATGTTGTGCAATGATGTGCTGGTTCCCTTTAGACGCTGTTACGTTGGGTAAACAAAATGAGTGGTGGACAAACCACCTGTTTCTTCCTTTGTTGTGGTTGTGAGTATTGGAGGAAAAGGGGGAAACCGATCTGCACAGGGAGCAGTACCAGCAGTGTGTGGGGAGGAGTGGTACTGGGCAGGTGGTGCTTCTGTCAGCGGAATTGCACTGACGCAAATAGCTGAACTTAAATGGTAAGGGGTATCTTGTCAGTATTGTCTTCACTGCAAGCGCTGCAGTTACAGAGGAGAACAAAGCACCTTCAGGTTAGCCCCGTCCCACCACTTCCCTTCTCTCGGCATCGAGAGCCATTGGGGTGCTTCGCAGAAGCTGTGTGTGCAAGCAGGACCCGAGCCATGAGAGCTCCCTTGTAACAGTGTGCAGATAGACCGTGCTTGGGTGCACATCGACGTCACGCGTCTGCACCGCTGTTCTCTATACAAGGGGTGTTGTCAGTACTTAGAGTTCTTAAATGCATCCTGTGGGCACCTGACTTTGAGCTCAGGGTGCCCAGGATGTGACAGTATTAATTGCTACGATGTCTTTTTACAAACACCTTTAAATGTTTCTTTTTTCAATACCTTACCCTCGCTTGCCAACTACTGCTAATGCACTGGAGGTAAGACCACGTCCCTGCAGGAGCCCTGTTTTCTCTGCTATGTCTGAACTATAACTCGGTCCTCTGCTGCAAAACTGCTGTGGGGAGAGCCAGAAGCGTGCTGCGTGCATGCAGCACCCCAGAAAGGAGAGCCAGCCTGGTGACACCCGCGGCCTTTGGACTCTTGTTGAATTGTCCCATCTTCTGCTGGGAAAGTGGCAGCGAATGGGGAACGCTCCTCCAAAGTACCAAACCTGCCTGTGCACACAGAGTACCTCACACGGCCCGGGCAGCACGGCAGGGCGATGGGTGTGGGACGGGACTGGGCTGCTGCTGCTGGGTGCAGCGTGGTACGATGCTTTCCTGCTGTCTGGAGCATTTAGAAAATACCCAACTGACTTTGCATTGCTACTGAAAATTTAAAATACTGTGCAATTAAAGAGACCGTTTTTTTTAATAAAAAGTAATGTAGAAATTATTTATTTTGATTTACAGTGTGACTCTTGCTAATTTATTCCTTGCTTTATAAGGCCACGAAGGAGTGTATCTTTTATTTAGTGTAGGAGCTTAAGCTGCTGAAATGAAGATAACAACAGATTAAAGCTTAAAACGAAATCCTGTGGCCTTGTTTTGTTGTTTTTTATTGTTTGTTTGTTTTTATAAAAGGGCTGAGGTTTTATAAGCATGAAATCATGCATTTTATACGCTCTGTAAATTATCAAGGGGTACGATTTAAGAATTTTCTTTGAATTTTAGTATATAAGTGCACACTGTTTAGACTAACCGTGTAACCGGTGTTAAAATCATCTGTGTGGGGTGGTTGTTGGTTGTTCCAGCTAACCTCATGGTGGGGAACGAGAGGTACATTCAGATTTCATGTGTGGACGTTCCATAGCACATTGCCCATAGTCACGGGTATCTTAAGGCTTCATCAGGAGCTGGTATCTCGTAGCCTGATCCCATGTGCAGTGTCTCTACACGTGTGGATCGTACTGCTGTGTGTGTGCTGGGGTTTGCTTGGTTACAAGGCAGTGAGATACATGGGAGCTGTCTGTAAAGGCACTGTTGAGTACGTTGAGTTGTTAATAGTTAGGAGCATGCTGTAAATCATTTTCCACCTTCCATTTCCAGGTCTTAAAAGTTTGGCGTAACTTATGCTTGAACTGATTGTTACTCTGTTTGTCATTGCGCCTCAAAAGGGGAAATGACAGCAATAGTTCTCTTCCCCTCTCAGATCTAATAGCCACATGAGGAGCTGGAAGCATGCAGAAACCAAATCTATTCATTGGTATTTCAGCACATTCATCCTCACTGTTTCACTGGTGTAACAGTCTACGCCTTCTAAAGGCAAACCTCTGTTTTGGTAGGATGAATTATTTTGTTGTTCTTCAGCGAAGTCTGATTTAAAAGGTTAGGTTGGCTGGTTGGTTGTTTTTTATTTATATGAACAACACTCTTAATCATACTGGTATTTAAGAAATGTTGTGCCAGCGCATTATGGAACATCGTGCAAGGAAACAGAAACACAGCTACGGCAGCAATAATTGCATTCAGTAGTTCCTTTTCCCTCATCATCTCTGTGCTTGTACTGAGTAGGTGAAGTTTTCTACAATTCTAAAGGCAGTTCTGGCAAAGCCATTAGTTAAGAGTCGTGTCGGGACTAATCAGTAAAGCAATTGTCAAATGCTCTTCGTTCCTTCACTGGTTGTTCTGTGTCATTTCTGTCATGTGACTACTCGCATCTTAAAGCCACCATCTAAACCATTCCAAAAACATGTATCTGGATTCTGCTTTTAGAGAGAAAAAAAAATAATAATAAAGATTCGTTTTCCTCACTGATGGGCTGTTTTGTTTCATACACACATTTTGAGAGCAGCATCAATGGCAGCAGAGCATACAGCAGCTCCGTGTCCTGACCAGCACAGCACAACCCATTGAGTCAATTCACCCAACTGTGCCACAACTGAGAGGTTCAAACACATGCAGTGATTACAGAGCGTAAATTCATTTTTAAAGCAGTAAATCATATTTAATGGGCTTTTTTCAGTCCTTTCTCTTGGTGAGAGGGCTGGAGCTCTGGACACACAGCCGTGGCAGTCATTGGTAGCTGAATCTGGATCAAGACTGCACACCAGCAGAGCTGCTCTGCCCTCAAGTATTGCTACACATCTATTTATCTTTAAGTGCATCACTCCAGCAGTTTATCTGAGAATTTTGCAAAGTTATTTGATGAATGCAAAGGTACAACAGAAGCTGTGGAAGCAGACTGTTGAGCACACGTAGTGCTGTGGAAAGTTGTGCAGAATTGCACTGCTGGGCTGGGGTTGACCTGCTGGGTTTGGGTGCCCTGTCAGCCCTGTAGCCAGGAGTGAGGCTGAGAATGGTGCAAATGGGGTGGGTGGTTGGCCTGCAAACCAACCTAGCGTTGCCCTTAAGCAGCTGTGCCCAATGACAATTCCCTTGATACACTGCACAGCCATTTGCATTGGCTGCACCCTGGCTGAGCACGCTGTGTGGGTTTGCCTCCTTTGGGCAATGGGAGATGCTGGAGTGAAGCTGGAATGTCAGGGCCCAGCAGATGGGTCAGGCAGGATGGCAGGGGCTCACTCCCACAGGGATTTGCCTATTTGCATCCTTCAAGGTAAGCGTGGGAAGCCTACCACAAAGAACTCGTTATCAGGCTAAAAACACATCTTGTGATGTCTTTAAAAAGAGCCTGTCCGGGATCCCAGCAGCTCTCAATGGCCACAGTGGTGTTATGCTGGAGTTGAAGGGCCGCCATGCTGGAGCTGAAGGCCCAAAAGCAGACAGCCTGCAACATCCCTGTAGCTCTTGTAGTACCACACAAGTGTTGCTGTACGGCCGCACCCAAGCACAGGGAAGCACCACGGGGCAGAAATGGCAATGACTGTGTCAACTGATGGATCACTTCCCACCCCTATGGCAGCCCCGGGCCCATAGCCACCCCCAGGAGGGAGTTGCTGCCCCAGGGGCTGAGGGCTGCCAGAGCCAGGCGGTGCCGCCATCGGCCCTTCTTCCCCTCCCCTCACAGCTGAGTGTGCCAAGAGCAGCAGGTGGGTACAAAGGAAATTAAACGCCGCTATTAATTTACATGAACCAGTGAAGCGTGGGCAACAGGAGCAGGAGACAAGGAGATGGTGATCAGCGTTAGCAGCAGGTTTTTATGTGGACCAGACTCACATTACAGAGATCCCCCGATTGCGGGGCTGACCTGGGGCTGCTGCTGCCTTCTGGTGACCTGATATGCCCAGGAGGGAGAGCTGTGCTGGGCTGGGGCCAGAGCTGTGCAGGGCACCCAGCCTTCCTGTGCCACACAAAGGCCGTGGGATTCAATTCATATTTCTTAAATACACACCTGGATTTACATTCTATTTTGCTCATTTCAGAAGCAATCTTTTTTCCCCTTTGCCCTGGGCTTGCCCCATTTTGCAGAGTGACTATTGCCCGCTGGGGCCAGGCCTCTGCTCAGCCCTCCACCAGAGTCCTCCCACTGTGAGGCAGGTTAGTTAGTTAGAACAGAATCTCAGAATCATTCAGATTGGAAAAGACCACTAAGAAGATCCAGTCCAACCCCAACCCATCCCCACCATGCCCACTGACCACATCCCTCAGCATCACATCTTTACATTTCTTGAATCCCTCCAGGGACGGTGACTCACTCCCACCTCCCTGGGCAGCCTTTGCCACTGCCCCACCACTCTTCCTGAGAAGAAAGTTCCCCTCACACCCAACCTGAAGTTAGCAGCCAAAGCTGGGACACACAGGACACAGTCTAGTGCTGTGCTTGGAGCCTTTTTGGAATTGCTTCAGAGAAAGGATAACGTCAGCATGATAAAAATGGAAAGCATAAGCATGGCACAACATGCAGAGAAGCAGGATCATTACCCTACTAGAAGCCTTCATTGGGATTTTATTGAAACATAACTTGGCCATCCCATCCTTCTGCCACTGAGGACAGTCAGTGGGATAACAGCACCTGGTACCTGCCGGTGCATGTGAATGAGGGAAAGCAAAGCAGCACCAGACATGTAGTCACACACACGGAGAAGCCAAGTAACACGTGTGTGTACGTAAAGTTATGTTATTACCCTGCCTGATGCAAGCAGTGAGGAGCTGAGCTCTGAAACCTGGGCACTGCTGAGTGAACACAGGGAAGGGAAGTCCTGTTCTGAGCTAAAGGTCACGCTGCTTCCCGCCCTGGGAGCAGGCCAAGCTCCCCTATGTTGGATGCCTGTGGGTCTGCATCTCCCGCCTTCCCTCCCTCGTTGTACAACACCCAGCAGGCAGCACGCAGCTCCACTGCACAGACATAGCAGCAGACCTGCATTGATAGTAACCTCCTGCCTGCTATCCCAGCAATAACAAAGCCCTTTCCAAGGTGAAATCCTCCCTGCTCACCCCTATGGTCAACCTCCTATGGTCTTCACCAGAGGCAGTTTTTACCCTGTGCAGTCCAAAGATATATGATGACATAATCACTTCTCCCCCCCACCCCCACCCCAAATTCAAGCTGCTAAAACACACTGCCTTGTGCAATTCCTTCTCTGCAGCACAGTAGCACATTCACTAATGAACCTGAACACTGACAACAAAACCAATAAAACACTGTGGGCAGCAGAGATCAGCAAAGGCAACGCAGCAGTAAATAAAGCTCTCAAGAGCATTTTGCAGATGTATTTGCATGAAAGTGCCTCATTACCTCTCATGGTTAGAAATGAAGTAAACAAGCTCTCCGAGAAGGCTAATTTCAGGTGCAGTCACCTGAAGTCAGGCACTCCCAAGTCTGGTGAGTGGCAAAATGGACAGACAGCAGAGCAGAGCTACAGCAGAGCAGAGCTACAGCAAGCACAGCCCAGGCACCAAGGCAGCACCCAGGCTCAGCAGCAGCCTTGAGGACCACCACAGCATCTCCCTCTTTCAGCAGTTTTGGCCAAAGATTTCAGACACATGTATATAGTATCTACGGGCTCACATTTAAGTGCTGTGATGATCCATCCACGCAAATCTCAGCCTGAGTAGCCAGCATGTGTGACAGCAATGTGACCAACACAGAAGTTTTCGGGGTTTGCTATTCCCAATAATTCAGGTGTCCATCCACTCAAGTCCCCTTATTTACCAGTTCCCATCTCCTCCTTCAGGAACAATGTATTCTTTGTGATACCTGATCACGGTGTTCATAGACAGTAACTCGGTTACAGGTGGGTACCACAAACAAAAGTTCTCTGAGAAATGAAATCGGTACCGTCTGACCATTAGTAAGACTGATCATCAAATGAATAGTGATTCTTCAGATTAACATTAAAACCCATTTATTCAGGCTTTTGTGCAGGGTGCACAATTCATTGCAGTTACGTATACACAGTATGCACGTTCTAATAGCATACAAAAGGCAGATAGCAACAGGTTCTTACACTGGAAACGTATGTACAGACATAGCAAATCGGTAGTTTTACATTAAAAAATACCTGACAGTATTCCTGCATCATCGAGGCTATTAGAAATGGTGTAGAAAACCAATAAAACTTGGAAAGTATCTACCCTCATTTCGCTCTACCCAGGCTGGATATGGTCAGGCTTCCCACACAGTGGTCAAAGCCTTCAAGTTCCCCAACGCTTGGCAGGGTCACATCACCGCTCACTCTAACACGTTCCATCACATGTTAAAGATTCATACATCAGTATTAGCTCCTGTTTTACGGGGGAAAACAACTTAAGTACTTTTAAGAGCTCATTTTCTCCCAGGAAAAGACAACAAAGGAAAGATTTCTAGAGAGCATGAGAGAACCAAACATGAATGAGATGTTGGAACAGTGCTTCCCGGTCCGTCCCGAAAAGTCTTTGTGGACCAGGCAGCACCTAAGGTAAAGTGCTGAAAACTGTCCAGATTTAGAGGCGCAACAGCAGGCCTTGGCTGACCCCAGGTCTTCTGTTGATCTCTACCTCGTTCCTATCCTAAGGGCTGCAAGAGATCGTACTTTTGTAACCTGCACAGAAAGACACAGAGAAATCAAGCAGATTTAGCAAAGATAGAAGCAAAAGCAAGAAATAGAATTAGCAACATCAACAGAGCCCTGTCCACTCTCTGTAACTGCTCTGAATTAGCACATTCCCACATTCTGTGTCTGAATGGATTTTGTTTCAAAGATGTGAGCAGAACGAGGGAGCGTCAGCAAAGAAGGACTGAGGAAAGGTGTTGTTCCTGTAGCCAAGTCCCCTGCAGGAACATGGAGAGCCTGACTTTACTGAATTTCAGCACGAAAACCAGGCCCAACTTTGTTCAACAATCACATGTCAATTTTTTATATGTACCAGTAGAGCCTTAATAGCAAACGTTCCCATTACCACTACGTACCCTAACACCCAGGCGGGGCAGTTCCACAACATTAGCTCACTAACACAGACAGCACATCACAGCTGTGACGACGATAGGTCCGTGTTAGAACTGCTTCCACGGGTGGCTGAAACTGGGTTTGCTTTGCATGAACACAAGTCTGCAGAACGTTCAGTCACAGCCACAACTACTTCAGCCAGCCCTCCGCACACCCGCGCAGCTGCTGCTTGCTGTGTGAGCTCTGTGGCAAATGGCTTTGCAGGAGGATGAAAACAAACAGGGAGGTAAACCTCAGTTTTATACCAAGGGCAAAACTGAATAGTACTCCCTCTGCACACTGTAATATTTTAAGCTGTGTTTTTAAATGCTGTTAGCTTTGAAAAGCTTCATTTTTAAACCTATTCAAGATCAAAATTCATACAAAAAATACAGAACTTGCATACTTCAGCACAGTACAGCCCTGAGAAGGCCCGATGCCATGTACTCTATTATAATCTTCAGTTTCATCATCATATATGTACATTTAAACACATATAAATACATAAATTACCAAGTTCAGATAGGTGTATGTACTATTCCCTACAGTACTGTTCCTACCAAAAATAGTTCCATCCATTAGTTGATAGCAAAGCGAGGGGCAGCATCCCAGGCACAGCACAGCTTGGTACCACGGCTGGGGAAGAACACAGCCATTTCAGTCAATGGAATAGAGACAGCAGAACTACTGACAGAAAACATGACTGTATAAAGAAACACGCGGCGCTCTCTTCTCTGAGAGTAAGACAAGGTGGGAAGCAGGAACCAGTTTGGAAACTGGAAGAAATGTATATGAAGCCAGCTGCATCATATAGAAGTCACTCTTCGAAAGGATTGCCTTTTCATAGTCCACTATTAAAGTGAATGGTCAGGTAGATTTTTTAACCCTTGCACACCTGTCATTACATTCTAAAATCATGGGCTGAAGAGCCACTGGGTGACTCCTCAAAGGTATCAGTGCTTATGTGCCAGCTTCCATCAGGGTGACCTGCAGCAGAGGTTTGAAGGCAGGCAAAAACACGGCTGTGACTCTTCCAAACAAGAATCCGCAGGAAAAGCTTTGTGAGTTCATTTTTTCACTCTAGGGAGTGTTTGTACAGCACTTTCAGGCACACAGTCTGATTTTTGAGTGCTGCTATTTGGAGCCAAGGGATTGGACACAATGATCTCTATAGGCCCCTTCCAACTCAGGATACTCCACGATTCTGTTCCAGTCCTTTCCCTTGCATAGCCCAGCCACACAGACGAGCTACACAATACAACTAGGTTTCCTCTCCCAGGTGCTCAGAGAATCACAGAACGGCCTGGGTTGAAAAGGACCACAATGATCGAGTTTCAACCCCCTGCTATGTGCAGGGTCACCAACCACCAGACCAGGCTGCCCAGAGCCACATCCAGCCTGGCCTTGAATGCCTCCAGGGATGGGGCATCCACAACTTTCATGAGCAACCTGTTTAGGCTCACGGTTGAGCCTCGTGGGTAGAAACAGTGACTCGTATCTTCTCTGATCTTCTGAAAGCATTAATATGCTTGTTTTTGTGACATTTTCTGTTCTTCAGAATGCTACTAGGAATTGTTATATAGTCAACATGTTTATTTCTTGTATAAGGTGGCATATATCAATTCACCATGCATGCCTGGTACATGTAGCCAGAATTAACCCAGAGATTATTCCAAGAAGCAGCAGAAGTAGTTCTGAATTTAAGAACTATGTGTTACCGTGTTTTGTAGAAAAGATCCCAAAGGCAAAAGAAGAAAGAGTCGTGTTTTCAAATGATGCAGAGAAGCGTAACTGGCACTTGGGAGCACTGCTCAAAGGAGAAGAGATCCAGGAAGTTAAAACATGAATTAAACTGAACTATCAATTATAGGAAGCAAAGTAGAGGTGCAGATTAACAGTATAAACATTTCTGTTTCAGAACTTTTCTGATGTGTGAACAACCTTGCTTTCCCATCCCAAATCCATAGTACACTGAATCTATTCAAACACAAATTGATTTATTTACAGTAACAAAGAGGTAAACAGGACAGACCAGTCCGTGTTCTTTGGACGTTGTTTACCTGCACATTCTAGACTTAGAATCATAGAATTGCTCAGGTTGGAAAAGACCTTAAAGATCATCAAGTCCAACCACAACCTGACCATATGACTTACTGCGTCGAAGATCGAAGTCGAAGTGCACTTGGCAGAAAAGCTTTCAGCTTCAGCCCTGATGCAAATGAACCTTGTTCTGGCAATACAACTGCAATTACCATATTCATAGAGATTAATTAATTAGAAGTGTTGCTTAGATAAAAGTAAACCTAGACTATTTCAACTCATCAAGATAACATACTTCAGGGAAACATTTGACAGAAATCAGCCTTCTACTGGAAGCTTAGTTTAGCAGAAAACTATTGATGTTATATAATAAGATGCTAAATCTCATATCAAATTTAGTGAAGAAATGGGGGTGATTAAGAAGTACGAAAGCTGAGGCCACAGGGAGCTGCAGACCTGATAAGCAGACTCATTTGCAGTCTCAGAGCCTGTCATGAGATCATTGCTTCACATGTGGATTCATGCTGCTGGGACAAGCAATGGGGCAATAAGAACAGTGCACGTACACAGCACATCCTGTGAAATCAGAAGTGCTCTTTGCAGAAGGCAAAAATATCAGACTGCAGAGCATGTCTTCTGCTGAAATTTAACCAGCTATACAGTGGTCAGTCTGGGTACACAAGGTTTTAAAGAACTCCAAGATCTCTCAGTGCTGGGCAGCAGGCTTCCTATAGGCCTTGAGAAATTCTTCAGATAATAGCAAGCCCTCTGGTGTAAAAAGAACAGTTTTAAACAAGAGCCATGTAGTTGTCCCACCTCTGAACTTGATGCCTTTTCACCCGATCCACTTCTCCACAGAGTACATGGAACTTTAACTGTTACGCACACGCACACTAGGGACCTTTGCATCAATCAGGCCATCTCTTCTGATGTGCATTTCCACCTCCCCTTGTTTCTTCTGCTGCCTAACGCCTACTGCTGTGAGCAGAAACTGATATGTTACTTACAAAAGCCAACAGAAGCACCTAATGGAATCCCAGAGGTTCCAGACATTCCATTCCTTCGCTAACTCTCCCTTTGCTATGAGCCAGGTAGCCATAAGCTACCTCCTCCTGAATGTCTGCAATACTGCAGGTAATGCTGTAAGTATGGTGATCTCTTACTGACAGGAAATGTGGTGCTTTGGAGCCTTGAAAGAAAAATATGTTATTGTTTTGGGGGACTTTGTTTTTGAGAGTCTACTCACGTTAAATGAAGCTTCTATATTTGATAACGTTGGCATTCCTGAGGAAGGAAAAAAAACAGTAGAACGACTCAAAGTTTCTCTAATCTCACTTCAAAAGAATGTAGAACCTACAGACAGTAAACTGAACAAAAGCGATAGACTCCACAAATGAAAATAAAACTCAGTCAGCTGGTCTACACTTACAGATCTGAGCTCAGCTCTATGAGATGGAAAACACAATTCCTAACAAATCAGTTGCTGAATTCCCTGAATAACTCTCACACAGTGAATTTACAGATGCTGCAAGAATACACTGAGGAGTCCCTGACACAAGTGAACAAGCCTTCAGGTTAATGATCCTAATTCAACGCGTGCTCTCTCTTCTTAATAGCCACCCTTTTCTCGGTCACATCCACCCTTCACTACGACACTGTCCCCTGCAGCCCTGAGATGCTCCTTGCTGCTGACTGGCTCCCCAAACCCAATCAAGCAGTGGGCAGGGGAGATGCTGCAGAGCCCTTGGGGCAGAGCAGACACTGCCCAGCAGGCACCCAGCAGGGTGGGCAGCCAGAACACCTCCTCACCCTGACTGGCACAGCACAGCAGGTGGGAGGCAGATCCTCTGCACGTCTAACACAGGTAGCAAATATGCTCTGAAGAGTTAAAAAAAAGTCTGTCTGTATATTAATCTATTAACACTGACCACATTTTCCTGAAAAATTTTATCCAAATACATTACACTATTGGACAATTTCTACTAATAAACATTGTATCAGATTCTTTCAAAAGGAAGATATTTTATTTTCTTGTGTTGGTATTCCTACCCAGAAAGCACTTGAATGCTAGCATTAACCAGCTGATTCCACGGGTCTCTCTCATCTCAGTTAAACCCTCCAGTTCTTGAAACAAACTCAGTGTCTAAGGAGAACTGAAGGTCTTCTGTATTTTCCACACTTAAAGACAGAAAATCATGCTCGCATGGAAGCTCACTTTCAAAAGCAAAAGATTTCATTAGTGTGGCCTGTAAATAGTAGCACTGCTCTACGTTGTTTTCTCTCCACCTCAAGAGCATACTTGAAGAAACCCTCTCAGAGCACACACCTCCCCTTCCAAGCACAACACCCTTAAGTTACATTCCCATGCAGAAGCTAACAGATGAGAAACTTGAATCTAAAGATTCAGCAAAAGGGGCTCCAAGAAGGAAGTATAAAGCTAATACCAAGCACAATTAAATGTATCAAGTGCTTTAATTTATCACAATTCTACTACATAGAGTAATAAAAAGGGTTATGTGCTTACACTTGAGTGCAAGGGCAAATACAAGATGGAATAAAACATCACCTGAAAGGAGGTCTAATTTAGGTGAGACCTGCTTAGCAGAGTAATTAGCACACTTTACACAAAACTGTTTCTGCCCTTCTATTAGTGCAGCAGAAGGATGAGAAAGCATCAATCTGCCATTACAGAGAATGCAGGCCCTGCGTATATTTGACAGAGTCCCCTGCCTTGATGTGTAGAGTCATAAAAAGAAGTTTCTTCATGTTTAAAACAAGACATTGACCTATAATTAAACTTAATTTATCCTGGGGCTAAACCATGTGTAGGCAGTGATTGGAAGTTCTTACATTACTTATTTGGCTCCTATGTGGCCAAATTACTCTTCAACAGAACCCATTTGCCCCAATAATTCAAATCTTGTTCTGACTCAACAGCCACCAGTGCTTCCTCCCAATTGTATGTGCTGATTTCATAAGTGGAATGTCAATCCCTAGGGATACAATTGAAGAAATTTTATTTTTACATTTCAATTTGACTGACCTGTGAAACAAAAGACTGATTACCTTCTACACTGCTCTGGAAAAAGCTTAATACATTCAGCAAAGCTGTTTGGGGAAAAAAAAAGTGCATTAAATAACAACAGCGGACCTCAGAGAAATTTACTGTATCTCTTTATTGTTAACCAATGAATGTTATCCAAAATAGTAGATGTAATTGTAGCTTAATTGTACAACACAAAACAGGATGCTAAAGGAAAAAGCACGTGGAAAATTATTTCACCAAGTAATCATTCAATGTACTCTTAGTATTCCTGCACCAGTAAGCGCTCCCAGCCGCTGGTGACAGCAGCTATTACCACTTTGTTCACTGAAAATCTGTATTACAAATGGTTGTTCCTGGTTGTTTTTAGAAAAAAAAAAAATCACACAGCTTTATAAATGGATCTAATCCATTTAGCCCTACTCTATATACTGTAGGTTTATGAACAGCAAACTTTCCTGTTATTTTTCCCCAACGCTGAAACTGATGTATCAGTGTTAGTGCACACTTCCCAGGGAAAAACAAGGACTCAGTGGAAGCACAGTATTTCACCTGCTATGGCAAACTATCCAAATACTCCAGGAAATTGCTCGTGTTTCAGTGGATGAAGCCCGTGAAACAGCAACTATACTTACAATGCACTGCAAGTAGAAACACCAGCTTCCACCAAGCAGCATTCTGAAGCACGTGTACACCATTTGCACATCAGTCCTCAAGGTTAACGAGATATGTTTAGCCCCACCAAAATCAAAAATATATTAATGTATTTTTATTTTAATTTCGTGATGTCACCCCACATAGCCAACCTTTAACTCTGCAAAATAAAAAAACTTAGTTGGACTGTTCATAAGAAAATTAAACCTATTGTGCATGAAAAAAATGTTTAATAAAATGGCAAATTTTAATAGATAAGTGTAAATTTATGAGTGCATAATATCAAACAGAAAAGAGCTGAACCATCCTCAGAGAAAGCAGGGTTCTTCCATTGTAGATATTTACTAAGGTACTCTAACAGAAGGAACAACTGCACATTAACTGTGAAGATATTTCTGAAGTTCATTTCCTAGGATTTCTCAAATGAAAAAAAAAAAGGAAAAAAGGAGCAAGTCTCCTTTTCAAGAAGGAAAGGACTTAATGATCTGACATCAGATATGACAGTAACAATACTAGCTTCACTCAAAACTGAAGCTATAAATACTTTTAACTCCAATTCTGGGAACTTTCATTTTGTATTTTGTAATCCAACACCGAATTAACTCATATGCACTTTCTACACCCCTCCCAGAAGATATTATACCAGTGACAGGTTACAGCTTTAAAAAAAATACAAGATGCTTTTACAATTTAAGCTCAACAAAAGGCAGTTAAACAGCATTTAGCACTATAATTCCATCTTAATGTCAAAGAAAATGCTAGGAGCAAGGGCTCCTAGTATTTATGATATTACTACATAGTGACAGAGCTTTTTCATGGTGTTTGAAGGACCAGTCATCATGTATGTAGTAGTGAGGTAGGATACTGTCCCCTCCCTGGGACTGATGTTTTCATATGCTCCCTTGCCAGAAAGGTCCAGGGTCTCCCTACTGCAAATAAAATAATTACAAGCAAATAGCATACAAAGCTTTTTTTTTTGTTGTTTTTGCATTTTGTTGCATTTAAACACTTTGAGTATCTAAAATAATCACCTAGGGAAAAGCAATACATATTCCAGCCTATCAGCAGTCATGTGCTGCCTACAGGTAGTGTTCCATTTAGAAAAACATCTGGAACTACCACCTGCCATCCAGACCTTTGTGAACAGGTAGGCAAAGAAAACCATCAATGATGACAGGACATGAAACACCGAAGAATTTCATTTGGGAGGCAAAAAAAGAAACTGAAAGTCAGCAATATCAAACTCTTCATGGTGTACCTATATTGAAAAATTTAATGTCAAACTTCATCATCCTGAAATAGTACCTATCCAGTTTTGGTTGAGCTCCTTTATTCTTTAATGTTTAAGCAGTATGTACACTTGTCAATCATCATACACTTCACATCAGTTTTCAAAGAAAAAACTACAAAACAAAACTGAAGACACGATGGGGAAAAAATTGCTATTATTCTCCACACCCTCCCCCTGCAAAGCTAGGGATGACAGACTGCCTTACTGTTGAATAGCTTCCCCTAAATTTGTCTTTAACCACTGTAGTCAAACTGGTATTAAGTGCTTTGGCAAAGTGGGGTGCAATCCATCAAAACTGCAAAGGCCTGCTTTTTTCTCTGTTGGTGGTTCAGCTTTACGAGGAACATATATGCAAAATAACAGCTCTCACATTGCTTCAAACTCATCAATACGCTGCTTTGTATTGCCTTGTCGGATTTGTCGAAGAGTCTTGTACTTATCACGGCCTGCTTTAACATTCTCAGCATGAAGGACATCATTTTGTGTTTTCTTGGTTTCATCTCTGGCTTGGGCCAATTCAGAACTTAAAGCCTGTTGAATAAAATATTTGAATTTAAGTGCTTTAACTAATCTTTTCATGATTCTGGAATTTCTGGTAATACCTATCCTGCAGTTTGGATAGGGATTCCAGAACATCAACCAAAGTAGTACTGTCTGTACTCTTCAGTAACTAAAGCTGTAAGGTCTATCAAAAAGACTGTAGAATGAAGATGATGACAGCACAAGATTCCTTCCTTATAGATATGTGAGCATCAAACAAACAAAAAACCACAACCTTATAACCTAACATCCAAGAACAGAGGGACCAGCAAGATAAAACAGGAAAATTACATTATTTCTATTTCTGCTTGACTGAAGACAGCACACTCATCTCCCTGATTCTGTCAGTGACTGGGCAAGTAGAAAAGATGCATTATGGAATCACACTATTAAAATACTGCTACCAGAAAAAGAAGCAACTTTCCACTTCTTTCATTTCCTTCCCAAACAGATATTTCATAACGTGGCAAATTGTCACATTAGACGTTATACTTTGAGAGATAAGACTGATCTAAGAGGAAATGCTCTTTCAGGGAAATAAGATTCATCCTCAAGGGGAATATTTCAGTCTCTACTTTCATGATATCTGTCAGCAGCGAATAAACCCAAATACTATTAAGCAAGCATCTGTTCATACTAATCAATAGATTTCAGAGCTCAAAAAGAAAGCGTTAATCTTTAACGTTCAGTATCCCCGCCGTTATACAATTACTTGTAATCTTCACTGTCCAGTGTGACAACATACTAATACTTCTAAGCTACAAAGCATGATCTTCCATCTGGTCTTTCCATTTATTCTGCTCTGTAGCACTATGAATGATACTGGTTAAGTTAGTAATAAAACCCAGTAACTGATAAGGGTGCTTCCTTGGCACACCAAACTTCAGTGAGACCTTTTAAAAATAAAGAATGAAAACCCAAAGCCTGAATTATGTTGATACAAATATATGTCTTCATTACCTGGAGCTGTTTCTTAACACGTTCATTTTTCTGTGTTTCCGTTACCCGTTCCTCCTCACTCCTGTGATTCATGACACCATCAGAAGACAGTTCTGCACTGGCTTCAGCATTGTTTTCATCGTGTTCATCGTGTTCGTTCTCTGTTGGAGGAATAACTGGTGGAGGAGGAGGCGGAGGAGGAGCAGACATCACAGATTTTAGTTCTTCTTTGGTCTTTTCTAAGTCCTCCTGGGCTGCAAAAGCCTAAATACAGTAAACAAGACAGTATTTTCAAAGTTGATTTAAAGTAGTTAATAATTCACAAGAAATAATTGAGAAATCTCTCCTCCCAGGAGAGATGCCCCAGTTCTTTCATCAGCTTGGTGGCCCTTTTATGGACTGTCTCAAGTATATCCAAGTTTCTCCTCTACTGGGGAGCCCAGAACTAAGCACAGTACTTGAAGTGTGGCCACAGAAGAGCTGAGAATTTTGCTTTATAACCTAGTGATGTTTTATGTGCCTTTGTTCTAATTCTGATCCATCTTTTCACCACTACTCATGATTTTTTATTATTTTATTTACACCTCCCTTTTAATGTGCTTCTTTTCCAGCACAAAGCTTCAATCCATCACCCCACGTAAGAAAGCCATTTTAAATCTTTGATCATATATTTGTGATAAGAACCCCCCCCTTTCCTGTTTATCTGTGAATTAAATATAAGTACAAAGTGGCTTCAAATAAAAAAAAAAAAGAGAACAAAACTCTTTGAAAAAAAAAAAAAAGCTTCTCTAAGGCCTGAAGGGAATGAGACCCAATCCCATGGAATTTCACTGCTATTTCTTCAGTTATCTCCCTTAGCTTCTCTTAAGGTCTGACTTCCCACAACATGAGCTCATTACTTTGTGCTGCCACTCTGAGGCTTCCTCCTCTTTTTTTTTCTTGGCCTCCTCCAGAAGTGCAATCTTGGCAGTGAATTCAGCAAGTTCTGCTGCCTAAAACAAAAACAAAGAGGACAGAAGTTTTAGTTCAATACCACTTCAGCTCTGCAGTGGAAGAGAGCAGAGCCTTTGAAGGGAGTCATTTATCATTCATCACTGCTCTGCTTATTAAAAATAGAAATTTTAAACATGTATGACAGACAAAGAGAGTCAGTATTTTTGTCTGATAGGAGACTGTCTGGGATGGGGAATAATCTATCTTCTTCACTTCCAAACTTGCTGGGAAATAAAGACCTGCAGTTACAAATTACCATTTGGCACTGTTTCAGTTTAATACAGCTCTAACAGTTTCAACAAAAAGCTGATGACTTTAGATGATAATCTCAGTACTGTTAGGATAAATCTTGCCTCAAGCATTGTGTGCTGAGTTTAAAGACTACCAAAAGTTGTTTCACAGTTGAGAAATATTTTCCTATAAAACTGTCATTCCATTCTCATTTACCACGTGCAATTCTTCAGTAAGAAGTCGTCTAGCACAGAATGCAAGAAGATAATGCTCTAAGCAGAGTAAAACCTAAGAGATTTGGGCTTTTTTTTTTTTTTTTTTTGAAGTCCCACAACAGTCGGTAACAAAGCTTGGGGTACTTCACAAACTTGTTCATTTTACAAAATAGATGTAACCAAAATCCCTATGCAAATTTCAATTACGTTTTTCCATTTGCTTCAATGCAAGATTAAAGGTTCTTACTAGCTGCTCCTGGTTCTTCATTTGATCAGCTGCCTGTTTGGCTAGAGCAGCTTTAGCTTCTTCAGCTGCTCGGCGCTCCTTTTCCAGGCGCTCTGCTTCTTCTTTTGCACGTTTTCGCTCCTGATCCAGTTCTAGAGCTTTTCTGGTCTGTTCCTCTAGCTCTGCCGAAGGGACAGTTTGCAGGCAACATATCTTTATTTCATTCTTACTCATATGTAACACAGATAACAGCTACCACAAAGCTTTACGAGACTGCCTCAACTGAGCCTGACTTAAGCTAAGAACTGCCAGCACATCCCCTGAAGATAAACTTCATGTCTAGTTTTGTTTTTTTGTTTTTTTTTTTTACCCTCTTTAATACACACTTTGGATGTATTTCACCTCATAGCTCAGAGTTGCAGAAAGTTATCAGCTTCCTGATAAATAGATAGATAAACACACACCAATCACTTACAGATGAGTTTCTACATATATTAAATCACCCTGTTACCACAAAAAAGCCAAAGACTTCTACTCCATTGAAATGCTTTCCAAGATTATCTTAAATGCGGCTGACATTCTAGACATGCACTTCCAGCAAAATGACTGAGATCCATTTGAGAGCTCAGAAAACAGACTTCCAAATAGCGCAACAAGGAAAAACTGAAATCAAGGAAGGGATAACAGTTGTCTAGCTGCCTGGTTAGGAAAATACTGCAAGCTAAAGGGCAGAACTCTGACGTAAGGGAGTTAAGAGAAAACAAGAGGTACTGTAATTTCAAGGGAAGAATTGAACAGGGAATTTTTTTTTTAATAATCAAAATTTGAAGGCCCAAATCAGGGGCACTGCATTACAGGTATGGTGAGTTGTACAATGCAGTACCTACAAAACTAAATAAAATGTGCCAATGTTTAAAAACACTATTTGAACAGACAAAACCTTCCAGTGAAGATGGAGAACACTAAGTTATCACATTAACTACAGGACAAAGGGACCATTTATTATAAAAATGAGTCCATATGTGAAAAGAATGCTAAACAGGCTAGTAACGTGTATGATGTAATACATCAGATAGACTATGTTGCCTATAAATGTTACCAGAATTGAGAAATTATTTCCCCTTCTCCTTTTACTTATTTTTGATAGTTTTATATTTATATTCTTTCCTTTAGAACAATCTTCTTCATAGTATGTTGTTAAATCAAAAGAAAGAACAATTTCTATCATAGTAACTTATTACTGAAGGTATTTCCAAATAAAGTGCTTAACGACTTTAACATAGCAAGAGTCTTATTTTTTCTTTATTACAATCAAGATTGAGCACACACTGTTTAACTTAATGAAATAATTCCAAATGATACTGTATTCCATTCTGAATGACATTCTCAGAACATAGTTAGAGACCAAGAGGTGCTTCCTGAGTGTTCTTTGAAAACACAGCTCTCAAGAACTCTAAGCTACAGTGTGATTTCTGTTCAAGTTCTCCAGAATTTCAAGGTTTTGACATTTATGTCCTGCTCTTGCAAAAGCAGCAACTGGAACACGATCACCAAGGCAGAGTGGCTTTGCAAACACTGCTCATTTTTAAGGTTCCTTAACATCTCCTTTCATGAAAAATACTTCAGTTGACATTTCCCCTGCTGAATGTTTTGTCCAAGATCTCTTTTTTGTTAGTTTATTTGAAATTTAGACCCAAACTTTTTAAATAAAGCAAACATGAAACTTATTTCACCAGATGGAAAAAAAAAGCCTAAAAGCCAACCAAAAAAAAGCTTTAAACCTTTTCTCAGAGAAGCTTTGGCATGAGGAGTTTAAGCAAGGGATGGATTACACACCCGGTATGTGTACCCTTCACACCAACAGAAGTGCCTTTTCAGTGCCTGGTGAAGAATGTCTGTGTTTAGTCAAACTACACACCTTTGGAAGGCTTGTGAAACTCGCTAGCAACTCACTGCTGTGAACTGAAAATGCATCTCTGACTTTTTTGCCATACTAGATGCATTCCATTTCTAAATTTAACATCTCCCTTCAACAATTCCAGCACACAGATTTTGTGTTGTCTGTCTGGATGCATCCAGCCTGTTTTTCATCAAAATACTGGGCGCTATGGAGGCAGAGCTAGAGAAAATGTAGGCATATTTGCATAGCTACAGACAGTGATTGTCTTTATCGTGCTTGAAGCCAACAGTTAAGAACAGAAGAATGAAACTTTTATGAATACAAAGCAAATCTGAAGCAAAAAAAATAAAAGATAGTAATAGGACAAGGGGAAATGGTTTTAAACTGAGACAGGGGAGGTTTAGGTTAGATATTAGGAGGAAGTTTTTCACACAGAGGGTGGTGAGGCACTGGAACAGGTTGCCCAAGGAGGTTATGGATGCCCCATCCCTGGAGGCATTCAAGACCAGGCTGGATGTGGCTCCGCACATGGCAGGGGGGTTGAAACTAGATGATCATTGTGGTCCTTTTCAACCCAGGTCTATGACTCCGTGAGAGGAGAGGGAAAGCAGTGGAGATAGTGACTGCACAGAATAGCTCAACAAAAACTGTTTACTGATCACACATAGTTTATTCACTAAAAATCCATTCAGACTTGAATTTTTAAAGTTCTCAGCACCAACAAGGGAATGGGAAAACAAAGGGAAAAGGAACTTCCAAATGAAAAGCTGAATTCAACGCAATCCTGGAGGAATTACTCTGAATAACTGTAGTCCCCTACCTCCACCAGCCTCAGATTTTCAGCACTTCAAGCATGTCATAAATCTGAGTTAAACCGTATGCTGTTTTTAGAAATGAAGATTAAGACCCTTGCTATATTAGGAATCGGTTTTATATTATGAAAACACTTAGCAACCTACCTCAACTTTCAACTTTGAAGAGAATAGCTCTTCTGAAATTAAAGCATAAACACCACTATCTTGTCTTGCCATTAAAATAAATTCAAAAAAGCAAACAGAACACCACAAACAAAAACAAACACAAACCATGGTACTGCCCTACCCAAATGAACTAAACAGTGTTATCAGATAGAACAAATCCAGGAGCAGTGAGAGCTCACCTTTCTGAGCTTTCATTGTTTGTTCCTCAATTTGCCTTAAGCGTTCCATTAATTCTTCCTTTTCACGCTCTATTCTTTCCTTTTCCTTTTCTGCAATCTCCCTCTTCTTCTTCTCATTTTCAAGTTGTGCCCTAAAAATAATAAAGTGCTTTTTTTTTTTTTTTTAAATATTAAGTACATTACTTAAATTCTACTCAGGATTCCGGTAGCATTTGTTTTCAGTTTACTCAAAGAAATACTTAATTTTCAACGTTTTTAATTCATATTCAAACATAATAACTAAGTTTCTTCATTTCAAAATACAGTGCATAAAAAGAAATTATAATCAGAACCAATTAGCAGCCTTAGTTATGGTCCAACCAGGTAAAGCCAAGATTATAGTTGCATTTTACACAATCGATGTTCCATCTGGGCTAGAAATAGTCACTGTATTTTTTGACTACACAAAAGGTAAGCTGTTATATTCTTTGCTAAACTTGCTTTCGCGGTTCACATGTAGAGTATAAAAGTCCCTAAGAATCAAGCAACAGAAACTTTAAATGTTTCACAAAAAACTTAATGAGAAACAACGGTAGAGCTACTATTACTATGCTGAAAGCTCCAAAGGGATACGGCTTTCTATTAAAACAGGTGAACCATGCCAGTGCACAGACCTGCTTATACATTACAGAAAGAAAAGCAGATGTCTTTTCCAGAATGCTAGGATGTTTGATATTCTATGACTTAGTATTCTGAAAAGGATAGAAGAATTTTCCTTCTGTTTCATGAAAGTTTGTTAATTACCTTTCCAATTGTTTCTGATGTTTCTCCTCTCTAGCCTGGGCCTTCATCTGTTGCACTTCAATTGTATCAGGTTTCCGCCTCCTCATGTACAATTCATGATTTCCCATACACAGTGCCAAAATCCGCTTGTTAATTCTCAGACGAGGTGCATAAAAAACAAAATCCTAGAAAAATATGCACATCCATCAGTTGAAAAACTCAGCTGTGATGAGAGTCAATGCATTACTGCATTCGTGCATTTGTTAAATTTAAGTTTACCAATGTTTTCATACTCTTCCTCCAAAATCCAGTCACCATAAGGAGCCTATAAGATAAATTCAAAAGCCTATTTGTGCTCCTCTATGTAGAGGTTAGCTATTTTACTCAAAATTATTTTAATTTCTAAAAGTAGTGCTATTTTCTGTGTTTCAATGCAAAAAATTTCATGTTTTGTCCCATAGAGTCTGATGGAAGGTGCTACTGTAATCCAAGCAAAAAAATCAAAAAGAAGAGGTGGGAATGCAGGGAATTCAGCATGCTACAGAGCAGCTTTTCAGTTCATCACAAAACATTAGCTGGCTTATAGAAAGAAATCTTAAGCGTCAATAAGAAGGAAGAGAGTGAAAATAAATGTACCACATTTCAATACTTGAATTTCTTTTTGATTACTGAATATTCTACCAATACAAAGAGGCATAAAATTATTTTCTTATACCACAGTACCAAAGCAGGCTCCTTCAGGCTTGAAACCCTTCACATAAAGAGGCATACTATTCTACAGACAACTTACAGGGGCCTTTTTGTCAATTGGCTTTATGACAAACTTCTTGTCATTGAAAGAGATGTTTCTTATTTCACTCCAAGGAAAACCAATCTTGGGTGTCAGCCTTCAAAGAGAAAAAGTTCTCATTAAAAGAAGAAAAAGATAGGCATTTCATTAATGTCCACTGACACATAAGCCTTATTTTCATCCTGTTTTCACTGCCACAATTAAATTACTTTTACAAAAGCTGCCAAGACAACAGTTCAAGCATATTTTAGTTAACAATTTCATATACTCATTTGATGAGTTTGTAGTAGTCAGTTTCATATTCTAATAGCACTGCAACAGAAAAAATTCAGAAATTTCAGCTTTGACATATTCTACTACCATTAAATACATGCTGAATACCACATGCTGAATACATGCCAAATACTATGATTCTTTATCAGCCAGATAATTTCCTCATCAGAGAAATGGACAACTACTTCAATAGAGATATAATTTTAGAAAAGCCAGATGTTGCAAAGACTGAAATTAGATCAGCCTTTAAAGCTGTACTTCAGTTTAACTCAGCTGTAAGATACATCTCATTACATCTCCAAAGTTCACAGTGGATTTCATCCACTTGCATTTTAAGTAGAATTAAGTTGAAAAGCCGTTACAATGCTTTGCACCAACTGCAAACTTATAACTCTGAAAAGAAATAGTTCTTAAATTACAAAATAAAAATATTTGACTCCATCACCACAGAAAGTTTTCTGAGTTTATATTATGTTAATTAAAAGTATTTTAAAAAAGGCTTAAGTATTTGATAGCTATCTATCTGAATTAAAATACCAAAAAATGGTTGATTGTTCAACCTCATCTGAACATTTCCTGAATATTTTCATCACCTTTCAGGAGTTATGTTGCCATCTAATGGCAATTAAGGCTCACAGAATTCTGTTAAGGAGCATTTACATCCAAGCACGTATTTCAGTTCAGATGACAGCTCTGATCTGGTGTTTGACATGTTTCATTTCAAATCACTGCAAAAGTACTGTTAACACCAGATACCACTAAAAGTGTCTGAAAAGAAACAAAAGAATGAGTCTGTTCTTCAGTATATTTCAGCTCTACCTGTATCTAAGTAAGGCAGAATCTGATCTCTATCAGAACAGAAGATCCATCTATTTTCCTAGATGTCTAGAAGGTTTCATTTTCAGATACCAAAGTTCTTCCTGCTCTAAGAGCTCTGTTCTTAATTACAATTCTTGCAAACTTCTCAAACACAATGTTCAGCTTCCCAATGTCCTTTTCACCCTGACTTAAGAGTCTTAACAGAGTGAAAAGTACAGGAAAAAACCTATATCAAAATGGTCTTGCTACAAATATCCATACTTAGCAACATCAATTTAAGTTTATACAGAACTCCATTCACTTCTTCTAATTGCTATTTATTTTATAAAATTAACTACTGGAATGTTTTACCTTTCACATAGATTAGAAGATCTTTGATACCCCATTTTGCTAGATGCTATTGAAATATATGCTTTTGTACAATCTCAAGTACGATTCTCCTAGGACAAAACTGTAAAAATGAGTATTTGCCACTTACTTATCATCATGTTCATAAATATTCAGACCCAATGCATCAACTCCTAGCCACAACTCAGTTCCTTTTTTATTCTTTATTTCAAAATAGTTGACTCCATACATTTCCAAATCTTGTGCTATCTTAAGGTATTCCATCATAGAATCTTCCCTGATAAAAAGAACAGAAAAAAAAAGTGTAAATGCATCGTACAGACAAGTCAGAAATAAAAATGTAAGAACAGGGGAACTACTGAGTAACTTATTAGTGAGAAATTTAGTTAGGAATCAAGCATATCTTGGAAATTCACATGTACATTGATTTAAATATTTGCAGCACTTTACACCCTCTACTCAAATACAACTTAATCTCTGCACTTTGTCTTTTCAGCCTGAGGAGAAAAGAAATAAATGTATTTCAGAAGTATGCAACTACAAACAAAGGCAGTTGACAGTCTTACCAGAAATCATTTAGGCAGCCAACAATCCAACTGCAAATTCAGCTCTCATCCAAGTTTCCATGGAAGTTTTTGATAACTGCTTATGCCAGCCAGAGCAGAAAAAGTTTCCAAGCAAAAACACCACTACCCAAAACACATCTTGATAATAAGAAATACCCTTATAGGCTTTGGAACATTCTCTATGTGATTACCTTAACATTCCCCTGTGCTCTTCATGCCAGTTCTGTATTCTCTCTTCCCACTGCTCTTTTGTCAGTTTGTGCTGTTCTAACACACTGTGAATAGAAATAATTAAATTACACTGATTATCATTTCATCTCAAACTTTTTTTTAAACCTTGTGGCACAACATATTCTTGAAGAAATTTAAACATTACTTCCTATATACTGCTCATCTTCTCACCCAAAAACACAGCTTCTAAATTTCAAAAAGAAAAACATTTAGCAAATAGTGTGGATTCACTTTTTTGTGGTATTCTATACATTCTTATTATAATACAAGTCACACCATGGCATATGGCAACTTTCAGTAAAGCCATAAAATGTAACATTTGGAACTCCCCAAAACACACAGACTTGCTAAGACCTCATACACAATGACACAAATTGGCCTTCATGTATTTGCAGATGCATTCAAGCGCCAGCAGTTTCACACAGACTTACTATCTATCTTGCTGCTGCCTAACTGGTAACTCTGAGCCAAGAAATCCACAATATTCTGACCAGTGAAAGTAACTCTATAGTTAAGGACAACTGCAAATCCTCTCACGTTTTTCCACAAGTTGAAAAGCTAGCCTGCTTTCTGAAACAAGTACTTCTGACATTACATTGTTTTGAAGTATTTTTATTAAGTACTTGAAAGTTTTCTAGCAAATCTCTGGCGACTGGAGGCAAAACAGGAGTAACTGTGCTAGGATGAATACAAAAGTGTATTCAGTTGTGCCCACTCAGCACAAACTGACACAACTCATTGAAAATGTGCTGGGAAATCATCTGAACATATGTCTACCGAAAAGAAGCATCTTAAGTATTTGAATCTGTGTTGTACACAAGCACTCCAGTGTTCCAAAGGCTGTCATCAACTTAGCAAAGACAAAGATTTGTGAACTATTATATTCAGTAATGAGTTGTACTGATTCTTAGCCTCCTTGCCTTCTACATTGCTCCAGAAGAGTACTTCCTTAGGAATCCATTGCAATAAAAAGGAAGCAAAGCAGCCAACACTTACCAAGAATTTTTTTAAAAATGAAACATTTACAGAAATATTTAAATATTTATCACATTTTGAAATGATTTTTTACTAGCTGGGAGATTCTCACACTTAGCTAATGAGCTAATCTCTACTTTTGTTTTCAAATAAAAAGATTATGTGAATCTCAAAGAAAACTGAAATTATTCCACAGTTCTCATCTCTTTAAAGATGCACTAGAGTTACATATTTAGTAAGCATACATTTGTTGACAATACACAGTCATGGATTCATTTATACTAACAAAACTATCCAGCCTTGCAAATATGTGTTGCAATGCTTCCTTTACTGCCAATGCACATCAGGAACAGTTCCAGCTGCAAGGAGGAAAGAAAAGCAACCCAGAACTATAATCCTGCTGCTTATCTTTCCTAAGCACTTAAATGAGTGACCAGTACAAAAACATTCACACAATTATGACAAGAACTCATTTTCTAAATTTTCTGTCTAGGTCAGCATTTGTAAGTTAACCACACAGCAGAAAACGTATTTTACAACTATTTCTCAGGAATTTACTATCATTTACCAAAACTTCTCACATAAGAACACCATGAAGTGAAGAAAAAGAGTAAACCTGAATAACTTAACATGATTTTAATTCAACAGAGGCAAGCCTCCAGCAATGATAGATCAGTACATATTCCACAGTACTCTGAAAATTCCACTGGCTAAATCTGTGCAGCTGGTTGAGGATGGGACAAGAAATAGGTCTCCAGAAATTCACAGTTGTGATGCTTTGATATTTAGTCTAAACTGGGATATCACTTCCTTCTAAGTTCTACCAGCAGAACATGCACTCTTAAAAAAGCTACCATTAATTGCATTTTTAACTTCATATTTTCACTGTAAGTGCACTGCAACCAAGTTTATATAGAGCAAATGATGCAAAAACACGTATTTATAGTCTGTCTCACCGCTGAGGGAGAAGCCTGTCATTGGCTAGGTAGCCTAGCTTATGTATCTCCTTATTGTAATCTCCATACTTGGACTGGACAGCATAAGAAGCAAGAAGAACAGCCGTTTCTGGTGGACAATATATCTCATCATTTAAGATAGCTTCTTTGACTTGCAGGAAGAAAAGTCTTTGTGTTATTTCCTGGATTAACTCTTCAGATACATCCTCTGGAAAAAACTTGGCCCTGAATTTAAACTGCAAAGGATTTTCTTTCCTTACATCTTGCTGGGTTACCTAAGGAAGAAAAAAAAAGAAAGAAAACGTAGGAAGAGCACTAAATGTTATAATAAATACAATAAACTGGACACCAATGACTTGTAGGAAGAAACGGAATATGTTTAATAAGGGTTCCGCAGCAAGAATTACAGCACATTAACTTAAGAGTAATGCTGAATTACTCTTTTAAAAGAAGTCTCTGTAATATTGAGCTAAATATATGTGCTTTGTTTCTGTGCAAAAATCATGGTTCCATTCATCACATTTTTTTTTTAGAACTTGCGGACAAACCTTATCATGATTTCCCTGAAGAGATCAGACGTGATCACCTTATAAGTCTAGTCTAAGCTGTCTAGTCTATAATTTATACACAAATCTTCTGTTACTTTTCTATTTTATTGGAGCTCAGCTTCCAGCACTGATAATGACAAGAAAAGATAATTTTAACATCAAATAATACAGTGATTGTTAAAAGGTAAATTCAGAATAAATTTCATACGTCCCAATTCCACATGCACCTCATTTCATATTTAATTTCACGTGCACAAGTAGTCCTTCTACAACTTTACCCCACTGGAAATTATTCTTCTGTTTGCTGGACTAGTAGAAAGTATCAAAAATGGTAACAACTTATGCTGCAACCATTCTCATGAATTTCTCATGAAGTTCAACAAGGCCAAGTAGAAGGTCCTGCACCTGAGTCAAGGCAATCCCAAACGCAGATACAGGTTGGCCAGAGAATGGCTTGACAGCAGCCCTGAGGAAAAGGATTTGGGGGTGTCAGTTGCTGAAGGTCTCAACTTAAGCCAGCAACATGAGCTTGCAGCCCAGAAGGCCAACGGTGTCCTGGGTTGCATCAAGAGAAGTGTGAGCAGCAGGCCACGGGAGGCAATTCTGCCCCTCTGCTCTTGTGAGATCCCACCTGGAGTACTGTTTTGGGCCTCCAACACCAGAAGGACACAGAGCTGTTGGAGCTGGCCCAGAGGCGGCTACAAAGATGTTAACAACTTTCTATGACAAGTCATTCATGAAGCTCAGCGGTAAACAGAGAGTGAACGGGAGGACAGGGACAAATATGGAAGCATCATCCAAAGCAGCATGGACAACAGGGTGAGAAAGCCTTCAAAACACTGTATTTTGTCATTTAAAGCAAACAAGAAGATACTTCTTGACTAAATTTGATAAATCTCACCTACAATATCAAAGCAGCAAGTTTTACTAAAGTATATTTAAAACATATAAAATTTATATATTTGCTTAAGTGCCAGGAAATGATTACCTTTTTATTTAGCTTCAGCCACGTTGAGTAGCCTTTGCTGTCCACGTACTGCAGTCCAAAAAACCAAACTTCACGAAGACCAACAGTTTTTACCACCTAAAGAAAAATGATCCACACTTATCATTGATTAGTGAATAGGAATTTTATGGTTGTTACCTTGTATAAGCCACCTCAAATTTAAATGTAACAAGATTTTTTTTTACATAGGCAACAGGAGCAAAATACATTCAAAATAAACAGCTTGTAGCCAAAGGAACAGCTCTAGCGTGCAACTTACTGCATGGATCAAACAGCCCCTGAGGAATACAAAGCTGCAAACAGGATCCTTATCTTCAGATCAACCAACAATCAAGTCTACTTCAACCAAAGGCAAGCAATGAAACTATATCACTGAATAATAACTCTGGACAAGTATGATGTAAAGAGTATGAATCACCTCCATTAGGTATTTTTGAGATCTTTAACAGTTAATGATAAAAGAGGTAAGAGATCTGGCTGATAAACCAAACAGGGATTGCCTACACAGTTTCTGATTTAGGCAAAGGCTATTAAAGAAAGAAAACTGTCCTTGAATAAAGGAAAAGCATCTTTACAGATGAACTAGATAAAGAGAAAACAAAAGATAAGCAGTCCCCACAGCAGACAATGATTACTTGTAGTGCAACCATCAGGAAGTCCCACCAGACTGCAGATGTGATCCAAAAAAAAAAAAAAGAAACTGATGTAGAAATCTGTAGAAAACCTTTCAAGATGATTCTCTGAATAGACAGTAAAAAAGAAACTTCAATAAAAGATGAAATTTAATAAAAACAAAATAATGTGCATAAATGAGGACATTTTAGTTATGTTAACAAAGCAGTTGCTTAGAGATAAAGAGCTACAATGCTGTTGTATACAAATCTATACACAAACCAGTCACACTGTCCTATAAAAGCATGCAGCAGCACTGGAAATCCTTCGGAAATATTCAAATGAAGGAACAGGGATATGGAATATCACAGCATAAACAAGACTGGAGCACTGACATGGAGAACTAAGAAAGAGGAAAATATTATACAGGTTCTTACAATGTGCATGACAATTAGGAGAACAGGAAATGACTAATCAATATTTCTCATAACGTATGAATTAACAGAATCAGATGAAATCATTACATAGGAGGTTCAAAGCCAACAAAAAGAAGCACTTCTACTCTACGAAATAGAACGAAAACACAGAACTATCTTACAAGTTCTTTGCATGGCAGGAGTATGCCTGGATTCAATAAGCAACTGATCAGAAAGGTCTAGCAAAGATTATTTAATAAGTGAACTCTGGCACCAGAAGAGGCAGTATGGCAGTAATTATGTTATGTTCTCAAGTAGAACCAAGCTGGTTTACTGAAGGCTGTTTTATTTCCATAAAACATGCATTCAGATGCATGTGAAGTAAAAAGAATTTTACACATAGATCCTCCTCCACCTTAAAAAAGGTACTATCAGGTTGTTAAACTAAAATTTGGAAAATCAGAAAGTGTCACAAGACTGCCATGCAAAATTGTTTCTGACCCCTTGCACATGTGTACAGCTCTTCACATCAACGTAAGTGCAGCTTTTTATTCTCCTCCTTTACCCTTCCACCTTCAAGCTCCACCAAAGCACAGAACTGACTGTACTCATGGATCCAACATGACTCTTTTGATGTACAGGTATTTTCTCTAAAGCTCCTACATTCCTATACCTCCTACTTTGGAACATCAGAGAAAATGAGGACAAGTTTATTTTATTGCTATTGTCTTGAGTTATGTCTGGTGTCCCAACACAGAAAATCAAAGACCTGCTGCTTCCTTTGGCACAGATTGCCTGTCAATACTTATCAAACTACCACGGCCTTAGCAGACAAATCTGAAAATGCTCTTTGCTTTGTAGCCATACGAGTGAAGCCTTGGTAGCTGACCTGCACTGTGAGCTGCAACAGAAGTCACCAAGAATCTCAGATGCTCAACTGCCCATGAGGCATAAAGAGCCAAGTGCATATGCTCTCATCAGAACACGTTTCGCTCACCTGCTGAGTACTGCCTTCAACAGAGAAGGGCATTGCACCTTATTCAAATCTATACAGTTTCTCTACTGCAATACAAGGTTACACATGCTCATAAATCAAAACTGAACACAGCTTACAAATGAGTTTGTTTTCCCTCATGCAACAAATAAGGAAAAAAAAATACGGTCTACAACTGCCATCTCAGCCCCAAAAAAACATTTCTGAAACTTTGTACCAGGATAACACAGGCAGTTACACACTGTAGTAGCGATACAAAAAACGGGTACACAATGGGAAACTTCAGGATTTAATTTATAGTTCTGCCTCAGAAGATTTATTAGATAACCTCAGGCAAGTTTTCATCACATCCATGAAACGGATTTATCCACCATTACAGCCTATGGTTTGGTAATTAACAGGTAATAAAAACCCATTGGAGACAGACCTGTGCTTTGGCAAATCAAAACATACACTGTTTTGTATGATGACAAACTAGCAGGAAATTCACTTAGTCAACTTCTGAAAGACTGTAAGGAAGGCTTCTGAAATACCTGAAAAGGAAAGCTGGGGTCTAACTTGAGATGAAGGAGACAATACTCCCACTCTTCCTGAACTGTAACTATAGTAAACCAGTTCTGACGCTTAGTGCCAATTCCATATTGAAAAAGAACAAAAACCAAACCCTCAGATTGTGGAAACACACCTACCACAGCACTCCCTCTTTCCTAGGAAGGAGTCATAGATGAACAATTGGTTGAGAAAGAGAGAATGGACCTTCTCTTGCTCATACTGACCATTGACATGATGGACTAGAGGACTAACGAAAGGACTATGGACGTAGTAGAATTCTGAAAGAGTAGGAGTCCTTATAATACCAGGCTTGTGCAATAAACAAGAACTTCAGTATGTTTCAAAACAGAAAAGAGAAAGCCATTAGAACACCAAGTTCTTTTCTGCTAGCAGACAAAGATAAACACGCAAACAGAAGGGAAACAACAACTCCAGAATACAGTATTTACAAATTTGAAAGAACCATTGACTGAAGGAAGGACAAGTTGTTCACTAAAACAAAAAGAGCACTAGACAACAGCAAAAATCATGGACAAGTTATTTTCTGCAAGCACTAGCTAACAAGTGTATTGCCATGTTCATTATCTCTGCATGAACCTGGCACACCAACTCTCTCAAATGCAATGCAACTCAATTATTTTTCTATAGAGAAACAGCATCAATAAAGCATGAAAATTTAATGCTGATTTGGCAACACAATTCAGCTCATGACACTACTCTGTGTAATCTACGTATAAATTTAAGATCAGACTGAAAATATTTCTCTCAACACAAAACTATTTTAGCTGGTTTTGTCTGACTTAAAGCTTTTCAACTTAAATTTCCATAAGTCGATAAGAGGTACCGAGACGTCATAAGATACACAGTTGTAGAGAACATGCAGTGTGTCAGAAAGGAAGAAGAATTCAGAGCTGTATCTTTGTTCCCTGCTTGCAAAAGCCCAATTTGGAAGAAACTGATTACCTGGGCACAAGATATTACACAGCAGAATGTCACCGCACCCAAAACTGCATGGCAGAAGATACAGCAAAGGTTGGCAGAAGGGAAGCAATAGCCTTGGGCTTTTGTGTCACAGGATATCATACTTCTTATTTGATGGTAGTATTGGCTAAATAAAAAGCCAAACAGCTGGCCATGCATTCGTTCCCCTCCCTCCAAAGCTTTCAGAGAGTCAAGAAGTGTACTACTCTGTTGAGGCTGAAGATGCGCTGCTACTGACAGCAGTTAAAGGCGAAGGGGGCTGTGTCGCATCTGCTTCTAACAGAAGTGGCAAATTTACTTGATTATAAAGTAAAAGGCTTAATGGTAGAAACAAAGGAATTCTCATCCCTTCAACTTACATACTGAGACATTTAATTGGCGAGGTGAAAACCTCTAAATGTCACTTTCTCCAAAATGCTCAGCTCTACATAACTGAAGCATCTACAGTGGAGGGACAGAAGTGACAGTCCTACTAAAACAATATATATTTTTTTAATACAGTTGCACTATCTTTGAAGAATAATTTGGAATTCTTCTTCATCTTTTTAACTGAATGCACACACCTTGAGTCTGGATTATATATTGTACTTTTTATTTCCTCAGGAAAAAAGAAATGTCATATTGGCAACTTTTTAAAATTTTCTAAAGCACTCCACAACCTGTAGCAAAAAAATATATATTTCAAGGTTCTGATAGCTAATATCAGAAAGAATGAATGTAAGAACAACGTTTTTAAAGAAATCATTTATGTAGCTCATTTAACTGGTTTCAAGATATAGACAAGTGAAAAAGTGTATTTCTGATGGGCCTGCAAACCAGGAGCACATTAAAAGCTGTAATTCATAGTTTTTCATTCTGAAACTCAAGTTTAAAAAGAAAGCAAACTGGATTACAGGATAGCACTGCTTTTCAAACATTCAATAATCAATACAGCATTTACAGATTCTTGAAGAAAAAATGCTAAACAATAAACAATAGCAAAAATTATAAGAATCTCTCACAGATAAAATTCTAACAATCCTACAGCAATTGGTATTTTTGTCTAATTAGTGCATAATAACATTACTTTGAAGCACTTCTGAAGAATTACTTTCTGTGATTCTATAAGGAGGGGAGATTTAGGTTGGATGTCAGGGGGAAGTTCTTCACAGAGAGAGTGGTGAGGTGCTGGAACAGGCTGCCCAGGGAGGTTGTGGATGCCCCATCCTTGGAGGTGTTCAAGGCCAGGTTGGATGGGGCCCTGGGCAGCCTGGTCTAGTATTAAATGGGGAGGTTGGTGGCCCTGCATGTGGCAGGAGGGTTGGAGATTCATGATCCTTGAGGTCCCTTCCAACCCGGGCCATTCTGTGATTCATTTTGTGATTCCATGAAGCAGTTCTATACATAATATTCAACTGACTTCTCATTGTTCACCTACTTATGCAGAACTGTCTTTGAATTTAGCATATTCCATTTGGATTAATGATGAAGTTCAACCTAATCAACAGCATAGCTTAGATCAGTTACATTAAAATACACAATTGTATACAGGATAACACTGCTCCTTTATCAAACTCTACTTTAATAGCCTCAATATGACGTGGTTGTATACATACACAGGCATATATATACACACATAGAAATGCAAATAAGTTACCTGATCAAAGAGCTGCTTGCCTGTTGTATTGGGTTGGATGGCAAATTCCAGCTCTGCATCCATTGTGGTTACTCTGACATTGATCTACAGGAAACAATGAAAATTTTAAATCACAATGTAGCAATGCAATACTTCCATATACTTCAATGACTTCGCAAGAAATAGCCTACAATAAGTAAATTCAACAATTTAAATGGTCTTGTACAGAGCACAGTAGACAAAAATATTCTATTTTACATAAAAGCATACTATGCATAATATTCCATGCCAGGCCTGAAGATCAAACCGTGGAACAAAGTTCACATACCATCTTAATGAGAAGGCTGACATGAGTACTAAACTCTCAGGCATTAAGCTATAGGGCACTATCTTTTGGTAGACTTCTCAGATACCTGCTACAGAAAAAGTTCAAATCACAGATCATCACATCAGGTATGTACTTGACAGGACAAAAAGCCAAGCAGCATCCTGTCCTGCCATTTCTCACATTCAGAGACTCAGTGTTATTACACAGATATACAACTAGAACTCAAGATGGACCAATAGCACTTTTTCATCAAGTGGAAAGAAGAATTACACAAGTCAGCTCTCTTTATACTGATTCCATTTAATCTACAATGGGACTGAAAACATTGGTACTCCATGAGCTTTGTCCCTCTCCTGGAATAGAAAACCATTTTCCACACAACTCCCAACAGGTGTTGTTTGTCTGTTCCAAAGCAAGCAATCAAATGCTCCAGGTGGCATCCAGAAGCCTACATACCTTACCAATACCTCTTCAGGTGGTACACACAGGAGTGAGAAATTGCATGAAACAGAAATAAGTATCAATACAGTACTGTCTTCTCACAGCTAGAAGAGTCCTCCATCCTACTGCTAGGCTATCAGATTTCATTTATGTTCAGAGAAGAGTATAAAGCATTAAAGGCCAAATTTACATCGCTATAAATGCAGGGAAAAAAAAATGTAAGACTTAAGACACGTAGATATATTCTCATTTCTGTCTTCTATAAAATGTAAAACTGGAATAAACTAGGACTTGTATTACAGGTTCTGACACTACTTGATCTGTGTAAACCATTTCTACTCCCTATCTCCCTAATTTTGCCAGCAGGTGGAATAATCTGAGAAGCAAGTCTGGAAGAATCTCAGTCAAACAGAACACAGAAAACAGATCTATGATGGGAAAAAGAAAACTGGACAATAATTTGTCCCTACATAACAATTTAAGGTTGTTCACCCCTTTCCCTAGCGTCAAGGTAAACAACCATGGACATGAGCTGGAAGCACAAGACAAGCAGCAGGAGTCAGAAGACCTCTAGGTTATAGACCTACAAACAAGGAAGATAGCGGGGGTTACAAACCTTTTGTGTGCAAATACTGATAAAGAACAAGAGTTGAAGGCTTTGGAGAAAAGACAGTAAATTTTTATTGGGAAAAAATAGAGGGAGGTGTGTGAGAGGAGGAGAGAAAGAGGTGCTTTTTGTATGTTCTGATCCTCCTTTCAAAAGGACACAGCTTTTTAAAAAAGCACTTTTATTCAGCTTTAGAAAGGAAGCCTGCTTTAGCACAGCTAGCAGTAAGTTAAAGGGCTAAAATATAACTTTATTAAATGCCAAAGCATTCTTATGTAACAACAGCATTGCCAAAACAAGAAGTGCCACAGAAGATTTAGAAAGCTCAGAATGTTAAACTAACTGCAGCAGACTTCGTCAAGTTGCAATAAGAACTTCTTACATAAATACCCTTATTTTAAAAAAGTTCTTCTAGAAACAGAAGAGCTCCTGTCTTACAAAAGCTGAAATAAATAAATAGTAAAGTAATAGATGTCATATTAATACTCCTGCAGAACTTAAGTTCTATTAAGAAGTCTCAAATTAAATGACAATAATATTAAAATATCCTCTTGTGACATGGGATATTTTTAAGAAAAAGCCTACTAATGTAATACTACTCTTGACTTTTTTTTTTTTAATTTTATTTTCCTCCTATAGATGTTTGGGCTAACTCAGATTTTGGTGTGCAACTACTGACTTTCTGCATTTTATAGCTAAAGCTTTGAAACAATGTTGTTTCCATCTTGGAAAAGAAGGTTACTGTTGGCAAAAGGTGAGACCAAACCCAGAAGGCTGATCTCACCCAAATCCCAATCACAACCACTTGTTCTCAGCAAAATCAAACCTCTGCTCTCAGCCGCACTGTTAGCTTATTGTGCAGACAAGGTGCCTTAAGAAGTACAATGGGGAAAGACTGAGAGAACACAGGAAGAGAGAGACAGCCCAGTGACCTGGGCAATGGACTGCCATTCAGGGAAACTGCTGCTGGGGGTGGCAGGGGACATTACCTGAACCACTATTTATGAAGACAAACACTGCTCTGAACATAACTGCTGAACCAACTTTACCACGCAAGCACAGAGACAGGATGGGCCTCTTGCAAAAGTTCTAACACTACCACTGCTCAAGGCACAACAATTAGTTTATGCCAGTTTCTCGATCCTCCCCAGGATTACACTCGTTCCCTCAAGCTACTGAAGCTGCCACAAGGCACTGGGAGCAGATGCTTTGTAAGGACGCCACTCTGTAACCTAACCTAGAAACTCTCCTGCTGGTTTTTGCAGTCCATGGAAGTTTGCCCAAGGAAGCTTTTTTTAATGTTTAAAAAGTTGTGGTGTCTGAACATATATTTGGTGTCACAATTTAATAGTTTATTCCATTTACTACTGACCTACAAATACCCATGTGGTCGTGGGTGGGAAATACTTAAAAACTTAACTGGAGGTTTCACAACTGGGTAGCCCTGACCTTGCCTGAGGATTCACAAGGTCTGCATGGTGAGACACTGCTCCCCGTTTATAAACCAGGCTGCGGCACAGCTGACACACAGCTGGGCAACGACCGACAGCACTGAGACCTGGCAATGCAGCACATGGACACAGAAAACACTGACTGCACTACAAAGGGTACAGACAGCTCTGATGCTGCCAATGTTCAATCCATGCAGCTAGGCAGAGTTTTAACACAAAGGATTTAAGACATCTTTTCTGCTCCCAGTTCAGATATATGAGTACACCAATCTCCATCCAGACAGGTTAGGGCAAAAAGTGCACTCCTGAGCTGTAGAGAGTGGTATTTGAAGATAAATAACTAAATCCATCCCTCAACTCACAGGCAAGATAAGAACGTGGTTAGGGTTTGCCTCTTTCTGGTGGAATATCATCCTGAATATACTACCTCTATGTACTTATAGGTGAATTTACATTAACCAAGCATCTGGACAAGCACTGTCTGTATTCAAAAGGCCATAATGGAGAAGATAAAAGAAGAGGTTAGTGTGTTACTTGAAAGCATTTTAAAAAAATTCCTAAGAGGAAGTGCTTATAGCATGGTGCTTTCTTCAGTTGGCTGCTTCTATAAACAAAGATGCTGTAGGAATGCATAAAAAAAACAGTTAAGATTATCATACCATAAAGTGCACTGGACATTTCTATTGCAAAGTTCCACCTAAGAGCATAAAATTGATGTTTAGATTACCAAGACTTATCTCACAGCTTCTACAGTAACTAGCTTGGCTCATTTGTTCACAGGTAGTAAAGGAAACAAACAGTCAGGGAAAGAAAAAGAGCCATTGCTGTCCTTCAGCCACTGTTTGTTGTGATGAGTTATGGTGCTGCAGCTATCATCAGGAAGCTGAAAGCTGAGCTGGCATTAATAGGCTGCCCAGAGAGGCTGTGGATGCCCCATCCCTAGAGGTGTTCAAGGCCAGATTGGAAGGGGCCCTGGGCAGCCTGGTCTAGTATTAAATGGGGAGGTTGTGGCCCTGCGTGTGGCAGGGGTTTGGAGATTCATGAATTCATGATTCAGGGTCCCTTCCAACCCTGGCCATTCTGTGATTCTGTAATAAAGAATAGGAAAACTGTTTAAAATCATGTGAAAAATATGTACCATGGTTTTGTTGTTTTAATGAATGCAATGCAGGTTAGTCTTCTGTAAAAGCCATAGAAATAGCCCAATTTTCATCTATAATCAAAATGCATATAGCAGAAGTTGTTTCTTCAAAGTAGTTCAGTCAGTTTCTGTATCTTGTTTGCTTCAGTACATCAATCCCACTGCTTTATGCATCACACAAACTTGCAGCCTTCTCTGCATCAAAGCAGAGGGATGAAAAGATGAATGAGAAAAATTAAAGAATAAGAAGGTAAAACAGTAAGGATCAAATGGCATTGTGAACTAATGGCTACAGAATAATGCAACACAAAAATTGATAAAACTCAAAGTTAAAAAAAATCAAAACGGTCCTCATAAATGACATCAATTCTCTATTTCTGCTGCAAAAAAATAAATCTTATGTCCAAACCATAACTAATGCTCTGAATATCTAAAGATTGCCCTGCAAAACAAATCCACTTTTTATCAGAATGTTATTACAATGTAAACCATTCAATTCAACCACTTCACAAAAATTAACTTAATCTTGCTGATTCCAATTTTAAATATCCCTATTACTTCACAATGTGATAGCTACTGCTCCTAGATACACAATGCCATAAAATGCCACAGCCCCAAAGAACTGCTTTTAATCTTCTGACATGCAGCCTTGTGACAGCCTGGTATCTTCGTCTTTCAAGCCTTGCACAAAAATGCTGAAAACTATCAGGGAAAAAAAAAAACAACAACAGCTGATAATTTCAACTCCTCTTACACCTTATAAATGCAACTAAAATTTCAGTCAATTAAACCTAATCTCCTTAGCCTATGAAATGATTAACACTTACGTAACTAATGGTGTCTAATTTTAGACTCCACGTTCCTATTTTTGGTGAAGAGCTGAGAGAATGGCATACAGCTGAGAAACATTTTGTATCTGTTCTTTTAGGAACAAAACACTGCAAATAAGATTCAACAGATGCTCTGTTCTTCCCTGGGCAGAGAAGTGAGCACATTGCAAATGGCCTTACCAAGCAGAGCAGCCCCAATTTTGATTACAGTAACAAAGACCTAATTAAACACAAGTCAGCGATTTTTTTTTCCAGAAGGATCACTAAAGCTAAGTGCAACTAATTGTGCACTGACAGGCAGAACTGAGAATATTCATGTTTCCAAAGTACTTATTTTAAAAGTAGAGATGCTGAGCAAGCTCCTTGAAAACAAGGGAGAGCTGCTTTGTTCCAAACAGACATCAAGTACATCAACAGACTTTTCTACAGAAGCAACTGAACAAGAAAATGTTTTAATAGTGGATATTTTTCACACACATATTACCTTAATATCTCAAAGCAATGCACTGAAGTCGCTTATACTCTTTTCAAAACACTACTTCGCACTGCAGCCACTTAACCCAGTAGCCTCTGAGAGAAAATCCCACTCACATAAGAACAGTGACCTTTACTACCACGTATAAGAAGATCATTCCCAGTGCCATGAACCTTACTGCAGACAGAGGCTAACCTTCCAGGAAAAACAGCTGAGTCTTAAAGCAAAATTTTTCCATGGTAAAATACTTCACTGGTCTTCACTTGTTTAATTTTGTTTGGAATATTACATAAACTTTCCACATAAAAGAAAAAAACCTGCATTTATTTCCACTGATCTTCCTGTAATCAAGTGTTCAGTGATTTACACTGATCTTCAACTTCATTATTTGTTACATATAACATCAAAATAAAAGTCATTCTAAAATGCAGAGAGAATTTGCTCAGAGTTTTATGCACAGATTCACTTAGAAGCATGCTGGATTTCCCAACACCTATCATCGGGATCAATACTGCAGGATCTGAGGGAAAAAAATCTCAATGGCTCAACTTGCAAGGGAAGCTTCACAGTAGCCTATCATTTAAAAAGCTGCCAGAGCAAAACCTGAGGTTTGACTTTTACAGGTAAAGTTTTTTCATCTGTGACGTGTGCTGCCACTACATTAACTGATTACGAGGTACAATTTCTGCAAGAGAAGGTTTACAGGAAAAAATCTGTATGACATTTTTCCAGAGAACTCAATTTCATTTCACTTCTTAACAACTCTTTTCACCTGGTGACATCTCAGATGCGCCTACAACATCAGTAGGAAAAGGCCAACATCTGAAAAGTCTTACAGAAAGCCCACCATAGAAGAATATACGTACGTATTCTCGCACCTTTGGCACAACTCCAGCTTTCTTTCAAAGCTCTGGTAGCAAATTGCTATTTGTGGAATGGATCGTGAGCCCTTCTGACAACTCTGTAATCTCAATTCTAAGGATACTCCTTTCCTCCAAACCTCCCCAAAACCACATTTTCTACGATTTATCTCAAGTCCTTGAGGTGGAGGAAGCTTTGCTTGGCTAAGTTTTGTGGTTCTGATCCCACAATTTAAGAAAAGGTAACCTCACTCAGGCAGAGCTGTTCTCTATCAATCACACCTGTGACTTCCTTGGGCTGTTACTGCATGGAGTTGGGGGTTTCATGACCCCACAACCACTTTTTTCCCTTATTCTAAAAATACTTTTCCAGTTGGGAAGTTCTATTCAAAGTACAACTCAACCCAGCCAGGACTGAAGAAGGTCAGAAAATAATACACTGCCAATTCATTTTCCTGTCTTCAAGAATGCAGCTTTCTGTAGGAAGGGGTTAGTACATAAATAACTCATTCTCCTTCCATAAAGTGTTAAGATATTGGTCTAAATCACTGGGGGAGGGGAGAGGGGATACCAGAGGACTGGGGGAAAAGAAAAGGAGAAAATGACACTGACAGTTTGCCATAGATTAACAAGTAGATTAAGCTCTAGACAGAATTTCTAGCCTTTAGATAAACACACACACACATTACTCATTATTCCGTACCATTTCCAAATACTGGCGTGTAATACTGACTATTGGCATTTCAAATCAAGAGCAAAAAAACTTTCAAACATCTACAAAAAGATACATGTACACTTACACACATAATTGCACTCAGTGGTAGATATGCCCCACTCCTCATCTACTACCTCATGAAACATCAGTAAACAAAGGAAGCCTGAAGACTATTACAGAACCCAATTAAGAAGAGGAGAAAATCTTCTCTGACAATTCAGTTCCCTTTCTGAATGTTTTGCTCACTAAACGCAAGGGAAAAAAGAGAACCAAAAGTCATTTAACACATGGTAGACAAAGAACTGAACAGACAATATTACAACAACAACAAAAGAATCAAGTTGCTGCATATATCCTTAAAGGATTTTAAAATCAGTATCAAGATAAAAATTAAAGTGTTTTTTTTTTCTGGACACAAAGTGGATGAACCCATATTTTAGCTGAAATGAGGTGTTCTCCCTTCTCCATTTACCTGCTAGATTACACCCCCCACCACAGTAAAAAAATACTACCTAATGGACCCATTGCTATTACTGACATTTCATACATTTTGTCTTTCCCTCACGGACCCTACAGTGAAACCTTCCTCTAATTCTAACAGACTTTGAGTCAAGAACAAAGTGTGCCTCCACCACCCAGTGTATGCCATCTCACCTCAAGGTCAACAGTGTCTAAAAGACCACTCCCCCTGCCAGCCAACCAGGCTTTAAGCGCACTGAAGTCTGTGAGCACTACTCTCCTCTTGAACTGTGCAACTCACACACGACTCCTCAAAGCACCAAGCCTCCTGGTACCATTTCACATGTTCCTATCAAATTATCCAGCTGAACTCCACTTGTATATTATATGACCTTATGAAAGATATTATGGACACAAGCAAAACAACCAGTGCTGTTCTAAGATCACTGAATCACAGATGTTAGAAGGGACCTCTGCAGAACCTTCAGACCAACCCCCTGATAGAGTAGGTTACCTACAGTAGGTTGCACAGGAAAGAGTCCAGGTGAGCTTTGAGGATCTCCAGAGAAGGGAACTCCACAACCTCTCTGGGCAGTTCCAGTGCCATCCTCAAAGTAAACAAGTTCTTCCTCATGTTCATATGTAGCTTCCTCTATTCCAGTTTGTGCCCATTACTCCTTGATCTGCCACTGGTCACTGCTGGAAAGAGCCTTACTCCACCCACCTGACCCCCACCCATTAGATATTTTAAGCATTGATAAAATTCCCTGTCTTCCCTTCCCCAGACTGAACAGCCCCAGGTCTCTCAGCCTTTCCTCATAAGGGAGATGCCCCAGACTCTTTATCATCTTTGTGGCCCTCCACTGAACTCTCTCCAGAACTTCCCTGTCTGTCATGAACCGAGGAGTCCAAAACTGAACAGAGTATTTGAGATGTGGCCTCACCAGGGCAGATTAGAGGGGGAGGATGACCCCCTTAACCTGCTGGCCACGCTCTTTTTAATGCGCCCCAGGAAACCATTCACCTTCTTGGCCACAAGGCCACACTGCTGGCTCATGGGACAGCCTGCTGTTCACCAGGACACCCAGCTCCTCCTCCACAGAGAATTACCACTCCAAAAAACTGAAAATTCTGTTAAATTTTAGATGAGTAAGAGAAAAGCAACTTACTGGTTTCGGCATTTTGCTGGCTTTCTCTTGTCCACTTCAGTCTTCTATAAATTCTTTGTTCCCTTCTGTCAAAAACAAATGTAAAAAGGGCTGCTTTAAAATTAATCATAACAGAGCTTGCATACATCACAGCAAATAGTACAAATGCCACAACAGATAAACAGGTGTTCTGCACATACAAAATGCCCTTTCGGGTAGGTAACAAGCAGCTAAGTTACCCACTACCAGAATCTACAGGTTTTTAGAAAGTAGCCTCCTTTCCAGTGCTTATAAAATAATACTTCACTAAGGTAAGAATTAAGATAGCTCTCCAAGTACTACAAGTTCTTAAAAAAGAAGTGTTATTAGACATCTTTCGGTACTGAAAGCCTTTAACATTATGAGAAGAAAAATTTATTCAAGAAACTCCAAAGCTGCAATTTAAACTGTCAATGCCAGCCAAATTTGAAACTTCATGCAAACAAAGAAAAAGTTAACACGATCTTTAAGCATCACAACAGTTTCTTGTGCATAAAAGCATCCACTTCTCTCAGGGAAGAAACGATACACTCATTTTTCCCAAAAGAAGATAAACACAAGTAGACCATTACAGTACAAATTAAAAATAAAAATTAAGCAAAGCAAATTTTCTTCGTTTTGTAAGGAGAAAGGCTGCAAGTAACGCCTAAATGGTTATGAAATTATTTACTGTTGTGTACTACAAAATCAAAATGGTCTTTATGTCTTGCAAAGAAAACCCACAATGCTTGTAATGTGGCTGGCAGATCTCACTCTGCCATGATTCTGTTCATCCCAACCTGGAAAGATTAAGTAGCAGTCATTTTCCTGCTCATTTTTAAAGTACTGACTTCTATGAACCAGCCCTGCAGCTGCTCTGCAAAGAGGACCAAAGGTAGCACTGCCTTCAAAAATAATAGAACTGCAATATCATTCATGCTAAGGCAAAGGAAGAAGATGCACTATTCAGCATAATCTGAGATTCCAGTATTATATTTCCATGATTACACCAGAAAGGTAACATTCCCAGAAGTGCTTAAAGAAGTTCAGAGTCAAAACCAAAGTATTTCAATAGAAAGTAAACTTCTGTAAGATGGATTTCACAATCACAAAGAAAAAAAAAAGCAAATATATTCTTTCATATATTTAAATAAGTTACGTCTCCTTTGCTCCTTATAAAAATACGGAAAATAAGAACAAAGCTTTGCAAAGCTAAAGGGTACTGGCATTTCCTGGTTTTCTTTTCCTACTCTGTAGTTCATAAAGAAGGAGATTCTGTATCGGTAACATTATCTTACTATTTGAATACACAGTTTGATACAATTTTGAAAAACTTAAGCAAACTTCTCCAGAATTACATCTTCCCTCTGTTCTTATTTTTTACTTTGGGGGCAGGAGGAGCGTGGGAATGATGTAAGATAAGAAATGACGTTTCTGCGAGGTTTCCTGGGTCCATACAGCGCTGTCCTTTGATAAAATGCAACAGCACACGCTCAATTCACAGAAGAGATTGCTCTCCCTCCTCCCTGCCTCCTCTAGCACCCCCCAGAAAATAAGAAGTAGAACAAGCTTAGCCGTAACTTCTGCTATCAGCAGGAAGGATTCCAAGCTGCAGCAACCCCCACGCTCACCTTCTTGCCAGCAAAGGCTCAGCCATAGAGTTAAGCTCAGAAAACTAACCGTTCCAAAGCTAACTTAGAGCCTCATCCACCATTTTAGAAGTGCGCCAACTCAACAGCACTGAAACAAATAGCAGACAGCAGAGCTGCTTTTATGTGCCTGTATTTGCATTGAAAAGAAGAGGTGTGGTAGGACTGCTGCTATCACTCAAGTTCAGGCTCCAGAAAACAAATGAGGGCACAAGACTGGGCTGAGCGACCAGCTGATGGCTTTCTGAAGCCTTTCTAGAAGAAATGTGCCTACCACTTTCCAAAAGGATTATGCCATACCATCATACCATTGCAAATGCTTCCCAGCTATTCATTTTCTGCTTCTGGTTTTACCTAAACATTTTATTCAACTGCTTTAAACCAATCCTAAATTGCTATTTGAAAGCAGACTCTAAAACCTTAGGGCAATCGTTTAAATCAGAAATGCCACTACAACGTTTCATTCTATAGGATAATTTTAAGTCATCAAACCACAGCTAGTAGACATATAATTTAACTGAGTTTACACAATTAACACCTACTGTTTGCATGCAATAAAACAAAGCTACCAGTTGAAAGTTAAGAATCCTCTTGTCCATAACCAAACACAAACAGTGCCACTGCCAGCTCCACAGATCCTATGGGCCCAACAGGTGACTGGAGCACAGAGAATAGAGAAGATCTTTACAGAGCAAACAATATCTGAATTTTCATTGAAGTGTCTGCTGTAGTATCTAAGATTAAAGCTGTAATCTCATTTATTTAAAAGAAAAATATTGTAAGTTTCCTCAATTGTGCTGAAGCCTGGTCTTACTGCAGATCATACAAACCATGTGTTGTATTATAAGAAAAAAAGTTGCATGAATCCAACACTGATGTTAGTTGGAAATTTATAATATGGAAATAAATGTGTACATAGTGCAGGAACAGCCTGTGTCTACCTGCCTTCATACTCAGTGTTACACAGTTTCATACAATATATTCATATAAAAGCATTACAACTAATTATTATTGCTACAGAAAAATCAAGATCTTCCCAGAAATGGAGCAAAAAAAATCAAAATCAAGCAGCAAACAGAAAAAACACCCTATCTTCCCCAGTTATCAGCATCAATTAGCATTAAGACAAAACAAATATAACAAAGATATTTAATTGAAAGAAACCAAATATCACCACCAGGCAAAATACTGTCACCTCCACTATTATGACTGCAGTAGGAGCTCATGTCTGCCATTTACGTGTATCCACTTTACATTTAGCGGACGGCATTATTTTGGCTCTCGCTAAGCTTTTTGCTGACGCAGTTAATTACATATGCTCAGTTTTATCTTAGCCTCCATTCCGCACCAGCCCCATGGGGCTGTGGGTGCAGAGCTCCTGCTGCAGCTCCCCAGGCCTCGACGCCTTCACGGCACGTGCTGCTGTGATCCCTGTCCGCACTGAGTCACCACGAGGTCAGATGCATCACAAACCAAACAGAAATTCTCTTAAAATGAACAATTGAGATTTCAATTCATTTAACAACATAGCGGTTCAATTTTTTTTTTTTTTGAAATCATTATCATCCATGTTCCCACTTATGCCACAGAAGCCAACAAACAAAGCAATTGTTGAAAGACGACAAAGAAAGCTTTATCCAGAAAGCGATGGTGCAGAAAGCGCACGATGCCAAAATTCTGACAGATAATTTATGCAGCAGCTGTTTTCAAAAGAAACATTCATGCACACAGCCGTGAGGCCGGGGTCAGGTGAGGAGGGGACGGGAGGCCCGAGATGACGGAAAACAGAGCCTCAGCATCAGCAGGGCCCCGTCTGACAGCACACGGCCCTCCTCCAGAAGCCTCTCGGCAGGGCGCTCCCCAGGCTGAGCTCTCAGCACCTGCTGCCAGCACACAGATGGCAGGACCACAGAGTTTCAGCCACAGCCACGTAACACCAGCTCACCCATTTACAGGAACTTGTTTAACGTAAATACACTTTTTCTTTGCAGTCTTGCAGCATTGCAATTGTTGTGATCTCCAACAGTTTTACAGGCAGCAATAGGAAACCTACAGGCCGCTGTACTCACCCACTCAGCTTTCTGCCAAAACCTTTGTTCTAGCATAGCCCGTGCACATCCATGGGGCAACCATCCCTTGCACAAAGCTCAATAGATCCTAACGACACATCTGGCAAGGTCCAATAAAGCTGTGCATTCACACATGTACCTCTATGTGTATCTGTCACTCAGGCAAGCAGATACCTACACAACTGTCTGAGATGCAGAAAGACCACAGTGGAACCAGGACAAGTAATCTTACAGGAAGAGGGATAAATAAAACAGCTATATTCTATAAATAAATCATTATAGTAATTTCAAAAAAGAAGAGATGGGACCAGTGCCAGATACTACAGAATTTTACATAGCAACACTTGGAGTATTATACCTTCACCTCCTTAAAAGAACGTTTCCCTCCAGTTTCCCCACACCCACCATACCTGACTTGCTGATTTTCTTTAAATAGTTACTATATAACTGGGACAATTGTTAAGCTTTAAATATATTTACAGCCAGAGCCATTTTGAAGATGGAGCTGCTTTCTTCTAAACTGGAGATCTCAAGAAGCTCAGAAGTACTAATGAGAACTGGGCAGCAGCCAGCGTGGTAGTTAAATAGAAAGGAACACAGAACAGACAAATGATGTTTATGCAACAGTTGATGTTTTACCAGTTAGAGACAGATGTGCTAAACAACTTGCATACTAAGCTTAATAAATATAAACTGTCATCTTAACTTCAGAATTTTGCTTAAGGCATCCAACCAAGATCTGGATGAGTTCTACAACAACAATATGCAGTCTTCCCGTGCAGTCTTCCCATGTATGTCTGATACAGAAGTAAAAATGGAAATTAAGATGTGTGATTGACACAAGTACTCTATTGTTTTAAGGTGAGAGACTTGTCTAAAAATAGGGCTAGCAAAGAACTGTGGCATAACTGAAACCCTGGGTATGTCCCGTTCCAGAAGCAGAGGTTGTTTATTCCGAATAATGGGATGCAAGTCTCTTAGGACTAGTTCCATAAAGCACAGCAAAGCCCTCACATCGGCCTCCAGACACATTACTAGAGTTCTTAAATCAAAGTGCTCCCTGTTTGAGTCAGTGTTGTTATTCTGTTTCTCCCTGAACTACATCACTTGAAGGTTTCATTTCACAGAGTAATTAATAATCGCCTAAAACCGAAAGAGAAAGTTATTTAATTCAAAACAGAGCCAAGAATTAGCTGCTGCTAAAGTTACCCAGAGACGCAGCCCTTCAGTGTAGAAAGCAAAGAGTTTCCTGAGGTCCCTCCAACTCTGGGAAAAGCTTGGGAGACACACTGGGTGCTGCTTTAATGCACAGTATCTTTGGACAATCAGGTCTTTCTTCACAACTCAGTTTAAACTTTGGTTACATTTACAAACTTGAAAATCCTCCCTTTCCTCTACACCCACACACTTTTAAGGCAATACAAAGTGATAGGAAAGCTTTGATGTTTTTAACACATCCAATACAAAGCTGCAATGCCTTGAACAACTTCCCTTTTAACCCCTGCCAACACAAGTACTCCTTCTTAAAAGTTGAGCAGCAATTGAAGATCTCTGAAGAATAAACCTACGTACCTATCCTGACAGTGACTGAAATCACTTCAGTTGCTCTATTTACCAGGAACTGCCTCCACCAGAAATTCACCTCTTTCGTTCCTTACCCCCCGATCACACACTGCATGGACAGATCCACATTCTCACCACATATGCAGTGAGCCAACTTCTCACTCTACAGCTTCACCAGGCTGGCAGTGAACTAACTTTATCTGGCAGCTCTGAACATCAGCAAGGCCGGCAACACTCCCTGCCGCGATAGCAGCAGCAAACGACGGGAGCTCTTTCTGTTCTCCCTCCAGACACTTTTCATATTGTTTCTTTCAGTCAGTACCCAAGGAAAACTCTCTGGACAGCTCCTGAGGTGTCACATCGCGTCCCTTTCCACGTGGTTTTCGATGCCGAGTACGGTACTGAGGACGGTACTTCAGCCCTCCAGCCTCCCAACCTGAGGGAAGAGCTGTGTCACTTCGGCACAAAGCTGGAAGCGTGCCACCGCCTTGTGACTGCCGCTCGCCGGGAGGCCGCTTATCTGGGAACACCGCCGTTTATTTTTCCTCACAACCCCTCTTCTGCTAAATCGATAGCTCCATACAGACGAGAGTTACAACCCGACCGACGGCTTTCGCTCCTCCGCACACAGAAGCGGGGCAGAAGCGGGGCCGATTCCCCGCGCGCAGCTCCACGCCCCGCCCGGCGCAGCGCTGCAGAGCGGTGCCCACGCACCGACAGCTGCGGCACCCGCGTGTGGGCAGCGCCGAGCCGAGACGCGCGGCACGGGGCCGGGCGCGGGGACACCTCCGGAGCCTGACTCAGCGTCACGCACGCGGAACGGAGCCGAGTTCTCTCAACTCCCACAGCCCAGAAAGAAAACGCTTGCGGAAGGCCGTGCCCTGGGGGGGGGAGCGCGAAACACTTGGCCGATGGGGAAAGGCAGCCCCGCCGCAGCCCGCGGCCGGTTCGGTTCTTTCTGCCGGCACGACGGAGGCCGACAGAGTAGCTTCCCACGCGCGGACGCAGAGAACCGGCACGGCCGGAGGGCACAGAGCCGCGGGCTGCGCGCCTCGAAGCGAAAGGCGAAGCGCAGGCGGCACAGCCCGCACACAGCCCGCAGAGCACGAAGCCAGGCGCGCAGGGCACAAAGGCTCGTTGAGAGCCGCCGAGCCGCGACGCCGGCCGGCACTCGAGGACTCTCCAAGCGTCCGCTCGTCGGAAACAAAAGACAGCAACAGATGCTCGCGGCGCTCCCTCACGAAGCGAGCCCTTATCGCTCCCGCACGCAGCCGCCACATGGCCGCGGAGCCCATGAATAATGCAGCGGGAGCTCCCGCAGAACGCCCACGACTCGCTCGGAGGGGGCGGCGGGACGGAGCGCTCAGCGCCCGGCCCGCCAAGCGGCCCGCCGCCCGACCCGACCCGGCCCGGCCCGCCGCCCGACCCGACCCGGCCCGGCCCGCCGCCCCCGCCGAGCTCACCTGGGGCTGCGCTCCCCCCGCGGCGTCGGGGAGGGGACGAGGCGCGGAAAGGAGACCGAGAGAACCGAGGCGGGCGTTTCCCTTCCCCGCCCCGCCGCGCAGCTCCCCCCTGGCAGCGGGGCAGGAGGCGCTGCGGGGCCGCCCCGCGCTGCTCGCGGCGCCGCCGGGGACGAGGCGCCGAGCGCGGCGGCCGCTGACAGCTCCGCAATATGGCGGCGGCGGCGGCGCCGTTCAGATTTTCCCCCCTATCGGATTTTGCGGCTCGGGACGCGGCGCGCGTGCGCGGAGGGGAACGCGCGTGCGCGCTGGGCGGCGCGAAGCCGCTGCCCGGAGCCCCGGGCGGAGGGGCGCGGGGTTTCGGCGGCGCGGAGGGAGCTGCGCACCGTGCTGCGGCTCCGAGGGCGGGGTGTCCCGCCGCCTCGGGGCCGGGTGGGGGGGATGCGCTTTGGCGAGGGGGGTCGGAAGGCGTCCGGGAATAAAACTCGAAAAGCGTTGGCTCGCGTAAGTGAGGCGATGAGGGGAGGCGGCTCGCGCGCGGGGTCGGCCGTCGGCCGGCCCTGAGGGGAATGGCACGGGCGTGCCCGGGCGGGCGCGGGGCAGCCGCGTGCTGCGGCACGGATGGGCGGGCGGGGACGCGGGGCCCTGCGGAGGGGAGCGCCGAGCCCCTGCGCGCCGCTCTGCCGGGGGGCGTCGTCGCGGATCCCGCGTCGCTCTGTGTTGGTTTCACGCGTTTTGCTGTCCCGCAGGACCCCAGTGTCTCGGTTTATTAAACACGTTCGATTTCCTCCCGTGGGCTGAAATTTCCACGGGGTAACCCCTTCTTCTGTCTGCTGTTTGTGCTCGTTCTCGTGAACAGAATGTTTTGCTGCACGTTGAACTTGGAAGTGCCTCGTATCCTCCGCAGGTACACAGCGCACGCTTCCCTCTCAGGTGGCCCACGAGAGCCGGTGGAAATGAATAAGTTCTTCGGTGGAAAACCCAATTCCAGTCCGTGACCTAAAGGCAGGAGCTTTGGTTCGAATCGGAAACTGTGATTGAAAGCAGAGCAGATAAAATGTGTTTATTTTAGCTGACTGAGTTGGGGGCTGGCTTTTCCTCCAGAACAGTCCCTTGTCAGCTGGCTCAGGTATGGGATTATTGCTCTGAGGTCATGGCTTCGTGCTGATAGCGGGTGTGAAAAAGCTCTTTTCAATGCGCGCATTATCATTTGAGGATATGCTTTATCTCTGGTCCCATTGCACAAAGAATAATATTCCTAACAAAACGTCACGGTAAATAATAGTCTTATCTACCTTGTTATCAGTATAATATGGTTTTCTTCTCACTTTACTTCCTTAACAAGGTGTAAAGTTGCAGTTTGTCTGATAAAGCAGGGCAGTAAAAACAAAAGTGCAGTTAGTGTTTGTACTCTTTAGTCATGAAACCGAAACTACAGAAGGAGCTACGGTCAATAAAGAGAGCTTTCAGATATCCATATCAACTTAAATTACAGAGTTCTTTAAGAGGTGGGTTATAAAGTTACTGATATGAGTGCTGTAACTGCGAGATATAGAAGTTTATCTTCCAGCAGTAATGCCAACATACAGCTCTTCATTAAAAAACATATCCTGAGCTTTCAGTGCCCTGAGGAATCAATGCTACAATCGATTCTGACAGGAAAGGTTTCCAAGCCAATGCGTCTTATTTTTAGTGTATCTGCAAAAACAGAAAGCATTGGTCACTGAAGACCCAACTGTGAGTTAGATGTCACTTTTGTTAATGCTAAATGTGCGATCCAAGGGACGTTTACTGGACAGCAAATTTTGGAAAGGAGAACTTAAAAAAAAGGTAACTTTGAGGATTTTTTTTTTTTTTGGCATGTTAAATGTTATGCCATGCACTTTTACCTGTAATTCAATAAAGATTTGTGCCTTCAGCTGTGTAGAAGTGTGGTTCTGCCCATATCTTGCCGCTAACGTGAGAAGTTATACATGGATTTGTCTACAGGTCTGGAACCCAGCCACTCTTTCTGGGAAAATGTGTGCCTATGACTCAGTGCGCGCATACTTAGCTATTAATATGTTTGCAGCAGCAGACCTCACATCATAAAAAATATTGCAGGGTAATTCAACTATTACTAATTGTATGGCCTAAAACCAAATTGTTTAATATTTTGTTAATATTTGAATATAACAGGATATTTTACTTTAATGTACGTTGATAATGTTTCTTTTTTCAACAAGTATTGCCCCTTAGAGTTTCTGCTAGAAAGAAATGGAACTGAAGGAATTTTGTGGTCATTGGATGAACCCAATGCATAGATATTTAAAGTATTTGGATAAATTACAGTAAATGGTCAGATGTTAAGTTTGTCTGTCATTTAAAGTTAAAGTACCAAATTTCAATAAACATATAAGGATTTCAGTAACGATACTGAATACTTCAAATTCCTTTTATTGAGTGTATTGATGTAGTCTCAGCTTTGATCAAGTTCAAAAGGCAAATTGTGGTATGGTTATGGGAAGAATTTGTCCTTTGCCTAGCATTGTAGTTGTGTGAAGCACATTTAGGAGTCCTGCAGTGCCCTGATCTTGCAGTTTGCAGCACCTCTGCAAACGTTTATTGCTGATTGCCTCAGCTCCAGGATGCAATCATATTCAGAGCTCTGCAGCTGGATATTGCCCTTTACAAGTGTTATGATGAGGGAGGACAGCCCCAGTGTGCAAAAAGTGCAGGGAAGAGAGAATCTGCTTCTTCAGGAGCACAGAAAACAGAAAGGACAAGCCAGGACTCCAGAGCCTGGTCAAAATGTCTGTAAAACAGTATTCAGGATAATCTGCTAATGAACTGCTGTGTTGGCAGCTAATTTGGTGTCAGGCAGTTCTGCCTTTTGTTTTAACAGCCTAGCTGAAGAGGCTTAACCTTTAACATTCACAGTGAGACTCTGCTGGCCAGCAGCCACCTTTACTGTTGAAAATCTGCAGAGTTGTTGGCAAAAGGTCTGTGCTGCAGTCCGGTGAGTTCCTGCCAGTGAAAGACTTAAGGAAAGTACTGCTTCTCCTAATGGTTGCTGCTACTGCAAGCAGACATGCTGTACTGTCTAGGGCCTGGGTGAGTAAATTGCCTGAAAGCTTTACTAACACCTCACGTATGATAACCTAGTAACACATCTTTGTTTTTCTCATAGGTATGTAGTCTCTGATATAACAGCGAAGATACTGCAGTGGTGTCAGCCTATCTCAGGGCCAAATTATATATACATACTTTTTTTTTTTTTTCTGCTCAAGACTGAATGTAATAAATTCACTGTAGAGGAGTGTGCTCATTTAAGTGTGGCAAATACGGACCTTAATAATTCATATTAAGTGAATCAGAACTTGCATCTCTGAGGTAGCAATTTGCTAATAACTTAAATTTTGCATACAAAATATGGATCACCCATTCATTTTATTTCATCCACTATTCTAACTACTGTTATCACTGTATGGTTGTGTAACTGCTGATAACTGCACAAAGGGCACATTAACAAATTAAACTGCTTTGCAATTAAGGGTGGAGCAAGCTGTCTAATTTGTTGTACTCCAGCTGGGACGAATCTGTTTATGTCACTGCTCCTGTGTCATGTCACCCAAACATGCCTTCACTGATACATAAGGTTGTCATCTAACAGCTGACACTTAGCTGCAGTTCTTGCTGCTGGCCACTTCATGTTTTTATCTCATTCATAGTTGTAATTACTATGACAAGTGCAAGTTGTTTTCCAGTGACAGCGTTGTTTTTTTAGTGACAGTGTTTATTATAGCTGTAATATGGCCAAGTCTGGGTCAGGTCCATAGCATTGGAAATGAAAGCCATTGGTAACCCTGGAGATATTAATTTCAGCAAAATAACGTTAAGAATTTGTAATGAAATAAAATAGGGGGAAGGTAAGGTAATAGGCAGAGTTAAAAGCACCAGTTCAGACAACAATTTTTTTGATGGAACTACTTCTATGGGCAAAAAAAAGGAGAAAGAATGTGATTACCAGGGAATTAGACGCAAGCATTTGAAAGCTTGTAAAATACATACAACTGTTAAAGCCAAAGCAAATGCTTTTGATTCCACCTCAACACACTCCCTCCCCAGACTACATGTTAAAGCTTTCCTAAGATGCAGCCATGGATTTTTGTGAATAAACAATATGATGTTAAAATACAGAGGTTTTTACTAGGAATGAAGTATTTTAAGTCCTGTACCCTTCTAATTTTACGTGCTTGGCTTCCTTCCTTATTAAGAAACAGAAGTAACGAAGGCTGTGAGAGTTGAGAGTTTTCAGTTCCAAACACAATCTCAGGACTGTCATCAACCTGTTCTACCAAAATGGATGTGCTGAAATTTCAAAGAGGAGGTCTGTCTTTCCCCTCAACCCTTTCCGAACAGAGTGGCTGAGGCTCCTTTTCTAACATGAGCGTTTCTGTGAATGCTTACATATATTTAGAGAAGTGAGAACTGAAGTGGACTGTTCAGTTTTGTGTTTTTGAATTATAGGGTAGTATTTCTCAATATTTTGATAATAGGCCAGCATCACATAAGATGGAAGAAGTGCCCATGGAACCAAAGGAAAAACCCTATTACCTGTCCAAAGGGAAACTACACAATCTCTCCAACTCACTAAGAAAGTGTTCTAGTTGAAAGAAAATAGAAGGCTGTTTTTGCTTGTTATTTTCAGCTGAATTGTGTGTTGCCCTTGATGAAGTTCTGCTGAAAAAAAAACAACAACAACAAAACAAAAGCTTAGAAAAAAGTCACACCATGAGCTTCAGATAAAGAAGTAGAAATAAATACAATTCCTTTCTTATTTTAAGTGCTACGCCTCCTTTGGAATCAGTGGTTTATTTCAGAATTAATCTGCTAGCACAGACTGGAAAGTAGCAAGTCAGCAGACGTTCTGGGCTTCTGAAGGAAATGAAGAACAAAAAGGCTGAGCTGATGCAAGGAAAAAGCATGTGCCATTAAAAGCAGCTATAGCTCTACTGCTTTAGTGAGTACCCCTATGGAATTATTTTCTTCACCTCCCTATCACAAGTGATGAATATATTAAGACTTTATTTGCAGAAGCTAGAATATCTCAATGTTTTATCATTACCACACCTCCAAAGATGCAATTTTGAGTCTAGAAGGTAATTTGGAATTATGAGGGCAGATGTTCTCATACAAGTATTATGTTGCCATTTATTGTTATCGGAACAAATCAGCCTTGAGTAAAGTTCAGCAAGGAGAAATATAAGGAAGGAAAGGGAGAAAGGCAAGACAATTCTGTCTGATGCTAAGAATTTCAGTGTGCTGCTCCTCCAATAGTATTTTTAAAAGCTGCTCCTTTTCATTTCGCCGCGTGTGAAGAAGGGCTGAAAGATTTAGCAGTATTTACTTTTAGAAAAAACATTAAAAGATAATAATCTTTGGATATCCTTAAAGAATGCTGGCACTTGAAGAACCAAATGAGTTAGGATATAGTGAGTACTAAAGCAGTGAAATATGATACAATTGAAATGAGTAATTAGTTTAATTTTGATTGCTTAAGGGTCTGAATTCTGTTAATGACTTTCTATGATAAGTCATTCATGAAACTCAGGAGTGAATGGAGTAAAAGAGAGAGTACAGGGACAGATACAGAAGCCAGCTGTGTCCTGAGCTGCATCCCAAGCAGCGTGGCCAGCAGGTGAGGGAGTGATCCTCCCCCTCTGCTCCGTGCTGCTGAGGCCTCACCTGCTGTACTGTGTACAGATGTGGAGTCCTCAGTACAAGACATGTGGAACTGATCAAAAGTGTCCAGACAGGGGCCACAAAAATGGTCCAAGGGATGGAACACCTCTCCTACAAGGACAGGCTGAGAGAGCTGGGGCTGTTCAGCCTGGAGAAGAGGAGGCTCTGGGGAGATCTGAGAGTGGCCTTTCAAGGGTGGCAATAAGAAAGAAGGGGACAGACACTTTAGCAGGTTCTGTTGTGATAGGACAAGGGGAAATGGTTTCAAATTCAAAGAGGGAAGATTTAAACTGGAAATAAGAAAAAAGCACTGGAACATTTTGGCCAGAGAGGTGGTGGCTGCCCCGTTCCTGGAGACACCCGAGGTCAAGCTGAATGGGGCTCTGATCAACCTGGTCGAGCTGTTTGTTACAGGGGAGTTGGACTACGTGAACTTTAATAGTCCCTTCCAACTCAAACATTGCTATGATGCTATGATTGTATGAGATTTGGTACTTCAGGTGCTGCTGAAGTTAAAATTACAAAAATACATAAGTTGTTTCATGAATCTAAATCTTTTAAACAAAGCATGTTCCTGCTTGTTCCCACCTAAGGATCAGGAGGACGGTTAAGCTGGTTGCCCTGCTGATTGGTCATCATTGTAACTCTAAAGCTTTGCACAAAGATGGATGTTTGCTAACTTGCACATTTGGTAATTTGAAGGTGTGTCCTTTCTTTCTTTATATGATATCCTGTCACCTAAATATAGTTGAGTATTTTGTTCTTCATTGTTCCAGCTGAGCCCTCACGCAGCCCTCATTTCTAGTGCCACCCTGCAAAAGACTGGAGGAATTTCAGCAGCCGTGAAGAGGCAACACAATGGCAAATGAAGTTTACACAAGGTAGAGGAAGTACAGATGACTTACATCTTGCACATGATGTGGTAACAATACTGCTTCCAGAAAAATGGTTCTAGGTCACCCTGCCTCAGTGGGGCATAGTACAAGATGGCCTCACAAGGTCCATCCCAACTTCAACTGTTCTGTGAAAAAAACACGGCTATTAATTTAGGCAGTACTGCATATGGCTCTGATCAACAAGGTGTTTGTCTGATATATGTAGAAATCACAAAACCTGAGCCAAAATGTGTGCAGACCTGATCACCAGAGGTGGGCTAACTGAGGATAGCTGCCAGCTGCCCACCAAGCCACTCTCACTCTCTATCTTTAACAGGACAGGAGCCTAAAGGACTGCAAGATTAGACAACATTTAGAGACAAGTAGGGCATGGACAAAGGAAAAAAAAAAAAAAACAACAGAAAAAAAAGGAAGCTAATGAATTAGAACTTTTAACCTAAGAAATGAAATAAATAAGAAGAGATTCAAACATGCAAGCCTGAGGCTTTGGAGGAAGAACAAACAAGAAAATAAATAAGCCAGCCCTTTCTGTAAAATGTCTTCCTTGGGCAGCAAGCATTACTTGTGTCTTTATATGTGATTCCCTATGAAAAGCACATCAATGATGATTAATGAATAACCATAACCAGTAGAATAGTCAAGAAAGGAGTAATAAAAAATAGTAAGAAAGGACAGCCAGTGATCGGAAGTGACTAACTAAAATTAAGTGGTGACATTTCAGCATACAGCAGCTTAAACTGCTGCTGGTCATTCACCAGACTTGACAGAAAGCACTAGCAAAGAAAGTATTACTTAAGGAGGTAAGGATCTGCCACCTGCCCTAGGAAACCAGGGGACAGCTCTAAATTACTTCTTTGGGAAAAGAGTAGTTGCTGTTCGTTGTCCTTCCTTTACTTTCTTCCTTTCAGAGTTCTGTCTTGTTACACCACATTATTTCTTGTTTCTAAGTAGTCTTCTGAACAATTCAAAATCCGCCCTCCATGTGCCCAGGTGGCCAAGAAGGCCAATGGCATCAGGGCTTGCATCAGAAACTGTGTTGCCAGCAGGAACAGGGCAGTGATTGTCCCCCTGTACTCAGCTCTGGTGAGGCCACACCTCGAGTACTGTGTCCAGTTTTGGGCCCCTCACTGCAAGAAAGACATTGAGGCCCTGGAGCGTGTTCAGAGAAGGGCAACGAAACTGGTGAGGGGTCTGGAGCACAGGCCTTGTGAGGAGCGGCTGAAGGAGCTGGGATTGTTCAGTCTGGAGGCTCAGGGGAGACCTTATTGCTCTCTATAACTACCTGAAGGGAGGTTGCAGTGAGCTGGGGGTCAGCCTATTCTCTTGTGTAACTGGTGATAGGACTAGAGGGAATGGTTTCAAGCTGTGCCAGGGAAGATTCAGGCTGGATGTTAGGAAATACTACTTCTCTGAAAGAGTGGTCAGGTAATGGAATGGGCTGCCCAGTGGAGTCCCTGACCCTGGAGGTGTTCAAGGAACGTTTGGACATCATATTGAGGGGTATGGTTTAGTGAGAGCTATTGGTGATGGGTGGGTGGTTGGACTGGGTGATTTTGTGGGTCTTTTCCAACCGTGTTGATTCTATGATTCTTTCCAGAAGCCTGTTTCTGGATGGCATATATGCTGGCATTTAGGGGCTGAATGGCCCTGAGGAACTAGGAGCTAGTCTGAGCCTTGCTGCCACTGGGCACAAGCACTCACACAAACAGGTGTGCACATGTGCATGCATGCAGGCGTGCGCATACACTCTCACAACTGCTCCGGTGACAGAAGATACAGAGAAGGTGGTGTTACTGAATGCCTTCTCTTTCTCTGCCTATGCTATTGGAGGCTGTCCTGAGGAGTCCTGTACCCCCTGAGGCCCCAGAGGAAGTCAGGATCAAGGAGGAGTTTGCCTCAGTTGATGCGGACTGGGTTAAGGAGCAATTAAACAATCTGGATATCCATAAATCCATGGGTCCTGATGGGATGCACTGTGGGTGCTCAGGGAGCTGGTGGAAGTCATTGCTGGGCCACTCTATTTGGTAAGTTGTGGGGAATGAGAGAGGTGCCTGAAGACTGGAGGAAAACAAATGTCACTCCGGTCTTCAAAAAGGGCAAGAAGGAGGACTTGGGTAATTATGGACTGATCAGCGTCACCTTCAGGCATATCAAGGATGAGTGGGTCAATAGGGGCAGACAACATGGCTTCACCAAGAGGAAGTCATGCTTGACCAACCTGATAGCTTTTTATGAAGATGTAATCAGGTGGATAGATGATGGTAGAGCAGTGGATTTGGCCTTTTAGTAGAGCATTTGACACTTCTCCCACAGAATCCTCGTAGCTAAACTGAGGAAACGTGATCTGGACAATTGAGTTGTGAGGTGGACTGTGAATTGGCTGAAGGAAAGAAGCCAGAGAGTTGTGGTCAGTGGGACAGAGTTAGTCTAGTTGGAGGCCTGTATCTAGTGGAGTCCCTCAAGGGTCAGTACTGGGACCAGTGCTATTCAATATATTCATCAGTGAGTTGGATGAGGGAGTAGAGAGCACTGTTAGCAAGCTTGCTGATGACACAAAACTGGGAGGAGTGGCTGACACGCCTGAAGGCTGTGCTGCCACCCAGCGAGACCTAGACAGGCTGGAGGGTTGGGCGGGGAGAAATGTAATGAAATATAACAAGGGCAAGCATAGAGATTTGTATGTGGGCAAGAACAACCCCAAGTACCAGTATAGGTTGGAGACTGACCTGCTGGAGAGCAGCACAGGGGAAAGGGACCTGGCGGTCCTGGTGGACAGCAGGGTGACCATGAGCCAGCACTGTGCCCTTGTGGCCAAGAAGGCCAATGGCATCCTGGGGCATACTAGGAGGGGCGTGTTTAGTAGGTCAAAAGAGGTTGTCCTCCTCCTCTATTCTGCCTTGGTGAGACCGCATCTGGAGTATTGTGTCCAGTTCTGGGCCCGTCTGTTCAACAAGGACAGGGAACTACTTGAGAGAGTCCAGCGCGGAGCCACAAAGATGATGAAGGGACTGGAGCATCTCCCTTATGAGGAAAGGCTGAGGGACCTTGGTCTCCTTAGCTTAGAGGAGCCTGAGAGGTGACCTCATTAACGTTTATAAATAAGTAAAGGGTGTGTGTCAGGAGGATGGAGCCAGGGTCTTCTCAGTGACATCCAGTGACAGGACAAGGGCAATGGGTACAGGCAGTAACATAGGAGGTTCCACATAAATATGAGAAAAAACTTCTTCATGGTGAGGGTAACAGAACACTGGAGAGGGCTGCCAGAGAGGTTGTGGGGTCTCCTTCTCTGGAGACACTCAAAATTTGTCTGGACGCATTCCTTTATGACCTAATCTAGGTGTTCCTGCTAAGGCAGGGGGATTGGACTAGATGAGTTTTAGAGGTTCCTTCCAATCCCTGACATTTGGTGATTCTGTGATTCTGTAACTGGTATGGAGAAGAGACAGCAGCTATTAAAATGAAGACTTGATAAAAAAAATACTCTCTTCACATCTTAGCCAGGATTCTGGCATTTATTTTTTTTAAATAAATAATACAATTTTTTAAACTCATTTTCTCTTCTCTCCTATTTTTCTCTCCTCTCCCCCCCCCTCTCCCCCCTTCTTCTCTCCCCCCCCTTCTCTTCTCTCCCCCCCTCTTCTCTTGCCTTGCCTTCTCTTCTCTCGCCTTCTCTTCTCTCGCCTTCCCTTCTCTTCCCTTCTCTTCCCTTCTCTTCCCTTCTCTTCCCTTCTCTTCCCTTCTCTTCTCACCTCACCTCACCTCACCTCACCTCACCTCACCTCACTTCTCTTTTTAAATTTCCCTTTTCATTCCCCTTTTTCTTCACTCCCCATTTCCTCTCCCCTCCCTTTTCACCTCCCCTCATCTCTTTTCATTTTTTCCTCTCCTCTTTTTCTGTCCTTCTCCTTTCTTTCCTTCTTTTTCCTTGTCCTTGTCCTTCTCCTTTTCTTTCTTCTACTGACTCCACCGTTGAAGAGAAAACTCTCTTATTCTCCTCCATGTCTCGCTAGAAAAAGGAGAGTCACAACTTGAGTAATTTTCTCTCTGGATCTCTCTGGCAGAGGCAAACTACAACTGTGACCGCAGCTACAGCAAAAGCAGGAGTGCCAGTACCTGTCTGTGGGCCCAAGCAGCCGTGAGAAGTTGTCGATCATGGCCTCTGTGTGACAGCGCATGAGGATGACCACTGCCTGGCACAGGAAGGGCGTGAACGTGCTCTGCTGCACAGATGATGTGCAGCTGCGCAGGATGTAGAGGATTGGAGGCACCTGAAAGAAGAAGGGGAGAAAGAATGACTTGCTGCATCCTTGACTCTGCAGGGAGTAACCATGGACATTCAGCGCATGAACAGTGCCTGCTCCCTTGACATGCTGCCAAGGCCTAAGCCTAAATTTCATGCCAGCCACCCTGTCTGTGCCCTGGCTCTGTGCTCAGGCTGTGCTTCTTTAGCACAAGAGGCAAATAGCACAAGGCATAGTGCAACAGCCAGCAAAAGTCCAAGATATGTGGAAGAAAGTCTCTTACGTCCCGACAGATGTCCTTTCCATATATCTGCAGAAAGGTGGTCATCCACTTCCCAGCAGCACGCACACGCACTCCTTTGGCTCTCCGGAAGGTCTCCTTGATGGCCATCATGAAGTCGACGGTGCGTTCTAAGGGGAAGTTTCTGCACACGATCTGCAGAGAAATGAGAAACAAGAGAGATCCCATCACTGCTCTGGGGCAGCTCTTCAAAACGTAAAGCAGTCTTGAGGGCATTCTTAGTTCAGCAGCTTGGCAGTCATTCAGGCAGCAATCAGCGCTCCTACTGTCTGTACCCTGCTATTTATACAGAAGGCGTTTGAGCCTTCTCTCAGCTTCTCCACCCATGGTGTTTGCTTACATGCAAAGCCTACCTCCCAGCAGCCACAGTCACACATGCACACAAACACACATGGAGTCAGCTCCTTGCACTGGGCACCTGGAGGCCAGACATAGCTCAGAGCTTCCTGCTACTTGCTCAGAAAAGCAGTCTCAGGGTGAGGCTGGGAGTAGCACAGGGTCGTGCAGAAGCCCATGCACTGAGATCCCACCACCCTTTTTTGGGTCTACTTACCCTTGCCATTTTGGACGAGGTCTGGAGCTGACAGATGGTGCTGCAGGCATGCAGCCCCTCATACAGGTTCCTGATGTCTCCTGTCTCGATGTCTCTGTTGGCTGCTTTGGCTGGAAAGAGCACAGGGAGAAAAGGGAAGTCATGCTTCTGGAAATGGAACTGCTTTCCACGGGGGAGAGACAGGACAGGATGGGGACAAGAAGAGAGCTGTGCACGGTGCCTCTCCCTCCTGTAAACAGGGCCCAGCCAGTGGGGCTCTGGTAGTGCTGCAGAGGAGGGCACAGGGCTGGCACACGCCTGCTCTACTCACCTTGGATTCGGAGAAGGGAGCTCAGACAGGTGACGGCCAGCTGGCGGGATGTGGGCATGGGGTCACATGTCAGAGGTGCCAACAATCCCACCAAGGAGCCAAAGTGCTCACAGATATCTCCTCTCTGCAGGGGTGAGAGGCAGGAACAAAGCTGTAGGCGGCCCCAACTTCTCCCGCCTGTGCCTTCACCACACCGTGACACAGCATGCACAGCTGAGTGGAGCTTGCCTTCCAGCTCAAGGAGGGAGCAGGGGGCATGTGAATGGGCTTTTTACTCACTTGAAGCTCTTCACAAACAGCCAGCAGCTGGGAGCAGGTCTGCAGGGCCCTCTTGCGCTCCCACACGTTGTCTGATGTCATAGATCTCTGCAGGACCTGTGGCAGAGCATCTGTCTCACTGAGGACATCTTTTCTTTCCCTTCCTGCCACCCCTCTCCCTGTCCCTCCTTTCCTGACACTTTCCCTTAGGGCCTTTCCTGGTTCCACGTGGCCCCCCGCCTCACTGAGCACCAGCATTGCTGCCCCTGCTCTCTGCAGACACTCCTGCCTCCTAACCCAGGAGCTTTTCCTCGGCTTTTCCAGGGCTGGCTCCTGCCTTTCCCCCTGCAGGGCTCATTTCTCTGCCCATTTTTGAGCTCGCAGTGAACTGGCATGTCAGCAGGAGATTTCTCCCCCTCTGACTGTCCTCTCAGTCCCCAAATCTCTGTCCCCGCTATTGACAGTTACCATGCTTTCTCCCTTGCCCCACATATACTCACATGGACTATGTTCTGGAAAAAGCCACGGGTGGGCTCTGTCTTGAGCAGGACTGCCATGAGCCGGCCCAGAGATTTCAATGATGTTTGCTGAAGCTGAAAGCAGAAGAGGAGATTGAGGTGTGCATCATGGCTGCTGCCAGAGCATAGGTTGTGTGTGCTGAGGTAGGGTTCCGACCAAGAGGTGGCCGGGAAAGTTACAGCAGGTTACCTGCAGGTACTGAGCTGCTTGCTGTGACTTTCTGATCTTCAGCATCATCTCCGCTGAAGGGTGCGTCACAATGTTCTTGCAGCACAGAACCAACATTTCACGCATATCCTTGTTTTCTAAAGAGGGCTTCAGCTTGCTGACAGGAGGAAAAAAGGAAGAGAAAGCAGAAAGAGCCTTTACCAATGCTCTCCAGACTGGTTCAGACAACATCTGAGTTTCTCCTAATTGACAGCTACAAAGCCAACACCCCCAGCTCATGCTGCTGAGCACTGTCTTCACTTCCAGCAGCACCCACCTCCTCCCTGACAGCAGTGAACCACCTCCCACCCTGAAGGGAAGGAGACCCCAGGCCTCCTTCTCTTCCCTGTCAGGGGACAGAAGCACTGGGGCCTTTCTCCCTGCCCAGAATCTCAGCTTCTCTGGGCACAACAGCCCAGCCATCTCTCCTGTAGATGCGGCTCCTCACCCCCACCCCCTCCAGGCCTTTGGCAGCTACCCAAAACAGGGACCATCATCCTGCCTTGCAACCCCAGAACTTACCTCAGCTGCTCCAAGGCCAGAACCACCTTGAGGGGCACTGGGGAGACGGGGATGCCTGAGTAGTACTTCTTCAGCAAGCCCTGCAAGTCCCAGAGAGACAGCGTCAAAGTGGGCAAGGGGCACACGAGAGCTGTTCCATCCAGCCCAGAGACAGACACAACTGCCACACACCAGCCCCATCACTCCCACGTTTCCCACAGTGGCACTGCAGGGTGCAGCATCTCCACAGCTGGTGGATCTAGTCCGCTGCCCAGCTGCTGCCTGCCAGCACCCAAGGTCCCCACCAGCTGGAGATGTATGGCTGAGGGAGATCTGTATGCCTCCAGGGAAGTGAGCCCCATGGCACAGCCCGGAACTCTGCTGCAGACAGCCCTGTCTCTAGGCACTCACCATCAGGATCTCCAGAAGCTTGCCCTTCAAGGTGGGGTTAAAGCAGGCAGAGTCATCCACAGCTTGCAAGGCTGAGCTGAAGTCAGTGATGCTCTGCACCAGCGCAAGGTTGTTCTGCAAGTCCTGAGGCCCAAGAGAGAAGAACATTCTTTGAATTGCGAGAAGGCCGAGGGCTGCAAGGGGGACACATGTGGGCAATGCTACGGGAAGGCTTGGATCTTCATCTGGGCACAGACGGTCCCCCAAGGGACCTTTGGAAGAGAAGGCCCATCTCAGCATCCCCCCATGTGGAGGGGCTGCATCTGCTTTGAACTCTCACCCGGCAGCTGCAGCTGTAGAGCATCAGGATGTTGCCCACGATGTCTCCCTCCAGGTGGACAAGCAGCTGTTCCTTGGAGGCACGCAGTGCCAAGCTGCCATGAGCGAGCATGAGAGCACTGCGTGTGGCATGAGATCTCGTGCTTTCCAGCTCCATCTGTGTGGGGATAAATGCCTTGAGACACTCGCTCAATGGCCCCCAGTGCCCCGCAATGCACCTGGGCTCCCAAGGCAGGAGCTGCTGTGAAAATAAGGCAGAAGAATGCCAAGATAGAAACCCGTAACACTTTACCTTCTTGCGCCTGGAAATCCTTGCATTCTGGCCTTTGCACAGCCTGGACGCAAACATGGTGAGTGTGTCCAGGACTGGGTAGAAGTTGCCCTCAGCAGCATGGCTGAGAAGAGAGATTATTCCCTGCACAAAAGAACAAGAAGCAGTTGGCACAGGCCTGAACCTACTGGCACGGCCAACCACAGTGGCTGGGCCGGTCCTTGCCTGGGGGAAATGGCAGCAGTGAGGAGATCAAAAGGCCCGGAGCAGGGCCAGGAGAAGCCCTCTGCCCCAGGGACAGAGTGGAGATGCTCACAGAAGCTGGAGGAGAGCTCACCTGGGCCTCAGATGTCTCCTCTGCATTTGCTTCCTCCAAGTGCTGCAGCAGCTTCTCTTGGATATGAAGGACTCTCTTACAAGCTCCCAGTGCTGTCCCCAGAGCCTTGTACAGGAAAGCCTGCATGGGAAGGGAAGGAAGAAGCTGGGATGTGGCAGCAGCCTGATCTGCTGGGAGAGGGCCAGGTGGGAAGGACCCACTTCCTGGGAGTCACTGAGAGCAGCTGCAAGGGCCGAGCTTTAGCCAGCCTCCGGGCAGACTGCAGGGAAAGGCCCTCTGGGGGGCACGGACCAGGGAAGAAGCATGAGCAGCCCACGTGGGCAGAGCACCAGCCTCAGCTCCAGTCCCAGTAGGGCACCTGCAGCTGCACTGCTGGGTAGAGACAGGGGGAACCCACCTTTTCTCCAGAGCTGCTGGGAGAGCTGCTCAGCCACCGGCTCAGCTCGCAGCTCAGGGCCTCGATCCAGGCCTCATCCTTGATGGTGTCCAGTGACGCCCTCAGGAACTGTTGGAGAACAGGAGAAGCCAATGTTCCCTTGCCCTTTGCCTCTTCCCTCACTCCCAAGTTGCTGCAGACTTCTGGGGAGAGTGCCTGGAAGAACGGTCTCTCTCCCAGCTGCCCCAGCATTCCCTCCATTAAAGCCGCCTGCCTCTCTTCTCCTAAGACCCCCCTGGGCTTTGGACAGGAAGGAATAGGCAGCGCCACAAAGGCGTGCAGCTGCTCTGCTGCAGCATTTGAGAGGCTGTTCCTGTCCCGCCGTGGCTAAAATGGGAGCAGGGCTCCTTGAGGCAGGCAAGCACTTCTCTGCACCGCGCCTCCCAGCAATGCTGTACCTTTAGCAAACGGCACTCCCACTCTGCAGGGTCTGGGAAGCTCTCATCTTTTCCTGCACAGCAATAGGAAGCAAAAGACCTTTAGTTGGGATCAGTCCACAGAAGAGCTGCTGCAAACCTGGCTTGGCCTGGGCACTGGACTCTGCCAAGCTGGGACCTGTACCCCCTCCACAATGACCTGTCCCTGCCCACAAACACTGTCCCTGCAGGAACACAGAACTAACTGCTCCAAGACTGCTGTCTAAGGGGACATGAAGGGCCCATCCATGTTCTGGAACAGGCAGATCCCAGGGAGGAAAGTTCCCTGGGCCTCAGCGCTGCTCCCTGGAATGGGAACAGCAGCAGAGCAAGCACTGGGCTGCAGGAAAGCTTCCCCTCTGCCATGCTATAGAGCTGCATTTTCACTCCCCCCTCCTTCCCTGCCTCAGCCTCTCCCTCCCCACCAGCATTTTACCTTGGAGACACTGCAGCAGCAGGGGGATCTCTGCAGCCCACATGGCCCCCACAGCTCTGTGGAACCTCCTGTGCAAGTTTTGCATCAGCAGTAAGGCAGCGGCTTGGAGTTCGCTGCCTGCAACAGGACTCCCTGCCACCACCTGAGCAAGAGCAAGGAGAAGCAGAGTCACTTCTGCATCAAGAGCAGAGGGAAGCTGGCAGGCAAGGAGCAGGCAACAGCTTTGCCCATAGCCATGTTGCTTCCTCCTGGGGGCTTGTGGCATTGGCCTCTGCAGCACCAACTCACCAACAGACGTGCCAGCAGTGTCTGGGGAGTCAGCAGTGGGCCTACAAGGAGAAAGAAGTGCTGAGTAAGACTCCAAGACACTCCATGCCCTGCCACGCTCAGCTCCGCTGTCCCTTCTGGGTGCTAACACAAGTCAGCAGAGCTCACTGGGGGAGTTTCTGCTCCTACCTTGAAACATGGAGCTGACAAAATGAGGATCTAGATCTGCTATCTGCCGTGCTGTCAGGTCCTCTCTCTCAGCCAGCGCTTGGATGCAACGGGAGACTGGAATCAGCATGCCCGTGTACTGGGCTGGCACCACAAACAGCAGCAGCCGCGGCCACAGGAGCTGTAGGGAATGAGGCAGTTGAGCATGTCAGCATTCCTGCTTCTGCTCAAAGATGAAGAAGACTCTGTGAGTTTCCCTAAGTCTTGTGTGCTTCAGAGCACGTTGGAAGAGAGACCTGGGGTGTTGGAATGGGATGAGGAACACGTGATGCGAAGTCAAGGAGCAGCAGGGGGCAAAGTGTGACTTACTTTGGACATCCCTCTCACAGAGAGATCCAGAGACTCCAGGATGTCCATGCACAGCTCCTGGAGAGCTCCTTCTTCCTTGGCTTCCTGGGCAGAAAGGTCTCCAGCTGCCTGCACAACAGTGGTGTTGAAACAGTTACTCTCAGTTCTCAGGAGCCTCTCAGGAGACTCAGGTGTGGCCCCACGGGTGTTTCTGTGCCAGCAGCATGGGTCTTCCAAAAGAAGATGCTGCCTACTGTCCTTACCCTTCTTCCTGTGGCACGGCTGAACTCATTGAAGATGTGCCCCACCACATCCCAAGCTGAGCAGCTCCGGGGGTCAGCACTGAGCAGATCCTTGATGAAATACAGAACAGCTCTCCTCACCTGCAGGGGTCAATTGTGGGTGTGATTTTCCTGGTCAGAAGGCAAAGGGAAGCCACCTGCTCATTGGGGCAGCCCTTTGGGCATGAGCAGAGACAACAAGAGCAGAGGTCCATGCACAGCACAGGGACCCATCCTCTCCTCTCTGCCTGCTCTTCCCACAGGAGCCATAGTGACCATGTGGTCAATGCCCCAGCAATCTCCCTGGTCATCCCAGCCCTGCCCGTGTTGGCAGCAGCATCACCACCCCAACAGCGCTTTCCTTTCCCAAAAGAGCTCACCCGGGTCCTGGGGTCATTGCACACACACCGCACAGCCTCTGCAACCTGGGGCATCATCTCTGTCATCACAGGCTCTGCAAGAGATGCACAAAAACATGCGTGGAGGCACAACCCAGATGGCAAAAGGGATCCCTGGAAGTCCCAACCCGAGGTACTTACCATCAGAGCGAACCAGAGCACTGAGCAGACCCAGGGCTGCCACACATCCAGCCTCCCACTCATCGCCCAGCTGTGACTGCAGAAACAGGAACGTTTCCTCTGGGCAGATTCGGGCTGCAGGAAGGAAACCCCACACTATGTTAGCATGCAACTCATGTCCATTTGTGAGGTTTGAGAGAGAGGTTTTGGCCAGGGCTCCAGCAAGCATCACTAAAGCTCCTCTCCTTACCCTGCAGCAGTATGCAGTGGGTCAGCTCTCTGCTATCAGCCTCGCTGTGCTGCTTGGTGTCATCAGAGAGCTGTGGGAACAAAGTCCAGTTGAGAAAATCACATCAGAACTGAGGATGGAAAAGACACTGTGCTGCCAGCTCTCATCTCCCTTGGCACTCTCGGGAAGAGGACACACAGACAAAACCCAGCCTGCCCCACAGCATCCCTAGGGACACACGCATGGCTCTGGAGCAGCCTCAGGCAAGCAAGAGCTAAGGCTGAGCAGCCATCAGTTTTACAGTCCTCCTGAGATTTAGCCAAGGGGGAAACAGCTGTAGGTGCAAGGATAGGCTCCTCTTACCTGGTAGAACACGGCACTGGTGATGTCCAGAAACTTGTCCTTTGGAATGACAGACTCAACTCCCTCTAAGGCTTCCAGGAAGATAGTGAGGCTCTGCAAGAGACCAGGAGAGCCACATCTAGCCACTTGGGAGCGGAGAAACTGTTTCCCAGTGGTTTGTCTGCTGGGAGAAGTTCCTGCACAGGTGTTCTTGTTTGTGCCCCCTCCCAGCAGCACCAAGAGAGTCTCTATGCTCTCAGCTGAGCCATGCTTGGGCATTGTTTGCAGGCATTTCCCACCCAGCAGCCCTCTTCTCCCCCATCACATGCAACTGGATGTGGTCCTCCCAGTTGTTAGCACAGAACTCCTCAGGCACTCAGAGCCCCACGATGGTGGTGATGAAGCCTTTCATCCCCAGGAAATGAGCCCCAGTGGCTCCCTCCTGGCTCCTGTCCAGGTTGTTCCTTCCTTGACTGAAGAACTCAGGAAGCCTCAGACCTCCCTTGAACACCTGTTCCTTCTTTCTCCAAGTGCTCCCTGCCTCCTCTTGCATCCCCCTGACCCCTCATGGCACTTGCGTGGGCTCCACACTGAGCCTGTGCAACATCTCACCTTGGCCATCCTGCAGGTGTCCAGGACTTCCTGACACGGGTGCACGAGCCACAGGAGCTGCTCCCAGGCGTGCTCTTGGTGCAGCTCCTCTTGCAGGAGGACAGCCATCATGGAAGCCACAGCCCCGAGGACGGCCTGTTTGTCCTGGAAATGGATGGCCCAGCATCAAATACTGAAGGTCTGCCCTTCCTCAGAGAGGGCTTTCTTTTCCCCTTCCCCATAGCCCCACGTCCAGAAGGAGATGGGCTCACTTTCTGTGGGCAGGCAGGTTTTCCCCACACCCTCATCCCCAGCTCTCCCCGCCACAATATTGTGACATACAGCTGCTTCCTGGCAGGGAGATCCAGCCCCGAGCACAGAGCCAGTTCAGGGCCCTTTGCAGAGCCAGCCCACTCCCTCTCGTCACCCCTCTGCTCTCAGCCTGCTGGGCTGACAGAGCTGCCGACATGGATGCCCCTGCTGCCATCCTGGGCTGGGAATGCAGCAGTGCTCACCTTTTCCTCCTTGCAGTCCTGCCAGTTCCTCACCACAGAGAAGAGGAGCTCGAAAAGATTCTCATAGATTTGTTCTCTCTCCGTGGCAGGCCAGGGGCACTGCTTTCCAGAGGACAAGTAAACCGTAACTCCTTCCAACCACTGTTTCACAACTGAAAAAACAAAGCAAAACAAACAAACAAAAAAAAGAATAATAAATAAATAAAAAAAAAAAACTGCAACAAAACAAAACAAGAGAAAAGTCAGGGAGCCTACAAAAAGGAGGGGAATCAACTCTTTGAAAGGGTGACAGCAGGACAAGGGGAAATGGTTTTAAGTTGAGGGAAGGGAGATTTAGGTTGGACATCAGGGGGAAATTCTTTACAGAGAGAGTGGTGAGGTGCTGGAACAGGCTGCCCAGAGAGGTTGTGGATGCCCCATCCCTGGAGGTGTTCAAGGATTGGATGGGGCCTTGGGCAGCCTGGTCTAGCATTAGGTGGGAAGGTTGGTGGCCCTGCATGTGGCAGGGGGGTTGGAGATTCATGATCCTTGAGGTCCCTTCCAACCCTGGTAATTCTGTGATTCTGTGAAAAGGGAGCCTGTGAAAGTCTGCAGCAGGGTGAGGTGCAAGGCTGTCCGATCCCCCCTGCTCTGGGGCCGGCACTCACCAGCACAAGCGATGCGCAGGGTCCGGCCGCTCCTCACCCGGCCCACCACACTGCGCAGGCCGGCCAGCGTCAGCCACACGAAGGAGATGCACTGCGGAGCTGCAGAGAGGAAGGAGAGGGCCAGGTCAGAGCCCCGGCAGTGAGGGAGGAGGGGCTGCAGCCCTGCATCCCCCAGCTCAAAGCAGATCGCGTGCGGAGGGGAGAGGTAGGTGTCAGGAGGCTGAGGGCACTCTACCATAGCTGCTGAACAGTTTGCTCAAGGTGATGAGCACGTACTCCTTGGACATCTCCCTGGTGGCCTTCAGGTGGCTCTGGAGCTCGGCCATCACCAAGCTGAAGTGTGTCCGGGCCAGAGCCACCAGGACATCGCTGGCAGCCGTCCTCACATTGCCTGTAACGCCCTGAAAAAGAGCCACTGGTGACACACGGCACAGGAGACTGCCTGAGGCCCTTGGAAGGGCTGAGCCACCGCCGTCCGCCAGCAGGGGGGCAGGCTGCTCCCTCTGCCTTCGGGAGTGACCCCTCACCTGGGCTGCTGTCAGGTCCTGGGACACCTCTGCCAGCAGCCGGTTCACCACTCCGCACGGCGGGCAGCTGCTGTCTTCCCACAGGGCGCTCTCCAGCTCACGGTACGCCTGCGCTCGGTCACCCTGGGGACAAGGATCAGTCAGACTCGCTTTGCCCTCTGCCACCCATCGCTGTGGGGATGTGCTGCCGGGGCCTGGCACCCACGGGACCGTGGCACTGGGCCAGGGCAAGGACTGATGGTTGGATGTCCCCAGCTCACCTCCTGATCTTGCAGGCGCTGCAGCAGCAAAGTCACGGCACAGGCTGGGACAGGGCTTGACACCCTGCCTCTCTCCCTGCGACGCGTACCTCTGGGCACGCAGCCCACACAAGCAAAGAGACCTGGAAGGAAAGAGCAGAGCAGCTGCCGCTGGTGTTGCTTGGAGTCGGGGCCGAGCACCCGGCCTCCAGCCCCACAGCACAGGGTGAGCTGAGCTGGCACATTTGTAGTTGGTGGGGAGAGGGGACAGAGCCTTCCCCTTGCTGAGGTACTGGGAAGCCACCATGGGCAGCTGCACTCATCAGAGCAAGGACAGTGCTGCTGGCACGTCCTAAACAGACACTGCAGGCACACACGTGCTCAGGCAGCGTCACGGCGTCCAGAGAGGTGGAGGGACTCACCTCGAAGGGCTCTCAGCCGCTCCATCACAGCAGGATATCTCCAGACAGACACAACGCTCTCTCTGGCTCCACTTCCTGCGCGTCCCACAAGCGGACTGGGCCACCGCTCCCAGCGCTGCCACAAGGGACAGCCGCTGTGACATCTCACCGCGCAGCGTCACCTCACAGAGAGTGACGTGTCCTGGGGACCAGGCAGCACTCCATGGATTCTGTGCTGCAGAACACTGTGGCAAGCCTTCCGTATCATGGCGGGGTTCTCACCTGCCGCCGTTCCCCCCTGGCATTACCTGCAGTTCTGTTTGGGTCGTGAAAAAAGCTGTGGGGCTGGGAGAATTCGAGAATAGGTTTCAAGACTGCCAAAAATTCATCAACTTTTTTGTTTCTTTGCGACTCCATTTTTCACTGACATAAATACATTACTGGTCCATTCTCAAATGGAACATGCAGAGCTGTTGAAGTCTGATCTCTTTATTAAACAGTAAAAATTAGGAAAAAAAAAAAGGTTTTGTTACTTATTATATTATATGATGCATTTTCTGAGGGCTGCTCCAAAATTCTGGGTCAAGATCTAGCATAGGGCTCACAGACATAAAAAGTAGAATAGAAAACATGGTTTGTGAGTTTTTTAGTCTTGTAGTACAAGAGGAGGTAGACTATGAAGTTGAAAACTAGTCTATTTGGAGGCAAGTGTTATCTTCTCATCAAAGAACAAGATAGACTGCAAGACTGGATGTTACTGAGGTCACACAGTGAGGGTCTCAGAGAAAGTGCAATATTCTCCTGTCCTCAATTACTATTTCTGTATATTGATGCTATTTATTTAAAAAGTACTGAAAAACAGGCTGAAACACAAGGTTTAAACAAGCTAGGATGAATTCTCCATCACACCAATTCTGTTGAAAATATTTTGGGGTTCGGGTTTTTTTTTTTTTGCTCCCTCTCAGAAGCACTGGGAATCAGCAAGTTAGATGTGCACAGTTGGGCTAAATGAACATAATGCAGTATGGCACGTTACATGCTCCAATGAGCTCAGCATTTTCTTCGAAATAAAACTAGGTTTAGCCTACAGAGAGAACATGTCAGTGATCAAACTATACTTGCCTCGAGGAAAAGAAGGAGAAAGAATCTCTGAGGTTTAATTCTATAAAACGAAGTTTCAAAGAGACTACTGAAGTGCACATAATTGCTCCAAACTCTTTCTTTCTGAAAGGTCAATTCTTAGTTCCCTTCAGGAGAGTGTAAGAAATACAAGTTACACAACTGGTGAGAAAGTCCTTCATTTCTGTAGGAGGTCAGTTCTTCTAGACAACATAGGCTGCTGAGAATTTCATTTATGCAGAAACCCATGTCAGGTGTTACCGTACAACTAATAGGGCTCCAAAAACCTTGTTCCCAAATGCAACAGCCCATGAAAATGTTGGATTAGATTCATGCTTACAGCTCTTCTTAGCAATTATATTTTATAACTTAAAATGTAATCTCCTGCTGCTAAGGCCTTAGAGAGTCCTCATGGAAAGCTCTGTCACAATTCCACCCCAAATTCTTTAAAGTCCTTTGCATTTACAAAGGTTGTTTTTAATGTTTTCTCTTTTCTTGTGATGGCACTACTCCCACTATTGTATATAGAAAAATAGAATCCAGCTTTTAGGGTAAGTTCATCTTTCAATAGCAGCCGAGTCACATTACTCCTGCTCATGTGGCAGGGCAGAAGATAACTTTTTTTACATAAGTGCCTTTTTCATTAGTAGTTTTGTGATAACACTGTAAGACTATGTCCTGCTAGACATAGCACATACACTAAAATACAGCAACAGAGTGTACTGTTACCATGATTTTCCAAGCAAAATGAAGATTTGCCCAACACCTACATAAGAGTTTTTAATCCAAATACTGAAAGTAAAAGTAGCAGTTGTGCTGCCAGCTGCACTGAGATGGAGGGCATTCAGTGTTCTCTTCTTCACCTTGGCATAGCCCAATTCTTGGCATAGCCTAACTCTTTCTGCCTTTTCTTTTCAGACTGGGAATTAAATGGTAGAAAAAATATCTTTACTTCAGTTTCTGCTAGAACTGGTGCCACTGCAACCAGTGCAGCTGCTGAGAATGCTCCTGGAATATCTTCATCAAGACAGGAGCCTCCAGCACACTCTGTATGTAAGGTTCAGGCATTCTTCAGAATGTTAGTATGACGGACGTCATTTGCTTTTCATCAAATTTTCAGCATCCCTGGAAGATATTTTTATTTGCTGACATTTTTCTTTATCAGTTTAAGATACCCAAACTGCTAACTTGTGTATAAAAATATTTAGAAATTAGTTTCAAAAAGGTTTGTATAGCACCTGAAGTAACCTGTTACTCAAATGTTAACCGCATTCTTTTGCAGTAAGCTAAAATAGGCAGCAAAGTTAGTCTCACAAGATCTATGAGTCTCACCAGCAGTCCTGGTTTATTTGAGGAATTGCTCATGTGCATTTTGGTTTGCAGAACTGGCCATCTAGATTTTTCCATGTTCAGTGAAATCTAAACCACTGCACTCATATTCTTCCTATCCAGTGAGCAAAGCCACTAACAAATCTATGCATGGGGAAAGATGAATAACTCAGCAAATTAAGCAAGACAGATTACAGCATACTGCTTACCCTAAACCGAGCTGGCACCATTACCTTTCTTTACACAAGATGCAAGAGCTCTAGCAAAAAAATTAGAATTTCAGATTTTTTTCTTGCAAAGCAGAGGAAGATGCACACTGCAGATGAGGATGTGGTTTCTCATGTAGTGCGCATGAGTGCATCTCAGTCTTCTTTGAATGAAAGCTCTGTGTTCTTTCTCTGGAACAGATCAAGGGGTCGTGCTCTGGTGTATAGGGGTGCTGCTATATCTGCCTTCTATTGTATTTATAATCAAATAGAATCATAGAGTCATTAATATTGGAAAAGATTACTAATATCATCCAGTCCAATGATCAAACATCCCCACCATGCCCACTAACCATATCCCTCAGTGCCACAACTCCACATTTCTTGAACAGGTAACTGCACCACCTCCCTGAGCAGCCTGTGCTCTTCCTGAGAAGAAATGTTTCCTACAAACCAATCTGAACATCCTCCCACCCAACCCCCAGTGCAACTTTAGCCCATTCCATCTCATCCTTTCAGGCAGTTGCAGAGAGCTATAACGTCTCCCCTGAGTCTCCTCTTCTCCAGACTGAACAATCCCAGCTCCCTCAGCCACTCCCCATAAGCCTTGTGCTCCAGACCCTTCACAGCTTTACTGCTCTTCTCTGGACATGCTCCAGGACCTCAGTGTCTTTCTTGTAGTGAGATGCCCAAAACTTAATACAGGACTTGAGGTGCGGCCTTACCAGTGGCAAGTACAGAGGGACAGTCACCTCCATAATCATTAAGTACAAGCATCAAACAAAAGCACACAGTTCTGTGTTCTTGTGTTTGAACCTATGACTTTTTGATTCAGTCAAATATGATATTCGTAATAGTACATTTAAAATTTGAGTTTTACTTAGGCTGTTCTAGCAGCATCTTGGTTGTCTGTGCAGTGGAAGCAAATCTTTAGAACAAAACTGTTCATATGTTTGCTGGAGATTTTTGTGTTTCATACATACTGTTTGAAGTATTAAACCAGCATCAAGAGAATCAAAGAATCCTAGAATCATTAGAGTTGGAAGTGACCTCTGAGGGCCATCTAGGGCACAGCTAAATCAGGTTGCCCAGGGCCTGATCCAGCCTCGCCTTGAAAGTCTGCAAGGATGGAGCATTCGCCACATCTCTGGGCAACCTGTGCCAGTGCCTCACCACCCCCACTGTAAAAGACTTTTTCCTTATATCTAACCTAAACTTCCCCTCTTTAAGCTTGAAACAGTTTCCCCTTGTTTTATCACCACGGACCCTGCTAACGAGTCTGTCTCCTTCTTTCCTGTAGCTCCCCTTTAGATATTGAAAAGCTGATCTCAGGTCACTTCAGAGCCTTCTCTTCTCCAGGCTGCACAGCCCCAGCTCTCAGCCTGTCCTTGTAGGGAGGTGTTCCATCCCTTGGATCATTTTTGTTACTCTCCACTGGACACATTCCAGCAGGTCCATGTCTCTCCTGTACTGAGGACTCCACATCTGGACGCAGTACTGCAGGTGAGGCCTCAGCAGTGCAGAGCAGAGGGGCAGGAAGAGGTGTAAAAGCAAACACATTCAAATTAAGTGATTGCCTGTCCCAGCTAACAAATGGCAAAGGTTTTATAGACAACCAGGTCTGCAACAGCTACAACAATCTCAGCTCAGGAGATACCTCCCTCTGCTTAATAGCCAGTAATTTCTGGAAAAGCATTTGCTTTTTCATTATATAGGTGAATGTTTCAAGCTTCCTCCATCTTAGTAAGCAACCAGCCTACACATAACTCTGTCAAGTGCAACAAGCACCAGCGCTGGAATATCAGCTGCAGACAGCCAGCGAGACCAGCAACTTACAGGAAGCCTTTAAGAGACATTTGCTCTTAAGAGGATTACTAAAAGCATCACTCTTAATCACACAGGACATAAAAACCAAAGTTGGACGCTCCTTCACTTGGCGATGCCCGGGGCTTCAGTACTGTGCTGGTCAGCCAGGCTCTGTGCTGCTGTCCTGGCATGGACACTGCTAACTTCACAGCTGCCAGTTTAAAACAAAGCCTTAGTACTGCTTGATTCTGTATATACAAAACCTAAATGTGTTAAAAAGTAACAGGGCAGAGTGCTACCTCAGCAGCTTGTAACAGCAGTGGTACTGCTATGGGCTACTAACCCCAAGGTGTTCCAACAGCTCGGCTGAAAGCCCTAAAAGCAGCGCAAAAGAAACAAACCTTCTGTACCCTCTCCATACACCTGCAATGCTCTGCCTTGAAACGAGAGAGGACTGGCAAAGCCCGTGAAGCACACTGGAAGCATTGTGTTATTGCTGCTTTCCTGCTGAGCTCGCTGAGCGACCACTAATGGCCGGCACTGCTGCGGCACTGCTCCAGCGGGACTCGAGCTGCCGCAGGAGACGGCTGCACGCTGCGTCTGTCTGCTGTACAGCAGCTCATGCAAATGCAAAATAATTGGAAAGATCAGATGAGCTCTCTCTAAACAACTGAGTTTCCAGCGGTTGGGTTACTGCCAGCTGAACCGGCGGGATTTAAAATAAACACGAGTTTCTGCACCAGTTGCAGAGTGCCAGATGCGCTGAGCCCACCGAGGGGGCAGTGCTGGGGAGCAGCCCCCTACAGCACATGCAGCCAGCTGGGCTTGGGGTCACCGTGCTCATTTCCTCTGCCGAAGGGCTCTTCATTGCACACAGCAATCTTGGATTACGAAGGAGCATGGGCCACAGCTCAACTGTTTTAAGTGCTGCCAAAGAAAAAGAGGGGACTTGGGCAAAGGCCAAGCTAGCCAAGCGCAGAATTGCCAAACCAAGGCTTTCAATAAATCAGTTCCCAGAAAGTCATGAGACTGGCAATTTAAAAAAAAAAAATAAAAAAAATACACTCATGAGACTTTAGTAATAGTTTGGGGTTCTCTTTATTTCCTTTCTGTGCTCTGATTTCCTTTCCTTTCAAGGCTGGGAAAAGAACTTTTTGCTTGCTTCTTTTCTGATTCTCAATTCCTCTCTTACCATCTGATTTTGAAATGATGGAAAGAGGGCTTTGATTAAAATATTATAGAAATTATAACATGGCAGCTTTGAGTGCACGACTGTTCAGGTTCCAGATGTGATCTGCATGCTCCTAGGCTGGTAGAGAAAGGGATCACTTTTTCTAATTCAGTTACACCACTGGAGACAAAACAAAACTGATAAGCTTATTCCAAAACAGACTTCTGCACAGTCCCAAACGTGCAGTGCCTTTTGGTAAGTCCATGTCTGCTTTGTGGGTTTTGTTTTTTTAATCTTTTATATACACTCCACACTCCCATTTTTATTCTATATATTCATTAGAATCTCTCAATTTCTTTCTGGATGCAAAAGCAAGATGGAAACTTTTGCCTCCCTTCTTATTGCTCTGCTCAGCACTAAGCAAGCTGCAGCCCAAGCTTGCCGTGCCCCCTGGCGGGCACACAGACCTCCTGCAAGCCTTCCTGTGCTACCTTCGTACTTCACTTTCCCTAACAATCTCACACCAAACGCTTTCTTGGGCTTCTCAGTACAAACTAACAGGCTGCCTTTAGAAATAAGCGCATTCCTTTCTAGCAGGCTCCTCGAGGATGTATTCTTCAGAGATAATAAAGACCAACATGCAGTACTCGTATATCACTCTCCACCTGGAAATGACAGGACAGCAATCAATATCCTCGCTTAATGGAGAGATGTGCCTTACTCTAAGTTGCTTGTGTTTTTATAAAACAACTGTAAAGACTTCTGGGAAGAGAGTAAAATGTATTACAGGTAGTTCATAACAGCACAATGCAGAGAAGAGAGATGGGCACCAACAGGCAACAGGAGTGAGTATAGTGGCTTTAATTCATTTTCAACTCTAATTTTGTGCAGTCAGAAAATTGCTTTCTTGTCTAATTGAAGCCTCTAATTACTGTCTAACTACAGTCTAAAATGCAGCACTGGTAGCAATGAAAATATTGCCCAGACTGAAATTCAGCAGGAGAGATGTGGTGGATTTTGATCCTCACGTTCTGTCCTCCACTGCAAACTTAGCAGCTTCAGCTTCAGAGTGCTATTATACGTAAGAAAATTAGGAAGGAGTCAGACCAAAGAAATGTCCACTTAGTGACTGACCAGAGGCCCCTCAGGCCCACTATTCTGTCTTCAGCAGTTGTCAAAATCAACAACAGGGAAAGAATGTGACAGTGGAGCAAGCATCGACTTTCCCTGTGTTTTTTTCCAGCTTCCAACAATATGCCCATGAAGGATTTCAGACAGGCTCTAGGCACAGTGCTTTCATATCTAACAGCCAGTGGTGGATTTCCCTTTCCTGAACTTGTACAGCTGTATTTTGAACATGCTTTGAGATCCCGTATTGACCATAAACCTGGCCATAATTCTGCAATGGCAAATTCTGCTTTGTTTTGAAAATTTCGCATTGAGCTGGCTGTCCCCACTCTTCAGTTTGTCATAGAAAAGAGAGGATGCTACGAAATGAAAGGATAACATAAAGTACAAGAATTTCATAAATTCAAAAGAGTGAGAAAATCATTTCTGTTTAAAACTCATACATTTTTCTATTGAGAAGCACCAACTGAGACAACTCGAATATCCTTTACTCAGATGAAAATTCTCACACAGATTTTGCAGTATGTCTGATAGAACTATGGCTTTAGTACAAAGAATTCTTGGCACTTGAGCAGAATTCTGCCACAGTTAATTCACGTTTCTGTCATGAGGCAGACCCACCTCCTTGGCTGTCCTATCTGAGTGCGTAATACTGGGCTCTGCCTCATTCCCAGAGCTCCACCTCTTTGAATGACAAACTCCAAACATTTCTATCTGTTCCCAACTGTATTTCAGGCGCTATAGTGAAACCAGCAAAGACAAAGCAACTGAATACAAAACACTCTCCTGCCCTGTTGTACTGCAGTTATCAGATCCTCAGCAAAGTTCTCAAATCCAAATCACCCTTTATCTGCAGAACTTTTTGGCAGCCCCACACAGATTTTGATGGTACTCAGATAACCAACCCTTACAGAAAGGCTTACAAACCACTTTAATTCTCAAAATAAAAAAAAAAACAACACGTCATAAACATATCTTCATGTCTCTTGCAGATGAAAAAACAGGAGTCACAGAGGTCATCTTCAGTAACTTATGGAGATTATCTGATGATCATTTGTATACATGCAGAATGTTGTTGTCCTCCTGAACCCTGGAATGTTATGCCAGATAGGAGAAATTTGATACCACTGCTGAGCTGCATAAAAAAACCCAAGATGAGACAGCTGCTCTCAGAATAAATCTTGTTTTGTAAGCTGCCTGGAAGCAGCCCTTTCCTCTTCTTTTTGTTTTTTGCTAGGTTATTTTTTGCATAGGTAACCTCTAAGAACACTCTCCTCATCTGGCTGCATGAACACCAAACAGCATAAGGGAGGGTGAGGCAAGCAGGATCAGGAGTGCACCATCTTCACCACAGATTCCTATGAACCTCCATTGCACTACACCCCAAAACCTCAGTTATAAAGCTGAGGACAGAAGATAATATGAATACATGGGTATTATCTTGTAGAAATTGTTTGCCATCTAGTGGCTTGTTGGTCTCCTGCAAATAGAAGCTTAAAAATAATGAACTGGAGAACACAATTGTAAAAAATATATATGTTACCCAATATACTAGAACCTATACAAATACATAGGAAAGATGAAGCTTGTATAACAAAATGTTTATCATTACATGAACATGTCATGGAGACAAGCAACAAAGCTTTTACACAAGCAATGTGAGGTTCAGAAAGATGTTTGATATACATACACCATTAAGTATTTCTGTCTCTTTTATTTCAATCTTTCAATCAATTTTCATCCAGGTATCCTGATCAAATTGTTCTGTCTTTTTCTCAAACTTGCCTCCCACAAAAGCATACATTATATAGAAAATGTAAAGAAACTATATAGGAGGTCTCTGTGTTTGGGGGTGGGAGATGTCAGGGAACAGTGAGAGATGGTAGCTCTGCAAGGGAATGTGGCTGGGAGCCAAGTGGAGCAATCAAGCAGGGGAAAGCAGTCACCTCACCAAGGAGCCAGGGAGCAGAGCAGTAAGCTAGGGTCAAAACTGGTTTGCAAGATAGTGGTCAGGGTCAGCAGCAGTTAGTTGTTCACTCAGCAAGGCCACAGTGACAAGGCACATCCAAGGCCATATCAGGATGCCAAGTCAGTGAGCCTGGGTCAAAGCCAGACAGGCCCCTAGAGACTTGAGACAATGCAAATACAGCTGCTACATGGCTGCACTGTGCTGCAAGCTAGGGCAAGGGCCAGCATAAAGCCGCTGCTTCAAAGAGGCTCCCAGAAGGAAGGAGAGACAGCACCTCAGTTCTAGCTTTTGCTGCAACAGCTGTAATCAGTGAAGATTCTGACTTTGGACATTGCCAACTGAACATTTACAAACTGGTGACGTGCTCAGGACCATGGTCATCTGAGGGTAATGACAGAGCTAGGGAACATACTGAACATGGGGGTAAAGCTGGTTAATGGAAACGGCCTTCTTCATGAAAGCACTGTATGGATGTAGGTCCCACATGGAAGAAACTGAAACAAAGCTCAGAGCTTGCTGTGTTCAGTTGAGGAAAGCAAGAACTCATCCTGTTTATTAATAGAGTTTTTTAATAAGAAGCAACAAGGGACATGTGGTTCATAAAATGATCACACAATGATTTGGGGCCACTAGTTTGATGTGTACACAGAAATAACCAGATATAATCCTAGGACGTATGATGGCCATGCACTTCCATTAGAGACACTGTACAAATGAATGTAGCATCTCATCTAACTAGCTGCCCAAGTTTAACATGGGTGAATTCAAGGTAGCATATGCAGAAATGACTTGGTGGGAGAATCAGGAGAATTACATAAGAATTTCATGTCTTGCGAAATCAGATGAATAAAAACAGAGGCTAAAACAAAAGGGCTGGAGGGGATACAACAAACAGTGAGTGAACATCAGAAAGGTCAAGAACCATTTAAACTCATGGGCAGCACTGGGCAAGAAAAGATTGGTATATATTATCCTAAACTAAAAATTACATTAAAAATGAATTATTTGAAAATTAATACATAATTAGGCTTTATGTTCTTCCAAGGAATGAAAGCAATCTTTTTTTCAGTGGGGTTAATACCAGCCAAAAAAATTAAAAAAAAAAAAAAAAAGCGAAGAAGCAGATAAATACTTTTATGTTGAATTTCTTGAGTTGTATGTGACAGCAGAGGTTTAGACTGAAAGGTCCAGAGGATTTCTTTCAGATTTATTTCCTGTATAAACCATTAATTTACAAAAAGCAGTATCTGGATAAAGTCAGACTAGATTATCTGATGTGCTCTTTTGACCTTACAAAACTAGAAATCCACACAAAGCTGGAGTTATCTATATGCTGCCTCACGTATGTGCACGTATGATCCTATGCTGTCTGAATAATGCTGAAATAAAACACATTGTTTGCAGCTACTTTTCCCAATGTTTCAAAAGAGAAACTCAGTGAAACAGAGCTCACAAGGGTGAGGGAACAGCAGCATACCTGATGAGGATCTGGCCCTCGTGCGGTTTTTTTAGACACTACTTTTCGATATATTCCAGAATATGGACTGCATTTATGCAAATATGGAATCATAGAGTCATTTGAGTTGGAAGGGACTCTTAAAGGCCATCCAGTCCAACCACCAGCAATGAGCAGGGACACCTACAGCTCTATCAGGTGCTCAGAGCCCCGTCCAGCCTGACCTGGACTGTCTCCAGGGATGGGGCACACACCAGCTCTCTGGGCAACCTGTGCCAGTGCTTCTTCCTCATATCCAGTCTAAATCTCCCCTGTTTGAGTTTGAACCCATTTCCCTTGTCCTGTCACCACAGACTATTGAAGAGGCTATCCCCTCCTTTCTTAGCCCTCCCCAGTATAGGTTCTGGTCAAAGCCTGCAGACCAACACATGCACAGCAGAAAGCCAACTTAAGGCCTCACGTGGTCTGTAACATTGAGGAAACCTCAACCTGTCCATACTGATATTTGAGTTCACCTCCTGGCAAATCCTCTGAGGGCACTGCTGGGGAGTCAAGAAGCCTCTCACAGAGCAAAGCAGGGAGGGGACCAGTTCACGTCGAGCTCCACGGGAGAACCTGCCGGGAGAACCAGGGCTTGGATTTGGAAGCTGGGATCTGTCACCGCCTGCGGCGAGCCCCGAGAGAAGGAGGCGGGAAGCCCGGCCCTGGAGGCCAGCAGCCCCGCGCCTCTCCCCACCGCCTGCAGCTACGCGGCGCTACGCTGCGCGCTTTGCGTACCGCCGTTCCTCCCGCCGCCGCCAGAAGGGGGCGGGAAGCGCGTTACGTAGATGGCGTAGACCGCTACGAAAGTCGCCGCAGCCTGCGCCGGAGGCGTAAGCGCCGAGACTTTGCCCCCACCCCTCCTGGTGCTGGCGCCGAAGCCTCACGCTGCCCGCCCGCCGCCATGGCTGCTCCGGCACCGGCCCGCCTGCTGCTCCGGGCCGCCGCCGCCGCTCCCTCCCGCCGCTGGTTCCTTTCCGCTTGGCCGGCAGCGGGGACGGGGCCGAGCTGCAGCTCCGCGGCCGTGAGGGCGTTGCGGCCGCTCAGCCTCTCGGCCCGGGCGGCGCGCAGGTAAGCGGCTCGGCCCGGCTCGGTTCGGCTCGGCTCGGCGGGCTCCTCGCGGGGCGGCCGGGGCCGAGGGGCGCTTTGTGACCTTCCCGCGGTGCCCTCGCCGTGTCCCGGCCCGCTCCGACGCCTCGTCGGCTCCGTGTCGGCCCCGAGGCGCTGCCGCCGCTCCCTCCCTGCGTTCGGCCGGGCTCCGCGTTGCGGGAGTCCCGCTGGGCCCGGCGGCGGCGGGGAGCCCGGAGCTCGGCCGGGCCGGGCCTTGCGCCGTGACCGCGCCGGGTATTCTAAGAGCCTGCTTCCAGTGTTGAAAGGACGGGCTTAAAGGGCATCGTCTCGGTTGTCAGGGAAGGCCCTTTGGCTGAGAGCAGGGGCCCCCCAGCTGCCCAGCGCCGTGGGTTTGCCTGGGCTGCTCCCGACTGCTGGGCGGCTCTCACCGCCGTGGTTGGAATCATAGAATGTCCCAAGTTGGAAGGGACCTGTGAGAATCATCGATTCAACTTCTATAGAATCGCTGAAGTTGTTAAAGTAGTTCGCTTTTAAGCTCTCCTTTAGGCGCTCTTATTTTGTTCCAGCAAATGTTCTTAGTACAGAATGCAAGGAACCTTTTAATGCAGGTCTCCTGTATGCCTGCTTAGACCTCTTCTCTGAGTGACCCGGCCCAGTGCCCTAAAATAAGTCTCCAGTGACTTGCCCAGGTTATCAGTTGTTTTGAGGTCAAAACAGAAAAAGGTCTTTTAAAGCATTGCCAAGACTTCAAAAATAAAAGTTACTAACTAGATAGAAATGGGAGGAAATGGATTACTGTAAAGGGAAAACATTTTCTTACCCGATTGTAAGTACTTCCTCAATTTACTGAGGGTTATTTTTCTCCGGTCTTACTTTTTCTGGATGTTGTATTAAGCCCCAGTTCCTTAACTCTGTATGATCAGCCAGTGTCAGTCCAATAAAAAGACTGATAATAGTACATGCGTGTAAACTTACCTGTACTTATGTCCAGAAAATGAAGACCTAGCTATACGAAATCATCAGCGGCAGGGATTCTTGTGAGCAGAGGTTTCCAAGAGTTTCAGTGAGGCATCAGCATTGTTTTCATTCCCATCTTCATTATTTTTCTTCAGTCCATTTTCTCCCTTTATCTCCACTTTGCATTTCATGGGGAGCAGTAGCTATCAAACAATTCTCTTACAGCAGTTTAGATACTCATACAGTACTTTCATTGCACTACATAATTTCTGTATGTTTTAAGAATTAGTTGTTATTTATAACTTACGTATTTTAATTAAGACTTGCATAGTAGTTTAATTCATTATATTCTTCTGATAGGTTGGGCTGTTGGATGAGCCATTTAGTCAGAAAATCTGGGAATAATAGAATTGGTTTCTCCATGTGCAACACCTGGGTAAGGGTATAGATGACACTTACCTTGCAGGTAGTGGCTGAAGATTGGGTAGGATATCCTTTTCAAGGGAGGAAAGATATTCTTGCAGGCCACATCCTTTGTGCAAAGGAGGGACAACGAACAGCACTTAACAGTTCTCTGCTGCTGTTCAGTTCATTTGCTGTATGTTTTATTTGGGGTACCCTAGTGACACTTTATAATAATGTCAATAGTACTGTGGCAACATATGAAGGAATGAATTTTATTAACAGATAGCTTAAAAAAAAGAAGTTAAGCTAAGCATGAATTGGGATGTTTATGCTTTAGGTAAATCACATGAAATATGTTTGGTTCTTTCCGGGAATCCTGAGGCTATTCATGCTTGCATAAGACCTGGCATATATTTCATGTTAATCTTCTGTGTGCAGTTCACAGAGTGGTGGGGGTTTTGTTGCTCTTGTTGTTTTTGTTGTTGCTTTTTTCTTTCTCTATGTAAATGTTGTCTGGGTAGACAAAAGCCACGTTGCTTGAAATTTATAAACCCTAAGCACTGTTCCACATAGGTGTGATTTTTCTTTCAGTGGAATCTCTCAGTTGAAAAGATCTGCACAGTGTGCATTCTGACCCTGTGACTAGCAATGTGCTTAAGCTTTTGGAACTTTTTTCACAGTCAGGCTCATGCACTGTAATGTCTCAGTGATCTGTAAACTGAACTTTTTGTCTGTGTGAAGGGGACTTAAGGTGGCAATCACAGGAATCACAGAATGGCCCAGGTTGGAAGAGACCTCAAGGATCATGAAGCTCCAAGCCCCCTGCAATGGGTAGGGCCACCAACCTCTACAATTAATACTAGATCAGGTTGCTCAGGGCCCCATCCAACCTGGCCTTGAACGCCTCCAGGGATGGGGCATCCACAACCTCTCTGGGCAGCCTGTTCCAGCACCAGGAAGACAGATCCTACTGGAAGACCAAAGTGTCTTAAACTTTGTTACAAATAAATCTCAGTTTCAGTGATCAACCAGGTGGATTAATTCTCATAGGAAGGATTAATTTTGTAATGTTCTTTAACAAAAACTGATGAGTTAAAGATGTTGCTTCACTTGAGCATGCCCAGCCCTAGCGCTGCCCCACAGCTGGCTAAAGCCAATGTAAGATGGTGGCTACAGAAAGAGGGGTGCTATTCCTGTCTTCTTGTTTTAACCAGATGTGTCATGTAACAGGTAGATCTGACTGTACCAGTTCTGCTGTTCATATGGCCGCAGGGCTTCCAAGATTGGTTTTCAGCCAATGGTGCTCTGTTTCCAGCCCAGTTCACTGCAGAGCACCTTGAGTGCTGCAGGAGGAGGCAACAAAGGAGGGATGGGAAAACCGTTGTTTATCTGACACTGCTGTTGTTGCAGACTGAAGTGTGATCACCAAGGAAGATAGCCCTGTGTGTGTTGTGAAAACCTGCCTAGAGAGGATCTCTGAAGGAGCCTCTTAGGAAGGTTCCTGTCGTCTCACAGGATTGTAGTCAGACATCTTGCTATTTGGACTGTGCTACTGGTGATTGCCTTATTCTGTAGTGGAAGAATGGATGTGCTTTAGATATTGAACAAATATTTAGCACTTACATGGGCATAAGATGTCTATAAATGCAACAGCATCCCTGTCTCCTGCTAGGATCGTGTTTGTCATGTTGACAGAAATGTTTTAGTAAATGAGTGTTTCAGCGAGCTCTGGTAGGACTTCTTGAACTTGAAAGAAAGAAAGAAAGAAAGAAAAACAACTAACTAAAAAAAAAAACCCAACAATATTGTTGGTGGTTTACTTTAGCTGCCAGAATTGGAATCTGTACTTTTGCAGATGCAATCTAAGCTTGTCAGTGAAGTTGACTTTTGGTGAAGGCAGTGAATTTTGCGCTTGTGTATCTGGGAGGTGGGTGCTGGTTTCCTCTCTTTGCTGTGGGAGGTAGTAATGCTGAGCAGGGAAGTGGAAAGAAGAGCACAGTTGTAACTTAAACTTTAGCAGAATGGTGTGCTGGAAGTGCTGCCCTGATACCACTGGTGACTGCAGAACACAAATTGTGTTATATGAAGATGCATCTTCTAAAATTTCTGAATTTCATTATAGTGTGAGCTCCATTTGAATCGTGCAGGTCCACAGGGTTGATCCAATAATTATTGATTATTATTTTGGAATGAATTTATGATTAATAGTCACCTGCAGTTGCCTTCCAGAAAGTAGGCTGAGGGGTGATAGGACAGGAGTTGGACACAACATCATGATGTGATAGCAGGTACTGTTGCCAACTGAGCTTACAGATGGTACAAGTGCATTAAGTGTAGAGCAGTGAGCATGTTTGTTGTTCAAAATGAGCTTCAACTTTAATTGCTGGAACTGCATTTTCTTTTGTAGCCAGTTCCAAGGATGGTTGACTTGTTGATGTTTCAGTAAGGCCACTTTTAATTTTTTAATATTTAGTGCTACAAGTTAGAGTTTCCTAGGAGGTGGCTTGGTTTTTCAGCCTTGTATGTGTTCTGTGTTGTAGATCACTTAAAGTCTGCAGTTATTACAAAGAGCATATGTAAGATGAAGTGAGCTGTTCTTAAACACGGATTTCACACTGAGGGATAGAAGTTGCATTAGCTTTCAGTTGTTCTATATGTATCCCTCAGCAAGTTTCTTTCCTGTCTATCCAACAGGTTTTTCTTGTGTTACTTACTTGCCCTGAGAAAGAGCATTCTGTTCTAATGAACTGTATTTTCTTTGCTATTATAGTAATGACTTTCCTTTAATTTGCATGGGAAAGGAAACCATATGGAACACACAAAAAAAAACCCTATTTTTTTCCATATCAAAAGCATTAGTCTTAAGAAAAATAATTTCCTTACGTTCTGCATAAAAATTTAAGTATACACAGCTGCCTGAAGAGCAAAGCAGGAGACTTTTCTTAGATGTCTGTGTTGAGATTTTGATGCACTTCACTAGAATAAATATTTACAAGGTGAAATTCTAAGAGAACCTGCAGTCAAAAAAGACAAACACGTTTGGACTATTTCTGCTGTTGGAAGGAGAACAGAATTAGATTGTGTAGAGGTAATAAGATGCCTTAAGTTCTAACCATATATGGGAAAATTCTAAACTCGTTAATTCTTTTTAGTGTTATCTGCTAGATCATTTTGTAAATGTAAAGTGTGTGTTCACAGAGAAGTGCGAAGCACTTGAAGTCAGCTCTTTTGTTTGTCAAAAATACAAATAGTCTGCCTAAAAGAAAGCGTTGAATCCCTTTGGCAAAAGGTGAAGCATCAGGATTCTGTATGACTTCTAGTGACAAAACATAAGTGAAGGGGTTTTTGGTGTTGTTTTTCATGTCTTTGTTGTTAATGTCACCAGTGAATGCCTGAACCTATTACAGCTTTGAAAAGTCAGTAAGTCCCTTAGAGTTCTGTGCTCCTGCAGTTGATAGAGGTTATTGTTGTAGCAGTATCAATCAAATTTAAAGCTCTAAAAAATAATACATTTGCTTCTTTAATTTCATTATGTCCTTTTCTTTTTCAGCTCAGAAGATAAAATAACTGTTCATTTCATAAATCGCGATGGTGACAAGCTAACAGCCAAAGGAAAACCTGGCGATTCATTGCTGGACGTTGTTGTTGATAATAATCTAGACATAGATGGTTTTGGTAAGTGGATTCCTTGAATACTCTATTCAGTGTCTGGAACTTAGGATCTCTTACCAGTTTATTCATAAATATTTATGAGTGTATTTGTAAAACCTAGATGTGGAAAAGAGTCCAAATAAAATACTTTTTTTTTTTCCCCTGTAGATGCATAGAATATTTTGGATCTGGTTCTTAAAAATATTTGGGTGAGCCTTGCTTGAAGGAATTAAAGGAGGATAATGGTGACAGAATGGTGTCAGGGAGGAATCTGAAAAATAATAGAATGGTTTAGGTTGGAACGGACTTTGAAGACCTGCCAGTTCCACCCTCTGCCATGGGCAAGGACATCTCTCACTAGGCCAGGTTGCCCAAAGTCCCATCCAGCCTGGCCTTGGAACACTTCCAGGGATGGGGCAGCCTCCGCATCTCTGGACAACCTGCTTCAGTATCTTACTGCCATCTGTGTAAATAATTTTGTTGTAGTATCAAATCTAAACTTATCATTACCCTTTGTCCTATAACTTACACTCCCTGGTAAAGACTCCCTCTCCAGCTTTCCTGTAGATACCTTTTTTTAGGTAAAAGAAGGCTACTGTAAGTTCTCCCAGGAGCATTCTCTTTGCCAGGCTGAACAACCCCAACCCTCTCAGCATGTCTTCACAGGAGAGCTGCTCCAGCTCTATGATCATCCTCATGGCCTCCTCTGGATCTGCTCCAACAGCTCCATGTCCTTCTTACATGGGGGCCCCCAAAGCTGAATGCGGTACTGCGGGTTGGGATCTTACAAGAATAAAGTACATGAGAAGTACATGAGAACAATAGTCTCCCTTACTCCCTTTGCCCTGCATGTGGCAGGGGGGTTGGAGATTCATGATCCTTGAGTTCCCTTCCAACCCTGGCCATTCTGTGATTACCCTGCTGTCCAGGATACAGTTGGCTTTTTGGGCTGCAAGTGCCATGTTGCCAGCTCATATTGAATTTTAGATCGAATTCCTTCTCCCCCCACCCTCCCCAAGTCCTTATCTCATAGCTGCTCTCAATTCATTCTCCACCCAGTCTGTACTTGTGCTTGGAATTGCCCCAGCCTGGCTTCAGGACCTTACGCTTGGCCTTACTGAACTTCATAAGATTTGCACAGGCCCACCTCTTCAGACTGTCCAAGTCCCTTTGGATGGCATCCATTTCCTCCACTGTATCCTGATCATACCACTCTGCTGAGTGTTGTCTGCAGACTTTTTGAGATTGCAGTCAATCCCACTATTTATGTCACTGACAAAGATGCTAAATTGTATCAGTCGCCCAAGGGACACCACTTGTCACTGATCTCCACCCAGGCATGACCACAGTTCTGAGTGTGACCATCCAACCAATTCTTTATCCACTCAGTGGTCCATCCATCAGATCCACGTCTCCAGTGCAGAGACAAGAATGCTGTGTGGGGTAGTTTCAAATGCTTTGTACAAGTCCAAGTAGATGGACTTGTCTTCTAATACTGTAATGTTGTCACAGATGGTCACTAGATTGGCCAGGCATGATTTGCCTTTAATGAAGTCATATTGGCTTTCATCAATCACCTCCCTATTTTCTGTGTGCACTAGCATAGTTTCCAGGAGGATCTGCTCTGTGATCTTGTCAGGCAAAGAGGTGAGAGTGACTGGCCTGTAGTTCACTGGGTCTTCCTTTATTTTCTTTTTAAAAAATAAGAGTTATATTTCTCCTTTTACTTCTCCGGTGGGAACTTCACTGAACTGCTACAGCTTCACAAATATGATGGATAGTGGCTTAGCAACTTCATCTGCCAGTTCTTTTTGGAATGCTCAGATGCATCTCATCAGGACCCATGGACTTGTGCACATTCAGGTTCCTTAGATGCCTTGAGTCTGATCTCTTCCTACAGTGGGCAGTTCTTCATCCTCCCAGTCCCTTTGCCTTCTGTGGCTTAGGCAATGTGACTAGAGCAGTTGCTGATAAAGCCTGAAGCAAGTAAGTTTGAGAACTTCAGCCTTCTGTGTGTCCCACATAACCAGCTCTCGTTTCCTTCCAGAGGGTGCTCACATTTTCCTTAGTCTTCATTTTATTGCTGGCAGTGCTTAAAGAAGTTTTTTCTTGTTGCTCTCTGTGTCTCTGGCCACATTCAATTCTGTCCAGGCTTTAACTTTCCTAACCTGATCTCTAGCTGCTTGGACAATTTCTCTGTGAAGATGAGAGATGCCACCTGTGAGATTCCTGAGCTGCAAGCTTCTGAAGGCCACACAGAAATGGCGTATTTCTGACAGTGTTGAGTTACTTCTCTATTGTCGTGTGATCTGAATTTGTTATTTGGCTTTTTATAGCACATATTGCTGTCGTACTTGAATGACCAATGAAAGAAACAGCCAGGTATGTCAGTTTGCAAAGAAGAGCAAAAACTTCTAATAAGAGAAGCGAGGCAAAGGAGAGCGATGTGTTAGGGGTATTCTAACTCAGTACAAGTTCTGTTTAAAATCAAAACAGAAGGAAGTTAAGAAACCTCTTTTTCTTCTGAACTTTGGACTTTCCACAGTTAGTTCCATGGTGGTTACAGGCTTCTGACTATACAAAGCAAACTTTCAGAACATATGTTTAAATTAATGTGAGTTTAGGAAGTAATAATATTAGTAAAGCAGAAAGTGGGACTACAGTTTTGGTGAATGAATATATAGCATGGAGCAGTTACAGAGTGGGGGGGAAAGTATGCTAGTTCAGCACAGCTTGAAATGTAATGTGTGTTTTATTTAAGTATGAATACATGCCATTGCTGGTAAGAAATCTTAAAGATTCTAAAGAATATTGTTATGGATTGTATACATTCGAGGAATAAACTAAAAAATGCACAACACATTGACATAGCTACCTTCATATATCATTATATAAATCTATGTATAGGCTTATGGCTACTCTTTAATCTACAGTTAAGGTCCTCTCATTTCATTTTAATATCAGCCATGTTAAAACATTATAGTGAAGTGGAGTGAAAAAGATAATGTCAATAGACTGTAAATAATGTCCAAAATAAACATTTGAGATACTTTACTAATACCTTACTAACCTTTAATTATAACATACTGTACCAATTTCAATAATAATTTGGTAATGAAGCACCATACTAGAGCAGAGAAATAATGCAGTGGAAATAATGTAGAAATATATGCAGTTTTTAGAGGGGGGATAGATAATGAGGAAAAAATGTAAAACACAGGTGTTATCTGTTTACTTCTATCACTAGGGGGCATCCTACGTGCAGTAATAGTAGAAATGTGTGCATGGAAATTAAACTGTTGTACAGTTCAGGTGCCCTTGAGTAGTTTGCTGCTGCCTTGCAGTTGCAGTAAGACCTTCCACTGTTCAAACAGTCTACTCAGTGTGATTTTTCTTTTCTTTTTAATTTATTTATTACTATTTTCCCCAGTCTTAGAATACACAAATTGTTGATGTGGCAGCTTCTACATTAAGCACTTTGCAGTTCTTTAAAGCTTTCCATATGTATTTTTATGTACAAAAAAACATATTTTCAAAATTGAATCATGCAGTACAGTATCGTGCTTGATTTGAATATGTGCTGCTAATACCATTGGGAAGTGTAGCAGCACAATGCTTTCTGTGCAGTTCTTACTGTGCAGTCTGATGACGAGTTACACTGCTTATTATGTTAGCATAAACATGTTCTGTATTGTATTGAAGTATTGTTGTGAAATTGAGTTATTTGGAATTTTCTGTTAACTTGCTGTTCTCTTTAGGTGCATGTGAAGGAACATTAGCCTGTTCAACTTGTCATTTAATCTTTGAAGACCACATATTTGAGAAACTAGATGCAATTACTGATGAAGAGATGGACATGCTAGACCTGGCATATGGTCTCACAGAAACGTAAGGCAACGTGATGCTTTGCTACATCAGTAAATGGAAAGGAGGGTTTGCAAGTGGAGCAGTCCAGTGTTCTTAAACTGCCTTAATCGGCTTTTAGTGAATAGCTGCATTCTGTTACGTGGATAGGACTGGCAAGTTGAAATTTTGAGTTCATACTAATGTTGGTACTGCTGATGAAATATTGATGAAAATGCTGTCCATTTTTGAGAACCTGAACAGTGGCTCTTCATAATTGTCTGATGTAGGAGCCTCAGATACTGAGGTATGATCAAAATCCCAGTTTCTTCACCAAAAACTTTGCTACTGCAGTTCTGTTTCTGAACTTCCTTCTTGTTTCCTTTCTGTTTTCTGATCCCATCAATCAGCACTTTGTTTATTTAGGGATGCGTTTAGATTTGTATTTTAGTTTGTATCAGACCTTCTTTCACAGAACTGTAGAATAGTTAAAGTTGGAAGCCATCCTTGGACTCCTCTGGTCCAGACCCTGCTCAAGCAGGGCTACCCAGAGAAGGGTGCTCAGAACCATGTCCAGGAGGCTTTTGAATATCTCAGAAGAGGAGACTCCATGGCTTCTCAGGCTTTTGTATGTGTTGATCAGATCTCCCTTGAGCCTTCTTTTCTCCAGGCTGAAGTGTTCCACGTAGCTGCGTCCCTACCCATGTCAGAGCATTTCTCAAACCTACAACCCAGTTACCACTTGGGTGAAACTAAGGCCAGTGTGCTCCAATTCTGAATGGGCACTTCAGTGCCTAGAACTAGACTAGCACAAGTTTGAACTACCCCTCTTCATCCTCCCCACTGTCACATGCCTCATAACACAGATGTCACATTCTCATCTGGCGCATTTCATTTCACACACCTAGAGCTCCTAGTGGGCTGTATTACCTGCTGTTCCTAGTAGGCTGGACCACTGTTCCCAGTGGGCTGCACGTAGCCTGTCTCAGAGAATGTAGCCACATGAGGTGTAAGCAGTTGTGCTGAGTGAGGTTTATTAGCTTTTTCCTTCAGGTTTCAAAGGGACTGCTTGCTGAAGTTTCTGAGAGTCTTTCCAGTGATTTCAGAGGGCTTTATACCTGGCCTGTATAGTGTTTATTTTTCAGTGTCTCTGCAAGGAATTAATTTGAATTAAGCCTTTTATCTCCTTTTTCCAGTAACACTGGAATTTTGTACAGATCTTTTCTGCATGACAGTACACTTTTTCCTCATTTCAGCTAAATGTTATCTTTTTAGGAGATTGAGAAGGCAAAGAAGTCAAGCTGAGAAACCTGTTTCAGCTTCTATTTTACTCTGTCCATCTTTTAATTAAAGGCTTCAAACAAGTTTGTTTTTTTTTTTTTAATTGAACAACTGAAAAGCAGTAGAAAGCCGGAGTTCTCTGTTTAAATATTAGTTTAATCCAAAGAATTTTGAGAGAAAATAAGTTTCAGGCCTTCTGAAGACTTCAGTATTTTGTAGGTTTTTCCTATCATCGCGTTATTCCTGCGGCCAGAAATCTTTCATGTGTGAAAGGACAACTTTCTGAAAGAGAGTGCTGGAGTGATCCTCGTGTTTACTACAGGTTGCCTGGTGTCATGCTAGTACAAAGCTTTGTAACAGAGATAGGGCAGAGCATTGCAGTAAAAGTTTAAGGATAAAAGTTATTTCTTGTCAGTGACTCTGGAATTGGAAAGTTTCAACTAGCAACTGTTGTGAGTATTAATACCTCTTAAAATGAGGGACTTATTAGAAAGGCTAAAACAAACTTGTTTTGAACAACTTCAGAATAATAGGGGTTATTCAACATAAGAAAATGAGAGGGAAGGAAAGCAAACCCTGGCAAATTAAATGTTTTAAAAATACTGAGATAAAAACCAAACAAATACCTTTCTACTTTTCAGCAAGCTGCTTGTTATTATCAGAAGCAAAAAAGTCATCTGCATGAGGATCTAATAGATGATGCAGAAGCTGCACTTAGAATACAAAGAGATAATGAAAACAGCAAACGTTTTTTGCATTGTTTGCTCTGGAGATGTTACAGGATCTCTGTGCACTGGAAGCTTTCTTGGCATGGGAATTCCTGAAAGATCTCTTATGTGTCCATGGAAGAAGTAGTACTACAAATAAATCAGTAGTAACAAATGGAAAGGGTAGGTATTATTCACCCAGGGGCTCTAAAGGAACTCAGTATGATATTGCTGAGCTACTCTCTACGAGGTTTAATTAGTTAACTTAGAATGGCTTCCGAACGATAGGAATGGAAGGTAGCAGGCTAACCATTAAAATAATGTTATTGGCTATAGAGAGCAGTCAGTCCAGTTCCATGCTGGATGCATTAGGCCTGTGTCTATTGCCTGTTGCTTTTTATAACTTTTGCTAAATAGTGGTAAGGAAAGAATTCAACAGAGCTTTTTTAGACAGAAGTAACAGATATCGGAGTTCTGAAATGAATCACAGAGCATGAAAGATACTTAATGCTTCCAGAAGTTACTTGGCTTCCAAAGTCCTTTACTGAGTTCTGGATTGCTGTGAGGTAAGAGCAGAGGCCCTGCAGAGGATCAATATTTGGTCAAAAAGTACTGTTTTTCTACAGGATAGACAGAAGTACTTGACTGTCTTGTAAATGTAGGTGGTCAAGTGGGATCTGAAGCTCATCTGTGCTAGATTTTATGCATTGACCGTATCTGTGAAATACCTGGGGAAAAAAAAGGTGAAGACTAAGATGAGGAAGTTTGTATACAGTACTGTGTTACTGTGTAGGGGAAAAAATCAACCCTGATTGCACCTTGGAGAATCTTCTCCAACTGATTGATGGGAACAGAATTTGATGTTAATAGATCACAAAATCATAGGGGCTGGAAGGGACCTCTGGAGATCACCTAGTCAAAACCCCCTGCCAAAGCATGTTTCCTACAGTAGATTACACAGGAAAGTGTCTGGACGGGTTTTAAATATCTGCAGAGGAGACACCACAGTGTCTTTGGGAAGCCTGTGTCAGTGCTCTGTCAGCCTTCCACTAAAGAAGTTCTTCCTCATGTTTTACAGAACTTCCTGTGCTCCAGTTTGTGCCTGTTGCCCCTTGTCCTGTTGTTGAGCACCACTGAAAATAGAACAGCCTGTCCACTTGACTCCTGCCCCGTAGATATTTATAAGCATTGATAAAATCCCCTCTATCTTCTCCAGACTGAACAGTCCAGGTCTCAGCCCTTCCTTAGAGGGATGCTGCAGGCCCCTGATCATCTTTGTGGCACTCTGCTGTTCTTTCTCTAGGAGTTCCCAGTCCTTCTTGAACTGGGGGGCCCAGAACTGGACACAGTACTCTAGGTGTGGTCCCATCAGGGAAGAGTTTAGTGGGGAAGGATCACCTCCCTGACCTGCTGTGTGTACTTGTCTGAATGCGCTCCAAAATGATGGAGAGACAGGTGAAGCAGTGGTGGCTTTACATACTTGAAATGGGTTGTCAGCTAGCTAGTGTCTTTCCAGGAAAGTCACTTCAAAGTTTGGTGTTTAAAAAAAAAAGTGAGAGGGATGTCTGTAATATGAGGTAAGAACAGATGGAAAAAAAACAGCAACAAACAAAAAATCCAACCAGAAAATACTACTGTGCCTAGATACTGATTAACTATCAGTCTTTATACTTGTGCAGCACTGACTTCCTACTTAAATACCGAGGTGTATAGGTTGAATTAACTGAATTCCTTGGAAAAGCAGGGAAGTAAGCCTTGGACTCCGATGTTAAAACAGTGGAGAAAGATGCTGTGCTTTGCTGGACTGAAGAAGCAAAAATGGAAGAGGGGATTAATTCAGTAGTGACTATTGAGTTTAAAAATGATGTGAAGAAGCTGTTTAAATCTGTCTTATCCAATACACAAGCTGTGTTCAATCACTTATTTCTGTGAAGGTAACGTTTTGATCGTGTGGGTGAATTTTTAGGATCATAAAGATGCTTTTCAGAATATATTCCTGTTTTTTCATGGAGTACCATCATCCACTTTCTCATTTTAAAAAATCCAGTTAGCAAACTACAGCTGAGGATTCTTTGTTTATGAACTGCTAAAAAGTTGGCAGGCTTCTTTAATGTGTGTAATTTCTAGCAAATGTTGTGCTAAGCTTCCAGTGAGTGAGTTGTGAAGAGATGAAATTTTAGACTTTAGAAGTTGCTGAAGCTATAATTTGTGCATGATAATAAAGTAGTTAATGTGTTCCATGCGGTTCCATTACCTTACCACAGAGGTGTTTTTTTGTTAATTTAGATCATGGGAAGATATATTTTCTTAGATACCTGTCTAAGCACTAACTGTGTTAGGAGGAGGTAAACAGATATTTTGTCCTGTAAATATTTAAGGAAAAGCATAGAACTTCAGGTAGAAATTTTGTAAAAGTCAAAAATATTTGACTTGAACTTTTAGAAAGATACAAATGACACAAATGGAAGAAGTCCCTAATCTCTTCTCAGGTTGTAGTTTGTTGGGAAACTATAAAAGTTAAACTAACCCAAGCTGTCAGGTTAGTTTGTACAAATGTGTGCTCAGTTTTCTTGAGCTGTCTTAAGACTGTGGGTGAGTTAGTCTTTGCTTTTACTGAAGCTTTCTCCTTGGTCTCTGCAGAGATGCTGAGTGTTCCATGGCAGATCAAGTGCCTGTTCCTACCTTTGGCTGAGCTATTAGTGAGTCATTGAAAATGGAAGGGTCACCATTTGTACTTGTTGCCTCAGCAAGTGAGAAGTACTCAGGTTAAACTTCCCAATGTAAATGTCCCAAGTTAAGGATGTGAATCTGTGACCATGATTGATATCATGTATATTTGTGTTCATGCAAGCAGTTCACGGCTGGTCTTGGTTATGACCATGCAGTAGTAGGGGATCAGTTTCTGGACCATAAAGTGTTTGGGGTGGCTAAATGTTGGGGAAGCAGGGCTGTAAATACTGGTAGGTGTACAGTTGGCTAGAACTAAAAACAGTATTATTTCTTACAGATCACGTTTAGGCTGCCAGATCTGCTTGAAGAAGTCAATGGATAATATGACTGTTCGAGTACCAGAAGCTGTTGCTGATGCTAGACAATCAGTAGATTTGAGTAAAAACTCCTAAAAGAAAGTATCATAGGAGTTTTAAAGAAGCTTGATTATTTTTATAAGTTATTTTTAAATGTATAATTAAATATGGAAACTTACATAATTGTGAGTTATTTTATATGACTATCACTACTAGATTAATGCTATTTTAATTTTTCTTTATAGAACCTCCTATATTTTTACGCTTCAGATGCAATAATACTTCTAACTGATCATTGGACTATAAATGTTAACAAGTGTATTACAGATTTCATATAATTTTACTCTACCAAAACCTTTGATGATGGCTGAAAACTGAATCACTTCTACAAGACTTGCAAAACCCCTGGGCATTGCTAGGTGTCAGACCTAGATCTGTTAGCAGGACTTGTGAGGCCACAGAAGGTCTTTTTCAAGTGTTGCTTTTAAAGATACATGCTCAGAACTAATTTGCTTTCTTAGTAAGTATGATACTTCCTTTGCAAGTAGTGGATTTGCAGGGTAGTTGTTTTCCAAATTTATGAAACTTACTGGAGATGTGGCAAATCCCATCTCATGAAAATACTGTTAAAACCATAAAAATGAGGGGCCAGTACAGAACTTGGGCACATGCAGTTTGGTTTTCACAATACACTGCAACTGTGGAGATTGACGTGGCTTCAAGTAAAGGCTTGGAGCTGTACAACAGGAAGTAAATGCAAACTCTTGCCATTCTGTGAAGTTGGATGGCTGAATTGAGATTGAAAAGAGTGTAGGTAGTCAACATAAAATTTGTTCTGAATCCTTGTCTCTTTTCCAGTTTTGAGCTTGCTCAGGAAGCAGTCTGATGTTAGCTATGGCATTCAGCTTGAGGAGAATCCTGGATTCTGTGCCTTGCTCCCAGAATCATTTCATTGATTGATGTGACCAAGTATATTTTTCCCATAAAGATGCACTAGATTTCTCAGAAGGGGTGGTGGGACACCTATGGTGGATTATAATGTAGATTGATGACTAAATTGGGTCTTATTTCAGTTGTTCAAAAGTAGGCTAAAATGAAATAATGTATCTAAGACACATGTAAGTATATTGTTGCCAAAATAACTAACTGCAGTGGTTGTCACTAATACAGTAGTTATACTGTTATAACATTATTTTAAGATTTGGGGCATATTTTTATGTATGCAACGTTTATTTACATTTGAATGATTTAATGCATTCATTAATGCTTTGTTTGAACTGGTGACAATAATGCCTATGCATCTTTACTTTGCATTATTGTATTTACAGAGAAGGAAAAAAAAAAAACTACTATTTTTCCAGTGTTGAGTATTGAAATTATTTTGAACTTCATGGGGAGGCAAAAAGTCCCTGTTAGAAAAAGAAATATTTTCTAGAGCTGTATCGGAAAAAATGGATCCAATCTGGGGTCCTTGATTTCCTCTCTCAGCAGTTATTCCTTTGTTTTGTGATGCTCACTTTGGACTTCCACTTAAAGCAAGGTATGCTTAGTGAGCAAGATTGCTCAGAGAACATTAGGGAGTTGGAAATTTGCTTTGTATCTCATCTAATTAGAAGTACAACTTCAGAGTTGAAATTTCCTGGCTTTTTGAAAGCTGGAGAGAATGAGGCTGATTGAGTTGTTCTGAAGATACCGCTGTCTTCCTTTGTAACTGCTATGAGCAGCTGTAATTTAGAGGTTACCCTTCCACAATCACACAAGCTCACTGTTTGTATTGCCTTTATCACAGGTTCATTTTTACACTGCAGTTCTTATTAAATATCAAACTTTTATAATTTTTACATGAGGCACAGCTCCTTAGCTTCCAAGAGTGAGAACTTGGGTCATAACCAGATGTGCTGTGTCTTACATGAGAAAGGTGAAGTTTCAGTAGAGATGTGACATTTCAGGGTGGAGTGTGTTTGATTGTGGGGCTCTCTGTGTTATTGCAGCACCAGGCACTTCTCCTGGAGGGAATCCTGAAGTGCTTAACACTGTCCTGAACAAATGTGAAAAGGCTATTGTCTAAGTTTTTCTTAAAACACAACAGAACAACCTTGGTTTACATGTGCTACTTCTTGTTACAAAGTTTGTCTCCTATAATTGTGCCAGTGGAGGGAACAGCAGGACAAGACAAAACCAAACCTTCAAAGCTTCTTCTGAATTCTGGAAGTATTCCATGGTTCGTATAAATGGAAATCTCAGAAGATAAAAGAATGGGTTTGCAATCCCCAATACACATCTCAGATATACTTGTTTCCTTTTTGTCAAAGTAATTGCAAATAAATCTTATTTTATACTACTTTGACACGCTTGTTTGTATTGATCTCTGCTCCCTTGGGATGTGTTTCTGGGTATAAGGTGAAACTTCAGTTAGTGCATGGTCAAAGATACATTTGGATTATTGCTTAATCGCACAAAGCATCAAAACTAGTTAAAGATGGTTTTTGTTTACTTATCATAGAATCATAGAATCACTAAGGTTGGAAAAGATCCACAGGATCATCCAGTCCAACCATTCACCCATCATCACTGGTTCTCACTAAACCATGTCCCTCAACACAACATCCAAACGTTCCTTGAGAACTACTTCCATGTATGAAAAAAAAATTACAGGTAACTGTTTTTCTAAATGCACTTTTTCTATTAAAACATTAAGTCATTGAGTCTCTCCTGTCTCCTCAAAAATGAGGAGAAAGTAAGAACTGATTTGTTTCCTCTGTTTCTGAGCTTTAGTTTGCAGCATGGGGTGGGGCAGAAACAGATCTTTGACTCTGTAGTAGTGGGAGAGAACTGCCTTCTGATCTGCACGACTTCAGTGTGGTTTCTGAGGCTAGGAGGGCCCTTTGGGTTTGCTTGCATCTGTAGCAAGCCAGGCCAAAAGCAAAGGTCTGGTAACCTCTTCTGCTCTTCTGGGTGATGTCTGGGGCTCTGGCCAGCATCCCTCCAGGCCCTTAAAATCCAGTTGGGTGGGGGTCTTGCTCGCTTCTCTTCTGGACAGGGAAGCTGTCTGCAGGAGTCACAGTACCCTCCCTATTTCTGTCACATGTTGTGTGCTTGTGAAATTCTGTTTTGTTGCTGTTTGGAGGATATCTGGAAGGGAAGGAAGGAGGTGCCTCGCAGTTTCTCAGGGTGGCATCTGGTCCTGCTGGGGGAGGTCGCCATGGAAGGAAAAAGCAAATTCTCCAGGTAGTTTAATTTCTTAGTAGGAAAAACTCTTAAGTCCACCACATTTGTTTATGGGGCTCTGAAAGATTTAAGGCAGCTTTATCTACTTACTTCCCATCCACATCAGAGGCAACCTGGGTTTGGAAATGCTGCAGTTAATGGGTAAGGACAAGAAGAGACACTACAGCCTAAATTGGTTTTGCTTGCATAAAAGGCAGTGTGGTATTTGAAAACGGGATAGACCAAAAAATCCTCATCCATGGTAGATCTTCAAGGGGGGAGAGGGGAGAAGAGAAACTCGAGCTGAGTCATGAAGGTATCAAGCAACAGAAAACATTAGGAAGCGGCTGCAGCTGCTGTAGATCACTCATCATAATTTTTCCTCAGATGTTCTGAAAATATATAAAAAGGGAATGGGGATTTCCTGCATCACACAAAGACATGGAAAGGGGCTGCTATCTGTCTGCATGGACGCGTACATCCCTGTGCCACTGCGGGCTGGAGTGGAGCTCCCCTCCTCCCCACTGCACTGCCAGTACAGCGAGGTGTGCCTGTGTGTGAGATTGTAGGCAGTAAAAGAAGGTTAATAGGAGGTTTATTTTCCAGTCTACAGGCTGCCTCCTTTTTTATGAAGTTAAATGTTGTTTTCATGTGAACCATTTTACAAAGGTCTTGTTAAAAGTAATTTCTGGCCAGCAGTGCCTTAGCCTTTGCCACTGGGGCGCACACTTTGCCTAAAGCCATGGCCTCATTGCGTGCTGAGCAGCATCTCCAGGACCTCTTCCACACCTCTGAAGCTCTCTTGACCTTGGTCCAGCGGCAGGAAAGCTGAGTGTTGTCTGATGCTGCCCGTGTGCAATCATAGCAATTCTGCCAGTGTTGTAATCACTCCTTGTTCCTCAAGCCCGGAAGGATGGGGGATACATCCTATCTCTGGAAGAAAAGAGAAGGGATAAAAAGTGTTTTCAGAATGCTTGGAATAACCTTCCTAATGTTTGTTTTCCCATTTCTGACTCTAATTTTAGAGTATCTGTGTCGTGGAAAACAGGTCTGAAATTCTGATGGCTGATCCCAGGTGGTAAGTAGCACTGAGCTGTAAGGGGTTACAATCTGGGGCTGTGTCAGAGCAGCTGTGTCTGTGTTTTCTGTGCAGGCTGGTACCATGGTGTCAGCTTGGGTTCCTACAGCCACCGTAGGTAGGTATGTACATGCAGTGTGTCTGTAAGGTCCCCAGAGTTTTCCTCCTGTTGCTGTGTCTCTCCTCCTTTGTGTTCTTGGGGATGAGTCTTCAGCTGCTCACCCTGTAACTGGATGCTGTCCAGTTACAGGACAGGATTGATGGTCCTGGTGTTTCCAGACTCATGGCAGGAAATGGCTGCAGGGTCAGCCCCACAGCCTGCAGGCTTCGGGGGCAGCTGAGGCCCTGGCTGCTTTGGTTCTCTTTCCTCCAGCAAGGTTTTCTTCATAATGATAATAGACTTGCAGAATGGTTTGGGTTGGAAGGGACATTAAAGCCCATCCAGTTCCAATCTCCTGCGCAGGGCTGCCCCCCATCAGCTGGGGCTGCCCAGGACCCCATCCAACCTGGCCTTGAGCACCTCCAGGGATGGGGCACCCACAGCTTCTTTTCTCCGAATATCTAACCTAAATCTCCCTTCTTTTTGTTTAAAATTGTTCTCTTTATCTGCCTGTGTAAAGAAGTTGGTCCCCTCCTGCTTGTAAGCTCCCTTTCAGTACTGGAAGGCCTCAATAATGTCCCCCTGGAGCCTTCTCTTCTCCAAGGTGAACAAGCCCAAATCCCCCAGCCAGTCTGCAGGGGAGGTGCTCCAGCCCTCTGACCTTAGATTCCTTTGAGATTTCATTTGAAAAAATCCAAGAACTAAGCAGCAAATTATGTATGATGTTTGTGAAAGCACGCAATTTCAATAAAATCAACTGCATCAGAAAATTTTACACAACAAATTTAGCAGATACTCAAAGTTTATGCAACTGCCCAGCCACCTCTGGCCAAGTATCTCATTTTTATTGGTCTTTTTGACATTTTGGAAAGCAATGTAATGTTCAAGATCTTTCAGAACCTGTAATATAGAGTCACTTTAGGACGTCTTCAGTAATTAACAGATTTGGAAAACATAACCAGCTTACCAGAATTAAGCAGTATCATGGACTGGTCAGACTGGAAAGAGGAGGCTTGGGAGGATCCCATCAGTGTCCATAGAAAACTGAAGGGAGGGTGCAGAAAGGACAGAGCCAGGCTCTGCTCAGTGGTGCCCAGTGCCAGGACAGGAGGCACTGGGTGCCAACTGACACACAGGAGGTTCCCTCTGACCACCAGGAGCACTGCTGTGCTGTGCAGGTGCAGGAGCACTGGTGCACGGAGGCTGTGGGCTCCTCCTTGGGGATCTTCCAAAGCCACCTGGAGGCTCCCTGTGGGGGGAGCAGCAGGGCTGGCTGGGCTGTGTGTTGGTGTGCACAGGCACAGTGTGCTCTGGCAGGAATACCGCGGCTTTCACTTCTGAAATAGCTTTTGACTTGTATCAAACATAATTTATTTCAACGTTTTTGCTAAGCCAAAACATAGCGGTCTGTTTGTTTTGGAGGGGCGGGATGCAGGCTATGAGGACGGTCTGAAGGCTTTTTCCTTCCGTCCCTGGATTTGGGTCAAGCGTTTGCAGACTGAGGCTGACAGTCAGAGCAGCAGCCAGCTAAATGTGCTCCCAGGAATGAACTCAAATAAAGCTTGTCTCCCTCCAGGCCTGAAGTGATGACAAATTTTCGGCACCCTCCTGTCTATTTCTGTATCTGGAGGATGAGGAGAAGCCCCATCCTATGGTTCTGGTAGGCAGTGCCTCATTTGGGAACTGCCAACCAAACCTGCGGGTTGGGCACTCAGGCAGCGCTGGGCTTGGAGCCAGTGTTCATCTCTCACTTGCAAAAGATTTGAAGAAAGGATTTTGCTAGAGCACAGGCATTTCTGGTACCTGACCCTCAGAGGAAGGTTACTTTACAAAACCTGGGACCTGGAGGTCCAGCTGGAAGGAAGCGGAGATGTATCAAACCTATTATTTATGGTGAGCACGGTGCTTTATGATGTGCCAGGTAAGGCCCCAAGCTGCTCAGCTGACAGTGCCCATTAACCACCCGTAGAGGCAGTGAAACACTGCAGCAAATGCCCTGTGGTTACTTCACACTTTTATTCTAGTAATTAATTCCTCTTGCCAGGTAGTTGGTTTTACCTCTTTACCGCCGTGCCCAGCCTCATCTGTTCATCCTGCACCAGAGCCATGGCAGCACATCCCCACCCAAAGCATGGGGCCACATAGCAGGAACCCTGTATTCTCCAGGAACTCCTTAGACTTCAATGTTTCATTAGAATAACCTGGATTATTTAAAATACAAAAGCATTTTCTGCTTAAATGCACTCTTTCCCCCTTCGTGCAACTCTCAGATGCAGGCTGCTGGAACTGGAATTGCTGGAATTGCAGGCGGGCATCCCAGCCCCTGAGCCTTCTTCTCACTGAAAAATGCAATGACTGTGATCATCATAACTCAATTAAGCTGGAAGAAGGAGGAACAGAAGTGCTGAAACCTGAAGCAGGAATCCTGCGCCAGCCTTCCCCACTGACAGTCATTAATCCCCTGGAACTGAACCTGGACGAACCTTCCCCTTCCCTCCCAGCTACCACATGCCTCATCTCTATGACACCACTTGTTTTCTCTCACAGCTCTTTTCCTCTGCTGTTGAACATTCCTCTGAGATGAGGCCTTCCACCTTCATCCCTGGCCAAGCCCCCTTGCCAGCTCCCTGGGAGGTTCGAGTCCATGTGCTCCTGCATCTCGGAGCTGCAGCTACAGTGTGATCCCGTGTCCTTTTTCCTTTCCTCCTCTGCAGTCTGAGTTTTCTAGGAAGGAGAGTCCTTCTTCCAAGCCGTTACCAGCAAACCCTTGGATGCAGTGAGAGCATCCCATCGATTTGGATATGTTTGATTCAAAACTGGGTCAGATAGAGCATCCCTTGATCAACCACAGCCTGATGCTGAGCAGCTGAAATACTACCTGTGGCCTGGCACATCCTTTGGTGGGACAGACTGCTCCAGAAGCAGAGATTTCATCCCATCAGCTCACGGCAAACAAAAAACTGGGTAAGAGCCAGCAGTGTGCACTTGCAGCCCAGAAGGCCATCAGCACCCTGGGCTGCATCAACAGAGGGATGGCAGCAGGAAAAGGGAGGGGACTGTCCTCCTCTGCTCTGCCCTTGTGAGGCCCCATCTGGAGTACTGTGCACAGGCCTGAGGCCCCCGGTACAGGAAGGATTTGGAGCTGTTGGAGTGGGTCCGGAGTAGGGCCACCAAGATGGTCAGAGGGCTGGAGAGCCTCTCCTGTGGAAGACAGGCTGAAGAAGTTGGGCTTGTTTAGCCTGGGGAAGAGAAGGCTCTGAGGAGACCTACTGTGGCCTTCCAGTACTTGAAACGAGCTTACAGGAAGGGGAACTGAGTTTTCATGTGGTCTGATAATGACAGGAGAAGGGGGAATGGCTTTAAGCTAAAAAAGTAGAAGATTAGGTTAGATGTTAGGTTGGAAGTTCTTTACGCAGAGGGAGGTGAGGCACTGGCACAGAGTGCACAGAGAGCTGTGGGTGCCCCATCCCTGGAGGTGTTGAAGGCCAGGCTGGATGGGGCCCTGGGCAGCCTCAGCTGATGGATGACAAACAAACCATGGCACAGGGGGTAGAGTCTGAATGATCTCTCAGGTGCCTTCCAACCCAAGCCATTCTATGAGTCTATGCATCTGTGAAGGACTTGGAGGCTGTTTTGGTGAAATGAAAGCAGACAGAATTAGTGCAAAGGAAGGAGCTGTACATCTGATATCTATCAGCAAAAATCAGTCGACACTGAGGAAATTTGTACAGAAAAGGTCCACCTGAACACGTGTCAGATTGCTGCTTCTCAAAAGCATTTGCTCATAAGGAAATAACGTGACAATAAATCTAAAATTTGCCCCATGTCAGTGATTTTGTCCCCAGCTGGGGTTTTTTTGTTTTTTGTTGTTTTTTTTGTTTTGTTTTGTTTTATTTTGTTTTGTTTGTTGTTGTTGCTTGTTTATTTTTTAATATTTTTTCTGCAACCAAGGATTTACTTGAAGAGGTGGTTCAAGGGTTGCTCTTAATGTAGAGCTTCTGATGAGGCGAATGGGAGACAATGTGTCCAAGCATGACACGAACTGTGTGGCCACCATGGTGACACATTGCTGTAGAAGGCAAGACTTGTGTCCTACAGAAAGAAAAAAAATATCTAAAAAAGCTTTTCAGAGATCAAGGCCGAGAGGAAGAAATAGTAACTGTTAGCAGACCACCTAGTTGGAAAAACCTGAATAAAGCAATGGCTTTACTCCAAACTAACAGTGTTATTCATTTGGGGTGGTTGAGGGAGTAAGAGTAGTTGAAATCTCTCAGACCATGGAGAAGATACGGATCACAGAATCATAGAACCATAGAATCGTTTGAGCTGGAAGGGGCCCTTAGAGGCCTCCTAGTCCAACTCCCTGCCACGAGCAGGGACACCTACAGCTCCATCAGGTGCTCGGAGCCCCATCTGGCCTGACCTGGAGTGTCTCCATGGATGGGGCACCCACCACCTCTCTGGGCAACCTGTGTCAGTGCCTCACCACACTTACTGTAAAAAATGTCTTCCTTACCTCCAATCATAATGTCCTCTCTTTTAGTTTGAACTCATTTCCCATTGTCACAACAGACCTTACTAAAGAGTCTGTCCCCTTCCTTCTTACAGCTCCTTTAGATTTTGAAAGACTGCTCTGAGGTGACCTTGGAACCTTCTCCTCTCCAGGCTGAATAGCCCCAACTCTCAGCCTATCCTTATAGGAGAGATGTTCCATCCCTTGACCATTTTTGTGGCCTTTCTCTGGACGCACTCCAACAGGTCCATGTCTCCCCTGTACTGAGCACTCACTTTTTTTCCAGCAGTACACTTTTTTTCCATGAAATTTTTTTTGGTTGAGCATGACAATCACCCATGGCTTTTGGTATTTCAATCACGAAGTTGCACCTGGCTCTGTATTGGCTAGGTTTGTAGTTGCTCTGGCAAGATCTGTCTGCATTTGGTGTCTGTTGGACATGAGGTATTTAGCTTTTGAGGGTGAGATCGTATGAGTGGGAGTGCCTGGAGGGCTAGAGAGGCTGTGGGTAAAACTGGTAGTTCCAAGGAAAGTTATTTCAAGGTCTGATCTTTCAGCTATTTTGTAATTATCCAACTTTCTTCAAGATGTTCTCAGAAGAAGAAGGAATCTTATGATCTTAGGTGTTGTTTTTCCCCCCGTCAGTCTGCACGAGGTACATAAATACTAAGATACAATCATTTTATCATATCAAATTAAGGAAATTAGAGTGGGAGGATTAGAGAAATTTTTAATTACCTCTGGCTCTGTATCTAAGTTTTTTTTTTTTTTGTGATGAAGACAAATCTTTTCACCTCCATAGAGCAGCTCCAAGATCACAAGGATTTCCTCTGCTGAGTCCCAGATGGTGCAAAGCCCATGGCTCTGGCCACATCTGCTTGCTGCAGTGGAGAGATTTACTCTTAATCTCTTCAGTTCAGGATCTTGGCTTGTTTTAGTGGTCTGCACATAGAGAGACCAGTACTGTGCTCCTCTGCTTACAGGGCTGTGTAATCCCTGCTGCCTGTGCTGCCCATGGAGGGATGCTGCAGCTCAGGAGTGGTGGCAGGGCACACTGACAGCCTTTGGCATTAAGAATCCGTGTAAAGGTATGATGCATTTATCCCTCCAACATCTTCCATTTGGCAGTGTCCACAATGACAATGCAGGATGAGAACTAATCTAGGGAGTATTTATGGTTCATTTATTTTCCTGTCATCTCTAGTTCTCTGGTGATAGTCTATTTTTCTTTTCTTACATTTTTTAAGGACCAGCCTGGTCCTTCACAACACGTTTATCTGCTGCCTTGGGCTTGCTGTTCCTAGCTGTGCCTTAGGGTGACTTTATGTCTCACATTTGATGAATGTCTGTGCTCAAAAAATTTAATAAGTCCCAGTTTTAGCAGTACCTATACAACAAGATGAAATAGTATGTCATAGAATCATAGAACCATAGAATTGTTTGAGTTGAAAGGGATCCTTAAAGGCCATCTAGTCCCCAGCCCCACCAAGAACATGGATACCAACAGCTCCATCAGGAGCTCAGAGCCCCATCCAGCCTGACCTGGAGTGTTTCCAGGGATGGGGCATCCACCACCTCTCTGGGCAACATTTTCCCCCTCTGCTTAATCACTGTCCTTTGAATGAAACATGAAGACCCACCCAAATTTACCCATAGTCTCTTTGAAAATATCCTCTATAAATATGATAGAGTTGAGAATGGAAATGTGACATTCACTTTCCAGGGCAAACATCAAACAGCATATGGGATAAAAAGGGTAATGCATTAATTGTGTTATTTAAATGTATTTAGTGGGTATTCCCTATCAGTAGCAATGACATTATTGGGAAGCTTTTGTTACAGTGAAAGATAAAAATGGAATTAATGGCTCCTGAAGGCAATTACTCTTAAAATCATAGTTTGTCCCCTGTCTCAGGAGCTCAGAGAGATGAGGGAGATCTTAAACAGGGCCAGAAAAACGGAACATGAGGAGACGTGATTCTTATTCCTGAGCCAGGTTTCTACCTGATTAATTCCACCAACCCACCCACTCTTTGCTCTTTTCCCCATTAAATGAGGAGAAGGTCACCCCTGGGCAGCCCGAGGGCTTGCAGGGCACCTACCTACACATGCAGTGCCCACCTCAGTAGTTCAAAGCAGTGCTTACGTGGTCGGTTGTGGCTGCTGCTGCCAAGGGGTGGGTGCAGCCTGCTGCTGGCAAGGAGCCCTTGGGCAGCTTCTGGGATGTGCAATGCACCAAAATTCTCCTGCTTTGCACTGTTGTGCACGGGCCACTTCTGGAGTGATTCTGACTGCTCTTTGATGCACTTCAAAGATGAAACAGAGGTAACCATGGCTGGAGCCAGTCCTAAATCCCATTTGAAGCAGGATTTTATCTAAATTCCAGCTAAAGGCACCAGAATTCCACCTAAATCCTAGAGAATCTGTACCCATCTGCCTCCTTCCATTCCCTGTGATAGCACCAGGTGATGTCTCCCTGCCTGAATCTCAGTCTCCTTGTGTCTGAAGTCAGGAGTGGGTGAGCTTTTGCAGCACCCCACTTCAGGTGCTCCTCTCTCACCCCAGCTTTACTACGTTTGCTGCTAACTCTGCAGGACTCTGGGTGGTCACAAGCATCCTTTTTCTGCACTGTATCCCTGGGGCTGTTGTGTATGGCAGAGCCTTGCTTTGCAGCACTTCCTGTGGTAAGATTTGCAGTAAAATGGTGCAGGGTGGATCAGAAGAAAATCTGAGCCGACAATGGCCAGATGGCCTTCAATCTGAGTTCAAACTGAAAGGGATTAAACCAAAACTGGTGGGTTGCTGTTGGGGCTGCGGGAGGATCACCATCCCACCAGTTTTGCCACCATCTGCACTGCTGAGTGGCATCCTCAGATGTTAATGATCACAGGAGCAATTTTGGACGCAGAGACCCCTGCAGCCACCTTGAGAGAGGAAAATGTGCTCTTGGCTTAATAAAGAGATGGACTGAAGGCACTGCACTGCAGCTTGCACATTAGCCTGTGGGATAAAGCCAGAGATCTGCCTGGTTAATCCTCTACCCAAAACCAGTGCAAGAAGGAATGATAAAATGAAAGGATGTGAGAAATACCAATAAATTGGATTGATGCAGTTACACACTGTAGAATTGTTTGAAGCTCTCCCTGGAATTATCTTCTTTTAGAAGAAGACCTAAGGCAATTGCAAAGACTGGCAGGCACTGAATAAGCAGCACATCCCCTCTGCTGGCTGCCCGCTGGCACGGCTGCACCCCATCACTGCTCCCCTTCCCCCTTGGAGCATAATCATAGAATCACAGAATCGTTTGAGTTGGAAGGGACCCCTAAAGGCTGTGTAGTCCAACTCCCCTGCCATGAACAGGGGCAGCACAGCTCCACCAGGTGTTCAGAGCCCCACCCAGATTGACCTTGAGTGTCTCCAGGGAAGGGGCATCCACCACCTCTCTGGGCAAGCCTGGGTAGGGATCTTCATGGAACACCCATGGTGCCCTATGCCCGTATTCAGCATGCTGCTCAACATGGGACCTGGTGCTCAGCACCTTGCTTGCTGTGGTTAGGAGGCTGGAGGACCTAAATGCACACATGTGCTGGTGACTCAGAATCTGTCCAATTCAAATATAGGTAGAAATTTGGAAAAAATTAATGTATTTGATTCAGAACAATGTATTGATGAAATAGAACTAATAACAGAACAATCTGTTATTCAAAATAATTATTGTCTATTTCTTTTGCCTGTCCTGTAAGCAGTTCTCTTCTTAATTTCTTACTCCAATGGTTACCTGGATAGCAGGAGACAGAGGAGGCAGTGGATACTCTCTATCTGGATTTTTGATGCCACGTAGCAGAGCAAGCTGACTGTGGACAGGAAACATGGCATGTACAAAAGGAGCACTGGAAGGGGAGTCACCAAAGCTCCTGTGGGTGTCTGCTTGGGAAGCAGTTCTGTGGGGCTCTTTCCTTCCCCGTTCACTTCTGCATCTCCAGAGTGTGACTCAGTTCACTAGTTGTGAAATTAGGGGTCTGCATTGTGAAACAAATACCAGCAAGAAAATCTAATATCAAAATGACGGTGCCTGACCTGGGACAAGACACCAACAAGATGAGGTTTGGCTATGAGAACTGTAGGATGTCCAGGATGTCCAGCACAGGACCAGCTGTCTATCACAGAATCATAGAACAGTTTGGGTTGGAAGGGACCATAAATCCCACCCAGCCCCAACCCCCTGCGATGGGCAGGGCTGCCACTCACCAGCTCAGGCTGCCCAGGGCCCCATCCTGCCTGGCACTGAGCACCTGCAGGGATGGGGCACCCACAGCAATCTGGGCAGCTGTGCCACTGCCTCACTGCCTTCTGAGTAAAGAATTTGCTCCCAACATCCAACCTAAACCTCACCTCATTCAGCATAAAGCCATTCCTCCTTATTCTGTCACTATCTCCCTGTGTAAAAAGGCAGTCCCCTTCCTGCTTGTAAGCCCCCATCAAGTACTGGAAGTCCTGGGCTCCTGGCAGGGAGATAGACCTCTTTCCTTCCAACTGTTTCCTGGGCAGCTGTATCTGCAGTGACACGTAGCACCTGGTATCCCTGTGTCCTGCCCTTTGCCAGAGGTGCATCTCCGAGTTGAGGGCAGGCTGGTCCATGTGGCACTGGTAACAGCTGATGGCTCTGTTGCAAAGCCTTGGAAATTACTCAGCGAGCAGAAAAGTTGAAGAAAATCACATGGAATCAAATGGGACATTTAATTCAACGTTCAAATATTTCATGTTTGATTTTTTTAATTTTTTTTTTAAGTATTTAATAAAACTGTTGTAAGATTTGACATAGAATTTCATTTCACTTTTTTCTTCCAAAGCGTCAGAAGAAAATGTGGAGTTTTGTGATGAAGGGGAGGAGGGCCTTCAGTGCTTTTTAAACTGAAATGATGAAGCAAAATTAATGTGCACTTACAAAGTGGTGCAATTTAACTTAAAATTATATTTTCTTTGAGAGAAATATTTTCACCACAAATCTTCACCTACTTTTGTTTGCAACCCACAATATCATCTGCAGAGAGCGTGGTGTGCAGACAAGCTGTGCAGCCACCGAACAGCAGCCCCATGCCTCCCGTTTTGCTTGCAAAGAGCTGCTCCTCAGTCTCTCCTGCAGCAATAGTAACAATCGCCAATACTGCCAAGCATCTGCATTTCTGGTTTTGCTAAAGCTTGGCATTTTGGATGAGATACTTCAGAGAGCTAATTAGCACGCAGACTCATTAAATGCTAGGAAATGTGGAAGGTAGATGGGGCATCCAGACTGTTAACCCATTTCCCAAAGGCAAATGCATCTCTGCCTCTTTCAGCTTTACCCAGAGCATCCAAAATCCTCAGAGCTGCTCAGGGAACCCCTTTATACTATTGACCTCTTCTTGTGTTGAGGATCTGTGAGCTGTGGCAGTGAGGCTGTGGGGCAGTGGCACGTCTCCTCCTTACCATTCCAGCCCATATCTGCAGAGAGAAAGGAAACCCAAGGAAAGGGATGGCAGCTCTGTGCTCTCATTCTCCTCTTGGTCTTTCTCACAACATACAGAAATGGCTGTGGCTTCGTGTGGAAGATAATTAATGATAGTAAATAATATTTGCTTGTGCTAGGAGTGAATGTGCCCTCTGTTTGGACATCTCATTGTGACAGTGCTCTGTATTTAATTCAGCTTCACAGCAGAGGCGCACTGAATTATTCATTGCAAGTAAATGATCTGAAGAATGCAGCCTTTTTTTTCCTGTTGGCCAACTCCATCGGCTTCCCCTGCTGCTCTTTCCTGCATACAGCAGAGTCCCTTCAGCAATTTGTGCAGCCAACCCACAACACGGGGCTTTTGTTAGTTGTGAGCACGTGTGCTTGTGCTGGGGTGGCAGGAGGAGAGTAATGGCCTCTGCGTCCTGCTGATGGGAAAATGGCAAAAAGCGATGCTGAACTTGCTCCTCATCTGTGAATACATAGAACACACATGTAGGTATACCCAGCCTTGTACACACTGGGGATCAGATTGTGTGGTGCTATGTGGAGCCAGGAGTTGGACTGATCCTTATGAGCCCCTTCTGACTCAGGACATTGTATGATTCTGTGATTTTACACGTGCTCCAGGTAAGACCCACGGTAAGCCTACAAAGAGATGCAGATGGCACCCACTTGGGCTGGTTTTGGTGTCAGGCCCCATGTTACTTACCAAATACTCACCATGTTACTCATCCAATCCACATCTGGACAAATATAAACCTCTCCTACACAGCTTCAGCCTGTAAAAGACTACTGAAAGGTAGAAGGCTGTACCCAAGGAGGGAGGCAGAGCAGGTGCCATCTCCAGCCCCAAGTCTGCAGGGTGGCTCTTCCTCCATGGACAGTCCCAGCATTGGGTGGGCGTGTGGGTTTCCCTGTCCTCGTGCTCCTGGATCCCACCACTGGACAGAGTCGTTGCTCTGAGGTATTTGGTTGAAATGATTCCATCACTATTTGTAATGTGTCTGGCTGTGAAGCGCCCAGGTTGAGTGGCACTGGGCAGCCTCTCAAGGACAGCTCACATAGGGTCTTCCAGACTCAATATGGAAGTTCCTTCTCCAGCAGCCTGAACACAGGGCACATGGCAACACATTACTGCATCTCTGGTTTAAGTCTCATGGAAAATGAACGAAAGTTGGGATTTTTCCAGGCTTTTCACACAACACTTCTGTTTACTGCTTTTTTGTTGTTGTTTCGTTTGTCTGTTTCTTCTAAAGAATAAAGTCACCTTTGTAAGAAGGTCTTGTTTTTCTGTTAAAAAAGAGCATTCCAAGTGTATTTCTTCCTTTGGAAATAAATGAGCTGACAGAAAAAGAAATCTTAGATGCATGTTTTTGTCAGCTCCTTGTAATCAATAACACCTACGTAAAAGAAAAAGCTGAAATCAGGCATCAGCAAGGGAACAGGCTGAGCTTGTAACATTTGTGCTGACCTATTTTGTACACATTTGCTGGGAGGAAAATATACGACAGCAATCCAGCCTTCTGCCTTCAGCCTGATGCATTACCTTGGGTTGGTTGATGCTCAGACAGATGCCCCTCGAGCATTTTGTGAGGACAGCAATCAGATGCATTGACTGGGGTCCTGGCTTCACTGCCATCAGTGGGGACATGATGCTTGGGAGATGGCATGAACTGAGGACGTAATGCTCAAAAAAATGGTTAGAATCAAGTTTCATCATCCTGAGAATGAGTCTCCTAAAACTGCCCTGAGGACCCTTTAATATGCCCATGTAGGATGTGAGATCGCAGGGAGCATCTCCGTTGGCAGGCAAGGCCCAGTCCTGAGCAGGGCACCTTCCAGCCCCGCGTGCAGGCTGCCCATCTCCTGGCTCAATGTGTGGCACAGAATTGTCGCAATAAACCCCTCGCTTTTGGCTCTGTTACATTTCAGGGCCCGATTCTGGGATGGCCATGGAAGAAAACCAGGTTTGGGAGTGTTCATTTCTGTATGCAAGCCTACAGATTCCAAGTAGGATGCTGAGCACATTCATACGTGGGCTGTATGAATGCTATAAATATTTTGGGAAGTCAGGCCCAGCCAACAGCCTGCTTCACAAGGGCACCTGTTGTGCCCCCATGTTGTGTGGATCTCCCACCCGCGCGTCAGACGGGGTTTTGTTCACAGACCTGTGGCTTTTACATCCCATTTGAAGGTGAGAAAAGTGAAGAATTTACAGAGTAAACATTCTTGGCAAAAGTCGGAGCCTCCAGTCTCTGTGTGATAAACTAATTACTGTGCTGCCAAGTTTACACACATCAGACAAGCATACTGAAAACTTGTGTCCCAAGGTAAAAAAAAATGCAAAAAATTCACATTTTGGCTTTGCCAAGTGGTTTATTGGACAAATTCTTCATTTTTTAAATCTAGACAGAACACACAAGTACTGAGTGCTTTTTCTTAGTACTTGCCACAATGAAAAAATATTTGCTAAGTCTCTACTTTATGAAATAATAGATAGATCTCTGCAATAGAAATTAAAATTGAGAACAGAAACTTGATAGGGAGCAATTTTTCCAGGAACGCAGGAACATCTGGTATGGTTTCTAATTTATTTAGAAAATAGGCACATGGGCTTTTCCTAGTGAGGAATTTAAGCACATAGATGACATTATTGCACTTCCCAGGGACTATTTATACTTTAAGCCAACCCCAAGGCCAGGCATGCTGCTGAGGTTCACCTTGCAGACCCTTAATGCAATGAAGCTGTGAGGGGTCTGGAGCACAAGGCTTATGGGGAGCAGCTGAGGGAGCTGGGATTGTTCAGTCTGGAGAAGAGGAGACTCAGGGAAGACCTTATTGCTCTCCCTCTGAAAGGAGGTTTTGGTGAGGTTGGGGTCAGCCTCTTCTTGCACATAACTATGATAAGACGAGAGGCAATAGTGTAGGGAACCTGCTTTGGTAGGGGGATTGGACTCGATGATCTCTGGAGGTCCCTTCCAACCCCTACGACTCTGTGATTCTGTGAATGGCCTTAAGTTGCACCAGGGGGTTCAGGTTGGATATTAGGAAAACTTTATACTCAGTAAGAGATGTGAGGCAGTGGCACAGGCTGCTCAGGGAGGTGCTGCAGTCATTTTCCTCGAGGTGTTCAAGAAATGTGGAGATGTGTCACTGAGGGACGTGGCCAGGGATGGGCTGATGGCTGGACAGATAATCTCAGAGGCTTTTTTCAACCTTAATGATTCGGTGGTTCTACAGAGAAGTACAACATCATTTGGATGCTCAGCCTTGTAACCATTTCTTGTGGGCAATGAAAATGTATCAGAGCTTGCATAGATCTTAGAAAGAATTAGAGAAAAATTTACAGACCTGGTTTTCCCTCAGCACATTTATGCAAATACTTGCTAGGGAGACAGTTGTGCCACAGAAGTACTCAGATGGGCGTGAGCAATGAAGTGTGTCTTTCACTGCTCTGATCCACAGAGACCCATTTCTGCTGGAAAAGGACACTGAGGCCTGGACGTCCTTGGCTGCCTGCTCACCTCAGTACTCTCAGAGTCAAAAACTCTAGTAGAAACAGGACAGTGGTGTCAGACATTCATTTTATAAGCAGCTGTGCCAACAAAGCACCCGACCACTGCCTTCTTTCATCCAAGCTGCCTCGCTCAGCTCTGCAAAAGGAACAGCTCATCTCAGTGCCTTCAAGGGCATTTCAGCCAAAGCTGGTTTGTCCAAGTACAATATTTTCAGTTGGTCACTTGCTTTAACAAAGGAGGAGGAAAAGCATGAGGAGTTGAGCCTTCCTTCCCCTGCAACATCAGAATTACAGCTGCCTTACAGAGCATATTTGCAGCAGTCTGACGGAAATAGTTTGTGACAAGAGAATCGAGTGCAAAGAAATAGTTTCTGCATTGAAAACACCTCTCTTACAATAGGGTCACCGAATGGCTAAATTCTGAAATATTCAACTTAATGTGGCTGGCAGTAGCTACCAGACTGCTTGTCCTCGAGGAACTGCTGACATTTGTAGAGAAGCCATTAAGAAATCCAGACAAGATAAGGCCTGGAGTAAACCTACTGTTAAGAAAAAAACATGACGAGGTGAATCGCACTTATTTATAAAGCACAAGTGATGCCCAGACCTTTAGGCTCTGTGTGACAGCCGCATCCTAACAGAAATATTCAGCACCTTTAACCAACTGCATTTCCTTGTGGACACTGGTGGGTCAATTAGTTTATCCCCACAGTGGCCTCCATGCAGATATGCTGTCAGCTCAGGGAGACCTCAGTGACGCTACTGAGTGGCCTGATGTGCTCATGAGGCCTGAGGAACCCCCTGGAGAGGACCCAACTGGAGCACACTTGGGCCTTTCCCATGATGTCTGCTGGCTGATAGAACCCCAAGTAAGTGCTCAGGGATCCCAAACAGCTTCCTCTCCCTCACAGAAGGAAAATATATGTCTTAGGCATACAATCCTAATATAAAGACAACCTGAAGGCTGGGTGTAAGACACAGCTTTTGCTGGTTTCGTAGAAATTGTTTAGATTCTAAGAATCAGCAGGATTGTCTGTTCCAAAAAACTTTATTTAGGTGTCCAAGCCAGCGAACTTTTGCTGAATTCCCCCAGTCCTGATGAACAGCAGTGAAGCTGGGATACGACTACCCTTCCTCCAGACACGGGCTATGTAGAACTGCAGACCCTGGAGGGTTTGGACCAGAGGTCAGGAGGCTGAACCAGAGACATCCTGAGGTCTGTTCCATCCTGAATAATCTTGTGCTGCTATGTTTTTAAGAATGAAAATCAGGCTTCAGGGGACAGAAAATAGAACAACCATCTTTGTGTATATATTGTTATGTCCTTCTTAAGGTTTGGATTGGGCACTAGAAAGAATTTATTCTTGGAGAGAGTAGAAGCATTCTTGGAGATGTGAAGCACTGGAATAGGCTGTGCAGAGCAGTCCCCATTCCTGGAGACATTTATGAGAGATGGTTGTGGCACTGAGGGACATAGCTTAGTGATGGGACTTGGTAGGTCAGGCTGATGGTTGGACTTGGTGATCTTGAAGACCTTTTCCAACCTAGATTTTATTATGGTTCTGTGATTGTAAGACCAGTCATACAAATGGAAACAGGGAACAGAGGAGGCAGGTCAGTGCCAAATGTCACAGAGCACACTGGGAGCAAAGCTGGCAATGAAATGTAGACCATCAAATCCTGGGGCAAAAGCATGTCTCCAGAACAAGGAAAAAGTTGGACCAACAAGTGTTAGCAGAAAGCTGGTGGTCAGAAGCATGGCTAAAGGACAGCTTCACTCTGAAGGTCACTTTCCTTTTAGTATTTCCTGTATTATTAAAACACTATTCCTGTCTCAGCTCCCTGGGGTGCTAAGGGGAAAGACCAGCAGAGACCCCTGGTACGTGGATGTTGGCTCCCCAACAACAGCACGCCTGGACACCACATACTGGAGTCCTCAAGGTCACATCCAACACTCTGAAAAGGCTCAGTACAATTTATTTTAGAACTTAATAGCATTTATTTCCTTTAGTGAGCACCACAGACAGTGATTTTCTCCATTAGTGCTCATTTTAGTGATTGCCACAGAATGAGCCCTGTGCAGCAGCAGGGTGTATGTCTTTCAAGACAGAAGCGTGTATTAAATTGTGCTGGGTCTACATCCAGCTTGTTCACCATATGTTTAAATTTGAAAGCACTCTAACATTAGCTACAGCTCAAAAGCAGACACATAATTTGTTTCACATTGAAGCACTCTTGGATATACTTTAACTTCAGCCTAGCAGAGATAAATGACTTGCTGGAAGATACCATTTCTAGGACAGAACATTTATATTGTAGAGACTAGAGATTTTTCTAAAGCTTTATTATTGTTGCAATGAATCAGCATTTGCTCCTTGATGTAATCTTGGCAGTGTGGCAATGTGCTTTTTGCTATTTTGAAAAGAAACGCAGAGTAGCTGTTTTATTTCAAAATAACATCTTTTTTTTTTTGCTTTGAAGGAGGTGCATATGCAGAGCTATTAGAGGACAGGTCTCAAAATGCACACAAAGGGTTTTTACCTTTGAAAGGTGACCATTACAGACCAGACTCTGCATAGTACCATTTTTATTAAAATAGCTAAATACGAAAAATGTGAAAAAGAGAATTTGTAGTGAGGTATTTGAGCTTGTAAACATGCTGGTATAGTAGCAAGTGCATGGTATTTTATTGCATTACGAGACTGTCTACAAACACCTCTCTGTTCCCTGATAGAACCATGTGCAGGATTAGAGACCCAACCAGCAAGTCTGTATCTTCAGGTAAGGATATTTCTAACTTTGTTAACACCCACCCCAAATCTGTTGGACATTATCCATTCTGCCTGATACAGAGCTAGCAATCTTTCTAACTGATAACAGCTGGAAATGGCTTATAGTGCTGGGCAGTGTTTGCATTTTTTCAGAAGTGCTGAGCAATTGGGGAGCACAAGTAGCTTTACCAGAGCGTAGCTGAACAAAATAGGATCTGAAACTCCAGTAAAACTGGAGTGGGGGAGGGCTTTTGAGAATGGAAAGCTAATTAATGAACGTACACAATATCAGAAGGACTGTATGCATGCGCATGTGCCAGATGTGTTTTCTTTAACCTTGTCACTCCTTCCTTTCTCCGTAATCCTGCTGATGTTAAATAACAGATATTGCTCCTCTCTTTCCTTACTCTCTGCCCTAATATCTATCACCTGAAGGTATCTCTGCACCTTGGCAGGAGTGTCCCATTAACAGAAAACACTCTTTTTTTTTTCAGAGGGAGAGCAAAAAGGTAGGAATTCCTGTTTGAATCGTATGAAAACTGGCAAAAGTTAACAGCATGACAACATGCACTTTGACTGATGCCACCCAAAGAGGAGGAAAAATGTTGCTGTCCTTTCCTGGGCAACATCCACAGTAGCATCACTGCGACTTTTGCTTTGATGATAGCTTGTAGAACTAGAAATAACCACCTAAAAACATTACAAAGAATATAAACTGAATGGATGACATAACAAATAATATTTAATATATAGCATTGAATGCATACACATCAGTACCAGTGCTGTAACAACAAAACAGAACTCATAAAATTAGCAGCAGTTTTTGCAAGTACAAAAATACACATTTTTTCAGAACATATATAATAGCAAAATTTATCAGGATATATTATACAAACTCAAAGCATTTAGATAATGCAATACTTTTAATATATTATATGATGTTTTAGGTGCTGCATAATAAAATTACATGTGTTCTGCTTGCAATAATACATAATGCCATTTACAGCGATGTTAAGAAACAATTCACAACTTAAACATGAACAGAACAGCCAACAAAGCACAATAAATGACTGAACACACGGAGCTGGGAGGTGTTAGTTACAAGCTTCAGCATTTACCTTTACACATTTCTGAGCTTATTTCTTTTCTTTCCTTTGCAGCATGGAAGAAATAACTACACCTATCGAACGTACCCCAGAAACATACAGAAAACAATACACTTATTCCTTGGAGGACAACAAAAGTCATACCTATTGGTTTCAGAACAGCAGTATAATACCACAGTTAGGGGATCTACACTGACTTTGCACGCTACGTCAAAGCACACACGACTGAGACTCACATGGGCACGGCTCAACACACGAGTGGTCACGGGGAGTCCCAGCAGGCGCCCTGCTGCCCACGGGGCTCCGAGAGCAGGGTGCTTTCTTACTTAGAGCCTGGGACCTTCTCAGATTTTCAGGAGTTTCTGTTTGCTTGCTTTCAGCAATTGGGATTATTCTTACAACATTCTTTCGCAAAGCTTTACATAGGAAGATTAACGGTTTCCTGGAAAAAGAAAACCCATGAGTTCAGACTGCTCAATTGAATTTGAACAACCTGGATATCGAACTTAAAATGAACACACATTAACACCGAAGGCATTTTCTTTATGGTGTTTATTTTAAGTGTTAAGATTCCTCTGCAAAAAAAAAAAAAAAAAGCTTTGGTCAGTCTCTTCAGACTTTGGATTGCTGCAATCCTTTCCTAGACCTCCTCTTTGATCTCAGATCATGAAGTCTGTCTCTTCCCGCGACTTTCAGAGGCAATGGCTGAATGTCAGGCTTCACCAGATAGCTGTCAATTCCTTCAGTAACTTTCAGAGGTGCCAGCCTGCTGTTGGGCTCCAGCAAGCTCCCCTCAGCCAAAGCCTCACTAGGCTGTGGAGATGGGGGCACCCTAATGGGTGCAACCAAATAGTCATCAGGGGGCTCAGCAGCAGTCTCTTCATGTTTCTTTACTGGCTGAAAAGTGCTGATATCAAAAGGGGAGGAGGTTTCAGTTGGGGTAAACACAGATTGGTCTGAAAATTGAGAGAAAGCACTGTCCAGGGAGCTCATTGATGACAGAGACGGAGATGTCCCTGGAGAAGACAGGCTAGAAGAGCTAAATCCTGAGCAAATATTTAATCCTTCTGGTGTTGGAGGCAGAAGGCAATGGGACAAGTCTTTCTTTTCAACATTTTGATTTGTGTTGTCACTTTTACCAACATTAATCCCTATGATCAAGCTCTGATTGATAAGTTTTTGTCCTTCCATTTGCAATGACCGAAGCTGATGGAGATAGTCTTCATCTTCGTAAGACAGGACAACGTCACAGCTGGCTTTGCGTGCTGCCCTCTTGTGACCATCACCAGTGTGGGCAAAACTAGGGGCAAGGAGACCGATGGCAGGCTCTGAGGAGCGCCTGTGTCTCCTTAAGGTCTTGAGGACACCTGAGGTAGTTGCTGAAGTGAAGCCCAATGCGCTGGAGCAGAAAGTCTCCTTCTCTGAATTTTCTTGCGATGAAAACTTATGGTGTACGTCAACAGAAACTGTCAACTGTTTTGATTTGGTTTTATTTTGGATTTCATCCACCTCAGTCTGCTCTGAATCACCGTCACTCAGGGTGAAGACGGACTCCCTGCTCCTGTTATCCTGATCTCGGTTCTTGATCCAGTCACTGGAAGAGGAGTCGGCTTCATCGTTTGCCTCGTTTTCCAGGCTGTCATAGGAAGAGTCATTCAGATGGAGGGAGGCCACATCTGCAAGGACAAACCAAGTGGTAGCATGTCAGTGACCGAACCACCCTGCTTACATGCAGCTGCATTTATTTTTGCAAGTGTCCCTTAATTTTAGGAACATGTGCAATTTATTAAAGTCTCTTAAAACAGAAATGTCAGTAATTTCAGAAAAAAATACTGTCTAAAAAGCCTTGAAATTAGAGCTAAGTTGCAGATCAGCTAAGAAACACAGAGTAATGGGACAAAGAAGATTTCTTTATGTTTTGGTGTTGTTTTTTGGTTTGGTTTTGTTTTGTTTTTTAATGTGAAGACTTCACTAGTAAAAAAATCCAGCTCTGAACAATACTTTATATGTAGAATATTAAATCAGAAAAATATTGAATGTTTCTTTTTGTTACTGAACAGTGAAAACATCATTTAACCTTTCATTCTCTCTTCTATACAACTGAAGAAAACAGGGCATACTTCATTCAACTAAGCCCTGCACACATGTACCCTGTTCTGTACACATGATAATTGGAATTACATTTATCTCTTTTGCTCCAGGCTATGCTAAGCTGACTTATCTCACATTTGCAGCAGACTGAGTTCAGGTATGGGTAGTTACCATGCCCCAGTGCCTGTGGAAAACTTCCTCAGACACATTAACCTACCATGGATCTGACAACTCAGTACCAGCACAGCATCACAGGATGGCTGAGGCTGGCAGGGACCTCCGGGTCCAGCGGCTGTCCTGCTCCAGCAGGGACAGCCAGAGCAGGGTGCCCAGGGCCATGTCCAGGCAGCTTTGGAAGATGTCCAAGGAGGAGACCCCACAGCCTTTGGGTAGCCTGTGCCAGTGCTCCATCAATCCATCAGCTATGCTCAAAGGGAATTCCCCTGTGCTCCAGTTTGTGTCCACTGCCTCTGTCTTGGTATTGAACAGAGCCTGGCTCTGTCCTCTTTGCACCCTCCCTTCAGTTTTCTGTGGACACTGATGGGATCCTCCTGAACATTCCTTCTCCAGGCTGAGCAGTCCCAGCTCCCTCAGCCTCTCCTCACAGGAGAGATGCTCCAGACCCTGCATCATCTTGTTGTCCTTCTGTTGTACTGTGTCCAGCAAGCCCATATTTCTCTAGTACTGGGAGGGCCAGAAATGGACCCAGCACTTCAGATGTGGTCTCAATGGTGCTGATTAGAGGGGAAAGATCACTTCCCTTTGCCTGTTGGTGATACTTTGCCTAATGAAGCCAAGAACATCATCAGTCTTCTTAGCAAAAAGGGCACACTGATGACTCAAGTTCATGGTTCTTTTTTTGGGTAGGAGGACAGGTCAAATTTCACCAAATTCCACTGGAGGTCGTGCATGAGGATTTTTGGATATCAACAGAGTCAGACTAGCATGCCAGGACAAGTGCCATTACCACTTTCAGTGTAGGCCTGCTGTACCAAAATATATTTTGCAGAAATGCAGCTTTGCAAATCACCTGAGCCTCCAGTCAAAATCAATGATTTGAGGGGTAAAGTGAGAAAAAGAATAAGAATGATATTCTGGAACATGCTGCATATCAGCCAACTACCCTGCAGGACATTTTCAGTCCCCACTTTTATGACTTTTCCGTGCTAGAAATAAAATCTGCCTGTTCCATTACACATCTGGAGAGCTCTCTCTTTCGATAATAAGCAATGCTTTCAGCCCTAATATAATGCAGTGAGAACTGTATGATAACTTGTTGATCACTGACTTTCTGATGTACTGAGAAGACACTGTGAAGGACGCAAATTCAATATCTGAGATGAAATCGTTTCACTGTCTCCCTCCCTCCTTCTTTCTTTCCTTCCTCTTCCACCTCCTCCTCAGCTCTCCCTCCCTTTTTTTCAACATAGTGGCTCAGATGAATGGAATAGGAGCAAGGGATTCTTAGGGAAAGCTGTTTGTGGTGTGGTTTAGTTCTGTGGTAAGTTGGATCACTATCACCAATACTTTGGGAAAGGAAAAGACAACAGCAGTATATGGGAACACCATGTGAAGAGGGAACAGCCTTCTTCCACGGACTATAATTGATCTTTGTCTGGTTGGGATTAGCTAATAGGATCAAAACTTCATTACCTGAGCCATTTTCTCTCTTGCATGTCATCAGGATTTCTCCAAAGAGGGAGTTAATCTCCTCTCCAAAAATCTTGCAGCAATTCTCAGTGAGGAACTGCACCAGACTGGAAATCTGCAACAAAGCAACAGGAGAGAGATGTCAAGTCACATCCTGCATTATTACATTCAAGGCAAACTCATCTTACAGAGGTGGAACACAAACAAGCTACTCATCCATGAAGTGTTTAAAACAGTCGAAATACAGAAGACCTTGGCAGACCATCACTTGGCAGCCCAGCCCTGAGCTCTTGCCATGAGCCATCCCTGAGCTCTCTCAGGTGTGCTGAGCCAGGGCCTCCAGGGACATGGCTGTACAGGTGACGAGGGAGAGACAAGGAAAGCAAAGTGACATCTCCTGAACATCACCCTGCCTCGTCAGTTATATCTTATCGCTAGAGTTGTTTTTACCAAATGTTTCCCACATCATACCAAATTCCACCTTCTTCAGCATAAGAGTAGCTGGTAGATGGCATTCATCCCACTATCTCCTTCTCTGACACCTTTTACAGTCCTCTCTTCCATCTACATTCTTTTGACCCTTGACTGGGGCCCAAACACTGGTAGTCTTCCTGCATATATCTTTTTCATTTTTACTCTGTCCTGTTTAAGGCTGCCACAGCTGGGGATCTTTTTGATGACAGAATTCCTCTGCCAATGCACTGTGTATTTCTTTATGATGTCTCTCCCTTTTTCTCAGGCAGATAATAATAATAATGAATGTTTCTGGGTGCTGATAAGAGGACGAGAACTGATCTGAAGAGGTACCAACTATTCTCACCTTTGTAACCAATAGACTGTTTGTACAGGAATATGGTTATCTGCATTTGCTACATTGTGGTGTCTCCTACCTTTCTTGTGAATTCACTTTCTATATCAGGAGTTGAGGAAGCAGGAGGCCAGAGCAGGCTAGGTGCAATGCAGATGGCAAGATTAAATGCATTCATCTGGTTCTCTTCAGATCGCATTTCTATACCATGTAGCACTCCAAAGATGTAACGTAGGAGAACAACATTGGCTCTGGGGAGTTGCTCTATTAACCTGAAAGCATGTACAAATGTCATTCTTCAAATTACTGACTAGAAAAAGTAAAAACCTTAAAGATAACTCTGTATTTCACCTTAGTGGCTTGACAGTTCACTGTTCACTTCACAGTTCAGTTGTCACTACCCGCCATCTAGTTGCCATAGGTACGTATGTATGTTAACATGCACCAGGTTCACTGGTGTACAAAGCTCTGTTCCCCATAACATAAACTTTGCCCACTTTCTGCTTGGTATCATCTGCAGTGTGAAGGCTTTCCTTGTCACTGAGCTCCAGTGTTTTGTTTACAATTCCATCCTCAAAACAGTCACTAACATTAGAATTGAATGTAGGGGGAAATATGAGGAACTGATTTTTGCTTCTCTTTTCCCCAGGATCTCCATTTTCCCTGTGGAAAACTCTGGCTTTGGTATCAGGCAGAAATCCAGGTCTTGGACAGCAAGTTTATAAATATTATAAATGTTTCCCATGAAGGCATGTTTCACTTATTTGTTAGCATCCACAAAAGGCAGAAATGTATGAGAAATGCAAAATGTACGCAGAAATGTAAGAGTCAGAAATTTGCCCCACATAGGGTCTCCCTTAAATATATATGTAAGTTTAAATGCTCTGTATGTTAGCATTTATTTAGATCTGTAGATTTTTTAATTGCGGGTTTTGAGTGGAATGTTTGGGATTCTGCATTCCAGGATTTCATTTAACAGGAAGAGAATACAGAGAATATAAGTAACTCTACCTTTGGATGCTTTTTATCTTCTCTTCGTTATTTCCATGATCCATCACAGAGACCCACTTATCACAAAGCTGGGATGTCAAAATGCTGCCTGGGATGTTGCGAAGAAAATCCTTATCCAGAGAAAAGAAGAATAAAATGTGAACAGCTGTTCCGGAGGGTGGGAGGAAATAGGAAGAAGCAATGCAGATACAAGAGGATGTTTCAGTGGGACAGCACTAACTGACAAGCATCTTGATCCACACAGCAACCAAAACCAGCAGAAAACCATCTCAGATAAAGAAGCACTTTGGATTATGCTGAAACGGAATTTTTTCCTGACCTGTCCTCACTCTTTCTTATCAACAGAGGTATCTGGATGCTTCATCTGCTGTTGATGAACTGAAAAAAACCCTGCAGTGGGTCCAGTTATTTTGATACTGTATGTCTGCATTTACTTCTCACTTGAATTCATCCATAGCCCGTTTGTTCCCCTCAGCTGACAACTTTCAACACCTCCAGACAATAAGCACTCCCTGCCTACCTTCCTCTGGGCACAGTCCTTTGTGGTAAAGGAGTATTTACCCTGGTCATGGTTAGTCTTCCAGCTCCTGTCTCCTCAAATAGTGGCAGATAAACTGCTGCAGCTTGCGAAGAAGCCCAAATTCCTGCTTCCCAAATCCCAGTTTCCCCAACAAGTTAAGTTAAGGGAAGCTATGGTTTGTACAAATAACACATTCGCTCTTAATGTGATGCTGTTCCCCAGCCTCTTAAATGCACATCCTAAACTATCAGCAGCAGTGCAATGGTATCTCATCCATGAAAACCTCTCATGTGACAGTAAGAGAAATGGTTTTTTTTTGTTATACTTCTGTTACGTCTTTTTTTTTTTTTTTGTCCAAAGCAATGTTTGCTTAAGAATGAAGATTACTATTTCTTTTAAGCTAAAAACTACACAGAAATGGACACACTATAGTAAAATGTGAAGACAAATATGCTCCTTGTAGCTGATATTTTACTGAAGGCTTGTGATGTTTTTGCACAAGCAACATTGCTTTTACATGGAAGTTTGTAGAAGATAATCCATGACAATATGAACTGAGATCTTTTGGGCAACACTATATACTAGCAACAGTGTGAATAAAGAAACAAGACTACAGATCTGCCTTTTTGGCATTTAACTGACTTTCAGGTGGGGCTAAGAGAATTATGTGAATGTGTCAGCCCACTCTTCTTAATTCAGCCTACCGAGGCCTCTCCATCCCTGCGAAAAGCCCCACTTCTTTGTGCCTAAGATCTGTGCTGCTCTCACTTGAGAAGGGAGAAAGGAACATTCTTCACGTACCTTAAACAAAGATGCTGTCACAAATATGGATTCGCAGGCTAAGTCCACTTCAGCGCCTGAATCAAGCTTCTCCTTGAGCTCTTTGCAGGTTTTTGCACTCCCAGAGCGTCTGAAAATACCCTCAGTGGAAGGGCCTTCTTGGTACAGGAGAGAAAGCATGTCCTAAACAAAATAAAAAGGGAGAGAGGGTTTCTCAGAAACAAGTTTTACCACTGTAATGTGGTTTTACCGCTTTGGTCACAGGCAAAAACCTCCGAGTCCTCGGAAAGCTTACACACAGGTCAGGGCTCACCTCCAGACAATGCCATACTGCACAGCAAAGCTATGGCCTGGGGTGCTGATTTCGGTAAGCATCCCTTCAAAAGCACAGTGCCACCACTGCTGAGCACTGATCTCATCCACAATCTCCTCCAGCATCTGGGTGAGTTTTAGTCAAGTCGTTGAAACAATTAAACGCCATGGCATGGGAAAAAGCTACTGTCTACTTAATGCAGGACTCTGCATGTTATTCTCTGCAGGAAGATAAAAAACCCTCCCTGCTCACCAGCATGTTCAATCTCATCAGTGATCAGAGATGAAGATTTCTGTTCCAACTGACACCCTGATGTCTGTAAAAAAGGAGATTTCATCTGCTTGGAAAGTGATTGTTTATATCTACCCGCAATTCTCCATCAGGTCAGAGCTGGATTATGCCCCTTCTTGGCCTTGGGAGCACAACAGCGCTCTGCAAGCAGCACAGGACTGCTGGTGAGACCAGATGCAAGGCTGAACTTGGCTGCTGGCTCCTTTGGGCTATCTCTCACATGCCCATGATCGCCTTTCCAAAGATTTGCTCTGAGAAAGAGAGGTATTGGCTTCAAGATGCACCAGGGGACTTTCAGCTTGGATATTAGGAAAAAATTCTTCTCAGAAGAGTGGTGAGGCAGTGGCACAGGCTGCCCAGGGAGGTGGTGTAGTCACTGTCCCTGGAGGGGTGCCAGAAACGTGTGGATGTGGCACTAAGTCATGTGCTCAGTGGGCATGGTGGGGATGGGTTGACAGTCAGACTGGATGATTTTAGTGGTCTTTTCCAACCTTAATGATTCTGTGGTTCTATGATTTGAAGCAATGTGGGAGTTGATGCGTTTATCTCTTCTGAGGACTGACTTATCAAAAGGATGAGGAGAAAAAGTACACGAGGAGGGAGCCCGACATCACAAAACAAAGTCACTCTAGCAGTAATGACCAAGCAGAGGCTTCTGGCTTCTTTCAGAGTCTGGCCCTGGCACACATTAATGCAGATATCACTAATGGAAGCTGTATTTTAATCTTTTAATCTTTACTTTCTTAATGTTTCTTTCTCACTCCTGTAGAAGTGGAAAGTGATGTGTGTGCAACAGGAGCACCTCTCAAGGCAGCAGGACTCATGTCACCATTTACATTTATTTTACGGGGATTTACAGCTCTGCTGACAAAACACCAGTCTCACTGCATAAACACCTTTAAATTATTTTTGGAACAAAACAGCCACAAGATCAAAGTTGGAAAAAATGTAGTAAATCCAAAAGATTACACAAAGGAAGCTAATGGTGTAAGATAATTTAGTGAGGCAATGGCTAACAGAGAGCCATTCAGCTGTGAAAGCAAGTTTGGAGCTTTGCAGCAAAGATATCAAACACGCCTGCAGTATTCATTCCTAATATCTCCCTTCTCTTGCAGATAAATCCCACACAGTATCTCAGATGCAATTTTCCATTCTTCAGAGATGCTGCATGAAATCAAAAGCCAGTTATATTTTGTGGCATAAACACAGCGTTCTAAGATTCAAACCACAAAGTCTACCAAGCTCTGATTCTATACTTAGTAACTCTGCCCTTTCTTCAGATACAATTTTCCTAATTATTATGTTTTGGAGAAATTTCCAAAATGCAGCTTTGGCTCCCCTGTCAAAGGGAGAGAAAGAGAGACCAGGTCCTCACAGGGTTCATCTCTAAAGGGCTTATTTAAACTATGATAAAAATTTACACTGCCCCCTCAAAAGAAAATACCAAACCCACGCTCTCAAAAGACCTGAGAAGTCCTGCTGTGATTCACTGCTCAGGAAATGATAAAGCAGCACATCAAGCACAAGCTTTGGAGACAAACACATCTGTTACTGTAAACTGATGTAACCCCATTGATTTCACATTGTTCCAGCTGGAAGTCAGTCTGCTGAAACAAAGGGCCCAATCCTGCACGGTTCGTGGTGGGAACTGCTCACTCCCTTTGGCAAACATTTCAATTGCTGCATCAACAGGGCAGTTCTAAGGACACCTTCCTGACCCAAAATCATAGAACCACAGAATCATTAAAGTTGGAAAAGACCACTAATTCATTCAATCCAAACATCAGCCCATCACTGCCATACCACTAACCACGTCCCTCAGTGCCACATCCTCACATTTCTTGAATCCCTCCAGAGATGGTGACTTTACCATCTCCCTAGGCAGCCTGTGCCACTGCCTCACCACTCCTCCTGAGAAAAAATAAGGACTCAGGGTGCTTGTCTGCCTTAGGGTGGGTGTCTCCAAGAAAGGCTCTAAAACTGTTTGAGGGCAGGTGGCATTTCTGTGCAAGCATGAGCTGCCTGTGCTGGACAGCAGATATCACCTGCTTGGGGTTGGGGATTCTACAGAAACCTTAGGAGTAATTTGAAAAGTATGCATGAAGACGGTGTTTATTTGTGCTGCATAAGTGAGGATTTGGGAACCAGCCTTACAACTTGGGCTACAGAGAAGCAACAGCCCAGAGCAGTCACATGCTTCTCAAGCTGTCTGGCATAAACCAGGCCTCACCACAGCATATGTTAAAAACCAAAGTTTTTTGTTGGGAACCATAGATGAGGTTTCCTGCTGTTTTCTCTGCTTGAGTAATTGCAGCGTCCCATTTCCACAGCATCTCCGTGTTCTCATTGGCTGCACAAAGAAATTCCACTGCTGTAAGAGCCAGCCCTGTGCCTGGACTCACCAGGAGAGGCTTGGGCAGGTTGTCGTCCTCACAGATGGCTGTTAGCAGCAGGCCAAAGAGCTTCCCAGGGGCAGCAGATGTCGAGGAGAGGGGTGCATTATCCAAGTGGGTGCCTGGACCACGCCAGAAAGCCCAATTTATGATGGATCTTTTCCTTTTAAATGACTTCTGGCTCAAGTCTGGGAAAAGAGAGAGGTGTTTATTAGAAGAAATGCATTTCAATTCTAATTCCAGTATTTGTTTTGCAGTGGTTGCTATGGTATCAAAGGAAAAAATGTCATGAACTCAACCAACATCCTGGCATCCGGCTCGGCCTAATCCACCATGCGCATACCTGCGTGTGCGACTGCGGCCCAACCGCGCTCTCAGGAGGATCACCAAGAGCCACACTGCATGGCCTGACCACTGCATCAGCACCTCAGCCCAAGGACTTTGCAAGTGGTTAACCTGTGCTCAGGGCCTCACCTGCCATCTGCAGGTGTGAAACCACAGGCCTTCTGTGGGAAAAGTGCATACACGAACACCAACTGGACTCCCTTCGCTGACCATCTGGAGGTACCCTACTTCCCCCAGCACTGTGATGAGCTTCTGCTGTTGTGGAGGGCAGAGGGTAGAATTAATGCTTGCAGAAGTACAGATTGCAACATAATACCATAATACCAGACTTTTCTCTCCTATGCTTTACTATGTGTGTTTTTTAGCCCAAACGGTGATTTCTGCTATACATCATTCCAATCTGGAAGATCATGCTCCCTTAGGGAATGGGCGGAAGGCTTTTCATTAGAGATTTACAGGATGAAAAGTTACAGTTTAACTCAAAATGTGAACATACACATGCTAAAGCCTGATGAAAAATTCCTTTCATAAAAAAATAATGAGGATATACGTTTTAAGCCCAAAGCTCCATGAAATGTAAGCTTGGCAGTGTCTATGGCTTTACTTGACACATCGTGTTTTGGGAGAACTTAAGTACAACTTTCAAAACAATAATTTTTCTTTCAAATGAGCAGGATATTTGCACATGACTAAGGCTTGCTCCACTTGGAGCTCTGGACACATAATCACAAATATAGTTTGGTGGGTGTTGAAGAAACTGCAAGGTTTACACTGTTTGCAACATAAGCTGCTCATTTACCCCTGTATAGCCCCGTCCGTGACCATGGTAGGGTCAATAGGTTAACTAATCAACAAATAAATCAAGATCTTAGAATTGTCAGGGTAAGAATAGATGAGAAATGAGTGTTGAAATGCTTGAGTAGAGATTTTGGCTATTAGATAAGAGTAGGTGCACGTGTCTTTTCAGAGAATTAAGGTAAAGAATTAACATTACCTGAGGCATGATGAACGAGGACAATATGTTATGGAAGGAACCGAAAGAGATGATGAGCACATTGTTATCCCCCCCTTTTTTGCTATGTAGTCACCCCTGAAAAAGTGTATAAATACCCTGTGTGTATGTTGGGTCTGTGGACACTTGTTAGAAGTGACCCGACCCTGCTGCTGTAGCAGAGTCTGATTTAATAAAGCTCCTTGATGAACAACTGAGTTCGAGTCTCACTACAATCCCGTCTCTGAGTTCGAGTCTCACTCAAGACTGTCTCTAACAGTGAGTTTTTTTCTGATAGCTTTGTATATCTCAGCAAGTAAAAATGAAGGAGAGATTCTATTTTGGAGAAAAAAAAGAGTAGCAGAAATGAAAGACAAAGAGTCTTAAAATAAGGAACTTTTCTCAGCTTCTCAACTCTTGAAAGCCACGGCCCAAATGGGTGATGTGAGCAATGGGTAACTGATTAAATGCAGCTCTCCTGGAAGAGGAAGCAAAGCTTAATCGGTGTTCTTCAGCACACCAGGACAGAAACCAACAAGCAATGCCAGGCAGTGAAATGCCACCTCACTTACAAAATCAACACAATGAGCAACAGAATTCATTTGTTTCCCATCCCTATTTCAAAAGGGGGAGAACTGTCGGGGTAAAGAGCAAACAGGAAGAGGAAGATGTAGACTTTCTCTTCTTGAACCTGTGCAGAGCTACATTTGGTGTACAGTCTGCTCCCAGCCAAGACAGATGCAAGTTATCACTCTGTGGAAGACACAGCTCCCATATGGAGACACCAGAGTGCACCCCAGGGCCTGCTATGGTGGGTTATTGTAGCCCAGAATCAGGATAAAAGCAACACCACATTGGCTGCTGATCTTGCTTGGAGCTCACAACAGCAGCCATCTGCCTAGGGATCAGCTGGGCTCATATCTTTCACGCAGGGAATTCAGTCTCTTCATTGGCAGCATCTCAGCTGCACAAGTGCTTATTTCCTCTTCTCACAGACTAATCAGGAACTTCCAAAGAAAACCTCAGATCAGCTTAGAAACACAGTGTCCTTCCTGATCGAATCCTTTCAGTTTCCAAAGACCTCCTTTCTGTAACCCTAACCCTAACCCTAACCCACTGGAAATTTGCTCTCTCTTTTACCAGATGATTAAATAACAATTTGGATGACAGACGAGTCACTGACAGCAGTCAGCTCTTTCAAGTCATACTTTAGGCAAATTAGCATTTATGGTATTTTTTAGACGTGTGCTCATGAGCATGACTTAATGGCCGTGTTCAGCAGCTAGGTGCTGGTCCTGTTACGTGTCGAAAAGCTGCAGGAGGGAAACATCATGGTGTTCCCACACAGTAAATTCTCCTGTAGGTTTTCCAACTATCCTGCCAGCACTGCTGACACAACTACAGCAGCACAGTTGGTGTCCACATAGCTTCTTATCTCACAGGACAGCCAGTTGTCAGTTGTGTCCTCCTGTCACCACCCATTCGGCCTCGTGTGGTTCAGCCAAGCAGTTTCATAGAATCATAGAATCGTTTGAGTTGGAAAGAACCTTTAAAGGCCACCTAGTCCAACTCCCCTGCATGTAACAGGAACACCTACAGCTCCACCAGGTTTCCCAGAGCCCCATCCAGCCTGACCTGAAGTGTCTCCATGGATGGGGCATCCACCACCTCTCTGGGCAACCTGTGCCAATGTCTCACCATCCTTACTGTGAAAAGCTTTTTCCTTACATCCGATCTTAATCTCCCCTCTTTTAGTTTGAAATAATTTCCCTTTGTCCTATCACAACACACCTTGCTAAAGTGTCCTTTTATTTTATATCCTCCTTTAAATACCAAAAGACTGCTTTCACGTCTCCGCAGAGCCCTTCTTCTCCAGGCCAAACAGCCCCAGCCCTCTCTGCCTGTCCTGGTAGCAGAAGCTTCTCCTTGGTGAGTCTGGTTCAGCAACACCAGTGCCACAAGGGCTGGCGTATCACAAGAGATGGCAACGGGATGGTAGAAGGAGGCTTGGTGGCACAGAATTGCTTGCCTCATAAATGTGAGATCCCAGCCAGAGTAATATTTGCTTAGAAATCGTATGATTCTGAACTTGCCAAGGGTGCATGCCATGTGTGTGCTGTGGTTACGGGGAGAGTGGCTGAAGATGCTGCTCAAACTTAAATTCCAAGTTTCTGATTTTATCATGTTCTCAGGAAAAATAAACAGAATACTGTTAGTGCTCAGATAGCACCACCACCAGAAGAGCAACCTCTTGCTGAGGAGCAGGGAAGTCCTCTCCTGCCTGGGGAGTTTCTCTGGAGCAGGGAAGGAGAGTTACACAGCATATGGGCATCAAATATACCCTCCTCCCTAAAAATTGCCCCATACGTGGTGCTGTGCCCAGTGGTCCCCCAGCAGTCCCACACTGCTTGGCTTGCTGACCTGAAGACAAGCCCCAAACCAGATCGTAGCCTTGGCTAGCACACAGACACCTTCATCCTTTTCCAAAACTAAAACAGGTGAGAAAGAAGTAGGAAGAGCATGATGAACAGCAAGGTGATCTGGTTTGCAACAGTGAGGCATATACATTACTCTAATAGGTTCCATCAGCCAAGGATGGAAACAGGTAAGGCACAAGGACACACAGCTTCTCCTCCAGCCATGTGGCTCTGGCCCAGCTTTGATTTCACAGGCTGCCCCAGTGCCAGCCTGGCCCCCTCCCACAGCTCACACTGTGCTGCCGACATCACATCTGTGCTGATTTGCATTCCTATTTTCTCTTGCCAGTCAATGTCAGCTGCCAAGCGGGGCCTGTAAACCTAATTACACCCCTCTGCTAGATTGCTTCATTCTTGAAATATGCTGTGAAGTAATACATGATACAAATTACTTGGGGAGGGGGGGTGAAGGAGTGTGGAAAGGAAATTAATTTATATAAAAACGCAATCAATTTCCGGAATAATTTGTAACAGGTACTAATATTGCCTTGCTACATTTAATTTCTCAAAACATTACAAATGGATTCTACTCGTACGTTTTAGGAGATCTTGGCTGTTGGGGGTTGCAGAGTATAACAGAGTGCACATATATTATTTTTATTGATATGGAGACATTAACAGGGAGGAAGGGCAGAATTCCCAACTAAGCTTAGTGTGATAGCGTGTGAAGCACAATAAAAACACACTGTGGGATGCATCCTCGTCACATGGTGTTTATAGCCTAACGCCCCAGCCTGTAAAGATCTGCCCATATGTTCTACCCGTGAGCAGTGAGCAGTCACTGTATCGTTGACAACAGAGTGCAAAACAGAGAGCAGGTGCTCGTATTTTTGCAGGACCAAGGCCAAAGGCAGGAGAAAATGCCTTTCTCAGGGAATAGTGAAATAAAGAAGCTGTATTTCCTCACTTCATCTAGGTACAGTGCCATAGAATCACTGAATCATGAAGGTTGGAAAAGACTAAGATCTTCCAGTCCAACCATCCCCACCATGCCCACTAACAATAACCCTCAGTGCCACATCTCTACAACTCTACATCTCTACAAGCTTCTTGAACAGTTCCAGGGACAGTGACTGCACCACCTACCTGGGCAGCCCATGCCAGTGCCTCACCTGAGAAGAAATTTTTCCTAATACCCAACCTAAACCTCCCCTTGTGCAACTTGAGGCCATTACTTCTCACCCTATTGCTGCTAGCTGGGAGAAGAGGCTGACCTGCACGTTGCCACAACCTCCTTTCAGGCAGTTGCAGAGAGCAGTAAGGTCTCCCTTGAACTTCCTCTTCTCCAGACTGAACAATCCCAGTTCCCTCAGCCACTCTCCATAAGCCTTGTGCTCCATACCCTCCACAGTGCTGCTGCCCTTCTCTGGACACACTCCAGGGCCTCAATGTCTTTTTTGTAGTGAGGGGCCCAAAACTGAACACAGTTCTTGAGGTGCAGCCTCAGCAGAGCTGAGTGTAGAGGGGTGACCCCTTCCCTGCTCCTGCTGACTGCACTACTGCTGATACAAGCCAGGATGCCATTGGCCTGCTTGGCCACCTGGGGCCATGTGGGCACACTGCTAGTTCATGTTCAACTGACTGTCAACCCCAGAAATTCATGCCCAGGCTGACTCATGAGACAGCTGCCAGTAAGGGAGGCAAGCAGTCCTTGGTACCTTATTCAGACAGAAGGTGCTGAATTTTGTGCAGAACTGAAGCCTTGGCTTCTGCACCAGACAACCTCCCTGATTTGCTGCAGAGCACAGAAAGGGCTGCAGGGAGAAGCTCCTTTAGACTTACGAAAACCTGCAGGGGGAAGATCTTGTCTTTCTTTTGCTGGTTTTAGAGCAACCTCTTGACAGGCAGCTTGTCAAACTGTAACTTATAAAAACAGCACACGGGCAACAGCATGTTCAAATTGGGGAGAACCACACAGCAAAATTCGTGTGCAGCTGGCACTAACATCTGCCCGCTGCCCCTCACTGCCCACCCTCCATCCCTGCACTCTGGCTTCCCCCTGCACTGCCAGGCCACAGGCAGGCTCTGAGTTCCGGAGGCAGCAGCAGACACGTACCGTGCAGCGGCGGGCTCTCGGCCAGGCGGCTTGGCTTCAGCACGAACTGGCACTGCAGCTCCTGGGGCAGCTGCTCTGTCAGGAAGGAGCCCTGCAGCTGCCTGGGGCAGGCACAGTGCTTGGAGCCATGGGGCATCGCATCGCGGATGTGGCTCATCTTGATCCCAAAGGGATATTCATGTCCTGTGCAAAAAGAAATTCCTGTCATGTGGGTTGGACTGTCTGGAGGCTCTCAGAGCTCCCATCTACCTTGGAGGAAAAGCAGATTTTGCATGCTGGCCACAGCAATTTCTCAGTTACCTGAGAACCGTCATTTTTCTGCGTGTTTACACTGGCATAAATAATACCTGGGCAGGTGTGGAGTTACTGCATTCAGTGTAACTAAACAGATGTAAAGGTACCATCAGACCTACTACAGCTGCATCACATAAAAGCCCACCAGAAGAACACAAGTGACTCTGCATTCAGTGTTTATTCTTTCTCCTGCTTTACATGGGATGCTGAAGATTTAGGTGCTGGTTTCTCATATGGTTCTAGCAAGAAACAAGATTTTGAGAGCAGTCCTCTGTCACCTGAGTGTGCAAAATAAAATAAAATTCACTACGAAAGTGACCTTCTCTGCCTCTGCATGGTAATGAAGCCAGGAGAGGCACAAGTGCATCTCCTGCCTGAGGCTGAGAGGAAGGAAACATGAATGCCAGGGCTGCTGCAGGTGAGTTGCATTCAACAGCGCCTTCTGGGACTGTGCAAAGGCAACTCATTTCTAGAGGAGCTTTCAAAAATACCAGCAGAAAGACATGTTTTGAACTTGTCTAAATACACATCAGCTAAAGCATATTAAATCTGAAATGCATTAGTTAATTAAATTAGTTATCTTATACCTAAATTTGAGTGCCGAGAGTGGAAGTAAACCTATTTACCAGAGACTGTAGGTAGGGTGAAACTGAAGTGCAGTCAAACTGCCTCAAATGTGCACCTCTGATAAAAGCTTGAACTTGTCTGAACACATGGCAGATAAAGTGTATTAAATCTGAAATGCATTAGTTAATTAAAATTAGTTATCTTATACTTAAATTTGAGTGTTGATAGTGGAAGTAAACCTATTTGAGACTGCAGGTAGGGTGAAACAAATGCAGTCAAACTGCTTCAAATGTGCACCTCTGATAACAGGCAAACTTATCTGATAAACCTTTATGTAAATATCAGGAACAGCATCAGTTGGATGTCAGATTCTTCTTTTACAAAGCTTGTACCTCAAACTTCTAGTCAGAAAGTGTCAGTTAGAAACATCTTCCTCATTTCTGAATGTTCTGGTTCTGTATTTAAAACTACAATTGATATTTCATCTGAGCTACTCATAATAGTCTAAAACACAAAGTTCAGTTTCACATCTCTAAGACAAAACAACTTGCAATGTCCATAAGGTGTGCAGGTTAGACGTTTCATAAATATTAATGCTGCCTGATTACAGCAAAGCATTTGTAGCTAAGGATGCTTTAAGAAGGAACACTAAGATTTACAGGAATTAGATTTGCAGGAGGAGAACAGAAATTCCAGGATTTTTTCTCATTCTAATTGTGTGTGAAATCTTATATAGCACAAGGACTGCTGGACTTCTGTGGGGGAAAGGTTCTTAAAAATTCTTAATAATGGGAGGGATTTGTTCTCAGAACCACAGGCCAAAATCAAATCAGCCCATCTCATCACTTCTCAGCTTTGGGTTGGTTTCTGGTGACAGAATGTTTAGAAAAGCATTTAGGAAGTGAGTAAGAACAGTTTGCTCCTAGTCAGAGGGGAGCTTCCAGTCAGTAAGAGAATCATAGAATCATTCAGGTTGGAAAAGACCACTAAGATCATGCAGTTTGACCATCAACCCATCCCCACTAAGCCCACTGACCACGTTCCTCAGTGCCACATCTCCACATTTCTTGAACACCTCCAAGGACGGTGACTGCACCACCTCCTTGCACAGCCTGTGCCACTGCCTCACCACTCTTTCTGAGTAGAAATTTTTTCCAATATCCAACCTGAACCAACCCGGTGCAACCTGAGGCCATTCCCTCTCATCCTTTCACTAATACAAGTCTGCAGAAACACAGGTTTGCAAAGGCCCACTGGAATCAGGTGAACTGTGGAAGCACAGAGCATTTCTCAAAACTCCGCTGAGCTGTGCTGAGGAGGAGAGTAGAGTAAACAATGCTATGGGACTGTAGGAGGAAATACAGCAAAGCTGGAGTGGCTCCATGGGAGGAGGTGGCTGAGGGGAGAGTTTGGCTCTGGGAAAGACAGAAGCTTGTGCAGCCAAAAATAGCAAAAACAGAGCAGGAATAAATGAGCTTTTTCTGTCTCTGCGAATGTGACACAATCAGACATGTTGCTCTTCAAAATTAAAGATCAGCATCTGCTTGCCTAAATAGGCAAACTTGGTAACAGGGAAATAAGAGGAAGAAAGGGAAAAAAACAACAACAACAAAACAGAAGAGGGAACTGCACATCAGTAATCTGCATTTCTTACTTCCTTCAGCACTAAGAACGAGTGAACACTGAAAAATAAAATAATGTCATCAACATACCAATAAGAGGGTATGGAGCATCTTCTCTTCCTGAAATCACCCACAGCTTGTAGTCTTTTTCAGATCCCTTTGGAAGCAAAATCAAGAATAAGTTTGCCAGCTACTACGAACAAGTTTGTGTCAGATTTCTCACAATATAACAACAACCAGCACCTTGCCACTGGCATCAGTGGAACCCAGTTTACTTCCACAGTGCCCAAATTTGCCACCATGCAAGTTTCTGAATTCTCTGCCGTAGGGAATGCAGCCCCCTTGCCTGCAGCCATCCCAACTGGTGCCAGGGGTGGTGCCCAAGGGACTTGTGGCACTCAGCACAGCCCCAGGCAGCCTCCTTAGCCATGCTGTGCAGCTGCTGGGGGTTTAAGGGCTTGGGAGCATTGGATGCTGCTTTAAGGCTGTGGAACCCTCCTTCATAATTCACAGTGGGGAGGATAAATTTACATCAAAGGAGACAATTTCCAGAGGATTGGAGAATGTGAGCAACTTTAGGCAAAGCCTGTAAAACTGCTGATTTGAAAGCACATTCTAAATATCGCCTTCAGCATAAATATACAAGTCAATGTTACAGCTTACTTGAAGGAGAAGAATAGCACATTATTTCAGATATGAAAGTGAGGCAACAGAGACAGAAAGAATGACATATAATACAAAGCACTTTCAGAAGGAAGGGCAACAGTGAAGTGGATAAATACCATATGAAATGTGAACTATTGCACCTTAAATGCCTTTTCAGTGAGGATAATTAAAGTCTAAAAGTTCTCTGGCTACCCCAAAGCAGCATTAAGCTCGACAATTAAATCCTACTTCCTTGTAAACAGATTTGCCCACTGTCAGGCACTGTCTGAACCTTTATGCAGTGTCCCCAGAGCTCCTGAGACTCTCCTGCTTGCTGCACACACCCACTGGAGTGCCAATACACCCCATAAAGACCATGCAGTTTGCTTGCTGACTGACAGAGCTCTCTGGGCCATATTAGCACTGCTGTTAAGTCAGCTAGCAGGAGGCAGAAGGAAAATAAATAGGCTTTGGAGACATCTCTGGTGCCTCAGGGCAAGCTGCCAGGAGCAAATAAATACAGCTGAGGAGCACAAGAAAAGTATTTACTTTTCCTTTTAAATATATATATATATGAAAGGGTTAGTTACTGGGGAGAGGGGACAGGCAAGGGGAAGAGGCAAGCAGGGCTCATCTCCCAATTGCAAACGTTGTCCTTTATAGGCTTTATGAGGCCATTTGTCACTGGAACTGTGGCTGTCCCAGAAAAAGCAACAAGCGTACCCATGGAGCTGGGGAACCCAAGGCCCTTCTTTCTGCTCCCCTTGAGCATCTGGGAGAAAGGCTCAATGTCATCTTGTGAGAACTAGTTGTTGTTTTATCAGAGAAACCAGAGGGAAAAACCCCGATGCATGAAAATAGAGTGAGCTCAGCCAAAGTAACATGAACTACACAACATGGGAAATGTAGTTTTTATAATTGCTATTGAAAAGTTACAGAGCTCCTTTCAAGTGGTTCTCTCTGGACATAAAAAGCCCCTCGAGATGGTGCATACGGGAAAGCTCCCTCGCAGTCAGATCAGTCCTCTGGGGGAGCTGGGTGATATATAGACTGCAGCTTAATTTATTTAGCTCATCTGATTTTATTGCTAATCTGATGATCTGCCACTAATGAAAAAGGCTTTATGCTATGCAGATGCAGTGAAAAGATGCAGTATATTACTCTGAGCAAATGATTCCGTGGGCAAGATTGTACATCTTGCAGAAGGCTTTCATTTTTTTTCCACTTGAAATAAAAATGTAAAGAGGAAGAATGGCCTGACAGTGCTACATACAAAAGAACACAGAGCTGCAACAAAGCTAGCTCCTCCCCCCATGCACCCCAAACACAACATTCTTTTTTGGCAACACCATCTTCCTGATTTTTCTGTAAAAGAAATGAGGAAGTACAAATGACATCCATGAAATGGGTAAAAATGAAATGTATTGCAATAAGAATTGCGGCTGTAATGTAACGTGGTCTTGATTTTTGGCATAGACCGGGGCAGATAGAGGGCTTGATTTTAGCTCACATCATATCCTCTTCACTTCTATGAATTACAGAGCTACCTTAACCAGACAGACAGCAGGACTGTGAGCTTGGGCCACAGCCCTGGTGTAGGTGGGACACAGCAGCTGTAACCCAGGGACAACCATGCTAGCAACATAGTCCTCTAGACACACTAAAAGCCTGTGCAAATTAGGGATAAAGAATGCTAGGGAAAATGTACTCTGGAGTTACTCTAATTTGCGCTAGGGGTCTCAGGAAGCACAAGAGTGGCATGTGGTCATGTTTGACTTCTTACGCAGGGCTGCAGGAAAGAAAGCCTTGTCAGATCCCTTGCATCTAGAACAACACAGACACCAAGACCAATACATTCAAAAACAGCCAACTGTAGGCCATTAAAAACCTGTCATCCAGGAGCTCCTATAACCATCAGTATCAATCAGACACATAGTGAAAAGATAGGATAAAAGGCTAAGGGAGTTGGAACTCTTACCCATGGCAATGATTCCTGAGGGACTTCATTTTCTGGCTGAGGGGAAAGGGAGTTCATTCAGGATCTACTGGGAATTGCTGCATGTACTCAGTGCACTATTTTGAGGTATCTTAGGTAGTTTCAGGCCATTGCTTCAATTGGGTGTATTCAGATTCTGTGCAAACACTTGGTTACTCTCATATCTCATGTGATACCAAAGATCTGTGGGTATTTACAGGGTCTGATCTGGACATTTGAGAGCAGTGCTTGTGCCTGTAATCTGGGGACACAGCTGATCATGCTTTTCTGCATATTTTGAAACTGACAGACAAGCAGGTAAGCAGGTTTCCTGCTCATACTGAAGTACACAAAAGGAGTGCATCAAACTCATCTTTTGTGTCAAGATATCTCCTCTTATGCATCAGCAAAATGGATTTAAAAGCAACTTCAAACATGACTGATTCATTACAGGGATGGGAGCCTTATCCAACACTTTTAAGGCATTTGATGATCTTGCTTCATTCCAACAACACTGAATTGCTAATGATAAAGGTTTTAATTTACGTTCATATCCTAAATCTTGGAAGAGGCGCAAGAGAAGATTTGATTATTAAAAGCGACTCGTTAAGACCAGTGCAAGTACTTACAGAAATTCCCAGCTGCTGCAGGGCCATGAGAATGACATCATTGGCTGTATCAACATTGGTTACATTTAGGGTTTTTGACTGTGAACAGAGAAAAAGGAGACAGGCAGAATGGCATTAAAAATTGGATTTGCGCAGAGTATCTGAAGTCAAATAACTGCATGATTCATTGCAGAAACAAAAGGGAGTTAAAATTTTGCTGAATAAGTAAGTTATACTGCAGAGAAAGGCCCAGCTGCCTGAGACAGAGGTCTGACTCCTCTGCCTTGTCACACACTGCCTGTATTCGCTCCCTGCTTCCCTGAGAGCTCCATCAGAAGGGCACAGTGCCATGATTCCTGGGGACAAGATGCATGCATGTCCCCTTTGAAAAGAAAAGAAACATTTCAGTGAGTTTTTTCACTGAAAAAAAGATGGCTTCATATCAATTGTAAATCACTTCCTTCCCTTTCTATTGAAGAACTCCTGGTAAGAGAACACTGCACATAGGCTGTTCTCTATATCCTTTGCCACTTTCTATATAGTCTTCTCAAAGCTACATCTGGCTTAATACCAGAAACACTTCCTCTTGGGAATGTGTCCTCCAGTTAAAAATACAGCCCCTGCAGCACCCTCCTGCTTCTGCACAGTAGCAGTACAGAAGAACACGGTGGGCACAAAGGCCTGCTTTCTACATAGCAACGGCGGGACTCAGCACCTGCTGCCTGGTACCAGGCTTCCCCCTGCATCATGGGATGCTGCTCTGCACCATCACGCTGCATATCACACATTTCAGGCACACCAGGATTAGCAACTCCATTCCCAGCCCCGCTGAGATGCACAGCACCACTGCCATCACCTTGCATGGTGGAAAAGCAGGTGGGGAGAGCATGTCTAGAGTGCCTTTTGCCAAACCTCCAAGACGTATCCAATGGCCCAAAGAAAGGAGGGGGGCAGAGACAGGATGTCAGTGCTTCTGCCAATCCCAGGACAGTTTGCTGTAGCCTGCCGCTCTGTGCAGCGCATCAGTTTTATATTGGCCATGTGATGTTTAGGTGAAACAGCCGCCTGACATTCTGCATTTATACAAGATCTGAGCTGTACAGTGTGTAAGTCCCTGATGGTAACAAGCTGCCATGGCAATCAAATGAAAGTAGTGAGAGTATTCTACATCTTGCTTGAGGACATATCTGAACGCTCATACCATAAAAAATTTAACATTTGCCCAAAGCACTGACATCTGGCTCTCAGCAGTAGGTCAGCACATTTGCATAAGTTTTGCTCTGGGCTAGAATATAATAAAACGGTTTATGCCTTGTGTTTACCCTTCCCTACCCTCCAAAAATGAAATATTTCTCGGGCATCCCCAGCTGCTGTAGTACAGGCAGCAGAATGCCATAAGAACTATTTGTTTCACAAAGTTTCCATCTGCTCCTCCACAGCTTTATTACTGGTAATAGCTAGGCTGCAGCATGTCATTTCTAGGACTGCCAAGATCAGGAAACTGTATTTGGCACATGAGCTAACTATAGCAGAAGAGAAAAGACATACAAAATCCCCCAAAACAACCCTGGTACAAGAGTGCAACATCTTGGTGCAGGTGCGCTTTACAGACATTTACACCTGAGCCCATTTTGATCTGCAGTCCTTCATTTGAACTACCAAAATTGTTGTTTATTAACATTTCTCTTAGCAACCCAGCAATTCTATTACAATTCACCTTAACAATGATTTTCTGAAAAAGACAGAATTCTTTACGCATCTGTCAATGCAAATATAGAATTCAGTGATGGCCACAGATTCCAACAAAGTCTAACTGTGGAAACTTCACACATCCTTGAAAATGGTCTTTATGCTTCTGAGCATGAAAAACATGTCTTAGAAGTACCATTAGAAGGAAAGGACAAATGAATAAGAAACACAGGAAGAATGGAGGGATTATCACTGAATGTCAGTGTATCCCTGGGGAACTGCTTACCTACAAGAATTTCATTTAAATTGGTTAAAAATGGCTTGGAAAAAAAGGTGCAAATCACCCTGCAGACAGTCTTTCCCTACCAACTTCCTTTGTGCCCACAATGTACCAACATCCCAAAGGTGATGAAAACAACATTTAAGATAATTTCAGAGTATTTGTACACACAGCTTTACAGATTTATGATCATTATAAACAATAAAACACATTGCAACTTTGCAGAATTGAATGAAGGCAGCTGTTAGTTTAAATCAGTTTTAAAAGCAAAAAAAAAGGAACACTGTACATTTCTTAAGATGTTTATGCAGATGTTCTTTTAGATGTGTTTTTTGGGGGGGTTTAAACTCTATAGTATCTAGCTTGTGTGTTGGATCCAGTATTTATAATCATAGAATCATTAAGGTTGGAAAAGACCACTAAGATCATCCAATCCAACCATCAGCTCATCCCCACCATACCCACTAACAACGTCCCTCAGTGCCACAACTCCACATTTCTGGAACCCTTCCAGGGTCAGTGACTGCACCACCTCCCTGGGCAGCCTGTGCCACTGCCTCACCACTCTTCCTGAGTAAAGCTTTTTCCTAATATCCAACCTAAACCTCTTCTGACACAAACTGAGGCCATTACCTCTCATCCTATCGCTGTTACCTTGGAGAAGAGGCCAACCCATTTGTTACTAAGAAAGTTGTCTTTAAAAAGGAACTCATTAAAGACAAGAAGCACACATTTCAGGGCTGCATATGCTGTCTTCTAGAGAGGACTAGATCCTTAAAGGAGGCCGTAACCCAAAAGAACCCTCTCATCCCTGACATGCACAGGATTTACAGATGATATGGATTTATACCCCTAGATTAGAGCACTTACATATGCACAGGTTCCAACATCCTTTGCAATTATCTTCAGAGGAATGCTTTTAGGATAGTCTTTTTCTTTCTCTTCCCTTATTCGACTGCCAAAACAAATGCAAAACAAGTGAATTTTTAACATAGTAAGCATAAAGACCAACATTTAAATAGCAATCAAGCAGAAACTGAGAAGGAAGCAGATCATTTTCAGATCTACTGCAATAGAAAGATCTCAGAGGAAAGGAAAGCCTCCAGCATGGTCTGAAGGGGATACTGACCATGGTACCTATTGATGCCCTGTTGCGTCCAAGTTGCTACATTGCAGAAATCAGAGTAAACAGCAGAAGAACCAGATTTATAATCAACATGTAGACTTCCCTGCAGTTTTCATTTTAAAGACCCCATCAACATGGCATCACCCTGCTTTAGAATCACAGAATCACAGAATTGTTTGAGTGGGAAGGGACCATTAAAGGCCACCTAGTCCAACTCCCCTGCAATGAACAGGGACACCTGTAGCTCAATCAGGTTGTGGCATAATTCAGTGGTTACTTGAGACCATGACAACTATTTATGAAGGATATTAATTCCTCAGAAGAGTCATTGCACAGTAGTATCTATACAACTAGGCCTAACTATGAAGAATGGGCTGCAGCAAAGTCAAGACAGTTTTAAACAGAAATGGAGATAAAACTACTAATCACTGTAATGTCTTAGGCTTTTGCTGAAATCATTTCCAGTTCATTGTCCAGAACAGTGAAAAAGACTGAACAGAGGAGTGAATTAGGAATCACCCCCAGCAGAAATGATTTGAACTGTAAAGAATGAACTAAAGACAGAAAATTTAGGTGTAGAGAAACGGAAATCATTTCTGGTAGTATTTTGTTCAAAACGTCGACTGAAATGAGAGCTCTGTTTACCCAGAGTCTTGTGTATATCCTCTGGCTTAGGGTACATTTCATACTGCCATGAGCAGCAGATAGATTAGAACAGAGGTTCCTGAGCTGGGCTTGGTTAGATGCCATCAATGTCAAAAGAGCCACAGTCTCAACTCAAGTGAAGGTGGCAGTGTTTACTTCAATGACGAAGGAAAGGAAACACATTACAAATAGCTCCAGTTTTCTGTTGGGCCATGGTCAGAAACAAGGAAAAGTCTTTTCCTCCTTGACTAGTGACTGGTGCACAAAGAGCACATGCAGCTCTCAGCAGGGACAACGTGTGGAATGACTTTTTTCTTTCTTTGAAAGAGCTACTATAATTATGGCATTTATACCACCACTTAGGAACCACTGCTCTAGATGACTGGGACTTTTTCCAGTGCCTTCAAAGAGTCTAAATAAAGTACCTTTGCAAAAAAGAGAGCCATGTTTCCTTCTGTTCTGCAGACCTGCAAGAATTATAGAAAAAGAGAGACAAATCAGCTGTCATTCTATTAGCAAAAGAGCCCCTGAACAAACCACAGTGAAATGCACTGCTTCTTGGTTGCAAGTGCCACAAATACATACAAAAAATAAAAGAGTTTTTGAAATTTGAATGAAAAAGCTGTTTCTCTACAAAATCAACAGGAGAGCCTGCCAGGGAGATCAAAAGCTCCAGTTGTTATCTTGATCACAGAAATCAAAGCTTTACCATGAATTCAGTAAGGAACTGATGTCCAAAGAGAAGAGTACTCTGCTTAAAAATGAAAGCTTAATTTAAAAGTATAAAGGTATTTCCTCAGGTACATAGGCTTCTTTCTATTTCCACTGTTTATTTATCTTTTTATTTACTACTTGGCTTACCACCAAATTACAAAGTACACATAAGCCATTTCACTTACAAACTTTAGACTTTTTAACACCCGTTGCTCCGACACTTTCAAGGATACAAAACTACCCAGGTAAATGTAGCTAATAATAGGACAGTACAAAAAATTTAACCTAATTTTGTGCCAACTTCCTTGATCTAAATCCTGCCCCAGATGGAGTAGCTGCTATTCCCACTGCTACTTATGCAAATCAGGTTCTTCACATTTTCAGAGCAGGCATTTAGGGAACTACAAATCTACTGAATGATGCTGCTTCAGGGGCATCACTTCACAAACACTGTAACTGCCATTCTGCTTTGGTTGCTTCAGTTCTGCAGGATATGCTATCATCTGTGGACTCACACATGGTGTTTTATATTTTCTATGTGCTTCCAGGCATAAAACAATTTCCCTTCTATAGATCTCTGATTCTGGATTGGTGCTATTGCTTTCATTCTCTCCTTCTTTCTAATAGCTATAAAGGATCCCATAGCGTCTCCAGATCAAAGCTCATGTTTATTGGCAGGAGTTCAATTGAAAATCAATAGAAAATTTCAGTTTTGTTTCAGGATTATTAAACAAACAAACAAACAAAAAAGTCACAAACAGAACAAACATCTCAACAAAGAGCAGTTTGTGCACAATACTCTTTGTATGTGGACAATGTGACGTACAAATCAAGCCACGTGTGTCAGCTTTTGCTCTCCAATGGTAAAGAGGAAAATGCATTTTCCAAGACACAACCACTTTCTGGGATTTAAGGGTGACAGTGCACTCCCTCGCTCACAGTGACGACAGAGCCCTCCCACTGGGACTGAAATTAGCCTAATCACTGACATTACCTCTGTAGCCCTTATGTGTCCTACAGCCAATGCTGCAAAGATGGACCAAAATCTTTCAGTGATTCTGATTCAGGAGGAATTTTAACGTTTTCTTTGGCACAATTTTATGAAAAAGAGAAATAGGAAAAAAAAGTCACTATTTTGCCCTATGTCTCCTGCTACTTCCAGTACAAGCACTTCTGCCTGAAATTGTCCTACAAGGATCTCTTGGATCCTATCATTAGCTTGGTTGTTCACTATTTCTAGTTCATTTTATTAATTAACTGAAGTATGCAACCAATTATATATTTAAAAAAAAAAGAAACAACAAAAAGAGACTTCCAACTGATCAAGTCTGCAGCACAGACAGTGCTTTGCCAAATCACATGTTCTCTCAGATTTTTTAAGTGATAAGACAGTACTGCTGCTACATTTGCAGAGACTGAAGACGGGGCACACAAGGTGACTTGCTCACAGCAGTAGAGGGAACTACTTTAAGAATCAATTAATTCTTCTTTCCCATATTCAATGGTGCTGAAATGACTCTATGGCTGTTTCAACCTCTCAGCCTAAATACATTTCAGTAACTTGCTAAATAAAACATGCCTCGTTTCTTACCTGAAATTTGCCACACAGTTTGTGGTGGGCCAGCCCAAAACAAAGGACCTATCTGGGTCAGTGCTGCCTTCACAGACTTCTTCTGTGCAAAATGCTGTCCACATCTCACAGAGACGTGCTTGGCACTTCAGTTTGAAATGAGAGTGCGACCTGATGGCAGAAATTCACACGTTTTTCACACACAGGAATACATAACAAGACAGGTTAAATAACTCAGAATTTCCTTTTCCTTTGGACACATTTGAAAAGAATTGATGGAAAGAGCACTTCTGCTTTAGTTAAAGAAATCAATGCTTTGTTTGCGTTGCATGTGAAAATAGAACAATTTCTGATCTGAGATCAACAGAATCGATATGTGAGATAAACAGGTTACTTGTGGCATCCCTTGGCTTCTGGCTTTATGTGACAAAACTGCCCATGACTGGAGCTCACCTCCAAATTTCACCATCAGGCAAAATCACTCTTTGACTTCAGCGACTTCAGCGCTGCTGAGGTGTTAACAGTATAGTATGATTGCTTAGCTCCATGGTCAACAACTATGCTGACTGTGAATAGCAATAACTCGATCAGACTGAAAAAGCTACTCCTCAGGAAAGACACAACAGCTGGGTCATGTCAGACCTCCACAAACTAGCTGCCATCACAGGATGGCTAAGGATAGAAGGGACTTCTGGAGGTCATCTGGTTCAAGTGCTTCCTCATGTTAAGAGGAAACCTCCTGCACTTAAGTTTGTGCCCACTGCCACTTGTCCTGGCACTGGGCACCACTGAGCAGAGCCTGGCTCTGAGCTCTTTGCACCCTGCCTCCAGATATTTATGGACACTGATGAGATCCCCCTGAGCCTCCTCTCCTCCAGGATGAACAGACCCAGCTCTCTCAGCTTCTCCTCACAGCAGAGGTGCTCCAGTCCTTTCATTATCTTGATGGCCCTTCACTGGACTCACTCCAGTATGTCCATGTGTCTCTGTTACTGGGGGGCCCAGAAGTGGACTCAGCAATTCAGATGCGACCTCACCAGAGCTGAGGAGAGGGGAAGGATCACCCCCTTTGATCTGATGACAATGCTTTGCCAAATGCAGCTAGGAATGCTGTTTGCCTTCTTAGAGGCAGAGGCATATTGCTGACTTGTGTTCAGGAACATTGTTGACTCACATTCATGTGTCCATCAAGACCCCCAAGTCCATCTTTGCAAATTGTTCTCCTTTACGAACACCCACTGTGTTCTCAAAATATCTACTTATTTATAAAGAAGGTATATTACATGATTTTTCTAAACTTTTGAAATTTAATTTACATTAAAACCATGAGCTTGCTGTGCTAGCAGGGAAAGGCTGAAGAAGAAATGGCCCTTCCCTCAAGGCCCTTCTAATCCGAGGACTGCAAACAAGAGCATGTCAGCTCATCGCACTGTTGCAAATACGGATGGGGACAGCACCAGGCAGCATGGTGATTAGTGCTTTATAAATAAATACGCCAGGTAAGCAGTTTCTTAGGGCTCTGGTACACAAAGACTACCTTCTCCGAGATTAGTCTCGTTTACAAGGTATTTGATTTAGAACAGACTGAACTAATACGGTCTGAAGCATGAAAGCACTTGGAGTTTGCAGCTCTAAAGAGGATTGAGATGAACTTGCAGTACCTCAGTTGGTCCAGCTGACATTGTGCTAGCAGGTATCTCTGGACAGAGCACTGCTGATAGCCCTGCCACATTCACAGTGCTGGGAAAGAAAAGACCTCCAGTTTGCACCACAACAAAAAGATGCACTTGAATGAGAACACTATAAAATACTGTAAAATCCATCTCAAGTTCATGCATTTTTTAAACCATACCATTTCCTGCCAGCTGAACATTTCAGTTCTCTTTAAGCTATTACACTTTGTTACACTGTCCAAAAGAAGCTTAGAATATTTCAATATGTTCATCATCGAGCCAATTTGTGATCTAGCAGATAAGATGAATACAGAAAGGACTGTAGTGGACTGTCCACAGAATGAACTGTAAAAATGGATACTTACAGTCAAATACAAACATAAATCATAATGTAAATCTTAATAAATGGGTGATCGGCCTGACAGCACCATTTAGACTGGGGTCATGCTGGGGATAAGCCTGCTGAGCTTCCCTTTCTCCTCAATACCTTTTCCCCAGTATTCAGTACAGTGAACTCTCTACAGGCTGCTTCACTTCTTAACATTTACAGTTTATAAAGCCAGGCCCCTGCAGTGCCAGCAGCAGGTGTTGGCAGGGTGAAGCACAGATCTGCTCTCCCCATCGTTCCTGATGTATATCCTTACCCTATTTGCCATGCCTAGTCATAGCTCTCAGCTATCATCAGTATTCAAGTGGCCTGGTTTCTAGAGGCGCTGAAACGGGAGCCTCCATTAACATCTAAAGGGCCTGAGGTATAATTTTATCCCTATCTGCCACATCCTTTCTCCAGTCCATGAGTTCTCAGTGTTGCTGAAAGGTGAGTCGTCTGTTTAAGCGCCAAGGCATTACATCTAGAAGTGAATTTATCATTACTGACTAAGGCAGAAGCATGGCTGAACACTGGAAAAATGGAAGGAGTATCTCATTTTTTTTTTAAGATGATTTTTATCTAAGATCATTTTTTTAAAGCACTCCTGCAAAGATCAGGCAGATCCAATTTGCACTGAAATCACAGAAAATTCCCGCTCATCAGTGGTGGAGGTACTGATGTACCCCAAGTTGTCTTACCTCTGCAGGGCAAACTCAGATCCTTTGGCTTTCTGTAAGTGGCAATTGGATACCTTGAGGCTGTTAACAGATGGAAGATTAACTTCTCACTAGATTTGCTAATCTTCTTAATAGGACCTTCTGACAAAAGCATTAGTGGAACTAGTGGGCAATCGCTACCGTAATTCCACGTATTTACTCAACCATTAATTTCTATGTCCAGCCAAGTTTGGAAAGTAACCCTAAAATGAACGTGTATATGTGTGTGTATGTGTTATAGAGAAGAAAGAGGAGGCCATTTCCTTCCCTTACAAAAGCTTATGTGAGAAACCTTGATCGGTGAACTGAAACATCCTTGAAATATTTACTCTGCTGAATTAAAACACACACTCTCTGGAAGAAATCTAATTAGCAAATGGAAAACACCATACAATTTTGCACCATTAGTATTGGTTTAGTGAAAAAAAACAACCAAGCCGACCAACCAATTAATGTATGGCAATCCTCACATGAAGGCATTAAATGAAGGGACAGGAGACAGACAAGCACAGAGTATTAGTCTTATTTTTCATAAGCTGGGTTAATGGATGAACTGAAAAGATAACAATCTGCATTTCAAAAACGATTAGGAAGTATCAGAAAATGGACTGATAGGTACCTTGTTCAAAGTCACACCAGATCAGCTGTGGAGAGGACCTCTCCACCTCTCCACATTTCCATGGGAGCAATGCCACTTCATTCCTTTCAAGCAGGAGCTCAGTGCTGGGCGGGACTTTGCTCAGCCAGCTTAGAGGACACCAGATATTTGTTGCACTCTTTGGAAAAATGTATGGCCATTTGCCAATCACAAAAACTCTAATTACACATGAGCTCCTTTGTGCAGTGACCAGCTACTTCCAGCTCAGTTGGCACTGGCAGTGTGCTGAGATGCACCTAAGAAGCATCTCTTAGATGCGTATAGCCTCCAAGTTGGAAAAAACTGCCTAACAAAAAGAATATTACAAATTTTTAGCACCTGCACATGGAATAACCCTGAAGTTAAATCAGACTCAGCTGTATCAATTCCATCTAGACATTATCCTGGTGACCTTGTGGCCCGACTCTTGGAAAGTCAACAGCAATCCCTAGCTACTGCTGCAGAGCAGTACATACCACTCTGGTTTTCCCTCTAGGAATCAGAAATGGTATTTTGGTGTGTGGTACCTTTAAAAATGCTGATTTTCATATAGTGTTCATCAGTGACAGCTGTGATGCTTTAATTGCTGTCAGGGAAGCTGTAGAGAGAACATCCCAATGAGTTCTTTAAAATGCATGAATATAATTCAAAATACATGAAGTGATATCACTTTACTATTTTTACCACTTCTAGCAAAGATGTGGCTTATTTCTCCCCTTTTCTTTCCACATGCAGAAGCACAATTTGTTCTGTTCCAACTCCATCAAACATTGCAGACTCCTCATCACATTAAATCAAGTGCTGTAAGAGCCGTTATTACTCCCTGGGGACCATATTTTAGAGTGGTGACACAGAGTAGGGCTTTGCAATGCCACTGGGAGCCAGTCAGACCTGCAGGAATGCACAGCCCAGCCTGGAGCTCAGCATGCTGACCATGTGGGAGACATTCATCTCACCTGGCTTCAGCCTTCCACAGCTCAGGAACTCACACCTAAGGCAGTGAGACGGTGCCTCTGAGCAGTCATTGGGAGCACCCCCCTCCCCACTGCTGATGCTCTTTTCTAAAGGAGTGGGTTTACCACAGGGAGGTGCTGGCTTTCCTCCACTGAGACAAAGGCGTCTACAAGCCCAGGTGAGTTGCAAATTTATAGCATTTGAAAGTTTAAATTAAGTGAGTTGAATCCCAGCCTAAATACAACACAATCACAAACAAATGCAGTAACAATTATATTACTGCCACTGCTGGTAGAGCAGTAAGATGCCCTGTAAATATCTCAATGTTCACCAAACAACCTTAGCAGAGCATGTTTGAATACAGTATTCTCCATGTTGTCACACCACATAAGGTGAAGGAGTTCATCTGGGGGGTTGTATTCACTGTGTGTGATTCAAACAGACACTGCTCAGATTTCTACTGAAAATGCAGATTTATTCTGGCTTTTCCCAGCAGCCTCTGAAACAACTGCTTAAGCGAAGAGACACATTGCAACAGCCCAGGATTCACATTGAGATTACCCACCCTGTGAGACTACAAACAGTGCCTAACAGAATGAAGCTGCTTCAGGATCCTTTATGATTATTTCCCCATAACAACAAGCGAAAGCACCCTCTAAAATTGCCTTAAACTACAAATGCTGCATGAAGCTGGCATGCTAGACACGGCTTGTAAATCTGATTTAATTGTGAATGGTAGAGTGAACAATCAGAGCTTAGCAGCAAGCCTGACTGCACAGGAGCTCAGCCCAGACCATTGAGCACTGTTTCCCATCCTCATGCTGCTTCTGGCACAGCACTGTGGTGCTGCCTATGACCTCTGTTCTTAGGCAGCTGCTCATCAGCTGTCCAGAATCTTTCTTCTCAGAAAGAGTGGTGAAGCATAGGCTGCCAAGGGAGGTGGTGAAATCACCATCCCTGGAGATTTTCGAGAGAAGGGTGGATGTCACACTGAGTGACATTGTCTAGAGTGGTCACAGGCATGGGCTGATGGTTGGACTAGATTATCTTAGTGGTCTTTCCAACCTTAAAACTTCTATGATTCTATGATCACTGGAGAGCATCAAAGTAGCTCCCAGGTAAGTGCGAAAGCCTGTAGCCTCTCTCCAACACAGCAACCCCATAGGACTGAAGATGACCTTCTAGAGCAATTTTCAGTTCAAGGCATCCCAAGCCCTGAGCAGCAGTGAGTTTATAACATTCAGTTCCCAAGGCAGGGAACATGATACAATGAAAGCAGTGTATTCAAGAACATCTCCTACTGCTCTGTGCTGTGGCCTGGATGCCATGGGATCTAGGGTCTACAAAAGTGACTGCTGAGTTCAGGTATTTAACTCACGTTGACCAAAAAAAAAGCTGCTTGATGATTTAGGGGAGATTTACTACTGAAAAAACATGAAGGAATTTCTCTACTGAGAAAAAGGGCTACTCTGTAGGAGGGGATGCCATACTCACTTGGACTTGGCAACAACTAGAAGGTCTGTGAAGAGGAAGAGGTGTCGCTCCTGGGTCTGCAGGCCTGTCTTCAGCTGCACATGGCCATCAAGGAGGAACGTCCTGTTGTGGCACATAAAGGACTGCACAAGGGGACATGCCTCCGGGCTGATGGGGGAGAAGCAGCCTTCCCTGCAAAAGGAAGAAGGAGAGAATAAAGGAACCCAATTCACCCAGATGTCAATGAGTGAGGACCGGGCAGGGACTTTTCACACCCACCACAAAAAGGTCATTTATTTGACCACACTTCTGTAAAAGGTTACAGGGAAACTGACGACAATTCAGACGTTTGCTTCTGACACAAAACCTCCTGGGAACTGTCCTTGCTGACTCTTTTACAGCACAAGAACATAGACAGCCTTTAGCAAATGACTGATTAAAATACAGCCTTGTCCATTTTGTCTATTTGTATTAGTCTCCCTTTGTTTGAATTCTTAGGGAAAACACTGCACCTTCTGAAAGCTCTCCATACAGAGGGTTCCCTAGGAGCAGGTTGCAGGGTTTCCCTGGGTGCAAGTTTCCACTGGAAAGCCAGAGACGTGACTTCCAGTTCTCCCAGCAGATTACAGAAGCAATTCTGGGCTTCTTGCACTATGGTGTGCTTCACCTAAGCAACTTCTGGATTAAAGCCACGACCCATCAGCATTTTTTCTCCAGATCTTGTAGATCTGACTTTTTCAATTATTTGCTTTCTCTAGAGGTCTTTCCAAATGAAATCCTTCCTTTTGGTTGAACAAACAGTTCTGGTTTTATTCTAATACATTCTTCATATATTCTTCAGCAAGGAAAAAATAAAAGAAAAATCAAGCTAAATCTTGGTTGGATTGCCTTCGAAAGAAAAGCCTGAATTGAGCAGCTTTGAGCTTACAGTTTATTCCTATACCCACTGGAATGAAAGACAAACACCTAATGATTTTGTTGAGAGAAGAAACGGACATTACAAAGTGAAAGCCCCAAAACACACGGGAGAGATATGAAAGAAAACAAGAGTGAGCAGAGAAAATCTTTGAAGAAGATTACAAGCCTCCTTACACCTCCCTTACAGCCTGGCTGATTTCCCAGCCTCCTCTCCTCGCTGCCTGTAGCTGGATTACTCAGGAAATTATATAGGAAATCCTGACAGCAGGGAGAGAAAGGATAAGCTCTCAGATTGGCCTACATTAGCAGGACACACTTTCACTGATCTGTAAGGGGCTGGTGAGCATCTTGGTTTTTCTGCTTTCCCCTTTCTGGTTGGGAGCCTGAATTTATGAAGGAATTCCTCGACTTAACTGACAGTTTCCCTCTTGACTTTAATTACCTGCTCCTTTAAGGAAGAGAGAAAGAAGAAAAACATCTTTCAGATGAATAATGCAAATCGAAGTTATTTGATTGCTCTGAAGCAGGAGGGGTGCTTATGAGAGCAGAGGTTAAAAAACAGAGAAGAACTTTGGTCCAACACACTGGGTGTTGCTGTGTGGCCCACAACATGCATGAGAATTCACCAATTCAGCAGTTCATCGGTGACTGGCAGTTTGCTGGTACTTGGCCCAGAAGCTCTGACAGAAATCGAGGAAGATGACCATCCACCTGTGCAGAAATCATGCATGGTCTTTACCTCAAAGGTTAAGTGGAGAAATAGTCACTTTTATTTGAATCCAGTAATGACAATAGTCAGAACAAAACTTTTCATGTTCTACTGCTGTAACCAAACAACCACAAACACTCATAAAACCATACTCGAATTCCTTGCTGGCTCAGCCTCAAGTATTTCTACATAGGCAACTCAACTTGGATCAGTTCTGTTTCCACATTTCATTGGCCTGATTTGTCATCCCACGAATCCGTCAAATTAAACTAAGCGAAATCTTTGTCACACAGATAAGCGAGGGAGGGAGTACTAGGTTTACTGATGCCAACAAGGCTCAAACAAATGGAACTTGGTTTTAGAAAAGGAAAACACAATAATATAAATCAGTTATTTTAATGACATCTGCCCCTTGACTCAGATCTTTAGTTCTTTCCATGCATCTCTATCATCTGAATTCTAAAAAGGACTGACATGTTTTAATGGAGTTTACCTGACAAAAAAAAAAAAAAAGAAAATCTCTTCTTTCTCTGAAACAAAGTGGAAGAAAATCAAAGCTATTTATTCAACCAGGCCTTCTAAAGCCCCGCAGCTCAGGAACATGGGGGGAAATCAAAAGCATCCTTTTGATCTTCTCAATTGATGTGATGTTCCATTTTTCTCATTTTTAAAAGACATGAATGAAACCCAAGTTTTGTTACATTGAAGAAAATGCAGATAAGCTGTAACCTCGGGCACAGGGATTTTATATGAGAGGTAATGCTGAAGTTCTGTTTTTAATGGCTCACTGATTTTTCAGGCCATTAAATGGGTCTAATTTAAAAAAAAAAATGCTAAGCACTCATATACACACTCTTTGAAAATTCATTCCAATAGAATTATGCAAAAATCAGTGCTTATGCCAATGTGATTTATGACATCGTTAAAAAGTATGTCAGTAATCTCAGCCCTTCTCAGAATTCTCTACGTTCTCCTCAATTCATTCTAAGATCAATACTTGTGGGTCCCCACAAAGTAACACCTTTCCAGTCTGTCAAGGAAAAAAGCCTTCATCCTCATTTGTTAAGAGGGACTGTGAACTGATTTCTGAAAGACGGGGTTACCCTGCAAAGTCAGCAGTCATGTTCTGCTTCATGTAGAAGCCAGGCTAACATTGGCATTTAGATGGCATTCCCTCTGCACCTGTCTATCCTCAGTTGGCTATTTCTTCACAAAGGTACTATTTTGGAGTCTGAAATTTTCATGCATGATTTTAACCAAGAAGTAAATTCTGTTATTTGAGGATATCTTCAGAGGAACTCCCAGGTTACTCAGGAACAGATTAAAATCACTCTACTGCCTGAAATCATTGAAAAGATAATTGAAGAGTTTTCTCCTGACATTTTCAGGGCCTTGTTTTTACACCAATTATTTTTCAAATTAATCAAAATAGGTATTTTGTGCCTTTTTTTTCAAAGCACAGTGATTTAAAAGAACACTTCAATTTTGTGGGTGTAGCATACGAAGCTGAAAGCTCTCAACAGTCAGCCAAAAACAGAAAATACATCCCCACTGCATCCAGCATGAAAGCAAACACATCCATGCTCACTTCAGCAATGCAGTATTTACCAGAAACCACAAAAAAACAAGCAATACTCCTTCTTTCCCCACTGGAGCTTCCGTGGGGTTTCTCCGAAAAACAGATATCTGAACAATATGATTCCCAATGTGTTTATTTTAATTCTTATCGTGGTGGAGACATCAGCTTAATTGTTCGTTTGTAGTGAAAGCAATGGAGGAAATTATAGATACCCAAAAAGATTTTAACAGCCTATGTTATGCTGTTATCAAATCCATGATACAAAGGTGATATATGCCAATGGGAAACTTCCCTTCGATTCCAGTTGATGACTTCACCCTATCTATCATTCAGGGAAGCAATCTGTCCTCCAAGTTACCTAAGCTGGAATGAGCTATTGCAGGTATCTCAGCTACATGACATCCTTTTCACACACTGCTTGTGCTCCATCCTAACCACACATCTTGTTTTCATTATTGTCCTCTGTCACAACTTTCCTCTGCTAATGACAGCTTCTGCAGCTGCAGAAATCTATTTCCTCTAAGGATACCGTCTCAATGCTCTCTCCATGACTGATTTCTCTGGAGATAAAATAATACTCTGTTCTTTAATCTCTGAAGTCATAGAATCATAGAATCATGGTCGGAAAAGACCACTAAGATACAGTTCAACCATCAACCCATCCCCACAATGCCCACTAACCATGTCCCTCAGTGCCACATCTCCATGGCTCTTGAACACCTCTTGGGGCAGTGACTGCCCCATCTCCAGCCTATGTCAGTGCCTCACCACTCCTCCTGAGAAGACATTGTTCCTATTATCCAAACTGAACCTCCTCTGGTGCAACTTAAGGCCATTATGTTTTGTCCTATCATAGTTACCTGGGAGCAGAGGCTGACCCCCACCTCACCACAACCTTTCTGGCAGCTGTATAGAGTTGTAGATAAGGTCTACCCTGGGCCTCCTCTTGTCCAGACTGAGCAATCCCAGAAGTCCTTCAAGGGAGGTAGGAGAGAAATGTGCAATTTCATTAGCAGAGAGGGACAATGGCAGCTATGCATTGGGCTGGAACGCAAAGCAGTCCAGCCAGGTGAGAGCCTGCCCAGCAGCTACGCCTACATCAGATCTTCCAAATTCCTCCCAAAGTGAACAACTTAGGAGCCTAGGCTCATTTCACAGATAGGTATATTAAGTAAAACATTTTACCATGTGCAATATTTGTGCCCATTCTGAAGCTCAAGTAAAGACTCAGTTCTTCCCAGTTCACCCAGCTCTTTCCAATTTTATCCCTACATCTGTAGAGCTTGCAGCTCATGGCATAAGCCCAACTTTGTTTTAGCCATAGGCTGCAGAGCCCACCAGGCAGAGCAGATGCCAGTGCTCACAGCATTCACAAGACCACAAGATTATTCTGTATATCTCAGGGGCTTGCTTTGGATTGATTTAAAGAATCAGCAAATTATCTTTAGTAAAAACACAGCGCATTAATTTTCAACTTCCGCATTTACATTCTCATCACTGAGTCAGAGCACTGGATTGGAGCAAGCCAGAGAGAGAAGCAGCTCTTCACACCTTCCCAAGGCTGGGGAAAACAGCAGCTATGTGCACAGTCAGAACTGTGTGCAGCCAGGCCCACATTTCGGATTTTTGCCAAAATGAACATATCAGTCAGGGCCAACATGTGATTTGCGACCAGCAGAGACATCCCCAAAACAATTCTGACCTAGAAAAATTAATTCCTGTCATTTTCTTAATGGAGCTTATACTGGAGATGAGGTACTGATATTTGCACTTTCTTTCCATGTCTTCTTCTATGACACTTAAGTTCCTGAAATGTCCTGTCAGGAGAAAATTCCATGTCAGCTTAATAGATGTTTGCTTCATATTTTTGCTAATGACACTGGCTTTGTTAACAGCAGCTTTGAAGACAAGATTGTTTACTTTTGGAAATCATTTAATGCATAAGGTATATTACCCACACTGTGTGGTTAGGAGGTACTTTGCATCCAAAATAACAAACTTATTAAGGTATCAATAACTGGGTCTGTTCAGCCTGGAGAAGAGAAGGTGCCAGGGGGGCCTTACAGAGACCTTCTAGTACCTGAAGGGAACTTACAGGAAAGCTGGGGAGGGACTTTTTGTAATGGCATGTAGCATCACGACAAGGCTTTAAACTAGAAGAGGACAGATTTAGACTAGATATTAGGAATAAATTCTTCATTGCGATGGCAGTGAGACACTGGAACAGGTTGCCAAGAGGCACTGTGGATGCCCCCTCTGTGGAAGCATTGAAGGCCAAGCTGGATGGGGCTTTTAGCAGCCTTATCAAGTGGGAAGTGTCCCTTCCAATAGCAGAGGATTGGAACGAGATGATCTTAAAGGCCCCTTCCAACCCAACCCACTCTATAACTGTTCTTTAACCAATCGAAATAAAACGGCTTCATAGTGGCGTGCAGTCCTGTTTTTTCTGAGATAACCTGGGAATAAAACCCAGACCTGTCTTACATAAGTGAGCACTGATCTGTCCCACAGCTGCTTAGAGTGCACTCAAGTGCAGTGTTAACATTTCAAGACTTCAACATTTATCTAATTTCATCATGATAGTTTGGATGTGTCATACTGTATCTCGCCAACCTGGCAGTATCATGGTAACCGATTGTCACATTCTATGTGTGAAAAAGAGAAAAGCAAAAAATGCAGAGAAAGAAGAGATTTTCTTATACATTGAAACTTAACAGCCACGATTGGGACCAAATGCAAGACAAGAGGAACAGTCCTGCTTATGTTCTTGATGAACTAGCCTCTGTCATTCTCATTAATGCACATGGCTTGAAAAGAGTCCCTGCCCATACTAGAAAGGCTGGGGGTGCAACTGGTTTATCACAGGAGATTGTCTGAACTCCATCAGCCAGGGACTGTGTCTTTGAAGAATGGCTGTGGGACAATCAAAGCCCTGTGTGGTTACTTTATCATTTTCTCAAATCCAGCTGCAGATGCAAAGAGGCAGAAACTGGGAAATATGACACATGGTTCTGCATATTAACACTGCCTAACTGGAGGTGTCCTTGTGACACAGCTCCTGATTTGGCACAAACTCATACCACTTTACGGAAGGAAAAAGATGCTGAAGATGAGGATGCCAGCAAGCAGACCTGTCCACTGCTCTGCCTACCCTGTCCCCAGCAGGATTCTTCACGGCCACACCAAGGCCCTCTGGCTTCAGGGCCAACTGCTCACAGCTCCTCTTGCCATGAACAAGGCTCCATGCAGACACAAGTCACCCACACAGAGCAATCTGCAGGTTCTGAGCCCCATTTAGACAGTTAGATTTAATAATACTATTAATAATCCATTGCATTTTATAAGGTGCAAACCACATGCTGCCTTTCAGCCACAACCAGCGCATTGGAGAGCCACCCGCATGCCCAGAATCTTCCACATGTCTTCCCACTTCAGCTTCTCATGATTTGGAGTAAGCTTTTCATCTAAGCTTATGCAGCACTTTATTATAATAAATGGTAATTATACCTGGAGGGGGAGAGTAAGCACAAAAAGTATCAGCCTGGAGGGTAGGAGTGCTTTCCAGGAAGGTGGTAGATAATGGCTGACAGAAAATCAGAATGCTGTTTAATCTCAAGCTGACTATTTATAGAAAAGACTTGGACAGATAAGTATAAAACTTTCTTAATCACACAGGCTGCAAACCCATTTCTGAAAACCTGCTGTCAACCTCATCCCTGTTCTGCTAAGGGCTTATTTTTCTGAGGATGCAGGGCAGGTTTGCTTGCTGACATCTATGGTAAAGCACACAGAGTTGAAGCAGCACTCTGTGAAAACAGTACAGCATTCCAGAAATAGCAAGTCTATTTTCTGCAAGCACTCTATTGAAGTTCTCGTAGGCCACTGCCATCATGTACAGTAGCCTCTGTACAGTGAAGCTAGTGAGATCTACTCAGATTTTTAAAGAGTATTAGTTATTTTCTAAGTACTAAAATATCTGCTTGTATTTGCATAAATGTGCAACTGGTCGCAACTTCTTTACTGCTTTTCTGCTTCTAAACTTCAGTGAGCATATTATAATTCAAAATATACTGTGAAAATGTTCCAACTGAAATTATTCTGGAATTCTGAAAGTTGTTTCCTAAATATCTGGAATCATGTTTACATGACATTAAAATCTTCTTAAAAGTAATAAAAACTATTACAGTGAATCAGTGTGGTTTACACTGGTTGTTGGAGGTGCCAAAGTGTGTAAGTGTACTTTTCTACTGTAGTCTTCCAAAAATCAGTACATGATTAAGACTTGCAGTAAAATATCAAATAGCTTTAGGGTAAGAAGCATTGTTAAAAAAATCCTCTACGTTTCAGAATGGAAGCTTGGCAGCTTATCAGAAAGCAAACAGCACTTAAGTAATTTCTGCATAGCCAAAAGGACAATATTCTCTGCAGAGCCAACGTATTACAGTGTAGAGGCTGGAGACAGGAAACACACTTGTGGTTTGGTTTACTTCCAAGATTTTTAAAAATTATTTTATTTTAACAAACAGCTGCAAGGTGTTTACTCTGAACATTTAGCATAAGGGCAACATTCTCTACTGGTATAAAGTACCACCACACGTTTCAGTCACATTTTGCCTATTTCCACCTGAAAAAAATTTAGTGCAAGTTAAGTAAATCCCTAGTGAAAAGCTCTTGTTGTGTGGGTGTCCTCCACTCCTGCCACATAGCCCAACTGGAGACCCCAAGTCCAAGGGATTTTGGTCCAACTCCTCTTACGAGGGGAAGAAGTGTAAAGGAGGACATATCCATGTGCAGAAGTCAGTGAAATCTGTTTTGGTCTTGGGAAGAACTCGCCCTTTGTTCCGCAGTGCACTCTCACAGCTTTGGAGTGTCCCATGGCCTACAAGAAGTCTGGAGGAATCTTTGTCTCCTCCATGCTGGCTCCTTTGTACCCATTCTACTGTCATAGAGGAGAGCATTTTGGGGTTCCAGCTTCACCCTTGTCTCCCTAGATGGGTTCAGCATTATTTTAGTAGCCTGAAGGGATGAGGATTATGTCCTACCATAACATTTTGTAAAACAGCAATCACAACTGGGACATTTAATCAACTTAATCACAATTGGGACATTTAGAAGCTTAGCTCAACTCAGCTGATTGTGAGTTACATCAAGGTTGAAATTAACCCTTACTCCAAATGAGGGTTTTAAATATCTTCAGGCAAAACGTACTGCAAGAGTTCAGTGTAGGTCATGCATTAATCAGGAATTCTAGGCTACCAAAAATAGGCAGGACATGCTGCAGAGCTCAGCAGAAACAAGCCCTGTCAAGCTGAGGTGTACATACGACAAGCTTGGTGTGAGCATCTTTAGAAATCCCTTCTGGCCCATCATTTGTGGCTGTCAGTGAGCCCATGTGTAAGCATCTGCTTGCAGCTACTCCACTATCTGCAACTACCTGTTACGTAGGCTGTAAATGGGCAGTAACAAGGCTGTTGTGGGACTGTGTTCTTTTAACAGGGAAATACAGCATTCTAGGTGACTGCCTGAAGGTTTATTGCCTGCCAGACACCTCACACAGCTATCAGGTAATATCAGAAGCATTGTTCTGGGTCTTTGAACGTCCTGTTGCCCCTGATTTTGCCATTCTTCAAGTAGTGGTTCAGCTCTTCCCCTCAGGTTCTGACACATGAAGATTATGCAGTTGCGCAGCAACAAGTTTTAAGAGGAGCATTCAAAACAGTTCAAGACTTCAAAAAATGTGGCCAGGCAAAGCAGAGAGAGAATCCACCAGAAGCTGTTCTCTAAATGTCCTTTTCAGGAGAAATTTGCTGATGGTAAACAAAGTAATCATACACAAAACAACCTAGAAACAGCTCAAGAACTGCCTTTACAAGATAAGGCCCCCTCAGAAGTATCCTTTGGGTCTATTTTCCTATGAGGGCCAGCCAATACAGCTGCCTGTATCAGATGGGACTGTCACTTCACTGCACCTCTCTGGCTCTAATGGGAACAAATCTGGCTTTGGTTTGCTTCAAGGGCTTTAATTCATGTTTTGATACTAGTACTGCAGCACTGGAATTATCCTATTACAGCAAAGAGATTATTTGATATGCCTGCTGCCAGCCCTTGCATGTGTGTGACCCAGATTCCTATGGACAGCCAGCAGCCACTTAAGGGCAGCCACACATACCTTTTTACCCCTTACAACTACCTGCCTGCATGTGCAAGAGGGTTTTGGTGGGTTAGTCAGAGGATTCTACTTCACTGGTGGCCTGTGATGGGGGAAAAAGATATTAGAGGGCACTCCACATCCCCACACCTGATGCTAATAACTAATTACATAAGAGGGAAGCATGCAGCCACTCTGAGCTATGGATATGAAAGGCTGAACCTGGATGTGTCAGTGAGCCACATGCAAAAACAAAACCCCGGGAACAGACATAGTCAGTTTGGGAAGTGGAAGATGAGCTGTCTGAGGAATGAGAGAACTGAGCCTGGGCAATTCATTTCCAGTGAAGGCGCACAGATTTCATGGCCAGCAGCTTCACAAAGAGTAGAGGTGATCAGTGAGGACCTGACTAGTAAACAGGCTAGAAACATCCCTTGCCTTTGTCCAGGCAGGTTAAATGGGGTCAGCAGAATGGTGGATGGGGTGCCCAGGGGACAGTGTTCAGTTCCTTGGCATTGACCTGTTTAGTGCCATCAGCAGTCGTGCAAAAGCACAACTCTATGTATATTGAGAGCTTTCCTGTCAGCTGGTTAGTGCCTAAAGACCAGAGGCACTTGGGAGATATCAGGCAGCCACTGAGGAGGTGTTTTTTAAGTCATGGCTTTAACTTCAGGTACATTATTCCCATTCCTTGCTCCTGAGAGCATTATCCTTCACTGGTTCTAGCCCATGGTATTCAAGCACTTAAGGCACGAGCACAGAAGAAATCCAAAGATAGACTGTTATTCTCGCAGTGTGATTAAAAACTCCCCCCAGCAGTTCTGTATTCCATAAGAAAGCAATTGGAAGTGGAGAAGCGATGCTCTATCAGCTAGGAGGAGAGTTCAATGCATATTTAATGCTGGCCCTTGTCAGAGAGCACCAGAGGCTGCACATCAGCCTGCACATCATTAGAGGCTTTCTGCTTGTTTACACAAGATAAACGGCCACAAAGAAGTCTGAGCAAGTCAGTCCTGTGATTTCCTCAGGTATGCTGCTGCCCAAACTGCTTGGCCAGACTGCTGTTTGGCAGAGATTTCATTGTCTAAAACCAGGGATACACAATGGCTGGACAAGAGCTGCATTTTGCCAGATCTCAAGGCTTAATCCTAAAAGCCCCTAAGTGGGCCAAATCCAAAAGCAGACGTGGGCAGAGAGACATCTGGATGAGCATTCATCCTGCTGAGCGGTGCCCCTCGCCTCCTTCGTCTTCAGATTGTCACAACTCCATCCAAAGGGGAATCGGCTTAAAGCACGGGTGTTAAACTATTAGTCATTTATTGTAAAATTAATCCCTCATTTAAACTCCAATCCTTCCAAAACCCCTCTTCCAAGCCTGCAGTCTTTTTACCTTTACTCCCTTTCTTTTAATAAAAAAGCAGCAGATCTCTGAGAGCCCCAGCTCATTTCAGTCTCCAGATGTACAAACATCGTTATAAGCCACTTTGTATGTAATAAATGAAGACCTGATGTGTTTTATCAAAAACAAACATATGCACACATACACACACATGCTCACACAAAACAAAACAGAAAAAACAGCGGGGCTACAGGAATGCCAGTCTCGAAGTTAAAAGGCCATTTGAGGCTTCAGAAAGTTCACTTTGTTCCTTGTTAACAGTTAATAAAATTTTATCCCCAGCTATTACTACATAAAAATAACTTATGCATTCAAGCACATGGTTTAAAGAAACAACACTCCAGTGTAATAATTAGCTTAAATCACAGATGAATTAGAAATACTATAAAAATGACAACTAGTACATTCATAGAATCACAGAAGAATAGAATCACCAAGGTTGAAAATGACTTCCAAGATTACCCAGTCCAACTATCCACCTATCACCAATATTTCCCACTAATCCATGTCCCTTATTACAACATCTAAATGTTTCTTGAACACCCCCAGGGACAGTGACTTCACCACATCCCTGAGCATCCTGTTCCACTCTTCCTGAGAATAGATTTTTCCTGATGTCCAGCCTGAACCTCCCCTAGTGCAACCTGAGGGTATTCCCTCTAGTCCTATGGGTAGTTACAGGGGAGGAAAGGCTGACCTGCACATCCCCAAATCCTCCTTTCAGGCAGCTGCAGAGGGCAGTAAGGTCTTCCCTGAGCCTCTTCTTCTCCAGACTGAACAACCCCAGTTCCCTCAGCTGCTCCCCGTAAGCCTTGTGTTCCAGACCTTTCACAGCTCTGTTGCCCTTCCCTGGACATGCTCTAGGACCTCAAAGTCTTTCCTGTAGCAAGGGGCCCAAAACTGAACACAGTGCTCAAGGTGCGGCTTCACCAGAGCTGAGTACAGAGGGCCGATCCCCTCCCTGCTCCTGCTGGCTGCACCATTGCTGATACAAGCCAGGATGCTGGTGGCCTTCTTGACCACCTGGGCACACTGCTGGCTCACGTTCAATAATATTATCATCATTATTTTAATTGTGTGATTTACTTAAAAAGGAAGAACAATTTGAAGAAAAATAGTTTTGTCTTTCCTAAACTTTTCACTATTTGTATTCAAATTCATGTTTCCTTGCTTTGCATATGGAAACAGGGCACACTGAGGGGAGAATTCCAGAGAAGTTCTTGTTCAGAGATTTACTCTCTGTCAGGTAAAGATAGAATGCTAAAATATCAGAACTTCTCATGAAATAGAAAATTAAAACAAAACAAAACAAAAAAAAAAAACCACCATAGTCCAAAATGTTGAGATTTAATTAAATCTAAAAATTAAATATGGAAGTAAAGGGCTCTTCATTTGCTTTGTTGGATGAGTCTTTGGGAATATGATTTTGCTCCATCTTGACAACTAGAAATTTGATTTCTAATGAAACTTGCTTGCGGTTCTCAAAAAAACAGAAGCCGTGAAATTTCAGAAGAGGCCTTCAGCCCAGCAGGCAGTGTGCTGTCCTCACTCCTCCCCCCAGGAGTTGTTTGGGGGCTACATGGAAGCAAGTGCCACGGGAGCCGAAGAGATGGCAGCTGCCTGGGGCCTCTTCCTGCCACAGTCACTGCAGCAGAGAGGTGCTGAGCTTCACCAACCCAATGCACCTTGCAAAAATTACTTTGCGGAGGAAAAATTAATTGCTACCATAGAAACGAGCAAAGAATGAGCAGAATGATTACAAGCGAAATAACTGCTTAACAAGTTAGTTACTCACAGTGAACTTATTCCCTTCCTATTCACAATCAAATTTTTCTGAAACACCAAGCACTCATCTTCCCTGTGAAAAGGAGACAGTTAAGGCCTCCTGGCAATTTACATTTATTAGAAGTCTCTATTTTTGTCTTCAACCAGTCACATAGCTTGGATCATCCACATATCTTCTGACTAAAACCCTGAAAACACAATGTACAAGACTTCGGGAACACTTTGTATTTGACTTGAGCCAAGTGGAACGCATTACTAGATTACACATATGATCTTCGTTATCTGGGATATTTAGCATTTGGCAATGGCCCCTGGAAGATAACACACCACAGTCATCTACTGTGCATCAGAAGAAGAAAGAGCAGCTTCACCATGAGCAGCACAGCCCTGCTTCTATCTACCAGACAGGAGAACACCCTTGGAGATTTCTCAAATACTCGGCCTATACCTTTAAATCCTTTGATTGTTCAATCCAAATAATAAAACTGGGGAGGGCTGATTTTTTAGGTATTTCCTTTTCAGGTTCTGTAAAGGTTTGCTTGTAAAGCCATTAAAAATGATGCCTGATTTTATTTTAAAACCATTCCTGCTTCTCACTTATACCAAAATAATATCATAAGGATTCTTAACTCTGTAATGAAAAGTAGTTTAATTACCGATATTTTATTGTCTTTAGCATGCAGAGGCACATACCTATAAATGGCCATGAAGACTAAGCAATGTAAAATCATATTATTAAAGCATGTAAATAATTATATTATTAAGCATGTAAAAATATCATTTTCAAAGATCTGGTGGGGGCGTGCACGAGGAAAAGGAAAGCTGCCAGCAAAAGCAAAGAATTTGGCTGTCCTGTCAAGTATTCTACATATGAACAGAAGTCCGCCAAAACAGAGAAGAAACTTGGTAGCTTGGGCTTTGTCACTTGTGAAAATTGTTTTGAAGGACAGCAGAACAAAGGCTGAAAATTTTGTTTGAAACAAGTCTTTATTATTAATGTCAATTATTTTGAGAAGACATGCCCTGATGCTTAAATCAAGGTCTCAGACATTGCTTTTCTGTTTCAAGCCCATAATTTGTGTTGCACTGAAGTATATCATTAAGTAGTGCAGTTTTCATTAAAGGACATAAAGAAAAAAAAAAAAAGAGGAAAATTACAACTGTGCAACAGGTCAGGTCCAAATATAACCAGCCCAAGCCCTTCGCTGATTTCATACATATTAATGTAGTTAACAATCAAACTTTCCATATCTGAATATCAGCCAAGAAAAATATCAAAAGCTTACTCTTTCAGTGTATTCTAGAATTACTCTGCTCAAAGTGCTTCCAAAGAGGGCATGTGATGATGTAAAACAGTCCTTGCATTCCTATTCATCACTACTTTGCGAGGAAAGATAAACTATACAGAAAAGAGGAAGAGAAGCAAAACCAGGAGGCAATGAATAGTCTGCATATTTTCATCTTTTGGAAGTAATGGTCCAAATTCCACTAGAATATCTATACTATTTACTATCTTCCTTGCTGTCTACAGTTATAATTGAATGGGACAGGGATTGCAGAGTGGCTGTACATCTGTGCACCACTGTGCCATTCAAAGCCATCTCAGAATTCCTCCACAGGCAAAGTATCTTGGCCTCTTACATGGCCAATGTGGCAAGGCAAGACATGTAAGGAAGGCCTGACTTTCATAAAAACAAATGATATAGCTGAGGAAAAAGAAGACAAGCTTTTGAACACACAGGACTTTCCAATTTCTTTCTCTTTTAAGACTGAAGAAGAGCACAGCAGCACAAAACAGTGTCTGATTTTTCCAGCTTGATCTCATCTCACCTACATCCTCCTGCCGTAAGAGCTACAGCAACACAACCATTTAAAAAACTCAGTTCTCCTAATGCTAAAACAACCACCTCCAGATGTCACAATGGTTTCTTTGAACATTAATAAACTCTAAACTGCCCAAAGGTAGGTCTGTCCAAAATGGCTGCCACCACATTTTACGAAAATACCCTCTATATAATCCAAGGGCACCTGACATATAAAGCAGTGTAAAAATACAAGCTGACTTGTACTTATAAGTATTTCCTGCCCTTTTAAACTTTGCACTTGTTCGTTAATTTCAACAAATGTTGAGGTGAGCCAGCTGCTGAGGTGAGAGGATTCATATAAATCCCTCACAGATGTATGCTAACTTCAGATAGGAGTTTTATCATCTACAAGTCATTAATCAACCATTAACAAGTAAGTGTAATGGAGTCTCACCATTAAGGTTCACTGCCAGAGGAGAATAATGGATTTTGTAGTCTGGCTGTGTCTACAAGAAAGGAAACTAAGAGCTAAGACAGCTTGAGATAAAACATTTGGAGGAGATTAGAAAGCATGGGAAGTCATTTTGTTGCTCTCTAGCTTGCCTTAAGAGAAAGCACTTCACAGGAGTTAAGCATTTACACAACAAACCAAGTGGAAAGTTCAAATTCATCCATCAGTTTAGTGATGAAGAGGAACCTATTTTGCACAGCCAAACAAGGAAGTCAGGCATAGGTGAGAATTATTGCTCCCGTGAACAATAATAAACACTACATCATCAAGAGCATTACTCTCTCACTGATAGACTTTGAAGCTACAAAATCACCTGTCTGGCCTCCAGGGTCCTCACACTTCACCAGACACTTCTTGCTAAGGCCACAGACTCTAGCTGGAAACAAGAGGAGCAGCTAAATTGCCGCATGCCCCAGGCAGAGGACAGACAGGGCCGAGGCAGCACCTAACATCTCTGCAAGTGGCAGGATCAGTCAGGCAAGGTGTTGCTCTTCCTGTAGAACAAGGCATCATTTCCCGTTCTTCAAATCTCTCCACCACAAAGTTTTTGCCAACTGGCCTTACAAAAAGAAAAAAATCCTCCTGCACACTAAATCTGGATCTGGAAAGAATTCTGCCCTGGATTATGGAAGAAAGACATACTTACACTTTAGAAACAATGCAAATATTCTTTGGTGAAAATTATGTGGTATTATCCCATTCGGTGGCTTCTTCAGCCATGGCCAATTTCTGATACTTATAGTACAGGCAGTAAAGCAAGAACAACAAAAAAAAGCAGAATTGAAGAAAAATGCCCAGGTCTGAACCCAACAGGCAAATGACAGAAGCTCTGAAATGAACTTTGAATATAATACATTTTTTAATATTGAGGACCAAGTGACTTTGACCAACACTTAGAATCATACAATCATAGCATTACAGGTCGTTTCCAACCTTGTGATTCTATAATTCTGTGATTCTAAGTGTTGAGACAGTTTCAAGGGAAGACAATTGCTCCATCCCTGGAAGTCCTCAGGACCAGGTTGGATGGAGCTTTGTGCAACTTGGTCTACTGGAAACTGTCTATGAAACTAATTAATCCTTAAAGCCCCTTCCAGGCCAAACCATTCTATGGTTAATGATTCTATGACTCTAGGCTTATGGGGACAAAGGTGTATAAATGGTAATAATATCTAACATCCAAGGGCTGAGGGATTCCATCTCCTGCCGCCCCGGAACCTCCAGGTATTGCTGCTCCTCATAGCAATAGTCCATCTCTAATTTCAGTTTCAGTTATGAATGTGTGATCCATGCCCAAGAGGTGGTACCACAACTATAACTACAAATCCAATGAAATAGTACTAAATGGAAAATAAATACAGTAGTACAGACAACCAAAACATTTCAGTAATCCCATGAAGGGGTTACAGAATACCAGTTCCACTTATTTTAAAGACCTGGAAACAAAGTAAAAAAGAGGCCACAGAATAAATTTTACAGCCAGAACCAGAATACGCTGCTGGCTCTCAGCACTAAGCTCAGGCCAGTAGACTACACAAAAAGGTGCAAACACCTTAGAGATTCAGTACTCAGTTTTCTCTTTCATGTCATAGCCAGTAAAAAGACATGCAAGTAGTTTCTACTCATTTTCCTTTCCTATTTTGCAACTCTGATGTTTCCACAAAATACTTCCACAAGTTTCTGAAATTCTGTGAGATGACAAATATGAAACCAGGTATTAGTTAGATCAAACACAGAAGACTTTCCAAAGCTCACATACTGATTATTTAACACAGTGTAGGAAAAAAATATTCCTTACAAAGCCATACTTCATTTTCCATCAATAATGTTTCTTAGTAAAGAGCTCTACACAGCTGGAAGCATTAACAACCTACCAGATGGTTCACTTCTTGATAAACACTTATGTTTTATAAGTTTAAAGTCTAATGAACTGTAGTGCAGGAAGATAAAAGTTATGTATGCAGAACAGTTCAAATGGCAGGTCAGGAGAGAGAGCTGGACAATGGAACAGCTCCATAGAAGCTCCCGTTTTTATGGCAGCTTACATTGGAGTGGGAAGGGAGGACACATGGCCGATCGTGGCTGAAGACACAGACATGAAGTGCTGAACACATCACATTTGCACACACTCACTTGCTCCTTCTCACAAGCTGCTACGGGAAAAGGATAAGACAAGGCAGGGACTAGATCCTGGCCCACAGCATTCTCCTAAACCAGCATGAGCTTCCAGACCTCTTAAGAGAGTGCCTCATAGGAGTCCATCACAGCTCAAAGTAAACTGTGCAGTCCCACAATTACCATGCCTGAGTTATACCTGGTACAGCATGCACAGCCAGCAAAACTCACCTTGAGACAGACCTAGATCTGTTAAGTGCTTTGACGAAGATCAAGGATGGTGCAGACTGGCGTCTCTGGGCCAAACTCTTCATTTTTTGCTTGTAAAGAGAAACAAAAAGAAATTGTAGGTGAGATTTGGAACCATTGCTGCATGCATACAAACTTGTAGCAGCCAGACTCCAATTTCAGACCACAGGAAAAAGGGTGAGTTATCACCATCAGAAACCCTGGGAGTGGAAAATTGTTGCAAAATGTAATATACTGACAAAAATAGGAGCATGGCCTGAAAGCCAGTGATAAAAAAAGGCTGACAATTAGTGCCCATACAAAGATACCCAAAATATTGCATACGTAAAATAAACATCTAGAGCTTTTCCTCAATCACTTGTTGACCCTTAAGAATCTATTGCACTTTAAGAGTATCAAGTATTGAGTATTTGAAATTACATTTCTGTACAAGTCCTGCAATTTACTATAAATTAATGTTTGGATTCTACCCACCTAAGTTTACACACAATATTGGGCTACATTTTTTTCCCAAAATCATTAGAACCCTAAAGAGATATGAGCAAATTCCTTCCCTATTAATCTAACTGGAACATTTCTTCTCTCTCTCAGTAGTCATTAAGGACATTTTTTTTCATTCCTGATCACGCCTGGGAGGGCAAGGCAGTTCTCAGAAGGCATGGGAAAACCAGGAGGGAATGGGCAAAAGGAAACACGGGGAAAGCAGCAAGAAAAAAAAACAACAAAGCATAGGTAAGAGATGGAAATGTCAGTAGCTATCAAGGGAGCATGGATTCCCACTGAGTGAAGTTGAATACCACAATAAAAATACTGAGCAAATAGACAAAGCTGCTTTCCCTAGAGGCAGAAATTTTCAAAAGCATGTGCTGGAGATAGAAATACACATTTTGCTGCATAGAAACATATTCATCATCGCATTGCCTCCCTCCTGCAGCCAGAAATAGAACTAAGGTGTGCTGGCCTGAGCACTGGTGCTGCTGTAGGAAGTGATGGTGCAGCCTGCTGCTGCCAAGGCGTGTGACCTCTGCCCTCACAGGCCCTCCATCAAAGCACAGCTGTTGCCTTATTTTGCTCAAATATTTTTCATAATAGACTGGTGAACAAGCAGAAGGGGCTGAGCTCCTCCTGAGACCTAGACAGAACTTGTCCTGTGGTGGTCCTTCACATCAGCCTGCACACCACTGAGAGCACACAATCAGAGGAACCTCTGGCGGTCACTGCTCGCAGATAATTGCACAGCAAGATTTTCTTCCTTGCCCTAAATATAATCACTGAGTTCCAGGAACAGACATGTTCGGGAACAACTGATTCTTCTGCCAATTTATCCTCAGGATGTGGCACACATTTATTTGGGCATGTGCATGATTTGCTCCACTCTGAGAGAAGACGCTTTACAGAACAATGTGTTTTACCTTTGAAAAGTGTATTTCTTTCACTCACTACAGCGCATTTGTTATTGTCATTATTTGGTTCCCTATTTATATATGTATGCTGATTTTGTTAGATATGCAGTTGCAGCTAGTACACAATAATTGCTATAAATTCAATCATGTAATTTCAGTTCACCTTTAAAAATGATCTCACTTTGCTGTTGCTTTCATTAAGACATAACCTTCTTAAGACAGATAAATTAGGTCTGGGACTATTTAGATGTCTTCTGTCCAACTGTAAATTAACTGAATAATCACTTAAGATTACTAAAAGAATAGATTATACATTTTTCTAGTGAATGAAATCAGTAGATCTCACTACTGGCAAATACGAGAAGTTGTTAGCGTTTGAAAAAGCATAACTGCAAATGAGAAGGTATAAAGAGATCTGTGTCTAACAGTCTGTGTAAAGCAAGCCACAGATTTTATTCAACTATCAATTTTTTGTAGGAGTTTATATAAAGCATCAACTCCCAATTACAAATTTACTGAAAGTCTCCTTTTGGGTAGGTGACTTTCAGGGGGTGGTTTAAACTGGAGCATTTCAGCTCCTGTGAACACAGTGGAGGTTTGGTGATGTTTCCAGAGAGATCTTAAACCCTTTGACTGCTGCGGTCTGAAAAGAAAGCCACTGAAAAAATGCAGTGTTTTAAAATCACAGGAACATTTAGGTTGGAAAAGACCCCTAAGATCATCAACGCCAACCTCACCTAACACTGCGGGTTCACCACTAAACCACATCTCTAAGTGCCATGTCTGCACATCTCCTAAATGCCTCCAGGGACGGCGATTCCACCACTTCCCCGGACAGCCCATTCCAATGCCCTGTCACCCTCTCTGTGAAGAAATCCTTCCTGACAACCAGTCTAACCCTTCTCAGTGCAACTTGAGGCCATATCCTCACACCCTAGGCTGCTTCCACATGTATGAAGGCTCTGTCCTTGTTTCACAAATGTCTCTAAATTATGGCCGCTCTTTTCCCACTTGGGCTAGCAGTGCTGAATAGTGCCCTGACTTTAATATCTGAGGACTAAGGACTACAACATGTTTGATTCGAGCCCAGGTGACTCAAGAGAGGATCCCAGGAGGCCTCAGGTCCGGCCTTTCCAGGCTAGCTGAGGGCAGGCCTGTCCAAGCAGGGCACCACAGCCCAGGGCTGTGTTATCTCCAAGGAGGAGATCCCACAGTCTCTCCAAGCAGCCTCTTAATACAGATAGAGCTTACACAAATAGAGCTTTATGATATGAAAAAGATCACCGATGAGATTTGGAAAAGGAAAGCTTTCAGAGCAAAAATGAAGGGAGTCAGGTCAGCCACATGCAAATAAAAATGTTACATTAACGATAGACAGAAAGGCAAAATAAAAATAAAATGACCCATGTACAGAGTCTGAGAAGAGAAAATAAGAAACCATCACGATTTATTTTGAGGAGGAATAGGACAAATTCATTTTTGGCTAGGATGGACCCATATGTCTGCTCTCCTCTGTCTCCCTGCTTTCCCATGTGCAAGGATGTCACCGCGGCAGTGCAGAGAGGAGCAGACACATCCTGGACAGCTGCAGTGAAAGCAGATGTTTGGGAGCAAAAGGAGATGCAACGACCAAGAATCCAAGCATGGGACAGAGAGAAGCATTTCACAATGTGTCCCAAAACACAACCTCCCATTTTTTCGTGTAAATATTAGAAAGGTCAACACAGGGAGAAATCCTCATACTTGTTGGCTGAGTCACACCCATGTGAAATGTATCATAAAATTGGTATCCATAATTAATGTTTACAGTGTGCCAGATGCAAAGATTACCATCTTGTATCGGTCAGGACAAACTAGAGTTATCTTTGCCTTCCTTGCTTTCAAAAGCCTCAATCCCCTACCTCCTCCCCTCCAGTTCAGGTTTAACTTCATACTTTCTGCATTTCTGGTGGTGGCTGCCTTGATTTCTTTCTTAACAGAAACAAAAAGGGTTGCTTCTGTAGTTGGATTGGGGTTCCAACAACACTTCAGTGTTTGGCTAGCTGTTCATCTGGTATAAACAGATGTAGGGCTATAGATTTCAAAAGAATGAACTTTCCACCAGATAATGATCAAACCTGCAATCTTAACCACTATTTTGTAAACTAAGGTGGTAGGTGGTTTGTGAGCAGATCAGCCCACCATACTGAGGATAGTAACCCTGCAAAACAGCACTAAAAATATGCTGTGCCTCTTCTTGAATCACAATCTTAACCAAGAGCAGAGTTAGAGTAAAATCTTGACAAGTAGCACACAAGTCTGTGACTGCATAAATAATCTGCTTCTGACTGCCCACATTCAGCTAATTTGGCTAGTGGTTGAAGTGGGTATTGATACCATATAGAATTTATGTAAATTATTATATCTAAGTTAAGAAATTCATCCCCGTTCCTCAAAAAAAAAAAAAAAAAAAAAAGGAAAGCGGCAACATCTGCATGAGATCTTTAGAAAACCATCAGACTGAAGATAAAGCACTCTCTTGTGATTTGTGTATATCGTTGTTTAACCATATCAAGCTTGGAAAGAGAATGGCAGAACATAAATTAAATAAAGAATGCCTGAAAAAAATTCCTTTGTAGTCAACTGAGAGAAAAGGACATGTTTAGTGCACAGTTCTTCTGTCCTGTTTTAGTTGTGCAAAGATAAAATGAGTCTTGACCTAGAAGTGCTGACTTCGTCCACTGAATGCACAAGAAAACTAAAGAGACCAGCAAGGTTGAATTAATCAGCTCAATTCTCTCCTTGCTATCTGAGCAAAGGACAGGGAACAGAAGAATTTTTAAGCTTAATAAGATACAGAACAATTGCCTTCATAGTGAATGCTTTGAGCTTAGGATGAGAAAATGATATTATCTGATGTCTTTGTAAAAGATTCGTATAGGAAATAGTTGAAAAATTCACTCAGTTCCTAGCTGGCAGGTGAACCCAGCAGAAATGCCTCTTCAGCAATGTGCAGACACTTGCTAAAACCCTCCCCAGAGATGAAAGGATTTCAGGCTCCTGACTTACAAGCTTGTTCCAGAAGTGGGTCAAGGCTGGGATGTGTGCCCAGGTCACTTAACTGGGTGACAGGGGCAGCTCTCAGATGGACCAGGACCTTGAGCTGAGGATTGCTCTCAAGTGGCTAAGATCTCCCTCTCACTACTTTATTTTTCTAGTGAAAGGAAATCTGATTTTAACAAAGCCTGCTATATGAAACTATCTAAGTTAATAACCATGAGGGATTTCACCCATGCAAACTCTGTTCTTGTTGTCTGAGTAACAAAACATATCTGTGACACACATTTCTGGTTTAGCTAGACATGAAGCAAAGCACAAACACAAACCTTTTACAAAGATCTGTACAACAGTTCAGCTAACTGCTTGACTAACCATGAAACATCAGAACAACACTCATCACCCAGCTGTTAATTTTCAAAGACAATTGGGCATCACTATTTCCCCTGTATCACCAGGCTTCTTACAAGAAACAATAAATCCTATATTCCTCCATGCCATAATCCAGCACTTGTTAGACTTACAGTGCACGGCTGCCCAAAAAATACCAGAAATAACAAGAATCTCTTATTCTTGGGTAGGGCAACAAATGGCCCTACAGTGACCTGTAACATTCCTGAGCCCTTATAAAGAGGGTGAGAAGATGGCTGTGTGTGCATGGCTGGCTCAGGAGGCAGAGCGTGTGCCTGTGTGCCTGAGAGACAGCCAGGTCCCATTTTCCATAACGGCAGAGCAGGTGACAAAACTATGTGCTTATGTTTATGCTGGCAGAATACTTGTACTTACATGGACTTTCCTAAAAGAAAGCTATTTCTGGAGGGATAACTGTGGATAAAATGATTGCAGGGGCAAAAGAGGAAAGAACTACCAACAGAAGGGAAGAAAAAGCTGGTAATGGTGGACCAGCAGCTGCAGAAGATCAAGATTAAAGTGGAAATAAAAACTGATGAAAGAAACTGTGTGCAAAAGATGTTCTACCAACCATCTCCCACAAGATACTAATCTTCGGAAGCATGGATATATAGATGTGTTGGCAAGATCTCATCCATTTACATCCAAAGCTGCACACGTGGAAGATTATTAAGAATGTGGAGGAGGTCATTGTTGAATATTTAGCCCATGTGTCTTGCTCTCTGCTGCACTGCATCCACAGTGCTTGCTGCAGCAACTTCAGATGTGGTGCTTTCGATGGAGCCCAAGTTTTCCTACCAAGCCTCACACAACAAAGTGTTAGCACACAGACATGATTCTGCCATAGTTTCAGTACTCCAGGCTTTTCTTTGGAGCAGTTCACTGATGCCAGAGCAAGTATCATATAATCACAGAATCATTAAGGTTGGAAAAGACTACTAAGATCACCAGTCAACCCATCCCCACCATGTCCACTAACCATGTCCCTCAGTGCCAGATCCACGCACTTCTTGAACATCTCCAGGGACAGTGACTCCATCACCTCCCTGGGCAGCCTGTGCCAATGCCTTATTGAATAGACAATATAAACAGACAATGATTTGCTATATCATAGGTCCCATATGACATGTTGAGTCCTTCTCCTTCCTACCACCATCATGCAGGACTTAAAAAACCACAAGACTGGGAAACTGAAGAGCTAGATCACATTGTTTTATACACAGTTGTCAATTTCTCACATGAACAGGCAAAAGAGGGATAGCTAACTCTCATTCTGAATTAAATCATAAGCCTAATAAAAGGCACATCACTGTAAGTCATCACCAGTCAGCAGTGCCTACCAAGGTGGCTCCATCTGAGGGACAAATGTGGGACTTCATTAACATGGGCTTTTTCCAGTTCTCATCAGAGATGCTATAGGGTATGTCTCCATGATGACAGGAATTGTCCAACATCCAGCACTTTCACTGTTCCTGAAAAGCTGAGATTTCTGGTGGTGTGATTCTGACCGCAGCCCCCCGTATCATCAGCCACAATCACAGTAAAGGACAGTCTCACAGGAAGGAGAAATCTCAGCCTTAAGGAGCTTTATGTCAAAAACCATATATACACAAGGGCATAAGACCAAGGTATCATCAAGTACAGTGACAAACACATTCTCGATTCATATTTGTAGAGTAAGACAGAGGACAGGGTGAAGGTTATGTGTGACTGCCTTTACTCTTCCAATTCAATTTGCTTGAATTTTATCCATTTAGTACACGGTTGGGAACACAGCTCTCCTTTTCCCGACAGTAAGCTGTTTCTGTATGTGTGATCAGAATTACAAAGAAACATTTTAATGGTGATAGAATACTGTGCTTTAAGCCTCCACAAATACTATTCTACAAAACAGTTAAGTTTTTTGTACACATTGTATGAATAAACATAACAAATTGCTGAGCCTCACAAAAATTATAAGCAGTCACTTGAAATTTTCAAGGAGGCAGCAAAAAATCTTAAGAGTGATTGCTTATGTTACCAAAGATTGTCTTGTGTAAAATATTCAGCTCTGGCTGGAATCTAACTCTTCGAAGAAGGGAGAAGTGAAACACCAGAAACTTATAAATACAATTAAATGACCACAGCTGTTACTGCTGACACAGATATACTGGCACAGAAGACGTGCTGAATCGTTTGTTTTGATAAATTTGTACAAATAAGCTCCATCAGTGAAATCACTTTTGCTCATCTTACTTCAGCCCATGTCAGAGTTGCATCAATTTACTGGTACTGGTTACTAAACAGTCAGTACAAAAACTTCTTTTCAGGTCAATCAACCACTGTCCAGTGACTCCAGTTAAGTCCAGTGAAGAGGGAACCTGACCTAGAATTTTCCAAAAGGATCAATTAAAACACTACGCTTCAGTGTCACCCCTTTCCAGAAGGGTATCTTGAATGTCTTATAAGCATTTAATAGGGAGAAGCTCCCAGTATTTGTGAGGTGTGCTAGCATTTCAGATTGCTTTACATATAAAGAAAAGGAGAGGAAGTGTTTGCAAGACAGTAACTTCAATGGTCCCACAAAGCACACGGAGTGAATCCTAGACAACTTCTGTCTCCTGGTCCTATGATGTGATCCATCAGCTTTGTTGCAACAGCCAAGTGGAAGATAAAATAGGAATTCAAACTATCACAGAACAACACAGGAAATCTCAGCAAAATACATTTGACTTGGGAAAGGTATAATTGAAATAATAAAATAAAAATGTTCATTGGTGGCTCATCATTCCATGTTTGGGGGCATTTCTGTCACAGAAGTGTTCCTGGATAGATGAGATTTCTGGCACTATGTGGTGTGATTCTGACTGCTGCCCCCCATATTGTTGGCCAGGATCTCAGTAAAGAGCACAGAGACTCACAGGCAGTGTGAATGTTAAATACGTATTTGCAACAATATCTTTAAAGTTGCCATGCTGTGTCACCACCAGTATCAAAGCTGATCTCTTGTCAGCACGCTCTTCCACACAACTGCATATAAATGCTACAAGCAGTGCAGTATGTCCTGTAATAACAAAGCCTTCTTGCTTTGTCAAAAAGTGCTGTGCCTTAGCACTCTGTGGAGCTCAAAACAGAGGTACTCAGAGAGTCCATAGCACAATAAGAGCAAAAAATAATTTGAACTGCCATTGAGATCCTGCTTCAAGCAGATTTAGGACTAGCCCAGTGTTGAACAGGCATGAAGGCAGGGACCTTCTTCCCCAGCCAAATGGAGAGGCAGCCTGTAAGGAAACTCCAGGGAGCACTGGAACTGTGGAGGAGGACAGAGGCTGGACTGATGTTTGTGGCTCAGGAGGACTCCCTATGTACCCCCCATTGTCTGTGCCTGCATGCTGAGGAATTCCAAGAGAGCTGCCAAGATCTGTAAAAAGTAACATCCCTACTCCTTTGTCAGCACTGGCAAAAACAAGGTCTGCGTTCCTTCAGTGGGAGCAGGAACAAGTGCTGCCTTCAGTTCTTGTCTTCAGAAAGCTGAATCATAAAGAATTTGTAGGGAAGCAGTGTTCATCTTCACAGCACTTGAACATTCCTTCTCATTTCAGGTGGTGCCTGGCATCAGGGCAGCAAGGTGTCTTCAGAAAAAAATCAAAGAAGCAGTAGGAGAATAATCAAAGCCACACATTTAGCTGCTTCAGGTTACACAGTAGTACTGGGGAGGGCAAGCATTCATTCCATCCATTTGTCCAGCAGAAGACACTCCACCCCTTCATGTAGGTGTATTGCACTCCTTCTTCAGAAACTTATCAAATCAAGGTGTAGGCAGAAGTCAGGCTAAGCACTCCCCAAGAAGCCATTTTGTACTCTACTTGTGCCCTGAGATGTCCCTGGGTCTGCAGTCAGGTGCATGCCTTGGTGGGATGAGACACACAGGGACACATCCCAGGGACAAATGCTCCAGCTCAAAGAGATGCTCTGGAGGAGGAGTGGAACTGGGCTCCCCTCAGCCACAGAGCCCCCGCCATTGGGCTGGGCTTAAGCTACTGCGTGTCAGGTGGACAGCTTTAATAAAGGACACCATAACCTGGCTGTGTCCTAATCCTCCCAGTGTGTTCGGCAGCCAGTGACACCATACTCCTCTAAAGGCAGACAGAGCACAGATGTAAATGGCAGAATGAGTATGGTAGGAAGGCACCCAGCCCCACTTCATACAAAACCACTATGGTATTTGTTAAGCCAAGAAGAAAAGAGTTCCCCTGCTACACAGTGGGAAGAATGTGGTCATAGCAGCTCACTCAGTACAGCACAGTGTAAGGCAGAAATGAGCACTTAGCTGCACACAGAGTGAGCATTCTGCACTTGATCGTGTCAGATGCAACTGGCACACCGAACAGCTTTTACAGGCGGTTGTAAGCCTCTCCTCCATCAGTCACGACAGAGAAGGCAGAGCGCACCTCTTCAGGAAGTTGCCTTCCCATTTCTCTCCTCCAAAGCACATGTGGGAGCCCCCAGCACCTCTCGCTGGGAGCAAACCTTCCCCTACTCGCTTGGCAAATCCCAAACACCCACCCCATAGAGTCCCTGGGCACCCCGCAGAGCCCCCCCGCCTCTCCCCAGGACACCTGCACAGCCAAATCACCGCTGCTCCCAGGACACCAATAGCGCACAGACGCGGAGCTCCGGCATCCCGCATTCCACAGCTCTCCGGGTGACCCCGGCCCGACCCTCCCAGCTCCCCCGTACCTCTACGCGACGCGTCGGGTGTCCCCGGTCTCAGCCACCCGGCAAGGCTCTACCGCAGACCCCGACCGCCCGGACACGCCTGCACCGAGCCCTCCCGCGGACGCTCCCGGCCCCAGCTCTCCCGACGGCTCCCCCCGCACCGCCGCGGACCCGGGGAGCGCCCGGTGAGGAAGACCGCGGCGGGGGATGACACCTTCCCGCACGATCTCCCGAGGAGCAGCCTTACCTTCTTGCTGTCGGCGGCGGCGAACACTCTACTCTCGCCGCTCACCGAGGATGAGCGGCCAGGCCCGAGGTGCTCCTGTTGCGGGGACATCACGTCCATGCGGCCCCGCGCCGCCGATCTCCCGCCGCGGCGATACCCCAGCAGGCGCTGCCGCCGCCGCCGCCCGCACCATGGACAGGGCGCGCCGCGATGGCACACGCCCCTCCGGGACACGCCCCCTACGCGGGACACGCCCCCACAGGAGCCGCGCCCCCAACCGGTTCGAGCCCTGCTCTGCGGTGCGGGGGGATAGGGCGGGGAGGGGGCGACGCGCATGCGCCATCGCACGGAGTCGGCGGCGCGCTCTCGCGGTCTTGCGCGTGCGCGTGTCCTGCTGGGTGGTGCGGAGAGGGTGGGTTGCGCTGCCCCGAAGCAGGGGACGTTGCGTGGTCCCGGGGCTGTGGGGGCATGGTGCATTGTCCTAGGGATGATTGAGGAACGGCATCGTCCCAGAATTAGGGGGTGCGGCATTGGTCCATCACCCGCCCACCTCCTGTTCGAGGTGAGTGCAAGGCAGGGTCCCCCCCGAGGACTTCCGTGGTTTGGAGTCCTTGCTGGTGCCCTGTCCTGGGGGTGTAAGCGGCGTGCCGTCATGCAGCAGGGACTTAGGAGTCATCAAAGCGAGAGCCACTGGGTGGGCACGCGTGTGTGAGTGAGCTGTGGGTCAACCTGGACTGGAAACTGGATAGAAGCTCTCTCCCCTTGCCCTTCTCCATGTAGAGCGATGTTTTTCTCTCCATCCTTTGCAGCAGCTGTAGGCTGAGCATGTATTTTTTCGTGTGCTGAGCACCAAAAAAGCAGGCAGTAAAAGAGACACCTTGCCATCTCATGCGCGGCTTTCCATATGTCCACCTTCCTCCAGTGCTGGGATTCAGTCTGGTTCTATAGGGTTACTCTCCTGGTTCTGGCTTCAGCAGTGCACGTGGTAACAGCCACTCCTGCCATGTACACCTGAAGCAGCAGAGAATGGCAATGTTTCTGCATCATGCAGCCACTTCGCTGAGCTGTTTAAGCCCATCAGCTCCATGGGACAGTGCTTGGGTGATCCCATTGCTGAGACTGATGTGGGCTCGTGCCCTCTGTGTGCATGGTGCTTCCAGCAAGTTGGGGATTGTGTGGGTGCAAGCAAAGGGGAGATGAAATATTAATGCATAGGATGCAGCCTGAGTGCTGCTGCCTCCTCACACAGAGGCATTGGGCTTTCCTGGGCCCAGCAGTTCACTGTTGCCTGACCAAAATCAAATACACATTTATGAGCATTTCCCCAGTTGGTGATAGCTCTTGGATAACACCATGCCAGTGTCTGAGCTCAGACTGCCTCTGCTGTCCTCCAGGACAAGAAAGAAAATCACTGAATAGAATAAAATAATCATTAAGGTTGGAAAAGGCCTTTAAGAGCATCTAGTCCAACTGTCAACCACATTCCCACTAAACTATGTCCCTCAGTGCCACATCTATACATTTCTTGAACACCTCCTCCAGGAGCACTGACTCTACCACCTCCCTGGGCAACCTGTGCCAATGCCTGACGACTCGGAGAGTAAATCTTTCTTCTGGCACAACTTAAGGCTGTTCCCTTTCCTGTCACTGTTACTGGGGAGAAAAGACTGATCCTGACCTCACCACATCCTCCTTTCAGGCAGTTGCAGAGAGCGAGAAGGTCTTCCTTGAGCCTCCTCTTCTCCAGACTGAACAATCCCAGTTTCCTCAGTTTCTCCCCATAAGCCTTGTGCTCCAGACCCCTCACAGCTCTGTTGCCCTTCTCTGGACAAGCTCCAGGGCCTCATGTGTCTTTCTTGTAGTGAGGGGCCCAAAACTGAACACAGTACTCAAGGTGCTGCCTCACCAGAGCTGAGTACAGGGGATGATTACCTCCCTGCTCCTGCTCTCCTGCTGGCTATGTTATTGCTGATACAAGCCAGGATTGCCCTGGGCCTTCTTGGCTACATGTACTTACACACTGGAACTCACACCATTTCCCATTGTTGGATCTGTGTGGTCTTTCAGCTGCTCTGTCCAAACCTTGTCAGCATTACAAAGATGATCAGGGGACTGGAGCACCTCTCCTACAAAGACAGGCTGAGGGAGCTGGGCTTGTTGAGCCTGGAGAAAAGAAGGCTGCAGGGTGACCTCATTGCAGCCTTTCAGTGCCTAAAGGGAGCCTATACACAGGAGGGGAATCAACTCTTTGAAAGGGTAGATAACTGCAGGACAAGGGGAAATGGTTTTAAATTGAGGGAGGGGAGATTTAGGTTGGATGTCAGGGGGAAGTTTTTTATAGAGAGAGTGGTGAGGTGCTGGAACAGGCTGCCCAGAGAGGTTGTGGATGCCCCATCCCTGGAGCTGTTCAAGGCCAGATTGGATGGGGCCCTGGGCAGCCTGGTCTAGCATTAAATAAGGAGGTTGGTGGCCCTGCATGTGGCAGGGGGGTTGGAGATTTGTGATCCTTGGGATCCCTTCCAACCTAGGTCATTCTGTAATTCTGTACATCTAGCCCAACGTTTCTGTGTGGGGCAGATCCCAGATCTTGCAGATCCTCTGCAAGAGGGCTGAGAGAAGGTTTGCTGGGGAAGGGAGGAAGCTGTACACCACGACTATTCAGAGCTGAGAATATATTTAGCGGTTTGGCACCCTGTTCCCCAGAAACATTTGCGAGTGGTGATATTCTTGGTGACGATTTGAAAATTAGGCAGTGAGTATGTATTTATTTTGCAAAGGAAATGTTGCACAAGCTTTCCTAAACACTCACACATGCTTTGAGGTGTTCTTTTATCAGATCCCATAAGCGCATTTCTTACAACATTTGTTGAACACTGACTCTGTCACCTGCTCACTAAGATAAATGGATGAGAATCTGCCATTTGGTTAAGGGAGATGGGAGAAGCTTCTTTGTGCATCATGAATGCATATAAAGACGTACAGCTGTAATGCAGGGGTTCTGGTTGTTGGCAAGCTGAATATAAATCAGCAGTGTTCCCTGGGGCCCAAAGGACCAACCATGCCCTGGGGTGCCCCAGGCCCAGCACCACCAGCAGGTGGGGGGAGGGGCTGTCCCCTCTGCTCTGTGCTGTGCAGCCTCACTTCCAGCACTGGGTGCAGGTTTGGGCCCATAGTATAAGAAGGGCATAAAGCTATTAGGGCGAGTCCAAAGGAAGGCTACAAAGATGGGGAAGGGTCTGAAGGACAATGAGGACAGGACGTATGAGGAGCAGCTGATGTCCCTGGGTGTGCTCAGCCCAGAGCAGAGCAGGCTGAGAGGAGGCCTGATGGCAGCTGCAGCTCCTCACAGGGAGCAGAGGGGCAGCAGAGGGGAAAAGGGAAGTTTGGAGGAGAACAGGATGGGTGGCTGAACAGCTCCACATCATCATCACCTGGGAGCAGTCCCACTGTAAATTTGAGCATTCCTTGCGAATGATGGCTAGATGGCATTGCCCTTCTTTTCTGGAATTCAGTAACGCAGCTTTAGGGACAGAGGGAATTTGTCATTCCTCATCTTCACATTATTTGCTGCTACTCCATGCCAAAAAGGTTGTGATTTGCAAAGAGCATCCTCTGTCCTCTGTGGTCCCTGAGGGCCCTGACAAGAGAAAGCCTGTCCTTCTCTTTTTGATGGTAGCTTGCTAATAAAATTAAGTGCTATGTAAGTAATTGCTAAGTGGAATTCACAGATGTCCAGAAATTCAGGCCATGGCAGTTTATTTTATGCACATACATTAGCATTAAAAGAAAATACCCTATTCTGTCCCTTCACATGTTAGCAGAGATCTCCATGTTTCAGATTTCTATTTCAGAGCCAGGGGCCAAGCCCTTCTACAACTGCTACCCGGACACCAGGAAGGAAAGATCATCACAGCCAGGCCTTGTGCAATTTTGAATATCCATTTCAGCCTTATTACATATGCCGTGTGAAATTGAGTCCAGTGCATCAAAGAAAAGCTTGCCTTTGAAGGGCTGCATGTCTCCTGCATGCAAATGCTGCTCTGATTTAATTAAGCTTGATTTTATAATTGGTGTAGTTAAACTGGTGTGATTCTTGTGAGCAAATAACGATTGGTAGGAGCACCTCAGTGTGCTTACAGCCTCATGTCAACAGAACCCATCAGCAAGTGACAATGGGATTTCCTGCCATTCACCTTTTTCATGTTTTTTCTGTATCTTACTTCTGATTTTTATGGTTTGTTTCCTTTGTTTGCATTAATAGACTCATAAGATTGCTTATTTTGGGCTTTTCTGTACTGAAGATTTTCCTGTGGTCACTGCCAGAGCACAGCCCTTCAACTGGAAATTGTGAGGCAGAGTTAAAAGCCACTGGCTGGATATTCATCTGGAGAGACCTCACACGGAACAAAATATTAGACATGAAAGGACAGCATGTTGTTTAAGATAAGGCCTAATCTTTTCCCTTCTTAGGCAACATTTCTGATCTAAATCTGAGCACTTGCACCCAGAGCTGTTTAACTTTCACTCTCAGCTAGGTGGGCAGCAATACAAATACCCAGAGCTAAATCTGCATGGCAGTCCTGAGCACAGCATGCAGATGCAGTAAGTGGGAGGCTGACTACCTACAAAATATTCAGGACATGCATCTGATCAAGTACAATCTTGAACTTTCATAGACCTTGCTGTGTACCCATCACACTACATGACACCTTGAAAAGCCACAGTCCACAGCATTTACTGCTCAGCAGTGGGACTGGTTCCTATTTATCAACACATTCTTGAGAAAGCCATCCTATCACTTAAAATTTGATGAGAGTGTGTTAGAAGATGCTTGTCCCAAAGTTCTAGATGAGAAGCATAACTGTGTACACACAGTTCATAAATAACCCATTCTTCATTGTTGTTGTAGCTAGGTGTTGCTGATGGACTCCCTGGAGCTTCACAAAGCACTGGCCATGCAAACAGCCAGATTCCTATTTTGGTGGGTTGAGGCACAGAGTAATAAATTGCATAATGTGAGTAAGTTGGCATATATGTGCCCAGTGAGGATTATACATCCATAACAGGAACCTTTATGGTAACTAGAATGGGAAAAGACTGGGGTTGCATCAAGAATAGAGCACCTTTGTTTTATGGTTGATGGGACTGGATTTATTGGAAACAGAAGGCAGACTGTTGACGCTGGCTGTATAGGAGACATGAAGGGATCTCCCACAAACAGAGGACCATTCAAGTGTACCATATCAGCCATCCATAAAAGTTATCACTTTATCATCCTTGCTCTGGATTCATTGCAAGCATTGGTTTTCCTGTTTCACAGCCTAGACAGATTTTACTTCGAGTGTGTTTAAGAACCCAGAGGGCCATATTTTTTGTCAGTTTGTGTTTTTAACACACTGATGGATAGTATTGCACTTCTGGTCCCTCCTTGGATTTACAGTTTTCCATTCACCACAGGGAACTCTCTTTTCTTAACAGCCTGTAGGACTGTTGAGCTGTGAATGAGAGACATTAAAAAATGACGGGCAAAATTTTTAGTTGTCCTTTCATGACACACACTGTTTTTTTCTCTGCAAGAGTGGGATGCTTTCAAAACTGACTCAGATAAATTAAAAATGGGCTAGACACTGTCCTGCAGACAGGGACTCTGAAAGGAAATAGCTATATATTTCCCATACAAAGTGTTGAATTACTCAATATAATCTGATGGACATATCTTCAGCTTCTGTAAGCCAAGGTGGGAGCTTAAACTTCACTGCACTACATCAAGCGAGGATTTGGCTCTCCTGCCTGTCTCAGTCTCTAACCACATTGCTGGTGGTTTACAGATTAAATGGTCCATTATATGAGGATAGAAATTCCTGGATCTTCTAGCTGATATGCACAATGAGGACTGTCAGAACTCCAAAACAGGGTCTGGCTTTTGCTGCACTGCAGGAGGGTTTAATTTCTGGGCTCCCAGCAGCAACAGGAGATACGTGGACAATGCCACCACCATTGCCATGCTGCAGCTCCCACCTGCTACGGCCAATATCACGGTATTTTAAGAAAAAAAGCGGTGGTTTTGAAGTGGATCTAAGCTTTTCCTGACACCAACACTGTAATGATAAGAAGCAGATTTAGAAAGGGCTACAGAGGATCACTTAACCACATTGTCAAGCAGCTTTATCTGTGTCTTTCCTGAAGGGCATCTGGATGACTTCAGAATTTGTAGTGGTGGGGATTTGCAGGCTCCCTCCTGAGCCTGACTCTGCATTGTCCCTGCAATTAGAAACTTTTTTCTGATGCCTGGCTGAAATCACCTTCTCTTCTTCTAAGCCTATTACAACTTGTCCTAATCCCAGGGGATACAAAAAGATTCATTCTTTCTTTCTTAGAGCTACCTTTTAAGAATTTGGACACTATCTCTCCACATCCCCTTTTCTAGTCTAAGCAATGACAAACCCCTTAAGCTTTTTCTTGCAGTTCATGAATTCTGAACTTCTGATCAATCTTGTTCTCTCAGTTCTTTCCATCTGGTGCAGAACCTTTCTAAATGACAATTTCCAAAGCGCGGAATGTTTTGTATGCGAGGACCACGTGCACATGTTTCTCTTCCTTTCACACCCCACCTCCAAAACAACTGTTTTTCTGCTTTTTTTATTAGCTGCAAAAGGGAGGGCACAAGGAGGTTGGCAGCCCAGTGTTAGCATTTTACAAAACATTGGTTGTTTCCCACAATGCGGAAAGACACTTAGCAAGGAGAAATTAATTGGTTTTGTGTTTTCTAAGTGCCATTGTAACTGCTGAAGCCAGAAAATATACATAAAGCTATTAAAATATTTGGGTGGCATAAGTTTAGATAAGATTTCAACAGATATCTGTATTGCACTTGTTTCTCAATGTGAAAGCTGTGACCCAGCACTTCTACTGAATCAGCGGGATATTGGCTCTGGTTATTGAGAACAGTGCTCTCAGGCTAAGGGTTATTGCTTTTAAATTAGCACAAAGGTGATCACCACTGATGTGTATACACTTAGTTTTCCCTTGGAGGGAAAACTAAACCACTGGATAGTAGAATCATAGAATCCTAAAATCATGGAATTGAGTTGGAAGGGACCATTAAAGACCATCTGGTCCAACTCCCCTGCAGTGAGCAGGGATACCTACAGCTCCATCAGGTGCTCAGAGTCCCATCCAGCCTGACCTTGAGTGTCTCCAGGGACAGGGCATCCACCATCTCTCTGGGCAACCTGTACCAGTGCTTCACCACCCTTATTGTAAAAAACTTCTTGCTTATATCCAGCCTAAATCTCCCCTCTTTTGCTTGAACCCATTTCCCCTTGTCCTATCATCACAGACCCTGCTATAGAGTCTGTCCCCTTCTTTCTTAAAGGCCCCCTCCTTTCTTTATAGCTTCCCTTAATCATTGTGGGCTTGAAGTATGTTAGTATTCAGGCTTCAGAAAAGAGTTTGCAACAGTATTAAATCCCTGACCTTCAAAACAGAAAACATTTTTAAAATTCTTTTAAAATTGAAATTTTTGTAGATGACAAAGAGGGGAGAAAAACCTCTAAAATTGCTCATTTTGAAAACAAAGTCCTTTCTCTCAAAGAGTGAAAATGTTTATCCCTCTGAACACTGGTGCAATAAGAGGGATGGAGTAAGAAGGGAGTTGCAAGGCTGCAGTTGCAATGCTGCTGGTCCCCAAGACAGCTCATAAAGTGGGAGGAAAGAGGAGGTCTTGTTGGGATGTGTGGTACCATAGCAGCAGCATGAGTGTCTGGGAAGGCTGAGCTGCCTGAGGAGACAAGCGTGCTAAAAGATAACCATAGACATGACTGTGCACAACAGTACAGCGTTACTACACTGTTGCCAAATTAATGCCAAGAAGATCACTGTGCATTTGTTAAATAGAAATGTGAAATAGCAATTGTAGGCCTATCCCCCTGCTTCTGCTGCCTTTCAGGATTTGTTGCTTAATTCTGCACAGGAGAGGTTTGCGACTGGCTCGCAGACTTACAGGTCAGTGGAAACTGTTGATCCTGAGAGGTTTGTCAAAAAAATGAGTGAGTTATGGGCTTTGGCCAAGTTATGTGCTTGCTTGACCAGTTTTGGTAACCAAGGCAGCAAAAAAATCCATTTCAATGAAATGAAATTAAAATGCATATGAAAGTACAGCCTAGAATTTGCAGGATTTTAATGCTTCACAGTGTGACATAATGACACACATTTTAATGTTCTCAGACCATTTCTGTGGGTTTCAAAAGGTTGAGCTGACACTGATGTCACATTATCCACTTGCTCTAAAATACATGCTGGCCTTGTACTTTATTTAATGCTTTTCAGTGTTATTTGGATGCCATAATTTTACAGTCACCTCACTGGATCGATGAGGAAAAGTAAAAAACTGCCAGGTGAAGGTTATTTCATGCACTAAGTCATCAGCAGCCCCAGCTTTTCCCAGCTTACCTTCCTTCTCCACCTGCATGCAAACACTAAAAATGTTCCAGGAAATCTCTGCCTCTGCATTAGCATGTGAGTTGCTCATAAATCATATGTCTTTAACGGAGAGTTGTAATGTGATGTTAATGAAGACTCTGGGGCACTGCTGAATTTGGGAAAGGACCGGTGCCAGAAGCTGGTGCATGTCCACAGGCCTCCAGTGTTATCAGTGGAAGCCTTTGGAGTTTCATCAGTGCCAGAGCTTTCCCAGTCTTCTCTATTCAAAAGTTGCTATTGGCAGAATAATAAAAATCCCCCATCGCATCTTGTGAATAGTTTACATTGCAAATTCCTAAGGCCTGACTGCTGTGGCGTGCAGGTCCCAAAGCACAGCAGTGTTGCAGTTGCCCAGTTCAAAGCCTGCTTCCCATTTGCTGCAAGGCTCTTTTGGATCTCTCCAGCAATGTAAAAGGCTCCTTGCATTAAATGAAAGATTTCTTTCATTGAAGCCCCCCTTCCAGCACTAGGTAGGTGGAGGGAGGCCTGAATGCAAATGAAAAGTTGTGCTGGAACCTTGCAGGAAAATCTGGGAGGTGCTTCTCTATGAGGCATGGTGGCTTTTAGGGTTCAGGAGCAGACCCCATGCCCTGTAAGTTCTAATTTGTAGAATAATGTCAATCTCTTGTTTGTAACATAATTTTGGCTTTTACATCAGAGCACATCAAGGTGACCTGCAGATTCATTGGCCTGGATATTGCAGCCCTTGCTTCTGCCTCCTGTTCAAGCCCTGTGCATCTCTCCCCTCTGCTCTGGCGTGACCACACTGGGATTCAGGGCACTGGGCTGTGGATGTGAGGCTGTGTGGCATGGCCACAGTTCCGTACAGCTGCCTTGGCAAAGAGAGGAAGCCCTCCCAGATATGCCTTCATTCAGATCCATGCAGTTATATCTGTACACTCGATGTCTTGGAGACTAATATCAAGGTGAGCCTGGCTTGCCAGCCTGTGGATTTGATTGCTTTATTGCTTAATTGGCAAATGGGAATCGATAGCTCATTGGCATGTGAGTATTAACAAATGAGTAATGTGCAGAACAATAAGAATAGCAATGATTTACTGTGCTGGAGAGTAAAGGCAAGCAATTGCAGCAGGCTGATTGCAGAAAGCTGCTTCTTTTACTCAGTGCTTTCGATGCTATGAAGTATGGCTGTAAAATAAATGTCTTTTTGTTAGGCAGTAGTAGTGTCCTGCTGCTAAATTAATAAATATGGAATTCCAATATACATAGGTTGCTCCAAAAGTAATATCTCCTATTTATTTCATGGAAATTACATCATATACAAAGAGAACCATAGCGCTATTTGACAGAGCATATTCTCAACTACAGAACACTATTTTTCACCACAGTCACCACCAACAAGAGCCTGCATGCTGCACTCGAGAAAACCTGCACCAGCAGGGGTGACTGACCCTGTGCTGCTGTCACCGCTACTGAAATACACCACTCATCGCCTCCCTGTTTGATCTCCATAAGCATTCAGCAAGCATAAATGAATCTGAATGGTCGCCATTCTTTTCTGTATGGAGGAATTCAGTGACACCCCCTTGCTTCTTTTTTCAGACTGCTTCTCCACTGCCATCTGTCACACAGCAACAACATGTAATGGAAGAAGGCTCAACCTCTTCTGCTGTACCACCAACGTACCTCTGACGTCATGGCCGAACATAATTATATAGGAGGCATTACTTTCAGAGCAGACCTCATATAGCTGTTTTTCCTTCTGGTCTGTTTACTGACTGATGTAGAGTGGGTATATTTTGCCTGCTAGATGTGCTGCTGTCAGCTGAGAGCTGCCAACTCAGGAGCTCTTGGGGCTCAGGTGCCACTCAGCACCCCTCATGAGGCATCACTCATTTGCAGGTCCCAGGTGACAGCATTAAATCAGCTGCTGTGCACACTCTCATACTGACCAGAAAAGAAGTGATGTTCACTTCTGGGTGGTACCAAGGAGGTACTGGAGTAAAATGTCAAATCCTTGCAATACTGTACTCACCAAATGGTTGTAAGTACAGAAATAAAAATGAAGGGTCGCTCAATAAAATAGCTGTGGTTGATATTAAGCGACTGGTATTTTAGCTGCCCATGAGGGACAGTGGAGGTGGTGATATATGAAAACTTCTGAGAATTTTGATCTTGCTTGACTTCAGAGTCTACGATTTCACTCAGCATTGTCACTTCCTCCTTTTAATCTCCTACAGTTACCTACAGCAAGGAATATTTTCTCAGGTGTAAAAAACTGCATTTTCTTCTTGCTTCCTTTTTACTAATTGTTCACTTTTTTAATTATCTGCCGACATTACTCATCTGTTCTCAGCAATGCTTGCACCTGCAAATGCCTGTACCTGCAGCTGACAGCAAAAAGCAGAATGCAGGCTCAGTTCTGGACACAATATTGGCCCAGTCTGTAAGTTGTCTCTCCCCAGCCTTGCCTTTCAGACCCAGTTTTTCTGTAAGAATGAATCAAAGACCGATCTCTCCGGTCCCTTATGAGGTTTCTCTACTCATTGTGTAGTTATTCTTTATAGCACTATGTTCGTAGTCTCCGGCCAGCTTTCAGTCCATGTGACAGTGTTCATTTCCAGGCCAATTCTGGTTATCATTCTTTGGTGTGAGGCATCATATCATTCGCTTTACTAAAATCCCAGAATATTTTCTTTACATCATTGTCTTTGTCCAGTAATGGTAAAACTCCATCATAAATGTAATCAAGATAGTCTGGCAAGATCTTTTATTTAGAAACACATGTGGCTTATTGCACATAATTCCACTGCCCTCTTGATGTTTCATGATTATATGTTCAATCTCAGTGTTACATTACTGCGGAGGGAAGGGGGGAGACATTTGTTTCATACCTGACCAATCGTTTATTACACACGTACACATGCATTTCCTATGATGCAGAGCACATATGCAAGGGAGCGATGCTATTTTTCCATGTGGTTTAGGCTTTTTGTTTATTTTATCATTCATTCTCAGCAAGAAGGTCATCCTTTCCCCACAGATGTTTCTTACTTTTGCAAACTGAAGAAAATTTATCTCCTAAATCACGTAACGTTTCTAGTACTTGTAAAATACACTTGCTATGCCAGTACTGTAATTGTTTCAAGAACTTTTTTCTTGCAGAGCTGTGGTTTACCAACATGCCATGGCTTACCACAATTTAGCATAGAGCTGTAGCTTTTAATCAGAAAGCCAAGCCTTGACCAATTTGAAAACAAAGTATCTAGAGTATGGAAGATCTGTGATAGATTTGCTGCGCTGACTCCTTTCAGCTTTTCTATTTGCATCCATTTTTAAGACTCTTCTCCTATATGCATAGCACTGAGGAAAAGTGTGACAACTGGGTAACAGTAACTACTTCGCAGCACTGAGATTCAACAGAGAAACATGACAGTCATGGAATTATAGGATTGCTTGAGTTGGAAGGGACCACTAAAGGCCACCTTGTCCAACTCCTCTGCCATGAGCAGTGACTCCTACAGCTCCATGAGGTGCTCAGAGCCCTGTCCAGCCTAACTTTGAGTGTCTCCAGGGATGGGGCATCTACCACCTCTCTGGGCAACCTGTGCCAGTGTCTCACCACCCTTATTGTAAAAAACATCTTTATATCCAATCTAAATCTCCCTTCCATTATTCTGAACCCATTTCTCTTGTCCTATTCCTGTTAAAGAATCTGTTTCCTGCTTTCTTACAGCCCCCTTTTAGATACTGAAAGACAATGATCAGGTCTCCCCAGAGCCCTCACTTCTCCAGGCTGAACAGCCCCAGCTCTCAGCCTGCCCTCGTAGGAGAGCTGTTCCATCCCATGGATCATTTTTGTGGCCCTCCTCTGGATGCACTCCAACAGGTCCATGTCTCTCCTGTACTGAGGACTCCACATCTGGACGCAATTCTCCAGTTGACGTCTCAGCAGCACAGAACAGAGGAGCAGAATCACTCCCTTCCCTGCTGGTCAGGCCCTTTTCAGCAGGGCTGTGCTTTCAACCTTTCTGAGGTTTAAATAAATTGTCTTCAATCAGAATTTTTCTGCTTATAGAGTTTCTGATCATTTTGAATGTACTCAGGTATTTCTGTGACTGCACAGACTACTGCTAACTGCAAGGAGAGCAGATTTGGAAATAAACTCATTTATACATAACAGAGAACTGACAGGTACAAGTAAATAGATTATATTTTCATGTATTTATGAGCACAGGGGCTGTATGTATGCATACACATTTTGTCCTTGGAAGTCTTAGAAATGCATTTGATTGAGGAGATGAAAGATGTACATTCAGTGTGCAATGTAAAAATGAACTGGTTGTTTGGAAAGGGAGGCTCATATTTCTGATATGTCTGAAGTCAGATTTCTTCAAACAGAGTCTCCACATTTGCCCTGATAGCATGAAAACACTGGTGGGACGTGCTAGCAAGATGTATTTTACTGATTAAAAGCTGAGTAAGCATCTCTGAGCAGCTGGTGGTAGGGATTGGAGATGGACTGAACTAAATCACTGAGATGAGCAGCATTTAAGGAGAAACAAATTTTAAAACTGACATCAAATTGCAGTTGTAACTTTTTCTCAGCAGAAACAGGCTGTAACTACTTCACGTAAATCAAGATATAAATCTTTTGGTCTGATACTGTAATAACCAAGATGTCAGAGACAGTGTCACTTGATTTAGAGTTTGTGGCATCCACTTAATAAGAGGAGGTGAGCACTGCCATAGTCATCACACCAGATACGGGGACTGAAATGGTTCATCTCCTTTCCTCATCATGGGATTTTCACTACCGACAAGTCTGTGCTAAAGCAATATTTCACATCTGTCTTCCTGCAGGCAATGACAACAGCTGTGTGCAATTCAGCATTTTTGTATGTTTTGATCAGAAATATTTTCAAGTGAGCTTTCTGCATTTGCACAGAGGCTGTTTCTCACTAGGCACTGTTCTCTGTGTTCCCTGGTCTTGCTGAGATGTGAAGAGAATCACCCATTAGGCACTGCAGCTTTCCAATAGCCTGGGGATCAGGAATTCTGGTCATGTCTCTAAACTAAGTTATCCTGTGAAAAACTCCTGAGTCAACAAATTATCTCAAAATTATTTTCTGTTCTGATAACACAACTCTCAGATAACTGAGTTCAGCTCACTGTAGTGAAGCCTGAGGCAGCAGAATGGGAAGTGGTTGTACCCAGTGAAAATGAAAGGGTGATGGGCAGGGGAAGGGAAGTAACTGGGGAGAAATTGGACTCAAGTCTGAAGGAGATCTAACTCACTAAGCCCCTTATTAAAAACAAAACAAGCAGCCCAAACAGGCCAAGCCTCAAGATTTTCTGGATTCTAAGGATCAATTCAGTTAGGACACTTACTCAAACAGAGTTTAATTGATAAATTCAGCTATGTAAATAACAGAAGAAAAGGACATATTTTCCAATTGCTTATGATTGTTGTCATCTACAGATAAACTAATAACTAATGGTGTCTTTGCAGGCAGTTGTCCGTAGTGACCTTTCTTTCGTGAGAAAAGGTGGAAGAAGAGGTGGAGAAGATGTGGCTTCCCTTGTCCTTGGTGGGTTGGTTTTTAACATCTTGTGTTTGTCTTCCTCATTTCTATCTCAAAAAAGTCAGAGTCACTTCATACTAACCCAGGCTTCCTGGTTCGTTACAGTGGCAGATCAACAGATTTCTAATGCCATACAACTGTATCCACATGCTTCTTTTCCCCATGGGGTAACAGGAATGTCTATTCAGGACAAAATGAGAAGCACTATCACCTTCTCCATGCCTTGGAAGGTTTGCTATGATGTACTGCTGACTCTCTGCAAGCTTCCCCAGCCCCTCCTGCTCACGACTCTGGGAGGTTGGGAGGGGAGTCAAATTCCTGGTGTCTTCTACCAGTCATGAGGGGCGTGCTAACCCAGACCTTGGAGACAGGTGTCCAAATGGTGGGATTTTAGCAAATCCACATTGCTCCCTCCCTCAGGGTCTGAGGGCCCAGCACACCAGCTACTGGGAGTAGCAGTGCAGAACCACCAGGAAATGGTGGCAAGCATTTGGCTGTGCCTTTGCTGATGAAGGCAGAGTGTGGCCTGGCCTCCTTGCTGGTGCAGGCTTTGGGCCTGTTCCTGCTGACACGGAGCTCCAGGCATAACTAGAGATGCTTCTCAACCAACCAGTGCAGTGATGTGGAGAAGATGAAACCTATGAACTACTAGAAGCAGCAATCATCTGTCTAGAGAAGACAAATTGGTCCTTTTCCTTGGTTCTGCTAGTATCTGTCCCCCTACTTGGCACATTCATCACTATGAACACCTCCTCTCTAAGAGAGAAATATTTTATCTGGCTAACAGATTGCCAAAGCCATTTCATGGGATATCTCAGACAATAAATCTGGTATCAAATCCCTTCTCTTACTCTAAACCTGTTTTTTTGACAGATTTATAATTCTTATCTTCCACACTACATATTGTGATATACAGCCACAGCTGAAGAGTGTGACAAGATTGCTACACACCACTTCCATCCTTTAGGCCTCTCTCATTAACCACTCTGGCAAGAGGTTAACCGACTGCTGGCACTTCCACATCTGTGCAAATGTGTCCCATGTGTCTTGGCAAAGCCGTGTGCTAGCTCAAAAGGCCATTGCTCATGGCACACAGCTACTTCTCCATGCAAAGGTCCCAGTTCCTCTGTTGTGCAATCTGTCTGATGTTCTAACATCACAGAGGCAGTTGCTATTTCCTCAGTATGCAGAGGAAGTCAGGTATTTTATGGAGTAATGACTTTTTACTGCAATGAATTTACTCCAGCTCTTAGAAGAAAATAGCAACATGTAACTCCACTGTAAAAATACAAAAATTGCAACAGCATCTGTACTCTGAGCAGCCATTACAGAGCTCCCTTTATGAAGAAGATGAAAATTATGGTATTAGTCTGGAATTGTGCTGACGGGCATCAGTCAACAGGAGTGTCTATTTGTGCTTTATGTGAGTATGCAAGGTTAGGCACCTGGTTTGAAAATGTTCATCTCAGTTTCTTCTAGCTAGTTACACATTCTCCTCTTTCCTTACATACATTTATCGATGGTTTTCCCTTTAAAGTGTCTAGAGTCATTGTACCAGTTTGTCCTGCCAGGCTGGGTGACTCCTGGTGGCCCTAGATCTTTGGTTTCTGTGATTGAAGGCCATCAACACAGCTTCACTGGGGCTGGCTTGCTCTGTCCTGTGGAGTTTATATGCCTGACCACATTCAGCACTGCAGGGCACCTGCTTCAGTTCATCACAGCCCAGCAGGCTGTGTGGGATCTCCAAAAGCAGCTCTCTCACACTTTGTCTCCTGTACTTTTCCATTTGCTCACTGATGTATCTAACTTTATTTTTGAGGTCTGCTAAATATACAGCCAACCCTAGGCTTCAGCAATCAAACCACAGAACCCAAACAAAAGAAAACTCATTCCTCATTTCCCAGTTTCACCCGCTACCAGACACAAACAACATCTACAACACTTCCCCAATTTAAACATGCGTGATTTTCCTGCCAGCCTCTGCAAAACAAAATCAGCATCCTCTCTGGCAAATGCCAGACAAGCTGTGATGCAGCCCTACATATTTTGCTCCAGAGGCAAGCCCTTGTTCCCTTGGTTAACCAAAGAGCTGTTGCTAATATCTTTTCTGACTGTTTTTTAGCACTGTGCTCCGGATTCAGTGCCAACATGAAGGCAGAGCTATTTCTGATGGCTCCTGCACAGTTCGCACCCACAGCCTCCTGTACCACTGCTGGAGAGCTCCTGTATCACTTATCATCACCTGACTTCAAAAGAATTTCAAAAGAATAAAATCACCTCGTCCTTTGATTGTCATAGGTAAGTTTCCATGCTTTTAGTAGTGTATATTTTTTAAAACATGATATTCTGCAATTAGATTTACTATGCACAAAATGAAAGCCTCAGACTAGCAACCTCAGCCAACACATTATGAAAGTGAAGTGGCTGTGAATGATCTCTGTGCACAAGATCACTTTGAAAAACAACTCCTTGATGTCTGTAGAAATCCACTCCTTTTAGGCAGTTTCCCCTTTTCTGCGGCTCTCAGGCTAGCACAAAGAAGCATAAAGTATCGTGAGAAATAACTGTGAGATCCAGCAAAAAGCAGCAATCTTTTGGAAACAGATGCCAGATCTGTCTCTTCTCCATCAGTAGTGTTGCTCTCCTGCTTCCTTCATACTTTCTTTAGATGCTGAACCCCACAGAAGCCATTGGCTTCCTTTCTACTCCCCACAAGACTTCTCCCTCTTCCTTCACCTTCACTCATTTACCTTCTTCTTCCCTGTGACTCTACATCTCAACATTCATTCATTAATGATCTGGACGATGAGGCAGAGTGTACCCTCAGCAAGTGAGAAGACTACACAGAATTGGAAGGAAGGGCAGATGTACCAGAATGTTACGCTGCCATCCAGAGGGACCTCAACAAGCTGGAGAAATGGGGGTCCTGGTGGACACATAAGCTGAGCATGAGCCAGCAATGTTCTTTTGCTGCAAAGAAGGCTCATGGTATCCCGGGCTACTTAAACATAGTATTGGCACCAGGACCCATGCATCCTTTTTCTGCAGGCCCGCTTTCCAGCTAAAAGGCTCCCAGCATGGACTGTTGCCTGGGGTTGTCCTGTAGGACTTCGCAGTTCTCCTGGTTAAATTTAATCAGGCTCCTGTTAGCCCATTTCTCCAGTCTGTTCAGGCCCCTCTGGATGGCAGCATGGCCCTCTGGTGAGTCAGCCACTCCCTCCTCATTTGAGTCACCAGCAAACTTGTGGAAGGTACACCCTGCCTCCTCATTGAGATCATTACTGAAGATACTAAAAAAGACTGGACCCAGTGTTGACCACAGGGGTGCAGTGCTAGTAACTGGCCTCCAATTGGACTTTGTGCCACTGCTAACCACCCTCCAGTCTCAGTCTTTACTCCTCCTTCCTCGTAAGGCAGGCGATCCCTGTATTGTTGTACTCTCCCATCAGAGCGCACAGAGGATCAGGATCTCTGGTGGTGCCAGGGAGCTTCTGCTTGTCCACCTTTCCCACTCATCCCAAGAGTGAGTGCTGCAGCATGCCACTTGCCCGTGGAAGTGCTTACATCCCATGCAGCTGCTGAGGGTTCTTCAGCAATATTCCACCATATGGCACAACACTCCTCTGCTTTATCACATGGAAAATATCAAGATAATCAGACCTGGCTAGCTGTGATTCATGTAACCATCTGTCTGGGCTTCCTACTATTCGAGTGCTGTAATACCCAGCCTACTAGCCAGAACATAAGCGGCCTTTTGCTATCCAAATTTCTTAATCTAAACAAACATGAAAGGCCAAATTCTGATCTGGGCTCCCTTTGCAAAAATCTCATTTGTGACATTAAATGAATGAATCAGTATGAATCAGTCCGAGCATGGAGTTTGGCACAAAGTTTTCTCACTGATTTATAGTGTCCATCTGGCTGCTCTTAATCAAGGAGCGCCTGGCCTGAGTGCAGTTTTTAAACAATGACGGTATACACAAAACTCACTTATAGCCACATTTGTATTTGGATACAACTCAGTTATATCCCTGTTGCATCATATTTATATAGCTCATCAAACAGGTCCCTGCCCTAAGTAAGTCCTCTACAATGAGGGTGATAAAGTTTTAATGAAAGTTTGGCCATGGACAATTTAACTGCTACTGAAGATGGCTGCTGTAAATTGTTCTTCACCATGGTCTAACATACATGTCTTCAGCTACATGGGAAAAACTGAGAGGTGAAGTGGTTGGCTCCCAGTTCTGCTGAATTACTACAGCATCAGTTGCATTTAGCACTACCAGAAACGTACCCAGTCCCCCTTGAGCATCAGGACCCATTACAGTCCCTTTCCCCAGTGGCCAAGGAGAGCATCAGCTGCTCTCTCAGTAAAACCCACTCTCCACTCCTGACCACATCTATCCCTCATCAGATGCCAGTGTGGGGCTTCACAGTGGAAGAAACTTTCCCACTGCCAAGTCTCCAAGGCTGGGAGCTGAGGACTCAGCCAGGCAAGCACAGCACACAGCTACCTAGTGGCCAATGGTGACTTGTGAAAGCCACCTTGATGCAGTATGAAACATTTTGAAGGATACTGTGAACATGCAGAACATTACCCTGCAGAGGTGAAAGTGTGAGCAGTGCTTCCTCTTCCCAGAGATGCTCATGGATTCACACCTCTGTTGTGCTAGTCCTAAAAAATTGAGGGTTTAAAACTAAAATCTGTGCATTCTCTTTATTTGGAAAACATATGATTTTTGGAGTTCCTTCTTGCCTTTGTGCCCAATCCTTGAAATATTTTAAGACCACAGTTCTTGAAATCCAGGGAGCACAAGGTATTCATAGCTCATTTTTTTAAAAAAAAATCATTCAAAAAATATCCCTTTTTCTCAAGTTTTTGGAAAAAAAATATCTACATTGAAACAATACAGCCTGCAGAGTGGAAGTCTCCAAATCAGCCAAAAGGCAAACAAATTGATGTGAACCTCTTAATTTTAAAACTTGAAGATTTCTGTGGAATTAGTGACACACAATTTGCATACAGACAATTAAATGAGCCTTCTAATCACTCATCATGATGGAAAGTCTTTTGGATGCTACCCACAGGATCAGTTATTTTTATAACCCTCGGCTGTTTTAAGTTATTTTTTGAATTACTCTCTCTCACTGCAGCTTGACGTTACTTAGTATAGAGCTGAAAAAAGAAAATGTGCTATATCTAAAAACCAGGAAAAAACAAGAAAAAGGCCTAAGGTTCCAAAAGCAATGTTGTCATAGCTACATTAGGCCTACTAATTACCATATCAGAAATTTCTCTGAAAGTGGTGTTGGGAAAGACAATAACGAGGCTCTGTATCTCAGAGCACTGTCCAAACGCTCCCTGAGCTCTGGCACTGGGGCCGTACCCCACAGCCCTGTGCAGGCTGTTCCATGCCCAGCGCCCTGTGGTGCAGACCCTTTCCCTCACCCCCAGCTGCCCTCCCCTGCCGCAGCTCCATGCCGTTCCCTCGGGCCTGTCGCTGTCACACAGAGCAGAGCTCAGCGCTGCCCTCCGCTCCCTGTGAGGAGCTGCAGCCGCCATCAGGCCTCCCCTCAGCTGCTCTGCTCTGGGCTGCAAGCTCAGGTCCCCTTTCTGCACAGATGTGGGCATGTTTAACCTTATGCGCAGTGAGTAATTCCCTTGGCTTTATATGCGTGGGGCTAATTTGGGGAATGAGTCTCATGTTTCATTATTATAAACATAAACATAAGCTCAGCACCAACATAAAGCTGTTCCAGTCGCAGCCACTGAAGTGCAGCACACCCTGACTCCTCACCAGCGTATTTTAGGACAGGTTAGAAGGAAGGGAAATCACTCACTCTGCATGGAAGCAGCTAAAACCAGAAAGCATCTGAAAAGATCACGTTTTCTTGTTTGTCAGCCCTGTGTGTTCTTAAGTGCTTTATTTGTGCTCAGAAGCACAGGTTACAGCAAGGACATGATGATTTGTGTGGGGGGGCATTTCTGGGCTGTATATAACACAGAGAGGATATTTATTTCTATATATTATTAACGTGGTTTTTTTTTTTTCTTCTTCAATTATCTGGATAAAGGCATTGAAGTGTGGCAGTTTCTGTCCTTTCTGAGTGGACCTCAGCTCAGTAAAATGGGAAAACATAAGGCCTAGGCATGAATCATATCCCAACTAAAACCTGTATTTAGGAGTGAATTTCCAACACCCAGAGCAGCAATGCAGACTCCCCCAACCATAGCATCCTCCAGAGCCACTCAACCCTGACAGGCAGAATACTACCTCAGGGGCTGGGAAAATGGATGGTATTTTGTTTTTCAACCCCCTTTTACCGCAGTGAAATATTTCCAATAAAAATAGGAGCTGTTCAATGTAAGTTTCCAGCATTGCCAAATGACAGCAGCACTGGGACTTCACAGTTTAGAAAATCCCTTGTTCACCCTTATGTGATGTGTGAGATCATGGAAAGACAGAGCAATACGCCTCTTGCCTGCCAAACACCCAATCACCATTTAAAAACTTTACAGCATCCCTTGGTGGATATATATTAGCACCATTTAGCTATTAGCAGATATTTTCATTTGTGACTATGAATAACAAGAGACAAACAGGGTAACCTGTACAGCAGGAAGAAACCACACAAGGATAGAAAGTTAATCTTGGGAACCTATTTTCATCCTCAGTTGGGCATAGAGCTTATCTTTTAGGTAAACACAGGTTTGTTTATTACTCACTGCTTGCATGTTTCCAGGGGCAGTTATAGGAGAGAGCATCCTTCCAGCTCATCTGCATACTATTAGGAAGGTGCTCAAGCAGAGCAGGTAAGTGCTGGCGTGCTTGATAGGATCAGCTGGTCAGACTTGCCTACAGCCCCACACCACTGACTGGGAAAAGTGCCCACTTGCTAATGAGCGCTCAGGCATAGCAATTAGATTGTAAGCACTCTGGATTAGCACCATCTGCACCATGCTCATGTAGTACCTGCTACAGAAGGCCCTCAGTCCATACTGCTGGTAAGTCCCACTACACAAACACCCAGAGCAAGGAGATCACGCTTTTCCTGATCTCTGCATGTCTTTTTGGAGAAAGTGGGGGAAATGATCATTTTCAAAAGAACATCATGTTACAGCAGCTCTCAGCGTAGCTCAGTGCTGAACTCAGTAAAACTTTCCAGCTGAGAAGCAGAAAAGAGGCATATGTATATTTTTGGATTAGAATGGAGAAGATGGACTTGAGACAAATCTCCAGAAGACTTAAGTACATTTCCAGGCAAAGACAAATGATTCATCACACTTCTAAAAATGGTTGTAGGCATAAATGCAAAAGCTGTAGCAAAACACAAGCAATCAGATTAAGAGGGACCAAGAAGACATCTGTTCTGCGGATCAGGGAGAGCAAAGGAGTTTTGGTGCTGTATCTTCAGGCTGAAACCTTCCATACAATCATCAAATCAGAATTCACAGCTCAAAATATTCAGGACAGGGCAGCTGGGAAAGTGGTCCTGAAAAGCACTGCAGTTCAATCCAGAACCAGAGCAGCAGCTCCCTCTGCTCCCAGGGGCTTTCTGGTCATTGCACCTTATAGCCTAGCAGCTCAGGATAGGAAAGGTTAGAGATTTTTAAAAGTTCCTGGGATAAAATTCATCTACTTGATTTTGTATTTGTAAGATGTCTCATGTTCTGCATTTGCCAGAGGAAAATTGCCAAATTTTGGTGCCAAATTTATTTGAGCATTCAATCTACTACTAATGAAACATCAGCTTTGAGGCAGAACAGTAATACAAGACTCTTAACGTGATGTGTGATGTAACCAGGGACATACCTTACAAGATTAACTAGGTTACACAAATGTGATGCAAGTGCCACCAAGCATTGCACTGTCCTATAGAGGGACTGAGTAAGAATTTATTTTTCACAAATCCAGCTGTGCTTTAGTAATACAGCATAAATCAATAAAAATATGCACTGACTGTAGGTGATACATCTAACTATGCTGTAAGATCCGTTATATGTAGAGGTACTGATTGTTATTGATCTTGCTGCATAAGGCAGTGGCTGCAATGAAATCTTAAATAAAGTCCCCAGTCACTTCAGTGAGCCCAATGGTTAATGCATTTTCCCACTGATTTTGTAAAAGTCTTATTTTTGATCAGAAGCTGAGAGAAGAATTGTAGAATCCTGGAATGGCTTGTGTTGGAAGAGACCTTAAAGCTCATCCAGTTCTAACCCCCTGCCATGGGCAGGGCTGCTCCCCACCAGCTCAGGCTGCTCAGGGCCTCATCTGACCTGGCCTTGAGCGCCTCCAGTTATGAGGCACCCACAGCTTCCCTGGGCAAAGGGTCCAAAGATTTAGGTTGTACTCTAGGATTTACCTGCACTTGGTTCCCTATTTCATGGGACATTTTTCAGAGTCTTTTGCAAACAATACAGAATCTGTGTTCCTGGTCTCTCAAATGAGTCCAACATTTCCTTATCAAAAAAAGGATTTGGGAAGGGAAGTACTTGGACAACAGCATGGAGATCAGGACCTTCAATAGAGGTTGAGCCCAGAAGAGCACTCAAAGATGGTGGGCAAAACCCACACTCATTGAAAAAAACATGAATGGCAGTTCTGGGCAACAGCACAGCAAGGTTTGTCTGTGGGTTCACCTGAGCTGGAATGGAATTGTGCGTCTTCCAGGGGGAGGAAACCTTTTAGGCTGTGTCCTATTTCCCTCCCTAGTTAATTCTGTGCTACACAGCTTGTGGCTGGACCTGGCCCAGACGCTGGTGTCTCCAAGGATGCTGTTCCTGAAGCCTGCAGCAGAGGCCTGTGTAATTCTCATCAAAGGTTACCAAATATTTTCAAGAATATTGATCTCATCTCTCAGTAACAAGAAAGAAGATACCAAAATTAAAATTAAAGCATTAGAAGCTCACTTTAGCTTCTAATATTAGTTGTGTGTGTGTTGCAGGAGACCTAGCAGACAGTTATGACAGTGAGAACAATTTGTGGAGCATCTGGCTTCAAATTAGGAAGAAATATTAGGGGCCTGAGGAACCCCGTTATTTTTTAGAAGATTTTTATGACATCAAATGGTTCATTAGTTTTAAGGAGAAACAGGTGGTTAATGAGAAGCTCTCATTAAATTGGGCTGTGTTTGCACGTTGCAGGATTCATGAAGGCCATCTGACCCAGAGCTCATGTCCCAGGTTCCCTTTTTGCACAAATCCCCTAACCCTTCCACTCAGTCTGGAATAGCAATGACAGAGTTGGGAGTGGCTCTTTCCTCTCTATGTGTGTAACAGAAGTATATCTTGGGTGAGTAAAATGTGAAATTCTGCTGTCTGATAGACTCACTTTGGCCAGAAACCACGAATCCCCTTCCCTGCGTAGTGGCACAAGCAGACTGTGCATACAGCTCTCAGCTTGCTGTGAGCACCTTGTTGGAACCTGTGACAGTGAAGCCATGCCGTATCTGGCCAAGATTTCTTTCCAGGACTGATCCATGTTCTGGAACGTGGAGTCTCCCAGGCAGCTGGATATAGGTGGTCAGGCAGAATTTAGTTACCCAAGCAACTCACGTGTTATGATTCCTAAACAACCAAGATGTTGGAAGGCTGGGGGCACTCGAGGGAAATGGCTATGGAAAATACAGTTTTCCAGCCATGCAGACACATGTGGTAAGATATATTTATTGAACTACTTTCAACTCCTCATCGTTCTCTGGCTGGCCAACAGATTATCAACTATCACACCAGATATTTTGTTCTCCTGCTTTTCTTTATTAAATTCTAACACTAGAAAAGGAAGACCTTGCCCTGAAATAGGGCAAGCAAGCTGCCAGCCAGCTATGCCCCACAGTGCACAACACAGTGAGCGGTGTAGTTCTCCTCAGATGTGCTACCTGTAATCAGCCATTCCCAGGTTCCAGTGCTTTCATTAGGCTAAAGGAGCTGTGAAATGTCATTTAGGATTGAAAAATGAGATGATGATGATGACTGCTGGAAGCCAAGGGCATCAGGTGCTGATGCTGATGCCACACCAACTAGCATTGTTTCAGGGACATAATTTTTCCTCAGAGGCCAGTGAGGCATTGGCACAGCTGCGCAGGGAGCTGAGAATGTCCTTGAGCTGAGATGCTCAAGGCCAGGTTGGATGGGCCCTGGGAAGCCTGAGCTGGTGGGTGGCAGCCAGCACATGGCAGGGGGCTGTAGCTGGGTGGTCTTTCAGATCCCAAGCAACCCAAACTGTTCTATGATTCTCTGATCCTGTGATTGATGCAGCTAAATTCTCTTGTAGATCATCTTCACTATCCCATTTTGAGATTTCAGTTTATCTTCACTTGGAAACAGGTTTGACTTGAGAAGTGCTATGTTCAATCCCACACAACAAGCTGATTTCCAGCAACCTGCATTGGGTGATTTCCATTGCAGATCAGTGCCCATAACCCTGATAACCTTCACAGCTTCTGATCTGAATCAGTTCCCCAGTCATTTAATATGAGACCTGTGATTGATTACGTAGGTAACTCATGTTAATCAAGGGCTTGTTACCTGTCAGAGTGCTTGTGTTGTGAGAGACTGTGTTTCTACAGTAAAGGTCCACCCAAGGAGAACCATGATGTGGAGCAGGTCAGGTAGAGCAGTGCTTTTGTTCCAGTCAGTGTAATGTATCTCAGCTCTGGCAAAATTAATCAGATTTATCCTTTTCCTCTCTGTCTTCTCTGAAGTGTGTTTGCAAAGGTTAGCTGTCACTTACAGGATACAGCTCTAACAGAAATGCTGCAAATTACTTGAGATGCCCTATCAAAATATTTTCAAAGCAGGTTTTTTGGAAGTACTAGTACAATGTGAGTCACCTCTGAAGTCAGACCCAAAGTAGCAGCCACTGTGATAAGCAGGCTAAATCAAATCAGTGGGTCTGACTCACAGCTCATATTCATCAATTTTGCAGTGATCTGTCTTTTCTGATAGCTAGACTGCTTGCACATACTCTGTTGATTCAGAGGGAAGTGCAGACCAAGGGAGCTGAGCAGCCCTATGTAGAAGCCAAAAGAATACAAGTAACCAAATGTCCTGTGACATTTGGTTAAAAAAAAGATCCTCCCTGGTTACTCACTGATGCTTCCTAGGACAAGGGAAAGGTTTCAGACTATAAGACGAGAGATTTAGGTTGGATATAAGAAAAAGTTTTTTTACAGTAAGAGTGGTGAGGCACTGGCACAGATTGCCCAGGGATGTGATGGGTGCCCTGTCCCTGGAGACACTCAAGGTCAGGCTGGACAGGACTCTGAGCACCTGATGGAGCTGTAGGTGTCCCTGCTCATGGCAGGGGAGTTGGATTAGGTGGCCCTTAAGGGTCCCTTCAAACCAAATGTTTTTCCATGATTCTGTAATTAACTTCTGTTGGAGGGTAAAGCAACCACTGCCTGAGCAGAGGAGACTACTCAGCTCTGAGTATACAGCTGATCTGCAGTGTGCCAGTCAGCAAGCTAGACAGAGACTGCAAGCATGGTGGGAAAAGATCACAACGCTGCCAAAGCCAGTGTAATAAAAGAAGATAACAAAACCACATCTATATTGGTATGCCTGCAGCCATGCAGACCTAAGAAACCTCCACTAGCCCAAGCCTAAGGCAGCCTCTGGATAGCTTGAAGCAACCTGTGCTCTTCAGAGATTCAAAATTAGACAAGAAAAAGACACTGCTCTTTCCTCCACCAGCCCGATCCTCTCTCATGCTCTGCCCCCTCCTCCCCATTCCACCCAGCATGCTGGGCACCCGCACTTGTAGGGGGCCATATACCTAAAAGCAGTCATCAAATGCAGTTGAATGGGAAAGGGCTCCATATCTCTGATAGTTAAACAAGTATACCAGTCTCCTTCAAAATATTTAAGGCCAAAGTCTTTTTGACAGGTTCATGCTTACTGAGGGTTGTGGAGGTGATCTGGTTTGATATGGAAATGATTGTTTTGCATATTTGCAAATGTATAAAGTGTAGGTTAGATACACTGACACTTTGGTAGTGCTAATTTGAAGATTATGGGCAGGTTTTTTTTAAATAATCCTAGAAATTGATAGTCTAACTTATGCCCATGGGATCACAGTCCCAAGCCCTGGTTTTGAGTGATTCTGTGTGACACCAGGTGTTGGGCTCGACGATCCTTGTAGGTCCCTTCCAACTTGGGATATTCTGTGCTTCATTAGTACTTAGTAATATTCCAGCAATAACCGAGTATTTGGAGGGTCAACTTTGCAATCTTGAACTGTTTCTTCATGGAACTCAGTATAGTCAAATGAAGTAAAAGACAAGGCACAGAAACTGAGGAAGAGTCTTGTAGCCCAGGATGAGACATGAGATGAACAGAAATTTGATGGAATGTAATTTCCAGAAGTAGTTAGTAGAACTTTGGAAGCTGATAGGAGAGAAACCAATCTGTCATGGGCTGTTACTCATTCAGCCAGCACTGGCCTCATGCTGATTGGGCTGACAAGGTACAGTATCCCACTGCCAATATTCCAATCACTTTTATTAAATCAAGGCTAAATAATGATAATTTGGACTCATTTCTAGAGGTAAGAATTGTCCCTCAGTGACAAGTGCTGCTCCTCCTTAGAAGGCTTTTCTGGGAAAAAAAGTACTGATGAGTTTGGGAAATTGTTATTGCCTGGGATGCTTGTTGTGCTTTCAGCTTCAGACAGATGATCACAATTTGAAATGTGGCTGCTTCTTGTCTACCAAAATTATTGAGAACCTCATCTTAAAGTTTTAAAACACCCAAAGCAAATGGCTTCAAAAAGCACATACCATTCCCTGAGTATGTTCAGGCAGCTTTGCAGCTAAGCAACATACTGATTTTGGAATAGCACAATCCATTTGGGATTTGAAAATTAGCATGCAAGCTTAAAATGCTTTTGATTAATTTTTCTTACTGATTAATTGGTCTTTAACAAAGGATATTGGCTCATAATTTTCTGCAACATTGAGGAAATTACAGGATTTCAAACTCTTGGCTCTTCTTGGAACAGTGCACTCTATATTCACACTTTGTACATCTGGTCTCCTGTTCTTCAGTGAAGGTCAGTGTTGAAGTTAAACCAAGACAAGAAGCAGACTATTGTATTTGTAATTCAATTAGGATTTCTGAGGAACAACAGAAATTTTGAATTGTACTCTTTCTAGGCATGATGCCACTGCTCAAGTTGCTCATCATTCATGTAATGGATTAGATTTTTTGGAGAGAATCACACACTGCAAGAGGGCTGTCTTGTACCTACCCTAATCTGAAATGATCAGTTCTACCAAGAAAGATGTGATGGTGCCTGGTGCACTAAGGTAGGGAGATGACAAGCTGCCTCTTTACTTAATGAAGAAAGAATAAGCAACTTCTGAGTTGGAGAAACCTTTATACCTGGCAAACGCCTGTTAAAGTGGCCAAATCCCTGTTACTCCATTTTCCTCATTGGGGTCAGGGGCAAAGCACCGCTAGACCAATACTTTACACTTAAAAAATCCTTTTTATTAAAAGAAAACATGCAAAACCAGCTCATAAGCATTCTGTAATTTAGAAGAATTTTGACTATTACTATGTTAATATCCAGGGTATTAATATCCAGAGAAGTAGCTTCCTGGAGCTGGTTAAAAGGCACAAACCATCTCAAGATCAAGGCCTTAAACTAAGGTGACCTTAATTTTATTATCTTACAACAAGGTAAAAATGCCATTCTCCAGGCAGGAATGGCCAGATGAGGGGTCACGCAGTGTTATGTGTATTCTCTGTCAGTGCTCTCTGAGGTGGCAACCTGGACATGAGCAGCAATGTGCCCTCACAGCCCAGGATGCAAACCATATCCTAGGCTACATCCAAAGCAGCATGGCCAACAGAGCAAGGGAGGTGATCCTGCCCCTCTGCTCTGCACTGCTGAGGCCTCACCTGCAGTACTGCATCCAGATGTGGAGTCCTCAGAACAGGAGAGACGCGAACCCGTTGGAGTGCATCCAGAGGAGGGCCACAAAAATGATCCAAGGGATGGAACACATCCCCTGTGAGGAGAGGCTGAGAGAGCTGGGGCTGTTCAGCCTGGAGAGGAGAAGACTGCGAAGTGACCTGAGACCAACTTTGCAATATCTAAAGGGGAGGTACAGAAAAGGGAGGATAGATTCTTTAGCAGGGTCTGTGGTGATAGAACAAGGGGAAATGGTTTCAAGCTTAAAGAGGGTAGATTTAGGTTGGTTATAAGGAAAAAGTCTTTTACACTGAGAGTGGTGAGGCACTGGAACAGATTGCCAGAGTTGTGTTGGATTCCCCATCCCTGGAGACCTTCAAGGTGAGGCTGGATCAGCCCTGGGCAACCTGATCAAGCTGTACATGTCCCTGTTCATTGCAGGGGTGTTGGACTAGATGATCTTTAAAAGTCCCTTCCAACTCTAAGGATTCTATGATTCTTTGATTCTGTGGTCCACTACAAGAAGAGCTTGTGTGAAAAGCAAATCTTAAAGGATATGTTAACAATTTAAATTTTCTGTAGGATTAGGTGGGTCCCTTGGAGTAGTGACAGTTCAAGGTCAGACATGCTTCTGGAGGCCTAGTTTTTTTTTTACTGAGAACCTAGTAGCAGTGTAAAGAAATAAAGAAATTCTAAGTGAACTTATAGACTTGCCCCACTGGCATTAATTCATCATGCAGGATCAATGTGCAATGGAGCTACTTAGAAGAAAAAAACACATTTTTCATACTATGTATATATGTGATGTCATCACTAGCAGAAATACTGCAAGTATTGAAGTAAATTCTACTTCAGAAGAGGTAGATGGTATTTCCACCACAGCCACCAGGCACTGTTAGCAAAGTGATGAAGCATCTGGAGCACCAGTATTATGGGGAGCACCTGAGGGAATGGGGATTGCCCAGTCAGGATAAGAGGAAGCTCAGGGAAGACCTTATTGCTCTCAACTGCCTGAAAGGAGATTTTGGCGAGGTGGGGGTCAGCCTGTTCTCCCAGGTAACAGCAGTAGGGTGAGAGGGAATTGCCTGAAGTTTTTCCAGAGGAAGTTCAGGTTGTGTATTGGGAACAATTTCTTCTCAGAAGGAGTGGTGAAGCATTGGAACAGGCTGCCCAGGGAGGTGGTGGAGTCACTCTTCCTGGAGGTGCCCAAGAAACATGGAGATGTGGCACTGAGGAACGTAGTCTAGAGTGGTTACAGGCATGGATTGGGCTGGATGGCCTTAGTGGTCTTTTCCAACCTTAATGATTCTATGATTCAAGCTAACTATATGCTTAAATACAACACTTTGCTGCTGTCAGTAGCTGAGCTCCTCTACTCCTTCTCATTGCCCTCTCCCTCTCCCTACAACAAGAGGCTGCCCTGGAAATGGGACTCTCTCTGGCCACGTCCCTTCTTTGCTTTCTGTGAACTTCCCTGGACCCTGAGGACAACACGCTGAGGTGGTATGGGGAGGCATGCCAGCAGAAAGTGAATTCCCCCAGATACACAAAGAGCTGCCTCCTGTCATTTCTGCCTCTGCCAACAGTTTAGGGCCAGTCTGGCCTGGTTCCATGACTAGTGGGGTGGAGGGACCCATGGACCCACAAACCATGACAGCCTCAAACCAGCTCATTCTCAGAGAAGCACCTAGGCCAGGGCAAGGAATGGGCACATCATCACAATTCTCAGCTATAGCATGAAACATAGATTTTCACAAAGACTATTTCAGAAGCCATTAGAAAGAAACAGTCTCACTGAGCAGACATTCTGTGCACATGCGTATGTTTGTATGGAGGGGTAGATTCATGGTGTCTCTTTATGTTGTAATGATGTTTATACTCAGGATAATGGATTACTAGCTTCCCAGTGACAGTGTGCAGGCACCAACCAGTAGTTGTATACTCACTGAGCACCATCAGCAATGCCAAGAGATGTTTCCTAAATGCCATGCAAGCTTTGCTGCCACTGCTGCAAGTAGGAATACTTTCCATCCTGGAAGGCCAACACCATCTTGGGCTGCATCAAGAGAGGAGTGGCAGCAGGGAGAGGGAGGAGATTGTCCCTCTCTATTTCCCTCGTGAGGCCCCATCTCAAGCAGATCTGGGGCTCTGCGCACAAGGATGTGGAACTCTTGAAGCGAGTCCAGAGGAGAGACAGGAAGATGATCAGAGGGCTGGGGCACCTCTCCTGTGAATAAAGGTTGAGGAAGTTGGGTTTGTTCAGCTTGAAGAACAGAAGTTTTTGGGGAAACCTCAGTGTTGGCATTCCAGTACCTGAAGAGAGCATATAAACAGGAAATAGATTGACTTCTTACATAATCTAATAGTGATATAGTGATAAAGACAAGGGGGAATGTCTTTAACCTAAGAGGAGAGATTTAGGTTAGATGTTAGGATCTGGAAGGTGGCAACCATGTCCATGGCAGGGGGTTTGAACTAGATGATCTTTGAAGTTCCTTCCAATGCAAGCCATTCTGTGATTCTGTGACTTTATGATTCTGTGCTCCTTGTACCTCACTCACTCCTTGTCTAGCTATGGGCAGGGTTAGCTCCTGGTCAGAAGCAGACCACAACCAGTCCTAGCTTGAGCTGCTGACAGTCTTATCAGCGCTGTGATGCCCACGGGAATCATCCATGCTCACGTAGGTTTTTCCATTGTCCACCAAGCTGCGTGCTCCAGCATAGATACTGCGGGTGGCTTTGCCCTACGCTGCCCCTGCAGATCCATGGCCTCCTGGAGCATGGCTCCTCTCAAAAAACACCCACTTCCTCCAGGCAGAGATGGGCTGAGCTGTGCTCAGTGTTTGGTTACAGCAGAGTGAACGTGGTGCAGCCCCTAACTGAGGTGTGTCCATTCTGTATCTGAGCAAATGGGCAATAAGCTAGAAAGCCACCAGAATCATACACCCATGTGCAGTGAGCAGCATCCCAACACCCATGGGAAAGGGAAAGCATTGCTCTGGACAACAGCAAAAGCAGGTTTACTTACAGGTGTGGCTTAGGAAATAAATGCTGGCAAGTAATAAAGCAGTAGGATAAACCAAACTCTTGTGGCACAGCATGTATCTTCCTCCTTCCTGCATTTCTCCTGCTGCTTCTTCTAATCATCTGCAATTAGAATAGGCCATGCTCTTCCCACTTGAATTAATCAGTATTTGCATGGTTAACTGACCAAAAATGGAGATAAGGACACACAGGTACTCCACAAGTATGACTTTATTAACCTCCATAATCCTCTCTGTGGTTATTAAAGGTGATGAAAGTTTTGCTATATATTTATTTTGTTCCAGTTTTCTTTAAATAGATAAGCATTTTCTGTTTGTTCTACCAGCAAAGAAGGGAAGACTGCCTCTGTCTTTCACTCTGCAGGGGAAAAGATAAAAGCTAGAGATCTGTGGGAACACCATGAAGGTATATTCATAAGTAAGTGAACCACCTCTGTTCTCTTGGTTTATACTGAATGTATTTATTAGAAATACAACCGAGTAATTGCAAGGACGCATTCAATTTCAAAATTACTGCATCTCTGCCTGAAAATTACTTGCTGTCCCTTCTTACAAATAAAGCTGTGGCTCAGTATAAATGAAAACATGACAGAAGGAAAAGTCCCTGTTATTTTTTGTAAAAACAAAATTTTGCATTCACACAGCCCTCTATCTCTTGGCAGCCATCTATTGTCTCTTTGTCTTAGCAGTCACTCTCTTTGGAGGCTGTTTGCATTAGAGGAAAGAACATTCTTATAAGAAATAAAGGCATCAGGAAGTGGGAAGAGTCCTGTCCACCACTTGCAAGCCAACTAAATGCAAACTGAAAGAGAAAACGTAAATGAAAATGAATTCTGTACAAAAAAAGTACCTGTGTGCTTCTGTTTATGCCTGTATAAAAGTATTTTATATAGGAAGGGAGAGAGAAATGGCTGTGGTAATGGGGAATGGGTCTCCTCGAGCACGTCCAGGTGTGTGAGCCCCAGGGCTGCCCCACTCCTGTCCCCCAGCCCCAGCTGTCCAAACAGCCCCAAACTGCCTTTCAATACCATAAAAGTTATGAATAACAGGGTCTTGTTCCCTGCCTGCCAGTGTGTGATCCTCTGCAGGTCACCTTCTGCAGATATCCCCCCAGATATTGCTGCTGGAAATCTGCTGTTCATAAGAAGCAAAATGAAAACTGCCCTTCTCCTGGCTGCAGCTGTGCTGAAGGTTCAAACGTGCTGCTCCCATGGCCCAATCAGGCCCAGCTGACCCGAGGCCACCACAGCCACCCTTCCATGAGAGGAGAGACCCCTCCACTGTCCCAGCAGATAGCAAGTGGGCTTTAAGGCCCTACACAAGCAAAGCCTCACTTTGCACAGGGGTCTCCTGTCTGAGTCAGGTAACACTGCTTCCTGTCCTGTTGCCACACACAGAGGCAGCAAAATGTCTGCAAAACGTCAGCAAGATTGTTCAAGGTGACATCAAACATTTTTCCTGACATTAAATTTTAGCTCAAACCATGTTTTTGCCCAGCACTGTTCTCCATGCAAAGTTCAAGCTGTCAGAAACACACTGTCTGCATGGTGTGAGGATGCTGAGCTGCAGACAGTGTGTAGCTCTGATCCTTCAAAAGTTCCCTCCAGGATTTCCTGCCTTCCTCCTAGGAGCCAGTGCTTCTATGGGAATGACTGTGACACAGTCCTGCCAGCTGTTCACCATGAGGTCCCACACTGCACACCAGCTTTGTGCCCTCTCCCCATGGACAGACACAGGGCATCACCCATCTGTGTTCCATGGCTTGGAGCACCAACAGGGATCACTTCCATTTGACTTCACTGAGTTTGGGGAGCAGTCCTTCAGAAGGGTGAAGCATAAAGGGTGTTCATTGGTACAGTCTGCCCAGAGAAGCTGTGGGTGCCCCATCCCTGGAGGTGTCCAAGGCCAGGTTGGATGGGACCCTGGGCAGTCTGATCTGGTGGGTGGCAGCTCTGCCTACGACACAGGGGGCTGGAACTGGGTGGGCTTTAATGTACCCTCCAACCCAAACCATGCTGTGATTCTATCATAATAATCAGGGAACAAGTTATTATTGCAGCATATTGCTTTTAGTGTATGGATTGTTAAAGAAGTACTGGATGTCCCTTTCCTTGCCCATAGGAGCAGTTTTTAAGTGCCTCATAATAAGAATGCTTCCAAATTTTTCATAAGCTTAACATCAAGTAATGAAGTAAGATTTGTCCGAACTCATATCCTATTACTCTCAGAAAGAAAGGGCAAATATTTGGTGAACCCATAATAAATTAAGGATAGGTGGATGGATGGATATTAAGAGCAGAATGGTCTATTCTTAGAATTATGTAAATGTGATTTAAATAGAATTTCTCACAGGGGTTGTGCAGAAAGATAATGGGAAAATTGCATTTCTAATGTACCAGGCTATTTTGGAGTCTGGATGAGTTCTTTCTCTGAAAATGAAAATTTTTCCAGTGCCACAAAAAAAAAGAAAAATCAATGAACTTTTTTTTAATCCAACACATAGTTTACTCAGGTTAGTTTTCCTTGGGGTGTATGGTTTTGCAATGGGGGCTGATTCCATTAAACCAAACCACAGCATCCCACTTGTGCACAGGATTCAAAGCTCTTGGCAAGGTGACTGTGAAGCCCCTTCCTCCTCAGCAGGTGCCAGGGGTGCTGCTTTTGGGGACATTCTAAGCATCCCCTCGCTTCTCTGAAGAATGCTCTGTGAGAGAGATAGCAACAGGGAGCATTAACACTCCTCCAGGATTTCACGCCCAATGAATTGCTCACTATTTACTCCTCTTCCTACCATTGGCTTCCTGTCACTTCATGCGGCCCTTGTGCCGGACACACGCACACCCACACCACTGATCTCATGCAGCAGATCCCCTCTTACAGCCTCCCAGCAAAGCTGCCAGCACTGTGGATTCAGCTCCTTGTGGGTCATTGGAAGTGGGCTTCGTGCTTGTGGTGCTTAGCAGACTTTTACAAAGCAGCAGACCTCGGGGAGCGTTCTTGGCCAGCAATCCACCTCTCATTTCTTTTTGCCCCACCAGCCCGAATATTTACGAGGTGGCATGTGATGTGATGGTATCTGGTTCCACATGTAATGCTGATGTCATGTGTTTTAGATTTAAAATGCCAGTTTCATTTTGTAGTGTGCAGTAATTTGTTTCTTTGGCAGTCCATAAAGAATTGCACTGAATGTTGGCGTACCGGCTGCAGCAGCATGGAGGTGGAGGTAGGAGCACCTCCCATGTGCTATAGTGGTGTACCCAGAGCCATGCAGAGTGCTCCCTGTGCCTGTATTACCAGGGCACTCTGATGCATGCCAGAGCACTTTCTGCTCCAAAATCTTTGCCTCCAATGATGAAGGAAGTCTTGCAGCATCTAGGCAAGGAGTTAATGGATATAAATATGGAGAAACTGAGGCACAACATCCTCCTGAGGTTACAAAGCCCAAGGAGAAGAGGGCAGAGAGCTCATCTTCCATGGTTTCCTAGAATCACAAGAGCCATCTGTCCTCTCCCAGATTCAGGCACCATCAGAATTTGGCTGTCTCTTCTCTAAACTGTGTTTGATTAGAGACAGCCCAAGCCTTCATGCTGGTATTCAAATCTTTCTGAAATCAGAATCCTGATCTATTAAATCTTCTATCTAGTTTTGAGCCAGTTCCCAGTGCAGGATGAGGAAGGTACATTTGGGAAGCAGATGTTTAAACTGGAGAAAGAAACAGACAAAGAAAAACTGTACTGTCCTGAAGTGTTAATGAACAGGTTAATGAACTTCAAATAATGGGACCCAGTGAGACACGCACTACCCACTGCAGTGGATAGGATCATAGAATCATACAATATCCCTGACTGGAAGGGACCCATAAGGATAAAGGATCTGCTGTCAGATACACACACATCCTTCACAAACGTGGATGACTCTTCACACACATTTACACAGGGAACAACACCCTGCAGAGATGTCTGTGGCATGCTGTGGCTCCCCAGGCACTGTGGTCTGGACGCTGCTCACTGACTGGTGGCTGTTAACACAGTCCCGAGGGCAGCCCTCCCTTGTGCCACCTGCAGCCCTGAAAGTTAAGGGTGGTGCTTCTGGCAACAGTGCAAAACCAATCAAAAGGAGATCATCTCCTGGCCAGGCTGGCATGCATGAATCCAGCTGCAATGAAGTGAAAACCCCTGCTGATCTCTTAATGGTGTGGTGCCCTACAGACCTTTAGCATGGCCTGATACTTCTAAGCCAACAGAATCCTGGGCTGCATCATAAGAGGGGTGACAGCAGGGAGAGGGAGGTGACTGTCCCCCGCTACTCTGCCCTCCTGAGACTCCATCTGGAGTTCTGTGTCCAGGCCTGGGGCCCCCAGTACAGAAGGATGTGGAGCTGTTGGAGCGGGTCCAGAGAAGGGCCACTAAGATGGTCAGAGGACTGAAGCACTTCTATGGAGAAAGGCTAAAGGAGTTGGTTTTTTTTAGCTTGGAGAAGAAAAGAGTCAGGGGAGACCTTACTGTGGTATTCCAGCACATGAAGGGAGCTCATAAACAGGAGGGAGGTTGACTTTACGTGGTCTAGTAGTGACAGGAGAAGAGGGAATGGTTTTAAACTAAAAAAAATGGAGAAATTTAGGCTAGATATTAGGAAGCAATTTTTGACTCAAAGGGTGATGAGGCACTGGCACAGCTGCCCAGAGAGCTGCAGGTGCCCCATCTTTGGAGGTGCACAAGGCCAGGCTGGATGGAACCATGGGCAGTTTTGGCTGGTGGGTGGCAGCCCTGCCCACAGCAGAGGGTTGGAACTAAATGATCTTTGAGGACCTTTCCAACCCATACCATTCTATGATTCTATGAAATATATAGTGAATTCAGTTTCCTTCTCCTCTCTATGCTCCTGTGGCTTTCCCCACTGAGGCAAATGAAGGGAGAGGTTGAAGGGCATTGTTGGAGAAAACATGCCTGGAGGAAGACAGACCTTTCTTTAGAACTGGCCCAGCTAAGGAACTTCTACAGGTTCAGTACAACAGTTCTGGGTTTGGCCTGACTATTTTAATTCACGTCTGATGAAATGTAGAGAGCACATGATGTTAACAAGAGAAAAAATGGAGAGCCACCAGCCCCATTTCAGCTCTGGGGAAGGGATGGTTGGTCCACATTTATTTTCGTCAGCTCAGTCTGCTGCTGTAATAAAGCATGCTGTCTCCTCCTCCATCTATCCTGCACTCCGAGGCCCTCCTGGTGACAACACTAAAATTATTTTCTCAGCTGAAGCACTCTGATAGCAGGGTGATAAGTACAGCACAGCTGCCTTGACAGGTTGATTGATAAGGTTATAGACAACACGACAGGATTTCTGTTATTGCTGACATGGCCAAAAGCTCAGTAAGAACCTAGCAGCTCTTTCTTGTGACACATCTAACCGCTTTTCCAGGCAGTAGAATTCTGAATAAATGTCAGCAGGCAGCAATCACTCAGGTGCATGTTGGACTCCCCACTCTGCCACCATTCCTTAGAAGAGACCCAGGGGACACATTTCTGGCATGTCAACTTCAAATTTCCCCAGTCAGAAAACGCTTACCAAAACGGAGTAGTGGAAGGTCTCCAATTCCAATGCTGGAGATGTGAAGTCTCTAAAAGGGTGGCCAGCAGACTACCAGCTCACAACACACTTACCTTTGTTTCCGCTAACGAATTGTGTGCAAGGAAGGGTGCTTTGCAAGTTTGGCAAACATGATTGCTGCTCAAAAACATTAAAAAAATGAGCATAGAAATGTCAACATACAGCCTGCTTTTGTTTCCCATGAGTGCCTCGTAACTGCACTATGCGTTAGTCTTTTTCAAGCTCCTAATTTGTTTTGCAGAATTTCAGCCTTCTACTACTTTAAAATAAATGTCTCCAGCAGTTCTTTCTTGGGAAAAAATTATCAATATCTGAACTCATGTAATCTGTGTCTCACAGACATCTGTGATTCCCATACAGCACAGAAAAACAGAATCATAAAATCATCAAGCTTGGAAAACACCTCTAAGATCACTGGTGGCAATACCACCAATGTTGACCACTAACGATGTCCCTCAGTGCCAAGTCTCCACATCACTTGAACACTGCCAGGGACAGTGACTGCACCACCTCCCTGGGCAGCCTGTGCCACTGCCTCATCACTCTTTTGGAGAATAAGTTTCTCCTAATATCCAGTAGCAACCTTAGATAGTGGTTTTCTGGACAACATGAGTATTTCATAGAGATATATAGTCTGGACTTCTATGGTCTTTGTTTCCTAATGGTCTGTCCCACTGCCCTGTGACAGGAAACACTGCTCCCCGTGCACTCATTTGACTTGTTGAACTACAAATTTCCAGCAATGGACAAGCCAGTGCTTCCACAGGCAGTTGGCCCCACTGCATGACTGTCTGTACCATTAGAAAGTGATGCTGAACATGTGGCCCAAACTAACCTTGATTCCTATCAAGGCACCAGAGAGAGCAGCCCTGTGGAGGACCTGGGGGTCTTTATAGATGAAAAACTGAACATGAGCCAGCAGTGTGCCCTTGCAGCACAGAAAGAAAATGGTATCTGGGCTCCATCAAAAGAGGGCTGGCCAGCAGGGACAGGGAGGTGATTGTCCCCCTCTACTCTGCTCTTGTGAGGCCCCATCTGGAGTACTGCGTCCAGGTCTGGAGCCCCCAATACAAGAAAGACAGGGAACTGTTGGAGAGGATCCAGAGGAGGGCCACAAAGATGGTCAGGGGGCCGGAGCACCTCCCCTGTGAAGACAGGCTGAAGGAGCTGGGCTTGTTCAGTCTGGGGAAGAGAAGGCTGTGGGGTGACCTCATTGCAACCTAAAGGGAGCCTACAGAGGGGAGGGGAATCAACTCTTTGAAAGGGTTGATAATGGCAGGATGTAAGAGATTATTCTTTTACATCATTGTCTCAAAGCTTGCTGGGGACACAGATGAACAAGTCCAAGCAAGTCCTGGGCAAGGGTTGAGAAATCCCTTGTCTAGACAACATTGATGGACAAGTCCTGGGCAAGGGTTGTGAAATCCTTTGTCTGAGGGACACAGATGGACAAGGCCAAAGTCAACGAGAGAGAGAGATAAGCTGCACCTTAATGGCTGTGAAGTGGTCTTTTGTGTGGGCTTATCTTGAGGAAGATGGCCATCTCAGGAGATGCTGTACATGACTCTTGTTCAAGCACCCAGGGATGTCACGTAGGCAGGAGAAAAAGGAGGAGAAAAGAGGAATCGAAAACCATTAGGTTGAGGTTTTCTGGCAACAGATTCCTCATGAAGAAGAAGAGGTTTATGCCATGAGAAGCCTCACGACCTGCCTCTCTCCCTCGTGGACTTGCTCTGCACTCTACCACGATGCTGAAGAAGAACAAAGGTGTCTGCCATCAGATTCCTCACTACAGAATTTCTGCATGCTGAAGGACTTTCCTGGGCCTGCTACCTGCTTGCTGCTTCGACCCCAGACTGGCTCTGCGACTTCTTCCTGCTACCTGCTTGCTGCCCAAGGCTGGTCATGCTGCTGCTCTCCCCCCCTGCTGCCTTTGCCTCGGAGCTTCAAAACGTCGTGCAGCGGGATCGCTGCTGGATCCTGGTGGTGACTATCCCCGCTTTACACAATTCTTGCTTCTTTCATATCTTTTCTATCTCACTCCTTCCCTTCCCCGATTCCCTGATCTGAATTTATAATAAACTGGTTGGACCAACATTTGAACTATATTAAAAGAACCTCCTCTCCCTCCTATAAACTGGAGCGAGACACAGGACAAGGGGAAATGGTTATAAGTTGAGGGAGGGGAGATTTAGGTTGGATGTCAGGGGGAAATTCTTTACAGAGGGAGTGGTGAGGTACTGGAACAGGCTGCCCAGAGAGGTTGTGGATGCCCCATCCCTGGAGGTGTCCAAGGCCAGATTGGATGGGGCCCTGGACAGCCTGGTCTGCTATTAACTGGTCTAGTATTAAATGGGGAGGTAGGTGGCCCTGCATGTGGCAGGGGGGTTGGAGATTCATGACCCTTGAGGTCCCTTCCAACCCTGGCCATTCTGTGATTCTGTGATTCTGTGTGATTCTGCACCAGGATTTCTTATCCTGTTTCCTGTAGGTGTGTGTGCTGTTACACTCAAGTTTTGGTACGGTGTCAACAATCACAGAATCATAGAATCACCAAGATTGGAGGAAAAGTCCTCCAAGATCATCCAGTTCAACCATCCACCTACCACCAATATTTCCCTCCAAACTCTTATTACAACATCTAAACATTTCTCGAATAGCTCCAGGGATGATGATTCCATCCCTGTTCCAGGGCCTGACCACTCTTTTGGAGAAGAAATTTTTCCTAATATCCGACTTGAACCTCCCTTGGTGCAACTTAAGGCCATTCCTTCTCATCCTATTGCTGTCATTGGGAAGCAAAGGCTGACCCCCACCTTGACACAACCTCCCTTCACGTAGTTGTAAAGTACAGTAAGGTCTCCCTTGAGCCTCCTCTTCTCCTTACTGAACAATCTCAGTTCCCTCAACCACTCTTCAACAGACTTGTGCTCCAAACCACTCTCCACACGAGACCCTAGGAAGCTGTCCAGTAGTCCTTCCAGCACCAACCATTATCCCCTGTGGTGTCACTGTTCCTTGTCCCCCAGCAAAGCCTCCTGACTTAGGAACAAGAAGCACTTTCTTTCCTCAAAATCTGGCTCCAGAGATTGCATGTTGCATTCGGCCAGGGTGAGCCTTGGGTGATCGTGGTTTTATCAGCAGCTGGGAATAGTTTGTACACAGAAGATTCATCACCTCTTTGCTCTGACAGCATGTCATAAAACTTGAAGTTGAAAGGAATGTAATCTCCTATCTCATCAAAGAGGAGAAATTTGTTGTGTGTTGGTCCTTCCTTTAAAAAAAAAAATATATATATATATATATTACCCCTCAAAATTTTTCTAGTCTGAATTAACCACAAATGTAAGAGTCTGCTACTCCATTTCTGGCTCAGCTCCTTTGTATAACTGTTTTTTCAGGGAATGTTGTCTTGGGATCCTTCATTTTCATTTTACTACAAAAAATTAACTCGTTAGTGCTCATGGGCAAAACACAGCAAGGATGAGATTTATCTGTCAACAGAGCTGTCAAAAATTCAGATGCCTTTCTAGACCAAGCTACTTGTCCCTCCGGCAGTGCAGGAGATCCAAGATGGCTGCCATGAGATGAAGCATGTTCACTGGAACTCTGAAGGAGCCCCTATTCTTTCCTGGAAAGCTGCTTTCATATATCACTATCTCTAGCCATCCCTCTGCCCTCTGCCATTGCTGAGTAACTCTCATGAAAAATTAAGCATGAAAGGTGGAAAGACCTCATGAAGAGCACCAATCTCATGGGGAGCAGCTGAGGGAACTGGGATTGTTCAGACTGGAGAAGAGGAGGCTCAGGGGAGACCTTATCGCTCTCTGAAAGGAGACTGAAAGAAGATTATGGTGAGCTGAGGGTCAGGATGTGAGATGACAGGATGAGAGGGAATGGTGTGAAGTTATGCCAGGGGAGGTTCAGGTTGGATATTAGGAACAATTTCTTCTCAGGAGGAGCGGTGGGGCACTGGCACAGGATGCCCAGGGGGGTCACTGTTCCTGGAGGTGTTCAAAAACACAGAGAAATGGCACTGAGGGACATGGATAGCAGGCATGGTGGGGATGGGTTTACAGTTGGACTCAATGATCTTAGAGGTCTTTTTAAACTGTAATTCTATGATACTAAGTCCTGGAAATATTGTCAGCATATGCTCTCTTTAGGCCATATTCATTTACTTTGTCCTTATTTTAAGCAGGCTTTATGGCATTGCAAGATTTGATGAGTTCCATTTGTACAGTAGAGAAGGGTTTGCAGCTTTTCCTAAGGGCAAAACAGAGCTGAGGGTGACACACGTCCCCACTGCAGAGTTCCCTATGGGGCTGTCAGTGCCACTCACCTCCTCTGTCCTCCTACCTCCACAACCACAACTGTGTTTCAGCTGCTGTTCCCAAAGGCAGGTTCAGAATCCCCTGTCCATGTAAGGATCTTAATCTTAGTTCTGAGGGAGGACAATATTGTAGTTACTGCTTCTCCGTGACAGCACAGTTCAGCCATGAAGGCAGCATCTGCTCCCAGCTCTGTTGGGCTGGGTTCATCCCAAGGACCCTCATTTTGGGTGAGTAGTTAAGGCCAGTCAGGGCTGGGAGCATGAAGGGAGTGTGGCCTGGACATGCAGGATGTGCCACAGGCTTTCTGCAGGTGGGCAGGCAAAGCATGGTTGCATGCAGCTGAGTTACTAGCTCAGGATTTACAGCCAGAATGAATTTAGTGCTACCCATGTTACTGAAATAAAGCCCATGGAAGAGAGTCAGAGGCCATAAATCAGCCAATCCCCAAATCTCCAGAATGTCAGGGAATGAGAAATGCATGTACTGGTAAGCTCACACAGTGGGCTGCCCGGAAAGCTGGTCTGTATTTCATTTGATTTTTTTTCAATTAACAACACATACAGCACAAGCTGTATGTATCCCACTCTTTCCATTTTTCCTTTGGTAAAGATGCCATGTGTGCACTCACTGTCTCTTCAGCACCCCATTTTCTTTTTTTCTATTCATAATATTTGCTTAAGAACTCTTGCAGCATTTCCTCGCTATATTAATAGCGAGCAACATTTGATTCCCTCAAAGTCTCGTGAATTAAAATGAAACATCTGTCATTATTGCAGCCTCATTGAGAAAGAAAGCTGGCAAAAGCTGAAAAAAAGAGATCCCCAGGATGGGTTAGATCAGAAAGCTTCAAGTTTCATAACTTGGGTGCCAAGAATTAGGCTCTTAAATTCACATTGATTTTGTAATCCATGCTCACAGCACTTAGATGTAGTTTCATGGGGTGCTGAGCAGCAGACAGGTCTTCCAGGCCAAATATTCAGGTGTCTATTATGTGAAGTTGGTTCTCCCAACTGCACAGGAAGTGGAGCTGGGTCCCCACGCCCCAGCTCTGCTCTGGGAAGCGTGCAGGTACCCAGGCAATGTGTTGAACCCTCCAGCACCCGTGGGCTTTGGCCTTGCATCAGCCCCGACTGTATGCCCCTCGAGGCCAGGTTGTGTTGCTTTTCATAGGCTGGTGCTAGGCTGGTACCTCAAACCATCTTGCTACAGTTCCTCAGAATTACAAATACTCCTTTATCCTTCATTATTCACCTTGGAAAGTCGGCAGCACTTTGATGTAAGCAGAAAGGCATTCCTAGAGATACGGTTAAATGAAACATATGCTTCCAGAGGCTCCTCAGCACCTCTCTTTCTCTCTGCTCAGGAAGTTTAATGGCATGCACATGGCAGTGGTGCTGCGGGAACACAGTGAGCCTATAGCAGAACCTGCCTGATTTCATAAACCACAGTGACCCAAAAATCATAGCCAAAATAGGACCACAACTCTCTGTTCTGCACTTCCTACCAGGGCTGTCTGCTGGTGAAAATACACCTATTGTTGTGCTTTTTTCACAACATATGTCCTCCAGTGTGTCTCAGTCTGGGACAGTTCTCCCACTTCTGCAGCTGCATGCAGTGTTGTTTGTGCTAATGCCCAGGAGAAATGGGCTTTTGGAGCATTTGGCATCATGACACCCACCCATCCCCATGGACTGCAGGTGAGATGCTATCAGCTCCCCAGTCTGATGAATGCATTTATGTAAACTGCAGGTGGCTTTGTTGTCATCTCTTTCTTTCTGTGTGTTGTATCAGGCAAAAATATAACGTGCCATTTCTCAGTAATTACTGCAGCATCCAGCTTTATAGTTTGACATCTTTACAAAACAAAAAAAAATGGAGATGTTTTAAATTGCTTCTGAAAAGTTTTTGCGGATCGTAGGGAAGGAATTTGAGGTCTTTAAGGCAGGTTCCTGTGGGTTTATGCCACTTGCTGAGGTTGGCTTTAAGTGAGGACTTTGCTGGAGGTGTCTGTTTTAAAGCTCTCTCCTTTGGTGGTGGCAGCTGTGAGTAAGGCAAAGCTCTTGGGGGGCTGGTATTTATTCCTTATTTTTGGCTTGTAGATCTGTCAGCTATTTCAGCACTTCAGGTTGTATATTTCCTTGAGTACTTTTGCAACAGTGCAAGGGCCTGGGGGGGAACAATCATTTTCCATAGAGAGAGTTACACCCACTGGCACAAAGGGGCACTGCCAGCCTGAGCAGCTGTTCAAATCAGCCCATATTCAGTGGCACCAACCTCCATGGGCAGTGCTGGCTCATACACAGAGCAGGCCAAAGGCTCGAAATGAAGGTGTGTTAGGTCTGATTTCTGCTGCACTGTGTGTCAGCAGGCTCTCCGTCACAGCACAGATATGAGGTGGCTCTCAGATGGCTCACCAACCACAGGGCAGTTAGTGCAGCTTTGTGCCAGGCTGCTCTGGGGCTCTTTGCAGGCAGCTCTACCACACTGGGTGATGCCGAGGGAGCAAAGAAATATAGCACAGAAGGTACCATAGAGGCTGCCAGGAGTCCACCCTGAGCTGGAGCTGCTGCCCACCCCCAGCTGCCAACATGGCACCGGGCACAGGGAAGGAATTTCACATTCCTCTCTAAGCAAGTGCTTATTGCCTAAGGAATTATTTGTAATGGTGTTTTCCTTCCAGTAGGAATTAATTACAGCACTTTTGACACACTGCAATCCCTCCTCAGTACAGCACCAGGCCATAGGCACAGTAGGGCTATGCAAATAACACCTTCTCTGCTCAGAAGAACCAATCTCTTCCTTCTGGTTAACCTGAAATCCAACATCTGTCTGCAGAGTACTTGTTTCCCTGCAGGGCATGAGACATAAGGCATAGCAACGAGGTGAAACACAGATTAATAAATGCACTTATTTTTGGTCTTCCAGTCCCAGCAAATATGGACTGCTAGAGCTAATGCCACCTCCTTCTTTATTCCCTTCCTTTCCCTCTCTTCATTTTGTGAGCAGCCAGCTCTCGGGTCACCCACACACAATATCAGAAATGCACAACTTAAAGCACACGCGGGCACTTGGCCCTTCTCCCTAGAAACCATCCTGGTAACTTCCTTATTATTTGGAGCCTTCGTGCAAGTGTCACAGCAGTACATGGCACCTCAAGACATAAAGCAGCTCCTGGAAGGCCTGTGCGGATGCCTTGCCATGCACGTAATGGAAACAGGTGAAATTTAAACAGATCGCTTAAGTACTTGTCCAGTCCCCATTAGGGTTTTGTAGCTCTCCTTTATTTAAAGAGCAAATTTCTGACACTTAAGAGAAGTTAAACATGTTTGAAAGCTTTAACATAGAACAGCCTTGACACTGCTTGTTCTCTTGAGAAAATTGTTCAAAGCATTATTATATAAAGTCTGTGCTCAGAATACGGAAATATTTGGAGTAAATGGTATATTTACTTTCTAAAATTGCATGCAAAGTATAAAATAGGAACTAGATATACAAACATGCAGAAAATGCACACAGACATAGAAGCAGCATCTGTTTGGAAAGCAGCAAGCACTGAAGGCATCCAGAAAGGAGTGTTCCCCAAAACACCCAGCATCAGCCACTGTGGCTAATGCAGCACCATCGGTACAGAATCATACATGTTGATGAAATCTAAGCAAAATCAGGATTTTTTTAAGGTCATATTCCCTGACAAAGTCTGCTTAATGTGGCATTCTAGAGAAGAAGGATAAGTAGCTGTGAATTCCGTTAAATCTGTTATGAATCCTGAAGGGAAATGTCCAGCCATATGTTAGATGCCTGTTTGCTGAGACAAGGGATGGCTTCACAGTTCTGTGAGGCTCCCCAGGGACAATGTCATGGGATATGGACACCCCCCAGTCTGAGCCAGTGACTGGTGTGGGTAAAGAGGTCAGATGGAAGTAATGCTTGTTGATGTTTACTTGTTGGAGATATTGACTCCACATCTGTGTCTGGATGTGGAGCCCTGAGTACAGGAGAGATGTGGACCTGTTGGAGTGCATCCAGAGGAGGGCCATCCACCACAAGGGATGGAGCACTTCCCCTGTGAGGACAGGCTGAGAGAGCTGAAGCTGTTCAGCCTGGAGATGAGAAGGCTCCAAAGAGACCTGTGCAGCAGCTTTTCAGTATCTAAAGGGGCTGTAAGAAGGAAGGGGACAGTCTTTTTGGCAGAATCTGTCATGATAAGACAAGGGGAAGTGGCTTATAATTAAAAGAGGGAGATTTAGATTAGATGTAAGGAAGAAGTCTTTTACAATAAGGGTGGTGAGGCACTGGCACGGGTTGCCCAGAGAGGTGGTAGATGCCCTGTCCCTGGAGAGGTTCAAGGTCAGGCTGGATGGGACTGTGTGCATCCTGATTGAGCTGTAGGTGTTCCTCCCATGGGGAGGTTGGTGGCCCTGCATGTGGCAGAGAGGTTGGAGATTCATGATCCTTGAGGACCCTTCCAACCCAGGCCATTCTGTGATTCCGTGATTCTGTGATTCTGCTCTTTGCTGGTGAGTTATATTAGATGGCCTTTAAAGGTGCCTTCCAACTCAAATGATTCTGTGATGCTGCAGTTCTTGGAAGTTCACACTCCTTGTCCTTACTGGATACCAGTTCTTCCTTTTGCTTCTCTTTCAGTTCTCTTCAGCGCTGTAACCTCCTAAACATTCACTGTTCATATGGTGAAGAGAGCCAATGCAGTGCTATCTGGAACCCTTAGTTTGCAGTGAATGAAGTGCAAATTTATCTACATACATTTATTATTTTATTTTCTATGTTGCTTTGCTTATTTAAGCTATGTAAATATCAAATGTGTTTCTGGAATCATGGTTCCAGAAAGACTGCAGTTCTTCTCCATCTCTGTGCTCATGTTCATCCCCTCCAAGAATTTCTCACCAAGAACATCCCAGCTCTTTCCTATCACCCAGAGCCTCAGGGGTGAAGGAGAGCTCTTATCACTTGGATATGAGCGAATGTGTATGTGCACACCAACACAGAGCTGTAGGGAGACATAAAATGACTATTAACTGGAATTGCTGTATGCAATGCCAATGGGATGAGGTTTAATAAGACCAAATGCCGGGTTCTACACTTTGGCCACAGCAACCCCAAGCAACGCTACAGGCTTGGGGTGGAATGGCTTGAAGACTGTGTAGAGGAAATGGACCTGGGGGTGTTGGTTGACGCTCGGCTAAACATGAGCCAGCAGTGTGCCCGGGTGGCCAAGAAGGCCAATGGCATTCTGGCTTGTATCAGAAGCAGTGTGACCAGCAGGAGTAGGGAAGTAATTGTTCCCCTGTACTCAGCTCTGGTGAGGCCGCACCTCGAGTACTGTGTCCAGTTCTGGGCCCCTCACTGCAAGAAAGACATTGAGGCCCTGGAGCGTGTTCAAAGAAGGGCAACAAAGCTGGTGAGGGGTCTGGAGCACAGGCCTTATGAGGAGCGGCTGAGGGAGCTGGGATTGTTCAGTCTGGAGAAGAGGAGGCTCAGGGGAGACCTTATTGCTCTCTATAACTACCTGAAGGGAGGTTGTAGCGAGCTGGGGGTCGGCCTCTTCTCTCGTGTAACTGGTGATAGGACTAGAGGGAATGGTTTCAAGCTTCGCCAGGGAAGATTCAGGCTGGATATTAGGAAATACTACTTCTCTGAAAGGGTGGTCAGGCACTGGAATGGGCTGCCCAGGGAGGTGGTGGAGTCACCGACCCTGGAGGTGTTCAAAGAACGTTTGGATGTTGTGTTGAGGGATATGGTTTAATGAGAACCATTGGTGACAGGTGGATGGTTGGACTGGATGATCTTATAGGTCGTTTCCAACCTTAGTGATTCTGTGATTCTGTGATTCTGTGAATGCCAACTCAAAAGCCAGATGCAGAACTTTCAAGACTGAAGGGGAACTTTTTCCCCTGCTGAAGTGGAAGTTAGCTCAGGATGAATCACTATATGCAACAGAGTATTCTCATTCTCATTTAAAACTCATTCTCATTCTCAGAGTATTCTCCTCTCTCATTTAAAACTTGTAATACCACTACAAGGGTGATGCACTCTGTAGAGTCAGCACCAAGAAGGGAGTTAATTTTTCTTCTCAGAGTGCAAAGAAGACCAAGATTGTGCCTTCAGAACAGATGCTGGCACTGGATCTGGTTGTGAAGAACTACAACTGGCTTTGCTGGAAGTGAGACCCTCACTGGAACAGTGAGATAACTCCCTGCATTTTATTCCTAGGAAAATGTGTTGTACCCACTATAGATGCTGGTATGGATGCAGCTTATGGAAGACAGAAAATCCCCTGCTGTGAAAGCTTTCTGGGCAAGTAAAAGTGATGAAGCACCTTAATCTTCTTGCATCTCATGATGCCTTTAAGGGCTATTCCAGGCCCACTGGCTGGGAGCTCGTTTTTATCCAAGGAGCTAGCTGTGGTGACATGAACTTTCTCTGGCCTCATGATCTTCAATAACTTTCCCTATCATCCTGGCCCATCACCCACTCAGTCCTACTGCAATATGAGACAGTACACGCAGAGCTGGTGCCAGAAAAATCAGTATTTATTTCCCTGCTGAAATTCTGGGAGGTGACATTGGCCACCCATGGAGCTGCAGAAGGTGCTCTGTGGCAGCCAAGGTGTTGCCATAGCAAGGATGGGCAAGGCTGTACCATCAGAGCTTGAAGTCATTCATCCTTCTTATTGCAACATACATGTGTTGTAGCAAGTTTGCAGCATCCCTCCATCAAGCAGTGTGCATCTCCTGAGGTCTCAAGGGCACTCACTTGTCAGACTCATCAGGAGTCCCCTGCATTGGAACAGAGGGCACCAGATAGCTGGGACAGAGTCCTTGCTCCAGTTTGGGTAGCATTTAAGCAGTGCTTCAAGGAGAAGCATAATACATAGGGCTTGTTTGTGTTTCAAAGCACTCCAAGTCTGCTAAATATAGAAAGTGAGAGCAGAAGTGGGGATGGGATGTTATGTTAAATGGGGAAACCAATCCTGGATGCAGGTTGACTTTGCAAAATCTGGCTGCTCATTTACATTCCTGTGATATTTCCTATCTATCTTTCCCCAGCACAGAATAAATTAGTCATCCAGATTATGTATTTTTTGAAAAAAGACAAGAAATCATAGAATCACAGAATGGTTTGGGTTGGAAAGGACCTTTAAGATCATCTAGTTTCAGCTCAGAATCACAGAATCACAGAATTGCCAGGGTTGGAAGGGACCTCAAGGATCATGAATCTCCAACCCCCCTGCCACATGCAGGGCCACCACCATTCCACCTAATGCTAGACCAGACTGCCCAGGGCCCCATCCAATCTGGCTTTGAACACCTCCAGGGACGGGGCACCCACAACCTCCCTGGGCAGCCTGTTCCAGTACCTCACCACTCTCTCCGTAAAGAATTTCCCCCTGACATCCAACCTATATCTCCCTTCCCTCAGCTTAAAACCATTTCCCCTTGTCCTGCTGTCACCTGCTCGCCACCTTCTATGAGCTAAGTTGTTTGAGAAGTGGTGCTGTTTGTGTCTGGTTAAAGCCTCACTGTGGGAAATGATGGAGAAGGAGAAATTAATGATGAAAATGGAAAAATTCCTAAGTTCACCACTGCTCGAGTTTCCCAGGGACTCCCAGCACAGAAGGCAGTGGATGAATGTCACCACCTGAAAATCAGGAACAACAAGAGCAAGTTGCACATTAAGCCCACAGTAGGATCTTTATTCTGGGTAAATCTTCCTTCCTGCTCCTCTAACCAACAGCAAAGAAGGAAAGTGCAGATTTCCCATTTCACCAATAAAACATCAGTTTGAGCTACCTTGAAACCTGGGAAAGTTTAACTGGGCTTTCTAATGCCCAGAGATCTATTTTTCTTCACTTATAAACATTAAACCCTCTGGTTTAACAAGGGGAATAAAAGAAAACATCAGGCAGAGGGTTAAACAAGATGGCAATAGCTAGTCTATAACACAACTATTGATCTGTTACAGAGAGAGAAGGGCTTAAACCAGACGCTGTAAAAAGGGGTTGTGTATTACTCAGACTTTGACTCCGGCTGCACAGACCATCCTAAATGTCATCTCTGATTCACACTTGTCCCACTAATTCCCTCTGAGACCCCTCAGAACCTCCCAGAGACAGACAATGACACGCAGTTGAGACAGAGACAGTGGCACCCAGTTCAGTTTTTTGGACAGTCATGCACCCACACACATACTCAATGATCTTCTGTTAGTATTTATAATTTAAGCTATTTTTTCACCTACAACAGCGTTCAATATCATGTTCTTCCAGAGAATGGAAATTAGCTACAATTTCATTGCCTGAAATGAAATTGTTGGTCCCAGCTATTGACATTTTCTCTAGATGACATGCACATTGATATGTCAAGTATCAGTGTAAGCAAGTTGCTTTTTTCTGTGTTAGAAAATATGTTACACAAGTTTCCATTCCAACGTTAATCTACAGCAGATTGTATGAGGAGATAAATGAAGCACAGTACTGACGGAAAACGCATGGAAAAGATGTAGAAAAAAGTCACTGGTTTATGCCTTTGACATGTTTTTTCGAAAGCGCCTTCCTGCATATATCTCTTAAATCCAAGGTTTTAACTAATGACATCACTTTTCAAGTCAACAGCAAACACCATGCAGAACCCAGAGAAACCAGTGGTGGTTCCAAGTTGTATGGCCAACAGCTGGGGCAAAATTCAAGGTGGACAACAGGTCCAGTTGGGTGCAGCCGGTAGCCTGTGGCACTCACAAGGAGCAATTTTCACTCATTAAATTTGGCTTGTTTACTACCAGCTGAATAGTTTCCCACTCCCTCAGCGTGAGGTACATTTCCATTCTTCCAGGGATGCCCACTGCACACAGTCTATTCCACTGCCAAGCAGAATGTTCATCTTACTATGGCTGTTACACTGCATGCCTAGACACATGCTTAGACCCAGCATGATGGCACTTGTGAAACGTTTTCAAGAAAACAGAGAAATTCATGGGACAACACAGAGGAATGAGAAAAGCAAACCAGTCCTGGGTGAAAGAATGTATCTGTGTGATCCTGAAAGCATCACCAAGCCCTTACCATCTCAGGACCACAGCAGAGAGAGAAACAGTATTTCGCATGATAAGAGACACATAGGTAAAACTTTCATCTTTTATAAGACAAAATGCATCTTGGATATTCTTGAGCATAAAGCCAGATGTAGAGTTTTTGCCTATGTAAATAGGCCATGGGCTGTGAATAGTTTTTGCTAGACGAAAGGATGTCTGCAATATTCTGTCAATGTGGGTTTTTTTCCATATCTCAGCCATTTTGAAGTACAGACCTTCGTAGTGCCTGACAATAAAGTTCAGTAACAATGCCCTGGACTGACATTTCTGCAGAGCCATGTGCAAAATGGGCATGCAGCAGGCTTGTATGCCATGGAATATGGGGACGTGGCCATGTATGCTTGAGGAAGGAGCAGAGGCATCCAGGGATGAAGATAAACAAGCAGATGCTTGGGGCTGGCATCCTTACTTTCTTCCCAGTTTCTGAGTCACAGCCAGAATCTCCCTCTTGCTGCTCTTCTTTTCTGGATGTCTTCTTATCTGGGCCTTAGCTTCACCTTTTTGTACTTGTGATCTAGGATATACACAAACCATTTGAAATATCCTGAGAAAACACCCCTTCCACACTCAGATTTTGGGTGGCAGTAGGCCCTCAAAGGGGTAGAATTGATACTTCATGGGAGAAAATTCTTTTTTGAGAGGTACAATTCTGATCAGGGCTCCTACTTCACCTACCACTATTCTTGCAGTGACTGAGAGATAGTGATAGAAGCAGTTAGAAAGGTATTTCACCCTTTATTCACTTGCAGCTCAAATTCAGAATTCTGTTTAATCCCATTACTAAACATGGGGTGCTTTCCTTAAATTCTCTCACCTGCAATGTGTGCTGAAGAACACTTATCAGTTGGAATAATCCCAGTACTACCAATTAAATTATTCACACAACTGCTAGAAAGAAGGGTGTTCCCTGTAGCCACAGGTGGTTATACAAAGCTGGGAGCCACAAAACGGAGGAGATAGGGAGTGCACATTCTTTCTGCTGTGGGAGAATGACCAGTAGGTATGCTCACTTCCTGGAAACTCAAGTATCCGTGTCTGCTTTCTTAGGCTTTATAGCTTTTTTTCATGATTACTGAACAGCAATAGAAATAAAAAGAAGAAAGTGAGAGGTCAGGGGAATATAAGAATGAAATTCATGACTTACACAGTCTAGTGTAAACAAGGCTGATGTGTTGGTGTACAGATGTGTCAAATGGTTGGAACTGTTTTGATTTAATAACATTTTGTATTTTGGGTATAATTCATATTCATGCCAACATCACCTCTTTTGTCTGTATTAGTCAACTCATGTAAACTAAAAAGTTCTGTTGTGTTTGTTCAGTCTTTCTTGCTGTGTTTGTGCTGGCTGCCACCAGTAGCACAGCTGCTGGAAATGGACATGTTTCAGTGGGACCACTAGGGAGCCATGCTTGAGCTGCTGGGACTGGGCTGGCCATCCGCATTCTCAGAAAGTACTGCTGTATGTCATGTGGTGCCTAAATAAAATGATGGTTCTAGAAAGACAGTTATTTCCTCATCTTTCTTCTATACTTATATTTCCAACCTGTAAATATTTGGTAAGTAATCTTTCTTGATTGATCTTTGTCAGCTCTCCATTGGTCCACTGATCCACGCATCTACACAGCAACCTTTCATCATGCCAGAACTGCTTTTGTAGAACACGGTCTATAAGAAAGAACAGCATAAGGGGGAAATCTTCTACTTTGCCCTTTTTTGCATTCATTGTAGACACTTTTGGTCTCAAGACTGGCAAAATATCATGATGGCCAAGAATAGGAAACTTGGATCTGTCTTTTCTGAGACACCCAGAGCTCAGTGTCAGACATGGACATGCTCCATGTGCAAAGCACAGGCACAACCCCTGGGCTCACAGCATGGCCTCTCTGCTCCTTTGATGCCTTAATAGAAAAAGCTGCCGTTGTGAGGAAATACCTGAAGGGTGTGTGAGCAGTGGGAAAATGCAGACTGATGGCAGAGATGCGACTGCCTGAAGAGCAGCTGATGGCATGTGTTCAAGAAAAATGCGGTATGGGTGTTTGTGTTTTGGGAGAGGTGCCAGAGGGATTATTGCCGGAAATTTGGGCATTGTGGGTGAGTGGCTGCTGCTCATTTCAACCTGACAGTACAGCAGCTGCCTTTTTTAGAGAGGAGCCTTCACCTGCACACCATGCTTGTGGATGGAAGCAGGTTTGTTCCCACTCCAGTTAAGCAGTATGTGAGTGCATGTGGGAAGCAGCACGGCCACGTCAGGCTTTGGCATCCCAGCAGTGCAGCACTGTTGAGTGAGTGAACCTGACTGTCTGGGTCACTTGTTTGTTGATTTTCTTTAGGCAAAGATGTTTTACAAAATGAGAAAAACATTCCAAAGTGAGTGCTTATTTTGTAGTCAGCAGCAAAGGCTGGAATTCCAGACATGATGCTATGCCAGGACCTGACATGATGCTGTGCCAGGACCTGACAATGCAGTAGTAGGAGTTTTAAAAGTAGCACAAAACTATGAGCTATCCTGCTCTCAAACCTCTTTTTTAGTGATTAATTTAGTTTGTAATACTTCATTTCTCACCTTCATTTCACTGCTTCTAGACTATCTTGTTCCGCAATAGAATGTTGTTTCCTTCAGCTATTTGCGGTAAAAATTACTTTAAAAAAAAAACAAAAAAAAACAGACTGTGTATGAAGAACAACATGTGCCAGTTCTGTCAAAAAAAAGGAGACTCAGCCCACAGTTTGGCAGAGACACAGGAGATGTTTGGGATTGTGCCAAGAAGGGGGCCAAGCACAGAGTAGACCCTGGTCTGAATTAATGCGTAGTGATGTCTTTGGGCCAGGCAGCTTGAGCATCTCCTTCTGCCTGCAAGCCATCTGCTTGCTTTGGACCTGCAGTGTCCCAGTTTGCACACGTTTGCAGGGAAGGAAGGAAGGAAGACAGGAAGAGAGAAGGAAGGAAGGGAAGAAAGGACAAATTAATGATTATCTGCTACAGTAGCGATAGAATAGTTTCTGCTGTAGCACACTGCTATTTCAGATAGCAGTGCATTTTTCAGGCATTATTGTGAAAAGATTCCCTTTCAAAGTCATCAGACAAATTATTTTTCTTTTCGTTGTTTCTCAGAATTCTTCTGATGATTCTTATTTTTCCTACAAAGCACATGCAGAGAATACCTTGACTTCTCCCATCCCTGCATCTGTAAGTTTTTCTGGATCTGTCCCCTAAAGCCTCTGTGAGCTCTTTCCTGGATCTCTCAGGATACTAAGTTTGTCAGCATTGTGTTATTGAGGCTGGCCACCTTCAGAGTCTTTGGTGATCTTTGCATTCCTCTTCTCCCAACAGTGAGCCTTAAGCATAATCAATGGCTCTTCTGCACCTGCTTCAATGACTCTGGGATCTTCTGAGGCCTTCCTCATCTCTCTGAGCACACCGTTATGTTGGGCTTTCATTATTTCATCCATCATCCTACAGCCTTTGTCCCTCTATTTTCCGATTTGACTTCTTCAATTTATTCAAGATAGTTCCACTATAAGACTTTATACTACAAGCTCTTTGGAGCAGGTCTTGCTTTCTGGACAAATCCCTGAACCAACGTGACATGGTTTTGATGCTGTGTGGACTGTGCATGCACCAGGCAGAACTCTATGCCAAGGCAGAAAAGGCCAGGCCTGTTGTACATGCTCTGAATAGTGCTTCATTACTTGGCCCATGAGACCATACTTCACGTTACAAAGATCAACCCAACCCACATGAGCCATGAAAACACTCTACACTGTTTGGCTTAGTGAAGCAGGACAAAACATCTGTCCAGGACCTCTTGAGACAGCTGTGAGATGGCACTGATCTACAAATCTTGTCCAAAAGGGCGGCAGCCCTACTGGTTAAGAAAATGCTCCGGGGACTGCCCCCGAGAGGCAAGGCCATCTGGCAAAGTGGCCTGTAGGAGATCTCATAGCCTCTAAAATTGTTGCCATTTGGAAATGATGCCCAGTAAATAGCCAGGGATAGTGTAAACAAAACAGTGATGTTGCAGTGCTAAGAGATGTTCCCTGGCTTGTTCAGTTTTCTGAGAAAGCTGTAGCCAGGCTTTCTTTGCTGTCATGCATTACAAAGATATTTGGCCTGTTCGTGTCCTTCCTCAGCTCCCCATCATTTCCCACAGTAGATTTGCACTTTCTGTCCTTCTAGTCCCTTCTCATCTTTCTGCCATTTTCTCTAAACCATGGGAGTCCGACCTTTTGGCTTGCATGGGCCACACTGAGTGAGGAGGAAATGTCTTGGCAAGAGGTTTTGGTTGCTGTGAGCAATAGGTATGAACCCAGGGCTCGGCTGCACCGCCGAGGGGGGTGATGCAGGATGAGCTGGGCCAGGCAACGTGCTGTCTACAGGCCGCAGGTTGGACATGCCTGATCTAAACCATTTTCTCTTCACGTGAACAAATGTTCACATGAACAAATGCTCTTCCTGCATCCTCTCCCAGGTGCCTCCATTCTTCAGACTCCTGCTATTGCCTTATTTCTCCAGGAATATCTCTGGTGCTTCTCCAAGAACAGCCTCCAGAGTGAGCTCCTCCCTTCATAAGTGTGGGCAGGGGAAGGCCATGCTCCCAGGAGCCAGATGTACAAGCAGCTTTGGTGGGAGCCTGGCAAAGGGCTTGCTCCAAAGACTTGGGGGAGCTCTGCACAGTACAGGCTTTTCTGCTCTTTTCTGTCTTTGTCTATTGCAAATCCAAGGCTTTTTTTGACACTCTGATGCAGGGTGAAACTTGCCTCTGGCATGACCTGCTTTTAGATTTCCAGAAGTATGTGAACTTTGCTGACCCAGCAGCCAGCACAGAGATGGAGATGCCCTTGGTAGACATGTGTCACAGCGATGCTTCAGCAGCTCATGTGTGATCCTGTGTCGCTGCTGGGTCCCAGCAAGCCTCGTCGCACAGCCCCATGAACCAGCACGACCTTCATTCTGACCCCCTCTGCTCTACATTACACTGACCCGTCAGAGCAGGTTAGCATCAAATGAATAAACCAGACCTGAGTTACAAGGACTACCTTGCCTTTACATTTCATCAGTTACAGCTGAAACAAAGAGTTAGAGCCCCAGGCGGCCCACAGTGGCTCTCCAGGAGCCACACAGCATTTTGTCAGTCCCAGCAGTGTTTCACAGCAGTATTCTCCTGGCTGGACCTGCTGCTCCACCCACCCAGTGGCTGGACGCTGCAATTCAGGGCAGCTTCCTCAGGGAATTCATTAAAAATCCCAAAACACACAAATAGATTTTGATTTCTCTTAAATAAATATTTTTCCAGTTGAAAATATTAAACGAGCATCTCAAAACAACTGTGAAAAAATGATTTTTTTTTTTTTTTAGCAGAGTTTAATTTATCCTCGATGAAAAATAGAGGGCATAGGGAAAAAGGCTAATGCCTCCATTTTATTTTCTATCATAAGCTCAACACTCTGGAGGAATTCTGTTATAACGCAATGTAAGATCATGTAATAAGAGGTGGGGGAGAAATTAGAAGACAAATAAGCATTACTGGCAAAAATAACTGAAGAATAATGAAGATAAGTTTAAAAGAGTAAAAATTGTAACATTCCATCCCAGCTGAAAGCTGTCGAGAAGCCTGTGGGCAGCGGGGTTTGGAACCAGGCTCATCTTGAGAAGTCTTCCAAAGTATTTTACTGTTTTTGCTTGATCAGATATTGCTGTCATTTGTATTGGAGTGATTGACTTCTGCAGTCGTTAAGGTGCTTCTTCTGGGGTTAGTGTCCTTGTACATCCATCTTATCTAACGACAAAGTTTATGGCTAACTCATTACAGTTCTTTCAGTAATTTCCAGTGAATCATTGTTATGGATGGGGTATAAACTGCTGACAGTGGCTGGTGATACTGGCAAGAAACAGTTATGCTCCATTATGTACTCTTGTAGCTGAAATAACTGTGGCTACTCTAGTGCAACGCCTTAACACAAAATGGCATAGTAGTGAAGAAATGTCACTAGCTATTCTTCCAAAGGCTTCCGTCAATGAGAAAGGAAAGTGGAATGCTATAGATCCCAGAACAAGCTGAAGGAAAGATCTTCAAAGCTGAGAGTTGACTAGCAGAGAACTGAAACTCAGAGCAAATAAATGGCTAATCACTATTGGATTTCTTCTATGTTCAGATAAATAGTTTCATTGCGCTCCAGAAGTAAACAGAATGGTTCAGCATGAAAACCTCACAATAGGATCACTTTTTCCCTCTTAACAGTGGTAACCTTTAGGAGACCGGACTTTAGTATAAACACTTGGGTCATAAGGGGATAATGCTGGCTAATTATCTACACATTCTTAACTCACAGTGTCCCACATTGACTATCACTTTTGTAGGCTTCTTTTTCACAGAGGGGCAGATAAATCTTCCAACCCCTTTGCCAAAACCTGCATCTCAGGTAACCCTGGAAATGAAAGGAGGATCTGCTGCCAGAGCTAAAGCTTGTGCCGTGAACTTTGAAGTTACAGGAGGCCAATTTCCCTGGACTTCAGTCCCTGGAAAGAAACAATTGAGTTCATTGGATGACCTTCTTTTTTGAGGATAGTCAGTGAAAAATGGAAATATCCATCTGGGCATTTGCTTGGCACGTTTTTTTTGGATGATTTAAGAGCAATACATTCACGGTCATATCCCAAAGTGGAGGACCTGCATTGATTTTTCTCTGTTTTCATCCATTTAATCAATCTCAATGTAGCCTCATAGCTGCATAATATCCTTCAGGTTCCATTTCTCTTTTTTTCTTCACCTTATGGCCCTCTTGACACAGTGAAAACTCTCTGAGCACAGTCATCATTAAATACACACACCATCTATATTATTGGAACCTGTATTTATTTCACAACCTATGAGAATTGCTGGAGAAATTACTGCAAGCAGATACAACTGCAGAGACCATCCCTTGGGTACCTTTGTGAGCGCGACTCCTCGGAAGGTTCCTGTTAACCACCTGCAGCACAGGACTATGTCTGGAATTCATCACCATTCCTATCCACTTTTTTAAACTTTATTTTTTTCTCTATAACTTGCATTTAATAAGGCACAGTTGCAAAATTACTTGGCTTGTGTTCTTAGGGGCTGCCAAATTTGAGCAATTCAAGAGGGGGAGGTTGATTTTACCCCAAGGCAACCACTACCATACCACCCCCCAGACTAAAAACCCTGCTCATGCCGAACACCAGCTCTGGGGAGGTTTATGTTTTCTCAGGTGAAATTAAGACATTATGCTGCGTGATGTAAAGGGCAGTGTGGTCCTCCCACCTCCTTCTTTCCTCTTCTGGCAGGAGTGCCTCTCAGGCTGATGAGCACAGGAGAGGAGAGGGCAGCTAACCCTGTCCATCAACATTTGTGATGACAATGCTGTATTTCTGAAGAAATAAACTTGAATAGTACAGAAAAACAGCACAGAAAGAGGGAATACCAAAGAACATGGTCCAGCAGCACAGCCTCTGCACTGTTTTGTGTTAGCATTTAAAGTAGTGCTGAACACTTTTGTAATTAGTGTTTTCACAGTATCTATGGGGTATTTCTCCAACAGCTGCAGAAAAAATCTGGGTATCAGAAAGGCACGTGATTTTCTAATGGATTAGGACAGTGTTCTACATGTATTTATCTACCAGAACATGTATACTGTGTGATGATATGAGATTAGAGAAAAACTACAGTGAAGAAAGGAAGTGTGGTCCAAGACTGGCCCCACACTGACAACAGCAGATTCAACTCACTGCCTCCTTACAGGATACCTGTGTAAGATCCCATTTCCCCGCATGTAAAACAGAAATAATCCTTTTATCAGGAAGGTTTCATGCTCATAAATACATTAAAGACCATGAAATGTTCCAGTCTGGGGGGCAGAACAATTTAAAAATAAGTAAGATAAACCAAAGCCTATTTTTCTGGGTTTTAAAGCCTGAATCATTATATTTATTTAGTGCTGCATTATCCTTTCTCTGCTTCTTGCTTCCCACTATGCACACACACATACTGTCTGTTAGCATGTTGTTATTTTAATTTGTGCCAACTATTGTGCTTCTTCCTTTACTTGGCTCAGAGCTCCCCGTGCCACTGCAGGGATTACGGTGCTAATAAAAACTCTTGCTGTTCTTGGTGGAGTCCTCGGGTAGGAGATGTCTGTTTCTAATTGTTTTATTATTGTTGGCTTTGAATTCACATCTTTTCTGCTGATGTGTGCCTTGAAAGCCCTTCCAGGGAAAGACAGCACTGCTACCATGAGCTGTTGCTCAGCCCCACGGCAGGAGGTTTGTGTGCAGAGGAATGGTTTGATCTGGAGCTGGAGCCCAACGCTGGATTTTGCCTGAGTTAATTTGGATACTGGTTTGCTTTATTCTGACAAACTGCTTTCACCCTGTATTGGTTTTACTCCATAGATTTAATTTCTTTTCATTTATCAATGGCCAGTGAATCATTTTATTTTTGCAACTTTTACGGCTCATATGGTAAGTGCTGTGTTTTCAGCAATTCCTATTTAATATTCAGAGAATTTCAGATTAATGAGCTGTACTGCTATACTTATTTTTTAATTTAATAGCAGATGCCCCCAAATTCAGTATATTTATATAGTATTTGTTACTTCTGATTAAATGCAGTGCATTCTGCAGGACGTGCACAGGACTTGTATTTGAGTGTTACCAAGCAACATCTCATGAGTTTTATATCTGTGATAGTCACAAGGGATGATGAAGAGTTGGCTCGAAAGCTAACTTGCTGCTGCTGTGCTGCAAAAAAGAGAACTTGTTCCAGCTGTGCCATACTGGCTCAGATCCTTGGTCAGACTGATTAGATCTGGTATCTCTTACCTGGTACTAGCTGATAGCCGCAGAGAAAAACTTAAACAAATAAACTAACCAAACCTGAGAGATAATGGAGGCAATCTACAACACTATTTACAACATCAGAGCACCCTTTCTTGACTTACAGAGATGGCCTGAGGCAAAAGGCTGTTGTTACCTTTATTAAACTTTAAGGACAGCAGATTGAAAGGAGTTTGGGTGGGATGTCAGGCAGCTGGGAGCCTGACACAGCATTGGAAGGGATGGGATGATTACCTGCTTGGATGGAGGAGGCTGGGGAAGGTGAGAAGCCTGTTTGGGCAGCATCCAGCAACTGCCCCTGGAGATGTGAGGGCAGATGGTGGAGCTGATCCTGCCCCAGCTTGGCACCAACCTGTTACTGAGGGCAAGCTGTTCCCACAGAGGACGTTCTTCCAGGTAAGATGCATCAGCACTTCTGTGATGAGGGGAAAATGTCCCAGCAGGTAGGTAGAGAACTTATCAATGAGAACTGATGCTACTGTTGGTGCTAGACAGGCACCAGATGAAAGCTGTTCAGAAAATAACTTGCAGAGATGACTCACTGCAGGAAGGGTATTGAGTTGCTCAAGAATATGGAGAGAGGAACAACAATGCTGGGGAAGGGACTAGAATACAAGGAATGACTGCAGAAGAGCAGGCTGAGGGAAGACCTCATCACTCTCCACAACTACCTGAAAGGAGGTTGCATTGAGGAGGGTGTCCTTGAGTTGAATCATAGGAAGTTTAGATTATACAATAGGAAGAATTTCTTCATAGACAGGAAAGTCAAACATTGGAACAGGCTGCTCAGCAAAGTGGTGGAGTCCCCATCCCTGGAGGGATTTCAGAGACGTGTGGATGTGGCACTAATGGAATGGGTTGATGATGGGACTTGATACTTCAGGTTGATGGTGGGACTTGGTAATCTTGAAGGATTTTTCCCATTAAGTGATTTTGTGATTCTATGACTCCTCACCCTGGATGTGGAGAAGGATGAGGAACGAGGTGCAGGATAGCACAGGATAACTTCTCCTTCAGCAAGACTGTAATGAGTGATCAGAAAAAAAACGATCCTATGCCCCCTGGGACCTGATCCTCTGTTGAGTGTCCAAATGACAAACTGATTTCTTCTGCATACATTGGCTAAGATGAGAAAGGGATCTGATTGTGGCTTTAAATACTTGAATAATTTTGCCAAGGGAATCAGTTCTGTGCTTAAATTCATTGCTGATTCCTTCCATAGTGTTCAGTGCCTGGAAGGATCAGCTCTACGCATTTGTCATAAACATCTCAGTAGCCCAAAGGTAGAGGCTGCCTCCACATATTTAGGGACAGTTTCTGAACACTTGGCATGGTCTCTGAGCCATAGTTCCTCAGGGACCCTACAGAGCCATGCAAGGTGCAGAGGTCTTTTGTCAGCATTTCTGGAACCCCTGTTGGAGCCTGCTAGAATCAGCAAACCCTTCTTTTGAAAAATTGAAAATATTGTCCTACAAGCTCCTTCATTATAGTTTCTCTTCCAAAGACAGTGAACTCCATCCTTTTCATCAGGAGTGGAGTAACTGCTTTTGAACATAATTTAAAGGTGGGGCTGTTTTGTTTTTTTTCCCAAGATACTTTAAATTTCTCTAAAATGTCTGTATGCCAGTGCTAGTAGTTTGATTTTACATATGTCTTCTGTTGCAGTGAAGATAAGCAAGCTCAGCTTTAATGCTTTTCCTATACCTTCTAACCTAGAAAACCTACCTTAACTGTCTTGATCTCCAAAGTAGGAGCTGTCAAGCACAATTTTCTGTCTTGTCAGGTTCTTGGGAGTCTTCTGGTCAAGAAGGATGTCTCCCATGAGAACAAACATATTGTATCCTTTTCTAAGTCCCTGCTGGTTTTCTGCTTCCAGAGATTTTTGTCAGCTGTCCCAATAGTGTATGGAGATTTATCATAAGCAGCTTAATTTAACAGAATACCTTCATTTCATATTCCTGTTCTTTCTTCATCATAAAAGCATCTAGGACACCAACTATAAGCATTATATTTGCCATGTAGTGCTTTCTAATAGCAATTTAGCAAGATTCAGATCAAGGCATGAAAGAAAAAAAAATGGAAAACAGCTATTGTATAACTAAAACACGTATGTGTAGAGGCACATTTTTATCACCTGTGATTTCACATTACCTCATTTTGCCTAAAAAATGCAGATGGGTAGCAGTAAGTAGTCTCACAGACAGAAATACATACGCAGACACAGTGGAAGAACTCAGATCAAGCCACTATTGCCTGGATTTTTCTCTATATGAACATCTTTTAATTGCAATAGTTAGAGGTTTCCAGCAGAGCTGACTGACAGTCAAGGCTGGGAATGGAAGATTGGGAAATATCTGTATACAGTAATGCATACAGTAATACCACACATACAGCACTAAAAGTACATGTCTGTGCAAATAACATCTGGTTCTCAGCAGCATTACATCATGACACCATTCAACAGCTAGTCCAAACATCAATCTCCCTTTCAGTAGAAATCTAAAAACACCTGCAGTGGGAGAAGTCTTGTGGGAACAAAAAAAGAAAACGAAAAAATGCACTTTAGCTTCAAAACATATTTCAAGGCACGATTTTTGAATGTCCCTACTTAACAGTAGAAATAAGTACCAACCACAGAATTTGAAACACCTAGCAGGTCAGTTCATGGGAGGTGGGCGTTCAGTCAGCTTTGTGAAACTTGTGCAGGTGAAGATAAATCACGCCTGGAAGAGTTCCATCAGCTGCATGACAGCTGTAGTCACAGGTGACATTTTACAACTCTTGCACGCAGTCCAAATTGCCACTTTTATTGTGGGCTTCAGATCTTACACATATATTTAAGAAATAGTTAAATTTGCCCCAGGTTTCTCATTTTTTGCTTGTGCTAATTTATATGTGGGTGACATGCCTCCTTTTATTAAAAAATAAACTCTTCCCCACACAACTCTCAGCTCCTGGGTGAGATTAGAAACTGATATATTTTAAACAAGCACTATTTCAGAACTCTGACTTTTTGAAGGGATGAAAATACTGCTAAGGATTTTATAATGAGAATAAATCTTAATAAATTAATATACTTGTATTTCATAGAGCGACATAGATAAGAACAGTATCTTACCTAGCCACAGCAATGACAATAGAAGATGTTATTTCAAGAAAACAGAATATGGGCCTCTTTCTGTGGTCTTTTTCTGTAATACTTTCCCATCATCTGATATCAATACCTAATGTGGTACTTGTTCTGGTGCTGTTATCTATGCATCTGCTGAATTCTTATTTGAATCCAGTAGAATCAAATGCATTCTCAGCAAGTTTGGTGATGTCACCAACCAGCGTGGTGCAGCAGACTAAACAGAGGAGATGGATGAGCCATCTAGAGGGACTTGGACAGGCTCAAAAAGTGGACACATGAGAACCTAATGAGATTCCAATTGCAAGGTGTTGCACTTGCATCAGGGCAATCCCAGACATGATTACAATGAGAAGAACTAATTGAGAGCAGCCCTGTGGAGAAGGACTTAGGGGTCATGATGGACCAAAAGCTGAGAATGAGCCAGCAGTTTGCACTTGAAGCCCATAAGGTCGACAGTGTCCTGGACTGCATGAAGAGAGGAGTGGCCAGCAGGAGAGGGAGGGGGTTGTCCCCTCTACTCTGCCCTCATGTGGCATCATCTGGAGTACTGCATCCAGGCCTTGGGCCGCCCATACAAGAAGGATATGAAGCTGTTAGAGTATGTCCAGAGAAAGGCCGTGAAAATAATCAGAGGGCTGGAGCACCTCTCCTATGAACAAAGACTGAAGGAGTTGGTCTTGTTTAGCTTGGGAAAGAGAAACCTCTGGGAGGATTTCACTGTAGCCTTCCAATACCAAAAGAGGGGAAATTTAGATTAGATGTTAGGAGAAAGTTCTTTACTCAGAGGATGGTGAGGTACTGGAACAGGCTGCCCAGAGAGGCTGTGGATGCCCCATCCCTGGAGGTATTCAAGGCCAGATTGACTGGGGCTCTGGGCAGCTTCAGCTGGTAGGAGGCAACCCTGCCCATGGCAAAGGTATTGGAACTGGATGATGTTTCTGGTCTCTTCCAACCCAAGACGTTCCAGGATTCAGTGCTTCTATGAAGTATGAGTACCCTCTTTATCCACATGTTTCCTACCACCTGCCCAGAGCACCTCAAGAGACGCAGAATCACAGAGGCTCTTCTCCATTATAATTTGCCTTTTTGCTGGGGATGGAAGTCAGAGTCACTGGTAGTTCCCCTTTCAGAGCCATGTTGTGGAGATCTTCACTGGATATCCACAAGACCAGTGACTGTAACAACTCACAAACTCTGGCCTGTTGCCCCCTAATTTAATTGGGAGATATTCAGCATTCTCAAATCAACATCATCCAGTTCTCCCGACTCATTGTTATCTACCTTGCCTGCTTAGGCTAATGCTCTCTATCTTCATCTCAACTCAATGTAGGTCTTCTGAGCTATTTGTCAAAGAATCTCCCTATGGTGAAGACTGATGCAAAGAATTCACTGTACTTCTCTATTCTAGCTTCATCATCTCTGAGTGTCCCTTTTAGACTTTGTTCATCAAGTGGTAATATCAGTTTCCTTGCTGGATTCCTGCTTTTGAGCTACTGAAGTAATTTTCTGTTCTGATTTGCAAGGCATACTTCAATTCTTCTTCCACCCTCTTATTTTCCATTTACTCTTGAACTGTCACATTTTATGAGTGCTCTCTTCTCCCATTTGTATAGTTTTTACATGCTGTAAATTGTAGTCCTTTCACATTTATAGCCCTCATATTGCTTCCACTGAGTCTCAGGGCTTTTGCTGGATAGCTGTATTATCTTTTTTGCATGATAATGTATGGTGGTGGATTTAGGTGCAGACAACAGGTAGGACAGAATTGCCCATTGGGTCAGAACTGTACAGAAACTCCATTGGGCCACAAGCAAAATGGCAGCCTTCCAGAGCAGCCAGGACTGTACTATCCAGGTCAATCCAATGGAGCACAGGCAGCTACTCAAATGTTTCCACCCAAGATCCATGACGTATCAAGAGTGTATGCTGGTTTTCTTTCCTAAAATGTGTCTTTTCATCTGTTTTAGGCATACGTACAGTAAAAACAATTACAAATCTGACAAACCAGACCACTGAAAAATTATAAAGATTATGAGATGAATTATTTGCTTTATCCCTCGCCCCCCCTCAACACTTTGCACTAGAAGGATGACATCATTGGTTGAAAGAATAATTGGTTCTCCAGATGCTTGAATGATACTGAGGGTTCTTTCTTCTCTTATTAATGTTCTCTACCTGTATCACTTTGCCTATTTCAGATGTGCACGAGTAATAAAACACGTGCTTGAAAATGTAAGTTTATCATTTTAACATTCATAGAATTCTTTTAATGCATGTTAGGAATAAAATTACTGTGCTTGATTTGTTGCTGCATTTCAAAGATTAGAAAAGAATCACTGTAAAAGGTTGTTCTAATACGGAGTAGGTTTTTGAGAAACTGGATTCAAAAATACGTATGGTTTGCAGGCAACTTTTCAATGAGGAATCTGATTAGTTTGTGATTTATTTTATGTTTCTAAAGCAGAGTGAATTCAAAGTATCTAGACAGTGTTTTGTGTCCCAGAGGTCCTGTTAGTACTTAAAATGGTCTTCTTATTTGCTGGCATAGTCCTAAAGTAATAAGTGATATATCACCACCATAAGTGAAAGAATGCTGGATGATATAAACAAAGAATTATCAGGAAAATTGGACCAGTGTTACTTGTCTAATAAATTATTTTTTGGCAAACATTCCATAAACATGAATTTTAATGTCTACAGCCTCTACTTTTTCTTTCTAGTGATTCAGTTTTATGACTGCACCCTCAGCAATAATCCTTATTGATTGTCACCATCAGTTGTTGGCTCCAGCCTCCAACCAGTCAAAACAGCCTGTGCCTAGTTGTGGGAGGAACAAGAGAGTAAAACAGATTCATCTGTGAAAAAATATCTACAAAGAAACAGACACAATATGAGACTGGTATTTCAGGATAACTCCCAGAACAGAGGCACAGTGGACCAAACATCAGCCATTGCTATTAGGTGTTAGACACAGAGAGTTGGTGATGCTCCTTTGGGAGTTGGCAGAAAGCACAGGCACAGCGCTCTACAACTGAGGGTGAATCAACCTCTGAAAGTGCCTATTTTTGGCTCTGAAGGGATGGTGCTCACATGATAAGTGCTAGGTCTGGCCACCTCTCAGGCTGTTAACTTCTTTTGAAATGAATTCCACTCAAAAGCTGTCTGTGGCTCACATTCATGCACTGGCCACACTTTGCATCTTGAGGAAAAAAACGTATGCAACGGTGATTAAAGAGCTGCACAACTACTCAAAAATATGAATCGCAGTTCAATGCGTGATCGCTTTTCTGTATCCCACGGTAGTGTTTTGCCCAGTGGAAAGATGGATGTATGCAAGTGGACTGCTGTAAAAGTATAGAGCTGTCCTTATCCCCATCTGGCCTTAAAAAATGGGTTCACTATGAGTAATAGTTGAACTGTGCCATAGAGCTGGGGAGAAGTCCATTATCCTCCAAATAAAGCCCATAAGCAAAGGCCATACATGGTGTCAGATGCCTCAGCTTTCTTTTCCCATTTCAGTTTTCTTCCTCAGATGTCGTAAAGATTCTGAAAGCTGCCAGCTGGAATACTCCTTATGCCAAAAAATCCTCATTTTGCTCAAAGAAAATTTCCTTATGTTTGCCAAGAAAACTGCATTGCAGCAGCACTGAAGAACTTCACCTTGGGATAAACTGATGAGAAAACTTCTTACAACATCTGTTAAAGTTCCTATCTAGCCACTTTATAGCTCCAAAGGCTTGGCTCTTCAAGGACTAATGAATAGAAATGGTAATTAACACATACACTTCTAACAATTCTTTTCAGCTCTCTGCAATTTCAGCAGAATTATTTTCTTTCCAAAGACAACACTAGATCACAGAGTTATTTGTTACAACAAATTAGCATCAAAAACTATATACTTAAGAAATTAATTAATCTTACAGATGTTAAAAAGTATCGCTATGAAGATACTGTCTGTTGATCCACTTATCTGCCTGAAGAAGAAGCAGATGAAGCTGTGGGTTTCACAGCATGCCTTATGCATGCTATTTGCAATGTAGAAGGTCCACGCCTGTTCTCCTGGGTGCACTAGAGGTTCAGACATCTGCAGAGACTGTGCTTCAGGACCATCCCAATTCAGGAAGCTCTAAGCAATGGGTATCCAACCTTTTGGCTTGCCTGGGCTGCACTGAGTGAAGAGGAATATACATATACATAGGTTGCTTTGAAAGTAATGCCTCCTGTTGCACTTGCATGGAAACTACAACAGAGCACAACAACACAACTTGATAGAGCAAATTCTCAACCAGAAAACACTATTTTTCAACATAGTTACTGCCACTAGCAATGCATTTTTGCCAGTGATGAACACACGTCTTCATGCTGAGCTTGCCAAAACCTGCATCAGGGGAGATAACCCATGGTCACTGTTGCCATTGCTGAAATGCACCACTTCTCTCTGCTCAACTTTGGTGTTTGGTCTCCATAAACGTTTAACAAGCATCAGTGAATGCCCATGAGTACCACTGTTTCCACATGTAGGAATTCAATGACAGCCTTGTTCCGTGTGCACTACCATGTTAGGCACTGTTTTGTCAGAGTGCACCTCTGTGGCCATCTGTCACACAGGAATGACATGTGAGGAATATTGGTAGGAAGATATAACCCCTACTGCTGTACCACCAACATCCTCCTCGGACATCATGGGCAACATCATAAAACAGGCGACATTACTTTCAGAGCCCTTGTAAAATATGCAATAGTTAATATATAAGTAATAAAAATAGTAATTTTTAGTATTTTTATTAAAAGATCAAAAAAGAGAACAACAAAACCATAAACTAGTGGGATATATGACCACGTTTTTGTGTAACTAATGCATCAACCTGGTTTGATGACAGTGGTTGCAGTTTGTGGTGAGGTCTGAGGTATTCTTCAGTGATTTTTGATGAAATTTTACTTTTCCTGTACTCCATCCTTGACAATTTTTCACAAACGTACATACTGCCAAAAAGCTATGACATGAGCAAGGTGTGATTGTCAAGAGAGGGGTATTTTGCTCTATTAAGAGAGGGCTCATAAAAATCTGGTAAACTGACAAGATCAGATTTTTGAGTTGAATATCTGATTGCAACTCTATACATACCTTTGAGAATTTGCAGGTAATGTATTTATTGAGACTGAAAATGGAGTCACAAACACAAATTGATTATGTTTTCAGCAATCTCAATACCTATTCCCAATTTCCTGTATCAGAGCGGAAAGCACGGTGGCATATTTTTCTCTGTTCACAGGACTGTGTTTAGCCAGTGTATCACAATGCATACCATTATTTGCCATAGCTTGAGTTAGCACTGCACTGCGCCTTCCGTGTGCCCTGGTTTCAGCCCAGACAGTGCCAGCGACACAGTGATATTTGGTTGTTAGTGATGGGTGTGCACCAGGGCCTGGCTAGGCTGGAAGAGCCGCTGCCATGATGGCACAGGCCTGGAGGTGGGCTGCAGTACGGCCTGGGCCAGAACACATCACTACTGAGATTAGAGTTCAGTCCTTTCCTCCTGAGAGTGTCTTCAGCAGGGCAGGAAAAGTGTGCATGAGTTTACATATGGATGAGCTCGTGGCAAGGATCTACTGTAATCTCTTGACAGTTGCTTAGCCTGCTGCCAGGGAGATCTGTTTGTCCCCATTGCTTCCCATGTGCCTGCCTCGCAAAGAATAGGCCAGGGTGCCAGGTTGGGATGTTAGCCTCTCATTGGAGTAAGCCTGCTATTATGGAATTTGAACCATGCAGAGAAACCACTTGCAATACTCCATAACTTGGTTATTCTTACCAAAGCATCTTCAGATTACATGGGTTATCCAGGGAACCTCCAGTTAGTAGCAAATAATTGTAAATTTCTCAATATTATCCAATCAAATCTTCAACTAGAAAGCAGACTACCATCTGGAGGCTTGCAAGATTTGTGAATGTACATTATCTCCATTAGCATCAGTAAGAACAGTGACCATAAATCCTTTCACAAGATTAATACACCAGAGTGTGTTATCTGCATTTCAGCACGCCTAGCAGAACAGGGAAGGAAATAAAGATTAGCAGCACTGCTTTCCACTCATCACTGGCAAATCACCATAAATAACTACCCTTACAGTAACAACAAAAAAACAGATGATTAAGTGTTTGCCTAGAGGCACACACAGTCTGAATATTTAGCTTAATTATCTCAGAAGTGTTCTACGTCAAAAGCATTGTTTCAGCTACAGCTGTTATGTGATTTTCTTTTCCTTCAATACAGATTTTTACAAGCTTCAATTATTTTCTCTGAAATGCTTTAATATTTCTGAACAAAATATGAAAAGAGAAATGAAAAGTCTCTTTCAGCATTTTAGGTTGATTGTACTTGCTTTCCACAGACAGCTGTAATCTTGGATACATTCCAGCTGAATATTCAACTGCCTACCTAAAGTTTACGCCAAAGATGCACTTGATGCATTTTTCTATTTTCATTTCCTGAACAGAAATGTTGCCCAGTGCTTTGACCATCTCACAAGAGGCTGCATTTTCCTGACTACAAAATTTGTCCACAAACATCTCACATAAACCATCAGAAACATAGGAGGGATGAAACAGGCTCTTGTTTTGACAAGCTCCACAGATAGCAATGCATGCAGCTAAAAATATCCTTAGATTTGCTATTACAAAGTCTTATTTTCAGTTACTGATAACTTTGTTCATCTTTTTTTTTACCCAATTTTACTTTCTATCCTCAGTATTTCTCTCAAGTTGATTTCCTTTGGAAACTTCCAACAGAAACACAACATTTAAAAAGATACTAAGGAGACTTTTTCCCCTGTATTAATATGTTGCACATTGAAACTTTGGGACTCTTCTATCCTGGAGAAGACTCTCAGAGTTCAAAAGAGGTTTGCTTTGTTCTGAGGCTGAAAAAAACTCCCATAGTGGATGGAGGTTGGGTCCTAGTGGAAAGCCTGGAGTGAAAGCTGCTCCTTCCAGTGGCTGGAAACACAATGCAGAACCTGCTAGTTTTGTGAAAGTGCATGAAACAAAGGAGTTCTTTTTTTGCTTAAAGATTTCCCAGCGTTTGATCTTGAAATCTTAATTTCCTTTAAAGGTAGCTCTGGGTACATGATTCCATAAAGAACTTAATATGTGTCCTTTTTTATGGGAGCATTTTAATCCTGAGCTCTCTTTCTGTACATATTGGAGCATGTAAAAATGGAGAGTACATCTTCCATAAAACTCTTCTGGCACACACTTGCTAAAGAGTTGTATGGTTGAGATCCATCCACGGTACAGAATATTGAGAGGCAACATTTGAAATCCAGGAGAAAACTGGATTTCCTGAACAGAAGTGTTGCCCAATTTCATAACCAATTGAAAACAAGGCAGCGATATCCTGTTTTTGCTCCCCAGCCCTCCAGCCTGCATGTATCCTGTACAAGAAATTGGCTGTGTGAGCAACTGATGTTTTTATTTATTGAATGAAATTGAGGGGGAAAAATATCCTGTAAAAACTAATATGTCATTTAAAGAAAAATCAGCAAATATGCATTTGATTTGAATGAGGTGTTTTGCTTAACCTGAAACAAATCACTTCACTTTGGTTTGGGTCATTTTTAATAAATGTAGGGATGCAGACCCCACAGAATAATAGAGAGGTGGCTGGATGCAGCATTAGCCTTGAATTTCTGAGCGCTGGGTTCAGGCATGTTGCCTGCAAAAATCCCCAGGGAGTCCAAGAAACTCTACAGTGGATTTTGCTCTTTCTATGCTTGAAGCTCTTCCATTTTATGTGTAAACCAAACAAATATCATTGGATTGACTTCTCAGGTGAATACTCTGAAAACGAGGCTGTCCTTTGTGCAATGGTATTTAATAGCATGACACAATATTAAGTAAATTCTCAAAATATCATAGCTTTGACCAGTAGCCTAGAGATTTCAATACTTTTTTAGAAATGCTATGGTCACTGATTTGATGGTTGGACTAGCTGATTTTAGAGGTCTTTTCCAATCTTAATAATTCTAAGATTCTATGACATCCCAGCTCCAGAAGAAGGACATTTCAGTCACTCCCTCAAGCTAAAGCCTAGCAAGCAGCCCCTCCTGGGTGGCTGGTGCTAGGAGGCTGGATGTCCTTTCAATACCTGCATTGGTTCCATCTGCTACTGGGGAGAATTCAGCAGCGTTTAGTCTTGGCAACCCTCTGCTGGCAGGGGTATGACAGTCTAATGCCCAAATCCAACAGAATGGTGGTGAATTACAGGTATGAAAGAGTTAGGCCAGCAATAACAGATGTCTCAGAGAATGTACTCCAGCATCACAAGTTTCTCTGACAGGCACAGTCCCTTACCAGGATTGAGGCTAACTGCAGAGAGCAATCCCCTGATGCTAGGCAGCCTCATCATACAGTATCATGGCCATGCTTGTTTTTCTGCCTTGCTTCCAACAACCAAACTCTCAACCATCATAAGCAGAGACATCTCTGCACAGTATTTCATTGCTCTCTGGAGAGGTGCCTTGAATTCCACTTAAGTCCCAGCTGCAGATATCTGACTGATATATTATTGTTTCTTTAGATAGTCCATAGATACTAAGGCAGGCAGAAAGTAATGATTCAGTAACCTTTTTCCTACATTAATAAGAATGCCTCCAAAGACTGCTTTGTCTTGTTTTGTTGAGATGAAACTAAATTTGCTGCTCCAGAATAAGGTTTGTTAAAACTAAAGAGCTTTAGTCTTTCTTGTTTGTGATTATTCACTTCTCAAATGCAACTCAAGTGAGTATTAAATGGGACCAGCATGGGGAGAATAAGAAAAAGGAAGGCAAATATAATTTATGTACAGAGTGAGTGCTTCATACAAGGTTCATAAAAGCAAAGCATATTCTGAAAATTGAATTAAAACCCAATTACTTCCAGGTTCAGTGAGTCTGATGAGCTAATTAAGCAATGCTTTCTCAAATCCAATCCCTGAGGTCTTCAGAGATGATCGGATAGCCAAGGGGATGCACATTCAGAACAACTATTTGCTATTTCATTCTCCCTCACAGCTCAGCTCTGTTCACCACACGGGAGCGATAGCACCCACCTTCACCAAATCCCTTGGAGAACCCCGTAAGGGCAGGTAGGGAGTCCCACATGACCCGCAGTGTCTCATAGTAATCTGTTGTGTGCCATCACTGTCTGCAAGATGAGGTCAGAACTGCTCAGCTTTGCATCACAGGCGTTCCTCTTCCCCTCATTTGTTAGAGGAGGCACCACTACAGAAGGAAGATGTGGGATCCATTTTGTCATACCTGGTGACTGGGCAACATGCTGGTGTGTCAGCAGGGAGAACAGATAACTAGAGAGTGGTTGCAGCATTATGGCAGTGCAAGCACTTATCTGCAGCAGACTAAATCCTGTCAGTGTCCTGTGTACCGTCTGTAAATTTCTGCTGAATAATATTTGGTATCTACTTACTGAAAACATTGCTCAAAATTCCTGCTGACTTCCAACAACGCCTACCATGAGGACAAGGTCCTCTGGCAGCACAAGTTGGTTTAATTCCCAGGAAAATATGATTCTAGAATCTGGAAGGGCCAAGTTTTCAACACTATGTTATCTGAGACTGCCTCTATCTGTACCCAGTGCTGTAAATTTCTTATTATTGTGTCCACATCCAGCCTCGTGTTTTTCTTAATCCATATGTCAGATCCTGAGCTACTTAGATTTCTTTGCGTAAGTCTCACACTCCATCAATCCCAACCGCATGGCATGAAATACTCAGGGTTTACCAAAATAGTACTTTCAATTTAATCCTCTTTCACCTTGTGTCCCCAAGTACTTTGTTATAATCTTTCCATTTTGGTGGTTAAAACAACCAAGATTCTAATTTTATAATTTCTTTGAAATATTGGTCTGGTTTCATGAGTCCTTTCCATGCATGAATGCACTGTATTTCTATATTTTTGGCAAAAACAAACCTAAGTTCCAAACCCCACTGAAATAAATAAATCAATTAAAAATAATTTAAGACATAAGTAAAAGAATAAAGGGTAAAAAAAAAACAGTACTGAATTTGTTGAAGATAAGGGATAAATTCAGACTGATAGAAGATTTCAGAACTTTGTTCATTTTTAAGTGGTCTTTGGCAGTACTTCAGGAAACAATTACACATAAATTGCAGTAGTTTCTACATTTTATAGAAAAGTAATTTCAAAACTTTTAATGTACAAAACAGAGTCACAATCATTATACAATATCATGCAGATGTAGCTTTACACTGTAAGCACTGGAAGGCCATGGTTTGCTTGTGCACACAAAGGATCCACAAGTCAGAGGGGAGTTTGTGAACTGACAGCATCCTCTGAATCAGAAGTACCGGCTCTATCACAATCAGAAATGCTTATAAAGGTCAAGAGACTCTGACCTTTGCCACTGCACCTTCCTAAGGCTACTGTCAAGGCTAGTAAAACTGTTGCTTCAAAGATCCACAATTCTTATTTGTACTTTAAAATCAAGAGACGTTCTTTAAACAGTAGGGGCAATATAACAGTAAGTTCCAAACCTCACATAACGCATGACAACTTATTGGTATTTTTATGAATCATGGGTCGAGTGTGCTTCCAAACAGAACAATTTTCTATTCCAATGGGTACACTATTCATTCTGCAACATGTCAAAAGTAATTGCTCTCTGAGCTCCAAAGAACTCTAACATATTCTCTCAAACCACATGCAAAATAGAATATCAAAAATGATTGTGAAATTAACTGTTTAGAGAAAAATTAGTCTCCAGGTACCCAAGCTCGTCATATGGCAAATCCAGCCTGGTTCTAATACAATTAAATTGATTTCCTCTCCTGCAGATTTCTAGGGAAGTAGTTGGTATGTTAGTGGCTGAATGTACTCAATTCAATAAATGTAAACACAAGGAGAATTCTTTTGCACAGCTTTTGTTGGCTTCCTGCACCGGTGGATTAAAAATTGGCAGTTGCAAACATTTCCTCTTTAATAAACTGAGATATTCTTTCAATTTAGATGTGGTTTTACAATGGTCGAAAATGCTGGAAGGTCAGAGGAACTGTGGCATCATTTTCTACCATAACATGAAATTCTGAGTGAAAAACAATTGATCCTGTCTATACCCGGGCATTAAATAAATAAATAAATAAAAATAGAAAGATAGTTAGGCTGAGTTTAAATACAAAAAAAAAAAACCAGAAAAAAATAAATTGCAAATCTTCTCCTAGGCACTTCTAGCTTTATTTGTTGTCAGTGTTATCCCAGAAACCAATAGCTCGTCCCATGAGCATTCTTGTAATTTCTGCTCTTAGCTTGACTGAAAATACAGGAGACAAAAACCTGTTCTGTCTCATTATACAAAACTGAACTTCAATTCTGTCTTTACAATATGCCACAGTGGAAAAAAGTAAGGAGGGAAGGAGCCTTTTTTTATCTATTCCAACAGCACCCAGAAAATGAATAGAAATGTGAAAATTAAAGCCCACCTCCTTACTTTGTGTAGAGAACTCAGACGTCCTCCGAGCTTTGAGAGATAATTTGAATCTGTTCTTACTTATCTCTATTACACAGAATGTAGGGGATGTACATTTGAAAAGCTTCAACTTTATTCAAAGGAAAACACACAGGCAGTTTTTTACCTTTTCGGTGGTTGAGGACTTGTGAAAACATAAGCCTGGAACATAAAGAGAATCATAGAATCATAGAATCACAAGGTTGGAAACGACCTATAAGATCATCTAGTCCAACCATCCTCCCATCACCATTGCTACCACAAACTAAACCAGATCTCGCAGCTCCTCATCCAGATGCCTCTTGAACACTGCCAGGGATGGCAACTCCACCACCTCCCTTGGCAGCCATTCCAGTGCCTGACCACTCTCTGGGAGAAACAGTTTTTGTTCATGTCTAACCTAAACCTCCTCTGGTACAACTTGCGTAGGTCTTCTGCCTACATGCTGTGAGGAACCAGTGTAAATATAATATTGAAAATGTATGTGTTACAAAAAGTGGAGTAGCATACTTGGGATTTTGGCAAAGACAGCTACTGAAAATATAAAGTTACCTATATATTTCTTCTTAAGTGCTGCAAATATGTATTTTAAATGTATATTACCTTATTTGAATGCTAGACAAATATTTAAGTAATTCACAAACTAAAGCTACATTTTACTCTGTTGTTTTGTTTTTGTTTTGTTTTGTAAAACACTAAATTTTAGAATGATTTTCTTGGTACCAGATAAGAAAGTATTATTCTTCTTCCATAATAAATCAGTTCAGTAATCTGTATCTACATTTTATTTCTGATCTGGTCTGAAGAACCTCCTCAAATCCTCCTTTCCCATTTCATGATGCAAACAGCATCCAAGAGAAGCAAATACACCCTGGACCACATAAGAGATGTCATCTAGAAAGTCCCCTTCCAAGGAAGTTTTGTTTTTTTTTTTCATGTACACTGATGTTAAAGGAAAAGATTTCATGCTATGATGCAAAGCGTTCCCAACAGCCACAATCTTCAAAATATCTCCATCTTGTACCACTTTTGCTTGGCTTTGCATTTTTGATGAGAGACTGCATGAAATCACATCTCATACTGAGACTGGCAAGTGAGAGTCCCTCCCATGTTCCTGTCAGCAAGGAATAAATTGGATTAGTCCAAGACAACGTATGGGGTTCTGAAGATGTAAACTCATGCCAATAAGAAGTAATATAACTTTCCAACTTCAACAAAGTAATGCACAAAGGAAGCCAGCAAGAGCCATACCAAACTTGAGTTAGTCATAATAGGCAGCTGCAGAACATGGGATGCCAGGGGACTTACCACATCCCTGGGGACCATTAGAAGTGCTAGAAATCAGAAGGGCAAACTTGTTTTGCTGAAGCTGTAAATGATGCATAAGATCACATGCTAGATCTTGGGAGGAAGATACTGGAGACCAGAGCACTGCTCTGAATCTGACCGGTCGTGACTGCAACCCAGTGTGATGCAAAACCAGGCAGCAACACATGAGAAATGTCATGACTTTGCTTTGTTCTTCAGCTGCTACCACTGAGCAGCAGAGCAGCTACCATTGTGCAGCAGAGCAGCTGCCACCCTGGTCATTGTTAGCTGTTATTGTGAACTGGGAAAGGAGGAAGATACTGGAAAAGGAGTGGGAAAACTGAGCTATGCTCTTGCATTTCACCGATGTTAAAACCGGGTTACATAGACCAGAAGGGGAGGAATGAGATAACCTATTCCTGCTCAAGGTGAACTAAGGACCCTGTATATCAAGTTACAAATCCAGTGCCAAACACTGGAAACCATTCTTTCTTCCATCCCATCCAATCCAAATAGGAGTAAGGATAAAATAGATGCTATGGAAGTCAACAATTTCTGCAATTCACACTAGCATAACTGAGGGTACCAGCTAGCAACTGCTTGTAGAATACAGTAGAGATTTTGGTTTAGATCTTGCTATCTACCACTGCGTCTGTTGCAATCAGACAGGTTTTTCATTCCTATGTGGGTGAACATTATGACAAATAGCCTCCGAAGAGACCGAATGATCCCTGGGAGCAGTGCTGGAGAACACAACAGCTGGGAGGTGTTACCTGCTGCAGGCTGGGACCATCTGCTGAGCAGTATGTGAACAAATGCACAGCCCTCCTCACAACAGCAGCTGGGAAGAAATTAAGTTGCACAGAAATGAACCAAGCCTTCATAAAACTGCATTAAATCCACAATATTCATGTGCCTAGGTGACATACAAAGGGGAATTATTAACTAGAAAGGAAAAAAAAAACCTGCAGGAGTATAAATACCCAGAACAGGAAATTTCAATTCCATTCTCACTTGTTGAAACCAAAATTCTGATCAAAGTATCTGCAATGATAATGCAGGAGTATCTAACACATTTGAGTGTAGTCTCCATTACCTATTAAGCTTTCAAGACCATTTCAGTGATAGTGCTGTGCCTGTGTGAGCCAGCACGACAGCTATTATGAGCTCTGGAATAGCATGTACCCAACCTTTTACATTAGAGCAATTTCCTCTGAGGCAGAGAATATGCTGCCCAGGACACCAACAGCATCCTTAGGCCTTGTGAACACAAAGCTCAGTGGAATGAGCTGCTAAATAAAAGAGCCTCTGTTTTTGTTTAACAAACACTAAGCTGAAAAATACATTTAGTGAGACAGCAATATCACCAGGTAGGAGGCTGTGTCTACAGCACCGCAGTCAATACCCCAGGCTTTTTTATTTCCTAGCCTTTCTTCTCCATCTGTCCCAGTGTGTATTTTGAACTAAGAAGCTTAGCATAAAATGACTGTGGATTAATGGCTCTGCAGATCTCAGTCAGATGTTGCAATGCACTCTTCTTTTGCAAATGTGCTCTTTGTTAGCTGGCATTCCCGTGTCAGTCCAGCTGTACCTTAGAATGCTGGATGCCACACTGCTAGGGGTGGCAAGCAGTAGCCAAATCAATATGAACACCTGGGAATTATTAGTATATAATGTGTCATATTAAACAAATACCACTCATTTATGTATATGAATAAGAAAGAGGGAATAATACAGCCAAAGGAGATGAAAACATTAGAAGAGAGGAGCCTCAGTGTATTGGGGTAGAGAGAAAGAACAAAAACAGTTACCTGTGAATTCTCAGAATAAAGAATGAGAAGCAACAGCTACAGAATTATAGAGTCATTAAGGTTGGAAAAGACCTAGAAGATTATCTAGTCCAACCTCCTGACCAGCAACATCATAGTGACCACTAACCATATTCTTCAGTGCCACATCTCCACATTTCTTAAACACTTTCAGGGACAGTGACTCCACCACTTCCCTGGGCAGCCTGTTTCAATACCTCAGCACTCTTTCTGAGAAGAAACATTTCGTAGTATCAACCTACATCCCACCTGAGAACTAATGACGAATTAACAGCAGTTATTATAGACTCACAATGCACATTTCACCTATTGCTCTGGATAAAATCATCCATCAGAGAAAGACATTTCAGCCCTGGCTTGTGAAATCTGACTGTGGAGACTTTGGAAAATCAGTTTCAGCACAGGTAGATTTTGAAATCTCCAGCTCCCAAACTAGCTTGGCTACATGAAGATGTAAGCACTCTGGATATCTCTGTTCCTACTGTTGTCAGAGGAGATACAATCAAGTCAGTCAAGGAGCTCAAGCAGAGACTCAGCTTACTATAAAACAGATAATACCTACATCCTTGTCTGGACTTCACAAGCTGGATTCACCAGGGGCTTGACATGGCCTAGAGAAAAACATCTTGAGCTGCTCTTATATCCCACCTCCAGCAAAAACATTATAGTTTCCTACATATGGGCCCAAATCTGTACTTGCTGGTAGCCTGTGGAGCTGAGCAAGCATATTAGTGCAACAAGAACATCAACCATGTCCATATGTCTAAGGTCTTGAAGGTAAATAATGGTAGATGCTCAAGGCTCACCTGGGGTGAGCATCTAGCTTCAGGAGCTGTCTCGTATCCCGATTCCATGGCTTTGCTATGCTGAGATGAAAAGGTCACATCTAGAATCCTGCAGACAGAAAGGTAAATAATCTTTTAAAAAAAATGAACAACGGCAACAACAAAACATGAAAAACAAGAGTCTTCTCATTCTTACTTTGCTAGATACGTTCCAGCTCATGTTTCTACACGTCTACCTTCAAGCATTGTACAGAGCTTTAATGCTAAGAGTCCCATTAGAAAGCGCTTCTCTTAGAGCCTTACATATCACATATGGAAGAGGTAAATAACCAACAAGACATTTTTACTTCTGCTTTACATATAGTCACATTTATTCTGTAAATTGGAAAATGCAAATGTACTTTCATGTAAATGTAACCTTTCTACTTGTAAGAGCTGAATGAAAAAGGTGTCAGTATCAGTTGGCTTTATAATACATTTTATGGCATCTAAAAGTTGTGTAGTTGGAAAACTGAAGAGGGTTGTTCCAAAATTACCAAGAAAGCAGAAAAATATAAAATCTGTTCCTAATATCACACAAGTTCACAATAAATGCTGCTAGGCTTCATATTGGTAGTGTAGAAACATTTTTAGGGAGCTCATCTCTAGGTATCAAACCTCACAAAGATAATTTTTCCTCTGTTCCACTCAGATGAGAAAAAGACAGACAGTTAACACCTTCTTAATGTCATTTAGAAAGCCAGTAGTTAAACCATGGCCTATATTCCTTCAAAAATCTTATTTTCGAAGATCTCTGGAACCAGACCAAGAACATAAATGTGCCAAAATGGGTAGGCAAGATTGGATGCTGATTTGAAATTCAGCATGATTAAATCATTACAATCTCAACTGCAACTCTGTAGTATTTATATGGTGCTTTGCACACAAAGGATTGTTCTTTGAGAATCTTCCTGTCAGCCTGCACATAAGCAGAATCCCATGTTTGTTTCAGGGTAAGAGCCTAGCTCCGGCCAAGCTGCAGGTGGGAGGAGACAGCTCTAGGCTCATAGCATCTGGCAAACTTAAGAGTCAAGGGAGGAACGATGAAGAGAGAGACAAACATGTAAACAGAAGAAAGTGAAAAGAAGCCTTCATGTGAGGAGGTCAGCCAGTCATTTGAGTTGGTAAGTCCTGTGCTGTCCTAGGAGGTGCTCAGCTTATGAAAAATACATATGCATATTCACTTGAGAGCCTTGGCTGACCTGGTGCCCATTGCAGGGTATGAGTGAAGATGTCTGAGAGAGAAACACAGCAGTTCAATTTTAAGCCTACATTTGAGTGTTAGGGGGAATTCAGAATAATTCAGCAGAGCAGCAGTTACAGCAAGCAAAGTAGAGGATTTAAGGTCAGCAATACCCAATGAAAGGATGAAATGCCAGCTACACATGAGGTGTTTCACAGATTTTCAGGCCAGAAATAAAATTTTCATTCAGAATTTCAGCAAGAAACTTCTGAAGCAAGCAATTATTTGCAGAGGCATAAAATTCAATTTATGTAGCCATAGAAAGGCTATTGTGCATGACCAAAACAGAGATGATAACTCAGTCTGTGTGTGTAAATTAGGTAATCTGGGAGTATCTTTAATGAAGAAAAGAATGTACCAAAGGTGCAGACCAGAGGGGACTGACAGAAAGCACAAATAAATGTTCAAATAATTTAGCAACCTCTTAATCATAGATCCATTATAGCAGAAATTGTCATGAAGACAGAGTTGCTAGCATTTCTACTTTTATATTTTACAGAAAAATCCCCTTTCATTTAAATACAGAAAGAAGTACACATTGAATAGCAATTGGTTTTATTTACTAGAGAGCCCTAAAGAGATAATGCATTGCTTTTTCAGATTACATGCTTTCATGGAAACTGCTGTGCAAAAAAGGATTGGGGGTTCATTGCTTCAGCTGCTGGCTTCTGCCATTCAGAGGAGTCATAGGCACACCGTGTAATGCACCTGGACTGCTGTGCAGAGCTGCGTCACAGGGAGAAAATCCCAGCCCAGCCCCAGCTGGCAGACGTGCTCTGCCTTCCAGCAGAAGTCCCATTCGATTTCTCCAGCTCTCTTTATTCCACTTGATGCCTTATATTTTACTGAAGTCCAGACTAGAATCTTTTCAAATAGCTCTTCTTATTTAATTTCTGTGCCAGTCTGGGATGGGCTTGAATTTTCCTCAGGGGCAGAGCAGAACAAAGAAGATGGATTTCAGGTGCACGTGTCAGGAAGTGGATCTGACCACAGAATCCTCGTAACCAGATCCTGGCTTCTCATAGAGCCCCAGGGGTGGTGGGGGCTCCTTGGGATGGCTGTAGTCCCACCCCACCAACCAGGGATCCCAGCAGGCTGAGGAGCATCCAGGGCAGCCCCCACACTGAGCATTGGCACCACTGGGGACAGGAATGGGCTACGGCTGTACCCAAAGCCCATAACAGTGGGCATGAATGAGAGCTGCAGCATCTTATCACTGGCCTGCCTCATTTTTTCAATGTGTGAGCATGACCTGCTGGGATCACCAACATCTCCTTGTATGCACACAGGATTTGCAAACATCATAATGAGAAACTACCCATCTGAGTATAAAGTAGTTTGTGGTAGCAATGGTAGTGGGAATACGGTTGGACTAGATGAGCTTGTAGGTCCTTTCCAACCTTGTGATTCCATGATTCTATGAAATGAGAAACTACCCATCTGAGTATGAATCCATTCTTTACAGCTGTGCACAACGCTTTGTTGGCATTTCATTGCCTGACTCAAGAAGACCACCTCCCATCTCAAGACTTGACAAAGCCATCACTGTTAGGATAGTGTTTGTGGTCTCTTACTTCTGCACCAGGCTTGACCTTTTCAGTAGTGGTTAGCACCTCTGTTCTAACCTAGGATGCTTCTGTACTTGTCAGTGAGTTCTAACATTTCATATGGAGTTTCTCAGAGTATTTGTAATTGCTTTTAGATTGCTTCCTGCTGAAAGCTGCACCTGGAAATTGGACTTTTCAATGAAATATGTCCATTCCCATGAAGACTTTCAACAGAAAAAAATGGCTGCAGGTTTTATTTAAGCAAAAGCAAGAGCTCCACTGTGACTGTAATTCAAAGTTTTTTCTTCCAAGTGAGTTGTTTTGGTGCATTTCAGTTTGCTTATTTAGTGTAATAAAACAGTGACCTAATAATGGGTTATACTGTACAGACCATTTAATGATAAATAAGCTGCATGGTGTTTAATATTGAATGGCAATATTAAAGGCGAAACAAATGAATCAAAGGGATACTCCTAAAATAAAATATTTTTATAGTCCCTGAACAGAAATTCTGGCAAATTTTCATTTCAGAGGAGGTGATATATGAGATGATATTGCAAGTAACAGCAGCCAAAATAGTAATCATTAGTTCATCCTAGGATCTTGGAACACTATTTATGTAGTGGACTGGACTCTGCTGAAAACAAGATACAAAGACAGACACACAAAAAGGCCAAAAATATTAGAATCCAAGTAGGAAAAAATAGTAACGTTAGAGACATGGTATACAAAAATAATTAGATAGTCTCATTCAGCATGATGGGAGAAATGCTTTTGCTCACTATCAACCTAACAGTTGTCATAGCTACTCTTCAGAATGCACTGGGTTTGCATTATTTTGTACCAAAGCTACAGCATCGATTTCCATTACATGTTAAGTATTCAGGATGAAGACTTTGGAAAGAACCAAAATTCTTCACTGTGAAGTATGCAAATTTCTCTTCTTCCTTAGCACTGCCTCGTCTGGCTTATGTTCCTGCCACATGACACAGCTGCTGAACCCTCTCAAATGAGCCATGACTCTAACCACCTCCAGGTATTACTTACAGAGATAAGAAATATCTAGATGTTGTGTGTGAAGTAAGGGCTAAATCAGCCTGAGAATTAAGGGTCTTTGTCAACCAGATCTATATCCTCCCTTTGGATGCTACACTGAACAGCAGCCAGGTTTTGAGCTTCAACTCCAAAATGCTTTCTGCATACATAGAATCATAAAAACATTCAGAATCATTCAGGTTGAAAAAGGCCACTGAGATCATCTAATCCAGTTAGTTGTTAACCCATCCCCACCATGTCCACTAACCATGTCCCTCAGCACCACATCTCTACTTTTCATGACATCTCCAGGGATGGTGACTGCACCACGCCCCTGGGCAGCCTGTGCCAATGCTTCACCACTCATTCTGAGAAGAATTTTCTCCTAATATCTAAACTGGACATCCCCTGGTGCAGCTTAAAGTCATTGCCTCTCTTTCTATATGTGCAGCTTCTTCTTCCTTTAGCCCCAGAAGACACTCATTCTAGGCTGTAGCATTACTGTTACTGATCCTTGGCAGAAAACTAGACTTTGAAAAACTATATGCCAGCCCTCTGCTGCTCCTATCTCACAGATACCTGTATATATATACTGTTAAGGCATGTATCAGTCAAGATGTGACAAAAGTGGTCTTTTGCATTTAAAAAAAAAAAAAAGGTATTGCTGATTTTTTCCAGAAAATGAACTTCAAGCTCCTGTGGTTCTTCATGTTTTACCCAAGAAAGTGCATACGTTTCTTGCACTGTGATAGCCTTAAAGGCCAGTCTCCTTCCTTAGGCTTCCTACAGACATGGATACAGAAAGTGATGACAAAGAGGAAAACTGCCTTCCCAGCAGAAAGGTGATCAGATGGAAAGGTTAAAGGAAGCAGTTAAACAAGTGCACAAGAGCATTACCCTGGCTGCATGTCCTTTGACAGTCTACAGAGCAAGAGTAGCTCCAGGCAGCCACAGTTGGGATGCGCTCATGGATTTGTCACAGCAGATTTTTATGATTGCTCTTCATCTGGGTCATGTGTCTGTGCTTCCCTAATGTGGTGATCAGCATATTTAGAAATGCAGGATCAGCATTACTTCATATGAAATGTTTGACTTCCTCTCACTAACCGTGATGTTAACCAGGAATGAACCTCAACAGGTCACTGCAGCTTCACGGGGAAAAAAGCTGAGATGTTTGCAAAGAATCAGGCCTCCAGGCAATAAACATCACTTAAGTACATAAAATACCTCAAGCACATGGTTTTTTCTTGCTGAAAAGAGTAGCTTTAGTCACTTACTTGAAGTTACGGATGAACTCAAAGTCTTCTTAAGTAAAAACACTCTTTGCTCTCCAAGTATCTCCAAGCAAAAGAACAGCTGCCATTAATGACATCTGGTCTTACTTCATGTTGTTTTGAATATGATTCTGCTTAGGAACTTGTCCTTTACAGGAAGATACCTGCAGTGCATACTGACCACAGTCCCTGGAGTCCCACACAAGCCTCTGAGCCTCAAACAGCTGTCCTGGTGCAGCATGGGCAGCCTGCAGGTTGTAAGCTGACATAGGGGATGGGTTGAACAAGCCCTCTCCTCACAGGGAAAGTGCTGCAGCCCCCACCATCTCAGGGGCCTCCTCTGAACTTTACTCTGAACTCTTTCATCCGAGGGGCAGGATCTGACTTTTTTTTTTTTCCTGAATTTCAAGATGTTTCTATCAACCCATTCCTTCAGCTTGGCTAGGTTCCTCTGAATTATATCTGTAGCTGCCAGCATATCAACAGGTCCCCCAAGTTGCTGTCATCTGATCACTAGGCAAAAACACACACCATCAGCACCTGAGTCCAGTCATGTGGGCAGTACATCTCATTGCCCACTCACAACACAGCAGTAAAGGTGCACTTGACTTTAGGAAGAGCCCTTCCCAGACTCAGCCCCCACAGTAGTGGCTATCTGCCTTCTTAGTGTATGCATCAGATATGTTTTTTATTTGGGTGCCTCTTTTGTACTACTTCCAAAATCCTCTTTCACACTGTACTATGGCTGTACTCCCACATTTCTTTCCTATCTGTTTTGTCCCAAGTATGTTTATTTTAAAATTCTTGATGCAAGATATTCTCTACCATATGCTGCAGTAATATGAGAGCTGTGCTTCCTCTGTGTGGGTGCCAGTGGGTGCCAGAGGCACAGCTCCATGTTCTGCTCAAGGAGAAGCTCACGTGCTAAATGTATCAGAGGCAGCTGCCCATAAAGAAATAGGATGCTCCTAAACCCATACTGCTGGAAGCACAATGCCAGCTGAAATCCACTCCACAGCTTCCCTCTCCTACCATGCTGAGTGCAGTAGCAGCATGCTGAGCACGTGGCCAACCAATGAAGAGAGTCTCAGTGGTACACATGGGGAGTGATAGGAGGAAGGATCTGCTGGTGTTTCCCCACAGGCTCCCTTTCAGCTCCTTTGGAGGGGGCCCCATTCGGAGAAGCAGAGTCATCTCAAGCACATTTGGCAGCAGAGACTGCATCTGTGCCCTCTTTAGGAAATAAACCTCTACACCTGTGCAGGATTGAATCACAGCCATTCCCATCATGTTAGAGGCTAAAATAAATCTCTAACAGAACGTGTCTCCTCCTAACTTTTATATCCCTCCTTACTGTGTTCCAAGTAGGTTAAATTCCTGAAGTTTGGGACCATTTTGTTGCTTCGTCTTCTAGAGGAACAGGACTGCTCATGGGGTGAGGCTTCAGGGTAGGACTGGGTTCCTCCAACTGCAGTCATGCAAATGTTAGGCCTCTAGTGTGAGCCAGCATCAGGATCCTGCTGTGATAATGGAGAGAGAAGCACTAGGCTGACAAGAGAAGAATCGTGAACTCATCATTCCTCCTGAAATCATTTGGGATATGATGACTTATCCTCTGGAAGTGCCCACCTCTCTCCAATAGAGGCAGAAACAAAACAACATGTTTATACTGTCCTAGAAACTGAGCTACAGAATCCTTTAAAACTAGTAAAACATTTGGAAAAGGTCTGCTGTCACCCTGACAATCCCAGAGAGGCACACATCACTGCTAGGCCCAGCCCGTGCCTACTGAGCCCCGTTCAACACACCCTCATGGGGAAGAGATCTCTGGATCCGATGAACATTCAGCAGGCCCTCCAACCCCTGTGAAAGTCCATGCAGTGGTTCCTGGAAGGCCCTGCAGTTGTGAGAGACCCTGCGGCTCCTCCAAGCCCTGTAATGGGCCCTGACATTGCTTCAGCCCTTGTGATGGATGCTGCAGTTTCTCTAACCCCTGTGACCAGCTCTGTGATTGCTTCAGCCCTCATGATGTGTCCTGTGCTTGTGACAGGCTCTGTGATTGCTCCCGTCCTGTGACAGGCCATGTAGCTCAACCAGAGAACACACCAGTGCCAGTATTCATCACCCCTATACATAAAACAAAAAAATGGCAGTGAAAGTCTGCTTGTTTGGTACGGTTAGAAACTCCTACTAAAATGGAGATGGAAGAAGAGGATGAGAACAAAGCTAAGCCATCACAGGAATGGGAGGAGTAAGACAGAGAGCTCATAAAGGAAAAAATATCCATCCAACCTTTGATCATGGGTGAGCTGAGAGAGGAAGCTGGAGAATGGAGTCAGCAGCCCGAACCTAGTGGGCAGTGAAGTTAGGCAGCTGGGACCACTTTCTAGGAAAGGGAGGCATTGACAAAGCAATTGGCAAAGGGATCTGAGCCTTCACCTTGTGGAGATGTCTCTTGTCAGCTGTGAAGGAAATGTATCCCTTTAAGGAAGACCTGGATTTGGATAAGGATACTTCTGGCACTTTTTAGTCTGTGTACAGACAGTACATGTTCAACAAATGACATTTTTCACTATCACTGCAAAAATCAGAGATTGGATGGGTTCACAGGAAGTTCTGTATAAATGGCACTGCTGTTTTTCATCCCTCTTTATCCGCCTTGGTCCTCTGAGCTTGCAAACTTCTTGGAACCTGGATCTGGCTCCTCTCTGCTGGCAAAGCATCTGGCACACCGTTAGCCCTATGCAAACAAGCAGCAATAATGCTTTCTAGAAGCAGATGTTTGGAACCTATTCTCAAATGAAAATGGTTCAGTCTAATTTAATGAAATACAAATAACGTGTTACACGCAATTATCTCCATATGAATGCTAGACTCCTCATTAATTAAAAGGGGACTTAGGGAATTTATAACACATCACACCAGTCTGGCCTCACAGGTAGATATTTTCTGTGTAAATGAGCACGAGTGCAAATCCTGATCTTACTGACATCAGTGGCTGAAGGAAAGTCATTGAATGTGTTTGGAGGCAGATTCGTTTCTCTTCTCAAAGCAATGACTGTGATTATTCCTTTCTCCCTCTAATAGGAACATAACTACAGAAGTATTATTAGGCCAGTGAGGAAGTCTCTACAGAATGATAATTGTCTTTGTGATATTTAACTGCTTAATACCATGCATTAGTATTTGAACACTGATGCTAATTCTTTCATTTCACAGGTGGTTTCTACAGCTCCTGAGCTAGTGCACTGAGTAGGTATTTTTTAGAGAGCAGAAAGCAAAGATGAGAGATAGGTGGTATTAATTCTGCACAACCCACGTTTCATCTTGGATTATAAAATGCTGACTAATGTTAGCTGATGAGCTGGAAATTATTATCCCCTCGGTCACCTATCTGAACCAAACAGGTTTTATTGCAGGCAGACAACGAAGGGACAATCTTAGCAGAATATTTACTCTACTGGAATTTACTAGAAGGGGATATACTCTCTGCTTTCAATGTGACATAAGATATCTGAAAAGAGAAAATCATACATTTATATACACATTCTAGAATCTATAAACTATAGGAATTTAGCGCAATGGAATTTTCAGTTCAGGCGAGATGACTCTTGCACATCTCAGTCACTCCCAGCAACCTTCAGCACTGGGTGATATCAGAGCTGCGTGTCCTTCATCACTCCAAGCCACCATCTGCCTTCTTCAGTAATTCATTGCTCAGAATATTGTGGCATCCTTAAAGTGAGTTTAGCTTCCAGCATCAGGGACCCAGACCTCCATTCAGCACAATTGTAACTGCATTGATTTCAGTGAAGCCGTCTCTAATTGGCAGCAGTGTAAGTCAGAGGGGAGTTAGAGCAATCACACAGTTGTGTGCTATGATTAGCTACAGACTGAGAGCTGCAGATAGTAAAACGTGTGCAGAAACTGATTCTGAAGTGCCTTCAGATTTGCTATTTGTGATGAAGAAACCTGGACAGCATTTCTCTAGCTGACCAGCTTTAATTTGCTTTGCTTCTTGGAGAGATCTGAATCCTAACTCTGGTGGGGACAAGTCCTGATTAGACCTTCTCCCAGAAAACATTGTTCTGAAGAAACGTGAAATTTCATTCTTTTAGTAGTGTATCCCATGCTAGAATCATATGCTTTCAGTACAGAGGAAAATGCTCCAAGGCTGACACAGCAGTACTGAAAACAATTGCATTCTTCAGTAGCATGCAGCAATTACCCTTTGACACAGAGTGTGAGAATGTTCATTAAAACATGAAGGGGAAAACATTTGATTTGTAGATAAAAAATAAGATGTTTCAATACAACATACAATTAATTTTATATTTTATTTTGTATTATCTACAAAGAGGCATGTTCAGAATCCCCACAGTTCCAAGCTCAGAACAAAGACAAATGCAGAAGCAAGGAAAAGCTTCACAGATGGAAATTCTGCATTTTGATCAACTCAACTAATAGCTCTGACATTTTGAGTAAGCTTGGGCTGTAACTCATAGAGCTTGGATTATCACAATACAGATTTGGAAAGAAAAATGGAGCCTGAATATTAGCAAGTATTAACTGATTGGAAAGCTCATGACACTAGAATAGCATGTCAGAGAAACTTATTGAAGATCTTTCTTTGAAGTGCTGACTTTATGATTGGTCAAAGTAGTCAGAAAACTCTCTGCAGGACAAGAAGACAATCGGTCAGGTTAATTCATCGTGACAAAAAAACTTCTATTTCTACTGTCTATCCTTCTCAGTTTAAATTAAATGCTGATTTTTATAAAAAAGATTGTCTTTGACCCAACTGCTGCAGAGCCCTCTGCAGTTTCATTATTTCGGTTTTCAAAGCTATTTAAACTAACTCAAGAAATTTCCCAAACCTGAATATTGCATATCATCTTTCAGAGGAGATGAACCCAAGCACAGTGTGAGCAATGTTTTCAGCTCTGAGATTTGAAACTCACTGCTGTAATTGGAGATGTGAAGTCTTTAAAGAGAAATGAAATGTGCTTCTTGACACCACACTCTGCACCATTCTCACATATGCTCTTCCAGATAGACAGAGGCTATGCCAAGCTCTCCAGTCCTACCATGCACTGCAAATGTTGCACTGGGAAGAATGGCAAGGCTGCTATTCTGGATTTGTGGTTTCTGCTAACATTTCTCTTAAGTAGTAGTTTACCTCTATCCAAGTAGCAAAGTTATTTGACACATGTGAAGTAGTTCTGAGATGAAATATAAGGATGATTGTTCATTTTTTGTCCCATCCAGTCACATTTTTCTAGTTTCTATGGTGAAAACCATGTGATATCAATAGCAAATTCCTTGCTATAGTTAAATTATATTCCACTCTCAGTTTTCCAGAAACTCAGTATGGTCATATAGTGCTGTAAGAAATGAAAGCTTGATTTCCTGAAACAAGGAGGCTCTAGAGGCCCCAGGCCACTTAAGTTACTGAGCTCATTTAAAAGACTCCATTCCCACAAATTATGGTCTGGCCACTGGCTTCTACAGCTTTGTTCCCTCCTTCTAGGATTACAATATGCCTTTTGTAACAATATTAACAGCGCTGTTAATGAGCTGTGTTAAATAAGCAATACTTTGGACATGAATCTTCCAGGACCTGGGAGGTGCCAGTTAGCATACAGCCTTCACATCTGAGGTGTCCTCAGGCATGCTAAGGCTAAGAAGCAAATCAAACCATCCTCATCCTCCCACACCTCCTCTTAGGCTTCCCCTGAGTAATAAATCTGAAATGAGATCCAGGGTAGGTCTCTAAGGCACACTGCAGCTTGCACCTACTTCTAGATGAAGTCTCTGGCTGAGACTTCATTTCTATAGCTCAATAAACCTCACCAAAGTAAGAGGAAAAGCTTCTTTGTACAGGAAGAAAAAAACTTCCTCAGGAGATGATGAAGTGCACTCACATTGTAATTCAATCCCTCTCTACCTGCTGCTCTGAGGGCAGAGAACATTTCCTTGGCCCTCCCTCCTCCAAAAAGAGCTACAGCCATGTATATCTACATACCTTCTCAAATGTCCAAAATTAAACCACCACCTGAAAGGACAGATAAACCATACTGCTTATTAGTCAACAAAGAATTCACTCTAGAAGGTAGGTACAGTGCTCCTAAAAATTATAGCCTAGCTTACCTGGCCTAGAGGGGAGGAGACAAGAGGAAGAGGAAAGAGGAAAGAGGAAAAAGGAAGAAGGGAAGGGAAGGGAAAGGAAGGGGAAGGGAAGGGAAGGGGAAGGGAAGGAAGGGGAAGGGAGGGGAGGGGTAGCATGTAATGTTGTTTGCTTGATTTCAAGCTCAAATCAGTGTAATTATCCAGATGCCTGCCTACAGATACTTATAATATCCTTATTTTCACTCCTATCTTAAACTTTGGTGATCCTGCTACAACAGGAAAGCTCTATCCCAGAAAAAGGAAATAAATAATTGATTTTCTTTCTACACCTTGCCTATGTCTGTAGCATTAGCAGGAGTTTTAATATTATTTTTCTGAAATACTGTCAAATTTTTGAAATCAAAGTACTGATAAAATACAAGTACACCTGCATTAATAATAAGATCATTGTTTATATGAAAAAAAAAGTTGTCAACGTATTTGTCCAGCTGAATCAGTTTTGAATTCTAGGAAAATGAAGGCTTTCAGCTGTAACATTACCACAGTTACAGCTGCAGCTATTACCTTTGTTAAATGCCATTTTGTACAGACCAGGTTAGTTTCATACCAGCTGAGATATTGCTTTAAACAACTATACTCTCAGAGAAATCACAGTGCTAAAAATTTCTCTCTGTGTGGGCTGGTGTAAGAAGCCTGTTATCATAGACAGCTCTGTGGTGTTCCTGACATTTTTCGATAGTTGCTAAGAATAGGACTTCCAAAGCCATTTCCTTCAGTTCCCCTTTGGGAAAGCAGGGAGGTGATGACAGTGATCCAGAAAGACACAAGAAGTCGCTTTCAACTCTGTTTTTATTGGACTCCAAAGCAGTGCAGGAAATAATAAAGATAGTAAAAATCTCAGTATTTATGGTAATGCACAAGATAAAAGTAAACGGTCTACTCAGATTGCCAAATAAATAAAGAAGATGCACTGTAAGGGAGCACGATGCATGCAGGTTGTTGGGCTGAGACCCCAGAGATGTGGGTTTCTTTGCTGGGTGGCTCAGCATAAGTCACTTCACTTCAAAGAATCATAGAATGGCTTGGATTGGAAGGGACCTCAAGGATCATGAATCTCCAACTCCCCTGTTGCAGGCGGGGCCACCAACCTCCACATTTAATACAAGACCAGGCTGCCCAGGGCCCCATCCAACCTGACCTTGAACACCTCCAGGGACGGGACATCCATAACCTCTCTGGGCAAAAAAGACACTTCCCAGTGTCTTTGATTTTTTTTTTTTTTTCTCTGTAACTGGATTAAGTAACTACTCCTGTAAGGAATTTCTCTGCACAGAAAAGCAAAATGGTAGAAGAGGTAGACCTTAGTAGGTCATTCACAGCAATTTGTAATTTAATCTTCATAGCCTTCTTGAGACAGTAGTAGCAGTTGCTGCCGAACTGACAATGGAAGCAAGTAAAGGCAGCTTTTCCTCATCAATAGAATGGCTGGGTTGGCCATACAAGTCTGGTTTCAGGAAGACCACAATTATTAATTTCTGTCCATCACACTCTGCTACATCTCTCTGCAGTACAACCCAGCTGGTAGGAACAAGCAGAGATAAAAGCTTTGCTCTCCAGCTTCTCCTGCATGATGTGGTGCCTCAGTTTTCTTCAGGGTACACACTGAGCTGCCACGAATGTTTTCGTGCTGAGTCCAGCTTTACAAGGGAGGTGCTCACACACCACAGTTCTCCCAGTCCCATGAGCATTCAGGATGTTCCTTTTCGTCTCCTTGCACAGGGCACAGCAAGGCAACATCTGGCTGACCGTCCAACCGAGGCTCCGTCTTCAAAATTCTATTAACGGAGCAAGGAACTGGAGAAAAGGAAACAGGAATAAGGAAACAGTGATGAGCAGGGTATGAGGAACATAATGCAAGAGTCTAGACTGAGAGAAGTCAGCTGCAAATGGAGATGAGAAACATGGCAGAGGAGTGAGGAGAAATTTACTCCAGAGGAGGCAAAATTTCTCAGACTTAAAGCCACCGCACCCAACCTGGGGAAGGAAATGTTCCTCCAGACAACAACCCTACTGATTTCAGTGGGACTGGGAAAGTAGCATAGCGGTCAGCCCTGAGGACACCTTGAATTATTCATCATCTCAAATGCTCCTTCAGGAAGGGGCTGTGCCATCTCACAGTGCTGCTGCACAAAGATCAAAGCCTTTAGAAAGAATCCACCTACAGGACTGCGGATTTTGGAAGGCAAGTGTAACCCAATTACCACTCTGAGTGCTACATGAAAGTCTGCTTTGTCAGCGTAGGTGAAAGGAACAAGGGTATTTCATTGTCTATTAGCTGCCAATATGGAAAACCAGAATATTCAGACTAATGGTAATTTTGTTTTCTGTAACAATTAACAGCAGGGCTTTTTCTCTAGAGTTGTGTGTCTTGAAGAGCAGAACACTGCACATAATCACATAATGCACTGAAAAGCACCAAGCACAAAAGGATTAGGGAAAGAAAATGCCCTTTGAGCAAAAAGAAGGCTGGAGTGTCTTAGGGAGTAAAATCACAGCCTTGTGCCTCCAGACGGCAAATCTGAGCAGGAGAGCAATAAATGTAATGGGAATGAAAACAAGCTCAGCTTATAACTGCACCAAACGATGCTTTGTGTAATAGCACTATGTGCCTCTTCACAGAAGTAGTGGAATTATTCAGATAAGAAGAAGAGAACCTCACTCAAAAGGTCTTAATAACCATAAGCCAAGATGCAGATTTTGGGTCCAGGTCAAACCATACAGCAAGCTGCTGACTATAGAGCCCTGGAAATCAGCTATGGCCTATGTGTTAGCCTGAAAGAAGAGTAAAGGCTTAGGATTTGCCTCCGTGATGGTGGATTGCCTTCATTAATTAACATCTCCTAAAGCAAAAATTCATCTTATTAGCATGATGACATAGCCTAAATATATAGTAACTGGTACTCCAAGACCAGTATGAGCTGATGTCCATGCTGACATAGCTAACTACAGTAGGGAGATGACTGGAATTTAACGTGTACCCAAGTACAAGTGTTTGAACTAGGTTGCTAAGGTTAAAGCTGCACAAGTCTCTCCTGATATGGCTCAGCTATTATATGGTATAATTTGGTATGGTAGGCATCTGCATTACAAACAAAAATGGCCCAGATGGGGTGGACCAAACTCTGAAAGCACTGAATGACAACCTGGATGAGATTCTGGGTAAGATTTCGTGTTGCCAGCTCAGCTCCCTTTATAGGCACAGTTCCTCTGACTCACTCCAGGTTTAAGATGAAAAGACTGTGAGCCGAATGTGCCTGTCTGCTGGCTACAAAAGGAGGCAAGGCAACCATTACTAGCGCAGATGCAGACATCTATGGGATCACTATTATATTTGGTCACATAAATTCCACCTTGTGTGCCAAAAAATGGCACTGACTATCCCTGTAGTTCTGTAACTTTCAATTAGAAATTCATAATCTTCTATAGAAATCCATTTGTAAGAGGACAGCAGCTGATATCTGCTACATACCAGCTCCAAAAATACTGTTATAATTCATACAGTGGGAATAAAAGTGTTCTGATAGTGCCTCTGATTTGAGAGACATATGCTCAATTCTTTATGCTGCCAGTACTAAGCAATGCCTAGGGTTTCTAAAAATATGTAGTTCAGTTTCCTAACTCGTGGAAAATATGGGAAAATTCTATATTAGGTTTTGTCTTGACACAGAAAATAAAGCTGATTATAGAAAAGATTGCTCCAATTGGAGTGGCTGCTCCAGAAAAAAAGTGCTTGTGAATTGGCTGCAGGTCTTCCAGTCTTGACCACCAAATGTGGCATCTTGAAAGACCTGGTTTCACAGAGCCAAAAACTGCTATGCACTAAGCTGGTTTATAAAAGCAAATTAAGTAGAAAGATGCTAATAAGAACTGAAAGCAGTTCAGAACACTTCCTTAAATGCACAACTGGCCACAATGCTCTAAGTAAGAGTGGGATTTGGCTGGTTAGCACATCAGGCTAGCTTACAGAAATTAAACTGGGATAATAGGAGTATTGCAAATAAGAATATTCACATTTTAAGCTAGAAATGTAAGAAAATTAAAAAGGAAAGCAAAGCCACAAAGACACGGCTTCAGTCTTATGGATAATCTGCTGAGTTTTATGTATCTTAGGAAAAAGAGAAAATTTGAAAATAATTAAAGTCCTATACTGTTTATAAATGTTAATCCAGGATAATTACAAAAACTAAGAAGAAGTGTTCAGTAAATATTGTTCTTCATCAGGAAAGACAAAATAACTACTGATATCAAATGACGACAAAGCAATTTAATTTCAAGAACAACAGGGGACAATGTCAATCACCATTTATTTAAGTATATCTGCATAAATAACACGTGAGAGTTTGAAGGAGCCAACATAACTGTTTTCTGGCTCATTCACACTGAAGTATTTAGTTCAGTCCTTAAGCAATGGGGGCATTAAAAGGCTCAGGGCTTTTTTTTATAAGGTCTTGACATTCAGAGAAATAGAGTTGTGCCAATACTACCTGTGCACTGACAAGCTTGACATTGATCCCCAGAAAAATATAAAAAGCACGTGGCATATACTCAGTCTGTACAGAATGACAGAAGTTCATGCAATCTCTGAATATCAGTATTGATTTAAACAGATTTGGTGAAACAGCCAAAGGAATTTTTTTCATTGGATTACACATTTGGTTGATAAAAAGAATAGCGTTGATGTAATAACAGCAGACTTATGTAAGCAAGTTGACTTGAGACTCTATGACATTTTAAACAAAATAGAACCATATAATATCAACATGGCACGTATTATGCAGACTAAAGGCTGCCAAACAGATAGAAAACATAATCTCTCGATTTATCAAGGGCATTTTAGATTTGATTATCATTCTTTAATACTTCCAGAAACTTCATAAAAGGATTCTTTGGCAGTTTCTTCTACTTTTTTCATTTTAGTGGAAAAAATCACAAGTAATGAGACCCAGTAGGTGGAAGCCTGAAGTTAAATGGAAGAGCAATTAGCCATAGGAAGGGCTCTCTAGGCATTACAGTAGAGTTCTCTCCTATACATATAGTTGAAAATTGGGATTGATTACTTTTTCAGAAACAGTTTTGTAGATTATTTGTACACGAATCAGCAAAATCCTATGACTAGCAGTATGAAAAGGTGAGACAAGAGGATGGCCCCTTCAGGCCCTACAATTTCTGAATTGCGTTTGTTAGAGCATTAGCCTGGCTACACCCAGGCAGTATGCCTGGGTTCACAGGCTGAAACACACACAAGGGAAGAACTGTTGATATGAAAATGAGTTTTGGTTCTGGCTTCAGTGGAGACAAGAAGAAGCATGTGATTGTGTATCTACTGTTACTACTACTACTATTAACTACTATTAGAATTGCTTGCATCCAGTGCTGAATAGAATCCAGAATAAATCCTTGTTTCATTCAAAAAAAGGTCTCAGAAGTATTTCATCTTGCAACTGGCTGCATTTTTTATGAAAATGAAAAGGCACATCACCACCTAGCAGCAAAATGCACCTTGGGCTGTGTGCTGTGTCCCTGTCACTGAAGGGAACAAAGGAACAAAGCACAGGGTTTTGTTCCTAAATAGGAATTATTCATCTCTTGAAGTTTAAGGGAATAACAGTTTCATGGGCTTTGCTTGAAAGAGGGCTTTTCTTTCCTTTTGTACACGTAGAGCAAAGTCAGAATGAATCCATATAGTTAATTATTCCAGTACAAAATAGTGGAAGAAAACAGTGAGACCCACACATGAGAAGATAGAATTAGCCAATTTTAGTGAAGTAATTATACACAAAGCAAGTGAAGTATGAAAGTGTTCATAGTAATTATTATCTCCAAGCCATGGCACTAACACTGGCATCAGCTCTTACAGTTAGAGGTTATGTTTAATGGGCTTCCTCTGTAGCACCAGAAGTCCATCTCTAATAGGGCTCTTCACAACTGACTGTGAGCAGATAATAGTAACTACTAATAAGTAATTAGGCTTCATCTCTTCTGCATGTCTCTTTTAGTCTGTTATTGAGCCTCAGCCTAGAATAAAACCTCTGAAAAAAACTTCTTTCAATTCCTGAAGAGAATTTTGTTACGATTGTTACCAAACAAAAAAGAAGGTTGTCAGATACATTAGGATTCTTATGCTTGGATTTAGGTAAAAAACTCAGAGGTGAACATAACGACCATATAATAATGCTTAAATACCATTTTTCTACTGTATTTATAGTGTCTGCATTGCTAATAATGGCAGAATCACAGTACAGCTCTGGAGATCACCAAGCCAACCCTCTTCACGCAGAGCCACTTACAGCAGGTTGCTTAGGAATGTGTCCAGTTGGGTATTGAATAGCTTCAGGATGGTGAACCCACAGCCTCTCTGAGCAACCTCATTCAGTGCTTGAATACCCTCGTGATCACGGTTAAGGACGTACTGAGCCTCCTCTTCTCCAGGCTGAACAGTCTCAGCTCTCTCAGCCTCTCCTCATATGAGAGACACTCAATCACCCTTTGTTGCTGTTTGGTAGACTCACCTTCAGTATGTCCATATCTTTCCAAGGGACAGATATAATCTGAGGAGCCCAGCACTGGGTGCAAAAGTCCAGACGTCTCACCAGGGCTAAGCAAAGGGGAAAGGTGGTGAAAGTTCACCTCCCTCAACTCCCTACCAACACTGTGTAACGTAGCTGAGTTCGCTGGGTTGCAAAGGCACACTGCTGGCTCGTGGTCAGCCTGGTGGCTGCCAAGACCCCCACATCCTTCTCTACAAAGCTGTTTGCCATCCAGTTGACCACCATGTTGAGTACAGCTAATACATGCATACATTCCACTTAATCTTACTCACACCTACCGACAAATGTGGTGTTAGGGTTTGGTTGAATTTTCAGTCTACATGCATAATTACCATTGGGTATTGTAATCTTGCTCATGCAAATGCACACATCGTTCTAGGAAAAGCAAGTTTACACTATGTATTCAGATAACAGCAATGATGATATGATAAAAATACAGCTTTTTTAAAACTAAGAAATAATGTATTGAATTACACTGAGGTTTATTTCAAACGAGTACTTGATTAGGTGTGAAATGGAGAAGTATTTATTGGCCTCATAACTTATGATACAATGTAGCAGCAGACTGCCTTAATAAGTGAATATTATCACTGTTTTTACTATGATGGCACCCTACTCATGAGAGCACAGCAGAGGAATTCACCAAACACTCTGACAACATACAAAAAGAAAAGGAGGATCAAGAAAACAGAGATGAAGTCACTCGTCCAATCTCACAGCCACAAAGCTGGAAACTGAATCCAAATCTCCTGAATTCCAATCCATGCATGTCATTAAAGCAACATGTAAAAAGAGTCCTGATGGAACAACTTTTCTTCAGATTTTGTCAGTTTGCTGAAGGGAAAACATCCCCAGAGGTGGTGATTTTCAGTTCTGTTCCAGCAGAAACCATCTAGAAATGTTTACTTTCCCAGGACTTTATCCATATTGCTCCAAAGGCAGTTTCTGATTTAGGATCCCAGGAAACCAGACCTGGGATCTTCTGCATCCACTTGTGTTTTGACATGGGAACTCTCTTGAGTCTGAAAAATCTGCTCAAGTGCTGTTACCTTTTCTAGCAAACTAAAGTGACCAGGTCAAATCTTACACTGGGTTGTTTCATGCCTTGGAGATGCCTATCTCTCCAGTAGAGAGAATGAGAAAGTTTTGATTACTAACCTTAAACCAGATCCATGTCTTTCAGACAGCTCAGTGATAGCTGAGATGAACCCAGCAGTGTATGTGCGATACAGAGGTATATTCTCCTCATAATGAATGCCAGCAATCTTTCTAATTAAGAATTAGATTTGAGGACGTATATCAGTTGGAAAACAGCCTTCAAAAAAATCTTAATAGGAAAGATCAAAAGAATAAGGAAGAGGAGGAACAGCCTTCATTGTTTTCTCGAGTCCATTTAAAGCAATTAAAAGGAATGCTTTGATCTCTTCTCTTTCAAATAACTGTTCTGCAGTCTGGGAGAGATCTTCTCTCAGATCAAGAAGACAACAGAAAAATTACCCTGGATGAATGCTGTATAAACTTCATGGGAGCAGTTAAATAAAGCCTAATTTTTCATTAAAGTTTCAGAAGTTACTTTAATTAGAAAAGTCTTTTAAACAGTACTTTGCTCATATATAGCACAGCAATCTGATCATGAAGAAGCAAATTAAGTATCAGTTCCCAGAAGGCCCACCACTGCTGAAAGTCTAGTCTTGTTCTAGTCTCTGGATTTCATCAGGAGAACTCAAAGCTTTCACCACAACTTCATGATAAGCTCCTTTCTATCATCTTGTGACCTTGGGAATTTTTGCTGAATGTTGGCAATTTGAATGAGTGTGTAATCTATACAATCAGAAAGTCATATAATAGTACAATACAGTACTGATGTTAAGTTTAGGGCATCTGTGAATTCAAACCCTTTAGCACCTTATTGAACTGACCAATATTATTGCCCTCCTTGATTATCACAGTAGGACCTCAGTTCTCTTCTTTGTATTTGCCCAGAGGAGCTCTTGCTCAGCCTCTGCCATCCATCGGTTCTTAAAACAAGGACACAGCTAAGAATGGATATATTGCTATCAGCACGAGACCTGTCAGGTTGTGGTCCCTTGTAGTTATGATGTGCACCATTTTCAGAAGGATCAAACAGACAAATGCCAAAGTCCCAGACCTTTAGAAAGCCTAGACCTTTATTAGCTTTGCAGGAAGACGTAAGTTACATGCTTCTAAATCATCTTTGAAAATTCAAGCTCTTGGTGGTGGTGTTTTTTTAAAAGTCTTCTGTAACTCTGTTTTTCACAGAAAAAAAATATTGGTATTATCCTATGAATTGCACACAGTGGGTTTTTGACAGTGGAAGGGGAAAGGATGCAGAGAAGAATCTGTCAGCATGCAATACCTCATTGTGACTAGAGGATTTATAGAATCACAGAATCTTTAGAGTTGGAAGGGACCTCTGAAGGCCATCTATTCCAACTCCCCTGCAGTGTGCAAAACACCACAGCTAGATCAGGTTGCCCAGGGCCTGATCCAGCTTCACCTTGAAAGTCTCCAGGGACAAGGCATCAACCACATCTCTGGGCAACCTGTTCCAGTGCCTCACCACCCTCACTGTAGAAGATTTTTTCCTTATATCTAAGCTAAATCTGCACTCTCTGAGCTTGAAATATTTATTTATGAAATAAATGATGTGTCTTACCGGAAGCAATGCTGATCCTCTCACATAAACTAATGTGCTCCAAGAGGTAAAGTGATGCCAGGCCTCTGTGCTACAGCTGGAGCTTTTTCTCTGGCAAGAGGGGAGATTTCTGAGAGGAGACAAGGGCACAGATCTGCATCATGCCCTTGCACTAGTGAGTTAATTCTGCTTTCAGTCCATGGAATACCTACAGTGAAAAGGGAAACTAATTGTGACTATCCTCAGAAACCAACATAATTGAAGCCAGACTTCTTCACTGCTGTAAACAGAACAAAAATAGCAATGCCTCTGTCAGCAGGCATGCAAAAGATGTCAGCAGGGATTTGGTAGGATAAGAGTTAGGACACATGTAACAATATGGTGGGTAGATGGGAAAAGCAGACTGCAAAACGTACAGGTTCAGACGGCACAGCCTGAGCCATGCTTTGCACATTCCACTCACTGCCTCTGAACGTCAAAATCCACTAAGAGGAGTAAGAAACAGACAGTAATTCTGCCTTGTTAAGATGCATCATAAGGAAAGGTCAGGATGCCAAAGCCAGATTCGTAAGTTCTGCCTGATCTGCAGCCACGCTGCTGAGATGCTGCACATCCCACAGTGACCTCAGCCATGGCACCAAAGGAAGGGCTGGGTCACGGAGAGAACCCTGGGGCATTGGTAACATGGTATTTAATGAGAGTTAAAAAGAAAAGGGTGAAAACAATTTATAGCAAATCCTCAAGTTGATTTTTAAATGCACGATTTGTGATGCACAATCTTCATCTGTCACATGAACATAGAGATTGACACAGTGGAACAAATCAGTCCAATTTAATTAATTAGCTGATGCTTCAGAGGAAAATATACGATGAAATATTCAGTCATACTATACCCCGTGACTGGCCTGTGTATTGAAACATAAGGATTACTAATAGTTGTTTTCTTAAACATCCATTTTATTTCCTTGTGGGTGCCCTCATTTTCCATATTATTCTTGCCCTAGTACCCTCTTGATTCCAAAAAATTTTACAAAAAGAAACAAAATATATTTAAAAATGCAATCTATACTTTGCCTTTCACTTCAGTTGAAAGGCATTTCTATCCACTGTGTTTGCTCACACAAGTGACTAAGAAAAAGCAGCAAAGAGTGTTAAAATATCAGTGATGGTCGCCTGGCCTTCCCTGAAATTTACAGATAATGACTTGATTTTCCTAGTGATTGCAACCCGATCTCAGGAAAAATCCCTCAACAATTTTCATGCAATATATAAAAGCTTTCCAAATTCTGTGTCATCTTGTATGTTTTTCTAGTGATTAGTGGGTCTATTTTAAGTGAGTAGTGGGTCTGAATGCCTCATTTTGGAGATACTTAGTTTTTTTTCTGTATGCAGGCTGGTTTATGCACTTTTTAAAGACAGAAATAAATGAATAAATTTGCTGATAATTAAAAATAATGTATAACTAAATTTACAGCTACAGTTCTTATGTGGTGAAGCAAAATTTCTCTCCTGTGAACAGTTATTGGGGGATTGTTTATTACAAATCCGCTTCTGGCAGAGCTGAGGACCACTTCTGAAGGCCTTGAAGGGCCCATGTAAAAACTGCTTCTTCAGTCTGTCTCTCGATAAACTACCTAGCAAATCCACTTGCCATCAATCTCCGATCTGGACAATTGTTTGGATTGGAAGGGACCCTCAGAGGCCACCTAGTCCAACTCCCCTGCCATGAGCAGGGACACCTACAGCTCCATGAGGTGCTCAGGGCCCCATCCAGCCTGACCTTCAGTGTCTCCAGGGATGAGGCATCCACCACCTCTCTGACAACCTGTGCCAGTGCCTCACCACCCTTATCATAAAAAACTTCTTCCTTATATTCAGTCTAAATCTCCCCTATTTAAGTTTGAACCCATTTCCCTTTGTCCTATCACAACAGACTCCACTGTAGAATCTGTCCCCTTTTTGTTTATAGGCCCTCTTTAAGAAATACTTGAGATCAGGAACTGTGTTGGATGCTTCAACACCAACCTGTTCCCAGGACCCTCTGGCAATGAATGCTTCCAGGACAGCTTGCTGGTGGGCCAGGGCTTTCGCCACAGCTCATCTGTGTGCTGAGAACTGAAAGTTTAATTCGTAGCCTATTTAAACAAACAGTAATTACACTTATTCCTACAGGCTCTGCCTTGGGATATTTAGTGAACAGCTTTTAGCTATTAGCTTGGCTCATTGCTAAATCACTTACCTGCAGGACCACTGCATGCCAAATTCTTCACCGTTTGCATCCCATCCAGCAGACACTGGCCTTGCTGGGCATCATCTGTGTGCCACAGGAATGGAAATAATGTTCAGAGTGCTTTGAATAAATTAACTTGTCATTGCAAATCTGGCACTCCTTTGCTCTTGTCAGACTTCCTGATACCATATTAAAAGATCAGTTGCTGATACCAATGACAGCTTTATTACTGCTAAGTGACAGCCTGCGTCAGCAAATCAAGAGGAAGCACAGCAAGAATGTGAAAAGGTTGAAAGCAATAAAGACAACACAACTGTTGCCATGGCAAAGAGCAGCATCCAGCAGCTGGCAGGACCACTGCATGACAGCCACTCTCAAACGCTTCCTTCTCCTCGGTCATATTTGTAAAGCTCACAGGGAGCAGGCAGGAATCTACCCGTACCGATGATTGGAGTTTGCATCTTCAAAGCTCACAGGGAATCTGGCTCCCACTCTTCCAAAGCCACGCTGTTTTCCTTTGTCTCTGTGCTTCACACACTGCTCTCTGTGCTGCTTTCTAGGCAGCTGTGTGGATAAAGGAAAACACGTCACTCACAGCATGTTGTTCAGTTCTAAAGCTTTCCAAATCTCTTAGTTTTTATTCTGAAAATTTTGCCTCAAAAACGTGGCAAAAAACAAAAGAAATGGCTCATTTAATGTAGGAGGGAGATTAAAACTGGATAAATGTCCCTTTAATTGCCAATATTCAATATTAATTTTACTTTTTGTCTATTTTGGATAGAAGCATTTCTTTCTGTTGAGGTTCATAGCACAGCCATCCATCTGCAATGACCTCAATAGCTAAATAAGGAGGAAGGATTACAGAAGCAGAAAAATCTTTTTTTTATGTGTGTGACTGAGCCTGATCTTTAATATCTTTACTGATGATCTGGATGAGAGAACTGAGTACAGCTTACCCTCAATAAGTTTGCAGATGACACCAAGTTAGGAGGAAATGTCCCATCTGGCAGTGTGCCCAGGTGGCCAAGAAGGCCAACAGCATCCTGGCTTGTATCAGCAATGGTGCAGCCAGCAGGAGCACGGAGGGGATCATCCCTCTGTACTCAGCTCTGGTGAGGCTGCACCTCGAGTACTGTGTTCAGTTTTGGGCCCCTTGCTACAGGAAAGACTTTGAGGTCCTAGAGCGTGTCTAGGGAAGGGCAACAGAGCTGTGAAAGGTCTGGAACACAAGGCTTACGGGGAGCAGCTGAGGGAACTGGGGTTGTTCAGTCTGGAGAAGAAGAGGCTCAGGGGAGACCTTACTGCCCTCTGCAGCTGCCTGAAAGGAGGTTGTGGTGAGGTGGGGGTCAGCCTCTTCTCTCATATAACAGCAGCAGCTAATGACCTCAAAGTTGTGCCAGGGAGGTTCAGGTTGGATGTTAGGAAAAATTTATTCTCTGAAAGAGTGGTAATGCATTGGAACAGGCTGCCCAGGGAGGTGGTGAAGTCATCATCCCTGGAGGTGTTCAAGAAAAGTGGAGATGTGGCACTTAGGGACATGGTTTAGTGGGCAATATTGATGATAGTTGGACAGTTGGACTAGACAATCTTTGAGGTCTTTTCCAGCCTTGATAATTCTATGATTCTGTGATTCTCCTTGTATGCAAGAAGATGGCAGAACCCCACCTTGCCACAAACAATGCCACACTAATAGTGACTTTGCAGTACTGAGGATACAGATTTAAGCTACTTGGCTCAAACTTAACAACATTGTCTTTAAATTCCTTTTTGGAATAAGGCACATTAGTACTTTATGTATTCTAACTATAATTTTAAATGAAGTTTTTACCAGAACAAATGCATCAGCTCACTGGCAGAAACTGCATTAGCAACTTCCCAGTGTCTCATGAAGGCAAGGATGGCAAACCCAGCCAATTTAACACAGGTTGACAACTGTTAGTCATTTATGCATCTCCTCTTACTCTCTTCCTAATATGACAGATACTGGGCTAAAACTTAATCTGTCTTTCAAGTAATGTCTTTGCAATGCTAAATGAAATGACACATTGCAAAGTAACAAAAGAAGTGATCATTTGTCCATATATTCTGTTATAATCTGTCCCCATGTGAAAGTATCTCCTACTTAAAACAGTTTTGAAGGGGGCAAATCAGTAAATTTCCCATAAAGACTCGTGTAACTTGTATCTGCAACTCCATAAAGATCCTAAAGCACACATCCTTCATGTTATCTTTGTAAATCCTATTCCAGCTCCCAGAACTCTAGTAGCTATCAGGAATTTAAATGAGGCTCTTAGTATATACATGATTGCAAAGTCCTTAATGTGTAAACACAGGAGTTCTGAATCTTAGAGAGAAGAAAATACACTTTTATAGCAGTAGAAATTTAGCATCACCACTTTCTTTTACATTTACAGGAGCACTGTGTGAAAATATAGAGAGCAATTTGGGCAGGCCTCCCAGCGTGTGCTAGGACTGTCTCTTTGTAGATGTGTGGTATTGGGCACCCATGCTTGGAAAGAGTAGGCAAAATAAGAACAAGGGTGTCTTGCATTCTTACTGTAGGAAAATTTTTCCAATGAGGACAAGATATGCAGCTCTAGTTTAACGGAAAACAGGGAAAGCAAAGCACTCCCAGAAGGCCTGCCACAGCCCTTGAGCTTCCCAGGCAATGACCTCTACCTCCCCAAAAGAAACTTATTGCAAGTGCTATGTTGCACGACAGCACAGAAGTCATTCATCAGAAAGGCAGGACAGCTTATAAAAGTGAATCCTTCTCAACCACATCCTCAAAATATTCCACGTAATATTTTAAGAGAGGAACATCATCAAAGAACTGCCCATTTAAAGGAAGGTTTTGATTATTTAAATGTTTTGCTATTGCTTTTTCTGAAATCTTGTTATGTGTTCATTTCTGCAAAATCACTTGCACCTTCTTGTTTCATGTTGCTATATAAAGGCTACAAATCCTACTAGCAAGTCTAAGCAAGAGTATATCTTGCAAGTCATAAGAATCAAGAGCTTTCGTGAGACTGTGAGTGGAGGACCATCATCAGATTCAGGCATTGTACATGGGGAGTCTGGATGATCTTATAGGTCTTTTCCAACCTTAGTGATTCTGTGAGTCATCATGGGGAATATGGCAGAGAGCAGATTGGAGAAACAATTGTTTTGTTTGTATGTATGGACATACACGTATACTGGAAGTGTACAGCAGAGAAGCTATGGGATGTCCACAACTTGAGCTCTTAGAAAAATGTCAGACAATTTGCTAACAAAATTATACAGGTCCTAGGGAAGACAGATGTGCAAACAGTCTATCAAGGTTCTTTCTTTTGCATTTCTGAAGTGCTAGGATTTTGAAGGTTCTTGTGTAGATTAAGAAAAAATTCCTCAGTAATTTAGTTGGATAGGCTGCACAGTGTGGGAAAGAAAATTTGTTTAATTATGCTTAATTGTCCTGAGCAAACAAAGTAAGAAAATGGCAGGATCCACACTACATTGCCAAAGTTCCCAAAGCAGCTTGTGACCCACAGCTCCAAAGTGTGATGCAGATGTTGTCCGGGCTTCATAGAAACAGCCTGCCTCACTCAGCTCCATCTTTAACACAGGTTTTCCTGCTGAGAATTAGGAGGAAAGAGGACATTTTTCCCCTTCAATTTTGACAGTCTCTTTGAAGCATCTTACCATGTTAGCTGAAGCAGGACTAACTGAGACAGCTCAGCAGTGGGTCATCACTTGCTTCCAGGTTCCTTTATGTGCATGAATTCTAATGCCACACACAGCTCACAGTTTAATTTCCTTTTCCCTCAACAAATAAAAGCTATCTTTCTTTTCTGTCCTAACTCTTTAATTAATAGATTGCTGGATATCAACATCTACTTCATTTCTATTAGTCATGCCATCACTACATCATCTGATTGCAATCCCAGGAAATCACAGGACTGCAGGGAGAAGACACAGTGGGAGGTAACCGCTGGCCTAGGAGTGCACAGATTGCAAGACACCAAGGAAATTAGAAATTAGAAGTGCCCTACACTCATCTGCCCTGATACAGACCAAGGACTGGATTCCCAGAAGCTGTTCTTCTAGAAATTCTCCCAGAAATGCAGCCCAGGAATAAATAATACATAAGAGCAAGCAAGCCAGCAGCATGCAGATGAACCAGCTCTCAGATTCAGTAATGACTCAACTCAAAGCCATTAACACCAAATACATATAACATTGGCATATCCTTGGGAAAACCAAAGCCTCATAATCTGGGAAAAAGAATTCCAGGCACTTTTTGTAATACCATGTACTACCAGAGGGCAAAAATAAACATATCTGCTCAGAATATTATTTTTATTACAGACTCACAGAGATACTCTAGAACAGGTGGACTGCATTCGCAGTTTCAGCCACTGATTTCACAGATTACAAAACTACATCTACTAGCAAAGTTCTTTTTGCCAGCCTGAAACCCCTCCTTAGTGATCCAGGAAACTGGAAGAGCTGAGAGCAGCCTTCCAATATCAAAAGAGGGGCTGTAAGAAAGAAGAAAGAAGGGGACAGTCTCTTTGGCAGAATCTGTTGTGGTAGGACTAAGGGAAGTAGTTTATAACTAAAGAGGGGAGATTTAGATTGAATGTAAGGAAGAAGTCTTTTACAGATGGCACAGGTTGCCCAGAGAGGTGGTGGATCCACCATCCCTGGAGACACTCAAGGTCAGGCTGGATGTGGCTCTGAGCACATATTAGAGCTGTAGGTGTCCCTGTTCGTGGCAGGAGAGTTGGACCAGATGACATTTAAGAGTCCCTTCCAACTCAAATGATTCTATGATTCTAGGATTCTACTGTCCTTTTCACTTTGACAGGGGCCATCAGCTCTGGTTCTTTGTGCGAGCAACTTCATCCCTCCTGGGGACATACAGTGCAATGGTGTCTGAGCCCTCAGGGCCTTTCCAACACTTTCTTCCTGATGAAGAGCACACTTAGCTGTAACTAATAATGACAGGCTGGGTCCATCATAAAGACTATCTGCAGTCCCCTGCTTCCTCTTGAAACCCTTCCTCAGCATCGCTTGGGCATCAGTCCCTCTTCTGCAATGGCTTTCACTCTGACTACCGAAGGAAAGTGCCTTTTGCCCTGCACTCCTTAACTTACCTTAAGTGAGCACAGAGAAACTGTCCTCCAGAGCACTTACATGTTGGTGGTCCACAGCATACATGATGGCATCACTTGTCATGCCAATAGAAGAAGTGAGCATAACAATTTAACCAAACCAGATTTTAAAACAGTGTCTTTGCCTCTGTTTAATGTGTGGTGTGTTTTGTGTCTCTGCTTTTGCTTTCCTGCCTCAAAAAATCCTGGCACTTTAACAAAAAATTAGGAAAATGAAGCATGCTCTCAAGCTAGAAGTAGATGAAGATCTTCTCCATGTTTCCATGTGAGGCATTTCCAACAGAACTGAGGGACACTTATGATACAGTTAAGCCATGCTTGCGTAACAGCAGATATAATAAATCTGCAGGCATGGTAGCAGAAGCAATAATATTTTTATACTGCCGTCTGGAAAAGCTTATTAGTATTTTTTCCATTTTGCAATTTTTTCCATAGCAGCATTGAAGAATGACACATACTCTACCTGTAGGTTTATTAGAAAGGCACCACATGCTTTCTACATGAGAAGATATTCACAGTATTTTCATCACCGAATCAGCAGTTTCCTAACTCCATGCAGCATGTTTACCCAGCAAATACGTGTTCTGGACACAGCACTTGCCAAATGCTGGTCACTGGGCTGTTAGTGCCCATTGTTTCCTGCCAAACAAAACTGAAGCATGTGCTTTTTTAATGAAATTGCACAGAAAGATATGCTAGAGCTTTCTATTAAAAAAACATGGAGACTCTATATGAAATCACAGCTCTTTATTCAAGCCATATCACAATAAACTTGATAATGTTTCAGCTTTTCTATTACTACCAGCTGTGGATGCAAAAGCAAGCCCAAACTACTCTCAGTACAGCCTTATTTTGCCCAGTATTTTATATGTAAACTGTGACCAAAATGTTTTTACAGAATTAAATACGCAGCGACAGGGAAAAATAGCAGTCTGAGAGGGGAAAAAAAGAAACAAAACAGCAGAGTCTTGCAGATTAAAGATGCAGAGAGCCACAGGTATTCTTGCAGGCAGCCGCAGCACAGGATCACAGCCAGAAGGATGCACAAAGCCAGGGAAAAGGTTCACGTCAGCTCAGAAGAAACACCAAAACCATGGCTGGACCTTCTGGTGCACGAAGCTCTTCTCCCAAGGTGTTCTCTGGGAATGAGGGCAGCCCTGCAGTACTCAGCACACCAAGCCAGTGGCCATACCTGAGGTTGAGGTTTCAGATGAAGCAGAATAAAATTAAAAGGAATTTCCAAATAATTTGTCTGACATAAAGAGGCAGACGAACCAGATGTACATTTTTCTACAATAAATTAAGTTAAGCATGCAGCTGTGAACCCAGAAAATGCATTTTGAATCTACTGCTATCTGTGGATGCTGTTCTCTGCCATGAGCTTAAACAAATTAGATGAAATAGTAATGGAACAAAACAGTCTAAATTCACTGTGACTGTCCTATTAGACATGCATGACAAACTGCTGGTAAATAGGTATTTCAAAAACAGCAGAGCAACACTAAATTAGATTTGTTGTGGAATGTCACGTTACGTATCATGGAAGCATAAAAGGAAAATTTCCGTTAATCTTTATGACTTACAAGAAATTGGTACATTAGGCAAAATACTGATGAACATTAATTGCTGCACATTTGCATGGAAGTTGCTCCTGAAAGCCCATCTTCCTTTTCACACAGAAGAAAGCGGAGAAATTTAGCATAAACAGTTAAATACACCTTCCTTTGTAACTTAAAAGGAAGTAAAGAAAATTCCAAATTTGGAAGAAAGGACTGATTTACATTATTTAAACATGGTGAAGAAACCTACATTTACTGCAAAGCAAACGCTGCAGAAAGAGACTTCCCATCATTGTCCAGATTGTGGGATAGGTGTTGCAGTAACAGCAGAGATGCTATGGGGCTTTGGCCCTACATTTTTAGATTCCTGGATCTTAAAATGAATACCTTTTGAGTAATCATAATGTAATTACTTAAACCAGGCTACTTAATTAAAATAGCATGTTAATATAATGATCTTGTCATTTCGATTTTGCTCTTAACTATCTTCCCTTTTTCCCTGGGTAATCATCATTACAGCAATGACAACAATAAAAGCCCATATGTTTCTTTGTCTTGTGTGCTGCTGATTGACGGAGTGTGGTGCAAGCTAATGCAAAATGAGCACTGGAACATTCTGCCCCACATAAAGAGCCCACAAAGAATGATGTGAGAACAACTGCTGCTTGTGTAATATAAATCTAAATTCCAATGTTTAGCAGAAAAATCCTGTACAGAGCTGCAGAGACGTTGTATCTCCTACACAGTACAGCTCCTGTTAAAAAAAACAAAAACACCTTGAAAAGATACCCTCATAGAAATACCCCGATGTTCACATATCCATCATGGCATTGATTAGTTAAAGAAAGAACCAGCTACATTCCTACCTAGACTGACTAAATTTTTTCTGGCATTTCAAATACTTTATTAGCTTCAATCTGCATGTGAGAAAAGCACTGGCATACACAGTTTTCATAAACTTGACTCAGATTGGTGCTCGATTTAAAGTTTCTTGGATTTGGTTTCTTCAGTGGGGTTGAGCATAATTGTTTCAGAATAACACAATCTGGGATATGGATGTTTCACCCTTTTTCAAGCCAGTCCCATACTGGCAACTAAACATCTCTGTTTGCATCTGAATATGTGTTCCTTGATGTGTGGCACGTAATCACATTGTTTTTCTGCAGTGTTCAAAGAATGAAAGGTAAAAAGTGTCACTGGAGTCCAAAGCACTCATGAGTTTGACTCCCATCACAGTTGTTGATCACAGAGAGACTTTCTCTCCCAGAGAATCTTGGCCTCATTAATGTTGACATTAATCCTTGACAGCAGACGGGAAGGACTGGCTCCTTAATTTAAAGCAGATCCATTGATTGCATTCATAAACAAGAAGGAAGAGCTGGAATTTCTGCATGACCTTTATCCTCCCCCTTCATTAAAAAAAAAAAAATCAAAATAAAACAAATCTTTTGACCCCATCTGGATGAGGTTTATGGATTGGGGTACTGTACTGTAACCACCAGCCCATCTCCCTGCATGAAAACCCACTATTGATGGATCACAGTCTTGATGGATTGACCTTGATTTTCTCTTTCCAAGTGAAACTGTATATGCTGCCTGGAAAAGAGTCCAACAGCTTGTTTAACTGTGCAAGGAATATCTTTGGGGTGGAGGCTGCACTTCTTGCCAACACCAATTGCCTTGCAGAAAGCTTTCTGGCTTAGGAAGGACTAAATGCTTCAACACCCATTGCAGCTTTTGCTCTTCTGTCCTCAAAGATGTGTAATCTACACTTGGGCAGGTACTCTAAATGAGGTGGGAGATCTCCCTTGGGGACAGAAGAAGGCTTCTTTATGAAAACCACCTGAAAGCCTCCTTCAAGGAGTCTTTTCTCAAGGCTGCAGATGATAAACCTCTATTTCTGGCATGGCAAAGGGAAGACAAGTCCAGCGTCAGCACAGTTTCCTATTTCACATCACAGCTGACCTCTCACCATGGCACATACTCCAAGTATATACCCAAAGCACATTTGTTGTTTCTGGAAGAATTAAGTCTGACAGGATAGAAGAGTTGCCCATCAAAAATTCAGGGTAGCCATTTATCAGAATAGATGTCAAAAGCATTAACCATAGCCAGTCAACCAAAGCTTCCTTGCTGATGAAAATAAAAAAAAATTTGATGTTGTAGATAAAGATGACAGACTTGACTGATAACTGTTGTTCAGTTTCATGCAGTTAGTATTTAACTTCATGGACAAAATCACCCTGCATTTTCAGCGCATCATAATTTTGAGGTAATTAAGATTACAAGAATGAGAATTTGAAGAATTTTTTTCTTATCTCTTCTTCTGAAAAGGAATACAAATCATAGAGATATTTTGGAGTGAATTGGTGAGGAATAAAAGAATCTTGGAATGGAGCCAGTCCTTCATTCCTTTGTTGCAATGTGAAGAGGAGACCTGACTAAAGTAGCACCATTTTATTCAACTTTGCTACTCTATTCTTGCCCAGACATACACAGAAGGGATCTAGGATGCTGTAAGTCAGATAAAGCGAGACAGAAAACCACAGAGATGGTCAGATCTTCTCAGAAAAGTGCTTCAGTTTCCAGGGCACCTTTCTGGCTGCCTATACGTAGTGATGTCTCTGTAGAAAGAGCTGCCACATATTGACATTAGCAGTACTTTCACTGTCTTTTTTTTCAAGCATATGCTTTTTTTTTTCAAGCATAAAACTTCTAAAAATAGAAAATAAAACAATTCCATGATTCTATAAACTTCTTTACAGAAAGGGTTGTTAAGCACTGGAATAGGTGCTTAACCTTCCCAGGGAGCTGGTTGAGTCACCATCCCTGGATGTGTTTAAAACCATTTGGATGTGTTACTCAGGGACATGATTTAGCAGAGGGTTGTTAGAGTTAGGGTAGTATGGTTAGGCTGTGGTTGGACTCAATGATCTTTAAGGTCTTTTCCAACCTGAGCAATTCTATGATTCTAAACTTCTTGTATTTAAGGCAATAGATGACAGAACTCAATAATTTTTTTTGTGGAAATACGAAAGTAGAAAAAATATGCAAGATAACTGAGTCTTGCCTTACTGTACATTAAATGTTTCATAAAGACTCTTATGAGGTAAATAAGTTTTCTCTCAAAATTTGTTAGGCTTTTTGTCTCCATTGATGTTGTTCCAGAGTCTCCTTTCTATGATGGATAAAACTGTTCTCTTCTTTTTCCACTTAAATTTACTCTCACAGCATGAAAGGGAACAGTTAGGTGGCTGAAGAGAGAGGAGCAAGTCTGTGAATGCTTGAGAGTGAGGTGGGCTAAGATCTGCCTTTCTCTTGGAGAGCATTGAAAAACTCCCAACCAACACACAAAACTTTCCAGAACTTATCCCTCCCAGTCTCTCAGCTTAACCAGAGCCTCCCAGATAGGCGCTGCCCAAAGCTTCCTCTAACACTTCTAGCCCCACAAGAAGTTGCCAGGCCCCTCCATTTGCTAACCTCACCTTAACCCATCACTGACCCTCGCACCAAAGTTGTCAATAGTTTTTAACTAATCCTAATTCCTTCTCCAACATTCATATTGCCCTTTCATTTTCTCCTCTCCCCTCCTTTCTGCCAACTCCAGTTAAATTATAGAGAACAATAATGTCCACTTGCTAAATTCAGCTCTCTAAGTCAAACCTAGCTCTTTTTTATATTCTCTCAGAAGATATCTCTTCTGCTTCCTCTATAGTGAAAGCCCTCCTTTGTGCCCATTCCTTTGTGACTTAATTCCTTCAGCACTTGCACAACACTCCAAGGGAGCACTTGTTGATGACATTATATCCAGTGGAAACATCTTGCCTTGTTCATCATGGGAACATGTTTGTGTATTTCATGGCCATAACACAGTTGTTGCTCATAGTGAACCCATGATTGCCGCTAATTACATCCAGCTCTTAGAAACATGGCTCTTTTTTTCAGTCAGATCTCTTTTAGTGATGAATTCTTACGTTACTGCAGATGTTTTTCTACTACTTTCTAACTGCACTGTTGCTCATTTTTTCCCCCATTTTTACTGCAGTTCTGAAGATGATCCCGTTCTTTCATGGAAGCCCGTGCCCTCAGTTTGCTCTTACATGATCCCACTGCCTGCAGCCATCACACCTTGCCATTCCATGGGCACCCCCATCTCACACGCTGCAGCTGTGGCAGACCCAGAGGAGAAAGAAATGAACAGATCTGTACTGCACTTTCTTGCATAGCACTTTCTTATTTCAAATTGAATTTCTGTCACCTGTTAAGCAAGAAAGGTGATTGCACTGACACACACCATCTGTGTACCCCAAGATGTAAGAAAGACCTTCTGCTGTCATTGACAACAGTCCAAGGGAGATGTGTTTTACGTATCAAAGTCACATTTGGTTTGGGACAGGAATGCATTTGGAGTTTCTGTTGTTTCACAGAAGTCTTCATCAGTTTTGTCTATTAACACTTTGCAGCTGCATTTTTTAAAAGGCTTTTAGCATACTTATTTTAATCCTAACAATAAACATACTGAAATTGTTTTTTCAGCTTACAAATATCCCCACTCTGAAATTATTGAAAGCCCTTTGCTGACATCAGCTCTGAGCAATTCGTGATGCTGGTTACTTAAATTTAGATCAGTCACTAATTCATGTTGGGGAATTGAGTTAGAATTACAGCAATGAAATGCCTCAAAGACTTGTAGGAGGATTATTTGCAAACTCAGTGCCATATACTCAGTTCCAAGAACTGGCATTTACTGAATGTATTTATATGCACCCCAATTGATCTTTTCATAGTTTCTTGAAGACTTCAGTTGGTTGAGATGAATAAATAAGAAAATACAGTGGATATGAGCAATGTCTTACTTAAATGACCTGAAAAGTTTATTTTGAGAAAGACAATTGAATGACTATAGAAATAGAATGACATTTAATGTGGTGTAGAGATAAGAAATGATTGAAAGATGGGATGAACAACACCAGAGTTAAATGGAAAGCAGTACTAAAAGAGCCATAATGAATATGAAACAGTTAGAAGTGGAAGAATTTGGAGAGAACTGGAGGGCAGCTTCTGTACTCCTACTCCAGGAAGCTCACTTAGTGCTACAAAAACCCCAGTGCTCACCCTCTGCAGCAGATGAAACACCAGCATTGTCAGCATGGAAAGGGATTTGGGTGGGTACCAATAATAATATCTGCAGCACTTCTTATTATGAAAGGATTTATTTTCTAACACATCCATATAAAGCCTCCCTGCATGCAAGCTTTGTGAAGGGAAGGAATGAGCCTTCTGATGTAACCACATAACTCTGAGGCAATTCCTGCACACCTGTAAGTGCTGAACCTCACTCGCATACGTTTTAGAAGCAATCTGCTTGACTCCCTCAAAATAATTGGTTTTATTATTTAAATTCTTGGAAGGTAAATTAATTAATTCAGTACAAAGTGAATAAAGAAACATGAAGGAGTGTGGAGTGTGAAATATGTATGCTATGGTCGTTGCTAAGTTGATTGGCTTCATAATGGTGAAATGTAGAGCAAAGAAGTAAAACTGCATCCTGAAGATCTTCTGCAGTAGACACTGCATTAAATCTCTGTATTACCTGCTACTCATAGCAGCACCACTACTCACTCGTAATTTGATTTCTTACTAAGCTCGTCTTCCTATCCCCAAAACATTGCGGGCACTTGGGTAAGGCTTTTCATACAGTAAATGGAGAGGGTGAGGCATATTTTATGGGAGACTGTAGGCATTGCATTTTATAGTATTGTGATAAAATAGTACTCTGCACAACTTGGCCTTTTCAAACCCCAGACATGAAGAGAGCAGGAGCTGCTCATGCCAAAGGTCAGGTATATGGACACATGCCAGCATAGGCACCCAACCTGAGTCTTCTCCATGGCCTTCCCAAAAATTGCTTCTCGTGAGGTACTCTTCAGTGGATAGATATTGATAAGGAGAGGAGAACAATGAAGAGAATTCGCAAATTGAAAAAAGCAAATCAAGAGATTGTGAGGTTTATTTTAAGAAATAAATGAAAAAATAAGAGCACTGCTAAAGAAAAAGAAAGCTGAGGCACTTCCCTGTGAGAGGTGCCCTTTGGCTCCCACCTCACCCCTCTCAGCCTCATCACAGCATCCTCAGATATCAAGGTACCTAAAGTTGTGGACTAAATTACAACTGAAAGGATATTTCAGGATTTAGAGAGTACAGTCAACATTAATACCATTGATTTTGCATCTATTTGGTAACTTGAAGAGTTTTAAAGACAATAAGAAGTAATTCCAACATCTTGGGACTAAATAAGTTTGCTGCTTTTGCAGCCTAAGCTTTTCTCCACTTGTTTTGCCTATTTTATTGCTAAGAAGATTCAAACTAATTCTGATCCATCAAACACCTCTTACAACGCCTCAGGGAAAACTTGAGCTTGAATCTTCAATATCAGGCAAAATCAGACCTGGTAGAGATTCAGCACATCACAAATCGTGCTGGAAAAAATGAACTTTTTCATGAAAGGATGATTCTCTCAGTCTAGACCTCCTTGGGAAAAAAACTGATGTAACAGAGTGGTTATGGTTACAGTTAGTAGTTGTGAACAGAGTAGTTCACAGTTTAATATAAGCACAAAAAAATATTCTTTCTGATATATCTGAAGTTATTTTATTCTTGCCAAAGAAAAAAAATGTGTTGTATGTTATTGTGCAGATTTTAGTGGTTTAAATATATGGTTTCTTCAAACCAGATACTGTATCCTAAAAAGCAAAATTTGTTATTTCAAAACAGCCCATAGCAACCTTAAAAGCAACTTAGTTTTTCACAAACTATATAGATATAATTTTATTTGTAAATTAATGAGATTAAATTCTTGTGGATACAATCAGTTCTCCTTGGAGTTGCTTGGAAACACTGACCTGACTGGAGATGTAATCTCAGCAGCCATAACTAAGAAGTAGAAAGTCTTTTCCATTGAGTGGCAAAATGTAAGTAGTGATTCACAGTGGTTTATAAGCAGGGAGATTAGCATCTTATAGCTACAGATACCACAAAGCATATTTCTTTGAAAAGATAGATTTCTTTTCCCATGAAAGGGACCAGAAAAACAGAGCAAAGCCTTGAGTTGTTGAGCACTTAAGAGGAAACCCCATAGCACCAGAAAGAGTCAATCACTTCTGCAAAGCAAGTGTCTTCCAGCAGCCTCATGTATTGACTTTCAGCCCATGGAGGTCCCTGAATTGTTCCAGGCAATAATGGCAGAAGACAACTTTCCCCTTTTGATTTGTAAGCAACGAAGACAGTTACATGGAACTGTTCAGCAGTCCCATTTCAGATATGTTATTTTTAAATACACTTTCCCTCGTTTGCTAAGCAAAAGGGCTGAAACAGATGGTAGAATAACTGAGGGAAATATAAAATTAACAAGATGCAGAAGTGCTCACACTGGGATCATGGAGGAAGCTTACATTTTCAAATCCAAGAGAGAAGCCAGAAAGCTCTAGTCTATCACTGTCCAAACTCTCTAACTGAACAGGCTGTACACCCTGTGTTTGGGTGCATGCATAGTCCAAGAGTTCAGCATCTTCCTACAGTCTCTTGCAGTCCAGATATTAGGCACATCATGCTGTGCTTTTACTTCAGTAGACAGAGTTGCAATTCTGCAATGCATCAGATGTGCAACTTTCTCTCAGGCATATCACAGACTCTTGCCCCAGATTCTAAGCAAGACCCTCAAAATAGGCAAAGTTTTTTACACAGATGTAAAAACAGTACAGCATCTTGCTTGAACCAAAGCTAGAAAAGGCTCACCAGAAAGTTCCATAAAGCTAATAGAAAGCCAATTGCTGATTTCTGTGTAATTTAGATCAGGCTTTAATTGCATTACTTATAGTTCTGGAATCCACAGGTGTAGAGAAGCTCTGCGTACAAATCCTTAAAAAACGAAATAGAAAGGGAACACCCTATGATTTCTCATTCTAGTTACAAATTTTGAAGTAAAGGCAAATAGTCAAAATAAATACATGTTTTCACAGCTGCTCATAATAGCTTAAGATATATAAAGCTTGAGTTCTAAGTGATTTTTCTACTTTAGAACTGCATCATAACTTCCGCCCCCGTATGCATTTGCTCACAGAGCCTGCTAAAATAATTTGCCAGGAAAGGGAGAGCCTTCCCATCTGTTAATGGTCAAATAAGATTGGAACTGGCTTTACCCATTTTTTTAAATAAAAATCTTGTCCCCATATTGCCATCAATTTCTTCTCATCGTCTGTCTTGATGTGTGTGAAGTATTTTCAGTTTCTGAGCCAATCCTTAGGTAATGAGTAACAGGAAGAATAACAACTTAGGCAAGAATCACTGGAGTCAGAGAGGAAGAACACTAAATGGACAAAAAAAAATTCTGCCTCCTTACACACTTGTATTTAGATATACTTTTTTTACAGTTTCAGAACATTTTATAGCACATCAGTTGTCAATGTTGCAGACCTCCATGTTCCTCCTGGTTCTTGTTAGAATTGGCTGTAATATAACAGTGCATCTTACCACAAAGCATTTTGTCACATCACAAGCATTTAGGATGAGCACTGTTGTATGTATTCATCCTGGTTTTGGCTCTGGCTCTTCTCTCTTTACCAAAGGTAGTAAGACATTGTGGCTCTGCAGTTAAATCTCTGGCTTTTCTAAACAAGGTTCTGGTGTGGAGCAACAAAAAAATGGAACCTACTAACCTGTCAGGAATAGCATCCTGACTGTTATTGAGTAATTAGGATTTAAGAGGTTCTTAAGAAAGTGAGGAAATGTAATGGGACTTCTGCTGTGTAAAGAATACAGAATCACAGAATCACAGAATCACTAAGGTTGGAAAAGACCTATAAGATCATCCAGTCCAACCATCCACCTGTCACCAATGGTTCTCATTAAACCATATCCCTCAACACAACATCCAAACGTTCTTTGAACACCTCCAGGGTCGGTGACTCCACCACCTCCCTGGGCAGCCCATTCCAGTGCCTGACCACCCTTTCAGAGAAGTAGTATTTCCTAATATCCAGCCTGAATCTTCCCTGGCGAAGCTTGAAACCATTCCCTCTAGTCCTATCACCAGTTACACGAGAGAAGAGGCCGACCCCCAGCTCGTTACAACCTCCCTTCAGGTAGTTATAGAGAGCAATAAGGTCTCCCCTGAGCCTCCTCTTCTCCAGACTGAACAATCCCAGCTCCCTCAGCCGCTCCTCATAAGGCCTGTGCTCCAGACCCCTCACCAGCTTTGTTGCCCTTCTTTGAACACGCTCCAGGGCCTCAATGTCTTTCTTGCAGTGAGGGGCCCAGAACTGGACACAGTACTCAAGGTGCGGCCTCACCAGAGCTGAGTACAGGGGAACAATTACTTCCCTACTCCTGCTGGTCACACTGCTTCTGATACAAGCCAGAATGCCATTGGCCTTCTTGGCCACCCGGGCACACTGCTGGCTCATGTTTAGCCGAGCGTCAACCAACACCCCCAGGTCCATTTCCTCTACACAGTCTTCAAGCCATTCCACCCCAAGCCTGTAGCGTTGCTTGGGGTTGCTGTGGCCAAAGTGTAGAACCCGGCATTTGGTCTTATTAAACCTCATCCCATTGGCTTCAGCCCAGCTCTCCAGCCTGTCCAGATCTCTCTGTAGGGCCTCGCTACCCCCAGGCAGATCGACACTTCCAGCCAACTTGGTGTCATCTGCAAACTTACTGAGGGTGCACTCAATGCCCTCATCCAGGTCATCAATAAAAATATTGAAAAGGACAGGCCCCAGCACCGACCCCTGGGGAACACCACTCGTGACCGGTCGCCAGCTGGATTTAGCTCCACTGACCACCACTCTCTGGGCTCGACCCTCCAGCCAGTTCCTTACCCAGCCAAGAGTGTACCTGTCCAAGCCACGGGCTGCCAGCTTCTGCAGGAGAATACTGTGGGAGACAGTGTCAAAGGCCTTGCTGAAGTCTAGGTAGACTACATCAACAGCCTCAGCAACCTACACAGCCCCAGGTCACAACCAGATATTTTTGGCAAAGGAGGTAATTCATATTTGTTCAGTACATGACAGAAATAGGAATGGTCTCATTCACATTTTGATAAAGAAGCAGCAAAGATGGAAAAACTCTTAGATACACAGCTGAGGTATTGCATCTCCAAAACACTCGTGCAAAAAGGCAAAGATGCAGCCATTTCCTTGGGATGTAAAAAGATATACATCATTTTATGCATCTTTCCATAGGCAGGTAGTTATGAAGGATTTAATCGAAAGCAATATATCTTATAAGCAGATACAGCACTAGTACAATTATGTATGACAATCACTGTTCCTACAAATTGATATTATTTCATATTTTAATAAATTCTTATCGTGAGTATCCTCTGTTTATCTCCCACTTACATCTACTTTCTGTAACGTGCAGGCAGAAGCTTTTCCCATATTAGCTTAAAAACAAAATGGTTGCTGGGTAGTGGATGGGGAAGATTTCTTTTGATTTCTCTCACTGTAGCTCAAATATCAATGCTCACTCAACATCACTGTCAATCATTCCAGACAATATGGGAAATCAGTCTGTTCAAGAGCAGTCTCCTTTCATTCTTAGGAAAAGAGATAGAATTTTGCTCGTTTGGACTCATTAATTGTAAATGTTGCAAGTGATAAATTAGATTTTGAGAAGTTTCATAAATTTGATTTCTAAAGTCTGTTTATATTCACACAGCATATATTATCACTTCTTCCTCATTTAAACAGTTTCATATGTGTTCCAAATAGATGGAATAGTGCCTGAGATATGAAATGTTGAGATAGAGAGCAAAAAGGTCATGCACTGCAGATAATGCACCTCAAATCCTTCAGTTCTGTCATTTTAAATGTAACACACTCTGTACAATGGCTGGGCTTGCAATAAAAACATATAAGCAAAGGACAGGTGCCTCAGGCTTTCAAACTTGGATAGCCAGATCACTATTATGTTCATGGACAGGCCGTGAAAAGTGAATGCCTGAAATGCTAGTACTGCCTGAAGAAGGGGAAGGCATTTTGCTACCTACAGTATGAGATGTATCCAGGTATGCTCATACTGCTTTCAGCAACACTGCTCTCTTTCAGTATTCTTCTAGTGGAAAGCAAGAATTAGAAGACTAAATTTTCAAGTGTTGCAGATAATTTTCTATCCCAAATTTTGGAAATCATCTGGATGAGCTTAGTGAAAAACAAGAACCTCAAAAGCTAAAGAATGCTAAGGGAAATTTTTTTCCTGAAATTGTGTGTCTCAAAGAACAGACATGACCAAAGTCTGTTTAGGACAAGTGAGTAGCTGGATCAGAGACTCTTTGCCAAAAGGTGTGTGGTCTGCTATCTTGGCTTCCTGAGGCCCAAGTAAGCATTTGGGTATAAAACCTGAGAGACACAGGACTTACACTATAGACTTGAACGCACGGTAGACATTTATTATGATCTGATGGGGATAAAAAAGTACATTAAGCTGAATTTTTATGTATTTACATTATTTCTTTATTGAGACTGATGTAAGACCATGTCCTGGTGTTGTTGGGCCAACAGATGCGGGGTTTTCTGATTTAGAGATCACAGAAATGCTTTGGCAAATTCTTCTCCTTCAGAAGTATCACTAACTCCAGTGATCGTAATGTTGTCCTTTGTTCGACGTGTTATAAAGAAGAAAAGAATCAAACCGAGGTATTTCCACAAATAACAGCTGTTGTGTTGACAGCTGCCAAACTTTGTCAGAGTTCAGGTAAGCAGAGAGAAGAATACAAATATCTGGAACTGAAATGGGGTAGCGAATAAAAATATCATAAATTTTCAAACACTGTAAGAGCAAGAAATAGACCAGAGACCAACAGAGATGAGATGATGAGGCTACAAAAGAAAGACTCAGGAGAAAAAAAAAAAAAAAAGATTTGAAGGCATAGCAGAAAAACGAAATGTGTTTCCTAACTGCATTTGCTTTGGGAAAAAAAAAAATAATAAAAAAATAATAATGAGAACACTTGGTAAATACATGGAAGATCTGTCTCAATTCAGAATATCTATAGAAGTGGTTACAGGGTGAAAGAAAGAACAGGAACAACCAGACAAGATGGTAGGAAGTCATGCTGGTAGGTAGAAAGCTAAAATTACTAGTGGGAAATATCAACACAACCTTCAGAAAGAGTCTTGTGAATCTACTTGCATTCTCTGATTACACTTCCAATAAAAATACTGACAAAGGAAATGTATTTGATGTAACCTATTTTCCACTCCAAAATGCTGTTAAAGAAACAAACTAACATAGACAAAAGGAAAAATCTTCACATAGCTAATGACTTGAAAGCAAAGACTAAGCATATATACTTGGTTTTAATGTTGTGGGAAATCACCATAAGCCTCTGCCTCGGGCCACACTGTTCCCCATATCTATAAATAGGTAGATGATATGCAGAAAGGTTGTCAACATTTGTTAAACAACCCCAGATTTCACAAGGTAACAGAAATGCCATCTGACTGCAAAAATGCAGATGGGCCTTACCACTGAGAAACAGAGGAAATGGAAGATCAAATTCAGGTAAATCTTAAATGACACAGAGGCAGAAAACCTTAGTTATATGTTTATGATGCCAGTCTCTGAGATGGTAGTTGCCACTCAGGAACAAGGCTATTAAGTAATTCCATGAAGTAATTCAATAACCTCATAAAAATACAAACTATTGTTTTTGAAGTACTGGAAGAGAAAGTATCACAGGTTACAGTACAATCAACCACATCTTCATTACTGCAGGAAATTCTTACGCCTCCATATCAAAATAATAGAAAAACAGCATAACTAAATGCTGCTCATTTCTTACGTTCTTACCCAGTATTGGCCTTTCTTTTTAGCAGGGCTTCATGGGCCTCCTATAATCTAATGAATTTTTTTTTTTTCTTTAATATCTTACAGTTTATCCATCTAAAAAAAAATTGTTCTATTACTGTAATATAATGCTTCAAATCCAGTGAGTAGTGTACCAGGAACACTTCAGTCCTCGCAAGTGGTGAGGCAGTGATTTCAGGATTTACAAGTCCTTTTAATCTATTAAAACTTTCTGTGCATATAAGAGTTTGAAAAAAACCCAAAATGGTAGAATTTAGAAAGGAAGATGCATAACACTTTGTGCTTATGCCAGTTCACATTCATTTCTGTCTGTAAGTTTCTCAATGCTTTTCTGTATTTTTAAGTTTTTCCATGGCTTATATATCTCATGTCCTTTCCCAGAGGTTGTGTCACTGTAATATTCAAACCCTATATGTGGTAAAGACATCTGTGAGAATTTTAAACACCCACTCTGAAATTGCGATCTTAACTTAGGCAAAATTTCCTTTTGAATAATGTGAATGGCAACTCTTGAAAAAAAGCCAGAGGCCTGTAGCTGTAAGCACAGGAAGAACTCAAATTGCTTTAGAAATAATGAAGTAAGAGCAAGTGTTTTTCAGCACACTTTGTACTAGGACTGCAATCTGATCATTACATCCACACTGTCCCCTTCCAACACAGAATATTCTATTATTTCACAAATAATCAGGTGGCCTCATTCTGAGCAATATGATTTCTCTTAAATACACTTGGACTGTTTCAAAATGAATTGCATGATTTTTCTTTGTTTCTTTCTACAGCAAAGTAGTATCCTAGTTTGACACTTAGGGATGTCTCAAGGAAAACTAAACAAAAAGATGTAAGGCAGTAACTAAACACATCTCCCCTTTACCACCAAATAAGCCCACAAAAATCTGTCTCACATATGTACATTGTATAGGCTTCCAGGACATTAACTAAAAAATAAGATGTCAATAGATGCTCCCAACACCATACCTCAGGGTTTCAAAGAAGCATAGGAACAGACAGCTAGACACTGCAAGAGAAGCTGCAGAGTGCTTTCCGATGAAGTTAATAGCAATTGACCTTCCCCAGGGAGAGCCTTCCAGCTTGAATTTCCCTATACAGTTCCTGAAAAGTATATTGGTCTTCATGTAAGAGATGCAGAAGAACCAGCAGGTGCTACATACATATCAGGAGACATCTCTGAAAAATGCTGTAATCTGCACTTGAATGCTGTAATCTGCACGGGAGGACACATGGCTCATGGCCATCCTGTTGTCCACCAAGACACGCAGGTCCTTCTCCACACATCTCCTCTCTAGTAGGTCAGCCCTACCTAACCTGTGCTGATGTGTGCAGTTATTCCTCCCTAGGCACAGTACTCTACATTTGCCTACATTGAATCTTACAAGGTTCCTCTCCACTCAACTCTCCAGCCTGTCCAGCTCTCACTGAATGCTTTCCGGTGTCTCAGCCACTCGTCTCAGATTCACATCATCAGCAAATTTCCTGAGCATGGACTCTATCCCATCATCCAGGTCACTGATGAAGATATTGAACAAGGCCAGACCCAGTGGCCTCAAATTCTCCTTAAGTCTTCCTTTTCCTATTAACATATGCAAAGAAGTCTTTCTTGTTGTCCTTGATCACTCTCACCAGATTTAATTCCAAGTGGGCCTTTAGTCTTCCTTGTTTAATCCCTGCACACCACGAAAATGCTCCTATATTTCCACCATGTGGCCAGACCTCTTTTCCACTTTCTATAGAATTTCTTCCATTTTTCCATGAGCTCTTTGCTCATTCATGCAGCTCTCAGCCACCTTTTCCTGATTTCTTACTCTTAGGGATGCACTGATCTTGAGTTTGGAAGAAATGGTGCTCTTGGACCTTACCTTCTAGTGCTCTAACTCATAGGATACCTACAAGTAGGTCCCTGATGAGGTCAAAGTTGGCTCTCCTGAAGTGCAGGGTTGCAATCCTACCTATTGTCCTGTTTCATGTTAGATCTTGAATTCCACTATCTCATGATCACTGAATCCAAGGCTACCCCCAATCTTTGCATTCCCAACCAGTCCTTGTTTATTATAAGAACAAGGCTCAAAAGTACACTTCTCCCTGTTAGCTCCTCCACACCCGTGTCAGAAGATTATGTTTCACATACTGCAGGAACCTTCTGGTCTGCATGTGCCTGGCAGTGTTGCTTTTCCAGCAAATATCAGGGTGATTGAATTACCCATGAGAACTAATGCCTGTAATCCTGAGGCCCCTTTCAGCTGTCCATGGAAGGTCTCTTCCTCGTCTCATCAACTTCCTCCTCCTGATCAGGCAACCTCACAGGCTGGGCTGCAGGTGTGATACCTGACCTCCTTTCATGTGCCTCCTCATTACATCCAGATCTGCTAATTCTACTTTCCTTGAAGCCAATGGTAAGAAAGGTGAGAGGGCTTGTGTATGTGAAGCATCAGCAGAGAAGGAGGTCTAGCTAGCATAAATCACAAAATCAGAGGAACTGGAATTAGAAATGGTTCCTGAGGAAAGGTCTCCCTGCATTGCATTGACAATTCAGTGAGGTACACACACAGTTACCAAAAGCAGGCATGGAGTTGGTAAGCCAGTGTTGGCCCAAGCAGTTGGAGCTTTCCATCAAGAGGAAAGTGAGGGCTGCAGTAACAGCCCCATTGTGTCTGTGCTGAGGTCAGAAAGCATCCCACAGCACCTCCACTGCAACAGCATCCTCTTGGGAGCTCTACTGTTTATACAGAGCACAAAGGCTGGCCTCTAGTGATGGAAAGAAGGAGAGCAAGTGCACATGTCAGAAAACATGCAAGCACTCGCATCAAAGTTGCTAACCCCCAGTAGGAGGTACTTACCATACTCTTGTAGTTCAGAAAGGTGCAGTGTATGCCATAAGAACCCTACTGTGCACAAGCTCCAGTGAAGACCACTGTGAAGATGAGAGTTTTCAGGCTAACTGGGAGGTAGAGTAGGGTTGGAGGTATCAGAATTGATAACACACTATTTTTTCTCAAAAACCTTCATTATATATACCGTGTAATAAAGACATTCCACAATGTTTTTGTGTAGAAAAAAAGTCTGAGGCTTTTGGATGATTGTCTCTTTGACTTTGCTCTGGAAGCTGGTTTAACCTCAGAACCTTTGCTCTGGAAGCTGGTTTAACCTCAGAACCTTTGCTCTGGAAGCTGGTTTAACCTCTGCTGTGTCACTATTACAGAGTACTTTAGGCATGCACAGCTCATTGTAGGAGAGGGAACAAACAAGACGAACTCTCATAAATGCATTCTCTCACTTACAAATACATATAAAGTGCTAGCAAAACTGAATCTAATTCAGTCTAACCTGATCTTTAACAAGAATGTTCCAACTAAGTATTGAGAAGAAGAAACGTACGTTTACTGGGACAATATCAAGCATTTAGTGATGGACTGAGTAAGGAATATGTTATTGTCAAAATAATTGGGCTAACTTAGCTTTTCTGCTAAGTGATTTCCTATGTTTGATTCTCTATAATATCTTCAGTTATTTTACACAACTCATGTGACATTGTTTTACTCATGATTAAAAAGAAAAAGAACACCGAGAGAGAAAAGATTCAGAAACAAAAATAAATAAACAGAAGTTTCAGTATAAATTCTTGTAATGTCAGGCAGGCAACATGAAGTGATAATTGTAGCAGCATAAAGAAATTAATTCCAAATGATATATCTTGCTTTTTTGCTGTACGAAGGTGGAAAAGTTCTCAAAGCACTGGGTCTGCCAGAGGCTCTCAGCCACTCAGGAGCTAACAACTGCCCTTCAGAAACGTGCATATGGCAAAAAGGTACACAAAATACTGTCAAATCAAGGCTGTACAGAAGTCGATCCACTGGGAGCAGACTCTTTCTGGACTCATGCTACTGATATAAAAGTGCCTCTTTGTAAGCCTGCAGGTTTCTGAAGAGATCTGGATTCATGCGCCTATTTTGGCATCTTCTGGCACCCTTCTCAGGGGCCTTGTTTGTGGTCTCAGAACTCTTGCAATCTTAGTATTTAGAACTTCCAAAGTGATCTCCATAAGCTGAGAATTTAGAACAAAACCTTTTTTTATCAAACTGGTACATTTGGCGATGTTGAGTGTCTGCTTTCAATACCAAGACAAAGACACACACACACAAAAAAAAAAGTCTAACGAATAAGCTTTACTAATACATGCACAACTACACAAATCTAAGCAATGATATGTAGTCACATCAACAAGATCTCACCATTGAGTGTGCAGTGGTCAAACAATACACTGGATCTGCAGTTTTGCTATTCAGTATGAGAGGTGGTGGTAGGATGGATATCTCAAAAATGATAAGAGAGAACAACAGTGTGAAAAATTACACCGATGAGGAAATAATGAAAGAAATAATTTTCTTTATACAGAGTAATTCACCTCATTATTTAAAATATTTTTAAAACTGTGCTTGGAACATAATATATATTCCTGTCTCTTTTTGCTAACAAGTGATGAAAAGGGGTTTCTAGGAGGATGCTAGGAGTGTGTAAGGTTACATACCTACCGGGGATCTAAATGATTCAATAAATGGCTGCTATGTCAGGAAATGATTTATTAAGATATTTGTATAAATGTTATGCTTATTGGTTCTTTGTGTTACTACTTCTGTGTCCATCGCTGTATATTGAATTGAAGATTTCAGTATCTTTTGAAAGAAAGTAATTTGTAGGTCAAAGATTGCAGTATTACACATGCTAAAGAACAGGTGATGCTTAAATCTTGATAGTATGCTACTATAAAGTATCATTTATCAGCTCAAGGATTCCACACATATGAGCAGATTAGGTTCATTGTACAAGAGAAAGGAAATAAGGAGAAGCTACTTCCCACTGTTCTTGCTTTTCTAGTTGTTAAAACTCAGTGCCTGAACTGTGGTATCTGCATCCTGCTGAGCTGTGTTCAGTTGCTGGATAGGTGTAATATTTACATCAGAAAAGAATTAACTTGGTTGTTGTTACTTCCTCTTTTTGTTTATATTTATTTTCATTTGTCTCATCTGTGAATGGCCATTTTCTTACTTGTTTTCTACACATAGTGACATTTCTTAAATTCTATCACTGGTGGATAGCATCAACAGAGAAAACAGTTTTGAGCAGTACAGTGTGACATATTCACTTGCAATGTTGATGCTCTTTAAATGGTGTCAAGCTGACTAGAACTGAAACTGTCCAAGTGTGTTCTAGGTCAATGCATTTAACCATAATACTTTGATTTTGAAAATTCTTGCAATCAATTTTGTCTTGTAACTTTTGTTAGTTATGACGTCTGTGTAATACATCCTTCAGATATGCCCTAAATTACAGAAAGTAGTTATTAATAACAAGTCATCATTATTATTATTCATTATACTCCGTGTTAGCTGTTAATGGCCATGTTAACAGCCTTTAGAACCGCATCCAGTTTTGCTTTAAAAACTGTATATTATAGAAAACCCCTCATGCTCCTAAGCAAGTTTTTAAATTCGCTGTTAGCTCTTTCCACCTGTTTTTAGGATAAAGTCTCCAGGATCTACATGTTGAATCACATAATGTTTGTCATCTGCTAACTTAAAGATTCATATACTTTTTAGAAATTTAGAAATCTACAGACTGACCAAACTCTATTCACCTTGCAATAGATAAACTGATAACCGATAAACCTGCATTAGATCAAGCTTTCCATTCCTTAATATCAAAGCTCTTTCTGGATATGCTACAATTGTTTGAACTTTCTGACCCTTTGCCAAAGTGATGTGAGGGCTGGACAAAAGACCATGTACAGGATAACCACCACTTCACCACTATTAATGAATAGTGCCTGTTAATGCACTCTAAGGTTGCGTTTCAGATCTCACCTAGAACTGAATGGCTCTCAGCTTATATTCAGTTCATTATGTTATCACATCTTTGTCATTTTCTCTGCTTTCATTGGTAGTTTCTCATTTGCCAAATTCTGTATATATATTTTTAACTCAAGTTTGCAAACACGTGAGTTATCAGTGCTACATGTAGGTATTTGTTCAGTTATACCTTTGAAAATGAAGTGAGAGGAAAATTTTCATTATAAGAATATGAAATTCATTATGAGATTATGGAAAGCATGAGTGGAGATTTAAAAATTAAGTGCTCCTTTATCGTCCCTTCTTCTTGTACTACAAGTTCTGAGCCTAATGATTTGATTTGCCAGACAAACAAGTAGAGATAAGGAGCCAGAGATTATTTTAGGTTCATTAAGATGTCTTGAAAAAAGTGATATGGTGGATGGGGATGGTATTAGTAATATAGCTCCTCTAATTGCTCATATGCCCATATCTGTTTCATATTTTCTGCCACACATTCTGTGGTGATGATTGTGCTGATGGACACACAACAATATTTCAGGGTTTCATTCTTTGTTTTCTGCTTGCATTTTTCTGCTTGCCAGTTTGCAAATGTCTTTTTTCAAGTCTAGTTGAAATTTTCAGGGTCATGTACAGAGGTGCCAATCACCAGGGAAAATGTCAGTTTTGGTTTAGATGTCAGAAAAGTCCCAGCTATTGTCCTGTCTAAAAAATAGAGTGGCTGAGTACATTTCTTACTAAAACATAATCATATTTACAGCTTTTTATAATGCTTAAGATATATTACGTAGGGAAATGTTTCCCACAGAAATTCAGAAATCATTACTGGGTCCAGTTCTCTGCTGTATTCCTTTTCCTTTTTGTTTTACAATTTCATTACTGTAAGTGAAGTCAAACTGACAGAAAGCTGGTGTGAGGGAATGGAACAGCAGATCCCCTCTGAGTGCCCTGATTGTCTTGCAATAATGTGTTGTGACTGGAGTACCCTGTTCTGACATTTAGAGAAGATAATGTAGCTGTGAAAATGTCATGTTCATTATCAAGATCTGAATGTCAACATCCTTTGACCTCCATAGGGATTGGTAACTCCAAAAAAGTTGTTGTGTTTTCCTTTCCTGTTTGTCTTCTGAGCAGAGTTACTGCTGTTTCAGGAGCTGCACTGACATTTATTTGAGCGGTAGCCACCAAATGTATCCTGGAAACAAACATATAGAAACTTGTTAAGGCATGCTGGTAGTTAGGTGCTTCAACCTGTGCTACTGTTCCGAAGGTCTCCATAGGCAGATGTTTTGTAGAAAACAGGTATCTTAGAGGACATCTGAGCAAAACTGATAATACTGCCTTCTTGGTTCTTATGAAATTCTTGACTTCTGGTAGATTATGCAATGAACCTAGGCCAGACTGAATGTGAGATTATAGGCTCTTCATATGGTGGCTTTTTCTGGCAAGTGACTGATTTGCACAATGGCTAGAAAAACTGCTGTACTGCAAATGCTAATGCAGTCTGTGACCTTTGCATAATAAGAACATTGATTGTGGATTTTCCAATGGTGCATTCATTAATAAAGCATAGGGAACAGAACTTGTACAACGGGTGTGAGGCAGATATAATTAGTCACTATCCTTAATCATCTCTTCTGGATGACTGAACTGCTACACACGCATTTATCTTGGAGGTATGGATTGGGATAATAGATAAGAACTCTACAATCTCATTAATATCCAAGTAAATATATGTTTTCAAGCATATCATGCTTTTCAAAATGATGATAGACACTTGTCTACATCACTGTGAGTCAACAGATGGGACATGTTCAGTAGGTTATTGAGTCTTCTGTGAGAATGAAGGGTAATGCCATACTGAATGTTCTCTAGAGTTCTCTCCTATTATAGCAGAGCCACAAAGAATGAATTTTCATTGAAATATCCTGTTAATGATCTGCTAATTTGTACTGCATTTTACTGAAAGAGAATACTGACTTCATCCTAACCTAGCAAGGAAGCCACTCTTCTTCTGGAAACAGTGCTTTCCAGGGGGGGGAGAAAAAAAAAAGTAAAATGTGAAAGTTCCCATAGGAATGTGGGAGACAACATGTATTTTGGTAGGACTTAGAAGTAATAGCACTAGTACCATATATATTGTATACAGAAAGAATCCTCCTCAGGCTGCATTAAACATGCTATTGGGCCATGTGAGATTTGAGAAGGATCCAAAATGTAAGATAGTAAATTAAGAAAGCATACTCTGGCATAATCATACAGGATTATCAGACATAATAATCATACCTAATTACATTATATGCATCATAAATCCCATTGGTATCACAGAAATAGATAAATAAAGTAAATATTAATCTGTGAAGCACTGATTAGGCCATTTATTCCAACTATATGAACATGTGAGAAGGCTGAGCTCAGCCACGCTACTTTTGTTAAAAGACATTTGATTCTTTTTTGAAAAGGGAATCTGAGATTCTTAGTAGAAACTTCTATAGTCTCATAGTCATTTCATCTCTTACCTCACTGCAGAGTTGTTTTGGTAGCTCTTCAGCAATGCAAGGCTGTACAGTCACACAGACCTTTCCTGTAAGAGGTTAGTTTTAGATAGAATTTAGACTCAGGAGTGGACTTGGTAATTATTTGAGGCTGAAGATATTGCTAGCTATGACATGCAGGCTGTTGTTCATCAGTGGCAAAAATGCAGAGCTCATGGTGGTGGCTATGTTGAAAAATAGTGTTTTATAGCTGAGAATTTTCTATGTCAAACAACAGAGCTATTATGCTCTTTGTATCTGTGGCTGTTTCCATGGAAATGGAGGCATTACTTTTGGAGCAACCTACATAACTGTATTAGGGCTTGAGAGTTGGATAGTGGAGGGAAATATTATAAATAATAATAAGAAAAAGAGAGAGAAGCCTTTTAAGGAAAGGAAAAGAAGGAGCAGAGAGGCAAAACTGAACAAAATTCAATACAGTCTAGAGTAGACCAGTTTTTCTCAGTGAAGTGCAAATGTAAACAAAAGGTATCGAACAGATAAATCGTAAGGACCTAAGTGTTCACATTCAGCCTCTGATCCCTCTGCATTTTTTCTACTGATATCAGCAGTTAAGAGTTCTGTGGTTTGGGAATTTCTGTGTTACGTTTTTAATTAATATTTAGCTTCCTCACACCAGAAAATAAGACAAGCTGGGGGAAGGAGCAATATGTACCTGTACTTTTTCTTTCTGCATCCACTGTTTATCAGACATTCCTTGAGATGAAAAGGGACCTCTGGAGATAATCTACTCCAACAGCCTTGCTCAAGGCAGGATCACCTGGTATAGGCTGTTCACAGCCATGTTCAGTCAGGTTTTGAGTATTTTTAGGGAGAGAGATTCCACAACCTCTCTGGGCAAACTGTTCCAGTGTCTGACCACCTCTACCATTAGAAAGATTCTTATTATGTTCAAAAGGAGTTCCCTGTTACTCTAGATGTGCCCATTGCCTCTGGTCGTGTCACTAGATACAACTGAGAAATCTCTGGCTCCATCTTCCTTACACATTCCTATCAGGTATTTATACACACTGATGAGGACCCCTGAGCCTAATGGTCTTAGCACAAAACTTTATCACTCAACAACATCTGAAAAAGATTGCCACTAGACACAACAGGTGCAATAGCAGCCACAGAGGATACATGGCAGAAGTGAGTAAGGGCTGCTTCTATGCAGCAAAACATTTTTCTTTCTCAGAAGTGTGTAGCACAATTAAGAATCGCACACTGAAGACTTCTTCCCCTTCTTTGAAGTGAATTTAACTGTATCACCTTGCACAAACATAGTGCAGGATAATAATCTATTATCTTCTATGTTTTTGTTGAAGACAACATCTGTAACAGCTATCCCTGTTAAATAAAATCTTTATGTTTGTTTCAAATTTCTGCAAACACCTTCTCATTATGAATTACTTGCTTCTTGCATGACTCCTTAGTGATGAAGCACTGGTATTCCTGAAGGACAAAATGTGTTTAGTGTCACTCTACTTTCTCCATCCCAAATATTCCATGATTCAGGCTAAGATCAACATGAAACACAGATCTTGTATCACTCATTCAATAGCATGCATTGATCACATTGCTTCCCAAAAGGGAGAAGCCAGAGGAACACCTCTGGCACAACAGCACATTTGTACTAGAAAAAGATCCACTCAAATGGCACTGCTTACATCAAGGGTGTCATGCCCAAGAGCTGACAGAAACCAAGGCTGTAACAACTTCTCCTGAACTTTGTTTAGAAAGGTCTTCAGGTTGCTTTGTTTACTGAGTAGATCCAGCTTCTGAGATCAGAGAGTAAGCTAAATATTTAAAAGCACTGAGACAAGTAAACTTCTATATGACGTGTCAGAAGCTTGGGTTCCCATGTATGCATGGGCATGAGAATTGCTAGGGCCACACTTTTCTGCCAGTCTTGTGGAAGCGCAGCACTTCTGTATATCTAAGCCATTGTTAACATAGTCTATCAATTACATTAAATGAGGCCTTATTGAAGTCAAATGATTATTTTCACTTCCTTCTTTGATGCTGCATACAACTCAACCACTATTAGCATTGTAGCCAGAGCAAGGATAAAATAAAGAAATAAAGGAACAACAAAAGTTGTATCTGGATTTTGATGGAAATTATGTATATTACACAAAGACATCATATGATTCACGCCTGGGACTAAGTAGCTCTCCTCCTCTCAGTAATTATGTAGGTGTCCAAGGTAACATGTTTACAAACGCTAGTGATCTTGGAAATACTTATACTAAACTAGGAGCCCAGTTTCCTCTAGTTTACATTTTCCAACAACATCTATTATGGCTTGCCAAAGTCTTATTTCTTATCAACCATCTGCAGATTTCTCTGTTGTGAAAGAAAAAAAAAAAAAAGAAGAAGAAGAAAACTTAATTTTAAAGTATTACCGTTGATACTTTATCCTGGGGAAAGGACAGGCAGCAATATCCATCAGTCTTTAAATCCCTTTGTTTACTGTACCACTAGACTTTACGTAATGTTGTTTTTCTTCCTGAAATACATCTGCCAGTGATATGAAATGATTGCACTGTAATACCCTAAATGTTTTCATCATGTGTAATTATTTATTTTCTTGCCATTTTGAAATCCTAGGCAGATTGCTGACTTGATGATCATGTTTTCCTCTAGAAAATACTTAATAGGCAAAGAAAAAAGCCTTAAAAGGACCAGAGAATATTGTTTATGTAACCTGCCACTTGAGCTATCAGAGGAATAATACTAAATTTTATTAGAAAAATACGAACAAGTTTTTCTTATCACCAGCTATTAACTGTTATTGTTTGTCTGAAACCCTTATCAAGTAATTATAGCATTAATTACAAACAGAAAATAAAATGAAATGAAATAAAACGAAGCAAAACAAATGAGTAAAAGCCAAGCTGACTGAACTAATATATTGTCTTTTCAAACTCATCAAAAGGCTGAGTAGTATTATTAGTTTAATTGAATGCTTCTAGAATTTCAGGTACACTAACTCAATTCACAGAAATTTGTGAACAAATTTTACAATGTAGGCCTTAGATGTTAACTTGGATGAGGAATGAAGATAAACCAGTAGTGGCACCACAATCCTGTTTGTTTGTGGGGAAAAAAACAAAACAAAATGATATGAATGTTGCAAAAGATGGTATTGTTGGAAATATCCCAACAATTTATCAGACAGTATCTCTGATAAAGCAGATTTTATTCGCAATTGCAATGGCCAGTGTCCTGCAAGCAGGAGCACATGCATAAAACAGTGTTACACCTCTTATGCCCTATTACTCAATGGTTATCTCTTCCTCCCCTGGTTGCTCACTGGCTGAGTACTTTAGGTTCACAATCTTCCTGACACTCAACTATACATACGGATACTGGATAAACATAAATTTTTTGCTAGCTAAGCATAAATCACTAATTATTTAGTTTCTAACATTTTCTCACTCAACACTCGGTCATTATTTCTGGACATCGGCTCGTTCTTGGTTAGAGATAAGTTTGGAAGGAGGATAGAGGGGAGTATCTCGATGCCTGCCTGTTGCATCCCAACCTACCCACAGAGCAAGGCAATCCAGCCTTGTGTGGAGATCCTGGCTTCTTTAATGCTTGTTAAGTCTGTTTTTCTTTTGCTGAGAGTCTCTTTTCCAAACAGAATAGCCTTACAATATGCTTTCTAGTTCATAATACTATACCAAACTGTTTGCAATATTTAAAAACTATTGCAGTTTTGCAAGCAAGAATTAATCACATAATTCAATGATTATATTTCCAATTTCCTGTTGTGGTTAACAGAAAAGAATAGGTAGTGTCATTCAGCAGTTTCGCTTTAAACATCTTGAGAATGTAGACTGGTATTCTAAAAGTGACTGCTCCTCTTCAGTTGTTACAAGAGGATGAATTATGTCTAGGTTGCAAACATTTATGTATCCATCCACTTAAAACCAATTCTCGAGGTACTGAATGCCTGTTATGGCTGCAGACATGATAGCTTTTCATCACAAGTAGCAGAGAAGTGGCATTCTGCACTCCACTGGGTCTCACGTTCTTGTTAGCTGTTTTAGTTTCAGCTGCGATGGAATTGCTTTCTTCAGAGTGTCTGGTATAAGGATATGTTTTGGTTCTAGGAGAAAAACAGTGTTGATAACGCATTGGTGAAAAACTAATGACATATGCGAAATAAGTGTGTGTGCACAAATTTTATTGTATGTATGCTAAATCATCCTGTGCCACAGTTGAATTTAATTCTTCAGAAACATAACTCTATAACTCTATAATAACTTTATAACTCTAAAATATTAACTTACATATTAGGCCTTCTTTGGATTCTTGGGTTCAGAATATGTTAGTATGGAAATACAAGCAAAAATATACTGTTTCATACCAAAAGACAATTTGAGAATGTGGCCTTATCTCTGACATTGACCACAAGTGGCTGTTTAGAGCAAATACATAAAAATGGACAAGGGTGGCATGATGTATCTTTTAGCAGACTTGATAGCTATCAACACTTACAGATATAAAAGCTACAGAAAGTCATGTCTACATCACCCTAACAGTTCAATTATTGGACCATAAAATTGATCAAATTTTAATACATTTATACTTCTGTAGTAAGTAATTTTTATTGTTAAGTTATGGATTGTTTTCAAAAGTGCTTCTTGTTTAATATAAGTCTACCACTTGATCATTTTAACAGATGCCTTCTGGTTCTCATGAAGAAATGAATGAATATGCCTGCCCACAATCTCACAGAAAGATATAATATACTCTGTTCCTTCATCAATATTCATCCTAAGTTGCAGTCTTCCCATGGAAATCTCTGTATACTTCTAACCATTCACAGTGACCTTTATCTCTGCCTTCAACTGAGAAAAGAACAAATGCTCCTGAGGGTGCTTTGGAGTCATATTTTCTTTACTGTTCCATATTCCATATTGCAATTATTAACCTCAATTTTATGCTCAGCATCATATGAATGTATTAATGATAGCTTTTTAACCAAAAAAAGTTAGCTGTATATTTCAATCTTCATTCCAGAAAATATCAGAATGACAGAGAGAGATAGGTACGTGAAAGAGGAAGTAGTAGCCAGCAGTACCAGCCAAGTTAAACAAGAAGCCTTTCTGTTCATTATATTTTCTTGTATTTTGAAAGTGAAACTTAAAGTACAGGTCTTTTTGTCTTTATTTTACTTTTTTTTTTTTTTTTTTTTTTTTTTTTTTTAATTCAACCTAAGTTCTCAATGTGATAATTCTCTGTATGCATAGTAACAAGACTTTCAAACAGCAGATGTGCACTCAAAAAGTAAGCAATACAGCAATCATTTCTGGGAACAGTAGGTACAAGTGGCATACAATCATAGCTTCCTCTGGGACCACAAACACAAAGTTCTTTGTGTTTTTAATATAATATATATAATTGTATAGGGAATCATAGATTTAAAATTAAAATGCTCTCATTCCTGAGAATGTGCCCCACTTGCTTAGCAGCCTCTTGAAATTTTGATTCTCCGTTTGTCACTGATTTCATTAATCTTCTTCTTTTTAACGTATGAATAATATCAAAAAATCTTAGGACATGGAGTATCTTTTAGTAAAACGCTTAAACATTTTTCCTAGAATAGCCAGAATTCTTAGTTATTACAATGCCAGAGATTTGAATGGGTATGGAACAGGGCAGTAATACTTTTCTGTTAAGCAACATCACTTTTATTGGTAATGCAACAGAATTCACAAATGGTATGTGACATTTCTCATGGGTAGTCTAACTCCTTTATCTACAGTTTGGGACAGAACATCACAAAACAACAAAAATGCACTAAGAGAATTGATGACTGAATAACCAGCTTGCTTGAGGTTATACAAGGAGTAAGTGGGAGATTATGATACTACACTCTGAGTTCACAACTTTCATAATCCAAGCTCAAAACCATCAGACATAACCTTATTAACTATAGGAATAGCACATATTCTCCTTTCATTAATTCCCATTTTCAGTGCATTTCAATGCAAAAGTGTTTGTACAAATGAATCTTCATTTCAGAATCAGGATAATCAGGAGCACTTTAATTTCAAGGATTTTTAATTTTCTGTTTGTTTCAAGATATGAAAACGTTTATATCACATTTGTTCTTTGTATTAAGGAAAGTTTCCTTTTATGGACTACTGTTTCCATATTGATTTTACAATGGTAACTCTTCCATAAATTATAACAAATTTGAGACACTTTCTGTTTGAAAACTAGATCTATAAGAGAGTGCAGCTCTAGCACCACTGACAGTTGAAATAGGAATTACGAAAATCCAAAAGGGAAATAAGAGGAGAAGACATTGAGATATGGCATGCAGTATCTGATAACTCTCACCCTCAGTAGATGGAGCTAAATGCACTGAGACTAACAGAATTTCAGCTTTGCCGTGGCACATGATTTACTCTCCCATTTCAAGGTCTTTTGTCTGGCAGTTCATCTGATGTGCCCTCAGCCTTTGCCACATAAAAATCAAAATGTGGAAATGGCCAGAAAATGATTTAAAACAAAAAGCATAATTAAAAAGCCTGCAGTTCAAGACCAGGAATGTGCATTTTCAAACAGTCAAACTAGTGAAATAAAAATCAGGTGCATTATAAAAAATCATAGCCTCCAGTTGAACAAGATATTTGAACATGAATGACTAATCTAGAAATATAAATGTTCCTTTTAGCTTCAAAGAAGCAAACTGATTTAAGAAAACTATTCATAGTCCTAAAACTAGGTATATGATGACATAGCGTGCTGGATGAAGGTCAGGGGTTATCAGATGTGTCTCGAGAGTAATTCAGCATACAGTAAGAGACTTAAACACAGGTCAGCTCCAGATTAATTCTGTGTTTTTGAAGATCCCAAATCTGAAACTACCACATTATCTCAGTGCATGAAAACAAGTTGTTACACCAAGATACAGCGAGCCCCAAAAAGATGATTCAGATTCTGCATTCTTTATGCCATCATGAACAATATTTATTATAGAATCACAACATGATTTAGGTTGTAAAAATGCTTGAGATCATCAAATCCAACCATCACTCAACACTACAAATACACCACTAAATCATGTCCCTAGGTGCTATATCTGCACATCTCTTAAAATCTTTGGAGGATGGCAACTCTACTTTTCTAGGCAGCAAATTCCAATGCATAACCACCTTCTCCGTGAAGAAAATCTTCCTGATGTCTAATCTAAGCCTCCCTAGGTGCAACTTGATGCCTGTCACATCTCACATGAAAAAACGAAACCGACATCTACCTCACTACAACCTCATTTCAGATTGTTGTAAGCAATGAGGTCTCCCCTCAAACTTCTCTTATTCAGACTAAACAGCCCCAGTTCCCCAGATTCTCCTTATAAATCTTTGTTTCCAGTCCTTTCACCACATTTGTTACTCTCCTTTCAATGCATTCCAGATGCTCAATTTCCTTCTTGTTGAGGAGCTCAAAACTGACTGCAGCATTCAAGATGGAGGCTTAACCTGCGCCAAGTACAGAGGAACAATCACCTCCATAGTCCAATTGCCTGATCACCACAGAACTAACAAAATGTTAAGGAATATTGAGGGCATTGCTCAAACGTCTTTTGAACACTGTCAGGCATGGAGCATCAATCACCTCTGTAGGATTCTGTTAATTCCTCTGTAGGAATTAACAGAATCATAGAATCACAAGGTCGGAAATGACCTTCAAGATCATCTAGTCCAATTGTCCTCCCCCTACCATTGCTACCACAAGCTACTAAACCATATCTTGTAGCTCCTCCTCCTCCTGAGGGGCCCAAAACCGAACACAGTACTCAAGGTGTGGCCTCACCAATGCTGAGTACAGGGGATGATTACCTCCCTGCTCCTGCTGGCCACACTATTTCTAATGAAGGCCAGGAAGCCGTTGGCCTTCTTGGCCACCTGGGCACACTGCTGGCTCATGTTCAGCCCAGCATCAGCCAACACCTCCAGGTCCCTTTCCTCTTCACAGTCATCCAGCCACTCAGCCCCAAGCCTGTAGCGCTGCATGGGGTTGTTGTGGCCAAAGTGCAGGACCCAACACTTGACCTTACTGAACCTCATCCCATTCACTTCAGCCCAGCGATCCAGCTTATCTAGATCCCTCTTAAAGGGCCTCCCTACCCTCAGGCAGATTGAACCACCTCCCACCTTGGTGTCATCTGCAAACTTACTGAGAGTACACTCAATCCCTTCATCTAGGTCATCAATAAAGATATTAAACAAGATGGGCCCCAGCACCAACCCCTAGGGGACACCACTTGAAACGGGTTGCCAGCTGGACCGAACTCCATTAACCACTACCCAGTGGGCACAGCCCTCCAGCCAGTTCCTTACCCAAAGAAGGGTATACCTGTCCAGGCCACGGGCAGCCGTTTCTCCAGAACAGTACTGTAAGAGACTGTGTCAAAGGCTTTGTTGAAGTCTAGTTAGACTACATCAACAGCCTTTCCCTCATCTACAAGTCTGGTCACCCAGTCATAGAAGGAGATGTGGTTGGTCGAGCACAGCCTGCTTCTCATGAACCCATGCTGGCTGGGCCTGATCCCCTGGACTCCACGCGCATGCCGTGTGATATCACTCAAGATGAGAGTCAGTTCCAGTGTTTAAACAGTAGATAAATTTTTCCTAATATACAATCTGAACCACTCCTTGTCCAGCTTTCTAACCTCACATTCTTTCTATTTTAGCAAATAAAAACAGTATTACTATCTTGCTCAGTGATTGTTGGGAATTTTCTTATTCATAGGGCCATATCATGCATTCATCTCAGCATCCATCATGATATACAGCACATAGATGTTGATTCAGAAAGACACTGAAAGAGAAGGGAGAGGAGAAATAGTTTCTCTGCAGGTGAGGCATTCTGGTTACCTTTACACAAAAAGTTGCAGCGAAGGTATAAGCTAAATCTCTCATGTTTTTCACACATAATCTCTGAAGATTCAAGAAGAGACCACATCTGTTTCTCAGAGTGCTTATGTTTTTCTTAAGCCTTTGGCTCCAAGACCACTGATTTTGACTGGCTAATAATTTTCATCTTTGAAAAACAATCACACTTGCGGCATGTGGTTGCAATATGTGTATAACTATCTTCAATCCAGTTAGTTTGGACAGTAAAACATGAAAAAACAACACTGCAAGCTTCATTGTGGACTGAAAAGGTTACTAAGGCACCTGGCTGCCCAGGTTACCATGTCCCCACTGTTTTGCAAACAAATTGTGTAAAATATAGCTGGAGCTGTTCCTCCATGCATGAGCAGAAATAAGGCAGTCAAAACTACATGCAATCTTTACAGTATTGTGCATTATAATATTTTATGCAGTATTCTATTCCACAGACAATAAAATCACTATTAATATCATCCATCAACATACTTGATTTGTGAAAGCAGTTGCATGGTGCCATGCCCTAGTTTTCTTTTTCTTGGAGAGTTTATAGTCATTTTAGAATACACACACATGTAAGCAGTTGAAATATTTGTTTCCAAAAAGTGTTGCTTGGCATTTTTCTGTTTTGGGTTCACATGCTATTCACATATTGCTATTCCTTAGGCTCTAGTAAAGTTTCCTGAAGACTCTGTGTACTTTCAGTATTTTAGAGCTACATTTTAAAATGATCTGAACAATAAAGGAGAAGTTTAAAGTTACCCTGTATGACTGAGTGAAAACAAATTACAAGCCTACTCACCAGCGTGTTCCTCTCAGCTATGTGTTTAGAACCAAAGAACATACGCTTTTTTTTTTGTCTGTTGTACTAACTAAACAGTAATTTACACTCCAAAGATTTGGGGGAGGGAGGAAAGAATATTTCATGAAGAAGAATCTCAGATTTTTAATGTGAAACCAAGTTTCTTAAACATTTTAAAGACCAAAGGGAAAGCTTGGTTTGCAATTTGGGTTGCAATTTTATTTCCCATGGCTGATATACAACCTGCATCTCAGAAAGATGTCAACATCTTTTACACACATAAATATAATCGAAAGAATGCCAGACAAACTTCAGTGACTACACAAAACCTTGAGCTAGACCCCACACGGCAATGCAGTCTCTCTGATATCCTTTCTGTATCTGGGCCCAAATTTGTGTCTTGCTAAACAAATAAGTTTTAGAAGTTGAATGATGAAGACAGAAAAAGGTTTTCTTCTTGTTTAAAGAGTCTTTCTTTCCAGATGTCTTTCTCCTATTCATACGGTGTGGTTATAGTCTTTTGAATAGTAAATCAAATTGGTAATACATGCTCAGCCTTGCTAGTGGATAGACATGGAGACATGGAGCTGCAACCTTACTTCTGCTGGGCTCCCAGATCTGGCAGCCAAGCACAACAGACAAAGCTAAGTCACAGTCCAACCTCTGGCTGCCATTTTCCTACATGGAAAAACAGCTGGAAGTTCAACAAAAAGTACTATGTCACAGTCACAATAATGAGTTTGTAAGAGGAATGTTAAGGGATGAAAGCTTGACTCAAATGTGAAAGGCATCTTATAAAAATCACAGTAATATTTTTAATCAAAAGCTTTTATAACCATGAGTTTTCATGCCATATTTCTTGTTAATACATCTGGAGACAGATTTACCAAATTTCTTACACTCTGTTTAAGTCAGGAAAAAAAAATGCATGTAATGAAAACAGTCTCTGATCAGCACTGAAGGACTAAACTGTCCTCCATTACACTTACAGATGGTTTGTTTTAACTGGCAGGGTGGGTGAGAAAAGGATACCTGGCAATTATTAATTTTTATTTTTATTATTTATTATTTTTATTAATTATTATGCAATTAATTTCATTAGTAGAAAATTAGATACATAACAGCTACTCAATATAAGCAATAAATAACTGATAGTATGAGGAAATGCCCACTGAGAACAATTACAGACTGTATTGTTAAATGGAAGGATATATGCAAGATATGTGCAAGAAATCTAAACAGTTACATAACTGCAACATATGGATCCAGCTCACTGCATGGTTCCAGAATCATAGAATCATAAAATCATAGAATAACAAGGTTGGAAAGAACCTATAAGATCACCCAGTCCAACCATCCTCCCATTACCATTGCTACCACAAGCTACTAAATCATATCTCATAGTTCCTCATCCAGACACCTCTTGAACATTGCCAGGGATGGCGACTCCACCACCTCCCTGGGCAGCCATTCCAGTGCCTGACCACTCTCTGAGAGAAAAAGTTTTTCCTTATGTCAAACCCAAACCTCTTCTGGTCCAACTTGTGGCTATCTCCTCGTGTCCTGTTTGTTGCCTGGGAGAAGAGGCCAAACCCTTCCTTAGCACAACCTCCCTTCAGGAAGTTGTAGAGTGCAGTGAGGTCTCCCCTGAGCCTCCTCTTCTCCAGACTAAACAATCCCAGCTCCCTCAGCCGCTCCTCATAAGGCCGCATAAGGCTCCAGATTCCTCACCAGATTCAATGCCCTTCTCTGCAAATGTTTCAGGGCCTTAATGTCTTGTGAGGGGCCCAAAACTGAACACATACTTGAGGTGTGGCCTCACCAGTGCTGAGTACAAGGGGATGATTACCTCCCTGCTCCTGCTGGCCACACTATTTCTAATGCAGGCCAGAATGACGTTGGCCTTCTTGGCCACCTGGGCACACTGCTGGCTCATGTTCAGCCAAACATCAACCATCACCCCCAGGTCCCTTTCCTCTTCACAGTCATCCAGCCACTTAGCCCCAAGCCTGTAGCGCTGCATGAAGTTATTGTGGCCAAAGTGCAGGACCCGGCACTTGGCCTAGAAACACTCGTGGTAACACAAGGAAGGGTAAATATACATCTGGGACCAGAAAAAGGCGATACTTCCCTTTTCAGAAACAACACAGTTTTATATCAAACTTAACTGATCCTGAAAAGTCTGTTTGGGCACAGTGGTGAGAGCAACATTTTGGCTGAAGATGAGTACACATGAATGTTTGAATGACAGTAGGCGGCTAACACTGATGTATAAGTCAGCTACTTATAATGATAGAAACTTCACAGAAGATGCTACAGAAGAAATGAGGCAAATTGGGTCATTTTAGAAATCACTAATATGTACATACTGGTTAACTAAAAAAAACCACCAACAACAAAACCCTGACATTCTTTGCAAGTCTGATCTCTTTTGTAGTATATCATCTAAACCTGCGATACTTCAGAAAGAAAATTTAAAATAGCATGAACCAGAAACTGTGGGTGATGAGTTGAGACCAAGTACAGTGTGCTCCCTCAGGTATCAGCGTCTTTCTGTTAGGCACCATAATGTCCTGAGATTACGTGTCTAGCCTGTGTAAGCCTCAGAAAGAAGACAATTCAAATGTTAATCCTCTGGAATCATTGGTAAAATTATTCTTCCAATAAACCTGCACATCCCCTATGTACAAACATTTCTAAACATTGCTTTTAGTCTCCCTTCTTTAAACATGTGTAGCCCTTCCCACAACATTCATAGGAAAACTTTTTCTGCTTTCCATAGTGATTACATACCAAATAACAAAGACTTGTATTTGCAGAATCTGACAAAAAGAAAAAAAAAAAAAAACCTGTCCATCTTTAGTGCATCCTATGGTTAAATTTAGAAAGCAAATGTTATTCTGAGAAAGGACAAGATGTAGAGGATGAGAAAAAAGGGCGCTGCATGTTCCTGGCTGGAAAGATGATCTACAGAATAGATATATGCTTTCAACCTAGATTAGACTATGATCTTTAAATATAACCACGCTGTTTATACCAAAGAAAATAGTCTGCTCAGTGTTACCATTGTACTATATTGTAATTGCTATTGTAGACAAAGCTACAGAAGTGAATGAGATCACCCTGAAGTCAGCCCACCCGCGGTTAATCCATGCTGCCATCTTGTGGCTCCCGAATAGATTGACTTTATATATATAGCGTTTTAAGTATTGGAGTGTAAAATCTGGAAACCATGGTAATGTTCTCTCAACAGCTAATTTCACAATTAGAAAATGTTCACTCTATTCTGCATAATTACTGTTGTCTGTTCTAAAATATTAAACCATGTTGCCACTTTTGTCTTCATATTCTCAGTGGTATGAAAACAAAATTGAAGAGATGAAGTACATGTTTATTATTTTATGTACATGCTGACATACATACAAACAAGATACACATGATAGAATAACGTATATGTATGCATTCTATAATTCCTTCCAGTTTCTGGGAGATGCATAGAGAACATCAAGCATAGCTATATTTTTATGAATTTTAACTAGCAATGAAAAGTATAATGATTATATACTAAAAACAATTAACATAAAATTTTAAATAATACGAACACTTGTTCTTATTGTTCATTCATTTGTTAAATGCAACTAAAGTTAAACGAAAAGCAAGGATGAGCTATGATTTAATCAAAGAGCTAAGTAGGCCAAATTAGACTTCTCGTCAATGAGCCAGTTGGGCTGCTTTCTAGACAATTTTAGGCACTCGGTTTTAAATTGCATTCAGATTCTGAACACAGAAAATCTTTCCCATCATTTCACTTTCTCAGGTACATTCAAAACAGATCTGACATTACCTACCCTATATTTAACCCATTGTCTACTATTCACCATGTTCTTAAGTAACATTTATTAGAGGTTTTTGGTTGTTTTTTTTTTTTTTTTTAACAAGGAATTAGCTCAGAGTATAGAATAAAATGGCAAATTTCACATTCACAATTCATTTTTCAAGTTTGAAATAGAGGAAGCGGTTTTCAAAGCTAAAGAGAAGGTGAGAAAACTCCTTAGATGTTAACTTCATTGTGATAACTGGTTGGACAATCTAAAGGATAAAACCACTGGGATTTATAGTGAAAGAAGGGGAACTAGCTCCTGTGGGAGTAGTCAAATATGAGTTAATCAAAGATGTGGAAATGATAATGTGCCACAGAACTTGTCTAAGTTGAGTCTATGAATTTTGATGTCAATATATATTTCAGTTCTCACTCATGTCTTTCAAAAATATTTTACAGAAGCCTTCTCTAGTACATTTTTGATGTATTAGGGTGGGTTTGGTTTTGCAGTGATGTATCTTCATTTTTACATTGCACTTTGCTAGCTACCTTTGTGTAGAGACATCTCACTGAAAAGGTGGTAGCTTCCAAATCAAGGTGGAAAGTTAAAAGTAGACCACTTCCCAATGTTTTCCACTTCTAGATGTTGAAGATGCCATCTGTGTGCTAGAGACAGAAATGTAGAACTAAAAGACAGCAGCTTGTGAAATTGCTGGAGTTGTCTGGAAAGGGAAGGTATTTGGGAATCTCTCTTCAAAACTGGAATATAATCTGGTGTTTTTCACAGAATCACAGAATGGCCCAGGTTGGAGGGGACCTCAAGGATCATGAATCTCCAACCGCCTGCCACAGGCAGGGCCACAACCTCCCCATTTAATACTAGACCACTTAAATACATAGACCAGTTTTTCTTGAGTTTAATCAGGTCCTGGTTAACAAAGAGGCTTCTTGCATAAATTGCTGAATCAGATTAGGATAACTTCTAGAAATTTCTGTTCTTCACAAACAGATCATGCTGGAAAGCACATTCAGGTGCACCTGTAGCATTCAAGCTCACCTGGTTTTATTTTCAAAAAGCAGAGAATGTAGTACCATAGGATTGTGTGATGTGGAACTTTGCTGCTCTTTTTAAGTTTTTTTTTTTATTTCCATTGAATATTCTACTCAAGGGATGGAACAATCCTAATATGAGGACAGGCTGAGAGACCTGGGGCTGTTCAGTCGACAGAAGAGAAGCCTCCAGGGGGACCTGAGAGTAGCCTTTCAGTATCTAAATGGGGGTATAAGAAGGGAGACAGATTCTTTAGCAGGGACTGTTGTGATAGGACTAGGGGAAATGGTTTCCAACTAAGAGAGAAGATTTAGATTGGATTAGATTGGAAAAAGCTTTTCACAATAAGGGTGGTGAAGCACTGGTACAGGTTGCCCAGAGAGGTGGTGGGTGCCCCGTCCCTGGAGACACTCAAGGTCAGGGTTGGACGGGGCTCTGAGCACCTCATGGAGCTGTAGTGTCCTGTTTGTGGCAGGAGAGTTGGACTAGGTGGCCTCTAAAGATCTCTTCCAACTCAAACTATTCTATGATTCTATGGTGAAACAAGAAACCTAAGAAGACATCATGTGATGTTTTCAATTCTGCTTTATTTTCTTCATCAAAACTCCAGTCTAAGAAACTTCAGTACACTTAAGATGGGCTTCAGAAGAAAACTACTTTTACTGTGTGAACAGTGGAAAGACACAGATAATCAAGGGCTTGTTAGGTAACCTGCTTCTTGGTTTAGAGGCTTGTGGTAGCAATGGTAATAGGAGGATGGTTGGACTAGATGATCTTGCAGGTCATTTCCAACTTTGCAATTCTATGATTCTATGATTCTCTTTGGAATCTGGCCTGGCTTATGATTTGGCAAGAAAATCTTCTAAAATTGAAAGGGGATATAAGTGGTCTTAGCTGTGTTTTACTATTTCTGAATTAAATAGAAATGTGGAAATTAGCATGATAATTTTATGATAGCCAAAACAGGAATGATAGTACACTGAAAGTTGTGCCAGAGGAGGTTCAGGTTGGATATTTCTTCTCAGAAAGCATGGTGAGGCACAGGCTGCCCAGGAAGCTGGTGCAGTCACTGTCCCTGGAGGTGTTCAGAAAACATGAAGAGGAGGCACTGAGGGCCACGGTTAGTGAGCAGGATGGTTAGTGATCTCAGCGGTCTATTCCAACCCTAATGACTCTGTGATTCCTGATCTGAAAGAAATGAGAATGCGTATGGAAAACAGTAACGCCGAAGTGTGACTTGACGACTCTTAGCCATGGCAACGCCTCGTTTTCACCGAAGAGCCTCAGCCCTTGCAGCGCACGCACGGCGGGGGAAGAGGGTGGGAGGAGGTGAGGCCGGGCAGCGCCTCACAGCGCCGCGGCGCACTCTTCCCGCGCGGCCCACAGCAACCGCCTTCCCGCCTCGCTGGGATTGGCTGCGCCGGGAGCAAGGGCGACGAGGCGCTCGGTGATTGGTGGCGCCGTCGGTGCTTTGGTGCGCGATCGGCGGTGCGAGGTGTGTGGGTACTCGTCGCAGCCACGAGCGCTGCTGGGCGGCGGGTTCGGTGCTGGCAGCACCGCTGTAGCGGTGGGGCTCCGGCTGAGGGGAGGGACCGCCTCTCCTCTTATATTCAGAAGGCTTTATTTTCAAGGAGAAAACAGGTGTTTTCTAGAACCAAGTCTCTTCCCTTTAAGCCTTGCCATGGGATGTAACCAGCAGTGTTGGCTGAGAAGTGTGTAGTGCACGTTTGTCACTTTTTTCTTCTTTTTTTTTCTGTTGAAAGTGTGACGACATGCTGAGAGGAAAGCAGGGAAGCCCTGTGGATGGCGGTAATGTGGAGGAGCAGAAGAGGAGAAAGCTGAATGCTGTCAGGTGTGTGCCTTGAAGGCTGGTGAGATCAATCTGACTGAAGTTCTGACAGTGTAATTATTGGGAAACAGTACTGAGGGAATGTGAATAATAATGTCTGTGCTGGGCTGTGAAAGTATTTTCCTTTGTAACGTCTGTAACATTAGCAGTCAGGTATACCTGAGCACTTAGCGTTTAGGAGGCTTGGGGGAAAACATTGTGAATGTCTTGGGATATTTTCAAGTATGGAGGTATTGGGATATGAGTATCTGACATTGATCTGAATGCGTCCTGCAAGTAGAAAGCTCTGTTGGTAGGTTCAGTATGTAGTTAAATTAGTTATACAGGATGAATGTCATTCATACTGTTATACAGTCAGTTTCCTAGTGGTGGTTCTAGTGATCCGGTTCCTTAAAATCTCCAGTGCTGCCTTTGTGGGTGACAAACTGTTAGTTTGTTGTTTGTGGCTCATATACTGAACCTTCCTCCTGTGTAATGCCATTTGGTAAAATTGGGCAAGTAGTGTTCTAAGAGGGCTGGAAATCACCAGTATTTGTGTTATGTTGGTGTCCCTAATGGCTTTAAACCTTTGTTTCTGAAGGCAATGCCTTAAGATTCTAGAAGAGGACTTCACAGGACCAAGTTACAGGAGTGACTTGAGTCGTATCTCAAAAGGTATGAATATGAAAGGTTAATTTTTTGGCTCTCTTATTTCCAGCAGTTTTGCACGGTGTAGTATTTATTATTCATTCACTAGCCCTATGGTCTCCCAGTGACAATAGATAGCCTGCAAGATGTGATTAAAGTTACTCTGATGCCTTCTCTTAAGAGTAGTAAGTTCTGTTGAGTATGTGCATGTGTAGATACTTCATGAAACATGATTTTTTCTTAATGTACCTGCATATTTTGAATGTGTGTTTTCTTTTGCCATTTTATTTTCACTTTCATATTTTTATCCCAGTAGCAATAACATTATGCAGCTAATCATACAGATAATACCGTAGTCATTAAACACAAGTAAGTTTTCTGTATTTTCCATATAATTTTTGTGCATTTGTATGTGTGGACTTACATCATGTGTGTCCAACCTTCAGGCTTGGCTGGGCCACATTGGGTGAAGAAGAATTGTCTTGGGCTGCATGAATATGCTCTGAAGTTTCCCATTCATTTATATGGAAATTAGAACTGCTACAAAGAGCACGATAACACTGTTTGACAGAGCAAATTCTCAGCTACAGAACTCTGTTTTTCAGCGCAGTCACGACAATGAGCTGGGCATTTTCCCTAGCCATGAACAAGAGTCTCCATGCTGCGCTTGTAACAATGTGCACCAGTAGAGGTGGCCCACGGTCACCACTGCTGAAATGCATTACCCACTGCCTCACCATGCTCACGTGCACTGTTTGGTCTCCATAAGTATTCAGCAAGCATCAGTGAATGTCAGTGGGTGCCATTTTTTCAGCATGGAGGAACTCACTGACATATCCTTGCTTCATACACACTCGTGTCAGATGCCATTTTGTCAGACCTCCTCTCTGCTGCCACCTGTCACATGGCCACAGATGCAACAGTATGGATGAGAGGGATCAGCCTCTCCTGCCATAGCACCACTATCTGCCTCTGATGTAACAACATAAAGTAGGAGGCATTAGTTTTGGAGCAGTCCTCACAAAGTATATAATGTAGTTCATATATATAAGTAACAAAAGTTATTTTAATCTTCAGTATACTAGTTTAAATTAAAATCAAAAACGTAAAACAGGTGGGATGTTTGACACTTTTTTTGAAACTATTGAGTCAGTCTGGTTCAATGGAAGTAGCTGCAATTCTAATTCTTAAGCTGCTCGTTAGAGATTTTTGATTTCTTACTCTTCCTGTATTTCATCCGTGAAAATTGTTCTTCACATATGTGTGTACAGCCATGCCAAAAAGCCGTGACATGAGTAAGGCATGGTTGTGAATAAGGCATAGTTGTGAAGCAAAGGATGTTCTCCTTTGTCAAGAGAGAACTTAAAAAGTTTGATAAAGAGGCATGATTGAATTACTGAGTTGAATGTCTGATTGTAGCTCTAAACGTTCCAGATAAAAATGTGCAGGGAGTGTATTTATATTAATTGAAAACAGTGTCACAAACATCTTTTTTTGTGATCTTGAAACCTTTTTTCACATTCTTTCATTAAAACAGAAAGCATGGCTGTGTATTCTTCTCTGTTCAGAGCACTGTTGTTAGCCATGCCTCAAAATGCAAACAACTATTTGCCATCTCTCAAGTCAGCGTTGCCCTCCCCGTGCTGTAGTTTCAGTCAGCACAGTGTTAATAGCACACTGACAGTTTGGTTGTTGCTGAGTGATGGGTGTGTGCCCAGTGCTGCTGTATGGTGTAGAACTGCTGCCACTACAGTGGAGTTTGGGTGGCATCATGAGCTGTGCCAGGCTGCATGTCAGATGTGCCAGGTTTTCATAATACACCATCACAAAGGCGAGTGTCCAAATTCCTGTTGACTTCACTAAGTTTATGTGCAAAACTACTGTAGTGATCATGTATTCCTGATTGTCTAAGTGGTCAAGATGCCTTCCAGTTTAAATCCTGACAGTCAAGTGCTGTCTGTGCTTGCTTTTACAGAGTTGTGCGATGTTGTGAACAATGAAGAGACTGATTTGGGGGGTTCCTCTTCTGCAAAAGTAGGTTGATCTAAACCTTTCTGTTCAGAAGTCATTGTGATGCTCTGAAATAGTGGTATTACAAGGTCTTCTAGTTTGTTGTTGAACGTGGTTCAAGTAAACTCAGCTCCCGTCAGAGATAAGTGTGTGCTGTCTGTGGCCTCCAGCTCTCCAACCGAGTCTTTGCTGGCACATCTACAAGTGCAGCATAGATATGCAGTTCACACCTGGCAAAGTTCAAAGCCTGGTTTTGGGAAAAGTTACTCTTCATGGCTGTTGTCAGTGTTCCTTGTTGCCAGCTCCATTCCACTTTTTCACTTTGCTCATTGCTGTGCAAGAAAGGAACCGATACATGTGTGTTTAAAATACATAATAGTTCTCCCTTTTCTGTCAGTTCCAAATGAGCTGTTGGAATGGGTCCAGTAGAGGGCCACAAAGATGATCAGAGGGCTGGAGCACCTCCCATATGAGAACAGGCTGAGAGAGCTGGGGCTCTTCAGCCTGGAGAAGGCTCCGAGGGGACCTTATTGCGGCCTTCCAGTACCTGAAGGGGGCCTACAGGAAGGTTGGGGAGGGACTGTTCATAAATGCATGCATCAACAGGATGAGGAGAAATGGCTTTTACTGGAAGGAGATAGATTTAGATAAGACATCAGTTAGAAATTCATTCTTGTGAGATTGGTGAGACACTGGGACAGGTTGTCCAGTGAGGTTGTGGATGTCCCCTCGTTGGAGACATTCAGGGCCAGGCTGGATGGGGCTGTGAGCAACTTGGTCTACAGGGAGGTGTCCCTGCCTATTGCAGGGGGTTGGAATTAGATGATCTTAAAGGTCACTTCCAACCATTCTATGATTGTGTGAAAAAAAAATAAATTATTTAATTAAAAAAAAAAAAAAACCAGTAGTGTGTGCCTTACAATTATCTCTCTTCTAGCATTTTTAAGAAAATGCTGTACTTGTAATGCAGAAAGGATTCACTACATGCTGATAGCATTCTGGAAGAAACCCATGTTTTGGACAAACACTTGGAATATTTCTTAGGTGTTTTTAATGTACCAAGGATAGGATGTGGGCATTCTGGCACTTCCATTGTGAAACTCAGATTTGGCCAAATGGCACAATACAAATACATTAAGCCTTTAAGGGAATTACACTGTGTTGTTAAATTTTATTGAAGTTATTTTAGTGAAGTTGTTGAAAAAGTTTACTAATGCAGTATGTGGGGAGCGTTTATTTGTTTTGCATAGTAGTGAGGAAAAGTACTTAGTAAATAGGAAATGAGCATTTTACTTTTACTAGGAACATTATTTACCACAAGGAGAATGATGGCTACAGAACTTCAGCTTGAGATCTGTTTTCTTGCACCACTGGTTGCTCCTGTGAGCAGTGGTTACTGTCAAGCTTGGTCTCATAGAAATACGTAGAGGGGGTAATTTACTGAAGGTAGAAGCAGGCTTGTAGGGTGTTTTATGTTTGTTTTTTTACTGGGATTTATATCTGTATTTGAACTTGTTCTGCTTTTTTCTTCTGACTGTAGACCAAAACTGACGTTAAATTTGGACTGTGTGATGGCACCTCAGAAAGGGTAGCAAGGTAAACCTTTTTTTTGTGTGTGGTTAGATGCCATGAAGGGTAGGAGGGTGTAGTAGGAATGACTGAGTGTTTTCAACAGCTTTTTGTTCACTGACTTTTTTGGGTCTATTATTTTAATTAAGATTTAAGTATGTTAGTACTAATGTGTTCCCAGTGTGGCTTTTTAGTGCTGCTAACACACAACTGAGGGCATCAGACAAGCACTGAGGGCCTCCTGCATTTCTGATGTTCAAATGCAAGTCATATTTCATTGAAAGGCAAAAAGAAATAAGCCTGGTTTGGCTCAAAAATACTTGGATCTGAAGGTTTTCTATGCTATTAATGGTAACTCCATGATAAGGGATCTGGGAGATGGTGGAGAAGTGCTGAAACACCACAAGCACCAACGTGGGTCCTCCAGTCCTTCCTGTGCCTCTGCACATTCTGCCTAGGTGACCAGTTCCAGCTATGAAGGTTAGATGACAGCAAGGTTCTGTGGTCACACTTAAATTACATTAATTTACATACTTGGCTTACCTGTATGTGAACTTCATGAGAGTATTAAGGAGAGGGTATGTTTCCCTTAATGCCATTGCCATTGGAGGTTCATTGTGATAGAAATAAAAATAGTCAGAGGTGATCTTTTGAAGTTCCTTTAAAAGTATCTGAGAGATAAGTGCATGTAAGAAATATTGCTGAACTTCATAGTAAGATGCAACCTCAAAATATCAGTTCTGGCTGCCTTTGCAGTAAGGTTCTCCAAGTTCTTTTGCAGTCCATTAGAAATAAGCTGAGCTCAAGAACAAAGTGGTCCTTCCTCTCTGCAGTTTCGTTGGTTTTTGTAGGCTGGTTTTGTGAGACTCTTGGAGGAGAGCTGGGATATGTCACTACGATAGCATTTAACAGCCTTTCTACAGTGTCAGTAGATTGTTTTGAGATAATCTGTCATCTGTTAGAAAGATTTTTAACTGCTTCATCAATATTTAGATGGGATATCTAAAAGAAAATGTTTGGGCAAACAATGAAAAATAAATGCTGGAATCTTAGTAGTCATACATGTTACTTTCATCTAGAGTGTAGAATCATTATTGACCTTGTGAGCTTTTGTTTTGCCTTGCCAAAATTGTTCTATAAAGTAGTAGATCAATTTTAAGATGGTGCTGGTAGGAAGGAAACTTCAAAATGAGGTTTGTCTGGTATATCACCATGTAAATTCAACTCTGTGTGCGTGTGCTTAATGAAATGTTTGGAAAGGTCCATTGAGCATTAAAATCTTTGGGGGAAGTTTGTTATTTTATTGAGAATGTGTAGGTTTTTCCTTGGAGTTTTGTTTTGCAGGCCCTTCAGATCTATCACTGGAGAGAAAAATGTTGAGCGCTTGGTTTCCTCAAGCAATGGGCAGAAGTCTAAACTGTCTCTCGTTCCATCAGCAGACACGGTGTGTTGATGTTCCATTTCCTTATATTTGCCCTTAATATTTTTGTGTGCATGATTAATACTGCATTACTTAAAATAGGAAAGTTTGTAACTTCAGTAGTTCTGACTTGACATGGATTTCTAGTGCAGCTGTTACATTAACAAGGTAAAAGAATTCTGCATGCACCTAAAAAAAAAAAAAAAAAAAAATCATAGCTGAAGAGGGTTAATGTGTTCAGTTGGCTGTGCTGCTATGTATTTTGAATTTAATTTGGAGAAAAAAATTAAAAACCTACACACTTGAGGCTTTACAGTATTTGGTTGAGATTTTTTTTCTTTCCTCTCAAACTCAGTGTGCAGCACATTCTTGAAGGAATCTAGTAGTTTCTCATGGCAAAAAGACTGTTAGGCAAAACAGTGTTTGAATAAAACAGTGTTTTAAGAGAGATCTGTAAGTTTTCTAAGCAGGTATTTCTGAATGAAATTTGTAAAGTTTCAGACAGGGTGAAAAAACTTTATGCGTATTTTAAACTGAAGAATAAATAGGAATTAGTGGTATAGCTTCTACCAGTCCTACTTCTTGCATGGAAATCATCCTGTAAGGTTACTTTGAAAGCATGTTAAGTTGTAAGTGTCTGTCTTGGTTTCTTACGTAGTTTTTGTAACAGTGCACATTAAAGTTTGAATTTTTTCTGAATATTTCTGGAATGTGTCTGTTCAGAATACATTTGATACGTTAATGCTGACAGAATAGTAAAGCAGATAGCCTTAGGTCATCTTTGGAATACCTTCAGTCAGTGATCATAAGTAATTCCATGGTATTTTTACCTATTACATCTCCTTATGTCTTCAAAAGAAGAGTGGTATTGGTTGGCAAAGGGAAGTGTGACTTGGAGGGTTTTCTGAACATGAAATACAGTTTAGTAGCTTAAAGACTAGTAATGGTGATGGGAGGATGGTTGGACTGGATGATCTTGTAGGTACTTTGCAAGCTTGTGATTCCATGATTCTGCCAATTCTCCTTGAAAAGGACACACAATTGATTTGAGCTGTTCAGATATCGATAGTTGGAAATATCTTCCAGAGATGAAGGTATAAATAAATGTCTTCAGTTAACTACGTGTCAGTGTGAATGTTTATCTCTCCCAGATCGTGCAAAGGTGGTGCTTCCTTTCAGTTCTCCTGGCGTTTGGTTAGAAACAGAACTGTTTCAGGTTTTCAAACTCGAGTTTTAACCTCTGTCTAGTTTGTGTTTGTTCTCCTTAACTGGTAAGGAACTCTTCAGAGATTGAAGACATTTGTATATTAAGTTGTATTTTGGCAGAATAAGTTTGTTTTCTAATAGTGCCAGACTTGACCAGTGCTTGACTCTTTTGGGGCATCCTGAACAGATGTTTTGTTCTAAGCAAAATGCCAGAACTCTAACAGACACCCTTAACACAAGCTTTAGTATTGCTCGTGGCAGAAGAATGCACTTCTGTATATGTTTGTATTTACTTCTATTTCAGTTGATAACTCAAATACTTGTTTTTCTTGCATGACACTGGGAACTTGTTAATTTTTTTGCTGTTGTTTTTATACCCCCCCAAAAATCCATAAATATTGCACTTTGAGAGGACTGCTGTATTTTTTTCTTTCTTCAATTTGGCATACTTTCTTTGCTTTGTGTTAGTAATTTTGTTCTGGTTTTCCTTCATGAGCTATATTTGATTCATTATTTTTCTGTGTGCATGCATGCAAATAAATTGTATGTATTCAGCAGAATGTGATGTAGATGCTTTAGAAGATGGATGGTACCCAACTCAACTGCTTGTCTGTCAAAGCTGCAAATAGGTTTAGCCCATGTTGTCTTCTAGTCACGTAAGCAACTCACTATTCATTGGCCAATCTTTCCCTAGGAAAATGAAACTCTAGAAGATATTGATGAAGCTTTGTGGGCAGGTGTTTGTAATCTCAGCTGCTTACAAGATGCACATGAGGTGGGTGAAAACAAACATTTTGGGTTTTGCTTAATACAATATTAGCCAAGGTAAAAGCTTTTTGTTTTGACTACTTGCACACAAACGCGTTGTTCAAACATGCTCTTAGTGGCTTTGTTTCAGGATCTTCTGCACTTAGGTGTTAATACTGTTACTGTGGGTGTACTGCATTAAACTCCAGGCTGAATGGAGTACTTGAGCCTGTGCATAACTCGAGTTACTGTGTCAGTATTTCTGCTGTACATCCAGCAGAGCTATATAAGCTATTCTTTGAGTGTTACATGTGCTTTTCCTTGGATCAGGCTGAAAATCAGCATTCACTTATGCTCTGGCAACTGAGTTAATTCTCTTTTCTTTTGCTTCATTTTGGATATGAAGGTGGAAATTATCTGTGGACAACAGAAAGTAGTACTTTCCTGGAACAGACATGATAGAAAAATCCATGCATTTTTATTCACAATGTAATAAAGAATTCTGAAATGCTGTATAGTGCTGTTAAGAGATTTTACTAGTTGTCATTAACAATCACTATTTCCTTTGTACTTTTAATTCTTAGTAAATGTGCCATGGAAAAGCTTGCATTTCTGTGTATGCTATTTATATTTCACGTGTATTGTAAGATAGACAGGCACAGAAATGTTCAGTGATCCAAAAGCTTAAAGCGAGACTCATTCTAGTAATCATGGCATTGAAGTGTCCTTAAGACCTGCCCAAGGCCACATCCAGGCAGCTCTGGAAGACCTCTGAGGAGGAGAAGGCACAGCCTCTGGGCAGCCTGCGCCTGTGCTCTGTCACCCACACAGCACAGAAGGGCTTCTTGTGTTCAGAAGAAACCTCTTATGTGTCAGTTCCTATGTTTTTGTTTGAAATTAGAGAAAACAGAAAGGGTTAATAGGCTCCTGACTATTGTTGTATGTTATTTATATAATCATCTTCTGATTTCTTCTTTTATAGAAACCACAGTACACTTCAATGTAACTCTGCTGTTAATTACTGTCTTTCTGTTAATTGATTCTGTTCTGTTTCGTTCTGAATTCAAAATTGGAAAAAAAATAACCTGAATAATGAACAAATACATGTTTATTCTGTGCTGAATGAAATAGATGCTGAAACACTTGGAATTGGAAGTGAAGCAGGAAGGAGGCAAAGTTTCAGAAACTGTGGATAGAAAACTTGATGAACTTACTACTTGTATCCTGTCAAGGTAGTGTTCTCTTCTGAATGGGATGTGCAAGTTGTTTCAAGAGCTTTTCAATGTTCTTCAAAGCAATTTCATTCAATCTTGGCTTTACTTGAATTTTTTTGCAGTATTTTTGCCTGTTCATAATTGTATGTGAATTCCTGGAGCTGGTTTGCGTAGTTGGAAAACACCAGCATATGCAGCCTCTGTTCTTCAGAAAAATAATAATAATAATAATAAACCTCACAGTATTAATGATGATCAGTTTAATAGCAAGGAAAGCTTAAAAAAAAAAAAAATTGCTTTCTACAAATGTTGACCTGAGGATTCTTATTTCCTCATCTTTAAGAATATTTGTCTTTCAGATTAATAGATACTTAGAGTGCTGTGTGCCTTTGTTGCAAAGCTTAGTACTCCAGAAGAACATCTGAAAGGCCGATCTTCAAACTGAGTTGTAGAATTCAACAGTTCAGTTATCTACTGGATGTGTATGGAATTTTCTGTAGGCTTGAGTGGAATTGTGATTTTAAATATGGAAAAAAATCATTTATCCAAAGGAAACAGCTTTTCTCTATAAGTTCTCTTAAAGTTCTTTGCTTTCTATGACATCTGTATTGGGTTTCTATGCTGTCTGCTTTTTACTGTGTGAAGTAAACTGTGTTTTGGTGAGTTGCATCCAGCTAGTATAACCAGTAATTGCATTTCATAGTCAAGAGTTGGAATCTGATGTGAAAAGTGCTTAATAAATTTCTGAAAAGTAATGTTTTTAATACAGGAAAAGGAAACTGCATGCAGAATTAGTGAAGAGCATTGACAACTACAGTGTTGGTATTGCAACAGCTAAGCAATACATAGAAGAGAAGAAAAAATGCTTGATTGGTGCCATTAGGATCGCAAAGGAACTAAAAATTACACCTTCTGTAAGAACCTATTGTGACCTGACACAGGTAGGGAAAATTTGGTAACAATACAAATCTAAATGTGAGAATTTTCATCATCTGTTTTTTTGATTTGTTAACTTAAATACTGAGATTTTTGCAGTAATGTGTTCTGTACACCTCTGCATGCATCCTGCCAATTAAAGGTTGATCCTGGCCACAAATTTGAATCTTGCTATTGACATGAAACAAAGAAGATGGTCTGTGCTTCCTTTATCTGTAATGGCTGCTGGAGGAGAGTGAGAGGAAACTAAGAGAGCTTTTCAGTGAAAGAAAGGGCAGTGTTGTCATGATTTCACGCTCATCTCAATCCTTGTCCATTCTGGAGATCTCCAGCCTTCTCACTGAAATATGCCAAAATTCAGTATGCTCTGCAGAGCCTCCTGATGCTAGACCTTCACTTGCATGATTCCTCTACATTAGAACTGTTAATTACAGAAATACATGGTACCTGCCGTATTGTATCAGACCAAAGCTCCATTCAGTGAGGTCACCTCTCCTTGCTGACAGAGAGGAAAAGATGTTTGGAGGAATTGTCTGTGAATTTGGTCATTGAAAGGTTGATTTCTGTAGTGTATGGACTTTCATTTGTGTATTATGTGTATGTTTGCGTATGTAGTGACACTTTGTTCCATGTTTTAATACTTAAATGTATATTGAAGAACTTCCTCTGTTGTTCTAAATTGATCACCTTATTGTTTCATTTGGAGTTTTTTAATTCTTGTGTTAAGCAAAATCATGGAATCATTGTTTGTTATTCAGTCATTTTTCCATGCAGTTTGATTTTTAGACTGTCATATTTTCTGCATCCCGTGTCACTTCCCATGTGCAGAAGCTTGGTGTCCCACATCTGACCCAGGAAGGAAGTCTTATCCCTTACCCCTTTCTTTTTGGCATTTGTTCTTAACTTTGCTCAACCTGAACTCTGGGACCTTGCACCCACAGTTATCCTCCTGTAGGCCCACCTTTTTATTTAGTAGTCACCTTCCAAGTGGCTGTCAGGGCAAAGGAATAATCCAACTCTTGCTTCTAGTTACGTGCTGTGGTTACAAAATCCCCAACTGTGAGTGTTAGTAATCCAGGAAGACGTACCTAAGAACTGGCTACTGTCTTCTAATGAGTACGTTTCTGGGTGGTTTGCTTTTTTTTGGTTGGTTGGTTTTTTGATAGAATTAAAGACATTTCATTCTGACTTTATCAATTTGTAAATAAAGGTTCTTGCATGACTTGCTTTTTGTATAATAACAACCAAAACTGCACTTGCTAATTTCAGGTTATTCGTGATTTGACGTTTCCAGTTGATACTGAGCTCTCAAGAGTGAAGAGTTTGAAGGAAAAAACAGTTCCAAGGTAAAGGACTGACTGAAGTGGATGGTGTATTGAGAGCAAAATGGACACACTGTTTTTTTTAATTGTAAAAGCTTTTCTGTTAATAGTAAAGCAGCAGAAATCAAGCTGATTCATTTGCATAGTTCTAAAAAGTATTAGTTCAGACATCCACAAATAAATTGCTGGAAAGGCACAGTTGCCTTCATCTGAGGCATCAGGAGAAAGCACATAAAATGTGCTGATGTGTAGAGAAATACATATGCATTGAAAATACCCTTGACAGAAATCTGCCACTTCTAAACTTAGTCCCCTTCCCTTACAACTAGAAGTGTGAGAGGAAAATGTTGGTTGGATTCTTATCCTTGCTATCCGTTCTTACCTGCTGCAAAGATGAGTGCTTCTTGTTGTCTGAGAAGAAATCTGTGGTGCTGGATCAAGTAGATGCAAAAACTGAGCAAGGAAATGTTGGTGTGCCCTGTGCATGAGAAATAAAAAGCAAGGGAAGGCAGGAGAATTTCTGTTATGTGTGTGAAAACAAATGAGCTCAAAGTTCACAGGAGTGGAAAAATGACGCTGGAGTAATTAGTCTCTTCTTTTGCCTGTCCATGTCAATTTTGTGCCAAAAAGCATCATGTGTATTAAGCTGCTAGTGATACAAACATTTGTGGTGATGGCTGTGATTGTTTTTCTCTCGAGATTGTTCCTGAACACAGATGAGATTATGTCATTATTACAAAATATGGGGAAGATTGAATGGGAAACATCGGTACAGTAAGTATTTTTTTTAATGAAGAGTAATAGGTACAGTAATTTAATAAGTATAGTAATTTAATCGTTCAATGACTGAATATAGAGAGTAAATGGGAAAAAAAGCTAATGTTTTGTAAATGTATAATGAACCAAACTGAAACCTGAGTATTTTGTGTTTCGGTCAACATTTCATTAATCCATTTAGGTTTCAGTTTTGATGCTTCTGTTGTACTTCTTTTTTCACATAACTGTTATCTCCCTAAAGCAATTCGGTTTTCTCTAATTTTTTTTATGCTGTGTGTTTTTCAGATTTGGCATTTATTGATAACAATAGAAATGTTTATCACTTCAGCATATGAAAATTGGCTCATGTTACTGTAAATAAATCTCTCAAATCAATGGCAAATACTAAAATTTGTAATGTTTTGGCTTTGTAATCTAAACTCTGGGTTGTCACAGACCCAAATAAGTGACCTAAGATGAATAAGAAGGAAAATACTTTCAAGATTACAATTGTTTTTATGTTATTTGTCTCTTGGATTTATTTTTTCCTGCAGCCTTAGACAAAAACCTGAGAAAATGAAATGGACTTGCTGTGAGGGCTCTTCCAGTTAGCTCTGGTTATATTAAAAAGTGTTACTACATGCTGTAACTGTCAGTAGTAGGGCATCTAACAAGCCTTTTGACTTTAACATGAACTGCCTGTCATGCTGCCAATGTTTTTCAAATACTTCATGTTGTGTATACTCAGCTGTGCCTAAGAATATGTACCCAATAAGTGCCAATCTTTTTTAGGTTTCAAAAATTGTGTTGCTGTTCTGCTCTCTTGATATTCAAGCACTGTATAATACAGTTTATTTCAGCCAGCATTTATGAAGTGTTGTTAGAGTATGAGGATGTTGTGTGAATAAAACCTGCACTTTGACTTATGTGTTTCTCTGAAAACAGACTGGATTAATTTATCTCGTTTTCCCAAATACAGTGAAGATAATGGACAGCGTGCCCTGGCCTTTGATGACAGAGAAAAAATGCTACACTCTGATAACCGGTTACCTGTAGACAATATGTTTCCAGTACATAAAAGAGAAAGTAAAGAAAAGGCTATGGCTAATAAACTTGGTATTTGTGAAGGAGTGAAAAAGGTTAAGGAATCACTTCCTGTGGTACCTCATCAGAATATTCATGCTGTATCCAAGTCTCCATCCAGCCCTGACGTAATAATAGAAGAAATATATGAAGATAATCTAGAAAGTAAGCTTCTTAATACCTGATGCTTTTAGTTTTCAGATGTCGAGCGTTTTTATCAGCTGTGCTTGTAGCTAGCTCAGAGCAAAGTCTTCAATAATACTTGTATTTCATTATCTTTGAATTATTCCAGTACCCTTTTTTTTGTCCTTTAGCTTGGCTAAGCAAAAACTCCCAGATGTTCTCCTGAACAGGAGTTACGAGTGACCTCCACCTGAACAGTTCCTTGCCTTTCTCAGTCATTCAGGCTCTCTCAGACTTTCTGTCAGTAGTTCCTGGAGGGTGTGTTTCTGGCCGTTCTCTGGGCTTCAGAATCTAAGGCATTGTCCTAACTGGCAAGTACGGTTAAGCTCTTCAGTTTGTAAGGTTTTTACTGGACTCTGTTATTAATGAAATGGCTGGGAAGTGTCCCTTCCCCTTTGATGGGCACTTTTGAGACTGCATATGGAGTGCAGCATGCAGTTCTGGACCCTGCAGTACTGAAAGTCTTGAGTGAGTCCAGCAGAGCCTACCAAGCTGGAATCCTGGAGGTGCACAGTAGTAGAGCAGAAGGTACTAAGAACAACTCGGAACATGAAAAATTCCACTGAGATGACAGGAAATAAAAATATTACAGGGGTGGTCAGTAACTAGCATGGCTGACGATAATGAAAAGAGCAATACTCATTTAGATTTTAAAAAAATATATCAGAAATCATAAGGAAACTGAATATTCTCAGGCAGAATAAGCCATTGATGTTATTGAGGTTGATGGAGCAGTTTTAAAATCAGCAGTTACTGTCCTTTGAGAGTAATTGAGTGACTACAGAATTTGTGGAATGCCCAGGTAGTATTTCTGAATGGTTTGCTGTAGAAATGGGAAGGGCCTGAACCTCTGTGAACTGATGATACTGATTTGTTGCCTTCAGTAACAGCTGAGTTAATGACAAGAGGCTGTTAAGAAAAAAAAAAGTCAGGATTAGGGTTTCAAATGATCTCAGGAAATGCTTATGGAAAAATAGATTATCATTTGATATTGTTGAATCCAGTGTATTTCAGTCAGGCAGAAGATGTTACTTGTACTCAAAGCTGGAAAATGGCTGTTATGACATCAAATCTTCAGGAGACCTGATAAGTGTTTGTAGTGAATCATAGCCTGTGGCTGCCAGGTGCTTATTCATGGACAGGAAAAGAGCAGTAATAGTAGATGAGATTGCTTGCCGTCTTGTAAAAAGGACATTGCATGACTCACTGATTTAAAAGAAAATTCTTAGAGCAGGGAAGGATTTATTTGTAGAAGCCAATCTAACTAAACAGGGAAATTTCATACTGGGGGTTGGGTCTCATCCTTTCCTAAAGCTTTTCTTTCCTCAAGCTTTTCTGAACAGTATTGAATGATAGTAGTCTTTTTCACTGCCCTTTGGAACTCAGTTGTAAATTGAGGCATTTGTGCTTTACAGATGTTGATACCTTCCAAAGGTCTTGCATGTGTGCTCCCTCAGTGAATAATCTAGACTTTCTACAAGGCCTGAATGTCTGTATTCCTGGTCTCTGTCCAGAGCTAAAAGAATGTGATAGAGAAGTCTGAAGACGATGAACCCTTAGGTTTCTGTTCAGCAGTCTTGTTTTCTCCTATGTTCATAAGGGAGTATTAGTTTTTTCAGATCCCAGTATGTCTGTTTCCTGAGAGCAGAGGGATTACTGCCTGTGTTGGCAGCTTCTGTGCTCTCTCTGAAACAGCGGAACTCAGACAATTTTCCATTCATATTGCATTGAACTACAGGTAAATGGAGGTTACCAGAAACTGTAGCTATTCCTGTCACTGAACGCTGAAGATTTTAGCTACCTGTTGTCACTCAAGTGATATCCTTGCAAGGGTTCATGATGTGTTAGATGAAAACTTCTGCATCAGCCACTGAGTGCTGTACTGTAGATAAATGCAGTGTTTCATGATTCAGGGCATGATTCAGAGTATGTTCTGGAGTGTCTTCCAAAAGTATGCACTCCAGGGGCACTTCTTCTGTCACATTGCCCATAGGAATGATAAGCTTCTCCCAGAGCTGAATCTTAAGGTCGCTGTCAATTTAGGTATGACAAGAAATCCTTCTTGCAGCCTTAAAGGAAACCTCCAGTGATTTATGGATGTACTTGGAAGGCTGGAGTGCAGAGTATATGTACTAAAAGGCAAAGTAAATATCCAAAAGCTATAAAATATTAAAAAACTGGTGAAAAGCCAACAGCAGAGATGCTGAGAGGACAGATGTTGGGTGACATTGGTGGCCTTAACAGCTGCTTGTAGTCATGGATTAAAGTGTCCTTGGAGCTGCATGCACATCTGTACAAGCACTGTATGCCATTCTTGAAATTCAAAATGGAGTAACTGTAGTTAGTTGAAAGAGTGTGGTTGAAAGGATGCCTGCTTTGGGATAGATGGATGAGGCTTTTTTTTTTTTTTTTTTTTGAGACTTTTGTAGAATAAGTGTGTATTGTCAGCATACTGCAAAGGCAAAAAACATAATTTCTGATGGAACAAGCAGATACACTGTAGTAGCGTGGATACAATTGTGAGGAAATTTTGATGGTTTTGTAGCTTATTACTGTAATATGCATCACTTCTCATTATTTTGTTGGCTGCTTTACTCCGTATGTATAAAAACTAGCATTGATTATACTTTTTTCTTCCTAAAACAATAAAACAGAGTTTCCCCCAGGAAATCATCATGACAAACAGAGGAAGAAACTTTTCAAGAAGGAAACATACGCTGAACACAGAGCTGGTTAGTTGGTTTTGTTTTGTTTTCCTGTCAGGTAAACAGATATATTTGTTTCAAAAAAAAAAAAAAAAAGCATCCTCTAAGCAGTGAGGCAGAGCTCTGGAATTACTTGCAGAATTAGACATACACATCAACATTGTAATTGAGATCAGGAATGTACTAAGAAATGGATTCTGATTTTGGCCTGTTAATGTGTATTTGCTCACATGTAAGAGTAGTCTTGGGTCACATGAATTACTTTCAGTTAAACTGGTCTGGGATTTGCTTATCCAGCTGATGTCATTCTTAGGACCAGTAGTTTTACTCTGCAGAGGTGCTCCCTGGTTGTCTCACTTCCAAACTGTATTATCTTTCAAGATCATAGAATGGCCTGGGTTGAGAAGGACAACAATGATCATCTAGTTTCAACCCCCTGCTGTGTGCAGGGTCACCAACCACCAGACCAGGCTGCCCAGAGCCACATCCAGCCTGGCCTTGAATGCCTCCAGGGATGGGGCATCCACAGCCTCCTTGGGCAGCCTGTTCCAGTGTGTCACCCTCTGTGTGGAAAAACTTCCTCCTAGTATCTAACCTAAACCTTGTACTTAATGAGAAGATGTAATGCACCCGTTCCCAAGCAACTCTTGGAAACTCAACATTGGCAGTGTTCTCAGCACATGGTAGACACTCAGTGCATCTTGTGGGCAGTTGGACCCATTTCTTAAATCAGTAATTTATTGAGTTTTGAACTGCTGCTTCTTTCCATGTATGTTTAGTATTCTGAATTATGAGTGAACGTGCACCAAACTGAGTTGTCTGATTACTTGATTCACAAATTTTGTAGTCATCGTTGAGTATAAGAAATAGTGATAAAGGTTGAGTAGAGATCCCAGTGTTGAAGAAGGAAACTGACATAAAAAGTTGATAGAGGAGGAAGCAGATCTGGGTCACAGTATTGGCAAAGAAAAGATGTTGAGAAAATGCACCGTTGTTTCCTATGTTTCAACCTCAGAATCATGTAAAAGCACTCCTAACCTATCCGTTTCATCTCAAGTAACTTGTAACTCCACTGACTGCTCTATGAGAAGTCTGGGCAGAATGGTTAGGAGATGGTGACTTCCAGCATAGGTGATATGGAAGAGTTAGTGTACCTGTAGGTTAAGTGTTCTAACTCATTTGGACTTCAGGTTGGAAGAATCTGTTCTTCACTATGGGAGATGTCCAAGAGTAATCCTGGGTCTATTCTGGATGCTACATTTCCTAAGTTTCAAAAGTACAGTTCAGTGTACTTTCTGTGGTAGTTTCGAATGTTGGATTCTTTATATCACATTTAGCTATGGTTGGTTGTGGCTCTGGGGAGCACTGGAGTTGAGTTCTTCAGATTTGTCAGTTACCTGCACCCAAGCCAATCACACAGGTGACACTGGATACGGTAGAGATGGCAGCTGTTTGTAGTAATGATGCACTCCCGTCTTTGCAAGTATTGTGTTGTAAAATACCCTTGCAGGAACTGAGATGCTGGGCTTCTAAACCAATCACACCTATCCACTCCCTTTGGTGACCAGCTTTAAAAGGATAACTCAGTATTTTGGATCTCAAGTCAAAAGGGAGTTAACTGCAGTACATAGGGTCAGGGTGCTGAGTCAGAAGTAGTGTTGTACAGAAGAGAATCTTTAAAATAGTTATAGGACAACCAGGACTGCCAGAGTTCAAGGAGCATTTGGACTCTGCTTTCAGACATATAGTTTCATCAGTGCCAGAAGTTTGACTCGATCCTTCTAGGTCATTTCCAACATATCCCAATGTTCTTTGTGATATTCTTCGGTCTTCATACAGTGGTACAACAGCTGTACAAAAGTCCTTATGATTCCTGCTCTTACAGATAGGTGTATTAGGCTCTCAAATCTACTTTCTAGAAGCCTCTAACAGAAGACTTGTGTTAAATAAAGGGATAAGAGGTCTGAATTACCTACTTAAGATCAAGAGGCCACTTTGTAAGAAGTGAGAGTTTTGTGGAGTGGTTTAAGGGAGGTAAATCTTAGTGATCAGAAGAGCAGATTTAATCAGGTTGGAAGTACATAATTAGAAACAGGTAGGAGCAAACTGTTTTGGTTTGAGCGGTGTGGTTATAAGATGTCATGATTGCAGTGTAAACTTAGTCATGTGTGTAGTAATCTCTGTTGGAACCACTTGAATGGTGTTTTATGTGCTCTTTGTCCTGCTCAGATTCAACAGAACTAGTGTTTGTAAGTCATGTTGTAAATCCGTGCCACTTCTATATTCGGCGATACTCACAGAGGAAAGAAGGTGCTTTTTTGGAGATGAAATTGAATAATTTCTGTTGTAATAAAAGTTCATATTTCTTGCCTTTGGATGTTTTGGAACCAGGTAAATTAAATATTTCAAACATTTTTTTAAAGCCTGAATTAGTTTAAAATACTACCTTGCATAATGTCATCTTTAGTAAAATATTCGTTCCTTATTTCTTTCTGTTTTCTATTCATTTACCTAGGAAAGCAGTCTAGGATGTTCAAAAATCTACAATTAATGGGGGAATGGAAGGGAGCGTTATTCTGTACTGTTCTGTAAAGTGGATTTAAATCATACAAAAGAAAATTATGGAACAAAAAAATGCATCTTCAGTTCTTTAATAATTTCGGTGCTTAAAGTAACTAAAATTGTGACAGACAGGTTTTCTCTGCTGAAGTTTTCCAGCATTGGGTGATACTTTTTAACTATTAAGGTCTTTTTCAGTATACAGATTTTAATGACTAGACCAGATTAGTTCTTTGAATGCTTCAGTAAGTCTGCTTTGTCTTAATGCAAGCTGTTTTCCTTTCTGGGGGATAGGTGGTGTTGTTTACAGTTCACTAACAGAATAGGAGCTATTCTAGAAGTAAAAATGAAAAACAGTAGAATAATACATTGCTAAATCATTACAGCTGTTCTCTGCCTCACATGTTGTTATTTCTAGAAGGTGTTCAGAAAAGTGACAAGTATGTTATAATCCTGAGTTGGTAGTGTCACTGAAAATTACCTTGGAAAGCATGAATAATTTTATTGGAGCGATTTTCTTTGTGAATTTTGGAGATAGCACACCCAAACTCTTGGTTTTATGCAGAAGTAGGGAAATTGTAGGAAGATTTGAATTTTGGAACTTTTTGATGTTGTGAGGAAGTGGTTTAGACTTTCTTAAAATGGTGAGCTTTGACTGTATTATTTGCAAATGAACTAGGCTTTAATTGGTTCTGGCATTTTGGTAAAAGGTACGGAACACTTGCCAGAAATGATTTCTGAATACAAGCCAGCCACCTGTAAGCTGTGCAGGCAGCTGTAATGAATGTGGGGAGAACTTCTGGCAGATACGAAGGCAAGGTTATTAACATCTTTGTGTCTTCATTTTAACAGCACGTCTTTCATGGAAGGTAGAAAGCAATGAAATTTTTTGAAGATCTGTAGTAATATTTAAAGCACAAACTATCTGTATAGCCTTAATTTACATTTTTTATTATTTGTTTCCATAAAGGTGTTAGAGCTTTTATAAAAAGGAAGGAAACTGGAATGTGGTGCCGTGGAACTATCACTAAACTAATTCCCATAAAAACCAAAAACAAGCAGAAGTCTGGTGGTCCAATGAGATGCAGAGTTTGTGATATTGCAGTGATTGAAATATTTCTGATCGATTTTGGGAGTTCTGAAGTATTAAATTTCTCAAGGTACGTTTACACTGGGAGTTGTTCATCTGCAATGATTGTCCTTTGACTGTTGGTACTCAAGAGGATCTCTGTGAAGAAACAAATCCTCAGCCAGCCAATACTCTTGGCACAAGCTGCTGATTGGATATGCACGTGATACTGGTGTTCTGTAGCTATTTCCCACTATTAGCTATTTTTTTTGAAGGGGGGAGGTGTTTTTTTGAGGTTTTTCTTGGCATTCCTTTCAAGTTGGTGCTATCTTTATTTCTACTGGCTTTAGATATGCTCCTGCTGAAAGGTCTGATCTTGCTGCTCTACAAGCTGTTCAAACAGATGACATTTGCTTGCTTATGAGGAAGCCTGATCAGCGTATTGAGGCTGAACTTGCAGCTATTCCTCCTTTAGCAATACTGTGTTCATTGAAAGATATTGTTCCTAAAAATGCAGTAAGTAAAAGCTGTTTCTACTACTGGATAATGATTTTTTTTGTTAAGATTCATATTAAAGAATTTCAGAGAAAGATATATAATTATCTTATTCCAGTATAAACAGAAGAAAACTTCTAACAGTGTGTATGTGTGTTTTCGTATGTATACATTTATATGTATATATGTACTTTAAAAGACTGGTTACACTGCTTTATTTGGAAGCAAATTTACAGCAGTCTGTCTTTAAAAGCCTCTAGGTTTATAGATATATATGTCAGGTTTCAATCTGATTTCTTTGGCTCTAGGCTTGTCAAATTGAAAGACAAATTTTAGAACTTATTTCATGGCTGGCTGACAGCTATGTGAGTAGTAACTTTGAAAAATCATCCAAACAGAGAGAGAGACTCGGGATTTTTAAGATAATTTGTTCAGAGGTTTTCCTTTTGTTACTTCAAATTTTGTGCCACAATTTAGAAAGTGTTAACTATCATTATAGTAACAAGTAACGCTGTTAGCCTTTATTCCCTTGGAGAAAAGGGACGTACATTGCAGCATACTTTTTAAAATATTTGCTTACTTATGAGACCCTCTTTTATTTTCTCAGCGTTGGTATGAGAGTGGATTATGTGCAGTGCAGTTCTGATGTATATTTCTGATGGTATAACCTCAGGGTTGTTTTATCATTTCTTCAAGGTTTTTTGCTTGGTTGTCTGTTTTTCTTTTTTAACCTGATATTTCCTGAGATGTTTTCAAGTAGGACAGATCAGGAACAGTTTTCACAGATCTGGATAAGATGTTGTGCATGTGCTTGGATCCTAAGACCCAAAAAAGAGAAATTTTGAACTGTCAAATGAGAAATGCTTTAGTTTGATCCAAGGGAAGTAAACTTAGAGAGGCTGCTCCAAGGTAGATAAAACATCAAAAAGGATATTGTGGAGAGAAGGAATGTTCAAGCTGGCCAAATTAGGTTGTGCATTTGTATGAAGATAGAAAAGAACAAACTTTCAGACAAATCAGGAGAGTAGGAATGCAAATCATGAGATGAAACAACATACGACTGTTCAAGTTTATCTATCAAAAAAATCATGGGGAATGAAATCTTGAGGTTTGAGTTTAAAAGAAGCATTGCAGAAATTGCATCCCCGTGATTTGACTTCATTTTACAGTTAAAAATGTTTTAGAAGTCCTCATAAAATACTATCTTGTGCTTTCAGATCAGTGCTTAGATGGAATACTGAATGCTCTTCTGTTCGTCTGCTTCTGTGCTTATTTCCATGCTTATTTTTTTAATGCTTTGTTTGATAGTCTTAGACCTCTTCAGTAGCTCTTTGTTCTTTTTAACATAGAGTGAAGGCTGGGGAGAAGAAGCAAAGAAAATATTTCTAGGAATGGTAAATAATAAAGTTGTTTTAATGACCGTATTTAGAGAAGAGGACGGCGTTCTCTTTGTGGATTTAAGAAAACCTCCATGTAATAAAATATGCAGTGACATGCCCACGTCTCTCAAGGATACATTAGTTTTCTTAGACGTGGCAAGGTACGTGGTCTCTTCTGGTCTTTGCTCTTAAGTCACAGATGAAAATGGCAAGCTTTGTAAAGTTCACAAAGCAAGTTGTTTTGGAGGGTTAAGAGAGCGGGAGATGCTTTGGTGTTTGGATACAGCAGTCTGCAGGTCTTCAGGAAATTCCACTGCAGGCAGAAAAGTGTATGTATTTGAATGTAACTAGCTGTGGTGATAGCAGTGAGAGATGGTTTTTAGGGCTTCTGCACTAACTGTGGGAAAGTAGATTTTAAAATGGTTTTGTCAGTGTGGAATTCAGTGGGTGCTGGTGTTTTTTAAGACAGTTTAAATGTACAGTGCTGCTTCCCAGATAACAATATTCTCAGGAGTCAGCTGCCATACATCATTATTGCTATGTTACATTTGTGGCAGGAAAAGCATTAGACCTGGTGTCACAGACTGAAGAGAGTTCAGGCTATTCATATGACTGTGGAACAAGTTTTTTTTTGGAGAACATATTTGTTTCTTTGCAGTGAAATCAACACGAGTCTTCCTTCTCAGTTAATTTTCGCATAACTTATTTATAAACTTCTTTATCTTAGGTTTAAATCGCATCTTCCCAACCACTTAGAAAACAATACAGTGTTGCAATATAGTGCACCTAAGATGCCACAAGAAAGAGAAGTGTTCTCTGTCACAGTTTCTCGTATTAATAGTCCGAGCGATTTTTATCTCCAATTGGTAAGCTTAGAAATGTACAAATATTTTTATGTTGAGCTAATTCAACACTTCAAATGAGAGATGGTTTCTAGTTAATTTCTGTAATCAGTATAGAATTCCTAGAATTAACAGATTAATTCCTAGAATGCTAAATTAATCATAATAAAACCAGGAATTTCTAGGTCTTTTTTTTTTTTTAACTTTTTTTTTTTTACAGTATTAATTTGTGTGTGGGTACATAGTATTTCATTCCTTAGAGTGGTGATTGAACAAGGCAGTAGTGAATAATTCTTTAGGCTCTTCAGTTCATTTTACGCATCCATAACTGCTTTTCCAGAGGAAAACATTACATTACCAGAAAAAACGTATCCCTTAAAAGAGCAAAAATACAATTGTAGAAATTAAGAAATGTTTGACATATCATAGAATGTTTAATTTTTCCTATTTTAGGCAGGTAGTCAGGTGGATTTAGCGTTTCCAGTGAAAATTGAGGAAATCCAGGAACGTCGGAATAGCAGAGACAAGACAGTTGCTTGCCCAGTTGAAGGCCAAGCTTGCATTGCAAAACACAAAAGTGGCAATTGGTACAGAGCACAGATCATAGGTGAAGTATTGATTCTTTAACTGTAATGCTGAGTTGCGGAATCAGATGTGATACTGGAGCAGAGTTGCCCACCAGATGTGAGAAGGAACGGATACTGTTTTCCACTGGGCAGTCTTAAGCTTGTAGCTTTGTCCATAAATTCAGGAGCACTGATGTGTGTTTTATGTATTTATTTTTTTCCTGTTAATGGAATGTTTTATATAGTCTAGTTTAAAAAAAAATACAGTTAATTGTCAGAATCTTCTTGAAATTCTGTTACATAATTAAATACCGTTTCACTGAGTATTACAATTTGATCTTCAGGTTTGTCTGTTGTATCCAGTCAGGAATTGCAGTTGGTGTGGGTTGATAATTTCCCACAGTAGTCTCCAAGTGCATTTATTTGTGGTAATCTCCAAGTTTAACTTCCCTGTATGCAAACTTGCATATGTATCTACTTGTAGTTAATGTGGCAGCATCTTTGGAAATGATATGTCGGGTTCAGAATGCTAAATCTTATTGTCTCAGGAATTTGAAAGAACTGGCTGTTAAAAATAATACAGTTTTTACATTAGCTTTTGGAGTACTTGAAAATACTATGTTTTCATTGGGGGGGTGTAAATTACTTTGGAATTCTAGTGCTTAAGCTTAGACTTGATAGTCCTTGATTTTAATAACTTGATTTTGTCTGTGGGTTTTTTTTTCTTGAAGGGTTGCCACATCCTGAAGCAGTTGTGGTAAAGTACATTGACTTTGGCAGCATTGCTAACGTACCTCTTAAAGACATACGTGATACAGCAGATGAGTTCCTGTGCTTTCCAGGAAAGGTAAGCTGGTGATTGCCCAAATTAAATACTGAAAATAAATAGAATCCCAAGGGATAGAAAGGGAGTTAAGGAATTGTCAAAGTTATGAAGTAAATAAAATGTGAAGCAAGTTCCTTTACAGATGGGTTTGTGATACAACATTTTAGATGTTTTTTAGGCGTAGATTTATAACTTTTTTTTTTGGTAATTAAAAAAACTGAGATGATGGGGGTTTCAAATAAAATCTAGTATCACCTTGGGGTAGGTGGCATGTGTATATATTTATTCAAATAACTTCTCTTACACCATAAAAGGGATAATTTTTACACTTTTCCATTTCTAAATAATAAGCTAATCTAATTGCATTTTTGTTTGCTTCAAGGTATTTGAATTTTTTCCTAACTTCTGCATCTTACAGGAGTTTCTCCTTTAACAAGAGAAAATCGTGGAAAAAGAAATGAGAAAGCGTTCATTAAATAAAAAATACACATAAGCAGAAAATAGTTACTTTTCTTCCACTGCTCTGGTTGCTCATACTTCTGATGCTGAACTTTAGAACTTCACATGTTGATAGTCTTTCATAACCTGCCATAGGCAACAGGGCTAATGATTGCTGCAATGACAGTCAGCCAGCTTCTGTTAGTGAAAATAGGGTTTGGTTGTTCATATGTCGGACAGAATGTTTCTGGAAAAGTTTCAGCAAAAATAATTCAGCTTTTATGACAGCAAGGGAAAGGAAACAGCGAAAACGGCCAAATGTTCTCATAGTTGCAATGTCTTAATACTGCAGATCAGATTGATTAATGAATAAAGGTGCTGGGATTTTCATAGGCATTATCTCATCATCCCAGTTAGGTACTTATTTCTAAAGACAATAATATCTGTAAGGTAAGAAATACAAATCCTTAGAAAAATCTGTAAAGTATTTTTCAACTATTGAATACCTACTACTGGGTCATGTCACTTTGACCAGAAGGGAGTGTGGGCCATGAAGGTACTGATACAGAACGGGACACGAGCACTAAGGAAACTAATTATTCTCAGCATTCTTCATGCCATCCGTAGGTTGGCAAGAAGTCTAACAAGATACATAGGTCAAAAGTTTGCATAAGAAATAAATTTCCTATAACTATTACTTCCAACACAGATATATGAAGATCTGCAGGCCTGCTTATGTGTTGCTATGATTTCAGATCTTTCCAATTTAAAAAAAAAGATTTGAAATTCTTTGAAATATGAATGAACACAGCATCACAAAATCGGATGTTCAGAAGGCAGGAGTACCAGCAGTGAGGTTGCTTGTGCAGGTCTGGTGTTGGTTTTTACAAGAGATTTGAATTGGGCTGTTATAGGAAAAGTTGGACTTCTTACAACCCATTAATACAGTTTGCAGGTATTTCAATGAACTTTGCTGCTGCAGAAATGTTGCTGACCCTGAAATGAGCAGTGCTTAATGTAGTGCTGGGTTTGGCATCCACAGCCCTTTTCTTTTAATGTTATTTAAAATCTCCTGTTTTATTCCTCACTGCCTGTATCCTAAGAATATCTTCACTATATACTTATTTCCATTACATTGTTGTTGTTTTTTTCCTTCCTTCCTCTGCCTGCGTTACTCTTCTTTCTTTTAGTGCAAAAAACGAGAAGGACGGAACAGTGCCATCCACAGTTAACTTAAAATTGAACCTTAGTGTGGCCACTGATGTTTGAAATAAGAATGCTAAGGAATAATTATTTTGATCAAAGTACTTCATCAGATTTCCTATTTGTGTGTTGTTTTGTTTGTTGTTTTGGTTTTGTATTTTGTTTTTGTCTTCCTAATAGCTTTCCAAAATCTGGCAGGAGTGTTCTAACAGTTTCTGCGGTATTGTGATGTCTCTGTATGCAGTCCTTCAGACTTCCACAATGGTACAGCCATATTAAGCTTAAATGCATTAAGTGCATGTCACTGCATTCTCTGTGTTAGTCTTTCTCGTTGTCTGCAGTCAATTTTAGGTCTTTATAAAGACCATAAACAGGGGGCAAGGAGAGTTAATCTCTGTTCAAGCAAGATTCATCCCTGCAGTCCACCTGCAGGGATGGAGGATCACATGGGTCTTGGATACTAATAATGTGGATCCAGAAGCCTAGGTCGTGTTGTCTTTGCTGTCTTGCATAGCTGTGATTTTACTGCAATAGGATGATATTGAAATATGTGCTAGCAGGGAATTAATTAGCGTTTTTCTTCAGGTGATCAAGTGCAGGCTGGCTTACATTGAACCTTGTGAAGCAGCAGGTGAGTGGAGCAAAGAAACCACAGGAAGGTTCAAAGAAGTGACTGAAGATAAATTTATGGTGTGCTCAGTTGTTGGTAAGTTACCAAGAGTGCATCAATTTCTGCTCCAGTATTGTTAAATTTTCTCACATATAGAAATATATTTCACATGTAGAAGTAGCCTGGAGAAGAGAAGGCTGCGGGGTGACCTCATTGCAGCATTTCAATACCTAAAGGGAGCCTACAGAGGGGAGGGGAATCAACTCTTTGAAAGGATTGATAACTGCAAGATGAAGGGAAATGGTTTTAAGTTGAAGGAGGGGAGATTTAGGTTGGATGTCAGGGGGAAGTTCTTCACAGAGAGAGTGGTGAGGTGCTGGAACAGGCTGCCCAGAGAGGTTGTGGATGCCCCGTCCCTGGAGGTATTCAAGGCCAGATTGGATGGGGCCTGGGGCAGCCTGGTCTAGAATTAAATGAGGAGGTTGGTGGCCCTGCATTGTGGCAGGCCGTTTGGAGATGCATGATCCTGGAGATCCCTTCCAACCCTGGCCATTCTGTGATTCTGTGGTATGGTTTTCATAGCTTAAAAACAGCATTCATTTGAAATACTCATAAGTAGGACAGGTAGCCCAGTGTGAGTGATTTCAGGCAGGAACTAATTGAAGCAGAGCTAACAGACATACCTGTGATTTTTATTTAGGGCCATGCTAATATTAAGGGATTTAAATAGTCTGGTTTATTAAGATTGGCTTGTTTCCAAACCTCCTAGCTGTCTTTGGCAGTTTCTGACTTTGTTGGTAGCTGTGGATGTGATCACTGCTGCTCTAAAATATCCTCCCCTTGTGCCTCAAAAATTGATTGCTGTGTGTGTGTATGTGTATGTATATACTGCTGTATAATTTTTATATATGTATGTGCCATAATATATTTTTTTCTCTATGCCATTTATTGTTAGTAGGTAATTATTTTTCAACACCCATGCAGTAGTGGTTTGGAGCCCCTATAGTAAATGAAATTACATGCAGCAGGTGGTTTCCAGTAATTATTGGTGTCTTTTAAGTTGATCTTATAGTTATGTGCAGAGATACGCTTCTATATATTGTTGATTTTCAGAATCATCAGTCAGGTTTAATTCCAGAAAATTACCTTTCTTCTTATTATTTGCCGTGACTCTGAACCAATAGTCTTTAATGGATCTTTGATTGCTAATATTGTTATTTGTTAATTATGTTATTAATTCACAGAGATCTTAGATAATGTTTTGTCTGTTGAACTTTTTGACTCCCGTGCTGCTTGTGGAAGAGGCTCAAGTATAAACTGCCAGCTAGTCAGAGAAGACCTTGCATCCTACATACCTGGGTAAATACACTGTGCATAATTTAAAAGTTTTTGGAAATACTAGATTTCTGTAACAGAATATTTGGCTTCATTGTATCACCTTCAGTGATTGGAATTTACCACATTTGTGAAACATTCATCACAGTCATCAACTGAAATAAGTTGTGGTTCTGCTGCTGCATAACTGAATTCTCAAACCAAATCTTGCTTAATAGATACTTTGCTAAAGTGTGATGGAATCAGAAGTAGCAGATAAAGTGTTTGCATCATGCTTCTGATGTGCTTGTAATGTGCCAAATCTTCCCTGACTGGTTATTATGGTTCACTTTCCCTTACATTAAGAAATACCACCTTTGTTTGAGCTGCACCTCAAGTACCTCATCTCTTTGGAATCTCTGTTATTAGACGAGAAACTGTCAGATATGCCAGCCATGGACAGAGAAGAATTGGGAAGTCTCATGGGAGAGATGAGGCTGATAAAGAGATTACTCTGCCACATATAATTTGTTTGCTTTTGGAAAAGACAATCCATGAGTTATAATTATGAAAATCAATTATTCTTTAGTTAACTTTTTTACTACTAACCTGATGAGAATAAAAAGATTCTTAAATATGGAGTTTTCTTTCAAAGAAGAAAATTTCTGAGTTCTGTTGGTTTTGGTCTGTTTTGTTTCAGGAGATGGCAAGTAAATGGATTTTCACCTTAGTTCAGAAATAAACTAAATGCTAGGAATGCTTGTCTTGAGCTGGTGACAATTTTTAATAAGTCTTGGTAAAGTTAGGTGGTTTTATCGGAACTTTAATAGCAGAATTGTTGTCATGACTGTATTTTCTTGTGTTGCTATTCAGCTATAACTAAAAGCCTTGCTAGCCTTAATTAAATACGAGTTTCTGTGTTCCTTCACTAACTTTGTTTTTGTTTTCACTCTCTTCTCCATATTTGTACTGTGGGTAAAATAGAATCAGGAATAAGAGAACTCATGGAGTCAAAATGAAAGACAGGAAAAGTGCTTGCCGAGTATTGTTGCTAGCAAACAAACTCAGCTTGGGGAATTTAACTTGACTTCTTGCTGATTAGAATAAGTATTTTGTTACAGATTCAGATGTTGGCAGACATAATGCCTGTCCTTCCCTGTTCAGCCTCACTCCCAATGTCACTTCATTTCAGATGCCTGCCCCCAGTTTTTAAGTACTGAAACAGTAAGGAATGCTCTCGGATAAAGCAGTTTGCTACCTGTGAAAGACAAGAGTGGTGTTGGATCTCTGAAAAAGTTTAGTCTTGGAAGCCCAGAAGTGCAGTTGAAGCTTATGCTTGCTGTTTCCTTGGGGCTTTGTTACTTAGAAGAAGTCAGTTCTGCATTTAGAGATGATTTTCCAGCTCTTCACATGTCTTTAGTTGATGCTGTTCCAGTCATTTACTAGGCCAGGCTGTTGCTCACATAAATTGGCAAATACCAGCCAACTTCTGATGGCTTTATTCTGTTCAGTTCACACCATTAGAACAAGTTCGTATCAAGGTATTCTTTGCATGATCATGCTGAATTCAGTTCTCCAATAAGGAAAATCGCTGTGTTGTGTTTATGTTCTCAGGGAATGTTAGAAAGACAAATGCTTCACTGGTTTGATATTCTTAATTATTATTCTTAATATTTATTACTTCTGAAAAGAATATTTACTCATCGTAAAGGCGGAATGTTGCAAATTTCCCTCAGATGCAGCATTGATTTCTAGAAGTGTGATTTTAATGATTTGATATTCTGAAGACCAGATGGTGAGCATTGATGTTTGGCAGTCCTTTTTATATCAGACTTGCTTCTCTTCTGGCAGCCTACATTGCATTGTGCTTTTGTCTTATAGTAAGATTTACAAGAAGACTTCCTGAAGATGAGTAAAAATAAGTTACCATCCTGAATGTTGCAGAACGAACATTTAGAAATGCTTATACTTTTTGTTGGGATTATTATTTTTTTCTTTTTTATATTACTCTCTTCTTGACTCTTCATGTTGAAGTATTCCTGTCTTGTTGAATTATGACTATTGAGCAATATTTGACTGTTGAAAAAGTGTTTGAATTGTTTGATCCTGATTATTTTATACTCCATTTAGGTACATAAAAGGTACTCCTGCAAGTTCCAAGGAAACATGGGACACTTCTCTGGAAGAAATTCCTGAAAAATTGAGAGCTTTAAATCCTGTAAACATGAAAGACCTGGACAGTCAGGATTTCAGATCACTTTCTAAGAAAGAGTTACAGGTGATAATTAGTCATGTTGTGTCTCCTAGTAAATTTTTTATCCAGTGGCTGTCATCAGAAAGCAAACTAAAAAGGTACTAAAATTCAAATGAATTTTCTAGAGTTAAAGCATTTGTGTTACTTATTTTTTTTAAGTGTAATTAGAGTAAACTCTGCCATTGAACTAGTCATGGCTTTAAATGGATACCACACCCTTTCATGTTGTCAAGAGAAAGTAGTCTGTTTTTCACATAAAGGGATACAGTGTCCATGATCTCTCTGAAGAATTCAGCTGTTGAAGGGTTTTAATTGGATTGTGTCTGTTTCACAGCTTCATTTCATGTATTTCTAACATGCCATAAAGAAAAACTACAACCTTATGCTTCTGTTAAACAGCTAATAAAATTTTACAGTGTGCTAGTTAACCAGTCATTGGCTAAATAACATTCATAGCTCATTTGAAAAAATTTTACCACTAGAAAAATGTATTTTTGAATATTAGTTTACAGGAGAAGATGGATGCCTTCTACAAAGAATCCCAGCCGCAGTCTGTGAAGTGGGAAAATAATATGCACTGTGCTGTTTATGTACGTGATTTGAAACAGTGGCATAGAGGTCAGATAAGCAGAATTGTCTCTGAAACAACTGCTGAGGTAATCTCTCATTCTTACTTTCCTAAAATTTGTAAGCATTCGTTGATTAAAGTTTGCATCCTCTGCATTAATACTTTCTCATACAGCCTTCTGATCATTGTCAAGCTGCAAATAAAGTTACTGCCCCGTCAAAGCTCAAATGCTCTTTGCAGGCAGCCTGATAAATGAAAAGGGTTGATGAGGTTTACTTTGTGTTTACACTTTGCTTTGCAACATGACATAGACTCTCAAGCTACAGCCTAGCAGGTTACCTTAGATTCCAGTGGGAATGTGAACCTGTCTTTGTAAGTCAAACTTAATGATCCTTGCTTAAAAAAATGGGGCCAATTGGACTGAGTGCTACACCACAGGAACAAATGTAATCATGTTCCTTGAACTCTAAGCTGGTGGTGATGTACTGTTCCATGTGAGTCTAACATCTGCCTTCTCACATAGTTCTATTTCAAATGTGTTTGGTTGCATTTCTTTGTCAAGAACAAAGAGTGCTGGGGGAGGCATGTCATTAATAGGTAACAACTTGCATCAAAAGTAAGAGTAGTCTTACAGTCATACGGGGTATCCAGACTAGTTTGCAGCTGGTTCTTTCAAGCTTCACCACGTTAGTACATGGGACTTGCTAGAAGGAACAAAAGCGTGACTTCATCTGCTTGTTTTGCAGTAGATTATCTGCTTCCTGAGGCTAAAAACCCTCAAAAAAGCAATTTTAAAGCAATTGGAAATGCTGGAATTACACTATTCTGTCGCTTATTAGCACTAATTCAGAGGATAACAATTCTTGTTGTTCTGTTATATGAAATGACAAAGGGGCAGTCATCCTTTATGTGAGATAGCTGCTAGAGCATACAGAGCTTTACCTAGGGATAAGGAATGAGCTGGCTTAGAGTTTATGGTTTTGAGATTAGTGGCAAACCAGTTGGATTTGGCAGTTGTCTGCAACAGATCAACTAGGAGGAAGCAGCAGAGACCTACAAACAACTGGGAAAAGCCATGTGTTCTAAGACTGTGGTCCTTACAGGCTTTTATATGTTAGAAGGGCAACACAACAAAGCACAAGCAATCCAGGAATTTTTTCTACAGTGTGCTGTTAATTTTATGACATAGATGACTGATTAAGGAGCTGAAATTGGAAGGTTCTTTTGAAACTGATGCTTTTGAACATGTGAGAGCTGGTCTGGGACATGCGGACGGCAGGCAGCCTTGGCTGCAGCGATCAGGAGGCAGTGGAATTTGGGATCCTGAGAGGAAGAAGCAAGGCAAAGAGCAGGATCGCAGCCCAGGACTTTAGGAGAGCAAATTTTGGCTTCCTTTAGGAATCTGCTTGAATGGTACAAGTAGGGAACATCTGAAGTGAACAGGGGTCCAAGAGCTGGTTATTTTCAAAGATCTCTCCAAGCTGAAGACAGGTTCATCAGCATGGTTTTACAAAAGAGAGAGAGAGAGTGGGGATGTTGTTTTGACTTTAGCAAGGTTATTTTAGTATTTTTGGATTTACACACTTAAATTCACCAGCATAACTGAGACAGCGGAAAAGAAATGAAGCAGGTGACAGTCTTTGAAGTTGTTCAATCCTTTATGAAGACATCAGTGCGATTTGTCATCTCAGCACTGTGACAGACATCTGCACAAATGCCAGCTCTGTTCTTCATGTGGCGTCTGTTAGGAATCTTGGTAATATTTGTCTCAGTCTTGCTTACCTGTTCAGGAATGCTTTAGGTTACCAGGTGTTACAGGTAACACCAAAAGTGTGTGTGTGTGTTTGTTTCATTGTATTTCTTGTTTGTAACAGGTACTACTCTATGATTCTGGAGCAGAAAAAACAGTGGATATCGGTTGTCTGAGAGAACTTCAGGAAGACATGAAGAGAACTGAAACATTAGCAATAGAGTGTGCCTTAGTAGATATAAGGTAGCCTTCCTTACCTTTATGCTGAAATAACAACATCAGAAACCTGATAATGATAGAACTTAATTTTTTCCTGTAGTAGTACTGATGATCTGTGATTTGAATATGATGGTTTTGGTATGGGGATGCAGGAAGAGGGGTTGGATAAAGAAGAGAAGAGGTGGGAGCCTCCTGTCATCTTTTTTGTAGTAAAGTGTTTGTTGGGGTTTTTTTTAAGGGTTATGGTAGATACCAGTGGAACAAAATATGATACATAAAGAAAGAATGTTTTATAGGGTGAATTATAAAACGCTAGGGAGATGCTACAGGTTTCCTAATTTCTCTGAAAACTTGTTTTCCTTGACATGGAATTTGAGATGAATTAGATCTCATGAAAGTGTATAGGAGATCTTTCTTTTATAGACTACAGACAAGGAAGAGAACTGGGGTATTCTCTCCTCCATTTTTTTTTTTTTTTTAATATACCGTAAAGAAGTATTTGTAATACTCCATGAATGGATATAAAAGGCTATTTGCAGGTGAAGTATGCATTTTTCTTGATTCTTTTAAGACAGATATTATATTTTTAGATTGCATGGTTCTCAGTTTAAGGTATGGGATGTCTAGATTTGAATCCTTTCTGTCCTATGGATTGAGAGGCAAAGTAACTTTTTACAGTGTTGACTGTAATAGAGTTTGAGGTTTGTTGGTTTCTTTGTTTTTCCCCTGGCAGTACAGGCAGTCTAAAAAGAACATCAGTACCTCAGCAGAGGGTAGGTTTTGTGCTTAAAGTTTGGGTGCACTGCCTCCTCTTTCAGTAAAGGAGATTATTGTTTCCTTTAGACCAACAGGTGGAAGCATGCAGTGGACAGCAACAGTGTGTGAATGTATATCCTACTACCTAACCGGGGCAAAAGCGAAAGTAGTAATACAGGTTTGTAATCCAGATCGGCACTGCAAGTAGTCATTTAGCTTCTCACTTCTTTTTTTTGAGAATTTTCACTCCTCTAGGAGTCCTGAGAGGAACATGCTTAGGTTGTTGTTTGCTCTAAGGTTTTTTGTTGTTCATTTGTTCTACTTCTGTTTTTCACTAGAACATTCATGTACCCAGAATAGAGGGGGGAAAAAAAACATCTTAGGTATACTTAGTTACTGAAGAGTAGTATTTGCATCTACATGATCTCTGGGCTCTGGCAAATCCAGCAAACAGCTGAGCTTCAAAGCACAGTTTTACTCTGTTACTTCTTTCAATGCCATGTTTGGAACAGTGTGTAAAATGATGAGGACAGTGATATGGGCTAAGTAAACTTTGTATGTTCTGATTGGAGCACAGGCATTCAGAGTGTCATTGGCAGTCTGCCCTGATGAAGTGAAAGAAGTGCCAGTAGTTGAGCAGAAGTGCATATGAGAGCTGTAAAACACAATTATAACTTCTTGCAGGAAACCATTGAGGGGAACACATTGCCTGTGAAAATCCTTTGGAAGGATGAGGCAGGACAACTGATTGATTTTTCAGAACACCTTATTGAAAAGGGTTTGGCTTTTAGAAACACAAGGTTTGGATACATTTTTTATATCCTTTCAGACTCTCAGATCAACATTGTGGTAAAATAATTCAACTTTCTGTTTTACTTTTTATCTTCTACATTGTACGTAGCAACGAAACACCATCTTAAGTAATTTACTCACATAACTTCAGAATTTTATATGTTCCACATTTCTGTTTAAGCTGGTAGATGTGAAATTTGGTGGTGTGTAAACAAGGATTTGCCAACTTTGTGAGTTTGGTGTTTTTTTTTTCTTGCTTTCCACATTGTTCATCAGTTAATATATTGATATGATTTGGTTGTGCTAGAACTGATAAAGCTGCTGTGGCTTATGCAGTCCCTAAGAAACATCCTGAAGTATGTTTAGAGCAAGTGAACCCTCAGCTGAACACCTGTAACTCAGAACCTGCATGTGCAAGAAGCAGCTCTGATGAACAGGAAGACATTAATGTTTCAAAGAATGAACAGGAGTCCAAACTGCCTGTGGAAATAAATAAAACATACAAACCTCCCATTATACCTGAAGAAAGAAACTTTCAGGCTGTAGTGAGTTGCGTTGGAAATGATGGAACTCTTTATATAATACCAAAGTCATCTGGTAAGTTTACATGGAAGGAAACCCATGTATGTCAATGGATCCGATTGTGTTAGTGTATCAGAAAATGCCAGATGTGTTTTATTGTATGTGTTCTGTATTGAAACGTAGTTCTGAAAGTTTCCTCTTAGGGAATGCTGTACTTCAGATACGGTAAGATTTTGGTCTTGAGAGTGAGGGCTGTGCCAACCATTGCAGCTTTGCTCCTTTCAGACTAAAAAGCCCAAATCCCCACCAGGTGGCGCCGCGCACTTAAACAGACCCAGATCAGCTGTCCTGTCCTTCGTCGCCCCATAGATCGGGAGCCCCGCCATCGGAACAGGCAGGCTGCCTGTCTTGCTTTTCTACGCCGTGTTGGCTAAAGCAGCACGCATTTTAATTTTTTTTTAATGCGTGGTTCTCTTATATTGCTGGATTTTTTTTTTTCAATTTGAGCCCAGGGTTTTTTGTTTTTAATGATTTTGGTATGGTAGATTCTGTATCTCTTATTTTCTGCTGCAACCCTTTGAAAGGTGCACTTCAATCTGGCAGGTGCAGCCAGTCTTCAGTACCATGGTAATCTGCTGTGCTGAGGAAAAACAATTTTGCCAAGAGAAAATTCCTTTTGTCACTCTACAAATCTATTTAACTGTATGAAAAACAAATTACAGTAATCTCTCTGGTCCAGCGCTGTGTTCTTACAATGTTCCTTCAGAGTATATCTGGTGCTGAGCAAGATTTTTTTGGCACGTGTTCTGTGGTGGCTTTTGTCCTCTTGTGTCTGAGAATCTGCTGGTTTGTTCATGCGGAGACTCTTGTATTCCTCTTGCTAGGGTGTCAGCTGCAAAGTTTATAGACCCATTTTTTCAGAGTTTAGAACCCACAGTTATTAATATTAGAAAAGCAACTTCCTTCTTGTTGAAGTGGTAGCTGATTTGCTTATAATACAGATTGGACATACCTACTGTAACAGTCTTGTAAAACATCATTTTGGAATAGCAGATGTACTTAATGCTTATACATATCTTTGAATGTGCTGTCTCTCTTAGGTCTCTCTTTAGTGATCAGAATAATTTGTACAGACTTTGAATTTCATACTGTGCTGCTTTTTTTTTTTTTTTTCCAGAAAGTGAACTAAAGAAATTGATGGTTGAAATACAAAGTAACTTTAAGTGCCTGGGTCTTCTGGAGCCTTATTCTTGGAAAAAGGAAGAAGCTTGTGTTGTAAGAGGGTCAGATAGCCTTTGGTATCGAGGTAAAGTTGTAGAACACGGTGGTGGTACACTGCAGGTAAGTTTGATTGTATGTCCCATGTGGGTGTATGTGAACACATACATGTTTATTCTGTGTATTTGCAAATAATATATTTCAGTGCTTCAAATTTCTGACTCTTTCTCTTCAGCTGACTTCTCTCTCCAGATGCTCATTCTGTTTGAAGCTGATCAGTGTTCAGATTTTATATTTATCTTAAAGATGAATCCTGTCTGCTTATTTCAATTTTCAAATTTTTCCCATAGTTTTTTCTGTTAATGATAAATGTTCTTAAGTAAAAGCTGTCTTCAGTCCGTTGATTAACTGCAAGTAATCTCATTTGATTTCCTGTGTATGTTCGTTTTTTTTAATATTTTTGTTATGAACATAAGCAGAATGCATTGAAAATACTTCTTTAGTTTCCATCTGACCAGCCAGTAGTGGTTGTCTGTTTGAAATCTTTCTATTGCTGTGGTATAGAGCTCCTTTTTCTACTTAACTGCTACTATTAACTAGTCTCTTCTGTCTGCATGTGCTTTTTTTACTATAGCAAGTCTGGCACTTTCCTAGTTCACAGTGTTATTTTTAGTTAAACTGTTGTAGATTATCACGAGGCAGATTTTGTGTAAGACTAGATTCTGATCTACCATGGTGGTTCTTTAATCTTTTCCTTCATTTCTACTTCGTCACATTACACACGCATCAGTAAATGGTTGTTTATCTTCCAGAAGAGTGGATGCTGTAAATGAACCCTTTCTTTAATTGAACTTGTTCTTAAAAACAGGAATGATTTTAGGAAAACTTTTTCATACAGGTACAGTACGTAGACAGTGGTTGTATAGAGAGGGTCCCTCAGTGCCACCTGTATCCAACTACATTGTATACCTCTATTCCTCCATTTTGCATACCATGTCAGCTCTACAAGACAAAACCAGTGAGTAATGCTAAATTTTGAGGCTTTTTAGCAGGCAGTTATTCAAACTGATAGTAATGTTTTGTCATATAAAGGTTGAGTAGTTTGCTTGTATTTTTGCGTGCCTCTGAGAATTCAGAGTAGCTGAGGAAGATCATTTCATCAGGGCAGTTTTCTATCAGAAAGTGCTCGATTGCTTTCAGAAGTGACCATGCTTCAAAAGCAGCCATCATTGGAACAAAGACCTTGTGAGACAGGACGCTGCAGTGGCTGGTGGTTTGCTGCTCCAAAGTGGCAGTTTGTTCTACAATAGCAGCAACAAAAAGCAAGTCCTGGCTTTCATACTGCAGATCAGAAAATTGTATATTTCCAGTTCTTGGGAAAGTGATTCTATCATTTTGAACATAGCTGCATGGGAAACAATTTGTTTTGCTAAACTAATATAAATAGTTGTTTTAAGGCTTTTTTGTTAGACTCAGTAAGTAATTCACGTGATAAACTGTGAAGATGTTTATGTATGTTACCCATTTTTTAAGAGGTGCATTTAAGTGTAGACTACTGAAATAACTAGCTGACTTTTAAGACTTAAATTACTAGAAGACTTCAGCAGTTCAGTTGATTAATAAAGGTAAGCTGTGAGTTAATAAAGGTGTGTGGGTCAGGAAGCAAATAGATACTGCTTAATATTTGAAATATTCTGTCTTCTGCTCCCTGCTGTATTCAAGTATAATTCTGTGTCTTTGGATTATGTTTCACAGAACTTATACATGTACATGATAACTCACATAGTACCATCCCTTTCTGAGCCACTTCAAGATTTGAAAATTGCTGAATCAGCATTGCCACCCTGTAAGCTTTAGTGTACCAAATAGCAGAAAAAGTTACATTGTTCTAGACAAACCAGATTGTGTGTGTTTTCAGAGAAGCTGTTCAATGATAGGCACATCTTTTTGTAGTAGTATTTTAAGAATAATAAGAGCATACTATTTGTTAGCACATGAAAGTTCAAGAGTTTCTTCCTTCTTACCAAATAGATTGGAAGTTCTTGGCAGCAGGATGCAGTGGATCTCCTTCGAAAGCTACTTAGAAATGAGGAGGTTGAAATACATGTTCAGGTAGTGTAATTTCATCATTGGTGTGGAATGAGGCTTATCTTTTTTCTTTGTACTTCTAAACCTGCATTATGAACACTAGCTGAAAGAAGGTAGCAGTAAGCGTGTTGCTTAAATAAAAAATTTTGTCATCTTCAGTCTTTTGTTATGTGTGAGAAGGAAGGAGAATCCAAAACTAAAATTGCTTTCTCATGGTTTTCAGGCCTTAAAATATATCCTTGTGATGTAAACAATTTTTTGCTGATGTTTGTCTTCTGTTGTCATTCTGACATAGTAAATTCTTCTAAATCCAGCTTTTAAGTGATGAAATTTTGACATGTTAAGCATGGGCGTGTCTAAATTCATATATTAGCATTACAAATAGATATTTATTTTGTCTGAAAAACCTGACATTTCACATAACTTCTAATTGTGAAAGGAAGAAACTTATTATGGAATGAGAAACATGAGATAATGTTTCAGTGTTACACTGAATAGTCACCATTCCAAGGCAGACTGTCATGTTCCAGTTGGTCATAATTGGTGTTAAGCCATCCTTACTGTATTTGTACCTTTGAATGTATGTGCATGGTGTCGTTAGATTAGCATTTCCCAGCCACTATTTCTAAAACCTGACTGCTGTTATTACTGTTGTAATCTTCCTCTGCCTGTTGTAATCAGGAGCTCCCTGATAGTCCCTGGGGAAAACTGTCCATCTGCCTGTATTTCAGTGGAATGTCAGTTTCTTCCTTCATGGCAGACCAGAAGTACTGTGTTGTTGATGACTGTCAGGAAATAGCAAAGCAGGTGAGGTTTTTGTCTCTTGCAGCTATTGGAAGGAATACGTGGTTACTGTGAATGTTGATGATTTTATTTTCTTACACTTCTGTATAGTTTTGCAGCAAGACCAAGTATAGCAGCTCCTGAGCATAACAAATGTAGGTGTGATAGCTGCTAAAATTGTATGAAACAGTGAATGGCCAAAAGTTTGTTCTTGAACCTGGTACTGAAAATGGATTTTTAGTCTGCATTTCTGTTCAATTTGTATGTTCCTCTAAAACTTAATTTTTAAAGGATAGGAATAGTATGAAACTCCTGTCACTTTGAAGGGATTAGTTAATCCTAGAAAAGCATCTAAACACAAATTCATGAAAAAGTTGTTCATTGTCTCATGTAAGATATTGTGAGTTGGCTGCTCCAGGTCAGATACATGTCTTAAAGTTCACCTGTATAACTGACTTCACCTAGATAGGGCCTCTCTTCAGATGGGAGGAGGTCGATGTGGAAAGTATTTTCTCTTCCCCCACATCCTAACTCCTTATAAATGCTGCTGTTCACTTCTTTCCATCTCACTGTGTCCCAAGACAATCAAACTGGCGGAGGAGGGGAAAACTGATAGGAAATTGAATGCTCTCATTTCTTTCTGGGAGCAAAAGTTGGCAATGTCACCAGCAAGGTAAATCAGATGACGAGTGAAGGCTCTCCACGTAAACCCAACAATCTTTAGAATTAATTAGATTGTCCATTTCAAGTCTTTAAAGTATTAATTCAAGTGATAACTACTTTCATCTAAATCATTTCCCATTTATTTTCCGATCAGTTTCCTAATATCTACAATGAATTTGATGAAGTGCTTGAGAAAGTAGAATGTAAAGAGTAGTTGAAGGATATTTAGTAGTTGAACTGTATTTTTTTTTTTCCAGAGTGAGTCTTACTTCAGAAAATAATTCTGCAATATAATGTATAGTGCTGTCAGTCTCTGCCAATGCAAGTCTTGGAATGTATGATGCAGTTCAGAGAATGTCTGTGTGTATTAGGACTGAGAAACCACGGAAAACGTAATGAAAAGTAATCTCAATGTTTTCATGATGTCAGCACGTGACACACAGCTGTCACTGAGCTAAATATGAATCTTGAGATTGTTCCATGTAAATGAAACATGGAGAACAAAATTTCAGAAGGAAGCTGTGAGCAAAGAGCAGAATTCAGAAAGCCTGGAGTACTTTCTTCAAGCAGATCCTTTTCAGGAATAAGTTGTTCTGAACAGTTCATAGGACAATGAGTATCACAGATGTACATCTCCTGAGCCAGAAAAGGAGCAAGGCATCTGGAGCTCAGGCTGGTTCCAGAAACTGTTTGGAATAACAGGTGGATGAAGCTTGCAGCTCTGGGTTTATCTGTAGAGACTGAACAGCCATCATCACAAGCCTGGTGATAGGCTGACTAAAAGATATCATTAGTATATAAAGCATATCCATTGTAGGTTTTAGTGTTTTATAGGGTTTTGTAACCTCATTTCATTGCTTCTAATCTGTGTGTTTGTTTTTTTTTTTTTTAAGCATACTGATAGGCACTGTGCTGTATTTCTTTGTTCTAATTCTGTTAGTAATGGTAATAAGCTGGTTATGCAGAATCCACTACACCTGTGACCTGGTACAGTGTGTTCTTGTCTTTAAGATAGTTTCCTCTAAAGCTGCAGAAGTTGATTTTAGGAGCTGCTAAGACTACAAACTTGTCTTTCCTTGTAAGGAGCAGCGGAGTGCACCCCAAGTGTCCTGGGGAAGCTTAGAGCAGTGATTCTTATTGGAGGTCTTATGTACTTGTGTTCATGTGTATACATGATTGCATGCATATATGTGTGTGTGTATGTATATGTGTATGTGTATATACACCTATATATATATGTATATGCCATTTGGGGAGACTGCAGGTTTTGATTGAATGTCATTGTAAAAGCATGCTGCTACGTGCTGCCTTGTGCTCGGACATGGGCGGCTGCAATCTTGCTTCATTCAACAAACAGGTTTTTAATGTGTTTGTTCTGAGCTCAGATCAGACTTCTAGAAATGCTTTTTTTTTTTTTCTTAATAGCATATATAAACTATTTCCATCCATTTGAAACAAAATCAGCTCAATATTCCTTAAACCAACCATTTCTGTCTGTATTGATGTATTTATTTTGTATCTGTATTTTGCAGTACATATTGTTCCCTTTGCTGTGAGGCTCTTGAAATCTGCAGATATAAGCTCTTAATCTGAGCATCTGTTCCATCTTAACCTGCTCCTGGAATTGACAGACTGTTTTTAGTTGTTGTTGTTGGAGGTTTGGGGGTTGGTTTTTTTTTTGTTGTTGGTTTTGGAGGCAGAACTAGGGAAAGTCTGACTGTTTTAGATCAGGAGAGAGATGAGCTCCAAACTGCAGCTGATGTGGTAGTTACTTTCAGTCTACTGACAATAAGAAAAAAAGGCTTAAAAGCAGAAAAGTGAATCCAGGTCTTTAGACATCATGAAGGGGCTGAGGTTGGCAGGGACCTCTGGGTCCATCTGGCCAAACCTCTGCTCCAGCAGGGAACAAGCTGAAATGTAAGCTGAGTCTTCATAGCTAGGTATAATCAGGTTGCCTGTCACAGCGTTCTTGATTTTTATATGTGTATGTTTATCAACAGCACACTGTTCACATTATCAGAATGATGTTATTACAGTAGTATTTGAACGAGAAATCATACAGACGCCAGTTTGCATTTTTGTAACAAAATATAATGCTTGACTGAAGTTTGTCTTGATCTAGGTGCTGGTTGAAGGACACACTCTTGTTTTGCCTTCATACAAGTTGCCACCACTACCTGTTCAAGGAGATATCTTTCCTGTCAGGGTAACCCATTTTGTGACCCCTAAGGAGGTATGATTTTTGAACATCTCATGTGCACTGTATTCAGGAAACACTGCAGTCTCATCATGCTGGTGAACAAGATATCAAAGCTTTGAATTTCAGAAAATACCAAAAACAGTGTAGCATTCTTTTATTGCTCCAGGTGATTAGGTAGTTCAGCTATCTGAATGAACTCTTACTAGGAATACTCTTAGGAGGCGAGGGAGACAGAGAAATAAATATTCCCTATTGACCTGGCGAGAAGTGGGGTGGGGAGGGGAAGGAATTTTAGGAAATAGAAGGCTGTAGTGTGGTACGTATTAACCCTGTATAGTAAGAAACTAGGTCATTGGGTTTCAGTTTCACAGAACACTAAGGATTTTTCTCTTTATTCTCCAAAAATGAAATTGCTGGGATTTTGTACACTGTGAACCTTTTCTTTGTTCAATGATTGGTTGTCGATTTTCATACGATCCATACATAGCTGTCCTCTCTAGTCTCCCAGGCAAAAGGCTGAATATTGGCTGATTAAATAAAAGATGCCTGTGTGCACTTCAAATGTTGGATGAAATACAAAACCAGAAGCAGTGAGAAGCTGATTGTGATACAAAATCTGATGTTTTTTGAGCATATTGTATACACTTTTTGAGCACTTGTATACATCATTTTGGTAAACCAAAAGAAAAAGTTTGACATTCTTGAAGTGATTGTTTTAAATTCAGCATTATGTTTTGTTGTAAATTCACCACATTTAATTTACTTAAAGCATCTTAACCAGAAATGTGTATTCTACATAGTCCTTTGTTTGGACTAAATGCAGGATGCAAGTATCTGGATGTTTTCTTTGATTGTCTGGTCTGCTTCCTCTCTTATGGGAGAAAAATTATGATGAGTATTTTTTTGTTCATTTTGTGCACATTATTTGAACTCCTGCTTCTGATCATAGCATATAATCATAAGCACTACACTCTGCTCTGGACTCATTTATTTAAGCACCATTGGTGGAGTTCTAGTTTGACTGTATGTTTGGTACAAATTAGAAAATTGATTTTCTTCCTGGCTCAGAAATACTAATAACTTACTCATCAATTATTAGGACTATCTGTGGAATATCATGATGTTCAGAGATGGCTCAGGTGGATTTCTTTGATTTTTGTTTTTTCTTCTTTAGACCCAGAGCATTATGCTTATGACCTAATGATACATGAGGGGGTTGGAACGCCTTGGCATAGCAAATACAAAAGTTTCAAAAGTTCTTCTTTCAGTAGTTTTAAAATTAATCTTTGGTTTGCCATTATGAAGTGAGATCGTTTATCAAATAGCAGGAGGGAGAGGAGAAATGTGATTTTGATCAATGGTTACTTGCTTCTAATTTGGGGGAAAAGATTACATGAATACAAAATTTATTCATAAGAAAGAAGAAAGGGAAGAGATTTGTGTGCAGAAGCCTTTCCAAGATGGGAATAAATACACTTCCAGTAATCCTCGATCACTGAAATTCGAAGGTTAGAAGAAGCCTGCGAAGTTTGTAAGATAGAGCCTCTTCTTGAATAGGTATATATCTGCCTTAATCCTTCTGAGAACCTTACCAAGCAGTCTGTCACAGAGGAAGATGTCAGCTGTTTATCAGAGTTGAAGACCCTTGATGAAGCCCTGAAATGGTGCAATAAATATGTGGATACTCTTCCCCTTCTCACAGACTTCAGAACAGGTAGATCAGTGTGTTTATTTCCCCCTTCTTGTTCCATGTGGATGTTCAAAAACCTGAAATTATTTTCCAAGAATAGAAATAATTCTATTTCAGTGTAGCTTTAAATAAAAGTCTTTCAGAGTGCGTAACTGCATGATGATTATGTGATACACTAAATTGAGACTTCTTTATTATATTTCTCCACTGGAAAATGATGGGAAGAACTCAAATTTCTGTTGCCTGTTGAAGCTGATAAGAACAGAGTTTTGATTGTATGTGACAGTAATAAATCTCTTCCCTGAAGCCGTAACTGTGGAAGTCTTTTTGTCAATACTCAGAAGAAATAAGACACTTAGAAAAGATCATGTAGCCAAGAGTTGAAGTGATGTAATCCAAAGAGAGTGTCACTTCACTTTAATTCTGAATTTCTCAGTTTAGGCAAAAGACAGATTTCGTGAAGAAACCAGTCAGTGCTAGCACTGGATTTCTCCAACTAATAAAATTCTGGTTGGGGCTTGATGCAGTATTTGGCTTGTGTGTTCCAGACTCTTTTCTTCTCTGTTGAAAGTTTGAACGTGAATCAAAGTTGTAAAGCTCTGGTACTAAGCAGTCTGAATCCTTCTGGTAAAGAAACCAGACTATAATTGCATACTAGTGATAGTGAATTAGAGCTCAGAGGGAATTTGAAGACGTGTAGAAGTAATAGTGTGAGTTAGAAATGGAAGAAAACCTGAATTTTTGTGTTGTTTTTACAGAAATGCCTTGCCTTGTAGAATACGAAGATAGTTTATGGTACAGAGCGAAGCTCCAGTCTGTTGAAGAAACTGACACCGTTAAGATCCTGGTTCAGTTTGTTGACTATGGCAATTTTTTAGTTGTCCCAACAAGCAAGTAAATATATAAGAAAAAACAAATGCATGTATAACACGAGTGTGCACGTGTGTGTGTGTGTGTGTGTGTATACTTAGAAGTATAAGTGTTTGTTTTTACCAGTACTCTTATAGATACATAAGTAGTAGTTCATCACTAGATGCCTGTTCTGACTGGTGCTGAGCCAGTCCAGGAAGAGCTTCTCAAGCACCAACCCCATGCACTGGTCTCAGCTGGATATCGCAAACACTCAAGACTTTTAGGGTCCCCTAAATGTCTTTGAATTTTCTCTCTTGAAGTATTTTCTCTTCATATAAATACTGCTCTGTCATACTGACGTGCTCTTGAGCTCATTCAGTAACTATAGTTCCTTGCTTAAGGTAACACAAGAAAAATGGGGATTTGAATAGCTACCCTGCTTCTCGGACTAGTTAAGATCTTGGGGAGAGGCTTCTTGCTCAGTTTCCACATTCCTTTCTTTCTCAGATAAAAAGACTGTGATGAATGGAGAGATGATAATATAAAACAGAAGTGCTCTATCAGGTATTCTGACTTGGGCACTTCAGAGTGAAGTGTCACAGAATTCCACGTGCACCAGCTTTGGAGATCTACATTGGATGCCTCAGCCTCCCCCCAGGCACAGTAGCGAAACCAGTGTGCTCAGCAGGCTGAGGGCTCTGTATGGAACTGGCCCTGCTTTTTGATAGTTGCCATGCTGAAGTCCTTTGAGAGCCTAGTCCTCCAGATGGATGAGTTTGATGTGACACCATCAAGTTATTGTAGAGCAGGGACCCTGATCCCAGCCTCCTCACCTTAAATCTTTTGCATCAACCACTGAGTTTTCTGTTCTTAATAATGGTTTTGATTGACAGGTAGATTATTGCAGGAAAACATTTTTCTTTCTTTGTTGTAGATTGCGCCAGATACCTCTTCATTTGCTGAAGTATCCTGTTCAGGCAGTACACACCATGTTGGCTGGCTTTAAACCTTCATTATGTGATACAAATGTAGAAAGAATTCCTTACTGCCCAGAATGGAGTGTGAAAGCATTGTGGACTATGATGGACTCCACGGAAGGAAAACAGCTCTCTGCTTCCATACTTGTGAGAAGCATTGTTGTTTTCTCTTAGCACTTGTTCAGCCTGAAATTCTTTCTAGCAATCAGTATAATTTCTGACTGTTCTGCTGTGGACCCTCATTATTTAAAATTGTGAACCATTTACTGTGAAGGAATTGCTGTTGAGGAGAGAAAATCATGTGGCTCTTTCCTTTTTCTTGGAATCAAGATGCTTCTGAGTATCCCTTTTCTTTAAAAAGCAGTTTCCTTTCCTAAAAAACAGAAATACTCTACTCCATGCATGCATAGAACTGTGAATAGAGCCAGTGAAGTCGTCGTTAGTATTGATTAGCTTGGAGATCTAAGGGCTTATTGTCACAGTACTGAATAATGTCAACTTCTGATTTTCAGTCACTTTCACCGGAGGTCACAATTTTCCTGTATGGCGAAGAACAAAAACTAGTTCATATGAAACTGATAGAAATGGGACTTGCAGATTTGGATGAATGAAATGTAAGTACAGTGAATAAGAACTACAAATTTGTACCAACGTTAAGGGCATTATTTCAAAAACTTTAAGCCAAGGTCTAAGTTGTCATTTAATGTTAATTGACCACAAGCAAATTACATGTATTTAAAAAAAAAAAAAAAAAAACACCTCTTCTGTCCCCACTTCTCTAACGAAATAAGAGCCGCTTAAAAGTGGGAATTACTTACTTAGATATTATTGAAGCCCACATAATAGCTGTAAGAAACAAGTTACTAGAAGTGTTAGGATAACAGGAAGAACACTTCCTACTACTCACTGAAGAAGTTAACTTGCAGGTGAGCAGCAGTATCCTCTTCCCAAGTAATTTTAATAAATTGTTCTTCATTTTCAGCATTTGTTCTCAATGTCTGTGCCAGTGGTTCTCAGACTGAAATCTGTGATTGTTTATGAATGTCCATCCAGTCAAACATGAAACACAGCAAAGGGAGGCTTTATAGTAGGTGTTGTCTACAGAGATACTGAAGGATTGCTTCGTTCTGGTTTTTGGAGAGGTGGTTGGTTTTATTTTTAATCAACTCAGTGTTGCATAGTTCTTTTCCCTCCCATTTATTAAGCACTCTGGTTGTTTGTTTTCTCTAGTTCTGAATCTTGAAATAAGTGAACTTACTCTAAGCCACTTTTGACCTTAAAGCCTTAAGTATTGTTCTGTCAACTGTTCTTGTGAGAGCAGATGGAATGAGTGTGAAGTAGTGAAGAAATAGATACAGAAGTAATGTTGGGCACCATTGTTCATTATAATAGGTGAAGGGATGATGATACTGTGCTGTAACTAGTTTATATTTCAGGCATATTTGATGACAGTGCTGCAGTACTAGTCTGGAACTACGAAGGAACAGGTGGGAGAGGGGAATGTTACTGCTGTTGTTGAGAAACACATTTGCATTGTTGTGTTTTGGTTTCAGTACAAGATGGATGCGTTCTGTTTGTTGTTGCACCTCTTCTCCTCCCTTATCTGCAGCATTCAGTTGAAAGTGTTAGAATAAAGAGGAAGTTGCTCAGCATGAAAGATGGTTTCTTCTCTTTATATAAAAGCATTCAGATCTTGCTAATGTAGCATACACACCTATATAACCTTAACGTTCAGGGCTCAACTCATACAGTATTTTGTTTAAATTACTAAGGAAAGACAAAAATCAGTGCACCAAAATACAGATCTTGAAATCTTAGGCATGGAGGAGGTGAGAGCCTTCTTTTAACAAAACAAAGTTATGTTACTTTCTCAGCTATCTCTGAAACACATTCCTTCACCAGTACCTAAGTGCACATACCCATCTAACACAAGACAAGGCTTGAATCTCACTAAAATCACCCGAGTCCTTTTACATTTTCTAAAAATTGAGTAGTTTCAGTCTGCGTCTCTTGCTTCAGTTTTGCTGATTTGATCCTCCTTCAGTTCTCAGGCAAAGTGGCTGTTTCAGTTCTCAGGCAAAGTGGCTGTCTACTGTTTGTTTCTTACTGTAACCATAGTACTTAAAGATGCCCACTCTTCACTGTAACTGTCACATAATCCTGCATTCAGTACAGGCTTCCTCAGTGCATGCACCGCACTCTGCATTCATTGACTGCTGATAATCCTGTCCTGTGCTGTTATTTATAGCCTTTATCTGGAGTGTTTATGCAAATAATTTCAGAGACATGCCCGTTCATACATCTAAGTAATGGTTAAGAAAACCTTGAAACAGCCTGTTTGGGTGGTAGCAGAAATAACTGTTACTGCAACTGGAACATCACTTTGGGAAGATGCCCTCTGTAGGGGTGTTTGCTGTCACAGGGTGTCCTTAACTTCCCCATTTTTTTGTGTGTAACAGGAACTCTGTATGCACAAGTTACTTTTATATCTTGGCTTTCTGCAAGTTTAACAAGATGAACCAAAATGGAGGAAAGACAACATTGTCTGTCTGTTTTTAAGCTGTTGCTTTTGTCGCTGACTCACATGTTGCCTGCATGGCAAAACAGCTTTTCCAGATCTCCACATAGAACAGACATGCACAAAACTTATCTGTAGAGATCAAAGCCAACATCTTGCTCGCTGTTGCACAGGTGTGCTGTACATTTACATCATGTTTTTACTAGCAGGGGAAAGGTTATTTCATGGTCTTTGTCTATGTTCTGGTATTGAAATGCCCTGCGTGCTTCTGAAAATACCATACAAAACCGTTGTCACCTTCAGAATGTAATGTCCTTACTTCAAGATAGCTGTTTATAATTAAGAGACAGACCTAATTACATGAAGAACTGCCATTTAAGACTGCCAGAAAAGAGTGCTGGCCTATGCAGACAACCATGCAACTCCTAGTTGAGTAAAGCAGAGGTCCTAGTCCAGTTTTACTTACTTACCTCTTCAGTAAACCAGTGCAGGCACAGTAACTGGAGCTTGCTTTCCCTGAGGAAAAGTGGGAATGGGAGAAACACAGTGTGAGGGGAAGCAGGCATCTATCTTAGTTCTATTGCACAAAAGAAAGTGAGTTGAATGTCAATATCTACTGCACTAGAGGATTGCAACAGACACTACAGCAGTAGCAATATTTTGCTTAGACATACTGAGGAGGTTTTAAATACAAGTCAGCTTACAAGTATTACATATTTCCTTTGGTGATGCACCGAAAAGCAATAGTGCCATTCACATAAAATGAAAGGATCTTGAGCTGCAAGAGGCCATGAGGGTCACTGAGTCCAACTCCTAGTCCACACAGAACCATGCAAAACCAAACCCTGTGATTGAAGTGTTGTCCAAACACTCCTTTAATGTGAGTGCTGCTCTGGGAAATCAGTTTCAGCATCTAACTGCCCTCTGGTGCAGACCCTTTCCCTCACCCCCAGCTGCACCTCCCCTGATGCAGCTCCATGCCATTCCCTCAGGTCCTGTTGCTGTCACACAGAGCAGAGCTCAGAGCTTCCTCTCTGCTCCCTGTGACAAGCTGCAGCCACCATCAGGCATCCCCTCAGCCTGTTCTGCTCTGAGCACACTAGGGATCTCAGCCCCTCCTCACACACCTTGCTCTCCAGCCCTTCACCAAGCTTCTAGCCCTCTTCTGGATGCTAACAGCTTTACATCCCTTATATTGTGTACCCAAAAGGTGAAGCTGCACAGAGCAGAGTGGAACAACCCTTCCTTCACCTGGATGAGGTTGTTAGGCCTGGTGCACCTCAGGGCACAGATGGCCTTAAACTCTAGACAGCAAGTAAAACCAACATTCTGCTACATTAGGCCACACAGGGTTTTCAACAGCACAACCTTTTGTCTTAGACTGAAAAATCTTCTCTTGGATCTCTAAAATAAGGTCAGCTGCAGCTGTTTGACACATTTTCACTGGTAGCCAAGGATCTGAAAAATACCCATTAAATACAAGACAGTAGTGAATTCATAAAATCCTTCTGAAAGGTAGAAACAGGCAAAAATAAAGCTGTTGTAGTAGCACCCAATGAAAAATAAGTTTATTTCAAAGAAAACTATAAATATATACACAGCATACAGTTAAAAGCATTTGTCATCTTATTTACAGGAATGTACATTATTTCTGTTATGCTAACAGAGTCAGTGCTAATTACAACTTAGTGTCCATGAGAATATTACCATCCTTATCCTTTACTCTTACTCTCCCAGAGACATACTTGGTTTCCTGGTGTCCATTTGAGTACACAGTCTTAACAGTCCCATCTGGATACTCCCGTCTCTTAAACTGCGATGTGTGTAGTTCTCTCTGACCATTATTGAACTCTATAGTTTTGCTTCCATCTCTGCATTAAATACACATATGTAAGATGTCTTTTGTAAAAACCATTGTAAGGACTATAAACAGGCTTAAGCTTATTCTCAGAACAAACAGTACAAACATAAGCCTAAAGGAAGAAATGAAGAAAAAAATCCAGTATGTTTTGTTAAATACCGTGCTATTTTGTTGATATTCAAAAGCATGTTTCTGCAAAACTCATGCAACTTCATTATACCTGAGAGCCTCCATGACACATTCTCTAGTCTAACCCTGTTGCTGCAACAGTTCAGAAGCTTAATATTTTGAGTACCATCAGTTTGGATCTGAGCCCTGCATGAGGTAAAGCTAGGTACTCACATGTTCTCTAGTATTACATACAAGTCAGAAAAGTCATTCAGGTTAGTGTAATAGACATAGGAGTTCACTTTCCTTTATCTCCTTCACACTACAGAAAATAAATGTCAAACAGCAAGCACATCTTCACAGAACAGTATATTCAAATGTAAGTTTTAAAGAATATATCACTATATACTGCCTCTGTCAGTGAGCTCTTACCTACTACTTCCCCATCAACAGGCCAAGGGTACCTGAAATTACAAAGCTTACCGCTGAATGCGAACAATTGTGCCATCTGGAAAGATGCTTTCTTCTTGTCCATCCGTAAATAAACTTTTGATAGTTTGATCAGGGAAAGTAATTTCTTTCTTGCCATCAGGATAATGTTTCTCTAGAATGTGTTTTGCAACAAGTTACTATTATATAAACACAGGTGCGTTTGTGTGCATCACACACTCATACACACACACACACACACCAGTAGTTTTGGGGATTGGCTGGGCTGGATGATTTCTTTACCTATTTGTCCATTTGAAAATTGCAAAACCTCTAAGCCATCAGGATATGTAGTATGTGTAGTCTTTGCATCAGCATAATAGTAAATCTGAGGAAAACAGTTGAAATTAACTTATCTCGCCAGAAATTGTGTGTGTACACACATGTAAATATTTATAGAGAAATGTAGATGTAGTATACGTACCACTGTTTGATCAGGCATAATCTGCTTCACGTCTCCATTAAAGAAGGTTATTGTTACAGTTTTCCCATCAGAACCCACTTTCTTCCACGTTCCATTAGGAAGAAATATGAGGTGACAGCCATTTTTCAAAACCTTTTCGACCTAATGAATAGGTTACAGAAGTCAGTATTAAGGCATCACATTCAAGTACCCATTGATCTTTCACTTCAAGTGTCTCGTGGAATTTCAGATTCCACACTTTCATTTTACCCTTCCATCAGGATAAGCAATTTCTCTCTGTATCTCTTCACTGTCTGTATGCACAGGTCCAGACTGTACTGACACGAGAGCTTCAGCAGGAGGAATGTCCTGAAATGACAGCAATAATATCAGCTTAAAAAAATCAAGCTTTGTTTTCATACATGTTTCGTTTCATTTCATAGGCTGTCAGGTATTTTAAGAAATGAGCATGATAGCAGGAAGACAAATACAGGAAGTCATAAAACCAGTGTGGGTTTTATGCAACTCCAAGTATAATTACAGTGATGCATTAAGGCCTGCAGTAATCTGAGTGTGATCAGCTTTTGTTCAGACTAAAATGAAATGAAATTGCTATGGCTTGGTGCCAACTGACTGAAGTTATTCATATCACAGTGTGAAACAACTGATAAAGTTTTATAACACCAAATGCTACCTACAGCATTCCAGAATTAATTCAACTACATGAAGGATTCTTGCATGGTTTCCCTACACAGAGCATACAAATAGCCAGCCTCTTAAAATGGAAAACTTTGCAAAACTCTAGAGGGTAGGAGATTATTATTTTTTTCCTTACCTCAGCCACAGGTAGAACATTCTGCATTGACTACCACATAGCCATTTTCATGACAACAACAGCATTGCAATTAAAGAATATAAAAAGATGGAGTCAACAGCTTTCCAAATTTTAAGTACTGAAAGCTACTCCCTTAAGAACCAAATCAGAATACAGAACTTATTACCATAAAAGTTTTAGAAGAATCTTCTAGTGTCATCACTGTCTCAGACTTGGTGTTGTCCTTACCAGGTGCTGATGCAGGTCCTCTAGGAAGCTTTCCTACTCAGATAAATGTAATGAAGTTAATTTGGTCAGTAAAGTACAGATTAAATATTAAAATCATATATGAGGTCAAGCTGTACAGGACACCCATATTCTTTAAGTGAAGCAGAAACTGAAAATAGTACATCTACTAAAAAAAAGAATCACCATATGTCAGCTCTCTGAGGTAAGTCATCTGCCACCAGAAGCACTTTCATTCTGAAAATGGGCTCCTAACAGCTTTCTCCAAAATCTTGCCCTGGGACATGTCTATCTGTGCACTCAAGTTAATTACAGCTATTCCCTATCTATTTTAGATGGTCTTTTAAACACATGCAAAAAATCCACACTTATTTTCTCTGTTAAAGAATTAACCAACTAGACAAATGAGTACCTTTTGCCTCTGAATAACCTTTGCCATTTATCTTGCCACACTTCTGAGCTGGAGGAGGCAGAGGTCCAGTTTCACTTTTCAGGCCTCTATTTTGCGGACACTGGAAGTAAGGAAGTTACACTTGTGGTTTATGTGACATTTATTCTTAAATGCAATTGCAATAAAATTTGTAGACAATTTGAGAGGAAATTCACTGCAAGCTTTCTTCACAAGCTGTACATTTTTGAGATTCAGACATCAGAAGAGCTTGTGTGATGAGCCCAAAAGCTGTATTTTGGAATTGTCTGCTGCCTTATGACCAAAAACTGCAGAATGTTAATTTGATGCAAGAAATCCAAAATAACAGTTACATTTCAAAATGAACTGTAACTACTTGAAGCACTGGTGAACTGCCTGATTTGCCTGGCTGATCCTTAAGGTGCAGAGGTTCTCAGATCTCACCTATATGCATTGTTTGAATTTCTAAGAAGTTGAATTCCTCGACAAAGGACACTGCCCATAGTGACGCGTCCTTGGAGATGTTCAGAAGCTGTTTGGACATGGTCCTGGGCACCCTGCTCTGAGTGTCCCTACTTAAGCAGGGGCTGGGCTGCATGCACGCGGAGAGCCCCTTTCACCTTAACCCATTCTGTAAACATTTATATTTGGAGAGAAGGTACCATAAAAAACAGTTCTGTCTGGCACCATCTGTAGAACCTCAAAATTAGTGAATTAAAAATCTAGGTTGTACCTATTAGATTCTAATTTCATGATCCAAAACACAGTGTTCACACAGACATAAACACTGAGATGATCAACTTACTACAGGTTCTGTTCTTTTTGAAGTCATCCCAGAATTTTCCACTTTCTTCTTGTTTCCAACAGCTTCTACTTTTTTCCAGGCTTCTAGACGAAACCTCTCCATAATTTTGACTTCTTCTTTCAGCTCCATGTTCTCATTTACTAAAGCATCTATTTGATCTTTCAGGCGTCGATGGGTGGTTGACCATTTTGCTTCTTTCCGTTTAAAATCTTCCTGTAACTCCGCAATCTGCTGCTTTAAAGCCTTAGAAAAATATGTTTATAAAATGTTTCATTTCTTTAATATATTAAAAGATATTGAAAAGAGATTGAATGTCTCAACTCCAGTCACAGGAGCCCCTGTGATCATCACACTTTCCTCTCAGCCTCCTTTACACCTCATAATCAGGCCAGCACAAACACACTTGAGGCAGAAATATGCTATATTTAAGGCTAATCTCAAAAGGACCCTTAACAAATCTTGGCATGAGAAAACAGAGAGGACACAGTCACATAAAACACTCATGAATCCATTTAACCCATTTTTCAAACGTTACTTCCATCTATTGAGGTAGCATCAAGAAGTGATATCCACATGTGAAGTTTGATACAACTTGGCTGTGTACCTGGTGAATCTTGACAGTGAAGGAAACAAACAGATCTTGTTTCTTTAACACCAGCATTTAAAGATTTACAAGTAAATAATCACAAAATATAACTTTGAAAATTATAGATGATAACTATGTTTACTGTGGAACAGTTACAGACAAAATTTAAACACAGTTGTAGTCTGTATTTTCATTTACTATGCAAATCAAAACTTGCAATGTTATATGAGCTACAGTAATTTTGTATCAAATTTGAAGATCATTCTACCATAGTCTCATGCAGTTTTTATGCATAGAAATGTGACAAAAATACTTCTAAGGTTGTTTTCTTTTTTTTCCTGGAAAGCACCAAATAATGTTGTGAAGACTACAATTGTTTTCCCAATTAAGCCAATCAATTGCCACCCTTCAAGTGGTTGGCCTAAGTTAGAAAAGTTAGGTTAGAATTAGTTCTCAGTTGCCTTTAAATGAATTACAGTTTTCCTGTGTAAATAATAATAGTAACTGTTTTTTCATACCTGAATTTCATCACGTTCTTTTTTATCTGGAATTCCTCTAGCTTCTATGGTATACTTTTCAAAAACTTTACGTTCCTTTTGCAGTTTTTTCATTTCTTTTTTTCTATATTCCTCTATTTCAGCAAGTTCTTGGGCTTTCTGCTGCTGAAAGTCTGCAATTTCTTTCCTACAGTTATAAAAGAAAAGCTTTGTTTTAGCCTAAAACTATACAAACCTGGAGTGAGAAAACAGACTCTAAATTTTGTAGTCAAACCCAGCATGTTACCCTTGGAAGATTGGCTTATAAGCAGTATTTCATAGAATCATTTAGGTTGGGAGATTTCAAAGATTGAGTCCAACAATTGTCATACAGCTAGTGTTCGATGTCCAGCTATTTCTGGATCTGTACTTTAGTCACAAAAGTTATCCAGAACCTAGCAAAGCTTCCTATGGAGGACTTGGGGATCCTAGTGGACGAGAACTGGACGTGAGCCAGCAGTGTGCACTCACAGCCCAGAAAGCCAACTGTGTTCTGGGCTGCATTAAAAAAGGGGTGGCCAGCAGGGAGAGGGAGGTGATTGTCCCCCTCTACTCGGCTCTTGTGAGGCCCCATCTGCAGCACTGCATCCAGGTCTGGGGCCCCCAGTACAGGAAGGACGTGGAGCTCTTGGAGCGGGTCCAGAGGAGGGCACTAAGATGATCAGAGGGCTGGAGCACCTCTCCTGTGAGGAAAGGTTGAGGGAACTGGGCTTGTTTAGCTTGGAGGAGGCTCCAGGAAGACCTCACTGCAGTCTTCCAATACTTGAAGGGAGCATATAAACAGGAGGGGGAACAACTGTTTACATAGGTGGATAGTGATAGGACAAAGGGGAATGGTTTTAAGCTGAGACAGGGGAGGTTTAGGTTAGATATTAGGAGGAAGTTTTCCATTCAGAGGGTTGTAACACACTGGAACAGGTTGTTCCAGAGAGGTTATGGATGCTCCATCCCTGGAGGCATTCAAAGCCAGGCTGGATGTGGCTCTGGGCAGCCTGGTCTACTGGTTGGTGACCCTGCCCATGGCAGGAAGGTTGAAATTAAGTGATCTTTGAGGTCCTTTTCAACCCAGGCCATTTTATGATTCAGTAAAGCCTTGTGTGCAATTGCAGCTCAGAAGGCTAACAGTATTCTGGACTTACTAAAAAAAAAAAAAAAAAAAAAAGAGTGGCAGCAGGGAGAGGGAAGGAATTGTCCCCCACTGCTCTGCCCTTGAGGCTGCATTATGTTCATCCAGGCCTGGGGCCCCAGCACAAGAAGACTGTGGAGCTGTAGGAGCAGGTCCAGAGGAGGGCCACAAAGACGATGAGAGGGATGGCGCAATTTCCTGTGAAGAAATGTTAAGGGAGTTGGGCTTGTTCAGCTTGGACAAGGCTTCAGGGAAGCCTCATTGAAACCTTCCAGTACTTCAGGGGAGCCTATAAGCAGGAAGGAGGACCAACTTTACACTGTCTGCTAGTGACAGAACAAGGGTGAATGGCTTTAAACTAAGAGGGGGAAAATCTAGGCTAAGTGTTAGGAAGAAATTATTTTCTCAGAGGGTGGTGAGGCACTGGCACAGCTGCCCAGAGAAGCTGTGGATGCCCCATCCCTGGAGGCATTCAAGGCCATATTGAAACTGGATGATCTTTGAGGTCCCTTCCAACCTAAGCCATTCTACGATTCTGGATTCTATGAAAGCTTGCCAATATTCCTCAGAGCAGTGGAACAGCATTCCACCAAAAGCTGCTTGTAAAAGAACCAGTGACTAATAGAAACAAATTAAACATTAGCCAACAACATGATGCTGTATCCAAACAAAACAAAATTAACTTCGGCAGAAATAAGTATGCCACTTTTAAATCTCCGCAGAATTATTCTGCTGTATTTACTGCTTATAACTCCCCTAGCTGAAATGAATAATAGTACTCAGTTTGTACATCCAAATGGGCAGCATCAATCACATTCACGTGAAATCTTTTATGAGACCAATTTAGTACTATGTTATTGCTCAGAACAAAAGTATACGTGAGAAATTCTCACTGGCACAGGCTTTAAGGATATCATATTAAAGCAGCAGATTGGCAGTCTGTTCATGAGTTATGACAACATTTAATACATACATACAGAAACAACCAGTTTCTTGATCTATGTCTCCACTGTTACTAACATACATCAATTACTTAACTATTGTTTTAACAGTATCTAAGTAAAAACTGCACAATGTATGGAGCATACCCATGTTATTGAATGCACCAAGCTATTGGTTTTCAATTCAGGATTACCTGATGCTTGCCAAGGCATGCTCTCTTTCTTCACGAAGTTTAGTTAGAATTGTGTTTTCAGCTCTGAATCGCTCAATTTCCATTTCCAATTCAATGAGTTTCTCTCTCAGTATCTGGGATGGAACAGTGGATCCTGCCATAGAACAACCAGATTCAAGTTGTCTAAGAGGCATCCATTAGACTGAAGAATTATTAACACACTAATTTTAAATATATATATACTATTTTATAGATAGCAGTAGCATTGCAAGAAAATTCTAGTACTGAAGTGACATTTTGAAGTACCCTGCACTATATACTCAAGTTCCTCATCAAGTTCATCTATAATATTTGTAGAACTAAACATATATCAGAAATCAGAATGTGAAGGACCTGTAGAGAAATGAAATGAAGATATGATAAGAGCAAAGCATCAAAGAGGAAAGTTACAACTGTAACTGTTTTTCCAAGTTTACTCACAGCACAGTCTGCTTGAACCCATCACTGACCTGAAATGCATTGTAGAGGCTCAGAGTATTTGTGGGCCTCTCTGCCATTCTGGTTTCTTGTTCAATCACTGCTTAACACTCCTAAGGCTTTCATAATTTGTTTCTGAGCATGCAAAAAGAAGAGCCTAAGTACCGATGCTGTAGTGGAGTTAGTTGCCTTGTTCACTCGTAAATGCTGCTAGCCATTACTTCCAGCAACAAGACCCAGCAGATATCCTTCAAAAGTCCAATAAAACAGTTCTCCATAAACCCACTAAACCTACCACTTCTGCTTCATATGAACTTATCAAAAAACAGAAAAAATCCTAAACATTCATTGGTGCAGAGTTTGAAACTGACACCTCACCATCTTACAGAGAAGACATGCTAGGCTACATCATCATGTTGTCCGTACTAGCACAAACACAACAGCTTTTATGGGAGAATTTAGAGGCAGCCCTTCTGCATACCATAGCCGTATGGCTGAAGTGGTTGAAATCAATTTGAGAAGAGCAGAAAAATGAACTTGTTTCCTATGTTCCAGGTGAATACTCTACATACTATACTACAAACAGAAAACAGACATTGCTGACACATCCTATTTTACTACAGGAACAACCTAACCTAGGAGTGCATGGCACTACCCAAATGCACTCACTGGAAAGGGAGGCACTGCTTCATTTTCAGCATGCTTTTGCCTCTTTGCTTGAGTTTGAAACAGTGGTCAAGCACCTTCAGATTAAGTTAGTTGAATGAGGTGATGAGACAAAAAAAGAAAACTAGCCTTCAGGGTGAAAATAAAAGTTTTCACTGAACTTATCATTTTGCAAGCTGTGTAATGACTGCATCTGGCACCAGACACAACCAGAAGAGATGAAGGGTGCCTACAGTAGAAGTCTGTACCTTTTGGTGAAGTATCAAGTTGCAGCTTAAGCCTTAGAAGGAAAGACTTCTAAAACATGTTTTCTTCAACATTTCCTACCAGTTGCTGTACTCTCACCTCCTGACCCCTGTTCCACGTTTGATTTGATTTCATGCTCTGGATGACAGCCTGTCTTCTGTTTTGGTTTCAGTGCGGGAAACAGTTTCACCATCAGGTTGGATGGAGGTCCATTTGAATCACTGTCCACTGCAGCCTGTTTAGACAGTTCTTCCCCCCTCTTTGAGGCAACTTTTCTCTTTAATGCTTTATCTGGGAAAGGTATATCATTCTTACTGAAAAAGTCAGTCTGTGAGGGCATTTTAGTGTATTTTTCAGGTAAATCATCATGAACATAATTTTCATCAAGGTCACTCCATGTTCTCTCATCATCAAACTCAAACTTATTCCTGTTTACACAAGACATGCTTCTTTGGTGGTCTGAAGCATGTCTAACCTTTTGGTTTGACTGTGCACTACTATCTTTGTCTGACAAGTCAGGGTTGGCACTTCCATTTTTGCTTTCTTTGCTGATATCCATAGCAGAACTTCCATAATCTAACAATTCTGGATCACTTTCTCTATGGCTCATAAAGGATGTCTTAATATCTTCATTTTCATATTTTAAAGTGGTCTCAAATTCTTGCTCAGAATCTGTAGTACTATTACCATTTTCTTCATCTTTGTCTTCATTTACAATCCACTGAGTACATTTTAAAGCAGGAACTGCTGTCATGGAAGAAGCTGAAAACATTATACTATCTGCTTTATTCAATGGATCCTTTAGTCTAGAAGCTGTTTCTGAATTTGAGATTGTATGATTAACTGCTTTATCATTTTTATTTCCCACAGCCATACATTCTGCCTTTTTCTTATTAATGAGTTTAACTGCAAATTCCTTTACTTGCTGCTGTTTTGCCTTGATGGGGGTAGAGGACATTCTGCGTCCTTGTGAAGTTTGCTGATCTTGATCTAGGATCCTTTGCACAAATGAAGAATTACTTGAGAAAGATATTTCATCTGCAGCTTGTTCTAGAAACAAAAATTCATCTAATTCCAGGTTCTCTTTTTCCTTTTCTTTTTCCCAGTTTTCCAATTTATTCTGAAATGAAACTTCAAAAGACAGTTCTGAATCCTTTACAGAGTGACTCACAGAACAGTTAGAATTAGAAAAGGCATCAGCCATCTCACAAGAAAACGGAGGCTTTTCTGTGTAAGGTAGTTTGTTTCTGATTTTGCTGCCAGTGCTAGACTTAGTAAATTCCACTACATTCTCTTTATTTTCTACTTTATTGTTGATTTCTGATGAAAAAGAAGCCTTAATCTGTCCATCAAGATTTTTTCCTGGTTGCATTCTTGTTTCTTGTGGCAAGGAATTTTTTCCATTGTGATTCCTGAGTACCAGGGTCTTCTGAAGAGGAAAGTGTTTTGCTTTGTCAGGCTGGTTATTTTTTTTACATGGTGTAGGAGAGTTCTCAGAAACCAGTTCTTTGCCAGAAGGCAGACTTCTCTTTTGCATTTGTGATCTGTCCACTCTCACATTTCTGTCATCCAAAGCCCTCTGTGAAGGCTTCAGTATGTTTTCCCCAGATTTTGCTACCTTAGATCTGGCATTAGTAAACCTTATTAAGCCTTCTCCTCTTTTTAGGAAGGGTCGTTTGATCATTGGTTTTTGAATGGCTGATCCATATGTCTCCTGAAAGGGGATAAGGAAAAATTAACATACATTCAACATTAAATTCCTCAAGCAGTTTTAAATCGCTGAGTTTTTGAATCTGGTTGTTTTGTTTGCTTGTTTTCCAAATAAACCCCACATATTAGTAGGAATTTATAAAGTACGTTTACTTCTACAGGATTTCTAAATTATCTCAAACAAAATAGTTAGGACTTCTTGTTTTGTTTTGAAGATGAATTATTAAGATGTGAATATTGCAGCGTTAGCTTTTGATGCCAGAACCTGCCATCTAAGTTCCCAAAGCACCCGTCACACCACGGTGTAATATATAAAAAACAAGTTAGAAAGAGTAGAAAACCTGTAACTTCTGTTTTTGCTTCAGACGCTGCTCTTCTATCTGCATCTGTTCTTCCACAAATTCTTCAAAGGTCTGTTTTTTCTCCTGAATCGCAGCTTTAATAGGTCTATAGTAATTTTAAAAAAGTTAATTCTTACATTTCCATATAATTTAATTGCATTTAACATCACCTGCTATTCAAAGACCTAGGATACAATTGCATAAACGATGATTTCATACACAAAATATGAAGTACTTTAGTCACTGAGCAGCAAAGCTAATTTGAAAAATGCACTGTAGTAATAGTTGATTATCTTTTGATAAAGTTATTCATACACAGCTAAAAAAATAGCAAATGCAGGTTTTGCTGTTTCATCTTTCACTGCTTTTCTCAATGAGCCATTCTTCTGCCAGAGCCATCAAACTCACACTCAGATTTTAGTCATACTGATAATTTCTACGGTATGTCCTCCACATCAATTCACAGAAATCCTACTGAGATCAGCCTGTATACTGGGTCTGGCTAGGATGGAGTAAACTTTCTTCATAGCAGTCCATATGGTGCTGCTTTGGATTTGTGACAAAAACAGTGATGGTAACATCCAATGTTTTTGCACTGTTGTTGAACACTTCTTGCAGAGCATCCAAGTTTTCTCTGGTTTCTCATGCTGCTCACTCTGTTCACCCCATCAAATAGGCTGGGGATGGGCAACAGAGAGAGGGCAAAGCCAGAAGAACTGATCCAAAGTGACCAAGAGTTCCATGCCACACATCATCATGTTCAGCAATGATAACAGTGGATTTGGTTTTCTAAAACTACCTGTTGCTCAGGGACCAACTGTGCATCAGTCTACTTGTAGGAGATGAAGAGTGGCTGCCTTCTTAATGCTGGGGTCTCTTCCCCTCTTTTCTTTACTTGTTAAACTGTCTTTACCTAAACCCACAACTGTCATTTTACCTCTTCTAATTCACCTCCATTGAATTCTGAGGCAGGGTGACCAAGCGGCTGCCTGGGGTCAACCCTGGGTACCACCTGGTACAAGTATTTCTTGTTATGACCAGGCAGACAAGGCAGAGCTTCAGAACAATACCAACCACTACTTTTATTCCATCAACAACAACAACAACAACAAAGCTTCTAACATCCATAAGAAGGCTTCTCCCCCAAGCACTATTATTTCTTAGCCACACATAAAAGGTTAAACAACATAACTCCTGGTAAACTGAAAAGTTGTGGCCTCACACTCCTCCTCCACATCACTACTTTTGCTGTGTAACAGCGGAGAGGAGATTGTACTAAAGCAGATTGAATACAGTAATTGTAACTGCTAAATACTAAGCCTATACCAGAATGTGCTTCTACACTATCATTACCCTATGCTGCACACACCTCTTCAGCCAACACAGCACATCTGTCACAATCTCAAGCCAGAGCCTCTCTTACTATTGGTCTCCATTGTACTAGTGAAACATAATCCCTGCTTAAGTAAGCTATACAAATTGAGAATATCAGACTCTTATTTGGGACCCAGAATTCATTCAAACTTGCAGTATAAATTACTTATACTTTTTACCAAATCACGCTCTGAATTACCTTTCCTCTGCATTAGTCACCCATAACTGTTTTCCTCTATTTTCAGAGAGTTCTGCACAAAACGAATCCACAGATGGATCTTCAGTCTCCATTACTTTTTCCATCTTTTGTTCTGGACACCACATGCTTTTTCCTACGAAATCAACAGAATACAAGTTTGGTTTTTTTCCTCCCAAAAGCATGCAAACAAACAGTCAGCTTTCAGCTTGCATTTTAAGTGGCATTCAGACTAGATTAAAACCAGAAGACAGCTTCATGGTCACGTAGTCTGAATTCCCACACAAAAGAAGTCCTATGATTTTTCCAAATTTACTCTTCTTTGTATTTGAGCACTCTTTTTAAAGCAATATCCAACCACGTTTAAGTTTTCTCCCCCCAGACACACACCTTGGCACTCCATTCTGATTCATCATCTTTGCTAACTTATGGCTTAAAGGTAAAATAACTGAAGCTTGGATGTCTGTTATACTTAAAAATTAAGGTCAGTTCATCCTTTCACATCTCCTTAGACCAAGATTAAAAGCTTTTCATCATACTTCATATTTGTAATGCACTCTCATTTCTTTTCTCTGAAACCTCTACAGATTTACAAACTCCTTATTAAATTTCTAGATTAAAGGCAAAAATGCTATTCCCGTCATAACAGCATAAATAGTAATGCGGTGCCTATGTGTACAACTAAGAAAACAGCAAAAGGTGAAGAACTCTGGTGCATTTCTTCCGGGGTATAAACAATTCTTAATCACCTTTCCAACTCTAAGGACATTAGGACTCTACGCCATAGCATCTCTTTGCCAGTCCAACTTGATTCCTAATTCCAATTCAGTTATTTAATCCTCACAACGCAGTTGGTCTGGAGACATTCTATATCCCCGTATGGATTATTTTCTAATTGTTACTTGAAAATATGGTTTCAGTTCATTCTAACTTACCAAATAACGCAGCTATCCAGTATCTGTCATTATTTTACCATTTTCCCAGTCTTTATCATACATAAGTTTTAGCAGTAGTGATTTTTTTTGCCCGCTAGAACAAACATTTCATGCTGATGGAAGAACTTGATTTTTCCTCCTGCTGCTTTTAACAACACTCATAGGAACACTGAGGCTTCTGAGCTGACCATATTCAGCAAATGAAACCAAAATTTGTATACAAGCAATGAGTTATGCTCAGTAACTGGGGGGGGAGGGGATGGGAGGAAGGGAATACACACTCCAAATTATTTTCCTCCAAATGACTAACCAATGTATTTGTCATCTTCACTGCCTTTCAAGCAATTCTTGAAGTATTCAGGGGCCTTGCTTTTTACAGGCAGACACTACTGAACAACTGTTGTCCAAAGATGAGATGCATTCTGCATTGTTTAACTTTTATTATAATTTCACTGTGTGTGTGGAGTGAAATTATATTGTGAATACTGTGTATTCATATTTTGTGTATGTGGAGACCAATTACTCAGAGCATGAGCTTTGTTGTCCCTGTAATTCTATTACTCAGATGACTTGTAAAAAAAACTTGTCATGCCCAACAAATGCCCAGGTCTTAGCTTAGCTTTTTACTTTCAGCCATTAGAGTACAGCCTTCAAATTAAAACAAACAGGAACAAAAATAAACAATAGGACAGGAGGGCAAGAGCCAGCCTCCATCCTCACGTTCTCAATTCAGAAAAAATCATTAGGCAATCAAGTTTTTGTTTGAAACCTAAACCCTAAATTCAATTTCTCAGGCTATGTAAAAGAAATATAATCATTTAAATCAGGTGGGTCTGATAATACCTGCAAGATGCCCCTCCCACAACTCTGGTGGCTTCTTCCAGTCCAGGACTGTCCTCTCCCTGTGCACAAGCTAAATTGGACTGGAACACTGATCCAAGTTACAAATGTTTGTTTCTCAGTATAGATGAGCTCCCCAGTGTCATTAAGTTCATCACATGAAAAAACATGTGCTGTGAGCACAAACAAGGAGGTACCACTTCATTTGGATACAGTGATGGCTTAAAGCAATCAGAAGTATTGAAAGAAATGCAACTGCTTATTTTGTCTTTTATACTTAGAATATTTTTTTTTCAAAACAAGGGCTCCCATCATTAACTTACAATTAAAGTTGGCAAAAGGATAGCATTCTTTCAGCAGTACCACACAGCAATCAGTCATTAAAATGATGCATTTATCTTTGACTAATCAAGTAGTCTTAAGATGAACACTGAATACACTTTCTAACTTAAACAAAAACAATAGATCACATTCTTCAGTTTAATAAAGTACATATTTTTTCCACACAGAGGGTGGTGACACACTGGAACAGGTTGCCCAAGGAGGTTGTGGATGCCCCATCCTTGGAGGTATTCAAGGCCAGGCTGGATGTGGCTCTGGACAGCCTGGTCTGGTGGTTGGCAACCCTGCACATAGCAGGGGGTTGAAACTCAATGATCATTGTGGTTCTTTTCAACCCAGGCCATTCTATGATTCTGTGATCCTATGCTTTATTTCTCAACTTACCATGAACTGCTGTCTGACCAGATACCATGCTAAGTAACTTCTGCTGTTCTTCCATTAGCCTTTGAAGTTGTTCCTTCTGTTGTTTTTTTAGCTGTTCCTGTTTCTGTTGTTGCAATTCCCTCAGCTTTTTAAGAAAGAAAAGGAAAAAAAAAAAAATCAATATACTGTGGGGTAAGTATACTTAGAATGCACCAACACATAAGCATCATCAAGACAAGTTTTAAAGACATCCCATTATCTAACTGTAACATGACATGTTGCATACAAAGTGCTTTGATGAATGAAATTCATGCTGTTTCTAGTACACCCTAAGCCACTAGTTTTTAATTGACCAATTGCAAATAGTAGAAATCAGAACTCTCATTTCTGCAATTTGGGAAATGTTCATCTTTTGAGGTAAGAAGATTCTAAGAGCAAATATGCTGGCGCTAAACGTAATTTCATTTTGAACTGAAATCTGTGCCTATGAAAACTAACTAGACTCTCAGTAACAGCATGTTATGAGGAGGACACTAACCTTTATGCATACGTAACTGACTCAGGGCTTGCTCTTTAAGCTTATGTTCTATAAATACTTTCAGGTATGAAAAATTATAGAATACTAGAATCTACTTAGAGTTGGAAAGGACCTTTAAAGTTCATCTAGTCCAGCTCCCCTGCAATGAACGGGGACATCCACAGCTCAGTCAGTTTGCCCAGGGCCTGATCCAGCTTTGCCCTGGAAGCCTCCAGGGATGGGGCATCAACAACATATCTGGGCAACCTGTGCCAGTGCCTCACCCCCCACTGTTAAAGCCTTTTTCCTTATACCCAACCTAAATCTCCCCTCTTTAAGCTTGAAGCCATTTCTCCTTGTTCTAATTCCACAGGCCCCGCTGAAGAATCTGTCCCCTTCTTTCCTGTAGCTCCCCTTTAGATACTGAAAGGCCACTCTCAGGTCACCTCACAGCCTTCTCTTCTCCAGGCTGAACAGCCCCAGGTCTCTCAGCCTGTCCTCATAGGAGAGGTGTTCCATTCCATGGATGCACAGGAACAGAATAAATGTTAATTTATGAATATCAAGAAATTCTAGGATTTTTAAAATTTATTTATTACCCGTTCAAGCTTTTGTAAGAGAGGATCATTGCAATCGGATTTATTCTGAGCATCCATTTCACTGTGGCCAAAGTCTGCTTTAGAGCTTCCTACATTATATGCTGTTGCTGGAAGAGACGTTTCAGTGCTATTTTGCTGAAGTGCACAGGAGCTGCCACACTCAAGCAACTGTTCTTCACTCAAGGAGTCCTCGCTGACAGAACAGCTGTCTGAGAGATGCTGCACTCCACCAGGGAAAGCCGTGATGTTTTCAGGTCCAGGTAACAGATTTTCTGTGTTGATTTTCAATCCAGTGAAACGAGGATCTAATAAGACACCAGCACGGGAATTATTGGACATCCAGTGTGCAATGAAGTTTTGTTCACTACTCAGATCTTCAACAGTTGTCATTCTGTAGATTATATTCCAATGCAGTTGCTGATGTAGCATTAACATAACACAGCGTAGTGCTAGGGGAGTAAAAGATGCAGTCACAAGTATCAGGTACGGGTGCTCACTTGTTCTTAGCACCGAGAAATTAAGCAGATAACTACAAGAAAATATCTACAGGAAGAGACTCCCAGCATCAGAAAGTCCCTCTTAAAACCAGCCGGTTGTGTTTATAAAAAGCAGTCAAGCCACAAATCTTCGCACTAATGCAACGCTGCAGAGATGCCGACGTACCCACGATCACTTTACTGCGCATATTTCAGCGCACTGAACCTTCCCGCGGTAACTCCACAAATAGCCGCGCGTCCGCTTCTCACTGCTCTTCCACCATCACCGCCCGGCGGCACCCCGGGATCCCCGCAGGAGGCCCCACGGAACTCCTACAAAACTCCCGTACGAGCAGATTTCGAAACGCTCAGAGTTTCCCCAGAGTGTCACATTCCAAAGGGCCGAAGCCGAGGCCGCCGCAGCAGCGCCGCCACTCAGCACCGCGACCGCCCGCCACTCGCAGTTACAAACGCGCCGCCATGGCACAGCCTGCCGCCTCCATAGGCTGGGCGCCGCGCGGGGCATGCCGGGATTTGTAGTCCCGAGCCGCCGCCCGCCTCCTGCAGCCCCGTAGCGATCTCTCGGCGCCCGACTACAGCTCCCAAAAGGCTCAGCGGCGAGAATGCCGTTAATAGGCTGACACTGCAAACCGCCCAGCCCTGCCTGGGCTTCCGAGGGGCGGGGAGAGACGCGCGAGGGCGGTGACGCCTGTCCCGTCCCCCTCCCCCCCACCCCGTCCCGCCCCGCTGGTGGGGGAGGGGCCGCTTCCCGCTCTGCGGGGGCGGCTGTGAGGAGATGACCGCGGACCGAACCCGCGCGCCGTGCCTTTGCTGGGCGGGCGGGGCTGTGCGCTTTCAGCGTGCCTTCCTTGCAGTTGGCTCTGCCCTTTTAATCTTTAAATAGCTGCAGTAAGGGTGGAGTGGAAGGATAAGTGGGCAGACAGCGTACAGAGTCACAGAAGCCCCTGGGGTTCTTTCCATCCCCTCAATCCTGAATGGGAAGGGGCCCATAAGGATCACTGAGTCCAACCGCTGGCTCCGCACAGGACCACCCAAAAACCAGTCCCGTGTCTGAGAGCTCCATGAGCTCAGGCAGCTCGGAGCCGTGTCCACTGCCCTGGGCAGGCTGTTCCTGTGCAGGTCCAGGAGTTAGGCTCGGTGATCCTTACGGGTCCCTGTTAATTCAGGATATTCCATTAATCTATGTTGAAAAACCTTTTCCAGACTACCAACCAGACCCTTACCTAGCGCTGCATCAGCACCTTATTCCAGATATAAAACAGTTTACCATTCTTCACTCTCACATTAAATATTGTTGTTTTCCATTCTGATTTTGAATTTTGGAAACTCTGCAGTTCAAGAAGAGTAAAGACAAACACTTTGCTAAAATTCCTTGATAAGTTTGATCCTCAGGGGAAATTGGCTAGAGAAGAGAGGCTAATATTGGGTGGCAGCATTTCATCAGCAATGAGAGGGAATAAAGCCCACTTCACTCAGCAGAGAAAAGCTGTGGGTACAGACTGAAGAGGTTTCAGCTTTACTTGCTGCTGCCTGGAGCGTCTTTCAAAGTTCACTTGCACTTTAACAGTGAGTTTCCTCCTCCCTCAAGCACCGGAAGTGTCAGTGTTCCTTATTCCGCAGCAGACTGCGCGTCACTTGGTCACCTGGTTTGTTTATTTGTCAGGGCTGTAACTGCTGCCGCTGTGCCTTTGGGCGATGTACAGGTGGGTGTGAGCTGCCTTAGCCCATCCTCCCTCCCTCCACCCAGGCTCTTCAGTTGCACCTCGCTCTGCTGGGGAAGCAGAAGGTCCTTCAGGCAGGGAGCTGCCTGAGCAGGTTAGTGTAAGCTATTTTTCACCTAAAACATAAAGAGGGAAGTGGGATCAGGAGTCATTGGATAGCTGTCAGGCTGGGAGCACAGGCAAGGTTTGTTTACTAAGTGGGGGGAACTTCACTTTGCAGGCAAACTTTGAGGAAGTGAACCTGCCCTTCCCTCAAGCTTTCCTTTCCACTTACTGGCACATTTAAAGTTTACTTACAGATCAGTTCTCTCAGTCTTTTTTCTTAGTTCTCAGCAGTATAACTTTTATAAGCAAATGTCGTATAAAATACTCTTGTGGAGGTTTGCACCACATTCAGATACTGCTTGAGTTTCCGGGTAAGATACACTGTGTTGTCAGGGCTTGTGGCAGCTTGTATGTATTTCAAAACCTTCCTAATAATCTTTTGGGTTAGGCTGTATGAATGGAATCCATTATTTCCGGAGGAGGTGACTTCTGCTGAAACTTCAGCAGTGTCCAGAATCTGCTGTAGAGAATTTGCAGAGATCGGTGCAAAAGGAGGCAGTGCCCTCTATGCTTTTAATATCGGAAGCTTTTGGCAGTGGCACATTTGCTTTTGTATATGACTCAAATTAATCTACTTCAGCCAAGTTATAAGTGGATCTTAAAAGATTGTTACCATCTCAGATAATGTAATATCTTGAGAAAACTTCTTCCTTAAAATATGGAAAAAAAGAGTTACAGGGTTTTGTGTTTTTTTTGTGCATGAGCAGAGTACTTTATGACAAATGTACTGCTAATGCCAGACAATAAAACACAAGAGGCACAAAATATAAGTATATAACAATTTAATGTGCCCTTTGATCCTCAAGCTGCTATATACCTCACCTCAACCAGCACGTTGCTGGTTCTCTCAGATGCATAGGGTAGTAGTTGATTTGGGCCCTTCCTATAGTTCAGATTATACAGGCATATATAAAACTGCATCTGATAGTGTTGATTTTCTAGGTTTTCTTGGAACCCCAAATTCAAATGAATTGTTCTCTCTCCATAAGTAACATCTTAGGTGGATAATAGGAAATAAAGCTTTCTTAGCCAAAAGAAAAAAATAAACCCTTTTCTGTTTTAACAGGAGAGCAATGACAATCTTTGCAAACTGTGTGTTCTTTATTAAAGTGAAGTACTTACCCATTCAGAAGAGGAACAGCCTGAAAGCATGCATAAAAGAAAATGGTGGAGTAATTAATTTTGTGCTTAATAACAAAGTAAGTTCTAGATTTATTTCTGAGATCTCTGAAGGAAAAAAACAAATGTTGAAAGTATTATAGAGTTTTAATTGTTCCTCATGTGGAGAAATATTTCTCTGTTCAGTATTTCACTGGAAATATTCTGCTTATATTTCTAATTTATCTATTTCTATGGTACTGAAATGTCTCCTTAAAAATAAATAAAAAATTAATAGCAATATTCTCTCTCTCCAAAAGAACCAGGAAGGGTTTTTTCTTGCATAATCAGGAAATAGAGCATATAATTGAGGCTATTATCCAAATGTCCCTCGAACACTGACAGCCATAGAGCATCACCCATCTCTCTAGGAAGCCTGTTCCAGTGTCTGTCCATCCTCACACTGCAGAAATGTCTCATAATGCCCAGTCTGACCCTCACCCGGTACAAATTTGTGCTGCTTCCAGGAGCAGAGCCCAGAATCTCCCTCTGCATCCCCCCCTCAGGGAGCTACAGAGACAAATGAGGTCACATGTTGGCCTCCTCCAAACTGGACAACCCAGGTGTCCTCAGTTCTCCTACCAGGATATGACTCTATGTTGAAATTATGTGGATAGTTTTAACTTTCAGCATATGTATGATTCCAGTAAAGCAGTGTAAGGTTCCTTAAAAGCTACCAGAGCACATTATGATTCTAAAGGATCCTAACAAGCTTTTTTACCATTCTCCCAAAAAGGTTTTGGTTTGTAACTAGTCAGCTGCTATAGAGCTTGGCCCATTATTGGACCTCCTGTGTGCTGCTGAAAGCTCTGCAGAACATTAGACACCTGGTCATCCTCAATCTCTGTAGTTACTGCAGAATGATGGAAGTTATATGTGAGAGCTGCTCTGGAAGTAATGTCTCCTATATTGTGCTGGCCCGCAACATCAGAGGCTGACGCTGGTAGTACAGCAGTAGAGGCTGAACCTTCCCACCAGTATTCCATTACATTTGTTGCCATGTGACAGATGGCAGCAGGGGGGCAGTCAGAATAGCATCTGACATGGAAGTGCAGAGGTGTGCCATTCAATTAATCGATGCTTGCTGAATGTTTCTGGAGACCAAACAGTGAATGTGAGTACAGTGAGATGGTAGGTGGTGCATTTCAGCAGTGGTGACAGCAACAGTGGGCTGCCTCTGCTGGTGCAGATTTTTACAAGAGCAGCATGTAAGCTCTTGTTCCTCACTGGCAAAAATGCATATCTCATGATGGTGACTATGTTGAAAAATAATGTTTTGTAGCTGAGAATTTACTCTATCAAATAGTATTATTGTGCTTTTGGTATCTGCTGTAGTTTCCATGAAAATAAATAGGAGGCAATACTTTTGATGCAACCTACATATATTTTAGTTTATCTGAACTGTCATCTGAAAGAATCCTCTCTGCTGACTGTGGAGGAAATGCAGAGGTATTGTGTCTCTAAATTAGATGTTTCAATTAACATCCAGTCCAAAAATGTTGTGTTTTTGAATGTTTCTTTTAGACTCTAGGATTTTACCAGCATGAATTGCAAATAAACAATATTTGGATTAACACTGTAGTTTTGTGTGCATAACGACTCTAATTGTTACTTGTCTTTCAGTGTACACATGTTCTTGTGGATAATGCCAATGTCCTCAGTCGTCACGATCTAAAACTTACTCAGAAATATCAGCTGCCTGTTTTATATGCAGATTTTGTCTGGAAATCAGTTGAAAATGGGAAGCTTTTAACAACTGATGAATTTGAGGTTAATACATCACAAGGCAACATTTCTAACCAATGGCCAGGTGGACATGGTAGGTGTATTTGCATGGTTTATCCATTTACCTGTTAGTTTGGGAAATAATGTTTTAGAAAGTCAGTATTTCAAATAGACTTTTAAGAAATCAGCAGCCATAAATACTGGAAGTAAAGGTGACATAAATATGATTTTTTTCTGAAAAAAAAGGTGGAAATGTGTTGGAGGAATGAATCCTAGAAACCATTCCTGAATGCTTGAAGGACAAGAAGGTCATCAGGGGGTATTTGCATGGATTCATCATTGGGAAGTCTTGCCTAACCAGCTTAATAAGCTTCTGAAATGAAATGATTGGCCTCATAAATGAAAGATGGGCAGTGGGTGTTTTCAAAGGCCTTAGTGAAGTCCAAGCAGACATCGCTTCCTATAAGATTCTCATAGCGAAGCTGTTGAATTATGGTCTGGACAGTGAGGGGAATTGAAAACTGAATGACCAGGCCTGGAGGACCTGTCGTGCAAAGTCTTGTTGGAGGCCAGTAAGGAGCAGAGTGCCTCAGGGGTCAATATGTAGTCCAGTCCTCTTCAGCACCTTCATTAGTGATCAACAAGTTTGCTGGTTACACAAAACTGAGGGGAGCAGCTGATAGACCAGAGGGTCATGCTGTCATCCAGAGAGACCTGAGCAGATAGGAGAAACAGGCTGACAGGAAGCTCAGGTTCAATAAGCTTGCACCTGAGGAGGAAGAACCCTGTGCACCAGTACATGCTGGGGGTCACCCAGCTGGAAAACAGCTTTGCAGAACAGAACCCAAGGTCCTGGTGCACAACAGGTTGAATGTGAGCCAGCAATATGCCCTTGCTGTCAAGAAGGCTAACCAAATTAGGCAAAGTATCACCAGCAGATCAAGGCAGGTGGTTATGTTAAATTAGTGAAGCTATATTATATGAAGTAAATAAAGGTTTTGATTGCAGGTTTGGAATACGTGTCATCTTCTGAAAATAAAATTGCCACAAATCAAAATGAAAGCAATGATACCAATCTTACTGATACAGGAGAAAGTGACAAGGGAATTGAATTCAAAGTGGGAACTCTCAGGTAAAATAATACAAAATTAAAGATGCATATTGATACACCTATGTAGATAATTATATAAAAGAAAAAAATACACCTTCCATTCTGTTTCAGTGTCAGAGATGATTCATCGCCTTAAAAACAGTGCAGGGGAGGAAAAAGCTTTTTTCATTTTCTATACTGCATGTATGAATTTATAACTGTTTCTATTTTATTTTTACCTTTGAATCCAACTGTGGAAATTAATTTTGCAATTTTCCTTCTCAGAAAACATCTACATTCCAGCTTCTACCACTTCTTTTCTTTTTTTTCCTTTTCTTTGTTCACAGGGGTTTTTACTTGCAACTCAGTCCAGTTCATTGTTTTTAGAAGTCATGAGCATCTCTACCATGAAAACTTGGGGGAGCTGAAAATCATGATCATGAGATTGCTGTTACTTGATAGGAAAAGAGTATTGTTACAACTGTTTCTAATTATTGAATTAAAGGAACAGAACCAGCTTCAACATTCCTGTTTTTGAATCTATTAATAAAATGCAGCTTTCACTTTCAGAGGCTGCTGTTCAGTGTTAAATAAGGTATTTAGCTATTTTCCAGGAATGTACTAGAATTTATATTTGATCTAAATGTTCTGATGCTGAATGATACGATTACATGTACATATCCTGATATGAAAGTTAAGAATGTGGGAGGGCTTAGCATTGGACACCAGAGGTAGCTGATGCTGACCAAGCTGTTAAAAAAATTCACATGCAATCAATCAGTAGAAGTGCATTTACTTTGTTGCTTCCAAAGTGTTTCTAAAGAATGAGGTCTGAAATCTAGTTTATTATCTTCGAGTTCACACCAGACACTTGCTTCTCCTTGTGTGGGTCAGCAGCTTGGCAGTATGGGATTTCTCAAAGCTTTTTTATTGTTATTTTGTGGCTTAAAAATAATTTTATTTTCTTATATTAATTCTTACCGTAGGATGTGATCTTGCAGCCTGTAATAGCACAGTATTTACTGGGTATGTGTGGTTTTAATTGTTCTGATTCTATTCCAGATTTTACAGTGAAAATGCTCCTTTTTTTCCTCAAGATTTCGAAGTTGCAAAATACAACGTCCTTGAAAAAGTAAGCTTGTCCCTTACTGTGAGACAGTGTAGGAGGATCAGTGGATGAGTAAAAGTTTTGTGATTTCACACACATCAGCAATAACTCTTTAATGTTACCATGTCCTGCAATGCAAAGAGCTGTATTGAAAAGAACTTCAGTGCTTCTGTCTTTCAGCGCAGCCTAATTCTACTAAAATAAAACTTCTCTGTTATCACTTTAGTGTTCTCACCCAATTATTGCAGTAGAATAACAACACTTACATGCTTCTGGCTAGATATATTTTATCATGGCTGCTATGTTTTAAGTCTAATTTAAGCATTAATCTTTTTTTATTAAAAATCTTTTGAAACACAACAATGATGGAATTGTACATCACTCAATACAGTGAAGCCCTGAGAGGAACTTCTGCTTATTACTATGAGATAGAAAATAATAATAATAATTCTGCTTGTTTTCTTAGCCATTGTATGGTTCCAAGTGGGTTGAAAAATTAAGTAGGATGTGGGAAAGTATGTGTTGCAATATCATGTGAATGAAACGTGCCTATGTATTGAATTGTGGGCTGAGGTCTTCATTCCTCTCTCCATTCAGATTAACTCCGAGGGAAGCAAGGATTTTGTAGTTATTGAATTACATTGTTCTCAAGAACAGTTTGAGTTTCTGTTTCGATTATATGCACACTTCAGTGTTTCAAATGGAACCAAGGTATGAGCTGCTTATTGACACTGCCTGTTTGTTTCTTTGTACGCCTTGAACACTCCTGTTCTGGAGAGCACTAGGCATTCTTCATTTTTTACTTGCAGGCTGATTCTTATGTTTACATAGTAGGAGGTCATTGTCTTAGCTTTAAAATATGAGGTCTGGTTCATACTTGGCCCCTTTACACTGTGTGTTTGCCTGCAAATCTCTTGGAAGAACTGTTTGGGTGGCAACACAGCATGGTCCTGGATGCACCTGCCTCATATACTCATATACAAGTGCCTGGTAACGACTAAACTGTATAATGGCATGTTTAACTGTTAAAATGCTGCAAAGGATGATAGATTGGACATACTCCTGAGAGTCAAAGGAGGATGCATTTGGAATAGCTCAAATGATAGAACAAGTTTTCCAGTACACATTTAGGTGAAACTATCTTGTCACTGTGGAGTTTGTATGAGGAGCTCCCTGTTTGTCCCATGAACCCTCATGGTAGTAGTGCCTTGCTGGCAGCATGTTAAATCACATCCCAAAAGTGGATTTGTCAACTCTTACTGTAGTGTCTGGTAAATTGTTTCAGCAAATCTGTATATCTGTTTCTTCATGTAACTTTATTCTTTCCATTTTCAGAAAAATAAACAATTCATAATAAATAAGACTGCTGAAGAAATAAGAGAAAATTATGATATTCTTGTTGCGAACCTGCAGAGCCAGGATTTCCTGCTCAGAGAAACTTTTCCACCAGAAGCAGAATGTTTAGCTTCTACGAAATTACAAAAGGCTTGTACAATTTGTCTGTTTACACTTTTCTGTCCTTAGTTATTTGTTTCAGTTTCCAGTTTTTCTGAATGTGGTAAACATTGTCTGTACTACAGTGATACAGTCATATGTTAAAGGAAATTGTTCATATACAAACGTTCTGATTTTTTTTTTTTTTTAGGAATATTGACTGAATGTTGCAAGTCATTAAACACACTAAAAGCAAATACAATCATATTCATTATAGTTTTTATTCTCAGTAGGTCCATTACCTACTGAAAAAAAAAGAAGAATATACTAATATAGCAACCAGAATTCTTGTGTCATGTATGACTTTGTTGTAATTATTTTGCAACTATACAGATATCATAGGCTTGATGTAGATGTCATTAAAATCTATAATGGAAGTCTGCCCAGTGGCAATAGCTGCAGAATTCTGCTCTCTGAAGTAGTTTTCATTCAATGAAAATGTTTACTGCTGTTTAGAATGGTTGCACTGTAACCAATTTTTTTTTTTCCATTTACTTTCTCACCGTACTTCATCTGCTTCTCTCTCCCATCATGGCTAACTTATGTTTTAGGACACAGCTGGAGGATAGATCTGTCCCACATCCATGTCATCTAGTGACCACAGGGGCCATATGGTTTATAAACAAGTAATGTAGAGTGTCCAAATGTGTGAGAATTGTTTAACTACATCAAGTTTAATGGTAGTTGCTAGAGTTAAAGAATAATGATAAAAAGCTCAAGTAAATATTTTAACAGTGCTCCTTAGATCACAAAATCTGTTTTCCTTCTGGATGTATGAATTGCAATGATATTCATGGCCCTTCTATTCTACTTTTGATATACTGTTCCAATTTTTTGTTTTCTACAGTTACATTATCTCCAGTGTTTATATCTGTCCTTTTACCTGCTGTGTGAAAATATTAGGCCCTTATATCTGTTAGTACTATGTAATGATAAAGATATTGAGCAAATCAACTTTTGTATTCTGCAACAGGTTATATCTGAAATTTCGGAAAGACAGATCATGGCCACTTGCCTGCCATGATCTTCACTTGAAAGAATTTATAAAGACAAATTTTTCCCTTCAAGTCGATAGGACTGAAGCAATTAAATTAAGCATTAATGCATATTGCAAACCGTATTGTTTATGTGAACAAGAAAGTTCTCACATTACATTTTTGTCTATCCACTGATTTGTGCTTGTTTTACTACAGTTGCTTTTAGAAGAATCCATCAATTCAAGTGCTGTATGTCAAGAAGTTAGTGATTTTGTGGAATTGATCTGGGCAGAAGCTCTTGGCCACCTGGATAGTCTACTGCTTGAATCAGTAAACAACATCAGCCTAAATGATGCAAGTTAATTCTTTTTTACTCTATGAGAACACGTACATGAATGCTATTATAAGTCATTTTTCCCCAGCAAACAGGAATGTTGTGTTTCACATTGGAATTGGTAATTACACTGGGTATTCCTATATGACAATGTATTCATGCTTCAGAAATTTTAACCTTAAATTTTGCTTTAGAATTATGACACTAAAAACATACTGTACTCCCTAGAGCAGATGGCTGTCTTTTCCATTTTATAGAAATTTATACAATGTTTATTGTAGGCTCCCTTCCGCGTAATAAATCAAGTTCCCTAAGAAGATGGTTACAGAAAATGGTGCATAATAGCAGTTTATTGTCTCCTGCCAATATATTTCAACCATATTTCAGTCAGCCACTCTCTAGTATTAGAAAAATCATTTTAATTATACTGCATTTGTGTATTATCAGACAACACATATAATTAGCATTTAATTAACTGTTGTTAAGTTCTTCATATAGTATAACTGTTAATGAGAGTAATTGCTTATCCATCCCTCATTAACTCTATGGTTTATTTAATCCTATTTTTCCACTCACCTCAGTGGTTTTGCTTTCCTTTCTAGACATTTAGGAGTCTAATGTTTATTCATTTAACTTAACTTATAATATAATTCAAGTTATAGCTGCATAAGACTGCAACTTTGTTAACTTCTGTTACTACTGAAGGAAAACATAACCTGGAAATTAGGTTGATTTTAAACTGGAAAAATTTTTGCCAATAGAAGTTCCCTAAACATAGAATGATTTTGCCCTCATACTAAGATATAAGACTCTTGATTCTCTTCAATTGTCTTACATAGGAAAATATTACTTTCACTTTTCGATACGGAAATATACGTTTGTGTAGGTTCTGATGGGTAAGTAGTATATTAGTATTGTTTTATACATTTGCTCAGAGACAGTAGCAAGTTCACTTTATAAAACAGTAAAAATAGGAAGGAAATTCTGCTTGTGGTAGATGCTTTTTGTGAGGTGCATTTGGTTTGGTTTTCAAGATCCCTACCATATTTAAAATAGGTGAAATTTGATAAATATTTGATAATTTCATAAAAAATGCCCAATCATTGACAGCTTTTGAAAAAGCTGAATCACAGAACTGCAGCCTGATGCATCAGTCTGTAGGGATATACTAAAACTGTTTTCACTACCTTTTCCCACTTGTAATTAGTTGGCAAGAGAAATAGCATTTGTGTAGAAAGAAAAAAATCAATGGGTTTTTGAAACAAGGAAGTGGATTGCTGTTCAGTTAGATTAACCGTCCAGTTTTCTCTAAAGGCCTTTGTGAGACTGAGTCCAGCCTTACGTCAATATTGAACTGCAGTAAGACTACTATGCTTCCTCTAATGACAGCATCTTACTAGCTGGTGCCAGTGGTTATAATAAACTGAAATAATAGAGTATTCTGTGAGACATTTCCAATTGAGAATTAATATACGGAGACACAAGCAAGTCTATATCCTACCTGTCTAGACATAGAAAATCATTCATAAGATTATTTTTGATCACTAGGTTGCATTTTATGAATGGTACTTTGTTCAGCTTTACGTATTTAGGATAAACCAATGCACTTAGAAATTTATCAAGAGATTTATTATCATGTTATTTCTGCAGTTATTTCAGTGATACATTAAAGCTAACAGTGTGAATTGAAATAATGTCAAGGGTCATTATCTTTCAACATGATTCAAACCTGTTTTACTTTTGAGGAATTATACTGGCTCTTAGCTCTTCTGGGTACTGTGTCCAGTATGAGAGCTGAATAATATCCAACTTTTTAAAACTGGTTTCATATCTGAGATGCAAGTAAATTTTTGTGCACATTTCACTGACAGAGAGTTTAAGTTTTATTTCAATATGGAATTAATTGACTCACGTTCAGTTTTTATTGCTTTGTGCTCTTTCATTAATTTTGTAATGTTTTTCAGTTTAGTAATCTCTTCTTTTAAAGGTGAGCAAAGCAGAAGGTATTTTGCTTCAGGTAAAAAATGCACTCAATGAAGGAGCTGATGAGGCAGCACTACGAGAGATGATGATGGAATTCTACCAACTTATACGTCACAAAACTGAAATAGACTATGAAGTTTCCAAAAGGCTGTTATCTAGAAAACAGGACCTGTGCCAGGTAACTTTTCCAGACTGCTGCTAAGCCCCTATCTACACTGTTACACCAGTATTGAACACAATCAGTTGATAAATTAACAGGACATTTTGCACTGCACAATCAATCAGACTGTGGGTTTAAAAAATAATTTACTGAAATCATAGAATCATTAAGATTGGAAAAGATCCACTAAGATCATCCAGTGCAACCATCAGCCCATCCCCACCATGACTGCTAACCTTGTCCCTCAGTGCCACATCCACTCTCATCTTGAAAACCTCCAAGGGCAGTGACCCCACCACCTCCCTGGGCTGCTTGTTCCAGTACTTCACTTTTTCTTCTGAGAAGAAATTTTCCCTAATATCCAGCCTGAACCGCCCCTGGTGCAATTTGAGGCTACTGTGCCTTGTCCCATTGCTGGTCACCTGGATCAAGAGGCCAACACCTATCTCACCATAATCTCCTTTCAGGCAATTGTAGAGAGCAACTAGGTCTCCTCTGAGTCTCCTCCAGACTAAAAATCCCAGTTCCTTCAGCTGCTCCCCATAAGATTTGGGCTCCTGACCCTTTACCAGCTTCATTTGGGCCTTTTTTGGGCATACTCCAAGACATCAGTGTCTTTTGCATAGTGAGGGGCCCAAAATTGAACGCAGTACTCGAGGTGCAGCCTCACCAGTGCTGAGTACAGGGGTATGATCAACTCCCATGTGAATCTTACAAATAGAGTAACATTCACAGGGGGAACTGAACTGAATACATTGAAGAGAAAGGCCAATTGCCATCTAGATGTGGATAGATTCCACCACAATCGTTGTGAACGGCATCTGAAGCTGGATTAAATGAGACTCACAAAACTGATGTTTATCATCCTGCTGACGCTGGCAACCATCCAGCATACACACAATCAGTTTATATTTGCTGTTATAAACTATATACAAATTGAACTTCCTGTGTTTTACTTTGTGCCCATTGTCTGTTATCTTGTTGCTGGGCACCATGAAAAAAGCATGGTCCCATTTTCTTGACACCCACCCACTAGATATTTATAGGCACTGATAAGATCCCCCTTCAGTCTTCTCCATGATGAACAGCCCCAGGTCTCTCAGCCTTTCCTCCCAAGGAGATGCTCCAAGCCCCTAATAATCTTTGTAGCCCTCCCCTGGATTCTCTCCAGTAGTTATATGTCTGTGCAGAAACAGTTTCTAGAGATAATTTAAAGTTAATTATCTCTGTACAGTTTGGTCTGTTCCTACATTTACAACACAAACAACCTAGGGGAGTTCCCTGGACTGCAAGCAGCATCTATCAATAGGTCTAAGCACAGCTGCTCTGCCTAGGGGCATCTCTAGGGATCTCTCCCACAGCTCCACTGCTCCGGTGCTAATTTGTCACTTCATTTTTAAGCTGCTCGGGAGTTCAGTCAATTGGGTGTTCAGCTACTCTGCTGCAAATCAGTCCATTTGCAGAAAGTAGCTGGGAAATTCTCAGCCTGCCCGGGGGAATGACAATCAGGTGCGCTGAGTGTGCACACAAATGCAGCCCTTGCACCCAGCGGCAATGAGGGCAGAGAGCCAGGGTTGGAGTGAAAGTGAGCAAGGCTAGGGCAGTCACTTCACTGGCAGGGGAACAGTCCCACAGCACCCAATTAGGATGAGCAAAGCAGCTGACAGTGACTGCTGGTGACATTGGACAGGGTCAGATGAGCCTCATTGTGGGCTTGTCTTTCTGGTCTGAAGTCAGACAGGGAACTTAAATCCGCAGGATCTGGTCTGAACATATCTGCAGTATAGCTCAGCAAAGAAACCAAGGGCAAAAGCCTCAGCTTCAAGGTATCTCTTGAATGGAGAAGGAGCAGCTTCTCCTGAGTCGTGGCACTGCTCTCTTCCAGGCCTCACAGCTGCACCATCAAAGCTGACCCTGAACCCCAGCAGCCAGAGCCTTGGGAGGGGAAGGGGACACTCAGGGCTCTGACACTGCTCTCACAGTTGTAACTATAGAGCAAACTGGAGTGTTCTTTGTAATTCAGTTATGTGAATTCCATAGATTATGCCAGTGATAGCTCTTGGTTTTGGTAAAAGACACTCAGAAGTGAATCTTCTGTAAGTTACAAGAAATTAAGGGGAAAAGAGGAAGAGAGGAGGTTCTTTGTTGTTCTAAAAGAATAAATATTAATGGTGCTTTTAACCTTGGAAACTTTTGGTAATAAAAACCGTTTGATACTTCTAATATAAAAAAAATTACTATGTTCATAAAGCTTTGCCATGACTCAGTGAAATATAACTTTCTTTGCTTTGTTTATTTGTTCAATGCCCTTCTTTCTCCTGATGTGAGAAAATTCCATGAATGCCATATGCTACTGCCCTAACTGGATGGTGGCATCAGGGACAATATGACAAATTTGCAATCTAAATAAAAATTGTCTCAGAAGCAAAAGCAAAATGATATCCAAGCACAAATGCTGTTTGGCGGAGCTGTCATGAACAGGCTCCATCCAGACTTTGATTTGGAATTGTACAGAAGTAATTTATCACTGTTATTCATACACCTTTTTAATTCTGATTTGTTTTCATGGGATTTAGTTTCACTTTTTTATCTAGTAAGTGAAAATGTTCTTTTGCATGTTCTTTTCATTGTTACTACACTGTCACTGCATATAATTTTATTCTGTTTTGTGTGTTTTCTTAATTAAAATGTACCAAATATTCATAAATTTCTGTCTTCATTTCCTAGCTCATGCGAGACATGCTTAATATACGGGAAACAAGTATATCATGCCCAAACCCATCATCTCTGGCCAAATACCAGGCCCTGAGGTGCAAGATTGATGCCATTGATCCAATGAGTGACGAATTTCTCAGTGTTGAACGACAAGTGTTAAAAAACAATTACAAGTGAGTGTTTAACAGTTATACAATGATTCCTGTAGCATGCAAGTTATAATGCACAAAATATTTCTAAGTAGGATGGAATTATCAGGTTCTGCTACTTAGTAGCATTGATTAACTAATAGGATTGCAGAAAGGCGTATTTACCTATGCCAGAATCAGATGGAAGTTGAAAAAACTGAAAATGCTCATATTCAATTTTTCATGTCTATTTATAGGAGCCACTTGAATAAGATACTTGTCTTTTACTTTTGCTCACTTTCCTTCTCAATATTTATTTCCAAGTGTTTTACAAAATATTTGGGAAGTAATGAATTGGGCTTCAGATACCAATTTTCTAACTCAAAGATCTCAAATTGTTTGCAGTGGCTGTTCAGTGAGAATTTTACAAGTATATAGGATTGGCAGAGTAAGTGAAACAGCAGAATTTCTGGGCAGTCTTGGAAACGTTCGGTCTTTATTCCATGCATCATCTGTAAGGAATTTCATGGGAATTCTTTCCAGGTAAAAATTTACATTCCATTTGTGTGTGTGTGTGACATGGGATATGTTTTAACTGTATCTTATTAAGTATATTTTCATTTTTAAAAATGCTTTTTTTTTGAAGCTCTTTTGCATTATGTTTAAACTAATTTTTACTGTCAACATTTATATGAATGCTTATACACTTCTGCAGGCCTGTGGAAGGAAAATCAACCTTTTGTAATTACCTTACAGCTGGATTAGCATTGAGATGCAGCTGTTTGATTACGACGAGGAGGAGTGAAGTTTAAATCCAGATGAAAGATGACAAAATTGAGAGAGTAGGAGAATAATGACCATGTGGATAATTTATTCTCTTTTAGGAAATACATCCATTGATGGTGTCCTCCTACTTCTGTACATTATTTGTTAGAGCACGACAAGAGAAAGGCCACAAAAATGACCCAGAGGATGGAACACCTCCCCTACAAGGACAGGCTGACAGAGCTAGGGCTGTTCAGATTACAGAAGTGAGGGCTCCAGGGAGATCTGATAGCAGCATTTCAGTATCTGAAGGGGGGCTATAAGAAGGAAGAGGACAGACTCTTTAGTAGGGTCTGTTGTGATGGGACAATGGGGAATGGTTTCAAAATGAAAGAGGGAAGGTTTAGAATGGACATAAGGAAAAAGGATTTTTACAGTAAGTTTTATGAGGCACTGGAGAGGTGGTGAAGATATTCAAGGTCAGGCTGGATGGGGCTCTGAGCACCTGACTGAGCTGTAGGTGTCCCTTCACTGCAGCTGGAGTTGGTCCCTTCCAACTCAGATGATTCTATGATTCTATGATTTGCTTGTGACCACTTTAAATGACAAATTTTTAGATAATTTCCTTTTATAACAGAATATCTAGTTGTATTACTGAATTCTATGAATTCAGGCCTGGTAATAAGATTCATAGCTAAAATCTAATACAAGTTGCCTAACATTTTTAAATCCTCGTCATCTTATCATCCTGATCAGCATCTTATGCAATGAATGCCAGCCACTGAAAATTTAAGAATGTTGGAAAAAATGTGTGACACAGTACTATCAAAGTTGAAATCATCTCAAAAGACATGTTAGCATTGTTTTCCTTATCTTGCAAATTTTTTAAGTGACAAAACAGTTAAACTTAGTTGAATGTTTTGTCTTCTTGCATACTTTGTATCTGAACGGCTTTGTATGAGGATCAATCAGCAGCAAATCAAAGTCTCTCGAACAGTCTAAGAGTGGTATCACTACACTAACAGATGTGCAAATCAAACACTGGAGAAGTTTCTAAGCATCCATTCTCCACTACCTTAAAAACTCATTCATTCTTTTACTTTGATATAGAAGTTTCATGCAGGTTGTTTGAAATTTAATACAGCACAGTTGCTAGGAATGTAGAACTTGTGTTCAGGAGACATACAGGTGTGGAACAAAGGAACATGGTTTAGTTGGGAAATATTGGTGGTAGGTGGATGGTTGGACTAGATAATCTTGGAGGTCTTTTTCTGCTTTGGTGATTCTATGATGCTATGAACTACTTGTCAAATAACTCACCTAAAAAATTATTTTGAATATTTGGCAGTGAGTCTGGGAAATGTATTGTTTTCTGCTGAATGAAAAAAGCAGTCTTTACTGCTTATATAAGCAGTGTCTTGGTGATTCATGTGGCTTTGGGATTTTTTTTTTTTTTATGATTATATACTTTATTTTTCTTGAGTCTCTGTTGTTTCTGTAAGGTGTATTTTGATTTAATCCTCTGTGGTTCATAACTGCACAGTATGTATTAGCCCACATACTTTATGCATAATTATTTTGAACTTGATTCATTGTGTGACTTTTATTTCTCTCTAGAGGACTCCTAATGCCAAAAGTGGTTGTTGAAGATCATGGTGTGGAAAGAACTGACACTGGGAATCTGGGAAGTGGCATTTACTTCAGCGATTCTGTCAGGTCTGAATAATGACAATATATTTTTACTTTATGCTTTGTGTATTCTTCTTACTTTGCAAATGAAGTAGATATAATGTTTAATAATCTCAAAGTAATTTAATTATATTTAATTAATTTAATTATAATTTTTCCTATTCATCTGTTTAGAAGTACTTGTGTAACCATAAATTCTGATGGTATTTACATTAATATCAATTGTAATAACGTATGCATGATCTTTCTTTACATATAGTGCCAGTATTAAGTATTCTTCACCCAGTGAAATGGATGGAACCCGACTCCTGGCAGTTTGTGATGTGGCACTTGGATCCTGCTTAGATTTGTATGAACGAGATTTTTCATTAACTGCTGCCCCATCAGGTTACAACAGTGTGCACGGAGTCCGTAAAACAGCAGACATCTCTTCAGACTTTGAGGTATTGATCCTACAGTACTGCATACTTGAAGACACAAGGAACACAAAACTTGAAGATTTTTTTATACTGTTGGTAGATAATAGAACTAGTATAACCTCTATATCTCAGTTCAGACACTAAATCACTAGACAGTAAAATATAAAATCATTTTTGTCAGGTTTACAAGTAAGGCTGTAAGTTATTTGTCATAAAGAGATTGGAAGTTCTTGCTGGAAAGTAATACTTAATATATTAGTATTCTTTATTTATTGTTACTTAATTATCCTGTAAGTATCAATCTATGATACTGAAATTATTACTTATTATTTATAAAAATGATGTCATTTAGGTTTACCTCAAAATAAATTGACATCTTTTAAAATGTTATCTAGAGCTTTGTTCTTATTGTAAAATAGCTTTCTTTGTTTCTACCAGGATGATGAATTTGTTGTGTACAAAACCACACAGGTTAAAATCAGATATGTTGTTAAGTTTTGCCTTGCTGAAGATCAAATAAAAGAATTCCAGCCTGGAACTGGGGTGGAAACTGAGCAAGATAACACTGAGTTGGAGTCACAGTGTCATTCACAGAATGAGAGTAAGAAATGTTTTCTGTTTGCATATTGACTTGCTACCAGAGTTCCCTATATGTATGTCACAACTCCTTTTAGAATTCTTGCATCCAGCCAACTTATTAAAAAATAATTTGTAGTTTATTTGTGGATGTTACTAAATTAGTCATTACCACGTAGCATCTGTATAGCATCTATTTAGCAGATTTCCTTATAGGTCGATTTCCCAGCAGTTGTTGCAGCTCCTCCTGTCACAGCATGTTTCAAGAGAAGCACAGGAAGCACTTCTGCATAAATCATCAAATGGTCTTTTAATAATTCAAATGCAGGTTTTTAAACAAAGACCTTATAAGACCTTAAAGACCTACTGTGAGCTCTTGATCCCTTAGCCTACAGCTCAACAATGCAGTGCAAGCGTTTGTGACAGAAAAGGAGTGTTACTTTCAATTTACGTGTTCTGAATTGCATAAATGAATACAGGCCATTAATACAGGATTACTATCAAACTTGCTTCCAAATGAATATTTAAAAAAAAAAAAAAATTATAACATTTTGCACACTCTTTCCTTTAGGCTATGAATTACCCAGTGCAAACATTTCAAATACAGTGAAAACTGGTCTTCAAGACAGACTGGGAAATCCTGTTCCTCTGGAAAGTGTTCATATCAAGGCAAGGATAATAGACTTTGTAGTGCAGGTAAAGTATGCTATGTATTGTCTTTTTCCATGTCAGACCTGAAAAAAAATTATTTCAGTTCTTAAATAGTGTTTTAATCATTAAAAAAATAAAAGAGGCAATTCAATCTTTAAATAAAGGGAAGTCCTGAAACTGAGTGGAAGCTGTTTTTATTCTCAGAAATGTATTGTCATACAGGTGCCAAAAGCTCCTTGGTCAGTGAAAGGCTTGGCTTTTCTTTTTTTTTTGTAAGTTTTCTGTCTCCTGCAACTGCAGATAAACTTTCCACTGTAGCATATGCATTCTGTTCCCTTTTAAGGACCTTGATGAGTTTGCCACCTGAAACTGGTGAGAAATACCTAGCATGATTAAAGATTTCTGGAAATATATTTGTGTGTTTTGGCTTTGCCTGCGGTTGGAAAACCTAAAATAGCTGTTGCAAGTAAAATAGCAATTAATACAAAAGAATTTGCTATTGTAGCTCTAAAGTTAGCTAATAAACGTTAACCTGGCAGGCTAAAAGTAAGAGCCCATGGTCTTGTAGATTGGTTTTAGTTGTGTTTCTTTTTTTTTTTTTTTTTTTCCAGTATATGTGCCCTAAGGACACATTCCATCAAGTCACCTGCCTTTTTCTATCCTGAGGCATAATTCCACAATCTACCCCTGCGGCTGAGTTCTGCCTGGTTAGGTCTTCACCATGCTAAAGCTATAGTTCCACTGACTTCTGTCATTTCTGTCTCTCTGCACAGGAATCTGTGTTCAGGGGTTTCCAGAGCTAAAGTAGATTCATAAGAGCAAATCATGCTTTCATTTCTCCTGAAGCCTTAAAAAGAAAAGCAGAGAAGAAACAGGAGAGAAAAGAGTTTGAAGAATTGTTGTCGCATGAGTTAATGCTTAAATTATTCTGACACTCAGAATAATTGTTGTCTGATTCTGTTTTTCTCAAGGGGCATTATCTTTATTTTTTTTGTTTTGCTTCCTATGGAATTAATTACTTTACAGTATCATCTGTTCTATTGCCCAGTCCACCAGAGCAAAAAGCAACCTATAAAGCTGAGGTGCAAAGCATAAACCAGAAATGATGAGATAATAAAGGGCAATAAGAATGACAGCAAACGGGAATGAGGAATTCCTGGGGTTTTGTTAGGACACAAAGAAAGTAAACAGAAGAGCAGATGTGAAAAGAAAGTCAGATGCAATCTGCTAACTCAGACACAGAAATTCTGTCACTGGAGGACAGATGCTACACGTGCAGAATTAACACAGGCTTTCACAAACATCCCCTTCAGTATATCTTAAAAATAGATCTTTGCAATTTGGTTTATTCTTCCTTCTTGTTTAGATGTTACTAGCTTTGAAACTATTACAGGCATATGGCAGTAGTGACTACTTATTGACAGGCAATACCTTGGCAGCTCCAGCTCTGCTAGTACATCAGATAACTTTTATAAGGCCATGGTTTACTCTTCTTCTAGAAGAGATTTGATTAAAGATTTAGAGAGTAAAAATTCTGCAGCTCCTTGCATGCTCATGAGATATCAATTTGTCAAGCACTGGTGAATGTTACACCTTAGTTTCTAATGTACAAATAGATCTTTAGATTGTGGCATATATTTCGGTATCTTGCAGTGTAATTATTCTGTTAAACTGAAGGTATTGATGTTTTAACATTGCAGAATTGTGAAAAAAAAATGTTCATTTCAGGTAGTGATGTTTCAGACCTACACCAATCAAAACAGTAGTCCAATTGAAGCTAAGTATGTTTTTCCTTTGGATGATAAAGCTGCTGTTTGTGGATTTGAAGCTTTTGTCAATGGAACACACATCATTGGGCAGGTAAAATGTTACTGTACATTAAACTTGATGCAGCTCCTTCAGTTTCAGGATTTGAAAGCACTTGTTTAGGAATGAAGATGTGCAATACCAATGTTTTGTTCTCTCTCAAGTTCTTTGTTGTTAGCTCTTGACTGGTAGTCATGTCACGTAAGAGAATTTTGGCTAAGTGTTCTGTATACAGGGATGAAAGCACTCATTTTGGAAAATGTTTCATAGGTTAAAGAAAAGAAACAAGCACATAGAGAATATCGCAAAGCTATTAGTCAAGGTGATGGAGCTTATCTCATGGACCAGGATGCACCGGTATGTTAGAAATCATGGTTTCTTACCCATTTGATGATTTTGCATTTCTCACATTACAGATAAATCTTTTCTGATTGTGAGTCATGTTTTTGTTGGGAAGCTGCAATTTATTTGGACTATGCATTTGATCCTTGTAAAACACTACTACTGTTTCTTTAAATACGCACCACACCTTGTATAAAACAGGAGCTTACCTTTGTAACAAAATCATAACTTTCTTTTAATTTTATTTTAATAACAGACTTTTAAATTCAGTTATTTTTGATCAGATTTGCCCTGAAATCCCAAAGAGCTATTGAAAGCTTAACATTTCTTGTCTTACTATTATTTTTCATTACACTTCTGCAAAACCAAGTGGTATTTTCTTTGTTAAGATTTGGTTTAAGTGTGCTTAACCATCAATTAAATTATTATTTTGGACAACCTGGGCTTTAATAGTTTCATTAAAGATAGTCTTTCTTTTTTTTAGGATATTTTTGTAATAACTGTTGGAAATATATGTCCAAACTCTACAGTACTGATCAAAGTCACCTATATCACTGAACTGAGTTGCCAGAACGGTTGTATCACCTTTCATATGCCTGCTTCTGTGTCACCATGGCAACAGGACAAAGCATTGAATGAAAACACACAGGTTTGTTGGAATACAGTCTTGAAATAGCATCTTCTTTTGAAGCAAAAAAATTGTACCTAGGGGATTGCAGTTACACAAGAGTAAGTTCATGATTGCCTTTTAATATCTTAAAGATAACCTTTTGTGTCACTTGTTATGACAAAGCAATGTGAACACAAACTTAGGAATGGTGTGATTGGTGGAAAGTCTGTAGGGTCTCTAAGGATTTATTTACTCATGCAGTACTTCAGAAGTTGACTTGAGTTGGAACATGTTTAAAACTAGATTTTGTATTTTGAATTATCTGCTGTATCTGTGCTTCTGTTCTTCCTTTAAAGCGCTTACAGGAAATCAGGCATTGTGAATTTCCATCATTAAACAGCAGCTAAGCATCTGCTGAACAGTCTCTTTTATCCTTATTTCTCTGACAAGGTTTCCCATCTGTTTCTTTGGATGTCCCTGATGGCTCATGCATTGTACAGGTGGGAGGGGAGGTCATCTCTGTTTAAATGCTGGCAAGGAGCCAGAGGTGGTCCTTGTGGTCCTAGTTCTCATGAGATCATATAGCTGTGTCATATGTCTGACTATTCAACTATGTCTGTATGTCTGACTATTCATGCCTTCTGCTTCAGAGCTGTATTATTGGGAGTTCTGAAGTTCATTGTGTCTTTGGGAGACAAGTATATGCAAATTCAGCTGAATTTTAGCTGCAGTGATACTTGGATGACAAGGCTGTATGAATGAATGATGTAAAGAAGGTTCCAGACAATCCCATTTTAGTGATAGAATAAGACAAAGGAGCTCCAGCTGGACAGAAGTGTCAGGAATTACATGCCAATATTTCATAACTGGTGCAATATAAGATTTCTTCTTTTTTTTTTTGTAGGATACAATAAAAAAGATTTGTGTTAAACAAGTAGAAACACTGAAAAAGTAAGCTGCTTTCATTGATGTTATTTTATTTATTATACCTTTAAATCATTCACTTAAAATGTGTACATTTAACCTTGTTCTATTTATACTGAAATTTGCATTGAGAGACTAGTTTAATCTCATCTTTCTTTCTAATCTGTTGTTATCCTTAGATGGGTAATAATCATAAATACTTCCCTTTGTTTCAGAAACATTTCTGTTACTAAGGATTATACGTAAATTCCCAAGTCACAAAGCTTAATGAGCCAACATGATCTTCATATTTTCGTATCATTGCACTTAACATTTTAGCCTTTGCACTTGCATTTTAAATTAAAAAAATACAATTATCTGAAACTATGATGCTGTTGTCAAAGTAAGACTTCTTGTAAACAAAATATTCCCAGAAATGTTTGTGCATAAGGCCATCCTCCATCAGAATCACAAGGAATGCAGGTAGGAGTAGATATGTTAAAACTTATGTTTTTCAGGGAATTGAATTTTCCTTACTAAAAACACATGAAAAGAGTTTTTCATGAGCATGTTCTTGTTTCTTCTCTGCTCTACCTGCAAAGCTGGCACAAAGCCACATCCATTGCAATTTTCTCAACTTGTATTTGATCCTGAAATAATCCTCCCTATTATTACCTTGCTTTTATTCAGTACAATTACTGTTGGTTAATAGAAATATTGTACTGATTCACTAAAGATTTGGTGCCATTTCTGGCATAAATACATCAAGAATAAATTTACAAGTTCTTATAAAACACATCCTATTTTAGAAAAGATATTTAAAATAATGATTTAATTTAATTTTGACGTGAAAGGATAATTCAGCTAGTAAATATAAGTAAAAAGTGGGAAACACTTAACAGTTATTGTGTGAGGACTGAGATCAGGTATCACTACTTCACTTTTTCCAGAATCAGCAATACAAAGGCATTCAAGTTAGCTGCAAATGTTTATGTAACATTTAATGATATATGTTTTCTGGCTTCAGTCTGGTTCTGCAGCTACTCTGGGACTGTGCATACACGTTGTACATTTTATCCACAAGCATCTTAAGGATAATGGAGGTGTGACTATAAATAGAAAATAATTGCTCATACACTTTGCAGAGGATACACGAATTCATCGTACGTTTCAATAATACCAAGGTTAGGACTCTAAATAGTCAAGAGTATTTTTTAAAGGGGGCTCATTTGACAAAAGTGTTGTAAGGCTGACTAATGCAAGAATACATACAGAGGAAATAGTTGTAGCCCTGTAGACCTACATCCTGGGAGATTATATCCTGGAATATAGTGACTATCCATAACCCAGCACTGCAGTGAGTAAACAACCAGGAATGCGCAACCATTGTGATAATATGGCAAAAGTAGCTAATGCAATCCCAAAATATGCTAATAAAGAAGTAGTGAAGGGGGAAAATAAACTTATGAGGCCAGCCTGGCTGAAATTAAAAAAAAACAACGAAGAAAAAAACCATCACCACCAACAAAACCAGCCTGAAAGCCATACACATTAAGCTCCAGCTACAAACTGGGAAGTGTTTCCATGACATTATATGCAATCTTGTGTTTTGTATGCATCTTATTTCTTGTTTTCTGTGATACCACCTATCAAATTGCTTTTTGATGTCATTACAGAAATAAACTAAGAAGAAAAGACTGGAAGTTCAAGCTGAATTAAAAATAAATACAGCTTTAGCAGTGAGGATTGTTGAAACAGTTACACAGGGAAATATGATGAACTTGCCTTCTCTGAAAGCTAGTTTGATAGCCTCTTAAGAAGTTTCGCTTTAGATAAATAAAAGCATTGGGTAAAATGAAGAGATAGTTGGCTGCATTATGTAATGCATTATACTGACAACCATGTCAAATGACCTCTTTCTCCATTCTGACCTTTTAACCTGTGAATGCCCGTAGTGAATCAGCATGGTAACTCTTTTGGACAGAAACTTATCTAAGTAGTTCAGTATTCTTCATTCCATCCAGACAGTTAAATAGGACAGGAAATATAGCTCATTCTCGTAGTGACATCCTCACATGCAGATTAATCATTATTTGGGTGGAGAGGAACTTTACGAGCTTCAACAAGGGCAAGTGTAGAGTCCTCTCCATCTGGGAAGGAATAACCACACACATTAATACAGGTTAGAGGATGACCCGCTGGAGAGGAGCTCTGTAGAGAAGGACCTGGGTGCGTTGGTGGACAATAGGTTGGCCATGAGCCAGCAGTGTGCCCTTGTGGACAAGAAGGCCACTGGTATCCTGGGGTGAATTAAAAAGAATGTGACCAGCAGGCCTAGGGAGATGATCCTCTACTCTGCCCTGATGAGGCCACATCTGGAGTCCTCTGTCCAGTTCTGGGCTCCCAAGTTCAAGAAAGACAGAGAACTACAGGAGAGTCCAGCAGAGGGCTGCAAAGATGACTAGGGGCCTGGAGTACCTCCCTTAGAGGGAAAGGCTAAGAGACTGTTCAGCCTGGAGAAAAGAAGACTGAGAGGGCATCTTGTCAACACTCATAAATGTCTAATGGGTGGGAGCTTGGTGGATGAGGCCAAGCTCTTTTCAGTGGTGCCTGGTGACAGGACAAGAGGCAGCAGGTACACAGTGGAACACAGGAAGTTCCATACTAACACAAGAAGGAACTTCTTTACTGTCAGAGTGACAGAACACTGAAACAGGCTGCTCAGAGAGATTGTGGAGTTTCCATCTCTGGAGATACTCAAAACCTGGATGCTTTCCTGTTACCTACTATAGGGAACCTAATTTAGGAGAGGGTTGGATTGAAGGATCTTCAGAGGTTCCTTCCAGCCCTGCACTTCTTGATTCTATAATTCAAATGACCACCATTTACTTCTATTCTCTTTATTGAGCAGATTCTCCTTGGATATGTCTATTGAGATGCCATATAGAATTGAAAGCCTACACAGTTGGACACATAAACTTAAGATAAAGGTAAATTAATTTCTCTATAACTGCCTCTGCCTTAGAAGTTCTGCCATGTGCTTTAAAAGGAACTTTAATCCTAGGAAATATGTGTGCAAGATTTGTGTGACTTTGTACAGTATTCATTCCTCAAACTGATAGGTTCTCTGTTTTTCTCAGATGAATAATTCCGTTGTTTTTGAATCCTTTCTGTATTGTTTGTCTTCAAGTGAATGATATTTGAAAGAATATAATATGTAAATAGCAACTGTGCCTTTAAAGATTAATACAATCTTTCTGGAAAAGATCTCTGTTACTACCCCTATTAAATTTTCTGCATTCATTCCCTATCCTCATGAATCACAATTTTATTTTGTACAAGTAAAAAATATTCACTGTATACTTACTAAACTGAGATTACATGCCTGTTTTTTCCTCTCTTCCAGAAAACAGAATGCAAGGCTGTAATTAAGACTGTAGATAACAGTTGTTTGGACAGTAGTGGCTTTGGTCTAGATATATGGATTTCTCATGCCTATGTACCCCGAATGTGGGTAGAGAAGCATCCCAACAAAAATAGTGAGGTATGGCATACCTGTCATAGAGTTTATGAGGTAATATGTTAAAACATAACGAACAGATGAACACAGATAGGCAGTGTTCGATAGAATCTTGGTGATTTTCTTTTATTCTTTTCTTTGGAATAGAGTGAAGGTTGAGGTGCATTTTCAACAGTGTCCAATCACATTTCAGTTGAAATGCTTTTTTCTAACTAACTGTTGTGCTGGTGCTTGTATTTCACAGAAATGTGACTGTACTGCTTACGTGGATGGTGGCAGTTATGACTACAAGAGATAATACCTGTAAATTGTTTTTAAGTTGGAGAATAGAATTGAATGCTGTTTGCCAAAGAGTGAATTGGATTGTAAAATTAAACAACAAAATTCCATTTTCAATTTTTCATGTGGAACTTGAGGTATAGGTAAAGCATAGGAAAATTGCACTTTTCAGGAATTTAAAGTAAATGAAATATATTTGCTAAAATTTTCAAATATTACTTTATTCTGCTCTCATTCTGTAATGAGGAAAATGAAGATGCATGGGTACATTTCTAGTGAAAAAGTATTTGTTCACTCACTGATTTTGTTTCTCTCTTTGTAGGCTTGCATGCTTGTATTCCAACCAGAGTTTGAAGCAGCATTTGATGAAGAGCAGCTGTCCAGTGAAATTATTATTTTACTAGATTGCTCAAATTCTATGGCAGGTTCAGCTCTATTGCAAGCAAAGCAGATTGCTTTACATGCCTTAAAACAGTTTAGTTCCAGACAAAATGTAAATATAATCAAATTTGGCACAAGTGAGTTTCTTTGCTTCTTTCTTAACTGTAAGCCACTTTTTACTTGCCATGACTTAATTTTATGTGCATCATTATTATCAAACCAACTTAATACACTGAACTGCAACTTGGAACATGCAGTAGTATGATGCATTTCTATTCTGATATTCTAGTCATGAAACTTAAACTTGTGTTTCCAAGTGTTGATAGATACTTAATATTTCAGTGCTCTTAAAATCTATCTTTGTTTACAGATTTCTCAGAATTTTCTTCATTTTCAAAGAATACCTTAAAGGATTTGGCATCACTAGCTGAGTTTATTACAGTAAGTAAATCAATATGGTTGTATTCTAAAGAACACTTCTTTGAAAGGAGTGGTTATCATTACAGAAGTTACCCAACTTTTTCTTTTCTTTAGGCTAGCTTCTAAGGATTTTTTTTTAATAATGTTATAATTTTTATAATTATTTACCCTAGTAACAAGCACAACCGTATCTAAATATTAATTCCACTATGGTTTAAGATAATTGCTTAAGTTGTTATTTTGAAGGTAAGTAGGTATCTGTATTAGGAAAGATTACAGTGTTTCCCCCTAAAATAATCCTTTGGAATTCATGCTTCTTGTTGCCTGCCCACAGCAGAATAGAGGAAAATATTTACTTCATATAATCACAGAATGGCTGAGGCTGGAAGAATCCTTTGAAAGTCATCTGTTCCCACCCTGCTTGAGCAGGGACACCTAAATCAGGTTGCCCAGGACCATGTCTAGGTGGCTTTTGAAAATCTCCAAGGAGGGAGAGTTTACAGTTTCTTCAGTCTGTTCCAGTACTTTGTTATGTGCACAGTAAAGAAGTGCTTCCTGATGTTAAGCTTTATCATTTGTAAAAGAAGACAGCATTTAGATAGGCCAGAGGACTTTTACTGAGAAGAAAAATGCTTTTGTCATCAAAAGATTAGGTGTAAACTATTTAAGATGAACAGTTTTGGTTAGTTCTATGTTCTAGTAGGCTCTTCATCTGCAAATAAAGCTTATTGATGCTAGCATAATACTTCAGATACTAACATAATGCATGGTAGGATGCAAATGATTGATGCAAAGTAACACAGAGGGGAAAAAAGTGCTAACTGTACCTGGATGATGTTGGGCTTCCTGCAGTAGAGAGATGCTGGAGCCACATTAAATAGCCCTTTTTAAAGCCCACCATTCAGCAGCAGGCAAACGCTTATGTAGCTGTATAAATCTGCGTTGCTCTGGTGTCTTGAATACTGTAGACACTTTTAGTCACTCCATCTCAAAGCAAAGAGCTGGAGATAGAGAAAGCAAAGATAGCCAAGTATATGGAAGACATGCTGTGTGAGGAAAAGACTTTTCCTGATTTTTTTAGTTTCAGTTGCATCCTTATATAGTCATCTCTTCCAGGATAAACAGAGAGGAAGAGGAGAATAGGAGTGGTTATTTGCTGTTTCTCACCTCTGAGGGTCATAGCACACACAGCAAATGATCCATCAGCAGATTTCAAAGAAAAACACTTGAGGGCAGATTATTCTTCAGTTCAGAAGTGGGATAGGCAGATTAAAAGATAGAGCTGTAAACAGCTTGTGGATGCAGTAAAGTGGATAAAAACTCCAGAAATTCCCAAAGCACAGATTACTGAAATTTCTGAGAATATTCTGGGAGATTTTATAATTGTCATTATGTATTTTGCCTATGAAAAATGTTTATTGCTTAAACCAGAGAAAATACAGAATGTGATTAACCTCAAGGTCCACCTCTAATTGTAATTATGGAAGAGCAGAAACAAAATAAAAATTAATAATTAATAGTTTATATTTAACTAAATATATAGTAATGAACAAATCAATTATGTATTAGGTGTTATTTTAGAAAAGATCAGTTAAGTTTAAACTAAAATTTTAATACTTCATTTTTCAGTCTGCTACAGCAACAATGGGAAACACTGATTTATGGAAGACCTTGCGTTACTTAAGTTTACTATTTCCTTCTCAAGGACATCGTAACATTCTTCTTATATCTGATGGACACATTCAGAATGAGAGTTTGACCTTCCAGCTTGTGAAAGATAATGTCCACCATACGAGGTTATTTACGTGTGGTGTTGGGTAAGTAGCACAATTTGATTTTTCTTTTAAATCACTGGTATTTTATTTGAAGTGAGAGATTAGTAAGCTGGGAAGTGTCAGATGCTTGGTTGTGCTATCTTAAAGATCTATATATATTTAGATTAATTGCAGAAATTTTTGCATACGTTTAATAACCAAAAAGAAAAATATGTAAAATACCTACAGTAAAGTTAATTCTATGTTCAGATAGCCTTACCTATTCATATCTTTCTTCATTATAACAACTTTTAAAAAGTAAAGTAAAATCGGAAAATATGAGCGTTAATACTTTAAAACATTGTGTTTCATGTTTTGATATAGTATGATTTTGATGGTGCATTTTCAATGTAACGTTAATAGTTGTACAATTTCATTATTTCATTTTCATTTGTTTTGTAAAGACAGTGTAAGCATTAGGTTCCCAAACATGTGGTACATTTCACTGCTGGAATTCAAGCTACTTCAAAATGATGTGATAATGAACCTCCTCCACTACAAACCAGTCTTTGTCTTTCAGAGCAAATCAGGGAGTGACTGTTCCAGTACAGTCAACTTTTTTGCTAAACATCCAAATTCACACTTCCTCCTCTCAAATGGAGACAGGAGAAAGGAGACATAATTTCTCTATTACATGTGCACTCCCTATCCAGAGGAGGGGAGGAAGAGCAACTGTTGTCACACTGACTTAGCTCACATCTTCCACAATGATGGAAATATTAGAGAGAATGAAGCTTGGGAACATTTGATATAAACTATCTGTGTTATAAAGACCTCTTAGCAATCACAGGAACAAGTAAAACCTCAGTGAAATTCATTGTAATGTACTTCAATTGCTCAGTATTTAAAAAAAAAAAAAAAAAAGGCAAGATATGTACACATCTGAAATGACTTTGGAAAAAAAGGCTTACAGCTAGGTATTTCACATTGCCAGGCGAAAGTGGGAAGGAGTCAGATAGTATTAGCTTCTTACTATTCCTTGGGAGGGAATGCATCAAAATAGAGACCAGTGGTGAGGATCCTGTTCTTCTAGAACATCCTTTACCTTCTGCATGGCTCCTTCAACATTCCCCAGTTCTCACAGCCATGAGCCCTCTAACAGCACTGCACAAGCACACCCCTCAGCCCACAGGCTATGCATCCCAGTACACTTCCAGTGTAATCACACATTTTAACTGTAACAGAATTTGCATCAACTCACAATAAAGAGCAGATGGTGCGTGTCTCCTTACATGCTAACATCCTTTTTAACATACTTGCAGTCATATTGTGTTCATTTTCAGTATGTTCACATTCATATTCTTGTTATGACAGAACTAGGCCTGGGGATGAATTGTCTCAGTGCTGATAGGCTAAGAAGACATGGCTTTTAATAGTTCCTCAAAACCTGTAACACAAATATAATGGTGCTAATGTGCAGTAGTCTGCTTTCAGGAGGTGGGATCTGTGCTTAATGTGTTACATTGTTAAAGAACAAATTGAGAAAGAGTTGTGAAAGAGAAGTTGGTCTATGGATAATAGAGTTGTTTAGAAGGCTGTATTAGTACAGAATAGTCATCACAGTTTTGTCTGTGACAATTCTCTTCAAGTGAATGAAAAAAATCATAGAATCATAGAATAGTTTGTGGTGGAAAAGATCTCAAAGACTATCCAGTTCCAACCCACTGCCATGGGCAGGGGCAGCTTCCAACTAGATGTTATGTGTTCCTGTTATAAAACATAACTGTACTATTTGTACAAATTCAATTTTTTTCTCAAGGAGGTTTGGTGACAGTTCAGTAGGTTTCTCTAAGACAGTGCTGTGATGCTGTCAACCACTGAATCTACCTGTCTGACAAAGAATTAAGACGTAATATTCTGTTTCTCACAATAATTTTCATCTGCTTAATTGTTCTCCTGTAATACTCCCTAAAGCTCTCTTTGTCTATAGCTTCACAGTAGTCAGAGCTGGGGAGCAGAGCTGATAAGTGTTATCATATCAATTATGTTTTCCAGAAAGTAAGATTCCCTAATTGATTCTGGATTTAACTGTAAGATGATTGTGCCCATACTAAATAGTTCTGCTGAGACTGAGGTTAATTAGATGAATCAATTAGTTAATGTCATTTTAATTATCTTTATTAGTGTTGGACATTGGTTAATTTCTCTTCACATCCTTGCATTAGGACATGGAGATACTCATGTGCCATGTAATTTCCTCAAATATTATTGGGAAATCTGTAATTCAGTAGCACCTTCATTGGCTCAGTTGCTGTCAGTTGGTCCATATCCTGAAAAAAGTATGGAATTAAAAGTATTTAAATTCAAAAACCTTGCAAAAAAACCCAAAATATTTTAAATGGTATGAGAAGTAGAGAGGAGATCATATGACTTAATGATTTGATTCAACAATTACATGAAATTTTGTTTTTCTCTTTAGTTCCGCAGCAAATCGACACATGCTGAGATCTTTGTCCCAATATGGTGCTGGAGCATTTGAATACTTTGACTCGAAATCAAAGTATAACTGGGAGGCAAAGGTACACTTACAAATGTTGAATATATTCAATATGTGATCATTGTCTGATAGATCAATATCTGATACTGAATATTTTCAGTATCTCAAAATGGGAATTACTGCTTCTTCATTTCATGGGTTAGTGGGGCTTATTACAATAAGAAAAAAGGAGAGGCATTTGATAGAATATGTAGGAAGAAATGCTTGTCTGTCAAGCCTTCTTTTATTGTAAATATAAATGCATAAATATTCAGAAAGGGAAGTATTTGGTTTGAGTGTTACACAGATTTCAGATGCATGCCTTGTTTTCAGTAGGAACATGTGCTACAGCAGAATACTGATAAGTTCTTTGATAAGGGAAGGAATTTGTCACAGTACTTGCCCCACTTTCCTATTCATACTGGTCACTGAATGTGTAAAAGAAAACAAGAAAGCCATGAGTTCATTTTTCTAGTGTCTTTGAAAGAGGTCTGCACTTTTCCTGAGTAAGTGCAATAACCCCAACTTGGAAAAAAGACGATGAAATTTCAAACTTTGTAAGTAATTCCCCCTGCATGGAAAAATATAGTTCCACTTCTTTCTGTCATAGCTCACAGTCTATTTACAGCATTGTCCTTGCTGTAATGTTGAGAACTGTAGCAACTGCATTCCATAACTTTTGATTGTTGGTACATCTGGCAGTTACAGACAATCTGGGACTCCATATGCAGTGCTTCTCAGTTTCCCAGTATAGTTCTGTGCCTACAGCTCTGTCCTGTGCCTTGAATCTGGTCCCTCCTGAAAAAATGACAGTAATAAAAGGGACTGCAGCATGGCTAGTATCTGGCATGTTATTGGCCAGGGGAAAGGACTGAAAATGTAGGTTTATCCCTTCACTAGTCTGGCTGCCATTTGAATGATACATGCAAAATTATCCAAAGCAGACCATGGAGATGTGCAGAACTGTTCACACATTTCAGAGTTCCCACACAGGAGGTGCTGGGTGTAGCAGACCACATTCTCTAACTTTTTTACCAACCTGAAGAAACTTCAGTCTCATATCTCACTTAAAAGCCAGTGCAATAATGGCTGTGTGATTATCCTCACTATCTCCAAGCATCAGACTCTTTTTTACCAATATGTGGTAACAATTTTACAAGTATATGCCCTTAGTTGTACCAAAAATAAAAATTAAAAGAAAAGGAAAATGGAAATATGTTATTTTTGTATCGAGAGACTGTAATTTCTCTTAAAAGCCTAGAAGCAAGCAGAGCTAATTTGTTTTTGATCTTTACACAGATACAGGGCCAGGTGTCTAGAATATTTTCTCCAGGATGCAGTTCTGTTTCTATTAAATGGCAACAGTTTGATATAAATGCACCAAAGCCAATGCAGGCTCCTGCTCAAATACAGTCTTTGTTTACCAATGAAAGGCTTCTTGTCTACGGATTTGTTCCTCACTGTACTCAGGTAAAGACTGGGATACATACTACTGGATGGAAATTCACAACTGAAAAGTTTGCAAGATGTATTATGTTATATTATGTTATGCTTTATCCAGCACACTTTTAGCTTCTTCACTGCTAAATATAATTCAATATTTAAATTATTAGTCTTCCTAGCAAGATGCAGAGAGGAAAAGGATACCTTATTTAATGTTCAAATCACTGTATTTTGATAAATACAGGATTCCTTTCTTTGCAACTGTCCCCTTGTTGTAAGGGGAAATGTTTTTAAATATAGACATGCAGGGAGATACAGCTCTTGAGTTACATTCAGGAATCAGAATAGCATTCATGTGTTCCGGTTGCACAACATAACACAGAGAGGGAAACTTGTTTGTTTGTTTGTTTGTTTTCATTATAGGCCACCTTAAGGGCGATAATAAATGACCAAGAACTACAAACTGTGGTGTCAACTACTGAATTACAGAAAACAACGGGAACAGTGAGTTTGTCCAACACTGTCTGTACATAACTACAGTGGGTGAAGCTGCTTTAAGCAGCAACATGCTGCGCTGTGCTTCTTTGAGTGAACTGAAACTTCTGTTTTCAGTAACTCTTCTTTATTTTTGCTGCTGATGTTTTAGCACAGATCAGCAGTCTTCAGGCTTTTAAAGGGAAACTGTTTTACACACAAGCGTCAGGTTTCTAACTCAAAACTTCAGTTTCTCAAAACAAGAGATGCCGCTTCTTATTCTGATAATTGATTTGGGCTCTAGTTTTATCCATGCATTGGCAGCTCTTCAAGTGATTTCTGCATGCTGCATCATTCTCTTTCGAGTTGTAAATTTTTTTCATGTGGACAATCTGCTTACTAGTTTTTTAATCGTTTGAAATGTCAAAACATTAAAGTGTTACTAGCCTTTCAGCTGCTTCAGTAACAATGAAGTAACTTAAGGGTATTTATATAGAGAAAAGCACAGCACCGATCTTGAAAAGGCAAACAAGCTAAAAAGAGCCATTTATTAATCTAATGGGTGTCTACACTTTAAAAACCAACAGAATAGTCAGCCTTTAGTATTGATTCTGATGGGCTATCATCCTTTCCCCACTGAAGAGCTGATTTGTTTTCAAATCAAAAATATTTTGCTCCCTATTTAGTGTAGTCCACTTTGAAAACTAATATTGTGGGTTGCAGTATTAGAACAGATAGTTTCCCAGGACATGCTCTAGACAAGTGAAACTGGCAAGTAGAAGCAATGTGTGTGCTTAACACGAAGGATTTTTTTTTTTTTTTAAATTCTGTGGTACAAATTCCAGATGTAGTTTTAAAAATAGAGCTTTGAAAGGTGTCAGGTGATATGACAAAATGTTGAAAAACAGGACCAAATTCGAAACCATTATTAATTCTTGATGTTTTAGATGAACACTGAGCATTCCTACCTGTTTCTTTTGCCAGTTCACCTTAGCTCAGAAGTAACTACTTGCTTATGAGGTTATCTTAAGAAGTGGCTCCCTTCAGCATGGCTCCCTTCAGCATCTATTGTATTCTTCCAAAAATGAGCAAGTAGGAATGTTGGGCAATTGAAACTGGAATACAACAGTACTTTGCCATGTCACCTCCATGGTGCTCTTTCTCTTTGTTACCTTTAATATACCAAGCCAACAAAAACCATTTTTCTTTCCTATGAATGACTGGTTCCATTTTAAAAAGCAATTTCTAATTAATAGAATTCAGTATTTCCCTTTTCTGTATACAGACCCTCAGGTCAAAACTGACTTGATTGTGGTAGACCTAATGATTCTTTAAAAGTCAAACTCAATGTACTTTTCCCCAGAATTCTGTATTTTTATGCACAGGACTCATTTACCTAAATCCAGCTATCTAGATATTCCTGTTTAAGTCTGAGATGATTGTCCAGGTTCCATTTGCAGTTACTGGAGAGATTTTTTTTCTTTCAGAAAGGGAATTTTCCCTACTTTTTTAGGTAGCTGTTTCAAAATGAGATTAATTACCTGAATTTTGTTCATTCATTTATTTGCTTTTTCTCATCCTTGACTCTGGTGAGAATGTGTGCAACAAGTGAAGACCTGATTATCTTTTACCTTGATAACATTAAGTGAAATAAAAATACACCTTAGGTGCAATATATATATATATATAATTATTATTATTATTATCACCTTTGTTTTCTTTCTAGGTGCTACACAAACTCACAGCAAGAGCTTTCATTAGGGACTATGAAGATGGTATTCTTCATGAGAATGAAACAGAACATGAGGTTTGATAATCTAAAAGCAGAAAATGTGTATTTAAAATGTCAAATAGCAAACGTTTCAGTCGAATAGAGATTTTTTTTGCCATGTTTAACATGACTTTTAGGTTGCAGTTCCAGTGTCACTTTATGGTTAAGGTTACCATATAGTAATACATTTTCCCACTAAATGAGATTTTGAAGAATTTTGAGACAGTCTTGTGTTCTTCCCCATTATAAGAATATCTTCTCTGAGCATAATGTGTATGTATTTTTCCTAACCTATACTTGTCATGGCAGGCTGTTGGTGGTTCTTCTTTCCCTGTGGCATATAAAATTTTTGTTTCCTGTAGTTCATACTACTACAGGAAAAGTCCTTATCTTTTGTATAGGATAGGGTGGAATACAATGACACTTCTCTGTGTCCAGTTCTGGGCTCCCCAGTTCAAGAAAGATGGAGACCTACTGGAGAGAGTTCAATGGAGGGCCACAAAGAAGATGAGGGACCTGAAGCATCTCCCTTAGGAGGAAAGGCTGAGACCTGGGGCTGTTCAGCCTGGAGAAGATAAGACTGAGAGGGGATCCTATCAATACCTATAAACAGTTAATGGGTAGGAGCCAAGTGGGTGGGGCCAGGTTCTTTTCAGTGGTGCCCACAGACACAATGAAGGGCAATGGGCACAAATTGGAACACAGGAGGTTCCATCTGAACATGAGAAAAAACATTACTTTGAGGGTGACGGAGCACTCGAACAGGCTGCCTAGAATGGCTCTCACTAGAGAAAATACATGCCCCTGTCCAAAGGTAAGAGTAGAGAAAGTTAGAAAGCATAGAGAGTTAGGCAAGCCAGTATATTCACGAGCTCTTCCTTTTACATATCCCTATTTTGAGTACATTTGTGTGTTTCTATATTCAGTTCTTACATCTGTTGATTTTATCTAATTATGTTTTTTTCTACATCCTTCATTTAATCGCTAACAATCTAGATGAAGAAGCAAATCTTGAAGAACATGATTATACATCTCAGTTTGGAGAACTCGATTATAACCCAGTTTACAAGCTTCATTGCGGTTGAGAAGAGGGTATGTTTTCTATTAAATGTCTTGCTCCCTCTATCTTATCTGTCAGAAGACTCTAAATTATTTAACCTTACACACATCAAAACCAATCCTCATTTAGCTGAACAATGTTTATTAGTTTAGAAATAGAGACAAAGCTATGATTTTTGAAAATATTTTTATTTCTTCTGCAATGCAGTGAGTTATTTTTGTTATCTTTCTGAGTTTACGACAAAACCTTTTCAGTCAGCATGTTCCTGTTGGGAATTGCCACAAAGGTTTGCAGTTTGTGCTAGAGCTGTGGAAGCCAAATTGTTCAAAGAGCAAGACCATATGAAGTGCAGTTATTAATCCTTCTTCATGCATAAGCCACAGAACAACTTTTTTTCATAAAGAAGTCACAATACCAAACTGTAACAAACTGGCCACCTTGGTTATGAATTACTGAAGAAATGGGTTTTGTATGGCAAAAGTCATTTGAGGAGAGTCTGTGTTGGGTGGTAATCACGGAAGGAAACCAAAACTTGATTGTATTAGTAATAATTATTAGTATCAGTATTCCTGTAGTATTAGGAATACTATATAGTATTCCCTTTACTGGGAATATATTGTTCCTCAATATAGTCAAAAGTCAGAAGTTAGATTTACTGCTTATTGGTATACACAGAGTATTTTTAATGTTCTACTGTATCTGCCTGTTCTGTTTTCAATATGTTTTGAATGCACAAATAAAAAACTCACTCTCTCTGTTTTGGCAGATTTTTTTGGTCTAACAGCTATCATAACTAAGAATTAAACAAAGACTGAAGAGAATTCTCAAGTTTATAACTGTGATGAATTTTATTTTAGGATACCAATGAAATTTGTTCTGCTAATGTTCCAAACATCCTGGAAATTATAGCTCAAGAAGATGTTGATTTTTTACCTTACATGAACTGGGAACAAAAGCCAGTGGGATCCAGCATCTTATTCTCAGGAGTACCTTACGGGATGCCTCCATTTGATGTATGTTACTAACATTTCTGGTATATCATCCAGTTGTGGTGCTGTATTGCATGTGATAATATACAGTTATTGTTTATGACATTTCTTCAATTTTTGAATTATCTAGAAAGAAATTAATTCCATACTGGATGCTTCTTCATTTTTTTTCCTCCTGCTAGCAGATAGTTGGATAGAGGTACATGGGGAGAGTGGGTCTATCAAGGAAGATCAAGGTTTTGATGAGATGAGGAAATCTTGAATTAATGAAATAGGATGTTTGCTAGTTATGGTAGCTCTTACCTTTGGAAACTAGCCAGCAGGTATCATTGTATTACTTCTTAAAGTCTTAACAGGTAAAAGCTTTACATCTCCACATTTCATAGGGGAATCATTTAAATCATTATTTGTCTATTAAATTATCTTGTACATGACCATGATGTGCATTTAAAACAACTAGAAACATCACCTTAACGTGCAGTCTGTAATGTAAGTATTGAGATTGTGGATTATTTAGAATTGTGTCTGTGTGTTTGTACTGTAACTTAGGTAAAAAGAAGGTAACTTGTCAGTGGGTATAAATACATGAAGCAAAGGTGCAAAGAGGAGGGAGCCAGTCTCTTTTGAGTGATGCCTAGTGCCAGGACTAGAAGCAATAGCAGTGCATCATGTGAGCTTCCCAGCTTGAGACAGCACAAGCAGGATTCACATTTCAGTTTGTATAAATCCATCTTCTGTATATGTAAAATAATATGGTGTGGTAGAACTTCCTTGGATCAAAACTATCATTATAGTCATTGTTTTTATCTTAATAATGCACAACACTTCCCCATTCGTATTTTGTCAGGCAAATTTCACCTTAGTAAGGTAGAATAAGGTAGGAATTTTAGTTTGATATACTACTTTCATCTTGAATTTAAGAATGTAATGATATGCACAACATAAGAAAAATACTGCATTGATTAAAAAGAGAAAAATACCTTACTAATTCTGGTATTATTTTATTTTCTTGTAATTTTACTAAACAGGCAGTTCTGCAAGATTCTGACGCTTGGTCAGATTGTTTCACACCTAAGAGATGTGAAACTGAAGTCTTCCAATTGCAATTTGAAGAACTTCCTGTTTTTGAAGAATGCACCTCACAAGAAGTCACACCACAGGACTTTGGATTTCATGATGGTGACATCAGAATGATGAAATGTTCAAGAACAATGTCATCTTTACCATGTAAATCTTCTGTGATGAATTATTGCAAGACTGCTTCATTATCTGGCTCTGGACTAGAAGCAGGAGGAGAAGCTGATATAACTCAAAAAGATTCACTTCCAATACCTGCAGTTCCAAATTCAGGTGCCCATCTGAGACTTTGTGAACCTCCCTTTTATTGTTCTCCTCAAATTCTGTCTGGAGGAATGAAATATGATAATTCTGGTGTTGATCACATTCCGAATATACTTGTGTTTAGTTCATGTACAAGCACGTACTCTTCTGATAAGACTAATGCTGAAAAACAAGTTACTTACAATTCTCCTGTTCCCCAACATTGTAAAAAAACAAAATTAAAGCCAAAGGGTAGGAAGAAAATGGCAAGAGGTCTGCACAATGCTACAGCTTCTGAACAAGAATTTCCTGAGAGCGCTAAACTTTTGGTAAGTCTTCTGTCAGGAGTCTTCTATATAGAGGATGCTATGAGCGTCATCTTGAAATCCAAGCTGCATTCACCTAATGAAAACTGCCATAAAAATGCTTTTGTTTCAAGGTTCATTGCTGTACAGCAGAACAACAACATGGTAAGGGTGGTAATGAAACTTCTTTCAAGAAACCTGAACCGCATTATTTTTGTTTGTTTTTCCGTTACTGTTGTTTAATGTGAACTATGTTACAATCTGAATTCTGTCACTTGTTCCTTACTGCTCTAATAGGTAACTTTTAAATGGAGAAAAAATGCCTCATTAACTGTGAAATTGCAAATACTTTCCTAAGTGGAAAAGAATGAACTTAAAATCTTCAAATTTCAACTTGAAAAAAAGAAGTCTGTTTTAAAAAGAAGTTTATTTTAAAACTTTTTAACGCAGTTACTTTTTACCATGATGCAGTAGCTGCATGGGTAATGGTGGTAGAATAAGATTCTGATTCTGACTGAAAATTATCCTCTTCAGGTACAATCAAGGTGTTTTATAACAACAGAGAAAGAAAGAAGCCAACAGAAATTTGAGTTTACTCTTGTAATCTGGGAAGAAATTTTTGACCTCCAGAATCAGGTACAGTAGCAACAGTCTTTTTGTGTATTACTTACAGTGAAATACATGTAGAAGAAAAAGTATTTTTACTTTATGTCTGTCCCGAGATAAGCATTTTATAAATGTATCTGTTTTTTTTTCCCTTACAAATTGGTCTTAAGAAGTACATAATGACCTCAAGGTCATGTTATGTTATATTGCTGTCACAGGCAACTCATCAATGGGTGCCTAAGAAACTGTAAAATTAGAGCCAAAAGTAGTGATATAGCTCTGATTTACAGCCCCCATCAGTTTGCAGATTGGAGACTTCCTAAAATGTGTATGAAAACGTGTAGGGGAAGACAGGCAGAAGTAGAAGATGCAAATAAGGCTTATTAAGCAAAAAACTTAAAACTAATTGAAGTTTGGAGAATTGGAGTGAGTGCAGTGGGAACTTCTGCAGGATAGTCAAACCAGCTGAATGGCTGATGAATTTCAAGCAAGCAGAATTGAACCAATGCTGTCCAAGAATCCTGCAGGTAGGATCAAAGCAGGTAACATTTCGCCTTGTTGAGTATGCCCCCTGCTGTGGAACAAGTCCCTGTTCCACCTTAACCATCATCAGTTTGGTGAGCTGACTAAACTAGAGGGTGATGTGATGATCAACAGGTTTCCAGGTGTATTATATGATCCAAGTGAAGAAACCACTGTGGTATTCCCTCAGTGGAAACTCCTGTCATGTGTCCACAGGGACTGGCCATTCAGATTGGTGATTTGTTCTACTCCCTTTTGCTCTGATCCAGTATGTCAGTTTGTATGTAAAAGTAGGAAAGTATAACTAACTTAAGCATCAAGAAGAGATACACATTTTCCTGTATTTTTGATGGGTTACTTTTATCAAATTATTTCTGCACATTGAACAATTACCATACGCTGCACGTGGGGATACAATGGGAAACAGACTTGTGATTGACTTAACTCACAAAGTGAGCTTCAAGATTCCTTTTCTTTTTAAGCAGGATTGCAACTGTTGAATTTTAGAAAGAAAAACAGTTCCTCACGGGCTTTTACACTGAATAAGTTTAGTATCCTAACAGAATCTCACTTTTTACATAGATTGGATGTTTAATATTTAAAGATTCATTTAAAATCATGTATTGTTTTCTAAATTACCCTAAATGAATCTGTAAATTGTTATCAGTTTGTCTACAGTTACAGTTATCTGTGACATACTACTGCAAGGGCAGATAAAAGTTTTGAAAGTAAGTAACACAGAATAAGTGGTTGAATATCCTCTCGGGAGCCTGTATTCCATCTCATCTGAGAGTAGCAAAATGACAGCCTTTTTTTTGGCAGGAAGAGACAGACAATATAGGATTGGTTTTGTTAATACTATATTTAACATAAACAGTAAACTAATTTTGCAGAGACTTTGCAATCCCTTTAGAGGAGAGAGATCCATTATTGCTTCCTTAGGATAAGACAAATGCTTATTTCTGAGCACTTTGAAAATAATTTTCTGAAAGAATTTGTTTGAAATAAATCTGGTGTGGCTGTGTTGTCATTGTGCATAGTTTGTATGCAAGTGAGTTCAAAATTAGTTCTGTCTGATTTTTTTCATAGCTTAACTACAGTTTTTCAGATCAAGTAGAAACATTGGGTGGTACATCAAAGATTTTTGAAGTTCAATATTTGAGTCACCTAATTGATCACAGGAACTTCTGTTTTGGTGAGCTGACTAAACTAGAGGGTGATTTGTGTTTGTGAAAGCTTTAAAAAACATTTTTAAATACTTGTCCTTTGTTTTAGGTTGTTCCTTACAAATATATTTTCAGTCTTCTCATCTTTGCTTACCCATATCTTTGTTTATTCCACAGGATGGCTCTTGGAATCTCAGTCCGCAGTTGGGAAAAATCTTGAAATTTGATGTTGATTATTTAATTAATCATTTCCTTATTAGAAAAGGCATTCAGTCACTCGGTAAATACTTTTTCTGTTATTAAAACAGCAGTGCACTGTATTACATTTCCTATCCTTCTGTATTATTACTTTGTATGCCTGGTGGAACTTTCAATAAGATATGCTCAGCATTTACGTGGATCTCATAGCTGTGTTTTCAAAAGCATCTGATTTTAATTACACATATTCATCTCAGCTTCTCTTGCAATATAATGTTGTGCTTGCTAAGTACATCTCCTGGAGAAGTACGTGGAGGATGTGAAATAGCTGGAATACTAATAGAGATTCTTTTCTTTCAATTATTATTTCTGCTGTGTTAATACCTACTTTAAAAAAAAAAAAAAGGTGGAAGGAAAGTTGGAAAGTCTCCTAGGAGAGAGACTGTGATCGCTTCTGTTTTCCACATTTCAAATAACATGAATAATATATAATTTTTTTTCCTATATGCTGTCTGTAGCTCATTCAGTAGGCATTCCGCACACTTTGTCTGCTGCCTGATTCTGTCAGTTGGTGCTCTTTGCTGGCAGCAGACCAGAAAACTTGGGGGCAAAAAGGCAGTTCATTCTCTGTAAATTATTGGAGGGTGCAATGCTTCATCAAAGGACAAAAATCTTATGTTTCCCATTCCTGCATGCATTCAAATCAGAGTAGATTAGAAGCCAAGCAAACACAAACTGCAGACATCCTAAAAAAAGCATTACAAGGCTTAAGTCTGAAAGTCAGTGCTACATTTTTTGGATCACTATTCTTGAATAGTGAATATTCTTGATAGTTCTGACTGTATCATGAAACAACTGGGTAGCATCAGAACTTAAAAATTTTTATAGCGATGTGGGGACACACTTTGCAGAAAGTCTCTTTTCTGCTGTCAAAAAATCATTTAAATGATTTCCCATTTCTTCTTCCTTAGGCACAAATGGAAAAGAAAAGCTACTGAAGTTGATTGCTACTCTTCTTGTGCTACAGTTCATACGCTGTGCAAAGGCACTGCAAGGAATAGTATTCAAATCACTGATGAAACTGGATAATTTAACAACTTCAAGGTGTGCTTTTAAAAAATCTTATAATTTAATATTGTAATATAAACCTTCTTAACAATGTACGATTAACCTCATTATAGAGAGTAAATGACTATGCTACAGAATATAGCTGCAGAAAAGGGAATGGGAAATGTTGGTGATAGCGGTGGCACACAGCTTCTTTTAGGAGGGTGGGTTGGAAGAAAGAATATTTTGCAAAATGTAATACAAAAATTGAGAAGTATTTAAAGTAGGAAAAGATTTGTACCTCTTACCAGAATCATTGAATAATTCACGACCTCTTCAGGTCATCTGTTCCTTAAAGCAGAGCCAACTCAGATAAATTGTTCAAAATCCTGCCCAGCTGATTTTTAAGGATGGAGATTCCACCATTTCAACTTTTTCTAGACATCAATCATTTCAAACTTTCCCTTCATGCCTGTTTTGGCTCTTGGTCTTCATCCCTTCTTAGCATTTTATTTATGCATTGTTGATCTTCACAGGTGTACACCATAAAATACAATACTTCTGAAGTTCTTAGGACAGATGATTCATCCCAGCACAACTTCCATGTTTTCCACTTCCCCTCGGGAATACTGATGTTAGCTCATTCTAACTACTCCCACTTACTTCTGTATGTGCCAGTGCTCCATTAGCTTTTGAATATAGGGTTGCTGCATCTAGAAATTTCCTTTCACTTTCAGTGAAGCAAGTAATTGTCAGGTGGGAAGTTTTTTGTTAGAAAGGAAAGGCAAAGGTCTTAAAAGAAGCCTGAAGGAATAGGCCTTCAGTGAGTCTGGACTGCCCCAGATAGCAGATGATTGTGGTGCCAAAATGAGAAGCTAATACCCTTAATGCTTTACCAGGGAATTTAAGAAAAGAATAAAGAACCCAGGAAAGCCCTGCAGAGTCTTCTTCCCTCTCTTGAAACTCTCTGACAGAGGGAAAAATGATTGTATAATTTGGTCTGAACACAAATTAAATCACATCTACTGCTGGATGAAAGCAAGTGGAGTAGACCACAAAAGTGAAAGAATTCTAACATGCAATTATACAAAGGAGTCAAGTTTGCCATAATGGAATGTGTAGCACTTCACTGTGGGGACTGGAACAGTGCAAATGAATGCGAGTAACCATTATGTATAGACTGCTTCCCATATGGAAGACACTGAAAAGATGGGGCACAGAAAATGATGTTGTTTTCTCTGACAAATGATAGATGTAGGCTGTGTTTGCTGTACTGTAGACCACTTTCTCTTTCAAAGGATTATAAGAAATCATTTCATTGTACATTGTACATTACAATGTCATAGAATTTATTCTAATAAATCTCCATTTCTGCACACAGCGGTGTTCACTGGGCTTTTGAGTCCATCAAGAAAGCAACAGAGTGGGTAAGAAGAGTTGAGGGACAGTTTGCATCTATTTGCTATCGACTTGAACTTGGGAACAACTGGGATTCTGCCACCAAGAAGATACTGGGGATCGAGTGCAACTGACAGCAGCTCTCCTTCTTCTTGAATCACTTCATGATTGTGATCATGTAAGACAACAGCAACGTTAGCTTTTCTGGCTGCTTTACATATTTTAATTGAGTAATTTTCACTTTATGTTACTCTTGAATAATTTTCATAGTCACAGACAGATACTCCTAGTACTGTTATTGTATCTCTGTTGTTTTATTTCTTATCCCCTCTGTAGCAGCACTGTCAGATGTAACGTGTGTTCGATGGCTACCGGTGTGCTTAGCAAAGCCCTAATAAACGCCTTCGCGATACAACGCGTCGGTGCCCTCACTGGGATGCCTCCGTACTTCCTGCAGCGCGCCCTGGAGGAGCACAACGCTGCTTTCCTCCGCCCGTTTCCCTGTCGCTCACGCGTCCCTTCGCGGCCACCTTGTCACAGCTTTGTGACAGCACTTCTCACTTCTGTTCCAGCCGTGCCACCGGCGCCAGTTTTCACGTGGGCTGGAAGGCATAAGTGGCAGCACTCCTCGGTACGCTGCTTCCGGCACAGCTCTGCTAACACTCTGGCTCTGGCAGAGGCGATCAGCGAAGCAACAAACCGTTATGGCCTTTTCTCACACGAAGAACACATCGGCCCGACGCAGCCCGCCGCCCAAAGGCGCAGCCGCCCGCCGCACGCGGAGGACGCGTAGGCCCCGCCTCTCCCGTGACGTCACGGCAGCCGGGCGCCGATTGGCTGCCGCGGGTGTCGCAGCCGCTTTTCCCCATCGCCGTTTGAAACTCGGCCCAAAATGGCTGCGGCGGGGAGCGGGGCCGAGGCGGCGGCGGCCAGGCTGGAGGGGGCGGGGGAAGAGGAGGAGACGGAGACGGCGGCCGGGGACGGGGAAAACGAGGTGGTGGACGGCGGCGGGGCGGCGGGCGCCGGCGGTGAGAGCGAGGAGGAGGAGGAAGAGGAGGAGGAGGACGACGTGTTCGAAGTGGAGAAGATCCTCGACGTGAAGACCGAGGGGGTGAGCGCGCGGCGCCGCCTCCTGTCAGCGCCCGCCGCCCTCCGGGGGCCGCGGCGGCACCGGGAGCGGCCGCTGGGCCCTCCGGCGGCGGGAGGGCGGCTCCGGGCCGCGGAACGCGGCGGCCCCGGCGCGGGTTCGGGCTCCGGCCCCGTCCTCGGCTGCGCGGCGGGCTGCGGCCGGGCCGGGTGGGGCCTGGGCGGCCGCCGCTGCCCCCGCGCCGTGTGCGGGAGCGCCGGGCGCCGCCGGGGAGAGACCGGGCGCGGCTCGGCGCTGCTCGAGCGGCGGCTCCGCGGCGCGGGGTTCCGTCTTCCGAATGAGCGGCCGAACCCCGCGGCTCTCGGCGAAGTTTTCTTTTTTGTCGGCGGCACGAAGCCGCGCGCTGCCCCGTGGTGCCCGAGCTGCGGCGGTGCCGGGCTGGGCGGCGCGGCTGTGAGAGGGCCGCTCCGAGCGGGCGGACTTTTCTCCGGCTGAAATAACGGCTGCGGTGACCCCCGGGCTCTGTCAGGCGGGACTCTGCCTTTTCCCGTTCCGCTGAGAGCAGCCTGCGTGTTCTCATAGGAGTCTTTCACCGAATCGCTGAGGTTGGAAAGGATCTCTCAGATCACCCTGTCCAACCGCATCCCTCGGTGCTGCATCTTGAGCACCTCCGGGGATGGTGGTGACTGCACAGCACCGCCCTGGGCAGCCTGTGCCGCTGCCTCACCGCTCCTCCTGAGAAGTTCCTGACGTACAACTGAACCTCCCCTGGTGCGGCTCAGTGCCGTTCCCTCTGCTGCTGTCACTGTTATCCAGTGGCCGATTGGCCGAAACCCCCCCACCTCACCACGGCCTCCTTTCAGGCAGTTGCAGAGAGCAATAAGGGCTCCCCTGAGCCTCCTTCAGGCTGAACAATCCCAGTCCCCTCAGCTGCTCCCCATAAGCCTTGTGCTCCAGACCCCTCACAGCTTCATTGCCCTTCTCTGCACATGCTCCAGGGCCTCAGTGTGTTTCAGAAATTCTCTAAATTTCACAAGCAAAAAATAACAAACACAGCTTTTTAAAAACAATTTTTGTATTTTCTACTTGTTTATTTTAAATAGCTCATGTTTTGGTGCTAGGCTTCAGTCAGGATCACACGAGTGTGGAAGTCTACCCGCTTCCCGTGGAGCATCAGAGATACACAGCACTGATGTTGAGGAACCTTCAAATGAAGAATTGCTTTATGTATTTATGATGCTGAGGTGGTTTGGTCATATCTTGGCTGAAATGTCTGTGGCTTGAGAGTATTATGCTGTGGAGGTATGAGGTGTTAGCCACAATAGTTAATCTGGCCTGAAAGCACAAGCACTTTTCTTACAGTCAGAGATCTGAAAATCAGTCTCCTTGGGGAGGAGGATCATGCTCTGCACACACTTCTGAAGAGCACCAGAATATCTCAGGGAGGTGATCCTGCCCCTCTGCTCTGTGCTGGTGAGGCCTCACCTGGAGTACTGCATCCAGATGTGGAGTCCTCAGTAGACATGGACTTGTTGGGGCACATCCAGAGGAGGGCCACAAAAATGATCCAAGAGATGGAACACCTCTCCTATGAGGACAGGCTGAGAGAGCTGGGGCTGTTCAGCCTGGAGAAGTCTCCAAGGTGACCTGAAAGCAGCCTTTCATTATCTGAAGGGGAGCTACAGTAAAAAAGGGGACAGACTTTAGCAGGGTCTGTAGTAATAGGACAAGGGGAAATGGTTTCAAACTAAAAGAGAGGAGATGTAAAAATAAGGAAGAAGTTTTTTACAGTAAGAGTGGTGAGGCACTGGCACAGGTTGCCTGGAGAGGTGGTGGATGCCCCATCCATGAAGATACTCAGGTTTGGGCTGGACAGGGCTCTGAGCAGCCTGATGGAGCTGTAGGTGTCCCTGTTTGTTGCTGGGGGGTTGGCCTTTAGGGAGTCCCCTCCAACTCAAACAATTTTGTGATTCTGTTGTATATACTGAATAACATCTCCTAGATCAATCTGTGCTGTGTACAAGCCAGTGGCAGCTGCTCTGTGCTGTGCACACTGGAGGTTTCCAGGCTGGGTTGGAGGACGTGGCCACGCAGGACATTTGCTTGCTCAACATGTGTGGGTCCTGGGGGCTGTGGTGGCTTTCAAATGGGGGCTGTGCTCCTGTGCTACAGACGTGCAGGGCGTGGCAGGTAATCACTCAAGCCTGAAAGGAATGGAAAAAGCTGTATGCTGCATTCAATGGGGCGTATTATGTGCAGTCAGCTTTAGGCTGATGCTTTTCAGGTGCGTTTCAAAGCTGGGACAGATGCATAGAGCTGACAAGACAGGCTCTGGGCTCCTGTGCTACATCTGCAGGTGTGGGAACTGGAGGGTGCTGCATAGGGAAGCTCCTGTCAGTTCCCATGCTGATACTCTGTGCCTGGCAGTGATGGGTGGGTGGGAGAGACAGGGCTCTGGGGATGAGTCTGGGCTGGGGAGCTGCCTGCTGGCAGATGAACATGGCCTTGTCCTGCTCCAGGAAAATAGCAGCAGAAATTCTGAGCGTTTCAAAAGCTTCTGTACTGCATTAAAATCCCACTGAAGTGACAAGCTGCAAGGTGCAGGGTGACGTTCCCCCTGGGTTTGGGGAACGTTGACTGTTCTTTAATGAGCCAAAGGCATTGTTATTATGCTTCTCCAGAGGCGTTCTGGTTAACGCCTATGATAATTTCTTTTTAGAAAATAAGTTCTGGGATGGTTATGCTATCTTGTGTTTGCTATTACATTTCTAATGGAAAACAGATTTATCTTTTAAAGTTTGCTGCTGGTCATTGTCATACCTCTATCTAATGAGGCTGCATGGTCAGTGGAGGAAGGTGACCACACTGACTCCATAAGATGCATCTCTGCCACTCAGTGAAGGCTGGTGCAGAAGACACAGAGTGCTGCTTGCCTGGCTGCGGCAGGCTGTGCTCCCAGCAGGCCTAAAGCCTGGCATCTCAGCAGGGGAAGGAGTCCGCCCTGAGGAGCGACAGATTTGGGCTGTTCAATTTATTTAGGAGAAAATCAAGAGATGCTTTAGTGAAAAGCTTCCCTTGTTACCCCACCTTTTCTTTTTCTCCTTTTTTCTCCTTTTTTTTTTTTTTTCCTTTTTTCTCCCCTTAATGCTAACAGACTTCTTTTAATCTGGTGAAATTACTTAGGATGAAGCCACAATGACATTTTAGATACTGTTGAAAGAATTGATCTAGGGCTGCAATTACAATCTTTTACCAATATGTTTGCAACTAACTCAGATGCCCATACTCAGGTTTTGTCTAAATCTACATTTGACTTGATCTCATTGAAGGGCTTTCATTTCTGATTGTGGTATTGCAGTTTATCACAAGTGGCACTGATTGTAAATCTAACAGATTATAAATTCCAATTTAGAGCTGAGTGAGTAGTGCTACTGTATTACAAATCTTAAGGTTTAAAATCCTCCTCTTCACCATAGAGAAGCCACAAGAATTGAGTGGATGGAATAATACTGTGCTGTAACATGTTCAGTGTTTTGGTTCTTTTCTTACAGGGTGTAGTTCTGTACAAAGTCCGGTGGAAGGGCTATACCTCTGATGACGATACCTGGGAACCAGAGGTTCATTTGGAAGACTGCAAAGAAGTGCTGCTTGAATTCAGAAGAAAGTTTGTGGACACCAAGGCAAAGGCTGTGAAAAAGGACCTTCAGGTGTGTTCCTCCTCCTGTCGTCCTCAGTGGAAGACAAACTGCCTGCCTAGGCTCTTCTAATGGCTGGCATGGGAATGCAGGATGTTTGGGATACGGAAGTGATGACTTGGATGATCTGAGAGCTTTTTCTTCCAGCAGACCTCAGATGTTATTGCTGTTGTGTGGTTAAGGAGCTTTTTCAAATTTACAGGCTTGCTCGTAGAGTCTGAATCCATTTAATATGGCAAATTTAATATGGCTTCATTAGAAATTGAGATGATGATGTATGCTTATTTTAGTTATTTTTTGACAACAAAAGCAATCTCCTTTTCCCACTCACAGGTTTATCAGCACTGAAGCTGGGTCTGCTCTTTTCACCCTCCTTCTCAAAGCAGATTAATTTAATTCATCAGATAAGAAAAACACAGACAACTTTATTGAAGGAAGGCAATTTTCCCTTGTTTGTTTCTGTTTAACTGCTCAGTCATTTTCAAAATCCTATGTGAGAACCATTTTTGAAAGCTATTACCTTGTTTCTGAGAAATCCGTACGTAAATTTTGCAAAATCAAGGCAACTGGTTTTGATGTAAAACAGTTGAAATTTAGTTTGGTTCTGGAATCGAGATGCTGGGCATCCAGTTGGTTTGCTTTGCTTCTTTAGATGTTGGTTCTCTTTCAGGTAGCCAGTAATGTGATGTAATGTAAGAAAGTGAGTCAGAATTGTGCTTACAAACTTTGTGCTTTGGCTGCAAGGGATGTTTAAAAACAGTTTACTTTCCCAAGCACAAGCACTGCCAATTTTGTATGGCTTGCATTCACTTGATACAGTTTAATGGAGAAGTAAATATTTTCTTTTTTTTTCCCCCTACATTTTAGAAATTTTCTTTAAATGATGACGTGTTTGAAACAGAATCTGACATTGATGGGCAAAGCGAAACAAAAGAGGATGTTTCACCAAAGAAGAAAAAGAAAAAGTCAAGAGAGGGAGAGGATAGAAGTGCAGATGACCTGAAGAAGAAAAAGTCAAAGTCTGCAAAAGTCAAAGAGAAACTCAGGACAGAATGTGAAAGTTCTTCAGATACTTTGGGGTTGGATTCAAAACCCAAAAAAAGGACTTCAGAAACAAAGGAAGATTCAAAGGATTCAAAGAAGCAAAGGAAAGAAGATACTAAGGAAGTAAAGAAAAAGAAGGGAGAAGTTAAAGATGCAAAAATAAAAACTAAAGAAGATTCTAAAGAAAGTAAAAAATCACGGAAGGAGAAGCAAGGAGATGCTCAGTTTGACACAGAGCCGAGTACTTTAGATGATGCACTTTTTCAGGAGATTGACAATGAAAATCCACAGTTATGCTCTGAAAATAAAGAGGAGGAACAACAAGTAAAATGTGAAACAGAGAGGATGGAAGAAGAAATTGCTGAAAAAGATTCCATTGCTGACAGACAGCTTGATGGATCAGCAAGTAATGAAGATGATAGTGTCGAGGTTAAGGCTAAAAGAAAGAAGAAAAAAAATCAGAAAATGGAAGATTACAAAGAGGAGGATAGAAAAGTGGAAATCAAAGATACCTATTTGGAGAAGAAAGGCATACTCAAAAAGCAGAAAAGTCAAGAAAAAGTGAAAGTGGTGGCTGCAGAGTTGGAGAAAGTGTCAGCTGCTCCCGTGCTGGCACAGAAGGCTTTGAGGGTGAGCGATGAGGAGAGAGGATGCAAATCCATGGAGTCAGGAGAGGAGGTGAGCAGTGTGAGGGCACTGGGGAGCACTGGGGAGGGGGTTCAGGTCAAACACAGCTGAGGCAGAGGTACCTGAAAAGGCTGCTGTTTATGATGGCGAACGGAAATATAAGTGTCTGAAGGCTAATGAGATGGATAAAGCAAATGAAAGGTGCACTGCAGGGTCTATGGGCAGGATGGAAGAATTGGATTTTGAACACTAGAAAGAGGAGAGTGCTTTGGGACAGAGGAGTGTCTTTTAGGTATGAAAATGTGAATCTCTCCTTTGCTATGTGTATGTACTTAAAATGAAAACTTCTGCTCTGCAGATGCGTGTTGTCCTTTTTAGCCTCTTGTTTCTCCCACCTTCAACAGCTGCCTCAGTTTGGCTTTTGTCTGCTTGCATAGTAAGGCATTCAGTCTTCTAGCAGCTATCCAACTGCACAGTGGAGTATGCTTCTGCACTTGATTTCTCTCAGAAGCCAGCCTCTTGGTTAGACTTTGTGTGTGTTAGTGGCTTCAGAAGAACCAGAATGTTGAAATTGCTTCCAAACCCAAATTGGTGGCCCTCAGGGGGCTGGAGCTTGATGATCCTTGAGGTCCCTTCCAACCCAAGCCTTTCTGTGATCTCTCAGATAATTGCCCAGCTTGTCTTGTCTTGTTGGAATTCCTGTGCTGCTTTCAGGAGATTCTGAGCTGCACAACTTGGTGACTAATTACAAATGCTGTGCCCCTTCTAGCAAAGGAGCTAATCAAATACTGACATACTATTTAATTTCTGCTATTTAATACAATAATGTTTTAAGAAAAACAAGAAGATAAAATAATTTTTTTAAATGTCATTGTATATGTGGGGAATAAAGGAGAATGTTTATGAGGAAAATCTGCTGTTAGAGAATGTATTTTTCAGCTTCTTCAGACTATTTGTAGTTCTTAAAAAAGAATCATTGGCTGCCCGGAGAAACTCCTTCCTGATTTGTAACTGGGCTGCAGCCACGGTACCTTGGTGCTTATTGGATTATGTCCCACTGCTCCTGAGGCCATAATTCTGTGGTGACAAGTGTCTTGTTTCTGTAGGTTCAGTTGCAGTCCTCTGAGGCTGTTGTCTGTATGGGGTTGGCACCTTAACGTAAGCACCTTGATTTGTTTTGAACAGAGAATAACAATATTGCATGGAGTAACCTCAGAGCTGAGCAACACAAAGTACTCTTTGTGGGAGCTTAGTGGTGAAAGCTCTTCTAAACAAGGTTAAGCAATAGCTGTGGGGCATAGCTGGTTTCACACAGCTATTTAACTCATTTTCTTTACAGTAGTAACTAACTGAAATGGCACAGCCCTTCATTACTCCAAGTATTTTCTCATAGTTTGAGGCCATAGCATTCATAAGAGAGCAGCATCAGATAATCAGATACATACTTGGAATTCTGTTTATTACCAAGTGTACAAACCCTGTCACCACAAATATGAAGAAATCAGCAGCAGGGGGAAGGGTGGTTTTCTCACTGCTCTTCAGCCAGCACTCTCACTAGGTGTAGCTTGGAAGGCATTCTGCTTTTTGCCATCCATCTCCTGCATGCTGAAGTGGTGGTGTCTGTATCTGGCCAGTTACTGCCCAAAGCACTTGTGGGACTCTCTGCGTGTGTGGGCTCAGTGCACAGCTTTGGGGCTTGCTGTGTGTCATGAAGTTGTGGGCCCAAGCATATCGTTCTTTTGAAAGTAAAGCATGGCCTTTGTTTCAGCTGCCTGACTCTTCTGTGATTACAGAACACCGTCATGTCAATCTGTGGTACAGTATGCCCTGTCTGGAGTCATTTTGTGTGATGAACCCTTTCTTCCTTTTGATTTATCTTCTAAAAATAAACGTGTAGGATACACTGTGCATCTCATCAACATCAAGAAATCTGGAACAGAACTCAAGTTTTTTAACAGCCCTTGTGCTTAGCAGTATCTGGTAATCTTGTCATTTGTTTGCTACTACTGTGGGCACCTGCCTGGAATGATGTCTGTCTGTGCTGCTGGTTCGTTGTGTCTGTCACCAAAAGGCAGATTTTTGAGGAGAGAGAAGGAAGGCTTCATGATATACTGAATTCATTTAGTTTTTTACCTTTCTAAGAAATGGCAGCACTAATGATTCTGTGATCACTTAAGGACTTGAATGTTTATTAGTGCCTCTTTGAGTTGTAGTCTCCTTATTTGGTACCTTGAGATTTCAGCTGTCATCTCAGTTTTAGTAGAGAGATCACTTCTAAGAGAGGGCTCTGGTTTCTGCTTGCTTTGGAGTCACGAATGACACACCAGCTAACATTTCAGACTCAGATTATTAAATAGAGTGGTTTCCTGGTGTGTTTTGTCTTTGCTATGTGTCATTTTAGGAAGTGGTAACACAGCCTAATTGTAAATGTATGCTGGTTTTGATATGTGCGAGTGCTTCACGTGGCTGGGATGCTACAGAACTCCAAACTGAAGTTCCCTAATTTGGAAGATCTTTTCCTCTTAGTGAAGAAGCCTTCCCAGAGCAGCTCCTCTCTCACCCATTTAATTCTTTTCTTAGGATTGTGTCTGTAATTCTGTTGTCCATAAGGTTTCAGTAGTGTTATTTTCCACTTTCTCCATATCGCTCTCATTTGATCCTTTTTTCTTAATAACAGGAGAAAGAAATAAAGAAAACTGAAATGAAAGAAAAATCTGTAAAAAAAGAGTCTGAAAAAGAAGAAAAGAGTAGAAAAGAACAGAAGGTCCTGAAAAGTAAGTGTTAATTGCTTAAAAGAGAAAGGAAGCACCTTTCAAGGCATTCTCCTCTTATTTCTGTAAGGGCAGATACGGTACAACATTTCTAATACATGCTACAGAAGCAATTTCTGCTTTCCTTTTAAGAAATGAAAGCCTGCTTTTTTATGGCTTTGTGAGAAGGCTGCCTGAGGTATGAAAGTTTATATTGCCTGTAATGTTTTTATAGACAAGTCAAGATTTTGCCCTTTTTCATTTAGTATTGTTAACATGTTGCTTTATCACACCAGTGACAACAATCTTTTTGGGTGAGTTCATCCAACTACTGTCTATTTCTAGAAGCATTTTGATATCATTATAAGCACACACTTTGTATTTCTGGAGTTAGCTGGTAGAGGTTCACTTCAGGCAAACCTTACGCCTCTTGCTTTAGGGTTACTGTACAAGCCTCAAAAAATCACAACAAGGTGACTTGAAACATGAAACGTCTGGGTTGGGCTTCTGTTGTTAGTTTAGTGATGGGATATTAATGTTACCACTCTTGATCTCAGGAAAATTCTGAGTGAATTTTCTGCTTTTGGCATTCTGAATGGACATAGGAAGAGCTGTGGTGCTTCAAAAGCTATTGGCAGAGGAACAGCTTTCACTTAAAGGACGATAGATGCTAACAGCTGAAGAAAAGTAGCCAGCAGATGATTAATTCCTCTTTATACAGCACGTGTTCTTTGGTTGTCACAGGTACTGAAACATTTTTTCAAGGTGGTAATTTATGCATAATTCTAAATGAAATTTCTCAAGAAGATAATACTAAGTAGAAAGCAGTCAGAGCTCAGACTTACCAGGGACATTGAAGGTGAACTAACTGTCCCTATTTTGGCTTTTTTCTTAAGCTTTCTCCTGTGCTTCAGCAATGATTAACTTAGGAAGAGATAATAGACCTCTACTAAATGGACTCCAGTCACTTATTTAAACTTTGTTATGTAAAAGCCTTTAGTGGCTCAGGAAGTCATTCTTGGTAACTGTCTTAATGTTCTAGGCTATAAGGACATCAAAAGTGCACTTGACATGTTTAATGTAGCTTCAGAAGAAAAAAAGGAATGCTCTGAGAATAACTGCAAAAAAGAAGAACCCTCGCTAGAATATAAATTCATAGAAGAATTAAAATTAAAAGACAGCAAAGTGCACAAGGAGAGGAGGATAAAAGATGAAGCAGAAACATGGAATTACGTTGCTGCAGGAGGTGGTCGAGAAGTAGTGGATGTGTGTCAAATGGAGAACTCTGGTGAGCTGTAGAACCAAATCTAGGAGAAAGATGAGCGCTTGCATTTAATACTAACTCCATTCCTGCTTGCATCTTTTAATTCTCCAGTTCCTACTACCCCAGGAAGCTGAACCAGTATTTTCTTTTGAAACTCTTGCTAATTTTTAAGCCTATCAGCGTGTTCCCAGTGTATTTCTGCTATTATAGTTATGGAGTGTTTGCCATCTCTGATCGCTTCAGCCTAATGTCATGGAACAAACAAGTGGCTTCTTTCAAGTAAAAGCCTTTTTTGTGCTTGCAACACAGCTTTCATTGTTTGGAATCATTTCACATTGGCTTCCAAAATCTTGTTTGAATGAAAAAGAGTATGTTGTGCTGCTGACTGCTGAAGTAATGGCAAGCAGTGAATGATTTGGAAGTTTATAAGTTGTTACTTATTGTATTGTTTTCTTTTATAAATATGATAGATGGCAAGCAACCAGTTTTGAGTTTGGGTATGGACATGCAGTTAGAATGGCTAACGCTAGAAGACTTTCAGAAGCATCTTGATGGAGAAGATGAGAATCACATCTCAGCAGAACCAGTATCCAGTAGTAAGTAGTTGTTGGGAGGACTGGACTTTCCTTCTCCAGCATCTCAATGTGAGATATGCTTTACCTGCATTAAATTTATTTTCTAGCGCTCCTGAGGGATGCTGTCAAAAGTGGAGATTATATGACAGTAAAGATGGCACTTTCTTCAAGCGAGGAATATAATCTGGATCAAGAGGTAACTTTTCCATAATAGAGTTATTGAGTGGGGGAGTGTACAAATTTGGAGTCTTTGAGAAGTTCTCTCTTGTTGACCAGTAGCAGATTTAATACAGATAGCACAGTGAAAGAGTAGCACAGAGTAAAAGGCATCAGTATTTGTTCCCCATTTCCTTGAAAGAAGTGAATTTTCAAAGAAGCACCTTGTAGCTGGATCTGCACCAAATCTGCCCATTTTTGAGAATTGAAGTCCAACGTTTTAAGGACTGTTCACCATGCTAAGACTTCTGTTGCATGGTAGAACAGAAGATGCCGAGTGAACTGTTGAGGCAGGCACGTGCTTTTTGAATTGTAGTGCTTGGTGGGAAATGTAAAAGCGAGTGAGGGGAGAGTGGCTGCTCACAGAAATCTCTTCGCATTTTTCCTCAGATAAAATCCAAAAGCAGTGTTGTGGTAGCAGCTGGCTTAGACCCTTGGGCTTTTTCTCCAGCATTTGCCAATTTCTTTTTCCACTGTGTCGGTCTTCTCCCTGCTGTCCCATGCCTTGCTGCCTCTTATACTGGCTCGTTCAGATTTCCTTCGTATTTCTGGAGCTCAGAGTGATGTTTGTGAGTGAGAGGAGTCTGTGGTGATAGTTTGTCAGTGTCTGGCAGCTGTGCGTGTGTGAAGAGGGGAGGAGAATCTTGTGAAACCTGTTGTGTTTGGATTCGTTGTCTTGTGGCTGTGATCTGTCTTCAGATATTTGATTTTTATGGTGATGATTGATGTCGTTGCAGGATTCCAGTGGAATGACTCTAGTAATGCTTGCTGCTGCTGGTGGACATGATGACCTCCTCCGGGTCCTAATCAGGAAGGGAGCTAAAGTTAATGGCAGGCAGAAAAATGGAACAACTGCACTGATACACGCAGCTGAAAAGGTTGGCTCTGTCACTGTCATATTTGTAGTTCTTGGCTCTTTTGTTTAAATTAAAAGTGGTATCCTTTTTTTCCACCTCCCTTGAGTGATCCTTAAATAATTAGCAGGATACAGCAGGATGACCATCACTGCATAATATTGGTAGCTGTGGTTACTGTAGGCTAAATAAATTCTGTAGGTGATAGTAAAACCTGTCTATGTAGGGAATATCACAGGGCAGCTTGGAAGGAAAGCTGATGTAAGGGCTATCCCTAAATTTCTCTTTCATGGAGCCAAAGTTCTTGCAGTAGAATTGCTTGTTTTCTTTGGATAGGCAGGATCCAGACTTGTGAAACTTGGAGACCAAATCTCTGATTAAGCAGAGTTTGCTAATTGAGAGCAGGGGAATAGAGGTAGTGACAAGCTTTGCTCAAGCTAAGGCTAGCTTGACTTGACTGCTACATGAAAGGATGTTTGGTGGTTTCAAGTTGGTTCACTTACTTTCCCAGGTAGAGTAGGTATGTGGCCAAAAGGGAACTTGATTCCTGTTTGGTGATTAATGCAAACATACTGTTTGGTTTTGGGTCTTTTTTTTTTTCCCCCTGGGGTGTTTGTTATTACAAGGTTAAGTAAAAAATGGTAAATGCTCGTAGCATTTGCCTCAGTCTGAATTGATCTTTATGAGCAATGAAAGAGAACAGCATTAATTCTGACATGCATCATGCTTGTATTTTAAAATGAAAACTGAAGATGTTATACCTACTTGTCTTGTGGTTTTGTTTGTTGTTTTTTTTTTAAAGAACTTTCTAACAACAGTAGCTATTCTTCTGGAAGCTGGAGCATTTGTGAACATGCAGCAGAGCAGCGGTGAGACTGCTTTAATGAAGGTAAACTCAGTTATTTATCCTGATGTGATTTAGTTTGCCAGTTATTGTTGAGTATTAATAGTGTAGAGAAGACAGAAGTTTATTTTCAGAATTGATTTAGCTGGGACATACACTACATTGGAAATACAAGTACTGCTCTCAGATACATGAGGCAGTGTTTTAGTAGTTTGGCTTTTTCTAACTTACTGTTGTATCTCAACAATGCAATGCAGGGTTAGTGTGGTTTGGTTTCTTCTGCTGCCTGGGTCAAAGAAATGGTCCTGAAAGTGAAATAATGTCTGCCAACAGGAAAATAAAAACTAGAGACAAAGCCCACTTGAATATACTGTGATTGTCCTCTGTCTTCGCAGGAGAATGGTATTCTGTTGTTGTTGTTTGGTTGGTTTTTATTTTATTGTAATGGGAAAATTCTAAGACCCTTAAAGCAGTCTGTGCCTTTCCTAATAGGTTTTTGGTTTATGTCTATTAATTCCGCCAAAGTTTGTGTTCCTGGTGAACTTGCTGTATTTTTTGAAGGCTGTTTAAGGCAGTTTGTTTACAGAAGAGATTACAAGAACTCTTCTGTTCCAGACAAGTGGTGTTATTTCTCTGTTAACCTGCCCAAGGCTTAGGGAATTCACGTCTTCTGTACAGAAAATCGTGACGCACTTGTGGTTTCCTCTGTCACTGACGCCCAAAATCTCTCCATTATTTGACTGCCTCCATGAACCTCAGTTTTGACCTTCATAGTTTTTCAAGGGTATTTTCTTAGTGTTTGATGCACAGCTATGCATGCCCTCTAATTGGCAGCCTATGGAGACTTAATCCACATATTTGTTTTGCTGTGCAGATATGAAGAGTAGCGTCTTTGTTTCCAGCAATTTACTGGAACAAGTTTAGCTGTGTCTCGATAAACATACAAGTGCATTTATCAGGACACTCTTACTTAACTGTAGCAGTTGGTTCTTATCTCTAAAAAGAGGGGGAAAAAGTCTCAACAGTTCTTTTTTTCTTTTTGTTTTATCTGTTAAGGGCGAATGTTGGTTTTGGTTTTGTTTGTTGATGGAAGATTATGGATTCAAAAAGTACATATGAAAGTTCAGGTCTCAAACAAATGTCAGTTGATGACTTCTGAAAGGCTTTGTAAAGATATTCTGTATTGAGGTACTTGGAAAGCTGTCAAGAGCATGCTTGCATTCTTCAGAGCAAAGCTTTCTTTAGATTTTCCAGTGCCTTTTTCAAGTCTTCACCTAAACACCTGGGCATTCTTGCTGTAGGTAATGCTGACAGCTTTGGGCATGCATGCAGTTAATACAGTGACTGTCTAACATAACAAAGTGACAGTGTGAGGCAAATTCCATTCCTTTTCTGAAGTAACATTTATACTGACATTCCTAGAAACAGACACTTGGAAGTGTTCCTTCAGTCGTTCTGAATGCTTCTATGGAAATCCATTTATTCAGACCAGCTTATAGGTAGTGTACTCTTGCAGATTAGATCTTTTCAAAGAACTGAGTTTTCTTTTAAATTAAGTCCATTTGGTAACCCCAGTGTTGCTTCTGTGGGATCAGGTACATTGTGATTTGTTAGCGTTCACCGGGCGATTGCTTAAACTTGTTTTCTGAGTCGTAACTTAACTTTGGATTGAAATGTGTTTCTGCAGTTCTGCTTTCTTCAGTGTCATGCTCTTCTTTAATGGGATTTGTGGTGTTGTCCTCCCTTCTTGTTGCTTGGCACAGGCATGTAAAAGAGGGAATTCGGACATTGTGCGGCTTATGATTGAAAGCGGAGCGGACTGCAACATTTTGTCAAAGCATCAGAACAGTGCACTGCATTTTGCTAAGCAGTGTAACAATATCCTGGTGTACGAACAGCTCAAGAGTCATTTGGAAACGTGAGTAATGTACTTGGAAGTTTGGCCTGGGGAAGTGTGAATTAACTGTGCGTGTAATCATCTTGAGTTAACCAGGGGAAGAGGGAAAGGTTTTGGGAAGAAAGTAATGGAGTATGCCAGTTCTTCCCCAGCATGGTTCTAAGAAGGAAATCATGGTGTGTTGTATGGGAGCTGTTGAGTCACGGCCTGAACCACTGATTGATCACCTGAGGAAAGAAGTGGGTCAGCCATGGGAGCACAGGTGAAGGCAATTCAGCTGTGTGACCGGAAGGGGGTGGAGCCTGGCTGCACCTCTCCTAGACCCCATATAAGGGCTGACTGCCAGTGGGGACGGATCTCTTTCTGGAGATCCCTCCTCTGCGGGGTCTTTCCTACAAACCTAGATCTGTAGATAGAGATGAGCATTCCTTCCCTGTTTGTTTCTTTTCCCATTTTCACCACGACAATCTTTCTAGCTGTAACACCAACTGTAACGTGATTTCAGTTAGGTTTTTGAAGGCAACAGGTTTTTGAGAGTATACAGATAGAGCTTAGCACGTGCTGTTCAGTGAACTTAATCTTTCTTTCATTCGCTGTTTGATGCCTTCTCCAGTCCATCTGCTATTTAAAATCTGCCATCAAATGTGTTTTGTAAGATCGTGAATGTATAACTTTACCAGTGAAATGTCGTGTGAAACTAAATACTAGTAAGTGCAAAGTGATGTCTGTGGGGTATCACCAAAGTAATGAGCAAAATGGCTCCTGCCAGTTGAGAAAGCTTCTACGCTCATTGTAATCAGTGCTTTTTTTCAGTCAGAAAGGAAGCCAATGTAGGAGTAGTATAGCTAAAAGTAAAATCTAAATCCACGTTGCCTGAACATCTTAAATAGCACGTCCCATTTTGGCTACTCTGTTAAAAAACAGATGAAGGAAAAAAGGTGGAAAGAAAGTAGAGATCATCAGAGATGGAGGAGCTTCGGTGAGCAGACAGAATGAGGTGAGCATGTCCCCCTGGGACAGATTAAAAGCTCAAAATCCTTTTGAAGAACGGAGAAAATAAGGGGGGCAGGGGAAGGGCAGTGTGAAACAAAAGGCATGTTCCAGAGGCCATCCATTGAAATGATCCGTAGATTAGAAACAGGGAGATATTTTTTGCCCGGGAAAGCTGAATTATGGGTCTCATTGCAGAATGTTATTGTCACAGTTGTAGTTAAGAAGGGATTAAGTAAATCTGCAGAGATGTTCTTTGGCTGCAGTGTCTGATGCTGGATGCTTCCAAACCAGATGGCTGGAATCTGGGACAGCGCACCACAAAAAGACACCTGTAATTGCCCTTAGCTTGGTCTGGAAGCTGAGGTGGGCTCCTGAGCTTGTGTTGATGTGGCATTCTGGTGGTTTCTTTCCAGTGGAAAACAAGGTCAGGGTTCTGTGGACAGTGGTCTCATGCAGTGTGGAGGGGAACCATGCTTGCAGGAATGGCTCAGAAGGCTGCAAGGCTGAGGGTCAGGACTTTACCTTGCACAACCATCAAAAACTCATTGTGTCAAAGGAGCTTTCTGAAGTGCAGTACTCAGCAACTGGCTTGTAAAAGTGCTAGCTACTGCTGGTTATCTCAGTGTTTCTTCTGAGGGCCAGGCCGTGTGCTTACAGAAGCAGCCCCCCTACCCCCAAATAGCCTCCACCTCCCAAGCTATCTGAACGATGGAACTGTTGCTTTTTTTAGGGATGTGGTTAGTGGGCATGGTGGCGATAGGCTGACAATTGGACTAGATGATCCTAGTTGTCTTTTCCAACCTTATTGATCTGTGGTTTTAATAAAGCTTAATTTGGGAATTGCATTACACTAGTAGTAAAGGAGTGATTTGTTTACCCTGTACTTGCAGTCATTTTATTGGGGGGAAGCAGTCACCTGTTCCCATTCAGCCAGTGGTGCCTACTGGTGTTCCAGCAACACCTTTCCACATAAAGAAGTATGTGGTTACTGACACTTCTGGTGTCTGCTGTAGTGTGCTTTCCACAAAAGTAAAATGCTGAGGCCTGACAGATAGAACTTCATGAACAGGGCTCTGAGAAAATGTTTTATTAATAAAATGTTGGGACCTGGGGCTCATCTGCACGTAAGTGTAGGTGATAAAGTCCTGACAGCTGGGAATGTGGAAAGGAAATCTGGAATCGTTCTTTGTATAATCTCTCTTCAAGACTGTCTGCTGAAGTAATGGTACTGTGTGAAGTACAGGCCTCGCTTGTTTCCTCATGTAGACTCTCAAGAGTAGCAGAAGATACCATCAGGGACTATTTTGAAGCTCGCCTTGTTTTGCTGGAGCCGGTCTTCCCAATTGCTTGTCACCGTCTCTGCGAAGGGCCAGACTTCTCCACAGACTTCAACTATAAACCCCCACAGAATGTGCCAGAAGGTAGGGATCTTGCTGTGTGTTGGTTCTGCTTGCCTGTACTTCAAAAAAAAAAAAAAAAAAAAAGCAAAATAGAAAAAAATGCATTAAGAAATGGCCCTTTTGTCTTAATTACCAGCTGTATGAAATGCATGGCATGATATTAATGGTGTACATAACATTAATGCAGTACATGATATTAATGGTGTTCCCTGTATTCAGGTTGTGAAATGCAGGAGTAATATTTTCATGCCTTGTGGGTGAAACACTGCTTAAACTGGGATTTTGTAGGTGTTTGTCCAGGTTTTAATTGTTCAGAGTTGTAAGCATCTTCTCATTTTTTATGATACTTTACTGAATTAGGAAGCATTCTATAAGTTTATATACTAAAATGGGGTACTTGTATATATTGAATACTGTTGCTTATTGAATTTTGGCGCAGTTCATAAATGCCCATACTAGACTGAGCTTAGCACTCCTTACCAAGAGAAAAGATAAGCCAAATTACACAATGTTCCCAAACTATAGATGTACCTGTTTTGCTTTCGTTTCTGATCCCTGCGTAAGGTTTATTTTGCTGCCAAAACCCTTTCGCCTTGTGAACAGCTCAGCTGTGTTCTCTCCCTGGGCTCACTGGCTTGGGAGGTTGGATTTCCACATATTGCTTTGATGCTCCTTTGGAGTTTAATATTTATACAGACACTAAAGGTACCTTGCTGTTTGCATTCAAAAGTTTGGTGTTTGCAATTGTTCTAAATCATGGATCCCATTCCTGCTTTGTGTGACTGAATTGCCTTCCCTTCTAGGATGTGGAATTCTTCTCTTTATTTTCCATGCAAATTTCTTTGGTAAAGAAGTCGTTGCTCGGCTCTGTGGACCATGCAGTGTACAAGCTGTGGTTTTAAATGACAAATTCCAGCTTCCTGTATTTTTGGTAAGTATTTTTTGTGTGACTAATGGGCTGTAAAACTGTCTGCAGAACAGCCTGGCAGATGTTAGAGCCTCAATTTGGATTTTGAGTGTTAAAGTGGTGTTTTTTAATTTTGAAATGAAACTTAATTTATTTTTTTTTAATGGAGAGGAGTGCACAGCCTGTAGGCACTAGATTCCATGAAGAGTTAAATAAAAGGCAGGGCTGCAGCTGTGGGCCCCCTGCTCTGTGTGTCTATGCTGGAGCCCAGGTTGGGCCAGGGGGAGGCAGAGGGCCTTGCTATCCTGTGACTGAGTGATGCCAGAGCTGAGGCTTTGGGCAGAGAGGTGAGAATTCGACATTTGAAGGAGTATCCTTTCTCCAGCTCACCTTGTTTCTCTGCCTTTTAAAGCAAATTCTTTAGTTATAACCATTTTAATGACCTGCCTCATTTATGAGTCATGTGAATTTATTGTTTTTTCTATTAAATGTATCACTGTCCACACACCTGTGTCTTCTCTCTCGTTTTCTCTGTGATTGCAGAGTGCACTAACAGTTCCCTGCAATGTACACAACTTAAAAAAAAAAAAAATTTATATATATAAAATCTGCCCCAAAACAATCATAGTTAATTGTATTCTTTGACTCACACGGCATTTTGGACTATATCCTGCCATTAACTTTGTCAATTCTCTTTTCCTTTTAGGACAGTCACTTTATTTATTCCTTCAGCCCAACTGCAGGCCTTAACAAGCTTTTTATCCGGCTAGCAGAAGCTCCTACAGCCAAGGTACAAAATGCTTTCACTTCTGTACGCTGATCTGGTGCCCCATCCCTGGAGGCATTCAAGGCCAGGCTGGATGTGGCTCTGGGCAGCCCGGTCTGGTGGTTGGTGACCCTGCACACAGCAGGGGGGTTGAAATTCGATGATCATTGTGGTCCTTTTCAAGACAGACCATTCTATGATTCTGTGATCTGCTGTTCTATAACTCCTGTAATCTGTGTGCTTGCAGTTCAACAGGCCGTGTTGTTTGTTGGATGCTCCCATCTTCATGTCAAACCTGTGTTTGCTTTTACAGGTGAAGCTGCTAATAGGAGCATACAGAGTGCAGCTGCAGTGACCTCACAGTTGCGAGCCTGTTGAGTGGCCTGACACCTTTGCGATATACTTCTGAGTCCTTCGTTTAGAGACTGACAAAGCAGTTTGGAACTTTTTGGCACCACACTCTTAGTCCCAAGTTCCCATCTCCACGTTGTTCGTTGGCAGTCATACAGGAAATTGCGTGTTAGAGAGCAGCTGAATACGCTGTGCTGGTTGGGACAGGGTTGTCAGCTCTTTTTTGATTTGTACAGACATAGATGTAAGTATTTGTGCCAATACATACAATGCTGTCTGTCTTTAACTTGTTGAGTCCAGACTGCGTATTTCAGCTTTTCCACAATGTGGAATGGTGCATACAAGAACTATTTAAGGTAACTAAGTGAAATATCTTTTTTTTTTTTTTTAATAGAAGGGTCTTTTCCATTTGTAAACTACAATTTTCTACTTACTCAAATAACTGAACTGTTTCAGTGTAAAATGCAGGACTATTGTATTCTCAGAGCAGTGGGCAGGAATTACACCTGAAAGCCACTGCATTGCTTAACCATGAACTGCTGGGGGCCACATTCTGGTTTCAAACTCTTCCTGCAGTTGTTTCCTGGGGGGAGAACAGGAGGGATTGCCTGTGTAAAAGCCCTGCATGATTCCCTTTGAACAGACAGCTGGCTGCAGGAGTGAATGAGGATGTCCAGATAGGCTCAGTGAGTAGAGCACTGTGGTCAGATTCCTAGTTACATCAGTGCTTTAAAACTAATCTTGTGTTAGAGAAGCAACTGATAGTTATACAGGCATCTTAACTTTGGAGTTGTTAGTCAAGTGGCATGTGAGAAAACATTCAAATAGCTGGAACTAGCAAACCAGAAAATATGTTAACTGCTACCTTAACTGTGGGCAATGCTTTCATAGGTGGCTAAAAGGTACAGAGGAGTTCAGATGTTCTCAGCCTGACTGATGAGAACAGGTGTTGCCCTCTCAGTTTCTGTGTGCAAAGAGCTGCTATCTATCTATCTTTTTATTTCTTTAAGTGACCATTTTATCAGATGACAGCAGTTCTGCAATGGTTCCGTGCTGTAATACAAATGTAATACTTCTGCCTGAAGTACAGAGTATTTTTTCTTTGTAAATTAATTAAACAACATCTTGAAAAGTAAAGGAAAGAAAAATAGATTGTGCCTTTGCTGTTCTGGTTGCCACAAGTAGTTTACATGACACTATGTGCCTATATTGCTTAAGAAACTATTGGGGATAAATAATGTATTTGCACCATTTTGATGGTGAGCACTCAGTTGTACCCTTTTAAGAACTGTGACTTTATATTAAAACTTTCAGCTTACCACTTTTAAGTTCTGGTTCTTGAAAGTTTAAAACTTTCATACTAAGAGATGTCAAATCTTAGTAATGAAGCACACTATCATCTGTCTCAGTTTCGTGGAATGTTACATTTTCTGTGTAGAACTACACCAGCACCATGACATGCTCATTTCTGGTGTCATTCAAGGTAGTCAATCAAGCAGATTGATGGGTGTGTTAACAAGTCTGAACCTGCATCTCTCTGAAACCTGTGATACCTCACTCTCCTATGCATAAACACTGCAGTGCACAGAAAGCAGTGACTGAGAATCAGGACAGTCCTTACCAGCAGCTGCTGGTTTTCTTCTGAATTTCAAAGTGTAGGTCTTAGCAAATAGTCATGGAAGATGAATGTGGATAGGAGACATGCTTCAGTGTTTCCTTAGGGTGGAGTGACAGCTTTCCTGGGGTTACCATGTCCTTGGCTGTCCCTGCATTGTATTCTTAGGAGTACATGTGTACAGTGCCCCTCTGGGAAGAGGTTGAGCTCGAAAGGACTGTGCAGGTGGGCCCAAAAAGGTTTTGAACAGGTGTCCATGTAATTATCTTGAAGCAGTGCAGAACTGCTGTACAGTTTAACCAAAACGTTGCTCCAAGAGTTGACGTAGCAAGTAAGTTGTCAGAGGTGGTGCTGAGGGTGGTGGGTAGTGTTGGTTTGTTAGGGCTGTTGTCAGGTTTAATACTTCTTCCTGTCTTGAGAAGCTTAAGGTGCAGAAGGGAGTTTTACAGGAAAGAGGAAGAAAACCTGCATTCATAACATTGTTACTGAGGGATGGATTTTGCAGCCATCTTCCTCTTCTGATGGTGATATAAGCTCTAGCTTCCTACTGAAGAGATGTGAAAAATGTTTAAAGCTGACTTCTATCTGATTTTGCTACATCCTTTTTATCCAGCTGCTAAGGGAGAAGTTTTGGTGGACAAAAGGTAAAGAGATAGCTACAATAAAAATCACTTTAGGCACGGGTCAGAAGTACTTTCGGCATACTTGCTTGCTTTTTCCTTCTCCTGATATTTATCAGCAAGACTGAGCAGCTGGGATTACTCTCTGCAGTAGCAATAAATGGCTGTGAAGGTATGAATTCATTTGCTCTCACAGGTGCTGGAGCTTGCTGGGTAACATGGTGTCTTTCTGCATGGTCTTTGGTGCTGGACACCTCCATCCTTACCCTGTGGCCATCATGACCCTCAGCTTGGTTTTCATGATGCTGCTGCACTACTACATTAAATTATTCTATGCCCACACAACTTTGCTTTTTGTCTCTTAAGAGGTTCCCATCAGCTGCTCAGTTCTTGTTCACTGTCTTTGAGTTCAGGAAACAAAATTAATAAACAAGTAATAGGAAGTTTATTTGAAAGAGTTTCATTAGAAACAAACTCTGAAAAAAGGAGAGCTACAGCACTGCTATGTTACAATGCAGTTTTGGAACCTCATGGCATCAAAAAAAACACATTTTTCATTTTGTTTTATTCACTGTTTTTCCTCCTTATGAACTGTTAAGACAGGGTGTTTTGGTACATTTTAGTGTTTAATAATATTATCATCCTCCTTGGAGTTAAGCAGAATCAGTGTTTTTAAATTCAAACACAGTCATGGAAGTGATACTTTAATGTATGATTTACTGTGGCTCCTGCTCCAGAACATACAACTGTGAAGCCTTTATGAGCACCTTTTTGCAGTACTTGTGCTGGAGAGCCAGAAACAAAGTGTTCCTCATACGCTTTCAGTACAAAGAGAGGCAAGACCTCGGGTACACATCTGAGTTTCAGCCATCATCTCTGCTATATAAAGTGTTAGAAGCTGAACCCTGGAGCCTGAACATCCCAGTACCTGCAATTTGGACATTTCTGGCAAGGAAATGCCACCAGCTGTTTTTCCTGATGTGTCTTCTGCCCATTCCTGTGCTGGTAACCTTCCCATCACTGCCCGCTGGTCTTGCAGGGCTGCTGGTCCTGTCTGCAAGCATAAAGAATACAGCCCAAGGGAAAAAGCTAAATAGCAGAAGGCCAAATCGATCAAAGAGCCACTGCTCTAATTACTGTTTTACTGGATATCAACATTGTTCTTGTGCCCAAGAACACAGAACAAGGACTGGGGGGAAGAACACAAGAGACAGATAGTCCAGCGTAAAGAGAAGAGATGCCATCACAGCTCACAACCACCACTGTTATTTGTTCCACTTATTCTGAAAATCGCTTTTTTCTCACCTCAGGTGCTCGTTCAAGTTCTAACTTGAAGGGATGAACTTGCACAGTTACAACGCAGCCATCTTCCAGGATAAGGCTGTATGGCCACCACAAGAGTTCCTTCGACCCTAATGCAATAAAGAATACTTAGTAAATAAGTAGCTCAGCCTGAGGAGTTAGAGAGATACTGAAATTATTGAAAAAATTCCTGAAAAAGCACTTTGGCAACCAAAGTACAGCAACCATCAGGACTCAACTAGCAAGTTACAGAGCAATGCATTTACAAACACAGCTGGATAAAGGGCTTGGAAATGCTCATCCTAGCTAGCACTCCTGAGGTTATGTGAATCACAAGAAACATCGACAGCATTCTGACCTCTGTGGGAATTAAATCAGAGCCAGGTACCCCTCTTGGTATGGCAGAACCTTAGGAAATCTTATACTGACCAGGTGTAAATTGTATTACTTTAAGTGTCTAAGATCTGGCCGACTCACGGTCTTAGCAACTGCTTTAAGTTTGTTGCTGCACACAATCAATGCCTCAAATATCATGTGATCACTCACATTTTAATCTAATCTTGTCTGAGTTCTTAATGCCATTTAATTGTACCATTATGCTTTGCCAGCTAGGTTCACACTGCGATCTGAAGGGTACCCACACAAATGAATAGTAGGAGAAAGAGAAGGAAAGGGCTTCATCACTGCCCTGAGACAAGGAGTCACTATTCAGCCAGTCAAAGAAACATCTGTCTCCAGGGAGCCCTGGCCTTCTCTCTTCCCTTAGCAGGAAGGAAGGCGTGAGCTGAGCACAGAAAGATGCTGAAGCGCCTGGGAAACGTGCCCAGCACCGAGGCTGTCAAATAACCCTTTTGCTCAAGGGTAGTCCCGTGTGTGAGGGAAAGGAAGGCGACTGAGTTCCCAACAGCTACTTCATCATGACAAGAAGGCAGCTGGAAAGAGAAAAAAATGATGGCTTAAACCTCACAGAAGTGTATCAAGTGATTTTCTTCACCTTTTTCTGTTCTCGCTTTTTCTGAAAACTATTCTTTTTCACTTCTTAGATTTTCTAATTAAATGCTTTTCACTTTTTTCCTTAGCCTGGTGCACACAAGACTGTGATTTCGCAGCACCTAGAAAGTAACAGGGAACCTCTTAGTAAAGGGCACAGCAACACCACAGAACCAGGCTGAGGGAGAGGGCTGTTGCCATCATGAGGCTGCAGCCAGAGAGGCTCCTGAGGCCTGGGAGGAAAGTAACATCGCTCCTGGTTTCAGTAAGGTGGCTCCAGGGAACTGGGAAAAGCCTTGAGAAAGAGAGGAAACGCCACTCAGAATAAACAAGATGATGACTGGGAATAGTTGGCATGCATTTACAGAGGGGTGATGTGTAAGGCCTTAACCAGCTGGCTGTGACAGCCCTCTGTGACGAGGTGACCAGCTCAGTGGATACAGAGCAAGCAGTGGATATTGCCTACCGAGACTTGAGAAAGGTTTGATGTTATCTGCTGTAACACCCTCACTGACAAGCTGAAGCACAGGCTGGATAAGCAGACAGTGACATGGGCTGAGCAGTGGCTGAGCAGGCCCAGAAGGTTGGGTCAGTGGCATAAAGACTACTTGGATCCCAGCAATGAGCAGTGTATGCCAGGTCAGCACAGGGGCCAGTCATTTTCAAAATCTTTATTAATGACCTAGATAATGGGACAGGCATCCCATCATCCCAAGATGACTGTAACAGCCTGGGAAAATGGCTGGCATGAACCTCATGACATTCAACAGAGAATTGCCAAGTACAGTACAGCAGAACTACATCAAATTGCAGGTGTGAACACAAAGCCAGCTCCCAATTGCAGTAATCTCTAAATCCCAATATTTTACAATACATACCTTGTTCTAAAGCTTGGTTTAGAATTCCCTTTTGTATTCATAAGGCAGCAGCAGGATTCTACAGAAGCCTGTCTTCATCAGCATTTTAACATTTTAACAGTAACCTAAAAAAATAAAGAGACAGCAGTGACACAAACTAGAAAAAAGTTTTCACATACCCACGTGTATAAAATGAGGATATAAACATTAGTAATATACTTCACACCACCAGAAAAATCCACTTATTCTGTACTCGTTCTTACCCTTAGTTGTTCCTAGACACTTTGGCTTTAAGATTTTAAATTGAATTTCACTGCCTCACAGTTAAAAAGCAGCTGGTTCAAGAACATAAGCTCCTAATTTTCATACTTCAGCTTTGAGTAAATGCAGTTCTGCTCCAGAGCCTTGTCACCTCTTTGTATGGTTTAAAAGACACATACTCAAACAAAGCACGTTCTTCTGCTAGGCCTGCCAAATCTAGGCTTCATCTTTATCGCATTATTGCCACCAAGATAACTAGGATCCCCACAGACAACCCAGTGCTATTAATGATACCTGACATCTCTACTTTCAGCCTGGTTGTGGTGAGGTACATAAGCAGAACGGCAGCCTCCTCCATGTCCCTCAGACAGCTGCGGTACTGATATGTAACAGGAACAGAGCTATACGTGAAAATCCAATTGCAGTACAACGTCCTGCTTTAACAACTCGGAGCAGAGCTGTGCACAAGTCTCATGAAAATGTATTTCTATATTGATTTTGGACATAGATGCTAAAGTTTAAGACTTGTTATTTCAAAGCTTCTAGTATAGATCTGCTTGTGTTTGCGCTAAGTGCGGTCACAAGAAGGAGCAAACCAGAACGTAACTTTATTCCTGTAATTGGTAATTACAACTTATTGGAAATAAGAATTGCGTAAGTAAGAACCCAAAGTGTTAATGAGGACATTCACCTCGAACTCTGCATTGCTTCTTCTGCAGTCCATATGAAAAAGCTCTTAGTCCTTAAAATACAGTACTTCCCTGTGCTACACGTTCAGGTTTCAAAACAAGTTTCAAAACAACCCCCCAAATGCCTCAGATTTAAAATCCAGCTGCTGTGCTGGATGAGTTAAACATAGTGAATTGCTCTGCCTGGGGAAACAGACCCAGAAGCATGCTGCAGGGCTAAGGAGCACAACAGAGTCTTCATACAGAGGAAGACTAATGGGAAAAATGACCCTGATTACAGCAGCACAACAGGATGAAGAGCTCTCTGTCTCTCAGATAAAGGTTCCTTAGAGCAGTTTACCAACATCTTGAAGTCTTGCTTGACAACCAGAAAACCTTGCACACATGTAGAATACATGTTAGACAAAGAAGGACTCTAGAAAGCCACACACAAGGCGTATGTATTTGGCTGGCTTCACTTACAGGACAGCTTCCAAGAGCAACTCAGAATTGACTGGTGCAAACTGCAACACAACCATGAACATTATAGTGATTACCTTAGCAGATACAGCTGAAGAATGGCAGATGCTAGAACCTCAGATTAAGCACAGCTGACAAAATGTAATCCCTCAGTCCTATTTAAAGTGCTGACAACTTCATCCATTCTTTCCTTTTCATCTGGCCCCTCCCCCCATATACACAGTGCAGCTTCCTACATGCCCAATTTTAAAAACTGTTACCTATTCCATAACAGACAGATGAGTATCTTCTTAACAAAGCAGGTGGTGCAGAGCCTGTACTACTAACCCTTGGTTAACTACAGCTGCCATCCTGCAAGCTCTAATACTAAAATCCTTAACAGGTCAAAGACAAGTAATTGCCACAGCTATGGCTGTCAGGCTAGAACAGCCATCTAGAGAAATAATGGTAACAAGACAGCATCCAGTGCCTTCAAATGGTGAAGCTAATTCAGCCACTCAAAAATAAGTATGTACCCATCTTAAAGGGAAACTGTAACTACAGACTGTCATTCTTTCAGATTATATTTTAATATTACAAAAAAAAAAAAAAAAGCACTAACAATTAGGCTTTCTTTTCTTTTTTTTTTCCCCCTACATACAAACAGCAATCCTAGAACTCCAAAGGCCTTGCAGTCTCCAGATTCTGCAGCTGCCATGGCATACGTTTTCCTTTTGACCACTCAAGATTTACTGAAATCTGCAATGGCAGATTCTTGGCAGCTACAAGGTAGATGTTGGTGACGAAGTTGTAGCCAAACTCCCACATAAATGCTGTGTTTTTGAAGACCACCCCTAAAGTCAGCAAGCAAGACCATATGGTAGTGTTCCCAATTAATTCCTTTATCACAAGGCGTACTGTCAAGGAGATTACATAGTACTTGGAGGTTTTTCTGTGTGGTTGTTTTTTATTTTAATGCAATTCACCTGGCTCTGCACTACTGCTTCAGAAATGTATCCTTTCTAGAAACAAAGATCACTCCAAGCTCTCTACATTGCCTAAGGAACTTCTACAGTCATTACTCTTAGTCCTGGCCACATCCTGGCAGCTAATGCTGATGTGTCAGAGCTAAGAGGGACACAGCAAATGGTTATTTTCAAGTTAACAGGCTCAAATCATCTTCCACTGTATGATACAGCATTTCTTTAAGTTCAGTAAGTGAGGATGGTGCCAAGCAAAATGAATCTAACATGGTTAAGTGCACAATGCAACAAGCATAACCTCAGTCAATGCTGTGCACATACTGTCACTGTCATGGAAAAGTAGCAGCTCCTCAGTACAATCTAACATTAGCTATACATAATCAGTTTAGCAACATACTCTCCACTACTGGTTTTCTAATACAAACTTGCCCTGCAGACAAGCTCCACACTGCCAGGCAGAAACAGCCATGACAACCTACAACAGTGAAGGAACTTTCACATCTATCTCATGTACTAAAACTGTTACAGTCCTCCCAAGGCACAGAGTAGCTGTACAGCCTCGCTATCTTCCCTAGCAGAACAAGTTCTTTTGTGTGTGTGTGTTGTTTTTGTTTGCTTGCTTTAAATTAACAGGATCTTTTGCGGCCATTATAAGAGCTTCCCCCCTACGTTTCCCCATTTGTTTGATGTCTACTTGAAGAATTACCTAGCAAAACAGAGCAGCAGCAAAGGTAAACTCTGGCTTGCATGTGACATTTTGCCCCAGCAGGACGAGGCATCCTTCTGAGCGCAGCACAGCCACCATCCGTCACAGCACAGAAAGAACAACTCCCACTCTGAGCTTTTCTCAGGATAACATGCGGTCCCTTGTGATTATTTACATGGGGCTACCAAAGGGAACCTGAGACAGGTGAACCACAGACCTGCCTTCAGGTTTTCCTACCAAAGGGTAACAGATAACAATACTGGCTGACATACTAATGGAAGACAGTGCTAGACATTTTCAAATGCTCAAGAAACCATCTTCTCTTTATTCCCTCAGTTTTTAATCAAGTCTGGCCAAGCCTTGCTCACCTTAATCATGAACAGGCACTGCTGTGGACAAAAGCATGCATTTACAACAACATGCTGGAGAGTAAACCAGTTGTTAACTGGACTTCACTGCATGGCTGCCAGCGATCACAGGAGATGAACCCAATGTCATCTTTTCTAATCTCATGTTCCCAAAATGCTCCTTCAGAACATATCCTTGTGTACAACTAGAAACAAGTAACTCAGTACTATCAAATTAAGGCTCAGGAGGAAGACTTAGTTCCTAGAAAGAAAATGCTACTTGAACCAAGCCAACAAGCCATTCATTTGCTTTGACTATTAAAAGCACTTCTTTATATCTACTTCACTATTTCTTATTTATAAACTATAGTGTATCTGAAGTTATATCTTACACAGAAAAGTTCTTCTTTGCAATAAGATTTCCAAAAAGAAAAGGTGGTGGCAGTTACTAGAACAGTTACTTCTACTATTTAGGTAACAGAAAATATAGCAGTATCAGTGACAGCACTATAATCAAGGGACATTTATTTTCCTGTTTGGATTAGGTAACAAAACTTCACTCACGTGTAAGTTAGAAGGTATTCTGTATTTGGAGAGTTACAAATGTCTGAAAGTATTTCAAAAGGACAAAGATTTCATATGCGCTGCTCAAACAAAGCCCAAATTTTAAACCAAAAGTGCACTGTAAGCTTCTTAAAGAGTCATTTCATCCCTAAATGTAAGACTAAGCAATTAACAACAAAGGCAAATCCAGTTTTTAGCAAAACTGGAAGATTCCTTATAATTGCAAAGAACTCCATGTTTGATCAGCAGAATGGAACTAAGTCCTTCAGTTCTTAACATCACAAACTTTTACTGCACAAAGTAATATTCTACTTCATTGTTTTTATGAAATTTAGTGAACTTTGAAGCTGTAGTCATACATTCATTAAAATAATCCCATATGAAGCAGCAACTCCATCCCATACTTTGGCTTGCTGGCCCATCCCCTGCGTGGCTCACTAACACCTCTGCCTCGAGCTGAGGTATCTGAAACACCAGAATAGCTGGTTTTCATGGTTTTCACAATTACCCATTCTATGCACATCATCATTAATTCAGCAACAATGTCTTCAGATGTCCAGATTTGTACTAACAATGCCAGCATTCACGTGGAGGTATTTTGAGCAGAGTCCAAGCAGTAGTACAATTCTCTTCAGAAGTTCTTCAGAACTTCCATGACTTTTAAAACAAATGCAGTTCCTGAGCACTTTACCATACTTTATCACAAGCAGCTAAGTAGTACAAAGCTGCTGGAAGGAACAAGGGAGACGCCTTTCATTCTTATCATATCTTTCACCTAGTAAGTGATATAGACAAGAAACCCAACTGATCAAAAGCAGTTCTGTCAGCACTGAAGAGACTGTTAAAATTTCACGAACCTGTGTTAAGTTCTAGAAACTCTGAACAACTTCAGCCAATGACAATAACATACAGAGCTTAGAACAAATTATGTCTGCTGTAAAGTAGATAGTTAGATCAGCACAACTAGCATGTATTTGAGTACAATCAGCATCACCCTACTGCTCCAACAAAGGTCAGGTCAGTGTGGTACTATGCACTGCCCAAATAGGATTACAATTATGCTGAGATGAAATAACCACTTCGAAAAATCTAGAGAAGAAAATGTGTAGTTTTATCAATGCTGACTAAGCCTGATTTACAAACCATTTAAAAATTGTTTGAAGTACCAAAGGATGCATACAGTCAAAGCCTACAAGCTTTTTCTCAGATTTTACATTTTAACAACTGAACAACACCATAAGCTTTGCATATTTACACGTAGCTGTATGTAATCATCTAATAGTTTGAGGATATTTTAGATCTTCAGAAAACTAGGGGGATCTCTTTTAAAGGGAAGCTTCCTGGATTTTGCATAATCCAACCTCAATATCAAAACAAGAAGACAGCACTACTAAGGAATTATGAAACTGATATACAGAACACTTCTGAAATGTTAGCAGTGCTACACTATATAACTTTACACAATGTTCCCCCTTCCCTCCTTTAAGATTCCTTACCTGACATTTTTGCAGCAGGTGCCAAGTTAGGCTCGTGTCCTAACGTCCTCTTCCAAAGTAATGAGAGAAGAATTAGTGACCTCTGTGGGGCTACAACTTCTGAAGCCATAAGACTGTGTTGGGGACAAGGGAAGGGCAGGCTGCAGTTGTGTAGTCTTTATAGAGCTGCAATTCAAGTTTCTCAAAGAACTCAAAGAACTTTCATCTTTGAAGCATTCCACTTGAGAATGTAATGTAGCAATACTAAATGATTTATACTTTTGTATTAAAAGGAAACCTAGTAAATAAGCATTTAACATTAAAAGCCTATTACATTGATTCATACAGACCAAGAACAGCAAAGCTTTATTTACATCAAAGACTTAAGGCTGGCAGGAACCTCTGGGTCCCTCTGGCTCCAGCAGGGACACCTAAAGCAGGGTGCCTAGGACCATGTCCAGGTGACTTTGGAAAGATCCCCAAAGAGGAGACCTCACAGGCTCTGGGCAGCCAATGCCAGTGCTCCTGGTGTTCAGAGGGAACCTCCTGTGCTCCAGTTTGTGCCCAATGCCTGCTGACCTATCAAAAGACCTTGTGCAATTAAGAAGTTTCCTTCCTGTGCTTTTAAATCTGCCAGGTGACAATTCTTATTTCCATTTGCTTCATCATGACAAAAAGAAAGGATAGCTACTTCTATCTTCCATTGCAATATAGCCATACTTGTTAGAAAAAAATTAGGATCTTGCACTGGATTTGAACTACACAGAAAATGGAATCTGTACTTCAAGATGAAGATGATGAAACAGCATTAACAAATTTCAAGGTATCTTGCAAATGCCCTGTTAGTCCACTGAACACTTACCTGCTTAGGAAAACACAAACCAATGCTGAATATAAAGGTAACATTTTTCATGAAAATTGTGTTTTGTGGAGATGAGGGCATTAATTATCTGTTTCAATACACTACTGCTGGTCCTTGCCAGCATTTCTCCAATCAAAACAGATTTCTGTTCAGAAAAAAAATTAATGCAGCAAATTTAACATGGTGAACTCCACCATATAAAACCAATGAGCGGAGATTCTCAACTTGTGACTGCTAAGCAATCTTTATCATCTGGCAAGCTGGCCCTTAATCACACAATTGGACGTACTTTACTGGATGCTATGCTAACATTTCTCAACTTTCTACTACTAATTTATTTGCCCTATTTTAATAGGGTGGCTTCCACCCATAGGATAAAGTTATTGATCCTACCCAAAGTAAATGAAAAATAAAAAATAAAGCATTACGTCTCATATCTCATACAAAGCCAGGAAGCACCTGTTAACACATAGTGAAGAGAAGAGGACAATATTAACAGGAATTCTGAGTGACAGATTTAACTATCAAACACACTTCAGTACTTTCTAGGAGTAGTATTTAAATTAACCCTTCCTCTCCCACCACCCCTTAAAATGAGAATCCAGTTAGCTTTAACTTTCTTCATTTGAAAACAATGAAGTCTAAAAGCCTTAATAATGAAATCATGTTTGATCAGAACTAAGCCAAGAACAAACAAGAAACAGGGAATTTCCTTTTGTTACCGACTTACATACAAAGGTAGGTCAGATGGCATCGTATTCAAGATGAAAATGTTTTGAATCCAAGACAAACTGACTTATTTTTCACTGGAGTTGGTTCTGATTTCAAGATGCAAGCTCATACTGTAATTTCCACATGTTCAAAATCAGTTATCGAAAGTATGTGAAGTGACAAATTCAAACATATCAACACATTAACACAAAACTGTATGAACATAGCCTAAAACTTCCTTACCTGTTTTACATTTTTAACATATACAATAAAAACCAATCCAACATTGCAAATATCATTTGCTGTTTTGAAAAGAATCTCCATACAAGCAAAAGTTTCTCCATCAAAGTCCATACTTCAAACCAAACCTCAGTGTACCATCTGATGAGTCAACTGTGTTAGGTTAACAGAACATCAGATTCACCTATTGTTTTTATGGATCAGCAACAAAAGAGCTCAGTTAGCTTTTCTCTTCTGCTCCACTTCATTTTGGCCTTCTCAAAACTTTGTTTCCATGTTATTTAAGATCTATTTCAGTTAACTTGAATTTCAAGCTCTACAAAATCTTTCATCTGATCAGCACCTGACTGCTGACTGTACCTCATGGTATGCTTATACACATATACTTGAATAATTCTAGTTTGCATCAAAGTGTGTAATCCAGAATAAATGCGGATATCCAAACCCAGTTTGAAGATGAAATGGCACCTGGACACAGAATTAGAACCAGGATTTCACATTTTTATTATATAACTAGAAGACTGGACTACAATAATCACCCAGGTTCATTTTCTCTAGCACATCTAGAGAAGCTACTGTAGGAATTTATACTGTTGACAGTACAGATGTAATAGCTTTATATCACACCTCATGAGAACTCACATCTGTAATCCATAATAAGTATTATTTGGAAGTGACTGAAGAGGTGAAAACCAAATGGATTGCAGCTGGGGCAAAGTACTCCATGACCATACCACCCTCATCACCCAAATTGCAGCAGCTGCCACTGTGCAAATTAAATTCACTAAGCCAAAGAGGCAGAAAACTTTTAAAAGCATCCATATGGCCATGAAGAAACTTCATTACCTGAGGTGGGTGAAGCAACTGCTGAGGTAACCAAGAGCACTACCAGATTGGCAGAGTAACAACAGCTGTGCAGTAGCATACATTTCCAATTAGCTGACAAATCATCTCAGGTACTGGCCTTCAATTATCAAGTCCTCAGATTTATCACTGTGGCAAGATAATTCTGTGAATCATAAATGGAAATCCTGATGGTCGCATTCTGGTTGTTTGGTCACAACCAAGGCAAATCAGCAGAACGTACGTCTTGCATCTGTGTTATAAAGAACTCATCAAAATCTCATGACAGAAGTTATCTACTAGAAGAAGTAGAAAATTAAGTTTTACCTTTTTCTGCTTTTTTTTTTTCTCTCCAGCATGATTTTGGTTTGCATGTGCAGTCTTTCCTTACATTCCATTCATAAATTTCAATTTCTCCTCCTTTTACTTTATACACACTGTCATGGTTCGGCCCATGAAACCACGACATACAGACAAAAAATCAGGAGAAAATGTGAACAACTCGCCATTGACATTAGTCTTTGTATCTTCATGAAGCATAAGCTTTAAGGACTTATTTTGTCCATTAATGTGTGTGTTTTATTTACATATTTACATGGAACTAGTTTTATTTTCAAGAAATTTAGATAAAGGTTATCAGGAATCATATTTGGTGGTTCTATTTTTATGATGGCCTCCAGAATGCTAGATGTAAGGAACCAGAAGACATCATCTTGCTTTTCCGCAGTGCCATCTCCCTCCGCGGTAAATCAGAGAAATCATCTCTTTTGACTTCTCCATGCTACCTGCATGCACTAACAAGTCAAGGAAGGGTAGCTATCTGTTTTTTAAGTTCTCCTGCATTCTGTCACTTAACTCCTGTGTATTGACTTAGACAGATTTCAAACTAATCTAAAAGAACTACGTTTTTCCCCTCAGGAAGCGTTGTTAAACCTCCTTTCAACCATACAGCAGGTCATGATACAGTAATAAAACACATGGGGCGTAATGACTTGCCACGTAACTTGCCAATGCTTTTTACTCTAACCTATTTCTATCAAGTTTAGTATTGTAGGACCCAAATAGTCTTACATAGCTCATATTATCAGGAAAAGTTGAAGTCTTTTAGCAATAAATAAAACCTGAACAGGGAACAAAGTCCTAAACATAATGGATAAGGACATCTGAAGGAAGCTGGTGACAGCCTTTGAAGATGCACGGCTCTGCTTGACACTGAAGTTAGTATATGACATTACTTTACACATCTCTTCTTCTAGTGCTCTGGGGATTGCAGCAGGGGAAAAAACCCACAAAATTCTCACAAAAGTAACCAAAGGCTTGGGCTCCATAATGTCCTCGGGTCAGACCAGTGAAAGACTCAGAGCTCTAACTTCACAAACATCTACAATCTCTAGTAAAAAAGACAAACATTTTCTCATCTTCTTGGAAAACAAACCATTAGCTTGCCTTGACACTGTAGTTTTGAAGATCACTTTATTTTTTTTTGTACAGTAATACTAAGAATTTTCTGCATTACGAGCTTTCTCAGTTTCAGGCCTCAATACTTAAGCAGCACACATTGAAAGAATGCCACACTCTCCCCTAAAAACACCTACAGATGTTTCAAACCTATCAGCACTTCTGTGACTACAGAAACAAAGGAGAAGTGAAATGGAGCACTGCCATTGTAAGCAGTAGTTTTAATCAGTGTTTATTTCCAACGATATCAGACACCTAAAAAATTCACTTTTATGGTTAACTACAAGATACACGGCTTTATTTCAAAGGTATAGTAAGACTAATGCATAACACCAATTTTTATCCAACTTAAAATGCAGCAGCACTCTTCAGTAACTACTATCATTTCTATCATCCTATTTATGATATTCATACCATATGGCTTCATCTACACTCAAGTACATGTGCCTAATGCAACCAGTTCTATTTTCCTGATGCCACTACAGTGAGTTAATCATAATGACTGAGACAAAATAGAATAGGACAAACACCATTTGTCTTAAGTCTTTATAACAAACAGTTCTGTGCAAAGGGAAAAAATGCAGGCCAGTAACAAAACACAACTCAAATAAGACAATTTCTCCACAAGTTTGTACTGTTTTTCCCCACAGTGGACAGTTGTTCTCTCAAGTACAATTTTTTGATGTTTCAATTTAAAAACGATAGAACTGTTTTTGTTACATTTAGTATAACTCAAGGAGTTACAGCACTGTTTGGAGCAAACATCAAGTCATTCGTGATTCCATTACTGTCTTGCACGTGTGCTTGTGATTAAAAACATGCATGTAAATTCAACCTCCTTATTATTATCATTACTACTGAAATAGCCCCTAGGCAGGAAAAAAATCACGTGTAGACATGCAGAAAAGTATTCCAAATGATTTTATTCTAAGCTGTCATTTTAAAAACAGTAAGAAGCACCCTCAGAATTTCAGTTCACTCTCCTAATAAACACACTTAAAATGACTCGATACTTTTTCCCCACATGCAACAGGAAAAGTGTATTTTGCACAGAACAAGCAAAGTGAACACAAAATAAAGCAAGCTTAGCAAGGAAAAACACTTCTAAACAGTTACACAAGAGTAAACAAACGCTCTAGTTCCCACCTCCTGCATTTCTGCATTCAGCACTGTGAATACAAGGCGAGATTGTACACAAGTGTGATGCAAGAATTAACAAAACTGAACATGCATTAAGTGGTACTGCAAAAACTATGAACAAAGCATAACACGGCAACAATCAACCAGCACATCTAATAAGCAGCTCTAATTTCAACTGCCAAGTTGACAATTTTCACTGATAGACCAGTCATTTAACATATGACAATTATTCTATAAATTTTATTTCAGAACTCTGAACTTTCCGTTTTTGAAATGTAATCACTGCATTTGTCACGTGCTAAGTCAGAAACAACTGTATAATTTGGTACAGCTCTGGTTTGCAAAATTTTAGATGTGGACCCACCACCAGCACAATGCTGTGAGTCCTAGAAGGACAATGATCCATGCTGGAACAAAGCAGAAGAGGAGCTACCATTTCATTGTTACACTTTTCCTTCTGTGCTTTCTGGAAAAGGTTTTGATTCAAAGTTGCTCAAAACTGGAGATGCAGCTTACCTTTCATATGCTTCACCCCTCAGAAGTGCTTACAAGAATATCTGAAACAATGCAGTGCTATTGTATCAAAGAATGAAGAATGTCAGCCTTCTAAAGACAATATTTCCCATCTTTGTAACTGCAATTCAAGTTTTCTTCAAAGAAAAAAATACACATGAATAGGTTTGCTTCCATAAAGCAACTGTATGTATTATCTTTCTTGGAGAAAGCATGAAGAACACTATTTTCCATGTTTTATTGACTTGCATACAACCATAAAAACCACAGAAAGTGGACAGGCTAAGCTCATATAGAATTTGGCTCAACATTTTAGCAGTAAACCAATTCCTCATTATTCTGAATAGTTGCCCTCCTAGGTCAAGTATTTAACAATGCAAAATGGAACCGTATTATTTAGAGATCTGAGTCTTGAAATACATTTCCCATCTGCTTCTAAGCTAAGTTATTCTTCAAAGTATCACAGTACTGAACAGGTATGCAGTTTCACTTGATGAGAACAGACATAAAATTTCATTCTCTTTGTAGTACGTAGATACAGCACAAACTAACCCAAGTCTACAGTCATATCTCCTGTCTCACTGCCCTCCCTCTGTTCTTCCTTCCTTCTCCATGTAATGAGCACAATCAATAACATTTATGAGGCTCCTTTACCCTGCTCAGAGCAGTGAGCATGGGCACAGAGATGTAAGGGTGGCACAAAGCAAGTAGCAGAGATGTAAGGGTGGCAAGTAGCAGACAACTCTTCCTATCTGCAGCAATGTATTTATTCTTTTTATATGTACATAAAGACTTCAAATTTGTTCAAGATTTCTCATACAAACATATAAAACATCTGTAAGCAGCTTAAAAGAACAAAAAAAAAAGACTTCAGCTCTGAGTTCAAAGTAATTGTATTCTCCGATATCACAGTAACTGGTTTACATGCTCTTCTTTCTGTGATTTTATGCCAGAATAAATATTTTAAGCTTAGCAACAGCACTGCAGAATAAATCCTTTTACAGTAAATAATGAAGGCAAAGCAGTATCTATAATGGAGCTTAAAAAAAAAAAAGTGTATTAAAATGTCAATGACACCAAGAGCAATCAGCTGCAAAAATAATATAATGTCTGTGGTTTCTGCATCTTTTGAGATTACATTCCCTCTTTCCGTCTTGCTTAAGTATATATGGTCATCTGAACCCTTTGGTTTTCTTCAAGTATTCACTGAAAATAAAATTGCTTTCTCTTCCACATAAATGAATGATTACAATGAAATAAAAGCAAAAGAATCTAATGAAAATATCCTTGCCCTATTCCACATTTCACATTAAATACTATTTCACTTCGTACTTTCTGCTTCCTGCTTATCTGGCAATGATACACAAGCTTAAGTTTGGATTTTCGCTGGTTGGAGAAGAGAGAAATGTGAGGCTTGTACATTGTATCTAGCTGCTGTAACCAGCCACAAAATTCATGTCCTACTGAAGCTCTTCTAACGAGTAGCACAGAAGAAACGTATCCAATTGCAATGACCTTCCTACAACTCATGAACATTAAAAAGAATCCAATTATCTCTTCATTCCAGTTCTGATTTTCATTGGCAAAAGACTCAGCTCCTAGTTTAAAACATCCAAGAAATTAATGTAATTTCTGTCCTTCCTGTTAAAAATGAGTTTGTGGATTTCACAGAAAACAAGGATTCAAGTTACTTTTGCACATCTTATGTAGACATAGAATTAAACCACAATTCTCCCGTTTTTAATGTTTCTTTATTCCCCCACCCCATTTTCCATTTACATACAAGACTTCACATTTATTCCTGTTCAAATTTGCGTGTGATTTTTTTTAAACTGAGAAATCAATGGCAAGAATGATATCTTTATTCTGACTGCACTTCTTCCAAGCCCCACATACATTCAGCATGTAAATTCCATCATATTATACAGCTGTGCTTTACTCTAGAGAAATGAGACATAAAAGCACGCCAGTGAAACTACAAACAACAGAGCTGTAGACAAACCAGTTTCTAACACAAAGCAAAAAATCTTACCAACACTTGTATGCAGTAACACAGCTGAACTCCTTTCGAATCTCATACCTCTTAATGTATTTTGTCTCCTATTTCAGGCATTACACACAAATCAGCAAGTGTTTACTCACATTTACACAGCTGTTTTTCTGATACTATGGTTTGTATATAAAAACAATTGTGAAAAGCTTTAAAAATGATTTTACCTCTATTCACTTACATAACCTCTATTCATCGCTAAACTTAAACTGTTCCGAATGTTTCCTTCAATGAGGAAAAAAGGCTGCTGTTCTTCACTGCTTTTCTGAAGAACCCCACCTATTACCAATTTCAGAAATCAGGACAAAGTCATTCAAATAAATACCAAACTTCAATTATACTGAACACAGTTTAAGGAAGTTTAAGATGGAAAAGACCCATTAAATCTATCCCACTGAGAATGAACACGCACAAGGCTGGCTTTCACATGCTTCAAAAACAAAAACATTGTTTTCACAACAAATTAACAGTTTGTCTATCCTACAATTACATTTAGACATATAACTTTTTTTTTTTTTTTTAAATAAATGTCAGTAATTTGCAGATGACTATGAAAACAAACCTGAAATGCATTCAACTGTGATTTTCAAAATGTTCTATGGGAAACAAACAACACAACAGATTTCTTCACAGCAGAGGAAGGCCAAAGTGGGAGACAACCTATGTCTATTTTACAGCATATTCCAAAAGGCAACAAACTGCCAATCCTACGGGAAAAATTATGTATGACTCAGTATTATTCTTAATCACTCCTGCTATTAAGTTCTCATGCTTCATCAAATTGATTTTAATGAGAACAAATGCTTTGGGGATGATCCAGTGTCTCATATAAACCAATAATTTAACAGAGCAACGTCCAGCTCCTGATTCCCAAAGGCCACACTCACTGCCCCCTCACTACTGACAGATCTGGAAGTTGGGAGTGATACCGCATTGTGCCAGAAGCCAACGCACCACAGAAAGCATCAAATCCCAGGACTTTTTTTGGCAGCAGTGTGTTCAAATTAATAAATTCAGAGCACCTAAGAACACAATGAAATAACACTTATTTCAAATGCTATCTCAAGTCCCAGAGTCTTGGTGTGAGGCATGAGCTATGAAGACATCGTGGCTGCAGACTGTAAGATGATGTGTGGATACACACCATTCCAGACCTCAGGAATGGGACTCAGAATCCACTCACACCTATGGCTCAATGTAAAGTGACTTCGTTAGTCAACACTTGGCCTTCCCTTCTATTTCAACAGCTCTCTTGCTGTATATTAACACCTGTCATCTTAAACAAAAAGGAATTATCATCCAACTTGTTAAAAACATGTTTGTTAAGATGTATGCCAATAGACTAGTTCTCACAACTTAAAAAAAAAGAGCCTCACAGCATCAGCACACACTATTTCTTTGCTGAATATCTGAACCAAAAACACGTAATGTTGTTGCATGGCTTTTTTTTTTTTTTTAATAACATGAGAATGTCCTCTAGGTCAGTTACTTCAGCATTATTGAGCAGTTGCCCATAGGCAGACTGTAACTGGTTAATAATCAGCCCTTCACAGATGTACTCCTTTAATGTAGTACCTTTATTAAAAGAATTGCTAATTACTATTCTATTTTTAAAGCAACAAAGAAAAAAACAAAGGGAAAATTAGCTTGGTATAAGTTTGAAAATATGAGAATATACTTCAGATCAGAACACCATTCAATGAGCCTGTTCTATAAACTTCTATTAGACAATGGTTAAAATCAAATCCATGCAATATTTAGTTTCCATTGTGTCCTTGCCTTTTGTTACAACCCCCATCCTAATGAAGGTCTTCACTCTACTGTGTTTTTAGGTTGAACTGCATAGAATACAGGATTGCACAATAAAGAATAATTAAATAATTCACAGTAATTTTAATGTTTTTCTTACAAAATAAGTGCAGTTCAAGTATATGAGACACCACTGAGTTTCCCAAAGTACCCATGTGCTCTACCTAACGGGCACATTGGAATGAAGAACTATAAACAAATCAACTTTTTTGTTGTTCTTTAAATGACCATGGCAATAAACGCAAATGCAATTAACAAGCTGGACCATTTGAAAATGCTGCTGAACTGCAGTAGCAGCTTCTCAGTGTTTCAGTAGCTCTCACTGCTTTCCTTTCATCCCAGCAATGAATGCACATACCCACTAGCAAAGAAAACCAAACCAAAACCCAAAACCAAAAAAATTCCTAATGATTTTCTGAAGTATTCAAGAAAAGCGTTTCTCAAATATTTGTGAATTGCCCACGTAATATTTAGACAGGAAAAATGCACTGACCCACGTCAGAATACTCTGAATGTTTATTTATCAACATTTAATCAGGAATAACTTTTTTTTTTCCCAATCTGGGCAGCCACCTACTGCTGTCACACCAAGAGCTCGTGGATGACAAGCTAATAAATGAGCACAAAGGGATTTTCATTATTCCCAAATGTGCTCCATTTTGTTCCAATAAAAACAGAATACACAGTAGTGTTCTATGAGGAACTGCATTATTGGTTTTGTTTGGTTTTACTTATATGGAATATTAAACCTTTACAGCCTGCATGTACTGCAATTATATCTCACATTTTACACTGAAATCATAAATAACCTAAGAACTCAATACAAAGAACAGAAACAATTTTCTCATCAGTCTCGTACACCTTCCACGCTTATTTGCACTGCTACAAGTCACAGCAGCCAGGACCTCACTGTTCTTCCCAGTCTAACATACCAAGGAGTTCAAAAATCCAAGCACATCTGTGCACAGAAAAATTGATTAACTCCTTTTAATCTTGATGAATCACTTTGAGCATGTGGCCATTATCTTCAAGCAAAAAATTCTAATTCTATAATTTCTAAGGAAATTATATATTCATTGTACAGCTACATTCACTACCACATATGGCAAAACGAAAAGCACTGCCCTTACTGCTGAGCAGTATACAATCATGTTGATTGTATGGCCAGATAACGCTAAGAAAACTTATCTTAGAGACAGGGCAGCCTATCATTAGCTACAGATGGAATTCATTAAATCCAGAGGGTCCAGAGGAGGGCCACAAAGACGATCGGGGGACGGGAGCACCTCCCCTGTGAGGACAGGCTGAAAGAGCTGGGCTTGTTCAGCCTGGAGAAAAGAAGGCTGCAGGGAGACCTCATTGTAGCATTTCAATACCTAAAGGGAGCCTACAAACAGGAGGGGAATCAACTCTCTGAAAGAGTAGATAACAGCAGGACAAGGGGAAATGGCTTTAAGTTGAGGGAGAGAAGATTTAGGTTGGATGTCTGGGGGAAGAACTTTAATGTGAGAGTGGTGAGGTGCTGGAACAGCCTGTGGATGCCCCATCCCTGGAGGTGTTCAAGGCCAGATTGGATGGGGCCCTGGGCAGCCTGGTCTAATACTAAACATGGAGATTGGTGGCCCTGCATATGGCAGGAGTATTGGAGATCCATGATCCTTGAGGTCCCTTCCACCCCGGGCTATTTGTGTGATTCATTAAATCGTTAAATGCATCCAAATTCAGCATTTCTGTATTTCTTTCTTTCTGGACTTGAAGGCTTGGTTCATGGATTAGATGATTTTCTGCAGTAAGGGCAGCAGACAAACTCATTGCTAGCATGCAGTAGTCATCCAAGGACCACAGTTTAACAATGGCTCTTAACTACAGAATGAAAACCACCAGTATCAATTGAAATCTACAGTAATCTTCAAATTATCTCTGCTTGCAAACAAACAAAAAAAAAAATGCAGCACAAGTACATGCACTTAAAATAGTCTGTGGCTGGCTAGGAATTTATGAACCACTTCTGCAGTTTTGGTATGCTTACTGGGCTCCTGAAACATGTTCAGACACTACAAGGATAGTGGTTTATATACCTGAAATACATAGGAGTCGGTTAAAAGGTCTGAAGGACTGTTTTCTTCTTTGAAAAAAAGAGAACAAAACTCAAACATGGTACAGGTTACCTTATTTAAACCAAGTTCCCTTTTATGGTTTTGCAGTTTAGAATTACCAAATAACTTAGACCAATACTATCTTTCTCAACCCCCATTAAAAGTGTCATGTTCAAAGCAAGGCCCAATGAGTAATCTAATACTCACTAGTAAACTGTTTTCAACTGAATGCAGAACATGAAAGTAAAAAGCTTAAGAATTTGCTACAAATGCTTGTTCACACCTAATGAATAGTAGCAGTTTTACCAAACATTCAGTTTTAGGAACAGTATACTTAGTAAAACTGGTTATAAGGTTTTTGTTTGTTTGTAAAGAATGAGCACTATATTATGATACACGTATCAAGGAGGGAACAGTATTTCAGAATTTGAATCTATCTTGCTATTGCAATACAAACTATAAAGATGTGGCATGCATCTAAATGAGAGCAGAAAAAAAGATAACATTAGAGATGATTGAGAGGAAACTGCTTAGTAATGCCAGAAGTGAGTATCTAATGTACATGGTAATATTTAAATTCCATGAAAACAATGTCTATCTTTGGGCATACAACATTGACAATTTAAACAGTGTGCTTCCAAGATGCCAGTAATGCATCTTTCCCATTACTATTTATTCACAGTTTACCAAGACCATCACTGCTATATAAGAACATAACACATGCATGCTCTCTGCTGCTTGCATCCCACACTTCGAGCTACACACATACCATCTTTATATAATTAGAGAACAACATTACCTCAAATTAGTTTTGAATCAATTTAATACTACTATTCATGCAAAGAATATTCATCTTTTCTACTTGTGAAAACATGAAGCAAAAAGATAAAAACAGAACACTAATACTTTCACAGGAAGAAAAAGCAATAGTAACCAAAAACATCCCAGCTTTCTTGCCATTACAGGAATAGAACCAATAGGCCTTTTCCATCACCTTCCATGACTGAGGAAGTTTGAATACAGTAAGCTTCCTAGCAGTTTTATCTTTAGTTCCATCTTAAGACCTGATCAGCAAAGCTAGGCTGAAATGTTGAAAATGAGTGTGTCCCAAATTCATTGTTCAATAAAACCACGTCAAGAATCATAGAATCATATACTAACGTGCAGTCCTTCTAGAAGCATATGAACCCTCTACCTATGAGTGAACAATCATTTCAGCAGATTAATTGTCTTTGAATTAAACAGTTAATTGTTATAACAGACTTATTTCATGTCAACCACTGGGGGAAATAAGTACTCGTGTATACCTACAGTGATACATCATACATTAGAAGGCTTTAAACAAATGCTTCCTTCCCTTGCAATGCCAGGATACTTTAACAATCATTAGAACACATCACAACAACATTTCTTAGATAAATTCATTCATTCCATCATGAACAAAGTAAACATACAGGTTTCTTTTTCAGAGGTTGTTTTTCTCTCAAAGTTAATTTTTTCCAGTGATTGAAAGGACAGACACTGTTGGACTAAATTTGCAGAGGGAAGCTGAGATAAAAAGACACAGTATCCTTATAAGAACGCTTTGTATAAAACTTTATGCTCTTCAAAAGTTGAAGCAAACTTAAGCAGTTGCAATGTAAATTGTTCATAGTATGTACTGCTACATGCAGCTCAAGCTGAACAGATTCACTACTAAGAACGGACACAAGTAGAAACTGCATACTAAGAAAGAAAACGATGCTACTTATAACCAAGCATAAAATTATTCTCACTCAGTATTTGTAATAACATTCCCAAAATCCTTTCAAGTGAATTTTATATTTTATTGTAATCAGATAACCGCATGTTTTACAGCATAGTCACACACTGTATTTTGCTAGTCACAAACACATTGCCTTACATAATGATCTGCATAATTTCTGCTCTATACTACAAAGCCTATGACTGAATACAAAAAAGTTTTACAAAAGAAACTGTTTTAAAGACTACAGTAACAATAAAACCGTTTCCAGATAACAGCTAAAGTTATAAAGGCATATCACTGTATATGTTCACTGGAATTTCTTAACAGCAAGGAATGAAGTAAGTTTTAGTATCTGCGACGCTTGTTAGGTCCTTCAAAGTTGCCCCCTGGGTTTCCTCTACCAAAGCCACCGGGTCCACCACTCACGGTACCTACACCACTCATGGGCGGCTGAGGAGTTTCGGAGCCCGTTCTACTAACCAGAGGTGAGCCCATCTGTGATGGACCTCCTTGAGGGAATCTCTCATTATGCTAAAACAAGTCCATTTGGAACATGCCAAATGTAAGTTACAACAAAAGTGATGCAAGTTACACAAGTGATGTTGTCAGGAAGTTCAGCAGATAGTCCAGCAGAGTCAGGATCACACATAGAGGGAAGAAAGGAGCAATTCAATTAGTTATTATCAAAAAGGATGTGGAAATCAGAGACTGCTAACGTTATGCTCCAACTTAGTCAAGTAAATTCTTAAGTTTTTTAATTAAGACCAACTCCGGTGCTCAACACAAAGCAGTACATATATTCTATGTAACAGAAGACAGTGAACAGTAATTTTATACCCTAGTCTTCTTGTGCCTTATATAGTAACCACAATACTTCTCTATCAAAGAAGTTAGACACAGAAAAATTGTTCAACTAGAAAAGTTCAACTTCTTTTCATGTCTAGAGACTGCAGGTTTATTCTTTTAACAGTGAAGCAATCTTAGAACTTACATATCCACCTATTTGTAGTTCAAGTGTATTTCAATCCATACGACCTGGAGTTAGCCTTTTGTAATGAACCTCAGTAATCTTTAAATGGACTTTTAAAGCCCAAATCAAATACACTAGTTATAAAATGCATAGACTATGCTTCATTCAAAAATAAAGTATAATCTGAAATATGAATAAAAGATGAAAATCCAGTTAATGTGCCATGTGTTCCTTAGTTCCTTATCCAACATTAACAAAGATACATGTAGTTAGGCTTATTTGGCTACAGCAATAAAGACTTGAAACAGAAAACATGCATCCGAATACTTGTTCACCATTTAAGCGTTTAAAAACAGAATTCCACATAATGAAGTATAAAACATTACCTCAGCATAAGACAAATCATTAAATGCATAAATGTATGGTACAAACAGATTTTGAAATAACTCTTCAGCCACTGAGGACAGTTACAATTACACTTCCAGAAGAAATTCCTCTGAACAGAGAGCCAAACAACTGCCCGGGGATTGAGAGTTCAAAAAGAGCTTTAATAACTACCACTTTATTTATATGCCTGAAACAGAATCATTCTTCCAAAAGTCTAACTCCAGTAGTAATAGTAGGGCTCAAGAGTTCCAAAGGCACTTAAATGATAAACACGTATTGGTATCTATATTAAAGAAATTTTATATAATTTAGATCATGGTTGTGCATATATATGCATTACTTAAAAGCTCATATATCATAAATTATTTCAACAGCTGCATAAAGATCTGCTAATGTCCCAAATTAGCCTAAAATCTACAGCACTATTTGGAATTTGTTTAGAAAAGTATCTTAAATGAATATAGCTTGGTAGCAATGGATATGAACTTCAACGCATGCTTATCACATACTCATGGTCATATTTACCATTTCATTATTGGACAAAAAACAACTCTTTCTAACGAGGATAACTCAAGCCAGCTAAAGAGAAAACTACACTAATTATCTACCTACAATAAAGTATAAGGGAAAAAGCTATTTTTAATCATTATGTTCAAAGATATTTTAAAGGATGGCAGTAGAACAACAACAAGGAAAAAAATTCTACCTAACAAAATTCAAAGTCAAATTTAAAAATGAAAATTACACTTCTGGTCTATAAATCATATTCTATGTTTCTCTCCAGAGAAATGGAAAACAACTCTCAAGTGCCTCAGGAGACAGAGCTCAGACAATCTTTGAAGTGTCTTTCCAATGCCAACAAAAACACAAGAAGGACATATCCTTCTGTAGGCATTTGTCACCCAGACTAAAAGCCTTTAAAATCCAAACTGAAAGGGCATCTAATCTGTCCTTCAGTAACACGTAGAAGAAAATGAAAACTAACTGCTTCATATTTAGTGTGTATTTGTAAAGCCTGTAAATGCCCTTCCCTACATTTTCGTAACTGGAATGACCTTGTAGAAAAACAACAATTTCAGATAGATAACATGATTTATAACTCTGGTTTTTTTCCTCACACCTCTTTTCAGCATCTATATAAGCACAAAATAATGTTCCAGAGGTGACTGGTCGGTAACACAGCAATTTCCAGTAAAAGCATCTCTGCCAACAGTATTCTTTGAAGTGTGACCTGTCCCCCATCCTTGTGAGAAATTATGGAACTGATAAAACGAGCCCGTCATATGATATGAAGCACAATCAACTCCTCTCTCTGGGAAAGAACAGACTCATCATACATTTTGCACTCAAAATCTCATTTTTCCTTAAGGAACAAAGAATTTTGTCACAACTTCATTATATGATACCTCAGTCACAGACTGATACCGTTTAGAAGGCATACATAAACTACAGCTACCAAATACTTCAGTGTTCCAATTAAATTATAATGGAATCACTGCTGTATTTCATACTTCTTTATAACACACCACCACTAGAACATCTCAAGTATCTATTTACAGAAAAATACTTAAAGGTATGTAAATGTGAGATCTAAAATGATAGAGTTGTTTCTCTACATAAGACATTACAGCTAGGAAAAGGCTCTGGCTGTAAGACCAGGGCAAAAATAGCTAGTGCTTTAATTGCAGCCCAATGGCGTATCTGCTCTTGATAAAAGAAATCCAGATGTCTGTCCTACACTCGCAGTACCTTCAGCAACTGGGCAATTCTACTTTCCTGCATTGACCTGACAGTTATGCCTAGCAGCTGTTGGCGTACTTCTTTCCCAAGAGATTACTGTCAAACTCATGCTTTCAACACCACTAGGAAGAAAGTAGAAAATACTAAGGTCACATTAAAAAATTGAGTAGTTTACACAAAGATATCTTCACACTATAAACAGCTTCCAATATTTATTTAAAAAAAAAAACGCTGGTAATGCAATCTTGTTTTACAAAAGAAAAAAGCAGAAGCCTAATTTTATGGATTACTCAGGTACATGGATACTTCCTCATGTCTAATTTCCCTTTATTATCGTCTTTGATGATAAGTTTTACCACAAATACTGTGCAATCTAGCCCCAATTTTAAAAGTCTGCTTACTGATCAAATAATTTCCTCCTCACCTGAAGAAAGAGGAATTTTCCTAATTCTATTTTAATACTAAATATTTTCCTTCTGCAACATATTTCAGTGAACAAGTCTATCAATTACTTTCAACACAGTCAAAACTTTTAATGTGGTCTTATTCAGTGTGAAAATATCTTTGGTAATAAAAATGTGTCATGAGACATGACAGCTATTCAAAGTAATTAAATTTGTGATACGTTACCACTGTTCCATTATCTGGCATCATTGGTGTTCCCATATTTGCAGCTCCTTCTGGTCCCATGGAAGGACCAGGACCCATTGCAGGGCCAGGCAAAGTTCCTCTGTTGTTCATATTCATACCCATCATTGGAGGAGGGCCTTGGTTACCAGCAGGTGCTGGGCTAAACGCATCTATGCAAAACAATCTACACTTAGAGCTGTCCTATCTGAATTTTACAAAATAAACAAACAATTTATAATATTTTAAAACCCAAATGTACCAGACTTCCAATACGTGAAATATAAAAAAAAAACGTATTCTTTGGGACTGTACATTTATCTCAATCATCTGCTTTTAAACAGATTAATTTTGTATTATATCATCTGCCTTCTGTGGCTGAGAAGCCTAAACTTTGCAGCTAAATATAGCTGTCCTGTTTCCATGCAGAACATGAAGAGTTCACATAGTGTATATATGCACTCTACATTCAGAAAAAAATCTCAAGTGATTTTGCAGTAATTGACATCTACTAGGCAACTTGGCTCTTTAAGGATTACTGTACTAAATACAGATTTGCAAAAACTGTTCTGTCAGCATTAATGTTACTTGTAGCTGTTAATATATTGTAACATCATATAAAAGCAATAGCAATGATGATACTCAACTTTATAATGAGTTATCAGTAACACAACATAAAGAAATACAGCACTTCAATTATTTTTATAATAAAAATAAAAAAAAGAAAATTTTGTTGGTGCTAGAAGTTAAAAGATGAAAACTTCTCCAAAACTGTGATTCACATAGCTCAAGAACTTCTTTCAAAGAGATTATTTAGCTATAATATTGAGCTAAAAACACCACTCTGCCAGCATCTGCTTTTGTTATGAGAAAGAAAAGGTCAGATTATATAAATCATTTATATCTGCTATTATGACACGTCATCAACTCTAAGACTCGTGGTGATGCAACTTTTTCCCCCCACAAGAATGCACACTATTCAAGCAGAAGCCTGCATCCAAAATTTCACAAAGGAAGAAAACGTCTTTGGAATCTAGCATATGTTTCAAGTCCTGGCAATACACAAGGAGAAAAAAACAACTGTCAAGAAATTAAGACGTTGCCAGACTAAAATACATCATTTTTATTCCAACATATCAATTTCTTGCCTCTCATAATTTTAGTAATATACATGTTCATCATCATACGCAGTTCATTTAGTGCAAATATAGTACTCTGATTTTCTGCATGTATGTAAAATTGCATATTTATTATCAGTATTGAGCACCCATCCCATCTCAGCAGTCAGTGAAATCACCACATCAAGATATTGTTGCTAAAACTTAGGCAACTGCAAGCTGCTTATGAAAAACAATCCCAGCAATGCAGCAACACATGAACGTTATCAAAAGCAAGAGAGAAAAGTCTTGTAATTTTAAGAGCAGTACTTTCCTAAGCTTAGTGCTGATACTTCAAGACTTCTCCCTATAGCATGGAGCCAAAATAAAGGCATGTATAATTTGGATACTTCGTATCAACCTGCAAAGGTACCAATTCATTTTGCAAGTAAAAGATTGTGCTGAAATCAAAGAGACAATTATAGCTGAAAATCTCATAAAACTGTTCTTCAACGTCAATCATTCAAGAATTAAATGCAGAAGGAAAAGAAGGAATTTGAATTGACAAAATAAGGACAAACCTCTATTTTTAAAGGCTAATCATATCCTGTATGACTATAATGATGGCAGTGCTCACTGCTGGTAGCACAACTCAAACCAATCAATGCTCAGTGACCCGTTAAGACTTGCTTACAAGTATGCTCATTAAGTTTAGCCAGCCTGCCACACATGCAGATGTTCAGTCATTCTTCAACAGCAGTGAGTTCTTATCCTACACAGCCACTGCCCCCTGAGATTTTCAAGAAACACGTAAATGTGGCACTGAGGGACATGGTTTAGTGAGCAACGGTGACTGACTGAAAGTTGGAATAGATGATCTTAGTCTTTTCCAACCTTAATGATGCTATGATTCTTTACCATACAAACGTATGCATACTTCCTCCAAAGTAACCCATGCTAGAAAGCCTCTCTGTACTAGTAAGCCAATTTCAGCCAGCTATGATAGAAGGCAGGCAGCTGCAGAGCATAATATAAACTGGAATCCACAGCTTCTGTAAGAGGCTACAAAAGCTTCTTATCTATACCTCAGAAAAGCTCTCTAACAAATCTTAAGAGCCAATCACTTAACCGCTAATTCTTTTCAGAGGCACATTAATATTAGCAGTTTCTTCACTGGATGAAGTATAGAAACAGACAAAAAGCAGTCTATCAGGTTCATGCTGCAGCACAGACTAATGCACATCTCTGAGCAGGGCTGAAAAAATGTATTTTGTGTGTCCAAAACGTGCGTGCCAAGGTCTGGCACAGAGGGCAATAAATCAATAACTCTCATCAATACAGAGATAGTTCCTGAAATCAATTTTTCCCAGCTTAGGAGAATATTTATTAGCTACCTCTAGCATTACAGTTACATTTAAGTGCTATGATATGGTATTATGGAGTCTCTCAGAATGTGCTTGCTAAAGATAATATAAAAATGAGTGGTTCTGCAAATGTTAGTCTATCACTAGTTAAATCCACCTCAGAGGTGCCTAGCTTTCAAATACTGCTGTCATGTAGGTTTCCCATTACTGAAGATACTTCAGCTCCCCATATCATGAAAAGTCACAAGTGGCACATGTAAAAGCCAGTTAAAAATTACAATTCCAGCAGAAATGTTGTGAGAAAGTACGTTAGCATCAGCAATTAAAGGTTTATGTTCTGTTTTTTTCCCCTTTCTCATTAATTTCTTTTGAGGTTCCTGGGATTTCTGGGTTATTTTTTTGAGTGGTGGTAATGTTGTTCATGGCCAGGGGAAAACAAAAATCTCTACCAGGAGCTAACCTAAAATTCAGATATGGTGGAGAGAATCACTATCTTTACCTATTCAGAATACTTTTCCCTTTCTAAAATTGGGGTTAACTGTTACAACAGCTTATTTTGAAACCACACACTTATTTCTAGAATTTTCTTTTCTTTTAAAATCAAGTTTAAAATCTATAATCATAGCACAAAGCCTACAAGGCAAGACAATGATGGATATAGGCAAACATTAGAACTTGGAAAGTGCAAAGCTACGAACCGACAGCTATAAATATATATTTCAAATCTATAAAAAGTGTATCTTGTGGAAACTGCTAATGCTGGTTGGCAAGATGCACAATACCAATACTCACAAAGCCTCTTTAATTGAGATTTTCAAGAATCCACTAAAACAATAAACAAAATTTTAACTACAAAATTAAAAAGTCATCAGTTCACACTTCGGGTTACTACTTCGAAGTAACCTGATCTTGACAATGTCTTCCTTCGGAATTAATTCTAAAGTTCATCTTCTGCAAATGAATAAGCCTGTTTCCATTTTGCAGTTAGAAATGTTTCAGTGAATGCAAGTGGTGAATAATGTCTATTAAAATGGAGACTGAGCAAGTACATTCATCTATTAACCAATTCACATCACTCTGAGTAAAACCACAGCATTTAGTAAGTTCTGTATACGCTTTCAAATTTAATATAGAAATACAGAAAAAAACACTGATTATCATTTTAAGTTAATGTTAGTCAAGAAGCTTCCTAAAGATATTTTAAAAGAAATATTCTATATTTCAGTCTTGTTTAAAAGCAGATATTCTGGTTGAGTAATATTCCAAGCTGTTTCAATTCTGAGTGTACAAGGCAAATACTAATTCTTAAGCCAGTACTCGTGTAAATTTCAAGGCTTTTAGAAGTGACAATAGTTTAAGTCACAAAAGTAAACAGAATTACTTGCAAATACAGATTCACAATAAATTCATAGGGCACAGTTATTTATTAAACTTTTGTCAAGAACTGACCTACTTTAAGTACTGAATCATTTCACTGCGCAGTTACAGTTCCAGTTGTTCTGATCCCTCTAGAAGAACACCAAACACTCTCGAAACAGAAAATTCCTGTCTTGCATTGCATAATTTCTAGAGTATCATCTTCCCTCGCCTTTTGGTTTCTCTCATCTTGCACACAGCTTTTTTCCCCCACAGGTATTTAAAACACATTAACTGGAAATAAAAAAGCTGTTTGTAAGGAAATCATTTTTTGTTTCCTATTTCCCAATACTGTTTACTCCATTTTACCAGTAGTTGCCACTAATGAATTACACTTGAGTAACATGTACAGTCCCAAAGAAAAAGAAATTTTACATTACAGAAGTCTTTTTCCTTCAGATCCCTACCTCCCATGTTAATTGCTCCACGAGGACCCATATCACCCATTCTCATTTCCTGTTCTCTCTGTAAGTAAACATAATTTTCATGATCAACCTATCATTATTAGAATTGAAAACATTCCCATTTATTCAATGAAAATGAAAAATGTCAAGGTTTTACAGCTTCCATTAATTATGAAAATGTACATGGAATAAAGTTAAATATATTCCTCTGCTTGTATAAAATCAAATGTAGACGTTCAACTTCACAATACAGAGTAATTGTAATATTTAACCTTCAGTCTTATAAAACAAGTTTCACTTATTAGATGCAATCTCCAGTTCCCAAAAAGTTAAATAATCAACTGCAAATGACTCCAACTTCAGTCGATGTTCCTCATTAACTAGCAGTATAAATTGTCAATGAAAGTCTTATTACATTGTTGCCAAAAGGCCCATTGTTCAATAATACAATTAAATCTGTCTTTACAACTTAACCCAATGGTTTTAGTGGAAACCAAGGTCTGATGTGTTACATTATGGTAAGCAAATTCAACCTGCCAGTTCTACTTTGCTCAAATAGCTTTGACTTAACTAAGCTATGGTACAACTTTTTTGTCTCAGTTCAGAAACTAGCACAGAAATGTAGTATCAATGTAAACAGTATAACATGCATTTATACAAAAAAGAGAAATAAGTGAAATTGATTCTGATTCAATCAATGCTCAGCCATCCAACATTTAAGAAGTTCTGACACTACTGATCATAAACCATGTCCTGCTGTGAAACAACATGCAAAAATCATTACTTTGAGGAAAATAACATTCACCTATCACAGATTGCAAGAGATGCTGATATCACTGTTCGTATCAAAAAGATGAAGTAGGAAATTCACAGTTCATGAAAAACAATGAAACTTACACCGAAGAAATATATTCCCATGAATGTTCTGGAAGAAACATTAAAATATATTCTGCCCTCAAGTGAATATACATGCATCTTGAGAATAAATACAAAAAATTTACCTGATTCTGAAAATCATTCCTCTTAGGATTTACAAGTTCAAACAGTCTGTAAATAGCTTTTATTATCCTAAGCAATGGAGTCAGTCTTGCTAAAAGCTACTTTTAACTGAGTATTTGTGATTTCAAAATGCATTCCTCACAGCATTTTTAATATAAGATGACAGGACAATTTTGAAAGGAGTAAGGCTTAGTGTCGTGATGAAGAAAATAAGGCCTTGTAACTAAAAGACAAAGCCAGGTTTCCAGGCCCTGCTACAAAAAACTAGTTGATGAACAAGAAGAAAGATTTCTTCTGACTCTAGAACCCACATTGCAATTCCGTTATAGAAGAACATGCAACTATTTTGTCAGGTCTTTCAGAGTAATGTTAACCAACATTTTAATATATTATCATCAGTTCAGTTTGGATCAATGCATGTAGTTGAAAGATGAGCATACAATCTTGTTGATGTAAGCCTACTACTACACCTCAGCTCTGAAAAACAAAGAAGAGTATTCCATCCTGTCAATCCCTCACCCAGCAAAGTAAAAAGATATCATGGCTAAGGTTTCTGTGAACCAGACCATGCATGTACAAATGCATGCCTAGAAGTCCACTTGTGAATAAAAACTTTGCTTCTTCTTAGTTTTAAAAACTATAAACAGCTACAAATAAATGTACAGGATTTTGAATTACTGCACGTAATCTAATTTGGGAGGCTTCCAACTCTTGCAATATCAAATCAGGAGTGATGCCTTTGCAAGCTGTAAGGGTTTTTGGCTTAATGCTAATTTGAAATGTGTCATACAATGCAGGCCCAAATATAAAGGCAATTAGATGAAAACTTTCAAGTACAGAGCTACAAAATTACTGCTTCCTAGAAATCAGCAGTTTTTTTCCTCAGAAAGACTGAAGGCAAACTACATAATGCACACACTAAACTTCTTCAACCCAATAAACTAGTTTTTTTCTCAGCTTGAAATTCTACAAGTCTTTAAGTTACCAGTCAGTAAAACAGAAGAGGGAGGAAGGGTACGACTGATACCCATATTTCATTTTGTTTTGTATTTAAGTCTGTTGTTAATGTGATTACAATAAAGTTATTTATCATTTTGCAGCTTTAGCAATTAATTTCTACTATATAAAAATGTTTCTGGTGTAGACTTCAGACCCATGAACTTAGAATCTCTACCTGCTGATTTGTCTATGTACTTCAAAGAAATATTATTCCTATTGTTTGATGCTTACAATTTGTAGATTGTGTGTTTTCATAATGGGGACATGAATTATACAGCTAACAAATTTAAAACATTTAAAGTAAATCCCCTATGAAGAAATACTCAATGTTAATTGAAAGCATATCATGAAAGTGATTAAATGCTTGACATATTAAATATAAAAACTTCTACTTAATTTACCACAGCTTTTACTCAAAGGAATCCAGACAGTCCTACCCCACAAAAATTGTGAACTAACAGATTTTTACTATGCAAGTATGAAAAAAGAGTACAGATAAATCTGACTGACTATTCCACATCATTTATTTGAAACACTGCAAAGAAAGGAATATCAGCAGACAGTTCTGACAGAGCAGCTGAATTGCTGCTGACTGATGCTGTTGAACATAATGGTAATGAGGCTGCCTTTTAAGGGCTTCTCTTCCTCACCATGCGACTACCCACTGTCCTGTTGAGCAGCAGCCTGCTTCAGGCCCTCCCTGAAGCCACCCCTAACCATCCATTAGAGGGAGGTAAAATTGAGCAGCGAGAGTATTTTTCCTAGTGAAATACACAGGAAAGCTGTTAAGAAGCTCTGAAGTCAGCTGGTACCTGGAAAAAACAACTTAAACTGCAAGAGAACAAGAAAAAATGATGACACGCAGTTACAGGGGAGACAAAAAAAAAAGCTCTAAGGCAACAGATGAGTAGTAATGAATAGCTCCTTTTTCAAAAAAAGAAAGGACGCAAACAATGAATATTATCCTATTTTCAAATTACAATTCTTCCTACAAGTCAAAAGACTTCCAATCCCGTTGCATGATTTTCCTAAGATATTTCACAACTCACTAATACAAATAAATCTAAAGGGCCTGATTTATCCAAGTACTTTGCTTTCAGTAAAACCTATGATGGCCACTAACAATAGCACTATGCTTGCTAATCACTCCAGGTGCGAGCATTAAAAATTTTATTTCCTCACATTTTCAATTCCTTCTAATGTTAGCTGTAGAAATCAAATATACAAAAAAATTGAATAGTGTTTTCAAATTGCATATATATTGTGTATATAATACAGTACAGGTTCCCCCTGCTTCAACTACTACAACTGATATTTCTTGAGCACTGCACCATTATCACAGACCATGTTCTTGCACCCTCATCACCACTGACAGTAGTCTTAAGCATATAGAAAATTGCCAAGATAATTTTCAGGTTTTTAAACAGTATTAGTATGTTCTTAAGCACTATGAAACCACGAAATTAACAGTTTTGAACAGATAGTTCAGATGAGATAGAGGAGACCATACCAGATATATACCAACATAAATGTCAAGAAAGTAGATCATAAAGTTTTCTTCAAGTATCAGTGGCTAGAAGCTTCACAATTCACATAGAACTACTCACCTTTCAGCTAAGGAATGGTCACCAAAGCAATAAGGCACAGCAAGAAAACAATACCTTATATAAAAAATAACCCATCAACTCAGATTTGAGCGTTAAGAAATATTAACAGTTAACCGAGTTCTACATATAAAATAAAATATGATTCACACAAATGTTCATACTTATCTGTTTTCAATGAATTCAACTCCCTTACAGACTTTATAGTAGACAAATTAGGTAAGACATTTTTCAACCTCAGTGTAAATCATTACTTTCTTCAAAAGTTTCTTTTTCTTTCATTAAATTCTGTCTAGTTTCTCAAAAAAAATCCATTTGTCTCTACAGGAAGCCTAAGTAATTTTGGTGTAATCTTCCTCAATCCTCACACAAGATCATTTATGCAAAGCCATCTATATTTTAAACAAGAACTACTTAAGTGGTTAACATCACTGATTAGACACTCAAAAATAAGAGTACATGGGATCCTTCCGACTACAAATTGTTAGCCTCACAATATTCTGCCACTTCAATCCAGCGTCTCCAATTTCCAACTCACTAGAAGTTATGCTGCCAATGAAGAGCTGAAGAAAAGCCTTCTGCTACCCACTTCTGACAGCCTTTCCCTCTTAGATTTTTTCCATCAAAACCGACACATAAGATCCTGAGTTACAATATTACAAAATATTTCACTTTATCACATGAAAAATACCAATCTTATTTCAAAATGCAAGATCATCTTACACTCCTGACCAATGTTACTCAAATCCAGAGCTACTCATTCCTCCAAGGATCTTGTTCAGCCCAAACAATAATTGTATGGATGACAGCTCCCACTCAGGAAAGTTAAAAAAATCCCTTACATTATGTAAAATTATGCATACAAATGCATTAAACTAGATAAAGTAAATGTAGCCTTAAAACATATGTTATATGTGAATGGTTTAATAAAATCAGGTTTCATAAATTACGAATTGGACTCGGTCTTTGCAAAAAACACTGCAACGAGCCTAGAGCAGGCAGTTTCTTCCTCAGTGATTTAAGTAATGATGAGTTAGTTGATTGAAATGACTCACTACACTAAATGATTAAAGAATCCTATCAGTAAAAAAAACAGTAATAAACGTTGCACGAAATATATGCAAATATATATTTCGGTAAATGTTGGAAAAATATTCCTAATTAAAGCAAAAATTATTATTTGGCTGTTCACAAAAAAAAAAAAACAACCAACCACCATTTCCCGTATGAAAAAAAGATGCATGATTAGTGCAGCACACTCAGTTCACTGAAGACAGTTCTCAGCACCTGAACACCACAGAATAAAAAAGTACTTAAAGAAAGTCAAAAATATTTTCTGCTATTTAAGATGAAACTGTTCCCTAAGAAACACATATATTTTAAGAAACATTTTAAAATTGCTTCCCAGTTAAATATTAGACAGATGTAATACTAAAAATTTACTACTAAACATGCAAGACAGCATCATATCATCAGTCTTAACATAAACATCTCATACAGAATAAACAAGCAGAGAGGACAGCACTTTATGACAGAACTTCACTAAGTACTATGAACTAAGTGCTCGTATCATTTAACACACATTGGTGCTGGCTGATAGACTGCAGACAAAAATGGCAGGAAGGAGAGATCATACACTGCTGTTACAGACTCATAAGAAACTGTTTTAAAGAAGTTACATTATTGTAAATTCATTTTATTTAATATCAGTTATTTCTGATCTTTACAAGATGGAAGACAATTTAAGGTCTTCCTTTACCTGAGTAGCAAGCTAAGGTCTTCACTTCGCTTAGTTTCTACTTATCAAAGCATGCAATTTGGTTTCTTTTTGGCAGAGCATAGTGTTGAATAACTGTGACCCTCCCAGGTGCTTTGTTTTGCTAAGTCATTTGCCTACAGCTAGATCCAATGTAGAATCTGACTCTAATTTCAATATACACTGCTAACTGATGTTTAAGACATGTCTATACTGCCAGCTCCAGAAAACAGTTTAATTGCACTGTCCTCCACTTTATCAAGGCATTTAGGGGACCACTCACTCCTTAAATACTTATGAGTTCCCTGAAATAAACGACTATTTAATACAGAGAACACAGCCATCAAATAATCTTTCCACCTAGTAGATGAGGAAAGGCTGTAACCAATCTAGACTTTAGCAAAGCCTTTGACTCTGTCACCCACAATATTCTCCTGGAGAAGCTGGCAGCCCATGACTTGGATGGTTACACTCTTCACTAGGTAAAGAACTCGCTGGACAGCTGGGCCCAGAGAGCAGTGGTGAATGGAGCTAAATCCAACTGGTGACCAGTCACGAGTGGTGTTCCCCAACGCTGAGTCCTGAGGCCAGCTCTTTTTTGTCTTTATTGATGATCCTGACAAAAGGATTGAGCGCATCCTCAGTAAGTTTGGAGATAACACCAAGTTGGGAAGCACTGATCTGCCTAAGAATAGGACAGCTCTACAGAGGGATCTGGATAGGCTGGATTGATGGGCTGAAGCCAATCGTATCAATTTCAACAAGCACTGGATTCTGCAGTGGTCAGAACCAGCCCTGGCAGTGTCTGCCAAGGCTGTGCAGACAATCCAGCAGTGTTAGCTGCTGTGAGTTAGCAGTGTGCCCAGGTGGCTGAGAAGGACCACAGCATTCTGGCTTTTATTAGCAATAGTGCAGCCAGCAGGAGCAGGGAGGTTTATTTTTCTGCACCCAGCCCTGGTGAGGCCGTAGCTCAAGTTCTGTGTTCTGGGCCCTTCACTACAGGAAGACACTGAGGCCCTGGAGCATGTGCAGAGAAGGGTGATGGTGATGGGTCTGAAGCATAAGGCTTATGGGAGCAGCTGAGGGAACAGGGATTGTTTATTCTGGAAAACAAGCTCAGGGAGACCTTACTGCTCTCCACAAGTCCCTGAAATGAGGTTGGGGGGAGTTGGCCTCTTCTCCCAGGTAACAGCGACTGGCTAAAACAACCTCAAGCTATGAGGTTCAGTTTGGTTATTAAGAAAAATTTCTTCTCTGCAGCAGTAGTTATGTATCAGAATGTGTTACCTAGGGAGGTGGAGGAGTCAACATCTTGACCAAGAAGTTGAAGAAATGAGTAGATGAGGCACTGAAGGACATGGTTTATTGGGCATGGTGGTGATGAGTTGACAGTCAGACAGGATGATCTTAAGAGGCTTCTCCCAAACTTAGTAATTCAGTAATTATATAATTGTATGATTTTAGTAATTTTTTAAACTGACAGTCTTTGACTAGCTGTACAATGCAAATTATACTGTCAATTTATCTACTGAATGTGTCAATACTGATATAAGAGTGCAGATGGTTAGTGGGCATGGTGATGATGGGTGGACTACATGGTCTTGGTAGTCTTCTCCAACCTTAATGATTCATTTAATGATTCCCTCAAATCTGTAAGCACCAAGGAACAATGAGAAATCCTGTAACATTTCTACTAAACACTATTCTGACAATCTCATTTTTCACATTAACAATTAACACTCAAAGACTGTCACCTATAGCAACATCAGTCTTATTAATGAAATCTGTTAAGCATTAATAGTGCTTTCTTGTGTATTTTCATCACACTCTATCAAATCTCAAATTTATTTGCTGCAATTTTAAGACTAGTTTCAAAATTACTTGCAAGGTTTACCTCAAAATCTAACCTAAAGCACACCCAAGTGTATTAATACTTACTGTTATTACATATTAGCCAATATTTTTTTCTTACTTTCCACATGCCTGCTATTTATGAGATGCAGCAGTTCACACGTTGGTCTTTTGTTTATAATGCAGAAGAGCAAATATTTTATCTTCTAGATTTTACTTACATTTCAGGTGTCTCTCATTCTCTCATTTGATTCTTTTTAAATCCAAAATTTTCTATTTAATTCCATCTCTAAGAGAGTAAACCTGTGACATTTTGCAGAACACGAGCATTCGCTTAATCAAAATTAAAAATAAAACACATTTTATAAAATATGGATGAAAACACCATGACAAAAAACAGTAAACTTTTTTTTCCAACCCAAGAACTCCCAAACACTCCACTATTCATCAACTTCCATTTTGCACACTAGGTTTTCCAAGCTATAAGTGTGTTTTTCAGCTAATATTTCACAGTTAGTGAAAGGAAAACTTGTAGAAAAAATACTGATGGGAGAAGGCAACATTAAGAGCTGAGGTTCTTTCAAGAAAGCAACAACTGAAAACATCAAATATCATAGAGTGGAATGTATGTGCAGTAGAGTAACTGCCAGCGAATTATTAGTTTAAATAATGTCAAAAATCTGATAAAAAAATAAGTTTGAGAGAGAGAGTTAAAAAATAGATTAGGAAAACAAACCAAAATATTTGCAACTGTGGAAAGGAAGGAGAAATTTTCTCGCTGCTGTCAAGAGAAGCAGAAAATAATCACTGTGCTGAACTATATGGAATAAGGTAAACAAAGTAAAAATAAACTTCACTGTAGAAAAAAAATGAATAACCACTGCAATTTTTTTTTTTTAAGTCATCCTCTGAGCCAGAAAAGGCAGTAAAAAGGTCTCTGTTTTTATTCAAGACATTTATGAAGAGATAATTCTGAATTATCATAAAGACAACTGATAATTCAGATTCCAATTCTGATCAAAGATATTCACCCATCTTTAGCATTAAATACTGGTCATTACTATTAAAGAAGTTGTCTGCATTCCTATAGCAAATTTTTTTGAGCATCTTTATCTAGCGACCTTACATACTAAGCTTGAGGAATGCTATAATTTGCAAAAAATCAATAATTTGAATAAAAGCATTAATATAAATACATGTTCATTAAAAAGTCTGTGGGTTTTTGTTACAGTATTTTATCACCTAAGCTACTGGAACTTTGCTCATACCTTCAGACTGCTGTATTATATGCCCAAAATTCAAAAACAGTCCATACTCAGGTCTTTTCTGCTCATCTTACAGTTATTTGCTGCTTCTCTGAATGTTATTGTTATATTTAAGAACAATGCAATGATGTATAGTTCTTTCCCACATTACCACCACATTCACCACTATTTGTTATACAACAAAACACTGCATATGCAACAACACAGGAAAAAAAAGGCACGTTAACTGTAGTTCCTCACTTTTTCAAAACCTGTAGAAAATGTTATTCAGCAGACAAAATGATATAAACAAATGGCAAAACATGGCACCAAACAAACAACATATAATCCAGAATGACTAGGAATAAAATCCTATTAATTACGTTCTTCAGGCAATCACCATCACCTCCACCTATTCCACTAAAGGAAAAGCTTACCAAGCCCCTTTACTGTCTATGGTTATACATATAAAGAACAGGAGGCATAACCGCAAGACAGACTTTTTTCAGATGCCATCACTGGGAGCAATTTGAGAGTAAACAGGAACAGAGGTGTTCTGTCAGAACTTGTCCTTGATCCAACAACTAACACAAGGAAGGTAGACTTGTGCTTCTCCAATAATTAAGTGTAAAATTTGTTTTCATAGGACAAATGTGCACAAAGAATGTAACCACCTACAGCTTTGGAAATCCTCAAAGAAAAAAGCATATATCCATATATTAACTCTTGATTCTAACTTCCTCAATACAACATTCTGTCAATTAACTCAGATCCACAGGAGTTATGATCCTCTTTGGATCCACTCAACTGGTATCTAAATACACTTCTCCTGTTTCTAGTATCTTCATTTTTAAAATGATAATGAAATGAATACAAGAAATACATTTCAACTTCTGAACATTATCCTTTTTTTTTTTTTTCATTTATAATCAATTTAAGGCACTTACTTGCTCACTTACCTGTAAAACAAAGTAATATTTACCACACGTCCCAGTTCACAAATGCTATGCGTAATCACAGAATCATAGAATGGGTTGGAAGGGACCTCAAGGATCATCAAGCTCCAACCGCTGAGCCGCAGGCAGTGCTGCCAACCTCCACATCTAATTCTAGACCACTTTACATCACCATACAGTCAGGACATATTAGATAATTTTATGTATGGTTGGCCTTATATCTTTATTTTAACTAAAGAAATTGCATGGGAGTAGGTAAACATCAAAATACATTAGGACACATCCATGAAAATAGGAAAATAACCTTACTTTCACAGAGCAAGTTCCACTTAAGTACTCCACAATTCACCCTGGCAGGTGGAGAGCTAAAGGGCTGTCTAACCAGTAGCCCAGTCCAGATTAACTGTACCATCATGCAGAAATAAACTAAACATTTAACTGAAAATTGTGCTCTAAGACAATGCTACGTTTCAGTTACTGAACATCTAACAAACCTACACAAATTATCACAATGAATGTCTCAAAATGTTTTTGAACATCTCAAAATTACAATTTTCAAGAATTACAAGATCAATTATGAGATTAAGTGAAAGTGGTCAGTAATTACTTAGAAGACAAATTAACCAGCCAAGAATATAGCTGTATCATGAAGTATGTATTTACGTAAAAACGTAACTTTTTAAATTTGAATGTCACAAATAACACTGCAAAATCAACTTGAAGTAACTTTTACAGAAACACTAGTTACAGCCACAGTGATCTTTCCGAGGAAGATTCTTTTTTGAGTTCTGTATTTTTCTCCCCTTAGTAAATATGGTATTTATTGACTGAACTGTAACTAAATGTCCAATTGCCGATGCCGTTCGGTAGCTGTTCAGAGGCATCAGGTGATTACTACGCACAAGCATTTACAAAACAAGCTGAAAGTAAAAGTTTTAAACCAGGACCAAAGTGTGTTCTCAATATTATATGGAAAACTTTCAATAAACACACGTACTTCTTTTAGAAATGATACAAGTGTTCTTAACAGGCAGGATCGTTCAGTATTTAAAAGGTCATCAGCCAAGTTCTGGCCAGTCTACACAAAGTACTGAATGCATCCAAAACAAACAAAAAAAGGATCCTGGCATGGTATCGGGCTCCATATCTCTGCAAAGCTTTCCAGTGAACATTTTAATACAACCTGGAAGCCATTTACTATGAAATAGGAGGAAGATGAGGTACACTAATAATTTGATTAATCAGAGTTCTGAATAAAGAACTCAATAACATTGAACCAAACAACTCTAGAATTTTTGTAAGAACTTTAAGAATCTGATCATTTGAACGAATCCAAAAACACTACTTTGTAGTTAAGTCTCCTGACTGAAGTACATATACAGTAATTCTTGAGTTATAGTGTCTGCCTTCATCAACAGATATTTAAACAACTATTACGTTCATATGCAATATAGAACACAGAGTTGAAAATCATGTTAGAGACAACGGGAATCCCAATGTAATAGGAACAAAGAAGAAAACAGACAGGTTTTTTTGTAGAATATACAAGTTTCCATGAGGATTAATATATGCTTAGTAATTCAGAACGCAGGTGTGGGGGGGAAAACACACCAAGTGAAACCAAGTGAAAAAAAGACTACAAAAGCTCTAACTCATATACAAAAGAGAACCAGTAACATAATTTTGACCTTAGACTATCCTTGCCAGATCCTGCGCAAGACTACATTTAGAAGTGACAAGAGCTAACCTGCCACAAGTATAACCATCAAGAGAACTGCCTTCAGCACCCTCAGGAAAAGCAGCGTACTTCCTGTCTTGTACACAACAAAACTAATACAAATATTCTTCCACCTTACTCAACAGTAAAGCTAAGTTAACAAGTCAGTAGCTGCTGCAGAAATCACATTTGAGAAAAAACTTCTTTAATGAGAAATTTTAAACAAAATAATTGATCCTTTTAAAACTACCTGAGTTTCTATTAATCAAAAAATTAATTAAACGCGCCAGTTGAAGAGGCGTATGTCTCATGCTTTCCAAAAAAACAAACTAATTAAAAACATTAATGTATCTAACAATACCAGCAGATCTCTGGATAGATTAAATGGAACCTTAAGAAAAATATGACAAAACAAAAATATTACTTGTATTTCATATTGTTCACAGAAAAATTAGTCATCCAAAACAAGCATTAATTAATGAGGTAAATCTGCTCGATGCCTACACTGCAGCAATTAGACTTGTCTAAGACTCATTAAAAAAATGAATTTTAAAATATTAAGCAGTATTCAGCTTGATATGAGTGGAGAGGTAACCTCACTGAAACAAGCTCCTTTCTTGGCTGCAGTGCACTGTGTTATCACTATCAAAGTCTTCCATTCTGCCAGCTACTGAAGCAAAACAGAGGCTAAGCAGAAGGTCAGGTCTTACTGCTTGCACTAAGAAAAAAGCAAAAGGCACTGCATCCCAAGAGAGAGAAACCAGGAGTGTAAACAAGCTCTCCTCACATCCAGCAGTTCCTTCAGAATTCTATGGACCCACTTATCACTCTTTAGGTGTTTCGTTCTTCAGTGCAGACCCTTTAATAAAGGCAAACTTAGCTAAGTACAGGAACTTATTTTGGCTGCAAGTTTCAATTCAAGTAGGATCTCAGGATTCACACAAGTGGGTAAGTCCAAAATAGGTACTGAGTAGACAATTGAAACTGAATGTTATCTCTTCTTAGTCTGGATAAATACATGTACAAACTCCAAGTTAAACTTAAGTCCAGTAGCTGAGGAAAAGAAAATGAAAATGATTAAGGCAAGTGTTAAATTTAGTTTCTTAAATATGTACAGCATTTAACAAAACAATTACATTAATATGAGATTTTTTTCTATTCTACAAAAGCCTTGTTCTTATATGTCAGAAGACAGAAAACTCAAGGAAACTCAGTATTTGTGGAACTTTGTTAGATAGTTAACAGTATTTGTGGAACTCTGTTAGGTAGCTTTATTAAAACTTGTGAGCAGTACTTTCATGAACTACATTAAATGTATGGACTATAGTCCTCACATTTGCTTTCTAATGGAGCTTTCTAAATTGCACCTGCAAAATCCATTAAACAAGGAGAAACTAAGCAAGCAAGTTGAGTATTTTATAAACAAGCACTAGATGGCAGCTGAACTCTTTCCATTAATAATTCAACAAAAAAAGCATCTGCTTCGTCTGAGGCCTCATGAAAAACTATGACTGACCAAGGCTGATGGCCATTTGCCATTGTATAAGAAGCATTTTCAGAGAAATGTTCTTTTAAGTTTCCTGGTTCATCAGTTCCTACTGAAAATTAATTCATAAACAGAAACAACCTAAAAAAAAAAAAACAGGGACAAAATCTCTATCGATAACTGTACATGAGAACAAGCTCAGGAATGCCTATAACTAAATCTGGACTGGAGATCTATGCACATCTGATATAGCACATTAATGAACAAAAATGACTTCAGAATGGTCACTTGTTCTCTCTACAAGTTTACAGGAGGTAAATATTAGTATGTTCTAAGCATTCTGTGCAAGCATTACTGCACCTGAGTAGAAGATCCAAATTTTAGTGTTAGATATTTGTACTAAAGCTTAACACAGGGGAAAAAAGATACATTATCTAAAATATTAATAGCTTGCACATACTGAAATACCAAATTACTAATAAAATCTAACATTCCAATGATAATTTGCTCCATTACTGAAAAATCACCTCCTTGATGCACATCAATTTAGAAAGTCAATTATGAATCATGCTAAAATGGTCACAAAATTAATGCTAATTAAACCTCCAAAATACCAAAGCAATTTATGGAATAAGATGCATCACCGGAAATTTTTATGAATTTATTACTGCCGTAATTTAGTTTTTTCCTGAACAAGGTAAGAAAGAACTCTGCATACAGTGTGAATGCAAACTTCTTGTCTAACTGATGCTTTGGTAATGGATTAGAGGATGGAACAAAATCTATTCAGTTCTGTTCACTGAAGAGTCTAGATGTCCAAAAACAGACTACTAAAATACAGAGGTGTAAGAAAATCCAATTAACATTCTCTCAAAGAAATCTACTACTGAAGTTGTATACGAATGTAGAAATGAGCCATTCCTAGGACATACCACAGCAGGCTTGAAATAGTTGATAGGAGTGAGGAGGAAGCTTCATTTAGAAACTGCTCTTAAGGGAGACAGTGCTTAGAACAAAGACATCAAATTACATTAACCACCTTTCTGGCATTTCTCAAACTACAAACTTTGCTGTTGTTCTTTTCTGCGTTCTTTTCTGATGGCTCTTTTTTTTTTTAACCCTCATGCTCTCCACTGAGTTACAGCTTTCAAGTCTACTATATCTGTGCTGTTGAAGCAACCTCCACTGCTCCAGTGCCTCCCACTTCATTCTGCTATTAACGCTACTTACTCAGCAGTGGAGCTTTTGTCTAAGAAAATAAAAGGAAAGGAAACAGAGTTAATTCACACAAACAAGAAGTGTAAAAAATTAAGTATGAATAAAAAGTCTCCCACAAAAGGAGCAGTAAGCTTTCAGAAGTTGAAACTGATTAATTCTCAAAAAACAACTCCTTATCTCGGCAAGTTACACCTGAAAAGGGGAAAGGTCCCCTTGCAGGAATGGGAAAAGAGAGGAGAGAGGCACCTAAAAATCTCAATTCTATCTTTAAATCATCAGTAAGAAGAGCTGTAAACTCTGCTAAAGGACAGTATTGTAGCTACTGTTTCATTAAGTACAATATCCACCCTACAATATTTCACAATGTTAGTTTGAAAATAAATGTGTGTTCCACAAAAAAAGAATAGCATTTCCACAAATCCGGGGCTCTTTTGTAAACACTTAAAAACTATTTCAATACACAAGATGTAAATTATTCTCTTTTCATTCTTCTAAATCAGTGACAGCAGTAAAAAAATTATTCCTGAGCAATTATTTAGGAATTATTTAGCAAAAAGACCGATTCAGAATAAATGTGTATCTGCATAAGTTATTCACAACTGGATACTAATCATTGCACAGCAAATAATATATTAAAAGCACTTAGAATAAATATTTTTAAAATATATTTGTGCTGCTGAAAAACAGTGATGATAAACAGTATCTCCAAGCTCTCCTTTCAGGAGGAAAGACATATGCAAAATAAAAATAATAGGAAAAAGTTTCCTGATTAAGATATCATTTATTAGAATGCAGAAATATGTTCAGATATAATAGCAAATTTCAACTAAACAACCTTTATGTTGCAAGGTAGAAAACTCTAAATGATATGGAAATGTAAACAACAGCTTACCTACTATAGATTGCACAACTATCTGGACATCACTAGAAAGACCACTGGATCGGCAGTCAATGCAATCAGATGTTTTTATATACATACAACATCACCATGAATGCTACAGCAATGACAACACTCATACAGAAAACATTTATCAACTGTAACTAAACCAAACAACTGCTAATTGCATGAAGTTTCATTACAATGAATTTTTTAAAAGAGGTCATACTGAAAAATAAAAGTTTAACAAGTTAGGATAAAGACACAGAAAGAAGCTTTAAACAGGAAAGCCTGATACAGCAGCCTTATATGACAAGTTCCAACTCCGGTTGCCATCGCACTTACCATTTATGTCCTCCTTTTATACTGAACAGTAATAAGGAATAGGATATAAGTGAAGGAAGCTTACTTTTCAAAGCTTTTAAGAAACAAAAACAAGCATTAGAAAATTATCAGTTGCCTTCTAAATACATGGTTGGCAGAAGACTTCAATGTGTTACATAATTTAAGCCAAAAGAGTTTATCAAGACCGGATACGATTAAAAACTACACCCCAGTACCATAAAATGTTGTGCTAACAAAGAAGCAACTTTTATACTCCCAAAACTGAAATTAACTTTTGTCAATGTATGCACAATGGTAATCTAGGATGAGATGAAACTACCACATGGAGTCTGTTTACAGTAAACTAATTAAGAATAAATGAAAAAAAGTTCAGCTGTACAAGTTCTATTAAATAGAATAAAAGATGCATCATTTTGCAATCTCCAGATAACGTTTATAATTCTTACTGGCTCCAAAATGCAAAGGGTTTTCCAAACCTCCATTCATGTATCACAACCTCAACACAGATCTAAAGACAAATAAATAACAAACACTTGTAGAATGATAGGTCATGCTTAGTTTCATAGCTGCCCTTATTAGAAACATGCTAAAGTATATAAATAATACATTATTCCTAATGTTCTTAAACCCTTTAAAGAGGAAGCATTAAAACTGGAATCAAAGAAGTCATCACATGACTATAATATTCCTCAAAACGTTGGAAAACTTATTAATTATTGTATACATCACTTCAAGTTCACATGGTACAAAAAAAAGAAAACAGCTATGCTTCATATCCCTTCAGTTGACCTTTTGTGGCAGGTTTCTCACTCTACAACTACATCTATATATTCTCACAGCGTATGCTATTCCAGATGAATAAAATCCCAATAAAGGAAACTCAGTAGGAGAGCTACACACACTCTAGAACATTCTTCCACCTTTCTCCCCCAAAATTTCACTGTATAAAATCACATAAATTACATGATTGAAGTGCTTTCCACCTGAACTATTCCTCTTTCTTCCTTATGCTATGACTTTTTCCTATGTCCAGCACACAATCTGAAGAGCCTCTAAACACACAGGTTTCCAAATTTAAATATGTATAACAGCATGAGGATGGCAAGCAATTGAAGCTCATAGACTAAGTAACCTTATCTCAAAGAGCTGCACAAAGCAATTCAGTAGAGGCTGCTGCGGCCAGCATTATCCAGCACTCCCTCAACCTCGAGCTGCAGGGAAAACGCTACTACCCAACAGCAAAAGGAACTGAAAGGAGCTACTGCCATCTCTTTTCTGCAGTTCTCAGCAGTGAGCAACAGGGATCTTGTAGCTCAGTCACAGGATTATTTTGACACATAACTTACACAAAGTCAGACTGCCCCCAAAAGATGTTACAATACTGACATGAAATGAAATTACATACTTGGCTCCAGAGAAGTCAGAATCACTTCAGTATTATTTCTAGATTACATCAGATGATTGTTACGTCCTGTTTTGCAAAATATGACTTACCAGTTTAATAACAGGAATGCACTAAAGGATATTTTAAGTTTTCAGTTCTAGGTCATCATCCCCCCAGAAATGTATGCCTGAACACAGTTTTCCTTACAGTGCGAGCACAAAGGGAAATAAATTTCCAACTATTTCCAGCTGCAAGTTTCTCAAACGCAATCAGCAAAATCAACTGACAGCAGTTGGTAACATCACAAAGGAACTATTTTGCTTCCTCTCTATCTTTACTAAGAATCTTAAGTCCAAGTGGAAAAATAAGATTCCTGTTCTATCTTCTCTTAGGAGATCTCAAAACTTATTCAGTATTCTCTTCAGAGTTCTACAGGCAGAGTTATTGTATAGCATGTAAAAGAAACATTACTTCCACAAAGCACAAATCAGAAAGCAGCTGAGAAACCAGCCATTTGTTTCCATTTTATGCATCAAGTTGAACCTGTACAGAGGATCACTATGTGCATCACTTACTGCTTTCCCACTAAAATCCACTTTAGCAGTATGAGGTATGCTTACTACATAAAATTAAAGCACTTAACTGCTTTGTGCTCACTTCACTGCTCTGGTTGGTAGAAACCATACCCATGACCAAAAGAGATCCTAAAAATTTAGAAGCTGATTCCTCTGATAGTCCCATTTTGCTGTTCCCTCAGGACGAGACTTCAAAGGCTGAACAGACCTAAATACATTACTGCTACATTATTTAATGTAGAAATTGTGGCAAAGATCTTTTTCTTCCTTGGAACATTTTGGTCATTTTCAGTACAGATGTGGAGATTTTCCTCATCTAGACTAACAGTAGAGTCTCAAAGAAAGGGGATTTTAGGCTACATGTGAAGCTCCACTGCCTGTTTCTAAAGTATATTATTATTCATAAATTAAGCATTACATAACATAATAAGCAAACAAGCTTTGCAGTATGAATCATTTAAAAATTAAATTTTTCAGCCCAACTAAGGCACCTCCTCATGTCCATACTATCCAGTCTCTGACCTTCCACTTAAAAAAATTAAATGATTTTCTTGAAAAATTAATTTCCTGAATAAAAAAGGAAAATGATAATCTGAACACCTTCAATTAGCTGAAATGTTGAACTACTTATTTCCCTACAAGACAGTGATGTCATAGTTCAATTTAACAGTGCAATAGAAAATTGCACTACTAAATTTGCGTCACTCCACTCATAAGAATAATGGAGTTCTGAAGGAAAAACAGTACACAAGATGGCAGTTCAATAAGACAAAATATTAAAAAAAACTAAAAACTGGTATATTTACCATTTCAACTTCAGTCAAAGCTCTACTTACATTGTCCATGAAATTTGGCTTAAATCCTCCCTCCTGCTGCCGTCTCAATTCCTCCTGTTCCCTCTGGCGTAGCATCTCCTCTTCACGTCGTCTGTGCTCTTCTTCATGTCTAGGACATTTTTCAAAAATGACATAAGTTAAGACTCATGATTTATTCAGGCTCATAACCAGTCTCAGGAGTCAACATCAAGCGTATAAGAGTAACTATTTACTAGCTTTTAATACAGCATAAGGCACTAATCTACTCAACCTGATGGGCTTCAACATTACCAAAGTGTTTTTGTTTAATGAGTATACAGGTATCCACAACATTAATATTCTTGATCTTCTGGCTACAGTTAATCTGTACAAATGAGTAAGCAGGTTCAAAAGCTTTAAAAAAAATCACTATGGATTGCAATATTTCAACACTGCCTACAGCCAAACTGCTAACTCTACACATTATATTGTTCTTTTGTATTAAATATCTCAAGAAACAAGAGGACACAAGTAGTATGTATATTGCTTCAAAAGCAGTGCCTCCTATTTACTTCCACAGAAACTACAACTGATACAAAAAGCACAATAACACTGCTTGAGAGAGAAAATCTTCAGCTACAAAACACTGCTCTTCAACAGTCACCACCATCAGCTCTGCATTTTTGTCAGTGATTAACAAGAGCCTACATGACACACTTGTAAAAATCTGCATCAGAAGAAGTGACCCACTGTCACTGTCATCACTGCTGAAATGCATCACCCCTCACCTCACAGTGCTCACATCCTCTATTTGGTTCCGCAAAAATGTCCAGCAAACATCAAGGAATGTCATTGGGCACCATTTTTTCCATTCAGAGTTATTCAATGACAACTCTGCTTCATACGCACTTCCATGTCGGACCTCATTTAGTCAGACAACCCCTCTGCTCCAACCATCACACGGCCACAAAATATTACAGAATACTGGTGCAAAGGTTCAACCTCTACTGCTTTAACACCAACACCCGCCTCAAACATCACAGGCCAACATCATAAGATAGGAGGAATTGCTTTCTGAACAGCCCCTGTATTCATAAGAATCAGCTCGTAAAGAGAAAAGCAATACATCAGAAAACGAAGTGCCACAACGCACTACAGTAAGACAAGAAAACACTCTCAAAACTCCCAAAAGTCTTGACTGTAAATCTGCAATGCTACACTTCTACATGCAGTAGATGAATACCCCTCAATCTTTCAAGTGTGTTCTACTACAGCTCGATTACACCTATGCTTCCATCACATGTTGAAAAATAAGTCATCATACGAAAATTCACATTAAGACATTTCTAAGCTTTTTAGAAAACTCAGGTATTTACAAAACAACTGAGCTGAAATAAATGAAAATAATATTAGAAATATTCACACCTATTCTTTTATATTAGCATAAGTGACCATTTTTCTATGCAAGAATGTTAACAGAAATGTTTCCTGTTATGATTTTGAAAAACAATTTTTGAATGGTAGATGTTCACATTTTGTATTAAAAGCTCTGCACATCCAAAATATCTAAATTTGTGCAGGCTGACAGCAGATGCATGCTTTAAATTACTGCCACAACTTCATACAGTACAAGACAAAAATACCTCAACTGTATCTGCTTGCGTTTCTGAAGTTCTTGATTCCGAAGTTCTTCCAAACGTCTCAATTCTTCCTGACGCCGCATGAGATCTACCAGGATTCAAAACGTAATGAAGATAAAAGCTCTCAATTAACACCATGGTAACAACAAAAAAAATCACTATCAGATTACCATTCTAACAATAATCAATTTTAAAATTAAAACAATTTCTCAACACGTCTAACCAGCTCCTTCCCATTCAGCCAAGCTTGCCAAATGAAAAACCACAGGGATCCAAGGCTCACATGCTAAGGCACTACACTGACTATGCCTCCAAAGAAAATGATGGACACAGAAATTTCAAGCCCTCAAATAAGTAGAAGGGGAGCTTAAAAAAAAAAAGTCTCAATCACTTTAATCATGTCCTGGTTTTACAGCTTTGACAAGGTATCCATTTTCCCCACAATGCTGCACACTGCTAAAGTCCCTTTAGCAAGGAAACTAGTGCAACTCATATTCCCCATCATCTATTGCAGACAATTGCACAACACACCAGAAACAAGTGAAACAAACTTGAGGTGTACATGATCCGAACCTCTAGAGAGATTAATCATGACTGGTCTTACAGTCACTTAGAAATAACTATAACCATTAACACTACCAGAAAGAATAGCCACATTCTTCTTTAAAAAGCACTTTAAAACGCTCTTCAAAAGCAAGCCAGAACTAATAACAATTACTTTAGCTCTATTTGATACTGCCCAGTCAGATTACTGATTTCTGCCTGGAAATATTCACTGAAGAATGCGTGAGTTAATTCCACCTCTTGCCACAATAAAAGCAGCTGTTTGCATACTCCATCTTCATAGCACATTGGCCACGTTATTTACAGATGCCATGAGGAAAACTCCACTGTGGCACCTATTAGATGTGTTTTATGCTTGAGTTCAACTACTCCACACATTTTTACATGCATTTCTTCACCACATTAATTAAATCATTTTATTTACTCTGCAAAAAACTCAAGCTTGCAGCAGCACATATTATTATAAACTTTTATACTGCTACATTTACCAAAATATCATGCACTTGTTTTCTTTTAACAAAAATCACCAGAATTTTACCATATATTTAATAAAGTTTACCAGATAACATCCTTATGGACAATGTAAGTCTTCCCTCAAACAAGTTCTGCAGGCCTGCCTTTACCATCTCTGCAAAGTCAATGTATTTGAATGGACTAATGATTAAAGCAAAGATTCATTCAAATCAAAAAGTCACAGGACCATTTCCTTACAACAGTGCATACTATAGCAGACTTGGCCAATGCTATCTTCACACTCTGCCTCAGACTCCTTAAAATAACATTTAGATTGGTTCAGAGTATTAATGAGATCACAAATCGATCCACTCTGCATTCAGCGTTGGTCACTGTGGGAAAAAGTGTCTACTGCCTTCGTTTTATTTCCCACTTACCTATCATTCCTGTTTTCCTTACATTAATATGCTGCAACAGTTTCTACCTTCTCTCTACTGCTAAGTGCTATGAATTTATCATTTTCTCCCCTCTAAGTTCTACAGTCCTAATTTCACATATTTCTAAAAATTTTCGAGGCCTATTTCTTATTACTGTCTTTCCTGAAACTGTTAGAATTTAAAAGCTCAGCATAACAATTAGGTTTGGTACCACCTGACAATGGCAGAATCTTGACACGAAGCTTTACTAGCTAGACAAAAATAAAGATCTAGACGTTTGGGCTGTGCACAGAGCCTCTCAGAGGATTATATTAGAGGATTTGTAATACTGCTAATTCTGGACTGACATTTATTGGACACGGGTCCTTTCTCTGAACAGAAAAAAAACCTGCACTGATGCTGATAGCTGTGAAACAGATGGAAAGCATGACTATTGGCTTCTTCATCTTCTCATGCCTGAAGAAAAAAAGACAGACATTTTCAATATTCAACTTCCTGCAGATTCAAGGACTGGAGGCAAAACTGACCCCTCATCTCAGGAGTTAATCCTACACGCAGGAATACCAAGACCAAAAAGCTTCATTGTTTTAGCTGCTAATTTTTCTGGTTCTAAAAACAGAAAGCAAATGGCCAATTTCCATGCAGCTGATAAAGAATGAAGTTTCTGATTAAATCTAGTCAAATCTTCTAGTACTTTATCAAACTATTTCACTATCATTATGAGGGAATATTTACGCAACTCTAAAGCATACCAGCAATATGCAGATCAGAAATATCACGCCAATTTACTTACACATGGAAACACATATTCTGCTTTACAAATTACTTCTGACTCAATCTGTCAAAACATGACACTTAAAAGTGAAAAATTACACATGTTGAAAGAGTGAAGTCTTTATCTTCAGTGTTAATACCATGCCATGAAAATTCAGGTACTTCAACCAGCATGTTCCAGTGCAAGTCCCAACACCTCTGATAAAGCAGTTTCATTAAAACTTGTTTTCCTTTGTCTGCTAAAGTATATGAATTGTAGGAAACTCATTCTTCTTATCTTTTTAGCTCCTGCTAACTACTATGCTATAGTTTTACATTCCATGTTTCAGAATAACTATTTCAACAACCTTTGCAATCAATTGTTTGGTTTGTGCACCAGGTATGCAAAAGTAGTCATTCCAGGTTCTGATGCTTTATGTTTCACTGCATCTTTCTTAAAAAGCACACGATTCAATCTCATTATTTTCATATACACTGAGGCTGAAGAGTTGGTGAGAAAAAAAAAACAAACCAAGAAACATGCCTACAGCTCAGCTATTCAAATCCCTGCCTGTCAATAAGCTCAAATCTGAGCACCTGCACAAAATTCCAGGTTGTTTGGTACCAAAGAAAAGTGCTCCACTATAATCTAAGAGGAATGACTCTCTTCCCACAGCAACAAAAAGCTTATTTTCTCACTGGAATATTGGCACCAAAAGCATTCTTATTCCAGTGGCTCTTCAGCAGAAGGAATAGACTTTTTCTTTCTGTGTAAAAGTGCATCTTAATAGATATTCCAAAACATGAAAACCTTTTCCTTCAGCGTCCATAGAAGGAGCTACAGTAACTATTTGGCATTTGAAATTTGTTGTTTTTTCTTATTATTTTATTATGCTCTGCACTGCAGTACAAGATCTTTTTTATATATATATATATATATATATATATATGCTTGCATTAAATGAGAAAGTTTTTTTATATTTACATTATTATGTTTATATATATTTATATATATTATTATATTTATTATTTATATTTTTATGTATAAAAAGTTTCTCATTTAATGCAAGCATGCTCATTGAGAACCAATAAGACAGGTGAACTTCTTCCTAATGACAACTTTCAGTTGAAGCAAAACTAGTAAGTTTAAAAACTAAAATCAAATGGTGTTCTGTAGTTCTCAACTGGAAAGCAATGCAAACAGCAGTAATTGTGGGCCATCAACTTTTTGGGAAGAAAACTAACAAGCAGAAAATATCACTACTTGCCCTGTTTCTGCTTTCTCTGCCATAGAAATACAAGCTCAATTCAGCCCCATTTCCAAGGTAGGGCTTGAAAACAGTTTCTAAAGGACTATTTTTTCCCCCAAAACTACAGAAAGGGAACATTATCCACAAAGTTAAATAAGAGTGATGCACCATTTTATACCTTCAAGAATAATGAAGGTTAATGACAACTGTCACTTATTTTGAGTTGCCTACAATAATCGTGCGTACAGATTTCTCAGTTGGGTTTCAAATGTTTAAAAAAAAGAGTAAAATTATTTTGGATTGTATTGGAGAGGCACAATCAGCTATAACTATGAGCTATCATTTTACAATTTTTTTCTTGCCCAGGGCACACAGACAGTGCTTTGTCCTATCTAGTACCATAAGCAACACCAACAAAAAATAATTTTACAGATGAATTTGAGGATACCATTCATTCTTGTTATATAAACTATTTACAGCACAAAAACTTAAGTGAAAAAATACACCTAGGCAACCTCCCTTTTCTCAGCTTCTTAATCCATTACTGCAAATCCTCAAAGACTATGCAAATAGAGAAATACTACTTCCTTTGCTTCGGTTCAACACATTTAATTAAATAGCATCTACCAGAAATCTCTGCATTTAACATACAGCTCAATATGCTACAGAAAGAAGATTTGTGAAAAAAAAAAGAATTAATGCTAATACATTATCTGATTTTTTACCTTGCCTCATCAACATTAGCTGATGCTCATGTCTAGCTGCTTCCATTTCTGCCTCTAGTTTCTCTTTGGCTTCTCTAATGTTCCTGTCAACCTGTTCACGCTGTTGCTTTTCCATCTCATCAAGAGCCTTCCAACGTGAAGCATACTCAAACTCAAATGTTCCAGGTTGAGCAAAACGTGGAGGCTGTTCTCTTTCCCTAATAAAAATTTTGCAGTTAAAATGTACAGAAGGACACGTTAAGATCAACAGCTGTAACAGCCAAAGAATTTACAAACAATCACTTCAAATATAGTAAACTGATGCAAAGTCAGATGTGCGTTGCAAACCAGTTTGTCAGAGTTTAATTCAGCTGTTAATGCGATAAGTAATCTGATCAAAGAAATCTTGCAAATAAATATCTACTCAATTTATATAATCAACATAAAAATGTTTAATTACCATGGTACGAAACATTTAGCTGTGACATTAGAAGGGCGAACCCAGTTAATCTGAAGTGGTCACATCATATAAGAAATTAAATGCATATTAAAGCTTACTAAACAGTTCAGACTGTTAGTACGAATATTTAAATATTTAAAGGTACCAACATTTTATTTACATTCTAACACTAATGTTGTAAAGAACAATGATTTTTTTTTTTTTTTTCAGGTATTACTCTACAGGTTTACCTGCTAACCAGAGTATTTTAGTTTCAAGCAGCAAGATTTCTAAATAGCAATCAGATCTGAATGTTAGAAGTAATATTCTCTAATGAAGTGAGGAAAACCCTCTTTCACCTCATGCTAAAGACTCTTTTTTGCTCAAAATTACATCTAAATCACAGAAGCTGCCAAGATTTACAGCCCATTGACTCTACAAAGAAGGTGGTGCTAGTCAGAGGACAAAATGCTGTGGGTGTACACATCTCTGCAGGATCAGACCGCACCCCAAGCTCACAAAAGACTATCAGTGACTGGCAGTAAGCTCCAGCTGATTTCAGCAGAGACCAGGAATCTCTACTTCAGTAAAATAACAGAATGCTAAACCAACAAGACTCCATTTTACTATGATTAGGAAAACTAAAAAAGTTGCTTGTTAATCTTTAGACAAAAACCAATGTAACATTACAATAGTTAAGTTGGAAGGAGCCTAAAAGATCCTAAGATTCAACCGCTGGGACGTGGGGGTGCTGGTGACCACAGCTCAGCGCCAGCCAGCAGTGTGCCCCAGCAGCCAAGGGACAAACCACCTTTTGGGGAGTATTAAACACAACATGGCCAGCCAGTCCCATGAGGCGATTCTCCCACTGTATTTAGCACTGGTGCAGCCCAGCCTTAAGTACTGCATATAGCTCTTGGCTCCAAAGTATAAAAAAGATGTAAAGGTACCCAAGAGCATTCAGAGGCAGACAGTAAAGCTGGCAGGACTGCAGGGTACATCCTATGAGTGGCAGAAGACATTGTTTATCTAGTTTAGGGAAAAGGAAGGGAAGTGCAGACAGAGGTACCAGGCTCTTCTCTTCAGTAACCGATGACCAATGGTACAAAGCCACACCAACAGAAGTTCAGACTGGATACAAGGAAAAAAATTCTTTGCCATGAGGGTGGTTCACACCCTGTGCTTGTTGATGGTCAAGAGGCAGCTGGATAATAGTGTAACTTTTGGTCAGCCTCAAGTGCTCAGGCAGTGGACTCAATGATCTTTGAAGGCCACTTCCAACTGAACTATTCTAATGCCAATTCTGTGTACAGAAATGACACACTGCTTTTCTGCAGGAAAAAGTTAACTAACCTAACAACTGGCTTCCCCTTGGCTGTACAAAATAAACACACACCAACCTGAAATAAAAACGTTAGCTTACTAAATACTCTCTTAGTAACTTAATTTTATAAAGTTAAAAGTCAAACTGAACTTACTTGTGATACTGTTGTGTTTTCTGCATTAGCTTCTCTGGGAGCCCATCTTCATCATCAAATTGCTCCATTGGCTCTACAACAACAGGTCGAGGTGTTCTGGAAGAGAATTTCAATTGAATATCTGAATAATGAAAGGAACAGTAAAATAAGCTGTTTTGGTATTTTGAAGCAGCACTCTTGGAAACTAACATATTATCTCATAGTTCTGCAAATTCTTCTGAAATAACTCCAATTAATCCTAATTTCAAAAATCATCTTTGAAAGTGACAATTGGTTCTACACCCAAAACCAGCTAAGCTCTTCTGTATAGAAAATACAACTTCATGTAGTTTTGGCTGCTGAGAAGCATAGGAATATTTGAAGCTGAAGAAGATCTCACAAATGTTACAAATTATTTAGACAGTGTGGGAACGATGATTATAACAGTACAGCACCAAACAAAGCCAAAAGGTAGTAATATTCACTCTGCTCATACTTCCACAGAATATGAACAGATTCTAATTATGGTTACTCTACAATTCAAAACAGTTTGATATTTTTGCAGTGATTTTTCAAAGATAGTTCTAGAAGAACTTCTACATAACGTAGACTGCATTCTTGGAGTTTGCAGTATTTGAAGTAATCAGAGTCAAGTATTAGCTAACAATGGATAACAATAAAATCTTGTATATAACAACTACACCAGTTCTGGGAGCATATAAACAATACCTTAAAATTTTAAGAGCTACAAAGCTCCTACTGTCAAAATGCCAGCACTTTGGATTTTGTTCCACAATTATTATTATTTTTTTTAACTGTGCAGATCATAGAAAACAAAATGTTTATGTATTTTAAGAACATGGACAGCTGGAAAAAATCTTTAGGCATCAGAGTAGAGGGGGGGGAAAAAAACAGCCTGGAATCATAATACACAACACTGCAAGTATTTCTCCTAAAATTTCTCCTTTCTATTCAGAGATCTCCCCTAAAATATCAAGTTTCTAATTTTTAAAGCAAAACAAAAACCATCACAGCACAAAAACCATCATAGCAGGAGATTCACATTAATCATGTTAGCTTAGGTGTCTGATGCGTTTCCTAATGTGCAGCTGAAAGACAAAGATCAAGTGCTTTTTATTCACTAAGTCATGGTTAGATGATCACTTCCATCAAACAAAGCTAGCAGCTACTGAAACAAGAATATCCTCCCTCGTATCCAGCTTTTTTTTCCCCTACCACATCTCTCATGCCAAGAATAGTACTCATGTAACACTATAGCATTCACTGAACTAGACTAGTTGCCTGGTTTGGCTCACCATGCCTCCACTCAAACACTAACGCCAAGAAAATCCACAACAAATAAGAACAAATTGCCAATGCCTACTGATTGTAGCAGAGACTTACACTGAATTTACTATGTACTCACCAGGTCAGATAACCAAGACTCAGTCCAGTCGCACATACGATTTATGATGTTATTATCAGCAAGAGGAGTTCCAAATCCTCTTTCCATGTCCATCTCATCACAGCAACATATTTTCCTGCCTTATCCTCAGCTGGACCTGGTGCTCTTAACACCCAGTAAGCAAACACCTTCACTTTCTAAAACAGCCAGAAATGAATATAACAACAGAAGCCACGTACTTTTCCTCTGTTTCAGTAAGCACAGGTGGCTATTGGAAGTATCAAACAGTTCTCAAGATAAAAGCAGCCTGAATCAGAACTGCAACTTCCCAACACTATGGCAAGCCTTGACACTGTGAAACTGCAGCCTTAATTTCCCAAATTATAGGGGGTAAAAAAAAAAAAAAGAAGAAGAAACAAAAACATTCCTGAACATCTACCATTTTACTGAGCTTTTATGAAAATATTGGAAGCTGTCCCTAGCTACCATACAAAAAAGCACAACAGTTAACAACTCTTTTCAATGGGCACCAAAATAAGAAATGGTAGAGAGAAGTACTGTAAATCACAAGCTTACTTGACCTTGAAATTTTTCCAGAAATTTCTGCCATCAACTTGTGCAAAACCTAGGTTCACATTCAAAAAGAAAAATCCTACATCTTTGAAAGCTATAAATAAAGCTTTCTTGAAGACAATAAACCAAATAACATTTTCCCGAGTTTAAAGAAATATCAGCAAAGTCACACAGTCCTTTGCCAAGGAGAACATCCTTACCAGTATCATTACTGGGATCAGGAAGAGTGCAGTCAGTGAAAATAAAGCCTCATCAAAAAAAGCCCTATTAAACAGGTTGGAATCCAAAATTACAAGACTTATAAGCAGAAGAGTGGCTTTATTTTTTTATTCTCCAGTGTGGAGAACAACGTATTTCAGGCATTCATGTAAAGCACCTTTTATTTCTGACCTCACTGCTTTCATCATTTGAAAATAAGAACTATGGAATGCCCTGGAATGCTATTTTCTTTCACATGAGAAATGCAGACTCAACACATATGCAAACAAAATCCCGTGAACTTACGTTGTTAGCAAGAATGCACCATCACTGCATCTTTCTAGAGCTTTCCGTGCCGGAGGTTTTGCCGCAAACTCTACGAAACCTTTTCCTGTAGCTCTGCCGCGATCATCTACTACAACTACAGCTCTCTCCACTGGTCCAAACTGAGAGAATGCTTGTTCCAGCAGCTCATTAGAAACCACAGGTGAAAGATTCTTGACCGTTAGGGCAGCTCCATGCGTAGCAAATCGAATTCGAAGTGGTCTGCTCTTCAAAATAGTACCATCAAGTTCTGCTTTTGCTATTTCGGCCAGTGTCCTAGATTCCTTTGTTAAGATACAAAACATTGTATATGTTTTATTTGCAAAGACAACAGAGATGGCTTTTGTGCTGTTGTTCCTCCCCTCCAAACCCCAGAAAAGTAGCATTTTTTCTTTCTTTAATAGGAGCTCATTTTCATTAGGGTCATTTAGCACTCATTTTTCCCTTCCAAAAGTTCCTATCCACTGACTGCCACAATATGCACTTTTCATCTCCTACGATTTAGTCTAAAAAAAGTTACTTGGATGCACATTTTTCTTACACATTGGAGGACATAACATTCTCATCATCACAGATACGTCTGTACTGTGCTGTAAAGGCTTTCAACAGAGTTGAGAATTTGACGCCTTTTTATATTTACCTACTGAAACCCTTAGATTCACACAGGAACTGTTCCTTACAGGAACAGTATTTTCAGAGATCACACTACAAGATCTAAGGTGCTGGTGCTTTCTGGGATGTTTTTTTAATCAATGAAAATATCCTTTGAAAATAACTTGCTTGTTGCTACCATTGGATGAACTCTCCACGTATGTCTAATTCTCATCATTTCTTGATGAAATTACATTGTTACTGCTCTATCAATTCCTCTCACACTTACGGGTTTTCTGCGCCCACATCCATGAGACAAGTCCATCTCAATGACTGCCTTTTTCTCATTTCAGAAATCCTCAACTAGTTTTATACCCGCAATCCCAAATATTTAAACAAGTAATTCTCAAGGTGGCAGACATTTTCTCCACGCCTCGACCAACCACATAAATGGTTTAAAAATATTACCCTCTTAATATAGTGCAAAAGGGACATTTGGATAGATGCTAATCTCTACTAAGTGCAGAACTGAGTAATATATACAAATATATTGCTCTCCCTACAGAAAGCTGTTAATCCAGGTTGGGAGTATTCAGTCACAGTAAAAAAACAGATAGCAGAATACCACACTTACATGTGACAACCAGAAGATTAAAAGAAATCCTAACCAACAAAATATGCAGAAAAAATCCTAAATAGGGATGGCACAGAAAGCACTTTAAAGCTTTTCTCCGAACTCTGTAAATCAGAGCATCCTAGATGTGGCAGTCAGGAAACCTAATCCTGCACATGGAACTGAAAAATGTAAATGCAGCACGACACGCATTGAGGATGATTTCTTTTTTGAACGCTTGATTTGAAGTAATACTGGTCAAAATGTATGAGCCCGAGAAAATGCAATCTCATTAAATTCAGACAGTTTCCATTTCGGTACAAGTGTGAATTACGTGTTCTGAGCTTTCAATACGTGTGACCAACGGTATTTAAAACAAACCCGTGCAATCTTTAAAATTAACCGCATGAGGAAATACTCATAAAGAACCGCACAGACCGAAATTTGCTTCGGCACTGAGAGTCCTGAAGTACAATAAAACGCTCCCAGTTAACGAAAGAAAAATCTTTTGACGCGCATTCAACGAACGGAGCGGATCGCACAAGACCTCCCACCGGCAGAGCTGCGGGAACGGGCCGAGCAGCGCGTCAGCGGGGTCGGGGGAGGGACCGAGACCCGCACAGCCCCGAGGGGGGAACGCCAGGGGCTGACGGCGCGGCTCGGCCGGGGAGCGCGGGGCGAGGGGGCGGGAGGGGGCGGAGAGCGGCGCGAGCAGCGAAGGACAAAAAGGGAACGCGAGGCGGCGGCTGCGCCTCACGGCCGCCCCTCGGGGAGAACGCGGCGGGGCGGGGCGGGGCGGGCCGCGAGCCCCGCGCGAAGCTCACCAGGCGGATGAAGCCGAAGCCGCGGTCCCGGTTGATGAAGACCTCGCTGGGCTCCCCGTAGCGCTCGAAGAGGCGCTTGAAATCTTCCTCGGTGATGTCGGTGGGCAGGTTGCCCACGAACAGGCGGCAGCGCTGCGTGTAGCTCTTCTCGCCGGGTTTGAGAAAGCTTTTGATGTCGATGGTGAACCCGCCCTCCTGCTCCTCGTCCCCCCCCTCCTTGCCCGGCACCAGCGCCATGGCCGCCGCCTCGTTCTCCGTCTCCAGGCCCCGCAGCCCCTTCAGGCCGCCGCCGCCACCGCCGCCCCCCACCATCCCCAGCGGCGCCGCCGGGGAGCTGTTCTCGATCCGCACTTGCTTCAAGTTCCGATTCGCCGCCATGTTCGGCCCTCGCTCCCTCCGCCCCGGTTTTCTCGGAGGACGCGGAGCCGCGCTCGGCAGCCACCGCCTCCGACCCGCAGCCGATTCAAAATGGCGCCGCGGCCGCCCCCGACGAGTTGTAACGTCCCCGCGGCCGGCCCCGCCCACCGGCGGCCGCTCTCCCTCGCCGGCCGCCGCGCCTGCGCGCTGCGCTCCCCGCGGCTCGTCGCGGGGAGGGGGGAGCGGGCTGCGCACGCGCCTCGCCGCGCGGCACGGCGGGCCCGCGGAGGAGCCGCGGCCGCCCGCGGCGGGCCGGTCCGCTTCGGGCGCCGTCGTCGCCGTTCGGCTGTGGGAGCCGGGCGAGCCCGCGTCAGACCGCGGGAGAACGGCCTTCGCATCTTCGGGGCCCTGCGGCTCGGCCCGGCCGGGAGCTTCCCCGCCGCTTTCGGCCAGCGCGGCTCCCTCGGGCCTTACCCACCCGCCGCGAATCCCGCCGAGCTCGGCGGAGCGGTGCTCTGAGGCGCGTCCCGATCGCGCGCGCTCCGCCGCGGTCCGTAGCGAGGCGCGGGAACGGCCTGCGGGGCTCCGCGCCGAACGGAGGGCGGCGGCCCGGCGGGACCCGCGCTCGACGCCGAGGAGACTGCGGGGAACGGCGCAGGGAGACGGAGAGCCGAGCGCTGTGCAGGCAGAGGGAGGGCCCCGGGCTGCAGGAACGCGCCCACTGTTGGGTGCGGGCGGCACGGCTGCGGGGGCAGGCCTTGCTGCGCGGGATGCCGGCACGGCGCTGCCCTGCCGCTGCTGCCGCCCTGTGAGGCGGCGGCTTTCGTTCAGACAAAGCGCTGTGCTCTGCCTGGGCCTCGCAAGGATCTGGTAGAAGTTGTTCTTGCTTCCGATTCCCATTGTGGCCTGAGCACGAGCCGGGGAGAAAACAACTTTTTTATTTATACAGCTATAACAATTAAAAAGAAAAAACACATCTCTAGAGAACCTTCAGCGGTTAGTATTTACTTAGCTAATCCATGACATGGGCTGTTCTTTTTCAAAGCAACAATAAGCGTGATACTGAATTAGTTGGCTCCACGGCAGGTGTGAGCGCTTTGCTGAGCAATTTCACAGGATCAGAATGTCCTGTGTTGGAAGGGAGCTGTAAAGATCATGAGTTCAACTCCTGGCTCCACGCAGCACCAGCCGAGAATCAGACTGTATGTCTGAGAGCATTATCCAGAGGGAGCTGGAGTTATACAGTTTGGAGAAGAGGAGACTCAGGGGAGACCTTATTGCTCTCTATAACTACCTGAAAGGGAGTTGCAGTGAGTTGGGGGTCAGCCTCTTCTCTCACGTAACTGGTCTTAGGGCTAGAGGGAATGGCTTCAAGCTGAGCCAGGGGACATTCAGGCTGGATGTTAGGAAATACTACTTCTCTGAAAGAGTGGTCAGGCACTGGAATGGGCTGCCCAGGGAGGTAGTGGAGTCACCGACTCTGGAGGTGTTAAAGGAACGTTTGGGCGTTGTGATGAGGGATATGGTTTAGTGAGAGCTATTGGTGATGGGTGGATGGTTGGACTGGATGATTTTGTGGGTCTTTTCCAAACTTGGTGATTCTATGGTTCTTTCCAGAAGCCTGTATCTGGATGGCATAGATGCTGGCATTAATTGGCTGTGCGGTCCTGAGCAGCTAGGAGATAGTCTGAGCCTCACTGCCACTGGGCACAAACACACAAACAGGTGTGCACATGTGTATGCTGCCTCTATGCATATCAAGGATAAGAGGGTCAATAGAGGCAGACAACATGGCTTCACCAAGAAGTCATGCTGGACCAACCTGATAGCCTTTTATGAAGATGTAACCAGGTGGATAGATGATGGTAAAGCAGTGGATTTGGCCTGTCTTGATTTTAGTAGAGCATTTGACACTTCTCCCACAGAATCCTCGCAGCTAAACTGAGGAAACGTGATCTGGACAATTGAGTTGTGAGGTGGACTGTGAATTGGCTGAAGGAAAGAAGCCAGAGAGTTGTGGTCAATGGGACAGAGTGAGTCTAGTTGGAGGCCTGTATCTAGCGAAGTCCCTCAAGGGTCAGTACTGGGACCAGTGCTATTCAATATATTCATCAGTGAGTTGGATGAGGGAGTAGAGAGCACTGTTAGCAAGCTTGCTGATGACACAAAACTGGGAGGAGTGGCTGACACGCCTGCCACCCAGCAAGACCTAGACAGGCTGGAGGGTTGGGTGGGGAGAAATGTAATGAAATATAACAAGGGCAAGCATAGAGACTTGTATGTGGGCAAGAACAACCCCAAGTACCAGTATAGGTTGGAGACTGACCTGCTGGAGAGCAGCACAGGGGAAAGGGATCTGGCGGTCCTGGTGGACAGCAGGGTGACCATGAGCCAGCACTGTGCCCTTGTGGCCAAGAAGGCCAATGGCATCCTGGGGCATACTAGGAGGGGCATGGTTAGTAGGTCAAAAGAGGTTGTCCTCCTCCTCTATTCTGCCTTGGTGAGACCGCATCTGGAGTATTGTGTCCAGTTCTGGGCCCATCTGTTCAACAAGGACAGGGAACTACTTGAGAGAGTCCAGCGCGGAGCCACAAAGATGATGAAGGGACTGGAGCATCTCCCTTATGAGGAAAGGCTGAGGGACCTTGGTCTCCTTAGCTTAGAGGAGCCTGAGAGGTGACCTCATTAACGTTTATAAATAAGTAAAGGGTGTGTGTCAGGAGGATGGAGCCAGGGTCTTCTCAGTGACATCCAGTGACAGGACAAGGGCAATGGGTACAGGCAGTAACATAGGAGGTTCCACATAAATATGAGAAAAAACTTCTTCATGGTGAGGGTAACAGAACACTGGAGAGGGCTGCCAGAGAGGTTGTGGGGTCTCCTTCTCTGGAGACACTCAAAATTTGTCTGGACGTATTCCTTTATGACCTAATCTAGGTGTTCCTGCTAAGGCAGGGGGATTGGACTAGATGAGTTTTAGAGGTTCCTTCCAATCCCTGACATTTGGTGATTCTGTGATTCTGTAACTGGTATGGAGAAGAGACAGCAGCTATTAAAATGAAGACTTGGTAAAAAAAAATACTCTCTTCACATCTTAGCCAGGATTCTGGCATTTATGTTTTTTTAATAAATAATACATTTTTTTTTAGCTCATTTTCTCTTCTCTCCTATTTTTCTCATCCTCTCCCCTCCCCTATTCCCTTCTCTTGCCTTCTCTTCTCTTGCCTTCTCTTCTCTTGCCTTCTCTTCTCTTGCCTTCTCTTCTCTTGCCTTCTCTTCTCTTGCCTTCTCTTCTCTTGCCTTCTCTTCTCTTGCCTTCTCTTCTCTTGCCTTCTCTTCTCTTGCCTTCTCTTCTCTTGCCTTCTCTTCTCTTGCCTTCTCTTCTCTTGCCTTCTCTTCTCTTGCCTTCTCTTCTCTTGCCTTCTCTTCTCTTGCCTTCTCTTCTCTTGCCTTCTCTTCTCTTGCCTTCTCTTCTCTTGCCTTCTCTTCTCTTGCCTTCTCTTCTCTTGCCTTCTCTTCTCTTGCCTTCTCTTCTCTTGCCTTCTCTTCTCTTGCCTTCTCTTCTCTTGCCTTCTCTTCTCTTGCCTTCTCTTCTCTTGCCTTCTCTTCTCTTGCCTTCTCTTCTCTTGCCTTCTCTTCTCTTGCCTTCTCTTCTCTTGCCTTCTCTTCTCTTGCCTTCTCTTCTCTTGCCTTCTCTTCTCTTGCCTTCTCTTCTCTTGCCTTCTCTTCTCTTGCCTTCTCTTCTCTTGCCTTCTCTTCTCTTGCCTTCTCTTCTCTTGCCTTCTCTTCTCTTGCCTTCTCTTCTCTTGCCTTCTCTTCTTTCCTCACCTCACTTCTCCTTTTAAATTTCCCTTTTCGTTCCCTTTTTTCTTCCCTTCCCATTTCCTCTCCCCTCCCTTTTCACCTCCCCTCATCTCTCTTCATTTTTTCCTCTCCTCTTCTCCTTGTCCTTCTCCTTGTCCTTCTCCTTGTCCTTCTCCTTGTCCTTCTCCTTGTCCTTCTCCTTGTCCTTCTCCTTGTCCTTCTCCTTGTCCTTCTCCTTGTCCTTCTCCTTGTCCTTCTCCTTGTCCTTCTCCTTGTCCTTCTCCTTGTCCTTCTCCTTGTCCTTCTCCTTGTCCTTCTCCTTGTCCTTCTCCTTGTCCTTCTCCTTGTCCTTCTCCTTGTCCTTCTCCTTGTCCTTCTCCTTGTCCTTCTCCTTGTCCTTCTCCTTGTCCTTCTCCTACTGACTCCACCGTTGAAGAGAAAACTCTCTTATTCTCCTCCATGTCTCGCTAGAAAAAGGAGAGTCACAACTTGAGTAATTTTCTCTCTGGATCTCTCTGGCAGAGGCAAACTACAACTGTGACCGCAGCTACAGCAAAAGCAGGAGTGCCAGTACCTGTCTGTGGGCCCAAGCAGCCGGGAGAAGTTGTCGATCATGGCCTCTGTGTGACAGCGCATGAGGATGACCACTGCCTGGCACAGGAAGGGCGTGAACGTGCTCTGCTGCGCAGACGATGTGCAGCTGCGCAGGATGTAGAGGATTGGAGGCACCTGAAAGAAGAAGGGGAGAAAGAATGACTTGCTGCATCCTTGACTCTGCAGGGAGTAACCATGGACATTCAGCGCATGAACAGTGCCTGCTCCCTTGACATGCTGCCAAGGCCTAAGCCTAAATTTCATGCCAGCCACCCTGTCCATGTCCTGGCTCTGCACTCTGGCTGTACTTCTTTAGCACAAGAGGCAAATAGCACAAGGCATAGTGCAACAGCCAGCAGAAGTCCAAGATATGTGGAAGAAAGTCTCTTACGTCCCGACAGATGTCCTTTCCATACATCTGCAGAAAGGTGGTCATCCACTTCCCAGCAGCACGCACACGCACTCCTTTGGCTCTCCGGAAGATCTCCTTGATGGCCATCATGAAGTCGACGGTGCGTTCTAAGGGGAAGTTTCTGCACACGATCTGCAGAGAAATGAGAAACAAGAGAGATCCCGTCACTGCTCTGGGGCAGCTCTTCAAAACGTAAAGCAGTCTTGAGGGCATTCTTAGTTCAGCAGCTTGGCGGTCATTCAGGAAGCCATCAGTGCTCCTACTGTCTGTACCCTGCTATTTATACAGAAGGCGTTTGAGCCTTCTCTCAGCTTCTCCACCCGTGGTGTTTGCTTACATGCAAAGCCTACCTCCCAGCAGCCACAGTCACACATGCACACAAACACACATGGAGTCAGCTCCTTGCACTGGGCACCTGGAGGCCAGACATAGCTCAGAGCCTCCTGCTACTTGCTCAGAAAAGCAGTCTCAGGGTGACAGCTCATTCTGGAAATGGTGTGAGAGGCTGGGAGTAGCACAGGGTCGTGCAGAAGCCCATGCACTAAGATCCCACCACCCCTTTTTGGGTCCACTTACCCTTGCCATTTTGGACGAGGTCTGGAGCTGACAGATGGTGTTGCAGGCATGCAGCCCCTCATACAGACTCCTGGTGTCTCCTGTCTCGATGTCTCTGTTGGCTGCTTTGGCTGGAAAGAGCACAGGGAGAAAAGGGAAGTCATGCTTCTGGAAATGGAACTGCTTTCCACGGGGGAGAGACAGAGGACAGGATGGGGACAAGAAGAGAGCTGTGCATGGTGCCTCTCCCTCCTGTAAACAGGGCCCAGCCAGTGGGGCTCTGGTAGTGCTGCGGAGGAGGACAGGACACGCCTGCTCTACTCACCTTGGATTCGGAGAAGGGAGCTCAGACAGGTGGCGGCCAGCTGGCGGGATGTGGGCATAGGGTCACATGTCAGAGGTGCCAGCAATCCCACCAAGGAGCCAAAGTGCTCACAGATATCTCCTCTCTGCAGGGGTGAGAGGCAGGAACAAAGCTGTAGGCGACCCCAGCTTCTCCCGCCTGTGCCTTCACCACACCGTGACACAGCATGAACAGCTAAGTGGAGCTTGTCTTCCAGCTCAGGGGTACTGGGGAGGGAGCAGAGGGCATGTGAATGGGCTTTTTACTCACTTGAAGCTCTTCACAAACAGCCAGCAGCTGGGAGCAGGTCTGCAGGGCCCTCTTGCGCTCCCACACGTTGTCTGATGTCATAGATCTCTGCAGGACCTGTGGCAGAGCATCTGTCTCACTGAGGACATCTTTTCTTTCCCTTCCTGCCACCCCTCTCCCTGTCCCTCCTTTCCTGACACTTTCCCTTAGGGCCTTTCCTGGTTCCATGTGGCCCCCTGCCTCACTGAGCACCAGCACTGCTGCCCCTGCTCTCTGCAGACACTCCTGCCTCCTAACCCAGGAGCTTTTCCTCAGCTGTGGTTTGCCAGGGCTGGCTCCTGCCTTTCCCCCTGCAGGGCTCATTTCTCTGCCCATTTTTGAGCTCGCAGTGAACTGGCATGTCAGCAGGAGATTTCTCCCCCTCTGACTGTCCTCTCAGTCCCCAAATCTCTGTCCCCGCTATTGACAGTTACCATGCTTTCTCCCTTGCCCCACATATACTCACATGGACTATGTTCTGGAAAAAGCCACAGGTGGGCTCTGTCTTGAGCAGGACCGCCATGAGCCGGCCCAGAGATTTCAATGATGTTTGCTGAAGCTGAAAGCAGAAGAGGAGATTGAGGTGTGCATCATGGCTGCTGCCAGAGCATAGGTTGTGTGTGCTGAGGTAGGGTTCCGACCAAGAGGTGGCCGGGAAAGTTACGGCAGGTTACCTGCAGGTACTGAGCTGCTTGCTGTGACTTTCTGATCTTCAGCATCATCTCCACTGAAGGGTGCGTCACAATGTTCTTGCAGCACAGAACCAACATTTCACGCATATCCTTGTTTTCTAAAGAGGGCTTCAGCTTGCTGACAGGAGGAAAAAAGGAAGAGAAAGCAGAAAGAGCCTTTACCAGTGCTCTCCAGACTGGTTCAGACAACATCTGAGTTTCTCCTAATCGACAGCTACAAAGCCAACACCCCCAGCTCATGCTGCTGAGCACTGTCTTCACTTCCAGTAGCACCCACCTCCTCCCTGACAGCAGTGAACCACCTCCCACCCTGAAGGGAAGGAGACCCCAGGCCTCCTTCTCTTCCCTGTCAGGGGACAGAAGCACTGAGGCCTTTCTCCCTGCCCAGAATCTCAGCTTCTCTGGGCACAACAGCCCAGCCATCTCTCCTGTAGATGCGGCTCCTCACCCCCACCCCCTCCAGGCCTTTGGCAGCTACCCAAAAACAGGGACCACCATCCTGCCTTGCAACCCCAGACCTTACCTCAGTTGCTCCAAGGCCAGAACCACCTTGAGGGGCACTGGGGAGACGGGGATGCCTGAGTAGTACTTCTTCAGCAAGCCCTGCAAGTCCCAGAGAGACAGCGTCAAAGTGGGCAAGGGGCACATGAGAGCTGTTCCATCCAGCCCAGAGACAGACACAACTGCCACACACCAGCCCCATCACTCCCACGTTTCCCACAGTGGCACTGCAGGATGCAGCATCTCCACAGCTGGTGGACCTAGCCCGCTGCCCAGCTGCTGCCTGCCAGCACCCAAGGTCCCCACCAGCTGGAGACGTGTGGCTGAGGGAGACCTGTATGCCTCCAGGGAAGTGAGCCCCATGGCACAGCCTGGAACTCTGCTGCAGACAGCCCTGTCTCTAGGCACTCACCATCAGGATCTCCAGAAGCTTGCCCTTCAAGGTGGGGTTAAAGCAGGCAGAGTCATCCACAGCTTGCAAGGCTGAGCTGAAGTCAGTGATGCTCTGCACCAGCGCAAGGTTGTTCTGCAAGTCCTGAGGCCCAAGAGAGAAGAACATTCTTTGAATTGCGAGAAGGCCGAGGGCTGCAAGGGGGACACGTGGGCAATGCTACGGGAAGGCTTGGATCTTCATCTGGGCACAGACGGTCCCCCAAGGGACCTTTGGAAGAGAAGGCCCATCTCAGCATCCCCCCATGTGGAGGGGCTGCATCTGCTTTGAACTCTCACCCGGCAGCTGCAGCTGTAGAGCATCAGGATGTTGCCCACGATGTCTCCCTCCAGGTGGACAAGCAGCTGTTCCTTGGAGGCACGCAGTGCCAAACTGCCATGAGCAAGCATGAGAGCACTGCGTGTGGCATGAGCTCTCGTGCTTTCCAGCTCCATCTGTGTGGGGAGAAATGCCTTGAGACACTCGCTCAATGGCCCCCAGTGCCCCGCAATGCACCTGGGCTCCCAAGGCAGGAGCTGCTGTGAAAATAAGGCAGAAGAATGCCAAGATAGAAACCCGTAACACTTTACCTTCTTGCGCCTGGAAATCCTTGCATTCCGGCCTTTGCACAGCCTGGACGCAAACATGGTGAGTGTGTCCAGGACTGGGTAGAAGTTGCCCTCAGCAGCATGGCTGAGAAGAGAGATTATTCCCTGCACAAAAGAACAAGAAGCAGTTGGCACAGGCCTGAACCTACTGGCACGGCCAACCACAGTGGCTGGGCCGGTCCTTGCCTGAGGGAAATGGCAGCAGTGAGGAGATCAAAAGGCCCGGAGCAGGGCCAGGAGAAGCCCTCTGCCCCAGGGACAGAGTGGGGATGCTCACAGAAGCTGGAGGAGAGCTCACCTGGGCCTCAGATGTCTCCTCTGCATTTGCTTCCTCCAAGTGCTGCAGCAGCTTCTCTTGGATATGAAGGACTCTCTTACAAGCTCCCAGTGCTGTCCCCAGAACCTTGTACAGGAAAGCCTGCATGGGAAGGGAAGGAAGAAGCTGAGATGTGGCAGCAGCCTGATCTGCTGGGAGAGGGCCAGGTGGGAAGGACCCACTTCCTGGGAGTCACTGAGAGCAGCTGCAAGGGCCGAGCTTTAGCCAGCCTCCGGGCAGACTGCAGGGAAAGGCCCTCTGGGGGGCACGGACCAGGGAAGAAGCATGAGCAGCCCACGTGGGCAGAGCACCAGCCTCAGCTCCAGTCCCAGTAGGGCACCTGCAGCTGCACTGCTGGGTAGAGACAGGGGGAACCCACCTTTTCTCCAGAGCTGCTGGGAGAGCTGCTCAGCCACCGGCTCAGCTCACAGCTCAGGGCCTCGATCCAGGCCTCATCCTTGATGGTGTCCAGCGACGCCCTCAGGAACTGTTGGAGAACAGGAGAAGCCAATGTTCCCTTGCCCTTTGCCTCTTCCCTCGCTCCCAGGTTGCTGCAGACTTCTGGGGAGAGTGCCTGGAAGAACAGTCTCTCTCCCAGCTGCCCCAGCATTCCCTCCATTAAAGCCGCCTGCCTCTCTTCTCCTAAGACCCCCCTGGGCTTTGGACAGGAAGGAATAGGCAGCGCCACAAAGGCGTGCAGCTGCTCTGCTGCAGCATTTGAGAGGCTGTTCCTGTCCCGCCGTGGCTCATATGGGAGCAGGGCTCCTTGAGGCAGGCAAGCACTTCTCTGCACTGCGCCTCCCAGCAATGCTGTACCTTTAGCAAACGGCACTCCCACTCTGCAGGGTCTGGGAAGCTCTCATCTTTTCCTGCACAGCAATAGGAAGCAAAAGACCTTTAGTTGGGATCAGTCCACAGAAGAGCTGCTGCAAACCTGGCTTGGCCTGGGCACTCAACACTGCCAAGCTGGGACCTGTACCCCCTCCACAATGACCTGTCCCTGCCCACAAACACTGTCCCTGCAGGAACACAGAACTAACTGCTCCAAGACTGCTGTCTAAGGGGACATGAAGGGCCCATCCATGTTCCAGAACAGGCAGATCCCATGGGGGAAAGGTCCCTGGGCCTCAGTGCTGCTCCCTGGAATAGGAACAGCAGCAGAGCAAGCACTGGGCTGCAGGAAAGCTTCCCCTCTGCCATGCTATAGAGCTGCATTTTCACTCCCCCCTCCTTCCCTGCCTCAGGCTCTCCCTCCCCACCACCACTTTACCTTGGAGACACTGCAGCAGCAGGGGGATCTCTGCAGCCCACATGGCCCCCACAGCTCTGTGGAACCTCCTGTGCAGGTTTTGCATCAGTAGTAAGGCAGCGGCTTGGAGTTTGCTGCCTGCAACAGGACTCCCTGCCACCACCTGAGCAAGAGCAAGGAGAAGCAGAGTCACTTCTGCAGCAAGAGCAGAGGGAAGCAGCTTTGCTCTGCCCTGGTGGACAAGGAGCAGCCAACAACTTTGCCCATGGCCATGCTGCTTCTTCCTGGGGGCTCGTGGCATTAGCCTCTGGAGCACCAACTCACCAACAGACGTGCCAGCAGTGTCTGGGGAGTCAGCAGTGGGCCTGCGAGGAGAAAGAAGCGCTGAGTAAGACTCCAAGACACTCCATGCCCTGCCACGCTCAGCTCCGCTGTCCCTTCTGGGTGCTAACACAAGTCAGCAGAGCTCACTGGGGGAGTTTCTGCTCCTACCTTGAAACATGGAGCTGACAAAATGAGGATCTAGATCTGCTATCTGCCGTGCTGTCAGGTCCTCTCTCTCAGCCAGCGCTTGGATGCAACGGGAGACTGGAATCAGCATGCCCGTGTACTGGGCTGGCACCACAAACAGCAGCAGCCGCGGCCACAGGAGCTGTAGGGAATGAGGCAGTTGAGCATGTCAGCATTCCTGCCTCTGCTCAAAGATGAAGAAGACTCTGTGAGTTTCCTTAAGTCTTGTGTGCTTCAGAGCACGTTGGAGGAGAGACCTGGGGTGTTGGAATGGGATGAGGAACACATGATGCGAAGTCAAGGAGCAGCAGGGGGCAAAGTGTGACTTACTTTGGACATCCCTCTCACAGAGAGATCCAGAGACTCCAGGATGTCCATGCACAGCTCCTGGAGAGCTCCTTCTTCCTTGGCTTCCTGGGCAGAAAGGTCTCCAGCTGCCTGCACAACAGTGGTGTTGAAACAGTTACTCTCAGTTCTCAGGAGCCTCTCAGGAGACTCAGGTGTGGCCCCACCGGTGTTTCTGTGCCAGCAGCATGGGTCTTCCGAAAGAAGATGCTGCCTACTGTCCTTACCCTTCTTCCTGTGGCACGGCTGAACTCATTGAAGATGTGCCCCACCACATCCCAAGCTGAGCAGCTCCGGGGGTCAGCACTGAGCAGATCCTTGATGAAATACAGAACAGCTCTCCTCACCTGCAGGGGTCAATTGTGGGTGTGATTTTCCTGGTCAGAAGGCAAAGGGAAGCCACCTGCTCATTGGGGCAGCCCTTTGGGCATGAGCAGAGACAACAAGAGCAGAGGTCCATGCACAGCACAGGGACCCATCCTCTCCTCTCTGCCTGCTCTTCCCACAGGAGCCATAGTGACCATGTGGTCAATGCCCCAGCAATCTCCCTGGTCACCCCAGCCCTGCCCGTGTTGGCAGCAGCATCACCACCCCAACAGCGCTTTCCTTTCCCAAAAGAGCTCACCCGGGTCCTGGGGTCATTGCACACACACCGCACAGCCTCTGCAACCTGGGGCATCATCTCTGTCATCACAGGCTCTGCAAGAGATGCACAAAAACATGCGTGGAGGCACAACCCAGGTGGCAAAAGGGATCCCTGGAAGTCCCAACCCGAGGTACTTACCATCAGAGCAAACCAGAGCACTGAGCAGACCCAGGGCGGCCACACATCCAGTCTCCCACTCATCGCCCAGCTGTGACTGCAGAAACAGGAACGTTTCCTCTGGGCAGATTCGGGCTGCAGGAAGGAAACCCCACACTATGTTAGCATGCAACTCATGTCCATTTGTGAGGTTTGAGAGAGAGGTTTTGGCCAGGGCTCCAGCAAGCATCACTAAAGCTCCTCTCCTTACCCTGCAGCAGTATGCAGTGGGTCAGCTCTCTGCTATCAGCCTCGCTGTGCTGCTTGGTGTCATCAGAGAGCTGTGGGAACAAAGTCCAATTGAGAAAATCACATCAGAACTGAGGATGGAAAAGACACTGGAGCAGCCTCGGGCAAGAAAGAGCTAAGGCTGAGCAGCCATCAGAGGCTCGGAGTTTCACAGTCCTCCTGAGATTTAGCCAAGGGGGAAACAGCTGTAGGTGCAAGGATAGGCTCCTCTTACCTGGTAGAACACGGCACTGGTGATGTCCAGAAACTTGTCCTTCGGAATGACAGACTCAACTCCCTCTAAGGCTTCCAGGAAGATAGTGAGGCTCTGCAAGAGACCAGGAGAGCCACATCTAGCCACTTGGGAGCGGAGAAACTGTTTCCCAGTGGTTTGTCTGCTGGGAGAAGTTCCTGCACAGGTGTTCTTGTTTGTGCCCCCTCCCAGCAGCACCAAGAGAGTCTCTATGCTCTCAACTGAGCCATGCTTGGGCATTGTTTGCAGGCATTTCCCACCCAGCAGCCCTCTTCTCCCCCATCAGATGCAACTGGATGTGGTCCTCCCAGTTGTTAGCACAGAACTCCTCAGGCACTCAGAGCCCCACAGTGGTGGCGATGAAGCCTTTCATCCCCAGGAAATGAGCCCCAGTGGCTCCCTCCTGGCTCCTGTCCAGGTTGTTCCTTCCTTGATTGAAGAACTCAGGAAGCCTCAGACCTCCCTTGAACACCTGTTCCTTCTTTCTCCAAGTGCTCCCTGCCTCCTCTTGCATCCCCCTGACCCCTCATGGCACTTGCGTGGGCTCCACACTGAGCCTGTGCAACATCTCACCTTGGCCATCCTGCAGGTGTCCAGGACTTCCTGACATGGGTGCACGAGCCACAGGAGCTGCTCCCAGACGTGCTCTCGGTGCAGCTCCTCTTGCAGGAGGACAGCCATCATGGAAGCCACAGCCCCGAGGACGGCCTGTTTGTCCTGGAAATGGATGGCCCAGCATCAAATACTGAAGGTCTGCCCTTCCTACAGAGAGGGCTTTCTTTTCCCCTTCCCCATAGCCCCACGTCCAGAAGGAGATAGGCTCACTTTCTGTGGGCAGGCAGGTTTTCCCCACACCCTCATCCCCAGCTCTCCCCGCCACAATATTGTGACATACAGCTGCTTCCTGGCAGGGAGATCCAGCCCCGAGCACAGAGCCAGTTCAGGGCCCTTTGCAGAGCCAGCCCACTCCCTCTCGTCACCCCTCTGCTCTCAGCCTGCTGGGCTGACAGAGCTGCCGACATGGATGCCCCCGCTGCCATCCTGGGCTGGGAATGCAGCAGTGCTCACCTTTTCCTCCTTGCAGTCCTGCCAGTTCCTCACCACAGAGAAGAAGAGCTCGAAAAGATTCTCATAGATTTGTTCTCTCTCTGTGGCAGGCCAGGGGCACTGCTTTCCAGAGGACAAGTAAACCGTAACTCCTTCCAACCACTGTTTCACAACTGAAAAAACAAAGCAAAACAAACAAACAAAAAAAGAATAATTAATTAAAAAAAAAAACAAAAACAACAAAACAAGAGAAAAGTCAGGGAGCCTACAAACAGGAGGGGAATCAACTCTTAGAAAGGGTAGATAACAGCAGGACAAGGGGAAATGGTTTTAAGTTGAGGGAAGGGAGATTTAGGTTGGACATCAGGGAGAAATTCTTTACAGAGAGAGTGGTGAGGTGCTGGAACAGGCTGCCCAGAGAGGTTGTGGATGCCCCATCCCTGGAGGTGTTCAAGGTCAGATTGGATGGGGCCCTGGGCAGCCTGGTCTAGCATTAGGTGGGAAGGTTGGTGGCCCTGCATGTGGCAGGGGGGTTGGAGATTCATGATCCTTGAGGTCCCTTCCAACCCTGGTAATTCTGTGATTCTGTGATTCTGTGAAAAGGGAGCCTGTGAAAGTCTGCAGCAGGGTGAGGTGCAAGGCTGTCCCGATCCCCCCTGCTCTGGGGCCGGCACTCACCAGCACAAGCGATGCGCAGGGTCCGGCCGCTCCTCACCCGGCCCACCACACTGCGCAGGCCGGCCAGCGTCAGCCACACGAAGGAGATGCACTGCGGAGCTGCAGAGGAAGGAGAGGGCCAGGTCAGAGCCCCGGCAGTGAGGGAGGAGGGGCTGCAGCCCTGCATCCCCCAGCTCAAAGCAGATCGCGTGCGGAGGGGAGAGGTAGATGTCAGGAGGCTGAGGGCACTCTACCATAGCTGCTGAACAGTTTGCTCAAGGTGATGAGCACGTACTCCTTGGACATCTCCCCGGTGGCCTTCAGGTGGCTCTGGAGCTCGGCCATCACCAAGCTGAAGTGCGTCCGGGCCAGAGCCACCAGGACATCGCTGGCAGCCGTCCTCACATTGCCTGTAACGCCCTGAAAAAGAGCCACTGGTGACACACGGCACAGGAGACTGCCTGAGGCCCTTGGAAGGGCTAAGCCACCGCCGTCTGCCAGCAGGGGGGCAGGCTGCTCCCTCTGCCTTCGGGAGTGACCCCTCACCTGGGCTGCTGTCAGGTCCTGGGACACCTCTGCCAGCAGCCGGTTCACCACTCCGCACGGTGGGCGGCTGCTGTCTTCCCACAGGGCGCTCTCCAGCTCACGGTACGCCTGCGCTCGGTCACCCTGGGGACAAGGATCAGTCACGCTTGCTTTGCCCTCTGCCACCCATCGCTGTGGGGATGTGCTGCCGGGGCCTGGCACCCACGGGACCGCAGCACTGGGCCAGGGCAAGGACTGATGGTTGGATGTCCCCAGCTCACCTCCTGATCTTGCAGGCGCTGCAGCAGCAAAGTCACGGCACAGGCTGGGACAGGGCTTGACACCCTGCCTCTCTCCCTGCGACGCGTACCTCTGGGCACACAGCCCACACAAGCAAAGAGACCTGGAAGGAAAGAGCAGAGCAGCTGCCGCTGGTGTTGCTTGGAGTCGGGGCCGAGCCCCACAGCACAGGGTGAGCTGAGCTGGCACATTTGTAGTTGGTGGGGAGAGGGGACAGAGCCTTCCCCTTGCTGAGGTACTGGGAAGCCACCATGGGCAGCTGCACTCATCAGAGCAAGGACAGTGCTGCTGGCACGTCCTAAACAGACACTGCAGGCACACACGTGCTCAGGCAGCGTCACGGCGTCCAGAGAGGTGGAGGGACTCACCTCGAAGGGCTCTCAGCCGCTCCATCACAGCAGGATATCTCCAGACAGACACAACGCTCTCTCTGGCTCCACTTCCTGCGCGTCCCACAAGCGGACTGGGCCACCGCTCCCAGCGCTGCCACAAGGGACAGCCGCTGTGACATCTCACCGCGCAGCGTCACCTCACAGAGAGTGACGTGTCCTGGGGACCAGGCAGCACTCCATGGATTCTGTGCTGCAGAACACTGTGGCAAGCCTTCCGTATCATGGCGGGGTTCTCACCTGCCGCCGTTCCCCCCTGGCATTACCTGCAGTTCTGTTTGGGTCGTGAAAAAAGCTGTGGGGCTGGGAGAATTCGAGAATAGGTTTCAAGACTGCCAAAAATTCATCAACTTTTTTGTTTCTTTGCGACTCCATTTTTCACTGACATAAATACATTACTGGTCCATTCTCAAATGGAACATGCAGAGCTGTTGAAGTCTGATCTCTTTATTAAACAGTAAAAATTAGGGGAAAAAAAAAATGGTTTTGTTACTTATTGTATTATATGATGGATTTTCTGAGGGTTGCTCCGAAAGTAATGCCTCTCATTGTATGGTGTTGGGCCATGACATCAGAGGTGGATGTTGGCAGTGTGGCAGTAGGGGTCGAAGCTCCCCACCAATATTCCATGACGTGTTATTGCCGTGCGACAGATGGCAGCAGAGGGGCAGTCTGACATGGTGGGTCTGACATGGAAGTGGACATGAAGCAGAGATGTGTCACTGAACTCCTCCATGTGGAAAAAATGTCACCCACTGAAATTCACTGATTCACATGGAACACTGAAGAAGACCAAGCAGGGGATGTGAGCACAGTGAGGCAGTGGGCAGTGGCAACAGCAACAGTAGGTCAGCTCCATTGATGCAGATTTTTACAAGCATGGCATACAGGCTCTTCTTCATCACTGGTGAAAAGGCATAGCTCATGGTGGTGACAGTACTGTCAGCCTTTCCAGCTGCCTGATCACACTGCTGATTCATGTTCAAATTGCTGTTGACCAGTGTCCCCAAGTCTTTTCCATCAGGGCTGGTCTCCAGCATTTCATTCACCAGTCTGTATCAGGGTTGCCCCTTCCTAGGTGCAGAATCCAGCACTTGCTCTTGTTAAACTTCATGCAGCTGAAGATCACCCTCTCTTATTGTCTAGCTCTCTCTGCAAACCTTCACACCTTTAGTGGAATCAACAATTTAGTATCATCAGCAAACTCACCCAGAATACCTTCTAGTCCTATAGCCAAGTCAATTATGAAAATGTTAAAGAGAACTGGTCCTAAACTTGAGCCTGGGGAAACCCTCTAGTGACTGGCCAACAGCCTGATGTAACCCCATTTGCTATAAAACTTTGAGACTGATCTGTCAGCCAACCGCTCACCCATCACATTATGTTTTTATCTAGCCATATGCTGGACATTTTATTCAAAAACATACTGTGAGAATCAGTTTCATAGCTTTACTGAAATCCAAAAAGATAACCCCTGGTCACCTAGATATGTGATCTTGTCATAAAAAACAATTAAGTAGCTAAACAGGACTGTTCCCTCATGAATCCTCCTCGTTGGCTGTGATCAATGGCTGCATTGACTTTCAGATGTTTTTCAGTAACTCTCAGCCATCATTTCTCCATCGTTTTACCATGCACTGAAGTGAAAGTGACAGGTTTATAACTAGCAGGGTCTATCTTTTTTTCCCTTCTTGAAAATATGAACATTTTCCAGCTTTCAGTCAACTGGGACCTCTCCAGATTCCCAAGACTGTTGAAAAATAATTGAGAGAGGTTTCGTGGTGACATTGGCCAGCTCCCTGAGTATCCTGCGACAGATCTCAGCAGGCCCCCTGGACCTACATGAATCCATTTCTGTGTTTCATGGTAATACTCTAAATTCTCCTATTTTTCCATTTGAGATACAAGGAAGATCTCATTCCTTTTACGGAACTTCCAAGCATGTCTTAAGTATATGGAAAAAATGTGAGTTCTCAGACAGCAGGAATCACTTCCTCAGCCTACCTGTTTCTGAAGCAGACTCCTGGGTCTAGCGCATTGAAATAAATACAGATTTCAAGCTCTGAAAATCAGAAAATAATGACTGAAGAAGGGAATCTACTGACAGCAAAGGCAGGAAGTTAGCATAAGAACGTGGAAGGTAAAAAGCAGCAGTGTGGGATCCAAAGAGGTATGTTTGTAGTATATTTAGCATTCAATAATGAATGATGAGTCAAAGAAAATTAACTACTCGGAGAAAACCAGTATATATATTTTTTTAATGGTGTGTAAATGGAGTGGAAGATACCTTAGAAATGATGGGACAATACAAGTGAAAGCTCAGTAGATTGGGAAAGGGAGATACATCAGTAGTCTACTTGTTATCGCCAATGTTATTTAATAATGTTGCCATGATTTTCAGACAGTTTTACTAATTGTGTAAGAAGTAACAGTAATTTCACCATTATTTCACTATCATAGAATCATAGATTCATAGAATGGCTTGGGTTGGAAGGGACCTCAAAGGTCATCTAGTTCCAACCCCTCTGCCATGGGCAGGGTTGCCATCCACTGTGTTACACTGCCTGGCCTTGAACACCTCCAGGGATGGGGCATCCATCCACGACTTCTTTAGGCAGTCTGTTCCAGTGCCTCACCACTGTCTGAGTGAAGAATTTCTTCCTAACATCTGAACTAAACCTCCCCTCTTTCAGTTTAAATCAATTTCCCCTTGTCCTATCACTATCTACCTCCATAAAACAACGGTCTCCCTCCTGCTTATAAGCTTATAAGCTCCTTTCAAGTACTGGAAAATCACAATGAGTTCTCTCCAGAGCCTTCTCCTCTCCAAGCTAAACAATCCCAACTCCCTCAACCTAGGAGAGGTTCTCCAGCCCTTTGATCATCTTATGGGCAGCCCCAGGCGTGGGCACGATGCTCCAGATGGGGCCTCATGAGAACAGAGTAGAGAAGGACAATCTCTTCCCTCTCCCTGCTGCCACCCCAGTGTTGATGCAACCCAGGATATTGTTGGCCTCTGGGCTGCAAGTACGCACTGCTGGCTCATGTCCATTGTACATGCACTACAGTCAACGTTCTAGGATGATACACAAAAATAACCTAATTTTTGCTATATTTAAACACTTCTTCACCTTCCTTTACACTGTATCATTTAAGGCTTTGCTCATTCATATGAACAATGGCAGAGCTCATCTGGCACCTAAATGCCCAGAGTCCTTGTGGCAAGGTGTAACACCAGTTAGAAAAACAAAAACCATCTTGAAAGGGGACAGAATGGATCCCTCGGTACAATCTTTTCCTTCTGTTATAAACATCCATAACAATTCTTATGGCTTACTAGTTGCAACTTGTATAATTAGAGGAGCGCTGCCAAACTGTTCCACCCACCCCCTAAGTTTGGTATTGTATCTGATACTTTGTATGCAGATGAACTACAAGGAAGTCATTTCAGAAGAATGAAGGAAAGGTAGTTAAGATCACACAGCAATTTGTTTTCCCTCTAATTCTTGAGTTGTTTTGGTTTGTTTGGTTTTTTTTTCCTTTTAAGTCTAAGTTTATTCAACTTGACATTAAAAGGCGAGAGCAGAAATCTCTAGTTGTGTACTAACAGAACTGGTTTGGGCATAGAATTTATTTTAAGACCAGAAAAAGGTTGTACCTTTTTGCATTAGGAACATACCACACTTCCAAGCGGTAATGAACTCCCTTCTCTGCAGTATGTATAGCTTTGATTTATGATCTAGCAAATGGTTCTATTTTTTATTTTTTTAACATACAGTATTCTACATATGCACAGCTGTCCACAGCACAATCACTATTCACTTGAGAACAAGATCATTTTAGTAGTAGAAAACAAATGTAGGATTGTGAAAATCACCGGTATTTATTGTTTTGTTCTCTCAGTCTATGCTGAAGTGTTAACACTAACCAGAGATTTGGTTGCATGTCCAAGACACACTCCATCCAGCTTTGTGCCAGATGAGACAGTCAGAGGCAACTGTTCTGTCTTTTCATTTCCTGTATCACAGCATTAGTTCCCTACCAAATGCATGAGTCCTGCTGGAAATCAAGGAGACACAGACATTGATCTGCAAATAAAAATCCCAAACTATATCTATTTACCTTTGAAACAACTTCAAAGTGAGTGATTGCTCAGACAACAGCACCTCAGTGGTGATAGCAGAGTTACTGCCATAGCCAGCTTCTCATCAGAGGCAATTGCCCTGGATCAGGTGGCAAGTAGTAGGTTACTGTTCAACACATTTATTAGTTCCCAGGTTTCTTCTTTTTACTTCCTGCATTAAACTGTGGTTTGGATTTGTACTTGTAAGTCAAGCTGTAGCAGAAGATCGTGACAGAATATACCAGGAAGCACTAGAGCACGAGAGCTGATAGGAAGAGTGAAACAAGGTGAACTATGAAATTGTGCATTGAAAAAGTAGGAAATGTTATAGGCAGTGGCTGACGGCCAGAAGCCGGGAACCTATTCAGAAGGGTGGGGCAAGGGAATTAAGGCACACCTCTTTCGGGTGTGTGCAACACCTGGCACAGGCAGGAGCTGCTGCTACTGTTCATCTCTTGCATTTAGGCAGTGATTGTCTGCAATATATCCCTCATATATACCTGGGCAAATTAAGCCTGGTGTAGGTTTTGGTCTAAATTATTTAATTATTCTTACAAAGTTGAATTACAAATATTAAAAACACAAGCGATCACAGCCGTGCCAGCAACTCTGAAGGTATAAGCATGACTGTGTTGAGAAATAAGTGCCTAAAGCAATGTGACAAAGTGAGCAATACTGTATAAGTACCTGATGAATGCCTGACTACTACTCTGGACTCAGGAGTGGTTACAAGATAATGTCATTGTATTGCCATCTGGCGACAAACAGTGGAATTATCAACAAGAACTTTAATGGAATACATCAAAAGAAAATAAAGATTGAAAGCCTGCAATGAAATTATCTCTCTGGTCCCAGATGGACAGGATGACTTGGATTTTCTATTTTTAAACCAGGTGGGCAGGCCTCCTTTCTCTCTTCTCCTCAATACTAGCATATTTCAACAAGATAAATTTATTGTGTTGACATGAAGAGAAAAATGTATAAATCACATTTCTAAAATAATCTGTACAACATAGCAGTCAGTAGCTACCTGCTGGCATACCGTTTATACATATATTTATGAATGACAGTCCAGTATTTCAGAATTATTTGAATATCAGAAGTCAGTCTCACTCCTTAAAACAAGGAGTTTTTTTCAGGAAAACAAGGACAAGGAAAAGATATGTAAACATATTTGTCTGTAAAAACGTATGTCAGACTGACATTTAGGCTTGACAGAATTTCCTGATTTTCCAAAATTAGTCACTATTTATAATCAGTGCATACAATGCAGTAATTTTTGATTATTTTTCAGCATACAGCCTTTACCTGTTCCCTAGAACTTCTCACTAATAAAAGTGAGAAGTTGAAGCCTTAGGAAGCATTCCCCAAATACATTCAGCCTTAAATTTCTCTCTAAGCAGTCAATGTCAGCACATCAGAGATTCCCAACAGGCCTGGGATTTGTCAGTAGGAGCAGTTTGTAGGTGATAAAGAGGGCTGTGAAAGCTGAAAGAAAACCACACCACACCCGTGCTTTATTCAGGTGGTTTCCATCAGAAGAACTTGAGGCAAACTCAAGCAGTTGCAATTTGCTGTAAATCTGGGCACTTGACCTGACCAAAATAGCCTGCAGGCCCCCAAGGCTTTCCCCTTTGTACTTCCTACTGTGCAAATTTGCCTTCCTCTGGTCCCAACACCCATCTCTTAAGTCCCCTTCAATCATGTGACATGGGCAAACTTTAAACAGACTGACTCTTAACCCTGATATGAGCTGCTCCAAATCCCCAAACTCCCTCCTGTTCTTCAGTATGTTTTGCACAGTATGGAAAGCACCCAGCACCAGTCTGTCTGTGGTTATGACCTCTGCAGAACAGCTGCCATCAGAATAATCACAAGCTATGGTGATGGAAACCTAGTACAGTGATCTCTGCAGTGAAATAATTGCTCAGAACTGCCATTGGTACCACACTTAGAAATACTAACTCTATCACCCATTGGGTATTTTCTTCCTCAGTACTTGTGATGCCATTTATGATGCAGGAATGATTTGTCATTGGAATCATGTAAGTAAAGGAAGGGCACTGGGCAGAAGATGAGGATTGTGCTTCCAGCCACTGAGGATGAGCCCTGGAAGTGCAGCTTGATGCAGAGCTAACGTGACTCTTGCTCCATGATGTATTTAGATGAAGGCTGTAGAGAAGTGTTGACTCACCCCCACTGGAGCAGGAGTTCACCAAGTAGGAGAGGGCTGTGGCATTGCATTGAGAGATTGTGAGAAACAGCCTTTGGTCCAAAACATGATTAGGAGTATCATGGCAAATGTGTGATACAGCATCGCTGGAGATGGAGAAGGAAGGCTGGAGATGTTAGTAACAATTAATGCTCAAATGGTAGCTAAGCATAAGACACAGCTGGTGATTACACTGTTGATGTTGAAGTAATGTAGTTCCAAAAATAGATTATCTCAGTTTGTTACTGTGAAGATTTATGGGGATAGTGTGCAATTCTTTTCAGTGCCTTCTCTGTTTCCCCAGTGATTTTGAGTAAGATTTCACTGCATTAGCGGACAAGAAGTATGATGGGCTTTGAAAGAGCTATCTGTGTTCTCTTTCTTTAATTAAAAGGATGGATTCCTAGTCTGCACAGTGTGTTGATGATAGAATCACAGAATGGCCTGGGTTGAAAAGGACCTCAAAGATCATCTAATTTCACTGCCCCTGCCACGGGCAGGGTCACCAACCACCAGACCAGGCTGCCCAGAGCCACATCCAGCCTGGCCTTGAATGCCTCCAGGGATGGGGCATCCACAACTCCTTGGGCAACCTGTTCCAGCGTGTCACCACCCTCTGTGTGAAAAAATTCCTCCTGATATCTAACCTGAACCTCCCCTGTCTCAGCTTAAGACCATTCCCCCTTGTCCCATCACTATCCACCCTTGTAAACAGCTGTTCCCCCTCCTGTTTATACGCTCCCTTCAAGTACTGGAAGGCCACAATGAGGTCTCCCCAGAGCCTTCTCTTCTCCAAGCTAAACAAGCCCAGTTCCCTCAATCTTTCCTCACAGGAGAGGTGCTCCAGCCCTCTGATCATCTTAGTGCCCTCCTCTGGACCCGCTCCAAGAGCTCCACGTCCTTCCTGTACTGGGGGCCCCAGGCCTGGACGCAGTGCTGCAGATGGGGCCTCACAAGAGCCGAGTAGAGGGGGACAATCACCTCCCTCTCCCTGCTGGCCACCCCTTTTTTAATGCAGCTCAGAACACAGTTGGCCTTCCGGGCTGCAAGCGCACACTGCTGGCTCATGTTCAGCTTCTTGTCCACCAGGACCCCCAAGTTCTTCTCCACAGAGCTGCTCTCCAGGAGATCTTGCCCGAGTTTGTACAAACCCCTGGGATTGCCCTGACCCAAGTGCAGCACCCTGCACTTGGCCTTGTTGAACCTCATTAAGTTCTCATGGGCCCGCTTCCCCAGCCTGTCCAGGTCCCTCTGGATGGCTTCCCTTCCTCCCGGTGTGTATTGACTGCACCACTCAGCTTGGTGTCATCTGCAAACTTGCTGAGGGTGCACTCGATGCCATCGTCTATGTCACTGATGAAGATGTTGAAGAGCACCAGTCCCAAGAGCAACCCCTGAGGGACACCACTTGTGACCGGCCTCCACCCTAACACAGAACCATTGATCACAACCTTTGGCTGCATCCAGCCAGCCAATTAATCCATCAAACAGTCCATCCTTCAAATCCACACCTCTCCAATTTAGAGAGGAGGATGTGGTGAGGGATCATGTCAAAGGCCTTGCTGCAGTCCAGGAAGATGACATCCACTGCTCTCCCTCTGTCCACTGAAGCCGTCACTCCATTGTAGAAGGCCACCAGATTGGTCAGGCGGTCTTGGTGAAACAAGGAAGAAGCTGATTTAGTAATAATGCTCACACTATGCTTAAGATACATTTCCACAACCAGTGGATCTGGTCTGATATAGTTCATCATCATAGGAGTAGGCAAAGCAAAGAGTGAGTAAACATTCCTTTCTTTCCTCTACTGCTACTCTCTTCCCTGCCTTCCTCTTATCCTTGGCCATACAGTGCTCATGCTGGCTCATGTTTGACAGATTCATCTAGGAGCTAGTTAGCTCATTAACCAACACAAATATGTATGATATTTTCTGCAGAATCAACTTCTGCTGAGTTAGTGAATTGAATCAAAGAGTGGTGGTTAGGTGGTGATTAATGAGTTGATTCTGCCCCCCCAGAGCTTCCTTCTGCGGAGCACTGGCACAGGCTGCCCTCAGGCAGTGCGGGCTCCTTCTAGGGATCTCCCAAAGCCACCTGGATATGGCGCTGTACACCCTGCTCTGGGCGTCCCTGCTGGAGCAAGGGTTGAGCCAGAGGGATCCAGAGGTTCCTGCCCACTTCCACCACCTGTGAGAACCGTTTGGCTCTTAAAGGCTTGCATTTAATTAAAGGACAATTCATTAGTTGTCTGGATGTGGTAGATGGCTCATGGTGTGTTGTCTTTTCTCCAATTTCTTTCACAATCTGCAGAAATGTATTTCTTGCATTTGATTATTTGCATCTTCTCTAATCTCTGATTAAGGTAATTATTGTGTAAGTTTTCTTACATGATTCATACAGGTACAGTAATACCTTTTCATCTTCCTTTCTACTTGGGAATATTTCTCTGTGAGCTGACTTACTTCAGCCACTGGAGCTGAAAATGTTCTATAACCTGAACAATCTAAGGACCTTTGCAATAGGCAGTGACTACAATTTGGAAAAGTATGAGAGATTTATCTGTATACTTTTTTTCATTTTCAAGTCAATGATAGGGGTTTGTGTTTAGGAAGAAAGGTAACTTAACTCAGTTAGAAACGTGTGAATTCATTTTTCAGTAGTTTATCTAATGCTTTTACCTAAATCTCTTTTATTTCCTTCATATTCATCAGTCACTCTTACCACCAGACAAGAAATAGTATTTATAATCTCTGGGCATTTTCTACAGGTCAAAATATTCTACTAACCTAGAAATTAAATGATTTTTTTGAATGAATGAATTTTACCTATTCAAAACTCTGAAATAATGTGAAATTAGGTGAGCTGAAATGCAGTTCTGATGATTATATCTAATATTTAATTTCACTTTCTTGAACTGTTTTTGAGACAGGCTGTGGTTTGTAGTTGAGCACACAAGTGTTCAGGTACTGCTGTAATTGAGAGATTCCAAAGCTTGTTTAGTTCACCATATTATCTTTTGCCAAATGTTTAAGAGAAAAGTGCTGACCTATACAGGGAACAGATTCATTTCATTTTCATGAAACTCTTGAGAATCTAAATCTTGTGACTGTGGTTAATGCCACTTACACTGTTTTAAAGATGTCTGATCCCTTCGTTCTCCTGACATTTCTTACTGTCTCATTCAGGTGGGTTTTTTTAACACTCTTCTCAGCTTCTTATAAAGCCACAAATTAATGGGATTGGAGAAATAATCCACCTAAAGAAATAAAGTAGTGGGGAAGATAAAGAGCAAGGGGGTGGTTGTTTTCAACAGATGCTGATAAATAAATGTAGTACACATTTTATGTGTGTCTGAAGCAGCCTTTGTCAAAGAGGCTTTACCTTCCCTGCAGGCAAGGAAGAAACACTCCCGAAAGTAAAGGTGTCCCTGAATGCTATCTCCTTCGAGATCAGGAATTCGGATGTATCCATCTGTCTGAGCACGACAAAGAGTCTGTGCCTACAACAACTGCACCTGAGGAATTTGAGGAGGAAGCCTAGCACATCCTGCTGCAATTTAAAACAGAGTGAGAACCATTTCTCTCCCAGTTCTTGCCTACTTTCTGGTACGCAGCTTGTCAAAGTGGACATGAGCTAAAACAGTAGGCTGAACTGGAACAAATGAAGCACATATTTCTTGCTACCAGCTCTTCATGGATTTAAGGTAAAGTTACCTTGACAAAGAGGTATCTCAGCCATCAGCCAGGCTGCAGAGAAATCTAACACACTGAATTGTTGCAGTAAAATTAACCAAAAACTTTGAGATCAATGAAAACATTAAATGTAGACACACTTCCCCCCTCCCCCCCCCCTTACTCCCCCCATATTATGGTCCATATAATATAGTTCATATAATATAATTTTCTCTTTTTCCAGACCGGAACAAAAAAAGACCACAAGCGTCCCAGTTAGCCTCTCAAGCAAGCTTTAATCCCTAAATAAATGGAGGGGCAGTTTAGCTCAGTTAACAAACACAATAAATCACCACTCTGCATGCCTCCAGGTCAGGCAACTTGCAGCGATAGCCTGATCTAGAGAAAAATATCTGTCACTTCAAGATGACCCTCCTGTAGCAAGCCAGTTCTTGTTTCTGTTGGGTGGCATATTTAAGCCTTCTAGCAGGCAATTGTTGCCCTGAGTGCTTCCCTGCCAACACACCATTTACAGAGCTGCTCCCATGTGTCCTCCTACCACTACCGCACCGTAGGACAGTTACTGCAAGTCACTGGTTACATCTGCACAAGAGCAAGACTGCTTGGCTGACCAGCAGTGAAGAAATCTGTTAGAAATTGTACTTAATGTCTCACACGGATATTAATGCATAACATCACTTCCAGGTCAATGACATGCATGAGGTTTTTGCATTTTTGTTTTGTTTTGTTTTGTTTTGTTTCTGTTCTGGAATGTAAGCACAGTAAAGAATGTCAAGGGAGGGATTTTGTTTGAATGTCAGATCAAGCAAAGGCAGACGCTTCCTGCAGACACATTTACTGCATTACCCTGTCACCGAGGCAATTTACTGAAGTGAATTTTCAATAGCAGGTGACAAAAGCTAGAGGTTAATCTTAGTGGAAGCTGTAAGTATTCACTACCTTCAAAAATAAGGCCGTTTTTACATTGGTGTCTGTAAGACATGCAGTCTACAAAATCTTCATCTTCTTCTCATCTCAGTTTCTGCACTAAGGGAAATGTTTACTTGCTTCACAAGGGTAATGTAATGTAATATGAATTAATTTCTAAGCACTCTGAATCCTCAAATGAAAGGAACTCTTCCAGTATAAATTCCCATGATTAATAGTATATTATCACACACAGAATCCCAGTTATTCTATCAGAGTACTGTGAGCAGGACAATGCCCAAAGCAAATAATGTTCACTAGGTGTTCCAATTCTGACAAAAATTGGGACACTGTGGTCATTTTTTTTTTTTTTTATCAGGCAAAGGACTGAATGTACTGCATGTAGGAACACAAAAGAATTCAAAAAATATAGCCAGATTTCCCTATTGCAACTGCAAATCAGCCCATGTGATCACAGTGCCTCACAATGAGGCATTCTTGATGCAACCTACATTGCAATATGTGTGATGCAAATAAGGTACAAAGCACCACATGTATGCAAAACCAACAGCCAATAGCATTTACGCCATAGGATGCACACATGCCTGAGCCTAGTTAAGGATTTGGGAATCAGTGCTTAGTTTACAGTGCATGTAAAACTGTGTGCAGTTTGAAAATACGTGATGATCCAGGAGCACCATGAACTCAGTGGTATTCCAAGAGCCTGCAAAATCCAATGTTCCGTGTACAATTTCATTAGACATCGTCAAACCAAACTGGAAGTACTCACAGAAAGTCAATAATTTAGCTTTTTACAGATTGACTTTCTTGATGGATACTCAAAGGAGAGATGTGACCAGAATAGTAGAAGCACTTGTTCTTAAGCGAAGCCCAATGCTCACACAATATGCTAAGTGTGCTAGAATGTAGAAAGAAGTGAGGAGACTCTCCTTGAGCATATTTCACACTTTCAAAGGCAATCTTTAGTCAGTCCTTGAAGGAGAGGCCAGCTGAGCTGGGAAAATAGACTGTCTGGAGTCCAGGTATGAAGGAATACTGCTTTCTAAACCTGCAGAGGGACAATAGCGCTAGTGAGAGAAGGCTGCTTTATTTGGATACCGATAACTTGATGACTCTTGCCTGAGTTCTCTGTGGTGAAAATGTTTTTTGTTTCAGTATTTGGCATGGCTCAGAAGAAAGTAAGAAATCATGTTCTTTTAAGATTACTATTGGATTTCCTTTTGCTTTGTGAAGTGACCAAGTGAAATCTTTCCGTAACCTAGCCCTAGACAAGGTTACCTCAGTCTGGCTGGTGGCCAGGCCCAGAAAGGCAACACTAGGGCACAGCATTCTCTCCCAGCCACTGCAACAGACTCTAAATGCATTTGCACTGAATGTAATCAGAGTATATGCAAAACTGGCCATAAATAAGCTGCAAGACAATATTGAAAGCGAAGTGGAGAAATGGAACATTCATTTGATGGTTTCAAACCACTGGTATGCATCCTTTCAGGGACTAAAAATTTGGTAATCAGTAGGCTAAAAAAGTGATTCTCTATTTTCAGGAAGAACAACAAAAGAACCATAAATAGTATGTTTGAATTAGGAAGATAAGGCAAAGTAGAGTTCCTGCTATGATCAGAGACAAAGATCTGATGTTACTACACACTGCTGAGCATATGATCACTTTGTTAGATTTAAAAGTGGCAAACGAACTTTCCAAATTGCACTGTCAAATGAATTGTAAGAGGAAGCTACACAGGTCAATAATAATGACAAAATGGAAAATAAGTGGTGGCATCCAGCTCACCTATCAAGACAAATAAGGGCCATGTGTAGAACAGTGACGATAAAGAACCAAGCGCACTGTAATCTGCCCTGATTTGGAAGGGTAGTAAACAGATTGTGCATGAACGCTGCTAAGGACCAACGTGTACAGAAGCTGGATGGAAGTGTTACATACTGGACTACTCCCAAGACAGACCGCTTGAGGGACAAGGAGGTGGTTTGTCAAAATATCAAACTACATTGAGGGCAGACGCTATTTTGCCTGGCATGGGTTGTATCACACTACCCTCTTTCCCAGAAACAATTAAACACTTACATAAAAGACAGAAGGTTTAACTAATTTTCTCCGTAATTCTACAACTGCATAACCTTCTATAGCATCACACACCATCTTTTTAGCAGATGTACTACCATAATTTGTCTTTTAAAATACTTATTTTGCGCTGATGGTCCAATTTATTTTCTAATTATGACTTTTCCCCCCTGTAGCTGCAGGCTTATCTGTAGCAGCTGCTGGCACACAAGGTCTTGTAAGGATCCTCATGAATTATTGATCCCTTCCGCAATGCCAACGCCTCCATTCATCTCAGCAGGCTGAGCTCACAGGCTGACAGCGTTCTTTCCAGGACAGCCACCCCCGCCTTTGTTCTCCGGGCTGAGGTCACCGCCCGCCCCGGCTCTCAACATGGCGGCCCGCGGGTGATGGCGGCTTCCCTCCTGCTGTGAGGGACGGGCACCAGCCATCATCTTAAAACGGGCATAGGCTGCAGATTTCAACAACACTGGAATCCACATTATTTTCAGAAGAGGGTAAAATTTAGGAGAGTAAGCGTACGCACAGTATAGAAAATTTAATACAAATAATTTTAACTGCTAGGCTTGATTTACATGATTTTATAATTGACTTTGTACTCAAGAACAAAGCACTGAAGTCTTCAGAAAGGGGGCAGTAAAGCAGCGACCATGCTGGTAACTCAGGGCAAGTCTGGGGCCAGTGGCCATTTCCTGGCACAGAATCCAATCAGCTGTCAGTGCTGAGCTTCACTGGACTTGGTGATGCCTTGTCCCTTTGTGTGCTTAGACTTGCAAGATACAGCTGAGGGAATCGGTTGCTTTTGCAACAGGCAATGAAAGATAATAAAGTTATTTTACAGATTCCTTTACCATTTAACATATTTTTCTGGAGAACGTTCCCAGTGCCTTCAAGAGAGGGCTGCAGGCAGTCCAGGCCTATTTCCTGCTGCCTTGTGCACGGCACACACTGGCTCTGGGTACATTGACTTGAAGAAGTGGCTGCAATGCCAAGTGCCCAGCAAGCCAGCGACCCGACAGCATTGATCCTACAGGAGAATGGGAGTGGGGCAGGAGCTGTGAGCTCATTTTTATGGTGCTGCATGTTCAGCGCATCTTGTACATGGGGTGTAGAAGGATGAAACAATTGGCTTTTATTCATTTAATACCAGCACTTGAAGCACACATTTTTTTAAGTGCTACTCATCAAAGTAACTTTTAAAGGAAAGCATATTATATCAAGCTTCATTAGGCACTTACAATCTGGAGTTCCAACTGCTACAAGTTTCAGGTTGTGGCTGATGGATCTCACCTAACAGAGGGCATGTACTGATACTCTTACCACTTCTATACATATTTGTGTAAACTCTACGATGATTTTAAAGATAGAAAAGAAAAGCTACTCAAACTTCAAAAATTTCGAAGACCATATAAACTGTAATGCACTATATATGCTTACTATTTAATTAGTTTTTAGTTAATGAGACAGATTGGGGTGATGTTTTGAAATAAGACAGAGATAAAAATAACATTAAGTCTCTCAAAAAATTATTATATCACAAACTCATTTTTAAAGTCTGTCAAATCACATAGAACATTTAAGTATATCTTTATACCATTGGGTTTATCTTGTTACCAGTACAAGCATACTGAATATTGCATTGTAAGACCTCATAATTTATGAAATAAAATTGCATTAAATGCAGAAGGATGAGCACTCAGTTACACACTCTTATACTCTATACATAACATTGGTTACTAATTGCTACTTTTTAGTGAGACGGCAGTTGCCAGGATGTAATCTGAAAAAAAAGCTGGGTTTAATTTAAAACTTTACTGCCAGATTTCACACTTTATACTTAGTAAGAACTGTTTCTTACCAAATGAACTTTCAGAAGACCATGCTGTGCAAAATGGGTGATGCTGCATTTGAAAAATAAGCTTAAATCTGTGAACACAGACTGCAGTCCATCCAGACAGCAAGAATGTTTAACCTAGGGAAGAGCTGCCTGTGAGAAGCACTGTATTTATTGTTATAAAACACTCTTTGTGTATTTCAAAATCAATTCACAGAAGCCAATTCCAATATCTTCAGATGCAGATTGTTTTGAGAATGTGACAAAAGTTTTAGTTAATCAAGAATTACTTCTCACAACAGAAATGTTTAAGGATCAGAAGAACAAACAGCACAAAAGAAAGAAAACTGAATACACTGTGGAAGTTCAGAAAAGGGTCACATTATACAGAGGAATGCCACAAGGCCTTCAAAGGCAGCAAGTATTCTTTTTCTGAAGTTGTGAAAAGAGATTGAAACTCCTTCCAGTACTTGAAGGGAACCTAGAAATAGGAAGGGGACTGACATTTTACATGATGGGATAGTAACAGGACAAGGAAGAATGGCTTTAAACTAAAAGAGGGGATATTTAAATTAGATATTAGGAGGAAATTTTTTACTCAGAGGGCTGCCAGAGAGCTGTGGGCACCTCGTCTCTGGAGGTGCACAAGGCCAGCATGGATGGAGCCTTGGGCAGTCCCAGCTGGTGGGTGGCAGCCCTGTCCACAGCAGAGGGTTGGAACTTGTTGGGCTTCAAGGTCTCTTCCAACTCAAGCCATTCTGTGACTTTATGATTTTATGATTCTACGAATTGCAAAACTTACTTTCCAGGCAGTTAAATAAATGGATGAATGACATAGAGGGATTAAGATTGAATGAAGTCTCAGTGAAGAAACAAATTCAAAGATTATGAAGGTCTTCTTGATATGCAAAGTTGTTTTATGTAGAATGACAGAAATTGTAGCGAAAAGTGGTTCAGTGATCATCACTACTCAGTCAGCTACTTGAGCTACACAGTGAAATAATGAAGAGCATCCATCAGGCCACTTAGCTGCCACTCTTGGAGGCTAGAGCTGCTGCCAGTCTACATTTTTATAGGACTATATGTTCTGATTTTGCATTTTTCTCCATTTAGTGGATTTAATTATGGAATTGTTTGAGTTGGAAGAGATTCTCAAAGGTCATCTAGTCCAATTTAAAGATTGGTATGGACTCTTTGGGATCTGGTCACAAAGCTATTCACCTACAAAGACACACCTGGTATCCCACGTGCCACATATTCTAGACAATGTGGTTTTCAAAGGTATGCATTCTTTTTTAGATGCAAATATAAATCAATTTCTGTTCACCTCTCAGGTAAAACTCTCAAAGACTGTTTGGTGGTAACCATATAGTAAAAAAAAACTGTGGTTACTTAACTGTTAGGAGGCAGAACAGTCTACTTCCATTTAATCATCTGAAGCTAGGATGGGTCTCCCATTCTCCTAGCCATTTCAGTACAGTACATTGTTCTTTTACTGTAGAGAAATGTGCAAACCAGGTTTAGAATTTTTGTCAGTACTAGGTTCTGTCTAAATTTTGTCTTTTGTCCTGCAGTGTTTTACTTTAGTATATGTTTGATCAGAAAAGTTTGACTGACTAGCTCTGAGCTCTAAATGATGGAGAAGAAATCCTGGTGCAGCACAGTATTGACATGTGTGTAAACTTGCTTTGATCCAAAATATTGAAGATATTAAAATGCAATTTTATAGGCAAATACCATACAAGATTGGACCTTAAGATCCCTTAATTTGAAAAGATCACTTTCCACAATGATCATCTAGTTTCAACCCCCCTGCTGTGGACAGGGTCACCAACCAGCAGACCAGGCTGCCCAGAGCCACATCCAGCCTGGCCTTGAATGCCTCCAGGGATGGGGCATCCACAGCCTCCTTGGGCAACCTGTTCCAGTGCGTCACCACCCTCTGTGTGAAAACTTCCTCCTAATATCTAACCTAAACTTCCCCTGTCTCAGTTTAAAACCACTCTGCCTTGTCCTATTGCTATCCACCCATGTAAACAGTTGTTATAAAACTATAAATAATCATGATGAGTGTATTTTAAGAGCAGTTAAGTAGCCAGTCATTTACTGATCACTTACAAATAACAAGAGCAGTCTCAGAATGTGGTACCAAATTTATGCATATTGGATCACCCTACAGTACAGATTTATTGTAGGGCAAGCATTAATACAGCATGGCATTTCTGTCATATTACAAGAGCACTTGCTACAGTGTTTCTGGTGCTTTTCTACTAACTATCCTTTTTTACAGCAGGACAAAAGATGTTTGATTCAGCATGAAGTCAAAAGTAGCCTGGTGAGCTACTTGCTCCAGTATCAAATCCTCTAGGACCAAGTTAATCCTCACATATTTTACGTACACTTGAAGTTGCATGGTGAGTTTGTATGAACTCAAGATTCTGCATAATGCATCTGCAATGCTTTTAATTCTATACTGCTAGGCTTCCTAGAATGAGATTGACTGCCTTGTGAAACTACAGCCTTATGGTCTGTTTCCATGAATCAATCAGAGGAAGAGCATCGTCAGAAATCAGCTACTGGATATTATTTTAAATTAAAGCACCTAAATAGCAATTTCAGCAGAACTGTATGAAGTTTATTAGAAAGAATGATTCTGAGCTTATGTATTGAGAAAGTAAACAGGGATATTTTCAAGTGAATTTTCATTCTCACAGCAGGATGTGCTGCATGCAAAGACCATTTTTTAATCTCAGGGCATGGAAGTTCTTTGGTATGCTGGAAACTGATGGTAGAGTCATATTATAGATCCTTAAAAATATGACAGTTTTCTACTGGAAATCTGAAATTAGTATCTTATGTCTATACTTCAGTTTCTAAATAAGTTCTCACATATGTAGTTCGAATCAACAGCTCCCATTAAGTGCATTAGAAACTGTCAGGAGCGTGTCACTTTTGAAAATACAATGTCTATCTCACTATTTTACTGTTAGTCTACCAAATAGCATGATAGAAAATCTATCTGATTTGAATAATGCATTCTAAAGTTTTTTAAGATACCGAGAGCTAAATTTATCTGGACTGGGATTAAACACAGATATTGGATCCCAGTGCCTGCTGTCTACCTCCGGTAGCAGTGTGAATGCTGTATTTAAAACTTACAAAGCAAGTTTTCAGTCTTGTATTTGTGAAGAAAATAATATCAAAATCATGAGTTAGGTATGAGTGGTTGAGGGTGTTTTATTTCCTAACCTAAATAAGAAATGTGAGCCGCAACCAACACTTAGAAAAAGAACTCTGTGAACAGACAAAAGAAGTCACAGATGGCTTCTTTCACACACAGAGACACACATAGCAGGGCTGCAGAGGAGTCCTACACCTGCTTTTCTGTACGGAAATGGATTCCTGCAGTCACTGTGTTGTTCCAGAGAGGAGGCATCCCCTGGGGCTTGTCTGAGAGGAGATAACAGCTTATGCCACTGTTCTTGCCAAGCTTGTGAGCCAGTGAAGCTACTGGGAACCTGTATCACGCTATACCTGAGTCCATAGGCAACTTCAAAGGCTAGGAGAAGATGTGTCCAAAATCAGAACATCACTTAGGTTGCAAAAGACCCTTAAGCTCAAATCCCACCATCACGTATCTCTACCAAGTACAACACTAAGGCACATTCCTCAGTACCACATCCACATACCTCTTAAATACCTCCAGGCAGCCCATTCCAGTGCCTAACCACCTTTTCTATGATAAAATCCTTGCTGATATCCAATCGAAGCCTCCCTTAGTGCAACTTTAGATGGTTTTGTTGTGTCCTACCACTTGTCACCTGAGAAAAGAGACAGACACCTTCATTGCAACCTCCTTTCAGGTAGTTGTGGAGAGCAGTGTGAGTTGTGGATAGCCTCCTTTACTCAAAAATGTATGGATAATACAACTAGAGTTTGTCAGACAAGTCTTTTAGGAACTCTCTGACCTTAATGCAGAAGAAGAAAGAGAATAGGGAAGCTTCTGGGTTCTTGCAGCATGAGAACTTACAGAATTACGTGAAGATTTTAAAATAACCAGAAGCCCCAATGAGTGTTCATGGTTAGCATGAGCAAGAATTAATCTTCAGCCTTCAGGTGGTGCTTAGAAGATGAACCTCTCCACCTAAATACAAATAATTCCTAAGTGACTGTGTTTAAAGACCTGGAAGTCTTAATATATTGAGTTCTGATCAAATTGGCATGACAGATTGTACAGTTGTGCAGGAAACTATGCTAGTAGGGTAAAACCTGTTGCAGAAGGACAGATAAGGAAATAAGATTTACCTTCATGATGAGCTGCAGATGGACATCTTCTGCTACAGACCTCTGGACAAAGAATAAATGAAATATGTATGGGTTTTACCATGGTCGGAACCTATTACAGATTAGCAAGCCAAAAGTTGTGGTTAACTGGTGGCAAGTAGTCAAGTGGTTCAGAGCAACCATTTAATAGTAACAGTGATTATTAATTAGGTTTATTTGTTGAGAACAAGCACAGTAGGACACAGGCTACCCTTTGATGAAAACACTGATACAGAAGGGAAAAGCATCTTGAAGGAAGCTTCTACGAGATAGATCTTTAACCAACAGTGAGGTTGAAAGTGGGAGGTTAGGAAAACAAGGTTGGGAAAGAGAACCTTGAAAGTAGGAATCCAAGATCTTTCAGGAAAAAAAAAAAAAAAAGCAGCAGAAACAGGAGACAACCTGCCAGTTCTTAAAACAAATATTTTACATACTCAAATGTGGGCTGTTTCATTACATAGGAAAGATAATGAGTGTACAAAGAGAAAAAGCTGGTTAAATCATCATTCTTCCCAAACAAGAAAGAACCATAGAGAAAGTACAGAAAAGATCAAATTACCAAGGATGAAATAAAAATATATAGCATAAGTATATACATACAAAAATAAGAGAGGTCAAGACATACATACAACAACAATAACAACAAGAGATAATGAACTAAAAACATCAAGGAATAGTACGTGTCTATTTAACTACATTAGTAGTAACACAAATATCAAGAAAAGCATCAGCTCACTAAGCAATACAGAAGAAAATGATCAGCAGATCTAACAGTTAATGCCTTTTTTTCATCAGTTTCTACTACCATGGTTGATTGAGTCAGATGGTGGCACAGTGCTGTAGTTTATATCCAAGTATTCAGCCTAAAATTAGAAAAAATGGATCAGAAAATACTTTAAATTGTGGATTCTCAAATTGTCTATGCCTGAGAAATTTCAATCTAGGATACTTAGTTATCTTTGGCAATTTGTGAAAAGTAATGAGAGATAGAAATGGAAAAACACTGTATTTACATTTGCAAAAAATGAGAAAAAAGATAAATCAGGGAATTCTAACCCAATCAGCCTGATGCATTTGGGGTAAAAACATTAGAACAAGCAACCCATAAGAACCAGAAAGAACAAAAGTAACAGCCAAATCAGACCAGTAAAGCAAACCATACCAAAATAATTTGATTTCTTTCTGTATCAGGTTAATTGTTCTTTCAGATGAAGAAGCAGTCCAGATAATCCTGTAAGTGAAATTCTAATAAATAACCTACAGAACTATGGCCTAGCTCAAACTACTGTAATGCAAAACTGTACTAATAGAGTTGTCACTGATTGTTCTCTTTCCAAGTGGGTGAGTAGACAGACTGGAGTTCTGAAGGAGCTGAGCTGCCACGGCTCACTATTTCAAAAAACACCTGAGTAGTTAAAAAGAAAATACAAATTCGCAGGCAACACAAAATTGAACAGATTTTAACTATGTTTAGTCAGGTTTATAATTTTAAGAGTGCTGGTAAATTATAGAAGTAACCTGGAGGGAAAAAAGGATATAATCCAATAGGGAGAAGTGCAAGCTGCTACCTATGGGCAAAAGTCATCATAGTATGGAGAATAATGACATGCTCAGATGATTGTTCTACAAAGAAGGATGTGAGACTCCTGATTCATTATCTACATATAGTGGCATTGCAAAACAAAAAGCACCACCACCAAGAAACACCAACAAAAGAAAAAACAAAAACCACATGATACTGAGATAGATCAGCAGGAATACAGTCTACAAGTCCCCATCTTATGTGGCACTAAAGACTCTTTAGCTGGATACTGTGTGCAGTTCTAGACACTCAGCAAAGTCATACGTCAATTAGCAAGTGCCTAGAGGACACTAAAGAACAAGTAGGTGTAGCAAACATGGTCTGAAAGAAATTAGGAATACCATTTGGAGAGATTTGTTTTGAAAAAGATATATGTCATAAGATTTCAAACAGATCAATGGGCAATATTTGGAGGAAGGTAGTACTCCAAGTTCTGTGTCCATTTTTCCAAGGTGAGACATAAATGGTCTTGATTTTCAGCAAGAAAGATTCAAATTGAATGTCAGGGAAAATTTCTGAACGTTGGAGATGTTGAAATAAAATTATAAGGTTGTAGAGGTTGTTTAAAATCAAGCTGACAAGTTTTAAAGAGCAGTTCCAGGAATGATAAAGATATAAATAATTTTGCATTGGGCTGGAGTGATGGACTGCATGGCCCTGAGAGCCCTTTCAGCTTAAGTGTTCCTTGTTTTCTCTGCAACTTAATTAGCACTATGAGATTGCAGCCTGGTAAAGCAGAGTCTCTGCTTCCTGTCCTAATTATTCCAGTTTTTGAAATTTCTTTGGAATATTTTTTTCTTTTCTACATGAAAACTGCTTGCTCAGATGTTTTTAGCTGTGACAAGTCAGTCATAATATTTATTTTCAGTATCCTTCTGTAGATGAAGGATTAAGACATCCTGGTGAGGCCATAAATTAAGTCCTATAAGCAGTAGCACGAGCATGTGTTCCTACAGACAGAAGATGATTGTCTTGTAACGAGCTTGAGCTAGAAGCCTAACAGCACGCAGGCATGGAGCACAGATTGCCTTCTCAAATGACTGAACGAATCATTTCACTAATCCATTCATGGCAGGAGGGTAAGAGGCTGATGTGTCACTTTGATACCGTTTCCTTGAAAAGCAGCTGGAACTCCTCGTATTTGAACTGAGCCATTGTCACTTACAGTCTGTTCAGGGAATTCTTGTTCTTAGGCCTTATTACTTTCCTATTTCCAGTTCAATGTCTGAATTTGCATAAAATACTTATGACTACTTTCGGCACCTTTTGCATATGAAGATTCAGCACAGTAGCTGAAACTGAATCAATTGTTTGTTTGCCAGTGAGTATCTGGGAAGTGCCAGGATATGTGTTTGATGTTCTCAAAAGAGCCAGTGCTGCATACTGTCACACACTGACCTGTTCTGATCCCTCACTGTGCACAGGCTGCTACAGAGTAATTAGCTATTCCCAAAGGTGCAACACAACTTACTGTGCATGTCTTACGGCCGTCATTCTCCTTGATTCTGTCACTTCTTCTTATCTGTGGAACATACTACACTGTGCTTATGACAATGACTGCCATTTTTACCACTCCTGGTGATAAATTTCCCCAAAATAGTTTTCCCAGCAGTAACTGTTCTGGTTCTTCTTCGGTACATACTAAATTATCAGTTATATGCAAATAAAGTTGGATTGGTTCTATTTACTTCTGTTGCACCCTTTTTCTTATTGTAACACCACACAAGTTAGCCAACGTTGGTACATGTTTGGTTTCACATTTCATCTCGCTGTTCCCATAGGATTCAGTTTGTGCCACACGCAACAGGTGATGAGTTGCTTCCAATTTTGTGTCCTGATAGTCCAACGTGCCATCACTGATGGAAAATGTGCTAAGACCACATTACTCTGCTGCTTGTTACTTTTGGTCTCTGTATCTTTATCAGTAAGTGCCCATAACCACCACTTGTTTCTCTAACGGTACATCTGCCACTGTAGGAACTCCTCCTTTGGATTACACATCAGGGTGGAAGGTCCAAGCTGCATCCCTCCCTGCATCCCTCCCAGCGCCTCAGTAGCTGAGCTACACTCTTTGTATCATGTGGCATATAAAAGAGGGGACATGGATACAGCTCCCATTCATCACAGGAGCTGTCTCCAGCCATGAAAACCAAAACCTGTAGATGTTACCTACAGACGCAGCAAGTTGCTACCTGAATCAGTCTTCCAGTTCTCAGAATTTGCCAGTGCAAACTTGACTGTTTTCTGCAGAAACAGAAAGAAATTTAGAAGTAAAAGTATAAACATTTTCAGCATCGTTTTCAGATATACAAGGGCTGCTCCAGAAGTAATGCCTCCTATTTTATTATGTCGGCCCACAACGTTGGAGGCAGATGATGATATGGCAGTAGGGATTGAACCTTCCCACCAATATTTCATTACATGTTGCTGCTGTGTGACAGATGGCAGCAGAGGGACAGCCTGACACAGTGGTGTCTGACATGGAAGTGAGCATGAAGCAAAGGTTTGAATTCCTCTATGCAGAAATATCGTCATCCACTGTTGTTCAGCAGTGCTTGCTGAAGGTTTGTGGAGATCAAAGAATGACTGTGAGCACTGTGAGGTGGTGAGTGGTGCATTTCAGCAGTGATGACAGCAACTGTGGGTCACTTTTGGTGTGGATTTCTACAAGTTTTTTTTTTTTACTTTTGCAGAACAGGGGCACGTTCACTGCTAGCAAAAATGGATAATTAACATTAGCAACTGTGTTGCAAAATAACATTTTGTAGCTGAGACTTTGCTCTATCACATAGAGTTATTGTGTTCTTTGTATCTGTTGTAGTTCCCATGGAAGTAAATAGGAGATACTACTTTTGGATTGACCCATGTACAAAAATACTGCTTATCCTGTTCCCAGAGCACGATGACAACATATATGCAAATATTTAGTAAGATACGAAAGGATCATTTTGGATTACAGAAGTGTAATGATAATTGAAAACTTTGGTCTGCTGAGCCCAACTGATTTTTTCTTGACTGTATATTTCATTTGAATTTACCTACTCTGTCTCAGTTTTAAGTAATGGAACTGCTGCAATGACTGTAATTCCCAGAAATGAGCTGAAACAAATCATACTAAACAGTCAAAATGACTGAAGACAGCTTCTCCCCAGTGGAATTCATCAGCGGTTTTGCCACAGTCCACAGCAGAACTTTTGTTTTGTTTGAAGCCTTTTGTTTTGTTTGCTGTATGACCATCCTCAGAGCACTTCAGAACACATTTTGGAGTTGAGAAGTGCTGTTTCTCACTTGTGCCACTGAGGAGTAAATGGTCCAAATAGCATCAATAGTTAAGAATTACACCCTGTTGTGTCCTGCTGTCAGATTACTCTGGGACTTGCCTTGTGGACTGAGAACTCTGTAGCTGATCACAGCGGACAAGCTGACAAGGTAGAAGCTGGCCCTGAAGCTTCATCCCCTGCATTTCAAGGTCTCCCCCATACATTCCATGTATGCTGGAGTTCTACTACTTCTTCGCTGTTTTAAGTGTAGTCCAGCTGCAATCAGGCTCTGACTTCTGCTTTTGAGTCCTTACTGATCATATTCTTGAGATCTGCTTTCTGTTCCGTGTTCTTTCTCTTCCCATTCCAGGACCGCCACTCATTTTTGACCATATCATTCGTGCTCCCTGCACACACTGCAGCTTTCTTTGCTTCTTTTTATCTTTATCAGCGGACAAAATCATAACTGACTCCTTAGTTTGGCAAATCCTTTGACAGTTCTGGCTTCCTGAGCTCAGCATCTGCTTCTTCATTTACAGCGAAACCCTGTGGTTTTTGCTGTGGTCTACTTTACATGGTCTATTGCTTGTTGAGAAATAATACGCACAGTTATTAACATATATATGGTTTTAATTTCAAAATGCTACTTTTATTCACTTGAGCTGGACTGAAGATAGAATAACGCTTGTCAACAGCTTGTAAGTCAAATTTATGCAGCATTTTGGGCAAAGAGGGTTGATCTCAAGACAGTATTAGTTAACCTTGGATATAAATCAAGAATGCTGCAAGAGATTAAATTTTATGTCTCTTTCTCTACAACACAAAATGTACTAGTTTAGCTTTGTTCCATATTCAAGCAGTACTGCATTCCTGTGTTTAAAAATCCTGTGCCATGCAGAAGAAAATCACAGTGATCTTTTCTAAAAGGTTAAATACTTCTGTACCGCTCTGGAGCCTTTTATTCTTTTATGGCTCTGGAGAGTGTTTAGAGGAGGGCCACAAAAATGATCCAAGAGAAGGAACGCTTCTCTATGAGGACAGACTGAGAGCTGGGGCTGTCTAGCCTGGAGAAGAGAAAGCTTCGGGGAGACCTAAGAGCAGCTTTTCAGCATCTAACAGGGCGCTGTAGGAAAGAAGGGAACAGACTCTTTAGCAGAGTCTTTAGCAGAGTCTGTTGGGATGAGACAAGGAGAATTGGTTTCAAAGTAAAAGAGGGGAGATTTAGATTGGATATAAGGAGAAAGTTGTTTTCAATAAGGTGAGGCACTGGCACAGGTTGCCCATAGAGGTGGTGGATGCCCCATCCCTGAAGTCACTCAAGGTCAGGCTGGATGGGGCTCTCAGAAACCTGGTCAGGATGTAGGTGTCCCTGTTCATCACAGGGGGTTGGACTACGTGGCCTTTACAGCTGATTGGCAGTCAGACTGTTGCTATTGCATTTACTGCAACTCTTTGAAGCCAAACATTTAGCCATACTGTTCAAGAAACTGTTCATATATCATATTCTGTATATGTCCAGCTGTATGCTGGAAGTTTATTCAAGATTCCATGGGAGGATGTATCAAAAGGTTTCGGAAAGTCCAAAAACCCATCTTTCCTTCTTTTAATTAGGGGGTAACCTTGTCGTAAAAGGATATAAAGTGAGGCATGACTTTCACTTCATGAACCCACACTGACTTTGACCAATGACTGCACTGACTTTGAAGTGTTTTTAAACAGCTTCCAGAATAATCTTCTGGAAAACAAAACAAAACTTGACAATTATTATGAACCATTCCTTATAAATGTGCTTATTTTGGAATTTAATCATCCTTGAAGCAAGATCTGTCACCAAAATGAGTAATTCCTAGAAACTGGTCAACAGAAACCTATTGAGTAGAAAACACAATATCATTATTAAGTTTCAGCAGTTAACCCAAACTTGGGTGTTGATCTGTTTCCTCCAGAAGAAAAACTGATAACTGATTCAGTTACTTCTTGATGGAATCCCACGTACTTCCAAAGAAACAAAAAAATACATATTCTGATTAACATAAAAACAATTCTACCTTCCATAAAAGAAGAGAAAGAAAATAATGGTAACCCTTTTCTAGTAGTTTCTACATTCTAAGTTCTTTGATCTGCAGTTCTTTGGTGTGACATCTACAAATGTATACTCACATCTAAGTGAATAGTAATAAGAAACTCATCAGTCTACCACTGACAAACTGATTAGACCACATGTGGCTTAGGTGTCATTTTGTCATAGGACATTTTTCTGCTTTTCTTCCTAACTCTTGATTCTAGTTACACTACCCGGGCCCAGTGCTAATGAGGAAAGGATAATTCATGATGTCTTCCTTGATCAGAAAGCCAGAATAAACTGTTGCATCCCTTCTCCTGACTGGTTCCAGAATAGATGCTTGGCTGCCTAATCAACACAGACCAAAAGACTTTGTCCGAATGAACTCCTGTGTGAGCTATGTTAGAATATTTAGGGGGAAAAAATATAATTGTGATTAAAACACAAATTTGTAGTGATGAAGAATCCACAACAAACCTTGATAAGTACTTCCAGTGCAACATATACCTTATTTTGCTCTAATAAGTCTTACTTCATTGTCTAAGCAATAAACAAGGAGCTCTGGCACTACCAAATATAAGTTTCCCATGGGAAACCATCAAAGTTAGAATCTGTATGAAGCAAGAGCCAGCTGAGCTTCCCAGTAAAATGTTGTATCCCACAGCAGATTGGATTTGCTACTTCAGACATTTAGAATAAGTAAGTGTCACAACTACCTCTAGAGTCAATGGTGAGAGAAAAGTAGATGATGAAATACTGCACTGATAACAGGATACTGCAGTTCTGTGAGATGAAAACCACACTGTAAGGACAGTTCTCCATTCTTTTATTTGTTCTCTACAATCTTCTCACTAATATCCTCTAATTTTTCCTCATGTTTTGGACCACATTCTACAGTACAAACAGTACTTTACACAATTGTAATATAGTTACACAACAACCTGTTAGCATTATTTTATTTATATGTTTAAGGATTATAGTGGTCCTCTTGCCTACAAAAGCATGCTGAAGGATCACATTTCCGTGTGACCCAGTTAGCACTGGACAGCACAGAGCCACCTGGCCTCTGAAAGACTGTCAAATTTCCACCAGACTGATAAGCTTGCAAGTAAAAGTACTAAAAAGCATATTTCTTTCTTGTACCCCCTTACTAAGCAATCATATCATTCCGTATGTGACATGTCCTTACAAATTAACTGTATTAATCAACTAGTTTATAGTCAGAAAACAAAGAAGACTCCTTACTACATTTTACAAATAGAGTAGTTCAGTTGGAATGGACCTGCAAAGATACATTACTGATAGAAAATGTATTACTGGATCACATTGTGCTACAGTTCCTCTAACTTATGCCATCAGGATGAGTTTTGTTACTATCCGTGACCTAATAGGTATAGAGTAAGAAAACTCTTTGATACTCATTCCTTTCCCATTCACAAATTCCTTACATGATTTCCCCCTCTGCTGCCCTAGTCATATGCTTAATGGACATCATTCTCTAATTATCTCTAGACTTTTCAAACTTTGGATGTTGAAAACTTAGTTTGTTGAGCAAAATTTCAATCCCATGATTCTTCCTCACAGATATCATCATAGTTTTACCCCTCTTCCATACTTACGTTTTACCAACATAACTAGAGTCAAATACTCTATTTTCTCAATCTGTAGAGTATCTCTGTTTATATTCTCCCAATAAATTAAAGGTCTATAAAGTGTAAAAAATTATAATGTATGGCCTTCAACTGTGTTGTAAAGGGATTTATAAAAAAGTATATCTTATGTTCAGAGTAAACATTCTCCTGTAGATGATCTTGTAAGCTTCTTCTCCCACATGTCTCTCAGAATGCATGGTCCTTTCAAATGCAGATTAGGATCCAGGATTCATGAGTTACTTGGCAAAGAGACAACGTAAAATGTTAGTTTATCTACCCTTAATGATTGGGTTCCACAGAACTCACAGATGATAGCTTTCTACTGCTTTCATTTGCTATTAGCTCGTGTCAACAGAATTTGTTGAGTGAACTCCAGAGTTTTGAACTTTTTTGATGAACCCCAGATACGTCAATTTGCTCCTACAAAACAGAATTTCTGTTGGTGGTTTTCTGGATTGCCTTTTAGTCTAGTACCTCATAAAGTAATTTGGAGAATATTAAGAAACTAGAACATTCAAAAAGTAGAGAGCACTAGAGCTCAAGCTGCTTGCAAAAAATCAATTCAAACTCCTGGAATATATGTACCATACTACAGCCCTTCAATGGTGAGATCACATACTATTTTTACCACAGGGCATTCCTTCCTTCAGTACAGAGGATACCTAGTGTACAAAGTATGAAGTCATGAAGTAGCCTGGTGTTTGTATGATCCTGAGCTCATCTAGCACAGAAACTATAGAAACCAGACGGTGCAGAGAGTGAGACAGAGATTTCAAGAAGAAAAAGTTGATCTTTTGCTTTGGGCAGCAGAGGGAACGTCTCCTGTGTAGCTGGACTCTATCCTCCAATGAATCTTGGATGAGGCTGGAACCAATTTAATTCATATTTGGAATAGGTGATGAGGATATTTTTCAGCTCCTAGGTGCCCAGCCTCATGCTCTAGAGACTTCTCAACTGAAATTGAAGTCAGTGTCAGATGTGACTGCCAAATAAGTGTAAAAATAAATACTATATCCTTAAAAAAAGTGGGCACACAAAGCAGGCACAAAAAACTAACAAATGTTTGACACTAATCTAACTTTACCTTAGTTCTCTGTGTGTAAATAGTGCTAAATGAACTAATAACATTTGTTAAGCTCTCATCTGCCAGTGACAGGAGAAAAAAGAAAATTATTTAGAGCACCTGGTTGTGTTTCTTAAATAAAATATGAACTGAAATACCCTACAAGAATAACACAAAATGCCCTTTAACAGGGCATTAATCAATGTCACTCACCTTATGTACTGAAAGGCAAAGGTGATGGAGTATTGCAGCAATTAGAGAATATAACGCAATGCTCGAATGTGCACTGCTGATTAATAACTAATTCAAGGTGTGGAAAGCACAGGAGAGTTTTGAGAGTAGAGCTTTTTTTGTCTGACTCAGCTGTGAGAAGGAGCTGCTCATTGAGCTGAACATGGGCAGTGTGACTCAAGCACAGGGGACAGCAGCTCCAGGGAGTGGAGGGTATAGGAGGCAATTCTTACAGGCCATTTCAGGAATTGTCTGTAATTTTTGCACTGGCTTTATAAACTAAATTGAAGTTGCACGGGCAAGCAGGGGATCATAGAATTATATAATCATTAAGGTTTGAAAAGATTTCTAACATCATCTACTCCAACTGTCCACCTACCACCAATGTAGCCCTCTAAACCATTTTCCTTAGTACTGCATCTCCACATTTCTTGAACACCTCCAGGAATGGTGACTCCACCACCTCACTGGGCAGCCTGTTCCAATTTCTCACCAAATTTCTGAGGAGAAATTTTTCATAATATCCAACCTGAACCTCCCCTGGTCAACTTCAGGCCACTCCTTCTTGTTCTACTTCCGTTATCTGGGAGAAGAAGCTGACCACTACTTTTCCACAACCTCCTTTCAGGTAGTTGCATCTCCAAACCTGTAAGCATTTAACTTTGCAAACTTACTATTCCTTTATTTCCTTTTTCAAGTATAATAAATATTTATTTACAACAAAGAGCACAATAATATTTTAGAGATGAAAATTATCAAAAGGTTTGTGAAAGATTAATAGAGTAAGAGCAAGGTATTGAAGGGAAGATACGTTAAGAGATACTAGAAAATTGAAAGGGAATGATGGAACATTGGAGGACCTCAAAAGTAAAGAGAAAACTCAACAGATTCAGAATTTGAGACTGAGAATGGGGGGAAATATCACCAGTGATGGGACTAAACATGAGAATTGAGCATCAGTTAGTGCAAAAAACAAGAAAGAAAACTTTTGTATATGTGGAAAAAGAGGGTTTGATGACAGATGTTTAAAGATTAATAATTTTCTGGACAAAAGTGAAAGTCTCATTTTATAGTCATTCTACAAGAAGAAATGGTATGGTCAGTAAAGAGTCTAACAGGAGACTAGGATGAGAAGTAATGACCTTTAAGATGCAACAGGGGAGGTTCAGTTGGATATTAGGAAAAATTTCTTCCCAGAAAGAGTGGTGAGACAGTGGCACAGGCTGCCTGTGGAGGTGGTGCAGTCACCGTCCCTGGAGGTGTTCAAGAAACGTGGAGATGTGGCACCAAGGGACGTGGTCAGTGGGCATGGTGGGGATGGGCTGATGGTTGGACTGCATGATCTTAGAGGTCTTTTCAAACCTCAAAGATTACCACACAGTATAGCCTTTTGTGGAAAACAGGCCTGGATCCAACCTACTTGCAAGGCTATATGTAGCACATGTTTCGCATCTCATGACAAATGAGTGACCATTGAGCATACTCTCTCATTCACCTTGTAGTTCAGTGAAACATTGGTGGAAATATCCTGTGGTAAATTTCTTGGCTATGTCTTGCCCTAGCTGATTTTTCCAAATGGTCATTTAGTCTATAAAACAGAAATGCATTAATCTGATCTGAAGGTGCCAATGACCATGGCATAGTTCTCATCCAAAAGGAAAGGACAAGTTGCCAAAAAAAGTAATGCTGTTCACTGCTAGAACAGGCTGAGATATTTTGAATGAAACTGAAGAACAATGGCTTTGCTGTGAAAATAAGGTTTACAAAAAATAACCAATTTTCCAGATTTTTTCTATAAAATATATGTCAAAATATTGTCAAAACCACCATCACAATGATTTATACCAGGAGATTTTAAATGATTTTTAATGATTTTAATTTTTAATTAGATTTCCTACAATAAATTTTAAATATTTTAATAACCTACACATTTTAAGCCTTATGATGCATAATTAGCATCATAATTCCATATTTTGCATTTTCCCCCACAGCTAGCTCTAAACAATATTAATAACTAATTAAAAACTTAACTGTGGGTCCTGCTGAGACAAAATAGAAGCCAGATCACTAGTCAAAGACTACTCATTCCTTTTCATATACGTAGCACCCCTTTGATTTGCACAGGCTAGCTGTGCAGTTTCATGGATGGTATAGGCACTCTCTTACCTGGCAGTATCGCACATTAAGACAGATCAATGTGCACATCCCACTGAAAACTGGACAATTTTTAGCCACGAGTATTTGTGTCTGCATAGAAAGGTGACAAAAATGTACAGTCAGCCACAGAGGACAGAACAAGACTGCTACTTCTGGCAACAGCTTTATCATGCAGCAACTTGCCTGGTAAAGCCACAGGCTAAGCCTCATGAAGCCTGATCTCACTCAAGCTCTTTAGTTTTACAAATGACAGGAAAATAAAAAGTATATGCTGGATCTAATGAGAAGAAACAGCTGAAGGTTCCTATGTACTGACACTTCCTCTTTCAACACTGCTCTTACAGATACCGCAGGAGACCTTCACCCTGCTTGTAGAAAGCTCTTGTTTAGGAGGAGACTTGTATCTAAAAGTTTGATTTACCAAATGCAGTACTTGATTTACAATTGTCATCAAATAATGTTTGAACTCCACTAATGGAAGCGTAGAAAGAAATTGTATTTAGAAAGAGAAAATAATTTTTATAGATGCCTACACATACATACATAGACGCCACTCCAAAGTTAGGTTGTGGTAAGATGAGAGGCTGGGGTCATGTAACAACTCCTCTTGCTGAAATGAAGTAACCCCACCTTCTTAGGCTGCACTGCCTTCTGTGCTGCCTCTCTTGAGGCTTTGGCAGCTGACATAGAACTCATTTCAACTTAGTAAGGTGACAAAAAGCTATTCACATTGTTTTGTCGCTGACTAGTTTAGTAGGTTGGGGAATAAATGTTACTCATCATGACAGCAGGACCCCAAGTACAGCTGAATGTCAGACTAGCAGCTTCTCTCAGCAAAATGTCACTAAACCAGCATGGAATAGGGCTATTTTAGAGTTGGATGGGCTTATATTTTGAGGATGGTATAAAAAAACAAGTTGTAGATTATCCTGAAATTGATATAGTGTAAAATTAATGGAAAGTAAGCAGAAGCAAGTCTGTATCTAAACCTCTCAGTTTCGTAAGGCAAATTTTAGTAAACTAAGGGACCTAGATAATCAAGTCAGCTGGGCTGAGGAGGTCAAAGGTTTGAAATTGAAAAGGCTTACTGTTACTTCAAGGGGCATAGTTGAGACTAAATAGACAGCTTTAAATGGGATTAAAAAAAAAAAAAAAAGACTGCTTTGCTTAGCTAGCTACACATCCAGAAGCACAAAGGTGGGACAGCATTTGCCATTGTAGAATGAAGGAAATGGCAACAGGTAGTACAGAACAGCAAAGTGTCAGACTAGAGATTGTCTGCTAGCATATTTATTCTTGGGATTGATCTTACTGTTTGGTTAAGGAAGAGAAAACAAGCTCATTGCATTGGCTGGTTTCACAGAGTTAGGCAACTGCAGAACTGCAGAGGGATAACATGGAAAAACAATGACAGACCTTGATGACTGAACTAACGGAAACAAAAGCTGCCACAACACCAAACGCAAGGTCACACACTTGGAGAATAATAAAAACATTGCCGTTAACTGAGAAATTTCCCAATAAATGAGCAGGGTAGAAAAAAACATAGGTGTTACTAGACTAGATGGTGGTTACCTCATGTAGTTGCACAAAAAGGCAAGTACACACAAAACGCTGAGATATTTTCTGGAGGTACAGAAATATTACTGTATTGCACAATGTACAACTTCAATTTAAAATGGAACTTTATGGACATTTAAACCCATGCCCAAGATAGATGAGTTTTGGTTGGGAGAGGGGAAAAGACTAGTGGGGGGATGAAGATCTGTTGAGCAAGAAGAGACTAAAAGATTTTTGTTTGGACCAGCAAAAGGGAGGCTGAGAGGGGATATGATTACTGTCTATAAATATATCAGGGGGTAAACACTGGGGAGGGAGAAGAGCTATTTAAACCAGAGGACAAATACTGGCACAAAAACAAATGGACTGTTGAATAAATTTAGCTGGGAAATTAGAAGAAGGTTTCTAACCACCAGAACAATGAAATTCTGGAATAGATTTGCAACAGGAGTAGGGGGTAAACATATCAAACTACCATTAAGATGGAGCTTGAACAGTTTCTGGAAGGGATTATATGACACAGTTTCCTGTAATAGCAAAGAACTGGACTCACTGACTTGGGATGTCTCTTCCAGTCTTAAGGTCCTGTATTCTGCTCTACATACAGTGTCATTTCTTAGCCATAAAGACAAGATATTTGTCCAACGAAAATCATTTGTTTACAAGTGAGTAAAAATAATTTGCAAATAAAAATAACGTTGACTATTGCAGAACTCACTAAAAGTGATAGGATAAATTAAAGAAAAGGATAAACAACACCTGATTAGGTATTACATGCCTAGTCTTTATTGGTATGACTTCTGTGAGGAGGTTGCCCAGTTGCTCTTTATTTTTTCAAAACTGAAATGTGGCATAAGGGACATTTCATGACATAGTAAATCATTCAATGAATAATAATCTTATAGGATGTTGTATACTGTCTCACAATTTGAAAGATCACTTTTGGTTACATTGCAAATTAAGCAGCTGATTGCAACTTACTTAAACACATATGCTTATAAATATTATGAAAAGCATATGTAGCTCAAAAAACATAATGAAAACCACAGATAACATTTTGTAAAAAACAATTATTCTTTTCGTTTTTTCTAATAGTCTGAGGTCTGCTACGTACTGTACAAACAGGTACATATGCATGGTCTTTATCTTAAGAGCTTAGTCTATAAAGAATAGCTGAAATACCAAATGAATGTCAAAAACAGTAATACAGGTAATATTATAGAAAAAAAATCCAGAAAGATCAAGATGTTACTGATCACATATGTTTTAAAAGAATTTATTTGTCTGTTTTTGTTGTTGTTGTTGTTGTTGTTGTTTTTCCCATCTTTTTCCTTCTGCTGCTACTTCTTGAAGTTGTGTTGGTGAATTGACTAGTAGAGCAGAACTCCACTATGCCATGAACATGACAACATGACATGTTCCACCACCAACTACAGTTTTTCCTCATCTTTCTTTCTGATGGTCAAGGAAAATGCCAACAGGATTGAGGCTACAGGGAGGCAAATAAGTGAGACAAGGGACACAAATAAAAAGAAAGTAAATACCATCAGAATGGTAGGGGGGGAAAGTAGAGAAAATAATACGATAGTGGATAAATAAAGCTGTTTAAGACAGAAAGAGTAAGGTTTGTGGGACAGGACAGTATAGAAGAAAACAGTGACATAGAAGAAATGTTAGGGTCACACATTTTACAAAGGATTTGACTTTGCTTTCACTTTCCACTTGTGCTGGAAACACACATTTTTATAAACTCACATTTTATTTACCTTCAAAAAATGAGTTTTTTTCCAAGCCAATCTTCAAATCAGCTGTAACAATCTGTGTTCTGAAGGGTTCCAGGAACCACTGCCTTTGGAGCGTTACATGGAACAGTGAAAGACATCTTGTTCAAGTATTTTCAGTCCTCAGAACTCCATTCTACACACTGAGGCAATTATATTGATGCAAACCAAAGCAGCACTCAGGCTGAATAAGTCCTTTAGGAAATAAAATATGTTTACTTCTACTTCTGGTATAAAACCCACTATTTTAAATCATAAATAAACATTGCTGATGGCAGGACGTAGCTTTATGTGCATTCTGATCCTATTTACTGTGCATCACTTGGAAGCTGGCTTGGTAGTCTTCCTAAGATTACTGCTCAAACACCAACACTTTAAAATACCATCACAGAATCATAGAGAATGACTAAGGTTGGAAGGGACTTAAAGATCAGTTCAAATACAGTTGACTGCTTTTTGAGACAGTTTTACTCTGTGACAGAGAGAAGGATGTCATTCTTCTCATAAGTCATAGAGCATACTGTTAGTTCAGCCTTGCAGAATTTGTCTACTGCCAGTCAATATGTATGAAGTTTTTAGTGAGCTTGCTGACATTAGGCCTTTCCATGGAGACAGTGGTGTGGAGACTATAAATACATCCATTTTGGATCTGTGGCATTCATGAAGAGATTTTATTGCTTAGTATTTGAGCTAATGTTAGCTTTCAAAACATAAAATAGAATGACTTGATCTGGTTTGTTCTTCAAAATAACTGACATGGTCTTACAGATGAGGGAGAACTTAGTGTCTGGACATTTTTCTCCTTTCTCCTAATATCATTTGAAAAATTAATTGCAAAAAATACATGCTGCATTTCACTATTCGTGTCTACTTTTGAACATATAAATTCAAAAATAGGGTTATATGTCTATAGGGGGACTAGGATTCTCTGAAGTTACAGACCTTTATGTAGAAATATATTTCAGTACAGTCCAAAATTGCAAGCAAACCATTCAAAATTCTATTCAAATGGCATAATACAAAACATCAATGGAAAGGGTCTACGTTGCTATATAGAAGTCTTTGATAACTTTCTTTCTTTCTAATAATGTTTATTGCTAGGGCAATAGTAAAAGGAAGGTGCTCTTCAATTACTTTCTTTGAGTAATTAAGAATGATAGGTAGCACTTAATGTGTTCTGAATGAGAAAAGCACTAATATTTTACCACCTATCTTTGTGCATGAAAGCTCTCAAAAACTGGCATTTAGGTCTTCTTGAATTTCTGAACTTCATCACAACATTTATGCAGAGGCATTAACACAGAATAAAGATGTCCTCCTGCTACATGCAACTGGAAAGGCAGGAAAATACGTAACGTGAAAGATGACTAAACATAGCTTTGACATTACCACCTACAAGGTGTTCAAGGAGACATGGTCATGAACCACTGACTTGGCAGAACTTACAAGATTTAGTGTTGAAATTTCAACAGCCGTATGGCTATCATGATTATTTAGATAGTGCTATAACATGGAACACAGCTTATGAATCGTTTGAAGAGACCTTCAATGTAGGTAGTGACACGTCTCCTTGGCATTTTTTTCTCCTCTACAGATGTTTTGTTAGATTTTTTCTCCCAGCAGCTCCCCACTTTCAGGAATGCGCACTCTCTGCTACCCCAACGTCAAGCAGCCCTCAGAATCCCATCAGGCAGGTTGGGTGGTGTGAAAAAGGAATTAATTTCAGTCAACAACCAGGAATAGCGTTGGGTGTTTGGCTTCAGCCATTGACTTCCGTGTGTCTCCGGGTTGTGTTGTTGTGACAACAGGCGGTAGAAATGTCCTGGTCTCGCCCACACAAGAATATTGTCAGCCAAGCACACCGTGACTGGCGGCGAAGACCAGCCCCTTCCATAACCTGGGAGAGCTCCCTCCTCTGCGGGAGGCCCCGGCCGCGGCTCGGCAGCGGCGCCGGCAGCCCGGAGCTCCTTAGATACACGAGAGGCTCTCTCCAGGGGACACCGCGCCACGTGGTTGACGAGAACCGATACCGGCTCGGAAGGACGGGGCGGGGGCTCGCCCTCTCTTTCTCCTTCTTTGGGGCAGAAGGGAATGAAGAAATGGGGCAGAGAGGGGCCGGAGCGCCACGCGGGCAGCTGAACTGCCCAGGTCTTCGACGAAACAGGCGTGGGTGCCACGGCCAGAAAGAGGGACGGCTGCGCGCAAAGGAAGTGCGCATCCTCCATTTTGGCAGAGGGCGGGCGGGGAGTTGGCTCCCGGCGCTGGGCTCCCGTCGCCGCCCCGAGCGCTGCTCCCGCCTCGCGGCGCTGCCAGGGGCTCGCGGCCCCTCTTCCCGCCGGGGGCCGGACCGGGGCGCCTCATATGGCCGCCCCACGTTGGGTCGCATTGGCCCCAAGCTCCCCGCAGCGGCTTCCGACAAAATGGAGGACACCACCAGCACCACCAGAACCACCAGCACCAGCGCTCCTCTAGGAACCATGGCGGCCGACATGGCGCCCTCCTCCTCAGCGGGTGGGGGCAGGAGAGCGCCCGCAGCGGGGAGGCGCTGCTCGGCGGGGCAGGCGCGGTCGGTGCCCAGAGGAGGCTCTTCAACGGGCACCGTCCCCGCTGGGAGCGCTGCCATTATGCACGCGCCGTCCCTCCTGAAGGTGGCCCCAAGTTCCCCGCCGCTCAGGGGGAGGTGCGAGGCGGGACCGGAGGGGGGCGCCATAAGAACCAGTAGCCCCACGTCGGGGCGCGGAGGGGAAGGGCACCGAGCTTGGCGGTGTGATGCCCGCAAGGATCGGGAGCGCTGCTGGGTGGCCGCACTGCTTCCTCACAGCGACGGGAGGCCGGGGGAGCGCAGCGCGCCCGACTTGTGCAAGTCGTCGGGCGGCCGGGGCCGGGCGCGCCGCTGGTGACGCCAAGAGCGGACACCGCGCCCGTGGGCTACGACTGGGGCTCCTCAGACCTGATGGCTCGAAGTGGGAAGCACTCGGGGCACGGCCAGCGGGGAGATTGGCAGTTCAAAGGGTCAACCGGCTGCGGGCGGCGCTGACGGGCGGGCGGCGCGTCCAATCGGCTGGCCCGGCGCGAGAGCCCGTCCCCGGGGACAGCCAATGGCGGGGCGGGGGCGGGCCCCGCTCAGCTCCGTCGGCCCGGTTTCTCCTCCCCTTCGTTAGCAGCTGCGCTGAGCCCGGGACTGGACCGAGTTAGAGTTGAGACGCCGGAGGAGTAAGGCAGAGTGCGTGCGTCCCCCGCGGGGGGTTCGGTGCCTGCGGGGAGCCCTCGGGTGAGGCGGGGGCCGGGGCCGGGCGCGCGGGCGGCGACGCGGAGCTGTCCCCGGGGCGGGGATGGAGGAGCCTCGCGGCGCCCCGCCGGGCCGGGCGGCCCTCTGGCGGCGGAGCGGAGCCGGGGGCAGCTCCGCCGATCGCCGCCCGGAGGTGGGCGGCGGGAGGCGGCCCGGGGGCAGTCTTGGGGGGGGGGCCGGGGCGTTCGGGGAAGGGCCGGCGTCGGCGTAGCGCCTCTCGCCGAACTCCCCCCGCTTTCCCCGCCGGGCCCGCGGCCGTTGTTCTGCCCCGGTGCCTCCACCACCCCCCCCCCCTCCTCCCCTCCTCCCGGCGGCTGCCTCCCACCCTCCCTCCCGCCTCCCCCGCTGCCCGGCGCGGCGCCGCGCTCCTCCCGCCGCCGCGCTCCCCCCCGTATTGTTCGGCCGGGGCTCGCTAATGGCGGCCGGGAGGCGGCAGTGCCGCGGGCCGACTGCAGGGGGGCAAACCCGGGGCCGGGGGCAGATCGGCGGCGCCGTGCGGGGGGAGGGGGAGGAGGGCTGCGCGTCCGCTGCCCCGCGCCGCCGGTTCGGGGCCCGGCGAGGCGAGTTAGTGCGGAACGTGCCCTCCCCGCCCCGGTGCCTCGGCCCCTCGGGGGCGGCGTGGCCGTGCCGCGGCCCCGGGGGCAGCGCTGCCGGTCCCCCGGCGGCCCGCGTTTATCGCTCGGGACGCGGCGGGCGAGGCGGGCGGTGCCGGCCCTGCGGGGCGAGGGAAAGCCGTGCCCGGGGCGCTGCCCGGTGCCCCGCGATAACCCCGTGTCTTCCCCTCAGGCTCCGGCCCGGTTTGGCGCAGCCTCGGCGGAGAGCGGCGAGGAGAGGGAGCTCCATTGTGAGTGCTATTTCTGTCCCTATTTCTGCCCCCGCCGGACCTGCTCGTTGTTCTCCAGGGGTTGGGGCAAAAGGAGGGGCCTCGGCGCGGGGTGGGGACATTCCTGGGCCCGGCAGCTGCTGCCCCGGGGTGGCCGTGGGGCGGGCGGCCCCTCCTCGCGGTGGGCGCCGCTGCGGACGGTCCTGCGGAGCCGCTCCGGAGGCAGACGGGCCGCTCCGCTCCGCCCGGCTCGGCGGGAGGGGGGGCACCTCGCGGGTGCCCTCTGGAGGCGTGAAGCGGGCACTGAATTCCACGGCCAGGCATCTTCTGCCATCTTTGTTTGTTTTTTTTTTTTTGTGCGGTTTTTTTTTTTTTTTTTTTCCTTTCCCTTTGGCTCAATCCTGTATCTTTCGTGCCTTGAGGCTGGGGGGCGGTAGAGCGACTTGCTGCTTCCTGCCGGCGGCTGTTGTGTTGTACTCCCCAAGCGCTGCTCTGTTGGGTGTCAGCCCAAGGGAAGGCTGATTGCAGATCCCTGGAGGACCGGGCTGTGGGTTAAACCTAGTCCGTTCTCGTTTCATAACCTTCCTTTGCTGCATGCTGTGCAAAACGGAGCTTCTGAAATTACAAAGTAGTGCAGCGGAGGAGAAAGTAACAGTGTGTGTGTGTGTGGATGGAGGCGGTGGGAGCTGTTGGGATGCGGCTGCTGCCGTGCGGAGAACAAAACAAACAGCGCCGTGCTGTGCTCGGGGCCGCGTGCGGGAGGAGCACGGGGTGCAGCCCTGAGCACTGCGTGCGTCTGGGCAGCTTTTTGTCCTCCCCTTACCTTTGTACCTGATGGATTCCCCGGGTCTGCATAGGCTGCTGCTTGGTCACCTTTTGGTGGCTTGCATCTAGAGAGCATGGGTGTTTCACTGTGGGAACATCGCTGCTTAGGAGGAAGGCATCAGATCTGAATTAATTCTGAGTTTCTGGAATTATCAACCTTGCGAAAGGCATTGAGAGTCTGTATGGCTTGTTAGCATCAGTAAGAGGGCTATTCTTTTTATTATTGTTACCATGCCTTGGACGCAAGGCTGCCATGTTTTCTGATTCATTGTACCTCCCAATCTAACAGCTGTTCAGCTTTTTCTGGTGTTTCATGTGAAAAAAGTAACTACTGGCATGGGTCAGGGCAAGCAGTGCTTTGGGTGGAGGAAGTCTGTTGCGTTGGAAGGGAGCAGGAAAGTGTTGAAGACTGGAGCTGCCTTGAAAAATATCCTGCAGCTTTGTGTGGCTGCCTCTGAGAAGCAAGACTGCTGCCATGAGCAGCTGTAGGACAAAGATTCGGCAAACCTCTGTGTAATTGCCAGCTGGTCTGTGAGTTACACCAGTGTAGTGTTACACGAGGGCATCCTACTGGATGGCACATGGTCTCCACCAACTGTGGTCATGGTGGTTGGGTCTTTTCTCAGGCATGTGACTGGAGGAAAAAGTATATCCTGTGGCCGTGCTGTCATGTGTGACAGGCATTATATTCTGTGCTCACTACTGCATGGGCACTCCAAACTCCTCAGCTGTAATTTGTGAAATGAAGATGGTGATGAGGCATCATGATGTAGTTAGACCAAATCACTTTTTAAAAGTAAGATTGTTTTAATTTTAATATCTACTGAACTTGCTATATATTATTGCTACTGATCTGCTTTGACCCTGGATATGATTGCATTCTACTGTTGCTTACTCTGGAATAATGTGCTAAGAAGGATTTGCATCAGCAAGAGTACACAAATGCCAGTGAATAAATGAAAGTAAGCTTCTTTGTCTTCTGCAGTGCTTGACTAAGTTTGCAGAGGGGTGTGGGACCTAAACTGATACAAACTCTTGGAGTCTTTTGCTGGCTTTCTTTATGTTTTTGTCCAGCAGCTTCACGGACACTCTTACACTGTTAAGGGAGTTTTTATTTTGGTTTATTTGGTTTATTTTGGAATAAACAGAGAATTACTGAAGTTCTGCCTATTTGTGCTAGAATTCACAACCAATCAATATACTCGGCAACAGAAGCAGAATGACGAGTTCTGTGAAGAGTTTATATAAAGTGTTACAACTGATGGAAAAATCCACTGATTATGGAGAACTGCTTCTTTCATTCTGGAGGATGTGACCATTACAAATAATAATGAAATTTACCTAGCTATAGGAAGGGATTGGGATATGAAGTTCAGGAGCCTGATGAATGAGTTAAATGGCCCTTCTGAGAAGTTTGAGGTAATATTTATTTCAGGAGGTTGCTATAGCCTTGTATGCTGTAGAAATTCTGTTGTCTGCAGAAGTTGTTGGATTTTTTCAACAGACATTTTTTTTGCTTTTAACTTTAAACATCATTTAAGTGATTTAATCTTATTAGGTGGCTGTTCTAGAAAGATATCTGGATTTCTATGAGGTTAGAGTTCAGAGGAAACTTAGTTTTTCTTCTATGCTTGTAGATTACCCCATGTGCTGCTGGCAAATATGGCTGTCAGGAAGTGTTAACCTGGTGTATGAATCATCGAATGGTTTGAGTTGGAAGGGTCCCACCCTGGTAGTCAAGCGTTCCTTATGTCTAACCTCTTTTAGGTTACCTATGCAGGCCATGGTAAAATGATCTGCTCAATTTAGTTGCTGGTATTAAAATTCTTTATTTTGGAGCAACATGAGTGAACTTGTCAGTGTTTTGTACTTGTAGGAGAAATTTTGGATAGAGGAGAGCTGTGTGAGAAATGTGAAATGCAGTTGTGTTGTATGTCATATTCGGTTGACGCTTTGACTGTGTTGACTTCAACTCTGCTTATTTGTACTTCTGTTGTTTTGGCAGTTTCAGACTTATCTTTGTGAGCTTCTGGAAATCATCAACTTTAAGACAAAGCCATAATTATTCTATCTAATTCTGTTCCACGAGAATTCCATTGGATTCATGAATGCAAAAATTGATGATGAATCTACATGGATGAGAACATCAACAGTTTAATAGGGGTCCACATCTGTCCTTTATTAGATGGATTAGATCATAACTTTGTATTAAGGAATGCTTGCATCTTTACCTGAAGTATTTCATTAATTGGATGTGGCAGTGGTTAAAGTTGTTTTCTGACTCTTGTGTGTGATGAGAGCAAGTTTACTCCAGTCAGTGGTTATAACACAGACAACGAATGCAGATTTTTAGTCCAACATAAATACAGTGACCAGAAATTATTCAATTTTGTGGTCAAATGGGAGTTGCAAGAGATAGGGCTGCCACCACTGCATTTTTGAAATTTCTCTGTTTGAAGGGTATTATTGCTTTGTAAGTTTGTCCTAATGCTTAAGCTTTCCCTCTGTGCACTTCCCAAGTGTTTTGGAGTCAGCTTCACCGTAACTTCTGTGCTGCTTTAACTATTGGCCACTGGAGAATAACCTGCAGGGCAGTGATGGGGCAGTGCTGAGGCAGGGACTCAGAGCAAGTGTTCAGCTCTTCAAACAGGATGGCTACAGTAGTGTCTTGAAATGGACATGATTGGTGTGCTCCTCAGTCATATTGAGTATCAGTAACACAAGAAGATTATGGGTTAAGATGTTCTGTGATGTGATTAATTAATATGCATTGCTGTTGTGAAGAAAGGATAGTTTTGGATCTTTGGAATACTTAACACTTAAAATGTTACCACTTTACCTAAAATAAATAAGACATTCTGTAGTAAACTGTGCATCAAGATCCATAAACTCTTTAAATCTTACAAAAGTTATCAGAGTCTTTCAGTTTTTGTTAGCCTGGCTTCCAAATGCCTGAATTTGTGTATTATGCTGTACGAAAGTACCGAGGCATAATTCATCCTCTCCTAGAATGGTTTGGGTTTGAAAAGACCTTTAAGATTATCTAGTTCCAACCCCCCTGCTAGAGGCAGGGACATCTCCCTCTGGACCAGATTGCTCAAAGTCCCATCCAGTCTGGCCTTGAATGCTTCCAGGGAGGGGGAATTCACAACCTCGCTGGGCAACCTGTTAGTGTCTTGGCACCCTCACAGTTCCTACTTGTAAGTTTTATTTCCTAGTGACAAATGCTAAGCAGGAAGTCATTTTAATTCCGTATTTTCCCCTGTTTAATATACTGTGTTAAAGGGCCACTAAGGTGATCAGAGGGCTGGAGCACCTCTCCTATGAAGAAAGGTTGAGGGAACTGGACTTGTTTATCTTCGAGAAGGCAGAGAAACCTCATTGTGGCCTTCCAGTACTTGAAGGGAGCATATAAACAGGAGGGGAAACGGCTGTTTACAAGGGTGGATAGTGATGGGACAAAGGGGAATGGTCTTAAGCTTAGACAGGGGAGGTTTAGGTTAGATATTAGGAGGAAGATTTTCACACAGAGGGTGGTGAAGTACTGGAACAGGTTGCCCAGAGAGGTTATGGATGCCCCATCCCTGGAGGCATTCAAGGCCAGGCTGGATGTGGCTCTGGGCAGCCTGGTCTGGTGGTTGGTGACCCTGTCCGCAGCAAGGAGGTTGAAACTAGATGATCTTTGAGGTCCTTTTCAACCCAGGCCATTCAATGGATCTATGATATTCACTGGGGTATGTTGAATAGACATCAGCTATTTAGATGTTGGCACTATGGACTCATTAGGTAGCTCACCAATCTGTCTCTCACAGAGGTGGCAATAAAGGAAATGTTCGTCATCCACTCACGTAACTGTGGAATTGCTCATGTGTGTTTCTACATGGTGTCCTTAGTTTTTTGTTTGGAAAAAGATAGTGAAATACAACATAACCCATAGAAGAGCAGTATACACAGGATCTTCTGATTTCTGAGCCTAGTTGTGGCTCAGTCATTCTGGGAAACGTGGACCTGTTTTTCTGCACCACGGACTTTTTAGTAAGCATATTGCCATCTTCTGCTTCTTCAGGTTTTTTTGTGTGATATACATAGGTTACCCCAAAAGTAATGCCTCCTCTTTATTTCCATGGGAACTACAACTGATACAGAGAGCACAAACAACACTGTTGGAGCAAATTTTCAGTTATGTTGAAAAATAGAGTTTTTTGTCACCACCGCTAGTGATGTGTTACTGCCAGCAGTGAACAAGAGCCTGTATGCTGACCTTATAAAAATTTGCTATGGCCATCCAGGAGACAACATCCACTATTTTTCACATTGCTGTTGCCATTGCTGAAATGCACCACCTGCCACCTCAATGTGCTCACATCTGGTGTTTGGTCTCCATGAACGTTCGGCGAGCATCAAGGAATGTCTGTGGTGTCATTTTTTTTGCATGGAGAAATTCAAACCTTTGCTTCATGCACGCTTCCACGTCAGATGCCATTTTGTCAGACTGTCCCTCTGCTGCCATCTGTTGCACAGCAACAGCACGTAACGGAATATTGGTGGGAAGGTTCAATCTCCACTGCAGTACCAATGTCTGCCTTTGATGTTGTGGGCCAACATAATAAATAGAAGGCATTACTTTCAGAGCAGCTCTCGTAGGTATACTGAGCTCTAAACACGCCCGTTTGTGATGCAGCCATCTCTTTTTAAAGCTTGCCAAAGAATTTTCTTCTTCCCGGGGTTCATTTGTTTAGATGCCTGTAAGAGCTCTTCAGGTTGGTTTTTGCCTGCAGTACTACACCAAATTTCTCTAATATAATTTATAACGTCAGCTGTCAACTTTATATGGATGATTTTCAAACGTCTTTTCCAGCTATATCTCAGTGTGTGCTTCTAGCATGTTTTTGTGGATACCTGATCTTTAGCTCAGGCTGCTGTCCCAAAAGCAAGCCTTTCCCCCCAGAAGGAAAGCTCTCCATGCTGTCTGTCACTTGTAGATGGTGTTATCTTCAGACCTCTGGTTTGAGCCCATGATCTAGCTATTGTTGTAGGCACACAGCATGCTATTCTTCTAACAGTTAGTAAGCTGTATCTTAATTGCTAACAAACAGTTAAATATTTATTAGTTAGCTATTTAAATGGATCATGTAACTACATCTCATACCTTGTCTTTGTTCTGTGTATCTTGTAGTAACGCTTATTCTGTTTTGACTGCCTGGTCTTTCTGTATGTTACATTTTATGGATGTAAAAGTAACGGGTTACCCGCCTTTAATTTAAGCTTGCAGTTTAGCTGTGGATAGTACTACAGTCTTATTTTGTTGTTAATGAGGTTTTAAGTGCTCTCCACAAAGTGACATCCTGGGCAGTTCGACCCCTCTGTCCCTTCTCATGTGACGATCCTCATGTTTGGGGGGGCTTCCATATGTGCACCTTCTGAAGCAAATGCAACTTACTAATGCAGAGGAAGCAAAATTTGGGAAACAAAGCCAACTGACAGCTAAATGAATACATTTCTTGTTACTCTTGAGACCTAAGCACACCATCCTTGGAACAAGAATTCTAACCATTGTTGATTGTAGTGCTTTTTCCTTGTATTCTCTTTTTTCTCTCTCCATCTGTTCTCCCTTATGTTTAGGTTGTTTGCTCTTTGAACAGACATTCATATTCTGTTTTGGTACAGTGGCTAACATACTGTGGTCTGTAACTTCAGCTCCTAGCAGCATACAATGAGTTGTAATATATAGATGGGTGTGATATCAGTATCTTCCTTTTTTTTTTTTTTTTTTTTCCAGATAGGGAAAGGAGGCCTGTACTAACAAATTAACTTCTCGATGATTAGGAACTGCTTCTAAGCTGGACAGATTTACCAGGCATCTCTTGAATAGCTAATCAGTATATCTGTGTTTGTAATGTTTATTTATGTTAATGTTCATTCATAAGATAAAGTTTTATTCTGTTAGGTGGTTCCTCATTAAAGAAGCCAAATATTACCTGGAAAGGTCAGATAGGAAGTTACCTGTAGTTCATATACACACACATGGGTGAAAAAGGTTATTTGGAAATGACAGGAAATGGAGAATGCAATAAAGGCATTTTTGTTGGTGGTGAGCTGTTGTTGTTTTAATTTATTGGATATATTATGGAGTTGTTAAAATTTTAACTTTTGGTCATCATTGTTTGTTTATGCCCAAAAAATTAACAACCAGAAACATTGAGTTGATCTACCTAATATAGTGTGTAGGACAGCAATTATGGTCTGAATGAAGTTCAGCATTTTTATTAGAGAAGGACTGGAGGGTTTAGAGAAGACTTGCAAGAATGACTTATGAAGCAGTAGAAAAGATTGGCAGATCTTAGAAATATGGTCATCTTCAGATAGTTACCTTTATTTTTTGAAGTCAGTTGAATTGAAGTTGTGTTCAATAAACAGGAGCTTTGGTTGCATAATGTAACTCACAGCTGGTCAAGGGGAGCAGCTGAGAAAACCTGTCACACTTGCAATGCTGACTGTATCCATTCTTGCCTTGGAACCCATTTCCTGTCCATCTTACCTTATCATAGACTTGAACTGTTCTGGTGGTGTTTGTTTTTTTTTTCCCCCCTCTTTTATTTTAAATCCCATTTGATGTTAAGATTTTATTTCCTTTGTTGGTGGCTTCATTGGCTGTTTGGCTGTAGTCTGCATGAGTTTCTTTACTGTATCTAGCACATACTTTCACATACTCTCATTCAGTTTTTCTTCATTTTGAATTAGTAGATGGATTGAATGCTGATTTCTGAAGGTCACTTGTGTTCAAGAAGCTTGTCCATACTCGATCAAAATAGTAAGTTGTTAGCTGAGCTTGGGTACTCCTCAGATGGAAAAAAATCTGGTTAAGATTGCTAGTTGATATTAGTTATTGTTAAAGAAGAGAGGAAAATGAACTATGTACAAACTTCTTGTTCACTTACATGTGTCAGGGAATTATACTTTTTTTCCCTTAAGCACATAGAAAAATCAGAAGAACAGAATTTAATTTTAAAAGCATTATTTAAAAGGGTTTGTGATTTTAGCATCTGATAAACCTGGCAAGGTAGCAGGATTTATGTCTATCAGTTGTCCATGCAGGTTTATTTGTATCATGGGCAGTATGTACTGAAGTGTATATCGCATGTTGAATTAAAATAATTAAGAGTGAAAGCCCAAAAGGAAGTGCCGATCAAGGATACTATTAAAAGTCCTTTTTGGCAACTAATCTTCTGTAAATTGTATGGAAATAATACTGGCTGGGCACTAATAGGATAGACAGGAGCTTTGCAGGAAGGGTCTTAGGAGTTTTGGAGGACAATACCTTGGACGTGAGCAATGCCCTCTTGTAGGGGTGAAGATGAACAGCATACTTGTCTGAATAAAGCAAGACTGTAACCAGCAATTTGAGGGAAGTGTGATTGCTATACTGATAGCTGAGTCCCCATCTAGAGTGATCAGTCTGTTTTTTGGTTCAGCCTCAGTGTAATGAAGATACTGTTGTACTGGAAGGAGTCCCGTGGAGGGACACCAGAATGCTTAGAGAGCTGGAGTAGGTAACAGACAGAGGTAAGAGGGATGGGTTTATTCAGCTTTGAGAAGGCTAGAGGGACGTGTTATTTGTCTTCAGCTATTTAGTGGGAAGGCATAGAGAAGATGAAGCCAGGCTTTTCTTAGGGATAGACTCTGATAGGATGGCAGGTAAGAGGTTTCCTAATAGAGAAAGATAACTGACGCTGGAAGAGGATATCCTAGAGATGTTGGGAAATCTGTATCCTTTTAGATACTCAGTTGAATGAAAGCTGAAAAACCTGACTTCTGCCAGTGGTCTTGTTTCTGATTTGACATTCCTCTGAGCTGGGGTGGATTTGCCAAGATGACATCCATAAGTCACTTTCAAAATAAGCTATTCTATTAAATTTGCAGCATTTTAAGCTATGTCTGATATCATTTATTGACCAAGAAGATGCTCTCTATTGATAAGCAGTGCTTTATTGCAAAAATATTGGACATTCACTTTTCTTGTAGCACAAAAATAAAGTATACTGTTTAGATAAAATCTGTAATTAATAAAATGTAAGTGTATGACGCATGGCTTAAACTCCTTAAAATTACCTTACGCATACTGAATTAACCTTCCCAATGAAATACATTTTTTTTTAAACTTCTTTCAGAATTCACATTGTTCTTGCTAGTAAATTGGTCCTCCAGGACTACATATTAAAAAACAGACCAAATTATATCTAGTAGATCTCATCCTTTCTCACTAAAGATTTCACATTTTCTGTCCCTGCTTAGTTTTTCAGATTTGAGTGGTTTATACATGATTGGATGTAGCAGGTTTTTTGGTAACATTACAGGCTTGCTCATCTTTTGTGATTTTTGTAAAGGATCTGGATGTGGGACTGAAATGCGTACCAAGTAAAACTGCAGATCGTACTAAATTAAGAAGAGCTGTTGACTCCCTTGAGGGCAGAGAAGCCTTGCAGAGAGATCTTGACAAATCAAAGGCCTGTGCAATCAGCAGGCAGATGAGATTAAGATGAGCAAGCCAGATTCTGCACTTGGGATGGTGTAACCCTGGCTATGTGTGCAGACTTGGGGATGAGACGCTGGAGAATGGCCGTGTGAAAAGGGATCTGGGGGTTCTGGTGGTTTTACAGCAAGTTGAATGTGAGTCAGCAGTGTGTTCTGGGGTGCTCCAGGCCCAGCGCTGCCTCTGGGTGAGGGGAGAGGTGGTCTGCTCTGCACAGGTGGCTTCACCTCCTGTGCTGGGTGTGGGCTTGGGCCTGCAATATAGGAAGGGCATAAAACTCTTAGGGAGTGCTCACGGGAGGGGCTACAAAGATGGTAAGAGATCTGGAGGGCAAATATTTTGTGAGGAGCAGCTGAGGCTCCTGGTGTGCTCAGCCCAGAGCAGGCTGAGGGGAGGCCTGATGGCGGCTGCAGCTCCTCACAGGGAGCGGAGGGCAGCGCTGAGCTCTGCTCTGTGTGACAGCGACAGGCCCGAGGGAACGGCATGGAGCTGCGGCAGGGGAGGGCAGCTGGGGGTGAGGGAAAGGGTCTGCACCACAGGGCGGTGGGCATGGAACAGCCTGCACAGGGCTGGGCACAGCCCCGAGGCTGGAGCTCAGGGAGCGTTTGGACAGTGCTCTCAGACAATGGGTTTGAATGTTGGGTGGTCCTGTGTGGAACCAAGAGATGATCCCTGATGAGGAAGAGATGAAGAGTTGATCCCTGTGGGTTCCTTCCAACTTGGGCTTTTCTGTGACACCAGTGAAGAAAGCACGCTGTATGTGTTTAGTATGTAATTACAGGTCAGCATAGTCACTATGATTATAGTATAGTTGTATCAAAAGTATAGCCAAATCAACTCTGACTCTTATGAAAGATACAGAAATAGATTATTTAATTAGTTAGAGCATTCTGTCTTAATTACTCTAGTCTTTTTTCATTAGTATCTGTACCATTAAATCTGTATTTAAATTTGTAGCATTTGCTACAGTTGCATCTATGACCTAAGTACTTCCAACTTGGTGCTTCCTCAAACCTGTAGTAGCTAAATAATGTACTGAAGGGATTATACACTTTGTCTGTGTCATGGTTTTATGATATTTGGTTATTGGTATTCCACATCATAACATCATGGAGTGCACTAAAAATTAAAGAGCTAATGCTCCAGTTCTGGGTACCTTTCCCAGAAGAGAACAACTACATTCCCCAGAAGACTGTTCACTGTGTTGTTATCATTTCTGCTCAGGGGAAGAGATATAAGGCCTTGGTAGGTCATCTGACCACCCTTCTTCGTCAGGCTCTCCTTCCTGCTACTCAACCTGACTGCGCATCTCACCTCAGTGTTATGGTGAGGCCTATCTACCTTTCAGACACTCTTATTATATTTGATTTATTAGCTTTAACTCTAATTATATTGCATTATAGTGTGTTATCTTGCATTCCAATATCATATTTAGTAAATTAGTTTGTTTCTCCTCAGATTGTTGCCGCTGTTTTTAATTATTTTGGGGTCCCCTGTTTCTCTTTTCTGGAGACGTGGATTCACGAAATCCCTCCACTCTGCTAGTCACAGAACCAGGCTGAACCAGCCTGGAAACATTGACTGTCTGTTACTATCTCAGTTTATCTTCTTGAGTGCTGGCAAAAGCTAGGGTCTTCAGAGATTTGAATTCTGAATTTATAATCTTTATTGATCCTTGTGGAGTGTGTGCAAGGAGTGTTTTTGAAATGTGTTCTGTGGCCCACAGAGCCTTTTTTATCAGTGGCCTGTGTTCCATTACTTAGTCCAGATATCTAAATAATTTTACTATTCTCTAGTCTGTTTGTAATCTATCAGTTGAACCTACGTATGTATGTATTTCCTGTATGTGCAGTACGTATTTCTTTGTTGGTTTATGTTGATTGACAGTTTGGTCTTTTTATTAAGGCTACTTGTATTCAGTTTTTCCATTTTTCCCTGTTTTTTAATTGTCCTCTTCCTATTTTGTGTCTTTAGCGGAGTGTATTTCTTCTGTTACTGTAATGTTCCCTTTTGACCAAGGTCATATTTCAAGCCTATTGCTGTGGTTTAGTGTTACCTACTTTCCTGGAAATAGATACGTATTTGAATATAACTAATGGATAAACACTTAGATACGACTTCTTTTGTGGGTCCTTGGGTTCTCTGTCTGTCTTTCTATTCCTTTTGTGAATACATACATCCTGAAGTAGCACTGCTGCTTGAATAGTAGAGAGAAATAATTTACTGTCTACCGCATTATACATAATGACTTTAAAGGCTGGAAGTAGTGCTGGGTTCTTGTTGATCTGCATGTTTTCATGATTGAGCAGCTATGAAACGTATTGAAAGCGCATATTTAAGATGGGGGGCAAATACATATCAGTATGACTGTCTTGAAACTTCATAGTTAGTCAACATTATGATTTTGATTTGCCATGAATAGTTACACCAAGTACTACTTATTCCTTTGTGAGTAATCTTGAAAATACATGATGTGTTAGACACTCCTGAATTCATAATTGACCCTGAACAGAATCAAGTTTGAGACTGACACTGAATTTTCATTCTGTTCATGCATAAAGGGAGTAATTCTCAGCACTGGTTGATTAGGAAGACCAATGGAGGAGGCTGTGTTAAAGAAAGACAATCAGATGTTCTTGGAAGTGTTGGTTGGAAACCAGACATCAGTAGTCACACACGTCATGGATGGCTGCAGTACTGTTGGCATACTCAGGAGACAGTGAAGTTTGCATTTCTCTACCTCTCACTTTTCATTCAGGCTTAGTTTGTGTCTAAATAATTTATCTTCTGAATAAAAAGCAACTTGCTGATTCAACTGCTTCTAAATGGCTCTTTTGCTGCTTAGTTTTTGCTTTCTTATTCTTTTTAGCTGTGTTACTGGCATGCAGGTCTTTGTGCATGTGCTTTTCAATTTCTTGAAATCTGTGACAAGCACATCTTGGGTGCTGTAATAAATTTTAGTAAGATGTTTTCTTCATACAGATTTGAAATTGTGGGGAAATAATGAATTTTGAAGCAGATCCAAACCTAGTGGAAAACAAATTCTTCTGGAATAGCATCTTTAGGCTAAAGTAATAAGATTTCAGGCTTTTCATGATGGTGATACTGGACAATAGGTTCATAAGTCTAATCTATCAACAGATATCCTGTTCCTGAGAATTCTTACTTGTGGTAAGAGGGCTACTTCAAAAGTTATGCCTCATCAGAGGCAGATGTTGGTGGTAAGGCAGTAGAAGTTGAGCCTTCCTACCAATATTCCATTGTATTTTGTTGCTGTGTGACAGATGGCTGCAGAGGAGCAGTCTGACACAGTGGTGTCTGACATGGGAGTGTGTATGAAGCGAAGGTTTGAATTCCTTATGCACAAACACTGGCTCCCACTGATGTTCGTTGGCACCGACTGAATGTTCATGGAGGACGAAGAGTGGATGTGAACACAGTGAGGTGGCAGGTAGTATGCTTCAGTGGGTCACCTATGCTGCAGATTTTTACAAGTGCTGCATACCATCTCTTGTTCATCGCTGCCAAAAATGCATAGCTTGTGCTGGTGACTATGCTGAAAAAGTGTTATTCAACACAGCTGAGAGTTTAGTCTATCAAACAGTGTTATTGTGCTCTTTGTTATACTTCCCGTAGAAATAAATAGGAGGCATTATTTCAGAGCAACCTACATATTTATAGTTAGGTTACATAATGTTTTAAGGCAGACTTTTTTTACTTTGGTGCTGTGAATACTTGCAGTTGAGTTTAGCCCAAATTGTGGAAGTACTTACATTGAACTCAGGAGCACAGTCTGTGTGTTAAGCTGGTTAACTGATTAAATAGCTGTCATTGCAGCCTCAGTGTAGTATATTAGGTTTGCTTGAAGTCTTACAAGTTTCTGATATCGCAGTCAGATAGTGTGTGTTTTAATAATCACTTTGTTGGTGCTTGCTTAATTGTCATCTGTCATGTGCATTTTTGAGCAGTGTGTTTTACGCAGTAAGTGTTATGTGTTTGCTGTTATCCGTGCAGGTCATTCTGCAGGAATTGGCTTGTCATGTCCACCAAAATGGTCTTGTTGCTGAAGTTCTAAGCTGTGGCACCAACCCTGTTATATTCAGGCACAGCTGTTATTGTTGGATAGATAATTTTTTTTAAGGGAACTGATCTGTCTGGAAAGGAGTTCAGTCAGAAAGTCTGTGTCAGCTGGAACAACTTCTGTTTGGTTATGAGTGTGGCTGCAGAAACAGCTGTGCTACATGGTTGTATAATAAAGCAAACCTGTGGTCTGAATAGCTAGGTGGCTCTTCCATAGTGCTAGAATTGTTGGTAAGGTCAAACCTGTAAAAGTTGGCAATAGATCAGAGCTGCCTAATATGAGGTTGCCAAAAATGCTTAGAGTTGATGGGGGGTATCCCTCAGGAAGGATGTAAGGAGGAAACACAAATATGCTGAATGTTTACAGTAAGGATGATTAATGAGAATGATTTTATTATGTGGTTGCCTGTGGTAGTCAAGTTTTATATCTGATGACCCAGAATTGCTTTTAATCTTTTCTTCCCTTTTCTCTTCTTGCATAGCTAGGTGTCTGTCCATACGCAGTGTGTATTATTCAGCGCACAGATTGAAACTGGCCTGCAGGAGCAGCATTCAGGCTTAATTGTAAAGCTGATATAAATCACGGCCTTTGAAAAATGTTGGATTAGTTCTCTTTGCAGTCTTCGTGAGTGAATATAGTTGGGCCATTTGACTGTTAGTTGAAGTGTAGAACAGCCACTTAATTTGATTTTAATTGAAATATTTTACTTTGTTTTGTGGTGGCTTGTGACATACTTTTGGTCAGCCAGTGGGGGTCTGTTGGTTCAAGCCTGAGAAAGCTTGGTATGTATGTTACATGTCTGTGTAAGTGTATGAGAGTATAACATTCATGAGTTATAGCAAGAAGTAACAGCATGCTGTTAAGCTAGAGAAACAGATTCTTGATAGCTATATCAATTTGTCTTTACAATAGACTGAATTTTTGATAATTAGATTTCTGAAAAGTCTAATGAAATAAAAATCATTAAGGAAGAGTACGAAGTCTTGAAAGTAGGTGAATCAAGGAATTGTAATGGTGTTGTGTTCAGCATCTGGCTGGATAAGTACTTCTGTAGAGTTGCCTTTGAACTGCTGTGATTAATGTCAGTATATATTTATTTCAAAGTTTGTCCAATTGCTTTTATTTGCATTTCTGGCATTACATGATGGTGATTCTTACCATTATCACCAATGCTGGTTGTTAATGGTTGAGTAGATTTGGTTTGAAAGGGTTGCAGTTGTGATTTTTTAACTTCCACTTCAGAGGGATCTCTGTGTATGTAGTGAACAGCTAGAAAAGGGTAACTGTCTTGTGGTTATCACAAGCTAGTTTCATGTATTATGCTGTCTACATTTAGCATTGTGATACTCTTCTGTAGTTCTTCACAGTCAATCTTTGTGTTCAGCTACTGTGAATGACTTTGCACATCTAGGAAACTCACTTTGGTACTGTCTTTCTCTTAGGATTGATCAGGGGTTGCCAGCAGGGACAGGAAGGTGATTGTCCTTCTCTATTCTGCTCTTGTGAGGCCCCATCTGGAGTATTGTGTCCAGGACTGGAGCCCCCAGTACAAGAAGGACAGAGAACTGTTGGAGAAGGTCCTGAGGAGTGCCACAAAGATGATCAGGGGATTGGTCCCACCTCCCCTATGAGGACAGGCTGAAAGAGCTGGGCTTGTTCAGCCTGGAGAAAAGAAGGCTGCGGGGTGACCTCATTGCAGCCTTTCAGTACCTAAAGGGAGCCTACAGAGGGGAGGGGAATCAACTCTTTGAAAGGGTAGATAACAGCAGGACGAGGGGAAATGGTTTTAAGTTGAGGGAGGGGAGATTTAGGTTGGATGTCAGGGGGAAGTTCTTTACAGAGAGAGTGGTGAGGTACTGGAACAGGCTGCCCAGAGAGGCTGTGGATGCCCCGTCCCTGGAAGTGTTCAAGGCCAGATTGGATGGGGCCCTGGGCAGCCTGGTCTAGTATTAAATGTGGAGGTTGGTGGCCCTGCATGTGGCAGGGGGGTTAGAGATTCATGATCCTTGAGGTCCCTTCAAACCCGAGCCATTCTGTGATTGATTTGTCAACATTGACCTGTATCACTTCATTTTGGGGGACCCCATGATAGCTTCTCTTTATTGAAATAACAGCTAGCAATAGATAATAGTCATCTCTCCAAATAATGCAAACCCTCAAGAGGACCCTTGCTCAAATCTAATTATGGGTAATTTCCTCTGTAGTGTTTAGTCAGGAACACATTTGAATGTCTTGGAAATCTTGACTGCTCTCTACCAGTTTAATCAGTATTGGTCTGATTAATGGGCTGCCCAGGGAGGTGGTGGAGGTGTTCAAGGAACGTTTGGATGTCATGTTGAGGGATGTGGTTTAGTGAGAGCTATTGGTGATGGGTGGATGGTTGGACTGAATGATCTTGTAGGTCTTTTCCAACCTGGGTGATTCTGTGGTCAGTGAGTATGTGAACCCCCCAATTACCTCTGTAGGAGTACTGTGAGATGTTGTCTTCCCTTGGCAAAATTTATGTAGCTCTTTCCCCATTTATTGTATCTTTCCTCAGTATATTTATTCAGCTGTAGTTTCTATCAGTCTGTTTAGTGATGGATGCGGGATGGTAATTGTAATTACTTGGTTAATTATCATTTTCTGTTTAAGTAATTGATTACAGAAACTGTAATATAAAATTACTGAGTGCCTTTAGAAGTGTAAGTGAAAGTCATGTGGTCCTGGTGGTTTGTTCTAAAATCCTCTTTTATTAGCACTTTGATGAGGTATTTTTCATTCTTAACCCCTAGAAAGAGCTTTGATGTGTTCCTCCCTGATCTTTTCCTTACTGAACATCAGTGCAAACATCTTACTCTGCTGTGGCTCAGGTTTCTTGGGTACTGTGTCTTTCGGAAAACAGTACTGTTGTACAGTAGGTATGTTAGACAAACCTTTGCTCTGACATAGCTCAAGATAGGCTGCACATCTACGCCTAGCAAAGGATAAAGAATGGGACAAATAAATGCATGTCTTCCCTCACACATGTAATTCCATGATTCTTGTTAGTTCAGAGACTTGGGTAGTAGCCTTTTTAGTTTTGGGGAAGTTTAGGTTAGTTGTATGCTTTATGTGATGATTCTTTAAATGGCCTTCATGCTTTCAAATTTTAGTTTTCAAGATGTCTTAATTACATGTTCTCCCAAAACCAGTCCTTTTTTTTTTTTTTTTTTAAGGCTTTATATGGAAGCATTTGCACATGCTGGTCTTAGTTTGAATGTCTGTTTCAAGTCTTCTGCATTGATAAAACTGTTGTTTTGGTGAGATTTCAGTGACTCCTTTTTGTCCTTTGCTCCAAGGGTGCATAAGCATGACTGTGCTTCTCCGTATGTTATCTTCATCCCAGGTGTTACTAATGGCATTTAGTAGAGACTTTGGCTTGGAAAATCCAGCTTTTTGTTGATTATTTTTAGGTATGTTCTTTCATTCCCAAATTTCTTCAATTTCTAATAAATTTAAAACTATTCTATTTTTCAACTATGAAGACTTGGCTTATGAAGCATTGCCAAGCTGGCTGCCTTAAAGCTGTTGTATTTGTCATTCTTCCAGAGACATGCCTGGATTTTGCCATTTATTTCTTCAGCAATTTAACCCTGAATGTATATATGAGGTGGTGATTTTAGCATGAAGACTTTTATACATCAGTGGTACAACCTAATTTAAAAGGAGAACATAGCCTGGTTCAGGAAGGGCTGGTGTGTATTGGTAGTGCCTGTGTTTCCATCCAGCTGTAATTTTGGTGCCTGTGTGATACCACAAAACCTTGAGCTCATTTAGCAGCAGTATTGAAAATAAATTCTCTGCAGAATTGATCTTGCCAGTCTGTTGGTTTGGGGGCTTTGGATTTTTTTTTTTTTATCCAGAGTTTTAACAATTCATCCAGTCTAATGAATTTTAGAGGATTCTAGCAATCATGTTTCTATGGTAGCAGTAAAATATGCTTAATAAGCTATGGAGATGGAGTTTTTCTTAGTTTCCTATTGTAAACCTATAGTTGTAAGTTATCTCTGTTGTTGTTGTTAGTTTTCATTTAGAAATATTGAGTGCAAAATTGTCTGTAGTTTTTGGGTCTCTTTTCAGTATTAGCATTGTTAGAAAACTTCATGTGTCGTTTTGCAGATTGCTTTTGTTTTTGAAAAGAAACAAAATGAAAAATTGTATTTTGTTGCTGAGATCAGCTTCTAACTCTGCAGAAATCTGTGTGGAAATACCAGCAGGTATTACTGTGTACCAACAGTTAAGCACATGAGTTTTTTTTGTTATGTACCTAACACAGGTCAATAAGACCTCCTAGGAGCCTATATGGGGAAAAATAAATATACATAGGCAAAAAGATATCTTCCCCTTTATTATAATACATGCACATAATTCATAGCAAAAGTAATAACTCCATCTATATTTTTAGTGAGAATCTTTAACAACAGAAATAGCAAAGGTTTGATTCAGGTCTGAGGTGTAGTCTTGGCATATTCTCATTTCCTATTTGCTTCCATCTGTTCAGGTATATTTAAAACTTCATTAAAAGCTTTATGTGCTTGTGATGCTTTTCTCCTAGTTGAGAAAGAAAATATATGGAATAAAACTGGGAAACTTCAGCGAATCAATGAACTGAATACATTCTTATCAGTAAAAGCTTAGATGTAGGGAAATCTAACTGAATTAATCAGCCCTTGAGAGGAAAAATGATAGGTAAAAGAGAATATTGGATTAAATTAATCTTCAGTGTAACTGACTGATTTCCAGGCAGGTACGAGCCAGCTGTTTTGATGATAATGATTCTTTTGAAAGAAAACTCTTCATTCCAACTGAATGTTACCTTCGTTACATTTCAGATGGTCTTACATAATGGCATTTGGCTGTAAGGCTAACAACATATGAAGGAATTAAAAGGTGGTTGTTCTCTTCTAGGATTAATCTGGTTCACAGCCTTGCTGTTTGTATTCCCACCCCCTCCCCCCCACCAGCTCCAGTTAATGGACATGAAGGCTTGAATAATATTCTAAATGCTTAGAACAATATTTTGTGCTTTATTTCTTTGGGCCTCTTTACTGCCTGAGGATTTTAAGGCCTGTCTTCAAACAGTAGATAACTACACACGTTGATACTCTATTGTAAAAATGCTGCCAAGCCTGGTAAACCTAATGACTGTTGCAATACCTGAGGAATGAATACAGGTTTGAGCTTTGAGCATTTTCAGTCTCTTGTGTTGTGTGTTAATATAAGCTATGAATGTCTGAACCTGTGCTAAGTACTACTGCAGTGCATGTATACAATCTGAAAATGATTAGCAATGTAAGGTAAGCCTGATTTGTGATGTGTGTTCTGTAATTTTTCTTTTGTCGTGTTGTGAATTTAACCTTGTATGTTCTGCCAGGCAATTGTGGAGGTTGACGCCATATAAAGCAAAGAAACTTAACTGATAAGATTTCTTTTGTCAATAGTTCAGTTTACTTAAGTCATTTATTTTCTTTACATTCTATTATAAACAGACTTCTTTAATTCTAGTATTTGATTTTGTAATTGCAACTATATCTGTGTCTTAACATTGTACTTTTTCCATCTACCTATAAAGCCCCAAACAAAGAATCCTGGAAATGGGATGTAACGGTAGAAAATTGAGAATAAAGAGCACTGTTGCTGCTTTTCTTGTGGCAACAATGGTATAGACCAACATTTTCCCTATTAGTGTAGGACAACTGTGCTGAAAATCAGGTTTTAACTTAAACTATAAGTTCCAAAAAGTCATTTTAATGAGCTGAGTTAGTGCAAGAGGTTCTCGCTGTTTTCAGGTATGCTCCATTTCAGGTATTTAGTGTTTGTTTTAACCCTGTTTCAGAGCACACAGCTTTTGCAGAAGGTAGCAAGTTGCTTCAAGAAGAGCAGGCTCCCCACACGAAGGAAAATAAAAGGTCTTGGAGCAACTTACTAAGGTAAACAGATTGCAGTGGATTTCTGGATGGGTAAGTATTCATGAGCGGGATATTTCAACTTCCTCTATTCAGCTTCCTTTAATAAATAATTTATAAGGATGCACAGAAAGCTACTTGCAGCTTTTGATAAATGCTCAGTGATATCACACATCAGTATGTACTCGGACATAACCTAATTATAATGTTAAGTATGTATTTCCTGTTGGATGTGTCAAGGTCAGCTTAATTTACTGTTTTTTAGTACAAATATTCTTTACAGAAATTTAATTCCCTTAACAACAATCATATGATTGTTTGTAATTGCAGAAGGTAAGAAGAGGTACAGAAGTTACATATTTTGCTTGTCTCTTATCAGTATTTAATTCATTGTGATGTAGTTGTAAACAGGAGATTTGACCAAACTGAACTAAGTGCAAACTGAAACCCACAGGCAAAGTAGCTGTTGTGAGTGAGCCTGAAGAAGCATTGCTTTCTGTTAGAGAGAAAGGAGATCAAAGCTGTTGAAAGCTGCAGTGGAACATGAAGTAGTCAGGATGGCTAGAAAAGCAAAGTTGCTGTGCACCTGTGATAGTGTGTGTATTCTCAATGCACGTGGCATTTCCCTATCTCCTTTGCTTCTCTGCCTCAGATATACTGGGACCACATAAAGAGATTTGCCTTTGTGGGAATGTGGGAACGTCACTTGAACTTCAAAGTTACTAATATGCAAAATGATTTAGCTTTTTTTACCAGGTGAAAATGATGTGCATTGATATGGCTTCAGTCTTTTTTGTAAAAATCTGTTGATGTTGAAGGTTTCTAATAGCAATGAAATTTAATAGGAATTCAGGTTTTTTTTAATTCTGATTGTCTAAATTTTGGCTTTGCTTTGCAGTCTAATGAAAGAAGTGTTAAGGGCTCATTGTGTCCATGGGTGGAGGGAGTCCCTCAGGAGAGGGACTGAGAAATTAAGATATTGTAATGAGTACAAAAAAAATTCAGTTTCTGATGTGTTTTTTGCTAAACACTATGATTTATAGCTGTTACTGGGAATTGTTGGTATTGGCCATTTCTCTTCCTTGTACAGGTTTAGAAATGAAATTAATGTTAAGATATTCAAATAAGAGCATAGAGAAAGTATGTGGGTTTTCTTGGTGTATTATTGAGATAAGAAAAAAACAAATAAAAATTAAAACTATGATTTCTGTAGCTGGGTGTTGAAGTAGATGATCTGTGAATCTGTGTAGTTATTTTTAGGAACCATTACTGGAAATTTATGTCTTACTCTGACATTTGTTTGTTGTCGTTGTTGCTTTGTTGTTATTCAAACAGCAGGTCTGGAATGGACACAAGTTCTCTGGGAGGATTAGAACTGTCTGAACGTACTCCTGACCTACTAGCAAATACCACCATGGCAGCAGGCCTTGCAAATACATTTGCTGGTCCACCAAGTTCTTTAGTTCCTAGATCAAGTAAATTCCAGAACTCTACTGTAGAAGACGACGATGATGTAGTTTTTATTGAACCTGTACAAACACCACAAAATTCTACATCACTGATAGCAGAACAAAGGAACACTGCATTTGCATTGTCAAAAAATGACGAACTTCAAGGAGATGATTGCAAAATGCTTCCTCCTCCAAAAGACTTGAATTCTCAAAAGGGGAGTATAAGTGAAACTATTATTATTGATGATGAAGAAGATATTGAAACAAATCAAGGACAAGAGAAGAATGCTTCCAGTTTTAATGAGCGAAGGCTTCCAGAGTGTAAAAACAGAGCCAACGATATGGATTTCTCAGCTTCCAGTTTTTCAAGAAGTAAGGTAAATTCAGGAATTGCTAATAGTGGTATATCCACAGAACCAGACTCTGACATTCAGATTGCTAATGTAACTACATTAGAAACAGGTGCTATGAGCTCTGTGAGTGATGGTCATGTAGAAAATGCTGAAGGGCGTGACATGAACTTAATGATTACGCATGTAACATCATTGCAGAATGCCAACTTGGGAGATGTATCTAACGGACTGCAGTCAAGTAATTTTGGTGTTAATATGCAAACATACACCCCATCTTTAACTTCACAGACCAAGACTGGTGTAGGACCTTTCAATCCTGGTAGAATGAATGTGGCTGGAGATGTATTTCAAAATGGAGAATCTGTGACTCATCATAATCCTGGTAAGTCAGAATTCTGATCATTTCCTTAAAATTGTTTGATGATTTTTTGGGGGGCAGTTGAACTGCTTTAGTTTATAAAAGTTTAGTTCTTGTAGAAGATCTTGATTCTCCTCATCCTTATCACAGCTTTCTATCACAACATTCTACAACTCTAGAAAAAAAAATTCTTCAATGACTTGATGCCTTGGTAGGTAAGATATCCCAGTTCATTGTGCAGTAGTGCTTCAGGTGTTTTCAGACATAAATATTTCTATCTAAAGAGCAAAGTTTTATTTATGACTTGGGTGTACTCCTTTATTCATACAAAGAATGGTGAATCACAGAATCACCAAAGTTGGAAAAAACCTCTTAAATCATCCAGTCTAACCATGCACCTATCACCAATATTTCTCTACCACCAATATGTCCCTCAGTGCAACAATGAAGCATTTCTTGGAGCAACTTCAGAGTCAGTGACTCCACCACCTCCTGGGCAGCTCGGAGAGGAAGCATTTCCAAATGTCCAACCTGAATCTCCCTTGGTACAATGTGAGGCCATTCTCTCTAGTCCTATCACTAGTTACGTGGGAGAAGAGGCCAACCCCCACCTCACCACAACCTCCCTTCAGGCAATTGTAGAGAGTGATAATGAGACCCCTGAGCCTCCTCTTCTCCAGATTAAACAATCCCAGTTCCCTCAGCCGCTCTTCATAAAGCTTGTGCTCCAAATCCCTTACCAGCTTCACTGCCCTTCTTTGAACATGCTCCAAGGCCTCAGTGTCTTTCTTGTAGTGAGGGGCCCAAAACTGAACACAGTACTCGAGGTGCATGGCTGAGTACAGAGGGATGACCACTATCCCGCTCCTATTAGTGACGCTGTTTCTATCATGTTTAGCCAAGCATTGACCAGGATCCCCCTAGATCCGTTTCCTCTACACACTCTTCCATCCACTCTGCTCCAAGCCTGTAGCATTGCCTGTGATTGTGACCAGAGTGCAGGATCTGGCACTTGGTCTTGTTGAACTTCATCCCATTAACCCCAGTGATCCAGCCTATCCATGTCCCTCTGTAGGACCTTTCTACCCCCAGGCAGATCAACACTTCCTGCCAACTTGGTGTCATCTGCAAACTGAAGGTGCACTCAATGCCTTCATCCAGGTCATCAGTAAAGGTACTGAACCAGACAGGTCCCAGTGCCATGACCTGGGAACACCACTCATAACTGTTCTCTAACTAGATTTAACTCCATTCAGCACTACTCTCTGAGCCTAGCCATCCAGCAAGGAGTGTATCTGTTCAAGCTGTGGGCTCCCAGCTTCTCCAGGAGAATACTGTGGGAGACAGTGTTGAAGGCTTTGCTGTAGTCTAAATAGACTGTGTTAGCACTCATCCACCTCATCCATCAGGTGGGTAACTTGAACGCAGAAGTAGATCAGGTTGGTCAAGCAGGGCCTGGCTGTCATGAACCTATGCTGGCTAGGCCTGATTCCCCAGTTGTCCCACACGTGCCCTGTGATCTCCCTCAAGATGATCTGCTCTATAATGTTGCATTGCATAGGCCAGTCGTTCCCCAGATCATCCTTACAACCCTTCTTGTAGATAGAAGTAATGTTGGCAAGCCTCCAGCCCTCTGGGCCCTCTCATATTGACCAGGGGTGCTGATAAATGATGGAAAGCAGTTTGGCTCTTAACTGCCCACACCCTTTGGTGGATTCCATCCACTCCCATGGACTTGTGGCAGTCCAAATGGTGTAGTAGTTCTTTTAACTGTTTCCACGTGAACCATGGGGAAGTTTGTTCAGCTCCCCATCTGAGACTTTCAGGTCAGGGTACTCTGAGTATAAATGGATGGATACCATTAGTCTTCTCCAAGAGCACACTGTTGGTTCATGTTAAATTTTTCTTCAGCCAGAACCCCTGAGTCCTTCTCAGCAGGACTACCCTCATGGAGTAGCAAAGGAAAGAAAGCACTTTGCTTTGCTGAACCTCATTAGATTCGCAAGGTCCTACCTTCTGAGTTAATCAGGGTCCTTCTGCTTTGTCAAATGCACTGCTCAGCTTCGTTTCATCAGCAGACTTGCTGAGGATGCACTCAGCCTCATCGTCTGTGTCATTGATAAAGGTGGTAAGGAGTACCAGACCCAAGATTGACCTACGGGGGACACCACTTGTTACTGGTCTCCACCTGGACAGAGAGCCATTGACCACAGCCCTCTGGCTGTGACATTCCAACTAATTTCTTTTCCACTGAATAGTCCACCCTTCAAATCCATATATTTCCAATTTAGATGCAGGATGTGGTGGGTGGAGGGACCACGTCAGAGGCCTTGCAGAAGTCCAGGTAGATGATATTACTTGCCTTCCCTTTGTCCACCAGTGCTGTCACTCCATCATAGAAGGCCACCAGATTGATCAGGCACAACCTTCCCTTGATGAAGCCATGCTTGCTTTCTTGGATCACCCACTTTTCCCTCATGTGCCTTACAATGTCTTCCAGGAGGATCTGTTCCATGATCTTCCCAGGCATAGATATGAGGCTCACTGGCCTGTAGATCCCTAGGTCCTCCTTTCTCCCTTTCTTGCAAATGAGAATGATATTTCCCTTTTTCCAGTCCCTGAGGTCTTCTCCTGACAGCCACTTTTCAAACATGGTGGAGAGCAACTCATCAACCACTTCAGCCATCTCCCTTGGGACCCTGGGATGCGTATCATCTGGCACCATGGACTTGCACGTGTTTAGTCTCATGAGTCAATCTTGGACTTTCTCTGTCATTACAGTGGAGGAGATTTTGCTCCCTTGGTTCCTGCCTAGAAGTTCATGTTCAGGGATGTGAGAATCCTGGCTGCCAGTGAAGACTGAGGCAAAGAAACTCACTGGGTACTCAGCCTTCTCTGTATCTGTTGTAGCCAGTTCTCCTTTCTCATTTAGCAGGGGAGGCAAACCTGTCTTTGTTCTGTCTCTTCTGACCTATGTACCCGTAAAACTCCTCCTTGTTTTTAATGTCTCTTGCTAAGTTCAGTTCCATCTGTGCCTTGGCTTTCCTAATCCCATCTCTGTGAGTTCAAGCAGCATCCCTGTATTCTTCCCAGATGATGCATCTTTCTTTTCCCTTGGTTTGATCAACAGGTCCTTGCCATGCCATGCTATTTTCACACTTCCCCTGCCTGCTTTATATTCTGAGGGATAGAGAGCTCTTGCACTCTCAGAAAGGCATCCTTAAAGAGTAGCTGGCTTTGTTCCGCTCTGTTGTCTGTAAGGACTTCTTCCCAAGAGATCTCATTCAACAATTGCTTGAACAAACTGAAGTTTGCTCTCTTAAAATTCAGGGTCGTGACTCTACTCAGTGCCAGGCCCACGTTCCTCACGATCACAAACTAAGCCAGAGGGTAGTCACTGCAGCCCAGGCTGCCTCCAGCCTTAATATCTTTAAGGAACTCCTCTGCATTGGAAAGCACCAGGTCCAGCAACACTTCACCTCTGGTTGGTCTGTCCACTCCTTGAACCAGGAAGTTACTGTCAGTGGACTATAGACATCTCCTGGATTGTTTACAGCTCGTCGTGTTGTCTTGCCAGTGGATGTCTGGATGGTTGAAACCCCCATCATCACAGGATGAGAGCCTGTGAGCATGAAATTTCTTGTAGCTGACACAGGAAGACCTCATTGTATGATTTTGTCATTTCTGTGTAAATAGCAGCATACCGTGTCTTATAGGCGAGTCTTACTAAAATAAAATGGGACAGTTGTCAGTGGTCTTGAAATGTGAAAGCTTAAATTCTGTAGAATAGCAAAAGTAATTCAAAATATTTTGAGTTTCTATACCTATTCTGCTGCCCAGTTGGAGAAGAAGTGTGGGGAAAAAAAAACAAGAATGACCACTTTTGCAAAAGTCTAGCTTCAGACTAGTTAGGGTAGTTTAAAAAAAATTATTTTAAGTTAGAACCCAAGTGCAGTAGACACTTACTGTTTATATTGCTTAACTTGAAATATACTGATTAAAATGCGTGGATTTTCTATGTAGTTTTCAAGAAATATTTAAATAGTGCAGTTCTTCATTTTAGTCATATCACCTGATGTACTTTTGCCAAAGTATTAATATCTTCCATATCCTACTTTGGAAATGGCAGTGTGAAGATAAGTCTTTAAGTCAGATGTTATCTTGTGTTCTTTTTGTTGTATTCGTGTTAAATTTAATACCAGAGTTTGACATCTGAAGTTGAGGGAAACTTATTGTCTGGATGTTTTGGTGGCTAACTTAAATTCAGAAATGAGTCTTGTAAAACTTATATTTTCAGTATTGGTAGTTGATTCCTCAGATGTGGAACCACGATTATTGTGTCATCACAGATAGTGATGTAGTTGTGGATGACAGCTTAAAGTACTCATTACCTCAAATGATGCCTTTGTTAAGAAAATCAGCATGTGCATTCCCTGAAAAGACTGAACTTGTGTTTTTGGTGTGATTGACAGGGACTGAACAGAAAATTTTCAGGTATGAAGAAGGGAGGAAAAAATAAGTTTGCAAATGGTATGAGAAATTTATTTTCAGGTATGCAAATACAGAATTTTTTTTTATGTCTGTGGTCTTCATATGCAAAAACTAAAGAGCAGTTGGCTCCAAAGGAAACAAAGGACTGCCACAAGTAAAAGGGAAGAAGGAAAATACCACGAAGGAGAGAAAGGAGAAAAATGATCAAGGACATAAAGGAAAAAGTAATTGGAGAAAAGACAGCTATAGTAGGAATAGCTTTTAATGCAGAAAAAAATCCTGAAAAATGGTAGGTTTGGATCATTTGCGGATTTTTGTACATAGAATCATAGAATCATTTAGGCTGGAAGGGATCTGTAAAGGCCATGTATTCCAACTCCCTGCAATGAACAAGAACACAGTGAGGTGCTGGAACAGGCTGCCCAGAGAGGCTGTGGATGCCCTGTCCCTGGAGGTGTTCAAGGCCAGATTGGATGGGGCCCTGGGCAGCCTGGTCTAGTATTAAATATGGAGGTTGTTGGCCCTGATTGTGGCAGGGGGGTTGGAGATTCATGATCCTTGAGGTCCCTTCCAACCCTGGCCATTCTGTGATTCTGTGAACACCTATGGCTCGATCAGGTTTCTGAGAGCCCCATCCAGCCTGACCTTGAGTGTTTCCAGGGGTGGGGCATCTACCACCTCTCTGCAGCCTGTTCTAATGCTTTAGCACCTTTGTTGTAAGAAACTTTCTCCCTATATCCAATCTAAATCTCCCCTCTTTTAGTTTGAAACTGTTTCCCTTGTCCTAGGGCAACAGACCCTTCTAAAGAGTCTGTCCCCTTCCTTCTTACAGCTCCCTTTTAGATACATGAAAGGCTACTTTTCAGGTTACCTCAGAGCCTTCTCTTCTCCTGGCTAAACAGCCCCAGCTCTCTCAGCCTGTACTTGTGTGGTGGATGTGTTCCATCCCTTGGGTTATTTTTGTGGCCCTCTTCTAGACACATTCCAACTGGTCTGTCTCTCCCCTGTACTGAGGACTCCACATCTGGATGCAGTACTCCAGGTGAGGTCTCACCAGCACAGAGCAGAAGGGCAGGATTGCTGCCTCGCCATGCTGACCTCACTGCTTTTGATGCATTCCAGGATACAGCTGGTATTCTGGGCTGTCAGGGCACACTGCTGGCTTGTGTCCTGCTTGCCTTCCCCAAGTACCCCCAGGTCCTTTTAGTCAGAGCTGTGCCCTATCCTTACATCCCCCAGCTTGCAGTGGTAGTGGGTGGGGATTATCCAGAGAGGTCCTACATTTAGATTTGTTGAGCCTTAAAATGTTCACCTGGGCCCAGTTCTTGAACCTGTCTGGGTGTCTCTGGATGGCATCTTGTCCTTTGGGTGTGTCAGCCACATCACACAGCTTGGGTGTCATCAGCAAACTTGCAGAGGGGGGCACTCGTTCCCCCTCTCAGTGTCACCGATAAAGATGTTTAACAGGAAAGATTTTCAAGATACATATTTCCATTTTATTTTTTCCTTCAGAAGTTCCTTCCTTTTTCTTCTAGAGACTTGCATGTGCTTCTCAGTGATAGTAGCAATGTGTACAAATATCTAAAGGAGGGTGCAAAGAGAATGGAGCCAGATTCTTTTCAGTCACATCCAGTGCCAGAATAAGAGGCAGTGGGCACAAACTGAAATGCTGAACACCAGGAGTACTGCTGTGCTGTGCAGGTGACAGAGCACGGGCACAGGCTGCCCGGGGGCTGTGGGGTCTCCTCCTTGGGGATCTGCTGAAGCCACCTGGAGGTCGTCCTGGGTGCCTGCTCTGGGTGTCCCTGCTGGAGCAAGGGTTAAGCGGAGGGACCGTGAGGTCCCCGCTATCCTCGGTGGTTCTGTGCTTCCATGATTTGTTTGCTTCCTTTTTGGAGGATTTGAAGCCTTGAAGATGCAAACATAGAGTATTGTTTTCCTGATGCTTTTTTTTTCTTCTTCCTGTTAATAAAGGAGCTAGGACATGTGACATCTACATATTAGAAAAACAGTAAATCAGAGTTGTTGATGCTGTTGCTCTTGAAGTCCATTTTATGTGGGCACAAATCCATTGTACATGGTTAGTAAAATTTATACTGTATTGGTGGTGTTTCCTTGGGCTAAAAGCCTCCACTGTATAGGAGAAGGTAGGTGTATAATACAGAACCTTATGCCCTACATATTAATTCAGAACTTAATGCCCCTAGTAAGTTCTGAGGCATGTATTTCGGGTGCTTTTGGAATGGAACTCAGGTCTTGCTGTTCTGAATGGAATCTAATTTTTGTGCCTCAGAACTGCTCCAAGAACAGAATGAACAATTGGTAAATTAAATGTGAAGCAGGTTATTAATGCAGATATACTTGAGTATGTTTCAAGGGCTGCATACCTCTACAAAACTTCATAACTATCTTTTACTTCTGCCCTAAGTTATGCTAGTAGTTTCTTCTGCTTTGTAAAATAAATTTAAGAAAATAAATTTGAAAGGCATCATTTCATTGAGCCGATTTTTTTTTTTTTTTTGCAAGATAGTGCTACAAATGAATGTATTGGTGCAAGTGGTAACAAGGAATAATTTTATAGCAATTTAGAGCAGGAATGAATTAAAAAAAAAATAGGAATAGCCATTATAGTTAAGAAGAAGTTGAACATGAAACTGCGTGGCCTCATAAACTTGACCATTAGAGGGAAGAATTGGAGATAGAAACCTGAAGGATGAAGACATAAGGGCACTGGGGCATGGAAACTGATCAGAAAGCAGTTAAGGATGTGTGATATATTGTCTCAGTCCAAGGACAGGAAAAGCCAATTTTAGAGGTCTTTTGTAGAGCATATAAGCTGGAGGAGTTAGTGTAGTTAAAAAATTAGATGTGAAGAAAAGTCATGAGGTAAGAAATGTTGTCTAAGAAGATGTGATACAGGAAAAAAAAAGTTTTTGTGATACGTTTGAAGGAGAAATGCAATACAATGTCTATTAGAGGAAGCAAGTCAATTTCTGACTTGCCTTACCGTTCTGAAAAGTAGGACATCCTTGGCAGCTAGAAAGTCACACTGGGAAATGGTCTTCTACTTGCCAGGGATCTTCCATTTTGCTTACAACTTTGTTGCTATTTTTTTGGTAGCAGAATATGCAGCAGAATAACTTTTTAGTAAGATCCTTTGTGGGAAGGGCTAGTTTAGAAAATAGATGGCACTGTTTCCTCATACAGTTTAATGAATGATTATGGGTCAAGGTAATGGCTCTTAATATTAAGTTATAGGCATTTACTGGAGTCTGTAGATTAAGATCTTGTCTGAAGTTGCAGAGTTTAAAATAATCTTCATGACTTGATAGTGCTAGTTTAACACTCCAGGAACCTACTGAATAGGGTGTTGAAGACTTGAGTATTTCTATTTAGTTTCAGTAAATTCTGTTCAAACTTAAAAATAGTAGCAGAGCTACTGCCAGATAGAGTGGTAGCTATGTGTGTGAAGTAGTATGTATAGTGAAATACCTGTCTAAATGAGTGGAATCACAGGCTTGAAAGGTAAGTCCCAAGTTCCGTGAGAGTACTTGGAGTAGCTGACACATCCTACTGAAAATAGCTTGTAAATGGTTTGTTACAGTGAAAAGAAGTTCTTATTCATGTTTTGTTTTATACTCAAGTAATGTATCATTCCTGGTATCCTTTTGAAGCTCAAAGTTCCTGAGCTGTGGTGATAGTTATTAAAATGAAAGCTTGCGTTCCGTTGAAAAGCCTAGAATTCAAATTTTATTGGAGGACAGAACTGTATATTTTTCTTGTCCAAGCTGTGTTTCTTGATTCAAACCAAGATACTGATGATGTAATTTAACCAGCAGCATGCAACGTTTCCAGGTGCGTAAAAAGAACTCGGGTAAAATTTTCTACCCAGCAGATATGCAGACTGTTCTTTAAAATGTCACACTATAAAAGATGTGTCAAAAGTGGCATAGTTCCATAACAGTTTGTTGTCCAAAAATACAGTTGAAAGACTAGTGAAGTCTAGAGCAGAAGGACATGGAATTGTTTACTGCCAGGACTTAATGGAATGTTATTTTCTAAGGGCATAGATTTCTACTGAAAAAAACTTGAAACTCTCATGGCTATGCTAGTTTGCAGATTAAGTGTTATTTGTTGTGTTGAGAAGACTGTCATGTTAGAAGCAAGCTCTACAGTAATCAGTGACACAGATAGAAATGACACAGTACAATTTTTTGGCTGCAGGCTAGACCAAGAGACTACTATGGAAGACCTCAACTCTATGATTTGCTACAGAGGCAGGACTAAGTAACTTTATCAGTTGTGCACTAAAGCTCACTTGAGAATAAAATAACTAATGCAAATCTTAAGATTTTATACTTTTGTTGATAAATTTGGAAAGCTTGTGTCTTGAGCCTTGGTAGTTGCAGTTCTGTTGGTTGGGAGATAAATTGTCCGTTTGCAAACACAGTGCAAGTGAATTGTCATGAGATGTAGAATGAGTCTTGTTCGTGTTCTGAAGCTTTTTTCAGCAGAGGAGAGTGGTACCATGAAAGTGAATTTTGAATCTGAATTTCTAAAATGCCACTATAATTATTAGTTCCAGGAAAAAAAATAATAATGACCATATAATTTTCTGCATATGCTCATGTTTTGCTCACTTAACTTTTTTTTTTCTTTACTGAAGATTCTTGGATATCCCAGTCAGCTTCATTTCCTAGGAATCAAAAGCAACCAGGTGTGGATTCTTTGTCACCAGTAGCATCACTACCCAAACAGATCTTCCAGCCTTCTACTCAGCAGCCACCGCCTTCTAAACAGGTTAAAGTTACATGTGCAAACTGCAAAAAGCCTTTGCAAAAGGGACAGACTGCTTATCAACGGAAAGGATCAGCTCATCTTTTTTGTTCTACTACCTGCCTCTCATCATTCTCACACAAGCCCACTCCAAAGAAACTTTGTGTCATGTGCAGAAAGTAAGGGATTTTTTTTTTTTTACCTTAGCAGCTAAATCCAGTAATACTTGTGATTCTCATGTATTCATGATAATTGTATTGTTAATGATATAAGATTTGACTACAGAAGTATTGTATATACTGTCATTTTAATGTCATTTGGAAATGTTGAATTTACTGTTCACACAAGAACAAAATAAGTTTGAATTCAGAGTAAGGGCAGGTTATTTCCATGGAAGACAAACACAAACTAGGGATTTTGAGGGTGGAGAAAAGGAGGGTTTGGTGGGGGAGGCAGGGAGGTGAAGGTTGTCTGAGTTGTATCCTGTGGCAGAATATATTCTTTAGATAAAAAAATTCTCGTGAAAAGAGTAGACCGTTTGCACAGAAACCATTCATTTTGAAAGTAGAAGATACAAAGTCAAGAGATCTAAAAAAGCAGAAACTGAAAACCGAACTCTTTCAGTGTTGACTGTGTATGTAGAGGAGAAGCTTTGTCCCATAGAGTATGTGCAACAATGACAACTTTTCAAGTTGTAACTTAAGGGGATAGTAGAAAGGGTGACAAGCATACTTCAAAGCGGCTTATTCTGAATTATTGGATAGGTTTGACTTGTAATTTTTCACTGTTTCCATAGCTCAAAATTGCCAAAGGGAAATTCCAAGATAGCAGTTATCTGAAGGGGCCTAGGGGAAAGCTGGGGAGGGACTTTTTATAAGGACATGTAGTGACGGGATGCAGCATAGTGGCTTTAAACTGGAAGAGAGTAGATTTAGCCTACATATTAGGAAGAAATTCTTTACTGTAAGTATAGTGAGACACTGGAATAGGTTGTCCAGAGAGGTTGTGGATGCCCTCTCTTTGGAGGCATTCAAGGCCAGGCTGGATGGGGCTTTGAACAACTTGGTCTAGAGAGGTGTCCCTGCCTATAGCAGGGGGGTTGGAACTAAAGGTCCCTTCTAACCCAAACCTTTCTGTGATTCTGTGATTTTATTTTTCTAGTGCTGGGTATACTAGCTGTACTGTTTTGTTCTGTTGGTATACCAGTTCTGAGGTATTCGTATTTTTTCTGCATCTTTTCCAGTAAAATCTCAGTCTAGTATGCCCTGCACTGACACTAATTGAATGATTAATTCTTACCAAACTAAAGAAGACTTCTAGTAAGGACTGTCTTTATTAATGTATGTTTTGGAGAAGATGATTGTAGCTTAATCACAGAATCGTGTATTTAAGCTAATGGAAGCTTTATATTAACATGCAGTGAGGTGGATACATGGCTTGTATTCATTCAGATCAGTCTATTTTCATTTCTCATGAGAATCAAAATATAGGAAGTATTTATACCCTCTGTTTTCATACCTTGGTACACTTAAGTATCTCAGTTTTAACATTTTAGCCCTTTTAAAATAGATGTAAAAGCTCCAGTTCTCTGAGCAATTACCTCTACGGAGCTAATTAAGAGTACTGTACTCTTTCTCATGTACTCTTTCTCACACTGATTCCTTTTTATGCACCTTTTGTATGTTAAATATTCCACCGTAGATCATAGATAAAGCTGAAGAGTAATCTTTTTGTTTCTGACTAAATCTTGAAAACTCATGGCTAACTTAGTGTTCTCTTGAGAATTGTTCTTTGGATATACTTACCAGTGCACTGTAAGCAGCAACATGAAAATGCTTTATTTGTGAATCATGGGAAAATAGCAGATTCCTAGCTTTTTTGCATTGTCTAAAATAGTTTGCATAGTTGTTTGATTTCTAAGAAACCTATGTGAAGTCACACTTAGATGCTTCTTGAGGTGATGTTGTTCTTCACTTTTCAAGTGGGGAACTTCTCCAAGCTAGCAAACCTGGTATCTTTCAAGCCTGACCTTGAGTATCTCTAGGGACAGTGCAACTATTCCATCACTGGGCAATGTGTTTCATTGCTTCACTACCCTTATTGTAAAAAACAACAACACCTTTTTCCCTGTATGCAGTTTAAAACTCCCTTAAATACTGCTTTTTGATCATCTACTTTGATGAGAGGTAATTGTATTTATAAATCCTTATAGAATCCAGCCAGAAACTCTTAAGATCCTCAGGGCAGGAGCTTTGGCTTTGTTTTGCAGACCAGAAGTGTGTCACTCCCTAAACCGAATCTCCTCTAGCTTGCTGAAAAGCAAACCAAAAGCTGCTGAGTTTCCTTCGATGGGAGGCAGACTTGCAAGTGGTAATGCTGAGAGGATGGTACGAGTTTATTTGTGTAAATCATAAAGTGGTTTGGGTTGGAAGTGACCTTAAAGCCCATTGGGTTCCAATTGCCTGCCATGGGCTGGATTGCTGCCCAATAGCTGAGGATGCCCGGAGCCCCATCCAACCTGGCCTTGAGTGCCTAGGGAATGAGGCATCCACAGCTTCTTTGGGAGCTGTGCCGGTGTCTTACTACCACTTTCTGATTAAATAATTTCTTCCTGATATCTGATTGAAATCTCTCCTCTTTTAGTTTAAAGCTGTTCCCCCTTGTCCTGCCATTCCAATTCCTGATAGAGTCCATTTCCAGCTTTCTTGTTGGCCTGCTTTCAGAGGAGTCTGTTCAGGGAGGCATACAGCATTTTTCTCACTCATCCTACTTTTAGAGCTCCATGTATGAGTGGGGCATGTCTGTTATAGCTCTCAGTCACTTATAATACAGAGCCAAACTTAGCCAGTCCATGTTTTATTTTCTCTGCCTAGTAGCACTTCCTGTACATCAATAAAATATTTCTTTGGATTAGAGGGCACAGAAGAAGACATCTGTTTCTTCTCCTTACTTCTAGTTCATAGAATATGATAGTTTGGAATTAAGAGTGAACTACCAGTGGGACAGCCTTACAAAGCTGAGAGACCTGAAGAGAAAGGCTGGCTGATGAATGTGGTTTTTGTTACGTGTGCAGCACACAGTGGAAGATCAAAGTTTGAAATTAACTTTGGTGGGAAGAGGGGAGAAGAGGATTTGTGTATTTCAGATTAATATTATTGATGGTTATTTGTTTGGTTTAATGCATTAAATAGGTGCAGCTTTGTGGACAGCTGAACTATTCAGATGATTTGGATCTTTAGTGGTATTATTAACTGTTCTTGAAATTTCAAGTGAGAAGGCTTCTGGGCAAGCTTTTGGTAGAGTTTTAATAATTTTAGTTAGAAGATATTTGTTTGGCATGTGAACAACTCTACACCCACAAAACTGACTTGAAATGGAAGCATTAAAAGGAAGAATGAATGTTTCAAGCTGTAAAGGGTTCTTGTTTGGCGATACATGTTTATATACATACACTCTAGAGGATTTTTTTTGTTTTTCAGAGATATAACAACAATGAAAGGTACCATCGTTGCTCAAGTTGATTCAAGTGAGTCTTTCCAGGAGTTCTGCAGTACATCGTGTTTATCCTTCTATGAAGATAAACAGAATCCTTCAAAAGGAGCTTTGAATAAATCAAGATGCACTATCTGTGGTAAACTAACCGAGGTCTGATTGGTTTTGTTTGATTCTACTCTTATCCTTAGTAATGACAATAGTTCTAATAGTATCAGTTTACAAATGAGAGAACTGAAAATTATGAGGTGCAAAATATGATTCAGTGTTTTCATATGCAATGAGACAGGCTTAATATTTGTGAAGAGAGAATGAAGAGAGAGAATAGTTCAGATTAAAATTACTCTTGTTGACTTTGTTGAACTTCTAAGAAAAATGAAGTGGTTGCTTTCAACATTTTATGAGTCATTGAGCCTTGCAGTTTAAGAAGTCAGGATATACAGATGATTTTTTTTATCCCATATTTTGAAATATTTTGCATATACTTTGGAGTAAATACCATATACTTAGTTTTAAATTCTTAATAATGTTTTGTGGTTTTTTTGATGCCATTACTGGACCCACTGTAGTTCAGATTATTACTATACACAACTTTTAATGCATATATCTCTCTACAGAAATATTTTATAAAATAGTAATTCTTCTAGATATCCAATTATTACATTCTTCTCTGATCTTTGCTTGTAGGCAACAAGAACAAATGTGTCTAAGTTTTTTCTATAACTTCAGAAAGAAAATAAATGTCTATTTCTGTATTATATGATCTGTTCTTAAATTATTCTTTGAGCTAGTAAAATCTGTTTTTAGTTATTGTGCTTGAATGTGAGATTTCTGGCTTTTCTGAGGCAACTTTGTGCTTGTGTGTTGATGGAGTACTTTTATTTTTTGTTTTTTAGATTCGTCATGAAGTTAGCTTTAAAAATATGACTCATAAGCTGTGCAGTGACCACTGCTTCAATAGATACAGGATGGCAAACGGTTTAATAATGAATTGCTGTGAGCATTGTGGGGAGTATTTGCCCAGTAAAGGAGCTGGAAACAATACTCTCACTATTGATGGTCAGCAGAAAAGATTCTGCTGTCAGAACTGCGTTGGTGAATACAAGCAGGTAATTATTTCTTAACCTATAAATTTAAGCGAAACATTAATACTCATTAAATGTATGCTGTTATTTGTAACACAGTTTTTTAATCTTCAAGTCTTAAGTAACAAAAATTTCTAGAAATGAAATGAGTGCAAGAATAGGGACAAACTAACCCAAGTAGGTCTTTTACTATTGGCTTTCTTTTGATGTTACTATAATACCAGTACCTATTTGTTATAAATCATATATCACTGCAATTAACCCTTCTCTTAATTTCTTTCTTTCTAATGGGTGTATCATTTAGGAGTGTATTAATAACAAGCCTGTCATGCAAGCTTATTAGTCCCCAAGCAGTGTTCTTTTCTGGATAGAAAAGCTGGCTTGTATGCAGTTGAAACTTTGAAAAATACACAGGGCATGTAGTTTGGATGCTGTGAGAATAGTCTAACACGTTGACTGTATACCTATACTGTGTCTAATCTCCTTCACTGTACAGCATAAGATTTTGAAATTGATAGTTGCTTTCATTGTTCTGTGTGCTAAATTTTCTGTTTTCATTTTTACTTGGTTTGGGTTTTATTTATTCTTATGCTTAAAAATAATTCCAAATCAAGAAATCTGATGGTGAGTAGTGATGCACTTTACATTTTACAGAGCCAACTTAGCTCTGAACCAGTGCTAATACTGGTTGGAAGGTTTAAATGATGATCACAATATTTGAAATATTAAATACTTTGGGGGATTATGTGCAATTTGGAGATCTTGTTATCTCTTTTTCTCAGTGTATACTGCTTTGAGTTTCTAGTAATAGTGCTGTGAAATCTGAAATTACTGTTTTACTAGGAATTAATTTCTTTACCTGATTTTAAGCTTACACTTGACTATGTGAGTGGCCCCAGTGCTGCACGTTGCTTTGAGGTTCGTTCTTAATCTCCTTCTGTTTTTAAGAAACCAGTGACCCAAGAGAAACAAGAAACCAGCACTGGATGTTTATAAGTTCTGTAGTGTTGCATCATGTATGTTTGTATTTTGTATTAGGACATTCAGTTTTGCTACTTTTGGGGTTGTCTGTTCTTATGTATATGGAATGTGCAAACAGCAATACTGGAAACATGCGTATGTAAATAGCGTAACTGAAAACATAACATGAGCATTGTTCTTTTGTCACAGCTAATCCAAAAGGGACAGGATAGGTTTCCAAGATACTAAAAACATAGGCATGCCCAGAAGCCATGGGAAGACTTGAAGAAACGTTGAATACTGTCTCTCGAAGAAACAAAAAGGCATGAGATTAACTTTGAACTTGAGACATTCCCACACAACCAGTATAACATGCACTGCATATGGAATTAAGAAATGAACGTGGAATTTTGAGAGGTTGAATGATAAATCTGTACTTCCATTACAGACTGTACTCTGTTCAGATGTTTTTTTTTTTACATTGTGTTTAGATGTGTATTTGAGATTGGGAAGGATGTGGGTAGCAAGTTGCATATTGTAGTTTGATTTGGGGAGGAGGAACAGTTTGCAGAGCATTGGCATCTTCATAACTAGTGGTGGATATTGCACATTATTGTGCAGATCCTTAAGAGAAGCTTTTAAAATTCAGAAACACGCATTGTTTTGGTGCATTCAGTTCTGACAGGAGGCTTTATTCAAACAAGTTCTTAATATTTTTTTCTTGGTGCTGGGAAACTGTAACAGGCTGTGCAAAGCTTAACTCTAGTGCTTATGTACATCTTGTTTGGACTGGTGATTAAATGTAATTAATCACTGGTAGATTTCAAATGCTCACGGAGCGTGAGATTTGGGGGTGTTTTTAAGGAAACTAATTTTGAATTAGGAGCTTTTTTATTATGTTGTTGTAGGTGCCAAAGTTGCTCAGGGTGCAGCAGTTAGTATTTCAAAGTATCTAGTTGTCTAGCGAGGTTCATTTAAGCTTCCATTTTCATTAAGGGTTTTGAACTGAATGTATTCAAGGAATTCTGTTTTTGAAAAGGAATTTAGATTTTGGAAAATGTCACTGACAACTCATTGGGCCATGATGGGTAACTGATAGGTTTCTTTATGCAGTAGTAACTAATAGTAATTTTCTTGGAAATTTTTGATTCAGATCTGGCTGTTAAGGAAGGAGAGAATAATGGGAGAGTTGCTGTTACATACTGAAATAAACACTGGAGTCAATAATGTAGGAAAAGTTGATGTCATTTGATTTCAGCGTTGTGCTATACAACTTGTTACTGTGTGTCACATAAGTTTCAGCAAATGTTTTCTTACGTTACTGTAAAATAAATAGGTTTTGCTGGTACGAGCTTTGTGTTAAGCAGTTTATATTGTAAATGTCATAAGACTATCACTATGCTTTACTTTTGTAGCAGCAATAAACGAAAACTGGTTTTTACTACTTGTACCTATCTATATACCTCATCCCTATTTTTTGAATAAATATTACACTGATTTGAACAATCAACTTTTATCAACTTAACATGGGCAGTTTTTCTTCTTTTCTAAAATGTGCATAATAAAAATTGCTGTGGCTGTTGGAATGGCCACTGAGCACAAGTGATTGTTTATGAAGAGTTTCTTTTCTCTGCTTTAGACTGCATTGGTGGGAAGCAGGGAAATAAGAATATTTCCTGCCATGGGGATTAGGTCTTTCTCTGAAGTGCCTAAATCATGTTTAAAAGCCATGGATGCCTGTGGCTTCATATGTACTATTGCAGAATCTGCTTCAAAATTGTGAGACACGTGATCTTGAATACTATGTGCTGTTTTCTGCTCTCTTGATAGGAGACGGCTCTTTTCTTGCCTACAACTGATGAAATTGCAGAGCTGAAGTTTCTTTCACTATGGAAAATATTATGCTCTCAAGGGGGAAAAAACCCATAAAAATTTAGATAGTCATAGGCTAACTACTGATCACTGACTATATGCAAGAACAAGATAGTTTCCTGATAGTAAAGTAGCAGTTCATGGAAACAGCTAAGTGCAAGTCAAGCTGTTTAATTAAAAATAAAAAAAAAAAGAGAGAAAATGATATTAAAACCCTTCCTCCTTAAAGACACAGTCACTATGACAGTTTAGGTAAACTGATGTCAAAAGAAAATCCTTATTGGAAGCAGATTTATTTATTTATTTATTATTTTGTAAACCTAAAAACAACAACTACTACTTAATTGTATTGAGCTGAGGTTCTGGCTCTTCACATCTAGGGAGACAAGCACTTAAAGATGCAAAAAGAAAACTAAAAATAACCTGGAGATAAATGAGATTAGTATCTGGCAAGGAGGTGACTATATTGCCTACAAAACTGTGCAAATGCTGACATACTTTGATGTCTTTGAGTAGGTGTCCCATCATTATAACAAGAAATTATCCATTTTAAAAATCAGTATATGTGCAACAAATTGAAACAGAACTCAAATATGCTTGCAATGAAGACATTAACCAAAGCAGTTACATACACTGTTTCAGTGGTTCTGCTCCAGATAATATTGTAAATACTCTGTACCAAGAAAAATAATCACCTTTGTTTTCAAGGTAGTTTCAATCTTGTTTGTGCCCTGGTTTGTTGGAGCAGGTATGGATCTGACAACCTTGTTCTAAGGAACAAGTGAATTCCATGACTTGGCTTGTGCAACCAGCAACACCTTCTGAATTCCAGCTGCATTCTTTAACTGCTTTGCTTACTGGCCTAATCAGTCCAGTGCTCTTGATTCTGGCGTGAAAGGCATTTGATGCTTTGCTAATGTTTCTTTACTTTTTTCTTTCTTTATTGCTTACTTTTCTTCTTGTTTCTGTAACTAAAATTCTTGTTAAAATATCATTGGACTTTGTTGCTTTGAGTGCTTCTTAAAAGTAGTGGTCTTCATGTGCTGTCACAAAAAATAGCTTTGCAGTATCTTTTAACTAGTGAAAATTTTCCTTCAGCACTGAATGCAAGTATATTGGGTTGTCTTGCTTGTTTAGATGAAGGCTTTTTGAATGGGCTTCAAGACTAGCCAAGCTGTGCCATTCCTTCAAGCTATCTATTCGCTTACAGAAAAGCAATGGGAAAAGCCCAACCCTGACAGCTGTGTTTTCTTACTTTGTCTCCATTCTTTGCCTAACAATTTGTTCTGTGAAAATCTCCTTAAAACTTGTTCCATCTGCTTTATGTGTACAGAGACTTAAGAACCTTCGGTGTATGCTATTACATACATACCTGTTCTGCAATGCAGCGTTATTATTAAAGTTCATATTTACTCTCACAGAAGGTACTGATATTTACTAATTTAAAATTTATTCAATGCTTTGCTAAAATGTCTTGTTGCATAGTATTATAGTCAAGTGTTTAGGGTTTTTAACTTGATTCATGCATCATCTGTGATTTTTCCATCTTTCTTAGGTATTAAGACTGATCTGTACTTCTGTTTTTGGGGGGATTTGGTTGGGTGGTTTTTTGTTTTGGTGGATTTTTTTTTTTTTGGTGATACAAATAGTTACATGATTTGCTTCCTGCAGTTGTCGCTGCTCTTTAACCTCTTGTTATAAATGGCTGTTTCAGTAAGTACAGCTGGTAAAACTAGTAGCTGTAGCTGTGAGAGTTGAGCAGCCCCTAGAAAAACTGATTTCTCAGGTTCTTCTTTTTTTTTTTTTTTTTTTTAAATTATTTCTGGTCTTTTCAAAGAGACAGTGTTGTGGTTTCAGCCATTTCAATCAAACTGATTTAATGGTAGACCCTCTTTCTCAGGTTGCAAATTACTTCTGTTTGACTGCATAGAATCCTAGAATGGCGTGGGTTGGAAGAAACAAGGATCATCAACTTCTACCCCCCTGCCACAGGCAGGGTTGCCAACTGCTTGATCAAGTACTAGAATAGATTGCTCAGGGCCCCATCCAACCTGGCCTTAAACACCTCCAGGGGCAGGGCATCCTCAGCTTCTCTGGGCAGCCTGTTCCAGCACATTACCACCCCCTCAGTGGAAAAACTTTTCCCAATGTCTGAACTTCAAGTAATACTTAGTCTAGTATTAAGTAACCTGTTTTATTTATCACTCAGCTTAAATAATCTCAAATCTGTTACTGTGTATGCCTCTACAAATGGAAATAACTGGATGTTTTCTACCTTATCTCCCATAGTTTAAATAGCCGTTTCTTGACAAATAAAGACTAATGTCATTTCCACTTCCTTCCTGCTCAGATTTTGTTTTTCTTGTGGATTTTTTGTTGTTTAGTTTCTTGAGGCCACTTGATTTTTACACCTCCAATTTCTTGTGTCTCTGATACAAATCAAGTTGCTCTGGAAGATATCCTATTCTAATACCCTTTATTTTACCATTTCAAATGTCTGTCTTCAAATGCGAAGTCTGTTGCTCTTCAATTAAAAACCAAAACAAAAAAAACCACACTACATAGATATATTAGTAAGTGCTCAGGATATTTCCCCCCTCTCCCATGTATTGTAAATAAAGTGAAGTAGGAAAATCAGAAGTACGTTTTTTGAAGTACTTACAACAGAATTTTGAGATGTGTTCTGCATGGAAGCACAAGAAATTATTATGGAGAAGAAGCAAGGAGATGATGTGTCTAGGTATTGATGTTAGAATGGGAATAGCCTCATCAGTGTACTGCAGCACCTGGGATCATTGAAGAAGGTTGAGAAAAGGCAAACCACAGATCTGAAACAGGAGAAGTTTCCACTCAGTAACTTTTTGAGGTGAGGGAAGAAGGGATATTCAGCTCTGATTTCCCTAAAGTGGAGAGTGGAAATGAAATTGACAGAAAGAGAGGGAAGCACGAGCAGTGAGTGATGCCAGAGAAAAGTTACTGCACGTGCTGTTTACTTGGTTGTTCATCTTGTTCAGATGAAACACAAATTGCTTGGTGTTCAGGGGCCACAGAAGCAAGTACTTCAACCTTTGCTGTTCAGGCTTGTGTGAATGCTTTTGAGGTGCTAGTAATCTTAAAGTCTTCAGCTGGAGCAAGGAAGAGTTTACAGTTGTTCTTGTTAGATAGCTTGAGTGTGGTATTACAAAGACTGAATATATAATATAGTTCCTTGTTTCTTTGCTGTTACAGATTCTGCTGACATCAGGTTCTTTTCTTAGATGTGTGTGCTGCTTCTGGATCCATCTGGACCATCCTTTCAAATAAACCTGAAGAAGTTTAGCTGCTGCATCCTCGGTTGCCTTACTAATGCATCTCTGTTACCCTAGAATTCCATGTAGTGAATATCTATACTGTTCTACTTAAATAATTTTTCTCTTCTCCATCCTTTACCATTCTGTTTGAACACAAGTTGACTCTGTTTCTGCACCAGAATATTTTCTAGAAGCTTTCCCTATTTTTAATCTTATTTCTAATGCTTAACTGTTACTTCATAAGGCTACAGTATGTACAGATCTTTCTTATGTGGGCCATATGAGATCAATTGTAGAGCACTTCCTCTGTCTCTAAACAAATCTTTGTACTGCTGTTTAACACTGTAGCAATCAACTGGTCTTCTAGTGTTCTCAGTCTCCTGGCCCTCACGTGGGAGTGATTATGGCAAGAACAGTCTATTACACTGCAGCTTTCCTTCATCTTTCTGAAGGAATGTAAAGGAGATAATACTGCTCTTAATGGAGAATAATAGCTTGTAGCACAGGTGCCTAGATCTTAGGCACTTATATCCTTTATTGAGATGCTCTTGCACCTAAAAAGGTCAATAAAGGAGACTTCAGTTAGTTTTAGTTGTAAACAGAAGTGAGGCTTACTTTTAAAGTGCTGTGAGATTGTAATGTTATTCTGATACTTATTCTTGGGCTTGATGTTTCCTTAAGTGGGATGTATGTGAGAAGAGCTCAAAACCTGAGCCTCTCAGTATGATATTAAGGAAGACTACTTCTGAAAGGATTATTGCTAATAATGGCAGGAACATAAATTACACACCTCCCAAATTAATTTTGTTTCCAGAAATTTGCATTTCTTGCAGCAGTACCTTTATTTCTGGAGTATATCCAGTTATTCTCTTTTTTATCTCGATAGACTTTTGTAGCTGCCAATTTGAGTGGAATGCTGTCCTAGCTGATAGAATGAAGATTTTAATTGTATGCTGAACTAATGAATCCTAGGAATTGCAAACTGTGTGAAATGTTTTTTTCATATTTTTTTCCTAAAATTACTAACCATGAGATACACATCATGAAGTAGACCTGATTTCTATAATGTAGAATAGATCTAGAAGTCTAATAAGTCTGATGTTTGCAAACATGTGATGAAAGAATGAAAATAAGAATGTTTATTTCAGTATTTAACCTTCATGCTTTGTGAGTGGCCAAAAACTAAGAGATCGAAATAGGTGGATGAGTGAGAGAGAGGTATACTCAGACATCAGTTTTCCCCTCAGGATATCATTGCCATTTTCTAGAAATTTTGCCTATTAGCTTATCTTTTTCTGCTTAACAGTCTAGTAGATACTATTTTCTTTACTAACCTGGTAAGTGTTGTTACTTAAATTTTCTTAAGCACGTTTAAGGATGGTAATTTTACATTTTTCATTCATTTCACAGGTTACTGTGAAAACTCATAGGCATAGCATGGAGCTGGAGCTTTTTGAATTTGCAGGAAGTTGTAAAGGGAAGGCGAGTGCTTAGTTCTCTATCGTGATGATTGGTGCTGAATTCATTTCATCTTCAAGCTTTGAAACTGAGACCAATTTGAAATGCATACATTTTACCCATTACTGTTTTTTACCACTGTTGAGGTATTATGGAGAGAATGAGGTGAAGTCAGTCTCTCTTCTAGAATGGAAGATGACTGCCAAGAAAGCAGCTTTGGAGAAAAAAAAAAATAGGGTATTGTGATGGACAGACTGAACAGAAGTTAGTAGTGTGCCCTTACGGTAAAGTCTTTCAACTGCGTCCTAGGCAATACCTGGGCAGCCTGGTCTAGTGGTTGGCAGCCCTGCACGTAGCAGGGGGGGTTGAAACTAGGTGATTGTTGTGGTCCTTTTCAACCCAGGCCATTCTATGATTCAATACCACAAAATCACAGAATGGCTGAAATTGGAATGTATCTCTGGAGAACTGTGTCCATCCCCGTGTTCAATGCTGGCCACTTAAAGGCAGGTTGCAAAAACCAAAGCCATTGTTTTGAGTATCTCAGAGAATGGAAACTTCACAGCCTCTGTAGACAACTTGTTACTGTATTAGCAAGAGGGTGGTGAACAAGTCAGGGGAACTTATTTTTCCCACCTTATCTGCAGTTCAGAGGCTGATTCTGGAGCAAGGTATCCAGTTTTGGATTTTCCATAATGAAAAATATTGGCATATTAAAGTAGGTCCAATGGAAAGCTACCAAGGTGTTTTCAAATGCCAGGGAGGACAGGCTTTGAGATATGAGTTCAGGTTTGAAAAGGCTAAAGGGAGGTGAGGGTGATTACGTAGAAGGTGGGATTGGGCTGTTACAGAAGTGCACAGTGGAAGGATGAAAGATGACAGACTATTTTAAAACAAAGGGACGTCTGATTAGATACAAAGAAAAGTGGTGGTTTTTTGTTTGTCATTTGTTTTTAATCTGTGAGGTTGATGAAATACTTCAGAGAGGTTTGGGTTTTTTCGAAGAGATTTTGGAATGCCTGTCCTTGGAGATGATTAACTTGTCTGAACAAGACCTGAGCAATTGGCTCTGGACTTGCATTGAACAGGGCATTGCACTCGATCTCTGGAGGTCCTTTCCTGTCTATGTGATTCTGTTCTTCTGAAGTAAGGAATAAAGCAGTGATGTTTATAATGAAATCAGGAAGTTTTGTGTTCTGTTTCTTTCCCTCCTTACTCAGTCAATAATGAAGATTTCATTATTTCTTGTTCTCTTACTGTCTCTTCTAATAGAGTTTTTTTTTGTCTCATGACCATGAAATATTAACAACGCTGATACAACTTCGTTTTTCTTAGTTTTCTTTCTTTTCTAAACTCCCTTTTCCTTGTAAATGGCAGAAATTATTTAAGTTCAATTAGAAAAATATTCCATAGTAAGAGAATGAGAACGGGTGTACTGGTTCATGTCAGGAATTGTGAAACCTGCAGGACATGGAAGTGGGCATTCAGGGAAGAGTGAGAACAGGACAGGTTGCTGATGATATTTTCTCTTGAACTTCTGACTTTCAAGTAGAAAGGATCCTATTTCCTCTTTTTAGTGAATCTTTTGAGTGCTTGTAGGACTCCCAGTAAATACACTCACGGTGTTAACATCTGTGACACTCTTCAGTAAGAAGTGATGACCTTGTTACGTGAAGAGCCATCCCCTTTTATTTGTCTTCAGCATCCTTCTGTTGAATTTCAAGTGAATTCTTATCTTAAAAAAGACAAAAGTTGATCTGTAATGCCCTTCTATATACTACTCTTCGTACTGTAGAGCTGTCATTATCATTTGTCTTGCTTCTGGACCAGAAACATGCCTCAGGGATCTTCTTCCATCCTGTGTGCTTATGTGATTCTTCTTAGCTTTAGTGAATTGTCTGCTTATTGCAGCTTTGAGAATACTTTTAGAGAAAGGGTTCTCAAATTTTACTCCTAGAGGATGAAATTACTGCTGCAGATTATCAGAGGTGAAAGGCAACCTACTGTGATGAATGTGGAGTACAAATGTAATGGTACCTGAGAACCATGAGAAGTAAATAGGAAACCTTTGTGTAGGACTATTAAAATATATTTTCAGTGCAGCTATATAATGCTGATCAATTAACAGCTTCAGATGCACTTGAATCTCTTTAACAGCACTGATCTACTTGTTTTTTTGAATAATTTTAATATTCAAACTTATAAGTTTGGGGAATGCTGTCAATAGTAATAAAAATACACGAATTTCAGCTTAAACGAGATGATGGCAAGTCTTTGGAAGCAGCTGCCTCCAAAGTAAGTATAGTAAGCACTGAGCAGCTTACTATAATTTCTTCTTTAAAGTATTTTTGTCTTGACATCTTTTATAAGCTGTTTGATTTTTATTTCAGACTAAGAACTTGTGAAAGTTCCACTTAACTCTGTGTTGTTTTCTGGTTATATTCCTGAATGCTGTTTGTTACGCTGTATCATCATATTTCCACCAGGACTTCTAGATCTGTATTTTGTGTTGTTGTAGAAATACTATACATGCACGTAGGTTTCTGATGGTCATTTTTCATTGAACTTTTTCAAAGAAGTGAATGAAAGAATGTAAATTATGATCACCTGTATTCTCACTGACATAACTTGAAGTATTCTTAATTTCCAGCTTTGTCTCTTCAGCATGCTAGAGAAGATAAGCATGTATTGGCAGAGTAGCTTCAATTCATAGGTCCATGGCTGCATTTTGATCTTGGTATTTTTCCAGTATTGTGGCTGGTGAGGAGGATTATCAGGTACTGGGTATATTTTTAAAGACAAAAAATAAAAGCACGATGTGAAGGCAGAATACTGGAACTGTGTAAAATACTCTCCCATAGGTAGAAGCTTGATATCTGGACACTGACTCCTTTTAGGAGGAAATCCACAGTAAAGGTTTCATTTTAGTGGCATGTGCAAATGTTGAAGTTGCTGTAGTATCTTGGAATTCTGTTGTTCTCTGCAAGGTGCTACACCCGCTCTGTGGAAGAAGTGTCAGTAGAGCATTTTCTAATACCAGTAAGCTGTCTGTCTATTAGTCTGATATGACTCATCGTAGTTTAAATTAGGAGTTCTCTGACCAAGGAAGGTGTTTAGATATTTCTTTATGGTGCATGGGATGCATACTTCAATGATAGGTACATAGTGCAAGTGGCAGGTCAGAATTACTGAGTTTTGTCTTCTTGCTTTACCATTGATATTTCTGCTTGGTAGTATTTTTCTTTGCTTTTTATAGAGCATTTATTCTTCTCTGTGGAGAACTTTTTTGAGAGATGCCAGAATTCAGTGTACTGTGGGGTGTGAAGAGTTGCAGTTCCTCATTGGTCAAATGAGGAGCACAGCGACTCTGCAGTGTATATTTTCTGTGTGGCAGACCAGAACTGAAAGACTTTAGAAGCTAGAGAAATTCTCAGTGAGTGCCTTTATTAAGCAGCTTCTTCAACTTATTCATACTCAATAATATTAAGGGTGTTTGAGTGAAGAATAGAATGCTTTTGCCCCAGGTTCATCACTGTTATTTACATCATGCCAACTGCTATTTCTTGTCATACAATCATTATCCCACCAGCAAGGAGAGAGAAACTGTTGTTTCAAACTCTCTAGCTCATCAGAACTTGTATTCTCCTGTCACAGTTCACAGATTGTAGGTGGTGGGTGGTTATTCTATTATTTTATTTTTTCAGACTTTGTGTGTTTGTATTTTGTTTTTACACAGAAATTTAATTTTAACCATTTTCCCTCCAGGAGGGAAAGACCCAACCATAGTGCCAGCTGCACTTGAGAAGATGACTGTGAGAGTCAGTTAACGTAGAGAGGTTCTGATGGGGGAGAGAACTGCAGAAGTAAATAAGTTTTCCTCTGTGTTTGTTATACTAAAATGTAAAACTAAAAGCCAAACATAGTTTTAACTAATGAATTGTTTTGCTTTGTTTTATGTTTTAGAAATATGGCAAATTAACATCTTGTACTGGCTGCAGAGCTCAGTGCAGGTTTTTTGACATGACTCAGTGCATAGGACCTAATGGATATTTGGAGCCATACTGCTCAACTGCATGCATGAACACACACAAATCAAAATATGCAGAATCACGAAGTAAGTGACAAGGATGATAGATTTTCATCGCTGATAAGTGTAGACTGGATTTTTTTGTTGTTGTTTGAACAGTGGGAGTGGGTTATCCTGTTTTAGAATGATTCTGTGAAGATGCTTAGTGAAGTTAGGTTTTAAATGTAGATTTTATAAAAAGATGGTGTTATATTTAACACCAGTAGAGGAACCCATGAAAGATACTTCTCATTGACCTTATTGCATGATTTCTGGAACTCTTCGGCAGTTTTAAGGCTTCTGGGTAGAAAAAGGTTGAGACACAATGTGTTCTGGTCTGCCACAATGACAGTGCAGCTACCGTGCTTGTAAATTAATATTTTCTTGTCTTGTACTCACTCTATTTTATCTCCTCAAGCAGTTGTTGATAAATTTTGTCTCTTGGTGAAGGATGGAAGTAGTTATAATGTGTATAGATATTCTCGAGAAAGATGTTTAACCTGGGTGAAAGAAATGGATAAGCAAGTTCAAAACTTGTGTTCTTCAGTACACAAAGGAGACCTAATCTTGGTTCATCAGACTCTTAAGTTCACAATGCTCTACTGAGTTTTGTAGAAGGTGGTACTGCTTCACATTTAGTGCTGAGCTTTAATGGAAGAATTCAGCAAAAAAAAACTCTCCAAGATTTTTCATGTTATGTGACTTAGAAGCTGACTGGAAAACAGAAAATTAGCTTTTTATATTGAAAAGCTGATCTGTAACCCAGTGTTTCTTGCATTACCATTTTTGTATTAATTTTGTTTGTAAACTACGTTTTTCTTTTAGGTATGGAAATTATTTGCCACTTTTGTAAACGAAACTCTTTACCTCAGTATCAAGCCACAATGCCTGATGGAAAACTGTACAACTTTTGCAGTTCCAGTTGTGTAGCTAAATTTCAGGTTAGCTGTTGTGTTAAATATTTTCCTCCCTTAATATTTGTGTACCTGTGTTTGTGTTAAGTATTTGCACATTAAACTAATTTGCTTTTATATACATGTTTATGACTTTTGATTAACATAGATGCTTATGGCTCATAACAATTTCTTTTGAGATTTCTGTTTCATAATAACACTGGCTAATACCCTAAAAGGTAATAATGCATTTCTCCTTGATGCTATAAGAGAACACAACCCAGTACCAATGCCCACCTTATTTTTCCCACTCCAACCTCTATATGGAGGTGAGTTTTGCTATTGTGCATTGATAATTAACACATTTCATCTCTCTACTAACTGCAGTCACAAAATGAGATCTCATGTTGAACAATATATACATACTTTGCTAACAAAGGTGCGTGACATCAGGAATAGTGACTCTCTGAAGTGGAAGGTAGGATCTAAGTCATTAGAACTTCCATGGATGTTTAAATGATGTCCAGAAACCAGAGTGTTGCAAGCCTAATGGTAAGCACACTGTAAGAGGCTGTTGTGCTTTTTCAAAGTGTCCTATTTAAATATGATTTAAAGCATATGTAACAACGCATTGTAATGATTAGTCTCTAGGATATCAATGAACAATTCAAAGATGCTGTTTTAATCTTCTGTATGTAAAAACCATGTATGGTGTGTGATTGATAATTGTTCAGCTTGTGAAAAGATGGTTACACCCATACAGAGGTTTCCCATTTGTTATTAAATTTTGGAGTTTTCTGCAAACCAATCTCTTAATTGCTTCCTTAACCTCCATCATGGAGCACTGTTCTTATATTCCTAGTATGTAAAGACAAATTAGTTTTACTTGCAAACTCATTCAACCTCTGTTTCATTCTGTGTGGTCTTAAAATTGATTGCAGCCCGAAGAGCTCTCAGAATGAAAACTTTGTGTTATTTGAATGAGAAAAATGAAGGTAGCGAATGGCAAATGCAGCCTGGGCCTTCTTAGATTTGCAGAAAAATCAGCATCTAGCTGTATTATTGAATATAACTGCAGATCTCTTGATGTATTGTGGGTTCTTGATCTTACTGAGACCTTGGTAATGCTTCTGATGTGGTTTCAGCACTATGTGTTGTCTCTCTAATGTTGTAGCAATAAGTTCTCAGTAAGACAAGTACAGAAAGATGGTCTATTGGATTCTAACTTTTGATAGTTTCCACGTATCCAATGTCTAGAGGAACAAAAGTGTATTTACCATTAGGTAAGAATTGATCATACGAAAAGAGCTGCTTCTGTTTGTTTAGTATTTAGGTGGAAAGGGAACTGTATAGCACGGAGTGAGCTTTGGACGTGTGTGCTCATGGGAAGTCTGATACCTAAGTAGGGGCCGAATCTAAATTTAGTTTATTCCACTCAGTCATGCTGGAATACTTTCTGCAATGATCTTTTGAAAAAATAACTGATACGTTATGATTCTCCATGCTTTTCATTGTTTACTAATGTGGATAATTTTTGTTTTACGTTTCTGGTATTATAATAATCCATTTTTCTTACTGTGCTATTTTTTCTATAGTCTTCAATCTATTAGGAGTTATCCTTCTCAAAGCAAAATAATTGCTTATCAAGGTCTGTTCCTCCCTCCTGCAAAGACTTTTAGTCCTTTTGGTTTACAGATGGATTGGAATATTTAAATTCCTAATCTTGATTGCAGTGTTTTAGGGTTGGTTATTTTATCTTATGTATAACTTTATGTTTTTAGCTAATTGTTGTTTTTATCTATTAAAATACTTGTAGATTCAGCCAAACTGCTTATTGTACAGCTTATATCCATATCTGTGTTTCCCTCCTTGCAGAAGACGGCTTGCAGTAGTAACATTCATTCCTGTAATAAAGAGTGTAAAGAAAGGGAAAATAGTCTGATTGATGTGATTGTTGGTAAGGGGTTGGCAGTAGAATAATGTGACTGTATCTTGTTCTTTTTTGCTCCTGTTGGAGGATGGTGTTGGAAAGCAGAACTGCTCCAAAGCTGTATTGTTTTAACTCAGTTTTGCTGTCAGTAACTTTACTGGATCAGTTCAAGATCCTGAACTGAACTTGTCTCTTAAGGAAGCACAACATTGCTAACTTGTGTCTTGTGAACATGGAGGCTTAGTACAAATGCCTTACAAAAGTAGAAGTATAAATGCCTTGAAAACAAGCTATTTAGTCAAAACTTAGGAAGTTTTCAGAAGATTCTTGCTAAAACTTTTATTTTTTAGTTTGTAGATATATTTGAAGAATTGTAGATCTAGTATGTGTAAGAGTTAAAAGGACTTTCTTTGTGTGTATGTAGCTGGTTGCCCACTCTATTTTCATAGTTGGGTCGTGCTCTCTATTACCATCGTGATGATGTCTGTAAGTGCTCTTCCTTACACTCCTTATATCTCTCTCACCTTCTCTTACTCTCTCTCAAAAAAGAATTTGTTGAAGTGGAAGCATGTTGCTGATGCTTGGCGTGCATGTTAGATAAATAACGTTCCACATCTGATCGTGATAAAAATAATTGAGGGTTTCGTGCTGAGTTTGGAAGGATCATATGTGTGAGGGTAAGGAGGATGTTTGGTTCCTTACCTGTTTAACATCTAGTATCTAATTTTGCTTGTGTGCAGTCCTGATGTGTGACATTATGCTTCTGCAGAAAAGATTTCTTGTATGAATTTGCTTCTCTTTCATGTTAATGAACAGTTTGATTCTTTTAAAGTTTTTTTTACTTGAACTAGAGAAAGAAAATGACCACAGTTAGACTGTCTGCTGTACCTTCTGCATATACAGTTACATACGTAAATATTTCCATAGTTTGATTTTGCATTGTTATGAGCAAGAATAACCCTTCTATCACTGCTGGGGTGACAGAGAGTGGCAGGGGCAGGCCAGAAGCTCTACTGCTGCACTGGTCTTCTCAGAATACTCCTGCGCATTGTCTGCCTGGTGTTCAGTTGTGATATGACATCTTACAACAGTTAATAGTGGTTGTATTGAGGCCTGAAAAGGGCTGCACGGTGATTTTTAGTTTTGCTTGGCTCTTCCCATGCCCTTTTTGTTCAGGACAGGCTCAAGAATTTAAGATTGTATTCAGGGATGTACATACATAGATACGATTTCAGGTATGTATTTGATAAAGCATAGCATCAATGAAGTCTTGCTGCTCAAGGGGATCTGTAAAAGATTTTAATGAATTTACTATCTCAGGGATTCTGTATGTGTAATAATGCTTCCAGATAATTCCTACAGATAGTCTCTGTTCCAAGTATCTTGTAATTTAAGGAGAAGACAAGATAGTGAAAATACTACATGCTTTCCGTCTTGACTCATTAAAACACCATGCCGGAACAGTCCTTAATTGTAAGCAATGTAATAGGAACTTCAAGCAAATGTACTAAATCATGTTGTGATTAGCTCTAGGTTTAACAATTATTTTTGCTTTTTTAAGAGCTGTTAGTGATGTGAATTCAGTTCTTTACTGATTTCTTAAAAGAAAAAAAAAAATAATTAAAAATTGTGTTTATGATTATAAAACAAAACACGAAACAAACCAACCCACACTTTGTTTTAGAACCGCTAATACTTAATCACTCAGATTTTATCTACATTTATAAGATATTACATTTATTCTTTTTGACTGTTCAAAGAATATTTAAAAAAAATTAAAATATTTAAAACAGTCTAAAACTCCATGATTCTCATATCTTCAGCTTTAGTTTTTTCAACTGCCAGTCCTCTGGGCTGGTTAGGGCTTGAATTTTCACCGCAGTAAACATTTGGGAAAACAAGTAAAAGGAGATAGAGGTGCCACACATCAGAATATAACAAAAATCCTTATTTTATTTTTTTATGCTTTAACCCTCTAGATAGGGTTTTGGGATGCCATATTTAATGGTAACTACAGACATCAAAAATACACTTACTTTTTTTTTTTTTTGTAAGCACTTACTGTATTTGATCTTCATTCCTTCCTTTCTCTTCAGTATTCTTGTGCAGATTGTCACATCTACTAGTTCTTTAACATTTCCTTCATTCATGAACTGGATATGGTAGGTATGTTTGCTTTGTGATTTCTCTTTGTTTTCAACCAGAACTTAGAGGGTTTTGCATTGCGATTATGTAATGTACATGGCAGCCTACGTTGAGAATGATGTTTGCTTTGTGAGGAAACCTGCAAGGGCACAAATACACAGGTTGGACCTTGACCTCAAAATGTCTTTGTGAATCCTGCATTAGTACAGCTCTTGAGCTACATATTTAGAGCAGCAAAAATCTAGTAAACCTCTCTCAGCTGCAGGGAGGTTTGCTGGAGATAGAGGGATAAATCTGGGAATGCTGTGTGTGTGCATTAGACTGTGTTAAAGTTGCTGTGGAACAGTGGACCATTGGGAAACAGATGATGTGTTTTCAGAGCCTGTAACACTCCTGATACAGAAGTAGCACATCTGTTGTGTGACGCTGTTGTCACTGCCAGGTAGCAATCAGCAGTATTGGCCTTGTTACGTGAGAGTATGTGTCAATAACCACTCTTATTTGTCTTAGTGTAGATGAAGTTTTAGTAACATGGCAGTCTGAAGCAGTGTTCTGTTCACAGAAGTCTTTCAAGTTTTCACTGGTATGAAGTGGAGAGTTAGTAACAAATGTATGTACTGAGATCTTGTTTTTTTAATAGATCTGTCTTGTTGGGAATGGTATGGGAAAACTTACGGAGAAGATGTGTCTAAGAAATTTTTACTCTGGATTTTTCAAGTGTACATGATGACTAAAAACTTTGTTTTGACTGTTCCATGAGTGATATGCTGGTGGTTGGTTGATTTAGGGACGTACAAAAGATTGTCTAAGAAGTACACGCGAGACCTACTGGAAGACTACTAGTGCTATAAAGTTCTGTACCTACTGATTGCTGCAGAAATGCACAAAGTGAATTATCAAGTTACGAAATTAAATTCTTATTCCTACATATGAAATCTGTGATATTTCTATCAATCCAAAAACCCATAATTGTTTAGGGCGTGGCTATTTGAATGATTGCGTCTTCCATCCATGGTTATTGAAGCCAGCTAGAAATATTAGCTAGTTCTCTCGTGTCTGAGTAGATACGGGTTTATCACTAAAGGCCTGTTACTTAAAAATTATTTTTTTAAGTGATATTATTAGAGAAGGTAGTGATTATCTGCTTTGATCTGGTGTGGATTTGGAAATATTTTTGTAAGTCTTGGTCTGAAATTCTTTGATCAAAATAAGGCAAGCATTTTGTGATTAACAGTTTGGGGAGGGTAGGTTTTTTTGTTGTTGTTGCTGTTTTTTTTAAATAACAGACAGTAGAAGCATAAGATAAAAGAAATATTACCTTAAAATGCAAGGGTAAAGCAAGAGTAAATGTTCAAGTGTGGAAAATCTAAGATAACGAGAAAAAGGAAGAAGACTAACCTGCTGTGCTTTTGCCTAGAAATGCTCCTGTGTTTATAGATAAACTCCCAGATTTTCAAACACTGTAGGCTTAATCAAAAAGTGCATTTTGAAAGTAACTTCAATTTTAGTGAAGTGTTTGTGTATGTTTTTGTTTTTCAGGCTCTCAGTGATCAGTCTTCAACAAATGGTCAGTTTGTGTCTCCTGGTGATATTCAGTTGAAATGCAATTATTGCAAGAGTTCTTTTTGTTCAAAGCCAGAAGTGCTAGAATGGGAGGTAAGGTTTTTTCCCATCATTTTCAGAATGGTGAAATGTTTACAAAAGTTTAAACCTGTAACTGTGATACGGTTTTTCTAGATAGCTATTTTATAAAGTATGGAGACTTTTAAGTTAATAAAATGTGTGGTTCTGTAGAATGTAATTCAACTTTGATATGGATAGCATGTTAGCCATATTATTTGTTCATGTAACAAATAAAAACACATCTATGGAATTTAAAGAAAAGTATAATTTTTCACCTCAGCTGAAAATTTGTAATCTACTTTTATCTTTGGTTATTGTAGTGAATAGCTTTGTGAATAGACTGCTGTTGCACTGCTCTGTAAGCAGAAGTATCGGAAGAGAGTATGTCAAGAGTGACTGCCATATATTTCTGTTTAGCATTTTCATATAAATTGATGACTGCTTGTAGCACTTGAGTAAGCATTGCTCATTTTTAGCAGTAGAAGCTGTGCCCTAATTGTATGCTTTCATGTTTATTTACACAGCATGTAAAAATTTGCAATTCTACTTAGCAGATCTTAAGGTTTCATGTTAACCCTCTGTGGTGCTTTGTAATTTTGTGTTTAGAATAAAGTGTATCAGTTCTGCAGCAGAGCATGTTCTGATGATTATAAGAAACTGCACTGCATAGTTACATACTGTGAATACTGTCAAGAGGAGAAAACACTGCATGAGACTGTGAATTTCTCTGGCATCAAAAGACCATTTTGTAGTGAAGGTATGTATGTATTGAAATTGGGGGTTTTTTTGGCTCGTATGTCTTCCTGAGGTATTGGTCATTGTAGTCTTATTGCAGTTGCCTTACTGTACCAGTACTTAATGTTAAAGTTTAAGTTACCAGCTCATTCTGTTGTACCTGAGACAATCAGAAATTTTTGTCATTATTAGTATATATATACCTATTAATTCATCTAGCTGCTTTCGTGGTCACCTGTTGAGGTTCTTCAAGATTTACAGCATGTTTTGAAATGTATGCAGCAGAGTCTATACCCACTCTACCTACTCTGAGTAATACCAAGATTTCTGTTTGGTTAATATCTTTTAAATTTAATACAACAGGGAAATTCTTTCTGCATTAACATTGGCATTATTCCTCAAATAACCTTTCTGTGATGCCTCTTGATGTAGGTTGAGTAGTATCGTAATTTTCCTGACAAATTATATGGATTTTCTAAAAGAAAGCAAACTATACAAAGACAGAAATACGCAAATTGCATAGATTTTTTTTTTTTTTTTAAGTTAGCCATGGCATCAAAATATTCTCTTAATAGAAACAGAAAATAGTCTTAACCTTTCCACTTTTGGTGAACTGTCCTTTGATAACTGGTATTTAATCCTGATCTTAGGACTTTAACTACGTCTTGAGATGATGTAATAATTTTTTTTTCCAAGTAAATGGAATGATAATGCTTTCACTATCATTTAATAAGCTTCCAATTTACTTGTAGAAGAATCCTGTTAGCCTGGAGAGGAGTGGAGTCTGTGGCTGGAGGCTTCCTTCCTTCCTTCCTATATTTGTTATAGCTCTGGACTTTGGAATCTTTTGCTTCTGTTGAATGGAGTGTGGTGGTGGCATAGATGTCTGCACTATCACTACATTCTTGTCTTCTGAATTGCAAAGTGATAGCTGGAGAGGAATAAGGACAAAAGGCCCAGTTTTACAGTACATTGCAACACTCAATGACACCTAGCTATAAATTGTTTCTGTGAATAACAATTCAACAGAATATATTCAAATACGAGAGCAACTTTCTTTGAGTATGTAGATTACAGAATACACTAGCATAACTGTGGACTTTTTAGACTTCCTCATTTCAAATCCCAGCAGTCACAATGAAGTCAGTAAGATTCATAATGTCAAACTGTACAACATTACTGCTTCTGTAGAGACATCTTTTTATGAGGAGGCTTAGGATGTGTTGGGATTTGTATTTCCTATTGGAAAATTTGGGGAAGAAATGACACATTCTCTTCTGCATAAATACAGTTACCGGATGGGGGGAGTCCATTGTTGGAAGGCTTAGGGTTGGTCCTGAATCTGCATATGGTGGGCTACTATCTGGAGAGCAGAGATGATCTTTGAGGGCAAATACATCAAATGTTACCATTAAGACAGAGTTTATTGGCTTGGTGTGACTATCAGAACCACTGACTAACAGAGATAATGTAGTAAAAACTGGTTATTTACCAGAGCGTTGTGGTCAGTGACTGTATGTCCAAGTGGAGCCTGGTGACAAGTGGCACCCCCAGGGGGTCCGTTTGGGGACCTGTGCTCTTTAACGTCTTTATCAGTCACACAGATGACAGGATCTAATGCACCCTCAAAAATTTGCAGACAGTGCCAAATTGAGAGGTGCAGTTGATGTAACAGAAAGAAGGGATGCCATCCAGAGAGACCTGGACAGGCTTGAGAAGTGGGCCCATGTGAATCTGATGAGATTCGACAAGGCCAAGTGCAGACTGGGTGGGACCAATTCCAGGTATGTGTACAGACTCGGAGAAGGACTTTCTGAGAGCAGCCCTGTGGAGAAGGACTAGGTTATTCTGATGGACAGAACGCTGAGTATGAGCCAGCAGTGTGCGCTTGCAGGCCAAAGGCCAGCAGCATCCTGGGCTGCATCAAGAGCAGTAGTCAGGAAGGGAGAGGGAGCAGATTGTCCCCATGTACTCTGCTCTCATGAGGCCCCATCTGGAGTACTGTGTCCAAACCTGGGGTCCCCAGCACAAGAAAATTGTGGAGCTATTGAAACAGGTCCAGAGGAGGGCCACAAAGATGATCAGAGGGCCAGAGCACCTCCCCTACGAAGACAGGCTGAGGGAGCTGTGCTTGTTCAGCCTGGGGAAGAGAAGGCTGCGAGGGGACCTCACTGTGGCCTTCTAGTACTAAAGGCAGCTCATAAACATGAGAGAAACCAACTTTTTACACAAGTAGGTAGTGATAGGACAAGGGAGAACGACTTTAAACAAAAAATGGGAGATTTAGATTAGATCATGGGGAAATTTTTCAGTGAGAGACTAGTGAGGTCATGAAACAGGCTGCCCATGCTAGTTTTGTTATTGCAAACTGTTCAAGAAACTCCAGCAGCAAAGATGATCTCAGTGGGCTTATAGTTATTCTTCACCAGAAGATGCTGTGTTATGAGTTGAGAAGAAATACCAAAGTCACAAAAGATACTGCATTTTTGGAAGAAATCAAACTCATAATGGGAAAATTCTGGCCAATTTCAAACCTGTATTTGTTGAAGAAAGCCTCTAAGTAAAATCAGAAGAAGCTAAACAGATGATGTTGAAATTCCTTTAAAAGTGCTTATTCATCTTCAAACGAACTCATGGGAAACCGTAAATATCACTTGTCTGTTCATGTCTACCTAGTGGAGTACTGACAGTGCCATGATTCTCTGCTCATATTTTTTCAGACCTGAGGTTTTTTTTACACATGCACGCATTTCTTTATTTCTATGCACTTACAAAATGGGTGAACTCTGGCACCACATTCAACCCACAGTTTCCCCCTGGGAAATTATTCTTAAGGGCATAGGTACAGAACAGAGCTGGCAGTTCTTTAAGCACAACAGCTCTCCATCCCACAACAGAAATTGAGGAGGGAGGCAACCGTTGTGGCTGTGCAAGGACCTGCAAGCTTAAACTGAGAGAAAAGAGCAAAATGTAGAGGAAGCAGAAGCAGGGTTGTGTAGCCTGGGAGGAATACAGGGCTGTTGTCCGCCTGTGTAGAGATAGGATTAGGTAACCCAGGGCACAGACGGAGCTGAACTTGGTGTGGAATGTGAAAGATGATAACAGGTTCTACAGGTACGTAGGCAGGAGGAGACTGGCCAAGGAGAGTGTTGCCCCTCTGAGAAAAGGTAATGGGGAGCTGGCTTCCTCAGACGTAGAAGAAGCTGAGGTACTCAGTGAGTGCTTTGCCTCAGTCTTCACGGGTGGTCAGGTTTCCCATGTCTGCCAGGACCATGAGCCTCTAGGTGAGGGTGTGGGGAGTGGTTTCTGTCCCACTGTAACAGTGAAACAAGCCTGAGTCCTCCTCAGGAAATTAAACATGTGTAAGTCCATGGGGCCGGATGATATCCATCCTAGGGTTCTGAAAGAAATGGATGATGTGGTTGCCGAGCCACTCTTTATCATATTTGAAAAATCATGGCTGTCTGGTGAAGTGCCTGGTGACTAGAAAAAGGAAAACATTACTCCCAGTTTTAAGAAAGGGAACTGCCCTCACCTTTGTGCCTGGGAAGATCATGGAGCAGATCCTCCTACAAGCAATGTTAAGGCACATAGGAAATAAAGAGGTGATTTGGGACAGCCAGTGTGGCTTCATCAAGGGCAGATCATGCCTGACCAATCTGGTGGCCTTTTATGATGGAGTGACGGCTTCGGAGGATGGGGGAAGGGCGGTGGATGTCATCTACCTGGACTGCAGCAAGGCTTTTGACATGATCCCTCACTGCATTCTTCTCTCTAAATTGGGAAGGTGTGGATTTGAAGGATGGATTGTTTGATGGATTAGGAATTGGTTGGCTGGATGCAGCCAAAGGTTGTGATCAATGGTTCTGTGTTAGGGTGGAGGCCAGTTACAAGTGGTGTCCCTCAGGGGTCAGTCTTGGGACCGGTGCTCTTCAACATCTTCATCAGTGACATAGACGATGGCATTGAGTGCTCCCTCAGCAAGTTTGCAGATGACACCAAACTGAGTGGTGCAGTCGATACATTGGGAGGGAGGGAAGCCATCCAGAGGGACCTGGACAGGCTGGAGAAGCGGGCCCATGAGAACCTAATGAGGTTCAACAAGGCCAAGTGCAGGGTGCTGCACTTGGGTCAGGGCAATCCCAGGGGTTTGTACAAACTGGGGCAAGATCTCCTGGAGAGCAGCTCTGTGGAGAAGAACTTGGGGGTCCTGGTGGACAAGAAGCTGAACATGAGCCAGCAGTGTGCGCTTGCAGCCCGGAAGGCCAACTGTGTTCTGAGCTGCATTAAAAAAGGGGTGGCCAGCAGGGAGAGGGAGGTGATTGTCCCCTTCTACTCGGCTCTTGTGAGGCCCCATCTGCAGCACTGCGTCCAGGCCTGGGGCCCCCAGTACAGGAAGGACGTGGAGCTCTTGGAGCGGGTCCAGAGGAGGGCACTAAGATGATCAGAGGGCTGGAGCACCTCTCCTGGGAGGAAAGGTTGAGGGAACTGGGCTTGTTTAGCTTGGAGAAGAGAAGGCTCTGGGGAGACCTCATTGTGACCTTCCAGTACTTGAAGGGAGCGTATAAACAGGAGGGGGAACGGCTGTTTACGAGGGTGACAGGACATAGTGACAGGACAAGGGGGAATGGTCTTAAACTGAGACAGAGGAGGTTTAGGTTAGATATCAGGAGGAATTTTTTCACACAGGGGGTGGTGACACACTGGAACAGGTTGCCCAAGGAGGTTGTGGATGCCCCATCCCTGGAGGCATTCAAGGCCAGGCTGGATGTGGCTCTGGGCAGCCTGGGCTCTAGGCAGGGTTGGTGACCCTGCACATAGCAGGGGGGTTGAAACTAGGTGGTCTTTAAGGTCCTTTTCAACCCAGACCATTCTGTGTTTCTATAATTCTATGTTGTCTCTGTGATCAGTATTTCTCTGCAGCTTGATTCCATCTCTGTTTCGTAATTCATCTTTTGAGCTACTTGAAAAATATGTGCAGCAAACAGCTGAAACTTCCATCGCAATAAAGTATAATTAGAGCTAACCTATTATTCATGCTAAAGGTGGTTTTTAATCTTCTGTGGTGGGCAGTATGCTTTCTCTGGTTCTGTCCAAAGTTCATATGCTACATGGAAGATGAGCAACCTGAACTGACCTGTTGAAAGAGCTTAATCTGTTTTTTTTTTTATCTGAAGAAATTAAACTATTCTAGTGTTTTGCCATTAGAGAGGTGTACCAAAATAGCATTATTGGAATTAAATGAGATATATGCTAAAACAGGATGATCTAAGGTCCTTGTGAATTTTTATGTATGTATAGTCACATGATAGGCAACTGGAGATGGAATCCTTTCTACAGGTCTTAAAGAGAAAGTTGGTTTTGGCAGTCCAGCAATGAAATATTTTATAATGAGCATCTCCCTCTCTTTCTTCATAGACTTATTTGGCATATAATTCATATGTTCTCCATAGCTAAGTGCTGTGATTTAAATAATACAGGCATTTCGATAATGTATAGTATTAATTTTAGTAATGCTGATTCACATGCAATAGTCTGCTTCTTGGATAAGGGTCAGTAAGCTGTGGAGTAACTCAGTTATTCAGTGCTTCAAAGTTCTTTTCAAGTGGGTAATATAGATAAAGCTCAACTAGAAAACCAACAACAGTATAATAAAGTTGATAATACGCTACTGTGTTTCTGGGAATTATGTGCATCTAAGCACACGATTCTGCAAGATTTAATATTTCATCTAAATAGGATGTAACCCTTTATGAAATACTGCAGAGCTGACAAGTGGAAAAAAATTGAGGAAATTGTGAGCTCTAATCTTAGTATGTCTAGAAAAGATACTTATTTAGTTACAGCATTGTGGATTTCAGCTTGGCATCTTTTCAGACATTTCTGCAGAGTAGTTTGTTAAATATGTTATTAAATGCTTAGCTGATTTTTACATTTATGTGCAAATGCTACAGATACTGAGAAGAACCTAAACACTGATGTTTTAAACTACCTAGAAATGCTTACATATGAAAATATCACAACTAGTTAAGAAATTACCTGAAATTAGACATTAAGAAATTACTGCCAAAATTAAGTTTACGTTGTCAGCTATTTATTTCATACTGATGTATGAAATCTTGCATAGAAAATCTTGAAGGTGGTAATAAAGCACATATTTTTATGACCATTTTTTGTCAGTTGCAACTTCCCAATTGCATGCTATTTTGCAAAGGGACCTCATAAAGTTATCAAAGGTTGGTAAGTAGTATGCAATGTATTGACAGGAAAAAGTGATATTTTTTTAGTATGTGTAAAATTTTATATCACAGTTAACTACTTTGCATAATAATTTTCTTTGACAAGCTTTCAGGTTTGTGCTTCACAGAGCTGTTATCTCTTGCTCTGCAGCTCTGACAGTGGCCTACCATATTAAAATATGGTATCTTTTCAGCTTTGACAGCTATGTTAGAGTTTGCTTTTGACTGCATCCTTTGGCAACGTGCAACAAATCTCTCTAGGAAATAACCCGAAGTATTGGCTTCCTTGTGGCTTTCTTTTGAGGATTTATTCACTGATGAATTGGAGTATCATGTCAGAATGGAACAAGTGAAGAACAGGATATTTTAAATGCTGTAGAATTTATGATTCTCAAAAATCTGTTAACACAGGAGATTATTTGCTAATGAGGGAAAACAGCGCTTTTCCACAAAGCAGGTTGGTTAGTACAAAATGGAAGCCATCTTCAGAGGGATTTTGAGGTGCCTGCATTTTCCTGAGAGAGTACAATATGCTTTGACAGTTACAAACAAAATTTGTTATGGAGTGTCCCTGACATCCAATTGAGCTGTGGCAGCTTTTGTTAACAAGCTGAGATTGTCACAGTGCAGTTGTTTAGGCCACGTTTTCTTGTTTAGTAGTCTGGTATTATATTCTTGAGCTGCAGATGACTATTACAAATTCTGTTACTGTAAGGTATTCTTTCACTGATTAAAGGAGAAAAGGGGAAGTTAAGGTAGAAAGGAATGTATTAAAATCAGGAAAGATCCTTATGAAATATTTAATAGGCTGTGTCACTGCAGAAGCATCAAGTGAAGGCTGTTGTCTGTGCTGAGGGAAAGCAGATCCATGCTTTCCAGACAAATGCATGCAGAAAAGCTGAAGAGTCAGTTTTTTGGGATGCTATGAGTGGAAGAATCTGGCTTTGTGGATGTAGTTTCCAACTAGAGCTTGGTTGTTCATGTATCTTCTGGAATTACTTTGCAGTTACATATTACTGTGAATTACTGTGAATATTACTGTACATATTACTGTGAATTTTGATACTTCTCACAGCATTCCTACAGCTGAAAATGTTGAGTGCTAGAGATGCACTAAAGAGGAGGTGGTTATGTTTATTTTCCGTCTATCTGGAGAAGAACATTGATAGTGTTTGAATTTTGAGTACAGGTTATGCTGAACCTGAAATTTTTAGTTCACGTAGGGCTAATTTCTAACATGGTAATAATATAAAAGTGAAATGTGAAACCTTATCTGTTGTTTGACAAGTCTTCATTAGATTTGCTTTCTTCAGTATTAATTCCTGTTATGTCTTTGCAGAAGTTTCAAACAATTCTTTATACAGAGACAACATTGACTATTGCAAATACGGGATGATGGCAACTGTAGGTGCTGAAATTACAAGCACAAGAGGAGGAAAGCTGATAAATATGCTTCTTATTAACCTGAGAGAATAATAAATTTAGAAAGCTTTAAGAACAAGCAGGAACTGAGTAACTGAATTGGGGGTAGGAAGGAGGAGAAAGAAAAGAACTTAAGATCTGAAATATTGACTAGGATAAATTTAGAATATGTAGAAAGTGAGCTGTATTTGCAGGGTAAAGTAATAAAAGGTTCTTCAGCAGAAGACCTGGAAGAAAGCAGGATTCACAACCTCCCTGTTATACAGGCAGAATGGAGTCTGTTTTAATGGTAATCCCTGGAAGACCCAAGGCTGGATGCTTTGCATCTCTTTTCATAAGTATAGTGATGGTTATTGTGAAGTCAGAGACTGGGGGTGATAGAAGCAAGAGTTTGGAAAAGATGGCTATTGAACTCAAATCAGTAAAGAGGAAGGGGGCAGAGGAAGGCAGCATAATGACATGGATGGAACACAGCTTCAGAGGCCTCGCTTCTGGTATTGCAGGCTTGTTGCTATTCATAACTAAATGAAGTGGTTATGGATAACAGTTGAAGTTCTTGCAGAGAACAGTGAGTCTGCTAGTTGCTTGAAGGAAGAGAGAGGTAATCTAAGTACAGCCTTTGTGTGGTTAAAAAAAAAAACAAAAAAAACAACCCTGTTTACTTTTAGGGTGGAACACTTACATTGTATAAAAGATGTTATTCTTTGAGATAACAAGAGACTGGTGGAGACTCTGGAAGTAATTTTGTTTCACAGCTTCTTGATGTAGGGGTGTACTGAACTTGCAGTAATTCAAGTAGCTGCCACTGGCAGAATCTGACCAGGTCCCTGGTAGCTTGCTTGTGTTAGTCTGCAGGCGAACAAGTGAAGCATGTTTCTGCAGTGAATAACTCTGTAGGGCTGGATCTGAAAGATCTGAGGAAGCTCTATAGACACTTAGCTTGTCTGAGGTGAAGGCTTGGAAGAACTACTGTATCATCCTGCCAGTAAGCTGTGGTGTACATGCTCAGATGCTTAATTCTCCTTCCAGTTGGATGTGGAAAACTGAAGTCTGGAGTTTAAATAAAGGATGGATTTGGGTCTGGTTTGGCAGCCATGATTTTATGTTGATTTAGCAGACACTAGCAACTTCTTTCATTTCTGGCTCAAATTTTGAGTTGGAGAGACATCATAAAATGCTGTGTGATTTCTCATAGAGTGTTGGTCTCAGGTTAGGACCTGTGTTAAAACCTGAAGAATATAATCAATTACCTGTATGGCTGTAATCAAATGACCTGCACATAATTTTTCCTTAAAATGACTAAGAGCTAATCTCTTAGAATCACTTACAGCTCCAGAGGCTTCCACCTCGTTACGTTTGAACTGGTGTACCTGGTGTTACAGCAGAAATCCTGAACGATTTAGAATTTACATGCACCTTTTCATTCAAAATGATGAGGCTGACAGCTGTATTAAGCAATGCTTATTCATGAACCTCAAGTTCCAAGGACAGGAATGTTGGCCAAACCTGTATGATTCTGGTGTTGATACTGGACATATCAGACAACTAGTGTCTTTTGTTTTCTCATCCACAGTGTTCTGTCAGTTAAGGCCCACTTCTTGGTCACATCTTCACAGGTAGCGTGGGTGCTACTGCTCTGTTAATTTGGGATTTTGTTGTTCACTGTGAAGATTAAGTTGTTTGAATGAACTCAGCCTGTTTTGCCAACGGAGAACATTTTTTTCCATAATTCAAAGAAAATATTAACAATCGAATCAGAACCATAACCTTAAGATAAAAAAAAAGTTACATTCTAGGTATGCACAGAATACCAAGGGCCTAATTAAAATATATCCTATGAGAAAGAGCTTTTATATTGCTATAAAAAGGCATTTTTTTCCCCTTTGTCGGAATCAATGAGAGCTTGAAGCAACCAAAAGTTCCCTGATAAGTGGATTATGTTAAGTATTACAAAGACATTAACAAAAAAAAAAATAAAAAGCACTGAATTTTCTGAAGAATTTTGCTTATGATGATGCAGAAAGACAAGCCTATGCTTCCGTGGTAGAAATCTTCAGGGATGTAACAGTCTTCTATCAACATCTGAAGTTTTAAGAAGATGGATTTTCTATCCTTTGTAGAGGTTTCCTTCATCAAGAAGTTCTGCAGTCAGTGATTTAAAAATAAATAAAAGTTTTTCAGGGTTTTATTCTCAAGGGCTGAATTTAGAACTTTTGTCTCTCCCTACTTAGTTTTCACTACTCATTATTTTTCATCAGTTATGGAGATGCTTGACTGTAGAATGGAAAATTTCTTTCCTGATTTTCTTTTTTCCTCTTGTGTAACAGCAGTGTCTTCTTCAATTTTACTCTTCATAATTTAGCAGCCAAGAAAAATGTAAATTTTATCCATTTTGTAGGCTATTTGGTCAGCTAGTGTACCTGATTGGTGGTAGAGTACTTTTACTAGCTTTAGTCTTAAAAAGTGGATGCTGCAATGAATGGCACTTGAAAGGCCCAGCTGAAGAGAAGTGGTGCTGAGCTTTCTCTGCATCAAAAAAAAAAGAAAATGTGGTAAGACTCCGATGCCACATAACAGTAATGAGAAATATGACTATCAGGGATACTAGCAAGAAATTTTCTCTGTTTTAACCAGGACTTTGAAGTCACTGCTTGCACATGCTGGTAACCTTCAGGATTACTATTTCCTTCAGAGCAGTGTGTTTAACTTTCAGATTAGTTACACTGTAAGGATGATTGCTTGCTTTGGCTCTTGACTTCTGCACTCCTTACTGTGTTAATTATATTTTTTGTTCTGTTGTTATGGGATCTGAGTTATAACTTTAAAAAATCAACTGAAAACACAGTTATTATGTACAGTGTATTCTGTAATTTTATTGCTTTGATATTGCTAGCAAATTTAATTTTTTAGCAGAATTTGTAGCATTGCAAGTTAAAATTCCTCAGTAACCTTTTGCTTTGAAAAATGCTGTATGCAGCAGTTTCCACTTGCATTCACATTTGTAGTTATTTTAAAATTGGTATCTGATTCAATGAAATTCAGAACACCAAATTCTTCCCTACTAGACAACAGCACAATGCAGATAATTGAAATTACTGAATAGTATTTTAAGTGATATTTCAATATTCTGTATACCAGAGGAAGTACATATTACTTAGTGATTTCCTTATTTAGCAGAAGTACAGAAGTCTGCATGTGGTAGACAGCATACCTCACCAGAGCAAGTCCTTGGAAGACTTGAGTTCTGGTCTCAGTGGTGCTCTGGTATTTGGGAGATCATAAAAACAGGGGCAGTACCTTAGATTAGTAATCTGTGTTGATGTTATCTTGTCCCTCCAGTATTTAATATAGACAGTTGCTTCATATTCTCATAGTGTTCTCCTGTGCAAAAGTAGCACAATTGTAGAAATGCATGGACAATTGTGCATTAGCACAGTTATGGAGATTTAAGCATCAGCTTGAACAGACACTAGATTTGAGGCAGTTTAAATACATTATGTTCTCAAATAGGCTATGTAATAGCTGTGGCATTCATCTTTTAATGCCTTTAGTACTTTAGAATGTCTTTTCCAATTTGCTTGAGAGAGGATCAGATTATTGAAGAGTATAGCTCTCATTATGATGACCTTGGCGTTACGACTTCATAGCAAATGCAGATAAGAAAAACCAACCTACCTAATATGAGCACACAAAGTAAGATGTGTTGAATACAGATCTTACGCAAATTGAATTTGTAAACTTAGAGCTTAACAGTCTCAGAACATGTAATAGTTTACTTTCTAGTTGCTTTTTTTTGATTGTTTGTTTTTAGGAAACTCTTCAGTTCTTAGATCATCATCTTGTGTTCTTAAAAACAAATGAGTTGTCAAAGTGGTTTGTTGTGCTAACATGAATGAAAGTATTAATAGAAATAAGATACTTGAAGATAGGAATTGTTTTAGTGCATAGTACTGCCTAGCTTACAATTTCTGCTTGTCATTGTCTGGATATCTAGCATTCTGAGAATATGTAACTGAACAATTTCATTCCAAGACAATGTTTCTGCAGGGGTCTGTCTGAAAAACAAGTTATATAATTTTTCTGACTGTTTATTCAGGAATTTGATAAGCATAGATTCAAGCATAGTGTTTTGTGAGAGATGCAGATATCACACGAAACCAGAGCTGTGCAGGAAAGATCTTCAGGTAAAAATGTCTTGAAATACAGTGTATTATGCAACCTGAATTTTTCTAAAGCCCCAATTGTTAGCTGTTGTTTTCAATATTTAACTCTTAACTGTGATATCTCTCTGTAAAAATTACTTTGTTCCTAATGTTTAAAATCTGTTTTCAGGCTGCAAGCTGCTATATAAACAAGACTTTGCAAGACGGTTAGGACTGAGATGTGTTACTTGTAATTACTGCTCACAGCTGTGCAAAAAGGGAGCAACTAAGGAACTTGATGGTGTAGTGAGAGATTTCTGCAGTGAAGAGTGCTGTAAAAAATTTCAGGACTGGTACTACAAGGCAAGTAACTCAGAATTTTTGAAAAGAGCTCCGAAGTTTAAAGAATAAAAATAAAAAAATCGAATATGCACATGTGAGGATATCTCAAGGATTGTGCAGCCATACTTCAGCAAAGCATTTGCTACACAAAAAGCAGATGTATTAATTTCATCATTTGAGTTCTGTTAGAACTTAGAGCAGAGTTTCTACCATCTGATTTACTGATTCATTTGGCAAGGAAGTCTTGTACAGAGAAAAACCTACTATGTACTTTACAGTCACAATTTTTTCCCCTCAACTGATACCATATTTTTCTTGTTGAAGTTACTTAAATGTGTATTCAGAATGTTGAAAACACTGTTAGTAGCAGCTGGATGATACCTTGAGTTGAGTAAGTGATGATAAACTCCGATAAACTCGGTTGGCGGTTCTTCCTCTTTTTGTTTCCACTTTTGCCTTTTCCCTTCTCCCACAGTATGAACTGCAGGGCCTTTGATTTTTTCATTATTTCACAGTGGAAATGATGGCAAGGGGAAAAGCAAGACCAAATGGGTTTCTAATAAAAGTTTAAGTCAAATGTGATGGCACCTATTTCTAAATCTCTGGAAGTTTAATTACCTTGTGAAGCACAATCAGCAAAGAATTCACATTAAGTAGTGCTCTGTTTTATTTTTTTGAAAGAAAGAAGGTTGAGATTGGACTGGGTTTAACCTGTGATTAGAAACGTGGATAAAATATTTGATCTCTGATGTGAACATCTTGGAGAGCTACACTGATAATATCAAGCCAAGAACAGCGCTTGTGGATGCAATAGCAAAAAGAAACAATACAAAATTCATCACCTTACCAAGACTCTTTGCACAGCCTGAAAGGCAATAAAGAGCTAGAAATGTTAGAGGGCTAGATTCTAGTCCTGTAATTCAAGATGATCTACCTACCATAACAGAACTGAGTCTGAAGACATATCTGATACTTTGGAATGGCATGTTCCAGAAGTGTTACCACCCAACATTGTAGAGTCTTCATTTTGACTTATGTACATAGTGTCCTTGCAGAAATTCCTGAAAGAAAACTACTGAAGACCAGAATCTTCTCTCTCATGTGCAAAAACAGGGTGAAAAGCTTGGCTGCAAAGTTCTTAGACGTACTAAAATGTCATTCCATGCAATAATATTTAATCAGTACACCTTAAAACTTGAGGTTTGGGATAAAATTTATCCCTGCGTAAAAAGTGCCTTCTAATAGAGAATCTAATAAAGCTGTTGTATGCTTTAGAGATCTCATAGGGATTCAACAAATAATAGTCCGGGGGTTGAGTGTACCCAACTAGTTTCATATGCTGTAAACTTATATGGAAGTTTGTACTGCGATTCAGATTTTTGAAAACACGTCAACTTCAAGTTATCCTTCACATCTGTGTGATAAAGCAGTAATTTAATTGGCTCATTAAAGTGTGCTTTAGAAATGCTGTTGGTACTTTGGTACAGGAAAATCAGACATGCCTTGGAAGGGTAATTTAAGCACAGTTAACTTTTGGTACTCTAGAGGATACTGAAGTGTTACGTGTTTTCGTGCTTGCTAGTGGAACTGTTGGTTAATTTTTTTTTTTTTCCAAATACTTCTTAGTCTTTGCCTAATTCAGTTCTGATTATAAGAGTTTGGAATTTACTACATAAAGAAGACCTGTAATAGGCTTTGGTATGTGTATTTTGCTAGAATTGTCCTTTTTTCCTTTGCATTCTTGTGGGTAACTTTCACCTCTTTAAAACACTCACTCCAGATGTGTTGAGTTTTCTAGTGCATGGTTAGTGAACATTCTTGCCTAGCCATAAATAAATAATGATTAAAATACAGGAAGATAGATGAGATATGGATCTCTCCCTCAGCTTGTATTTCTTTTGCTGTTCTTTTAGCTTCTTAAAAGAATAGATATCTGTGTATGAGCTTTGTCTCATTTAAGCAATGTCTAGTGTTATTTTGGAATAATGCAATTTTTTTGGAGTAATTTGCAATAAATGTGTACATGAAGAGAAATAAGTAGTAATAACCTAGTAATATTTTAATATCAGCACTGTGTTCATTAAACAAGTGTTTGTCTCCATCTTCTTTGTCTACTTTTTTATTGTGGACACACTGTTCTCACATAATTATCTGGAAAACAACTTTTGAAAATATTTCATTAGTTCTTAACCCTAAGCACCAGAGTTCTCATCGCAGAAGGCTAGAAAAAGTTATCAGTGGTAGAAGCGCATCACACTTATCTAGAAGTAATCTTCAAACTTAGTATTGAGTGATTGAAATGTTGAAGAAGAGTTCAGCCATCACCATCTGGTGAATGACAGCTGAAATTATCAGTTGGTGCCAAATTCTGAGGAAGTTTCTGTAGTATGGTGTACAGTGCACTTCTAAGAATAGAATTAAAATTCTGGTGTCTTGAGTTAGCTCCCATTGTTGTTAGAGCTTCTCTTGTAAACTCAAATTGCATGCTGTGGTTAGATGATAATTTCTGTTATTTTTCAGGTGTCAGTATAAATATTTTAACCTGTTTAATGATGATATTGATCATTTGTTGTTTCTCATACTAGAGAACTGAAAGTACATTGGAAAAGAATATTCTGTGTGGAGAGAACTGTGGAAGTCTGTTTCTTGTAATTCATGTTGTGAAGTTTTGCTGAAAGTACCACAGCTGAAGTGCAAATGTAAATCATTCAGGTCCACAGTGAAATAGTGATTGGACTGAACGTGTTTGGTAATAATTGCATATTCAGTAGAGGTCAGATGTCTATACCTGAGATTATATGGGAAAGTGGGGAGCCACAGTCTGAGGCACAAGCAAAATTATTATAGCTAGTGAGCTGCAGATACCATAGTTGGCAACCATTGTAAGATTTGAAATAGTGCAGCCGGTATTAATCCAAATGGTAAAGGCAACAAGACAACCTTGTGGAATTTCTCCTGTCCAAATTCAGCCATTGTATAGTTAGGCATCTCAATTTCAATGAGGTACACTTTTAGATCAATCGATCTCCTTTCTCTTATAGTCAGTCACTCTCTGGAAACACCTCTTGCTTCTTGATTAATGTAGATTGAACCAAAGTAGCTCAAAATACACAGCTAAGATAATGTCAAATGAGTGTCAGTCCGTATCACTGGAGAACATTGGGACAGGGTCACTGAAGAATTAAAGAGTTGTACATGTAAGAAGTTAGATTTTGTACCAACTCTGGGGCAAACAGTGTTGATTTATACATTTTTAGATTGGTGCTGGTAATTTGAACTTGTTGAAGTCAGACCTGGGGAAAGAATTGGACCAAAAACCAGCCATGAGTGGAGAAGGAGCTAAGTGTGAAAAGAGCACAGAAAGAAGGACTTGAAAGCAGGCATTTTGGGAGTTTCAGTTCACATATAGTTGTTGGTGTTCTTAAATGAAAAGAAATGGAAAGGGTAAGGAAGGAAGAAAGCAGAACATCCTGAATTCAGTTTTCCTTTCAGTAATTTCATAGTCAAACAAGTTGACAGAGTAAGCAAGTAGTATAGGAAACTTCAGTGCATGGAGAAGTTTGTAGTATTAACTACTGAAATCATTATGTAAATATTTAGAATTGACATACTAAATGTAGAGTTGAGAACTAAAGTATCCTCACTGAGGAATATTGGGCTTGCTAAGGAATGGTGATTTGCCATGTTGAAGCTAAATACCATAGTTGCAGCCAAGGAGAGACAGTAATTGGCTTATTCAAAAACTTTAATGAAAGAGCAAAAAAAAAGGAGGGGGAGAAAACAATTAGAAGCTACAAGCTACAAATAGTTCCTGCATTCTATGTTATTTAGCACTTTTTTTTCTTTATAGGACAGAGAGAACGGAGAAGTAGTGCTCTGTCAGTGAAGCTGTGTGCAGCAGTTCAGGATAAGTGGACTTTTCCATACATGGGTCAGCAGTCATTCTTAATGATCACTGTTTGATGGGCTTGAAATGTTTTTTTTTTAAAAAAAAAAAACAGTAAATTATATAATTTTATTTTTTTCCCACCAGTATTTCAGCTTTTTGGTGGCTTTGGAAAGATGCATTTGCACTGAAGGTGCAAATTCACCATTTCCCTAACTGATAAACCTAGAATATTCTGGCAACACTTTACACTCTCACTTCCATGAGTGCAGTTGACTTGCTCTCTTGTCCTTCTGAGAACATCTTATGCTGCAAAATTCTGCTGCTGCTCAGCATCAGCAGAAAGTCAAAGTGACGAATGTAACAAAGGGAGGGAGGAATGAGGTGTTGCAGGTCTCTGACCTTGTACCATGCAGGTGCATGAGCACTACTGCTGGTGCCTGCACCACAAAAAGGAAAAAGTGCCACTTCCTCTTCCAGTGGCACCTTTAATTACTTTATTTGTTTGAATTGCTGCCAGACAGATTAAAACATACATATTTCCTTCAAATAAACGTGTTAATGAGTATATTATATATATATATAAATAAAATATACTTGAATCTTCTTATACTGTTAGAAACAAGTCTCTCATTTTATCATTTTAAATATTTGAAAATGGCAGTTGAGACCTGAACTTCCTGCATGGCCAGAAAATGGGGCTGAATGGGTCAAGTACAGAGAAGGAATTCAGATTTAATTAGTTTTTAAATGTGAAGCTATTGGCCTGTTTGTTGATACTCATTTGGAGTTGAGAGAGTTGGACCACTTTTTTAGCCATCAGAGCCATGTGCCTAACTCCAGTGTTGTCTGTGGTTTTACATACTAATGTTTTGTGTTGCATATGATCATAATTTCCCTCTTCCTCTCCTGGCTATGCTATTAGATTGAATTATTTTGGATTCCTAAGCATCCATAAAGCGTTTATTTTTTTCTACTTTGTTTTAAAGACCACTTTGGGATGGAAGTTGAAAGCAAATACAAAGGGGAGGAGTGATGCAAATAACCCTTTCTTGCTGAAGATCTGAAGATGGGGCTAGTGCTGTTCAGATAGATTATATCATGGCTGATTAAATTCAGTGGAATCAATTAAATAGAAAATTGTCTTTATTAGTGATTAGTGATGCCTCATGAAGTTATCCTCCAGCCTGGTGCAGCATACATTTCTTCAATGTTTAGTTAGGAATGCAGAAGAGCACAGTTCTGGAAAAGCAGTATTTCCTAACATCCAGCCTGAATCTCCCCTGGAGCAGCTTGAGGGCATTCCTTCTAGTCTTGTTTAGTCCTAGTCCTCTACTCCTATCCTGTTTAAATCATAAACAGAACGAAAAAAAAAAAGCCACAAAACTTTGGGGGGGGTGTAAGGGACAGGCAGCATGTGTCGTGGGTTCAAGCAAGTTGTGAAGGAATCTCAGTTTCTTTCTGCTCCTGTTTTGCAGAACGTTTCAGTGGAATTAGTGAAAGCAATCACGTACAATTTTTATTTTTCTACTGAATGTATAGAAATGAACAGTTTTTAAGGGCTTAATGTGTAAGTGGAACCAGCACACTCACTCTAGGCATTAAGCCCAGGAAAACAATTGAAAGTAAAGTGATGAGTGTGTTGGTCTACACAGGTTAGAGAGTCGTGTAAATATTGTAGGGCCTACACAAGTGAGAATTAACTGTGTAGCAGTAACAGTGCTTTGGTACTTCTAAAAACATAAGCTTTCAAAAAGTAAATGTAATTTTTTTACAAGCCTCTTTTAAAATGTCCAAATCTTTTTTTATTTTTTGCATTAAGGCTGCACGGTGTGACTGTTGTAAGTCACAAGGAACTCTCAGAGAGAAAGTGCAGTGGCGTGGAGAAATGAAACACTTTTGTGATCAGCACTGTTTGCTCCGTTTCTACTGTCAGCAAAATGAACCAAATCTGGCAACCCAAAAAGGACCAGAGAACTTACAATATGGTAAGTGCTGCCTTGTGGCTGCTAAATGGCAAACAAAATACTTGTTTTAAAGCAAAGATTGAAAACTGCTTCAGTTATTTATTTGATGTAACAAACATGCTTGCGTTAGAGACCATCCTTTTTTATGTGATCACCAAAAACATAAATTACTGATCTGCTCTGTATTTCTTAACCTTTATTTTGTTGCTCTTTCGAGAGCTGAAATGCTATCTGTAATCAAACTCTTTTCTAGTGACTTCTTATAAAAAGCTTTATAACTCTTCAGGTTATGCATCATTCTGGTCATGGGAATGCCAAGTGTTTTCCACTCTCATTTGTTATTAGTTGTTCTGTGGGAACGTTTCTCTTCAAAGTATATTTTGGTCACAGATAGCAGATGTACACACCTGGAATTAAAAGGAAAGAAGTAAATGGAATTAAAAGGAAATAAATGCAATTATAAACAAAACAAAACGAAAGTATCCAGGCATGGGCGATGTGTTGCTTTTTTTGTTTTGTTGGCAATAGGTGCCTTTAGTTTTCTGGTGGGAGCAGAATGTGTGTTTATATGGAATCTAAATAGTATGTCAGCATGCAAGTAAATCAACTTCTCATTCAACTATCACGATTTATTTGTATGGCTGTTTTCATATTTGAATATTTTAGTATTTGCCTTCTGAATCAAGTTTTGCTTACAGCTGACATTAGCATTGATTTGACTTTTGGCTTTGTGTAAGGATCAGTGCTGGAATAGTGAGAAGTATGCCTGAGTGCAAAATGTTAAGCTCAGTCCTCACCTGCCATACAGTGCTGAGCAGCACTGTTCAATTAATGGTACTCCAGTGATACATGTTGACATTTGCTCTGGTACTGAAAGAGGGAGAAGAAATCTAAAAAATGTTTTCTTGCATTTTTAGATCAGGGCTGTCAAACTCCCCGAACAAAAATAACAGTAAGTACATCTATATTATATGTGTATATAGCCTAATTAGATCCATTTGAAATGGAGGTGCTGGTGGCTTCAGGTGATGCTATTAAAACTGTCACAAATTAGTATCTTAAAGTGATACCAATATAACTGGGTTTTGTTAGTCTTTGTTACATCAATAGCTGGAATCAACTTATTAAATGTTCATATGTTCTTTTCAACATCGTTTGGGAAAAGGAATCAGCAGTATTTTGTCTGTCTGCATGAACACGTTGCTTAGAATTTAGTTCACAAACCAAGTATGTATCTCCTTTCTTTAGACTGATGAGATGTACTTATTGAGTGTAGAAAGGGAAGAGAATTTCCTTGGCCAGTTGGAATATGAAGGTTGTATTGCAGCTTTGAAAGGATGAAAACAAAGCTTCATTCTTAAACTATAGTCCCAAAGAGGAGAACGGTTAGGTACGGCTGCACAGGTCAGATTGGTGGCAGAGTGGGGAAGTGTGAGCTCCTTGCAGGAGGAGGGCTGAGTGGAGCAGCAGCCTTCCTTTGGAGTCCATCAGTTTTTGTCAGCTTGTCATAAATACAGAATTACAGAATGGTTTGAGTTGGAAGGGACCTTTAACATCATCTAGTTCCAACCCCCTGCTGTTGGCAGGGACACCTCCCTGCAGACCAGGTTGCTCACAGCCCCATCCAGCCTGGCCTTTGAAAGGCTCCAGGGAGGGGGATTCATAACCTCACTGTGCAACCTGTTCCAGTGCATCACCACCCTCACAGTAAAGAATTTCTTCCTAATCTCATTATTAGTAATAATTTTGAACATTAAGCTTAGTGTATTTTATTAAAACTTGGCTTTGTTTTCTCACACAGAAGATCTCAATAGCTGCTACTTCTCAGTGGAAAAATTTGTTTCACCTGAAAACAGGCTGTAAGCTAAATCTTAGACTTAAGGGAAAGTATTTTGGTGACATTTTATAACGTTAATGAAAAACACAAAATAAGATTGCTTGAGTAACTGGAGACATATTTAATAGCATGTTAAACAGTCATGTTAAAAACAGTGTTTTAGATTTAATACCTTCCAATGATATTAATATCTTTTAAAAAAAAATGATGGACCATCAGATAAAAACTATTTGTGATTCAGTCATTTGTTCACATTCTAGAAGGTGTGCTGCCTGCCATTCTTGTGACTTCACATTCTTTCCGTGTGAGGACATGTGAGGCTAGTCTTAATGTGTATGATCAAATAAAAGTGGCAGGCTTGATACTGGTGGTCAAAAAATGTCTTTGGAGCAAAATATTTGTACCTGTTGACTGTAAGAACACCATTTGAGCGTTATGTGCTATTTCCAAATATGTTGATGCTATTGTGGAGGCAGCAGGGGGAGCTCACCGTTCATCCTTTGCATAGTAAAGAGTGTAGCAATGTTTTATTTAGAAATACTGGGTTTTTTTGGTAGGTGATTTTGGATTGTGGCCTACCTAAGGAGATCAGACCTTGAGCCAAAAGTTTGTTTTGCTATTTATAGTGAATTATTTTTACAGCTAAAGTTATTATTAAATTATAAAGTAGTTTAAGTTGTACTTTCACGTAGACAAGGAATTAAAAAAAAAAAAAAAAGTGGCAGAAGCTGTGAATTGGAATGCTAGGAATTGAAATGCTAGCCTAGACATAGCAAAGCACAGCTATGTGACGCTGCTGGTAGTGGCAGCTCATTGCTAGAATGCAGAAGAGCATGCAATTAAAAGAAAGAAACATAGTGCTGCCGAGTGCTGTGAGCTTCCTCTTTAGTATCTTGTGCATGGAGTGTCTGATTAAATTAAATTTTAAAAGTTTGTATTGAAATCGCTATATGCAACAACAACATATTCTGTTATTTGCTTGTCTGCAGGGGTCAGCACCACCACCTTCCCCAACCCCTAACAGGGAGATGAAGAACAAGGCAGTTCTGTGCAAGCCTTTGACAATGACGAAGGCCACATACTGTAAACCTCATATGCAGACAAAATCCTGTCAGACAGGTAACTCCTAAATTGTGCTCGAACCACCGATTTCATCATTGCAGGCTTCTTTCTGTTATTTTATTGAAAGATATTGCAAATAAGTGATTTTTTTCACCTAACCTGCAGGTGTAAAATATAGAATCAGAATCACAAGGTTGGAAACAACCTGTAATATCATCTAATCCAACCGTCTTCTCATTACCATTGCTACCACAAACTGAACCATATCTCGTAGTTCCTCATCCAGGCGCCTCTTGAACATTGCCAGGGACTAAGTTTCTGCAGTATTTACCTTTTTCTTTTTTCTTTTAATAGAGGATGACTGGAAAAAAGAGTACGTCCCAGTGCCTATTCCTGTACCCATCTACGTCCCGGTGCCTATGAACATGTATAGCCAAACTGTTCCTGTTCCTACATCAATTCCTGTTCCTGTAAGTGAGACTTCAGCCTTATGTTTATGCTGGTGACCATTCACATGCATGCAAGGGACCGCTTTGTATAGCTGACTGTTCTTCTCCTGCTCCACCTGAGCAACTGCAAGGATACCGCTGCACTGCTTATTGAATTAGAATCAGAAATCTGACAGTGGCACATAATTTCCTGATTGCTCTTTAGGATCTTTCTGCCTTCTGTGAGTGTAGAAATGTCGTGCTGCTGAACTTGTTTGGGAAAATTTTGGGTGATGCGTTTGTTTTCTGTATAAGCATTAAACAAGAAGCTTTGTTCTTGTTTTTAATGGGTAAACTGTGTTAAAGGGGGATGGCAGAGCAGGATAAAGGAAGAAAAACAAGAAAAGAATCTTGCACTGAGAAAATAACTCTTAAGTTGACTTTTTATCATTTACATACCAAATCTTATCCAAACAGTAGAAAGAAACCCTGAATTCCTGAAGTTCCGTATTTCGTAAGCAAGTCACTAGAACAGGATGTTGATTTGTCCAGATTGTTATTCTGGTGTTGCAGTCACATCGAGGTGGAGAGCTCCAAAATCCTTTTCGCTTTTACTATGCGCATTTTATTTTGTTGTATTTCTTATATGTCTTTTACTGCTCTCCCTTCTGGTCTGAATCATTTAACCTGTCATCAGTTCTTTGAGCTCACAGTGAAGTAATATGTTTTCAGTTTGTTTTAACCCTCTTCTAAGAACAGAAGTGTAGAGTTGGTGTTCCCGTATTGATTGCAGTTGACTCTTCGTTGCAGCTGTTATTTCTTTTCTAATTCTCTCTCCTCTGTGTCTACACAGGTGCCAGTTCCCATTTTCTTGCCCACTACTCTGGATAGCACTGAGAAAATCTTTGCAGCAATAGAAGACCTGAGGGGGAAAGTTCCCTCAAATCCTCTGGAGACAGAGCTACTGACCTTGTCAGGGATGGTGCCTGAAAATGAGGGAAAAGCAGAAGTTTCTGATGCGGCCAGTGAGTTAGTTACCATGTCTTTGGCTCTTTGGAGAGCTGGGATGTGTGTGAATAGGAAGAAGTACTTTCTGATGTTAGGGAAGATTCTTTCTTACAACAACGCTATTACTTGTATTAAGTTGAAATCCTAATTGTTTAAGTAGTTTTAGAGCATTTTAGCAAAGTTAAAATACAGAAAACTTTCTGAAGTCTGCTGTGTGACTCAGATGTGCCGTACCCATAGCTTTGTTTTTAAAACAGCAACATACTCCTTGCTTGTCACACATTTTCTCCTCAGTGTAACTCAAAACAAGCCATAGCCAGACCACTCTTCCTTCCAGAAACTCAGTCAAAACTTTAGGGGAGGTGTTTTCCGTACTGAGTCTTAGAGGAGTGAACACAGCTTTCTCTGAGCACAACAGGGACCTAGCCTCTTTGTGGTAATACTTTATTAGGCACATTTTACTTTGCACATGGGCTGCTAAAACTTAGAGGAATATGTATTTCACAAGTGGAACTGTGATCAACAAAACCAGATTACCTGGTGGTGCTCTGACTCTTTATTAATCCCTGTCTATGTTTGTCATTCTCTTTAAGATAGTAATACATCAGCTGATACATCACAGGTTGTGATGTTGGAATAGTTTTCTAATTCCAGAAGCTCACTTAAAAAGAGAGAACTCTCTCTGGGACAATTTTACAGCCGAAGATAAAAAAAAAACCTGCTTATCCTATAATACTGTTTTTGCAGTGTATACATCTCTTTGTCCCTCTTTCCCAACTCTGCTTGTCAACATTGTCAAAGTAGTTGTATGCCTGCTTTTTTCAGAGAATTGAGGAAGTCTGTTCTTGCCAGAAGTTGTAAAGAGGTTAAGCTTCTGTTTTCAATCAGCCTGCCTTCCTTGTTTGCTTTTGTAGGATCTGTTTCACAGACTTAAAAGTCCATTCTGTTGCTGGCAAAATCATGTAGAAAAATAGCTACGTTTTTCAAGCTAATTTGTATTCTGTGGTTGGTTGATGTGATTCAGATTATCTGGTATTTGATTTTCTGTACACTGAAATTCATCTTAATGAAGGAGAGATGAGCTAGTATCTTTTTTGTTCAAGGAAATCAGATTGAAGAAGTAAATCTGATTTCCTAGAAACAACAAAAACAAGGATGGTGATGAGCAGAAAAAGCAGTTTTAAAACCACAAAGATTAGAATTCTGTATCTGCCTATTTTTTCCTAATCTACATAAGTTAAAGTACAAGAATTTTTCCTTTTAAATTTAATTTAATTTTATTTACAGGTGTGATAGCTGAGTCCAATCTACTAAATTCAGAAACGGAGGCACAGACAAGCTTGCCAGATGTTCCATATGAACCAGACCTTGATATTGAAATAGACTTTCCAAGAGGTATTTTTTCTGTCATTTTAATAAACATTGTGAAATATTATGAAATAAACATTATGTGACATATTTGAAAAAGATAATATTTGAAATGTCATGAAAATCCCTACTTTTAAATCCTTCTTGTCTGTTTCTAATGCTCTCTACATAATGCAGGCAAATAGTCTTTGTTGCCTTTCAGTGTATCCTAATCAATCTGAGATCCAAAAAAATTCTCAGGTATGGTTAGAACCTCCCTTGATACAGCTTCTCTTGGGTGGATAACTCATACCTTCCCTGGATAGCTTCTGTATCTGCTGTTGAAAGTCTCCTTGTGCTGTAGATAACCACACTACTTGCTCAGACTGAGTTGCTCAGTTTGCTGCATATCTAATTTGAATGTTGTCTCTTGGGGTTAGGAGAAAGGATTGACATTGCTCTGAGGAAGTTTACTAGCAAGATATGTATTCTTTAATCCTTTTCATAATCAGGGCTTGGTACATGAGGGAAAAAAAGGAAGAAATTGAAGTGGAATAGTAAACAATATTAGTTTCTAATAGACTGTGGCCTTCCAGTACTTAAAGGAAGCTTATAAGCAGGGAAAAAATCAACGTTTTTTTAGATAGGCATAGGACAAGAGGGAGTGATTTTGAGCTAAAGGAGGGCAGTTTTAGATTAGATGTCAGGGGGAAAATTTTCACTGAGAGACAGGGAAGGTGCTGAGAAGTTGTGGATGTCCCATCCCTGGAGTTATTTAAGACCAGGTAGGATGGAGCCCTGGGCAACCTGGCCTGATGGTAGTGATTGGCAACCCTTCCTGTGGCAAGGAGTTGGAACTAAATGATCTTTGAGGTCTCTTTCAACCCAAACTGTTCTGTGATTGTATGATAATTGTGTTGAAGTGCTTCTGATACTAGATAGCAAAAAAAAGCCTGCTGTGTAGTCTGGGGTAAAGTTCTTAAATCTTTGCATTTGTGTTCTATTTTATCTGGACCAGTTTTCCTCCTTGTGGTGATTGGACTAGGTAGTACTTTGAATGATGTGTTGAGTAGCAAGGTGGTGAAATTGGAATAATCTTCAGAAGAGTGTTGTTTTTAGTGAAGTCATTGTTTGATAGTTACATGAGAGGTAAAGCATCTTCAGTAAAGTAATTAAATTGAGAATTCGCAGAATTAAATCTCTTTATTCTGCTTGGTTGTCTGAAGTAATGGTCCTTCATCCTAAGCCTGAAATATTAAATGGCAGTATATCAAAATAGTATTTATCTGTTTATCTATGTTATTGTAACATCTGTCACAGGCTAGGCCTCTGCCTTTGTAAATATGGACTAAGAACAGTTTATCTGAAAGAGCTGATGCTCCAACAGGTTTAAACAGGAACAGTTGCTGTGTAAAATACAAAGAATGAATACAAGTGATGGTGTTCCATGAACAAAGTACTTGTATTGAGCTACTTGGTATTTTTTTCCTTCATTGCTTTACATTTTCACCAAAACATTTTCATATCAAAGCCTTCCCAGGCAGGAATAATTGCGTAAGGGGAAGAAATACTGACTTAGTGATGTGAGATGGTTTTTGAAAATGTTCAACGCTGCATTCTTTGCAACATACGTAGAAAAAGCACTCTGATGGTTTTACCTTACCTTCAAGATACAAATACATTTATTCCCTCTTGCCAGAAGCCAGTTGTCATTAACATTTCATGTGTGTGCTTTTGTGTAGAATCTTTACATTAATGAACTCTGATATAATTCATTGTTTCTTTAAACCAGTATTATTCAAAAGGAGTTTAAAAATAAGTTGTTGGTTTTTTTTAATGTATTTTCAGCAACTGAAGAGCTTGATACAGAAAATGAGTTTTTATTGCCTCCTGTTTTTGGAGAAGAATATGAGGAGCAGCCAAGGCCTCGTTCAAAAAAGAAGGTAATGATATCAAGCTATTAAAATGTCACAAATTTTAAGTGGGCAAAAATATGTCATTGTTTTTTTTAGTTCTCTTATTGCTCTAAAATGTTTAGTTGCTTACCAGTACCTGGTTTCCAATCTTTCTTGTTGTAAATTGATATACTTAATTAAGTCCTGTGACTGCTGCAGTTAACTGTTGGCTTTAATAGGAGTGCAGTTTCTAAATTCTGATCCCATTTTTGCTATTGTTTTTTACCCACTGTATTTTATATACTTCTTGTGCTCTCAGTTATGCTTGTCTACTTTCTACACGGAACAAAACTCTCAATTTCATTTCAGAGGGAAATAGCAGAATGTTGGTGTCACTGTAGCTTATAATGGAGCTATAACACCTGCTATATAAAATGTTTTTAAAAGTCCCTTTTAATTTGATTGTAATTCCTCCAGAATTTCAGTCAAAAATCTTAGTTTAGACATTACAAATAAATTAGCCATATTCTTTCATTTAGAAGGAAGACTGACAGGAAATACAGAGTTCCTGGTGTATGACACAAAGCTGACTAAAACTTAAAAAGAATGAATGTGCCTTAAAGTTGCATTAAGCACTTTGTTTCAATGGCAGGGAGTGAAGAGGAGAGCAGTGTCAGAGTACCAATCACATGATGATAGCTCTGAAAACTCAGAGTGTAGTTTTCCATTCAAATACACGTATGGTGTGAATGCATGGAAGCACTGGGTAAAGTCTCGGCATTTAGACGAAGAGCTTCCAGAATTAGAGGAACTGAAATCAAGTAAGTATTTCCAAAAATCTGGCATCCATTTTTTTATTTGGTAGTGAGAATTGTTGATCTTGTCTGATTTTGAGCTGGAATTTCTAATAGAAATTAGAAATTAGTTCCCACAATAACAAGGATTATTTTACCACAGAGTTGCAATGCTCTTTTTTTCCTAAAAAAATTTTCTTTACTCAACACACTGGGACTTTTATGTCTAGTGCAAGCCAGGACAAAGCTTTTCTAGCTCTTCTGACTTCTCGTGACTATTTCAGTATTTCTTTTGTTGTTTGCATCCTGATTTTCCTTGTATTCTAACTCTTCTCGAAGTTTGCACTTTTTCTGGGCTTCTAAATTGCAAGGGAGAGGCATCTTTTTGTAGGATGAAGAGATCTTCATCAGAGTCTGGCATTATGTGGCTTTGGAGATCTGGCATAGTGTGGTTTCAACTCCTGTGGGGTTTGCTACTCTTTCTGCAGAGCTCCTCTGTATGTAGAGTTATTTACATTGAGGGGAAAAAGAGGGACTACTGCTACTCTTGCTCTCCTTCAGCTCCCAGATGTGTCTTAGCACCATTATGTTATGCTGTTGGATCTTTGGAAGCTGCGTTTCTCCTGAAGGTCTCCCTCTGCCACTCTGTTCACTTCAGTACCTTGGGCTACTGCCTGTCTCTGTGTCATCCTCAGCTGTGCATGAATCCAAGTTCTGCAGTGGGTCTGCGTTTGGTTAATCGGACTTTAGTCTGGTACCCTTGTTTATTTTAATGCAGACCTAACATTTGATCTACTTATTATGTACATTTCAACTCATTCATTGGTTAGTGTAGAGGGCATCAAACCAGTTTCCCCCCACTCCAGTCCAAAAATACCCCATCCCACCCCCACTGTGTAATAATACTGTTGTATAATGTAGCATTTTTTCTTTATTTTACAGCAAAGTCTGTGAAATTAAAGGAAGATCTATTATCACATACTTCAGCTGAGTTAAACTATGGGTTGGCCCATTTTGTCAATGAAATTCGAAGGCCTAATGGAGAGAACTATGCACCTGACAGCATCTATTATCTGTGTCTTGGGATTCAGGAGGTTAGTAGAGGCTGTAGAGATGGGAAGTGGAGCTGCTGATTTGGCTCTAATCTATTTCAGTGGGAGAATGGAGATAATGTGAATTTGTTTGAGAGGAGGCTAGGAGATACTGTTAATATAATTGCTATGGTCTGAAACTCAGGCTGCTATATAAATCACATTGTAGAAATCTGTATAGTAGATGAGTTTACAGGCCCATTTTGAAGGCTGAAATATAAGTTAGTATGTTGTTACAACTTTAAGCTTCTCACTGGGTTAAAGCAAGGAATTTGTAGTCTGTAATGATGTTTTCCATGCTGTGCTTCATTTTGATTGCTGACATAAGAGAAGAATGAAATGAGGAATGAGATGTAAAGGTTTTCCTAACTGTGTTACTTAGCAGATAGTGGAAACAAGCTTTTTAAAGTGTTGTATCGAGAGTCTTATTTTACTGAAAACTGGGGACAGCCAGTTTTCTTTCCCAGAATGTAGGAAACTCTGCTGTATTTGTTGCCTTCCATTCCCCAGCTCCCTCAAATTGCAATTCTTTCGTATTTCAAAGCAAAAGGAAGTCAGTTTAGATGTGTGTGAAGGCAGTAACATTAGGTATTTTAAAAAGCTTTTCTTTAGTTTATCTTTTAAGCAGAGGATGTTTTAATTTTTGGTACATAAGGAAAGTCATAGATAAAATAAGCCATAATCAGAACTGAGAAATGGAAAATTTTGTTTAATTTAAAAGACAAAAAAATGCATGGGATGTGGAAAGCCAGATGTTCACAAACTACTGCTCTGCTTTTAATGAAAATCTTTTTGAAAAGAAATAGTACCTCCAATAACTTTTCTGTATTAAGAATATACAAAATTAAGGAGATAGCTGTTATTTTTCCCACATGGTCGAAATCTGAGAAGTGAGCATCCATTGGCATTTTAGTCAGTATTGCTACAAAGCATGTTTCAATTCAGCTCGCTTTCTGCCACTGCACTCGCATGATCTGCTGTCTCTGTACCTTTCTGTGGAACTGGAAACAGTCTTAGTGAGCTGATAAACAGAGAGCTCTGTGTTTAGAAAATGAAACTTAACTAATAGCATTTTTTTTTCTTTTCACCTTTTTCTTCATGCCTTTGACACTGTGTATTTTGTCTATCATAAAAACTAACGGTACATAAAATTTGATTTTTCACTTCATCAGAACCAGTGTGTGTGGTACAGTGCAAATATAAGGACCCATAACACACACACAAAACACTGAAAATTAAAGGAAGAACTTGTACTCATGTTATTTTAAATATTGCTTGTATTTAGTGTCTGGTATTTAATTCAGGTGGTGTTATTGGCCTCATTTCATTGCCTGTTGGTGGCCCACTCGTGACCTTGGCATTCAGGCTGACAGGAAGATTTTCCCTGTTCTGATGAGTTTGTATTTCACAGAGGAAAGAGGAGCAGAAACATGTAAGCATGTGATCTGTCAAGGGTTGCAGCCAACTTCGGTGTGCTAAAGGCAAATTGTGTGTCTTTGGAAAGATATTGAAACAAGCTAGAGGTACACTGAATGCGATGTAAGTTTTGCAACGTGCAGCAAAACTCCATTGCCTTCCAATATTTTCCTACCCCTTCTTTCCATCTGACAGCACCCATGTAGGTACTCCTGAAAATGGGATAAATTACCAGTTGCTGTATGAAGGGTGTTGTCTCTGTTTAACTCAGAAGGGGCTCAGAGATCAAATGATGCCAAGACCAGTGATATTTTACTTATCAGTAAGACAGAGGAATAGAAGGAAATCAGAGGAATCAAAGGAATGGAATGTGGAAGATGTGGACTTGAAAAAGAGCTCTCTCCTGCATCAGTGACTGCACTCACTCTCAGTGGTGAAGCCCTGGCTCAAGCTGGGGTGTTTCCTCCTGCATCTGTGGTTTAGAGCCTGGTGGAAGTGCTCAGGAGTCCTTCAAGCCCTAAGCTGTCTTTCTGGCTTTGTACAATAATTGCTTTTCTTAAATGAAACACATGAAAAAACTTCTTATAGCAAAATAGTCCCCAAATGAAACCAGTAGCCATGTTCAGTTCAGGTTCATTTGAAGCTGCAGTTGTTCTACTTGCAGCCAGAATTGGTTCAGTAATGGTTTTGGTAAACCCTAAGAACTATTCCTGAAAAATATCATGTCTAAAATAAAGGTTGTCGCTTGATGAGGTGAGCACTGAGTGGAAAGGGTTCCTCTAGAGCAAGGCATTACCCTGCCTGGCAGCCCTGCTGCATCATGGCCTTCCTTCTTTTTTTACACATGGCATTGAGGGGGGAGGGTCTGTAGTGTCTGCAGCAGTGGAAGAAAATTGATCTGGGTGCAGTGGGAGAGGGGGAGTTGAAGCCTCTTCAGCTGCTTGCCTTTTCCTTCGTCCCTCAATCTATACCTCCATATGCTCAGCAAAATGCTAATGAAACAATAGGGCATAATTTAATAATGAGTCTAATTACAAGGGTGATTTGGGAAAATTCAGGCCAGTAGGGCTTGTCAAGTATTTGAATGTGCTGAGAGCTGTACTGCCTGCTCCCCGTCCCAATGAAGACATGCTGGAAGGTTCTTGGAAATGTATTAATTAATTTTCTCTTTAAAACTGAAGTGCAGAGATAGGAAAATCAAGATGTGCTGAACTATTCAGTAAAAAAGAGCGCTGTGTGATGTTATTTCAAGTATGTGGACAGAAATAGATGCCATTTCCAGAACTGAGCACGTTTTCTTGTGTCTGTCACTTTTATTGTGCTCACTAACAGGCTTGTTCACTCTGAGATAACACTGAAGTGGAAATGTTAAGAAGCCAATCCTCCATTTCTTAGAAATGCCTCCAGAGAGGATAACATCAAATACTGTGTAGCCCTCCACCATTAATTCCTGGTTCGGAAAAGTTTGTTTGTAAGGCCAAGAGGGTGAGGGTAAATAGACTGCACAGTAGGCAGGTGCCTCACATCAACCTATTGTTTTTCTTGCACTGCTGGATTTCATTACCACAAATATACAGGATTAGGTTTTTTGTTCAGACTTGTAGATGCTTTTGTCCTTGACCAGACTTCACGTATAAATGGCAGTTTCTTGCTATATGTTTCTTTTCTTTGGTGACCTAGCTGTACAAAAAGATAAATTAATATATACACATATATTTAAATGACTCCTCATTCACTGATACAGTATTGGATACAAGAGCATTTTAGAGGGAATTGTTAGATTGTAATTAATCTATGATTCACATCTAGTTAGGAATTCACAGCATTGGAGTTGAAAGCTTTTCCAGTACATAGCAGGATTTCGTTGTATTTTCAAATACTGCTTTTAGTAAGATTGTGCTGAAAAACAACACTGTAGCACAGAATTTATTCTAATCTGATGTTTAAATGTTGTCTGTTACTTTTTTTCTATAGTATTTATATGGAAGTAATCGAAAAGACAACATATTTATTGATCCAATCTACCAGACATTTGAACAAGAATTAAATAAAATCCTTAGAAGTTGGCAACCAAGCATACTTCCAGATGGTAATTTTCTTTTTGGTCATGTATGTTTTTCATCTCCTAATAGCTTTATTTCCTTAAGCATGTAGCTATATAGAAATATTTTATATGTTGTGGTAATAATTGATTAAACATCATAAAGATTTCCTGTAAGAGTTCAATTAAGACTGTACCTATAAAAATTATATTTTTTCTTGGTAATCCACATAGCAAGAATTGCTTTTGCCACCACCTGTTTATTTGAAATTGACTACTGATATTCCGGAGGAGAGAAAATCAGTAGAAATGGCTGGTTTTAGACTTGTTTTTGCCTGAGCTGAGTTTATTTTTGCACAATTGAGTCTCCAATGGGAATGAGCCAGGCAAATGCTGGACCGATGAGCTGTGTATTAAGTCTTACTTGGACGGGGAGAAGTGTCTGCTTGGAACGTTTTCCTCAGGAATATTGTCAGTTCACAGAGGAAACAGAACCGTGGTATACTAGAAAATTTTTTCCCAGCAGATCCATTTTGGCACTAAACAACAGAATCCATTCCTCCATTTCTGTCATAAACTTCTTGTAAGTGAGGGCTCTTCCTTACCAGCCCTTCTTCTCTCTACTTGACATCTTTTATCTGTATAGCTGAGGAGGGCTCTGCTTATGGGCATCCACATGGCCTGGAAGTTCTTTCCAAGTGAGATATCCATGAGCAGTAAGAAAGAAGGTGTACCTATGGAGAGGCCAGCATGAGCAGAATAAAGAAAACCCAAAAATAGGCTTTTTGTGAAGGGACTAAGAGATTGGCCCTTGAACATTTGCTTTTATGTAATAATGTGAGGGAATTGCATTTAAGAAATATGTTTTGTGTGAAATTGCATATCTCCCATTGTCTGTTTTTACCCTGAAACTGTGGGTTCCAGTATCTTTACAGGGTGGTTTTGAGGGATTATAAGCATATAATTAAATATGCCTATGAGAGGCAAGAACATTTTACTAAAGAACATTTTACTAAATTTTACAGCAAACAGAAACTTTATTATTATTATTATTACATCTGGACAGATTATGAGCTAATCCATTATACTTTCTCTGATATTTTTTTCTTAAGGATCAATATTCTCTCGAGTGGAAGAGGATTATCTATGGAGGATTAAACAGCTAGGATCACATTCGCCGGTTGCTCTTCTGAATACTCTGTTCTACTTTAACACCAAGTATTTTGGTCTGAAAACAGTGGAACAGCACTTAAGACTTTCTTTTGGCACTGTTTTCAGACAGTGGAAAAAAAATCCTCTAACAATGGAAAGCAAAGCTTGTCTTCGATATCAGGTGTCTTCCCTGTGCAGAGCTGATAGTGAAGGTACTATGACAGTTCCAAAATAAGTATTGCAGGAACATCCACGTTTCACTCATCTGAGGGACATCTGGGCAGCTTGCCAGGAGCCAGAGGTCTGCTGTTGCGTCAAGTTCAGTTCTTGGCTCTTGGGTCTTTAATGGGAGTGTATTGTTGGGAATGCAGTGTCTCTGCATTAAATGATCCCTTTCAGCCCTCTGGTCTCCGTGTTACGCACTGAGACTCTGATGTGGCTATGGGTTACGTATCCAGTGCATAGATAAATGTAGATGTGATGACTTGATTGTGTCGCAGTACTCAGGTCAAATTTTAGTCAATCTGCTCTGGGATATTTACTGAAAAATGTGAAATAACTTTGTTATGGCTTAGATGTTGTTGGTTTTCTTCTTAAAGATAAAATTACTACTGGGAAAAGGAAACATGAAGATGATGAACCTGTATTTGAACAAATTGAAAACACATCTGATCCAACTAGATGCCCTGTGAAACTGTTCGAGTGCTATCTGTCTAAAAGGTGTGTATGATATGGGGTAAAAAGGAAGAGTTCTAGAGAAGACCTGGTACAAAAAGGAAATGTTTTGATGACGCATTAAATATGCTCAAGCAAAGGGAATGTATTGAATTTCTCTAAAAAATATCTCTTAAATGAAAGCACTGAAATCTCCAGTCTTGTAACTGGACAACACCTGCACAAGGTGTGGAAGCAGACAGAGTACTGTCACAGGCTTCATCTGGGAATGACTTCTTACACAAAATTCCCAAGCATTCTGCAGAGAATTACCTATTAAGAATTACCAGCAAGGAATGTGGTAGATTTTGCTGCTGGAATGTTGTTTGTGACATCTGTGTCTCTTCAGTAAGAGTTTTGTTGAGAAAATTTGGTCCCTGGAACATGTCCAGAGAATTGCAATGAAGCTGTGAAGGGTTTGGAGCACAGGTCTTATGGGGAGTGGCTGAGGAAGTGGGGAATGTTCAGTCTGGAGAAGAGGAGGCTCGGGGGAGAATGTATCGCTCTCTACAACTGCCTGAGAGGAGGTTGTGGTGAGGTGGGGGTTGGCCTCTTCTCCTGGGAAACAGGGATAGAACGGGAGGTTAAGTTGCACAAGGGGAGGTTCGGGTTGGATATTAGAAACATTTTTTTTTCTCAGAAAGAGTGGTGAGGCATTGGCACAGGCTGCTCAGGCAGGTGATGGCATCACTATCCCTGGAGGTGTTTAAGGAAAGGATTGATGTAGTATTTAGGGTCTAGTGAGCAATATTACTGGTTGGTGAACAGTTGGACCTGGATGACCTTAGAAGTCTTTTCCAACCTTAATTCTCTGATTCTCTGATTGTATGAAAAAGATTTGCTTCATGTTAAGTCATCACAAATTTGAAAGGTAGATACTTTTGAGGTACCTAATTTGACAACATATCTAAAAGTATTTTGCAGAAGAAAAAATATGATCATAATTGACTCTGCATTTAGAAATAGCTTGTTTCCTTCCTGTTGGTTTAGAGATTCATGCATTTAACAATGTATTAATACATTAAGAAGAAAACTTAGGAAGATCTTGCAAAAGAAATACTTTAGCAGCTGAATGTTTTGTAAGTGTTTGAGAACAGGATTTCATTGGAAATACTCTTTTTAAATATTCTTTTTGTCAATATTGAGCAGCCACTGCATCAACTGATTTTAATGGAGATTTAATGTATATAAGTGTAGGTAGAATATAGGCAAGTGATACAAGAAAAGAAAAATTGCATTGTGTATGCAGCACAGTAGATCAAATGAAATATAAGATCCAGCCTGTCTTGGGAAGCAGTATCTTACTCTGAAAAGTGAAGAATGGTGTGAACAATGAGTATGCAACCTTTTGGTTTCCCTGAGTCACTTTGAGTGAAGAGGAATTGACTTGGGCTGCACATAGAATATATAATTGATGTATCTAAGTAGCAAAACTTTTTTTAAACATATAAAAAAGGGCAACAAAAATGTGAAAGTAGTGGGAGATTTGACCTTGCATTTGTGAAACTAATAATTTCTGATAATTTTTTTCAGAAATCTTGAAACCTGTTCTCAAGTTCCTGTATCAAAATGGAAAGCACAGTTCATATTTTTGCTGTTCACAGGGCTGTGTTTAGCCAACGTATCAAAATGTGTACCACTATTTGCCATAACTTTAGCTTACCATAAATTAATTTTTATTTTGAACGCTGTTAGGGTTTGAAACATAGTGCAGATAAGTTGATTTTTACTTTGAAGTTGTCAAAAATTGCAAAATTTGTCAGCTAGTCCCACTTTCCTACAGATGCTGGTCACTACTACTGGCGAGAGCAGCAGACTGTTTCTCCTGGTTCCACTTCTGCAATGTGTACACTGCATCTTTGAAATAATTTTGTAAAAGTATTTAATACTTTAAAATGTATTGTATATATGAATGTATGTATATTTGAACTATTGTAAAGTTTGAGGTAAAGCCAGCTGTTTGAAGTACATGTGCCAACTAGTAGACAGTTGCAGCTGAAATGTGAGTCCTCTCATTCACAGCTGTAAGCAATACATCATTGCTTGTTCCTATAAAAATACTGGCTTGTCCAAAATGTAGGAAGGAGTTGAATATAGTTTAACTATTAGAATATAATAAAGCATCACATTATGGCTTCTAATCTGATAATCTGACTTATGTAAGAGCAGAAGAAATCAAAATTTACTGGAGTGAAAAGCAACACCTGTAATTTTATCAGCCAATCTGGGAAGATGACCTTGATAGTTTTACCAAAGTGACATGAATTACAGTTGATTTCTGAAGTCCACAGTATTCATGAAAGAGACAGAATGAGTGAGTTCTTGTATGCAGGATTGAAAAATATTTTCTTGCCTGAATGGGCGAAATAAAAGAATTTGTTAGTGGGTTAGAAGATACGCCTGAGTTGGATCGAGCAAGTATATGAACTGCAAGATATAACAGGTCGAGAATTAAGGGATTTTAAGACTTAGTGACCAACTCTTCAAGTAAATAGGAGGAGGAGGGAGTTTAGCTTCTTGTTGCACTTCCATGCAGCTCAGAACTACCATCCTTGATTTCCAAGGGAAGCCCAGTCTCTGTCTTCAGAAACAGAAAATATTTTCTGTTTTAGCAAGTCCTAGAATTGCAAAGTTTTGCAAAACTGGAAGAGTTTTCAGTCTCATATACTCCTGCTCAGTCCTAGGCATCAGCTTTGGGCTGTCCTGAGGATGCAGGACTGGGTGGCTGCACAGCTCTATGAACAAGATAGCATTTCTCCATAGTAATCTTCATTTTGTAACAGGTCAAGGTAAAAGTAGAGTTTTGTTAATATAGAATGTCAGAAATAGTAATGTATTAATTTATGCTGGAAAACTGTTATCCTAATTCCCTTATTTTTCTCTGTTGTAGCCCACAGAATCTGAATCAGAGGACGGACATGTTCTATTTGCAGCCAGAATGCTCTGTCTCCTCAGATAGTTCTGTCTGGTACACTTCCACCTCACTGGACCGCAACACTTTGGAAAATATGCTTGTACGGGTTCTTTTAGTAAAAGATATTTATGAAAAAGACAATTATGAACTGGATGAAGACATAGATTAAAACAAACTTCCAAAAACAGTCAAGAAAAAAACAGCATTAGATATAGTCATGCTGCTAGACTTTTATTATGGAGAACATTTCAAGTTTACCCTTTGTTTTATGAGTTTTGTAGCATTGTGTACCCTCACCTGGGTATTAACATGTAAATAGTCTGTGAGTGAAAGTTTCCATTATTCTGCGTAGTGATGCTAGGATACCTAACAAACACATTTCAGATTTTTTTTTATTATTATTTATTTGACTAGGTATGTTTGTAACTTTTTACATTGCAAAATATGAATGAGAATGTGCCATGTGTAATTTTTTTTCTCGTAGTAAGAGACATCCATATTGCACAACTCTACTGTTGCAAGCTCCCTTGAAAGGACACTCTTTTAATGGGTTCTTAAACCGAATGGTTGTGTATGGGTAGCACTACTAAAGTTTAGAACTTGCTGTGTCTTTGAGAATTTTTAAATAAATTGTAAACTAATAGGTTTTTTACTTTTTAGTTACTGAAGCCTTATAAGGTTATGTAGAGAGATTCCATCTTATGTACCAAAAATAGACAAAAGAGAATGCTGTCAATATTGGTGTACTGTAATGTGAATCTATTCTGGTGAAAACTTTTTTTTTTGTTGCCCTTATTAAAACCTTAGTGTCCTTTCCTTATTTGTGACTCTCTCTCAATTGCCCCTACAAATAATATATATATACATATATAAATAAATGAACATAAGCTTAAAGCATGTGATCATCATGACATGTATTTTGTTTAAAAAAGGGAGACAAAAGAAAAAAAAAAAATCCAAAGGAAAAAGTGGGGAAAAAAAGAAAAAGAGAAAAATGTCTGATGACAATGCTATATAATTCTTTTCTGTCTTTACTTTTCTGACCATAAATGCTGGTACCTCATATCACTGTAAATCTGTCCTTTGTAGCCTTAGCAAAATGAATTTTGATGCTGTATTACATAAAGTAATATGGTATACTAAATTTGAACTTGTTTGTTCTTGCATTGCTGTACTTAAATACAGTCAGTACTTGACATTGGCTGGGAAAATTCTCTTTACTAATGCCTCCATACAAAAGCCATATGACACGTGATGTTGCAGAACGCTGATAAATTTTTGAAGAAAATGCCTTTCATATGTTCTGTATCCTTTCATTGTGCTTATTCTGCATAAGGAGTCTGATTTCCAGATCTGCTCAAGTTTTGTTCCTTGCTTTTGTTGAACTGATGCAAGCAATGTGGTGATTCATGCAATGATTTTGCTATTGTTCTGAAAAAATGTGGTAAAATATTCTCCTACAAAAAGTAGTCATTAGTTTTGCTTTCTTAACTGACTTCAAGTGTGTTGAGAAGAATCATTTATGAAAGGGGGAAATTTTCTGTCTGTGTATGTATGTGCATATATATATATATGCATATATGCGTGTGTGTATACACATACCACCTTAGGTCTCATTTCTTGCAAGGGCAGCATGACTTTTTTGTTTTCCTTAGCTTAAGAAGAATGCACTTGGATACTCATCTTTCTACACAGAGAAATAAAGCTTCGGTTGCTTTGTTTTGTAAAGCAAGTTCATTTAAATTTTTACTGTTCTCGTATGTCCATGAATATGTATTGACTTTAGATATACCAGTATTTCAAAAGTAGTGGAGATGTGTATCTTATTTTTCATTTCTTTTTGGTGGCTTTGTCCTTCTTGTGAAATCAAGAAGTAGCACAGGGAAACACTTGGTAGATCACTTCTAAGTTCAGTACTCTTCCCTTTGTGAGTGCAGTAAGAACTTAAGGGTGTTTTTTGGTGTTTGTTTTTGAAGCAACAGCCATAGAATGTGCCACGTAACACAGAAGAAGTTAAATAAGGAATCACTCACCATTTTGTTCTGCCTGCTCCAGTTGAACACCTGACTTGATCAGAAGTTAAGTTTTAAGTACAGGAACCATTTACCTGCTTAAAATGCAGTGTGCTTGATGTGAAATATTTCTTTTAATCTTTCATTCAAATGCTATGAAAAGAGAGGATCACTTGTATTCTCCATAGTTCAGATTTAGAGTACTTCAGCATGAGATTCAATCATAGAATCACTAAGGTTGGAAAATATCATCCAGTCAAACTGTCCACCCGTTACCACTCTCCCCCACTAAACCACATCTTAGTACAACATCTGAATGTCTCTTGAACACCTTCAGGGTCCGTGACTCCACCACCTCCTGGGCAGCCTGTTCCAGCACCTGTCCACTCTTTCTGAGAAGTATTTCCTAACATCCCACCTGAATCTCCCCTGGCACAACTGGAGGCCATTCACTCTGGTCCTACCTCTAGTTACATGGCAGAAGAAGCTGACCCCCCACCTCACCACAACCACCTTTCAGGTAATTGTAGAGAGCAATAAGGTCTCCCCTGAGCCTCCTCTACTGAACACAGTACTCGAGGTGCAGCCTCACCAGAGCTGAGTACAGAGGGCCGATCCCCTCCCTGCTCCTGCTGGCTGCACCATTGCTGATACAAGCCAGGATGCCGTTGGCCTTCTTGGCCACCTGAGCACACTGCTGGCTTGTGTTCAGCTGAGCACTGACCATTACCCATAGATCCATTTCTTCTACACAGTCTTCCAGCCACTCTGCCCTAAGCCTGTAGCGTTGCCTACAGTTGTGGCCAAGGTGCAGGGCCTGACACTTGATCTTGCTGAACTTCATTCCATTGGCCTCAGCCCAGCAATCCAGCCTGTCCAGATCCCTCTGTAGGGCCTTCCTACCCGCCAGGCAGATCAACGCTTCCAGCCAACTTGGTGTCATCTGCAAACTTACTGACAGTACGCTCAGTGCCCTCGTTCAGGTCATCAATAAAGATACTGAACAGGACAGGCCCCAGTCCCAACCCCTGGGGAACATCCCTCCCTGTTTAGGACAGTGTTTAAACACAAACATACTTCTGTAATTTTACAAATTTTTAATGTGAAACTCAAAGTACCCTGAATCAGAACTAAAGTTTAACGTGCGCATGTTGACTGTTTAGTCTTAAACAGAAACTAAGTTATTGTTCTCAAAATCAGATAATGGCTATTCCTTAAATGATAAGATCAGTTTTTAGTGTGGTATACTCAAAATGGATGTACGTTTTCAATTTGGTTAGAAAATAATAATTCCTGAATTTTATCAGAAATCATACTGTGAAATCCTCACATTTTCTACCCAGGATTCACTTTCCATCAGTGGGATATTTAAGTTGTAATTTAAAGTAATTTTCAAATATGGATCCAAGTTGGAAACATGAAGATGGTTGACAAGAAAATAAGTTTTATTCCAGAAGATGGAGCTATTCCACCACCAGCAATAATGTTTTTTATGGGCATAGTGTGATTCGACCAAATGTAAACTACTGAAGTACTGCAGTAAAAAATGAGTCAAGGCTGAATGTATACCTGTAATTCCTAAATTTGAACGATAATGCAAAATGCAATAAAAAGCCTTCTTTCTGGAAGAAGAAAAACAAAAGCCATTAGATTTTGTAATGATTAGAACAAGTATGTATATATATATTGTGGGAACTGCCAGCAGCTGGGCTAGAATCAGGCTGGAGTGTAAGGTGCTACCTGACAAATCGCTGTACAGAAAAATGTGCCATGTTCTGCCCTACACAGAGCTCCCTAGTGATGTGTATCTGAATCCCACCTTCATTTTCCACCTTGAGAGGAAAGCAGGAAGGGGCAACGTGGCTGTTCTGGCCATCTCTGTAACAGACCTCTGGCACAACTCAACTGAGAAATGCACCTGGAAAGTGCTCTGCATCTCCTCAGTTGGAGCTCTGGTGTTGAATAACCCACAGGTAAAGTCATAGCTTCAAGATACTGGGAAATGACTAGTGTGAAAAACGCATGCATTCTTCCAGAAAATCATTTGTGGGCTTGTTTGTTTGGTTTTTTTTTCATATTAATAAATGTGCAGTCATTTTGGGTATATGAGAAAAAGGCAGCTTAGGTGTTGTAACTGCTGAACTAAGAATAAATTACTGAAAAGAAAGTTGTGGTTGTAGAGTAATTACAATGTTAATTGCCTTGAAAATGCTCACTATGTGAATCTGTGATTCTATAATGCAGAAAAAATTGTTTTCTTATTTTCTATTACTTTGTCCTGTTGAGAAGCTGTGCAAATAGGTGGGAAAACAGGAGAGGTGCCCCATAAAGCTGTCAATCACAAAAGGGCGTCAGATGTGTCTTTGGGATGGAAGATCAAAGGCATGAGTGGTAGTAAACATACACTGCACTTCCTTTTTAGCAGACTTTGTTTTAGTATCTGAAGTTCCTCCTTGTTGTAATGCTCACTGTCCTGTTTCAGTCTGTTGCTGATAGGAAAGGCAGTTAAATCCATGTTCTTTCTGTTGCAAGCAGGATGGAGTATGATGAGCAGGTCCTCCTGGAAGACATGTTAAGGTACACATGAGATGAAGAAGTGATCTGAGAAAGCCACTATGGCTTTACCAAAGGCAGACTGTTCCTGACCAACCTGGTGGCCTTCTGTGATGGAGTGACAGCATCAGTGGACAAAGGATGTCTTCTGCCTGGACTTCTGCAAGGCCTTTGACCTGGTCCTGCACCATATTCTTATCACTAAATTGGAGAGAGGTGGGTTCGAAAGCTGGACTATTCGGTGGATAAAGTATTGGTTAGATGTTTGCAGCCAAAGAGTTGTTGTCAATGGCTTTATGTCCAGGTGGGGGCTGGTGATGAGTGTTGTGCCCCAGGGGACAATCTTGGGACCAGTGCTCTTCCAAGATCTTTGTTAATGATACTGACAGTGGGATCGAGTGCACCATCAGAAAGTTTGCTGATGACACCAAGCTGATTGGTGCAGTTGACACCAGAGAAGGAAGGGATGCTATCCAGAGGGACCTGAACAGGCTTGAGAAGTGGCCTATGAGAGCTTAATGAGGTTCAGGAAAGTCAAGTGCAAGTATTTGGGAAAATCTCAAATATGTGTTACAGACTGGGAGAAGAATTCTTTGAGAGCAGCCCTGTGGAGAAGGACCTAGGAGCTCTGGCCTGACATGAGCCAGCAGCAGTGTGCTCTTGCAGCCCAGAAGGCCAACAGTATCCTGGGATACATCAAAAGAGGAATGGGAACAGGGAGATGGAGGTGACTGTCCCCCTCTGCTCTGCCCCCATGAGGCCCCATGTGGAGTACTGTGTCTAGGTCTGGGGCCCCCATCACAAGAAGGGTGTGGAGCTATTGGAGCCAGTCCAGAGGGGGCCACAAAGATCATCAAAGGGCTGGAGCAACTTTCCTGTGAAGGAAGGTTGAAGGAGTTGAACTTGTTCATCTTAGAGAAGAGAGAGCTATGTGGAGACCTAACTTTGACCTTCCAGGAAGGAGGAGGACGGACTTTTTACATGGTCTAGTAGTGGCAGGACAAGGGGGAATGGCTTTAAACTAAAAGAGGAGAAATTTAGATTAGATGTTAGGAGGAAAATCTTTACTCAACGGTGAGGCACTGGAGTAGGTTGAGCAGAGAATTTGCGGATGTTCCATCTGTGGAGGCTCAAGGAGAGGTTGGACAGGGCCTGGGCAGCCTGTTCTGGAGGATGGCAGCCCTGCCCATGGCAGGGGGTTGTGACTAGATGATCTTTAAGGTCCATTCCAACCTAAGTCATTCTGTGATCCTTTGAATGAAGCATGGACAGAGAAGGAGCTGTAATGATAATTCTACCTCTTCCTTATCCTTCAATAAGGCATAATCTAATGTTATGTTTGCAAAAGGCTCCATTCTCCCCAGGCCAGTTCTTACAGGCAGAATAGCAGAAAAGGTTTGCATGAGATGCTGGTGTGGTGAGGAGCTCCAAGGATTTAAACTGTGACTGGATAAGCTGTTAGTTCACAAGGAGAGTGAGCAAACGCAGAAAGGACAGAAAAGGTGGATTGTATCCTATTTGAACAGTTAATAGGATTTAGGAGCTCAGGTTTAGTTTTTACCATGACAATCCCTTCAAAGCTTATACTTCTCACATAGCCTGTCTCAAAGGATTTAACTCAGCTTCTACTGTATGTCATCAATGAATGTAGAAATGATACACATATTTAAGTGTTTTGTATGGCTAGTTGTATTTTCAGGATGCCTGTTTTGGTGTTTCCAAATCCATTACTAATTTCATACATCTAGGAATTTTTTGTATTTTCTCTCGTAGGAATCTGTTGCCTTCATGGAGTAAAGCCATTGACAGAACTGCCACAGCACATTTCCAATGCAGTTAAATCATTGGATTGTGTACCAGATATCAGAGAGAAACTGCAACACTTCAGTTGTTTAATCAGATCAGGGCGAATACTAAGAACAGGCCTCCCTCCTTGCAGCCTGCCAGGTACAAGTGTGCAGGAGGTGAAGGCCTCTGACAACAAGGCTGAGTGATGCCAGAAAGGGCAACCAGCATTTGTGTCAGAGATCTGAGAAGAAGAAGGTCTAGTGCTGAACCAGCTCCGTTTTTGAGCTGAGGTTGTTGAAGGGGAAAAAACCCAAATGATGCTTTGGTGGCCTATTCTGACCTGAACGCCTCACCAGCACAAGCAGGCTGGTTCAGTTCCTCTCAGAAGGGCTCCTCAAGGGTGAGCCTTCTCCCGGGTACTTGCAGCTAAATAATTCCAAACCCTCTATTTTGTGCACTGAAATTCTGTTTCATAAAACATTAAGCCTCTGTGTTCTTTCTCAGAAAAGAACAGGCACATTCTTATCATCTATATAGTTTAAACCACTGTCACTTTGTGTCAAATCACTCAAAGTGCTTTACTGGTTTACAGTGCAACACTTTATTTCTTGGTGTGACTGCAGAGTAAACAATATACTCCCTGCAGTCTTGAAGATGATCTTTTCTGCTTCCAGTATTCATTATGCAAGGCAGCGTAAGTGTAGTATTTGCATTTCTAGCCTTAAGAATTTCTGCAGTCTCTTCTGGTTGAAGAAGCAGCTTTCCAGCTGGGGACAAAGCTGTGTCACTGCGGCAAATGAAGGTGCCCCCCACCACTGCCAAACCATCAGCCTCTTTGCCTCTGAAAAAACTATAATTCCTGAAAGCCTTCCCTCCTCATTGCATCTTGCATGTGTTTCTTATACCAAAATCCCACTCCATCTCCAGAGACGATGTCCACCACTTATTTTCATGTTCAAAAAAAAAATGTGCTAATGCTCAGGGGCAACATTCTTATTGGTGTCATCCCCATAGTGAAGTAACATGGTTTCTCTTCCAGCTTCAATGGAGAATCCATAAGGGAAGCTCTTTGGAGAAGAAGAGAGTCAAAGCAGCACGCTAACTCCTCATACCAATGAAATCCCCCAAACCACAAGGAGCAACTTGTGTGAGTCAAGCTTCAGTACATCACCTAAATAAAAGAGGATCCTATGCAAGCCCACAACCTGCCAGCCACTGTGTTTTTGAAGTGCACATAAGCACTGGCACAGGCTGCCCAGAGGCTCTGGGGTCTTCTCCTTAGGGATCTGCCAAAGCCACCCGTGCTCTGGGTGTCCCTCCTGGGGCAGGGCTTGGGCAGAGGGATCCAGAGGTCCCTGCTATTCTGTGAGAAATAGGGAATTTGTCATAAACTGATTTGTTTGAATGCAGGTCTGGAAGCTCTGCTAAAACTTAGATTTTTATGTGATTCTCTGTCAGCATTCAGGTTACTAAACTCTATCAGACAAAGCAGGTACCAAGGAGAGTACTAGGAATCTTTTAAGGGCTTAAACTGCCTTACAGAACCTTGTCTTTGAGGAGATTTTGAAGATGAGCTTTTGTAGCACATTTCTGGTTCATGAGTATCACTTCGCTGAATTGTTGCTAGAGGAATAAATAGATCCAACCTTACTGTTTCAGGAAGGGAAGCTTAGACAGTATTAAAGGCTGGAACAGCCTCATCAGCTCCATACATTGAGATTGTGACACAGCGCAGACTACAAGGAGTCTTCATTTGGACTTTGTGAAAGGTCTATTTTTCTGTCTGTCATTAAGAAAAACAACATAGAATTGGCTAGGGTAGAAAGAGCAAACCCATCCCAGGATACCCAGATAATTGGATCAAATTAAAGAGAATCCAATGCTATCATCAGTATTGTGTTTAATACCTGAGAATAAAAAACTTCCTTTGGTACAGGAAGGGAGATCAAGCGCATGACATTACACTTTTCTTAAATCGTTTTCAGTCCATGAGCAGCTGCTTTTGGTCAAAAGAGAGATCTTGAGTTCCTGTGAACACATGAGGTGATGAAGGGATTCTGACTTTAGCAAGATCTGCTATGGTAGGACAAGGGGAAATGGGTTCAAATTAAAAGAGGGGAGATTTAGACTGGATTTAAAGAAAAAGATTTTATAATAAGGGTGGTGAGGCACTGGCACAGGTTACCCAGAGAGGTGGCAGGTGCACTGTCCCTGGAGACACGGTCAGGCTGGATGTGGTTCTGAGCACCTAATAGAGCTGTAGGTGTCCATGGTCACGGCAGGGGGGTGGGCTAGATGGCCTTCAAGGGTCCCTTTCAGCCCAAATGATTATATGATTCTGTGATAAATGTACCATGAGAGTATGCCTTGCCAAGGGCAGACACGCATGCTCATTTGCTGAGAAAGTCTCACTAAGACTGGTTTCCTCAGAAGGAAGCCTCTGTGGTCAGAACAAGGAGCATTAGACAGTAAACCATGTTAGAAACAGTTACAGTTCTTGGCATTTTTCTGGCCAAACCTGGCAAAACTTATGGAAAACCTGAGCTGCTTGTCTGCCTCAAGGGCCAAGGTTTGTTGAGCTCACTTGCAACTGCTACTGTGGCCCCTGCACATCTGTGGAGATGTTCTGCACTCCTCCAGCCCAAACTCCCCACATCTCCTCTTGAGGAGAAATATCTGTGATGCTGCTGCCTTAAATTATACAAGAACCAAATAGCCTTTTGTGATTTCTAGAGTTTTGATGTGTGCCACAAGCATGGCCACCAGCAAACAGCTCCTGCTGGGGCCAAGTTCTGCATCATGCATCTGCCTCCCAACCTTGTAACTCTAAGTCTGGAATGGCTAATCCTCACCTCTGCTAGTGGCAATAGTGCAAGAGACAGGCTTTCAAGTAAGAACAATGAACACAGGGTGTAGGAAACAGAACCTCTTCTGTAGGTTACCAAATGTTTGATTAAGAGTACTGGAAACCTGTCAAAAGAAATCATCCCACAGGGGAGAAGCAGGGAGCCCTTATTTAAACTGCAGTACAAATTCCTCAACTTGCCTTTGCTTATTTGGCCAGATAGGAAATACAAGTCTGTTCTTGCCATGATTCTGCTCATTTGCTAGTTACAAGGGGTGTTTATGGTGACCACATACATAAATCCAGCAAAGGTACAATTGGAAATTGTCATACAAGCAGCATTTCTCACTGGCTCACATTCATTAGTGATCTCTGAGCACATGTAACATGCTTGGAGACAAGTAACTTTTCCTTTTAACAGGTAATGTTCTTATAACACTAAGTATTTTGCCTTATAATTATATTTTTCCCCAGTATAAGCCAGTATTTATTTAATACAAAAATGTTACTCATATTCTAATATTTGCAAGCAGACATCTCATGGCATCTGTGTCACGTGCTGCTGGTAGGTGCTGAAAGGTCCAAAGGTGGCTGCAGAAAATCGAAGTGGTGATGTTGGTCACAGGGAGCTTCGGGGCACAGCTCAGTGGTGATTATGTTTCTCAGTTACTATAACACTTAGAAAATCATAAAATCATTAAAGTTGAAAAAAAAACTAAAAAACCCACTAAAATCATCTACTACAACCATCAACCCATCCCCATCATGCCCACTGAACATGTCCTCAGTGCCACATCTCCACATTTCTTGAACACCTTCAGGGACGGTGACCTCCTCCCTGGGCAGCCTGTGCCACTGCCTCACCACTCTTCCTAAGAAATGTTTCCTAAGATCCAACCTGATCCTCTCCTGGTGCAACTTAAGGCCATTACTTCTCATCCTACCACCGTTACCTGGGGGCAGAGGCCAACCCCCACCTCACCAAAACCTCCCTTCAGGCAATTGCAGAGAGCAGTATCTGCCCTGAGCCTCCTCCAGACTGAACAATCCCCATTCCCTCAGTGCTCCCCATAAGACTTGTTCTCCATACCCTTCACAGATTCATTGCCCTTCTCTGGACACACTACAGGGCCTTTGTGTCTTTCTTGTAGTGAGGAGCCCAAAACTGAACACAGTACTCAAGATGTGACTTCACCAGTGCCACTGACTATATATTGCTGTAGTACCTGTTTGATTTCCACATGTCTTAGGCCAGAAGTTCAGCAATTATACTCAGAAAATAAACAGTAAGTGTCAGCAGGCACGTACCTTATATGTAATACTCATTTGCTACCTGTACTCATTTTCAATTTTCATAATTTTCAACTGTTCAGACTTCTAAGTGTTGTAAAAGTTTCCAAACAGAAATCCCTCTAACAGTGCTTGTGACAGATACAATCTGTCATTACAATCTGTCACAAGCAGATCACTGTCTGTGGAAGTTGATGATGGATTTCTTTTGAAGTAGGATTTCAGGTGATCAAAATCACTTATTTGAACAATACCTGATGCTGTCAGCTTCTAAGTTAAAATTGCATTATTGCATAAAATGGGGGATTAGAACTAGATGATCTTAAAGATGCCTTCCAACCCAAACGCTTCTATGATTCTGTGATTCTATAAAATGATAAATGATGCATCAGAGTAATTTCTACTAAAATACATCCTCTTGCAAATAAAGGTAATCATTTGAAATCTTTTCCTTTCTTTTTTACTCCAAATTTGGTGTTGCTGACCAGAAGAGAGCCTTTTTATGCCATTGTGTGAGGTTTTTGAGACGGTCACGTGAGCAAGCTCACGGTCAGTGCATAACAAAGGCTGCCGTGCATAACTGAGTCTGCATACAATGAAAGGTTGATGTAACCACATTTCTGTTAACTCTGTGAAAAATCAGGCATGTTAACAATGTAGGTTTCACAAAGTTTCATGTTAGCTTGAAAAGAAGTACACTAAATACATATTAGTTTTAACAAGAAAATGATTTCATAATTCTTTTTTTCTAATAACGAAGGGGGAAACAGTAATTCAGTTTCAACACTCTTTTTTACGAGTTTCCATTTCAGCATGTAATGTATCCAAACAGTTCCAAGCTGACATAACTGAAGCATGGACTTTCTCCTTATGTACACTGAATAGTGTGCTGTTACTGCTGGGTTTGGGGAACACAGATGTACTACAGTGAAGCAGACATGAAAAAGCCAATGCTAACCAGACAAATTCAAACAAAAATAAACATTTCGATTTTCACACTGCACATTTCTTTTTTTCCTATCTGACAGAGCAGAGATAAATGAAGTGGGGCTTCAGAGTGCAGCAGGAGACCCTGTCTGCCCTAAGTTCCTCAGTTCAGATGTTTCCACCCGTCTAGTCCATATGTACCTGCTGAGCTGACCTCACTAACTCCAGACACAACATTAGAACCTTCAGCCATCTGCCCAACAAGGACACCTCCCAGAGAGCAGAGAGCTACCCCTGCTTGGCCAGGAGCTCTTCAGGCTGGTCTTCCCTCCCGATCCCCAAGATGTGGCACCAGGCAATCTCCTGGGCTGGTGGCCCTGGGGCATGGGAACTCCTCAAAGTAAAGCATAGTTTGGATGTTGGTCTTCCATGGTTTGCACTGCAGTTCTCAAAAGTCTCTCCATGGATGTGTATTTCATAGAATCTCAGAATCATAAAGGCTGGAAAGACCACTGAGATAATCTAGTCCAACTATCAGCCCATCACCATCACACCCACTAACCATGTCCCTCAGTGCCACATCCACACCTTTCTCAATGCCTCCAGGGATGGCAACTCCACCACCTCCCTGGGCAGCCTGTGCCTCACCATGCTTTCTGGGAAGAATTTTTTCCTAATATCCAACCTGATATTTAGGAGAGTGTATCTTCCTTGAGAGAGCATCACAGTTGTGTGAGTCTTTGAGTCAACAGACACAGGAACACCACACTTTTTCTGGGGCTCACTGCTGCACTTCTTGTGTAAGCATGGACATCAACATCTAAAATCAATCTTGTCTTAACATCTGAGAAAAAAGCCCTCTTTTCAGCCACGCAGACTGACATCTCTTGTGATCACCATCTGCAGATGGTACCCGAAGACTGAAAATATAGCCATGGGTAAGTTCAGTCTCACTGTTTTCCTGGCTGCAACTCACCCCTGGGGAGCTGCCTGTTGTGAAGTACCACTGTTGTGGCTCTGATACCTTGGGACCCAACAGACCTTCTGCACTTGGAAGATGAAGCAAGAAATAGATGACAAATGAATCACTGCCTTCCTGATACCTTTGAGATGTGCTGGGGTAAACCTGCTCCAGCAGTGGCCATCAGGCACGTGGGTTTCTGGATGCTCAGCACAGAGCAAAGCACACTATCAGAGTGATGGGTCCTCCCTGAGGTACCATCCAAGAACAACAGGTAGGATTTCCTCTTCCGGGACAACAGAGGAGACCGGTGGCCCCTCAGCTGACAGAGAGAAGATGCAATCCTGGTGTGTGGGTAGAAGGCCTGACTGAAACAGCTGACCCTCCCTGGTATGGAAGGAGAGGTGCTGGGAGGCAACATTGTGTCCTGGTAGTCTGGGAGAGGTGTCTGGGCCTGAGAGGAGGAAGGAAAGCTGATAGCAGGTAACATTTGAAGGCCAACAGGTGCCTGTCCATGTTTCCTTCTAAGATTTATGGAGAATGTAACTTGTTGGGAAGCATTTTTCATCAAGAAAGAGGAACTTTATCACAAAAAAATAATAGCATGCATACAGCTGGGATTCCTCCCAGAGCTGTGTGGTGTTTGGTACCTTGAGCTCCACAGTGAAACTAAGGAGTGGGATCTTTCCAGCAAAAACATTGTCTCGAACTCCAAACTACGTAGTTTCCATCTCATCCGCTCCAGGTCTGAAGAGCCAGATACTTGAATTACAGACCTTTTTCTTGACTTAAAGATACACAGTAATGTCATTACGGCTTTACCCACAGTACTGAGTCCAGCTCCTGAATCCACACACAATCACCCAAAAATAAAACTCTATGTCTGAGAGCAGTAGCCTCCTTGTGAGGAGCTGCAGGTCACCATGAGGCCTCCCCTCAGCCTCCTCTGCTCTGGGCTGAATGAACCCAGGGATCTCAGCTGCTCCTTACATGCTTTTCTTTGCCTTCTAGATCCTTCACCCTCTTTGTAGCCCTTCCTATTTGGAACATTCCAATTCTGTGATTCTACCATCAGATCTTTCCTTGGCTACTTTCTCATTCAGTATGAGAATAAGCAGCTTTAGAGCACAGCTCTGCATGCAAATCTCAATATGGGACAAAGGAAAACAGATGAATTACACACATGCAGAAGTGACTGTCTCCTGCCACTGACTTTAAGACAGCATACTTTTATTCTTGTCTAAATTTTGAATCCCCATTCCCAGCATGTTTAAGTGACTCAAATAACTCTCAAAGTCTTTATTTTGCCTCATGTACTTTGTTTTCTAGATACAAAAGTTGTAAATATGTAAGCGTATAATCACAGAATGGCTTTGGTTGGGAAGGCCCTCAAGGGTCATCAAGTTCCAACCCCTCTGCCACAGGTAGGGCTGCCAGCTGCTGGATTAGATCAGATTGCTCAGGGTCCCATCTAACCTGGTCTTGAACACCTCCAGAGACAGGGCATCCACAGGGCATCCTATTCCAGCACCTCACCACTTTCTTAGAAAAGAACTTTCCCCTATATCTAATTTAAATCTCTATTCCTCTGATTTGAAACCACTCCCCCTTGCCCTATCACTATCTGCCCATGTAAAAAGTTGAGTTTCCTCATGTTTATAAACTCCCTTTAAATATTGGAAGGCCACAATGAAGTCCCCCTGCAGCCTTTTCTTTTCCAGGCAGAACAAAGCCAGTTCTTTCAACCTGTCTTCATAGGAGGGGTGCTGAAGTCTTTGGATCACCATCATGGCCCTCCTTTGGATCTTCTCCTAAAGCTCCACATCCTTTCTGTGTTGGGGGCCTCAAACTTGGACACAGTACTCCAGCTGGAGCTACAGAATATGGGGAGACAATCTCCTCCATCACCCTACTGGCCACCCCTTTCCTGGTGGAACCTGGGATACCACTGGTCTTCTAGACTGCAAACACACTGCAGACTCATGTTAAGTTTTTCATCACCAGGACTTCTATGTTGAATTGGTTGGAGAGTCACAGCCAGAGGGTTATTGTTAATGGCTCTATATCCAGATGGAGGCTGGTGATGAGTGGTGCCCCCCATGCATGTGTCTTGGGACCAGTGCTCTTCAAATACTTTGTCAATGACACAGATGATGGAATTGAGCACATCTTCAGCAAGTTCATTGATGACATCAGCTGAGTGGTGCGGCTGACAACATAGAAGGAAGGGGTGCCATCCAGAAGGCTAGACAGGCTTGAGAATTGTGCTCGAGTGAACTGACTGAGGTTCAACAGGGCCAAGTGCGAAGTGTTGCAATCTCAGATATACACACAGACTGGGAGAAGAACTCCTTGAGAGCAGCCCTGCCAGGAAGGACTTGGGGGTCCTGGCAGATTAAAAGCTTCACATGAAGGAAACAGGAGAGAAGTCAACTTTTTATTTGGATAGACTTTTTATTTGGATAGTGATTGGAAAAAGGGTAATGGTTTTAAACTAAGAGAGGAGATTTAGATTAGATGTCAGAGGAAAAATTTTCACTGATAGGATGGCAAGGCACTGGCACAGGCTGCTCAGAAAACCTGTGGATGCTCTATTTCTGGAGATGTTCAAGGCCAGGTTGGATGGGTCTCTGGGCAGCCTGATCTGGTGGGTGGCAGCCCTGTCCATGGCAGGGGGCTAGAGCTAGACAATCTTTGGATCCCTTCCAATCCAAGCCATTATATGATTCTGCGATCCTTTGATTCTACAATCCTATGATTCTAGAATGATATGATTTGGTGGGGAGGAGACAAGAAAGAGCTCCCATTCTGTGGGGAGAGAGTCTGACAGCTGCAGAAATGCTCACATCAATTCCCTCACCAGACTCTTCACAGGTTAGAGCTCAGAAGCATGACTGCAAGAAGAAAGAAATGGTGGCTGATGGACATCCATGGGGCCAGATCTAGAGAGGAGGAGAGCCAAAAAGCAACAGGACCATGAAAGCTGTGGAAAGCCAGTACCTCATCAGCCACAATGCAGGGAGAAAAGAGATCCACTGTACAACAGCCCTAAAACCTGCACTTTAGAAGATAAAATGAAAAATATATTTATGTCTAAAGAGGCCCAGTCAGAATAACCAGCCTCAAAAGAATGAGGGGAAAATTTTGTTAAATTTTGAAAACCTGAGCAATTTTTTTCCAGTGAAAATGTAAAATACTTTGGAGTGTAGGATGTTCTGTGGTTTTTCTGTGCACAGGACCTTGCACGCATTGATTGTTTGAGGGCTATGGAAGATCTGGGGAAAGCCTGAGTCCAGCTTGATTTTGAGAAGAAAAGAGTTCACTGGAACAGAGTCTGTGGTGTGAGAGGACAACAGGAGCAACTGACAGAGGAGCTATGAGCACTGTGGAAGAGTGTTTTAAAATGGAGAAATAGGTCATTTTATTAATATTTTTTTCATTATTCTGGATTATTTTTCCCCTTGGAAGAAAGTGCTGCTGCTGGGTAGAAGAAATCCATCATTGCACACCTGGGTTTCAGCAAGGCTGGAGAAGCTTTAATTAAGGAGATGAATTAAATTAGCTCAGCCATGGGTGTGTAGCTTGGATGTGTGCACGTAGATGCATGCAGGGCCCAGAAGTGGAATTACAAGGACAGAGGGGCCCCAGGCACACCGTGCACCAACCCAAGAGCTTTCATTCAGACTTGCTGCTTTCTAGGGCTCTCCTTAAATGATGAAGTAAAAAAAAAGATTGGTCCACATCAAATCCTCAGCCCTGGGACAAAACACAAGAGAAGCTCACACTGGCACCATACCGCCATGCACCCAGCCCCACAGGCTGGAAGGGATGCATGTCTCCACTCTTGCCAGCATCTCAGCTCGAGCACAGCTTGCTGTCATTTGACTCATCTTCAGTCAGTGCCTTGCTGCCTTTTGCTTTCACACTGTTCTGATATGCAAAAGTCATAATATTAAGAATGGACCACAATGAACCAAAGAATTTTGGCTTGTTTTGTCACTCATTAGAAATATGAAAGCTATTTTCATGATGTTAACAGCAAAATATGTGTAACAAATTTGAACCATGTTCATAAACTTTTGATCTTGATTTCTTTCCTAAGCAATATGCCAGCACTACTCTACTTATGATAAACCTCCCTAATCAGTATTCTTCAACCTTTTGATATTTATCCTCAGCACGTATTACCAGCATTCCTAGAAAGAAAATAAATGCTATGAAATAGTGCAGGAAGTATAAAGCTGATATCACATTAAATCTGGTTGTCTTGAGTGGATCCCTGTATTTCTGTGAAAGAAGGTTCTTGCTCACTGTTTTAATTATTCCAGTTAATTTAAATGCATCAGGGCATTTTTTTTTTGGAAGATGGAGATTTCTATTAAGCAGTGTTGGCCAGACTCCAGATTTCTTCTATTCATCTGGAGCTATAATAGTACTGAACACATAGCTGTGAGTGTGAAAGCAATGTTCACCCCTGCATTTTTGTTTCAGTTCAGTCCTCTTGTCCTTTTAGACAGCATAATAGAAGTGCTGCAGTAAGCAGGGTCAAGTAGGATATGCCAGTGAGAAATGTTAAACTGAGACTATAGGCTGCGATTATGGGCTCTAATGTGCGATGAATCCTTTTTAATCACATGATATGAACAAATGTCACCGTTTATTATTAAAAAAACAAAGTGTTCAGCTGCAGGAGAAATAGAATGGATGACAACTGCATTTTCAAATGTTTTGTTTAAGCAAGTACTGTGTGATCTTTTTAGACAACTAGGAAAAACTGAAGTTAAAATTTTCTAAGTGCAAGTCTTTTCAGCCAGTTTCAGTTAGAACATGGGTCTTTTCAGAGGATGAGGACTCAGTACTCTTTATGACTCGCATGAGCAGTCAGTTTCCACCTCCATCTCTCAACTCAAGTCGGAAAGTTGATTAATAAGATGAAATATTAACTAAGTATTTAATGAGTTCAATATATGTTATTTAAAATGTATTAAAAATGTACAGTCCAATTCTGTTCCAAAATAATTTCTACTTGTTGCTTTATTGTCCTTTTCTTAAGACTTTGTTTTATGCCAAAATGTAGAAAAAAAACTCTGAAAATACTATCATCAATTTTGACATGTCTCCAACTCTCCATCAAATCCTCTAGTTAAAAATATCACAAAATATTTCTGGTGTATGAGATGATCAAGAGATATGATACCTGAAGAGACAGTGGGGACCACTTAAAATCCTGACACCCATGTGGGCTCCAGTCTGCTCAGCCATCTCTATTTTCCCTGGATCCAAGAGTTAAGTTGTTGAATAGAAACACAGAATCATAGAATCACCAAGGTTGGAAAAGACCAACAAGATCACCCAGTCCAACCATACACTGATTACCAATAGCTCTCACTAAGCCATGTCCCTCATCACAACGTCCAAACATTCCTTGAACACCTCCAGGGTTGGTGACTCCACTACCTCCCTGGGCAGCCCATTCCAGTGCTTGACCACTCTTTCAGAGAAGTAGTATTTCCTAACATCCAGCCTGAATCTCCCCTGGTGCAGCTTGAAGCCATTCCCTCTAGTCCTATCACCAGTTACACAAGAGAAGAGGCCGACCCCCAGCTCACTACAACCTCCCTTCAGGTAGTTATAGAGAGCAATAAGGTCTCCCCTGAGCCTCCTCTTCTCCAGACTGAACAATCCCAGCTCCTTCAGCTGCTCCTCACAAGGCCTGTGCTCCAGACTCCTCACCAGCTTTGTTGCCCTTCTTTGAACACGCTCCAGGGCCTCAATGTCTTCCTTGCAGTGAGGGGCCCAGAACTGGACACAGTACTGGAGGTGCGGCCTCACCAGAGCTGAGTACAGGGGGACAATCACTGTCCTGTTCCCGCTGGCAACACAGTTTCTGATGCAAGCCAGGATGCCATTGGCCTTCTTGGCCAGCTGGGCACACTGCTGGCTCATGTTCAGCCGAGCATCAATCAATACCCCCAGGTCCATTTCCGTTACACAGTCTTCCAGCCGCTCTGCCCCAAGCCTGTAGCGTTGCCTGGGATTGTTGTGGCCAAAGCACAGGACCCAGCATTTGGCCTTGCTGAAACTCATCCCATCCCCGGGGCCGGGGCCGGACGCGGGCTTTCTACCGCCCGAGCCGGGCGAGAAGCTGGGAGCCGGCCCCGGCAGGCCGGGAGCCCGGCGGCAAGGGAAGGAGGGGAGGAAGGGCGGGAGCCCCGCACGCCCGGCCCGGCTCACGGTGGAAGCGACAGCGGCGGCGGCCGGGAGAGGAGGCAGAGCGGCCGCGGAGCAGCTGCCCCCTCTCGCCTGAGCGGGAAGTGGTGGAAGCGTGGCTGGACGATCACTGCGACTTTGTCAGGAAAGCCACAAGAGAATTGGTTAATGCATGGTTTGCTGAGAGAGTTCATAGAATCCCTGTCTGCAAGGAGGGGACCAAGTCTCAGAGTGCATCCTGTGCTTGTCACCAGCGTGCCTGCCCTGAGACCAACTCTGAACACAAGCAAGGAAAATCTCTGCTTCAGAATTTGACAGACCCTTAAGGCCTATTTTTGTCAAGGATTCAGTAGGAGCAGTAAGCTTCCTCTCTGGCTCTGAATATATTCTGATGCATGTGACTAATCGAGTTCATTCCTCACCTAGTTTAAGTCACAGCGTCAGGAAGGGGCAGTAACTCCATCAGGGATCAGTGAGAGTAGCAGGGAAGCAATCACTTGAGCTGCCAGCAGCCAGGTAAGCTTGTTTAATTATGAAACTGGGGACATACTCTGAATTGCGTTTTAAATTCCTTGGAAGTCATTGACAAAAGAATGAAGGAATTGTTGGCTTTCTGGTGGCTTTTGCCAACCAAAATCATGCCATCATGCTGCCTTTCTGGGCTAAACAGCAACTCTAATTCCTCAGTTTCCTGGAGCAGGATGACCATCTGAGGAACCTGAATGTCCACAAGATCTAATGAGATGCATCAGAGCATCAGAGCACCCTAAGGGAACTGGTGTCTTCACTAAGAGCAAATCGTATCTGACAAATCTGGTGCCCTTCTATGTTGCAGTATCAGTGGGCAAGGGAAGAGCAAATGATGTCAGCTACCTGAACTTGTGCAAAACATTGACACTCCCACAAGACGTCTTTGTCTCCTGAGAAAGAGAACCAGAAGAACTTCATTCAGTTTAGCAAGGACAGATTCAAGATTCTGCACCCTGGTCAGAGCAATACCAAGAATCAATACAAGCTGGGAGTTGGGTGAATTGAGAGTAGCCTTGAAGAGAAGGACTTTGGGTATTGTTGGGTAAAAAACTGAATGTGAAACAGCATTATATACTTGCAGCCCAGAAAGCAGACTATGTCCAGGGCTACATCAAAAGAAATATGGCCAGGAGGGAAAGAGAGGTAATTCCCTCTCTAATTTGTTCTCATGAGACCACACAATACTGCATTCAGCTCTGAGACCCCAGCACAGGTCATGGACTTACTGAGACAAGTCCAGAGAAGGGATACGAGGGTAAACAGAGAGCTGGAACACCTCATCTGTAAAGACAGACTGAGAGTTCTGGGGTTGTCCAGCTGGGAGAAGAAAAGGCCAAGGGAGACCTCAGTGTGGCCTGCCAGTACCTAAAAGAGGTGTGCAAGAAAAGACGAGGAAGAAATCTTCATCACAAAGAAAATGATAGGAGATTATGGTTTTAAAAGAGGGTAGATTTAGATACAATATAATGAAGACTTTTTTCACTATGAAAATGATGAGGCACTGAAACAGGTTGCCCAGAGAAGCTGTGGATGTCCCATTCCTGGAAGTGCTCTAGATCATTTTTGATGGGGCTTTGAGCAATCTTATCTAGTGGAAGAAGATACCAGTTCACGTCAGGGGATTGGAACTAGGTGATCTTTAAGATCCCTTTCAACCTAAACCATTCTATGATTTTATGATGATGCACTGCTTATCTGGTTACCTCAAATCTTGATTGTCAGCCTTTAAAATTACTAAAAAAGATATGTTTCACTGACAGGGTCCTGGAGACCAGCTGTAAACCAATTCTCATGACCCTGTATTGTCATTAGGAACTTGGAAACAGAACATTCTTGGTTTTACAGATTGAAAACACATTTATTTAGACAACAAGTGGCAAAAACGTCTTCCTGACTTGGGGTATAAAATGTTTTGGAAAGATTATGAAATGTGAATTGTAAATTTGGAACAGGTAAACCACAAAAAAATATTTTGTCACTGCAGTGACAAACTGTAACACTATTTTGCTCTGCATGGCAGACTTTCACAGAATTACAACATCATGAGATGGCTGAGGCTGGCAGGGACCTCTGGATCCCTCTGGCCCAAGCCCTGCTCCAGAGGGACACCCAGAGCAGGGTGCCCAGGGCCATGTCCAGGCAGCTTTGAAAGATCCCCAAGGAGGACACCCTACAGCCTCTGGGCAGCCTGTGCCAGTGCTCCCTCACCCAAACAGCACAGCAGTGCTTTCTGACATTCAGAGAGAACTTCCTATGCTCCAGTTTGTGCCACTGCCTCTTGTCCTGGCTCTGGGCAGCACTAAGCAGAGCCTGGCTCCATCCTCTTTGAACCTTCCCTTCGGGTATTCATAGACATTGTTGGAATCCTCGTAAGTTTTTCCTGCAGGCTGAGCAGTCCCAGTTCTCTCAGCCTCTCTTTGTAGGAAATATGCTCCATCATCCTTATGGTGCTCCATTGGACTCTTTCCAAGATATCCACGTTTCTCTTGTACTGGGGAATATAGAATTGGATGCAGGAGGGGGTTGTAAATCATTGGGGCAGCAAAAGAGGGTGAATGACTCAGCTAAGGTTGGATGGGAAAACTCTGGCAAAGCTGAAATCTAAAACTGTCTTAGTTTTTCCCTGGTTTCACAACAACAAAATCTGAATTTCTTGATGAAGAATGTCTTTGATGGTGATTACAATCAAGTTATCTTTTAAATATATATTTACAAAATTTGCATCTAATTAGCATCATACATGCCAAAATTCACAGAGAAAATTATTACATCAGCTCTTCTGTTAACATATGAAAGCTCTGAGCCCAAATACTCTCTATCCTGGACACAGAGAGGTGCTAATGTCGTGTTGAACCAGGAATTCCTGAAGAAGACAGATGTAGACTTGGTTGTATTTCAGTAAGCTTTCTGTAGCCCTGACACTAGGCTGGTGACTGCAGTGATGAATTGAGATTCATATGTCTGCTAGTATCACTTGCTTTTTCACATAGGCTTTTCTCTGATTTGAACCCCTTTCTACTATTATTTTAGTCTCTGAATATCTGTCGAGAGTCCAGCACAATGTCTGACACTTGAGGAACAAGACAGAGCACATAGGAGAAACAATAAAGGCAGCTGCAGACTGCTGTGTGGACACAGCACTTTCTCTTCATGCCTAGTTTCTGCATTCCTTTACTGATGACAGCAACAGGAGTTCAAGAGGTGGCAATTGGATCAGAAACCTTTTCACACAGTTCTGCTGGGAGGAAAGGGACATTAAGGTCAACAAGAAAGAAATGCTTCTGCGTGTTATCAGAAATCATGTCCATGGTTTCCCATATCCTGGAGCTGCCAGATTTACTGCTGAACTAACACAATAATGCTACACCATTGCAATACAGTGCTTCATCTAAATTACCAACATGGAGATTTTTTATGTTTTAACAGAACAATGTTAAAAAGAAATAAGTCAGCTAAAAGGAGTATCAGTCAAGGAATAGCATGCTGGAAAGGATTTTGTCTGGGACTGCAGCACAATATTAGAAGCACCCATTGCCAGCAAGAGAAAACATCCCTAAGCAATTCAAAGTTCTTTCAGATCACAGCAACAGTTTGTTCTTCACTGGGTAATAAGTGCAGGATGTAGCCTTCCATCAAAGCTCCCGGGAGAATTAAGGTTCAAGGCAGGGTGTTGCCCTCTGAAGCTGAAGGAAGAGAAATGTCAGAGGACAGCAGGCTATTTAAGCTTGCTGCCTCCCCAAGATCAAGGGTTATTATTTTACATGTGATCAGAAGCTCACAAACCCAGATACTCCCTGGGATACCTGTAAAGACTGGCCTGATTATTGAACATTGGCTTCTTCTCACATTGGCAGACACTGTTCTTAGAGAAAAACCTCTCACTGTTCCATAGGTAATTTCACAAGTATGTCTGTAGCACGGCCGTGACCTCACATCCAGCTGGATCTCTCTTGGCAGCTGTATTCTGCTGACACTGGGTGTGGACATTATGTGACCTCAGTATCTTTTCAACCTCTGACCTTCATAGAGCAGCAATTAACAAAATTCATATGAATAGCTTAAATGGCAGACAGGATGCCTAAAAAGCCTCATGCAAAGTGCTATAACTGGAGTTGCTGTATGACAACAAGCAAACAAGAACATAACAAAAGTTTATTATTTAATCAGATATATGTGTCCTTAGAAAGGCACTTTGTTCCTTCTGACAAATGCTAAGGTCCCACATCTTTATGCTGGGAGCTGGGTGAATTTCCTGCATATGGCTCACCAGCCCCAGGACCTTCCTGCCCTCCTCTTCCCTGGCTTTTTTTTACAAAAGCATTTTCACCATGAGAAAACATGGGAGAAATAAAGAGTTTGTCATACACTGGAGAACTGGAGGACTTTTCCAATAGAAAGATGCTCAGCCTCTTGCTTGGGAAAACCCACTGAGCCCCTGGCCTGAGTCCCTCCCCCTGAAGTTGTGGATGTCTCATCACTGGAAGTATGCAAGGTTGAGTTGGGCTTTGAGCAGCCTGGTATAGTCAAAGAGGTCCCTGCCCAAGGCAAGGTGTTGGTCTAGGTAATTCTGAGAAGTCCCTTCCAGCCTAATCACTCTATGATTCTAGGACACCAATTTATGTCAACAGAATACCAGAACCAGGACTCTTCCTATTTCTACACTTGCATTTCTCATTGCAAACAATCTTCCCTGCTCTTCAACGGGCATTAATTTGGTTCAGTCCCTAGATGTGCTTCCTTCAGAAGTTACAGCAGGAGTTATCAGCTGTGTAGGGAGAGAGGAGAGCACACAGTATTTCCAGGAAAGCAACTATATGAAAAAAATATAAAGTATCAGAATATAAATGATAGAAATAGAAATCAGAATGTGGAAATGCATTGTCTAGCTGTATTTTAAAAGGAGCTTCTCTCTTTTAGGATATCATCTTTAGCTTTGAGCCCAAGCCTGTAGGAATGTGAGAAATGCCTTCAAGACTTCTGGATAAAACTCATAAACTGTATGCTATTTCCCATTTAAATGCAGTTCACCAGTATTTTCTAACCTAGCCTTCCTCATGGTTATATCCAATTTTGGAACTTCCCATAAAGGAGTGTCCTATGAAAGGTGTCATTTTGAGAAGGAAACTATGTCCAGCGTAGAACAATGACTGAGAAGTTCATTAGGAATCACTCTCTTTTCTTTGATAAAAATCTTATAGCCATAAAAAGTACCCAAATTGAAAGGTTTGGAGAATCATTCTTTTCTTGAGTAGGGCAAGAGGTAATGGCCTTACGTTGCACCAGGAGAGGTTCAGGTTGAATAACAGGAAACAGTTCTCTTTCAAATGGTCGTGCACTGGCACAGGCTGCCCATGGAGGTGGTGAAATCATTGTCCCTGGAGGTGTTCAAGAAACTTAGAGATGTGACACTGAGGGACGTGATTAGTGGGCATGGTGGCAATGGGCTGATGGTTGAACTAGATGATCTTAGTGGTTTTTTTCCAACTTTAATGATTCTGTGATTCTATGATTTTATGTAGACATTTAGACTCTTAAAGGGAAGAGCATTAAGCCCTGGATTTTCAAACACACTGTTCTTAAACAGGTAATTTTTGAAAGGAGAATCAAATCTAGGAACTTTGCATCACACAGATTTTTTTACGTGTTGGGTCACTTCACACTAAATGAATGTCTCCTGCAATTATCTGTCTCTATTGGTTTTATAAGATACTATGGGATTATACAAATTAAAATTCTAAATTTTATATAAGTCCAAATACTAGTAAATGAACTTCTTCTCTAGTTTTTCTGTTGTGGTAAATCAGATTTAGTGGCACCAACAGCTGAATCTCTAAGAGGCTGGTTTGGTAAGACTTGAGAAATTCAAGGCTTAAAATTAAATGTAAACGACTACATTGAAACATGGTTGAGCAGGGCGGATCTGAAGGTGTGGCTGCCTCCTTACAGGATCCTGACTCTCTGGCTACAAGAGCTGATGAAATGATCTAATGTGCCTCTACCCAGTAATGCAGTATGGAGACACAGAAACCCTACTGTAGCTGTGCACGGCCTCGTATGCTTCTTCAAGCAAAAAAAGAATTTGGGGCTTTACTGGGGAGTTGTTGTTATAGAATATTTAGGAACAAAAAAATATGTGAAACTGAAAAATACCAATGGTTTAGAAAAAGGTCAAGTATGTTTCCCCCCAAAATCTGGGACTATGGGATTGTTTGTTTGTTCATTTATTTGTCACCAGTTTCATCTCAGACAGCAATAACTTGCTCCATTTTATAATACCTTCGTGGAAGTAAACCGCCTGTGTAAGATTTATTCACACAAATGCACTGATGCTAATGTGTAATTAAATTCAAGATGCCACAGGTAGCCTGAGATAAGTTCTCTAATGACATTGCCTGCTTTGCCTCTAACAGATTTAGATGTGTTTCAGAACCTGCATGAGGGCAATAGTAGTTAAATCAGAAATTTTCAGTGAGACTCAAGTAAAATGATAAAATACAACAGGGTCCTATTTTTATCTCTCTGGGATTGTTTTTCTGCCTTTCACTCAAAATAAAGCTGAATCAGAAACTTCTTTTCTGGAAAGTAAGCACAGCATAACCTCCCAGCCTCATGTGCTGACAGCCAATTTGTTGCTGTTTCTGTACCTCTCTTTGTCATAGTTCTCAGTACCTTTACAGCTGCCAGTCTTTGCATCATCAGCTCTTACATCTCTAAGTATCTCTTAGTATTCTAATATTTTAATTTCCATGCTGACTTGTAGTTGCAGCACACCTATGTCATATGTGTGCAGCATCTACAGCAAGTCCCTTCTACCAGAAATCATCTCCAGTTCCCTCTGTGTGGCCTGTCCAAGGCCTAGCACACAGCCAAGCCTATTTGCTCTCTGCTTCCTAAGATCTGCCAAAACAGTCTGCTATCTATAACTACCTTCCAAATGGCATTATAAAAATTGTCTTAACATTGGGACTGTGCAGAAGAAATCCTATAATATGCTTCCAATGTCACATCTCAAGACAAGATTGTAAGCTCTTCTCACCTTCGTTAGCTGCAGCTTCATGAAGATTTTGCACTTGGTTTTAGCCAAAGACACAACGCTCTCTCAAAAATAAAATCTCACTGGTTGGAAGAGCCCACGAAGTGTAATGTCTCAAAACCTTGGAAGTCTCTTGTCAATGTCCAGTGCACAGAAATCCAGAGAACACAGATAGTTAGTAATATACTAATTTGCCTTCTCATGGTGGACAAAACAAGTCTGGAGGTGTAGGGCTTGCCACTCTCAGATCATTTCCTGACATGGTTGTCTTTACATCCCCATCTGTAATGTTTCTGTGCAGCCGTATGATGCGTTGAGCATAGAAGCAATAAAATACTAACACTGGGGAAACATTTTGAAAATGAATCAGTACAAAAGTACAAAAGTAAGCTACTGCATTAGTTCACAATAAGGGCAGTGAGTACCAGAGTTTGCCTGCTGTGTGGATCAGTCTTGCCAGGAGGTCACTTTTAGGAAAGGTTACTCCAGCCAGCTGGCGTTCATCAGGGATGCTGGGCTGACACACACAGTTTGCAATTTGTCACATTTCTGAAAGGAATTTAGAAGTACAGAAAAAATTTTGATCAAGCTAACAAATCAATTATATTTTTAAAACTCTGTATGTTTTCTTGGTTGGTCCTGCGTCTTGCTGTTATTCTTCCAAACAAACCAGCCAAGCTTGCAGGACTACAAGACATGAAGCTGATTACATTTCTAAGGCCCACTTCACTGTGCCATTCATGCCTATCTCTGAGCAGTGCAATGATAACACAGTGTTGTATACAGAAGGGAAAATAGTTGCTTGGCAACTAAACTACGTTTTAGACTTAACCCTTTAGTTCTACTCTTCAGGGTTACCTGTGTCTAATGCATACTTAAGGACCATCGATGAATTACAGCTTTGACACCTAAAGATAGAATTTTATCTTATTTTCTTACCTGCAAAATTCAAGCATCAGCCTGAAAAACAAAGCTTCAGAAATTCAGTTGTCTACTGTTGGCAAAAGAGCAGCCAGCTAGCTACAGTGTCAGTGACAACGCAGGAGAAAGGTCTCTGCAGTACTGAAGAGAAAAAATCCTGGTAAGGAGCCCAGCCCTGTGCCCAAAAGTTATTATTATTGGTAGCTGTAAGCATAACCAAGTTCCCTTTGCATATCACAGACTTCAATCTGTTATTTGTCTGGTACAAATCGTTTGTAATTAAAGCATGGATGCATTCTGCAAGATCCAGGGAGGTGCTAAGATCCCAGCTCACCCACTCCATAACCAGCTGCTCCAGGGGGCAGATCACAGAATCACAGAATCACAGAATCACTAAGGTTGGAAAAGACCTATAAGATCATCCAGTCCAACCATCCACCTGTCACCAATGGTTCTCATTAAACCATATCCCTCAGCACAACATCCAAACGTTCTTTGAACACCTCCAGGGTCGGTGACTCCACCACCTCCCTGGGCAGCCCATTCCAGTGCCTGACCACCCTTTCAGAGAAGTAGTATTTCCTAATATCCAGCCTGAATCTTCCCTGGCGAAGCTTGAAACCATTCCCTCTAGTCCTATCACCAGTTACACGAGAGAAGAGGCCGACCCCCAGCTCGCTACAACCTCCCTTCAGGTAGTTATAGAGAGCAATAAGGTCTCCCCTGAGCCTCCTCTTCTCCAGACTGAACAATCCCAGCTCCCTCAGCCGCTCCTCATAAGGCCTGTGCTCCAGACCCCTCACCAGCTTTGTTGCCCTTCTCTGAACACGCTCCAGGGCCTCAATGTCTTTCTTGCAGTGAGGGGCCCAGAACTGGACACAATACTCAAGGTGCGGCCTCACCAGAGCTGAGTACAGGGGAACAATTACTTCCCTACTCCTGCTGGTCACACTGCTTCTGATACAAGCCAGAATGCCATTGGCCTTCTTGGCCACCCGGGCACACTGCTGGCTCATGTTTAGCCGAGCGTCAACCAACACCCCCAGGTCCATTTCCTCTACACAGTCTTCAAGCCATTCCACCCCAAGCCTGTAGCGTTGCTTGGGGTTGCTGTGGCCAAAGTGTAGGACCCGGCATTTGGTCTTATTAAACCTCATCCCATTGGCTTCAGCCCAGCTCTCCAGCCTGTCCAGATCTCTCTGTAGGGCCTCGCTACCCCCAGGCAGATCGACACTTCCAGCCAACTTGGTGTCATCTGCAAACTTACTGAGGGTGCACTCAATGCCCTCATCCAGGTCATCAATAAAAATATTGAAAAGGACAGGCCCCAGCACCGACCCCTGGGGAACACCACTCGTGACCGGTCGCCAGCTGGATTTAGCTCCATTGACCACCACTCTCTGGGCTCGACCCTCCAGCCAGTTCCTTACCCAGCCAAGAGTGAACTTGTCCAAGCCACGGGCTGCCAGCTTCTGCAGGAGAATACTGTGGGAGACAGTGTCAAAGGCCTTGCTGAAGTCTAGGTAGACTACATCAACAGCCTTTCCCTCATCCACCAGGCGGGTCACTAGATCATAGAAGGAGATCAGGTTGGTCAAGCAGGACCTACCCTTCGTGAACCCATGCTGGCTAGACCTGATGCTCCAGTTGTCCCGCACTTGCCGCGTGATCTCCCTCAAGACAATCTGCTCCATAACCTTCCCTGGCACCGAGGTCAGGCTAACAGGCCTGTAGTTCCCCGGGTCCTCCTTACAGCCCTTCTTGTAGATGGGAGTCACATTGGCAAGCCTCCAGTCTTCTGGTACCTCACCAGTCAACAAGGAGCGCTGAAAGATGATGGAAAGCGGCTCGGCTATCACCTCCGCCAGTTCCCTCAGCACTCTCGGGTGAATCTCATCCGGCCCCATGGACTTGTGACAGTCCAGTCGGAGTAGAAGGTCTCTGACCGTTTCCTTCTGAATCATGGGTGGTTTAGTCTGGTCTCCAGCCGAGACCACCTGGTCGAAAAGTGGAATATCCTGAGGATAACTGGTCTGACCTTTAAAGACAGACGTAAAGAAGGCATTCAGGACCTCTGCCTTTTCTTTATCCTCAGTAGTCACATTCCCGGCTTCATCCAGTAAAGAATGGAGATTCTCCTTAGTCCTCCTCTTACTGTTGATATATTTGTAAAAGGATTTCTTGTTTCTTTTTATTCCAGTGGCCAGGTCGAGCTCGAGCTGGGCTTTCGCCTTTCTGATTTTCTCCCTGCATATCTTAACAACTTCTCTGTATTCTTTCTGAGTTGCCCGTCCCTTCTTCCACAGGAGGTAGATTCTCTTTTTCTCCCGGAGCTTCAAGAATAGTTGCTTATTCATCCACGCCGGTCTCCTTCCCCGCCGGCTCATTTTGCAGCTCAGGGGGACAGCCCGCTCCTGCGCCTGTAAGACTACCTTCTTGAAGAGCAACCAGTTGTCTTGGACCCCTTTACCCTCTAAGACTGAATCCCAGGGGACTCCCCCTACTAGTCTTCTAAACAGTTCAAAGTCCGCCCTCCGGAAGTCCAAGGTAACAGTTTTGCTGTTCTTCCTCCTGGCTCCACCAAGAATCGAGAACTCTACCATCTCATGGTCACTCTGTCCAAGACAGCCCCCAACCTCCACATCTTCCACCAGACCTTCTCTGTTTGTGAACAGCAGGTCTAGCGGGGCAGCTCCTCTCGTAGGCTCTCTCACCAGCTGCATCAGAAAGTTATCCTCTATACACTCCAGAAACCTCCTAGACTGCTTCTTCTGCGCTGCGTTGAATTCCCAGCATATGTCAGGGAAGTTGAAGTCCCCCATGAGGACAAGGGCTGGCGACCTCGCAGCTTCTGCCAGCTGCTCATAGAACACCTCATCTGTCTCCTCATCCTGGTTCGGCGGTCTATAGCAGACACCCACCAATACATCTGCCTTGTCAGCCCTTCCCCTGATCTTTACCCATAGGGATTCAACCTTATCATCCCCAGCCACAAGCTCAGTAACATCAAAACACTCCCTAACATACAGAGCCACACCACCACCCCTTCTTTCTTGCCTATCCTTCCTGAAGAGCTTGTAGCCATCCATTGCAGCACTCCAGTCATGGGAGCAGTCCCACCATGTTTCCGTAATGGCGACTAGGTCATAGTTTGCCTGCCGCACCATGGCTTCCAACTCTTCTTGTTTGTTGCCCATGCTGCGTGCATTGGTGTAGATGCACTTCAGCCGAGCCCCTCGCCTCATCCCTAATCCCATTGCCGCTCCCCCAGGCTCATCTCTAGCAGGCCTGGTTTTATCCCCTACCCCCTTCATATCTAGTTTAAAGCCCTCTCTACAAGTCCTGCCAGCTCTTGGGCAAGGATCCGTTTCCCCCTTCGAGACAGGTGAGACCCATCAGCAGACCCCAGGCCAGGAGCCGAGTAGACCGCCCCATGATCAAAGAACCCAAAATTCTTACTTTTGCACCATCCTTTCAGCCATGTGTTTATAAGGTGTGTTCTTCTGGTCGTCTCAGCGTCCTTCCCTGCCACTGTAGGAATACAGGCAAATACTACCTGTACGCCTGTTCCTTCAACTAACCTCCCCAGTCTCCTGAAGTCATTTTTCATAGTTCTCAGGCTTCCGTCAGTGACCTCATCACTGCCAGCCTGGACTATCAATAAGGGATAATAATCGGAGTTGCGAATCAAACTAGGAAGTTTCCTGGAAATATCCCTGACTCGGGCCCCAGGGAGGCAGCACACTTCCCTGCGGGTGGGGGCAGGCCGACATATTGGGCCTTCTGTTCCTTCTAGAAGGGAGTCTCCTATGACTATTACCCTCCTTTCTTTTCTGGAGGAGGCAGTCATTAAGCGTGGAGCTGGATGCCTCTTCTTGGGAACACTTGGAGGCAGTTCTCCCACTTCACCCTCAACCACCGCACCCTCCAGTTTCAGGGCTTCAAACCTATTACATAGAGGCACCTGGGGAACCGAGGTAGGTCGGGATGGGGGTCGCCCGCATCGCCGAGCTGGGACCTGATGCCATTCCTCCTCTGCCCTCAAATTAGCTCTCTCATTTCGATCGTGGCAAGGGAGAGGGTCCACTGCTGTTTGGGGGGTGCAATCTCTCTGTCTTTCACGCAGAGAGTCACACCACCAGTCTATCTCCCGCTCGCACTCTCTGATGGCTCTTAATCTCCCTACCTCCTCCCTAAGCTCCACCACCAGGCTGAGAAGCTCGTCCACCTGCTCGCACCTTGCACAAGTGGCATCCTTCCCATTCTCCCCTGGCAGCAGCAGGCTCAGGCACTCCCTACAGCCAGAGACCTGAACTGCTACATTTCTTGGCAGGCCCTCTGTCTGGGTCGCCACAGTCCCCTTGGGGGAAGCCCGCCGCCTGGTAGAGACCATGTTTGAACCTGCGGTCTCGAGGTCTGTCAGTAGGAGAGCTGATCACCTGAACAAAGACAAGGACAAAGCACTGATGTGTCCTGCCACAAGTCACAACTCCCACACCAGCTACTGCAGTAATGTATGAGCAGTGTGGGCTGCGTTCACACTCTGACCACCCTCTCCGGTGTCAAAGGCGGGTAACACCTCGTTCTCACCTGGAGCGATATGTGGGCAGGAGCCGGCTCCTGCCCTCCCAAGAGCTGCTTTTAAATTCCCAATGAGCAGTCAAGGTCAGGTACAAGAGATAAGGGCCAGCTGTTTAAATTATACCGCGATTTGGGCCAGCTCCACCCCTGCTGCCTCAGCAGCCCGCCCACAAGCTGCCAGCTCCCGGCGCCGACCACGTGCTTTTTGCTGCCTTCAAAACCAGCCCTAAAAAGAGCTTTTTCGTCGGCTTCTTTGCTATAGATCCCTTCCCCAGCGCAGTCTTACCTGCTCTGAAGCTGGTCTCCTCAGCAATGACCGTTTCACACAGTAGGAAGCTGTTTAAATTATACCGCGATTTGGGCCAGCTCCACCCCTGCTGCCTCAGCAGCCCGCCCACAAGCTGCCAGCTCCCGGCGCCGACCACGTGCTTTTTGCTGCCTTCAAAACCAGCCCTAAAAAGAGCTTTTTCGTCGGCTTCTTTGCTATAGATCCCTTCCCCAGCGCAGTCTTACCTGCTCTGAAGCTGGTCTCCTCAGCAATGATGTAAGATGTAAAGATGTAAAAAGATCCATCATACAGATAGCAGAAAATCTGACCAGAGACTGTTGTACAGGGTGTCTGTGTGACTGGGCTCCTGCTGAAGGCAGATAAGCATCCTGAAGTGAGCAGATTCCAGTGTGTGGGCATATGTCAACACTGTTGACTGAAGCAGAGTGTGGAGATGCCTGAGAGCATTAAATGAAATAACCTCGGGACCAGAACCAGGATAAGAGTCAAACCAAAGACTCAGGTCTTGATAGAATATTTAATTCAATGAGTATTTCTGAGCTATAAAGAATGTAATATATGCTTTCAACCTGCCATGTCTGAGTGGCTCTAGACAATCTATTAGAGAAAAAGTATTTTATTTTATTTTACAGGCAGAGCTCTCTGTTTTTCCTTGGAAGTTGTCCCAGAATCCCAAAACTAGTCAGTTTTCTATGCCCATATCTCTTCACTGTGTGAGTTTATCTGTCAGATAATGAATTTGCATGGGCCTGTTTAATTTTTCATGATCAACTTTACAGTGTAACCTTCCAACTTTTCATCTTTTAAGCTATCTTTTAAGTCTGTCTCAGGAAACCTTCTTCAAAACATCTTACAGTTAAGCAAAGGAAATGTTCCTTGACAGTAGAGTTAAGGAAAATAGGCACATTTGCATGAGAATTAGTTTCAGAAAAATGCTGAGTGGTACCTGATCCTAAATGAAACAGATTTCTCACTTTTATAAGTAAGTTGTATTTAGGTGTTGGTGAGTAGATTTAAAAGAGGAGATTTTTAGACGATATAGATGATTTGTAAGGACAAATTAACACTGCCTTCACAACAGCCAGCAATCCTTCATCATCCCGTAAACTGCTTGCTGAACTTTTCAACATCTCAAGTCTGTGGAAGAAGTTGTTTGACTTTTGTTACAGGGATGATGCTGCCAACCCACCCTAGTGGGAACTGGCACAGTACACCTGTCTGTTAGGTAGCTATGATATTCATGATGTATAGGCACCAGTAGTGGTATAAAGAGTTCTTTCTGAACCTTAAGTACATCCCTCTGCTGGCCCCCAGTAACAGAGAAAACTATCTCTGGTGGGACACTCTTGGGGTTTGGTTTTCTGTTCCATGCACCCTGATTGCATCTGGTTGGTGCACTAACCTGTAGGGATTGTAGGCTGGCTGTTGTCAGGCGATGTCATGGCTCAACAATGCCTAGAGAGGTTGTGGAGTCTCCTCTGGAGGTATTCAAAACCCACCTGGGTTTCTTCCCTTCCCTATAGACACTCAAGGTCAAGCTAGACCAGGCTCTGAGCAGTATGATCTAGTTTTAAATGTCACTGTTCGTTGTAGGGAAGATGGAATAAATGACCATTAAAAGTCCCTTCCAACTCAAATGATGATATACTTCTATGAGTCCATGGAATAATGTCAGCTGGAGGAAGCCAAGAACAAAACATTCTGCACATCTTAAATGCTAGAAATATTGACCCAAAACCACTCTTAGCAGTCACTGACTTACCCATGGTTTGGTCAGAGTCCAGCTGTTAATTTGTATAGAGATACTTCCATGGAAAACTGCATCCACATAATGCCTGTGAGTGACAAACGTGATGGTAGCATTTAGTAAGCAAAAATTTTGGATACTGAAGGGTATGAAATGTCTATGCTGAGCCAGAACTGATAAACATCTTCAAAACAAAGTGCAGTTATATCTTAGAAATTCATCTGAAAATGTGTGATAACCTCAAGAAGATGACAGTTACATTTTTAAGACATTCCCCCCACATCCATAGTCTGTAAAGAGAAAAGAGGAACAGTAAGAAAAGGGACCAACAAAACTCCTAAAAAAAGTTGCAAGAGAATTGGATGACTCATTGAAACTACACATGGAAGACTATTATCAAGGTAAGCAGATGATAAGGAGAAGACAAAGAACTTCAGAAAGACAAGAGGGCAAATTTTCAAGAAGGCTGGCTGTACCCAGAGGTTGAGGAGTGTAAATGTGAAGCACTGGCTCTGAGCTAGCAGAAGTCATCAAAAGAACTCTTGCTCCAGTTTTGATGAATTACCAGTAAGGAGGCAAAACAAAATAGTGGAAAGAAAGAGTGGGATGGAAACAAGGATTACTGGCACAAAATCTGAACAATGGCAATTGAACATCAAGGTGGAGGAACAGTGGCAGATACTTAAAGAGACCCAAGGGTTTTCCATTTTTTTATAAGCTGGAGCAGAAGCACGTTGTGTAAGGGAAGAACTTGAGGACAGGCAAGAGGAGTAAGAAGAAGGGTGGGCTGAAATGACATGCCAGTGATCTTCTAATGGACATTAGAAGATAGGGAGCCACTGGGACAAATGGAAATACTAAAAGAAGAGAGCAGAAGATAAACTTTTACACCTCTGTTTGCTGTTTGAATTGTGAGATGGGGAATGGGAAAGTCAGGCTAAATTCTGACAGAACTGGTAAGATCCTTTGAAAAAAAAAAATTAAATTTTAAAAAAAAAAGATGCTGATGAAGAAATTGAAAACTGAGCCAAAAGAGTGAGGACATACAAAAAGTAGTGCAGTGAAATATTGTGGCTGCCTGTGACATTTTTAGAGATGAAATGGGTGTTCCAGAGACAGGAGGAAAAGGAAGGGAGAAGATGGACATCTCACAAAAGGTTGAGGATGAGTACCTTAGGTAGAATATAGGGCAATAGCTATGGTGGTCACAACCATTAATAGATAAGTTTAGGGAAATGGAACTGGTTCTCTGCTGTTGGGGTGAAGGGAGAAGACAGATAGTGAAAGAAGGATTGTAAAGGATTGAAACTGGAGAGCATGTATGAGCAGGAAAGAGAGGAGAAAGAAACAAAGAGCTTGTATTGAGTGACACAGAATCACAGAATCCCTGAATAATTAAGTTTGGAATAAAAGAATGAGATCACCCAGTTCAACCATCAACTTATCTCCACCATGCTCACTAAGCCATGCCCATCAGTGCCACATCTCCTTGTTTCTTGGAAACCTTCAGGGATGGTGATCCCTCAGTTCCAATACCTCACCACCCTTTGTGAGAAAACATTTTTCCTAATTTCCAGTTGAACCTCCCCTGGTGCAACCTTAAGCCATTACATATTGTCCTCTCTGGTCATTTCCATTGAAGAGAGCATTCCTGAAGTACCAGTGCCATTTAGCAAACCCCATGGCCCAGCCAAGCTCCAAATATGCTGAGAGATGCCTAGAATTACCAGCACATTAATTGCTGCCTGTACACCAGACTTCCACAGTAACCATATGGGAGAAGCTTTGCCAAGCCACTGAAGTACTAAAGGCTGGATGCAGTTCAGTTCAAATGCATGTCAGGGCCATTAATCTCACTATAAGCAGGGGTAGAAAATTGCAAGGCAAAACTGCTGGACATCACAAAGAGAAACTACCTTTTGGTCAACATTGCCTCAGAATGTTGGGACGGACCCAAAAGTTAATAATAATAATTTTTTTAAAAAAGGGGGGGTAGGAGGGGAAGGTTTGGTGGTTTGGTGGAGGTAGGAGGGAGGAGTGGTATCAAAAAGAAGAGCATTGTAAGAAAAGCGTCACAAGAAGCAACATTTCAAACTCTGAGAAAAGTGAAACTTCCCTACTCTCTGCTGAAGTCTCTGTTCCAAAAGGAACTGAAAGCTGTCCTAAGATCTGTAGTTATTTATAAACCATATTCCTGTAGAAAATTCTATAAATATACTAAATGATAAGCATGTCCTTTATTCCTCATGGATCAGCCAGCTAAGAAAAAAATGGAAATAGCTTTTGACCAGCAAAGACCTCCTCATCTTCCTCTGTACACTGTCTGCCCCATCAATACAACAGCAAAGTTTTCAGGGATGGACCTGACCGAATCATAATCAGCTCTTCAAACAGACCTATATCTCTGTCTCTGACTACTGTGTGACAACAGGACATTTGATCACCAGACACTGGTAATAAACCCAATGGGAAACACAGGGCAGTGTGAGAAAACAGACCATGCACAGTAGAGAAGAAGATACTACTCTAACTGTTCTTGGTAGGAACAGATCAATTAACTTCAAATCTAGTCCTGGCAACCAGTGAGGCAGCTCATGGAATAGTCACACAGTTTCATGGCTCTCAGATCAAGAGGGATGTGGGGAAATTTGAGAGGATCCAGTCATGATGGCTAGGGGCCTGGAGCCCAAAGGGAGGTTGTGGGAGATGGGCTCATTCAGTCTGGCAAGGAGATGGCTAAGATGGGTAAAACAGGAGCCTAGAAGCACTTGGAAGGAATTTAAAAGCATGAAGAGCTAAACATTTCTTGCTCATGGCAGATGGTATAACGAGAGGTAACAATTAGAAGCTGTGTTTTGGGATGTTCAGAGTGGACTGATGATACGAAGCTGGGAATAGTGACTAATGAACCAGATGGCTGTGCTACCATTCAACAAGACCCAGACAGACTGGTGAGTTGGGCAGAGAGGAACCTAAAGGGTCTTGTACCTGGGGAGGAATGATTGCATGCACCAGTACAGGTTAGGGGCTGACCTGCTGGAGAGGTGCTTTGAGTAAAAGGACATGGGTGTCCTGGCAGACAATAGGCTGACCATGCCTATGACCAGCAGCATGCCCTTGTGGCCAAGAAGGCCAATGGTTGCCTGGAATGTATTATTAAAGAACATGGCCAGCAGGTTGAGGGAGGTGATCCTCCTCCTCCACTCTGCCCTGGTGAGGCCACATCAGTAGTTCTGTGTGCCTTTCTTAGATCCTCAGTTTAAGAAAGACAGGGAACTTCTAAAAGTGTCCAATGAAGGGCCACAAAGATGACTGGGACCAGGAGCATCTCCCTATGCGAGGAAAAGCTGAGAGGACTGGGGCTGTTCAGCTGAAGACTGGGAGTAAATCTCATCACTGTTTATAAATATCTGAAGTACAGGAGTCAAATGGATGGGGCCATGCTTTTTTCAGTGGTGTGCAGCAACAGAACAAGAGGTAGCAGGAAGAAACTGGAACAGAGGATGTTCCATACAAATATGAGGAAGAACTTCCTTACTGTGAGAATAATGGAATCTTGTCTAGAGTTATTCAAGACTTGCCTGGATGCTTTCCTGTACAACCTCTGTAGGGAACCTTCTTTGTCAGAGAGGCTGGATTTGATGATCCCCAGAGGTCTCCTTAAACCCCTACAATTCTCTGATTTTGTGATTCTGTGACATTTAGAAGACCAAAAGATATCACCTGTGGGATTGCCATCCTTGCAGGTACTTGGTAATAATGCTGATTGCCTAAAACACACAGCCCATATGTCCCTCTGTTAAAGCCTGAACAGTGACCTTCAGAAGACCTGCAGTTCTGACTTGTTTCAGCCTTCACTCTCTTCGACACTTTGTCACTTTTGAGGACTGTTTTTTAAGACCATTTCAATCCCTTTCTATTAAAGGGGTAACTCAACTAAAGAGACACACATTTCAGATCTGGTGAAACGAACTTACTACTCCTCTGTATTTAGTTCATAATTTCATAAGTGCACAAATGAACTCCATGTCCCAGAACACTCCTGTCCAGCAGCAATAGTGTCACTCTGTAGTTAGGGGGACATTTCTGCTGTGACTAAAATACCACAGATGTAGCCAATTGAACAAAATGGCACTGTCTAAACAAACTCACTGCACAATGGCCAATTCCCAGCTCAGAGGCTCAGCAGACCAGCAATGTTCTGGACAATGCTGTTTGTTTAAAGTGATTACACTTTTAGTTGTGCACGCTTATATATGAATTATTGTAAAGTTGCTGTGAGCTGAATTCATCCCTGCTGCAGCACCACTGAAATGAGTGTACTTACAGCAGAGATTAATTTGTGCCATTATGTACTGAACTTACAGATCTTTCTTTAAAAAAGAACTATTCTTTCTGCAATTGATCTTGTTCACTGCAGTCATTTTAACACAAAAGAAGCCCTATCTGTGTTACACCAGTGTGATGGAGTTATACTGGATTTACGTTGTTGCAACTGAGAGAATTCTTTCAGCTGAAAATAAAGACAGTCACCCAAATTACATGCAGATCACTGCACTTCTCCTATACACCGAAAAAACTTGTAATGCACATTTCAGTGTCATGCATGACTTGCTATAGCAGCTGTACGGAAATGGAATTCGGAGTAATACACAAAACTGTGTTAGAAAGCTAGGTCTCAGCTTTGGCTGTAACAGATTTTCACACCTAAGCAAATACGTTGCTGCTTTCACATTATACATGGATAACAAGCAACCCATGCTCTGTCCAGTTTGCTCAGCAGCAATGGGATTATTAACGTCTGGATCCTCTGTGGAGATGGCTTCCATCACTCTGGGTATAAAAGGTTTGAACATGAAAGGTTTGAAGGATGAAGGAATATGATAACAATGAAGTGTTTGAAACTGATTTTTTTTCCATCTAAAAGAGATGGAATTCAGGTAACTTACGGGAAGTGCTCAGAAAATGCCCTGACATCACCACCCCTGCTTTGTTTGGCTTGATACAACATGAGGTGCAGCTACCTTTCCCATAGAAAGTAATTTTAAAATAATACAAAATAGGAAAACAAACAAACTTAATTTCAGAATGATACTTTGTTCCCAAAATGATCACCCATATTTTTCTCTAATACAAAATGTTTTAGATAAAGTTTATCAGAGTCTTTTTTTTTCTGGAAGGTTATGTGAAAATACATTATTTCTTGGCTTTGTTGTGAAATGGAAATTCTGACTGTCAGGTGAGCTCGTTACAAGTAATGTTTTGCAATGGTGAGCTTCAATTTCACAGACCAGGCCAACAAAAGTAGGCAGTGTCCTCTTCCTGAAAGCATTTTTCTGATGACTACAATCTGTGAGAGAAGGAAACTTTCAAAAAGAAGCAGGTGGCAGGACAAAGCCAGGCAGGGAGCTGTGTTCGGTACTGGAAGGTGACCATCAACAATGAGCTCACAGGTTCTCCCTTTCCTCGCTAACAATTGGCTCTCTGGTGAGAACAGTGGTGAAAATTCAACTCTCAGCACTCTATTCACATCCAAAGCTCTTCTTTTAAACTCAAAGACAATGAAGAAAAAAGTCCATTTAGTGGTTTCAACTCACTTGGTCTTCTGCCCTAAAATATGACTGGGCAACAATTTTGTTTGTTACTCTTTGCCCTCAGAGGACCATACCTCTAAGAAACCCCTAGCTTTCTGGGGGCTGCTCAGATATTTTTCCTTTGAAGAAATGCTGAGCGTGCTGTTACCAGCAGCTGTGATTGCAGAACACTGCAGAGGACACTGTGTTAACCCCTGGATCTTTGGTTTTCCATGGCAGGGAAGTGAAAAGACAGACCACAGTCATCAGGCAGATCCCTGACACCTCTCTGACACTGCTGGCAGAACGAGCTCACCTGAGCAGGCAAATGTAACATAATGGTCATAAACAAATGTGGACAAATCACATTCAGCATCGTGACAGCTATTTAGACGTAACTTCAGGCAGACTAAACTGCGGTTAATGTAAATGACTTTAATTAGCACGTTCAGTTCTTATGCTCATTCTGTTGGGGTTTTTTTTTGTTTCTTTTTTCAACCATATTTCATTTTCAGTCACAGAAGTATGTAAAGACACATACCAGGGGATACTGGCTGCCTGATAGACAGAAGCAACTTTATGACTTATACAAAGAAAAATTTAACTCTCCCTTACGGAGCAGAGACAGAAAGGAGGGGTGCTAAATGAGGGTATGAAAACTACCTCTAATTCAAAGACCCAGTACAACAGTTCTATATTCAGTATTATACATCTCATAACAGAGGATTAGGAAGAAATATAACTACTTTATGATTCTGCCCTTCCTCATCTTCCACTGCTTATAATGAAAAAGCCACTTTCTTCTCAGATTATCCAAGACTAATTCAAACAAGAACAAGTTTGCTTAGGCAAATCATCCTCAGCTGCTTAGCTCTGCATTTTGTGCTCCATTTTCATAACAGACCCCGCTAAATAAGCCATGCAAAACAAACAGTAGGTTCCTCTGTGGAGCTGGATAACTCAACCATAATTATCCCTTAATCTCTGCTCAGAAGGCCACAGCATTCCTTAAAGCCAGAATCTTTAGAAAGTATAATATTGCCAAACTGGGAAGTGAGAACATGCAATAGCTTGTAAATGCCTGCCCCTTCTTTTTAGTTTGTATTAATTTAGGAGTATAGAAGTACAAGATATATTTTCATGTGGAAAATAATATGTTGATTTCACTTTCCCACCATTTACTCATTCACTTTGGTGGATCTTGTCTGCATCATGTAAAGCAGACATGGCATTGCCTGATCACAGAAGACATCAAAAAGTACTGTAGTAACTGTACTAACACAGGAGTAAGAAAGACTGTTCTGCAGGACAGAAACTATCCTGCCCTCTCAGGTCTGTGGCATAGGTGTATAAACAATGTATAAGAAATTAGTTTTACAACACTTCCATACCTGTTCTAAGATTTCTACAAGAGTCACTTAACCTTGCCCACATTGCTGCTTTTCACAGATTAAAGTTCTTGGAAACATCTTTACAGGGTTATGTGATACTTTGACATAACTTGTCATTAGTACATAGTACATTTTCAGTACAAAACTGAGTTATGCTTCTGTGTGCTAAACTCTGAATACTGTCTACAAGGGGCAGATTTCAAACACAATGAGTACTCTGTATTTTCCCCAGTAGGGCCCCATTTTGCCAGCACTAAAATCTCTTGTGCATTTGTAGCAAGAACCTTTTTAGACAAATCAGCCAGATGGCCAATACCTGTACAGGTCAAAAGCAGTGAATTTAATGAAAAGATGGAAATCCTTACTAACGCCAAAACAACATGAGACAAACACGTACGCCAAAGTAAGAACCAAGGATGAAACCTGTATTCAGTAGGAGAGGAGGACCTCCCACTAGTTTCAAGGTGGTCAGCTCTTCACGTCTCTTAATTGCTAGCGCAGGTCTTGATCAGCTGTGTCTTCTGGACTGTGAGTTCCTTTGAAGCCAGGAGAGTTCTGCATAGAGAAGGGTCTCAACATCCAGTTTTCCAACAGCTTCACTTCAGCATGCACTTCATATGAAGAAGGGAAGCAGCAGAGCAAGTGAATAAAGGGAAAGAGCTAACTGACTTTGCTTAACTGTTCAGTCACTCCTGTATTTTGAAAGACCATCTACAGAGGCATGAAAATTGAATCTAAAAGAGACAATACTGTGGTACAAAAAGTTTATTTAGTCACGATTTTGTAAACATTTGAGGTAAATAAACATCTACATCAACTTGTTTCTTACAGAATTTAATACACAAGGCACTTCTGGGAAGACAGCACTTTTAATTGTTTGCTGCTTTTATTGTTACTGTAAGTCCATGATGGTCCAGAAAATTCATTATGTTTGTTGTCAGGTTCTGTAATGTAAAAGACACCTGGTAAGCAACAAGAAAGCTCTGAGTAAGCTTTCTAGTGCTTTACAACCTTTTAGTTGTGAGATACGTTGTAAATGGGAATAGGAGTATATTCTCCATAATAAAGCACGTTCACATTTCTTGCATAACTCTTCAAGGACTGAAGCATCTGGAATTTGATTGGCATCTTGCAACAAACTTCAATGCAAACTTAAAATGCAAATCTGCAATTTATTTTTTTCACATTGGTGTTTTTTGCTTATGCAAATAGTCCCATTACATTTACTGGTCTTATTTGCACAAGTAGAAGTGACAGATGAAATTGTATTTGCAGGCTCAGAACTGTACTGTTGGCTAGAAAACAAAACATTCATCTTTTTGGTAAAATCTTAAACAGTGCAGTATTTCTCCACAAGTATTTTGTTTGGAATTTCCAACCAGGCTGTAAATTTTGCTCTTAAAAGACATATGCCACACCTGATTTCTGTCATTGAACCTCTACACACACAAAAAGGCATATAAATAATAGTGACTCCCTAAACTGATTGGTAATAATTGTTTGTGATGAAGTGTATTTTTCCATAGTGTGCTCCCTGTATAACCAGTTCCCATAGTTTAAATATGCAGACAAAACTGTTATGGTAGGTCAGTGATCGGGTTTCATTTTATTTAATGGCATTGCCTTATGTCTGAAGAGTTCCTGTGTCAGAGTAGGACAAGCTCTTTTAGGTTCAGCATATTGCTAGAGTCACTCTTTTAATTCTTACACAAATGTAAACTCAGAAAACAATTTCATCCAAATGTGCAATCTGAAATCAAAAACTGAATGTAAACTTCAGAAAATTAAAATTACAAGAGCACACTTTTCACAAGAAAAATCAAAGTAAAGGAAACAAAAATATTCGGGAGGAAAAATAAAAAGAAAAAAGAAAAAAAGCCAGCCTGTTCAAATCCACGATGTTACTGTATGCATTGAAAAAATTATAAAGGGCCTGGGGGCTCAATGCTCTGCTCTTTCAGACTGTTATCACTCACAGGAGCTCAGTGAGATGCAACAACCTGCATCAGCTGAGGCAGTCTCATGAATCACTGAATGAGGATCTAAGTACGGATCTGAATTTTAAAGCTTGCTTTAGTTATTCCACAGATCATACACGTAGTTGGGTGTTCATACTCGGAAATAATCTCAAGAGCTGCAAAATGTCAGACATTTAATTAGCTCCATGCACTTTCATAAATGACAGACATGCCAAGCCAAATCAACCCATGGCATCACTTTGCACACCACTGGTTTCTGAATTACACTGGAGAAGAACACAGTTCATCTGCTTTCTCAGAGCATGCTGTCTATTTTCAAGAAGTTAACATTTTTCAATGGCAGCCTGGATCAACAAATTCAAGGAGCACCTTTTTATCTATGAAAAAACAGTAGATGGATTTTCATAGACAAAAATATACCACTTCAATAAAAGGAAGGTTCAGGCAGGCTGTTTTCATTTAATCAAAACACAAAGGGAAGAAATGTGTGGTTTTAAATACTTCACTTTCTTTTCTATTAACTCACAGCTGCACTAATTAAAAAAACTCAGTGACAGAAAACAGAACATCTGTGCCCACGGCAAAGAACCCATGCATTTATGTACAGTACAGATAAGATTTTTCTTATATCTTTGTAAAACTATTGTGAAAAAATGTACTACTGCAACCAGTGATTTGGTAAATATGTTCCATGTAATCACTGTGGTTGTTAGGGACTTCTGGAAGTTATCTACTCCAACCCTGTTGCTCAAAGCAGGATCAATTAGTAACAGTGAAATGTCTTATTGGAAAAAGAGCAGCTCATCACACACCTGGTAACTTGTTCAAAGAGTATTTTTTGTTGTTGTTGCTTTTCTTCTTTTCTTTTTCATAGTTTACTTAACGTTTATTTTTTTTAACTATGTTTAAGGCAAAACAATCTTCCCACAATCATTCTGTTCAAAGAGTAAAAATTAGTGGTTACTTTTTTTTCACTTTTCTTAATATCAGGCATGATTCTGTTCTACTTCTGCAATAACTGGGTTATGGGTATCAGTACAATCTTTCAGGATTTTGTTTTCAACCCCCTGCATGACCAAGCTAAATCAAAGTATTATTTGCTATCAGCTCCTTCTTTGGAGTTAATTAATGTATAAGAGTAAACAACTTGAAAATTATCGGACTGTATTGACAGTCTGTTCTGCAAGTTAGTTGGTGTTCATACATTTTTCCTAGAACTATGGAAGGTAGCAAATTAATCTGTTTTTAATATCAAAACAGGGCAAATACCTTAAATCACTGTAACACTCACCTTTTGATACACCAGCCAATAGTTACATTCTGAAAATGTCTTATTAGACACTAAATATTTTCTATTTGTAATTCTTATTTGGGAAAGAAAAGCGCAAAGAATTAGATCTTATCCTAAGTTTTCCATTAGTTCCAAATTAAGAGCTATAGTCCTATGTTACACTGCATTCGACCAAATTCTGAGCTTGGTCCTTCTGCTTTACCATGTATGTGAATTCAGTGAAAATTCATAAGTAAAGATTAATCAAAATACTCAAATTCTGCCACATTAATGAGACTTTTTTCAACAGATCTGATCTCAGATGTGACACAGCAACTCAAAGGAGTGGTAAGCACTGAAGGGGAGCTCTGCTCAAACAATTACCTGGGCTTCAAGGAAGGAACAATTAGTGGACTCTAAATGAAATTGTAGGTAACCAAGAAGCTTGAGACTGTAGAAATATTTGGTGGAAATTAAACAAGCTGATTTTAAAAGCACAACTTTTAAGTTGCAGCTTTGCTTTCTCAGACAAGCTCTGCTTTGATGTGGAGGCTGCTGTCAAATTTCTCTTGGGGGTTGTAGAAGAGTTACATTTCTCCCCCTGAACCTTACAGGGGAAAAGAAAAAGAAAGAAAAAGAGAAAAAGAGAAAAAAAGATCTTTTACAGCTTTCCAGTAATTACTCTGCCTGAAAATACCACATATTCCACAAAAGCACCTGAGCTCTCTGCAGGTCTAACCACATGTTAATTCAGAAGGTATCAGTTGATCCTAAGTTAAAACTATCTCCGTTCTCATTTTATACATACGGTATGGATGCAGTCCTGCAGGACTCACTCTGTAGGGGCTCACTAAATTAAAGGCAGCAAGAAACAGGGCTCCATCAACAGAAAGTCAGTTTTGCTCTTGGGCCTCAATATTAAAAAAAGAAACAAAAAACAACACATTTCCCAGGTGGTCTGGAAATACACTCCAGAAAGACTTTGACTTCATTCTCCAGAAGTACGAAAGAAAGGAAAATCCAGCCATTCCAAATGAATTTTGATGTACTAATATGCAGATATGCTTATTGCATTATTTCAGCAGTCTAATTATTTGACATTTATCTAAACTTAAAACCTCTACTACACATACTAATGAGTCTAAAATTTTTGAGTGCTAAACTCTGCCTCTTATTTTACAATGAGGCAATTTCATCAACTTTAATTAAGTTCAGCACAGTTGCATGGATACAACGGAAAGTGGGATTCAACTTTTGGCTTTCTTGTAGAAAGGGTTTTTATGGCTTATAACAGAAAATCCAAGAGTGAATGCCTCAAGCTGAACACCTAACAGTAGATATCTTTACTGTACTACTGTATATTGACTCTTAATGCAGAGCCTGCTTCAAGATCAGTGGCATCAAAAAAGACTTCTCACCTGGTTCACTACAAGCTGGTCAATGAAGTCATGAGACAGCATGCCCAGGGGCTGCAGAACAGTACCTCTGACCAAGAGAAAATCCTTGTATCTATTCAAAAGCAGACCACTTCAAGCTTGAGTGGTGGGAACATTTTAACTGTTGAATAAAATAAACACATTCCAGAAAACATTTAACAGCAAAGTCACTGGCAACTTAACTGTTTGCTACAGGATGACCCTGCTTTGCCTGAGTAAGGGTTGCACTGCCAGGCCAAATACTTCCAACATGTGAAGGGCTATCCCAATGTGTTTGGTTGCTCTTCTCCAATTACAGTACTTCCAATTTACAGCAGCAAAAAGGCTGAGTCTGAGCTTCAATTATTTTGGATTTTGCTTAGAACAGAAGTTGAACCTAATCCTGCATTGCTTTGTACCCAAACTCTCACAAGCCTGCTCAGGAATTTAAAATTCTGACTAATTTCTGTAAGAGTATTTGTTACAATGAAATGAAGGATTAAGCCAGTTAAAAGAAAAGCTGCACCTTAGAAAAAAATACCCAGTTGTTTCCTCTACTCATTTTTAAGGGAAGTTCACAATTTTCAAAAGCAGGATTTTAAAATCTCTATATAAGGCCCCAAATCTACACTTGTTCTGGCTCCCAAAACTCCATGTGAATTTTAGTTCTGATTGAATACAGCCTGAAAGTTCCATTGCCAAACCTTGCTCCTTGTTAAAATGAATGGAAATTCTGCAAGTGACTTCAGTGGGGTCAATACAGACCCATCAGCATGTTGCCCAGATATTTTAGCCACCTTTTCTGCAACACAACATTGTCTAAATCTGTTTTTACAGACTTCTCAGACACTACAGATTGCTGTTAAGGGACAGGGTAGATCATAACAGGAAATATTGGTTTGGGTCTTTGTCACCATTAGTTAAGTTTCTTTCCCCTTACATTTTCTTGTAAGATCAAAAATCAAACTAAAATGAGTAAGTACACAGTCAATTAACTTTAAATCTACAGATCAAAATTACTCTAGAAAGGTTCAAATACTTAAAAATATGCACTCAAGTTTACTTCTAAATAGCTTTCTTCCAACAAACTTAAGCTGGTAACTAATAGTCTAAAATGCAGAGCTCTACTTCATCCTATTGATTGTCCATGGGCAACATATAGGGCCACAATGTACTGAAACCATAATCCTTGCTTTCTGAAGAGAAATTGTTCTGTGTAATCATTTCTGAGGTGTGTGGTTTACATTCCTGTCCTCTTCTAAGCAATTTCAGAAGTCATCTAAAATTATAATCAAGCATGGCCAAATATATTTGTGGGCTTCAAAACATGATGTGATCATTGCTGGCAAACGCTGGATAGAAGGTCAAACCGAACACTTCCTAACAGGTCAAGAGTTAAAAAATAAAAAGGAAAAAATAAAATAAAATAGAAAGATGAACCTCAAAATGATAAAATCTATTACAGGGGTAACCTAAACTTTGCCCAGCCAAGAGGACCACGTTGGCAATTTGCCATGAACACAAAGGCTTCCTTAAGTTGTGTTATATGGAAGATACTGCAGTCACCTTGGTCTTTAATATGGCAAGTTGGTCCAGAGAGATGACAGCTGCCAACAGGCAGTGCGCCATCCTGATGTTTGCCATTGGGCTACACGGGATTTAAAAGGAAGAAAATAAGTCATGGTATCTGCTCACATAGAGCTTATGTGAAAAGGCTGGAAGTGAAGACAAGGGCATGGAGGAGATGATGGGCAGGCACATGGGCACTAGGGATAGGAACATTTTGCTCAAATGAAAGTCAGCCTCAGGGCACATGACCAGCTACCATCACCACCTGTTACCTCTGCAGGCCTCCACTATGGCTGCCCTTGGGAGATCTGCCATAGCCACTAAAGAGAGCAGGATTGGTCCCCTGGCATACGGGCTGCGCTTCGGCCACCCCTGACCTATTAGAAAACGTTGCTATTTTCCCCACTACAACTCACAGAGTGCAAAAACAGCAAGCATCAAAGTTGAAACCCAGGCCTTCCCACCCGTGCCAGGCCTGGCCTCTTTGGGGAAGGTCCCCTGCCCACTCTGCCTTCAGCCACCTGCTCCACTGCACAGCGCTGATCACACTACACGGCCAAGTCATCTGACCTGGCTCTGCTGCTGCTCGACTTACTGGCCCTGCTCAAACGCCGTGTGTCTACAAGCAACGGTGGCTCATGCATCTCCACGGTGGTGCAGGTGGCTGAGATGGGCCGTTCCTCCGCCAGCTCCTCCTCGCCTTCCACATCCCACTTGCTTCCACTTGCTCCGCTCAAGCTGGAGCTGCTGCCACTGTTGGCTGTGGTGATGGGTGGCCCGGCTGGGGGTGGGAGAAGCTGCTCCAGGGGCTCTTCCTGCTCTGGAAGGGGATGCCGGACACTGCTAGGGGTGGAGGAACCCGCTGAGCTGGAGGGTGCCTTGCCTTGCTGCTCAGCTGCCATATTGACCCAGTTCTGCTCGGCTGCCAGGGCATTGCTTTTGTTGTTGAAGTAGTTGATGACGGCTGGTGTGGGTGTGGGGATGGGAGTTGGGATGGTGACAGGAGTGGAGACGGGCGTAGGGGTGACAGCACGGTGCCTGTTCTCTGGAATTGGTGGAGCAACAGGATAGCTTGCCATGGAGGCAGTGTTGGAGGGAGGCCGTGCCCTAGGAGCAGCCGCAGCATAGTAGGGTGCCATGGTCACTGGAGCCAGCAGCGGTGTGACAGCACGCGTGTCAGGCAGAACAGGAGCAGGTGCAGTGGTGGTTACCACCACTGGTGGTGCTGGTGGTGGCAGGGAAACTGGTTTGGGTTCCCCTGTTACCATGACCGGTGTCAGCGTTGTAACAGGCATCTCAAGGCTGTACTGGCTTGTCATGCCCTGCTTCAGCTTCTTCCACCCCAAGTGATATATCTCAAGCATGTTCAGCAGCAGGGAGACAGAGGCCACCACCAACATGAAGATGATGAAGATTGTCTTCTCAGTGGGCCGTGAGATGAAGCAGTCCACAGTGTGTGGGCAAGGTGGACGGCTGCATTGGTAGACTGGCTTTAGTTCAAAGCCATAAAGGAAGTACTGGCCCACAATGAAGCCTACCTCAAACAGCGTCTTGAAAATGATGTTGAAGATGTAGGTACGGAGCAGAGCACCTCCCATACGGATTCTACCACGCTCATCACGGATCGGAAGCTTCTCCTTTCCCATTTTGATTGGAGGATCCTTGAAATTATTGCCACCTCTACTACCACCACCAGATGTTGCTGCTCCTGGGTAGTTGTTGTCTTTGACACTTCCCCTCTTTTTCAGCTCTTCTTTTTCTTTCCTCTTCTCCTCCATGCGTACAATGTGCAGCACGTGGCCCAGGTAGATGAGGGTTGGAGTGGAGACAAAAATGATCTGCAGCACCCAGAAGCGGATATGAGAAATGGGGAAGGCTTTGTCATAGCAAACATTTTCGCAACCAGGTTGCTGAGTGTTGCATGTAAAGTCTGACTGCTCGTCTCCCCAGACTTCCTCAGCGGCAGCCCCCAGCACCAGTATCCTGAAGATGAACAGTACTGTCAGCCAAACCTTGCCAATCACCGTGGAGTGCTCCTGCGCGTTCTCTAGCAGCCTCCCCAGAAAGCTCCAGTCACCCATCGTTTCAGATTTCTAGCCTGCAATAAGAGCATCAGAGCAATGTTAAAAAATATTGTTATTATACAATGTTAAAAAATATTGTTATTATACAACGCTGAAGCAGAACAGCTTGTTCCTCCATAAATGACATTTAAATGTACTCCCTTTTGCAGAATATTGCACAAATATGTTCCAAATTACTTTGGGCTGCTTCAAAAGTAATGCATTCTATTTCACTTTTTTGGCTCATCACATGAGAGGCAGATGTTGGTGGGATGGCAGTAGAGGCTGAACCTTCCCACCAGTTTTCCATTACATGCTGTTGCTGTGTGACAGATGGCAGCAGAGGGGCAGCCTGACAGAACGGCATCTGGCATGGAAGTGCGTATGAAGCAAAGTTGTGGAACAGAATTCCCTCATGTGGAAAAAATGGCACCCACTGACATTCATCAACACTTGCTGAATGTGTACGAAGACCAAACAGTGAATGTGAGCACAGTGAGGCAGTGGGTGGTACATTTCAGCAGCAGCAGCAATGGCCATGCAGATTTTTCCCAGTGCGGCATGAAGGTTTTTGGTTCACCACTGGTGAAAATGCCTAGCTCGTGGTGCTGGCTGTGCTGAAAAATATTTTTTTTGTAGCTGAGAATATGCTCTATCAAGTACTGTTATTGTGCTCTTTGTATCTGTTGTCGTTTCCATGGAAATAAATAGGAGGCATTGCCTTCAGACTAACCTCCTGTCCCATGCAGCCCTGGGCTGTGGGGAACGCAGAAGCAGGATGTTTAGTGCTTCCACCAGCCAGTACAGCTGTAAATGTCTGTACAGACTGGACAGCAAGACAGACTCAGAGCTATGCCTGAGGTGCCTCTAACTGCTCTTGCCTATTTTTAGGAAAGAACAGGTGGAAATTAGTTCAATTAATCAGAATATTCTAATTATAATGTGACTGCACCTTTATCGTGGCATGATACAAAGTCACTTATTTATCATCAGGACTTAATTATTATAGCACTCAAGAGGCCAATGTCTCAAGTCTCTGCTATTTTAATACTGTACAAACCCCAAAATTCTGATTCAAAATCTATAACATTTACAGTTTAATCCTGGAATGTGCACACCAACAAGCATGCTCTCCAAGTCTACTCATGTTTAGAGAGAGAGAATTACTGAATAACTAGAAATATTGGGGAAAATGCTAAATACGAAGAGGGATGGTTTAAAGGTTTCTATGCTGTTGTTCCCCTGTCCCGTTATTTGTGGTTACTGAGCCACATGTACTGAAACATCAATAAAATTATTTTAAAAAAAGCAACTCGTGGCACTTCAGCAGCTGTGCACAAAGAAATGAAGTATGAACTTGATGTAATTATCATTTGGAAAGGCTTGAAATACAGGACTATATATTTTTTTGTAATATTCTTGTTAGCTGTCTTCAGTTGAGAAACAAGCTATAAACTGCTGATATCACTTCTGGCTGTTTCTGAGTGAAACACATGTAAGAAGTACATTTCATTCACCTAACAAACACAAACACACTTTACTTTCAGAAATGTTTAATATTTATAGTTCAGATACAGCAATCTAGATGCAAATAAGTAAATAAATAAAATAACTATCAGAAAAATTATGCTTTTATTTTCATTAAAAATCTCAACATCTTTTTATTAGCATAATCAAATGACACTCTCCACTTCACTCTTTTCACTTGCATACACTTTTTGTCTTTTTGTTTAAGTACCTGTGTGCTACAGTTCCCAAGAAGAGGAGTTCATCATTACGTGTAGAAGTCACTATTATTGGTATTTAATTTATTGTGATTTCCAACAACAGTGTCACTGAAATTCAAAAGGGAACATTTCCAAAGTCAGCACTGAACTTCTTTCAAGCTGTTAGTTAAGGTAATTACAGTCATTTATACAGACAGTTTTTTTTTTTTTTTTGTATACTTAATTTTTGTATAACTTAATTTTACTATGAGGAAGTAAGATACCTGTAAATGCACAACAGTATATTTCCACACAAAAAGCAACATTTTTGGAAATCCTAGAATGCTGAAGCACTTCTTATCCCCACAGAGTTAGTTCAACAAGAACCCTATCCACAACAAAACAGATCCTTGATATCCTACAATAACGTTGCCTTTAATATTATGGAGTTCCTTTTGCAGTACAGTATGATAAATGGTCAGTTAAGTTATTAACAAGGAAATACTGACTTTGTGTAGTAATGTTCCTGATCCTAACCTAATTTTCATTATATTTTATTTTATTTTAATATATTCAAGGTGTTTTTAAAGAATGTGTTTTTGCCCTTCAAAATACTAACTCAAGACTGCATTAACATTGATAGGATACTCTATTTCTTTAATTCTAATTAAATATGTTTTTATGTTTTTCAATTTTAATTTTATGGGAGGTATAATATTTTGGATGGAGAAGGAATTTTAACCTTGAGAAGTATTAATTTTCAGGAAATGATTCATTCATTTTATAACTTTATGTTACTCCAAACCATTTAAAAATATACTCAATTCAGCTCTGTTGTAGTGTTCTTGGGGAACCTTCTTATTTTGAGTACAAAAATTGCAACGTGGGAGTAACAAATACTGTGATACAGGCTGGATTAAAGAAGTTTAACATGATCACAAATTCAGCTCTTGGATGGATATGCTTAAGAAGCTATTCTAATGCTTACAGTAATTCAATGACTTCTTTTAGAGTCTGAGGATTCGTGCAGTACACACAAAGAATGCATAAGCAGTGAGCAGATGCTTCATTGCATCTAAACCGTGCAGAGGTGACAACCTCAATGTTCATTTTACTGCAGCAATCACTGCCTTCCCTACAAATGCCTATCACCTGTAAGTAAATATGGGAAGGATATCATTTCCAAAGGCAATAAAAAGATACTTATCTCCAGTGGCTGGAGAGATTGCAGAGATCCAAGTCTTTTATCTTCATTCAGTGTTAATACATTCTCCAGCGAGCAATTCTTAAAGCCAGTGCAACTCATATGAAAATAACAGACACTTTAAAGGAGTGCTTTGATATAAAAAAAATGATTAAATGACATCAGACTTAACCCGAGGGTTCACAGAGCTCTCAGTTTTATTTATTTGAGCTGTCACCATTAGGTCCAGCAACAAAATACCTACATCATATTTAAACAGGCACTATTTCAGCTGAGAACAGTTCCAAGCTAGCTCTGTAGTACTAAACTTCACTTGAACAGGACTACTTCCAGCACAGCTGATCGTGCTTTCAAATACAGAGACAGGAAATTGTTTAACTCTAGTCTCACATACTGTTTGCGAAGGGAAAGCTCTTTTTCTTTCCATAGTTGGAAAAAATACAGATTAAAAAATGAAATTCAAGAAAAAATACTTGCAAGGGAATGACAGAGAATCTGTGTCAGAGAGCACTCTGATTCAACGGTATGAAAAGCAAGGAGTTCACTTATCTTGGGATCATTTCATAACAACTGGGAGTTATGTATACTGGTTGTGTCATTAAAAATCATACAATCATAGAACTGCTCAGGTTGGAAAAGAAACCTTAAAGATCATCAAGTCCAACCGCAACCTGACCATGCTGCCCTAACAACCCTCTGCTAAATCATGTCCCTGTTAAGAAAAATACTGAAAAACAGGCAATTCATTAAAAATGGAACGGAATTATGCTTCAGAATTAATGTTCTACCATTAGCTAACAAGTTCAGTATAAGTAGAATTGGCTTTGTGGATGCCGTGTGCGTTTGTGTGTGATAAAGAGAATGAGCAAGAGAGAGAGTATATTTTAAAAGTTGTTATGTCAAATATATCTATCCACAGAAGACAGATAATCTGGTATCTATAAACTTGCCAGCTATTATTACAAATTGTGTTTCTGGTCCTGCCACAGAAGAGGCTCATCATCACTAAGTAGCTACTGTATGAAGTATGGTATTTTAATTACTTATGATTTTACTCTTACGTATGCTTATGTATGCATATATACACATGCATGCATATACATATAAATTATTACATAGCTATGTTATGTATATTTCCATATTGTGACACCTGCTCTACTTATGTTTTTATAATGCTGTCAAATCTAGAAAAATGTCCTTTAGCAATTATTTTGAGACTAATGCATCTCTGTCAGAACACGGTTCAGTTTCTTAAATTCAGTCCACATTTCATTTCCTTTGATAGTCTATAATATCTTGGGATTTGTTTTCATATTCAAAATTATGTACACTTCACAAACCAGTATGAGAAAAAAAAAAAGCTGCTAAAAGATAAAATATAACTTGCAATATTTCCTTGTTTTTACAGTAAATTATCTTTTATAGTAAATTATAGTAAAGGAAAAGATGTCACCTTGCACAAAGTTTGCAGTGGACCATGTCTGGAAAATGTGAAGGGAGAGAATGAGCTGCTGTAATTTTCAGTGAAACGTAATGGCATTTGGTCTTGTACACATACATATATGAAATAACAGTTGAGGTTTCATAATTAGCTTTATAAATTTGTTTTTAATGAGGGCTTGAGAAACACCTTTCTTCATGCTCAGTGTAACACTTTAAGAAGCATCTACAATCACCTTCATTACACTTTAAAAACTTGTGAGAAATGAATCTCCTGTCTTAAACGTCATGGAGCCTTTTCCTTAAATCCTAGGCGAAACCTCTTGACTCCAGTGAAAGTTTGGCTGGAGTAAAGGAAAAGCACAAGGAGCTGACCCAGGAGAGTACACTCCACCTGCAGAACTCCTCTGTTCCCTGGCATAGCAAACCTCTGCTCTGATTCACTGCTCACAGGAACAAAAAGTATCCCATTTCCTTTCCCAGCACACTAAAATGCCACCCTAGAGCTCTACTTCGGAATTAAAAGACAGTGACTTACCAATAAAACACTGAAAGGTGAGGAGACTGTGGAGCTACCGGGGCACTAGGAATGGCCGTCGAGCATGAAGGGGACAGTCCCTACATCGCGAGTGAGTGGAGCGTGAATGAGACAGATCTGTCAAGTGTCCACATGTCATCAGCCACACGGATCCAAAAACTGCACAGTAAGAAGCGTCCCACCCCCCGCCCCAGAGTTACAAGGGAAAGAGGAGCTTTGCTGCCAGTTCAAAGATTCAAGACCCTTTTCCACTACAGAGCAGCAGGCACCCAACAGACAGGTTGAAGTGAGAGGGCACTTCACACAAGTTACTGCAGGGGAGGCAGTGCCAGATGTCCTCTTCAAACTTCTTAAAGAACTTTTCTACACTGTCAAAATCAAGAAAATTTGTTTTCCTTGTTTAATTCTGAAATGCTCCAGAGAGATTTTTCCTTCTCCCTTTAAAATCCCCTTAAAGGGAAACTCAAGCAGCTTTGCCTACTCGGTTCAATTCCTTGCTCATATCTGTGCCAGATTCTTACACAACTAACTCATGCTCAGGACTCCTAACAACGTCCTGTGCTGATGTGATTTCCTCGGCAAGTCAGGAACGGACTCAAATATCTTTCTGATACCTTTTTTTTAAACGCTTGCCTCATCAAATTTTCAAAGAATTCCAAAGAACTTTCACTCATTTCAAACACTTTCCATCCCCTTTGAGTCCTCAGCGAACACGGGGTTTTTGGCACCTCTCGGCGCGAGGAGTGAGGCAGAAGCTCGTTCCCCGCTCGCTCCCCGCGCGGCCCGGCGGAGGTCAGCACGCCGCTGTCCCCTGGCTGGGGCAGAAGCCCCCGGCCCGGCAGGCAGCTCGGCGCTCACCCTGTGGAAGTCAGAGGCGCCTGGGGTCGCTCGGCCCGCGCCGTCCTCCCGCGAGGCGCCTCGTACGAGGCTGCAAGCAAATCCGTCTCCGCTTTATATCGGGAGTTAATTCGACTCCTAGCCTGAAACTGGCTCGAAATGCGCATCAGCGCTCAAATGCGAGCGGCAGCCCTTGGGGAAGGACCGCCACCCGCTCCACACGCACAGCGGGGCGGGCAGGAGCCGTGACATCCCGGAGCAGCCGGCGCTTCCCTCCGCTGCATTCCCGAGGCGCTGCGGGAGGTTCGGGCGCTTCTCGCCGCGCCAGGCCCCGTCCCGCCGGTGAGCGCAGGGGCAGATCGCTCGGCACGGGGCACGGCCGAGGGGCGGAGGTGGCCGAGCAGGGCACCCGCCCGCTGCGCTCTACTTACGCGTTGCGGGAGCGGCGCTATTGGGAGCGGCAAAAGCTCGGCTCGTTCGGGTGAGTCCGGGCAGCGTTCGCTCATAGCTCGTTTAACTCTGGAGAAAACAAGCCCGCAAAGCTTCGCTCGGGAGGCGGAGGAGGCTGCGGGTGCCCGGCGGGGCGGCCGCGCCCTGCCTGCAGCCCGGCTCCCCTCGGGCCGGCGGCAGCCCGCGGCGCCCCTCCGGCTCGGCTCTGCGGCGGGCGCCGGGCACCCGGCTCTGAGGGGCGGAGCAGCGCCGCCCAGTGGCGGCCTCGTGTACCGCGTGCAGCGGCCGGAGGAGGTTGGGTTCTGTGAGGGGCTCTTACGCAGCGCTTGTACTGCCCGCAGACCTTGCGGGGGAGAATCCGCGCTGCCTTCCGTGCGGTGTCAGATACATCTTAAATCTTGGGTGTTCACACAAAGGAGTTTGTTTTTTTTTTTCCACAGACCCTGCAGCCCCACAGGGCTGACAGCACCACAAGCTGTGCTTCACCGGCTGCAGTTAACGCTCTCACACCAGGCCAGATCATTCCATAGGTCGAAAGGAAGCAGCACTACATCACAGTGCCTTGCATTATTTCAAGAGGCCCCTCACGTTCTACAAATGTCTTCAGGTTTTCACGGAATCACAGAGTCATAGGGATGGAAGGCAACCTCTGGAGATCCTCCGGTCCAACCCCCTGCCAGAGCAGGATCCCTACAGCAGGTCACAAAGGAGAGTGCCCAGGTGGGTCTTGAGTATCCCCATAGGAGACTCCACAGCCCCTCAGGGCAGCCTGTTCCAGTGCTCTGTCACTCTCACAGTAAAGAAGTTCTTTCTCCTGTTTGTATGGAACTGCCCCAGTTTTTGCCCATTGCTGGGCAAAATGAGCGCCTGTACCCCTGACTATACCCTTGATTGAGTCTGTGCTAGGAATTAAAGGCATTATGAGCAATATTTTGAGAAGTGTTTTCTCTCAGACAAGAATATCTGTCATGCTGCCGTGCACATGGCATTTGAAGAGCTTGATTTATTGCAGCAATGCTCAGAATAGTCCAGATAATTTGCAGGTGCATATTTTCAGCATTGATACTCAAAAACATTACCATCCTCTACATTTTGGTTCAGCTTTTGCATGTTCTTGATTATTATCCCAAGAAAAGAAAACATTAGGCAGAATGACTTTATTGGCATTTATATACAAGTTTCAGTTGGTAGCTACTCTACAGTCAGAGAGCTGAAAACTCAACTACAGAAGGTCATAACAAAAAACTTCAGCCCAGAGGAGAGAAGGCTCTGGGGATACCTGATAGTGGCCTTCCAGTATCTAAAATGGGACTATAAGAAAGAAGGGGACGGACTCACCTGCTGTCACAGGACAAGGGGAAATGGTTTCAAACTGAAAGAGGAGAGATGTAGAGGCAAAAAGGTTTTTTATGATAAGGATAGTGAAGCCTTTTGACAGATTGCCTGGAGATGTGGTGGATGCCCTGTCACTGGAAACATTCAAGATCAGGCTAGATTGGGCTCTGTGCAACCTGTTGGAGCTACAGGTGTCTCTGTTCAGTGCAGAGAAGTTGGACTACGTGGCCTTTAAAGGTCCCTTCCAACTCAAACGATTCCATGATTCTTTGATTCTGTTCAAGAAAAAGATTTGAGACACTGAATAGCCGTGTGTAGCAGAGGACTAGTGGCAAATGGAAACAGAGGATCCAGATCTTTGCAATGCTTGGTTTCTCCCTCTTAAATCTTTCATCTGGAAACACTAGAAAGATCTCTGCTGACCTAAGCAGTAGTAGTGGCACAAGGACAAATGACTATCAGCAGAGATGAGTGATACACAGCGCTGCCATGACTGTAAGGGAAGTAGTATTGCAGTGTTGATCCTGGAGCAGTGGGGCATGAGTGCAAAGGAGGAAATCCCAGCAGTCCATGTCAGTCACAGCACTCCATGAAGCCCCTCAGCTGAAAGACTTGATCCTAGGAATAGAAAGAGAAAGATATCACTTAGAATCATCTGTCCAAAAGGTTTAATTGCATGAATCACTGGGTTTCCACAACAAAACCCGCAACGATACTGCTTTTCCAGTACCGTGAAGATTTTAAGAAGTATTTCCCACTTGCTGTATAGACTAGCCTTAAAACTCTTTTGTTAGAAAAATACTCTTGATCAGAAGAGCAGTGATGTTCTAGAGGAGCCTTTCAGTACTGACCCAGAAGGTTTTTAAGATAGAATCCAATATATCTTCAAACAGGGATAATCTGATGCAGTGGCTGCCCACAGCAGGACTACATCCATCCACTAATAAATTCCATCCACTAATAAATTCCATTCCAAGAATTCCCTTCTGGAAGGGAAGAACAGACTGTCGACAAATCTCTGGGATGGCTGTAGAAAAATTCGGAAGCAGAGAGGCAAAATGCCCCAAGTAAACCCGAAAGGTGCAGCTTTAAAAGTAAAAGGCCAATTAAGTACTGGTGAAAAACCAAAGATGAAAGCATGCTGAGGAGGTATGACAGGCTATTTGTTAGCTGTGTACTAGAAGATGAGGATCTGAAGCCGAGTACAAGAGGAAAAGAGTAAAAGTAGTATTTTCCTTCCCGAGACATACTAAGCTCTATAAAATAGTGAAAAGATCTCATAAGTTAAGAAGATACATATTAATCTTAGGCTGAACCTGAGCTGCTGTCCTATAAGAAAGAAAGAGATCTGCATATGAATATTGATGAAAAGCAGAGTTTTACCCCATGCTACTTCGACTATACGCATCTGTTTTGCAGTACAGAGGAGGATCACTCGTCCCATATCGGTGCCTCCAAACGCATTTAATGGAAGCAACTCTGATCTGCAGTGCACATCTTTAGTCATAAACAAGCCACATCAAAGTGCTACACAGCTTGACCGTGCTGATTGTAATTGTATTCGCACAGCATCAAAAGGAGCTACCTACGCCTTCAGTTCAGAGCGTTGGGGCAACCACCCTGTATGGGATGCGAGCGGTGAGAACTTTGCTTGACATGCCGCTATGCTACAGAAGATGGCACTAGAGATATTTAAATGCTGAGAAAGGCCACTACCAGGAGGCAGCGGTCCAGCTAAAGCTAAGAAAAGCACTAAAGCCTTTTCTTCCTTCCTTCCTTGTTTTCTACACGGATGAATCGAAATCAACTATTTAATAAATCGGTAATAAAAACTGTAGTAGTAGTTTAATTTCATATTACATAGTTACTATTATTAACTATTCCAATTAGTATCTAGTTTTCTGCTCTGTTAGATACTACTGACAAGCACATCAGAGAATGAAGAATATTAACAAATGAATAACTGGTGGCAAAAAAAGTTACTGAGTTTGTAGGAACAGTGGCGCAAATGAATTATCCTAGATTACACAAAAAATATGGAGCAGAGCTGAGTACGGTGCTGAAATCCTAGGCTGGCATTTTAACTGACAGAGCAGGCTTCCTCTCAAAAGAAATCTGTGGGAAATCTCCGAACACAGTGAAAAATCAGACTGCTCTGGGATTTGTAGCTGTAAGATACAGGACATGTAGAATCTCAAGAGGAATGACACTTTTTATCATTTGGTTATGGCATTAAGCTTTTTTTTTCCTACTGGCAGAAAAGTGAAGAAATAAGACAGAAATATTAGTACTCGGTGTATATTAATGTGGACCACAATTCCACCTAACTGAGCTGGGAAAAAAAAGAGAGAAAGAAAAAAAAAAAAAAACAGAGTTCAAAGAGTTCTCTGCTGAGTTAGTGAGTTAAAACTGCTCATACAGCTGTTGAGAAGAGATTGTGTTGCAGCAAGGGAGAAAGTGGCTAATAGAAATGACTAGAGAGAAAGGAAAGTACAGAAATGAAAGAGGGGAAAGGTAGGAAGGCTTCTGTCTTTCTAGAAGCAGCCACCTATGGAAGTACAGCCAGAGGCTGTGATTTGAAATTGCAGTTTATGTAGCAGTAAATGCAACTTAGTACGTTGCCATTCCCTCCAGCCCTTCTGCTCACTCCCTACAGCTCTTCTTGCCCTACATCATGGCCTACTGCCCCACAGTCATGTAATCATAAACATTTGTTCACATACTCTCCCTGTAAGTCAGACGAAGGCATTGATCCAGATAAAAATCAATCCAGCAAAGCAAAATGGTTGCTTTTATACCAGTTAAAACAGTCCCTCAATCCAGTGCTGACTGCAGCTGTGCAAAAAACTATGCTGGCTCAGTAAAGGCCCTGTAGTGGAGGCACTGTGTTGGATGAGGAGGGAGAGAGACACAGATGGGACAGGAACAGGAAGCAATAACAATGTTAATATCTTTAGCGAGTGCTACTAGTGAGCATAGTGAACAGCAAGGAATCGACTGGAGCTTCTCACTCAGAGAGTTGTGGTCAATGCCTTGATGTCCAAGTAGGGATAAGTGACAAGCAGCATTCCTCAGGGATCTGTACTGGGACCAATGCTATTCAGCATCTCTGTAGGAGATGTGGACAGTGGGATCGAGTGCACACTCAGCAAGTTTGCAGATGACACCAAGCTGAGTGGTACAGCTGACCTGCCCGAGGAAAAGGATGCCATCCAGAGAGACCTGGACAGGCTTGAGAAGTGGCCCACAACTGCCTCATGAAGTTCAACAAGGCCAAGTAGAAGGTCCTGCACCTCAGTCGGGGCAATCCCAAGCACAGATACAGGTTGGGTGAAGAATGGCTTGAAAGCAGCCCTGAGGAGAAGGATTTGGGGGTGTCAGTTGATGAAGGACTCAACATGAGCTGCCAATGTGTTCTTACAACCCAGAAGGCCAGCTGTCTCCTGGGTTGCATCAAGAGAAGTGTGACCAGCAGGCCAAGGGAGGTGACTATGCCTCTTCCACTCTGCAGTAGTAGTACCCCATCTGGAGTACTGCATTCAGTTCTATGGCCTCTGACACAAAAAGGATATGGAGCTGTTGGAGGTCCAGAGGACAGCAACAGAGATGATCAGAGGACTGGAGCACCTCCTCTACAAGGACAGGCTGAGAGAGCTGGGTCTGTTCAGCCTGGAGAAGGGAAGGCCCTGGGGACACCTTATAGAGGTCTTCCAGTACCCAAAGGGGGCCTACAGGAAAGCTGGGGAGGAACTTTTTATAAGGGCAGATAGTGACAGGATGAATGGAAATGGTTTTAAACTAAAAGAGGTAGACTTAGACTAGATATTAGGAAGAAATTCTTTACTGTGAGGGTAGAGAGACACTGGAACAGGTTGCTCAAGGAGATTGTGGATGCCCCCTCCCTGAAAGCATTCAAGGCCAGGCTGGATGGGGCTGTGAGCAACCTGGTCTAGAAGGAAGTGTCCCTGCCTATAGCAGGGGGTTGGAACTAGATGATTTTGAAGGTCCCTTTCAGCCCTAACCATTGTATGATTCTGTGATTCTATGAACACTTTGCAATGCCAAACCACAGCCAAAGCTTCTAAACAAGTAAATTCCCTGACTGATGTTCTTTTTCACTGTATTCAAGGTAAGAGCAAATAAAATATGTTTTATTTTAGGAATATACCTTACTGACACACATCATGAGTTTGTCAAGACATCAAATACCTTCTACAGAGAGGAACAGCAACAGATCTCCTGTTTTGAAATAGAAAAACAAGCAAAGTTTGTATATGGAAAAATATCTCTGCTAATTTCAACCTATTGAACCACCTGATGGTTTGCTTTTGCACTGAAAGAATCCTGTAACCCAAAATGGCATGTTATTCCTCTGAATCTTCTCCTGAATGCAGACCAGGCTGCCAGGAAATCCACCTACATACAGTCAGCTGGACAGCAAAACTTAAAACAGGTCTGGGTTTTGGTCTTTGGCAGAAGGAGCTTTCTATCCACTCTGATAAGGAGAAAAAATTATCCATTGCTAACTTCATTAATATAAATTACAATTTTATCTACTCATAGTGCCACGTTGTATGCTTTTGTCAGGTGGAATTTATTGTAGTGCAAGACTGCATTGTTATGATTGCTGAAAGCACAAAGGAGCCATGCTGATAGAGATTGTACTGGGTGGACCTTGCACTGACATGCAGACATGAATTTGTATGAAAAATAAATTTATTTAGTAGTCATTATTATTAGTTATTTAGTAGTTTCTTTGGTTCAGAAAAAGAAGCTGTACAACTTGACTCATTAAATGGGCCCCCATTCCCCACAGATTTTTTAAAAGTTCCCTCTGTTTCGTAGCAGAATTCTATCTTCAGGCCACCCTCAGCAAATCTTGGACTAAGTTGCCATTTAACAGTATTCAGTAATGAAGAGTTCATCATCCACAGAATTGTTTTCGAAATGATTAGCCCAAAACTTATTGCAGCACAGTCCCTTTATTTCTTACCCTGTTGCCAGCAGGTAGAAAGAACAATCTCATCTTCCTTGCCACAATCTTTTACACATTTGGAGAGTTCTGCAGAACTTTCTTGAAACTTTTCCAGGCTGCCCTGTTTCTTTCATGCATTCCTGTTAAGTTCTGTGTTTTAAATATTTGGTCATCTATTATTCCTCACTCCTTGATTTCTCCAGTTGATAAACTTTTTTAACAGAATGTGCTCCAAAGTACATTTCTGATAAGGAACTGCAGGTGCTAAAGAAGTGTGGAATCATTATTTCAAACACCATATTTTTGGAAAACCTTTAATGCATACCAGCAGGATATTTTCCAAGTCAGAAACATGATTGACTCATGTTCCACTGATGGTCTACTACAAACATCAGCTCTCTGCAAAACTATTCTTTGCTTCAGAACAGTTTTCCACCCTAAAATCTTGCAAGTGCTTAGTGTTTCAAAACACTACCATTTACTCCTTCCCAAAGGAAGTCTCAAACTGTTTTTGTTATAGCATTTCTCCCAGTGATAAGGATCTTATTGACTTCCAAGCCTATCTTCCCAAGTATCTGCAGCTCCTCCCAAATGCATAGGGGTTATCTTATATGCTAGATCTTCACACTTTAACAATGAATCATTAACAACTATCTTACTGCTATATACAAAAGCTTTTATCATGGCAGAGACATAAATTACTCCTGACAATTCTGTGTTGCAATGTCTCAGTCTTCTATCAGATGACAGTGGTATAATGATTTAGTAGTCAGTTTGTTCTACCTGCACTTGTGTGTGGATGGGCAAGTGCAGGTTTTGTTTTTGTTCATTTGTATTGGAGAGATTGTGGAAGCTCCTTACACTACATATTAAGCACTCAGTCCTTGGAAAGGATGCAACATCTAGAGAAGGGTTGTGACTAACCATAAGCAGGTATTATGGTAATGATGCAACATACAATAGGTTTGAAATGTTTTCCACACAATAATTATAAAAATATTTTTTCTGGCACCTGTCATTGCACTGACCTTAACAAACAATGGTGTTTGATTAATCATCCCTGTTCCCTTGTGAACATGACATAGCTGTCATGTTTGTCTTTCAGTTGGAGAAACTCAGGTTAACTCTGTACTAGGACTGCCATAATATGTTCAGACCAAGTGAAAGGAGTCCTATGACAAGAGAAATGTTGACGGATACCAAATAGGCAGCAGATGTTACAGTCAACCCATCAAAAGAAGGTGTAGCAATTCTGCTGATGTGTGGATTGCTTGGAGGAGGCAATCTTTTGTTGTCTTAAAGAGTGAACCTCAGTCCTGCAAATGACCTGCAAAACATTCGTAATCACTTTTTGTGATCCTGAACTGTTTTAACATTGTTGATTTTTATTTTATTTTTTTTTACCACAGCTGACTGTAATTGCCAAGAAGACAGCAAAGATGCATGTTATTCAAGCAAGCCAGCTTGCCCAGCACAGCCTGTCCTCTGAAAAATGCTGCCTGCTTCAGACTAGTGTCACTGCATTTATTTTCCTGGCTCCCACGCTGGACTATGAGTGAAATGCTATTTGATTCTCAGTAGTGTGCAAAATACACTGCTGTTCAAACAGCAGCCTGAAACCAGTGCTTTATGTGAGCGGCTTCAAAGATACAATGAAAAAGTAAACACCATTTGAACATACATAGTATTTTATTCATCCAAAACCTCCAAAGTAATTCACAGGTCTACCGTGTATGCTCTCCACCAGTTCACTCTAAACATATTTTCTTAAACTGTATGCCCTACTGACATGCAATTTACCAGAAAGGCTGATGCAAGCATCTGACTACCTGGCAGTATGCTTGGAGAGGATTTTCTGTTATGAAATGTCTTATTCAAATACAGTGGATTACAGTGAGCATTGCACAGACAGATGAAAAAATAAGATTTGTGTTAGTGTTGGTGATTTACAGGGCAGGAAGGGAGGAGTTGTGTACGATTTTGTGGCCAGTTCTGAAGATGAATTTTAGGGTAGCTGTGGGGGATCAGTCATGATAGTGACAGTAGGTGTAAGCTGAGTTCTCAGAGGTGGAAAGTCAGAGATGTAACTTGTTTTCTCAGTTGAGTCTGCCAGTTAAATCTTAGCTCATTTCCAAGCCTACGTTATAAATATATACACATACATACACATATATATGTTTGTTGCTTGTTTGTTTGTTTATGGCTAGGCACGTGTATAAAGAAAATACCCAGGTCAGAGCTGGGACAACTTTACAGAAGATAAATATATTCTGTAAAAGAAAACAAGCTGAGTAGGCAGGACGAGGAAGAAAACATATGTAACTCCTGAATATCCTGAAGACCATTAGTCTTAGCTAAGTTATCGTGGTGTATTTATATATATATATATATGCTCAGTTATCATAGTGTATTTATAGGTTTGGTTTCAAGGCTTTTGGATGAAAGTTTAGCCTTGATGAAGCTAATGGTAATCCTCTGGTGATTTTAACCCAGAGGGATAATTCTGGACTGCCCCACTCCAACAATTCCCAGTTCGGATAGCACATCATTTGACACTTCATATCCTGGCTGTGCTGTACTTTACAGTAAGGAATCAGCCTCCTTTACAGACAACACTTCAGATTTGTTGCTTCAGACTTCAACATTCTTGCAACCTTCATTCTGCAGAATCTAGCATCCACATGCAAAAGTGTAGATGACACTGTATTTCAAGAAAGAGCACACAATTCCAAAACAGCATTGTATTTTAATCTGTATGAAATCTATTGTTTGTCAACCATGCAACGTAGCACACAGAAATAGGTGTAGAGGGATTAATTCCTAGTAAGTATCTGAAAAACATTATTTTGTTTTCTTAAAAAATAGCTGTTTAGTAACATATAAACAGAAATCTCGTAGACAGATCTCCATCTTCTGGTGGAGCTACAACACCTAATGCTACAGTTGGGTCAGAGTCCTCTTTTGGGTCACTTCCAGCAACTGTCCCAGTTGCTATCTTTTTCTCCTTGTATGATATCTGGTTGCCAAACTACAAGCTGAAGATAATTAATTAACCTTATCTTGTTGGTGTTGCCAGTTTTGGCATACTGCATTCCAAGTTCCAGTTAAAGGCACAATAGAAAAACAAACTCTCCTCTATGGAGAGGTTACATTGTTTATTGTGAGCCATTTCCAGCTAAAGTTTCACTAGTACAAGACTGATTTACACAACATATTTGTTCCCTAGCACAGATCACACATATGGCCTTCCACTATAGGCTCACAATGTCTGCAGGATGTATTTGATAGCAAAGGCAGTGTAACAGATTGAAAAGCAACCTGTGGCAGAAGGCAAAAATGCTTACAGTAGCTCCCAGCTATTAAATGTATTATTGCTGAATTCATTTTCTATTGCAGTAAACAGATTTTCATTAGACACGTTAGGCACATGTAGGTAATACAGAAAACGGACACCACAAATGTCCTTTAATTGTGATTTCAGAAGAAAACACAAATCTTGCTGTTACAAAAGAAATGTAATACTAGAGCACTGGGAGTTTAGATAGTTTGTTCTCTTTGTACTTGTACACAGAACAGTGCAGGAACTTTACCAAGCACAAATCCAATGTGCCAAACTTTGTTATTTAGAGTTGAATTAAGGATGTTTTTACAGAGCAAGTTTCCAGTTCAGCTCATTATTAATGACTTATGTTTTTGTTCATTCACACTTCTAAGGATGCTTTTCCTTTTCTTTCTGCTACCATGTTTAATGAACAACTTCCATCTGCAGTCAAATTGTAGCACTGGATAAGCACACAAGCAGTGGCAGCCTGCTCGTGCTCCACTTCCAGCGCAGTGAGAGGTAATGAGTCTTAACTTGGGCAGCTTTGCTTATCCAGAAGCCATAAAAGTATTTGAGGAGATGGCTACAAAAAGAAAACCTAAGGTAACAAGCTTTCCTCCCAAACAAAGGAGCATTATTAAAGCTAAAGAGGAAGAGTCAGTTTACTAGAAGCGTATTCAGTGTGCAAGCACTAAAGAAGTACATTGCATTGCTGCATGTGCTGCTATAGCTGCCAATGACAGGCATAAAACAGAATATGTTTTGAGACTGCTCTGGAGAGATGAGACAGACTCACATAGTTCAAGTTAATAATGTACAATTCACAACTCAGCAATGTGAACATTAAGTTTTCAAGATCCCCCTGACTTTTGATTGGGAAACTTTGCTATTTTGTCTATGCAAGTTGCCTGTAATTCTTGCTCATCCTACTGTAACAAGAGAAGAGATTTCAGTCTCACTATGTAGAATGCCACAGAGACTGGGAGTGGTTTGATCCAGCTACTTAAAAGGTGCACCAAATCAGAACTGAAAATTTTTTTGAAGAAAAGTTATACAGGATGAATAGGGGAAAAAAAAAGATTGATGGAGCACCAATTGTTATGAGCTGCTGCATACCATGCTCTAAGTGTTGAAGCACTTCCTCTGGAAAAGAAACAAAAGAACCAGAATGAAACAAGGTAGTTTTTTTGACTTTACTGGGGGAAAAAAAAAAAAAAAAAAAAAAAAAACCACACACACAGAAAAACACTGCTGAAGGAAGCCCAGTCGAGTAAAAAGTCTCATCACCAAATAAAACCTACCGTACTGAGATTCCTCACAGAACGCTGGGGAGAAAAAGAGCAGGAAACCACAGTGCCCTGCCTCGTTGGCAACAATCATTTGGTGCAATTTGTTTGCAATCCCTCTGTCTGTGTGGCACTAGAGCTTCTCATTCCCACTTTTCAAAAAGTGACCATCACAGCAGGAAGCATACTTGAAAAAGGTGCAGCCAAGAAGGCTGATCTCTCTATTTGTGGATACAGGAATACCAAAGTAGCTCATGATCTTAAAACCTGCCTCAATGGCAGCTTCCTAGGGAGGCTATCATTAAGAAAAAAAAAAAAATGCCCTTTTGTTTTTATCCTTTTGCCAATTGTTTTCTGACGCCTAAGTAAATTTTGAAGGGACCTGGGAAGCCAAGCAATCATGGAACTGAGGAATTATTTTAGAACTGTTGTTTTCCCAGAATCTTTCAGGCAAACTTTTAGCACTAAGTAACACAACTCAGCCAGATTCAACATCATGCAGATCCCAGATACAGCAAGCATAAAAATAGTAAACGTGGTTTTCTCAGTAGGCCGAGACACAAAACAATCCACTACGTTGGGGCAGGGCCACGCATCACACTTCACCAGACGAGGCATCTGGTAGCCGTCGTACATGTAGTAGAACACGTACATGAAGACTGCTTCAAAGATGATCCTGAAGAAGATGCTGCAGGTATATGTCCACCACAGGGGACCTCGAATATGAATCTTTTCATTTTTCAGCTCTTCAATATTAATTTTGTCACCATTTCTAAATCGCCTTTTCTTCTCGTGCCTGGTGTAAGCCACGTGCATGGCCACCAGCAGCGCAGGGGTAGAAACGAAGATCAGCTGCAGGGCCCAGAGTCTGATGTGAGAAATGGGGAAAAAGTGATCATAGCAAACATTTCTACACCCAGGTTGAAGTGTATTGCAGACAAAATCTTGTTGTTCATCTCCCCAGACTCTCTCTGCAGCCACAACCAGGATCATGATACGGAAGATGAACAGGACTGTGAGCCATATCTTCCCAATGCTGGTGGAGTGCTTATTGACACCTCCCAGAACAGCCTGCAGAGTTCCCCAATCCATCTTCTTTTCTGTGTTCTTTCACCTGCAAGATGACATAAAATACTAAATAATTACTTTCCAAGCAGCAAAGAATCATTTCCAAACTTTCTATAAGCAAGAGGATTTCCTAGCATTCACTCAAGGCGTAGGCAAGTTCAAGTTACATTAAGTCTATCCTTACATTTATGTCTGTGTTAGTGGATTCAAACAGCTTAATAGACTCTAGACTCTCTCTATTCATATATTTATGATGAGACTAGCATACTTTGATATTTTTCTAACTAGGTTTTGGGTAGGAAATAAGTTATACCTTCAAGCATTTCCTCCCTGCATCCCCCAAGCCCTCTTTCCCTTTCTGTGGTAGGCTCTCAGTGCACTTTCCAAATCTATAGAAAATGATATAATTATATAAAATAATCTTGACAAAACAAATTATTTTCATAGGATTTCTTTGCCAATGCCAAAGCCTTAGAAGGCTGGGTGGTTCTTGCCTTGCCTCCAAGGACTACTGGGCCATCTCCAAAAGAAGCCCTACTTCCTCCCAGATGTCTCCAGCAGGTCTGCAGCTCAGACACATCCTTTACTTGGCAGAGCCTTCATCTCTAGGAGTACAGCATCTGATTTCACTGTTGAGAAACCTCAAATCAACTCTGTCAGGGTTGTGCACATGCAAAGAACCAATCAGCAGGCACAGGACAATTCTGCAGAGCCTGCCCTTCCACATTCATCACTACCTCATCCAAAAAGGAGATTAGCCAAGCTAGAGGGCTGAGAGCATAATGCCCTCAGCTGAAAAGTTTACATTGATTTCCTAGATGATATCACACCCCAGTTAAATAAGAGGTCAAACATCAGAGGAGTTCCATTTCTGTTCTCCCTTCCTCCTGCTCTTGAAGGAAATTCACCATTCACCCTTTGACAGTTAAGCTGAAGTTTTGCTGAAGGCAGAGCTTGGTTTTAGGACTGGGCTTTCAGTGCTCAGCAGCCATTTGGAAGCTACCACTGAAAGCTTCAAATCCACAGCCAGGAACTTGCATAGCTGGTCCTATATCTCCCAGGGGCAGGACTCAATCTGCCATGCAGAAAAGCTACACAGGCTCTGGACCAGAACTCCTGCTCCTCTTGGTGCAGGCAGCGTGCTTTGTCGGGCTGGTAAAGTCTTTATAATTTGCTAATTCTCAGGTAACAGCAAAAGAAAAAAAAAAAAAGAGAGAGAAGGAACTCCTTTACCCCACTGCAGTTACACCACCAGAGAGGGATGCACACACCCGCGGCGCTGGCCCAGCCTGTACAGACAGGCCTCCAGGCAGGAGGGAGAGGTCACGTCTACTGTCATGAGGAAAGGTTACGTTGGGTAAGGAAAAGAAAAAAAGAAAAAGCCTCGAAAAGGCGGCTGGAATTCCTCACGCTTCTTGTGTTCTCGTTGCAGAATGGCAGCATTCTGTGCAGCTTTTTATGCTGATCCAAAGTCACGGCTGTGGTCAGATAACTGCGCTTTCTGTGAAGCATTTCCTCTCACCTGTCACATAGCCATTAAAACACAGAAATAAAACGAACAAAATGGGGCTAACTATCGAAGGACAGTAACCACCTGAGGCGAATCCCAGCGGGACGAACGACCCGGGCTCCAGGTGCAGACTCACACCGCGGTTCGGAAGCCGCAAGTCGCGGAGGAAGAAAAGAACACAGGACAGGACGGGACCCCCCTGCTCCTCCCCACGACACAAACGCTGCGACCGGTTGCGGGGCGCCAGGCAAACCCCGCCGCACGAGAAGATCCCCGCCCTAAGCCCCAGCCCTCCGCGGGCCTCACCTGGAGCGGCGCGGCACGGCGCAGGTCCCGGGCTGCGGTGCCAGCGGACGGCCGGTCCCAGCCTCGCCGTCCCACAGCTCTCAAAGCCCTCCCCGCTCCACCGCCGCCGCTTTTAACCCGCCCCGAGGCCGCCTCTCTCCGCCCGCGGGCGGGGCCGGAGTGCCCGTGGGGCGCTGGCGGCGGAGCCCGGCGGCCAGGTGTGGGTACAGAGCTGCGTGGCAGCGCACGGCGCTCGCCTTGCACTGCGGGATGCTCAGCGCTCCCAGCGCACGGCGCCCGGGGAAGGACTGCACGGTGCCTTCGGCTCGCTTCTAACGGCGCTGCGACCAGAAGCCCTGCCGGGAAACAGCGCTGTGTGTGAAACAGCTGAGCGGTGGTGGAATGCCGTGCCTGTGGCTGCAGGCATAATGGGGTCTTGTCTAGGGACGTGAAAGCACCGCTGGAAACGGTGTGTTCGTGCGTTGAGGTGAAGATCTGTCCTGAGTATTGCACTGTGTGGCGTGTCTGGAAGGAGAGACGCTTTCATCGGGAGTGATTTAAATAAATAAGCTCGTTCTAGTAATTTGCGTGGGTAGAAAGTATGGAAAGCCAGCGTTTGTGTGGGTCTGTGGGTCTGCAAAACGCCCGTGTGAGTTTGTTCTGTAAGTACAGGGAACAGGCAGGTGTGTAATGTCTTTAAACATTAATAAATAGAGAATAAATGTCTGGAACAACCAGACAACTCTGTTTTATAAAACTATAGCAAAGTTTGATAGTGGTAAATGTAAATGCTCGAAAGAAATCCACACCACGGTGCTGCTGTAGTGGCTTTCATGTATAGCCAAACCAGAACTGTGGTAAAGCTGAGGGTTACTTTTATTTCTTTTCATCTTCTTTTGCTTGCCTTAATGTGGGAGGTAGCACAGAGTGCTTGATGTGGGAAGGAGAGAGGAGTCCTGCAGAGACACAGCCATTGCTCACCTACTGTGGGGAAGGGTCGTTCTAGTGGCAGTAAAGCAATGAGTGCCACAGTGTATGTCTGTACAGAGCACAGATTCCTGCTTTGTCCCCACCACTAGGAGTAACGGCTAACCCCTACTCTTCTGCCCCATGCACTGCCCAGTGCAGCAACTTGTGTCATCAAGGTTCCATCAATCCATCTTTAAAGCATCGTCTGTTCAACATTTGTCATGCAGGAACTGCTTTATACTTTCATCACACTCATCACAAATTTTTGCACCCCACTACCTGCTGCACCTACACTTTGCATATGCATAGAGCAGAGTTTTCTACTGTGTTCTCTGCTATTTCCCTATTCACCTTTCAAGCACCTCAGACGTGTGAACTGATTTTTTCAGTCAGTCCAAGGTTCCTTCCTGGGACATTCTGGCTAATAAAACTGATGCCTCCTGGAGTACATGTGTGCCTATACACTTGAACAGCTATACTTTGGATTTATTTTCACATCACATATTACACAGACATAATGGCCCAGGTTGGAAGGGACCTCAAGAATCATGAATCTTCAACCCCCGCCACAGGCAGGGCCGCCAACCTCCACATTTAATACTGGACCAGGCTGCCCAGGGCCCCATCCAATCTGGCCTTGAACACCTCCAGGCTTGGGGCAGCCACAGCCTCTCTGGGAAGCCTGTTCCAGCACCTCACCACTCTCACATTAAAGAACTTCCCCCTGACATCCAATCTAAAACTTCCCTCCTTCAACTTAAAACCATTTCCCTTTGTCCTGCTGCTATCTTCCCTTTCAAAGAGCTGTAGTATGTAGTGGTTTACATCAGCTGATACTGAGGTTCATTTGCTATATTGTCATCCGGTATGAGCAACTGGACAACATCTGCTATGCCTCATGGCCAGATTTAATTTTGACTACCACAAAGCTTCAATTTTTTAATGTGCTATACATACTATTTTGATTTTTCCCAAATCATTAGTGTGGCAGACTCCATATCTTTCACTTCTGCTTAAAGCAAGGCTCTTTCTACACCTAGCAGCTAGTTGTTGTGTAAAATTATTTCTGAACTGGAAATGTAGCTATAATTTATACAGCTAAATTATATTTTGGATACAGTCTTCATTTCTTCAAGGCTGAGCCGAACATATTCTACACCTGACTTTTCTCACCAGCATCAGCAATAAAAGCACCTTCACAGTTCAACTCAGCTTGTGTAATCAGTTTGTTTCTACATTAATTCTTCACTCACTCACTTTAGTCACACCACCACACTTTAGCAGCCTTTGAACGAGCTGTTCTTACTCCTTTGATATCATTACACACATATTAGTGTCAGACAGACCCCAGAAAAAACAAGCTGATGCTGCAAACATTGAGTTTTTTCAATACTCGTAGTCCAGTGCAGACATCCCTGCTTCTTTATCCCTGTATTTGCCATTCAAACTATCCAGGAGGCTCCTGGAGAGAGATGCAACACCCGGCTCTCCTTCCATGAGTTAGATCTCCCTTCTACCAGACTTTTCCTGGAAATGACTCTGCAAAATCATCACATGGAACAGCATGGGCACCTTCTATTCTGTTGGCTGTGCAGGGTAGTGGGGAGGATAAACAATTTTCAGTCGGCTGTAAACCATAAAACATGTTTTGGGAGAGGGTAGCAGGGTCCCTTCTCAGAGAGGGCCCCATTTCACCTCCAGCTGCATCACGAGGATGCCCAAGCATCCACAGACAGAAGAGGGTTTATGAAAGAGAACTGTGACTTTCTTTGCTTCTGGTACCACTGTCCTTCGCAAATAATCTCCCCTCAGAGGAGGGCTGGGTGTGGGGTACAGGGCAGAGAAAGGGGCAGCCCTTACTTTGTGCTAATTGCTGTCCTTTGCTATGCACATTGCATGTTTGTAAATGCATTGTTTAGGCAAAGTTTTATCAGGTTTGCCAAGAACACTTGAATCTTTAATGCTTATCCGAGGAGCTATTGTTCTTCCATATCTCTTGGAGCACTCAGCTTAGAAGAAGCCCACATTAGTTTACTTATTCGGAGATAAGAATAGGAAGAAGCCAATGGGTAAGCACAGGTGACTGAGGAGAGAAGTCGCTAATGGCAGGGTTGATGGAGCAGCAATAAAACTAAGAACGAAGGGTGGGCACTGCCAGTGCAGTGTGGGGACATGCTGGATCGCAGCAGGGAGTGAAGAACTGGTTCTGTACATCCCACAGACGGGAGGGAGAGAGTGGGAGGGAGAGAGTGGGAGGAGAGCTCTGGAATTAAAAGTTCTGTAAATAAAAGGAGTGAGTGGCAGGGGCTCAAGGGGAAGGGTGGGGAGAGTAGGCAGCATCCAACAGTGATGGGTGATTCCTCTGTAGAAAGCAGGCTGGATCCATCCTTTGCTTTATTTTAATTCAAGCACACTCTCTTGTTCCTTTTGTCAGTATTCAAATCACTGACTACATGACTAATCCAACAGTTCACTGAGGTCTCAAGTGCAAGTCCTCAATCAGATTAAAAACAAGAATGGTATGATTCAGTAACGACTTGGTTGCACCTGTATGTGCATCACGCTAGTCAAGTCATTTCTAGAATGCAAATATAGGATGGGAAACATTTCCTCTTGCTCACCACATCAGCAACAAAGGAATCGAACTGGACTGGGGAAGAGTCATGAGGAACTAAATAGTTATGGATATCCTGCTGTTGAAAAAGAAAGAAAGGGAGGGGAAAAAAAAAAAAAAGAAAGAAAGAAAGAAAGGAAAGAAATGGCTTTTACAAAATGCTTTCTGAGCAGAAGCTACAGTCAAGCCCATTCTAAAACATTCCACCAACAGATCTGCGCTGGGTTACAGCTGTGGCCTGTAGATCACATGTGTGGGTGGCTCTCAGAGTCAGCCTTTTGATACCCCAAGTCTAGTGCTGATCTTTGGCACAAAGCCCCTTTGAAGACATAGGAGATGTGTACCAGCAGAGTTGTAAGAAATGAGGACAGGATAAATTTCCAATGCACACTATTCGTTTTTTGATTCCTCAGTTCTTCTGTGTTTTCCAATTTTAGACATTTTTTTCTTTTGTGCAGTTCTACTACTTGTCAAATTTCCACCCATCCCATCAGTTGGCTTCTTCAAAGCTCAAGGCAGAAGTTCTCTATGGATATTCAAGAATGGTCTCCACTGCAACTGAGGGGTGAAGATAATTGAGCTCCCTGCAAGGTGGTCAAATACATAATTTGGAGAATGCTTAAAACCTTCTAGCTTTCGATGGCTGTCTACACTCAGCAGAATCAAGAGGAGCATTGCATGACAGGGCCATATACTGATACTGGTGGGGAGCAAATACCCACAGTGTTTTTGAGCACTGAAGCATGCAGGGCTATACACAAAAGTAGCATTAGTTCTCCTATGCAGAGACAACATGAGGAGAGCTCTGGTGATGACAGAAAACCAAGCAGGCAGCCGCATGCTGAAGCTTGACTGCAGTTAGTCAGTGGGCAATGATTTGCAGCTGAAAAGTCAACAGAAGTTATGCAAGTCTGCAAGGCTGCACATTGCACACAGTAACAAAGGAAGCTGAAGAAGCAGGCTTTGGGAAGAGCCACTTGACCAAGAGCCACTGGGTAACTAGTGAAAAAAGATACAACATTCACAGATAATACATGTTCTTGGAAGGTGATTGAAAGCCTGTAGCACAAGGTAACAGGCTGTACTGGGAAAATGTGCACCATGAAGAACATAAAGCAGGTGAGGCAGTACAGTCTGCCAAGATCCATCCCTTCTCTTTGGGAGCAGTCTGCTTTAGGTGATCATCATGGCTCATCAGTGTCTATGCTGGACACCAAACAGCAATCAAGAAGGATTCAGATGGCATGTACTCACTGATGTTCCTCAAGCTTGAAAAGATACCCACCACAGTCTACACCACCTAAAAGAGAAATGTTATCAGCAGAGTGGAAATACAAGCCAGTTTGCTGGAATGGTTCCTGGCTGTTTAGCTGAGGCCAGCTCCTCTTGTCAGAGGGATGCAGAGCCTGCTTCACAGAGCCTGGGGCACGCACTGCTGCTGAGGAATCTTCTGGGTTTGGTGGTGTGCACAAACCCCAGACTAGCAGCACAAGTCTCAGATTTGGTATGTAAAAGCTGGCATGTAAAGATGAGAGTAAAATCAGAGAAAATATTAAATACCTTTCTAATACAATTTAAAGGAAAAAACAAACAAACAAACAAACAAAAACCCTTTTAGTGAAATAATTCTTCTGCAGTCAACTAAAATGTTTGTGGGCCAGTAAATGTGACCAGAAAGTTCCTGCTCTTTTTTGGGGGTTGTTTTTGCTTTGTTACTTTGCTGCATATTTGCAGGTGATAAAGAGATGTTCAGTATAAACATATGGGCTTTCAGTATTTGAGGGCTAGATAATGATCAGTGTTCTTGATTTAAGATCAATAATAAAATAGCTTTAGGGATAAATTTGGTCTACAATAGAAGATAATAACCAGGGAGTGAATGAGCCATTCATCAGAAAAGTCAGTAATTAGTGGCAGTTTAATGCATCATGAACAACACTGGGAAGCTGTTGTTGCTGTGTATTCATCAGTTTCATTGTCCATGTCCGTAACAGGTTGGAAAAGGATAAAGGGCTGGCTTTTCTCAGTCTCTGTGCAGTAAGAAACCCTGAGCACTTTGAGCAGTGTCCTTGGGGTATGAAGAGTGAAAAAGTCCATGAACTGTCAGGCTGCAATTTCAGGCCCTCCCTGACATCTTTATGCACTTCTCAGTCCTTAGTTTCCTACCAGGAGCCTTTCCCTTACCCGAAAAAGGCAAAGAACAGGCTGCAAAGACTGAGAACTTCAGCATTTCTTTTTGCTGAGGACCAAGGACCTAGTGTGCATGGAGAAGGAAGGACGTTCCCTGCTCTATGCAGTCTGCAGAACTCTACATCCAAACTCTTTGAGGAAGTGGTTGTATTCACTGATTTGAAAGGAAAAAGTAAGCTGCAAAGTGCTAGAACTCTCCCCATAAGATCTCTGCAAGATTTCTGCACAAACACAGAACATCGGAGCTGCATGGAGACAGGTGCAGGAGCTCAGGAGGCTGCCACATCTATGCTTAGCCAAGTCAAGAGGACCATTTGGCTCTAGGTCATTCAAAAGTGGAGCAGTGATTAGTGCTAAATTCATCAAAAGAGGGAGCCCTTCTCTGGGAATGGTGGAGCCCCATGGAAGCTCAATTTTCCAGGCAGCAAGGTCTCCCCAGTTGGTTGATCCTCATGTTGCTACCTGCAGAATTCAGTTCAGTTCAGCAGAGTCCGTTGCAGAGATCTGTGGGAAGGGATCTTGTAGACACAGAGGAAACAGAGCCATAATGCCAAGCTGTGCCAAACAGCCACACAGCACCTCGTTAGACATGCCACTGCAATTATGGCCAAGCAATGCATTCAGGCTTACAAAATATTCAGATGAGGACAAGAAGTATCACTCTCAACCAGCACCCCACGAGAAGGAAAAATGAACTCCCTCAAGTCAGGAATGTTTCTGCCTCTGCCCTTCACTGTATTCAAGCACATCATAAAAGGATTTGCTTCAGGCAGGGAAAGGTAGATGTCCAAGAAAACCACTGTCTTTTGCAATGTTTGCATTACCTGTGTACTAAGAACACTTACTGCTAGAAGTCAAGGGTTCCAGCTAAGCAGACACTTGGTGTCTTGCTGGGGTAATTTTATGTATCAGTAGATCACTTCTTTTGTGAAGAAATATGTTGTTCCTGCTCTCTTGTTCAAACTTTTTCTCAGTGCACAAATTTTCACATATGACCATACTTTCTTAAGAGTAAATGGTGGCAAAATAAATGGACCATGGAAAAACAAATCTATTCTTTTGTTACTCATCACGTTTCAAAAGAGACTGTATTTTGGGAGCCCTGCAATGCCAAAATCACACTCATAAATGACAGCAGATTGTGAGAGCTGGAGCTTCTTTACCAGAGCTCCTTTTGGCTCTGCCCCAGGCCCACCAGATCCATCCTGCTTGCTCCCATTCCACCAAAGCCCTCATGTCAACACTTCCAAGCCAGGAGGAGACAGGGCAGCACCAGGAGGCTTTCACCCGGCTGGCACAGGGAGCTCAGGAGCACTTCTGGCGTACTGTGCTGCTAGGTACTGGCTGGCTGATGGGCTGAGCTCTGTGTGAACAATAGAAAAACGGGATAAAAACAATTTTACAACAGCTCCACACATGTCTAGCATGTGGAAAAAAATGTAAAATAAATCAGGACTAAGCTGTATAAGTGTTGTTGCTAGGTATTTTATTGTTATGGGTATAGTGTCAGGCAAGGGTGGTCATAAATCAATCACAGTAGTTTCTATTATTTCAAAAGAGATAGAATCTATTGGAAATTGTTCAATGGACATTTGTGTGGAGAAATAAGGAAATTCCAAACAAGATTAGCACGTGTAAAGTTGCCCATTCTCACCAGGGATTGCTGTTGAAACATTTCATTTCCAAACTGCTGCCCACAGTCTCAGGTGTGGACATTCTCCCCACGTCAAGACATGCTGTGCTGTAATGAAGCGTAGTGTACATGCTGGGAACAGGAATTTTGCCTGTAAATCAGCAAAATACACATACCTGTATATAGCTTCAGGGACATGAAATGTTGGCATACAACAAGATTGTTCTTGCCCATTTTGCTACACACAGCTCCAGTTTGCTTGCTTAATTGGATTTGCATCTCTTTTTCTTTTCTACAGCACTCAGCACACTTCCAGCACTGCTCACTAGAATATTCATACTGTCTGCTGATGTGAAAATCATAGCTAGATCAATACAACCAGCTACATTATTTTTTCTTTTTCCTTTTGCCTTGGCTTGAAGAAGCCAAGGAAGATACGGGGAAAGCTGCATAAATGCTGTTCAACAAGCTACAGTCCAGATTTTTTGATATCCAGTACTTTTTGGCAAGCAAGGCATTTCTATACCATGCCCCAGGACAGCTAGGGAGGGCTTGTGAGCCATGGCACTGGGAGCTGTGCTCTCATCTCTCAAATCTGAGATCAGACTACCAATGTCCCTTTGGATGCTGAGCTCAGAAGTCCCCACACGTGTGGATGTGGCACTAAGGGTCGTGGCACATAGAAAAACCCTTCGGTTTTCCCAAAGTCATACAGATTCAGAGATGCTGTTTTGCTTGACGTGACAGGAGTCAAACTTTTACCTCCTACTCCTTGCACTGTGCCATAGCCACAGAGCTGCAGGTTACTCCAGGCTGGTGTTGCTCTCAACTTTCTCAGGATTTATTCAGCTGAACAAAAGTCAGCAGGACAAAAGGAGAGGGGAGGGAACAAGATGACTTGTGGGAGATGCTCTCCTAAGAACTGGGGACAAATGGGAAAGGGTAAGAGGCTCTGGATTTGGTCTCTGCTCCTGTTCATACATTTTACATTGAACACTGAACAGAAGATAGCAAACAAGATTCAGAAGCAGAGTCATCCTTTTCTAGCTGCCCATCTTAAACTCCAGATGAGTCAGGTCCTCTCATATAGTCTCTGCCTTTCAGTACATGGCTCTTCCGTCCCTCCCTCCACCCTTTTTCATGAGCCTGGGGAAGAGAAGGTGTGGGATGGCACCCAGCAGTCTGAAGGAAATAGAAGTCTGGGTCTCCCTCTTGCCAGGACCCAAGTGGGTCTGTGGTGAAGAAGGGACAGTGTTGTCTACCCCGGGGTTCTTACTGACCGGGTTCCTGGGTTCTGCTAGTCCTGAGAGTGTATCCATGTTCAAATTGGTTTAACAGCATTGCTGACTTAGCAAATGAAGCTTGAATAACGTGTACCAGGAAGCTCAAATTACATGTACAAATTTTAGACTAACTGAAGCATATCTGCCACAAGAGTTTTGCAGGAACTTATCAAGATAAGTAAAAGTTTAGTTAACCCAAACAGCTTTTCTGCTAAAAACAGCCCAACTGAAAATAAATAGCCCTTCTCTTTGAAGGATGCCATCAACCAAGTGCACCTCAGGTGAATCTTGAGTGAATCTTGCCTCAGATTTATGGACTGGGCCGTACGACCTTCCGAAGTTCCTTGGCCTTTGCACTCCTGGTATTTACTTTTGGGTTGGCTTCTGTGTGTAGAAAAAAAATGGAAAAAAAATCAAACAAACAGTTCCTCCCCGCTGTTTGGAATATGCCTTTGGCACTGGTTTTGTAATGATGTAGTTATTGTCCAGTGATTAACTTTTCAGTGATTATCTGGGTAATGACTTCCAGTTCTTTGGTGAGGTGGGCAGTGTAAAGCCAGAGCTGTTAAAAAAAAAGCCAGCAGCCAGTAATGCAAGCCTGCTGAGCAGTGTCACGTTGGTGAGCTGGTGTGCAGCAGGCAGTGCTGCAGGGCCTGAGGCCAAGCCATGTTCTCCTTTGACTAAGTCCAGCTCAGAGGAGGTCTGAAGGGATTTGTGAGCAGCTGCTGTGAGGCCTTCCACTCCCAAAGCCTTCAATTGAAGAGTCTTTCCTACATAATGATAAAGGGGTTAGATACATTTGGGACGAGATCCAAGAGACTATTCAGGTACTTAGGATTTAAATAAATACCAGACACCTACGTTCAGAGCTACAACAAAGAAAAGCCCCACTCAGCTTTCACCCAGCCCTCCAGGCATTAAATCCTCCTGGTGCCTTCCAGGACCTGCACATTCCTGGGCACCTGCCACTCCTCTTCCCTGTGTCACCTGGCAGAGCAGTGTTATGGCAGCTATGCATCTTGGCCATGGGTCACCAACCCCAGCGTCACCGAACTCCCACCCACAACAAAGAAACCTGGTTTAGCTCCCAGGTAGCCCAGGGGACTTCAAATGGAAAGTACCTGCTTTCCCCCAAATCCTGAATGCCCTAAGGTTGTGATCTCAGTACAGTGTGGTTCTGTTGTCTCACTCTTGGTGGAGATCATAACCTGTCATAAATGTGTCAGCATGGTTAGGTGATATGCTTATCAATTTCATTACATATTTTCTCCTTTATCCATCTAAATATTTTGATTTGCTCTGTTACCACTGGGTGCAGAGCAGAGGCAGCCTGGCCACCTTGCACCTCTATATCAGTTCAGTTCACAGGAGATCTGGGACGAGGATGAGGATTTCTAATTTTTTGTTGAAGTGCATGTTGTTATTTTATTCTTGTGTTGCTGCTAAAATGATCTTTCTGCAAAGTTCCTCAATTCTTCTTTCATCTCGACTAATTCACTCTTGTGGTACTGTCTTCTATCAGCCTATTTAAATAATGTTTTAACATTAACAATAATAATGGATACCAAGATAATGTTCAATCTTCAGGACAGGTTTTAAAGTGTTTGCTGTTGATTTATTCAGTGTTCATGCAAAACACGACACTGCATGTCATATACATACACCTGCACAAATGCCTACATCCATATAGCCATTGCTTTATGCAGACAAAGTTTCAGCAAGGAGGCCTGTGAGAACACAGGGCAGCCATGCTTCCTTGCATGTTGAGCAAGAAGAGGGCTGTGTGGGTTTAGTTTTCATCAAGGAATAAGGAAGTGGTGTCTGGTACCAACATCTGCCAGTTGCACTGGCTGATGGCCCTGGTGAAGCTGAGTTCGTGGGTGCACCACACCTCAATTTGGGGTCCCTGGGATCCTCAGACCCTCATGGCTGTGGGTGTTTGAGATGTGAGGAGCACTCCTGCTTCAGCCTTATCTGTGTTGCGAAACTTGCACGCATTCCAATCATCAACCCATCCCCCCATGCCCACTAATCACGTCCCTCAGTGCCACATCCATATATTTCTCAAACACCTCCAGGGATGGTGACATCACCACCTCCCCAGGGCAGTGCCTCATCACCCTTTCTGAGAAGAAATGTTTCCTAATATCCAACCTGAACACAACAATATTCAACCTTGGCACGGCTTAAGACCATTCCCTCTCATCCTACTGTTGCTACATGTGAGCATAGGTCGACCTCCATCTCCCCATAGCCTCCTTTCAGGCAGCTGTAGAGAGCAATAAAGTCACTCCTGAGCCTCCTCCTCACCAGGCTGAACAATCCCAATTCCCTCAGCCACTCCCCATAAGACTTGTGCTCCAGACCCCTCACAGCTCTGTCGTCCTCTGGAAGGGCAGTTGCTGCTGTGGACTTTGGCTCTGGGTGCAGGTGAGGAATATTACCAGGAACACACATTTACCAGCTGCTTTCCCTTCCAGCCTTCTCCTGGGTCATCCATGGTACCAAAGGACATGACTTTTGTAACTGCCAAGTAAAAGTCCCCGAAATTTTCAATGCCCTCTTAGTTGCGCTGCCAATCCCACATCTTTGCAAGCTGGCTGAGGCTGCTCCTGGCCCTAAAGCACACCAGCTCACAGCCCTCCACTGTGCACAGTTCTTCTTAGAGGTCATTGTCACACTTTATGTGAAGTTGCCACCGTGTTTTCTACAGCCACCAGCAAATAGAGTGAAAATCACAGCTCAATGATTTGTGAGTGTGATGACACATCAATGCGGGCACGCCGTGCTGCACCAGTGCTTGTGGGTGGACAAGGGCCCCAGAGAGGACCGTGTGGAGGGCTGCAGTGCATGGGCTGCTCACCCAGCTGGCAGAAGTGCTGTGGGAAGGTCGTGGCTGCAGCATGCCATGAGATCTGATGTTGCAAAAGAGCTGTGCAGAAAGCAGCTGGGTGGCATCACGGTGTTCTTTTGTTACACCCTTCCCACAGGCCTGGCCCAAGCCCGGGGAGATCAACCGGGATTTTCTGAGTGGCAGCGAGGAGATTTGAGTCAAACTTCCGCAAGCACTCAGAAAACATTAGCGTGGCTTTCACAGCACCGAGCAGCAGGGGGAGGCTGCGGCAGAAGTTCTGGTGGGGACGGGCTTACAGCACGGGCAGGCGGTGCGGGGTGGGGACGGGGTGTGGGGAGCGGCCCGGCCGTCCCTGCTCCTCCTGGCACGGACGAGGCAGGCGCTGGCTGCGGCTGTGTGAGGGCTTGGCGGCTGAGTCAGGGCCTTGCCCGCGCCTCTCCCTGCCCACTCCTCCCACAGACCCACCTGCCATGCGCTGTGTCAGGACTTGGGCAACCCACCCGCAGCCATCATTGGGTGTGCAGGGTCTCCCCTGGGTTTACTGGGTCAGCCTCTGCTCCCGGGCAACAGTGACAGGACAAGAGGGAATGGCCTCAAGTTGTACCAGAGGGGGTTTGGGTTGGATATTAGGAAAAATTTCTTCTCAGAAGGAGCGGTGAGGCAGTGGAACAGGCTGCCCAGGGAGGTGGTGCAGTCACCAATTAGTGGGCATCATGGTGAGATGGACTGATGGTTGGGCTGCATAATCTTGGCCTTTTCCAACCTTAATAATTCCATGATTCTGCCGAGATATGCATTGGAGGGGTGCTTCTCCCAGGCGGGCAATTGGGCAGTTTCCTTGTTACACCACAGCCACAACGAGGAGCAAGGGGAAGGGCCAGCAGAGTGTTCCTTTATGAAGAGGATAAATAGATTTGTTTCAGAAGTACAATAAAGTCTTGGTTTAGTGTAGGAAGTAGAGGTAACTGTGGCATGTAGAAAATCAAACCATGCAAGTGAGAGCAGAGGTCCACCTCAAGTTGGTGGCATGCTTCCCAGCCCTCTGCTGCAGGGTGATTTGGGGTAATACAGTATGAGTGGTCGACAGACGTGTGTCTACAGGGTCCCTGCTTCGCAGAAGGGCTGGGATGCCTGTGCTCACTCTGATCTGGTGTGGATCCACAGGTTGACATTAGGTCAGGGTAGTAATTTGAAAAATGAAATGCAATTTCAGAGCATCCCACCACTGGTCTGTTTTGTGTCTTTGGCATCCAAGGCTGCTGGGATCAGGTCAGCAGACAAACAAAACTGAGGCTGCAGGGGGCTGGGTTCAGAAGAAAGAGAGATGGAGGAGGATATGCAGTGGGGTTGGAGCCAATGTCTGTTTTGTGTAATGGGAGCGGAACATGTCAGACACAGAGCTGGTCAGGGCTCTTCCTTATGTGATGGGAAAGCAAGAGGGGGGATTTGAGGAGGGCTTCTCCAGAGGCCCTGAAAAATCATTTGGCAACTGGGCCAATTTAAGCAATCTTTGCCCCAGGCACAACAAAGGGGAAAATCGCAGGGTGGGGATGTGCAGCCAGAGATGTGCAGGGACAATTAAGGCAGTTACTAGCAAAGAAACTTGCTGAACTGCCATGGGGTGGTGGCAGTGCCAGCACAGCGTACATTTCTGGTCACTGGTAGAGCAGAGACTTCAGAGACCCTGGCTGTGAGTGATGGTGTGGGAGCAACAGCAGGCACAGTGGAGGGCTGTGAGCTGGTGTGCTTTAGAGCCAGGAACAGCCTCAGCCAGCTTGCAAGGATGTGAGACTGGAAACGCAACTTAGAGGGCACTGAAAATTTCAGGGACTTTTACTTGGAAGTTACAAAAGTCAGATGATGTTCTAGATAAAGGAGTGCGCGATCAAGGATGCACAGTAGCGTGATGAGAAACATCACAGCCAAACACAACTCAGTCACAACTGATCCTCCCTGCTGAGGCAAGAAATTCATACAAGTGCAGCCTTGGATAAGCTCTGGCTCCCATCCATGGTGCAGGAATCAGCACATTTGTTTCCGACTCACCCAGGTGCCAGGGCAATGGAGAAGGGCTGTTTGTGCTGACACTGTATCAGGCACTCCTCACGTGAAACAGCCAACCAACCCAAACCCATTTACAGCACAGCCTGTGCTGATGCACAAAGCATTACGTATGCTCATTTTTTTCATTTAAGCATTGCCCATTTATCCAGGCTTAAACTTACAACAGATATGGAGCTGGTATTCTTGAAAAATCCAACTACTAGAACAAAAAACACTTTTTGAAATTTTTGTAAATGGACAATGAAAATATCATATACAGAGTTATGTCCAGTTTGGGGTCTAATAGGCATGTCCTTCATAAGAAACCTCACCCTCCATCTGAGGAGAACATAGTTGCCTTAAGATGTTTTCTAGGTTTTACTGACATCCAGCACAGGTCTATTTAATTTGATCACAACATGAGATGAGACATGATCATACATAATCATTAACCAATCCCCATTCCTATTCCCTGTATGGTATGTGATTCACAGCATGACCAGGATGAAAGTCCACAGCTAGGGCTGCCCTGTGCAATACAACTCTGGACCAAATGTAGTCTCATTGCACCCCGAGCCCAGCATAGCATGAAGCCTGAACTCTGTCTTTGTTCTTTAACAGAATGATGGAGGGGAATTTGCTGAGCAGGGGTGGTGAGGCACTGCCCAAACCTTGAACTTGCCCATTGTAAAGAAACAGAGCCATTGAAGTAAATATGTTTAGACCATTGTCACAGCCATACGTGGAACCTGTGCTGCTTGGAGAAACCACAAGGCTATCAGCAACTATACAACCATGCAGACAAAGTTTCATGCCCACTTTTTCACTCTCTAGCTTGCTGGTAGAAATATGCAGAAGACTGTCAATAATAGATTTTCATAACAGTGATTGGAAAAGAAACTACTGTGAAGGCAGGGAAGTTGAGGAGTGTGCCAGAAGAAGAGAATGGCAACCAAAATCCATTCTCTGAGGACAGAGTTGACTCCAGCTATTTTCTCTCAGTTGCTTGGCCATGCACCCTTTTAAGATCTACATTAAGCAAGAACAAGCCTGAAGCCATTTATAGTGTGGACACACACACACAAAGTAAAAGTCTGATGTGACAGATAGAGAACTTAAAACTGAAGATGGTTTATGCATTAAGTGCAGTCTGCTCCTAGTGACACATGTAGCATCTCTTTAGAAAAGTAGCTCTGCAACACAAAAGCAGTGAGGTTCATTTGCACTAGTATTAAAAAAAAAAAAAAGAACAACTCTGAGGACAGTGCACTCATGACATACTCTGGTGAAAAGTGAGATGCAAAACAGGAGAAGCACACATAAAACAGCATAATTAGGGTCCTCTACTATACCCACCTCTTTGACATTTCCGGATTCTTTGCTTTCAACAGCACATCTATCCCAAAACCCCATCCTCCTGAGCAGACAGGTTGTGTGCTTACCTCCATTATGGGGGACAACAGAATTAGGGCATCAGCGCTCTGGGTGGGAACGAGCAGCGTACAAGCCATGCACACTTCAGATGCAGAGTCCCTGCTCAAAAGCAGCCTTTCATAAGCACTTGTCTGGCTTAAGCTCTCACTAGCATTCATATATAGACTCTCACTTCATTGCCAAAGTTTAAAGTGTTTGCCTTTTATTCAGAAGACTTTCTCCATTTCCAGTGTTTAAGATACTTTCCCATGTCTTCCAGAACAAAGAGCCCCTAGTTTCATAACAACACCAGTCTACCACAAAAGAAAAAAAATAGCTAACAAAAGCAAAAGGTTCAATGATGTGATAAAGCATAAAGAAACAAATACAGCAAATGCATTAGAGAAATAAACATGTGCTAAGTGGAGTATTTACATAAAATTACGTATGTTTCTATAAAACTGGCAGCATGCAATGAAAAGATTAACAGGAATACTTATACTGGGTCTGCTAGTTGTCAAAAGCGGGTCTACTTGGACTGCACCTGTATTGCTGTGCTGCTTTTAGGCACAGCACTGCACTCAGAAGCTAGCTACCCCAGTTCTCCACACTACCTGTGGTGGGATTTCACACAGCCCCACAGCCAGAAGTGCAGATGCAGGTGCCTCAAGCTACACATCCAGGCTCAAGCAGTGCTTGCAAAGCTGTAAAGAAGTGGCCTACTGCTATTTCCTCTCTATGAATATGGTATTGCAGGGTCCATCTGCAATTACCTGCTTAAATAAAGCACAGAGTCAGATGCTTACTGTAACACCTTAAGTAACATGGAATCTTAGATTTTACAAAAATACTTTAATTTTCTGTTCACAATTAAAAACTATCTTTATTACAAAACAGTTTGAAACATTAGCACATCTAGCTTGGAAAGACTTTTGTTCTTATTGCTGTTGCATAGCGTTTTCAAGGAACCAGCACAAAGGCACTAGTGCACTTGTCATAGTCAACTTGTAAGGATATCAGTAGGAAAATACACTTTCCTATTTAATCCTCATAACTTTCAAATGTTTAAGCTGCCTTTTTTTTCCCCCTCAACAGGTGCATTACTGACACCTGTCACTACACATCTAAATCTCCCCCAACATAAGCTGTTCAGTATAACAAATTTTATTTGCAGCCTTTAGACAAAGAACGTTCACTCTTTTCGGAGTGAATACCAGCACTGACACCACCTTAGCTACTTGTGAATCCTATAACTGTGTTCTGACAGCTATCAGATATTAACTCATTCATTTCATTTTGTTTGGTTTCTTCTTTATTCTCATGGTTGGGGTGGTGTTTCTGATTTCCAGCTTTTCTAGACCTTCTGAGAAAAAATTTTGTCAGTAAATAACATAATTCAGCCACATTTAAAAGAATGCAAATGCTGGACACAGCAATCATGAAAATAGTGAACACTGTCTTTTCAGTAGGTCGAGAAACAAAGCAGTCTACTGTGTTGGGGCAGGGCCAAGCACTACATTTCATTAAGCGAGGCATTCGGAACCCATCATACATGAAATAGAATGCATACATGAAGACTGCTTCAAAGACCAATCTGAAGAAGATACTGCAAGTGTATGTCCACCACAGGGTGCCCTCAATACGAAACTTCTGGGTTCTGATTTCTTCAATGTCCTTATACTCGCATTTTTGGTCTCCCTTTCTGAACTGCCTTTTCTTCTCGTGCCTCCTGTAAGCCACATGCATGGCCACCAGCAGCGCAGGGGTAGAAACGAAGATCAGCTGCAGGGCCCAGAGTCTGATGTGAGAGATGGGGAAAAAGTGATCATAGCAAACATTCTTGCAACCAGGTTGCAAAGTGTTGCAGATAAAGTCATCTTGTTCATCTCCCCAGACTCTCTCTGCAGCCACAACCAGGATCATGATACGGAAGATGAACAGGACTGTGAGCCATATCTTCCCAATACTGGTGGAGTGTTTATTCACACCTCCTAAGATGGTCTGCAGAGCTCCCCAATCCATTGTCTTGTTTTAAAGGTATTACCTAAGATGAGACAAAAAGAAAAAGATTCATCAGGATAGGAAAAAAAATACTATTAAGCATAGGGTATAAAATAAAGGCAACATTGTAAATATAATTGCAGTACATTCATAGGCTGTGGTGACATCTTGTTGACACAGTGGTCTTTCTCATAAGCAGTCAAAGTGGCACAGTAACCACATATCAGCAGGTGACATTTTGTTGCTCGACAACAGGGAAGGAATCCTTCTGACTGCTAGGCGTATTTGGCAACTGAAAACTTCTATCCACATCAGTAAGAAAAAGTAGACAAGGGAAATTGGTAAAAAATGACCTTATTTAAAAGCTACAATTTCTAGAAGCTTTGATAACAGGAGCAAAGAACAGAAGATGATATCAACAGTCAAAAGCGAAGTAGGTGTTATGGTGAAATGTAACCAGAATGAGAGGTTCCTCAGAGCCTCTGGAATTCTTAAGGTAAACAGGAAGAAGCAGGTGGTGAGGTGGAAGCATCGTTGTAAAGTTACAGAAAATCAAAGAAACTGAAAAACAAAATCTGTATGGTCATTTAGTTACTTTATTTGAGAAGAAAAAAGCTAAACTTATTAGGAAGTTAAGACAAGTTTGCGCATCCTTGGCTTCAGGGCATAAGCAACATTTTCATGAGTACATTATTCCAGCAATAAAGACAGACCTTGAGGAGCTGCTGTGGAAGCTCTGCACCTTACATGAGGAGGCCTGCACTGCCTGCCTTAGAAAATATTAAGGATGTGGCTGTATGGCTTTCTGCATTGTTGCTGAAGAGAAAGCCACAATTTCATGAGGGAATAGAGGTGAAATCTTGTCACAATCTGTTTTCTTATCTTGTTTAAAATCAGCACGATGAGGTTCATCCAAAATTGTGTTTCTCTCCACTAAGACAGCGTAGGGTACTTAGACATGAGACATATTCCCATCCCCATCCAGATGACCTTGCCTTGTAACAGAAGTACATTACTCCTCAAACAGGAGAGAAGCTTCAGAAGCTGGGAGAAAGCCAAAGTCAACAGACCAGCAGAAGCTCAGAAACTCTTCAACAGAAAGAGCATTTCCAGTAGTTGGGATTCAAAGCATCATGACTGTAAAGCTAAAATCCTTTGATTCGTTATCTGCCCCATACCTCTCCAGGAACACTGCAGCTGTTTGTGGAAGCTGAGGAAATCCACACAACAGGCATTTGCAGCTGGCATAAAGAAGCACTTCACACCCCTACTCCCTTCCAATGAATTTACTGAGAGGTAATTTGCATATTACTCTGAAATTAAGAAAACATTTCTTGTGCCCATCAGGCAGAAGTGCTCCTCAACCTCTTTGCTCTGAAGTTTCTTGTCAAGAGGTTGATTTCTCAAATTTGTGAATTTTATCATCTCTCAGAGATCATCTTACTTTGGCAGTTGCAGCACAGGGCATTTAATAAACAAAAAACACTTCTCCAGAGGTTCTAGAGAACAGCTCTGTTGTCACTGGCAAAGGCCACTACATCTTTTGTGATGTAATTACGGTTTTTATCAATTCTGAGATAGCTGCAGAGACATACCTTCCTTATCTTCTTTGTGCAGTGTGACCCAACTTCTGCATCACACTTCCATTTTGAGCACTGTCAAAACCCTCCCTGCTTTCTAACAGAGTTACATATACTCATGAATCACATACAATAATACAAAGCATCAAAGAACACGACAGCTCTAGCAAAATGAAGAAGTCTGATCATGATGTGAACAAAGGGTTTTTTCTTTCCTGGCTTATTGGAAGGTTCTGGTTGCAGAAAACATGTATTACCAGGTCATCTCGGATGACTGTGGGGGTTACTTCATGAGCTGAAAGAGTGGGATGGAAGAAGGGCAAGATTTTCTTGAGGTTGTAAGAAACCTTTCCCGATTCTGACTCTCCTTTGGGATGCAGTGTGAGATATTACCTCTGCATCTGTCTGAAAAGAGTCCTGGTTGCAGAGCTGCCTTCCTATCATGTTTTATTTTCCTCCCAAACATAAACTGTATATTTCATCAGCATATGGATACAGAAGAAGTCTCTACAGGTTAGCACATGAGAGCACGGGAAGGACTCTGAACACCAGAGATACTTACAAAACAGTCAGATTTTAAAACATTTGACTCTATCCCCCTTTTTGCCATCTTATTTTAAATTGATCAGATCACTTTTTTTTTTTGTTTGTTTGTTTTTCTTTCTTTTTTTTTTTTTTTTAAAAAAGAGGATTTGTTCTGGAGATCATCATATAATCAAACTGAAGCAGAGGAAAAGTTACAGCTTTACTACTGATATTCATGTTCTCTTACTAATGCGCACGTTGCTATTATGGAACTAATGATGTGACACGCACTGTGTGACATAACACTGATTAGAAGTACCTTCATGCACCACAGTTCTAAGTCCTAGGGAAGACAGTTACTGCATGAACTGCAGCATTACACCTCATCTCCTACCCTTTAAGTATAACAACTTGTGTTTCTTCTGTTCCCTCTTTGATCAGCCATCTCCATAAATACGAAAGAATGAGAAGGGGGAACTGCATACTCCCTCCTCATAAGCCCCATTTTTAATGCTTTCTTGCCTCGCTGTAAACCAATACTGCTGCCTTTCTGTTGCTTCCCAAGAATTTGCTTCTATGTACAATTGCACCTTCCTGTCTCCCTGTGCAGAATGAGATACCAAAATACAAGTGCTTCAGGGTGTACTTAAAGGATACCCTGTCTTTAGTGGCAGAGCTAGATACAGACACTTCCCCATCATTGCTTGTTCCTGCTGCAGTTCTCCATCCTCCGCAGCACTGTGAGGGTACATTATAACCCAGAACACCCAATTGGTTTGTTTAGAAGTTATTCCCAGTGCTGGTACATTGCTTTTTTCCAACCTTACCCATTTCCATGATCTGCTTTAGCACACAGCTCCACAAACCATTTGGAAAGAGTGTCATTTTGAAACAAGCTGCACACTGCAAAGAATCAGAATGAGCAGCTAGTGAAGAAGAGGGTATTGCCCTTAGCAGGGATGCTTCTTCAAGATATTGTTAAACTACACCATTCACCTGACTGTTCCATTTCCATTGAGAGCATATTATGTTTCAACCCTAGCAAAACTATGTCTGTACCTGGATGCAAGCAGAAAAAGCCACTGCACTTCAGAGAGGGAGCTGTTCCTAGTCTGACTTGATGGGCAAGTAAAACAGGACAGCCTCCCAGGGCCATCTCCACTCCTTCCCAAAACCCTTTGACTTTCATATCCACCCAAACATTCCCCTCTTCACCATTCCCACCCACCTTCCAACTCCTCCAGCAACCTCTCTACTCCTCCTGCCACCATCCCATTCTTCCTGCTGCTTGCTGAGCTAGTCACCAACCTTTGCCCCTCCTTGTTCTACCCTCATGGCCTGACTTGCTTTTATGCTAGCAGAAAGGCATGTGACTTCTGAGGAGTTCAGGAGACTGATATACACAGTGATCATCAGATACTGCACTCAGTGAAGTTCTTGAAGAGCAGAACAGCTGAGATTGCAGGGCCATATTCCTACCCAGATACTCTGGACCTGGTTTTCCTAGACTTTTAATATTAGATACTCTAAACTGTGTTACTGAGAGATAAAGGCAATTCATAAACCACTGAAGTGCCCACCTTTCATCCAATAAGTAGAGAGTGACCAAAGCAGAATGTAAGTTAACTGAGTACGGCCCTTCACAGATCACTCCATCCAGACATCACGTTGGGGCTATCTGTAGTGATGTGATGTCTGATTTACTCCTAGCTTATTCTATAGGGATGTGATGCCTCATTTACTCTTAATTTACTAAAAAAAAGTATGGTGCTGACTCCCCATTGCAGGTTATCTTTCTTTCAAATACTTGCTTTCCAGACCTCCTTACTACTAAGTAAAATATTAACTGTCTGGCTGAACAATGGAAACTAAAGCAGGAAAGGGACTTCCCTTTGATGGCTGCTAACTCTTACAGATAATTGTGTGAGCCAATCCACCTAAATGCACACAGAAATTACAGTGTGTAGATAGTATTTGTTCATCTCAGAAGTAAAGCTCTGGACAGGAATAAGTTAAGACATGAAAACCCAGGTGAAATTGGGACAAAAAAAAAAAAAAGTACAGTGGGAATAGGGACTGAAGATAAAGGAGGAAGATGAGAACAGAAGATAAGCCAGTAAACTTGAGTAGCTGAGCATCTAGACTGCATTTTAAAATGAGAGTGCATTTTAAAATGTAACGAAACAAATTAATGATCTGTTCTTCTATTGGCTGAACCTTCTGTTCCTCCATCTGAGAAATCAGAGGAGCAGGACAGCACAGCTACTACAGCAGGAGATAAAAATGATCCTGAGATGTCACCACTCTCAGCCAAAGACCTAGCAGTGCAGAAAATGGTTCTACATGACTACACAACACATGGAGAGGCACACAAGTGTTCTTCCCCTAGTGGGCTCAGGTATTGTAAGTAGGCTAGACAGCAGGACAAATACAGCTTACCTATTTCTGCAGTTCTCCAGATACTGGGCAGGTTTTGAGCTCTGCACTGCCAGGACTGCTTACTGCTTAAACTAGTTGCTGCCAACCTGCATTAAACAACAACCACAGCACCCTGCATGCACCCACTAAAATCCCCACACATCACACCATCACCAAGCACTTCAGGCACACAGCTACTTAGTAGGTGTTTTTGCTCTGCTCTGGTAAGGACTGGTATACCAGATAATCATTAGTCAATCGTTAAATCCATGGCTTCAGCAAACCACAGAGTGCAGAGCAAAGGTAGAAACAACATAAGCTGCATCGCTTTGATGTACACACTGTGGAACTTACTGTTATAGGATATTAACAAGGCAAAAAAGTCATGTTGGAGGCACTATAGGAACATCTAAGAATTCCAGTCAGGAGGTGGCCCACAGCATGTATAAATTCAAAAACTACACACTCCTCCACTATGGACCAGTCTATTATTCTAAGGGAACCAAACAGAAATGCAGAGGTTGTTCACAACGTCTCCATTCCTATCAGAATTTCAGTGTAGGGTACCAGCAGCCACCAGTGCAAAGTGCACTGCACCACTTGCAGTAGTGCCTCCAGATACTGGTATAAGATCAGCAGTCTGCGGAGACAGATGTCACTTCATCCAACCTAGGAGTACATTAACTGAGATAATCTTTAAACAAAAGGTACTGGTCCTGATCAGAGCTGGAGATAAAGAAGGAACTCAGAAGCCTGAGAGCAGCAGCTTCAACACAGAACAGTGTTGTCAGGATGGAGTCTAGGAAGCTTCTTATAAATATATATTAGATCAATATCTTCCAAAGACAGCATCCCTTTATCTCAGCAGGGAAGGCCAGCACACAGGCAACAACACTTACCTGCTGACTCTCCCAGACTGTCTACTTAAAGTTAAGCCTACCCCACACCTTAGTTCCCCAGACATTAAATGAGATAACAAAATCTCACTTTCTCACAGGGTTGTTCTGAAGTGCTCCTCTATAACTGGACACTTCAGAGAGTCATACTTCATTATCAGTGGACCAAGAGTGATAAGCACTATTTCAAAGTTGAAATACAGAGCTTAAATTGAACCGTTCAGAACACTCGTTACTTAAGAGAGAACACAGCTCCTCCCATTACAACAGCTGCAGTGTAGAGTTCACTCTGTAAGATGCGGCTTTGAACTCTGACTTGGGCAAACCGAAATCCTTTCATTTCACTATTATAAGAAGCTTCCAGCTATTTCAATTTTACTGCAGTATATTAAAAATGTAGGAGTGCTTCAACTGCATGCTCCTTCAAGAATCAACAGCTCTACTAAGAAGTTGAATAAGGATCAAAAGATCAGTCTAATAATCCCAAAAGCCCGTGCAGCTCTCAAGCTTTGTTCTGAGCACCTATCTCCACATCAGAGTGGAAACCGGAGAGCAACAGAAGACCCAAGACAGATAGGAGTTACAGTATATCTGATTTGACACAAGAACAGGCCAAGACTAATCAGGAACAGGAAACCTCTGACAGTTGCAGGTCTGAACACAGCAAGCATTGTGTTTTCTTCTACTCAAGAATATGCCAACAGGATACATTGTTTGCTCTAAGCCTCATGTTAAAAAATATATAGCCTTTAAAATAACACATCACAACCCAATATGCATGAAGTTTAATATTAAAAATATATGCTAAGTAAAAAACAAGAGCATTGAGGATTCAGCCCCACACTGACCACGTTATGAATACCCTATGTTCATGCCCTTACATCCTCCTAAGCCATTTTCCAAGCAGATTTGGAAATATCCATGGCTATTTCACTACCCTACAACTGTAAGTGGAGAATTACCATCCTCCATGCAGAGAATACCTCTGCATGAAATTCACTCCACTTGTGGAAAATAAGACATCAGAAAGGTTGGTCATGTTTGAAGGTATAACAAGACTGAAGAATTCCTACTGGAATTTGGCCCCTCGGCAATTTTTGAAGGAAAGGTTTGCAGGGGGAAGAAAAAGAGTGCTTAAAAGCCCTTGCTTTGAAAGGGATTCAAATTCCTGAGGACTATTTCTTCACTGATGCGAGTGTCCTATTTCCCAAACTCTAAATAAAGTTTTACATGCGCTTTGCATTCCCCCAGACACAAAAGTAGCAGTATTATTTGTCTGGGTTTGTAAAAGATAACAAAAATCACCAGGCTTAGGCATACATCCATATTCTTTCTACAGATTCACCATGTGTTCCTGGAAATACACCCACTCCCACCTCACAGGATTTCTGACTGGCAGATTACTTCCTCAGAGAGGGCTTGAACCCTTATGGAAACATTATCACTATTTTATAGTGAAATGTAGCTTTTCCTTCAGTGTGTGTTTTGTCAGTATTTCTTTCTGGGAAGGTAGAGATAAAAATCAACTTTCTCCTTTTAAAAGTATCTATGGCAGGAAGAACTACATATGAGATACAAAAAAAAAATAAATTGTTTTCAGCTTCCCTTTAATTGCTGCATTTCTATTTTGTTCATATTCCTCTTGTTTTGACAGCACTGTCTCTCTCCTCATACATCATCACTTCAGATTTTCCTTTATACAAAACAGTACTTAGTCAGGCAACAGTTGGGTGTCTTTTCAGATAAGCCATCAATCATCACTAACAGCAATTAAGAGCTGTGAGGAACAGAACAAGGAAAAAACATCTGAAGAAAAACAAAAATTAAACCCTTGCTCTTGTTTGTTGAAGTTTCCGACATCTTTTATTTCCCCATTCACATAACAGCAAGAGGCACTATTTGTAAAGTGCCCTTTTTACTGACAGGAGCCAGCTGAATCTCTGCTGAATAACTTTGTGCAGTAACTTCTATGTACCTCAAAGTACTGCCATTTTCCTAGATACTCAGATATTCTATTGTACCTTTTTCACTTTTTTTTCCCACATGCACTAGAAGAACAACATCATAGCTCTGCAAACATACAGCAAACCCCACCTGGAAAAGTCACTGCAATCCCTAACTGGCACACGAAGGTGCTTCCTTCAAGCTCACTGCAGAAGGCTGAAGCCTGAATCACCGTTGCCCTGTCTCTGAGCTAAATCTACAGCCTTCCTCTGTGCTGCTTTTCCTGCCTTACTTCAAGGCAAGCAGGCTGAGCAACAGAGACCAAGAGATAACATAAACCACAGAAATTCATTAACGAAAATCAAAAATGAAACTAGCTGATTCTACTTTCAACCCGGCACACACACAGACTTTGTGGTGAACCCAGCCACAAGCCAGGCCCAGACCTAGATATCACTGCACACAAGCCACAGCTCATTAGTGATAAAAGCGCAACAACTTGGCTTAAAAGAGCACTCGAGATAAGAGGCTCCTTCTGTCCTCTAACCACCCTCTGACTGCTCCCTTGGAATATTTCATAAAATCATAGAATCCTTAAGGCAGGAAAAGGCCGCTAAGACCACCTATCCCAGCCAGGCACGTAGCGCCAGCACTGCCCGCTACCCGCGTCCCTCAGTGCCACATCCTCGAGCGCCCGTGGGAGCGATGCCTCCGCCAGCTCCCCGCTTACTGTCCCAGTAACGCCGCGCCAGCCGGCGGGACTTTCCTTACCCTCAACGAAAGAGGGGCAGCGGCGGGCCGGGCGGGGGCCGGCGGGAGCAGCGCGGTGCCCCCAGCCGCAGCGCCGCGCTCTGACTCACGGCTCAGCTCCGCTCCCCGGTAGCTCTCAGGAATGCTTCCAGCGCGAGATCGCCGGACCTGTCAGTTCGCTGCAAGCTGTTTACCTCAGCGCAGCGCTCCGAACGTCCGTAGGTGTGCCGCGAATTACCTGCAATTGCGGAAGCCTTTATTTCGCTCGGTGCCGCAGCTGCTCGGGCACTTCACATAACGCGCTCACTAAGAGAGATCGGGGATTAGAAGAAGAGCTGTTAGGAGTTAAATAGACAGCAGTGACCGAGAAAAGCACTCCCGATAAGGCCGGGGCCCCGCGCTGCCTCGCAGGCTGCGGACGAGGAAGCGGGACGTGAAGCCATGAGCCCATCGCGGGGCACCGTCCCGCCGCCGCCGCCCGCTCACTCTCGCCCGCCCTCCCTCCCGCCGCTCCCCTCACCTGCCTCAGCGCTGCCGGGACCCCTTCGGGGCCAGCACCCGGGCTCAGCGGTGCGGTGCCACAGGAACAGCCGGCCCAAGGCTCCCGGCCCGCAGCTTTAAGGTCCCTCCCCGTTCACCTGCCGCCGCTTTTAGCCCGCCCCGCGCCCGCCTCCACCCGCGCGGGGTTCCTTCGGAGGAGTGCCCGAGGCGGAGCCGGGCCGGGAGCGCCCATCCCCGGCGGGGCCAGGCTGTGCGGGGACAGCAGAGCCCCGATCGGGGGGTCTCGCCCCTCCCCTGAGCCGCCCTTTCCATAGCCGTCCCGCCTAGATGGGCATCGAGGGCAGGGCTGTGAGGACGGGGAGAGGGCAGAGGCAAAGGGCGGGAAGGCAGAGCGAGGCGTGGGGCAGCGGGGGAAAATCCGGCAAAAAAAAGGTGCTGGAGAAAACCCGTAGAGAGATAATGGCAAATGTGGGTTTTGTAGGGTAAATGTGCATGTAAGATAACAGAACCGTATGCTGTCTTGTCAAACCCTGGTATTTGGAAGGGCCTGTTCCTCGTGGAAGTTGTGACTGGCAAATGGTAGCAGAAAAGCCAGTGGTTGCTGGCTTTGTGAGAATGTTCTGAAGGTCCCTGAAATGCAGCTGCAGCTCCTGGCAACTTGTGCACTCCTACCCCACAGCTCTGTATCCATGCAGGACCCACTCTGCACACTGTCCTGTTTCCAACACAGCTTTGCTGTCATAACCTTGGGGTTCAGAAATCTCTATCTGAAACCTTGATTTTTGCACACGTACATGTCTAATTAGGGAAATGGTTGCTAATTAGAGAAATGGTTGCTAATGCTCTACCCAAATTTCTGGGGAAAACACACAATACAACTGCAGCAGCACACCTCAGGGTTGGACATGTGTTCACACTCACTGAGGGCACAGAGTGATGGATCAGGTGACAAAGCCTTTCCAGCTAAATTCTTCTGCCCCTTATCTCTACTTTCCGGAATAAAAACAGTTCCAGTGAAAATCTTTGGCAGAAGTCAATGGCTCATTTCATTGTTTAGCGCAAGCAATTCAATCCTTGCATATGATAGATAAGAAATTGCTGCCAGCTCTGGTTTAAGTATTACCTTCCATCTCCATGGCACTCATCATCTACCACTCCTCACGGAGCTCCCTGCAGCCTGCACTTTGCACCACAGGCATGTTCATGTCAGGGAGATCTCTGGATGTCTCCAGCCTGATCCGTTCCAAGTAGGGCCTGTGCTCCTTTCAGACTGCTCAGCACCCACACTCCATCCATGTGAGTTTCAGACAGAGCCAGGTCAGTGCACAGCTGCAGGCCCAAGTTGTTCGATGCTGAGCCAGACGGGCAGTAAATACCTGAGGCCTGAGTCTTCCTGGCTCACTGACTTCCGTGGGAGTTGCACTGAGGTGTGTTCAGGGTTCATGCGCACAGCACAGTGCGTTTCAGGAAGGGAGGCGGCTTGGGGCCATGTGGCCATGCTTTGCTAAAGGGAGCCCTCCCTATGGAAGAAGAGCTTTGGAGAGACATCAGGCACTTGTGAGTCGCTCCCTTACCAGCTACGTTCCAGCTCAACTCAGTGACTTTGAAAAAGCCATATGTGCCCTTTATGTCATTCCCAGCTAAAAAGCTTCCAGCTAAACATTGGGTATATTAAGCCGCAGAGAGGATTTTGAGTTTGCGCTGTTTGCAAGTCTGCATTTGCTGCCAAAGAAAGTTTTTATAGAGAGAGAAGTATGATGAGGAACTTGAAGAGTCAAGACTGTGTTTCTTACTGTGCAGTTACCTGCAGGAGAAGAGCCGTGAGCAGGGCAGAGCAGACCTGTCCTGGCTGCCTCCAAGGGAGTGCTGCCCTCCAATGCCAACACCTGGCCTTGATTCCAGAGCAGAAACCCACAGCTCTGGCAGGAAAAGCCAAAAAGACAACTTACTCGATGTTCTGCATTTTCAAAAGGAGACGTTACTAAAGTGGTACTGTGGTTGGAACCACAGTGGGAAGCAGCATGTGAATAGGTGCCTGGGGAGCCAGGCTTTGCTCCACCAGGCCTTTTTTCATGTTCTCACGTGCTTACTCACAGTGCCAGATGCTGCCTCTCCAATCTGGTGGTGCCAACATGCTGTTTGATTGTAAGTAATGATGCTGGGGCTGAGAGATGTGTGCAAGAGTGTTGGAATTTAAGGAATACTGAAAGGGTTTCCTAGTTACAATCTTAACATTTTCTCTTTAATTATGAGAAAAAGTTTAAATATATTTAGTAATTGTTACTAGAATTAATAAGAATTAAATTGTATTTGTCTCCTCACATATGAGGAATGTTTTAGAAGAAGCATGGCTTGATAAACCTGTGACATAAATACATATATATTCACTGCTTAATCTTTAAGTTAAAAAGAGAGAAGGAAGGGAGGGAAAGAGATAGAAATCATGTATTATTGACATGTAATCAAAGAGGAAAAATAAAATTCAGGGCTCAGAAATTCCATGCCAAAGGAGAAAAAAATTCACCAGGATATTTCTTTTCTGTTTCCCCAGGCAGATTGCTGTTCAAAAATTGAGATGAGCACTGGAAGCGGGAGTTTTTTCTACCTCCAGCTTTCTGTTTTTCCTCCGAGCCTTCACATCTCCAGTTACACTCCTGCAGCTTCCTGATTGTTATAGCCATTCAGAGAGAGGGTGAAACAGAATTAACTCTGGTGCTTCAGTGTGAAAGTGTTGTGCAGATCCACCTCAAAGTGAATGCTCTGCTGTGGCACATTTTATTAGGAAACAACAGGCTGATAACATATATGATGTCTTGAATCCAGCACTTTCCCTGCTGTACACTGCTCAGGAATCTGTTCTTTTTTACCATTTATTTTCAGTTCAGATTCATTTACTGGCATACATTCACATAGGGATTATGTTAGCTCTGACTTACATAGACTCTGGAAATCCCAAGTCCTCATCTATTCAGAAATTAAACCCGAAGAGTCACTTCCTTTCTAATGTAATTACTTTAGTGACACTGTACTATCATAAAGGTTGCCCATATTATATAGTTGTTCATTAAACCATTGCAGCTCCTCAAGCATTTGTACTGTACAAGTGCCTATGTACTTCTCCTGCCAGCACGTATCTCATCTCACGGGTACTTCTTCAGAGCCATTGGAATTACACTCTCTTTGAATAAAGGTGCAAATGACCATCATTCATATCTTTTTGTCCTCTGATTTTTCTCATCGGTGAGACCTTCCCTTTTTTATTTTCACTTAACCAATATTCATGGAGTATCCCAAGACACACACTGGACAATGTGCTTTCTTGTAAGGTAACTCAGTGAACTCAGTGATGTTCTCTGCTTGTACAGATAGGAGGCACAGAAAAGGCAGAAGAACAACACTCCAAACCTGAATGATAAGGGAGACCAGTGAAAGGGGATGAAAACAGTTCCTAGTGCTGCCAGTATGTGAACAGCCTGACTGAAGACAACCCGCATCATTTGTACCTCAAAATGGATAAGCACAGCTGTTCTAGTACAAATGCACTAATAGCCATCCTCATCTGGAAAGTGGACCTGGGTAGGGCAGCCTAAATCACCTGTAGACACCCACCTCTTAGCTGATTCCTTAAGCTGACAGCTCCGGATATCAGCATCACCCAGATTTGAAAGGCAGGGCTTTCTCCATCCTTAGCAGCCCAGTAATTTTCTCAAAGCTATTGCTAATTTGGAAGCTGACAGCTTCTATCTCCCCACCTGTTTGCTTTATTACAAATGTTTCATCAGACCAGCTTTACACTGCTGTGTCCTTCACTCACTCTGGGCTGTCAGAGGATGAGGAGGGCTGTCAGCCATGATGCTCAGTCACTGCTGTGATGTTTCTCCTGGAGCAGGCACTGCAGTCAGTTCCCCTGCTCCCATGGCTGCTTGCCCTGGCTCCGGATGTACGATGGTGCTTCCAGCTGATTTAATCAGTTTGTTGTTCTCTGCTTTGATGTAATAAGTTCATTGTTCCCCAGTTCAACTTAATTGAGTCATTGTTACCCGATTGCTGCCTGACTTGATTTAATTAATTACCACCTCACTTGCTGAATAAGCAAACTCCTGCTGCTGGCTGCCAGTACAGCTCACTGCTCATAGCCCATACTATCTGCCCCCTCCCCTACACCAGCGCAGTCTTCTCCCAGGACCTGATCCCTAGCCCCAGCTTCTGTTCCCTTCCTGCTTCTCCATTTTCTCCCTGTAGCTTTTCCTCAGCCCAATGAGGTCAGCCTGTAATCCTCTCCTTCCTTCTCCTCTGTTTTTTCCTGGCTTTTGCTCTGGACCTGCCTCCAGCCTTCCTCCTCTTTCCACTGTCCCACAGAAATCTTCTCTGTTGCACTGAATCATAGGTTGGACAAGTCCTTTAAGATCATCTAGTCCAACTGTCCACCTACCACCAATATTGCCCACTAAATCATGTCTCTAAGTATTACACCTACCATTTCCTTAAATGCTTCTAGGGACAGTTCTCCACCACCTCCCTGTGCAGCCTGTGCCAATGCCTGACCACTTTCTACTCATTCCTGTTCCAGGTCTTCCCCAAAGACTTTGCATTTTCTTGCTTGATGCTTCATAGGAACGAGGATAGGATGCTTCATAAGCCTTCCAGTACTTGAAGGGAGCATATAGACAGGAAGGGGAACGGCTGTTTACGAGGGTGGATAGTGATAGGACAAGGGGGAATGGTCTTAAACTGAGATGGGGGAGGCTTAGGTTAGATATTAGGAGGAAGTTTTTCACTCAGGGGGTGGTGACACACTGGAACAGGTTGCCCAAGGAGGTTGTGAATGCCTGGAGACATTCAAGGCCAGGCTGGATGTGGCTCTGGGCAGCCTGGTCTGGTGGTTGGCGACCCTGCACATAGCAGGGGGGTTGAAATCAGATGATCATTGTGCTCTTTTTCAGCCCATGCCATTTTATGATTCTATGATTCTATGGTTGCCCTTTCTATAATAGACTTCTATTTTTTTTTAATCCTTTTCTGCCTAGCATTCTTACTCAGACAGCAGCACTTGTCCAGGGCTCTCCTTTTCCTTCACTTCCAGCAGCTGCCAGTACCCAACTTTCCCTTCCTTTAAGGTATCTCACAGAAGCCTCTCCTCTTGCTGCCAGCTTCCTGGCAACATTTTTTTTCTTTCTTCACTGCCCTGGGTTTATTCACTTCTTTTGAGATTTCTGTGTCCAGTGTAATTGCTCCTTATTTCTGTTACCTATTCCACCACTCTTTAGTTTTCACCTAATGTGTCCTTCTGATGTTGGTTCAGGTTCTCATTGACCCTCCACTCTCCGGCCCTCAGTCCATTCTGCAGTCTCCCCTGATCTACTTATCTTATCCCTCCGTGTGCCCCTCTGTGACCAGTCAGCAGAAAAATGAGGTATAGGTATTTCTTGCCCTCTTTTGTCCTCTATTCTACTCCACTCTCCATCTGACATCCATGCAAGAAGTAGACACGCTTTTGCAAGTGGAGCTGCTTTTTTCAGAATAGGTGTGTCCAGCTGTAAGTCTGGTTTACAGCAATGACCAGGGTGAGTCCAGGCTTCCTCTTGGCCACCACAATTCAGTATGGGCAGGTAAAGTCAGTTTTGCCCATGCTGTCAGACCAGTACACACAATTCTGTGTGAGCACACATTCTTCTTGGCTTTGCACTGACCAGCCCCTCTGAGCCACATCACCCTTCCCAGTCTGTGCTCACTCTTTGTATTTACCCATCTTCTCTTTTTTCTTTTCCCTCTTAAGTGCCTTGGAAGAAAGTCCAGGAGGGACTGCTTGGCTGTACCAGAACTTGGCTGTATCCCATCTCTCAGTGACAAAACTGCTTCTGTATTACCAGGAACAGATTTGGGATGGGTTGCCCATCCTTCTTCTGGCTTTCTCCTTTAATTAATGTGCCAATGTTTTCTTCAAGAAAGAAACTCATTGTCTACAAACGTATATCTCCAGCTTGTTCATCTAACACTTCCCTCTAGCCTGCAGGAGTTTTTTACTCATCCTATACCACGTGGATGACGTTCTTCAGTTTCCATTGCAGAGAAATAACCTGTCTCTGCATTGCTTTGCACGTGTGCCAAAGCCATTGCATTCCTAGGCTTTTGTTCTGACCCTTCAGACTTTTAGATGCTGGATCCCTTGATGTCATATAGCCAGGAACCTTCAAGGAAGCTCTGGGACAGCCGGGTCTTTGGCAAATCAACCACTCAAGTTTTGTTTTCAGCAGAAGAATACATCTCTTTGTTTCTTTCAGATACAAATTCATTCTATTTTTTTTTCTTGCAGGCTCATACAGATGAGTGACTCTCTAAGAGAGAACCCAGCATGGTAGACCAGGTAGGACATACAACTTCTTTGTACCCTTGTTAATGCAACTCATCCACATCCCTGCTGCTCTAACATTAATTCTCTCCCCTACATAAGTGATCCCCTTTGAATTCATCTTTGCAGGTCCTCCTGTTTTGGACTTCAGCACATTTAATTGGTTTACAAAGATCATCTGGCTTGCCAGAAGATACAGACACTGGCAATCCTTCTCCCATTACTAGCATATATAGGTATGATCCAGCCCTCATAAAAGCTACTGCCAAATCAATCACAAAATGTTATGAGAACAGGACTGGGCACAGACACTTAATTTCATTCTTCATGATGATAATTAAAATAACATTAAAATGAGCTCTGAAGTTAGCGGGTGTCAGATTCTTCTTGACATATTCCAAACTGGAAAGGCATCTTTCTTGGAGTGGTTCCATTAAAAAGTCATCACGTCACAGAGCAGAAACATGTAAAAGACAGAAGTTCTAGGCTTTTCAAGTGTGGCACACACATTAAGAAAGAAGGAGATGGGGACAACTGCCCCTGAGTGTAGAGTTAGTCTTTCCACTTGTATTCCCAAAGCACTCCTGTGGCAAGAACAACAGCTGCAGAGACAGCAGCATAAACAAAGTATTTATGGCCATCCACCTTTATTTAGTATGAGGCATTTTGTCCTTTTCTAAAATGCTAATAGCAGCCTAAAGTTGTTCCCTTCCTTAGCCCCACCCTACACTTCAGAGACTTCTGTGGTTTGGGAAAACACTGATATGAAGCACTAAATGTTTCCTTCAGAAATGATAGATGAAGATAATCTGCAAGTCACTTCACTACAGTGTTATCTGAGGTTTTCACTGTTATCATTGCATTGATGTTACTATCCTGATGTCAATACGTTTTAATAAAGAGAAGGCAGGAGATAAAAAATTAACCACCAAACAAACAAACAAAGCCTTCTACAAGATTGTTTATGCAAGAGATTTTATCTCAAATAGAAAAACAAAGAAGTTCAGATGTAACCATTTCAATGGACTTACATCTAATTTATTGCCTCCTGCATGGTGACATGGTTCTCCCTTTCCTGTGGTTGGTGTGTGTAGCTTGGAGAGATCACTCTCTCACTTGAAACAGTTGTGCTACCTTCCACAACAGGCAGGCACAGCGCTGGCAGCTTGGTCTGAGGCATGGGATGCTGCTTCCCTTCACGGTGTGCTGAGAGACGGTGGTGGTCATAGTATTGCAACGCAGTAGTCTATACAGATATGGAGGTAGCTGAGCTTTTTTCCCCCATCTGGAAATCTGAAGATTTTCCTCTCTTTCTTTATCCTGTGGTTTTCCTTCCTCCCTATTTCAAATTACAGAATTGTAGCGAAGAGCAACACTTTTCTATGGATTGTCCTGATAGGAGAGGATCAGTGGGTGGGAGCATGGCTTCACCCCATTGCTCCAGGGCTATAGAGCTCATTAGCAGCAACAGTTTCCACAGTTTCCCTTTCCACCACAGCATCCTCTTATATTTCCTTAGTAATATCCATAGAAGAAAATGTCTAAGATTGCAGGACACCCAGCATGACAACCCTTAGCTAACATTCATACAGCAAGTTGAAAAAGCCAAACCCTACACGCATTACCTTAGATATGCATATTAACAAAGAAAACCCATTCTCTTCACAGTATATTCAAGGGTTGAACATTTTCCATTAAATCATGCTGGCAATTATCTTCTCTGCCACAGAGCACCTCTCATTTGGAAAGTATTGTTAGGCCTGACTGAAATAGGGCCAATTTCCAAGGGACAAGAGGGGCCTTGCTGGGGAGGTCTCTTAGAGGAAACATTTTTGGGGTTAGGCCAAGGGCTTCTATATGGGTCACAGAAAACTAAATTAGCTTGATTCTCACATTCCTTACACACACATGCACATGAGATTGCAAAAGCCAAGAAGCAACATCTAGATGTAGATAACAACAGAATTTGGCCAAAGGAATTTAACCATTTGTGCTTGTAACCATTTTACAGTCTGTAAGAAACGTGAATTTGGGGAAAAATGCAGTGCTATATGCACACACAGACTGCCTATTTTCTTTACTGGCTCAGTCAGGCAGAGTAAATATGTCCACCCCTCCATTTCAGCTACTTCAGTTTCACACCTATTCAGGAATACTGTAAGAAGTTGTTCTCTCTCTGAAGATTTGTCTTATTTCCTGCACCATTATTATCTGCTATTTAATGTTTGCAACTGTTTTATGTATTAAATATTAAATATTAAATGTGAGTTGACACGGACTTGCAGGATTTAGCCTTAGAGACCCAGAGTGTCTAAGGAACTTATGAAGTGCAAATAAAGAGCCCCAATGAGCTAGCTAGTTCTGGAATCACTTAGCTCCTTCAAGTATTTTGCTCTCTTCTTCCATAGTTATTTCCAATTACTACTTATAGAAACTGCATAATCACACGATCTCACTGCTTTCACATACGTTTTATACATTTATACATGTTACAATCATGGACCATTCTTCCTTTCATTAAAAATGATTATTAGGTAGTATATTTATAGTTTTTGCCTCATCAGTTTTTAAATGCATAGTCATAAGAACTTCAAATGCTATCTACTACCTTAATATTTTTACATGGTAAGTGACCATATCTAAGAAATATCATTCCTGACCTTCTTAACAATTGATGTCAATCTTCAGATCTCCAGCTGGTTGTTTTCAGTGCTGTCCCAGTGAACTGAACATCTACTTGAAGTTTTTATACATCCACAAAATCATTCTGAGGGACAATATCCATAAGTAGGCATTCACCTTCTTACATGTCTCATGTCTCAAGCCCATGTGATAGAAATTCAGAAAGTCACTGCTGTCCTCAGGTGTCAAACATTCCTTAATGTCTTTAGCCAAAGACTGAAAGCAAGTCTCCCTAATGGTGCAGTGTGAAAATTCCACCAGAGAGTCAAAGGGAATGTTCACTATTGTAGAATAATAGAATCATATCATAGAATCATAGAATGGATTGGTTTTGATGTGACTTTTTAATATCATCTAGTTCTAACCGCCTGCTATAGGCAGGGACACCTCCCTCTAGACCAGGTTGCTCAAAGTCCCATCCAGCCTGGCTTTGAATACTTCCAGAGAGGGGGCATTCACAGCCTTGCTGGGCCAATGTCTCACCACCCTCACAATAAATAATTTCTTCCTAATATCTAGTCTAAGTCTACCTCTTTTAGTTTAAAACCATTTCCATTCATCCTGTCACTATCTGCCCTTATAAAAAGTTCCTCCCCAGCTTTCCTGTAGGCCCCCTTAGGATACTGGAAGACCTCTATAAGGTGTCCCCAGGGCCTTCCCTTCTCCAGGCTGAACAGACCCAGCTCTCTCAGCCTGTCCTTGTAGAGGAGGTGCTCCAGCCCTCTGATCATCTCTGTTGCTGTCCTCTGGACCTGCTCCAACAGCTCCATGTCCTTTTTGTGTCAGAGGCCATAGAACTGAATGCAGTACTCCAGATAGGGTACTACTACTCCAGAGTAGAAGAGAATAGTCACCTCCCTTGGCCTGCTGGTCACACTTCTCTTGATGCAACCCAGGAGACGGCTGGCCTTCTGGGTTGTAAGAACACATTGGCAGCTCATGTTGAGTCCTTCATCAACTGACACCCCCAAATCCTTCTCCTCAGGGCTGCTTTCAAGCCATTCTTCACCCAACCTGTATCTGTGCTTGGGATTGCCCCGACCGAGGTGCAGGACCTTCTACTTGGCCTTGTTGAACTTCATGAGGCAGTTGTGGGCCACTTCTCAAGCCTGTCCAGGTCTCTCTGGATGGCATCCTTTTCCTCGGGCAGGTCAGCTGTACCACTCAGCTTGGTGTCATCTGCAAACTTGCTGAGTGTGCACTCGATCCCACTGTCCACGTCTCCTACAGAGATGTTGAATAGCACTGGTCCCAGTACAGATCCCTGAGGAATGCTGCTTGTCACTGTTCTTGCTTGGACGGTGAGCTGTTGACCACAGCTCTCTGAGTGTGACCATCCAGTCAATTCCTTATCCAGTGAGAGGTCCATTCATCAAATCCATTTTTCTCCAATTTGGTGACCAGAATGTCTTGCAGGACAGTGTCAAACACTAATCAAACAATTGGTTTAATGTCTGTTCCCAGACATCTAGGGTTCAGTCACCTTGAATCATCTTGAGGTTAAAGTAAAGGAGGCTCCAGGGAGCCATCTTGGTGTCATCTTTCTGTCACACAATTTGCTGCTGCTCACTTGGGACCTGTCACTGCACTTGACACCTTTTAAGCTAAAACCAACAGTTTTTGCCTGTTCTCACAACTGTTTTTATTGTTTAAACAGCTAAAAGCAGTGGCAAGATAATTGTTTTCCATGAGATACTCCAAATAGATCACGACTTTGAAGAGATGATTTGAAGCAGTTTTATATCAAGTACAAGATTTTCTGCATCAGCTTCTGTTTTTGAAAAGGAGCCCTTCCTAGCATGTGCTCACAGATGCAACTCAAAAGCAAAACACTGAGAAAACACTCCTTGCTCAAGTTGGGTAATCTGACTCAGAAACACAGCTATGGGCTGAGCAGAAAGCCAGCATCATCTTCCAGCTCAAGCACTATTGTCCCCAGCCCCAGCACTTGCTTAACTTCAAAATGACCTAGCCTGTGCAGATGTGGTGACTAATGAAGGTACTGACAGACCTCCCCTCTTCCTCTCATCTGAGAGTGACTAAACTGGGCTACCAGGCTCTGCAGCAAGAGAAAGGAGGAAGGGGACTTCCTGGCTCTCACCCCTCTGGTGATGATCCTCAGTCTGCATGAACAAAAGCTGCGGAGGTAACTTCTCCTTCAGCACCAGGATCCCCAAGCAGAATGGCTCAGCATAGCTGAGCCAGTCTCATCAGAGTCAACTTTCTTAAAATGGTAGCCTGTACTTGACAGGTCAGGTACAACTGAACTGATCACCTGGAGTGGTGTCCCACAGGAGTCACTGCTGGGACTAATACTTATTAATACCTTCATCAGTGATACTGACAGTGGGGTCGAGTATACCCTTAGCAAGTTTGCTAATGACACCAAGATTTGGGATGCGGTCAACACACCAGAGGGATGGGATGCCACCCAGAGGGACCTAGATAGGCTTGAGCAGTGGACCCAAGAGAACATAATGAGGTTCAATAAATCCAAGTGCAAGGTCTTGCACCTAGGTCAAGACAATCCTAACTGCCAATACAAGCTGGGGGATGAAAGGACTGAGCGCAGCCCTGCCAAAAAGACCTGGGGGTACTGGTGAATGGGAAGCTGGACATGAGCTAGCAACATGCTCTTGAAGTCCAGAAAGCCAACTGTATCCTGGGCAGCATCCAAAGAAGCATGGCCAACAGGCCAAGGAAGTGATCCTTTCCCTCTACTTGGCACTGATGAGACATCACCTGAAGTACTTCTACAGTGAGGGTGGTGAGACACTGCAACAGGTTGTCCAGAGATGTGGTGGATGCTCCATCCCTTGGCACTTTCAAGGTGAGGCTGGATCAGGTCCTGGTCTACCTGATCAAGTGCATGTCCTTGTTCATTGCGGGGGAGTTGGACTAGATGATATTCAAAGGTCCCTTTCATCTCTAAGAATTCTATGATTCTATGATTCTAACTCAAGCTTCATTATCTCCATGAGATCCTACCCAAAGAGGTAAGAAGCATATCTGACAATACTCAGAAGGTCATCACAGAAATCCCATGGAGTGTCTTCCATCTCTTATTGCACATATGCTTAGGAGTTAGGGTGCTGCAATCAGCCAGTGACTGTTAGCATCACTTTGGCTGTTCTGTTGAGCTTGTTAATATTATCTAGGAGTTTTCATTCAACCAACACTATTGATTGTTGGTGGCTGATGAATGCCTCTCATATGCCTGCTCAGCACCTGGTGATAGTCCACCCCACCAAAGCCACGCTGGGCCACAGCTGCTCCTGCTGAACCTTTGGCTAACACACAAAATGCTCCCTTACCCCATTGCCTTCTTGTTAAGTCTCTTCTCCAGCATCACCAAGCAAGTGGGCAGATGTTGGGCAACACAGGAGTCATACAGGATCGTCACACCCTCTGCTTTACCCGGTTTGGTGTGATGATGTCATTTGCTATAGCAGCAGGAAGGCCTGTGGAACACCCGTGGATCCTGAAGGATGCAATCTCCAATTTTTTCTGCTGCTCTGGCTGCATGTCTGTGTGGTAATCTGTGTGGTAATCTGCAGCAAGGGGATTACAGAGCTGACTCAGACTGTGGGAAGACTTGTTATCTCCTGGCACTCACAGGTCTGTATGTTGGACACATTCAGGTTCCAGGAGAACCTCTCTCCTTGTCATCCAGCAATCTGGTTGCCCCCAAAGGAGGACTCCCCCCACTGATCCCACCCAGCTCAGTGATGGATGGGCTCCTGCACTCTTTGTCCTGCCAGTAATGCCCAAGGACCACATCCCCTTTGCAGTATGCACTGACTTATCACCTCTGGACAGTCGTGTGGCAGTTTGTCTGGCTGGCAATAACAGGGCTCCTGTGCCCTCCTAGTGTGGGGTCTTCCTCCCTCACTGCATAGAGCAAAGAAGTGAGGGGACCCCTTTGCAAACTACTTTCTGCTCTGCCTTTCTCCATCCCATGCAGCAAAATATTTTCTCTCACCATGTTCAGGATTTCTCATGTATGAGGATGAGGAAAGATTTGTCTCTTACCCGTGCAACCAGATTTGCTTCGGTTGTAGATTTTTCTCCACCCAGTAAGACCAGAGCCAGGAGCTGACATTTGGTTGGAACTATTGAGTTCATCTCCACCATGCAAGATTTTCAGCTGCTCATCTCAGTTGGAGCTGGTGAGTTGGGCAAGAGGGAAAACAACTGAATGTGTGTCCCCGACATAAGGTATCAAGTGAAATCCATATGAAAACCAAAGGAAAGGCAGACCCAAAGACATGTTAGGTTATGGTCTGGTATGCAGGAGCACAGATGGATGGGAAGGATGGATATGAAATGGGATAGGCAACCACCACCACTGAACCAAAATGGGCTCTTAATAATGTGCAAAAGAGGTGACTCAGATTTTGATGCTGTCTTTTAATTTGGGATCAATGCCTATGTAGATTGCATGGCAGTGGGTAGGAGGAGTGGTGGGAGGACATAGGTGACATTAGAGCAGGATAATTATTTATGTTATTATGTTATTTATGTGCCAAGCCAAAAGTCACATTGCAGAAAGGTCTTAAATTCAAGTTTAACAGAACAACCCAGGTACAGAAAAGAGAAGGGAAAGTTGGATCAGTGTGCAAAGGGTGACTCACACCTTGCTTGCACTTCTCCATTTTTGTGTGTGTTACCTTGAAATTAAGTAAGCAAATCTTGTAGCAGCAGTTGTTTTAACTGGGGCAGGTGGATTCAGCTGTTGAGAAACCAGCGGTCTCCTGCACAGAAGGAAAATGTAAATAATCCCCACGGGGAGTTTCTGCGGGCAGCATCTGGCCCACACTCACTCACCTCTGTTTTCATGTTTCCTTGCTCTCCCAGTAAAAGATGAAGCCACAAAAGCAAACCCTTTGATGGGTTATTTCCTCTGTGCCACGGGGCTAATGCGTTACCCCAGCGTGCTCAGGATATGAAAGGGAAGCCACAGTGCCCAGGAAGCCTTTTAACTCCTTGCAATTATAAATGTTTCTGTTTAACTTCTAGAATCCCAGTTCCCTCAGGGGAAACTGCTGCTTCTTCTACCACCCGATGTGAGTGCAGACCTGTTATTACTGGCACTCCCTTTCCAAGGATTTTTCTTGGTTCAAGAAACTCTAGTAAACTCTGAAATTTAAAGGGGAAATCTCAGTCCTGTGTTGTATGAGAGCAGAGGAGTTCTCCATTATGGTACCTTTTCCATCAGCAGAACTCTGAGCACCAGGGATTCCTTCTTTATCTATTACTTCATATAGATCTCATCTTACCATAAAGTAATTGCACCAACGGGAAGTCACTGCCTACCTATAAAATAAAATTATACAGTAAATCAGTGACAGCAGAGAAAAAGCTAGAGGTAAGTGATCACTCTTCCCCTGCCTTCACAAGACTTAAGTCCCATGCATTAAATCCCCATTTCAAATGCAAGAAGGAAGGAGGGCTGTGAGAATGTCATGGGGTTTCAGTATGTCCAGGTTCTGCTGTGATGCTTCCTGGCATGGCCTACCTCCTACGATCAGCAAGACCTGGGCTGCTGCACCCAGGTGAGGTCTCACTCCAGGAGGGACACAGCTTTCTCCTCTACAGAGGGAAGCAGGACCATGACTTGCATGGGCATTTGCTGGATCAGTGGCAGGAACAAAGCCTTTGTGCTGTACAGACTGTGCCACCAGCTGATCAGGGGTGGAAGGTGTTTCCTCATCTTGCATATTTGCTACCAGGAGTCCAGGTACCAAGCAGTACCAAGCTCCCACCTGCTGTCCCCAGAGGAACTTATTCTGTTTCTCTTCTAATTTTTGTAAATTATTTTTTGTAAAATTTTGTAAATTGTTAGCCTGAAAACTGCCTTTCTGAAGTGTATAAAATTCAGATACAGCCCAAACTCCAAATTACTGTAATTTCTCCATCACTGAAGTCTCTCAGGCCCTTTGTGTCTCCAAGTCAATCTCATCCGCATAGAGTAATGCCTGTGGAAGAGACAGATTTGGACCTTTGCATTTTTCATACCTCCATGGCTTTGTCATTACACTTATCTTCTCCTCCTCATTGACCCTGTCATGAACATGAACCAGGTCTTCCAAACCCTCTTGGGAAATCAGACATCCACTTATCTTCCCCACTCAATTTCCTCACCCAACCCCAGAGAACAAGGCTTTCCCAGGGCTTCTCATCTGAAGCCCCCCTGGCATAAGGCTGGTGTCTCAAGAAGGAAAACTTGAGCTACTCAAGTCTCACCTTGATTTGACCTCATCCCTCTTTGCAGTGCCAGGGAAATGCTTCCAGTTTGGCTTTAGCTAGCTAGGGGCTGCTGGCATAGAGCAACATGTATTTACCTACTTGCAAGTTGCTCCAGAACACTGGCAGTGCTCAGCCACAGCTTGGGTACTGCAGATTTTGATGTCTCTGGGTAAAACCTTGTGCAAAGGACCCAATTCCCTGCGGGCCCAGTAGAAGTTGTGCAGGAGTTGAAAGGGTAATAATACACAGCAGAAGTGCACAAGCTGGTTTGAGGAGGTAGCAAAGGGACTTAATGAAAAAAAAACAAATCCTAACAAGCATGGGATACTAATTTTAAGAAGTAATTCACATATTACATATTGCTTAAGGGCAAAATTCATGCTGCCTAACATACTTTCCCAAGTTTGCAATGCATGCCCTTTGCAATACAATAAGTAGGTATGCTTTAACACTTTCTGTGTCCAAGAAACTGTGTAACACATGCCAGATCAGATGTTTGCAAGGGAATGACAAGTTTTCAACATGACATTTTAGTATGGTAAAGAAGACTCTTGATGAGACCTCTTCCTGATCTCTCTCCCTGAAGACTCTGGGCTGCCATATAACCACCCTGAGCAGAAAGGTGGAGAAGGTGCTCATTAACCCCTTCATTAAGTGCTGAGGTGGCAGTCACAAGGCAGGGTGTGTCCAGAAGTGACAAACAAGAAACTTTTGGAAGAAAAAAAAAACACACACACACAAAAAACAGACACTAAATCCCACTTGAATTCCACAGGACTATGTCCAGTATCAACAGCAGCAGCACTAAGCTTTGGTGCAGCTTTCCATTTCTGGAGCTCAGAGAAGCCCATAGTGATTAACCATCCAAATTTACCCTAGGGGAAGTAGAATTTTATGTTTGAGAGCTGAGGAACACTGGAGCAAGGAGAATGTAACCAGAGAATCCTAAGCTCACACAGTTGTCAGCAGAGGACCAGGTAACAGGCATGTTCACCAACAGGGATGGCAATGGATGGTGATCTTCTAAGCCATCCTTCATATCCTCCTCAAGCTCCCACCAAGATATGGGAGGGCAGTTGATATCAGCTGTCCTCAAAGAGTTTGGTAGAAGGGTATCGGTCGCTGAGATGCTCTGCCCAAAATCCTGGTCACAAGAGTAGCATAGGTCTTGTTTTCTCATAAATAGACTAGCAGGCCCTGAGGAAGAGGTGTTCTTCGACCTGATGGGTGGTGTTTGGGGTTGGGGACCTGCACACAGAGCACCTCCAGTGTGCGGTAACACCTCCATGCAGTGATCTGTCCCCAGATCTCAGCCATCTGCTGTCGTTCAGAGACAAAGCAAAATCCCTTAAGAGGAAACTCTGAGAAAGAATTAGTGGATGATTACTGAAAAACAATAAAAATGCAGAAACGCTGTCCAGACCTGGACCAGCTCTTTGAAAGTTTAATTCTCTCAGGTTCCACACCAGCAACTTCCTTCAACATAAACAAGAGCTGAATGTTTGGCAGAAGAAAGAAACGAAAACCTTACTGGTCAAATTACCATACAGAAAAGAAGGCAAATAGTACGTTGCATGAGATGTCTTCATGTATAGAATTGCCAGTGTGCAAGAGCAAAACATATTCATTTTATAACAAACAGCAGTACATACTTCAAAAAACAGAGTTTCCACTTTCAGTTCTCTTATCTTTCCTCGTTTTTTCCCCCCTAAGTTGCACATTGGTAAATATTCTCCCTGTTGCTCTGATAACCATATATGATTACAGAGATTTGTAGCGTAAACCGATGATGAAAGATGACCTGAGGGACACTGGAGTGCGTATGCCACAGGGTGTGGACATAAACCCCTGAACTACGCCAGCTGTGTGACTGGAGCCGTCCTACCTGTAGGTTAGGTCAAGCCAGGAGCATGCTCACTGCTGGCACAGGGAATCAGACCAAACTGAAATAAATCTCCTGTAGTGGCTAGAAACCACGAGGACACATGGCATGAGATGGGGCTGAACCTGCGGGTGGGGAATGCAGCAAGGTGCTGAGCCCACCAACACCTCCCCAGCACAAAAGCTGCCGGTCACACTCTATCATGACGGCACGGCCCCAGCTGCAGTAGCACCAGGGCAGCTTTGTCACCTGCCGGTGTGCAGTGAGGGGACACCTTGGTGGGGACAAGGCAGGGCAAGAAAAGTATCTGGGAGCCTGTGAATGGAAGTCTTTCCTTCTGTTTCACACCATGAGAGGGCAGTTTGCAGGATATTTACAAATATTGGTGGGTGATGGATTTCCTTTGTGAAAATTCAGAGCTGCTGGTTAGCCGGAGTGAGTGAAGATCTTTGTGAAGAACACAGCCAATGGATGTCAAATCTAAAGCAGCTTCCCACAGTCCTGACTTGGCTCTCCACCAGACATAATAATGTCATAAAACTATTGCTGTGCTCCCCCAGATTTCTGGACCCATTCTTAGGGCCGCAACAAATTACTTGATCCCTCACAGCAAGGCCTTTGCCTAGTGTTTGTGCAATGGTGGATGTGAGCAGGAAGGGAAATGCAAAATGTGTGGTCAAGGAAGACTGGGGAGTGAGGGCGGCCCAGAGCCCAGGCCTGGCTCCACTCCATGCTGGCTGCAAGAGCTGGGCACCAGATTTCAGAGAGGAAAAGGAGGCTGGAACCACTCATCATCCACTCCCTGCCCTCCACCCACTCTGCTCATTGGGACAAGGCTGGAAATGGCAATGTGCAAGAGTGAGGGCAATAGGTGCAGGCAGCACGCAAGGGTTCTATTTGGTGACACCCCCATACCCAGCTTGCATCACTGTGATCACCAAGGAAGCCCAGCTGGGAGGGGAGAGGTGTTGTCATAGTTCCTTTAACACAGAAACTGATGTGCTTTCATGGATGCTGAAATCTCTGGATGAGCTAATAGGAGTGTGGGTCCCAGTCTGGATATGGCACTTTGCAGACCTTGAGGAAGTGAGGAGGAGAGCACAGGGGTCATGGGTAATGCAGCCCAAGGGGTGCAAAAGGGAAAACTGGGGAAAGGTAGCTCTTTTAGGAAAGAATGCTGGAAGCAAAGATGGAAACAACCCTCTAAGCGTAAAGCGTTCTTAGGGAGGTGATTATTTGATATTAACTGCTGAGACAAAGACTGAAGAAATCAGTTTTCCTTCTGCAACCAAAGCGTGTTTTGTCTGGCTGCTGGGGAACGTCTCCAAAATGCACAAGGCGTGGAGCGTGGGGAGAGGCTGGAGGCTCCATTTCCACAGAGACCCTCCTGAGCCCTCACACAACCCTGCTGCAATGCCTCCCTCTGGCCACAGGCCCACGGCCCTGTGCTGCCCATGGCTGACCGCAGTGGGACATTGTGGCACGAGGCCTGAGGTCAGCAGTGCTCAGGTCCCTGCCTGCTTCGTGTGGCGTCACCTATCCACTGCACTAACAGTTGTTGGCAGAAGCTGTGACTTGGCTTGAACAAGTGCTTGATAAGATCCATGAAGCTAAGTGAGGATTACTGCTGTATAAGAAAGCGTTGAGCACTAAGTATGCCCCGCTTTCTGTCATCTAAATCATATCAATTCTCCAAGCATCACTCATAACACATCTGGCGCCAACTATTTCCATCTACTTATAGGCGATGCTAAATGAGATGCTGCTGTAATTTTGCTGAGCCAGACAGAGATAATACCCAAAGAAACAGTTCAGGTTCGTAAAAAAAAATCATGGTGTAGGTTGCTAAGTGATAAACATTCACTAAGCCCAACTACTTACACAAAAGGAAGTGATTAATTCAGGACATTCTTTACATATCACCTCTATAATTTCCATCTGTAGCTCATTATGTACCCTTATCTCACAGCCTGCTCTCTTTTTTTGTTTTACCACCAATTTTAATCTGTGGGTTTTTTTCAAGTTTACCCATCCAACACACCCAGTCCTCTGCTTGCTGCAGTCACCCTCAGTCCAAGGAATGATGCCTATGGGCCCACTGCACTTGGTTTGGGGCACGTAGGCACTTTGACACCAAAGAAATGTCTGAGGAACAGTTTCAGCACCAGGTCAATCCAGCACCCACTCTCTGTTCCACTCTGTTCACACCCCAATCCAGCCATCTCTCTGTTTGCCACCACCCATGCAGGAACTGGTGGTGCCATTTCTAGCTCCTGCTCACAGGGTATTTGCGTGTTCTTTGCAAGCTCCTGCTGCTGCATGACAATATTTTGTCCTCTTCCTCAGATGAAGTACTTGTGGATGAGATAGCTGTAAATCCCTGATGTTTTCAGAGTAACAGAGTGTTGTCACTAATTCAAATGTGAGTACTATTCATGCAATGTATCAGTCAAGGAATCTTCAGTGGGAATACATCTCCCAGTACCCAAATGCTAAATCTTTGCTCAAGAAAATCATGAAAGGAGCTCCACATCTCCTTGACTGCCATTAGTGCTTGACCTCAATCAGTGGCTCAAGTGGAGTTTCCCAATTCCTAGAGAACTGCATTCATCTCTGTGAATTTTGTTATGACAAGGTTGCCATTGGAGTGTCTGTATCATTTATTTCTTGTTCTGCAAGTTCTTTGTCCTGAAGCAAATGCCTCCAGCAAGGAATGAGCACGGCCATGGTGTCCTCCAGCTCCCATCTGCTGGCAGTGACAACCTGTCCAAACTCACTGCTGCCTTTGAGCTGATGTAAATCCAGTGGCAGCTGCTCTCACCAAGGCTTACAATACTGACTCCTGTTTTATCTCTAAAGAAGTATTGAGATCACCCTCTACAAAGTCAGGAAAGGGCAGTGGAACCTGCTGGTTGGTTTCTCTTTGTGCTCTGTCTTCTTTTGGAGATAATTTCTGATGTTTCAGTAGCCTTCTCCTGCTATTTGTACAGCTCTATTTTATTCTCCTGTCAATTATGACACCAGAAGTAGCAAACCCCTTAACTTCTCTATTTGTTTCATCTATCTTAGAGTTACTGTGCATGTGCTACAGAGCACAAAGAGCCAAGAGCACGTGGATGCTTATGCCTACTGTTATTGTCCTACATTCTCGTATCTTGACCTATTTCCCATTTCCTTTGTGCCTTCTCCTTTCTAAAAGGTATGAGTATCCACTCTTGGTGATTTCTTCATTACTTTGTGCAACGGCCATGTCTCAGCTTGGCTTATTCATACTTTTCCTGTAACAATTTTGTTTTACTGCTGTGTAGCTTTACCATATTTGCTTGCAGCTTTCTGTGATGTCCGCTCTATCTTGGATCACTTCCTTGAGTACTTGCCCTCTGGTTTACCATGAGCCTTTCTTCTTATAGACACCTGAAATGCTCTCAAATACCTCTTTTGAAACCACCTTCTACAAGCTGATCCCTACTTACTGTGATCAAGTGTCACCTCATCTTTTTCTTGGTTTTCCTCTTGGTCTCTTTGTTAGATAAACTAATTGGTAGCTGCATGAGCACTGGGTGTATGCTTACATTAAGCATTAGGCAATGCTTTAATTGTTTTTAATTTGCATGTTTATGGTGATGAAGTGTTTCTGATTTGTGCTAACTATGTCTGCATCATCTCTAAGATATGTATCTAAGCCTTCCCTAAAAGACCTCAAAAACCTTTGCAACCACTCTAAATGGTTTGTTTGGTTGCTTATTTTTCTTCTTCCCAGGCTGTGAATCAAACTCTCTTAATGTTTTTATTTTCACCTAAGATCAACTTTGTACAATCTTGTAAAAGCTGAAAAAAAATCTATATTATTTTATAAGCAGTGAGTCCAAGAGTGTACAAAGAACACTGATGGCCAGTTATAAATTAGAAGGAAGTAGATGATCAGCCAAAATGATGGACAGCAGAAGGAGATGTGGAGTCATGAGTAGCAGGTGATAGACCAGTTTGGTTTTTTACTCAACCAGTCAGGCTTTACCAGCTTCCCATGCTCTGGGTGAGACTCCTTTCACGGGGAGATACAGCGAATGGGGAGAAATGCAAAGATGCAGCCGAGCAGTGGGTGGGCAGCTGAAAGGAAGGGAAAACTGTAAGGGACACGCATACATGCATGGATTTGGGAGGGAAAAATGTGAGGATGGTGTGGAAGGGCAGGAACTGTTTAAGGCTGCAGATGGAAATGACAAAAAGCACCCAAACCAACAAGAGTGGCCCAGGACTGTTGCCCATTCCCGGTCAGAGGGGAAAGATGATCTGAGGATCTGAGACCTGAGGATGACTACACATGATATGCCTTCCTCTATCCTGACCATGCTCCAGGCTGTTGTGTTGCCTCTTAGCTTATTGCCAACGGTGAAAACACACTCCCATAAAATTTGCTCTAATATATCTGCCTTAATTAAGTCGTCTTGCAATTTAGTTGTGGAGATGATACTTTCTCCACCCAGCTTCTGTGGTTTTCCCTGGCACGCAAACAGGGGATTTTGACCAGGATTGGAGGACACTGCTATGTTTTGCAGCTGTAACTGGTCCCATGCCCAGACTGAGAATAAAACTCTTTAAAAGGAGAAGTATAGATTAGGAGCTGCATAATTCTACACAAAAGTGGAAAAGAAAGGAAAAGAGGAATAGGTGTTGTGGATTTGATAAAAACAGTTTTTTCAGGGGCTGGGAGGATATCACAGAGCATACCATAAAAACCATGAGGAAATAATAGTTAAAGTAACAGAATCACAGAATCACAGAATCACTAAGGTTGGAAAAGACCTATAAGATCATCCAGTCCAACCATCCACCTATCACCAATGGTTCTCACTAAACCATATCCCTCAACACAACAAAAGAGGTTAAGATTCCCTAAGGAAGGGTTGTGTTTGGAAGGACTGTGCTGGCTGAATGGGAAATCACAGAATCATTAATGTTGGAAAAGACTTCTCAGATCATCCAGTCCAACCACCAGAATATCTCCATCATGCCCACTAACCATGTCCATTAATACCACGTTTCCATGTTCCTTGAACACCTCCAGGGATGGTGGGCCCTAGGAGCCCAAATGGGCCAAGACTTCAGCTGGAAGAGGAATAGGCTGGAGAGAGACACCAGCAAATTCAAAGAAAAAAAGTGAATGCAGAATTGTTCTTTAAATTCCACACTATAAGAACAAAGGAGCAGGCACTGAGCTCTGTGAAATATTTTAAACTGTCCTCAGTGGCAGAGGGACAGTTCAAAATATTTCACAAAGCTCAGTGAAATTCCAGAAGTTCAAAGCTGTGGGAAGCTGATAAGGTGGAGCACTGGTGGATTCAAAACTCTGGGACAAGATGTAGTTCACCAATGCTCTCAGCAGCCACCAAGTCAACAGGTAAATACTGAGTCAGCCATAAAAAAGGGAGCAGCTTAATCTCAGAACGTATCAGAAGATAAAATCGGAGCAGCCAAACATTACTGTCAACAGAGAGGATTAGGAGAAGACTCTGACTGCTCACCTCCTGTAGTACACTGAGCTCCTGCAGGAGGAACCTGAGTCACAGAATTGCTGCCAATGAGTCACTCCTGGGGAACTGTAGTGTGCTGCCGGGAAAGATCAAAAAGTTGCCCTGAAGACGTCAGCTGAGATTATGCAGGGCCCATACAGCCAGAAGTCTACATTTGGATCCCATGTAATGAGTGAAAAAAAGAATCAGTAATGGCCGCAAACTCGATTTCCTGCAGACACTGGAGTATGAGGCTGGCACAACAACTGGGCACCAGTTAATTCCTGTGTGTAGTTTTGAAATTAAAGATGATGCTCTAAGAAGCTGAGAAATATAAATAATAAAGAAAAGGGTCATCAGAAGAGAACAGTGCAAAAACAGGGCTGTATGATAAAGGATGACTGGACAACTGAAAGGAAGGTTTGAAAAAAAAGGAAGAAGATATCAAAAGAAATGCACTATATAAGTTCTAGATAAGTGCACTATGTAAGTTCAAAGTGTTCAAGGCCACATTGGATGGGGTCCTGGGCAGCCTGGTCTAGTATTGAATGGGGAAGTTGGTGGCCCTGCATGTGGCAGGGAGGTTGGAGATTCATGATCCTTGAGGTCCTTTCCAACCCTGGCCATTTTTTAACTCAAATATCATGGAAAGGACCGTATATTAAAAAAGGCTTGGAAAACACAAAGTCTTCTTTTGCCCAAATAAACTTCATGAGAAAACAAGGAGAAGGATTCATCAGATGCAACCAGAATAACACGGATCAAGATCCTACAATTGTGAATGAACTTACTGTGTTCCCAAAAGTGAGACAGCAGTGGTCTTAATGATAAGCCATCCATGCTACCAATGGCAACTGAGCTTTACACAGTTCTGGTCTTTCTGCTTTCATATTGTACTATTAAACCTATTAAACTTGTAAACAAGATGATCATATATTGTTCTGGAAATCTCTCAGCACTGCCTTAATTAGGCAACTTCCAAATTATCACTGTCTTTTATGCCACATTACCCACAAACCATGATTATGGTCACATCTAGTCCTTCTTGTAGGCTTTAATTAACAGTGGTGATCGCTTGTGCCTTTTAATTATGACAGCGCAAGTTTCTGAGCCTTTGATATGACCACCTGAAGAAGGTTCTACAACTGTATGTTTTGGCAACCGAGCCAAATGCTCCAGATAAGATGAATATTCATTCTACAGCAGTTTTTAAGCTTTCCTCACTTGGAAACAGTGCCATCATATGGGTGGCACTGGCTGTGGTAACCTGCATCAGGGAAAGTCAGAAATGCTGCAACAGGGATCATAGAAGAGAGAACTTGGAAGAGAGCAGCACTAGGACAGACTGACATCACTTGGCTTTGCAGGTAAACTAACTTGGTAGGAAAAAAAATTGATTTTAGTCTGGAAGACTAAAGGATGATGTAGACAAACTATTAATATCCATTCTGTGCTATGCAACAGGCTTCCCAAAAGCTGGTTAGGACAGATTGGGCTGCTTAAACATTGTCAAGCAAAACCCTGTTACTACAAGAACATGACAGAAAGTCCAGCAGGACCCATCAGACCTAAGAAACACAACAAAAATCAGGACAGTGGACAAGGCCACTCATACTGGGTATCTATTGAACTGCACTGCACCAAAACAGCCAGGCACTGGGGGCAAGAGGAAGGTCCTCCTTCTACAAGCATATCATAGAATTGTAGTATATCCCAAGATGGAAGGGACCCGCGAGGTTCATTGAGTTCAACCCCTGGCTCCTCACAGCACCACCCAACATTCAAACCCAGTGTCTGAGAGCGCTTCCAAACGCTCCCTGAGCTCCAGCACTGGGGCCGTGCCCACAGCCCTGTGCAGGCTGTTCCATGCCCACCGCCCTGTGGTGCAGAGCCTTTCCCTCACCCCCAGCTGCCCTCCCCTGCCGCAGCTCCATGCCGTTCCCTCAGGCCCTGTCGCTGTCACCCTGTGAGGAGATGTTGGCCATCATTCTTTGTAAAACAGAAAACCAAAAGTCAATGCAGGACATGCTTCTGGTCTGTAGAAGTGCACAGAGGTACTTCATGCTGCTCCATGAACTCCTGTACAATACAGCTCGCACAGGCGCTGCCCTTTCAGTTAAACTGCTTCGTTTTGCAGTTCTCTATTTCCTCCATCCTGTGCATTTGAAATGGCACAATTAAACGTTTCCATTTCTCGGTGGGTTTGAAATGACACTGCTGAGTGGTATTGGAAAATCTCTCCGTGGTCTCCGGGTGGTCTGGGATGCACAAAGTTTGGTGCTTCTTTGTCTGCCTTCTTTGTATGATATCAGGAATTCCAGAACTTGCCGTTGCACATTAACTTCTTCTCCATTATTACTAAGAACTCAGCAAGCATATTGCACCACATAAAGTTTTTAGCAGAGCTTTATAAGAAAATAAAATATTTGCAGTGGCACAGCGGGGAGAGAAACCGCACGGGAACTTCGCTCTACCTGAAAATCAGCAAGGTTTTCATTGAGGTAACTGCAGCAATGAAGCACAAAGGTAGGTCATGCTCACTGCTAGTGCCAGCTTTAATTAATGGATAAACCGTTATTAGGCAAGGAAAAAAAAAAAAACGAACCAGTTTCAACAGAGCTGTTCCCAGCACCTCCTCGCTGAATGACAACGGCGTTTCTTCAGTCATGTCAGATCGCCAGCAAGGATTTTGCAGCCTCCTCACTGTCTTCTTGGACTGCACAAAATGCTCCCATTGTGTTACTGCGGTGCATTATCTGTGTAAAGCAGTCCAAAAACAGGCAACTGTGGCTTCATCTGGAAACTATGTACTGCTGTGCTGTTGGAAAAATAAGCGCAAGACCTGATGTTAAAACACATCAGAAACGCAAAGAAAGGTTTTCACAATGGTTTAAATTACAGAGGTTTCTTAATGTCTTCTTTTGGAAAACATCCCCTGTCCTTGTGCCAGCACGGAGTTGCTGGACTCCTACGGAGGCTTTGGCCAGTGCTCAGTACCCATCACCTAGGTATAAGCTAAATACAATGGAAGTCCCATCTGGGGCAGATTTATATGTTTATATAGATATATATGTTCATAAAACCTTGAGGGAAAAAAAAAAAAACAACACTAAAAAACTGCATGAAGATCTTCTATATCCACATCCAAGTATGGGTTCTGGATCTTTCTGTGTTAGACAGCACTTTACTCACAGTGGTACTGCAGATGCTGAGGGATGTGCAAACCTGTGGATTATTTCTCTGAGTATAATGTAGGGAAAAAAGTAATCTGGTTTTCCTGCAAATGGTAAAACCCTAAGTGGTCTGATGTATGGCTAAACAGTCCTCTGAATTTTGTGGAAAAAATGCCCTCACCAAAGCTCTCCTTTAGATTCACCCTGTTCCCATGAGAATGGCAGATGCTTTTCCTCACAACCCCAGGACATCAAACCAGGGTTTGATGAGCAAAACCTGCTGGTCACAGCCAGCCATGGCTCCCCTTGCTGGAAACTCCTCAGAATGACAGAATATCCCAAGTTTTTTGCCTTTCTGTTCACCTTGATTTGCAGTAGCCCACACCCATGTGCACACACAAAGCAGAGGATCCTGCTGGCAGCACAACTACGTGCAGGATTTATGGAAGGGCAGCAGGTGAGCCCATTACCTGAACAGGCAAGCTACTTACCCTTGGCTAACAAGGACCAAACTGACTTGTGAAACTTCTCCTCGGGACTGGTAGGCTATTGAAAACAAAAGACCACTTTATTTTCCCATTTCATTTTTCTACTGTCACTCTACTTGCTGTGCTGAAGCCTCGCAGACTCCTGTCCTGTGTACCTTTGTTCTTGCTAGCTTACCACAGCTGCACATCTCCAAAGACCTTTTTGTAGCTTTTTTGACAGTATTGGTGGACAAAGGAAGAGCAACCAATGACGTCTTCCTGGACTTGTGCAAGGTTCTGACATGGTCCTGCACTGTATCTCTAAATTGGAGAGATAGAGGTTTGAAGGACTATTCAGTGGATGAGGAATTGGTTGGATGGTTGCAGCCAGAGGGTTGTGGTCAATGGCTCTACGTCCAGGTAGAGACCGGATACAAGTGGTGCCTCCCAGGGATCTGTCTTGGAACCAGCACTCTAACAACTTTATCAATGATACAGATGATGAGATCAAGTGCAAGTTCATTGATGACACCAAGCTGACTGGTGTGGTTAACACAATAAAAGGAAGGGATTCCATCCAGAGGGACCTGCACGGGCTTGAAAAGTGGGCCCAAGTGAACTGAATGAGGTTTAACAGGACCAAGCGCAAAGGGTTGCACTGCGGTGAGGTCAATCTCATATATGTACAGACCGGGAGAATTCTTCCAACCCAAGCCATTCTACAAGTCCATAGATTCCATGTTGTGGCAATGTAACCCTGACCTATAACTGTAGAGGCATTTGATGCATATCACATCTGCCTTTTGAAAACTCACAATCACATCATTGTCTCAAACCAATTTTTTTGTTTCGTTTTATCCTGCTTTTAGTTCAGCACTATCCTGCTTCCCAATTGGAACATGATTGATTTTTGCCCCAAAGATGTTGTACACTGTGTCATCCTATCTCTTAATACCATCTCAGTTTGACAATACAACAGGCACAAAATGGTCTCATGCTAACTTTCAAACTGCTATTAGTACTCAAGAGAAGAATAACTACAGTCAATGCTGGAAATAACTTCATGCTCCCACTTTGCCACACGCAAACCACTTCCACAACATTCTGAAGAGTAGGAGGTGCTGGATTTCCTTCAGTGAACAGGTACAGGTACAGGTATCTCCCTGTATCTGCCTTTTTTTCCTCATCTTACACAAAAGCACTGCTTCAATTTCCTTACAGTGTTAAATCAAAGGCTTTGATATGAGCACATTGTACTGGACTTCCAGAAAGAAGCAGTGAGGTTGTAAAACACACTGAACAAGAAAATGAATAAATAATAAACGAAGAAGAACACAGTGCAACAAAGACACAGTTTAAAAAAAATGACATAATAGGTGTAATGATTAAACATAACACAGGCTTTAAAAATAGGTGGTCATGTAAAAAACAAGCCACGTGATGAATTCTTCCATAATATCTCGTGGTTTACCATAGAAGAATTGCTTGCTTGAGCCTTGCTTCTTCAGCTGATAATCAGAATAAATATATGACAATAGCTGGAGCAGTTCTGCAACTTTCTGAGACTACTGGTGATAAAAGTTCTCTTAACACACCAGGTGCAATCTATCACAGCAAGTCTATTGCATTTCAGGAAAAAATAATAATGGGATCAAAGGAGTAACAGGAATTTGAAAGCAATTAAACCAATTAATTTAACAGAATCAGGATTCATATCTAACGAGCAATTTGCTGACAAGGTGCTCCCCAGAAGGGATTCTTCCGCATCCAATTAGTAGACCAATTGCACAGACCTATTAGCAGTTCCTTGCAAATTATCAGCTAAATACTCTGGGAGTAGTCAGTGATGGATTGTAAGAAACCAAGAGTGAAAAGGGAAAAGTGGAGAGAGGATAGAGAGGAGGGAGAAGACAAGAATGAAGAGCTAAAATCAAGGGAGAAGAAAAAGGCTTTTAGCAGGACTAAAAACTGGGGGTCTGCATCCCAAAAAGCCAATTCAGACCCTGAGAGCAAACCCTGTGAAGAGCTCCCACAACATCCTTCTGCCTCTGGAAAGAGGTAGAATCTGCCCTGGGCAGCCCCAGGGAGGGGGGATGCTGCCAAACACAAACACTGCATTTATCCCTCACTGAGCACAGTGACCCTGGGACTGCTGGTGGCTCCAAATATTCTACAAGAAGTTCCTATGAAAAGTTGCACCAATTCAATGACCTGTTTAGTTTGCAAGGAAAATGCATGAAAAAAGTCCATTCAAACTGTTCTGTCATTTACAATTTAAGTCATAAAATCCTCAATATGTGATAATTCAAACTAACCTATATGCACTCTTTGGAATTAGCTGACTTAAGCCACAGCAACATTTCTGATACAACACAGGCCAAAATCAAAGGAGACTTGGAATCTGGGACAGCTCAGGCTGGAAGGGAGCTCAGCCTGTCCTCCTGCTGACTGGGAGGGATTAACTGTGCACAGGGTACAAACTCTTGGAAGAGGAAAGCTGATTCAACCTCAACTCAAATCAACTCTTCCTTATGTTTTCCAGTTGTTATTGCATTTATCAACTAATAATTCTGTGTGCTTCAAATCCCAAGCAAATGTCAGCTAAAATACATTTTTCTCCAAGCCTCTCCCTTGACCTGTGACCCCACATGGGAAGCAGTGCTCCAAGGCGAGCTCTGCATGCACCTGACCCAGCGAGGGGCTGGGACACCACACACCACTGGTCTGGCACATTCCTGTGCCTTTCCAGAGCTTTGTCCCAGACAGAAAACCACTCCCTTGCAACAAGGGAGTCTGCAGCCAGTGGTCATCCCTAAAGAACCGTAGGAGGGCGCACGCTGGTTCTCACCCATTTACTCTCACAACTTATTTTCCCAGGGCACTGGTTTCAGAACATGTAGATTCATTCTACCACTGGAGTATCAGAAAGGATCGCAGAATTTAGGACCTTTCTCATTAAAATCTTTTATTCATAAGTAATAATAAAAATGGAAGCAAATCTTTCAAGACACAATCAGATTTTAAAATATCTCAGAATCAACACAAGTAATGTGAGCTAGTTAATTATGACAATGCCACATGCTCTTAATGAAACAGGTTTGATCTTGAAAGTAACTGGAACCTTCTATAGTCCAAAATACAAAAACGTACATAATATGAGGAAATCATTCCCATAATTAATTCACTATTGCTTAATAGGGCACCAAGTGTGGGTGCTGACCTCCCCAACTTCAGATGGTTAATGAGGATTGTGCCAGTCACTGTGGCAATGAAAAGCAATAGAAGAAACCTGACAATTTTAATTCTGTTTTGGGATAAAACTGAGTTCACAAATCCTCCTTTCCCTCCACAAGTCATAAATTAATGTAGGACAATCTCAACGTCACACCCCCATCCCATGCTTAACAGACAGATGTGCTCTCGGCCCACCAATGCATCAGGGAGCACAACTCATCTCAGGTCTTGTTCGTTGTGATTTACACAGAAGTGGTACTGGTGTGTTCCTGCAGACATTCTTGCTGTTCAGCACCGTAACTAATGGAGCTGCAGTAACATGTTTCTGTGTCTGCACCTTCTGTAAAGAACAAGCCTTGAAATGCCCCCGAGCATTTCATTGAAACGAGTGCTTAAGGTTTCAGAATCTGTGCTGTATCAGAAGTTACATGACCTGCTGGCACAAATTCAGAAATGCTAAACTCAAGCAGTGCGGGTGCAATGCACTGTTTCAGGTTATTCTTCTTGTCTGCATAACAATAATGCCCCAGTGTGTCAGCTAAGTTCAAAATCCAGCTATATTACGTGGTACGTACATTTGTAAGACAACTTTGATGTGGACTGAATGAAGCATACCACTGCAGCTGCTTTCAGGAGATACTGCTGCTTTCAGGTATACACTCCATCCTTACACAGCCACTGTGCCTCCTCCTGGAGGGAGGGACACCAATAAAGCCAAAGTGCTACATCTAAGCCACGGCATCTTTCTCTCTCTGCAGCAGAGAAAAGTATCAGATACTTGGGGTCTACAGAGGAGTCCTAAGTAAACAATCATTGCTTCTGATAATGTACAAGGAACACAGAGGTGATTTCTCTTCCCAAGACCATTAAGAAGGTTGTAGAGTTGCTCGGAAAAGCCTAGACAAATCCATTATACTCTATAATCTCCCAAAATAGCTTTAAATCCAATTACTTTATTTCTCACAGGCAAGCCTTAGAATAGAGCACGTCTATGCAGCAATGCCTATGACAGCACCAACCACCTGACTCAAGCTAGGGCAAAGCCGTGGGGTATCAAAGTGCGTGGTCTGGAGAACCAAGTAGGTGTCTGGTCAGTCTTACTGAACCAGGGGGAGGGGATGAGGATGGATCTATTTACTCACATTCAGGTCATTGCACTACTACAGAAGTGCCAAAGAGGGGGAAGAAGGAGTAATCACAGAATCACTGACTTAGGCTGGAAGGGACCTTAAAGATCATCGAGCTCCAACCCCCTGCAATGGGCAGGGCTGCCACCCCCCAGGTCAGGCTGCCCAGGGCCCCATCCAACCTGGCCTTGAATGCTGCCAGGGATGGTAATTCTTTCCCCTGCATTGTGGAATGGTTACAGAGCTAATCTGAAGTGACCCTTAGTGCCTCTGAGGTCTCAGCTCACTGGCCAAAAAACCTGCTCTCTGCTTAGCACAACCTCCTATCTGCAGTCAGTGCTTTACAAATTAACCTCACTGCCACTCTGATTGGTAGTGAGGGCTCATTTTCTCCAGTGGCAAACAGCTGATGTTTGCCAATTCCAGATCCCTGCATAAGCAAATATTGTTCAAGTGCTGAATTTCAAAGCAAGCTGAAAAATGTGTTATTTAAAATATGATTGTGTTCCAGCATTGCACAGTATTAATATTGCTAAAGCTACCTAATGCTTACACATCCAATGCATATATATATAATGATCTGATACAGTTTTAACTGAACTTCTAACAACTGTTTCCAGTTATTTGTTAATTATGTCACGACAAATTTGGACCAAATATTTCATTTGTCTTTACACTTGTGCTCATCACTGCTTGCACATTCGGTCTCTTCTGCATGACCAAAAACCTCCACATTTTATGAAGAACCACTCTTAGTTTGGTCTATCCTGTTACACAAGGTGTCCCTCAGTTAGATTTCATTTGTTTCTTCAGTTTGGCAAGACCAATGAGACAGTCATCTCTCCATTCTCTTCTGGCACCGAGGTGCTTTGGAACAGCTGGAACTTTTTCAGACATCGCCTGAAATAGAAAATTTAAGAGATAATCAGAACTTACTTTGTGAGTAGTAAGCAGGATTGTTTTCTTGCTCTCGGGAATCATCAGATCCAGTAACCTTCAACACAAAGTGCAATTTAATCCATCACAAGCAATAGGCTGCTAATTCTTCATGTCTGACTGGAGATGAGTCAACAGACATGAGAAAAGTGCTCCCGTTGGAGAAGTTTGATCTGCAGGTTGCAGTGAAGGTGCCTACAGAAACACTGGTGCATCAGCTTCCTTTCTCCATTTAGCCCACACAGCCACTACCTCATCTTTTTGGCAGTAATCCTTTATTAAGTAGGAAGGAGACCACTTGGCCTTTTATGTGGCTAAATACGTGCTCTGAACCAAATCCATGTATGTGTGTCTAAGGCTGTGGCTTCTCTTCTGGCTCCTAATAAATGTAATGAGGAATACCATGTTTGTTGCAAGCATTTATTCTAGGAGTGCCTGTTGCAATTTAAATGGCAGCGGAAGAGTTGTAACAAACCCAGAATTATGATTTTAGTTTTTAATTGGAAAATGAGGGAGAGAAAAAATTAGAGCACTATTTCAGGATCCAAAGATAAAAGTGCATAAACAAAGCTGCCCAGATGTACCTGCTATATGCATCATTGAAAGAAGAACAAAAGGCACTAAATGGTAGAACATTGGTAACAGATTTTCTTCCCAAGAAAAAAAGCTGTTTCTGAGAATGGAGGTAGAGACCATAAGGTCATCTTGGCCAAAACAGCAACCAAGGTCTTAGGTTTAAAAGGTAAGTGCTGGGAAACTGAAGAAAACCTGGTGCTGCTCCCAATGCCTGGCAAGCTGCAGTCACTCCAGAAAAAATCAGTGGGAGGGATAAAAGAGGAAGATAAGAGATGCTTAATGTTTTACCCTTATGAGAAGATTCTTGCAAACCCGCCTTTGGTGCTGATGACTTTAGATAATAGATACAGAAACAAATGCTGATAGACAAAAAGACAGATGCTGAAGTGGAATCTTGTACACCATAAAGAAATCCAAACTGTTTCATTCTAATCAAAAGCTTCTACTTGTGACAACTCTCAGTTGGCTTTGATTGTTGTTATAAGCAGACTATGTTGTTTGAGCACAAAAAAACACTCTTTCCCTTTTAACAGCAGCTGTTGAAACTGCATTAACATAAAAAGGCAGAAAAATGCTATGTTCCAGAGTGACTGCATATAGGGAATTAAACTGTGACAGTTAATCAAGATCAATCCATTACATATCCATGTTCTTTAGCAAAATATTTAAAAAGGCAACTATGAAAACGTAGAATAAGGAAATGGCAATACTTTAGCTACTTTCTATGGATGCACATAATATCTTACAAGGTGAGTATAAACAAATTGTTGGGTTTGAAACTTGAAAGACAAGCTGAGTCCCAGTACAGCATAGCACTTAAAACACATCTTATTTTTGTGCATATAAGCAATCTTACAGGACTGCTCACATGCTTAAGGTAAACTTAGCATGCCTTCATATGTGTTACAGACCAGAGATCTAGTTTTTAACTACACAAAGAACAACTGAACAGCTGGAGGAAGAAAACTACAGGGTTTATGCAGCAAGATGAGTAGAAGGAAGACAAAGGAAGAAAGGCTATTATATAAGAAGAGAAACTTGGAGTTTTGCATGTAATGACAAAGGATGTAGCACAGACATGATAAGAAATAGTGTGAGAGTTTTAATGTCTGTAACCCACAGCTGTTGAAAGTTGACTCCTCTGGCTAGTAATAACGTTACTCACCTGATCATCCTTTGATGTATTTCAAAGTGCTCTGAAAAGGGACTCAGATAATCACACATTTTGTACTGATCTTTTTGCTCAAGGTGCACAATCAAACAAGAAACAGAGTACAGATACCTCTAACAGTAAATTGAAATTATATATATGTATAAGCTAACATTCTTTGTTGTGACTGTCATTGCATTTATTGGCTCTATATTTACCTGACTGATCTTCTGCTCAATTTCACCTGAAAATTCTGGAACCGGTCCAAAGGTATTCAGAACAAGTTTCATACCTTCACGGTATCTTTCACAATAATTTGAAATACCTAAAATAAGAATGAAGGATTACATTTGATCAGAAATTCCTACTTTAAGTACAGTAACACTAGCTGTACTTAGGCTTTCTCTTAACTTAGAATCCAGAAAAGGTGTGCTCTTATGCCTAAGACAGCTCATTACCACCAAGGAAAAATGGGTTCCATCTGCTGCATTTTCATTAAGGTTCATGGAATAATCACTTAGGACACATCTTCTGTACAAAACCAATAAAGGTTACATACCAGCAGGCAATGCTGGTGAGGGGTGCAGTACCTAACAGTGGTTATACTTGTGCTTTGTTACCTTAGACCAGAAAGCCTCCCCAACTATTGCACACAAGGAGTGCTCTCACCTCTCCTCTTCTCCTGCTTGGTATGCATTGTATCATTTGAAGCATCCCTCTTATGGGTTTTATTTAGTGACCTTGCAACAAAGCTCAAGGGAAAAGAGTCAAAGGCAAGGAAATCACCATATGGTGGTCTCTAGTGAAGGTTTGAGGAAAAATACACAGATTCTTGCAGATCAGTACTTTGTTGTGCAACTGCAGATGACAACAGGGATTTGGCTTTTATGATAACAGGACTATCTCTGAAGGTTAGTGAAGGCAGTGCTAGGGGAAATTGTGATCCACCTGACAAAGTGGAGCAAACACATTTTGCCATAAAGCTGACAAGGTAATTTGACAAGGAAAGCCTTATATCAGAACACCTAACCTGACCACCCCCTCTTTTAGTTTAAATCCATTCCCCCTTGTCCTATCACTACCAGACTGTGTAAAAACCTGGTCCCCCCACTGTTCATAAGCTCTCTTCAAGTACTGGAAAGCTGCAATGAAGTCTGCCCAGAGCCTTCTCTTCTCCAGGCTGGACAAGTCCTGCTCCCTCAATCCGTTTTCACAAGAAAGGCGCTCCAGCCCTCTGAGCATCTTCAATGCCCTCCTCCGGATCCAATCCAACAGCTCTGCAGTTTTCTCGTGCAGGGAACCCCAAGCCTGGATGTGGTACAGTTGATGGGGCCTCACAAGGGCAGGGCAAAGAGGGATAATCCCTTCCCTCTCCTTGCTGGACCCCTCTCTTCTCATGTAGCCCAGGATACAGTTGGCCTTCTGGGCTGCAAGCACACTGCTGGCTCATGCCCACTTTTCATCCACCAGGACCTCCAAGTCCTTCTCCACAGGGCTGCTCTCAAGGAGTTGTTCTTCCAGTCTGTACACATATCTGGGATTATCCTGACCAAAGTGCAACACTTTGCACTTGGCCTTGTTGAATTTCATTAGGTTCATGAGAACGCAATTTTCAAGCTTTTCCAGGTCCCTCTGGATGGCATTCCCTTCTTCTTGCATCAACTGCACCACCCAGCTTAGTGTAGTTAGCAAATCTCCTATTTAGAGGTAAGGATGTGGTGTGGAACCATTATCCCAGTGAATACACTAACTTGAGAGGGGAAGCTCTGAATATCCTTCAGAACCCCTTTTCTGAGAACCTCAGACACAGAAGAATTTTTACCCTTCTTTCTCATCGTTATCTAATTATCACAGCAAAGAGAAAGCTATTGAAGACAAAGTAGTAATGGTCATCAACCCTCATACAAGGGCTCAGGAGATTATATAAACTGAGAAGCATGAGCTTGAACTCACCATGGTCTTATCTAACCACAAAACACAAGGAACGTTAAGAGACTACCACATGACAGAATGTATCCTAGGCCAAGTCACTAAGTAGTCCCTTTCCCAAACAGCTTGCAGACAGTCCTCTGGAATGCAATATTGTGTGATATGAATACCATAAAAGTCACACCTGCCTAACCCTAAATGATTGAGCTTGAAGGTGGATGAAGGAACAGAAACCTCCAACTACTGGTAACCATGAATCATAAACTAACACTTGTAATGCTCAGCATACCTCATAGCCTGAAAGTGCTGAAGTACACACATTCCAAATGGCTTCTGAGGTCAGTAAGATTATGGAGAACACTGTTGTTTCTGGTGGAAGAACTTTCAAATGACAGATAATTTCATTAGGAAATGGGCATTGACATTATGATGGCCATCATATAAACAGCTGAAAGGACAGGCTGGGAGAACACATCCATTGCCTGAGAGTAGCCTGGAAAGATTTGAGAGTACTGAACCCTCTTTAAAAAATGGATTAGAAACATTCTCCAGTGTCAGAAGGAAGGAAACTCTGAGAAAAAAAGCAGCCTTCTTAAGTAGCTTGAACTCATGTCTTGTGCCAAGAGCATTCCTGTCAGCATTTTGTCACTCTATTTCCTTGTGTCATCCACCCATGGGGCACATCTGTTCCTACAACACGCTTTGGCATGTTTGGCTTTCTCTAGCAGAAAAAAAAAGGACGATATCTAGTCACGTAGGTGTATCAGTGCACTAGTTATCTGAAAACTTTGTATTTGGTTCAATTATCTTGATTGCTACACAGACAGAAACATTCAAGTTGTCTAGTGGGCTCCAAAATACCACTGATGGAAGTGTCAGAAATATTTGGGAAGAGAAGCATTAATTGCAGAACTGCTGTGATCCAATTCTATCTCTTCCATTGAGAGAATAAGCAGAGATCATCCTCGTTCCTAAAAACTCTGCAAAGGACCACTAGTTCTTGGAATACTGGCCATGTCCTGCCACTAGTGTAAAGGGCTGCGCTGTCACCTCCTAACAACTGGGTTCACAGACTGGGACCTGCAGCCAATCTGGAATGACCTACAGGGATGTTCTAGATGATACTCATGCACCAACCACAGGAAGGTAGTATCTACGTTCTATCTTGTTCATGTGAGCTTTTTCTTCTAATTCTGAAGAGTTTGAGGAAAACATTTCCCCCCACATCGTGCAACACACATCATGCAACGCCACAGAAAGTTCCCAGGTACACAAGTAGAAATTACTGAGGCTGGAGTGCAGAACTATGTGGTCACTTTGCAAACTCACTTGCTAATTACCAGAAAAGCAGAAATGGATTCAGCCAAATACGGCAATTCAAGCAGATCCACACAAGCAATTAGTAATCGAAGGAATGGTAAATGAAGCAGTGTCAATTACAGTTCTTCTGGTGCTTAAACAGCTGACACAAGTCTATGACACCTAAACCAGTACTGAAAAGTTTGGGATCAGTAACTTTCCTCAAGCCAGTAGAAACAAACCTCACAATCACTTGGTAAGCCTGGCAATAACACTATAGATCTGAGATGTTCTGATTCTAGTGTAGTCAGGAGAAGGTAGGTGAGAAGTCTCTGTGCTACGAATGTATTTCAGGAGCCTCAGTTTAAAGAGATAACCTTAGTAGCTTGGGTAGACGAATCTTTGGACTTGGCTGATTCATTTACCTGGTGGATGTGAACTCCTGAGCTAGAGATGGTATTCAAAAGTTCACTCAGCCAGCTAGTCTTACAAATCGAGCTCCTGGCAACTCATCTACAGCTTGAATGAATCACAACAGCTTCTGGGTGGGTGCATCTCACCAAGGCAACACAGACATGCCAAATGCAGATTGGTTAATACAATTCACTCATTGCATACAATGTATGAATGAAAAAGAAGCCTTATGCAAAGTCATCAAAATAAGAAGAGGTACAAAACCAAAATGTTATGGATGTAGAGAAGAGCAGCAATGTTCATCTCAACATTGTGGTTGAAGTGGCAACAAACAAGCATGTACACTGCATGCCAAGCAGGGGGTGAATGTTCTGTGCAAGCACTTTTCAGTCTTAGGTGAAGGAAACGTTGAAAGTTAGAATACATTCATGATTTCACTCAGAGACAAAATCAAACAAACAAATACTTTTCCAAGTAGCTACCCTGCACTCCCAGTGTAAAATCTCAGTGGAGAAATGCAATGTTTGACCTGATGCAAGTAAAGATCAACCCTATGCTACTAGCTTTAAGGCGGCACTTGAACAATGGAAAATACTGTTGGAAAAGTCACTTTGCTTTGCAACTGCAAACTCAAGAAGACAAATATTTGACTCCAGGCCTTTAGACTTGGGAGTTTCTTCATTCAAAGGTCAGGGCTGTAAACAAAGAAAAGCACTTGACTGGAGCACAGGGACAAAAAGATGGAGAACAAGTACTACAGAATCCCTTTAACTTTAATCCTTGTTGATACTCCTCAGGTAGCACCTTAAGCTTGATGAATTAGACTCAATAAACAGTATGAGACAAAATCAGGGCAGTACCTGGGATCTGGAAAAACAGGAAGAAGATGGCACATGAGGCCACCACCCTTCCATGCACCTAGTGCTGTGCCCCACTATCTTCAGCCAGGAAAAAAATAGCATCTCCAGCAAAAAAGGGTAAACAACTTACAGCACAGGGATAGCAACACTTTCCACTTGCCCACATGGTTTGCCATTCCTCTGTCTAAGCCTCTCTCTTCCTTTTACACTCACCTCATCCACGTTGGAGAAAAGGGGCTGGGGGAGAAGGCAGACATTTTGCAGCAGACATCTGAGAACCATAACCACAGAACAGAAATACCCCCAGGGAGGGCAGGAGTTCCTTGAATATTCATCCCACCACATGTGGGAACTATGTTGAAGAGTGGAACAAGAGGAATGAATAACAAAGTGTTCGGAAGGAGCAGGAGGTATGGATTACAGAGATGAAAAGGAGTACATTCCTATTCCACCCAACATTTTTTGACTGGTACAGTGTATTTACAAGAACAGGTTATCACAAGCTAGAGGAGGACATTAATTCTCAGTTGTCCATATCTATCTTGCCCAAGAGGAAAAGCAAGCTTCTTTTATACCAACTATATGGGAAGAATAAGATACACTGCTGTTTTTCAGGTGCTCAACTGAAAAACTTCCACTGGTGTGGCACAAACGTGGGTATTAGTGAAATGCCTCTAGTTGCATCATCAAGATGCTGAGAAAGGAACAGGACACTGAGAAAGGAAAAGGAACTCTCGATGGCATTTAGTTTAGAAGCACACATAAAAATACCTTGCTGCCCTTAGAAGTTGTCTTCAGAGGTGGGGTCCTAAACACCAAGGCAATGGGATTAATAGGAAAAAAAGAAGGGTATACCTGACAATATGAAAGGTAGGTTTGTTCAGGCATTATTGTATGTAAATTTCTTCAAGTAACAGCTTATTGTATGCTAAGTCTTCTTTGTAAGAAAGGCAACAGGCATGAAGGCTGAAGGATGCGAGCAAATTAACTTGGTAAACCAGTCTGGCAGGGACATTACACATGGGGCAAAATGAGGAAGGCACTGAAATATTTGTGAGAGAAAAAAGAAGCATGAACTTGACTACACTGAACCTGAACAACATATTCAGAAGATACATAGTGACTCAAAAAGAGAAGGAAAGATAGTCAAGCCTCAAGCCACTGTTGCAACAGTATCAACAACTTGGAAGACTGGGGTGGGGTGATTTTAGCAGTTAAAATTTCAGAAGTGGTTGCACTTGTTAAGGCTGAAGATGATTATAGATAAGAACAGAAGAGGTGTACTTCAGGAATACCATGGAGGAATTTGCCATGGTTAAGGCATGTCCAAGTAAAGGAGTTCCAAACTCTGTTTTGCTGAAAGAGGTATTATGTTTCTAGGCGTTGTAGGTTTGAAGAAAACCATCTGCATGTAATTCCACATAAATCAAGAATGTGTCTGAATGAAGAAACAGAGGCAGTCCTCCTTGTCTTTGATTTGACTACCTTAACTTGCAGAATTTTGCACCTTCTTTCTTGTAGCACAACAGTTTCTGAAAGGGATTAAAGCTTGGTTTGTTCCAAAGGATATGGCAATGAAAATAATCTATACTTTTGAACTAGCCAGCACATATGTCTACAGTAATTAAGATAAACGCTTGGCTATGTTTTGTCAAGGGGATAAAAAAAGTCTCCTTGCTTTGAATTATGGCTTATGATTCTCCCTCTTTTGTTTCGATGCTTTGTACTTTTTGCACAAAAGACCTGTACTTTTAAGGACCGTGTATCCATGCCCATTTCCATTCTGTTCTTTCTGTAGACAACTACACAAATTTCACAGTGAGGGCTAGGCAGAATATGAACCTAGAATGGTGTTTTGATAAATGCAAGATAACAAAAAGCAACACAGATCCTTCAACTTCCCTCTATCCAGCTCTTGCGCTAGTATTAGCAGGTTTAGACCAATATTAAATTACAATTATAGCTCACTAAATAACACACTAATAAATTAACTGATCTAAAACAGCCAATCATGAAGTACACATGAAGAACTTTTGTTGCAGATATATGAAACACCATAGATTACGGCCTAGCTTCTGCTTTTACAGATCATTTTTTCCAGCGGCTTAAAAGAAAGTGACAGTTCAAGAAATAGGAGATAAAATCTCATTGAGGCCAGGCTCTCTTCAGTATATTTACAGGTAGGCAGTGGGAAACAGCTTCTGTCTATATTTACAGTTTTGCATGGGGAAACAATTTCTGCCAATGACAGTGAAGTTTGCGAAGACTGTGTGACAAATGTGGATGAAAGCATATTTTAATCATATCGGCACATATGCAGAAGGATGTTGTGTCTGCTGACTTAATCCCATAATAAGTAAACAGGTCAAGTGACACCACTCAATTCTATGGCTGTTGCTTGTAAAGGAAGTTTGTTGTGATACTGCCATGTGAAACCATAAGATGACAAAATCAAAAGACAGCTTACTGGGCTGCATTAAAAAAGGGGTGGCCAGCAGGGAGAGGGAGGTGATTGTCCCCCTCTACTCGGCTCTTGTGAGGCCCCATCTGCAGCACTGCATCCAGGCCTGGGGCCTCCAGTACAGGAAGGACGTGGAGCTCTTGGAGCGGGTCCAGAGGAGGGCACTAAGATGATCAGAGGGCTGGAGCACCTCTCCTGTGAGGAAAGATTGAGGGAACTGGGCTTGTTTAGCTTGGAGAAGAGAAGGCTCTGGGGAGACCTCATTGTGGCCTTCCAGTACTTGAAGGGAGCACCTAAACAGGAGGGGGAATGGCTGTTTACGAAGACAAGGGGGAATGGTTTTAAACTGAGACAGGGGAGGTTTAGGTTAGATATTAGGAGGAAGTTTTTCACACAGAGGGTGGTGACACGCTGGAACAGGTTGCCCAAAGAAGGTTGTGGATCCCCCATCCCTGGAGGCATTCAAAGCCAGGCTGGATGTGGCTCTGGGCAGCCTGGTCTGGTGGTTGGTGACCCTGCACATAGCAGGGAGTTGAAACTCGATGATCATTGTGGTCCTTTTCAACCCAGGCCATTCTATGCTTCTATGAAATCAACACTCATTTAATTTATAGAAACCAACAATCAATATTAGAATGTTAAGTAATTTGAATGTGAAAGGTCTGCCCTCATACCTATTGCCATTCAGTTCTCCAGTTGCTGCTTGTACTCCTTTTAATGATTTGATAAGGTCACTGTATTCCATGTTGAAGACTGCTGGCTCACATCTATATATTCAAAATTTCTATTACTCATGCAGGGACTAATTTGTAATCTAAGGTGGCCTAAATGACAGCTTGTGATAAGACTACTTATGAATATGCAGGAAAGGACACAAAAACTATCATAGAGAAAGCCCAGCATTAGCACACAAAAGGATCATGGGAAGATCCTCATGTTCACATGAACATGACTTCAAAATCAATAAATCAATCCTTGAAATATTATTTTTTATCCAGAAACAAACAAAACTATCACACAACACTTAAGGAAGTCTTCCTGGCCTTCCAGGATCTCTCACAAATTTTCCTCTCATGCTTCTTGAATCCCTACCACCTTTCCCACAATGATTAGCAGTGAGGTTAAGGCTGTGGGAAGGCTAGAAAGGTAAAGATGCTGTGGAGGCTAATAGCAATAGAGAAGGTGTATCTATCTCCATTTCTCTCTGCTGCTCAAAAATAGACACTAACTTCCATAATGAATCAGAAAGAGTTGTCTTGGGCAAGCGAGATCCACTATTCTGTACTATGGGAAGCAATACTGGGCAAAGAAGTTGGCAGTGGTACAGAACTATGACCGTAAGCCATTGTGTGTCCTGACATCAGCAACACTGACAATTTTTAATGTCTCTGATGAGAGCAACAGCTTGAGTCAGACTGCCAGCACATAAACAGGAGCAGCTCTAGATTCAGAGACTATTTGGCTGCCAGATTGGGAGTGAAGCAATACTTTTCAGGATCAAAGTTACTGAGTATGCAGAAAAAACACCTTGTTAGTAACTGTACTAGTTATCTGAGAGTCATTTTTAATTGAAAGAATCATAGAATGGCTTGGGTTGGAAGAGACCTAGCCTAAGATCATCAAGTTCCAATCCCCTGCTGTGGGCAAAGCTGAGCTGAGGCTGCCCAGAGTCTCATACAACCTGGCTTTGATCATCTCCAGGGATGGGGTACCAATATCTTCTCTGGGCAGCCTGTGTCAGTGCCTCACCAACATCAAGTAAAAGATTTCCCATGCATCTAATCCAAATCTCCTCTCTTTTAGTTTAAAGCCACTTTCCCTTGTCCTATCACTATCAGACTGTGTAAAATGTCTGCCTCCCTCCTGACTAAAATCTACTTTTAAGTACTGGAAAGATGCAAAGAGGTCTACCCAAAGCTTTTCCTTCTCCAGGCAGAACAAGCCTGGAGAAGCTCCCTTACCCCATCTTCATAGGAGAGGTACTTCAGCCCTCTGAGCATCTTCATGGTTCCTCCTCCAGACTCAATCCAACAGCTCCATGTTTTGCTAGTGCTTGGGTTCCCCAGTCTGGTCACAGTGCACCAGCTGAGGCTCACAAGGGCAGTGCAGAGGGGCTCTCTCCCTACTGTCACCCCCCTTTTCATGGAGCCCAGAATGCTGTTGGCCTTTCAGGCTGAAAGAACATTCTGCTGGTTCATGTCCAGCTTTTGGTCCACCAGGATCCCCAAGTCCTCCTCTACAGGGCTGCTCTGAAGGAAATATTCTCCCAGCCTGTACACGTATCTGGAATCACCATGACTTAAGAGCAACTCCTTGTACTTGACTTGGTTGAATTTCATTAGGTTCATGAGGACCCATTCCTCATGGGCCAGTATCACCCACCCCACTCAGCTTGGTGTCACCAGCAAACTTGCTGGGGAGTACTGTCAATCCCACTGCCTATGTCACTCGTAAAGAAATGGAAGAACACCATTCTCAAGATGGACTCTCTGGGGGACACCGCTCATCACCAGCCTCTACTTGGACATAAAGCCATTGATCACAATTCCTAGGTTGCAACCATGCAATCAATTATTTTATCCACCAAATAAAATATAAAATATGGTAGATAAAGGATTCCCAATCTAAAATTTATTTAATTTTTTCTGGTATTTACTTTTTTTTTTTTTTTAATTATATTTCTTTGTTTTAGTTGAGGCAGTTTAACAAGTTACTCTTTCAGAACCACCTGCACATGGATGATTCCTCCAGAGGATGCTATAGCAGGTTAGTAGAGCTGGGTGCAAGGACTGGACAACTTTGGACTGCAAGACTCCAGGTAGACTGCTGTGAAAAGGCTCATGCAATGAGCTTACATTCTGTTCAGTATGCTTTACTGAGAGTAAGTCTGAAATCACTACAGAGAGGATTGAAAAGCTTCCCTCCTCAGAAGCTTTTAGGAAGATGCCTCTACTTAGAGAGGGACGTTTCCCCAGCAAAGCACCAAACACAACCGAGTCTCTGCTGGAGAACCCATAATATCACATTAATCTCACAATTGGCAAGTTAGCGTTAAGAGACGTAAATTTTGTCAAGCAATCAATCAGCAAGGAGACATAAAATAACACCCCTAATCGCACACTAGTATTTTATGATTCTGCTTTCTTATCTTTATTATTGTATCGTTATATATTGCAGCAGTGCCTAAAAGATCCAGCAGCTGGACAGGGTCCTACCATGTCAGGGACCACAGAGAAACAGAAAAAGATACAGCACAGGTAAAAAACAAAAAATGTATTTAGTTAGGAAGTAAAGATCATTCATGCTTTATTAATTTGTTTAAATGCTTGTATCACAAACCTGTGATTTTGATTACATTTTATGTAGTTCACTTTTTATTTAGCTTGGATTCATACGTACAATTTCCAGAAACATACAAAATCCATTTTTATTATGCAAGATAAATGTTGAACTACCACCTGATTGCTTTAACTAAATCAACTTTGTATACACAGTGTTTTGTGGACAGAAGTTGTTTCACTTCATACTAGCCAGCTTAAAGCAAGCCAGCTCCAGCTGTATTCATGCTGGATCTTAGCCTAAAAATTCTGCAAAAACAGGAAGCCATCTACAGAAAGCAAGTTTCACTCACACTGTCTTCCTAACCTACCTGGAGGTACTCCCCCTATCGAGGGTCTCTTGTTCCACAGCCTTTGGGAGAACACAAGCACATATGCTCATACACGTGGCCAAGAAAGTAAGTTTTCTGTCAACCTTCCCTCCTGCAGGACCACCTGTGATGTGCTCCTTTCTATCACACAGTAGTCAGAAAGTTGCTGTTTACACTGGACTATCAGATGAACTTTTTAAACACTTTCTTTTCCTGACACTCAGACACTTCTGAACTATGCGTACAGCAATGTTGGCAAAGCACTGGGAGAAATCTTAGAAAAATAAAGAACATGGATGGTGTTTCAAATAGATGTCAGTTTTCATCCATTTGCTTACAATAGAATTGTCTCATTTCCTTCCATCTGATCTTAAATTTTATACAAGTGTTCCTTTTTTCATCATTAGAGTCTACAGAGAAAAGTCATAGTTGCAGCAGACCTAACCCAGTTGTACAACATCTCCAGGGTCTTACACAATATAAGCCTTTCCCCCTGCTCATCTCATTTTAAACTACCTACCTTCTGCATTAAGATGCATGGTTTCCAGAGGTCCAATGAACGCATATCGCATTCCCAGTCCATCAGACATCACAACGTCTAGATCAGTAGGAGATATTACTCCTTCCTAAGTAGCAGGAGTAGAACAGGAAAATTTGTGAATGCTGAGTCTTAATGCAAAACTGGCTGCTTCTTGTATATAATTTAAAACTAATTTTTAAAGAAGGAATAAAAACTGAGGCTAGAAGTTTTTGCCAGAGAAGTGCACCTGTTATACAAGTTGTCTCATAGTTCACGATAAACATTAATTCACTTTTTAAAACACATTATTATTAAGATCACTGTACTTCATAACTCAAATTCACTTTAAAAAAGTGTTGTATATACACTGCTTTTTTTATTTATAATATCAACTGTCTGTACACACCAGTTTGTCTGATACTGCTTACAAAAACTCATGTATTAAAATTAAATCGATCTGTTTATGTCAGCCAATACACCTTTTGCTTAGATATTGAGAACCAGAGAGCAACATAGCACATGACCATAAAGAGTTTATACCAGAATCCAAGTTCTCTATCTGCACTTTCAAATACATAAGTTCTGGCTAAATCTTGCAGCTCCCTTCGTGTTTTCTTAAGTCAGGACTTTCGTACAGACCCAAAATTAGTAGAATGGGGGTGCAGCATCAGTACTACCCTGAGGCCTCCTGAAAAAAAGGCTGGGACCAAACACGCAAGTAAAGCAGCTGCCACTCCCTCCCAAAAAACTCACTGAACATTCAGCCTGCCTGGCCTCAACCTGCCCAGGTTCTTGGGTTCATTGCCAGAATCAATTCTCAGAGCTGGCAGGATAAAGAGTATGTAGAATTTCTCCAGTTAAAAACTGAATGCTGCTGTTCCACCCACACTGCGTCATGTACAGGAAAGCTAACGCCACCATCAGGTTAGGGCAAGCAGCATGAGGACTTATAAAAACATGCCACTGTTTCACTACTTTGCAGCTTTACTTAAGAATATTTATTATATGAAGTTGATTTTCCACTTACTGGAAAGGACTGAACAAATTATAATTTCTTGAAACTAAGCTTTATCTGATGTAAGAACTCACCCTCTTTATTCCCAAGGACACAAAAGCATTTCCTTCTGGTTGTTAAGGTGAGACAGATGTTGAACTGTTTCTGCTTTGCCTTCCTAATCTTTCTAGAGGTGTTCTCCCTACTCAGGATTTCTTGGTCCTTTTGGAGCTGCACAACACAAGTACACTAATCTGCTTGGTCAAGATATGACACTCTCTGTTAACTTTCCCTCACACAGGACCACTCTCCTTGCATCACACAGTGAGCAGCTAGAGTTCCTGACCTGCTGCAGACTTTGACATCTGAGATAGACATCTAGGCTCTTTGTGATCACTAGGGAGAGAAATGAAATAATCATCCTAAAGCATATATCTAGAATAGGTCAGATAAGTTGAGTTCCAGAAGTGTCTAATTGTCCTCTCCTGCTGAAAAATGACTAAGGAGCTTGAAACTCATCAACATCTACATTGTAGAAATCTCATTTAAATGAGTTGAATCCCATCCACAGCATCTTCCTTTGCTTGTCAGCCACATCATTTATTGTTACTTTAAAAGAAAGTGATAAGCCAAGAACAACTTAACTTTTGCAGCTGGCCAAAGAAATCAAGTTTTACCATCTCAAGTTGAAATAGAGCCTTTTATAAAATTCAATCCCAAGTCTCAATCTGTTAGTAGGCATTGCTCCTAACAAAACTAATCCTGCTTGAATCACTGTCACAGGTGACTTTTGAAATCTATCTTGAATACAAAAAGATAACATAATTACTACAATCAACCCATATATTTGCAACATATGGCTCTGGCAACAATTTAATTAGGCACACAATGGCAGGGATAAGGAAGTATTATTTTCTTCAACTCAAAAGTAAGGCACAGGCATAGTAACGTAACCTGCTTAGAGGAAAATAAGGTCTGTGCAAAGACATGACTATGTGCAAGCCTCAGCACTCAAATTACAGAACCAGTGTTCATTTCATAAACAAAACTTTCAGAAAATGCACAGTACCTTTCTCCTGAAATGGCAACACAACTTCTCTTAACAAGAATAGCAAAGTAAACAAAAGCAGTCTTCTGCTTAGAGTGCTTCATCCAAACAGTGAGTTATGCTGGTAAAGCTGTGCTTGATGATTTTTCTCTTTGTTTGACATGGATTCGTGGACAAAAGATTAACCATGAGTTCCATACAAGCAGTGAACCACAGCAGCAGTTAGTATTATGCTTATAGCTTTTTTTTTTTCTTCGAAGTTAACAGACTCGAAATGAAACTCTTGAAATACTTTAGAATCAATGTAAATTATTTTTCAAACGAAAAAAATTATTCCCTTCTTCTGATAATAGTCTCCTATTATTCTTACAAGTGAGCTCACCTTTTCTTTGCCATATAGCCTCTCTTAAAGAAAAGTCTTTTGCTTTTTTTGGTTCAGAAATGAAAAACACATAAATGAGAAACAAGTTTGGCTGTCTTCCCCTAGGGGATAACTACTCCCACTTATGTTCAGGAGATCACAAGTTGGTGGAATGAATCAGCAGGGTGGGTGCAAGGTCAGCAAGGTGTCTTCCACAAAGACTGGCGTTTATGCTAAGAAGTAAGCAAGAAAGTCTTCCAACCCTGTTTCAGTAAATCTAGGTGTGAAACAATTCTCCTAAGAGGATTTTTCATCCTCTGCATAATCATTCCTATAAGCCTTTCCCTTAAGCACTGCTCAAAGGGAAGAGGATGTATGTTAAAACTAAAACCTTCTTCACCAGAAGTTGACTTTCACAGCTACAGAAGTAAAGAACTTAATTTAAAACAAAATCTAACAAAATCCTCAGCAAGTCCAATGGCCAGTCAAACATCAGGATCCAGACTATATCAGGATACTTCAGGCTGCTTATGACTCTATTTTGCTGGTGCTCCTCATGAGGCAGGGGCCCAGTTCTCCTTTCCAGAAGCCTGTGCTGGTTCTGCAGTCTCCACTTCACCTTTAGGCCCGGACTAACCTGCCTGGTTTTAATCAACAGACTTTAACATCTGTGAGTCACACCTGCATCTCAACTTCTGTCACGGACTTGGCATCTAATAATATGAAACATGACACGGACAAAAAAAATATTTTTTCTACTGCTACCAATTCACCACGTTCTCCAAGTAACTGCAACATGCCTGTTGAGTTATCCTGGACTGTGCTGACAACAAATTCCATCTCCAGATTTGTCATTTTATCTTCTGAATTTCCCAAGATCCTGGTTTTTTTTCTCTGCTTGCTACTAATATATTTGCTGTCTCTCAAAAGCATTTGTTACGCCCTTTTCTTCCCTATCACTTCAATCAAATAAGTCCCTTTGATCCACACCCTGATCAGATCTTTGTCCAGTCCTGTCATTCAAAGCATATGACTTTTCTCCTAGATCTCTCTACCAGGTCTCTCCTTCTATTTCATCATGTCTGAGGAATCTGTCATCCTGCACCATTCACATCTCCTCATTTTGTTGGCCCTATATTCTTCCACGACACTCTCACACACTTCACCCTGTAAGAACCTCTTTAGGATCAACACTATTTTTCTCTCTGGCCTTTGAAACTTCCTTTTATGACAGCTCCTTTTTATGGAACACCACAAATATGTCTTTAAACCCCCACCTTATATATGATTTTTTTGTAAAGGTCTTCTGAACAAATAATGCAATGAATAGTAACTAATTTGGAACTGTGAAATTTAGAAAATTAAATTCTTGCCAGTATTTAAGGACTTTCAAGCGAGTCACCTGAGAAGGAAGAGGTCCTTAAATTAGACACTGAAGCCAATGCACATTCTTGCTGTGAAAATGGATTGGATGCTCCGTCCCTGGAGGTGTTCAAGACCAGGCTGGATGGGGCTGTGGGCATCCTGGTCTAGTACTAAATGCAGAGGTTGGTGGCCCTGTCTGTGGCCAGGTGGGAGGGGTAGGGTAGTGATTCATGAACCTTGAGGTCCCTTCCAAACCAGGCCATTCTGTGATTTTGTGTGTGATTCTGTGAAAATGAACAGAATAGACACACAGCCAAGCTATGACTGCCTATTTCCCAATAAATTAACGAGAAAAATCTTAAATAGCAGTGCTGCCTGTTCTTACGGTCTACAGTCTCCACTACTATCACCTAAAAAAAAGCAACAAAAACCAACACCATTTTTGTAGAAAGGTGTATTAAAGTAGTACCAAAAGCTTATATAGAGAAAAACAAATAATCCTAATCCTATAATAATGTATTATATGATTCATCTTGCAAACTGATTTTTGCAGGTTTTTAAAAGCAGCTGGAACTCCTAAATGAGATCAGGGATGAAGAATTGCCATGTTCTCCTCACTGTTTTTCCTGCTGTATTTCATCATCCCCTTAAAAATTTCATTTGATGCTCAGAAAAATATTTTACAAAGCAAAGCTTCAATTCAGCAATTCACAGTAAAAGGGCATTCCCAGATACTTATATTCAGGTTTGAGACTTGCAGTCTAATGTGTTGCTGAAACTGCGTAGTTCTTACTTTCTGAACCAAGTCAACCAAAGCTATCTTCAGAACAAAGTCCAACTATTTAACTAAAACTTCTGAAACATAATCCCAAGCTACTCTTAAAGGTACAAAAATAATAGCATCAGTAGTGCACTGGATGCTTTCCAAGCAAATAGAAATTTGCTCTCACAAACTACAAACATGATCAGATACACCAGTGGTCACTGCCGAAAGAAGTGTGAGAAAGTAAATAAATGATAACAGGGAATAAAAAAGAGGAAGAGATCTGAGATGCTCTTCCCTGCTATTGGTTACAGGCTATTTTCCTAGCTCCAACCTTGTAATATCAAAATTTAGAATTGAGAAAACTAGGAAGATTAGAGCAATAAGGTTCTTCATAGTAATCATACTGTGTCTCTTAGTCTCACTAAAACAAGCTGCGCAACTAAACAATTAAAAATACAGGTAAATAATCTTCAAGAACTTCAGTTTCATACATACTAGATAGTCCTGCATCCTCCAGAAAGTTCTCAGACACAAGACCTTAAATAGACAGACATGGAAACAGACAACTAGAGTCTTCCCAGTATCAGTATTTTCAGGGAATAAATGTGGACCACAAGACAAACAACCGACGCCAAAATTTCTGCCACATACACTGGCACTATTCAAGTATTTCTAACTTGGGAGTCAAAACAGTGTTCAGTAAGACATCTTTTCAGACAGAAGACCAACTGAGATCCAAAATGAAACATCTCATTGCAGCACTCTTGCTTCAAAGGAGAGCATTTGCTTGAATTCCTACTTTTAGGCCTATAAATGAATCTACGGCGTTTGTTACCAAGTTCTTAGAAAGTTAAACTTCTGTATCCTTAAAACCACTTCTCAAACCACCTACCTGGCCACAGTTCTCAGCATTCAACTATACTCTTTTTTGCCTCCAAATCTATCTTCATTCTTTTATTTTCCTACAATTGGTATCCAAATTTCCAGGTCTCCTAATTTTTCACCATTTTAACTCAGTACTTTCCATTCCCACCCTTGGCCAAATCCTGCATTCACAGCACTCGATTTGGGCCCAGGTTCAAAATCCCAACCTATGCATGCTCTTGGGGATTTCAACACCTTCAGTAAAGACAAACTGCATCCTAATATCCAAGTTTCTCATTGCTAATTTCACAGGATCACTAAGGTTGGAAAAGATCTCTAAGATCATCCAAGTCCAACTGTCCACCTATCACCAGTATTTCCCACTAAACCCCGTCTCTCAGTACAACATCTAATGCTTCTTGAACACTTCTAAGGCAACTCTACCACCTCCCTGGGCAGCCCATTCCAGTGCCTGACCACTCTCTCTGAGAAGTATTTCCTAACATCCTGGTGCAAATTGATGCCATCCCCTTTAGTCCCATCGCTAATTACATGGGAAAAGAGGCCAACTCCCGCCTCACCACACTCTCCTTTCAGGCAGTTGTAGGGAGCAATAAGGTCTCTCCTGAGCTTTCTCTTCTCCAGACTGAACAATCGCAGTTCCCTCAGCTGCTCCCCATAAGCCTTGTCCTGGAGGACAATCCAGACCCTTCACTGCTTCATTGCCCTTCTCTGAACACACTCCAGGGCTTCAATGTCTTTCTTGTAGTGAGAAACCTTCCCCTAAATTATGCTGTGCTCTCTGCTCCAGCATCCATGCCCTTGTGCAGTTTGATCACCGTGCAGAGACTGAGCCCAATCCCAACCTGCTGATAGGGCTCCCACAGATTTCTGGCTGCGCTAACAGCTTTTTCTATTCTTAAGCCTGTGTGGCAGAATTTGATGAATCCAATGCACAATCCAGCAAGCAGATACACTTAATGCATGAATTCAGAGTAAGCAGTAAAGGCTTTGGGGTTGTAGTGCTCGCTTTCTGTGCAGCTCTGTGTTCAAATGTGCCTCACTAGGCAACACAATTGTAGCTTTGTATCAGAGTCTTTCTCCTGTCGTGTGACTCCTGCCCCATGCCTTCCTCACACATCTCATCACAACGCTGCTGAAAGAAAGAGGCTAGCTGTCAGTACCAACCTACAGTTAGGAACAAAAACATACCCTGCAAGCTGTTCAGTACATTCTTGATAAAGATTTCCAGACAAATGCTATTAGCACAGCTGTACCTGCATGTCTATCACCAATACCCTTTTAATAGCATATAAATACTCTACCAGAAGTTTCAGCTAGTTCCTGGGATGAAGCAGGATCAGCTGACTAAAAAACAAAAAGGAAAGAAGTGGACTGTCATGAAAGTATATCTGTGCAAGCATGTGTGTGTAAGATTGCTCTCCCTGCTATGGCTATAAATATTTGAGTGAGGATCCAAGATGAGAACTTGCAAGTTCATATCTGTAAGTCCTCACGGACAGACAGTTATTGACATAAATGAGCTGATTTAAGATCATTTCAAGTGGCTTCAAAACACTTAAAACCACTGCTGTGTTTCTCTCCCAGTTCATACATGGCATTTATATCCAGACTATTTGTGTCCTTGTTATATATCAGTGAATTGATACAGAACAGTGCAAATATAACAGCTCTCCATCAACAATGTGCATTTTTCCCCAATTACCATATTAAAATTCTAAGAAAACTTCAAACAGAAATATGAGCACCGATCAGTTTATGAAAAGTAAATGTAGGCACACAAATACTTGTTCAATTTACAACTAGTAATGGAACAAGTATGCTTGAAGTTACATTTTATGATTTTGTTTCATTGTTCTTTTACAACAGTCAAAAGCAACTATTTACAACTATTAGTATTAAAATCCCAATGGTTTCATAAGCAATCTCATAAGAATGCCTTTGTTCTGCATTCAAAATATCTTAGATTGTCAAATCTAATACACAAGATTTACCTATCTAACCACAAAAGGGTTGATAATAGGATCATTGTGGACAAGCAGTGTTTGTTAACCGTAACTTCCACTCACAGTTCAAGTAGTAAAAACTTCTGCTATTAGAGAGAATCAGTGTGGACTTACACAGCAAGAAAATAAGAACACTGAGTAAAATTTTAATTTTAGGAGCCTCTCAAAGGTTGTAGAAAGCTGATGTTTTCACAACATTTTAACCTCCGATGATAAAGACTAAAAAGTGACTTAGTAGCCCAAACCCAGAAATATGTTTTTCCTCACTCCGAAAGCAGAAAGCACCAAAAGTACATGACTTAAAATGAAAACGACTATGTTGGCAGTGGAAGAGTAGGAAGATCACCTAGGGTGATTTCCCTCCACCAAAGGGGCTGTTTAGCCTAAAGTCACACAGCTGAAACTACACACCTTTGCTTCTGTTTTCTGTCTAGACTTTCATCATGAAAATGAAACTAAACTTGTTACAGTTGAAATGTGTTATTTGCTTCAAATGCAATAAAATTAAACAAAAACAGAACAACTTGGAAACTTAGATGACTATCATTACCTGTCAGTGCTTGAAGTACTATTCTGTTACTATTAACATAATACCACCCACACAAAATCATCCATAAGTGTTTATACTGAAGGCACAGGTTCATACTAAATATTCACCTCAAGTCAGTACACCCTTTTTTCCTGATAACAGCCCATAAAGCATGCTTATCTTTCCATAATTTAAGAGCAAATACAGTCACACTTTCAACCATAAACGCCGTATGTTAATATTACCTCAGTTTTAAGATCTTTATCTACATCTGTGAGTACAGTTCCTTTGAACAGCTTGAAAATAAATAAACAGAAACAATTCAACAGAAAAGCCAGCCATACTCATGCCAGTTCAATCTCTTCCCAACAGAATACCACCAGTGTCATAATTCAGCTAATTCTGATGAAAGATCAGACTTTGTAGCACAGAATATGCAACGTGGGAAAAGATGAAGTGACACAAATAGATGATACTCAGCTAGAAGTCAGAATGGAAGGAGGAGAAATCTGTCTTTACCTACAAGTATCGAATAACCATTGAACCTGAGTGCAATTCTTTAAAGGCCAAAGAAAAGACCATTTAAAATAATTTTAAAATAATCACTACAAAATAAGCCAGTAATATTTAGAAAATAACAGCAAGTAATGAGACAACCTAGAAAAAATGAAAATCAGCATTTTGACTTCAGAGCTTTTAACATTGTTCTTTTGATTGTCTTGAAAATCATATTCAAAAAAGAAAGTAGAATAAAGAACAATTGTTAAGACCATATCACTTTGTTTTTCACAAGCTCTGTTATTTCTTACCAACATCACTTCTTACTGTTCTTAATTTATGTGCTAACTTTAATTTTTGTGTACATAAGGTACAGGTTAAAAAAAGACAAACTGATAGCAAATTTAAATGTACAATCCCACCTGTCTCGATAAAAGTAAGTGTGTGTAGAAATTGGAAAAAATATATACATACACCCACAAGTCTCCAGGCTTCACTTATCACTGCATACTGGAGTCGATTCAGAACAAACCCCTCAATTTCTCTGTTTAATTTGACAGGTGATTGTCCAATCTTCTTCATCAGAGCATACGTTCTCTCTGTAACAGAAGGATCTGTTTCTGGATGTGGAACAATTTCAACCAGTGGCACAAAGTAAGGTGGATTTACCTAAAGAAGAAACACAAAAGAAGAATGTCGACAATCAACAGACTAAGAAAACTAGTTAATATAAAGCATCTTTATAGCTATCTAATAATACAGACATTTTCCAGTAAACAAGGTAAGTCTGATCTTTAGAGCCTAAACAAATTCACCAATTCAGTTTAAAAAATAATAAAATTAAATTGATCTTCTATCATTAAATCTAGCAAAGTTTATGGAGCTACAGTAAGAACAAGAGAACCCAATCAGCACTAGAAGACTTCATACTGACTTGAATTAATGGATCTTTTCCCAATATTCAGACTGTTTTTTGTTGTAAAATAACCACCACCTATCTTCCCTAAAGAAACAAGGCATTTCCTTTTAGATATTCAGGAAATTTATAACAAAACTATTCCTATAAACCATCTGTGCAATTCAACACTTTAGCTGTTGCCAGCCCAACCCCATAAATATATGCCAACCACATTAATAGATATCACATACAATAAACTTTCCAAAAAGCCCTAGAACAGGTTACCTTCAAACACTGCACCTGCTATAAGAAAAAGCAAAAAGACAAATATTATCCCTCCCTGACTCTTCCCAAATTCTATTTCTCAACAGTCAAGACTTATGTGTAATATGGTACTGAAGCTATAAACAAATATTCTGAATAATATCCTAGGAACACCTCTAAGTTCTTCAGGTCAGTACTGCTGCAGTACACAATGTTTCCTCCTTTGAGAAGCAGCAGTCCTTACACAACCATCTTAAAGCCTTAAATACAGCTCTTGTACTCATTTCCAAGTAACAGACAGATGTAACTAATGATTAAGTGACTACCAGAAGTAACATTTACATTTAAAGGATGGCACTTAAGGACTGATTATTTCACCATGCTCCTTTATGGACAACTGCTCTCAGCTCCACTTATGCAAATGTAAATACAAGACTTAATCACAGCAACATGCAAGCAACCCTTCCTCTGGGTCGTTGGTTTTCTCCCCACTTTTCGGTATTTACAAGTTTCTTTTAGAGTCTGACCAATGCATGACCTGCTGCATGGTCATGTCTGCCCTAACCAGTGTAACACACTTCATTCTCTTTGGCAGTGCCACCACAAATCTCTGTGGTGTGACAGATGCCATTACAGATATAGAGGTGCCAGGCAATTCAGCAAGGCCTGAAACACTACAACCACCAAGAAGCTCTCTGAAGGTTTTTCTAACTCTTAGGTACACTGCAGTGTCTCTTCAGAAGGGAGACAGGTTAACTCTTAAGCCAGACTGAGGCTAATACAAATCTCTTCCAAGATTACTTTTGACAGAGATCTTATTGAAATATTCTATTTCATGGACTTGGCACTGCGAGTGCATGGGTGTGTTAACAAGCATGCTGAGGAAACTGAGAAGGACAATTTTTGTAAGAGTAGATTAGTAGATGCTGGTAAAAAACAGAAGTGGTAAGACAGATAAAATTTATGGGGGACAGAGGAAAAAAATTCTAAAAATTAGAAGGGAAATGTGGAATGCAAAGCCATTCTTAAGGGAGCAGAAGAGTTTACCTTACACAGCCTAACAAAATGAAAGCTAAGAAGGGATATGGTAAACACACAGAATTAGACAAGTGACATAACTACACAGTCTAAACAAACAACAAATTAATTTTAATGACTGTTAATAAAACCAAAATAGAACAGAAAAACAACTTCAGATAGAAGCAGTCATGTAAATTAATCATAATAAAGCATGTAGCAAAGAGAGCTTGATATCTTTCAAGGCCAACTGATGATATGGTTTCCTTTATAGCAAGGAACTTCACTGAGCAGCTCATCTCCTCTAGCTCCATGTTTCTAGCTGTGTGACCTAGCAGGCTGACACAGTACTCAAGAAATGAATGCTGTGAAAGGAAGGCCAGAGAATGACTGCAGAGCACAGCTGTGCCTGTAAGGATTGTGTGCATTTCTATTATACAGCTGTGATATGTTATTTATTTTTTTTCTAGTTCTTAAGCCTATTACGTTAAGTAGAGTAATTAGCTCCTCCTGCCCTTACAGCCTTTCATTTCTCCTAAGCAAGCTCACCTGCACCAGAGCCTTTACAACTTAAGGTTTTGTCTTTCTAGAATATCAGATTCCACACTGTTTTCACAGCATCTTTCTGAACTGCTAACTTCCTTCAGTCACCATTCCCCATGATGTCAGCAAGGCCACAATTAAAACCATCTAAAACCAACTGCAAAGTAAGTATTTGTCCTGATGTAACAAATAGAGAAATGCTCCTGGAATTATGTACAGGATCCCAGCTTCCACAGTATACTCCCCTTGAAGTGAAGGTGAGACTACTAAGAAATTGGTCTCAGTCAGACTGCAAGGCCATTTCAGAACAATTAAAAACTCCAAACTATTTGCTTTGGAAAATACATACATACATTGCTTTGTAAGTATCCTTACAACAGCAATCTAGGAAAATGCAGAGACTGACTGCTTTGCCAGATCTGACCAAAGATTGTTTCAGAAAAATGCAGCTCCAACTAAATAGACCAATCAACAGAAACCAACCTGGGATGATAATAAAAAAGAATAATTAAATATGAAAGGCTGACAGACAGGAGGAGCAGAAGCCTAGGAAATGGTAATAAATAAAGTCATAATTATCAATAAAATTATTTAATACAGTAGTTTAAAAGAATAGGCATTTTGTTTTCTCTTACACTACAGAGTTAGAATCTGGAAATATGAAGTAAGCAACTCCTGAACTTTAGACATAGGCACACATACAAACTTTGACACTTGTTCTTCAAAGGGAAACATCACCCCCATTTACAAGAACGGGAGGAAGGAGAACCCAGGGAACTAGAGGCTGGTGAGCTTCATCTCTGTGCCTGGAAAGATCATGAAACAGATCCTTCTGGAAGACATTCTAAGGCACATGAGCATCATCTGAGACAGCCAGCACAGCTTTATCAAGGGAAAGTCATGCCTGACAAATCTGGTGCCTTCTATGATGGAGTGATGGCACTGGTGGACAATGGAAAGGCAACTTTTGTCATCTATCTGTACTTCTGCAAGGCCTTTGATACAGTCCCCCACCACATCCTTATCTCCAAATTGGATAGATATAGGTTTGAAGGGTGAGCTATTCAGCGGATAAGGAATTGGTTGGATGGTCACAGTCAGAGGGTTGTGGTCAACAGTTCCATGTCCAGATGGAGGCCAGTCACAAGAGGTGTCTCCCAGGGATCTGTCTTGGAACCAGTACTCTCTAACATCTTATCAGTGACATAGATGATGGAATCAAGCACATCCCCAGCAAGTTTACTGATGACACCAAGCTAAGTGGTGCAGTTGACAGAATAGAAGGAAAAGATGCTGTCCAGAAGAACCTTGATAAATTCTAAAAGTAGGCCCCTGTGAATCTAATAAGGTTCAACAAAGCAAAGTGCAAGGTTTTGCACTTGGGTCTAAGTAATCCCATATATGTATACAGACTGGGAGAGTAACTCTTTGAGAGCAGCCCTGCTGAGAAGGACTTAGAGGTTCTGGTTGTTGAAAAACGTAACATAAGCCAGAGCATGTGCTTGCAGCATGGAAGGCCAATGGTATCCTGGGTGACCAGTAGGGCAAGGGAGGCAATTGTCCCCCTCTGCTTTAATGAGGTCCCAGCTGGAGTACTGCATGCAAGTCTGGGGCCCCCAACACAGGAAGGATGCAGAGCTTTTGGAGAGGGTCCAAAGGAGGGCCATGACGATGATCCAAGGACTACAGCACCTCTCCTGTGAAGATAGGCTGAAGGAACTGGCCTTGTTCAACCTGGAAAAGAGAAGGCTGCAGGGACATATCATTGCAGCCTTCTGATATTTAAAAAGAGTTTATAAACTTGAGGGAAATAAACTTTTTACATGCGTAGATAGTGACAGGACAAGGGGAAATGGTTTTAAACTAAAGGAAAGGTGATTTAGATTAGGTTTCAGAGGGAAGCTCTTTACTGAGAGAACGGTGAGGTGCTGGAACTGGTTACCCAGAAAGGTTGTGGATGCCCTGTCCCTGGAAGTAGTTGGATGGGGCCAGGTTGAGTGGGGCCCTAAGCAATCTGATCTACTACTTGATCTAGCAGCTGGCAGTCCTGCCTGTGGCAGGAGGGTTGGAACTTGATGACCCTTGAGGTCCCTTCCAACCAAAGCCATTCTATGATCTTTGTCTTTTTTTTTTTTTCCTTCTTTTAATTAAAAGAGGATTTAAAAAAAAAAAAAAGCAGTAAATTATTTGGACAGAATCCTTCTGATCAGTCACCCCAAGGCACAAAGGCAGTGGTAGCAGGGTGTCAGAAAGGAACAGCTCAAGCATTTTGACTCTGCAGCATTAGGTTGTTGTAGAGATCTCATAGTAAAGCAGCACTGTGAAAAGAGCACAGGGAATTTTATGGGTTGGTCAACAAAACACACTTCCTGTATTCTGAGACCCAGTAGCTGGAATAACACAACAATATCAGTGCAAGAATTGAAATGGTAGGTATCTTGAGCTAGTGGTACAAAACATCCATGCATATTGTCGATTTAGTATATGCTGTTACTCACAGAATGATGAAACTAAAACATTATTGAAAATTCAGGCCCTGTACACTAACAATGGCACAAAAGCACTCAAAATATCCTCTAGTCTCTCTCAGTCTGCAAGAAATAACTCGGATGCCGTTAAATTAAGTACTTCTAATACCATTATAAGAACAATACTCTCCATCATACTTACAGGATGTGACACAATACACTGCTTAACATGTTTAAGGCCAGTGAATAATTTGCTAGGTAAGAGACAAGAGGTTGAGCTGCTCAAGATAACACTGTCATCAACAATGAGATCCAATTGACTAAAAATCTTCTTTTTCAGGTCCAGGTTCTCGGGAGTACATTCCTGAAATAAGAACATAAAAACAGTGTTAGTAGACTTCTACTAATAGCACTTATCCATGCATTTCAGGCTTCAGTGATCCAATCAAAAATATAAGAACTCTATACAAACTACCAGTTTTAACTCAGCATGGATACACCAGTAAGCCACAACACAAAAATATCTTCCTACATATAAAGAAAGGGAAAGTCCAGGAGGTTCTTTACAGCAGAAAGGAGATGACCACACACCACTGCAGACTGAACATAAAACAGATTGTTCTGGTTTGCATACAGTACAGACTTCTACTGATGCACAGATGTAACAAGGTAGGGAGGAATAAGACTTGTTTTTCATCACTGTTTTTGGTTGTTTTTAAGAGAACATCAAATGAGGTAAGTCAGTATTCTTTTTCAGACAAGATGAAAATGAACATATGTAGCTACAAAGAAGATGAACCTGCAGTTCCCACAACTATGGCAGAGAATACCAACCTTAAGAATCTGCACTAAAATACCTGCCATACTCAAAAAGTTATTCAACCTATTACAGACCAGAGAAAGATTGCATACTATCATATTCATAGATTGAAAAAGAATGCATACTATCAAAACTTTTCCCAAAGCTAATGAACATGCCTAGCTCTGCAGAATGGCAGTGTGAAATTTCACAGGGATGAGCCAACAGCCAGATTCAATCTCTAGAATGTTAAAAGTTATCCCCAGGAGCAGCCGGAAGGAGAGCATGCAGAAATCTGGGAGCAATGAGGGCATGGGAAAACAGAGAATCCTGGAATCAACAGGAAATACTTCCAACTGACCAGGACGAGGACAGCCTGCTTGGATTCTTTGTTTGTTTGTTTTTTTACCACCTAAAAGTGTTTCAAAAAAATCCAAACAGAATTCCAAACTTCAAAGACTTCAGCTTTCCCTTTAAAAGACACAGACAATACCTACTTTTTTTCCCTATGTATCAGCCTTTCATCCCATCCTGTCTGGTTACGCTGAACCAGACAGAAATGCTCAGAGCCAGTTTCCATCAGACCAAGTACAAAAGGGTTAAAACTAATTTTAAGCCTTATTAGGATATAAGCAAGTTGTATGGGACAGTACTAAAAGTTCCATGATGTAGAAAAGATAAACAGGGTCATTTAAGAACTCCAGATAGAGCCCAAAGTAATAGATGGCGTTATCAAAACAAAGTGATACTCTGCTCCTAATTCCAGGATCCCTGCTTGTTAGTTAAGTTTAAATAGTTTCTTTTAGTAAAGCCAAAGATGAAGAGAATTCTGCAGATACTGTTCAGGCTAATAAAAGGGTCACACTGAATAGGCTTATTGAGAGCTTGAAACTCTAAGCCTCCTCTCACATCAGATGATAATCAAAAAGGCAAACTCAAATCTGCTGGAAACTCAAACCTGCCACGATTACGCAAGGTTTCTGAATGGGCCATTTGCTTGAAGTTTCTCATATAGCATCACAATTGTATTCACGTTGTTGGACCACTGCAAAGAAGTTTCTATCCTCATCAAGCATGCAATTATTTTCTCAGAGAAACCAATTCCCTTAAGAACAGAGGGAAAATAAAACTCTGAACAACCTATTAAACAGGAACCTCACTCACTGTCAGTTTTGGAGCACAGAGAGGTCTGAAGCTATCCTGCTTACCCTGAGAAAAAGAAGATCAAACAAAGATAAGATACGGCTTTAAAGCCACCTCAGTCTCCCTCAAAGAATCAGTGCTAAGAAGGTTAGCACACACCTCAATGCATTTTAAGTGACACTGAATATTTCTGTGCCCTTTTTGTAGGCAGGATGGCACTTCTCATGTGCAGCAAACAGTACACCTTTATTCTGAGGCTTGAGCACCTGAACAAGGCTGCTACTAAATTGACTTTGACTTTATCAGACACCTTTAACAGCCTGATCAGAACATGACAGCTACTAATTTTTAAGACCCACCTCCTGGAATAATTATGTTGTATTAACAACTTAAAGACAACAGGTATTAAGCTGTCTAACTATTTGTTCAGCAAACACTCAGCAGCCGCTTGAGCACTCTATGAACTCTGAAGGCACAAAGATAAGCACGTACCAGACCACATCCACCCATATCCAGACAGAGTCTAGCCACCCCTAAAGAGAATCTGCCCTCATATGACTCAACCCCTTAAATGAATGCCAGTACACATAGAGCTTAGAAGTTTTATCTGTTTAAGTCAAGTGGTTTTGTACAGGCTCTTTCCACCATGCCATCTGCACTCCCACACACACCCGTGCTCATCTGAGCACAGTAACTTCATTTACTTTCATTAGATGCTGGCATCTTTCCAGGTTCTTCCCATCCACTCTTGGACACGCCAAGGAAGCAATCCACCTCCCTCTAGGAAACACTCCCCAAAACACTTTCCTTGCAGAACATCTTCCTTCTCCTTGCATGGCAATTAGACTTGCTGCCAAGACTATGTGTTTACCAGCCCTGTGTGGTTAAGAAGCAAAGCGTTGCCTGAAGCAAAGCACTGTAACACAATGGTACATAAATGCACCAAATGCAACACAATGGTACTAAAATAGCAGCACAAGCATAAGACATGAGCTGAAATCCCAAGATTTAAGCTGACACAAAAAAGGTCAAATATTATCAACCATTCAGCAACGTCCTTTTACAACATCTCACAACACTATCATTGGGAGCAGTACTGAACCACATGACAACAGTAGAGTCCAACAGCCCAAGCCATGACTAAGGTAGAAAATCATCCTCTGGATTTCTGTCTTCTCAGTCTCCATTGAGCTCAACAGGGCTTCAACAGCAGGTGAGCTGCTTAGAGGCCATACCCACTTTGACTGCTACACACGTGCTCTTCACCTTGAGCACTTAAATGAGGATCTCCAAATGCACCACAAACTCTGGCTCCATTCCTGTATTTATACACACCACTTACAGCACTGTAAGTGCTCTCAGTGCTGTGATGTAGCTGTCAGCTTCGAGGCCCTTCACAGAACACTCTCCAGGGCCAGGTGACAGCAATCCTTGTATGCAGACATCACAAGAAGCCTTCAGGGCACTGAGCTCCCCCACAGGCGAGACACAACCAGTGCTCCTGGGACACTAAGAATACCCACTGGGACAGACTGTCAGCTTTTGGGAATATGAACATCTTCTCAGGATTAAGAAACAAAGAGCAGAGAGACATCTATGTCTCAGAAAGCTGCTTTTCAGCACCTAATCCCTTTATACAAATAATTTATCTTCTACAGCTATAATCCACTAAAAAGAAGACAGAAAAGACTTCAGGCATAGTTCTTTTATTTTCAACTTATCAAATCACTATAGAGGGATGTATTTTTAAAACAAAGCCTGATTTGCATACACCCACATAAAGAAAGGATTAAGTTATTTAGTATTTAGTTTTATTCATATAAGGACAGAAGACAAAAGAGATCTGAACAGGAGATTTGGAAATTTAGTTAAATGAAACAGATCTTAGAGTTCTTTTAACTATAGCAAGTGCCTGTACAGTCAAATGCCATTATTCCATATTATTTAACAAATCTACATAATAACAATGAAAATAATGTAAATAATAAAAAGCAACTGCTGACTCCAGAAAGAAGCTTAAAAGATGAATGGTCTAAAATTTTGCAGCGTGATATCCTCCCTACACCAAATAATACAAATACAGCTCAGAGAGGTGAATTCTGCCTAATTCCTATAGGAATTTTGAGTAACCTACTCTAAGGATACTGCTGCATCAGGGGCTTGGACTAGACAATCTCCAGAGGTCCCTTGCAGGCCCTATGATTCCGTGAATCTGTTGATATGAACATTTAAAGTGTGTGGAAGATAGCTTAGAGTGTGTGGAAGATACCTTCCTTCTGCAGCTGGTAGGAGAGCCCACCAGGGTGGTACCCTGCTAGACCTGCTCTTCACTAACAGAGAAGGACTAGTGGGAGATGTGAAGGCTGGGAACTGTCCTGGGCAGAGTGACCATGAAACCATAGATTTCTTTATTCTTGGAGATCACAGAATGGCCAGGTTTGGAAGGGACCTCAAAGATCATGAAGCTCCAACCTCCCTGCCACATGCAGGGCCACCAAGCTCCCTATTCAATATTAGACCAGGCTGCCCAGGGCCCCATTCAACCTGGCCTTGAACACCTCCAGGGACAGGGCATCCACAACTTCTCTGGGCAGCCTGTTCCAGCACCTCACCACTCTCTCTGTAAGGAATTTCCCCCGATGTCTAACCTAAATCTCCCCTCCCTCAACTTAAAACCATTTCCCCTCATCCTGCAGTTATCTACCCTTTCAAAGATTCCCCTCCTGTTTGTAGGCTTCCTTTAGGTACTGAAAGGCTGCAATGAGGTCACCCCGCAGCCTTCTTTTCTCCAGGCTGAACAAGCCCAGCTCCCCCAGCCTGTCTTCACAGGGGAGGTGCTCCAGTCCCCTGACCATCTTTGTGGCTCTCCTCTGGACCCTCTCCAACAGCTCCCTGTCTTTCTTGTACTGGGGGCTCCAGACCTGGATACAGTACTGCAGATAGGGCCTCACAAGAGCAGAATAAAGGGGGACAATCACATCCCTGTCCCTGCTGGCCACCCCTCTTTTGATGGAGCCCAGATACCATTTGCTTTCCGAGCTGCAAGGGCACGTTGCTGGCTCACGTTCAGTTTTTCATCTATCAAGGCCCCCAGGTCCTTCTCTCAAGGACCATTCCTTCCAGACTATACGGATGCCTGGGATTCCACCGGCCCAAGTGCAAAACTCTACACTTTGCCGTGTTGAACCTCATCAGGTTCACCCGGGCCCACCTTTCCAGCCTGTCAAGGCATCCCTCTGAGATGTCAGAATGATGTCTAGCAAAACTGCTATCTTGAACTCCAAGAGGGCAGACGTTGACCTGTCCAGGACGCTAGTAGCATAGGTCCCTTGGGAGTTGCTTCTTAAGGGTAAAGGGATCCAAGAAGCCTGGATGCTCCTCAAGATGGAAATCTTGAAGGCACAAGAATAGGCTGTCCCTGAATACCATAAGGCGAGCTGTAGGGGAAGAAGACCAGTGTGGATGAACTGGGAAATATTGTTGAGACTCCGGAAGAAAAAGAGTCTATGTCCTCTGGAAGAAGGGACAGGCTACTTGGGGAGATTACAAGGAATTTGCTAAGGTACGCAGGGAGGAGAGCAAAAGCCCATCATGAACTCAGATTGGCCACTGCAGTAAAAGTCAGTAAGAAATCCTTTTATAAATATATCAGTGGTAAGAGAAGAACCAGGGAGAATTTCCATCCTTTACTTGATACAGCAGGGAACATGACCACTGAGGATAAGGAGAAGGCTGAGGTTTTCAATACCTTCTTTACATCTGCCCTTAATAGGCAGATCAGTTATCCTCAGGGTACTTTACAGCCTGATCTGGAAGTCTGGGATGCTATGCAGAATACACCCCTGGTAATTCAGGTGGATTCAGAGAGCTCCTCCTCCATCTGGACTGTCACATGTCCATGGGATGGGCTTTATCCTAGGGTGTTGAGGGAGCTGGTGGGGTGATTGCTGAGCTACTCTTCAGCCATCTACCAGTGCTCCTGGTTATCTGGAGAGGTCCCAGAGGATTGGAGGCTTGCCGATGTGACTCCCATCTACAAAAAGGGCCGTAAGGAGGATCCAGGGAACTACAGGCCTGTCAGCATAACCAGGGAAAGTTATGGAGCAAATCATCTTGGGTGAGATCACACAGCACATATGTGGCATTCAGGGGATCAGGCCCAGCCAGCATGGGTTCATGAAAGGCAGGTTGTTCTCGACCAACCTCATCTCCTTCTATGACTGGGTGATCAGACTGGTAGACGAGGGAAAGGCTGTTGATGTAGTCTACCTAGACTCCAGCAAAGCCTTTGACAAGGTCTCTCACAGTATTCTTCTGGGGAAATGACTGCCTGTGGCCTGGACAAGTATACCCTTCTTTGGGCAAGGAACTGGCTGGAGGGCTGTGCCCAGTGGTTAATGGAGTTAAGTCCAGCTGGCAAGCCATTACAAGTGGTGTCCCCTAGGGGTTGGTGCTGGGGCCCATCTTGTATAATATCTTTCTTGATGACCTAGATGAGGGGATTGAGTGTACCCTCAGTAAGTTTGAGATGACACCAAGGTGGGAGGTGTTGTTGATCTGCCTGAAGGTAGGAAGGCCCTTCAGAGGCATTTAGATAAGCTGGATCGCTGGGCTGAGGTGAATGGGATGAGGTCCAACAAGGCCAAGTGCCGGGTGCCGCACTTTGGCCACAACAAACCCGTGCAGCGCTACAGGCTTGGGGACGAGTGGCTGGATGACTGTGAAAAGGGACCTGGGGGTATTGGCTGAGGCTCGGCTGAACATGAGCTGACTGTGTGCCCATGTGGCCAAGAGGGCCAACAGCATCCTGGCCTGCATTAGAAATAGTGATGGCCAGCAGGAGCAGGGAGGTGATCATCCCCCTGTACTCAGCACTGGTGAGGCCCCATGTTGAGTACTGTGTTCAGTTTTGGGTCCCTCACTACAAGAAAGACATTGAGGCTCTAGAGCATGTCCAGAGAAAAGGAAACAAAACTGGTGAGGGGTCTGGAGCACAAGTCCTCTGAGGAATGGCTGAGGGATCTGGGACTGTTTAGTCTGGAAAAGAAGAGGCTCAGAGAAGACCTCATTGCACTCTACAGCTTCCTGAAGGGAGGCTGTGATGAGGAAGGGTTTGGCCTCTTCTCCCAGGCAACGAACAGGACTGAAAGAAATGACCACAAGTTGGACCAGAAGAGGTTTAGGTTAGACATAAGGAAGAACTTTTTCTCTCAGAGAATGGTCAGGCACTGGAATGGCCTGTATTAGGAGGTGGTGGAGTCGCCGTTCCTGACAGTGTTCAAGAGGTGTCTGGATGAGGAGCTGTGAGATACGGTTTAGTAGCTTGTGGTAGCAATGGTAATGGGAGGATGGTTGGATTAGACAATCTTGCAGGTTCTTTCCAACCTTGTGATTCTATGATTCTGTGGACAACCTTTAAGCTTCAAGGTTTCTTTCCATAAGAAAGCATAACAGGGTTAAAAAAAGAAAGATAAAACAGCCTCCCCCCACATCACAGTTCAGGACATGCTCCTCTAGCACAGAACAGATGGGGAAAAAAAAAAAAGTGAAGATCACAGGGTTGAAAGCAACTTTTTGTCTCCTGCCCTAGCACTCCCAGAATTAAATTACCAGCTTTATTGAATTTTTTTACATTGACTTTCCAAAGCATTTGGCCTTACAACTGTGGTTAAAAATAAGTACTGTGACTATATGTTTTTTGACTTCACAGATCAGTAAAAAGTGGAAGTGGCATTAACACACTGCTCAGACAACAAGTAGAAGAGAAGAGACAGGACCACACATGCAGGTCTTGGAAAGTTGCAAGCATGGCTTGTTTTGAACAAGTGATAGGAAAGCCTAGGGAAATAACATGCAGTGCAAAAACTGTCAGGAAAGTGAAAAGAAACAAAGCATAAGCTTTGTCTTAATCTCTCTACTTTGAGGATGACAAAAGCCTAGGAGGGTTCAAATGCTTCACAGCTTTAGATTTCAAGGTTATGCCATACTTCGTTCTGCTCTCCCCAAATAGAGAAGCAACCATTTGACTACATATATTAACTACAACAAGGTGTAAAATAAGAAAGCATCACTTCAGACTGCAAAGATGGCATAATGGGAAAAACATTTACTTCAGCCTCTTTTTACAAAGTGCTTTTAAGCTCACCTATAAGTAAAGGTAAGGACTGCCACTTGACAGAAGATTCATACATACCATCAGTTGGGTTTGGGACACAGTACAAACAGAGATGCACACAGCTGTCACTGAGCAAGGCCCCAGGCTATTGGCCATCTTTCAGAGTGGTGTCAGTATTCTGATCAGTTAGAATAAAGAAGATTAAAAGCCAAAAGACTCTTATAACATTGTTATGTCAAGGTATAATTACAACCTGAACCTCCAGCCTCTAAGATCACTGGGGAGTACCTGGCTCTGCACAACTGCAAGGGGCAGGATCAAGGACCCTGACCCTGAAATGTGCAGCGAAGGAGCAGGAACCCAGACAAGTGGGATATAAGCCAGGGAACAGAAGCCCAACAGGCTGTCAGCCCCCATTCCCCCTGCAGATATGCATTCTAAATACCTGGTACACAGCTTCCTCCAAAATAGGTGTTAAGCACATGTTCAAATACCCAATCGCTAACAAACCGTGTCTGGAGACAAAAGACTCCTTAGATACAAAAAAATTCCAGTTATTCTCAAACAAACCACACAACCTGGGCAATCAAGTCTTTTTTTTTTTTTCCCCTTTTCTTTTTTTTCCTTTTTTCTTTTTGTCCCCTCAAGCTGAACACAAACTGGTATCCTGTAAGCCCAGGGTAAGAGAAGGCTGAGAATAGCAGGGCCTTAATTGAAGGGCCAACAGGTGAGTCACTTCTGAGGGGTACACTGCCACCAGTTGAGATACCTATAAAAATGGCAACTTTAAAAATGAATTTGTGGCTATAACTGAACTCAAATCTAGTAAAATGATAACTTAAGTGTCTTGACTGTATGAGTTCATACTAGGGGGAAATTTGATGCTTCTCAAATCACTAGCTCTTGACAGACACAAAAGACTGCCTACCACATGATACCGTACAAATAAATACCACTACAGTGAGGTGAAATCTAGCATTTCGGTGGAAACATTTTGTACTTTCCTACAGTTCAGAAACATACCCTGTTAAGGAACTAGAGCAGTATACTATCAAGTTACTGCCATCGTACACTTTTCAGGACAACTGACTGAATTACAAGTGTCTGTTCAACTTTTAGTTAGCACAAAATAGAGAGCAGAAGTTGGGAAAGCAGAACAACATTACCTAAATAAGAGTCAAAACTTGAAGATTTTGGAGCTTTTGGGAGAGGGAGAGTGTTGTTTTTGGGTTTTTTGTTTTGCTTTTTAAATGCATACCAATAAGGGAATTTTTGCCTCACCCAGTGTCAGTATCACACAATGAAGACAACCACCGTTTTTCATGAGGTTCCTGTATTCTGCAGAGCTTTGAAGAGGTGGATAGACAAGATGATCAGGCTGCTGTAGAAGAGGTGAGCATCTTTTATGTTCTCTTAAGGAACAAGATCTTAACAAAAGGTTGATGAATACCCTCCTCCCCACATCCCATTTCAAATAATCAGGTATCTTCTTTTACAGAGATCCCACCCAACCTGAAAAAGAGAAAGGTACAAGGGGAAGAAATGTTTAAGAAAGACAATGGAAATACAGCTCTTGAAAGGAGATCAGGGAACATCGAAAGAACACGAGGAGCAGGGTTAACTTCTGGGCAAGATGACAATTATGGCAATGAAGACTATTTTCAAATCTGCAATAGTCAATAATGCCACTTGATACACACAAAGGCTAGACAGGAGTGAATATTAGAAAAATATGAAGAGTCCATTCAGTAAGAGCATCACAGAAGTGACAAACTGCTTATTCAAACATCATTTTTCAGTTCAATTCAAACACGGACAAGAAAGCATTTTACAGCAGGTCTTTGTGATCAGACTCATTCAACCCTTCAAATTACAAACAGAGTTTTCTTCCCCAACATCTACAAAGATGGCAAGATGATTAAAACCCCTAGAACCAGCTACCTCAGAGGCTGAAATGCAACTTCCAGTGCCTCAAGATCAGTGTTTAAGCTAGATAAGGTAAAACCAGGCCTAAGGTTACATTTGCCCAATTAAGAGCAAACAGACCCATGTTTGTTTGTCCAGTGCTCCAAGTTGACCAGATAGCAGACCCAAAGAAATTGTGTTACTGAAATGTTTGAACACTCTGCCGTGCAGCAGCTTTTCATGTACATAGGTATTAACACACCTTCCAAATCAAGATTGTCTTCTACCCTATGGGTTCAGGGCAACAGTAAGCATCTCTGCACATCTGCAAACAGCTGTATTTGCCCATCACCAGAAGTAGTCCTTGGAAGTCATCAGAAAAGTAGAAAAAACACTAATGGTAGAAACTGGTATCAAAGATAAATTTATGACAGAACACAAGAGACCTAACTGTCGAGACTGATTGTGAGGCACTTCCAGTCTTTTTGAAAGTTTTTTTTTTGTTTTGTTTATAAGGTGGTAACTCTGTTTTTCTGACTGGGAGGGATAAAATAGCCATAAAGATAGAAAGGAAACCAGGCTAAAACATCTATTAGTGTTATTGCCACCAGTTCAAAAGAATCTGCAGGTGTAAAGGGGAACAAGAAGAGACCCTCCCTTCTTAAAGAAAACAATCCACAAAAAAAAAAAAAAAAACAACACCTGCTTTAGGGCATTTTATACAGAGCTATGTAAAAGATAGAAGGATAAATACCTCATATTGTGAGGATTACAAATCCTTTCCACTGGAGTAGACTAAGGTTAACTTCCCTTTGCAGTCTGCTTTGTCCTATGGCTCAGCAAGCATCCCTCTGCAACTCTCCAGCCCCATCAATGACCCTGCCAAGCCCTACAGCTCATTGCAAGCACTGCCCTTAGCACCAAGTCATTCTCCTGCTTGGATGCCAGAGTACACAAGAGCTCAAGTGTCAAACATAAGATCTTACCAACAACCAGTCATTTCATCCTCCTATGAAAGCTAATAAACTTTGGAAGAGTTCAGTAGCAAAAGTAATAGAGCCAAGCATAAAAAGTAGTGCTTTTATTTTAATAGTTGTGGTAAAAGACTTCCACCTGCTTTCTAAGTAGTGAAAGAAAACTCTAAGAAGTGAAACTCTATTCAATTATTTTCTGAGTGAATACTCATGTTTTAGAGACAAAAAAAGAGACTAATTTCTTTCTGAAGATGATGTAAAGCACACCAAATCATCAAAACAGGTTGCTTCATAAAAGCATCCAAGATAGTGAAGACAAACTAATATACAAATCATACCTTGTATTCAGAAGGTCATGATGCCACTGTTCTGAATTTTCTTCTCAGTCCTTCTAATTATCTTTGCATCTTTTTTATTTTTGTATCTTCATTCATGATACTCAAGAAGTTCCCTATTTTTAATTTATTTTTATAGGCTACCCCATTTGTTTTAATTTATGTCCCACAAAAAAAAAAAAAAAAAAAAAAAAAAAAAAAAAAAAAGGAGGCTCAGTACAAGAATTCATTCAAGGAGCACAAAGATCAAGGATTTTTTTTTTTAATTGGGGTTGGACTTACTCTATTAAGGTCAAATTTGAAAAGAAATTAAGTTTTAACCAACTGAGATCTAGTGTAAAGAAATACAGATCTCATGGAAGTCTTCTGACAAGTTAATCAGTAGGATTTTATTATCAGACCAGAAAATTAAGCCCTCTATATTCAACCAAGATTAACACAAACAATGTTTTTAAGTAACCAATAAAAAAGTCAATACTCTTGCCCCATAAGTTACAATTGTTCCATCTTGTCCTCCTAGGTTTAAAGCTTTACTTGGTCAAGTTTCAGAAGTTCAGTAAGTTCAGCCAGAAGGTAGTCATTTCATTGCTGAAATAAAGCTACGAGCCTAGAATGAGAATTCTTTTATATCCATTTCCCTTCCCACCCCCATTCTAAAAGAACAAATTAAAACCTAGTTCAAATAATTTGCCTGCTTACATTACCTATTTGATAACACTTTGTTTCAAGCCAAAAGTTGATGCTATAGTTTGAAACTGATAAGCTGATACAAAAACCACCAACAGCATTTCACACTTAAGGCTTATTATCTATTGGCACACTGCAGCTACTTTATTTATATATATGCTTAACAACGTGTTGAGTGGCATTGGAAGGAGAAAAGGAATATGATAGCACCCCAGGTAGACTGATTCTATTCAGACACTATCAATACAACACTGCTGTCTTCAACTACCTGAAGAGAGTACCCGGAAGCCAGATCTTCTCAAAGGTCCATAGAGTTTGGATAGAGGCAAGAGACAAAAGTTGCAAGAACAGAAGTTCTAATTTGATATTAGGAAAGAAGCATCATAATGAGGGTAATGACATACTGCAGCAAATTACCTGGAGAAGCTAGAAGTCCTTAGAGATATTCAAAACTCAGTTGGAAAAATCCTAAGCTGTATGTAAGATTCAAGTTTGTTCTGCTTTGAGTAGCAGGTTGGACCAGCTGACTTCCACAGGTTTGTTTTAATGGAAAATTCTGATTCAATACTTGTCCAAGACTTTTCACAGAACAGCAGATCAAGGAGAACATGAATGGCGGGGGGGAAGAATGCAGCCCCAACTTCATCTAAAGCAGCATGCAGGCCCTTGTTCAAAAATCTTCTAGCAAATCCATTACAGCTGCACGGAGCTTCAAAAGGCAGTCAAGGATAATTCAGGATACTTGTACAGAGATGCTCACTTGGCAGCAAAAAAGATCAGACACTAACAGACACCATAGAGGGAATAGAAATTTATATACTAGGTTGTAAGAAATGTTTGAAAGAATAAAAAAACAGGCATAAAGAAGAGTCTACTAGAACCAAGAAGGCAGACTTGATAAAACTGAAATGGCACCCAACAATCACGGCTCTGAAGGATGTTTGCCAAAGAAAGAATGAGAAAAAGGCACAAAAAAGTGTCAATTTATTGAACAGTTAAAAATATATTTTTTCCTTCAAGATGCATGGAGAAAAGGAATGCATAGGGCTAGAAGAGGATGTAAGTCCAGAGGGACCATCTAGAAAATGCACGCAGAACAGGAGTTTCTTTGCTACTTCTGTTTTTCCTTTCTAACCTTTGCAGACACTGAAGCCCTGCTTTTGGGAACTTCTAGGGTTTGTCTCAAATGCAAAGAAGCAGAATAAATCACAGACAAAAGGAGGGATAACCAAAAAATAAGATACTGGGACATGCTATCCAGTTTTGGTATAGTTACAATACCCAACCCAGAAATGGGAATATACAACTGCTGATTTGAAATAACTGAAGATGTACTTTTTGGTACCAAAGAGGAGGAAAGTGGCAAGCATGAGGCTACTTTAAAGGAGATTCAGGGAAGACCTATACACTGAGCCTGTAAGCCTTATGTCTCTATTAAGCAGTTTTATTTTTTGTTTGTTTGTTTTAAAAAGGGGTAGCACTGAATGTGCTTTAGATAAACATGGAAGAGTCAAAGCAACTTTTTCGAAGGGAAATCCCTAAAGGAGGGAATGCAGCAATCAATCATGCAGCTGATGCAGTCAGCATGCACATCCAGAAGTCTTGTAATAAAATAAAGGCTTTCAAGGAAGTTAGCTAGTTATGTGAGTGATCCAGTAACAGACAGTAACTGGCAGACAGCTCTTACTCAGTGTAACGTGCTACCAGTGCTGCTTCACAGACATAGAGATGAAAAGGCCTGCTAGTTAGCTCACAGAACTAAGTTGATCCTTGTCATTATTACTACAAACATCCGCATACAGATTCTATAAGACTGAGTGAATAGACAATAAACTTGCAGATTAAATTCAGCAAAGGTAAGCAGTATGTGGAAACTATGAACTAACAAACTCTAAGCTCAATACAGATGAGAAAGTAAGCTATTGGGCTAACACTAAATGGTTTCATGACCCTTGAAAGGGAAATGAACACAAAATAGTGTACTATAGTAGAGTAATAGTAGTAGTAACTGTAGTGCATTCACATCCCTGACTTCTTTACCTCCCATTCTTTCCCCTTCAACTAGCCAGCTTGGCAAGAGGAAAAAAGACTGGAAGTCTGTCCTCTTGATTAAAATTATGATGAAGGATGTGCTGAAGTTGATCAAACTGTGATATTTACAGCCTGAGACAATATGAACTCTAAACTCCTGGGTGCAGCACATGAATGTGTGAGGACAGTTAATGAACACTGGAATAGTAACAGGCAACCCTGTAAGGTAGAAGGTGTCAAGTCCTAGCAGACTTATTTATGCTTTACTCCAGAAATGATCTCTATTGCATCCACTCATTTAACTATGCCCACGTCAGTGAGCATACTAATAGATAAGCAGCATGAACTGTCAAGTCCAGTAATCTAGCTTGTTCCTCAGACAAATGTTACTTAGCAGCATGGATTCAGTGCTGTCTACAAACCTTGTTTTTAATACTCTAATGCTGTGGATAGCTGCTTTCAGCTACAATTTCAGCCCTTTGTGCAGGACTCTTTGCAGCACCCATGACAAGCTGTTGTGACAGAGACAGCAGGAAGCACAAGCAGAAAGAGGCCTGCATTCTAGGACAGCAGAACAGAAGTTACCCTTGGCACAGCCATATTTCCTGCCTCTAGATACCTAGAGAAGAAAAAAATACTTTTTAATCCTAGCTCTAGGATGTGTGATGTTGTCCAACAGATAAGCCCTCCCCTGAGAATCTTCTGCCCCATATTCTTCCTTCTAAGAGGTACAGTCTTTGTTACACACACAGGTAAACAATTCTCTCAGAGCTTAGTCAGCTGAGAGTTTTTTCCAACACAACCCAGAAGAAACCTGCAAAGATTCTCAAACAGAAAAACTACAAAGAAACAATAATCTGTCCTGGCTGGAAAGAATTTTAATCATAACAAACACAAACCTTACAGGGACAGGGTGTTGAACTCTTCACTGTCCACCTACAGCAAGCAGTTTTTCATCTTTCATTGTTTGCTAGGAGTTGTCAAACATTTGCTTACCTGAATGAAAGTAGCACCCTCTACTGCATCCTTCAGGTCCGTGCAGACACTGATGAGAGCTAACTGCTTCTCTGCACTCAAAGTTCCTTTCAGGAATCCTGACTCCTCCAGCTCTTTCATTTGTTTGCTAACAGAAATAAAGCACATTTATCTACATTATCATTTTAAAGCCATTATTATTATTTTTCAATAAAAGCTTCTTAATGACGTAGTAACGACACACTATTTGTCATGCCACTGTATATATAGTCAGAAACAAACGTTCATTTCAGTCCTTTATCTTTGTTTCTCTCTCTCTATTCCCCTCCTTCCTTCTTTTCATACGTGGACAGCTAAGAGATCTATTCCTACTCCCAAATTAGTCACCACGTCAGATTTGTTTTTACTAGTGCAGGATCAGCAAGAACTTCTCCTTAAATTTAGTGTACCTTTTATTTTTTTCCTATAGTATTACTAACAATAGCCCTTTTGTTATGACATCTCACTATAGCATCATTGTTTAACCATATTAAAAAAAGGAACAGAAGTATTCCACGCAGCCAGAAATTGTTCATAAAAAAAAAAAATCCCCCTAACATAGGTAATGACTACAGCGTGTCTGAAAATTTCTGTAATTAATAAATTGAGTGGCCAGAACTTTAACTGAACATTCAGGTACACATCACTGCTGCATTTGGACAAGCCACCTGATGAAGTCTCTACAGCTTGAAACCCTCAAAAGCTGAGAGCAAGCAAGCCATTTTCAAAGCTGCTCAAGTAACTGAGAAGTGCAATTTTCACAGAAGTTATGTGGGATTAAACCATCTGATCACTATGAACCTGAAGCTCTCTGATACAACCATTAATACATTTAAGCTCATCAGTTGCCTAAGTTCAGAACTTCTCTATAGCTTTGTTATTATTCAGCAAAAATTGCTCATTCTGAAGAGAGGAAGAAATTCAGCTGATGGTTATCAGCTGATAACTGGGGGGAGGAGTGGGGTGGAATAAATAAATCCTTTGGCTTCTCTTTGGTGCTTGCTTACATAATAAGTAAATTACACTTGGCACCCAGCTGGAGGGTAGAAAAGCCACAGCAAATAGAAGCTGTACAGCCTGGGGAGAAAAAAATGTGTATTCCTGTATTACAAATATCACACAGATGAGTATAGAAACAACTAGTGATCCATCACATGTTCCCTAAGTGACTGTGACACAAAGGCACACATGACAGTTGGTACAAAGGGATTTCTGGAACAGTACCACTGGACTTAGTTTTGCAGACACCTCAGAAGAGACAGGGACCCCAAATGTTTCCTATATTAACTACAGCAGCCAGAGGCAAATGCTGCCCTTAATACTTACAACGCCAGGCAGGCAGTTAACCTTGGAACAAGGGTAGCATCAGCTCCAGCACTTACACTGAGGCAGCATTTCTTCATCTCTACCAGCCAGGCAGCTGCAGCCACCCCAAGCAGAGGTATTGCAGACGGATTGACTGCACCTCAGCTTTCAGCTGTTGTATGAAATTGGGGTGAGAAACCCATCAACAGCTTTCCACGCGACATTTTAAATTAACAGAAGAGGGAGAGGGATGCAGGCCATTCTGTCTGCATCTTTTACTCTCTGCTTTTCAGACTGCCTGCTGAGCAACACGGGCTAACATATACACACTCTGTCAATCCATCCTTTTATTTAGAGCTCTTTACTGTCAATAAATGTTGAATCCATAGATCTAATATTGTGTTCCTCCCCTAGATTCCCTAAATAAAATGAAGATTAATCCTACCCTGTCAGCACATTCTGAGACAATAACCTTCAGTTCTCTTTCAGAGAGGAAAACATAGTGTCTTTGTCTGATTTTTTTTTTTTTTGGCATTCAAATGTGCAAGTCTCATCTTTATAATATAAGTACCTATTTCTCCCTGACAGAAAATAGCAAAAACCAAGCCATTTCAATCACAGTATTCTTAAGTTAGCAAAGATAAAAGTTACTTATACAAAAACAATCCAGTTCCTATTAAACTACGCAGAAGCAAGTCCAACCTCAGAGATTCAGTGGGCCCTCAAATATTCAGCTTGAGCTGAAATCAACTATCAAATTGCAGAGGTACAGATGCTGAAATAAAATTCTGATTTGTTATATTTTCTTGGACACAACATAACTAAACTCTACTAGTTCCAACATGGTTTTATTAAAAGGTCATAACTAGCAGAATCATAGAATCCTTAGAGTCGGAAGGGACCTCTGAAGGCCATCTAGGCCAACTCCCCTGCAATGAAGACAGACACCACAGTGAGACCATGCTGCCCAGAGTCTGATCCAGCCTCACCTTCAAAGTCTCCAGGGACAAGGCATCAACCACATCACTATATAACCTGTTCCAGTGCCTCACCACTCTCACTGTAAAAGATTTTTTTTCCTTATATCTAACCTAAACCTACCCTCCCTGAGCATGAAGACATTTCTCCTTGTTCTATTGCCACAATTTTTTTTTTTTTTAACCACCTTCACTACATACATTTATTGGCAATGTGATTGTCTTATTCCACAGACGAACTTTAAGTTTTCCAAATGCTAAACTCTATTTAAATTCCCCTTGGGTCCTACATTACCACAGAAGCATAAGCAATGGCAGGGAGCCTCCCCAATACTTAACGTGCATTAAACAGTAACAGACTGGTTAAGGTACACAGCAGTGCACCACTGACCTCTACTGGATGACTTTTTATTCAGAGCAGTTTCAACTTCAGGGCGATCATCCCCAAGAATGAGCACAGACTCCAAGGACAAAGCAGTCATTGCTGTAGGACACACCACATGACTTCACACTGCAGCTATACCGCATGCAAAGCTTGACAAGTTTGGCTCAGTATCCATAAGGTCTTCAGAGAATGAGAAATTCACACCCAGAAGAAAATATTAATTTTTTGAGAGCCCACAATTTGACATTGCATATCTCCAGTGCTTCACTGTTGTACTGGACTGTATGTGTCAACACTATTCTGGGAACTGAACCAGTATACATTTCAAAATAGGGCACCCAATCTATAGCAACACTCTGGGTCCAAACTGCCTGTGATGCTCTTGATGACAACACCTATTGCAGAAGGTTTTAAAGAAGGGCCTTGGAAGTGATGCCAATAATTAAAGTCTTTTTCGTAATATTACTACAGCAGGGCAAAGGACTAGAGAGAATGGAAGTAGGCACCATGCCTAAAGGAATTTGGCCCTACAGCTTCCAAACCTAAACAGTTCAGCACAAGCTCAGAGCATGTGTATGAGTGACCACCCAGACAAGACTGAGCAGACAAGCACCAGAGCACTACTTAGCACAAACTCCCCAGCCTTCACATCTCAAGAAACCAACACATTTCTGAATGCAGAACTTCTGAAAAGCAGAGTTATCAACTCCAACACAGCAGCGACCCACCTCCAGGCCTCACAGCTCCTTACAAGAACCTGGAAACTTTTCTTCCTCAGTGATTGGAAGAAACTGTCATGGGGGAACAATTAGACCAGTCTCAAACTTCCCATCCACTTTTTCCATACAGTATTCCTTCTACAGCTTCATTACCTTATTATTAGTGCAGCATTACCACTGTGTTTTATCTTTATCAGCAACATAATTCTTTTTAGAGTAGTAGCATGGTACCTATTTGAAAGAAATCTACACAACAATCAATGGGCAAGGGGGGTAACACACACTATATGGTATGTTTTAGGCTTAATTTCAGGAATACCACACCATTTGTTTTTCTATTTTTCATTATTTTAAAGTTCAGCTATCTTGCAATCAAACCAGAATCACGAGGACTCGGAAGAAAAAGTATCAGATAGGAAAAGTTACACCTTCCAAGGCAGGTTACTACAGGGTTTTTTCAGTAGGTCAAGTGGCATGAAGCTGTTCAATTGATTTTTTTTTTCTCTTCCCCCGGAAAAAAGGTTGTTCCATTAGAGCAAACACTGGTTAATGATGCTACTGGTACACCCAGTTCAATCCAGCATGAAGTCACTTTTTGTGTCAGGGCACCACGTGCATGTCAGCAGGTAGGCAGGCCGTGAATCCACTAAGCCAAGCTAGGCCTTAGTAAACACACTTTCCTTTCCATACCTGGTCTACTGCTATTGTGGTAACTGTTACAAGTTTCCACTTGCATCAGTAGATGCAAATTCCAGTTTGGTCTCATTTTTGGGCACACATTCTGGAAATAGTGCAGAACACATTTCAGAGTTTCCACGCAGATAAAAGCAGGCCCTCATCACCGACCACCATCCTACTCTCCTGCCTGTCCTCTTGCAGATCTGTGCACCTGCTGTTTTGTGAGACCTAAATTCTCTAGGTTAAGGAATCCTGAAGTGCACTTCTTATACAGCTTGTATATATTCAGAACAATGAGTTAAACCATTGTTCCAAAAGTGAATCACATAATAGCTCATTTCTACTCCTTATAAAAGTGCTTTGTACTACTCAAATCTTCTCCTTAGTTTAGAAAAGAAAAGCTAAAAACATTCCTTTATACTCTTCTGTTTAATATTTTAAAGTAGCTCCATACTTTTAAGTCATGGACTAAAGAACAAAACCCTTTTCAACACTGAATTAAAAACAAACAAACAAACAACAACACACAACCACACACCCAAAAACAACACTCCCACAACTACATTTTAAAAATTTCCCAGAAAGCAAATCCCAGCAAGTTCAGAAAAGTAACTACCAACTGCTTTGTCACTCAACTTCACCAGCAGGCCCTGCTGCTCTCCTCTATGAGCCTTCAGGATCTGCTGAAGTTCCAGCTCTTATAAAAATATCATCTCAGTAATGCAAACAGTTTTACTGCAGGTTGTGTGCTATGAAATCAGTGCCAAAAGAATGTTCCAGTTTAACTGTATTTTCACAGATTCAATCATTAAAATATTGGTTGGGAAAAAAAAACAACTGCATAGCTTGTGTTCTTGTCACAAATGCTATGTTTTTCTGGAACTAAACTGTTTAACTAAGATGTTAGAACAGCCAAGATACATAAGTTAATTATAAGTTGAGTTAAGAACACCTTATGTAAAAGGCAAAACCTGCCCTGAACTCCTATGGAACAGCACATACAGGCACAGGACAGTACACTGACACACCTCAAATAGCTCTCCACCCAGCTATACACAGTAATTTGTTTCTCTTTTCCAAGCTGAAAACCTCAGAATACTGAAGTCCTCATTCTGCTATTAGACAAGGAATAAAAAGGGATGAGTGCTGGCTTTACTAACATATCATGCAGAACTCCTTCCATTCTCAATAAATCTACAGTCTTACTGTGGATAGTGCTATGACAGCAATTCTGCAAAAAAAAAAAAAAAAAATGCAAGTGTAATAAATATGTTAGGTTTGATTAAAATCTACCTGCAGAGCTTTGAAAAAAAAAAAAAAACAACAAAAAACAACACAAAGACAAACCATCACTTAAGATAGATTTTCCCCTCCTTCACTATCAAATCTTTTTTTTTTTTTTTTTAAAAATAAAGCACATCTCACTAAAGAGTGCATATTGCTTAACCTTCAAACTCCAAGAACTGAACTAATTCAACAAGTGGCTTCTGAAGTCCCTCCCCCTCGTGAGACTTGATTACTCAAAATAATCAAAGTGCAACATGCCATAACCCTTTTTCAGGTGAAACTTCATGTCTATACCAGCTGCCACATAGCAATTACTATTTAATTACAAGACAGCAGGAAGGGAACACAAACATTTTGCTTTATACTTATGATCAAACAATCTGAACTTCAGAATTAAATGCTGGTAAAGCAATATAAGGCTGTGTGCAGAATCACTCTATCAATGCATGCCCCCTCCCACACAGACTAGATTCCAGGACTCGCAAGAAGAGGGTGAACAGGACCAATCAGTCACTGTTCCTTCTAACTTATGAACCAGCGGCCAAGTAAAGCAACTGAGGAACCAGGTTCAAAGCAAACAAAAGGGAATAGCTCTTCATGCAGAGAGCAGTAAACCTGTACATCACAAAGTCCCTTGGCAAGGAGTTCATAGAAAGATTTACACAAGTTCAAGGGAAGGTTAAGAGAAATACTTGGAAGCAATATGGTTAAGAGTCACTCAGTACATATGCAACTTCAAGGCACCGTAGGTTCAGGGAGGGGAAACAGACAGGCAAGACTTGAACTTATAGCTCTCATACATTCCCAAAGAATGGTACTTTCCCCACAGTGCAACAAGGTTATCAGAGAAAAGGGTTGGGGTGTACTGCTCTGAAGAACTGACTGTTCTCATGTTCAAGCCCTCAGATCTGCACTTTTTAAAGTGCTTTCAAGCCTCTACTGTAACTGGTCAGCAGTTGTGTCTTCAGTAGAACTAGCTACCACTTCTTCTAGGACTCTGAAAAAGTTGCTTCAAATTTTTAAAATATTTCTAATTAAAGAAAACTAGTAATTACAGTACAGCTCCTTAGCAATCAATATTAGCCTCTTTGCGTCTTTGTTGTATTTCTACACAAAAAACCTTACACTCCTGTATTTAATCATAGTCTATAGATAATCTAATCACAGAAAACATGATTTCAAGAACTTGGATCTAAACTTAAACTCCTAAGAGATTTGGGAACATGGTTCTTCTGATAGTAACAGGAGCATTAGCATAGAACTACGACTTTCTTTAATGCTCAAAAATCTATGCTCCCTCGAATAATAAGACTCTTCACTCCTAGTTACAGAAATCCCACAGGTTCATTACAATGTCAGTCATTTGCACAGTCTGGCAGTGATAGGACAAGGGAGAATGTTTTAAACCAAAAGAGATGAGGTTTAGGTTAGGTGTTAGGAGGAAATTCTTTATTCAGAGGGTGGTGAGGCACTGGCACAGAGCACCCAGAGAGCTGTGGGTGCCCCACCCCTGGAGGGGCTCAAGGTCAGGCTGGATGGGGCCCTGGGCAGCCTGGGCTGGTGGATGGCAGCACTGTTGATGGCAAGGGGTTGGATCTGGATGGGCTTTAGGGTCCTTCCAACCTAAATGATTCTATGATGGCAACTCAGGAGACATACCGAATGTTTTCCAGTGCAGTTGTTAATTGTTGTTGTGCAATATCATAAAGTTTCACTTTGAAGCCTCCAGCAGCAAACACCATGGCCCAGCTGCGACCAATGAGTCCGCTGAAAAGAAAATAAATATTAACCAATTAATAAAAAAGTATTTTCTTCAAGGGTCCAACGAGCACTTCAGGAACTAAACCGCAGTTTGAATTCTCCAGCATTTAATCTAAAGATTGGTTACATATTAATAACAATCTAATCTCTTTCTTCAGCAAAGAAATATCCTTCACTAGTTGCACAGCAGCTTCTGAGAGCAAGGAGAAAGATAACAAGGAATTAAAAATAGAAGGAGGGCAGAATTTTAAGGAGTAGAAACCACTACTTTGGGACGCTGGATTCAAGCATCAATAGTTTTGCCAGCTGTAATCCTAACCTAGGAGCCAGTGAAAAGAACCACATTACTTGTGGTCCATTACAGAGAAATCTATAGTAACCAATAATTGTATTACATTAAAGCAATGCTGGTTTTAACTTAAGTAGTTTTATTACTGGGCATTAGCTTCTTCAGAGAGAAGCACTGAGACACAGTGCAGTAAGTTTAAGTAACTTCAGATCACATGAAAAAAGTAACAGCCCCAGCAAGAAGAACTCCACAGCCACATCTGTCACAGTGACGGCACTGATCATTACATGCATTTTCTGCCACTTCCCTCATTGCTGTCCCTGTAACACTAAACTTAAACAACCTCTGGCATTTGGGAAAAGGAAAGGCCAAGAGGGTAACAGTAAAGGACGGTGGGGGTGTAATAAACTGAGATAAGTCAGCAGACCAGATGCAAAAAGAAGGAAGAGAAAAATAGGAACACGTTCAGGCTTTATCTAAAGTAGAACAAAAAGAGAACAAACAGGAAGCTTTGGGGAAAAAAAGCAGGAATCAGAGAAAATAACTGAGACAAAAATGAAGTGAAACTTCTCATTTAGTAAAGTTGAGTGAGAACTGCCCACTTAAAGCATCAATCAAACACATGCCATAGAAACCCAGAGGCCTCATCTCTCAAGCAAGCTACAGAATAAGTGCACTTACAACAAAGACAGGTACAGGCCACAGTAGATGCTGCAGCCCCCCAGCTAGCGAGCACTTGACAACTGAAAGCACTGGAGTACTTCAACTCTAAACAAGCATACCTGAGCTACCAATACCTTTATAAACTAGTAAGACCTCTTCAAACTGCACTTTGAATAAGGGTTATTTAAATCAACACTTAACAACAGCAATATAAGTTTTATTTTCATACAGATTTTTAGAACTGTCAGATTTGCTTTCTTTAGAACTCCACAGCGCACAAAGCTGCTGGGCTGCAGGCAGCAGCCTCGCACTATTCCCGTCGTACACGACAGCACCAGCACGACGCGTGGCTGAAGCGATGACCCCAGGGCTGCCCTCCCGGACACGAAGCGCCGTCTCCCGGGCCCAGAAGGAAGCGCGGCACCCCGGGGTCCCACCTGCTCGCCCTCGAGGCGGGCGGCGCGCGGCGGTGCCTGCGGGCCGTGCTGTCACATGGCCGTGCCGGACACGTGCCGCTCAGCTCCGGCGCCGCGGACACGGCGCGACTGAACGCCGCGCGGCTGCGCTCAAGAAAAGGACGTCGGCTCGAGCTCAAGGAGAGGGTGAAGCACTGCACTCGGGAGTCAAACACCGCCGTGTGTTGTGAGAGCACTGCAGGAGCCCGCTAGAGAACACCAGCAGCTCGATGACCGTCCTGGCTCTTACGAGCTCTCAGCCTCCTTTTCCAGCGCTCCACTTGTGCAGAAACGGGACGGAGCACAGAGGGCAGCGCTGCTGCAGACCCGCAGGAGGCCGTTCGTTACGGAAGCGCCGCCGGCTGCCCCGGGGCGCACAGAGGCCTCCCGGCCGCTGGCAGCGCCCACCCGCCGGCAGCCCGCAGAGTCCCAGCCGGCAGCCATCTCCCCAGCGCCGCTCGCAGCCGCTGCCCCCTACTGCTGCGGATTGCGGCCGCAGCCCCTCTCCCCGAGGCCCGGCGCCCCCGGGCCGCGCCACCCCGCGCGCAGCGCCCCCCCGCGGACGGGCGAGCAGCCCTCACCTGCCGACGATCGTCACCCGCATGGACTCCATGCTCGGGGGACGCGCAACCGCCGCCGCCACGCAGCCGGGGGCGCCGCCAGCGCCTTAAAAAACGCCCGCTCCCCACCCACGGCTCCCGCCATGTCACGGCCGCCCCCATTGGCTCCTGCTACGAGCGCTGCCATTGGCCGCGCGCCGCGCCCCTCAGCGGCCACTCCTCGAGCCCGGCCGGCCGCCCTCGCTCCCCCGACGGGAGGCAGTCCGCTTCGATGCGGCCGCGCCGGCACCTGAGGGAGGCTCTCGCGCGGCCCGAGGGAGGATGGCCACGACGTCTTCCCTCGCGTCGAGGGGGCGGTGCTGCCCGGCGTTTATGCGCGGTAGCCCACGGGCAGCGCCGTGAGGCAGCAGGCGGGGTCTCACCTCCAGGGCAAGAGCAGCCTTTGCCAGGACGCAGTCTGCCCGGCCTTCCTCCGTGCAGGTGTGCTGAACCGCGGCCAGCATCTTGCAAAGACCTCAGTTTTACCATACTAGCAAAAAGGACGGGAGCCACAGCTTCAGAGCTGTTCAGGTTCTACATCAGCTCCCACTGAAACTCACCCAGCTGTGAGTCGGGGCCTTGGGAGCTGCTGCCTCCCACCCCGTCGTGCCTGGGCTGCAGAAAGCTCTGGATTCCAAGGTGGTGTTCAAATGAAAAGCTAAATTCCATGCTTTATTTATTCATTAGGGAAGCACAGTTATCATTCAGAATACTTTCTTCCTGAATTCTGATGATGCATTTTTGCTGGCCTTGTTTTTTTCCACGAGAACTTTTCTATATTCTGAAAGAATGTGACTACAAGGTCAACGCAATTAAGTTGACGGCTCTATAATTTCTGCTGAAGTCTGCATTATCTGTTTTTTTGTTTATTCTGTGTAGTTCCCATTCATCTGTATATTGCTCTGTTATCATGCTGAATGTTCCTGAAAAGAAATAAAAATTAAGATTTTAAATATTTACTTGCTACCAAAGATCTGTACACTTAACATAGCTGAGAACCACTTGTAAGTTTTGTGTTAATGGCATACTGAAAAAAGTTACACTGAAAATAATTTTTTCCCCTCAGAATAAGTGTTTCATAATTACTGAATGTCAGTGAATCAATTTGACTCTCGTTTCCAAAAAAAAAAAAAACAACAACTACATAATAACTACAAAACATTGTCAATATCTATCCCCCTCACTAGCACTGGAGTCACAGAATAGCCTGGGTTGGAGGGGACCTCAAAGATCATGAATCTCCAACCCCCTACCACAGGCAGGGCCACCAACCTCCCTGTTTATTACTTGAACAAGGAGGCAGATATCTCAAAAGTATAAATTCCTAAAGGTCTCATGATGACCACCCACGGGAAAGCAAATAGAAGGAAAACCAAACTACACTCTCTCTGACCTCAGCACACAAACACTGCATCTGTAACATGGCAGCTACTGTTAGTAGCTGAAAAATGGAGGAGCCAAGTGCAGGCCACTGGCCTCAAGATTGTAGGAAGTGGGGCAACAGCATGCAGGAAACCTGTCCTTGCCAGTTTATGTGTCAGAAGCATTGTTCTATTATTTCATAGCAAATACCAGTTTTGCTCCTTTAAAGACTAATTTGAAATTGCATGACTTGGCACATACTACAAAGTACTTTATCTAGCCAAAGTGTAATTGAAGCTCTGTATATTTACCTTGTGTACGCAAGTTTTTACTTAAAGAAAAAAAAGTTCCCAGATAAAATAGATGTATTTTGGACTTTGGAAACATGGTTTTGAGAACAGGATCATTATCACTCTCACTTGGAATTACTTACAGGTTATCTCAATATTCAATGACACACTGAGATGCATATTTATATCTGAAGTTGCCTTATGACAAAAGCAAGACTCAGTGATAGACAAGTTGATAAGAAGCTGTGGGGAGAAGGACCTGGGTGTCCTGGTGGACAACAGGTTGGCCATGAGCCAACTGTGTGCCCCTGTGGTCACAAAGGCCAATATTTTCTTGGGCTGTATTAAAAAGAGTATGGCCAGCAGGTCAAGGGAGGTGATCCTCCCCCTCTACTCTGCCCTTTTGAGGCCACATCTGGAGCGCTGTGTCAGTTCTGGGCTCCTCAGTTCAAGAAAGACAGGGAACTTCTGGAGAGAGTCCAGAAGAAGGCCACAAAGTTGATGAGGGGCCTGAAGTATCTCCCTTAGGAGGAAAGGCTGAGAGACTTGGGACTGTTCAGCCTTGGGAAAACTGAAAGGGGATCTTATCAAACATCTAAAAGATGGGGGTCAAGTGGAGGGGGCCAGGCTTTTTTCAATGGTGCCCAACAACAGGACGAGGAGCAACAGTCATAAACAGGAAGCGAACAGGGGCAACAGTCACAAACTGGAACATAGGAAGTTCCACATGAACGTGAGGAAAAACATTCTTTTAGAGTGACAGAGCACTGGAATAGGCTGCTCAGAGAGCCTGCAGAGTCTCCTTCTCTGGAGGTATTCAAAACCCATGTGAACACTTTCCTTTGCGACCTACTGTAGGGAACCTGCTTTAGCAAGGGGTTGGATTCAGTGATCTCCAGAGGTCCTTTCCAATCCCTATAATTATTTGATATAGGGAAATTAAGAGCTCAATCAAACAAGTTAGGAGGAGTTAGTGCAGGAGTTTGAGAACAGTTACATGGGCTGCAAGTTCTATTGGTGACCAAAACAAGAGATCTCTGGGAATAAAATCTGAACTGTTCTATTACCATCAGTGTAGCAGTAACAGTGCCACGTAACTCTACATTAGTTATTTTATTAGGGCACAAAAACAGCCTTATTCCCCATTGTTTTTGATAGCCAGACACACTAATGAGCCCAAGCTACCAACACATGAATAGGTCAGAAGAGAAGAAAGAGAGATTTACAAGCAAGGAAAACAGAGAGAATTATGTTGTAATTAGTGTATGTCAAGGAAAGGCAACGTGGTTAGAAAGAAAACAACATTAGTTTAACTTTTGTGTAGCAGCATAAGAATTTTTAGATCTAGTTCTTGGAGCTTCTAAAATATACAACAGTAATTCTGCAGCTCATGTGGGAAGGACAGAAGATACCTCCAGCCCAGAGGCATCAAAAACCCATAATCACGAAACGGTGAAAAGTTCTAGGTTCCATTAGGGGCTGAAAAGTAAGGCTTATATTGGCAGGAGGAAAAGCCCAAGTGGAGCAAGTATACACTCACCATCCTCTACATTCATTTTTGTGGTCCAACAGCAGTAGGAGCAGATTTGACTTAACACGTTGGGAGCTCCAAAGTTGCCTCCTCCATGTTTTTATTGTGTATTGAGCATGCTCAAGCATGCCTCACAGAGGAGGTGAAAACCACTATTGGCTGTGGAGGGGAGGTGGGATTACTGCAGGGGAGGAGCAGGGCACTATAAAAAAGTCTGGGGAAAGAAAAGGAGGAGCATTACCAGTGCTTGCTGGGAGCTAGAGGGGTTAGAATGTGGAAGAGGTGGGAGCATGAATCCACATGCAGGAAAAAAAGAAATCACATGTCTCTAAAATACTGAATGTCCTAGTCTGAACTTTTGGCAGGGAATGAAAACAGAGCCACAGTTCATCCTTGTTAGATATTAGGCTGTTTTAATGTGTTACTTTTTACCAGCAGAATCAGAAAGTATGTTTATTTTGTAATTGACTATGGTATGTTGTTGATATGATAGTAATGTCTTGGGAAATAAAGTGTGCTTAAATAATAGTTTTCATTTATTAATTTTATTTCTATCCTGTAAAGTTCTAAGTAGTGGTTTACACAATAATTATAATTAGTGTGTTTTAAAATCATGTTGTTATTGAAACTATAATTTTGATTATTACTAGCAATTTGTGCAGTTTACAGTGTAAATGGTCTGATGCAATTATTGCCAATAGCACTAAAATGCTGATTCTTAAACTATCTGTAGGAATCAGAAATCTCATAGCAAAAAAAACCCAACTATACAAATGCACGATTTAGGAAAACCAGATAGAATTATATTCATTAATGGTAGAAATACCCATCAACAAAGTAGTTCCCCTGATGTAGTGTCTTTTAAGCCCTGTGCTCCCCACAGGATGTGTGCTCCAGAACCTTCACTGCTCTTCTCAGAACATGTTCCAAGGCCTCAATGACCTGGATACACTGGACAGATTGATTGATGGGCCAAGGCAAACTGCGTCAGTTTCAACAGGGCCGAGTGTTGAGTCCTGTGTTTTGGTCACAACAATCCCAGACAACCCTACAGGCTTGGGGAAGAGTGGCTGGAAAGCTGCCTGATGGAGAGGGACCTTGGTGTACTGATGGGCAGTCGGCTGAATATAAGGCAGCAGTGTGCCCAGGTGTGCCCAGCAGTGTGCCAAGAAGGCCAATGGCATCCTGGCTTGTAACAGGAATGGTGTGGTGAGCAGGACGAGGGAAGTCATCCTGCCCCTGTACTTAGCACTGGTGAGGCCTCACCTCAAGTGCTGTGTTCAGTTTTGGGTACCTCAGTACAGACAGGACATGGAGGTGCTGGAGCAGGTCCAAAGAAGGGCAACTAGGCTTGTGAAGGGCTTGGAGAATATGGCCTGTAAGGAGGGACTGAAGGAACTGGGGCTGCTCAGACTGGGGAAAAGGAGGCTGAGGGGAGACATTATTGCTCTCTTCCAATATCTGAAAGGTGCTTACAGCGAGAGTGGGGCTGGTCTCTTCTCACTGGTGACAGGTGACAGGACGAGGGGAAATGGCCTCAAGTCACACCAGGTCTAGGTTGGATATAAGGAAACAATTCTTTACAGAAAGGGTTGTTAAGCACTGGAATAGGCTCCCCAGGGAGGTGGTCGAGTCACCATCCCTGGATGTGTTTAAAAACCATTTGGATGTGGTGCTCAGGGACATGATTTAGCAGAGGGTTGTTACTTAAGGTAGTTTGGTTAGGTCATGGTTGGACTCAATCTTTAAGGTCTTTTCCAGCCTGAGTGGTTCTATAATTCTCAATGTCTTGTAGTGGGGGCCCAAAACTGAACACAGAAGTCAAGATGTGGCCTCAACAGAGCTCAGTACAGAGGGACGATCCCCTCCCTGCTCCTGCTGGCTGTATTTCAGACACAAGCCAGGATGCCATTGGCCTTCTTAACCACGTGGGTGCACTGGTGGCTTACGTTCAGTTGAGCGTTGACCAACACCCCCAGGTTCTTTTCTTCTGCACAATCTTCCAGCCGCTCTGCCCCAAGCCTGCAGTGTTTCAAATACATTCTTTATTTTCTTTATTCTCAGAAATTTCTAAAGGTATGCAGACAAGATCCATTAGTTTCAAGAGGAGTGTTTAAATGCAGCGATACTGTGTGTGGATGTTAAGCTGAAGTGCTTCAGTTGACAACTTCTGAACATCTGGTCAGTCAAGGGTTGAATACTAGAAAATTATTAACTTTTATAAAATTTTAATGGGAGAAATACCCTTTCAATTCAGACCATTAAATATATATATATATATATTAATATATCAAAACCACACCTTAGGAGCTGGGCAGACAAACAGTTAAACCCACAGATCAAGGGTAGGGCGTGCAGGAACAGTGATTACAACACAGATGGTGGCCAGTAACCCCTGAACTCAAGTTAGCAGGTACTGGAACAGTTTGTCTGAGCCCTTACATGCAATGTTACTGCAGCAGAAAGATAGATACACCATGTATTTATTGAACTGCCAGGACAGTACTGTTTAAGAGTATATCTTTATGATCTCCTTCAAGTTTCAGTGAATTTATCAGATCAGGTACTTAAGGTCTTGAAATCTAACTGAACAACAGCAAATATATATATATATATATATATATTGTATTTGCAGTTTGCTTTAATTGCACAAACAGCTAATGTGATGCAAGTCAGAGGACATCTTGGAGCATGACTGAAAATCTGAAGGTGGAAAAAGAACTGGACAACTTATTTAGTAACCACTCTGACAGCTTAAAATGATCTGGAATTCGCAGCATACAATGTTTGGACTGCTTGCTGCATTTGAGGGGGGTCAGCTGTACAACCCAAATCACCCTCAGGATTTAGCCAAAAACTGCTAAGGATTTTTCCCCATAGTGTAATCTTCTGAGAAAACTGAAACTTTGAGGTTTTGCGTAAAATCTTCATGCATTAAGGTCTACTTATACTTCATAGAGAAAAAAAAAAGGCAGCTTGATACAGCTTTTAGAAGTGTAAACAAAGCCTATTACAACCCTCAAGTTGTTATGCATGGACTGAGGGACCTAAGGAGCTGAGCTAGGGAGTACTCCTGATCTCAGAGCCCACTCTGATGCTGGAGCCAACTGCCTTTGCTGTTAACATATCCCGTTACAGTGTTAATTAATTACCATTCTCACGGCTCTCAGTATGGACTCAGAAGTAATAGAGGCTAGGAACAACTTTCAACAGCTGGTATGAATGTGTACACCCTGCTTTGGAGGGTAAGGAAGCTTGAAATGGTCATGGTCAGATTCCAGTTATGTCCTGGCACTATTCCATTTACAAGATAGATGCACCAGCATTATCCCTTCTCTCCAGTGCCCTAAAGAACTGGTCTAAAACATCACAGTATGCTCAGATCCCTGAGGTGGACAAGCTAAGTAGCAAAGCTAGGGCTGCTGCCATAGCAAGTACCTGCTGCTCAGTCTGACTGTGTCAGAAGACAACCAGAAAATCTAAAAACCATAGGCTCAATTTTATGTGAGGGGTCAGAGGCACAAAAGAAGGGCTAGAAATGTGTGTATTTTTTTCTGTTGAAGTTTGTTATTTGTGGCAAGTAATTCACCTGATTTTTTTTTCCCACATAGTATCCGTTACTCGGTAAAATATTTATGTTCCAGAAATGCCAGGTTTAGAAATTCTCATGTCCAAAGGACTCACATCTTAGGTTTCAGTGTGAAAACAGTTCATGCATGGAACATGAACAAGTTAGTGCAAGAAGTGATAATGCTTTAATACTACTTTATGTTATCTTTGTTTGTCATGTTGGGAGCTGGAATAGAAAGAACTTTCACTGATATCCTTTGTGCCTTATCTCTTCTGAAAGGTCTTTGAGGGTGAAAGGTGAGCAGCAGAAAGGCTCAATATTGTGTAATGCTCACAAACCTTGATTATAGGATAGTAGTATCAGTAGGATACTCTGTATACTGTTTTACAGGTTTTTTTATGCCCTCAGCAGCAGGCAGCAGGTGGGGCAGGCTTACATTTGGCCTCAGAAACCTTTTTCTCTCAAAAAAATAAAACACTGTAGTCACGTTGAGAGGTCTTCAGTCTGCTTTGTTCCCCACAGAGCCATGGATCCCCCCTGTTCCCAGAGTACAAGGATTTGCTGTGGGCAGGCCAGTTGGCACTAGTCAGATTTTGGATTCCAGATACAGGAAAGCAACATTCAGCAGACAAGAGATCTTCTTCCATTTAGGCTATCTTTATCCCATAGGCTAAAGGAGAACCATCACTCACAGTGGTTTTGTGTTCCTCTTTCAGAAGCTGAGGAAAGCAGAGGGGTGAACAGAACTTACTTGTGTGTCTACTGTATGATGCATCTTTTTATTCCTTCACACAGATTCCTGTCCTGGAAATAGGCACAACCTAACTCAGGAAATTAAGTGTACGCATAAGTTTTTGCAGGATGAGGTCAAAGTAAGCCCTAGAACAAGCAAGGAATTCAAGTTCAAGTTTAGCTCAGTGATCAACAGTAATCCACATCAAAAGTCAGCCCATGGGAGTTCAGCGCAGTTATTTCCAATCAAAAAGATGGTCAACTATGCACTCTGGATAGCAGACTTTTATTGCTGTGGAATTTGTGGAAACAAGGTAATTTGTGGAAACAATCTGTGGAAACAAGGTAAGAGTTGGCATGTTTTTATCCCCAAGACTCAGAACGGATATAGGAGCAAAGCAGACGCGCACAACCCGCGCCCTAACCCTCATTCCCGCCCTCTCGCTGCGCCGCCATTTCGGCGGGAACGCCCCCTTTCGGCGGGCAGCGCTACGCAGGCGCTAGGCTTCGGTGGCGGCTCTGCGCATGCGTTAGGTTCTGCGTATGCTCGGAGCCCGCTTGGGCTCTCGTTCCGCTCCGTACGTTTCGTAGCAACCGAACGCAGTGCATTATAGGGGTCCGCGTCCTCACCCGGTCACGTGGGCGGCGTTGCCGGGCCGGGCGGCCTGCGCAGCGCTTGGAGCTGGGGGAGCGGGGCGGTCGCCGGCAGTTCGCGGTGACGCTCTGAGCCCCCGCGGCGGGGCCGAGGAGCGCCGCCGAAAGGAGCGGCTCTGCCCTGGGATAAGCGGCACGGCGGGCGGACCCCAGGCCGGTGCGGGGCTGTGCCGGGATGTGAGGGCGTCCTCCTGGCGGGGGGTTACCTGCCGAAGCGCCTCCTAACAACGCTTTGTCACGTTTGGTGTTTCGAGGAAGAATGATGCAGAACGTGCACCTAGCTCCTGAAGAAGACGAGGATGATCTTTACTCTGGCTACAATGATTATAATCCCACTTTTGACACAGAGGTAAAAACGTTAGCTCTTGCCCGCTTTTCCTACAGGGAATCAGTTTTTGAGCACAAGATAAAAACTGGCAATGTGCAGGGATGCTTTGAAGGGCCACGTTCTGCATTTTGCAATAAATACAGAGCTTCACAAGGGTCTCTTTAAATAATTTTTTTTTTTCTGATCGTTTATCTGTTCCAACAAAATGCTTTTGCGCATCTCATAACAAGTCTAACATGCCATAAGGATTAGGAAATCCTAATTATCTGAAGTCTGTGTTGGCATTCATTGTGGTGTTTCTCAGTGTGCAGCAGCAAGTTTCCTGCTATTTAGCAATTGGCAGGTCATCCATCTCTTGATGTGATGGAGCTGAAGGGAATGGGAATGCAGTTCCCCACTCTGCAGGTCCCTGCCCAACTTGCAGAGCATCTAGGGTAGCAAAGTAACCCTACAGACCAATTACTGAAACCTTCTGATGTACTGGAATTGGAGCAATAGGAGGGACTGAGGGGTCTCATTTGGTCCAAATCCCACAAAGTCACAAGCCTTTTTTGCTATCCTGCATGAAATCCCTATACCAAAGTCCATGGAAACTTCAGTGTGACCTCAGATAGATATCTTTATGCGTGTGTGTGGCAGACATTTCTGTCAGTTAAAATTCAGAAATAGTGTTAATAATAAGGAGAGAAATCATGTTATATTTCATCACTTAATCTCTGCTTCTTCAGCGTTAAATTTTGTGTTTTTTTCAAGGAATAATTGATTTTTACACTTCTTATTCTAAAATGCCCAGCGAGATAGACCAGCTGCAGTCATTACTTATTGTCAGTAAGACCTGTCATTCAGTTCTAGTTTTAGTATTTTTAGAAGAACAACTTTTTACCTATCTGCTTTCAGTAGTCATAGTGTTCTGGGATTGTGGCTTTGGATGTTGTGATTTAAAGTTTTATTTTATTTTGTTCTTTACAGGATTTAGAAAATGATACAGCTTTTCTACAGGCAGCAAGAACAAGTCATGGTAGAAGACCCCCTGTAAGTAATTTATAAAAATATAGCATAAAATGGTTTGGTTAAAGACCATCCAGTTCCACCCCCACCCCGCAGTGTGCAGGGACGACTTCCTCTAGACCGGGTTGCCCAAATCTCCATCTAGTCTGGTCTTGAGTGCTTCCAGGGTCCACCTATAACATCTATGCCCCTCTATTTTAGAAACAAGAATGTTGTGCCAGATAGCATCTAATGCTTTGCACAAGTCTAGGTAGATTACATCAGTTGTTCTTCCCTTATCTGTAAATGCCTATCATAGAAGGCCACCAGATTTCTTAGACATGATTTGCCCTTAGTGAAGCTATATCTCCTGTCACCAGTCACCTCTCTGATTTCCATGTTCCTTAGTCAAGTTTTGAGGGAGATCTACTCTGTGTTCTTGCCGGGCATGGAAGTGAGGCTGTGTGGACTGCAGTTGCTTAAGTCTTTCTTTGTTCCCTTCTAAAGCCCTTTATTTCCTTTTCCAGTCAGTGGAAACTTTATCAGATCATCACAACTTTTCAAATATGATTGAGAGTGGCTTAGCAACTTAATCCAGCAGTTTCTTTAAGGTGATCTGATGCATCTCATGGACTCGTGTGCATTCAGGTTCCTTGGATGGTTTTGATCCTCTACAGAGAGCGGTTCTTTGTTCTCCTAGTTCCTGCCTTTGGGTTCTGTGGATATTACAGTAGAGGAGAAGTTCTCTAGAGTCCTCTCCCTAATTTTAGCCCCAGTTCTCAGCAGAAGATTGCATCTCTTATCTTTTTGTCCCCTAATAGCATGTATATACAATTTTCAGTTGTTTGTATGAAAACCGAGTAAAAAATTAGTGCAGTATCAATTCTGTTAAGCTCTGGAGTTAAGCTGGAGGAAAAGCAAACAAGGAATTTTTGTTATTTGCCAGAATAATCTGTTTCTACAACAATACACCTTTCTGTAACAATTGAAACATTATTTCTATGAACTTACTTATAAAAAGACTAATGATTAACTCATACAGTTGTTTGCTGCATTTTTTTTTTTTTAATTATTTTTCCCACTCAGGTGACAGCCAAAATTCCTGGTACAGCAACTTCAAGACCTATAGATACTGCCTTTGGGGTAGGTATTTGTTTATTAATAAAATAATCCCAGCTCAAAGCAGAGCTAGTGGGCTCCAGCCAGAAGTGGATCAGTTGTCCACAGGACCACTATAGAATTGGAAACTTCTGGAGCATTGTCCCATCTATGGTACCTCCTGTTTCACTCTGCAGATTCACTTCTTCTGCACCACAATCCTTGCTGTGTAAACAGAGAGGGGGAAGAAAGGAAAAATAAATGATATTTGTGGTGGATAGCAGGTAAAATGGTGTAATATAGGCCTTGTGGGTGGAAATTAGGGGAATGATTTTTCATGGCCTGAAGCCTTTTGTTTTTATGTATTTGTATTGCATGTGTAGCAACCTTTAGCATTTACTGCTATTTCCTATGTTTATTACTTATACAGAAGGACAGTATGTGGCATGTCAACTAATGGAAAATATACTTTGCAACTGCCAGTGGGTATATCTGTCTCTATTGTAAAATGATCTGTGTGAATGTATGACTTCAAATTACTCACCAAGATTCATAGTTAAGCGTAAAAAAACCTTTCACTGCTTACAGTGAAAATGATGGGTGGAGGATGTCCAGAATGTCATAACATAGATAAAACAAACAAGTTATAGTTTCTAATCTTGTATCAGCTGTATTCAGAACTTTACTGCAGAACTTTACATAAATTACTTGTTTGAGACTTAAGAATGCATGAATTGTAATGACTAAATGTCATTTCAGTAATTTAATAATGGAAAGTACTGCTATCTTGCCTTTATACAGTTTGCATTTTTTAAAGGTTTGGCACAAATATCCAAATATATAAAAAGAGTATTGTGAATTTGTGCTAACTGAAGTGTTTCACATCTTCAGGTCTGCCGGGCTCAAGTATATTGCACATGAATAATGTAAATGGGAATTTTGCTAAGAACTTTTATGAGTTTAATCATCTCTTAAAACTTAATGTAAGGGAAACTATGTATGCACAGCCTTTATAGGCTTCTAATGCTCTTTGAATGCCAGTTTCAAACAAGTTACTTACTTTTACAGTCAAAGGCGACTTTAACTTCATCTATGGGAAGACCAGTGACAGGAACAGTGCAGGTAAAAGTTTTAATATTTACATTTTATGTTGACTCAGAACAGTGATTTTTTTCTGCAAAGTGTTTATGTTGAATGCAAATATTCTTGTTTCAATTAACCATTAAATATAAATGATGGCACTTTTTAAGTTTTTCCTTTTTTGAAAGCATCTTACAGCAAGTGTCATGTTTTGGATGAGCATGTTATTTGAGCACGTGGTTGGAGACAGCGTCACCATAATTGTTTTTAACACCTCCTGACATGCAAATGAATAATTTTTTTTCAAAGTAGGAAGAAAGCTGGATTCTGTTTTTCATTTTTCTTATGCGTTTATACTCTAATAAGAAACTACTGCAACATACCAAATATTTTCCACACCATGCTTAAACTTACTGACTTAGTGGCAACTCTCTCTTCTACCACTGTTTATTCCCTTGCACCAGTACTGGTAGGATATAGGACATACTTGGAAGTGTTGGGAATGGGGCTGCTCCCTAAGGAAAGGCATGCCAAGATCCCAGAAGGAAATCATCTGTTGAGCCGTGCAGGAGCATCACCAGGCACCACCATCTGAGCAAACCAAGTAGGGTCCACATAGAAATGGTGCCCACATCCAACCTAAAGTCCAGAAAATCAGGCAATGCCACAGTGATGAGGCAGGTCAACAAAAACAGTTTAAAAATAGTCAGTTTACTGATGCATTAACAATTGATTTTTGCACTTAAATGTTTCTTAGTATGTAACTGTTGCCTATGCTGTCCATGATATGTCTTTTAATATTTCTTCCTTTTTATTTAAGGATGGGGTTGCTCGACCAATGACAGCAGTGCAAGCTGCAGGTTACACAAAGGCAGCTATGAGAGGTACAGTTTGTAGAAATGGCATGCTATCAGAGGAAGATGTTATTTTACAGTGTTCAGTACTCTGAAATTTTCAGTACTCTCAATTTTACAGGTTCTTTATTTGATCCTCTTGGCCAAGCAAGAGGTCCTGCTCCACCTCTGGAAACGAAAAATCCAGACAGGTTTGTTCAGTTTTTTGCTCTGATTTCAAAGCATTAATAGTACAAAGAGCAGCTGACAGCAGAGCTTAGAAACATAATGCAGTTATGAAACCTTGAGAGGCCAAACTTAACTTTGTGGAATAGAGTCACAAACATTTATCTGCATGGTTATCTGATTCTAAGTAGTTGTGTGTAGTTGTACTGACTTGAAGGAAAGTCTGCTGTCAGAGATTTCTGGTTCCAGCTGTAGCTAGCAGCCTGGATGTGGGTGTTGCCACATGAATGCTGTGATACTGAATAGGGTTGCAGAGGGTTATAAAAAAGTGTATGCAAGAGGCACCGTGATTCATGCAGCTCAGAGGGAGTTTTCTTGCTCTTTCTCCCTGTTCACTGTCTGGCCTTAACGCTTGAGTTAAAACTGAAGTTGTGAAAGTTTTGCAGTCTGCTGTGAGTGTTGGTGAGCTTTTCACAATATTTGTATTCCTTAAATGCATTTAGGAGTAGGGAATCCTACTGAAATGTTTGCTTGTTTAAATGAAAAGAATAAATACAGACAAATAAGAACTTTAAAGCAAAATCTTATAGTAAATACTTCAAAGTTATATATGCAGATGAATTTCAATTAATTGCTGTTAATAAAATATTTCGTTTCACTAGATGTTAGATTTGAAAGTTTCACCAGTTCATGTGTTTGTGCTGTCATTATTTCAGATCAGCAACTCGTGTGTGGGATATTTGCATGTCTGTCCCTTTTTCATAAGAGAATTTATGTTTTCTTAGGTTTCTGTGTATATGAATGTAATATCTTTGGAGGTTCTTTGGGCATAGTTTCACATTATATTGTCTGATGAAGAAACCAGTTAGTAGTAAAGTATCGTTGTCTTGTTTTACTGAGAATATGCTGCCTTAGAGCTTAAGTATTTGCCAGTGTATTACTAATGGTAGTCAATCCTTTTCTTGTTGTGTTTATTTTAGCTCAGAAGAGAAGATTAGGCAGTTAGAAAAAAAAGTGAATGAACTGGTTGAAGAAAGTTGCATTGCCAACAGCTGTGGAGACTTGAAATTGGTATTTATTCTGGATTTATTTTTTCATTTGGTGTTATTTGAAGCACTAATAATGAGAAGTCTAGGAAAGCAATTTGTGGAAATACAGTTAGAGCAGAAGATGAATAAAATATCTTTCTGAACTGCTTTATACCATTCAATATCAATCCTGGGCCAAAAGGCCTTTTTGTCTGATCGATTCTCATGTTCATTTGAGAAGAGTAGAGCTCCGAGTTTTGTGACAGATTGCAAATGGTCTGTGCTTTACTTCAGCTCAGGAAAATGACGCTCTTTGATGTATGCAATGCTTTATTTCTGAATCAACCCATTCCTGAGCTTAGGTTAGCATGCTTACTGTTACAGTTTTGGCCCAGGCTATTTTCCAAAACAAGTCCTAGGTATAGTTGAAGATTGCTATGGACCTTTTTCCAGGAGGCAGTTTGAACGCATTTGCCCTGTTGCAGATGCAACGCGTCTTCATGGTTGTTAGAGGCTAAGTAACAACTAATTTTATTTACATTTATTATGGATATAGTTAGTGAGTTTAAGCTATTTGAGCAAGTTAGCATTTTTAATAACTGTTGTACTTTTGTCTGACACAAAAGAATGTTTTCTATCCACAATCTAATTCACACCATTTTGAATCTCTCTTTAGATTTTGTCAGGGTAGATGGTCACTTAATCTTACCTCAGCTGTCTGAATGTGTGAGCTGTCTTAGCTACAGTTTGGACCTGCTAAGAAACACACAGCCCTGCTCCTTGTTTAGAATCATAGGATAACTGAGGCTTGCAGGGACCTCTGGAGGTCACCTGGTCCAACTTGTGCTCAAACAGGGACACCCAGAGCAGTGTGCCCAGGGCTGTTACAAGGTAGCTTTGGAAGATCTCTGAGGAAGAGACTCCACTGCCTCTGGGCAGTTGATGCTGGTGCTCCATCACTCACACAGCACAGAAGTGCTTCCTGGTATTCAGGGGGAGCCTTCTGTGTTCCAGTTTGTGCCTATTGCCTCTTGTCTGGGCACTGGGCACTGCAGAGCCTCCAACCTTTTGGCACCCTCCCTTCAGGTATTCATGGACATTGATGGGATCCTCCCCTGAGCCTCCTCCAGACTGAACAGTTCCAGGTCTCCTAGCGTCTCCTTATAGAGAGATGCTTCAGTTCCTTAATCATTTTTGTCACCCTTAATTTAAATGCAGTTTCTGTTATTCATACAAGTAGAATAACATTTCTGTGCTTGTGATTATGGCACATATTTTGTGTGTGTGTGTGTGTATACATACTGTGTAACTATTGTAATAGTATTGCAACTAAGCTGACTTAGATAAGTTAGCTTAGTTGCACTACTAAGTATGTCTTTATGTCTGCTTATTGCTAATTAACACGTTTCTGTGGGTCGTAGTGCTACTTTTCAAGCATTGTGTACACTTGTGCGCCTAAAGGAAAGGGACATGAGTATATTATTTTCATACTTGTTTTGAATGTATTTTTGTGGTCTTCTGTTAGTAAGATTTGAGGTATCGCTAAATTTCAGTTTTTAATTTAAGGCTCTGGAAAAAGCAAAAGAAGCTGGAAGAAAGGAAAGAGTATTAGTGAGGCAACGTGAACAAACTGCTACTTCAGAAAACATCAACTTAGATCTCACTTACTCAGTAAGTACTTAGAAGTCTTCAGTGACTAAAGTGTGTTGGTAGCTAATGATGTTTCATTATTGCTATGTGCATGCTGTAATCATAAAATCACCTAAGGTGGAAAAGACCTTCAAGATGATGAAATCCAACTATCAACCTGACCTATGGAGTCCTAATGCTAAACCATGTCCTGTGGTGCCACATCCACACATTATTAAATACCTCCAGAGATGAGGAATCCATCACATAGTCAATATAAATTGAAGGACACCCAGGGATGTTCCAGCTACCTATTGCATTAAAAAAGCACATATCAAAATATAGTAAATGTAAGCTCCATACTTCAAAAATAATTATGTAGGAAATGTAATGTGTGAATACAAAGGAGAAGAAAACACAAGAATCTACCATTGCCCTTATCTTGAACCATTAAGTATCAGGGAACATATTATAACAAAAAGTATATTAGTATCTTGACTTGCTGTAGAGAAAGTGCAACAAGTTAGGCAGATTTAGTTGCTTATTTCACAGAGAAGTTTCCAGTAAAGCTGAGATAAATATTGGGGATATTTTACCTGACTCCAACTGAACTTCTTTTTTTGAAATAGCAGTTCAAAAAGTTCTCTTCATAAACTTAGCAGGACCATTTTCCACACGATGAGAGTCGTAAATTATACCGTTTCTGAGTATTATTTTAAAGAACAAAGGAGCATTAAAGATGGGAAAGTTAAAACTGGCAAAAGCCGTATTTCTTAGGTAAAATTTATCTGAAAGTATCTACTAGGAGTTCAAATTTATTACAGTTGATACAAGAACATTCTTTTCCCATACCTATAATATTTTTTTTTTTTGTCTAGGTTCTTTTCAATCTGGCCAGTCAGTATGCTGCTAATGAAATGTATGCTGAAGCACTGAACACTTACCAAGTTATAGTGAAGAATAAGATGTTCAACAATGGAGGTAGGTTATGTATCAAAATGAATAAAAATTGGTAGTCATGCATTCAAAATCAGGACCTCATCTCTATGTATTGACTCAAAGAGACCTCAGCTCTCACATCTGCCAGGATGAGTGGTGGATGCTCATACTGTTTGGCTGGGTATAATTTAGTGTGGTTAACACTCTTCCAGCTCATGCAGTCTTTTCTTTCCATAACAGAGCACAGAGTCAAATACACCATTTGCTCATGCAACATACTATGTTGTCTACTCTGATATTAATTTTTTTTCTCTTTTGACTCAGCTTGCTCTTTCTGAAATCTTCCTTCAGATGTGTTTTGCACATCTTTGAGACTCCTGCAGATTCCACCAGCTCTTTCTCTGAGGTGCTTATTTACAGCTGCCTTCCTGGAGCACACCATCATAAATGTCTAGTTCATCCCTCAGTTCACAATCAAAAATGAGAGATATGTCTTACATTGATAGTCTTTTTTTCAGATTTTGCTATTATTTTATCTTCTTCTGGGTCAGAGTTACCTGGAGGCTGTTCCTTGTCATGCTCCTTTAAAGGATGACTGTAACAAAGACTGATTTTAGTGTTAAAAAAAAAAAAAAAGTTATTCTAATCTCCCTTTGAACTAGTTTTAAAAGTTGCTGTAACTATGCTTTAAAAGATTGTAACTCATTGACTTCTTGTGACAGGTAGACTGAAGGTCAATATGGGAAATATATATTTAAAACAACGGAACTATTCCAAAGCTATCAAATTCTACCGCATGGCTCTAGACCAGATTCCTAGTGTCCACAAAGAGATGAGGTGAGCTCGTACTATTTAGCATGGTTCTGAAATGAAAGTTTTGAGTACAGCATGATAGTTAATAATAACGTAACCTAGATCTGATTTCTTTGCTTAGGATTAAAATAATGCAAAATATTGGAGTTGCATTTATTAAAACTGGCCAGTACATGGATGCCATTTCTTCATTTGAACATATAATGAGCTTGTCCCCAAACCTGAAGGCAGGCTTCAACCTGATCGTATGTTACTTTGCTATTGGAGACAGTGAACAAATGAAAAAAGCATTCCAAAAACTGATTGCAGTTCCCTTGGAGATGGATTATGATGACAAATACATTTCACCAAATGTAAGTTTGAACAAAATAAAGGCTGTATTTATATGATAAATCAGGAGGAAGAGGGAGATATGTTGAATGCTTCGACTATAACAAATATGTAAATTGATGTGTATGTGCCTATCTAAAGTAACATTTTTTTACTGGGATGAATTTAACATGGCAGCACCACTCAGAAATGTAATAGATATTGAGAATATTTGAATATTTTTTCCTCAAAAGATACAGTCTACATAAAATTGCCTTAAAGGTTTTGTTGAAATTCATCTGGGCTGACTTAAGCTCACTCCTTGCTTTGCATCCTTTATGTATTTAACATTTTGCTGAATCGTAAGTTGAAACAAGAGGAGCAAATAAATGAGTTAGTGCAAGTTATATAAATGCTAATAAAACTGGTTATACTCTCTTCTTTTTAACAGAGAGAAGATTTAAGTGAAGTATAGAGATTCTTATTTTAGCTAGCATAGAACTTGCTGGAAACTGAACTTCCTTTTTAGCATGAAACCAGCTGTTCATGATATAAAGAAAGGAAAAATAATGAATAGGTTTAGGGTCCTTTTAAACGGATTGTCTACAGAAAGATAAAGACAAACACTTTATATTTTCTTAGCTATCTTTTTTTTTATTCACATAGCTTCTTTTTCAGTCCTAAAGATCAAAGATCTTTGCAACTCAACTACAGTTATTGCTTTGTAGCACCTAGCGTAAGCAAATAGCATTTAATATATTATATAGTGTTTCACATATTATATCATTATTATTACTATTGATATATAATAATATATATAATCATGTGTATTTTATGATTATATTACTATTGATACACATAGATACAATTTCTTATATTTATTTTAAATGTGTTTTTTATTATATAGTGGATACAGTTTCTCATATTGGGAATTATGTAGCAATAGGTATCACTGAACATTTGCGGGGTCAATTCAAGGCTTTATAACATCACTGGTTGGAAGAAAAGCTTTGGATTCTAGATGTTCTTTGTAAGGATAGGTTAGTACAGTTGTAATGGTCATTCCAGGTTTGCTGTTTTGCTATGAAGTAGTCAGAGGAAAAATTGATGAAGTTTTGTTCTGTTCTTCATTTTTTTTTTTTTTTTGAATCTTTGATCTATCTCTAGCCACTCCTTGCTGATTTGCTAGCACCTCACCTCTATGTGTTTCTGTCAGAACTAAGAGGAATGTACATATGTGAGAGAAACTGCAAGACGGTTGTGTGAGCTGCTATAATGACAAGGTGCTGCAGTTCCTCCATCTGTTGCATACCACTGCCTTTCAGCAAGTGCTGAAGCATGTTCTTATTTTCAAACGTGAGAGTTCTCACTGGTATGTGGATGCAGGCTTCTCATTCAGCCTTCCCAGTCTGATGCATGGGATGCTGACTGCACCTATCAGCAGCCATAATGTGAGCCATGTGCCTGAGCACTGAAATGGGATGAAAGTAGCTGTGCTGTCAAACTTGAGGTTTTGTAGTTAGCGTTAAGACTAATTTGAGTTCAGCTTTTGAAATGTGGAAAGAAAATAACACTGTAGATTATGTAATCTGCATAAATTTATGTTTATAGTCAAGTTAAAGTGCATGTATACTGGCATAATTGCTTACGGTTGTTTTGTCCCCATCCAGGATGATCCACATACAAATCTACTGATTGAAGCCATCAAAAACGACAGTTTAAGACAAATAGAACGTGAGAGGTAATAGTGGAGTCTGTTCCTTCTTGACTGTGATGCTGTAGGATTTTGTTCCTGAAAGTATTAAAAGTGAGCCATCTACCTCATATGTGGTGGGTTGTGCTGCTTAAAGCTTGCAGCTTTAGGTTGTTGTTTTGTTGTTTGTTTGTTTAATGAAACTACAGTGTGCAGAGAAGGGAAAACATACAAGGCAGCAGGAGGCTGTTAGATTGAATTGTCAGACTGTCTCCTGAGCGCAGGAAAGAGCGAGAACAAGGTTTGGTTATTTCTTGCAGACTGATTTTGAAACTGTGATGTGTTTGTGTGTTGGTTTTAAAGTTGGTTAATGTTTGTTTGCTTGTTTTACCTTAGGAAGTCCATGGCAGAGGATTATATCATGACAGCTGCTAAACTGATAGCACCAGTAATTGAGACATCTTTTGCTGTGGGCTATGACTGGTAAGGGTTCAGTAAGGCTTCTTTCTGTCTAACCTGTGTGCCAGTCTGGTGTTGGTTATGAAACATGAGGGTTCTGGGGAGTGCAGTTTGCTGCACATCTCAAGGGTAGGGTCCAGGCTGTATTCAGTTTGACCCTGTAATGCATTGGAGAAAAAAACAGAACATATTCTGTGTTTAAAAAAGAATTTTGTTGCATCAGTGAAACTTGGCAATGAATTATATGTTTTAACCTGCTGTACATGAGCACAAAGGAAGCTTTGTAAAATTCAATTGAATTTGAAAATTCCAGAACTTACTAAAGTCTCAGCAGACATGATGTCCATGTTCACACAGATCACAACGGTAATGGGTCTTTAAGTTAGAAGACAACATAATGAAGGCTTGTCATTATATAGAACATAGGTATCTAAATATTATTAGGAATGTTTATTTGCATTTTATTTGTAAATTTAATATTTATATGTATATATGTGTGAAACAACAGGTTTTTTTTTTAATTTACAGCTTAGTTTTTGCTTTCTGGTGTATTTGTTACATCAGAGTTCTATTTGCTTTAAAAGAAAAAAAAAAAAGGACAATTTCAGTTAGGACAGCATAAAAACTATTAGTGGCAGTGATGATCTCCAGATATCTCTTCCAGTCCCTGTTACTCTGTGAAATAAGTTTTATGGGAAAAGGAAACTTTCCTTCCTGGCCTTTTGTTGGCCAATTAGGAGTATTTACAAACCCTGAAGGTCCTATAATTCTAGTTCATTAATTAAGTAACTTACAACAAGATGAAATAATGAAATAATCTCACTGAAGACATGCTTTGTCTGCCAGAGCCCACAAGGTGGTGTCTGATGATTTAGTATCATCTAATTCAGTCATTTCCCTGCTTCTGCCTTCTGACTTACCAGAACAGTATGTATAGCGAACATTATTTGGTTGCTTTGCAACTTAGCATATGCTTAGTAAGGCTGATTTGTTTGCTCTGTAGCTTGTGTTTGGGTTTTTTTTTCTCATTCAAGAAATCTTAATAAAGTTTATTTATTTCAGTTTGTCAGATGCTCAGTTTCTTTCATGCATTCCACAAAATACTTTTCATTAAGTAGAATGTAGTCTTTCATACCTGTTCTGGGTAACTAAAGAACTCAGCAGTGAGATGTGTAGAATTGTTGGGTGGGTGTCAGGACAGATTCTCTTCCCCCTTCAAGGCTGAGGTATTGAAGTCCTGTAAAGAAGTTGTAGATCTTAGCTTAACCAGCATTTTGAGCTTGTTTTCCCAGATACTAGTTTGAGTCCTCTGAATACTAAATATACTTCTCACCAAGTGAATGTTCCTTACAAAAATAAAGTAGGGGCAAATATTCTTTGGATTTCTTAGCTTCTTACATAGAGTTCTCAACATAATCTTGGGTTTCCAGAAAGAAATCAGTGTTACAGCATTCACTCAGTCTTGGAAAATGACATGATATTTAGGCAACTGACTGAAGAAAGCAGAGGCAGTGTTATTGAGGTAGATTATAAGAACAAAATGTGATTTAAAATGTTTTTATGGAAATGCTGTTTGACTTTTTAAAAAAAAGGAATAGCTAAGAACCCCTTTGGGAAAAGGAATTGACAGCAAGAGTATGTACCTTGAAGTGGCATTTGCAAAGATACATTTTGTACATCAGATTTGTTTCTGTTGCAGGTGTGTTGAAGCAGTAAAAGCTTCCCACTATGTAGAGTTAGCCAATGACCTGGAGATAAATAAAGCCACTACTTATTTGAGACAACGGGATTTTAACCAGGTATAGTAACTTTTCACGTCATTTCTTTTTAATATGGTATTGTCAGAGACATCTTATGTGGCCATAGCACATTTTTCAGCAACAGTAGGGATAATTTAGGCAAGCACAATGATTGTATTGATGCTGCTCGTTAAGGTAACTTAATACTGGAGAGAGAACAGTTAATCTCAATGAAATTTCTACTGTAGAAGTTGCAATGAATGCAATTCACTTCAAAATTAAGACACCTGAATTTTGTTATCTTTCCTGGCTGTCCAAGTCATGATTACAATTAATGCAGATGGAGTCAGTGCAGTCAGTGCAGCCTTAAGGGCAGTTTCTGCTGATGAATTTTGTGCTGAGCTGATCTCATGGCAAAAACTGTTACCAGTCTCTTGTTAATATGTACAGTATAATTTTAGCTATAGCTTTCCTTTACTATGTATATAAATTGCCACTGAAGGTGTGGTGAAGATTTATACCACAGCTCCCAAGGTTCAAGCTTTTGTTATTGTCTAATGGCATGTGCATTTTTTTGTAGTGAGTTTTAAGTCAAATGCACTTCTTGCTTTTAATCAATTTTCTTATAGATTTCAGGACAATGGATAAGAGCACGTTTTCATCATTTCTTTGCCTATGAAAGAGGTTCATTTTGAAATGATAGCAGTTAAAAAACAAACAAACAAACAAAAAAACACCTTCATCTAAACAACAGGAAGCTCAGATCAGATTTGCTCAATTTCCTTCTACCATGCTTTGTAGGTTGTTTTTTATAGTTAGTGACAGGAATCATTGCTAAAAGAGAATATAGCAGTCCAAGTTAGCATGAGTGGCAGGGAATATGAGAGGTCACACAGACAAAATTCTAGCTGAATCTCAATACTTCTGGCACGGTCTAGGATCTTTCAGCTTCCTATCACCTGAAAGGATGCACGCAAGGCCATGTGCTTAAGTTCACCTTCCTTTCTCTGTATTTGAGCTCTTCTGGTTTCTGGAGTTCTTCCTCCCCTCCCTATCTCCACTCCTGCACGTTTGTTTCTCAGTGCTCAATGTGTGCTTTCTCAATGCTCAAAATGTGGTGTTTGCTTCAGTGGGAATTAAGTAGTTTCTGAATTGCTTCTAGGCACTGGAGACTTTAAAAATGTTTGAAAAAAAGGATAGCAGAGTGAAGAGTGCAGCTGCAACAAACCTTTCATTCCTTTATTATTTGGTAAGTGTGTGCTTCAACAAAACCACTTAAGAACCAAACCTGATGCAGTGATTTCTGTATCTTTGTAGCAATTTTTGTGTTTATTTAAACCTGCACAAACAGCAGGAAACTGCATGTTGAAAGAGCACTACTGGAACACATTCCTCTGGCTATGGTTTGGGGCATGTCCCTTTGCTGCTGCTGGGTGGAATAGTGAGGTTGATGTCCAGGCCACAGAAGTATACCTAAAGTACAATCTGTGCTGAAGTTCACTACATGCATTTAAAGCCTGTCTTCCAAAGCCCGTCTGAACTTCAGGGACGTGTGCAGTATGTAGGTTAGTCAGATATGTTTGTGTATGGAATTTGTAGAGTTTGAGGGTTTATTTTTGTCTTTTGTTTTTAAACAAGCATTCATTGTTGCAACTGTGAAAACTTCCAGGCTGGATGGAAGGGAATGGCAGGACAGGTCTCAAGTGCTTATTTCTCTGAAACTTTAAAAAGATTATTAAAATACATAAGGAATATTTTCAGATTGAAGAATCTATTTTTTTTCATCCTTAATCTTTTGAAATTCTACTGTAGTAACCATGAGAAGCCAGAACAGCAAGAAAACTGACTGAGAAATGACTAATACAGTGTTGGTTTTGTTCATATAGGAGAATGAATTGGCTCAAGCAACAAACTATGCAGATTTAGCTGTCAGTTCTGATAGGTACAACCCAGCAGCACTAACTAACAAAGGAAATACTGTTTTTGCAAATGAAGACTACGAAAAAGCAGCTGAATTTTATAAAGAGGCTCTCAGGAATGATTGCTCTTGCACTGAAGCACTTTATAACCTTGGTAAGCCAAACGTGCTTTTGTGATTGAGTTTTTGTCTAAAGGTAATACTAGTGTTTCTGAGAATCTGGCTTTTACAGTTTTCTTGTGTATAAATGTATAGTAATTGTTACTACTTTATTCAGTAATTTATGTTGTAGTAGGATATAATCTTCCTATCTCTTTTACAAAAAATAAACTCATCTGCAATTACTAGTTGGTGTTGGTAAGTCACTTTGTATATAAAAATTGATGTAAATATTCCTATCTACCAAAATCTGCTAATTTTAGCAGTATTAAACCATAATCACCATTCTGCTCTTGAGAGCCATTCCTTTTTGTCATTCATCTTGTTCAAAAAGTGAGATGAGTTATGTTCTTGGTCTTTGATTATCTTCATGTTCCTTGCCTTTATATCCTAATATCATAACAGTGGGAAAGAGTTAAAGAACTATAAGGATGATTTAAGTAATAGAGATCATTGGTGTCAAGGCAGTTACACTGCTGTTGGCTTCCATGTCCCTATTTTATTTTTCTTGGTTCTTCTCTTAATTAATGAGCTGAATCCATCTTTTTCTCATTGTGCTTACATTGTAACCATTTTTATTTTTTAGGTTTAACATACAAGAAGTTAAACAGAATAGATGAAGCTTTGGATTGTTTCCTGAAACTCCATGCAATACTTGGAAATAGTGCCCAGGTCCTTCACCAAATAGCAGACATGTATCCTTTTCTGTGTTATGATAACGGTTGATGGTTTTGGTAAACTCATTTCATCTGAAATATGTGTTTAAGCCATGTCAGAAAGACTTAGAAATTTACTGTAGCGTCCATTATAATTAGGATGATTATGCATAGATTGATTCTCTGATAGTTATAAAAACAAGGACAGAACTTAAAACCTTCTTTGACATTTCCAGTGAAGCAAGTGGAGAAATATGTTAATACTACTCATGTTGCATTAATCAGCATGTCAGGGAATAGCTAAACATTTATGGTCAGTATTGAAGTATGTCGTGGAGTATTTAAAAAGCTGCTGATTTTATTTTGATAATAATGTCATAGATGTAAGCACAGTTGAGTAAAGCCTTAGAGGAAAAAAAAATAATAGGTGTAATGAAAGTGATGTTCTGTTGGGAAAGCTGTGTTCAGACTAGTGGTATGTGTAAGAAAGGAATTGTCTCCCAGCGCTGCAAAAGCAGAAACAGATTGAAAAGCCAAACATAGGGTGGGTTATGTTTTGGCTTCACACATCGCCAGGGGTATTCTATAGTACAAAATTGTTTTACTATTGTTTCTGAGAACATGCAAACCATAATAAAGCTGTCCCTAAAGCAGAACAGATTCCAATTGCTGCACTGCACTTTTAAGAATGAAAGTAATAGATGAGACAGTAAGCAACCTCCAAAAATGCCAAAGGGTTATGGTTTGTATTTCTTGCCTAGCCCATGTGCAAAAGCATACACTGTAATTCTCTCTAGGGTCAGATGGAGAATTTCTGTGCTCCACAGATCTGTGAAATAGTTTTCCAACCGTGATTGCAGACTACTTCCACGAAGGACAGGGTTCAGCAAAAAATTTAACATTGTGTTTGGAAGTAGCTGTAGCTCAGACTACTGCAGATGAGAGCTGCTGTGTGGCTGAGGAGGGGAGAGCATGCTGTAGGCCTAGTGAAAATTAAAGTTGCTTCTGTACTCGGCGCCAGAATTAAACATTTCCTATGCTGTCTTTCTTAGACATACAGCAGAAGATTTCTTGGTAGGCAAAAGTCTGTTCTTAAGGATAGCACTTCTGCTTAATCAATTATTTAAGGATGAAATGATGTATTACAAAATATAAACTCAAGTGTCAAGGTTAGAAATGATGAGATGAGAAATGATTCTCACACTTCAATCTTATTTAAAAAATATGTGAAATTATTGGCTGACATAAAAGACAACTAAGCCCAGTTTTTTTTTAAAGGTGAAAGAGCAGCTGAATGTCTGAACTATTTGTCTTTTTTTCGGCAAAAGATACTTGCTGATGATAAAGAAAATATCATAGAATCAAATAATGGCTTAGGTTGGAGGGGACCTTAAAGATCATCCAGTTCCAACCCCCCTGCGATGGGCAGGATTGGCAGTCACTAGGTTAGGCTGCCCAGGGCCACGTCCAACCTGGTCTTGAATGCAATCTATTTCAGCATCTCATCACCCTCTGAGTAAAAACTTTTTATTCCTAGTATCTGATGTAAATATCCCCTCTTTTAGTTGATAGTCATTCCCCCTTGTCCTGTCACTGTCAGAAAGTGTAAAAAGTCAGTCCCCCTCTTGTTTGTAATCTCTTTTCAATTACTGGAAAGCTGCAATGAGATCACTGCAGAGCCTTCTCCAAGCTGAATGAGTCCAGCTTTGTCAGCCTGTCTTCACAGGAGAGGTGCTCCAGCCCTTTGATCATCTTTGAGGCCCTCCTCTGAAGCCACTTCAGCTGCTCTCTTCTGCTGGGGGCCCTAGAGCTGGGCGCAGTACTCCTGATGGGGCCTCACAAGGGCAGAGAAGAAGGAGATAATCCACTCCATCTCCCTGCTGGCCACCTCTCTTCTCATGTAGCCCAGGATGCTGTTGGCCTTTTGGGCTGTGTGCCCGCACTGCTGGCTCATGCCAGTTTTTCATCCATCAGGACTCCCAAGTCCTTCTCCATAGAGCTGCTCTCAAGGAGTTATTCTCCCAGCCTGTATATGTATTTGGGATTGCCGTGACCCAAGTGCAGCACCTTGCACTTGGCCTTGTTAAACCTCATTAGATTCTTGTGCACACACTTTTCATGCATGTCCAGTCACTCTGGATGACTTCCCTTCCCTGGTATTGTGTCAACTGCACCACTCAGCTTGGTGTCGTCATAAAGAAATGATTAAAAGTGTGTTTAAAAGAAACAAACAAAAACTCTATCTATGCATCCATACTACAGTGACTAGTATATTTGTCTAGTATGTGGATTATATTATATAAATTAGTTGGAAATCTGTGTAAATTAAAAAATCGTCGCTGCTGTTCCTTAACTGAAGAAAACTCAGCTATGAAATCATGGAAGATCCCAATCAAGCCATAGAGTGGCTCATGCAGTTGATCAGTGTAGTACCAACTGACCCACATGTACTTTCAAAACTAGGGAAATTATATGACAATGAAGGTGATAAATCCCAAGCCTTTCATTATTACTATGAGGTATTTGCTTTCTGTTACTTTCTCATAATTAAAGAAAATATTGCCATAGTTTTCTGTGTCAAGTTAACAACTGAGTCATTTAAACTGTTCAAAATGTCATCCAGAAGAAGAAAGAATGACCTTTGTCAGGGGTGGGGGTTGCAGGTAGTTGACAAAATCTAATTTTTGTAGTCAGGTCCTAAGGAAACACTTAGTCTGTGTTTCCTCCTGTCCAACTTTTCTTTCTCAAGTGGTTGTTATTTACATTGGGCCCTAACAGTTTCAATTTAAAACTCAATCTGACACTCAAGATTAAAAGTGGATACAATAAATGTGATTTTAAAGGTGCTTAACTTGACAGCATTAGTTGGAAGGTATACCTGTGTGATGGATATGGAGATAAATCTATGTGTCTGTGTTTGATTGCTATGCATTAAGTATGCACAGTTGCCTAAAATTAGACATCCTCTCTCCTTTCAAACTGGCTGTGATTTCTAGAGATCCTTTCGTTTCAGAAATAGGAATAAGACAAGAAGCCACTTTGCAGTCCCATAGTTCTTTTTATGTACATGTAAAGTGAGGATGACCAGCATTGCAATTCTGAGTACTGGTGGAGTTGTGCATGATTATCGTTTTGGTGCCTGTTTCAATGGAGATTTCTAAGAATATGCTTTGCACACATATGCATTTCTTGGAAAAGAATGCTTTTAGGTTAGTTTTCTATCAGACTGATTTGAGTGTGAAATTGTATTAGGTAGCATTAACATTTTAGGTAATGTATTCACACATAGACCTGATCTAAGTAAAATCTTAGCTGTTGCAGGCTGTATAAATAGTACTTCAAGTAAGGTTGTATGGAAAATGTGACAGACTTATCTCAGGTAACTTCTAATATGCATTCTGTAATTAGAAAACTTGGCATGCTGTTTTTTTTTTTTTCCTTCCCAGGATTACTTAGCATAGTACACTGCTTCCATTCACATATAACATATTTTTGGCATCTGGGGAATTAAACACACGAGTCAGATATTCCAGAAGTAACATAAAGATGTTGTTTATCACTACAGTTGTGTTTCTTTCACCTTTTCAATTTTGTCAGTCGTACCGTTATTTCCCTTCAAACATTGAGGTCATTGAATGGCTTGGAGCCTATTGCATTGACACCCAGTTTTGTGAAAAAGCCATTGAGTACTTTGAGAGAGCAGCACTTATCCTGTAAGTAATTTTTATTTTATATCTATTTAAAAATGTTGTGTTTAGACATCCATAATTATACTCAGAGATAATTTTAGTATTGTAAGCTCGTATCAGAGCAAACTATTTTGGAACATCATCTAATTTTCCCCAAATTTCTGTTTGTTTACATGGTGTTTTTGTTCTTTCTGTGTTATTTCAGTGTTAAGTAAGGGCCCAAGATGGTATTAGCTATTAGAACCTCTTTGCTCTATCCTCTGTCATTAAACACAGCGATGAAATAGGGAATGCTTCTTCTAAGTCACCAGGACTTCCTTCTCTATGGCTTTATGTGAAACATTCCCTTTCTGTTTATCACACAATCAGGAACTGATGGTTTAGATAAATGTATATTTAAATGTTCTTGCTGCATTTTCCCTTTTTGTCTAAGTTCTACTCCCATAAGAAGAATGATGTTACAAATAAGGTGCGAAAGTAAGAAGTGTGCAATGCAGAATTAACAATGGATAGCAGATGTGAGTTGGCAAATCACATTGATCTCAATATAGATATTTGAACTTACTGAAATTGTCCTTTGCAGAATATGATGCACTTAAGAACGCAAGCCTGTAGGCTGTGCTTTGTATTCTAAGTCAGAAAAGTGAGCTTGTGAGACAAATGCATTACTCCTAAGGGAGATATCACCTTAACTTATTCTAAGTAATCAAATTAAGACTGTGTTCCTGATTTTAACTGTCAGTCTGACTCAGAGCTTGGGGAAGTGGCATTGACAGTATGCAGATCCTCAGATGCAAAGACTGCTTTCTTCCATTCTGCGTGAGGCTCCTTCTTTCCTCATGAAAATGTTTTCAAACTCTTATTTTTGTAGGAAGTGATTAACGTGATTCTATTGTCAATCCAGCTTTTCATTTAAAGTAATTAAACTCAATTGTATGTAGGGAAGGATATAAAAATGTGCAACTATAGGTACAGTAAAATACTAAAGCATGCAACGTTCTTCAATTCTGCAACCAGTTGGTGCAGCAAACAAATTTGTGCAGATCACAAAAGTAACATTTTGTGAAGAGCAACCAGTACTTCAGTAGTTGATACTTGTAAGGCATCATGTACCTAGAAGAGATGGAAGAAGCTTGGTCAAAATATAGGACCTTGTAAAGTAGTCTTGAATAACTGACATGAAATTCTTCATGATTATCTATAATTATCATCTGTCTTTCATACAGAAATGGTTTCTCTGTGGGATTATGCTGTTATTAATAAATAACACAACACAGATACTTGGGTGTTTATTTGTTATTAAAATAATCTAGGTATGTCAATTGATAAATATGAATGCTGGAATATAGATTGCTGAATAAGTATCATTACTGATTGGAAATGAAAGTACATCTAGTAAGCTAGAGCCCTGAACACAAGAACATGACACACAAATACACTGTGTGCAAACTGACCAGTTTAGCTGCTTCCTAGGAAGAGATATACAAGGGTGAAATGTTTAAGAGGAATTTAATAGTAGGTTTTTCCAAATGCTATGCAGAATATGTTGCCTATTTATTGCGTGCTTACAGTGTGCACAACTTTGTCTTCTTTATGTGCAGACCTACACAAGTGAAGTGGCAGCTGATGGTTGCCAGTTGCTATCGGAGAAGCGGTAAGTTCAGTAATGTTTTTTTGCAGTTAGTTGAAAAATTTTGTTTTGATGTTTTATTTTTTTTTCCTTCTGATCATTTCTGTCTCCTGTACTGGTCCTAAATTTTGTTTAAAATTTCAGTTACAGATTATTTTGTTATAAATTTTCATTGTGTGTGCAACAAAGCATGACTTCTCTTTTAATTCTGAGAAGTATGCCTGGACTGACTTATGCATGAAACATTCCTTATGCTCCTAAGTACTTAAAATAAAGATATAACAGCATAAATTATTTGCTCAAAGTTCTTTAATGTAATTATCATACAGATCTAACAGAGATCTGTATCTCATAGATTTTAAAGTTGCTTAATTCCCATTCATTTTCAACAATAAATGTTTGTTAGGTATTTAAATAGTACATGCATTGCACAAACAGACAGTCTTAATGTGCATTTTCTTACTGGGAATATTGTATGTCAATAAGCAAAATGGAAAGTGCCTAATCTTTCTAGGTTCTTTCATCACATAATCTTGTAAATGATACTCACCTTTTTAGCTGTCCCATTTTGTCATTCTTCCTTCTGCTTCTTTAGAACTCTGCAGTACTGGATCTCTTAACAAATTAGTGATTTTCTCACTCTGCTTATTGAACTCAACAATGGAAAAAGGAACAGGACCTGGGAAAGGCAGTGAATTAATAGCAGTCAGTGCCACTGAAGGAGAGACAGATGAACTGCTTTCCCAGCAAAGAAAAACTGGCTGTTTATTTAACTCATTCATGAGTCACTGATAAAATTTCCAGCTTATCATGTTAACACAAAGCAGATTCAATTGTTCTCTGTCTCACATCAGGAAAATAAAAACAATGATATCTGAACAAGCTTTTTGCTCAGTTATATCATGGAGGTGAATTTTTAGATTCACAAGCTCTGTCAGTCCTTTGCATGGTAATCAAGCTGAACCAAATTAAAGGCTAATTACTTTGCTACTAGATTGGTGAAAACCAATTTTGGGCAAAAGAGACGGAGAGAGACATAAGCAAGTGTTCTGATTGGAAAAAATACAACAGAGCTCAGCAGTTATACATTTCTGTTTGACCAGTCCATCTATCTGCAGCCTCAGATAAGCACTAGATGTGTTATCTGTCTTATGTGGTACATGTGTCACAGGGCAACAGGGTCCTAGCTGGCAAAAATCAGGAAACTGTTTTTCATAGAATAATCTGGATGCTTTTCAGATGCTTTTAATTTTTGCTGTTGTGTAGTATTTAATTAATGTTAAGCTTGGTTTTCTCAAATTTGGTCTTATAATATTAAATCATATATAAAAACTGAAACGGAAAAGTGATATCAAACTGTATATATTCCTCTTCAGATATCCTTTTTTTTTTTATAATGTGTTAATGTTGGTAGGAGACGTCTGTTTTGTTTGCAGGTAACTACCAGAAAGCTCTAGAGAAATACAAAGTCATTCACCAAAAATTCCCAGAGAATGTTGAATGTAAGTTGTTTCATTGAGTGGTACTACCATCAAAGAAAACTTTCTTACCTTAAATATATTTGGTGATCCATATGATGTAAGTAGTTTTCGTACCCAGATATTGTTTTGAACTAACATTTTTACTCCAGTTTATGCCCCCATGTAGGGTTATTGTTTGTGACAGCACAAAAATATGATTTAAGAAGTACTAGGGTACTGCTGAAGAAGAAATATGAAAATGAGCTATCTGTAGTTGATTGAGCTAATTTTCTTGCATAGTTGCTACATTTTATAATTACAATAATTGTTTTATCATGAGATTAAAAACTTTTTACTTCTAGTCTCCACTAGTTGAAACTCCTGCTGTGAAAAAATTTCCAGATACAAAAAAAATGATCTAGTAAAATTTTTACCAAAGCCCATCCTACCATAAGGAGGTAGAGAGTCCTAAGTACAGTAGGTCAAATAGTCTCTAGAAAATCCTTAGAGAATTTCCAACTGAGGTACAGGAAACAGCTTTGAAGAGAAGGATGTTTTACAGAAGCTGTCACACCTGTAATCCTGTAGTAAATGATGAAGTCCTATAGGAAACAGTGCCTGTGACTGGTTGCCATGACATCCTCCTACATCTCACACTGCTGTACTAATTCCAAACTACAAGGCTGTCACCAACAAGCCTACACTTTTAAATTTAAATGGGAAGAGTTTTTTACTGTATTTTAAAATAAGATTGTATCATTCTGCTTTAACAAATGTACTTTTTAAAGGGGAAGCATACAGTTCTGTTGTACAAGATAAATTCAGTACTAGGACTTCTCAAGGTTGTAGGCAAAATGTCACGTTCTCATTGGTCACTAGGAGTATGTGAAAACCTTTTAGAAATGCCACTATTTTTCTGAAAGGTTTCAACAAATTAGAAAATTGAGACAGTAGTTGGACAAGAAATTTAACTGATCTAAAAGTTTCCTACTGCTGAAAAAATGGTTCTTCACCTTCCCTTTCTGGCCGTATGCTCACAGCTTTCTTCCTTATGCTGGTTCTGATGCTGACCTGATCCCTCAGTGAACAATTGCAGCTCCCTTAAAGCAGCAGAAAACTAACCTAGTACAAAAATAATAATCAAAAAGCATATATATATAAAAGAAGTTGAGAGAAGTGGCTTGTGTCGTGTTCGTCAACATCCCTCTGAGGCAGAAATAAACACTTAGGAGTAGCATCAATGTTTTCAGAGTCTGGTCCAGCGTCTCCAATGACTGATTTTAGGGATCCTTTCATTTCCATTGTGCAGTTATATTTGCTCTTTGTGTTTTTTATTCTATAGAGTTAATATTTCGAAAATTAACTAGAGCAACAAAAGAACCCAAAAAAAACAGCAAACCATTCTGATTCACTTGGCATTTATGAAATTATTTTTAAGAAAATGCTATTGATAGTGGCTCCTCAGTAATAAGTTAGTACCATTATTATACTTTCCAGTTTCCAAAATGTTCGTCAAGCATTTCGAGCTGAAAGAATTGAGCATGTTTTGCATCTTCAACTTACATAAATGATGTTTGTACTGCTTGTGGGTATAGCCACTGCATCACAGAAAGTGTTGCATTTTTATCATAACTTGCATTGTCATGTTGGACTGGAATCACCTTGTGTTCCTACCTTTTTGCAGTGGTCTGTACTGCTATTCAGTATGTCCAGTCTGGGGAGGGTGCACTTGTAGTTTGAGCTGCTAGTAAGCCTTTTTCTCACAATGCTTTGTTCTTCAATTAGGCCTCCGATTTTTAGTTCGTCTCTGCACAGATATGGGACTGAAAGAAGTCCAGGAATATATGACAAAACTCAAGAAAGTGGAAAAATTAAAGGAGATAAGAGAGCAGGTAAGCCTATTTCTTTCTGCAGTATGGACTGCGTACCACAGACAAAGCTAAGACAGTATTGATGGTACTTTAAAATAAAACATATATTAAATTCCTGGTATGGAGAGGCTCATGTTTTGTGGTTTGGGTTCTTTAGTTTTAAATTAGCGGTCAGCATTAAATCTGTCTGAATGTTTGTTGAGCACTGGATTTTCTGTGATTTTAAATATTAGTGAAAAATGGGTTATGTGGATGTGCTGGGAATGCTGGAGCCACACGCATAATTCAGCTCCTCTGGAATGTCGTCTTTCCTACTTCTTTGCCAGAGTGTGAAAAGTATATTTACTAGCTAAGTAATAATGCAGCTATAGAGAGAGAGGAGAGTGCAAGAATTTCTCCATGCGGTAGAACTTGTTTTTGCTATTACAGGACCATGACATTAGCAGGTTACATAAGTATGAAGTAAATCATTTATGTTAGTGGCAAATATTAAACTGAAGAAGATTTCCATGAGAAAGCTACGTGCTGTGAAAGGTATGAAATCACAACTCGTGTTGCATTGAGAGCTGTGTGTGTTCTTAATTTTCTTGTTATTCCTGTGATAAAGTAAGATCTTAAAATCAGCTTCTTAATTGGAAAGCACTGTCTGTGTCATGGAGCTGCAGTATACTCAAGCTTGCTCTTTCTTTCCAGTGAATTGTCTGAAAACTGCATCATCACATTAGGGCACATTGAAGTCTTAACTAATTTATGTTGTGCTAGTAAGACTTACTGGCTCCCTTTCAGTGTTGGATAATGTGTAAATACATCCTTAGTTACTGCAGTTTTACTTTAATTCCAGAGGTCTAAGTATGCACGTGTAGACTGGAGCATTTCAGAAATGAGAAGAACTCAGACAGGGGAATGCTGTTCAAAGGATTCCAACTTTATGCTACAAGCCTGCTTTCTGGGCCATTTGAAATATGCTGGTTTGGATTTTCTGTGAATGTAAACCTTAATGCTTTTTGAAAAATGAACACAAGAAGGCAGTCTGCAAATTTAGGGGGTCAAATATAGTGGGGCTAGTATTCATCCATGCCTCTTTCATAATGGCATCAGTAAACAAAGCAGATAACCAGATATTCCTATTCTACAAAACTCTGAATTGAGACCTCTCTCAAGTGTGTTAAACAGGCTTTTCTTAGTTTCTAGACAATCTCACTTTGATGTCCATGATATCCAGAGTTCTTTGCAATAACATCCAATTCCTCAGTGCTGTACCCAGGAAAGCTCAGCTATGAAACCAGTTAAATACCAAAAGGGTTAAATGCCAAAGGGTTGTGATCAATGGTTCTGTGTCAGAGTGGAGGCCAGTTACAAGTGGTGTCCCTCAGGGGTCGGACTTGGGACTGGTGCTCTTCAACATCTTCATCAATGACATAGATGATGGCATCGAGTGCACCCTCAACAAGTTTGCAGATGACACCAAGCTGAGCAGTGTAGTTGGGAGGAAGGAAAGCCATCCAGAAGGACCTGGACAGGCTGGGGAAGTGGGCCCATGAGAACTTAATGAGGTTCAACAAGGCCAAGTGCAGGGTGCTGCACTTGGGTCAGGGCAATCCCAGGGGTTTGTACAGACTGGGGCAAGATCTCCTGGAGAGCAGCTCTGTGGAGAAGAACTTGGGGGTCCTGGTGGACAAGAAGCTGAACATGAGCCAGCAGTGTGTGCTTGCAGCCCGGAAGGCCAACTGTGTTCTGAGCTGCATTAAAAAAGGGGTGGCCAGCAGGGAGAGGGAGGTGATTGTCCCCCTCTACTCGGCTCTTGTGAGGCCCCATCTGCAGTACTGCGTCCAGGCCTGGGGCCCCCAGTACAGGAAGGACGTGGAGCTCTTGGAGCGGGTCCAGAGGAGGGCACTAAGATGATCAGAGGGCTGGAGCACCTCTCCTGTGAGGAAAGGTTGGGGGACTGGGCTTGTTTAGCTTGGAGAAGAGAAGGCTCTGGGGAGACCTCATTGTGGCCTTCCAGTACTTGAACATATAAACAGGAGGGGGAACAGCTGTTTACGAGGATGGATAGTGATAGGACAAGGAGGAATGGTTTTAAACTGAGACAGCAGAGGTTTAGGTTAGATATTAGGAGGAAGTTCACACAGAGGGTGGTGAAGCACTGGAACAGGTTGCCCAAGGAGGTTGTGGATGCCCCATCCCTGGAGGCATTCAAGGCCAGGCTGGATGTGGCTCTGGGCAGCCTGGTCTGCTGGTTGGTGACCCTGCACATAGCAGGGGGGTTGAAACTCAATGATCATTGTGGTCCTTTTCAACCCAGTTACCTTAGTTGGTGAGAGAGAGAGGTTCCTAAGGATGGAGAAGTAATCTCATGCTTGGCATAGAATTCTAGCGTTGTTTTTTTTTTTTTTTTTTCCAGTGAAGATTTTAATTATGCACCATACATCTGCAAATGTTGAAGGTTCAAAGGAGTGACATATCTTTCTCTTAAGAAAATTGGTGATTAAATATGTGGGGAAAAAAGTCTCTTGTCAAATTTCATCATGCTTATTTCCTGCTGGAAGTTTGAACTCTCCTGGATGTATTTCTGTACTGTCTGATGGGGAAAAAGCTACCAGTGAATATTGAAGAGATTGTATTGTTGAAGTTATTTAAAAACTGAGTTTAGTAGCGCATAAATTATGTTTCAAATGTTGGGTTTTCTCATTCTGACTACACTGTGTTAAGTTCACTGAGTAGTAAGTGAATGATAGAGGTCTTAGTGGAATCCAGTAGTGCAAGACAGAGTCACAACACCAGTGCTGTTTTTTGCTGTTGGTGTTATGCCTGGGTTTCCATCTCCTGATTTCTGGTGTTTTTTTTGTTGTTCTAGAGGGTTATTCTTATGTCTGCCATCTGGCCTTGGGAATGACTAGATCTTTTTGTCCTAAGGAAATCCTTCTGTCATTTGTGCACATATGAACTGTATTTTTGAGCTCTAAAATTATCAAGTGTTAATATTTCACTGTGTAGATTTCCAGTAGGAGCAGCACTGGTCTCAGTTAACAAAACCAGATACAACTCAATTCCTGCTCACAATTTTCAACTAATGCGTGGTTTGTCAGTTGCACACAGTAAAGACCATAAGGATGAATGCCACTGTAATATACCTGCTTTTCAAAGTCTGCACACTGACTTTGTATCTGCATGGAAATTTATCAAAATTTGCTGTTCTGGCACTATTTTGCCAGAATAAGTATATCCATATGAAATTTATACCAAAATAAATATTCTGCAGTACTTTCTTCACTCGGTCTGAAATATGGGCAAGTTTTTAAATACTTCCAGACAAGAATCTGGGAACATCTGTGGGCTTCATTCACCGTAGAAGTTTTTCTCCCTGTCTCTCACAGCACTGGATTTTTGTTGTAACCTTCATGCCTTTTTTTTTCTTTTTTTTTTTTACTTCATTAATATTTCTTTTTCATGTTTCAGTTTAAAAAAAGACAGGTATTAATATAAAAGTTCACATAACCTCCTTGGCTCCCTCATGTACGTACATTACCATTTATTTCCTTTAAGTGAGCTTAATGACTGAAAAAGTGGGGCTGATTGGGTGTGGTGTGAAGTGACGATCGGTGCAAACACAGAGGGGGACTTGCTGTGTTTACCTTCAGGCATCTACATCTGGACTCATCAACCTACCTTTCTTTTGCAGTCTTATGAGAAAAGTTTTTGGGGTGGAAATGACTGGGCCTATTTTAAGTATCTGCTTTTTACTCGGGACTGTACGGGAATTAGTCATATGCTTTGGCTTTAGTACTTCTGCAACACTGGGGGAGTAAAGTCCAAGGATGAAAACACCACCGCAGCACTACCATGTAGGGACCACTTCCCTCTGACAGACAAAAGCTGAACTTCTGCTGCTGGACTCTTGTCAGTCCTTCACTGCCTGGACAGTCTGAACGTTTTTCACAAAGCGTTGGACTGCGAACGGAATGCTTAGCCCAGAACTGAGAGAACATATTCCAGACTTGAAGATTTCCCAAAATAAATACAAAATACAAGGATTCTGGTCCCAGGCTGGATAGTTCCAACACCATTCCAGGTTTCATGCTAGGCATGCTGCTTTCCTGTCTGACTCCTGTGAATTTTGATTTAAAGGCTCTTCCTTCTTCTGTTGGCGAGAAGCTTGGAAGTTCTTTCACATCTGTGTCATTCCAACTTTGCCAGACTCCATGTTACTTTACTGGTGAAAAATGAGTGAAGCTACAGTAATTGTCCTGAACACGTGATTAAGTAGAGTAGCGTGCACACGTTTTATGCAGAATCTGAATTCTGTAGGATACAGAGATTACTTTTATTGATAGATGAGTGCTTGAAATGCTGACTGTTTGTACCTGACCATAAAACAGTCCCTTTCTGAGATGTACCATCTTGTAACTGACAGTATGTGTGTATGAGAACTTTGGTGTTTAGCCAAGAGAAGCCATTTCTGCCATGTGATACAGAGGTATTGCTTTGATAAACTGTCAGAGTTTTCAAATAGCTCTAAAAAAAAACACAGCTGGAAGATGTTTATGGTACCTTCCTCTGAGCAAGAGAGCTGAGTTTTTAAGCATAGTTTTTTGAAGTATTTGCCTTCACCTTTATCTTACATTTAACACTCAGCAGCAAATTAAGTTTTGCTGTAAATTGCAGTGCCATGCCAGGTATTCAAAATTTAAGACCTATGGGGTGAATAGTTCTTTTCATACATTTCCTTACTTTCCCCCTCCCTTGAAACGTTACAATAATAACACGCCTGTGGGATCTGCAAGACATTAATGAGCAGAAACTACTTTGAACTCATGCAAGGAGATCTACGTTGCCTGTTTTTTCAGCTGTACTTCACAGAGGTTCATCTGAACTATTTTTTTGTGCACGTTCCTTGTATAAATTTTATCTGAAGAAAAACAATGTATTGAGATAGTCTGTTTGAATTTCACAGGACTCTAGTTTTACATAAACATTGGCTTTAACACTGATACTGGGACAATTCTGTGCTTTGAAAACACAGAGTTTATTAGTTACAGTAGGATAAATGTAATTTAATGTTCTTCTTCTGTTTTAGTAATAAGCTAGGTTGAGTTTTTAATAATTATTTCTAACGTATATTAGTAAATGGGGGTTCTGTTCTGTTCTTTTTAAACCTGTTTTGCTGTTCTGCAGCGCATTAAATCTGGCAGAGATGGCAGTGCACGTAACCGCAGGGAAGGAAGTGCTGGTGGAGGTAAGTACTTAATGCCTCTGCTTAAATATCGGGCTTGTCAGGATTTGAAAGAAAATAGTTTTTCTTAAATGCAAGGAGGTTCTACAAACATTTTATAAATGCACACAAATAAGCATTGAGTAATAATCAAGCAGTGTTTGTTGCGAGTTCAAGACTCTACTTTGTGCTACCAACCCTGTAATTGGAAGACCTCTGTTTTACCTTCTTGCTCATTCTTCCTCTTTTCCCAGTATGGCAGAGATGAAGTGCTAGAGGCTTCCTTAAAGAAAAGCTCATTCTCTTGACTGTTAAGTCTCTCTGCTCCCATAGATCCACAATGCTGAGTTTCTTAAATGTAAAACTGCAGGAAGGTAAATCTGGAAGCTTGCCTGTGTAGTCTTTTCCGCACTAGGCAGTCTGCATATTACAGAGCTAATGATTTTTCCCTTCCATTATTAAATCCATGAGACATTAATACTGTTAAATCTGACTGTTCCCCTCTGCTGTTCTAGGAAACTACCAGACTTCCAGCTACTTTGGCCAGCTGGAATAAAGTCCATTTTGACCCAAATAGGAAATTATTCCTTGGTATTCTGCTTTCATTTTTATTTTGCATCGTTCAGTATCATAAAAGATATCACCCAGAAATTCTTAATTTCATTCTCTTCCTTTTTCAGTGAAACACTTCTTGCATTTTTTTCTTAACTGGAAACTAACTGATAATTTTATTTATCCACTGACATAGCAGAAGTTTTATTACATTGATCCAATTCTATAGGGTCATGAAAATTACTAGCATCATGTTAAAAGGAATATTTTAGAATGCTTTGGTATTTAGGAAGACTGCCGTACTGAGTTCTCGAAGGGGTAAGAATTACTACTGGATTCTTACGAGTTTTCATTTCTTTTTTTAGCTCAGCAGTTTCTCCAGAGAAGCTTTTAAATCACTTCTTGTTATGTAGGAAAAAATATAATTCGCCTAGAACTTAATTTTACCTGATCTGAGCCTTAGGCCAAATAATTCTCAGGGTGAAGTTCCTTATTTTGGTAACAGAAAAGGATGGAAATGTCTGGGATCACTTTTCTAACATAAACTCTCTGACGAGACAGTCAACTAAAGGTACAGTAGGTAAGGGTAGTCACTGCTGTGCAAAACACTGCGTCAAGCATCCAGGCAAACAGCACAAAGGGTCTCTCTTCTTACAGTGATCTTTTGTCATGATGTCTACCTGCCTTAGTAAAAAAAATAAAAAGTAGAAAAATAAAGGCAGAATCAGGTAGCATCAGTAATTTAATAATAGAGAATATAAATGACAAGCAAGTCAATCATTTATTTAAAGACAGAAATATCTTATCTTAAAAATATTATTAGAAAGAAAAAAAAGAAAGGTGGCACCCCCTAAAAAGGTTGAGCATGTCAGGAACTTTCAGTGCAAACTCCACTAATTCCAAGGGATTACTTCCCCTCCTCAGTCAGAATAACTGGAGAAAAGGAGGACGGGAGGATAATCAAGATCAGAACTGACCTAGAACTTGTCCTACCAATAATTCTTAGTGTGATGCTCAAGACATAGTGTCAAATTCAAGAAAGAATCGACAAAAGCATTTTGAGAACAAGCCTATATTAAGAGCATGTTTGGGAAGCCTCTGTTGTATGAAGTTGGTGCCAAAGATCCAGCCTGCCTGGAAATGACTCAGAAAACAAGTAGAGGTACAAAAAAGGTTCTGTATTGAACCCGGAGTAAAATTTTTGTTGAGATTGCTAATTAAAAATTGTGGTGAGTGTGTGTATATGTATGTATATCACACATATAAATCTTGTATGATGTATATTTATATATTTATATATTTTTATACATATATCTATCTATATCTCAGTGGAGTCAAAGGCATTACATCTTTTTGACCTGGGGAGCATTATCAGTGAAGAAGTCATGGCAACAAATGTTAAGGACTACACTGTAGCTTGTCTACCCTATGCTGAGGAAGAATAAGGGAAAGCCAAAGACTGAAACATCATTTTAACCAGTGTTTGGCATTATCCACCTGGGTTATGAATCTGTATTTTACAGCATATAAAGTGTCTGCATGGAGACACACATGAAGTATAAATGAGGATTACTTTATTTCAAGATCTTAATATGCATTTGAAATACTACTGTCTTCATTACAAGAAAATAAACATTTGTATGCATTTTGATTTTCATCTCTTCCAGTGTTGTTGCCAAGACCAAAAGGGATAATTTTCCTTCATTGTATGGGAGATTTGTTGTCATTACTGACGACAATGAGGAGTGGAATCATGCTTAGTTTTATTACTTACTAGCTAAATGAAAGTACTTGCTAGCTAATTGAAGTGCATATGCATTCCCAATATTTTAGATATGATGCATGTTTTTCTTTCTTTTCTCTTACCAGCCCTGTGCCTAGCATCCCTAGGAGAAGTTTTTTTCCAAGTATTTATTCCCTGTACTTGTAGTAGGAGTATTAATGGTTCAGACTTCCTTGTTTTAGAAAATATTATTTAAAATTGCTCAGTGGAGGAAAGAGAAATCAGCAAGGTGTGTGCTTAGAACCTTGCTTTGTCAATATGAATTAAAACAGAAGCACAAGATGCACCAAACCGTACTTTGAAGACTACTCATAGAATATGCATGGATAGTGCAAAGAATGGAAGGAAATCAACCCAAAAAACTAACATCTATGTGAGTGTCAGTATAAAGTCTACTCTTGTGTTGTCAGAGGCAAATAAGCATTACATCTAAACTGCTTACCCAAAACTGAACACATTTGCTCTATAAATGTGAAAAATTTCTTCTCTACTTGAATATCAGATGAATAATTTGTGATCTTTTTGATTCACATTAGAAGGAGATTGCATTAGTATGTACCCTTAACATTTTTGGTAATTAAAAAAGACAAAAAAACCTGAAGGATTTTTAACAGCACGTCTGAGTTTCAGCAGTTGTCAAAGATTTCCTTTTTAATAATCTTCTTGTTCTCACACTTTCTTTGAGTTTTGCAAAGCTGTGATACTAACATCCAGCACTTGGAAGTTTGGGCATTATGGTTTTTACTGCTGTAAGAGATTTCTCCTGTTCAAGACCATAAGGCCTTTCATGGATAAGTGAAAGCATGTCCTTAAGGAACACCTTACTGTAGCAGTGTTTACTTGGTCTCTGCATTTGCCCTGCTCTCTGAATGAGAAGTGTTGTACCAGATGAGAGGGCAGTTGTACATGAGGCGTCCTGATGTCTCGGACAGGAGCCCAAAGAAGCAGTAGAGGTTCAGTAGATGAAAGGCTAAGCATTTTGCACTTTCCCAGGTACCTAAGCCTAGCCAGAGGCATCTGGGGGGGAAAAACACGAGAAGAATTGAGATGTCTCTAATTTCATTTGATGATGCTAGAGGAGAAATGAGTTTGTCCATCCCAAGCAACCATTCTGTATTCAGACACCCTTTAGCACCTCATAGGAATCTCTTTGCACTAATATGCAATTATATTATGGATATTAGGGCACCGGGCATCCCAAATAATCTTCACTCTGGTTTAGGCAAAAGATTATTCCTATTACTCTGCAGCAAGAACTGCACGATTGTTATTATTTTCTAGTCTTTGTGTGCCTGTTCATACCTCATTAATTTCAAATTGCTATGGGATGGTTCTACTGGCTGTGTACTGTGCGTACAAAAAAAAAAGTTCTTTTTGTATACATATGGGAAATATCTGAATGATGTGGACATCTTAACCTGTTTGCTGCATATGAACTCACCAGAGGAGTTGGCTTAACTGATACACCAGAAACAACTTGTGTTCAACAATTGAAAAGTTTTGCTTTGAAGCATTTTTTTCAAAGTTTTTACATAATATTCTTGCTGCTACACTGACAGTACTGTTCTTTTGGGTCACAGAATCACAGAATTGTAGGGGTTTGAAGGGACCTCTGCTGATCATCTAGTCCAACCCTGCTAGTTGACTCCAACCAAAGCCCTTTCTTCTCCAAAGATGGTGCCTTCATCCCAAATGTGAAAGGTGCCAAGGGCTGCATTTAAATACATTCTGGATTTAGTGAAACTTCTGTAGTCTCTAAAAGCATTGTTAACTGTGTGCTTCATTACTTAAACATTTTATGAAGGCAGACTGCCAAACTAAAAATTCTAATTTATGTCCTTTGTGTGATGCTCAATTTCTGATGCATTAATATCATCAAACTAATTGAAGGTGATGGCATTTTTTAAAAATATAAACATAACTTTATGGGCTTTAATGGCTTGGATTGTTGTATTCATGGGTATCTTCCTGAATTGGACATACAGAAACGTAACAATTTAATATTTTTTTTTTTTGCTAGAGGTGTCACTCCTTTAAATAGGATTATTCCAAGATAGGATTACTTTTGCAGCATGTTGTTTTATTAATTTTTCTGCCATGTGAAACCAACCACTTAAACAAATGTTTTATATTTATAAATGGAACTGGATCCAGTGTGACCATCATGATTATTTTAGCTCCAGCATGTTACTTTCGGTTGTAAGTAACTGACATGTCAGCATTGGAAGTAGAAATAGTTTAATATGGTTTACTCCAAAGTAAAAAAACAACAAACATCACACACAGTGACTGTTGTGTTTTAATAATTACTGTTACAATTGAGTACTGACTCCATCATGAAAGGATGGTTTCATTAAATCTTGTTTGAAAGAAAGTAGCTGAAGTTACCTTGTTCTTGTATCATGACTTCACAGCACATGACAGCAAGTTCCTTGCCTTCTCACTGTTTTTTTTTTTGCCTTCCAGATGCTGGTGGTAGCAAAGGGGAAAGACTGAGTGCCAAACTAAAAGCTTTGCCTGGAACAAACGAGCCCTATGAAAGCAGCAGCAGTAAAGAAATAGGCAAGTGGACATCTTATACCATGCGACTTTCCAGACCCTTTGAAGAGAGGGGTACTAGAAAAATTATGTTATTGGAAGAGCAAGTATAATAATTACACAATTAGGAAAGCATTTTCCCCATGAAATAATCGTGATGAATGACGTTAGCTTTATTGTTCAGAGCTCACTTTAAAGGATCTGTAGATATTAAGGAATGTGGCCCAACTAAATATTTATGTTACTATTTTTCTGTTGCAAGGTTTGGTCAGGAAAAAATATCTTAAAAATCCAAAAGTGGTATCTTCTTCAGTGATCTTTCTAGTCTGCATTTCAAAGAAGATACCTTGACAGATGTGTCATGTTAGAAAGCAGTCTCCTGTTTGATGAGAGGTGTTTAAAACCAAGCTAAAAGTACTTGCAGGTAACTGTTCAAATGTACTTGTTTAAATCCCAGATGCTTCCTACATAGACCCACTTGGCCCACAAGCAGAAAGACCTAAAACTGCAGCAAGGAAAAGAACTGAGGAAGATGACTTCGCTGATGAAGAACTGGGAGAGGATTTGCTTCCAGAATGATGTGGGATCCACTCAAAATCTCTTTTCCTTCTAAACTTTTTAGCAAAACAATGCTTCTTCAAGATGGTTTTGTACCAGATTTTAAAGAAATAATTGTTGAAACACTTTGTGTTTATGGGACCGTATATTAAACATTTTGGAGTTGAAGCTACAGTGTGTTTTACGATTGGTGAAAAATAAAATAAGTTATGATAGGGTTATTTTACTCCTGCATTAAAACTGCAAAAAGCAGGGGAAGGGTGGATGGGCACTGTGAGGAGACAAGGTGTAGGAGGGGGGGCCTACCATCCTCTCACCTCACCTGTGAACCTTTGAACACAGGTGGTGGAGGAGGGCTCTTTTGTCTTCTAGGCCAGGACAAGGACATGGCTCCTGCAGCCATCGATAGGTGAGGAGAGCTCCGCACCACCAGCCCTCGCTGTTCTGTGGGACAGTCTCCAAGTTCTGTTTCCCAGTAAACCTTGGATTCATTAATCCATCGGTTGGTTCCTCTCCTTTGTGCAGTCCCTCTTTCCTATGATATTTAAGCATCTTTACACGTGTGTGCCTGCATGTGGGGTGTGTGCCTGCAGACGTGGACGAAGCGTACCTATGATAGGTGCAAATCAAACCTGTGCTTATTTAACACCCTGCGTATCCAGGAATCTCTAAACTGACACACAATGAGCTCTGAGGTCACGGAGCCCCGTGAAGGTGCGTGAGCCGACCACCACGTTCTCAGGGCAGCGCCACGAGGCGGGAGGCCGGGGCAGCCCGTGCTCAGCTGCTGCCAGGAGCACCGCGGGACGGTTTTCATCCGAGGCCGTCGAGGGGTAAAGCACGTCAGCGTCTCAGCCGTTTTCTCTGAGGAAACGTCAGTTATCCTTTGGGATTGATCCACGCCGATTCAAGCGCGCCTCACAATAAAGCTGTGTTTCACGAGCCCATCGGCCGGTTCTGGGCTTCGCGCGCTCCTCGTTTCCTGCAGAGCTCGGGGCCGGCTCTCTCCCCGCCGCAGCGCTGCCTCCTCCGTGAGCGCCCGCGCTCTCCTGGCACGCGAGGCCAGGGGAGATGCGGCGAGGCGCGGGGCGCGCTTCCAGCCGCTCCTCCGCCGGGAGACAGCCAGCGGCACGCTCCCCTCGCCTTCCTCGAGCGGCCCGAGCGCCGCCATGCAGCGAGGCCGGGTGAGGAGGGGCGGCGGGCGGGGGGCCGCGCGGACGGGAGAGCGGGTCGGCGCGGGGCGCGGGGGGCGGCGGGCGGCGGCCCCGCTGACGGCTGCCCGTTGCAGGTGCTGACGGCGCTGCTGTGCGCGGCGCTGCTCCCGCTCCGCTCGGACGCCGCCAAAGCGCCCAAACGCCCGGCCCGGCCCCGGAGCTGCGGCGAGCGGCCCGAGGAGCTGCTGGAGCAGCTGTACGGGCGGCTGGCGGCCGGCATGCTCGGCGCCTTCCACCACACCCTGCAGCCCGAGCCGCCCGGCCGCCAGCACAACGCCAGCTGCCCCGCGGGCGCCCGGCCGGGCGGCGACAAGAGGTTCCGGCTGCCCGTCAACCTGCGCAGCGCCTCGCCCTGGGCCTACAGGTGACCGACGGGCGGCGGGGGAGCGCCGGGTGGGGCCGGGAGGCGGCGGGGCCGGGCTCCGGGTGGGCGCGGGTGCCGCGGTGCCCCGGCGGCCGGGAGGCGAGGGCCGAGGGCTGCGCTGCGGGACGGGGCGCCGAGGGGTGTCCGACGGACAGGTGCGAGGCCATCCCGGCGGGGGGAGCCCGCTGCGGACAGCCGTGGAGCCCGAGGCGCGAGGGGCGGCCGCACGTCGGCGGGCTTCGGTACGGCGCCTCGGAGCGATCGGCCCGAACGTTTGTTGTGTGGCGCGGCCGCTGCCCGCTGCTCCTCGGAGAGGCAATGCCGCCGAGAGGAAAACGGCCGACGTGCCCCATCAGCCTTTCCTAAACAAAGTGCTTTTAGAAATAGTGTTTGTCGTGGTACGACAAATTAAGCGGACTGAGAGCTTTTGGAGCTAAACGTGTGTAAAGCCGGGTGTGATGAACGCCCACCTGCAAGCTGAGGTATTTGTGCGTAGCTTTTGTCAAATTGCACTGCTGGCAGAAAATGGCTCACTTTGGAAAGCAGGGGGTTCTATTCTCAGCCTCTCTGGGCAGGTATTTCTTTTCAGTTGGAGCTCTTGGTGCTTAACAGAGAATGCTGCCCAGTCACAGATCCCATTTCTCCTTCATCGTTGATACTGTGAGACACTGCAAGATGCGTGTGGAAAGCGTGCAGTACAGAATTGCCCTTTATGAAGAGCAGTGTGCTTCGATGATGACAACCTGCTGTTTCGCAGGCTGTGCAGCCAGATCCAAGGAGTGTCCGGAGGACCAGCTCTGCTGCACAGTGTTCAGAGGATGGCTGTTCACCCCGTTAACTCCCTCAGCGGTCTCCCAGATGCCTTTAGAGCTGTTGTGTATGTCCAAAAAAAACACACGGCCCTCATTAAAGCACACTGTGACACAGTACACCTTGTCAGTGGACAAGCAATTCTTCTGACATGATCTTGGCAATGTCTTCTCCATGGCAAGGGTATTGTGAAGATCTGTGTACAGCTCTTTCCCGTGTGAGAGAACTTTACCAGCCTACATATGTTTAATTCTTTCAGTCTTTCCCCACAAATTGCTCCCCTTCGCTCATCTTCCAGGAGTCATGGGTGTTTCCTGCTGCTGTTCTTCATTGGAACTGCCAGGGTTGTTTGGTGGATGGCCAAAGTGCTCTCACCCGGTGTCGTCTGAGAAGAGCAAGTGGTCCTCTCCATTTAGATGTTGTACTAAGGGATGTGATTTAGTGGGGAAATACTGGTGATAGGTGAGCAGCTGGCCTGGGTGATATCAGAGGTCTTTTTCAACCTTGGTGTTCCTATGTTCCTATGCTTCTTCTGCACCACAATGGGTCGGACACGCCTCAAACATTAATTTCACTATTTCAGACTTGCATCAGGATTCCTGCACAGTTCCACCATCTCCTGATGTCCTCCAGCTTTTTTTCTGCCAGTGAAGATATACAGCACTGTTGATTTCTGCTCCATGCAGAAATCTTTTTCTTTTTGACCTGCATTTTAATGTCCGAGATGTACTGTGCTATTACTCTGTCTTCACTGGTGTTGCAGCAGTTCCCGTTGTGACCATCTGCAGATTTCATTAACGTGCTGCTTACACTCCCTATTCCAGATCATTAATAATGAGGATATCAAGCTTGGCTGCACTTACCTTCCCCACACGTCTCCCCAGACACCTGCTCCCAGCTGTTGAATGCTGCTTCTTGTAATTCTTCTGCTCACATGCCAGTTTAGCTCAAGTCAGCTGGATTTTTTTCATATCAGCATTTGTGAGAAAGAATCAAATATGTTACTTAGAGATCAGTGTGTAACTTGTTCCATATATAAATCTCAGTTTGTCATTCTGTTCAGTGTGAAAGACAGCTTGCTTTCTATTACTTGATCCTTAGTTTGGTTACACGACTAACAAGACTTAAGTCATATTTGGCATGCTGCTACCTGGACGTACAGGAAATGCATGTGGACTGCACCATGAACCATCTGGTCCAAAATCTTGCTGCTGGCAGCAGCTGTCCATTGGTATTTCAGCAAAAGTTGGAGTAAAATGCAAGTTTGTCTGCCTGAGACTGAAATTCCATCCCAATGGCCACAGGAGTTTGGTGTATAGCTGGGAGCATGAAGCTCAGAATCAGAGAATTGCACATTTTGGAAGGGACCTCAAGAGATCATTGAGTCTAACTCCCCCGCCTCCCTACAGTACGTCGCACAGGTAGGCATCCAGAGAGGTCTTGAATAGCTCCACAGAAGGAGACTGCACAACCTTTTTTGCTTCATTACCCTTACCATTAAGAAGTTCTTCTGCATATTAGTGTGGAACTTCCTATGTACAAGTTTTAGGGTATGATTCCTTGTCCTGTTGCTGCACTGAGAAGACCCTGGCCTCACCCATTTGGCTCCCAGCTTTCTTTAAATATTTATAATCATTGTTATAATCATCTCCTCTCAGTCTTCTTTTCCCCACGCTTAACAGATCCAGGTTACATAGCCTTTCTTCATACAAGAGATGCTCCAGGCCCTTTACTATCTTTGTGGCGCTCCTTTGGACTCCTTCTAGGAGATCCCTGTCTTTTTTTCAATTGAGGAGCCCAGAACTGGGCACAGTAGTCTAAATGTGACCTCACCAGGGCAGAGAAGCAGGGGGAGGATCACCTCCCTTGACCTGCTGGCCACTCTCTTTTTAATGCACCCCAGGATCCCATTGGTCTTCTTGGCCATAGGGGCACACTGCTGGCTCATGGCCAACCTGTTGTCTACCAGGACATCCAGGTGGTTCTCTGCTGCACCTCTCCAGCAGGTCATCCCCTAACCTGTACTGATGCATGTAGTTATTCCTCCCCAGGAGCAAGACTCTCCACTTGCTGTTGTTAAACCTCATCAGGTTCCTCTCTGTCCAATTCTCCAGTCTGTTCTAGGTCCTGTTGAATGGGATCCACAGCCTTCTGGTGTGTCAGCCACCCCTCCCAGCTTTGTATCATCAGCAAACTTGCTGAGGGCAGGCTCTGACCCTTCATCCATGTCACTGATGAAGACATTGACCAAGACGGGACCCAGCAGTGACCCCTGGGGAACACCACTATTTACAGGCCTCCAGCCAGACTCTGTGCCACTGGTGAAAGCCCTCTGAGCTCTGCAGTCAGCTAGTTCTCTGTCCATCTCACCGTGCATTCATCTATCCAATACTTTCTAATTTTCATAACGAAGATGTGGAAGACAGCGTTGAGCTCAGCTTCCGTTAACCTTGCTGCCTAGCAAAAGTGCTGCTCCATTAATCAGCTGTTTTCATCAACTTTATTGTCTGCTGTTTGGGGGCAGAGTTATAAAAGCTCTGTAGTCAAGAAATCACTCCTATTTCTGAATTTCCAAGTCTCATGGCTTCTGTGTCTCTCTTGGAGCCTCCCCCTTTTTTACTTAAGGGTCACTTCCTGAATTGAGAGACAAGATTAGAGCTTCAGATTCTCCACAGTGAAGTCCTCCTTTGTTTATTTTTCATGCAGCACTTTGTGACTGCCAGCAAAATAATAAAGAACTTCTGCATGGAGATGATGATTTCCACAGGAGGTTGTTTACTGAAACACAGTAGGGTGAAATAATTGGCAAAATTTCTCACCATTTTTTTAGGATTCCATCTTACATTTCTTTTCTGTAGTGAGTTCCTTGAGAATTGGTTCCTATTGTCTGCGTTTATCTGATGGTGAAGTCCAGTGCAATCTGGTTCCTTTCTAAAACGTTGGCTTGCTTCTTCTGCTTTTCAAGAATGTTTCCATTTAAAACTTGAACATAAGAAGTTCCATACTAACATGCAGAAGAACTTCTTTACATTAAGGGTGACAGAGCACTGGAACAGGCTGCCCAGAGAGGTTGTGGAGTCTCCTTCTATGGAGGCATTCACAGACTCCTAGAATCCTTAGAGTTGGAAGGGACTTCTTAAGGCCATCTAACTCCCCTGCAATGAACAGGGACATGCACAGCTAGATCAGGTTGCCCAGGGTCTGATCCAGCCTTGCCTTGAAAGTATCCAGGGATGGGGCATTCACCACATTTCTGGGCAATCTCTTCCAGTGCCTCACCACCCTCACTTCACTTCTTCTTTATATCCAGCCTAAATCTCCCCTCTTTAAACTTGAAGCCATTTCCCCTTGTTCTGTCACCACGGACCCTGTTGAAGAAAGAATCTGTCCCTTCTTTCCTGTAGCTCCCCTTTAGATACTGAAAGGCTGCTCTCAAGTCACCTCATAGCCTTCTCTTCTCCAGGCTGAACAGTCCCAGCTCTCTCAGCCTGTCCTTGTAGGAGAGGTGTTCCATTCCTTGGGTCATTTTTGTGGCCCTCCTCTGGACACAGTCCAACAGGTGCATGTCTCTCCTATACTGGGGGCTCCACATCTGGACGCAGTACTGCAGGTGAGGCCTCACCAGTGCAGAGCAGAAGGGCAGGATTCAAGACCCATCTGGACACCTACCTGTTACAGGGTAGCTGCTTTTGGAGGGGGGGCTGGACTCAATGGTCTCTCAAGGTCTCATCCAACCCCTGTGATTCTGTGTTTCTGTGATCCTTAGTTTAGTGCTCATTTACATAAAATGTTAATAAAAGTAATACAGGCTGGCCTGTCCTCATGGGTAGGGCCAAACCTGACTACAGTGCTTTTGGAAATAAAGTCATACACGAGAGGGGCTTTCCTTTGGATAAAAATCCAATGATTTGCAAGAACCTTATCCAAGACTTTTTCTGGGATTTAGCATTTGTGTGTGGCACAGTGTGCATGGCCCAAAGGTGCAGCTGAGGCTGAGAACACTGGGGGACACAGAACTGCTGTCTTTTCTGCGTACCCGTTCATACAACAGCTGGATGGTACTGGAGGTGTGACATTCAGATCATTGTCCCGTTGCACTCTTAGAAGATGAGGAGCTAACAAATGGTTTTTTTCCTTTGGCAGAACATGTAAATCTCTGGAGCAGGTGTTCATTTGTTATGTTCTCATTGTGCTCAGTGTGTTCTATATGCAGGTAGTAAGCGTGGTGCGTGTGGAACTGAATTGCCCAACGCCAGCTGTGGGTTTCTGAAGTTAGCCGTGCCTGCCTAATCCAGCACAGCATCTGACCGCTGGATTTGGAAGCTTGAAGACTGTGAAGTGCTAATATTATTAAAAAATACTACATCTGAAATAGCAATACAGGGCAAGAGAGACAAAGTCTTTGCAAGAGTTTTGCTTCTGACAGCAGTGTCTCTCTTGAGTTTCCAGGCTTAGTGCATAAACGGCAGGAAGTTTGTTTTTCACTGGGAGCTCTCAAGACACTCATAGGGCTGTAAGTAAAAGCAGCCTAGAACTAGTCACACTTCATTAGCAGTTCCAGTTCAGCACAAACCCGTTGCTTGTTCCAGCAGATGGAAATGTAGCAGCTCCGTACAGCTCCCTGCTTGGTCATTTGCAGATGAGGACCACAGGCCAGGGAGAGACTGTCAAGCTCAGTGCCAAGGGCAGCCTGCATCTATGTGCTTGGTCTGTCTAGTTTGCAGTTGTGGTACAGCACCTGGCACAAGGATGCAGGGAACACAGCTGTGGGAAGTTGCAAATCTCAGGTCATCCTTCACTTTCAGCTGATTCATAGAATCATAGAATGCCTTGGGTTGGGAGGGATCTCAAAGATCATCTAATTCCAACCCCCCTGCCGCAGGCAGGGTTGCCAATCTCTAATTCAGCCATTACATCATATTGCCAGCGTCCCATCCAGCCTGGTCTTGAACACCTCCAAGGATGAGGTATCCACAGCTTCTCTGGGCAAATTCTATTGCGTCCACCCATTTGGTGCATATTCTACCACACGTAGGAGGAGTCAGTGGGAACTTGGAGCACACTTTTTGTCCATTTGTTGAACACTGTCAAACATGCTTGTCCTGTTCCAAAAGACTTAAAAAAGGAATTTGTCATGATTGGAATAATGAAGATACATCAACCTGAGGCTGTGGTCACTGTATGCACAAACTGACGATCAGTGCATAAAGACAAGAGAAGGACATAAAATGCACCTGCATGATTAGGTTGTCTTTATTAGCAAGTTTGAGCCGAAGATGCAGAACCTTTCAGTATAGCCTTTAATTTCATTACTTAGAGCATTCAGCCCTCCAGTTCTGCTCTGGATGCAAAACTGTATCTACATTTTGGATTCATTTTCACGTTTGTAACCGATTCCTTTCAGTCCTCTTCTCATGGACCAGTGGTACTTACTCCACACTTAGGAATATAAGAGATTTTACTACAGAAAGGAGAAAACCACACCACACCATCCTTCCAGAAAACCTCATTTATGCCTGACTTTTGCCACTTGAGAATTCAGAAGGGGGAAGTTTGTTGCAATCCATGATTCCACTGACACTGTTCTCTTGTTATTAGTGAAAATTGCAGTGTTTGCATTAAGAAGCATTTTTGTGCTTTCCAGTAACATCATAAACCAGGTAGGTGCTAGAGATAATACAGCATAGGAAATACCACTGGCTTGACATATGGTGTGTTTAACATTCTGCCACTGAAATTATTCACATTTGAGTTTGAAATCGGAATGTATCACAGGAGAACCAACCGTATTTCACTGTCTTTTCTTTCTGCTGGCTAGCAGACATTTCAATGCACATTGGTGTGAGATCCTGTAACTGGAAGGTATTTCCTGGGGAAAGTAAGCAAGTGTAAATGGGACAGAGCAGCTTTGCAAAACCTATCAGCAGCATCACAGATGTCTGGCTATGCAAGAACTGGCCACATTTCTCTGCAAGGAAATCGAGTTCCTTAAAAAGATAAAGATTCCAGAATATATGGCCACTGCAAAAATAGAAGTGAAAAAGTCTTTTTTTTTTTTTTTAATGATCCTAGAATCATAGAATCATTTGAGTTGGAAGGGACCCTTTAAAGTCATCTGGTCCAACCCCCCCTGCAATGAACAGGGACACCTACAGCTCCATCAGGTGCTCAGAGCCCCGTCCATCCTAATATTGAGTGTCTCATTATGGAGCATTCTGTGCCAGTGCCTCACCATCCTCACTGTATAAAACTTCTTCCAATCCAAGTTACGGCCCTTCCCAGCAATTCCAGTATAAGCAGGAAGCGGGGGTGGAGAACTGAGGAACAAGTACATCGTCACCACAATATGCACTGTGGCTGCACGCTTCATTTTTTATGCCACGTACTCTTTTTTTTTTTTTTAATTTCAAGAAACAAGCTGACTTTATCAGCTTTTGCTCTCTGCTAAAAACATAAGTGATAAGGCAGTCAGGATCAGTATAAACCTGAAACCACACTATCACACCTTTTCTTCTGGGAGAAGAGGAGGCTCAGGGGTACCTTATCGCTCTCTACAACTACCTGAAGGGAGGTTGTGGTGGGCTACAGGTTGGCCTCTTCTCCCACGTAACTAGTAATAGAAGGAATGGCCTCACATGGTGCCAGAGGAGATTCAGGTTGGACGTTAGGAAATACTTCTCCAGGAGAGTGGTGTCACGGAGTTAACGTAAAACCATGACAAGTGGTTGTGCACTGACACAGGCTGCCCAGGGAGGTGGTGGAATCACTGTCCCTGGAGGTGTTCAAGAAATGTTTAGGTGTTGTATCGAGGGATGTGGTTTAGTGGGAAATTTGGTGATAGGTGGATGGTTGGACTGGATGATCTTAGATGTCTTTTCCAACCTTGGTGGTTCTATGATTCTATGTGGTTAGAGAAAGAGGTAGAGACTACAGAGATTAATAAGGCGAAGAAATGCTCAGTTCTGCTTTTAAGAGGAAGGAACCCTTACAACCCTGAACATCTTAAGCATACTAGGGAGCACAAACTATTGCAGAAAGAACTGTACAAAGAAATTCCATTTAAATTATATAATTCTAAATAATCACGTCAACAGTAAGAATGTTAACAAGTATCTGTAGTGCATTTTTGAGAACTCAAGGCAGATAATAAGTTTGAAAATGCCCAAGCCTTCTCTAATACGTGAATTTCCCAATCAGTCCAAAGTGCAAGACTTACTCTGTTGAACCCCCTGAATTGTATTTTGGGAAGCCAGTCACTTCATACTTCAGCAGGCTCTGTAGGACGTGATCAGTTCAATGAGTCGTTTGTGCTCTTTCTTTCAATTTTTCAACTAAGAAGCCAGACAGCAACAACTACTGCTGTTTATCCTGGCAACAAATCCCCCAAAACATTATATGAATGTTTACAGTCAAATAACTTTATAATAATGTTTTCCAGATGAATATGCAGAGAGACGCTAATGAATCTTTATTATCTGCTTCCCTGTAGAATTTCATATGACCCCACAAGATACCCTAAATACATTCCCGAAGCATACTGTCTGTGCAAGGGCTGCCTGATGGGGATCTTTGGCGAGGAGAATTTTCACTTCCGCAGCACCCCCGTGTACATGCCCACCGTCATCCTCCGCCGCACCTCCTCCTGCGCTGGGGGCCGCTATGTGTACACAGAAGACTACGTCACCATCCCAGTGGGCTGCACTTGTGTGCCTGAGCAAGACAAGGAGGCCGAAAGCGTAAATTCCAGCATAGACAAGCAAGAAATGAAGTTGCTGGTAAACCAGAACAAGCCGTCGTCGGAATGAAGAATATAGGAAGAGTCGTCTGTACGGTATTGGCTTCACATCATTATTTCACCACCTCAGCAAACTGCGCGCAGCAGAGAAACGCATCAGATTATGCTGTTTCTCTGCTTACAGTTATTTCAGTTATAAGATGGAAAATTCTGTTCAGTTGCTCAGATCATTAGCGATGACAATTCATATTAAGAACTTCTGTAGCTCATGTGAGTATTTCTTGCAAATTCCAGTATAGCTTTTTTTCCTTTCCTTAGCACGGAACATTTTATCCATACTTATTCACAGTATATTTTAGAAGATGATGCAATAGTCAGAAATGCTAGCTATTGCTATAGCAGACTGCTGGTTGTAGGTATTATTCAGGAATCACTTATACTCTACTTTTAAATACTTTTATACAAAGATCATAGTTTTTGTCCAGATGCCAAAACATCAGTTAAAAATACAGTTTTTCAGGGTGGGAAAGCCTTCCCTTATACTGCCTATCAACCCATAGCAGCATTCTTTGCTGTTATGTCTTTGTTTATACAGCACAGCATGGGAACTTTCATTGAGCTGGAGTCATTCATGAAACAGCATTCTGTGAGTTAGCTATTTTTAAACTCACCAAATTGCTAAGGGTACAAAAGTGTTGAGAAAAAAAAACATGCTAGAACGTGATGAAAGTGCAGTGGACTTCCCCATTGTGGACTACAGCTAATTGAACAGAAAATATCCATTAGACTAAATAGAGTTTGCATCCCAAGAATTCTGTGTTGGATTTCATTCACTGTTAACTTTTTAACAGTTTCTTGAGATAAAACTGTTCTGTGAAGTTGAAAGGCCAAAATGTTTTTCTTGTCACTGAGACAAATCACAGCCAAGCCAAACTGGTTAAATACAACTAATTTATACAATTAGTTCTGCTCGGTTTTCCCATGTTACAAGCAGCAGACAGTCGCCTGTGAAAACTTGTAGAAAAGCATTCAGCCTTTCATCTTGCAGCTTACAGGAACCTGGGGGCAAGACCCAACTACAAACTATCAATAAGCAAAAACTTGCAGTTCCACAATGAGGGACCAAAGATTGACTTAGTCTAGAGAATGACAGTAAGGACTAACTGGATAGTTTGCATGACCACAACGTGTAGAAAGGTCACAGTCACCAAAGTGTGAGATAAATCTGAAAATGAACAGCAGAGAGTATCTTTTACAGTTGAATGATTGTGACTACAATATTGTTGTAAAATAGAATAAATACAGTATGTGTCGAGGCATTTGCTACATCAAGAATCTTAAAATTGGGCTTGGTTCATAGAGGAGAAAGTCTCAATCCTACACAAAAACATACCTTTGGAGTGTCATTGGATGAAGAATGGAAAGTCTATAAGCTAAACAGAATTAACAAGTTAAATAGAGAATTAAAATCACCTAACTCCTTGTCTTGAAGCATAGTCATTGATTGTGCTCTTTATGGCTCTGTATGGCATAATGATATTTTTGTAGTGCAGTCTGTCTAACTAAGAAGCCTAAAAGAACTTCAAGAATTCTGGGAACCAATAAAAGAAAGATTCCCATCACAATGTCAGATTGAAGTATGTAACTGTTTCTTGAAGATGTGTTTTTTATTATTATACCTTAGCTTCTGTCTCCTCAGAGTGGGATACTTGTATCACAAGGAGATTCTCAAAGGAAGGTTCAAAAGAGGCCACAGAGTGTTCAGAACAGCTAATTGCCTCGCTGCCGCCAGCAATTAAAGGTGGTTACCTGTTCTCCAGAGAATATAAATACTTGAAGCTGATAGAGCCATTTTTCATTCCTCCTAATGTGGAAGAACTTCTCATCCCTGGAGAAAAGGGAAGTGCTAATCAAAGACAGAGGGTTTCGAAAGGAAGCAGACCTGCAAAGATAAATATGCATTAGATGATACTTCAGCAGTTCCTTAAAGGTTTCACTGTTTAACATAGTTTTTTTTCCTGCACGCACACATTTCAGGAAGGATGAAATTGGACCTTCAGACTCCATGAATAATTTGAATTCAATTTGAATAAACAAATTATTCATTGCAAAAGATAATAAAAGTAGCTCACAACAACAACAACAAAATAAACAAAGCTCCTTCTAAAAACTGTCCTCCAGAAAATCAGTGTGACTGACCACATCCTTCTGATTCACAGATCCATGTTTACAACAAATGTGTTAACCAGCATCTGTGGATTTATTTACGTGACATAGAGAGAAAAAAAGTTCTCATTCTGTTGTAACTGTCCTGCAGCCATAATTTTATGGTGTCAGTTTGAGTTTCTTCGAGTAACTGGAATATGTTCTGGGAATTTGTGGGAATCACAGGCTAACACCAGGTAAATGGAACACAAGTGGTTTTGTCAATCCAGAAGAACAGATGCTTCAGCTTACATAAAGCTTCAGGAATTGGATGACTGAAAGGAAAGTATTAGAGAACTGCAAAACCTCAGTGGATCAATAGATTATGTATATTGGCGACCTTCTGTTCAGACTGCAACAAGTGCAGAAAGCTTCCTATGGTCACAGGCAACCTCATGCTATTCTCTTTTCCCTTTTTTTAATCTTCTTTCTCTTCTATGACAAGCTTTCTAGCTGAGCCAGTTTGCTTTCTGATCCAGCTTTCCAGTTAGGTGTCTCTTGAAAGTGGTGTTTATGTTTCAGTGTGAGCAACTGCTAATAATTTGTTATTGAACAACTGTTTCCTAATATTTAACATCAAAAACTATTAGCTGTGCAAACATTTATTAACCATCATACCCTTCCATTTATAAGCCCTCTCCACATTACTCATGTGGAAAAGTTTGAGTATTAAATGTAGTTTGCATTTGTTTGGATTTTTTTTCCTTTTCTTTAAGATTTCATCACATTGTGGATTTATATCAGATGGACTTCAGCTGTGGTGTGACATTTTCCAGCTTTTAGCCCTCTGGTTACAGCCTTGCCTTTAATTTGCACGGGGGGAGGGAAGTGCATTGGAGTTGCTTCGAGGTTTACAAACTATTGACAGAAGGCAGACACAGAATGCCTCATTGGACCAACTCCAGGCCCAATAAATGCAAACAATTCAAAGCTGAAACTATCTGGCAGCTGTGGCTGATTTGAGAAAATTTTTGTTGTGCCAGGAAAATCTTCTCCTGCAAGGAGGTTGTCCCTGGAATGCATTAGGAGCCACAAAACATGGAACAATATCCTTGGTAAAGGAATTGTTTTCTTCTCTGTAGTATCACTTAAGATATATTGGAAAATTTGTATCATGCAGGAAAGCTGAGAAAATCCTGCGATGCTTGCTTTGGTTTACTGGCCTATCATTCCAAGAAGCTGTTTGCATAACCGGGCAGTGGCCTGCAGCTGCAAATAAGCACAAGATTGCCAGCAGTAATGGGAAGAGGGAAGAAGGCGATTACATGCTCTCAGAACGTATAACTGCCTGTTAATTTCTCTGGGATTAAGGAGCAGCCGTAGCTATAGGAAGGAGATCAGCACGTATTGCTGCTGAGTGGTGTGAGCTACCACTTGTTTCTGCAGCACTTCCTTTCAAGGAATCTGCAAAATATGAGGAGAAATGGAGCAGCAGCATCAGTGGGTGCTTCCCACTTGGATTGAGGGGCGACGGCACGAAGCCTGGCTGGCTGTGTGATGCTGAGTTGAGCACAACACTTTTAATGCCAATTAGAGCTTAATGAAAGCCTCATCTGTCATGTGATACAGTGCAGGTAGCCATGGTACCTACCTCTTCATGTGCCTGTGCACAATGCTAGGTTTCCTCTGCCAGGTGTCGCACGGTATATTGGCACATGGCTGCGTGGCACCAAGAGGTCCTGCTGCTGCTGCAGCTCAGAGGCTGCAGCATGTCTGCCTTGGCAGCATTGGAAGAATGGCTTCATGTTGAAAGCTTCACTGAGAGAGAGGTAATCCATGAGAGACTGACAATAAGTGCTAGCCAAGCACTGCATGACACTGATAATCCTGTTCCAAAAAAGAGATGTTTGCTGTTACATAACTTACTGCATTGGCACAAAGTACAAATTCACTACAGACTTTTGTGGCTTCAGAAACACAGCAAGTTCCCCATAAACAAATACAGGAAAAATAGTTTCCACCCTATCACTGATGAAGGTTGTGAATGCCACCAGTCAAGCTCTGCTTGGGCAGCTGCCCATCCTCACCAGCTTTGGGAGAAGGAAGCTGGTGGATAATGGGCTGCTGTGTGGACTGCATCTACAAAAATTTACAGGTACCCTCATTTGCAGTCACGCATCTTCACAGAGCCTCTTTTCAAAGCTATCTGGCCAACGTGTGAGAGGCAGCAGTTATTTGGCAAACTGGGTTTCTTGGTACAACTCAAAGTTGTACTTTTTTTAAGAAAAAGAAACGGGTCTCTGATGAAGTTAGCAAAGTTACCTTTTAATGCGGTGGTAGAGAGCCCAGCAAAACAGATTTAGCAAAGAGAAGGAGACAACTGAAAGACATTAACTATAAAGCAGCAATGTATGTAAAGCTTGTATTTGGGCAGCACATTCTAATTTAGGTGGGCAGGAGGGGAGAATATAATCAGTTCTGGCAGTCATGCTGTACCTGCCCACCTGAGGCCTCTGTGTAGTTAAAAGTTTCAGGAGTTGCTTCATATTGCATTCCCTCCATCTACTTGGCATGGTAGTAAACACAGAACAGTTCGCAGCTGTGATTTATGCCAATGCCTACGTGTTTAACACTGCTTTGCTTTTTTATTTTCAAATTGGTCACGTAACAGCAATGGCTCAGGCTCCTGGAAAACAGCTAACCCCAGCTGGGAGTCACCTGTGGGCAGAAACTTTCAAGGAGAATTCTGGTATTACTGGGCTTACCAGCAGGGACATCACTTGGATTGACAGGTATTGGCCATAGGCATGCAGAGACTCTTGGATCAGCCTTGCTGAGCATTTCCTCTGCCACACAGCCATTATTCTGACAGTATCCATTAGCAGTCCTGTGACAGAAATCAACAGGAGTGAAAGAAAGAAAACTAGTGCCATGAATCTCAGGAGCACTGTAAAGGGTGGGGAAGCAGCTGATGAAAAAAATGTGGGGGAAAAGTCTTAGAACATCACAGAATCACAGAATGGCCAGGGTTGGAAGGGGACCTCAAGGATCATGAATTTCCAACCTCCCTGCCACATGCAGGGCCACCAACTTCCCCATTCAATACTAGACCAGGCTGCCCAAGGCCCCATTCAACCTGGCCTTGAACACCTCCAGGGACGGGGCATCCACAACTTCTCTGGGCAGCCTGTCTCAGCACCTCACCACTCTCTCTGTAAAGAATTTCCCCTGACGTCCAACCTAAATCTCCCCTCCCTCAAATTAAAACCATTTCCCCTCGTCCTGCAGTTATATACCCTTTTAAAGAGTTGATTCCCCTCCTCTTTGTAGGCTCCCTTTAGGTATTGAAAGTGAGGTCACCCCACAGCCTTCTTTTCTCCAGGCTGAACAAGCCCAGCTCCCTCAACCTGTCTTCACAGGGGAGGTGCTCCAGTCCCCTGATCATCTTTGTGGCTCTCTTCTGGACCCTCTCCAACAGCTCCCTGTCTTTCTTGTACTGGGGGCTCCAGACCTGGACACAGTACTCCAGATGGGGCCTGCAAGAGCAGAGTAGAGGGGGACAATCACATCCCTGTCCCTGCTGGCCATCCCTTTTTTAATGGAGCCCAAGATACCATTTGCCTTCCGAGCCGCAAGGGCACACTGCTGGCTCATGTTAAGTTTTTCATCTATCAAGACCCCCAGGTCCTTCTCCACAGGGCTGCTCTCAAGGACCACTCCTTCCAGTCTGTAGGGGTGCCTGGGATTCCTCCAGCCCAAGTGCAAAACTCTGCACTTTGCCATGTTAAACCTCATCAGGTTCACCCGGGCCCACCTTCTAGCCTGTTGAGGTCCCTCTGAATGGCATCCCTTCCTTCTACCATGTCAACCACACCACTCAGCTTGGTGTTGTCAGCAAACTTGCTGAGGGTGCACTCGATTCCATCATCGATGTCATTGATAAAGATGTTAAAGAGCACCGGTCCCAAGACAGACCCCTGGGGGACGCCACTTGTTACCCGCCTCCACCTGGACATGGAGCCATTGATGACCACCCTCTGTCTGCGGCCTTTCAACCAGTTTCTTATCCATCGAGTGGTCCACCCATCAAATCCACATCCCTCCAGTTTGGAGAGAAGGATGTGGTGGGGGACCAGGTTAAAGGCCTTGCTCAAGTCCAGGTAAATGACATTGGTCGCCTTTCCCTTGTCCACTGATGCCATCACACCATCATAGAAGGCCACCAGATTGGTCAAGCATGACCTTCCTCTGGTGAAGCCGTTCTGGCTGTCTTGGATCACATGCTCATTCCTCATGTGATCAAGCATGTCATCCAGGATGATCTGTTCCACGATCTTCCCAGGCACAGAGGTGAGACTCACCAGTCTGTAGTTCCTGGGGTCCTCCTTGCTCCCTTTCTTGTAAATGGGAGTGACGTGACCCTTCCTCCACTCATCCGGGACCTCACCTGACAGCCACCACTTTCCAAATATGATGGAGAGCGGCTTGGCAACCACCTCAGCCAGCTCCTTCAGAACCCTGGGATGCACGCCATCCGGCCCCATAGACTTGTACACATTCAGTCTCATGAGGCAGTCTTGGACCTGCTCTGTCCTCACAGCGGGGGAGGATTTACCACCCTGGTCTCCACCCAGAGGTTTAGGGATGCAGGGCTCAGGGACGTGAGAAATACTGGAATCCTGGCTGCAATGAACATGAACAGACATGAAAAGATCTGTTGGAAAGCGGAGAGGAGAGCAAGAGTGGCTTGGGAAGAGTATTTAGGATCCAATTTTAGCTCCACCTTGGGAAGCATGATTCTTTGAGCACTCTAAAAATATTCCATCTACAATATTTCTGCGCATTTGTTTACTCTACCAGATGGGACAGTCTGCATCCAAACAGCACAAATGCACAGAAAGATGAGTACAACCTCTATGTTATTAGAATTCTTGCCTCAAAAGGATAATTAAGCTTATCCCTTTCATAAAATAGATTTTCTAATACTTTTTCTTAGGTGCTTCATTTTGTAGATGCAGCATTTCTGTTAGCCTTCTACACAAATCCAATATCTAATATGCTATACGAAGATAAGTACGTATATTTTTTGTTTCGTATATTTATAATGATAAAAACTTTGGAGTGCCTTGGAATTCATGAACCAGCTTTCACTCAAAAACACATCAGCAGTGTAGCCAAGAAGTTAAAGAAAAATGGCTCCAGAAGTGTCCTGCTATCAACAATTCCATCTATGCTGAAGTTTTTTTAATGCAGCATCTATTTTGACAGAAAATGCTTGAAATACAGCCAAACTCTTTTATATAAAATTTAATATTTGCCTGTTAGAAACAGTAGGAGTTTATTACCAAACGTTATACCTCATCGGCCTTTTAAGATCCAACAATTTCTGTTCTATTCCTAACGCTTCTGTCTGTGGAACAGAAGACCAAGATGAAAATCAGTATTCAGAAAAAAAGACCTGTTCTTGGAATTCTAAACTTGATATATCTGTAAATTATCTTCAACTTGATATTGAAATCGATGAAAATGAAGGCACTGTATTTAATCAGATCCATAGCAATTCAAGATTTAATGCACATGTGTGAGTCATGTCACTACACAAGCAGTATTTCCTAGCCAGCAATTGGAGTAATTCAAAGAGAATCCATGGACATGGTCTGAAGCACTGATTCAGACAATTGGCTGACGTGTGGCATTTTTATTGATTACTTCATATTTTACGCTGATTTTACCTGACTTTCATACAGGATTCTTAATAAAAGTAAAGCTCTGTCTGGGGGGTGAATCCTTATTGTGATTTTCTCAAGGAGACATGAGGTTTATACCAACATTTAGAGATAAGCTTAGCTAATGAATACAAAAGTCTAGTTGGGTATTTCTTTGTTTTTCAAGTTAATCAGTTTTTGTTGCTCATGTTTATTCTGTATTGCAAAATAAATGCACTGTACTGCTGCAAAGAGATGTTTAACACGACTTTTTTCAAGCACGACACACATACACAAGTTTACATGGTGATAACTGATGACAAAATAGATCTCATCTTCTACAAAAACAAAGTCTGGGTTTTTGAAAAATCTTTATAAAAGGTGAAACAACCACTGCATTTTTTTTAAAGCCACTCTGGTGACAGTAGATAGTAGGTCTTATCTTAGTTGGCAAATCTTTTATTATTATAAAAAGCAACTGGAGAGACCTACCCAGAAGGAGATGTGTTTTCTCTTTAGTTATTCTTTATAAAAATATCAGCCTGCTGGATAATGAATCTGAGCACATCATGTTCGGAACAGACAGCTCTGAAAGGTGAGACCAATATTCATGCTCTCTCAACCATCCGCAAGCTACCAAGTCATCAGTTCTGACACAGCTGACAGTTTTGATGTCTGTCAGGCAAGCACCCACATGGTGTTACAGCCCAACCAGCTAAAATCATTTCAGAGAAGTCACAGAAAAGTACTCCAATGGTAAAAACTACTGGTTGGAATGGAACTCTAACAAAGAAGTTACCATTATGCAGAACCTGCATTGTTTGTGTCCCCACTTACCTAAGGAGTAAGGTAAACAACAATTGCAAATGCTTACACATTTAAAAGAGAAACACTATCATCCTGTGTTGATTACTTCTAGCCCAGAAAATACTGCTTGGAGTGGAATGTTTCAGGGTTGTGGAGTCACTGAGAAAAAAATACAAAGTAACTTGATTGAAAAAGTTCCAGATCTCCTGAGAAAGTTCCAGATCTTCTCCCAGAAATCAGTCCAGTCCAGAAGCATAGTTCACATAACATCGAAATTCATTAGCTAGATTTCGAGAGTGTTTTGGAATAAACTTGCATATCTTCACACCAAGATGCTTTGCTGCCTGTTCCTCCATGATTGCACCTGCAGCAAAAATAATGGGTAGCTGGTGAGAAAACGGTAACAATATCAGAATGTTTGGACTTCTTATTAGCTCCTCCCAATTGTCTGCCTCTTTTTTCTTTAGAGAACAGACTCAAACGGGCTGCACCGTCACTTTGTTAACTGTCTCTTCAACAACTGCTATTTTGGGCTATTTAAGCATGAAAGAATGGAAGAACATCCTCAAAGTTTCTTAAAAATAGGTAGAGGGGTAAGATCAGTGCCCCTTTCACAGAAAAGAAAAATGTAAACTCCATCTTGCTGCTACGTGGCAGAGAAATCTCATGGTGGGGAGCATGGGAAATGCAAACAGATTACACATACTATTTTATTTAAATAAACCACAGTGTGATATTTATGGCTCCACGCTGAGAAATCGTTTTCTTGAAGAGTATTTGTCAAATGGTGTAAACTGAAGGCCCACATATCCATTTTAGGGAAAAAAAAAATCTCAGAACTACTTTTATGCATGCCTGTCTTTTACAATTAAACAAAGAAGTAAACTTTCTTTGTCCACATGTTATTTTCATTTTTCTCTGTTTTGCCTACTTGGTTGACTGCCCAGAATTGTACATACAGAGGGTTTTTGTCCTTTGGTTTTTGCTTTGCAAAAGCTTCTTGAATGTCTGCAGACAACTTACTATAAGACTACAGCTTTAAGAACCACCACAGCCAAGGCAGATGCTCGTAGCTTCTTAAAGCTATTGAGAGCATCTTCATGAAGAAGGCCTGGCAAATGCACTCAGTAAGTCTTCCAGATCACCAATTTTTAATTCCTCTTGCTGCATTTCAATGCCTAAGAACCAATTATTTGAACCAATGGCAGAATTTTCCAGTGCTTGTTCACACTGCAATTGCTATATTTACCAGTGAGGAGCAGCTGATGTGGAAAAGAAAAAGAAAAAAGTTGTCTTTTTCTCATTTTTCTTTGGAAGACTTAGCTGAAACCATCCCACTTCACCAGGCAAAGGCCATGCTAACCTACGTGTCTTTCTATTTAGTTCACCTTAGATTTTGCTAAATTCAGCAGCTGAAAACTTGCAGCTACAGACATGCTTAGGAAATCAGAAATTCAACAGTAAGTCACACCTCTGTTTGTCACAGCCAGAATTTCAGTCACTACAATTCTAAAGAATGTATCTTTTACAAGAAAAAAATATTTTACAACTTTGCAGGGTGATCTCAATTGTTCTTCAATAATTCAGTAAAACTCATAACGCAGTAAGAAAAAGGTACAGATTTTAACCATTAAAATACACATATCTTCAATGAAAAATAAATGCAGAACTAAAGCAGTACAAGCTTACCCTCTTCTGGTCAATTCTTCCCAGAATTACCTATGGATTAGTATTACTGAGTTGGGATTTTTCTCACTTGAATACGTTTGCCTTTTGAGACAGAAGAAGAGCAGCTTACTGGCGATCTACATATTGTTATTAATTATACCTGTGCAAAGCAGAATCTTTCCTTTTGTTAAGTAATTGATGGTCTCTGCAGTTTTTTGAAGACATTCCTCGGACAAATAGGGTGGATCTGCTACTACAATATCAAAACTGTGTGGCAGGAGATGTTCAGGTAAGTTCAAAGGGTTGTTGTAATCATAGAAGATAAATTCTTCTCCATACACAGAAAACCTTCTGTCATACTCCAGGATACACACGGAAAAATCTGTGCCATCCTGTTCTTTCAGCTTCTGGTACACACTGGGTGCGCTGACACAGGCTATCCTGAAAAAAGACACATAAAATATGTAAGTTCTCAGGGCTGCTGTGGGAAAAGTCTCAAACTTTTGCCCCAGGTAATTTGAAAACTCATTTTCAAATGAAAAGCCTTGCAGAACTAAGAGGGAAAAGTTTTTCCGTCTGTTCTGCAGAAATGTATGAAAATAGGAAAAAGAATTAGAAGTCATTAACGTGCTCTGGAGCTCATTGTATTTCTCAGGGGAAAAAAAAGAAAAAAAGATCCATAGTAAACTTCTGTTACTGGCACAGGTTGTCCACAGAGGTGGTGGATGCCGCGTTCCTGGAGACACTCAAGGTCAGGTTGGACGGGGCTCTGAGCTCCTGATGGAGCTGTAGGTGTCCCTGTTCATGGCAGGGTTGGATCAGATGGCCTTTAAAGGTCCCTTCCAACTCTACGGATTCTATGATTCTGTCCAGCAGAGCCTACAACATTCACTGCAATTCAGAACAAGTTCAGTAGGAACTACTGATTAAGTAATGGCAAGGCATTTCTGCAACACCTCCACCAAAGGAAGAGAAGGTACAAAAAGTAATGAATTACGCTGCATGCTCTCTCTGCATAAATGGAACAATTACAGAAAAGACACGTTAAACCTACAAAGTAGCTACTAAGTCCTACCTGCCACCTTTTCCTGCTGCCACAATCGCTTCATTAGCCAGGCACGATGCAGTCTCATCACTGTACCAAAACTGGCTCAATTGCTGAGAAAAATAATGCACAATTATAAGCAACATCATATCTTCTGACTGTGAACAATGGGGTTGAGAGCCCTATTTGAAGAAAACCCAAATCCATTGCAACTTCTTGGTTCACAAACTACAAAGATGACATTTTCTAGAGAAGCTTTCTACTTCCGAAAACCAAGGACAAACAGCAGGCAGTTTGCATTGTGTGTTTTATAAAACACTTACCTATGGTAGCAGGAGAACCAATCATTGGCAGGGTTAGTTCAAACCCAATATGCAGAAATGCAAAATAAACATGTGCTTAAATTGATGTTACTTCAGTGGAAAAGGAAAAAAAAAACTTGAAAAACGACAATGTAGGAGGAAATAAAGGAAAAAAGTACCAAATGAGATCAGAAACAGAAGGAGTAAAAAAACAAACTCAGAGACAAAAGTCAGTCTGTGAGATAAAAAAATGCAGCAAGGCATCCACCCACACAACCAAAAAAATAAACACAAGCAAAAATACATGTGGAAGGAAAGCATATTCCTTCTTGTTACACTGTGTTGTTTCAAACCCAAGGAACAATCTTCACTACCCTCACACACCAGGCTGGAGTTCAGTGTCAAGAGGGCACAGAGGATTCTGTTGGGAACTTTATTCCCTTTCTTCATGTAATTGACTTGACTTGATTTTAAAGTGAACAACCCTACAGTGTTAACTTCCACAAACAGCCTGGCCACTCTAGGAACACCTCGAGTGTTCACTTTTTTATTATCTATCCATGAAAGAAAGCTCGGTGAAACCAAAGTGCCTCATTTGCTGCAGGTTAGTTTCTTACCCAGTCTTCTTCTATTGAGCCAACAGAATATTGATTAAACCCTTGGGAGGTCTTCATGCCCTCTCTCTGCTGCTGTTCCAAATAGAACTCCTGGAGGGCAGCCAATGTATGGGATGAAAGCTGGGGAACGTCATCATCATCATCATCCATTTTCCTAGACATTGCCCAAAGGGAAAAATATATATATATATTAACCCTTTTCAATGGTGGAAGCTTTTAATAACAGCCCGCTTTCCCAAGGAAAAAAAAACCAACATTTCTGACACCATGGGCTCAGTCTGACAGCTAACTAGGAAAGCCTCCTACAGGGCACAGCATGCTCCCTCTGCTTAGCAGCTTTAAACCAGTCAGAGGCAGAATGCAAAGAGCGCGTCTCCAGAGAGAATACGGGAGCTGTTTCCTTTCTGCACAACACAGAAGCGGCTTATATTTTTATAGGGACGTTGTCATGACATTTTGTATCCCTGCATCCAAACACCACTTTTGTATTATCTTGCTGAAAAAAAAACAAAAAGCTTTAATGGATGCTGCAAATCCTTTGGAATATTTACCCTTCCCTCCTAGACATAACGATAGCTGCCAATCATTTCTTGCCATGTTGTAAAGTCACAATTTTGACTCCAAATGAATAAACCAGTGTTCGAAGATCACCCGGCTTCACCTCCCACACTGTAACAAGACTCCTCTGTATACTACAAACCTGAAGCAGACGAGATGCTCAGGATGCTTTTTTGAGCTAACACTGCATGACTGTCTTGTGTGTCCAACACAGACAGAGCTCATGTCAGAAGGACGACCAAGCAGAGCCACTGCCAGACATTTGTTAGCCAGGTGCCACCACCGTGCAGCTCAGTGCACCACGGGCAGGAGCTGAGCACCGCTGTCCTTCCCAGCAGAGGCACCGCCACCTCGTGGAAGCAAGGGTGACAAGCAGAAATCAATTGGGCCTGTGAAACTTATTCTCTTAAGAAACTAATTTCCTCTCCACTCGTTCCACGAACTTATAGACGTGCAATGACTTCAACAGAACTGAAAGCAGATGTGCCCCTTCCTTTGGGCAGAAGCCGTGCATGTCAGAGGTCCCACAGCAACACGTGCCACCTGAACCACAGCTAATTTCCAAGGTGAAGTATGCTTCACCTGAACTAGAGCTGCTTCACATTTCTTCCACCCTTGGCTGCAGTGGAGGCTGCAATGCTCACGGACTTCTCATTTTGCTCTTCCATCCGTGCTTTGCGCTCCTGCAGAGCTTTCAGGACATTTCCTAAAACTCCGTTTCTCACTGCTTGCTGAAATACTCCACAGCTCACCTCCACACTACAGCAACTGCTGTGCCATTCTGGTGGCACACGGGGTGCTGCGACACACAGCTCATCAGCTGCCTCCTGCAGGGATGGATGGGTGGATGGAGGGATGCTGGAGCCAGCCCACCTGGGAACAACACAACACTTCCTTCTGCTCCTACTTCTTGACTACACATATTGCTAACACGCATCGTGACCCTGTACAAGAACATTTTTTGTTGAGACAGACGTTACAAATTAATTAAAGAGAAGGTGTGAGATAAAAAGTAAGTGTGTCACACATGCAGAAATCTGGTTTGCTGTTATCCCTAAAGCATGCACACATCTATGCTCTGATGCTAAGAAGCTGAAACAGATGCAAACTTGCAATTCTTAAGTCAAAAGCTGAAATTTTGATTTTATGCTCAATGACCCCATCTGGGCCTTTGCAAAGACTGAATCTATACACATGAAATGAAATCCTCACTGACAGAAGCTAAGATCCGTTGTTTTGGTGGAAGGGCGGGCATACAAGTGGAGGTATCTTTTTTCTACATGTTATTTTAGCTCCTTTTTAGCAATCTTCCTTTTGGTTTGCATAGTAAAGCTTCAGGAACCAAGCAGCAATTAACTGCGAGGCTGCAAGGAAAGGTAACTCGGAACACATGGCAGAAATACCACGAGGTCCATCTATTTGGAACACTTCCAAACCTCAAAACACTTTTCTGAATCACAGAATCATAGAATGGCCTGGGTTGAAAAAGACTACAATGGTCATTTAGTTTCAACCCCTCTGCTATGTGCAGGGTCACCAACCACCAGACCAGGCTGCCCAGAGCCACATCCAGCCTGGATGAATGAACGTACATTGTCTACATTGACTGACTTAGGTCATCAGCATGAAGACGTTTTTATGCACATGACTTACATTATAAAACTATTACAGTAAGTGAACTTATGAGAACAAGACTTGTAAATTCCTTTGTTTTCAAGTGATCAGGAGGCCTGTCCTTTTCAATGTCTTTATTGATGACCTGGATGAGGGCATTGAGTGCACCCTCAGTAAGTTTGCGGATGACACCAAGTTGGCTGGAAGTGTCGATCTGCCTGGGGGTAGTGAGGCCCTACAGAGGGATCTGGACAGGCTGGAGAGCTGGGCTGAAACCAATGGGATGAGGTTTAATAAGACCAAATGCCAGGTTCTTCACTTTGGCCACAGCAACCTACAGGCTTGGGGCAGAGCGGCTGGAAGACTGTGTAGAGGAAATGGACCTGGGGGTATTGATTGATGCTCGGCTGAACATGAGCCAGCAGTGTGCCCAGCTGGCCAAGAAGGCCAATGGCATCCTGGCTTGCATCAGAAACTGTGTTGCCAGCAGGAGCAGGGCAGTGATTGTCCCCCTGTACTCAGCTCTGGTGAGGCCGCACCTCCAGTACTGTGTCCAGTTCTGGGCCCCTCACTGCAAGAAAGACATTGAGGCCCTGGAGCGTGTTCAAAGAAGGGCAACAAAGCTGGTGAGGGGTCTGGAGCACAGGCCCTATGAGGAGCGGCTGAAGGAGCTGGGATTGTTCAGTCAGGAGAAGAGGAGGCTCAGGGGAGACCTTATTGCTCTCTATAACTACCTGAAGGGAGGCTGTAGCGAGCTGGGGGTCGGCCTCTTCTCCCGTATAACCGGTGATAGGACTAGAGGGAATGGTTTCAAGCTGCGCCAGGGAAGATTCAGGCTGGATATTAGGAAATACTACTTCTCTGAAAGGGTGGTCAGGCACTGGAATGGGCTGCCCAGGGAGGTGGTGGAATCCCCTTCCCTGGAGGAGTTCAAGGAACGTTTGGATGTTGTGTTGAGGGATATGGTTTAGCGAGAACCATTGGTGATAGGTGGATGGTTGGCCTGGATGATCTTATAGGTCTTTTCCAACCTTAATGATTCTGTGATTCTGTGAGGCACTACTTCTTGAAACCCTCTGCAGCCGTCCCACACATTGCTGCTCTCAAGTTCAAAAACAGCCCTGAAAGTTGAGGAAGGATGGGACGAAGCAGAGGAACCCACAGTGCCTCTAAGCACGATCAATAGGAATACAGAGTTTAAAGCTAGCAATGTGTCAAGTCTGATTTACTGTTATGTGAATGCTGCTCGACTCCAAAGGGGCAGCCTGACCCACTGAATGAGCAGAGGGAGTGCACCAACACCACACACTGCACTCCACAGCCCACAGCTTGCAGGATAGGGAAAGGTGCCTGCAGAGCCCTGTCCGTGCACAGCTGAGCCCCTACTGAGCCCCTGCCAGCTGCTGAGCTGTTTGGGTGGATGCACCGCTTCTGTGCGAAAACTCTTCTAAAAAAATAACAAAGAGGTAATAATACCAAGTGGAAATAGCAGCACAGAAGACTTTACTGCCTCATCTACGGAGCAATACTGTACAATTTAATGCTGGTTTCCAGCTCTCATGTATGAAAACAAACTCTAATTTTACACAGCTAAGCCCTGAAGTGGAGACAAAGTCAGAAGGAACACTGTGGAAAAACTAACTCACTCAAAAATTCCTAAGGGCTTTCATAGTCTTTCTGTGCCCCAGTACATTTGGTCCATCCATAGTTAGGAACATGCAGACATCTGGAAACCAGCACTCTGTGAAAAACAACGCAGCTCCTGCACACAGATGTGCCTGTGCTCCTACAGCAGAAGCTTGGGAACTCACACCCACCCAGCTAGGTTAGGCTGCATGTCCATGCATCACTGCTTACCCCACAACTACAGAAGATGAGATCAGATCCTTCCAGAGCCACAACAGTACTCAGGAGGAATGTTCAAGAGGCAGCACAAGGTGGAACACATATTTACGAAACTACATCAAAAATTCTCTTGAAGCAGGCAGCTGCTCCTCCAGAACTTTTACCTCCAGACTGCACCACAGCTAACTACCACTTTTCTGCCAGGGGAGAGTTCAACCCAACTTGTGGCTGCAGGTCAGGCTTCCCTATCATCTGTGTAATGCAGAAATACGGAATGACGTGTGCACAAGTAGAGGGAAACGTGGCTGCTCTGCCAGTTTCCAGTACTCACCCCTTTATGGTACCCTGAAGAAGTAATCTCACTGCAATAAACGTCCCTTAACTAAAGGAAGGAAAGACTACTGGAAAGCCAAGGAATATTAATGCCACTGAGAACTGGCGCTGTTAACCTCTGTGAGGGAAGGAAGGATGCTGTTAGCTCCTGCAATCTCTTATCAAGTATATAAAACGTGCACGTGCAACTTCAGAAAAGACAATTCTAGTATAGCACAGATCTAAGAGCAGTGTGCAACTGAATAAAACATAGCAGTATTTTTCCCAAGCCACCCATGTTAGCATTTGAAGCACAGAGCCTGTCATTGATGACATATGAAACATGTGCCAAGAAAACCTGGGCAGCAATACAGCATCAGGAGAGTTGGCTGGAGGTGAACAAGTCTCCATCAGGGGACGGGAGTTACTCCAAAGCTGGACACATGCCTTGCTACCTGAAAAGCAAGGGGCTTTGTTCATGCTCCAGCCACTGAATGCAAGGATCCTAAGCCCAGGTCTCCACCAGCAGCCAGCAGCCAAGCAGGCACGCAGAGCAGCAGACTTCTCTGAGCCGTCCTGCTCCAAACAGAAATCACCCCAACACAGAAAGGACCCCTCCTTTGAAGTTCAGATCTTTAAAACTGAAAAGCAATTTAGTGGAAGCTCAGTTTTTGCTCAAGGATCTGACAAATTACCTGAGCACTGCCAAACGTACAAGAATGCCAAATTTCACAAGAGGGGCTGACAGGACAAAGCATATTAAGTACAGCAGCCAAAGTAACAACCACAACAATCCTCTTAGCATAGTGCAGCCAGAAGAACCTGAAAGGTGCTAGGCCATATGTGCATCTGTTTCATAGGGTCTTCCCAAGGTGAAACAAAACTCCCCAAATATCTGGGATGTTTGTCAACCAGCTGCAAGGCTTTGGGGCCCAGTAGCATCAAACAGCCACTGAGGGGGATCCCAGGAGGGGGGAACATCAGAAAAGAAGGCCTGACAAACCTGCATGCAAAACAGAACTGGGAAGAAAGGAGGGACAAGATGGAGATGTGAACCTGGGGCATTCATAGTCCAAAAACAGCTCCATTTTGGGATCTCTGAAGAACTTTCATTAACATCCACAGCAAGAGGTTCAAAAGAGAAGCTTCACTAGTTCAGACAAGGGTTGGTGCTTGTTCTTGAAGTATCTTGAAGACAGCCAGAACCAGCTGTCCTGGAGAGTGAGACTAAGGCAAGTAATCAGAGGTGACACTTAACTCACTCTGCCTTCTCCCAGTCTATAATCTCTTTCTCCATGAAGGGCATTTCTGGCTGAAGTGATATATTCTGTGAATGCAGTTCTCTAACAGACCCTTGCCCAGTATCCTTAAATACACATAAAGTGATCTATAGTGTCCCCCCACAGCAGCAAGTTCCACATTATGAAACCCCACCTCTTCTTGCAGTGAACATGGCTACCGGATCCACTAGATGCAGGGGAAGGAAAGAAACTGATGTGTGACCCCACTTCATACCACCCCACCACTTCACAGCCATGCACAGGCCACTCCCCCTGCAGCTCCTGACTCCTGTCCCTTAGCAGGGCCTCCCTGTATTCACTAACCCTCATTCACCTCTTCTCACACACCCCTGCCTGTGATGGGGGAACTGCAGCTGTATGCTGCACTTAAGATAAAGGTGATCATTCATTTATACTGTGGTATCACAGATGTTCTCTGCCACATTCCCTCTCTTTCCCTTAATAATTCCAACATTTCCTGGCTGATATGTTTTTCATAGAATCATGAATTGCTCAGCTGGGAAAAGACCTTAAAGATCACCAAGTGCAATCACAACCTGACCATGCTACCCTAAGTAACAACCGTCTGCTAAATCATGTCCCTGAGCACCACATCCAAATGGATTTTAAACACATCCAGGGATGGTGACTCAACCCCTCCCTGGGCAGCCTATTCCAGTGCTTAACAACCCTTTCTGAAAGAAGTTTTTCCAGATGTCCAACCTAAACTTACCCTGGCGCTACTTGAGGCCATTTCCCCTCGTCCTGTCACCTGTCACCAGTGAGAAGAGACCAGCCCCACTCTCGCTGTAAGCACCTTTCAGGTATTGGAAGAGAGCAGTAAGGTCTCCCCTCAGCCTCCATTTCCCCAGCCTGAGCAGCCCCAGTTCCTTCAGTCTCTCCTCATAGGCCATATTCTCCAAGCCCTTCACAAGCCTTGTTGCCCTTCTTTGGACCTGCACCATGTCCTGTCTGTACTGAGGTGCCCAAAACTGAACACAGCACTCCAGGTGAGGCCTCACCAGTGCTAAGTACAGGGGCAGGATGACTTCCCTCGTCCTGCTTACCACACCATCCCTGTTACAAGCCAGGATGCCACTGGCCTTCTTGGCCACCTGGGCACACTGCTGGCTCATATTCAGCCGACTGCCCATCAGCACACCAAGGTCCCTTTCCATCAGGCAGCTTTCCAGCCACTCCTCCCCAGCCCTGTAGGGCTGCCCGTGGTTGTGACCAGAAGGCCGCGCAGAGCCGTGTCCCACACCCACGTGCTGAGGCTGCAGGCGATCGCTCCGTACGCACAACCCGCGTCCCGCCCCGCCCGCCCCCTCCTCGCCCCGCATGAACGTGCCGTGCGCGGGCAGCCGCTCCCACGGCGCCCCACGGCCTCGCAGCGCCTCGGCCCGCATAGGCCCTCAGGCACCGCGGGAGGAACACCGCCCCAAGCCCGGCCCCCCGCCCGCTCTCATGGCGGACGAGAGGGAGGCGGGCGGGCGGGCGGGCGGACGGACACCCCGGCGGGCCGCACCACTCGCCGCCCCGCTCCCACTCACCGGCCGACAGATCCCTCCGCGCACCCGGACCCGCCCCTCCCCGGCGCCGCGCGCGGCCGTGTGGGCCGAGGGGCGCGCGCCCCCTGCCGGGCTCCGCGGGCGGAGGGCGGTGCGTGGCGCTGCTCTGCCCGCCCCTTCCCGCCCTTTCTGAGGGGAGGCCCCGCGTGCCGCCCGGGCGGCGGGCCGCTGCTCCTCTGTGGTGCGGTGTTCCGGGAGGAGGGGAGCGCGGCCGTAGGCCGGCCGTGGGCCTGCCTCGGGCAGCAGCCGCACTCGTAGCCCGTCTTCCCGCAGCTCCGGGGCTCCGAGAGGCTTTAAAAGAGCCTCACCTCGACTACGCGATTTACAGCTTAAAGATGAGCCGCATAAAACCGTATGGCCGTCTGCAGAGCTGGATGCGCCCAGAGGCGCTGCGTTGTGCTGCAATGAGCCGCAGCGCTGTGCGGAGTAGCGGGGGGCTCAGCTCCGCCCTGCGGCGGCACGACGCCATCTCGGTAACCGGGAGGAATACTGACACTGAGGGACAGAGACCTGACTGTGCTGCGCTCCATGCAGCTTTGTTTTAGGTGAAAAAGAAAGTGCTCAGAGAGCTGATAGAATGGAAGGGGAAAGGAGGCCGTGCAGACACATCTGTCGGGTCCGGCTCCCTGGAGCACCAGCCCCTGCTGCCACCGATGGCTCTTCTTTTCCAAGGGCTCACAGACATCACGCACAGCTCTGCAGGCCTGGGGGCGGGCAGGCAGCAGCATTTGGGCTGTGCTGTAAGGCGCTGCTTGGAGCAAATGCACAGCCTGGAGCTGCTTGAACCTGTGATAGGTGATGCTAGTGGGAAAGCAGAGATGCTGGAATGATCCTTTGCAAAGGAAAACAGGTTGTATCTTGCAGAACTGCTTCTCTGGGGACATGAGAACAAACCAGCCACCGGGGTGGGAACACCAGTAATGTGAGCCCTACAACATATTTATTATATATGCTTTATTGTTTCTTAATCTTTTTTTTTGCAGGAGGTGCCCAAAGGTAAGCTATCTACCCCTGCCCTGTCAGTCACAGTTTTCTTGGAAACACAGCAGTGACATGGACATCTCTGAGACTTCTGTCTGACCACGCAGACCACTGCTGCTTTACTAACACACCAGCAAGTGCTCTGTGTTGGAGCAGCTCAGGACCAAAGTGCACAGCAGTTTTTAAAAATCAATTTATACACTGGAAAGCAATAGCCACGTGCTGCTAATCAGGATTTTGTGTTTTCATTTTTGGGCTTATTTTATAGTCCATTATATTTTGTCTTTACTGATGGAAGTCATGCTTAATAGCTGTTTTCCCAAAAACACTGACATTTTTAGCAATGGCAAACCAAGTGCACATTTCAATTGGAAGACAACCAAGCATGTAGTACTTAAACACAGACGGACTGCTTCTAGTGATGCAGGCACAGAACACAGCGTGCTCTACCAGCGGGGTACTCAGTGTGTATCACCTGATCCCCGCAGCACAGGTTACTGTCAGCCTTCCAGGAGCTCTCAGTCATCCTCTGAATTTTCAGAGCGGTAGGAAGAGGTTTCAACCTCAGCCCATTTATGGACTCCCAATTCTCTCACGGATGTGCAAATATTGCATGTGATCACAATGACTTCTCTTTTATCTGGCCTTGTAGAGCCCTTGCACATAATTCATGGACCACAGAGAGGGCTACAGACCTCAGATGGAAAAGCATTTGGGGGAAATCTAATGTTTTAGATGGATTTTGGATGATGACAGAATTGTAGGGGCTGGCACGGACCTCTGGATGTCATCCACTCCAACCCGCTGCTAACGCAGTTCATGCAGTAGGTCACACAGGGAAGCATCCATTTAAAAAACAACAAAATCAATCAATTGAACAACAAAACAACCCCCCACCCTGAAACGGGATGACCATTACCTCTGTACTTTTTACATATCAATTGATTTTACTATGCCACATCGTCCCCAATTTGTGCCGTGCTCTCTCTCAACAGAAGTTATGAGATATATATACTGACATCCTAACTTGATGGATCTTTGTGGCCAGAGCCTTCCCGCATTCATTTTTGCTTTCCCTCCCCCAAAGATTCAATCACTCTGCCATCACAAGAAGCAGGAAGGAAAATATATAAAATATATTTAGCAAAACCAGTAAAATTAAAGTAGAACAGAAAACGGTCAAGTAGCAAACATTATGTACAGCAGCGGTTTTACAGTTTGTCCTACACATACCTCCATACTTATTTCACATACGCTTCTTAAGGAGACGGAAGAAAACAGAAACAAGCTGTTATAAAAGAAAACGTATTTTTCCTGTAAAGGGGGTTTATCGCTGCTTTTGCAGGTCCAATTCAGATTATGTATATATATGTTTCAGAAAAATAAGAGGACACCATTCTCTCAGTCCCTAGATTAAAATGACACCATCCTCCTACAGACCACACCAGTATCTCACACAACAATTACACTCATAGCATCTAGACATTATCTGTCCATTTTCAAGGATGTAGGTAACAAACAACCGAGATACAAAACAGGTATCTAATTTGTCCAGCTTTCCTGAGGCTGAGTGAAATGTTTACATACATGTGCGCTTATCAAAATTCCATGTTACAGTACATTTTTAACAGTAGTTTGTTAAACCATGAAAGTGCATAACAGCCTACAAGCAGGCAGAAAGTACTTCGGAACAGTCTCTCCTTACAGTGGCAGAATGCCAGCCTTCCCCAGAGGAGTGCTGGTCTCGTGAGAGGACATCAGTATCTTCCTAAAGACTCCAAAGTGTGGCGATGGGCTTTGGTTCTCTGTTACAGCAAGCATCGTGGGAGCAAAGCAGCACTACAGGTATTGGTGCGGTACTAAAACTAAAGGCAATGCCTTGCCAACTTATCACCAAGTTATGGAGGAACCTTTCAAGTCAAGCACTGGTGAGAGTCTATAGTGACGCCCTTCATTTGGTAAACAGCACGGTGACAGATTGGAAGTGACCTGAATACACCATGAACCCAAACTGTGATATCCACAGCAATGAGTTACAGCAAACCAATGGTGAGTGGCGGGACAGACATCAATGGGAAGGGAAAGAGAACACATCACACAAAGCTGCTGCCTTCTTTGGCCTTGCAAAGACAACACGGTATCAGAAAAATCAATCTGGTAACAGCTGATAAGGTTTAAGGTGAGAACGGTTGTGCCATGAGATTCAGAGATAGGAGCAGAAAGAACAATGATTACACAGCAGGCACAATGGGTACTTCAGTGTTTGCTGGAGATGATTTGCCTGAAGTGTTTCCCAAATAAAAAGGATTCCATTATATAATTAGCAAACCTTATGCTGATTGTATTGTATCACACAATTCCAAAACAACTCCACACTGATGGTAGGGCAGCATTTACTAATCCTTATGGGATGACACGGGGTAATGAGATGTTGATACGTGCATTATGAACTTGCTTTTCTTTTTACAGTGTAGCATGATTTTTCTTTCTTATCCCCATAAAAGGCTGCAAACTTTTTACTTCCTACTCCTCATGCCCACTTCCAGACCTCCCCCTCTGCTCCAGCAGTCTTTTAAAGAGTCATCTTTAAATGGCCATCAGAAAGGAAAACCAAACAAACCCGCTACTAACTTCATGACACACAATTGAAGCAAATGGAAATTTCTTAACGGAAAAATGAATGGTTGTTGCATACATTTCCACAAACAAGTATGAGTAAAGGTTTTGTACCCAAATCATTCAAGTTTATTCCAGACCTCGTATTAAAGGTAAAATAGTCCCATTTTCTACACGCAAGGCTCTTGGATGCGCTGCTGCTCTCAGTCTTGCCAGCTGTTCTCAGGGACTTGCCCAAAATTACCTTTGATGTTCGTGTCCTTCACCAGAAGAGTCACTGAACTAAAGCAGGCCAATATCCATGAATGGTTGCAATAACTGAACTTTAGAAACCAGTACAATTTCAGTGATACATACGGCCAAGGTTACAGTGAGCTGCCAACACCACAGCTGTCATGTAGTTTTACTTCCAGGATTTGAGAATTTTTCTTTAAAAAACCAATGTGAATGCGCAAAAGGAAGAGGGGAACAGAACAGCATAGCTGTAGTTTTCCCAAACGTAATCACATTACAGAACATTAGGAGCTGCTGCCTGTAACCAAGCTTTTCCAAAATACATAAAATAACATACAGTTGGATGTAATTTACACGGGAACAGACACAAGTTTGGTGAACATTTCCATGCCACACATCCTCAGAACTGTTTAGATTAAATCTACACACAAAACATGAGACCCAGAAATCAGCGTTCCTTCTGGGAATACAGACGCCACCAATAGCAGGCCTGAAAAGTCACCATTACATTATTTTTTTTGGAGAATGAGAGGGGGAAGATACATTTGTTCTTATGTTCCCAGCCACTACGCCCCTCCCACACCCAAACCCACCACGGTTCTTTTTGTTGAAACTCATGCCCTTAAGTGCTGATGTTAATCTAAATTTTCTCCAGCAACTTGAACCAAAGGACTGCTCATTCACACAGCCCCTGCTTGTGGTTAGCTCCAAGTTCCATAATGGCCCTCTGCTCGCTCCTGCCATAAAGAAGGATAACAAATGCTATTTCAGGGGTTTAACACAGGTGGGACTTCGGAACATGATAAACAATAATACATACATCACATATGGCCAAAACAAAATAAAAGCTCTTAGTGGAAAACATTTTGATCCTCTTCCTGTTTACGGATCTTAAAAATACAGATTTTTCATTTCAAAACTGAAAATTCAGCCTGACTACATAGCTGATTCCCAAGGCTCATTGCAATAAACTATGAAATATTTCTATGCAACTTCGTATCGCCAATTTTACAGGTAAAACAAGACATGAAATTAACTAGCACTTCGATCCCTGCTTTTCATGATATATAAACTCAACATAGTACGGAATTGTACATTTAAATATTTACACGTTTGATTGCCAGCAGTCCTAGCATTTATTGCCTTAAAGCTGCATGGTTACAGCATGGAAGTTCCTCATTTTGCACAAAGAAAACAAATAAAAGGGGATTTTTTCTTCATTATAAAATTTAGAATTGTTCAATGAGAGATTCAAACATGCTGAGCAGTATTATTAGAAAGCTTGGCTGTATGTTTGCTTTTTTAAATCATTTTCAAATATTGAGCAGTAATAGATGGCAAATTGCACAAGTATGATCTTCCATTGAGGGTGGAAGAGTCTTCCCAATCTTTTATAATGACCTCAACGAACATGAAAAGCAGGATAGGAAATGGGATGAAATGAAAAAGCAGCACTTGCTTTAAATCACTGAGGAGGAGGGCAGGCCAGGGACATCTTATTTCTCAGTTGCTTCAGCCCCAGTAAATCTCATATTGCTTTTTTTTTCTTAATTTTTTAAGACAGGTGGTTGCTTAAGGCTCTAGAGCAAATCACACCATTTGCTTCATGAGCTGTGGTAAGGAGCTTTAATCTCATGTACTGCATTGGGCACGATTTTATACTGAAAGCAATGTAGAGGTTTTGGAGGGCTGGCTCTTTGTGTTTTAATCTAGTTACACTGAGCAGACAGTGGGAGAAACTTGAGAGACATGGGAAAGAGAATTCATGTTTGTTCATTGCAAAAAAGCATATATAAAAAAAAAAAAGCAATAAACCTACCACCACGAGAAGCACTTGAGAGAAGCAGCAGCACCAAAGCCTGGATACCTAACAACTGTCCTCCTTCTGTTTTTTCTATTCAGAGCAGAACCGAGGCACCGTGGTGGGGAATCGCATCTTAGCGAAGAAGAAACCACCATTGTAACTGAAGCAGCCATTACGGACAGCCAGCAGCACTGGACTGCAGTAGACCATTCTTGTAGAACACCATTCTGCTGCTGCCTCTACGGCTTTATAATTACAAAAACCTTCTGTTTTCATTACAGTAAATCTTACACCTCACAAAACTAAAATTAAAATATTTAATATTTACATAGCATTTCCGATCCTCAATGCATTTTATAGGCATAAGCTAACCCTCACAACACCCCTGTGAGGTAGGTAGGTACCATCGCTGTTTTTACAAAGACACAGATTTAGTGACGTGCCAATGGCCACAGAGGACCCAGTGGAAAAACTGATACAAAATTAGAGGAGCCTGGCTCCTACTCCTGCGCTTATATTCATCAAGCTACTTCCTTAAAGAACACCCCTTCTTACGTAATTATTTAACTGAAATTACTTGAAGTGTCTTATAAAAGAAATGCTGCAATTGTCTCTTTGTAATAGTTTTCACGGATCACAAGTTAGAATTTACATTACCTTTTAAAGAATTAAATTTTAAATGGACAACTGACTACTCCAAGCAAGCTTATTTTCTAGAACTACATGGCTTAAATACAACGGGATTTACCCAGGTAAACATTGGGGTTTTACCAAGTGCAATGCACTATCAAAGAGATGCTCCAGCTTCAAACCCCTCTCGTTGAACTCATAGGATTTGGACATGCTGAGAAAACAAGTTTCTCATTCCTGAGGAAAACCGTGAGCCCTTTATCTCTGAACAGTGAAACACAAACTTGGGGGCAGTAAGATGTAGCAGATTCTTGTGGTAACTTGGCAAAGGTAGTTAAGGCATTATGTGCATGAAAGCAGAGGTGTAATGCAGTTCACTTCTCCCTGCCCACGTGTCTGTGCTTTCCAAGTCTTGAATTTCACGACCCAAGCAGATGGTCATGCTTGCCAGCATCAAAATCTATAGGCTGAACAACAGAAAATTACTGTGGTAGTATTAAAAATAGCTATGATGAGGGGGGAAGGGCTGGAAAAATGGGAAAGAAGCTACTGGATTTCTACTCTCAGAAGAAAAACATGGGAGCAATAATCTGCTTTTGCAAAAGCAATATTATGCCTAGACAAATAACATTTGTTACAATTACATCATGCAGCATTTGCAATTCAGTTTGACATGCCCTTTTTGGATGTTTTCTTTCAAGAAACAAGTGCCTTTTAAAAATTATTTACTCCCTTTACATGTTGAATGGAAAAATCAATGCAGTGATGCTATCGCTATTTCAGAACCATTATTTGGAGCCAGCTCTCAAGGTCCACTGAAAGTGGTCCTTGGCACTGTTCTGTGGACTTGAATGAACAATACATATACACTCACAGCAACTGGATGCAGTGTTTTGTTTTTCCTGGGGTTGTGGAAGGGATATATAAGCAAAATAGTTTAGGCAGAAGTAGCCACCTAGCCAGGAGTATGAATTCAGAGAACTCATCGTTGAAAAATGTTCTGGGAATTTCATGAATATCACTCAGTGGAGACATCTTTGCACGTGCTCTGAAAGAAAAATCAACTGGCAAGGAAAGATCCACACTGAACAGACAAGAACAGAAGAAAAATTAAAAAGAACAACGTTATTCCACATAACAGTAAGCACAAAAATCACACAAAGCGCTCTCTAGGACAGTTTCCCTTTAACATAACACCGATTTTAAATAGATGGATAAACAAAAGTTTTAAACAATCTTCAAAATGTGTTTCTGAAAGTAAATCTTGATACTTTAACAGGTCTTGATAGACAAACTAAGGTGTGCATCAGCACTTGTTACAATACAGCAGGCCTGAGTAGAGAAGTAATGGGTATGCACATTAATTTGTTCTGAATACTAACTCCATTTGTACTCCCATTCAGTTATAATACTTAAGATAATGTCACAAATGTGAAGTTATATTTTTGAATATTGAAACAGCTTTAAAAAAGTGACAGTGGCACAGCTAGTTGTAGAGGAGCATCGGTTATGCAGTCAGATCCAAATAAGTTGAAGGTATTTGCCACGATCTCTTTGAAGGCATTGGCCGACATATTTGGCATCATCTACATTGTGACGAACCAGCAGCAGCTCTTTGAGCTCCTTCTGCTCACAGGCTTTAATGCCCTCATTGTCACCCTGTGCAACGTACAGCTTCAGAGAAATGCCAGAAGCAGTTTCAGAAACATAGCAAAAAAAACAAGCTAATTAAAACAGATCAGTCTGTTGGGATCATTATCATTTGAGCAAGTACACAGTCAGGAGTTTTGGGGTTTTTTGTTTTTTTTTTGAAGGAAAGCAGTAGAGCTTCAGGGAAAAATTGAGTGCAACACCGCTTCTATTTTTGTAAAAAAATATGCTAATTATGTTAGAAATAAAATACTCATGGGGAAGGTATGTTACCTAGTAAGTTTTATGGTCATTTTTTCATGTGTAAATCTGTCCAGGCCCAGATTTCACATAAATTAAGAGAAACGTGTAATGAAGAGATGGCTTTTTTGGCCTTGTGGGTCCTCACTTGAGAGAGGTATGGATTTAACTGAGAAATAAAGTCTTAGATCACTTATAGCACAGTATTCAGATTTGTCTTTTTAACATTCTGGCTATTGTGACTAACTGTGAGATGAACAGCTGAAGGATGGCACTGAGTTGCAAACATGATGCTGTACATAGCCACACAAAGGTGTGTACTGTACATTCTACAGAAATCTAAAAAACACACGGGAAACGTTCAACAATATAATCTAGCAGAGGTCTAAAACAAAAGGGCCAACTTCTGCCTCCATGTATTTCCACTAAAACCAATTTTACTCGGCACACAACATTTGTGTTTGCTTCAGTTTTCTCAGGCTCGTGACCGAAGACAAAACAGGCCTCGCTTTTGTGTTTGTGTGCTACTCTTCCCTGTTGGTCCACTAAACTCAGGGCACTGTTCTCTGCTGTCATAACCACTGACGTGCTGACAAAAAATGAGCAAGAGCAGAGCAGCTGGGATGGCTCTACAGAGGCGGAGCTACATTCAGCAAAACCCAAATCCCCCACAGCACTGCACATCCCAGTTACCTTTCTTGACCACAGTCAATTAAGCATGGCCCTTGAGTCAAACGGTTTGCTACCACTGTTCTGGTACAAGTGTTTTAGCTAATGCCCCAACTTTGAAAAGACTGTAAGTCAGTAATTCAGACCTTTTGAGTTGTTATTGCTTGAGCAAACAGTTCAGTGTAGAAATACGTAGCAGTTGCGCGTAACCTGGACGTGAATCAAACCGATGCTGAAAGTAAAACTACACGTGAACCCTGCATCACACTCAACTCCAAAATGACACTTGTCTGCGTGAAGGGCTGCAACAGGCACACGGCAGCTTAATGCCAACATCCTAAATCAACTCTGAAGAGTCAAATCTTGCCTTAAGTTTTGTAAGTATATGAACTTTTTTTCTTTTAAATTAAGGCAATGAAATGGCTACAGATCCTAAAGTTCATTTTAGGGGAACAAAAATATACACCTTTTTTCTTCTGAACTTTAGGCAGCAGAACATAATGTAAAAACCTGCATTACAGAAACACGCAATGTCAGGTTGATCGAGAAAAACAAAACTAAACACAAGTTAAAACACCATTCTTTTTTTCTCCCCATTGGAACACCAAACTCAAACTTTAGAGAGGAAAAAAATAAAGCTTAAAATCAGCTAAACTGTTTAGAGCTTTTTATGTATTTGCATCACACTCTAACATAATTCTGGGTAGAAAAGAAATCTGCACGTTTATCTGGACACTCATTTTAAACCAGTGGGGAAAAAGGCACTGAATTTATTTTTCATTGTGCCCATATCTGTTTGCACATATATGGAAAAAAAATTAAATTCTCATTTTCTGTTCATTCTCTCCCACACACAAGTATGACAGATTGCAGCTAACACATAATAGCAGAAGCTGATTCAAAGTTGACCTCTCCTATTCCACTGTGTTATGTATGTTCAAACTTCCAGACTCTCTAGAATCTGAGATGGCTGCAAAGAACCCAGAGACAGGTACAAGATTTAGTCAGCATTCAGCGTTTCTCAGTGCATTTTGCAGAAAGGGTCTAAATTAGGCATAGAGTTTTGTTGTTTATTTTACACAGAGAAGTCCACCAACATTTGCCATAAATTCTTCTAAACTCTTTAAGAAGGCCATCTTCTGCTTACGGTCCAGTGTAGGAGGAGTGCTGCTTGCAGTAAGCTTGTTGAAGGCATCTGCTAATCGCTGGTAAATTACTGGATCTTGCTGAGTTGATAGTAAGGTTTCAACTAGCTCTGAATATTCAGCCTGTTAAACAAACGTGAGTCTCGTTAATTTTAAAATAAAAAAAAAACAAAGCCACAATATATACAACTTCTCTCGTCAGGACAAAATCCAGAATTAAGGCTGTGACTGAAAACCCTCAGTAGTATCTCCCCACCAGTTTCACCAACTGGCGTACCAGGAGCAACTATGGACTTGTGGCCTCTATCTTTCTCTAAATCAGGTAAAGACTTTGAACCAGAACAGGCCGAAACTTTAAGCGCTCCCTTCCACGTTCTTTCTGGCTCTTAGCATATGCTCAGTTCTATGAACTGGGCTTCCCTTCCTTCACAGCTGCCCCACATTCAGTATGCCATTTCCCTCCACAGTTTTCCCTCTCTCTGGATTCCCTTCCCTGGGATGGACAGCTTAAATCCCTAAGAGTTTCCCCACTTGGACAGCAACAGAAGATGAAGAAGCACATTAAACATGATTAAAACAGTGAAGGAAAGGCTGAAGGTTTTAAGAACAGCAAACTGACTGCTGTTCAGGGAGTAAGAGGCTCCTGGCTCTTTTTGTCTAACATGCTCATGTGTCCCTTTTACATAGGATGAGTGCTGCTAACCAGATAGAAGATTCATATGGAAAAGTGGCTTAAGAACACCTCTATCAAAGGCTTGTCAACCTGGCAAGAAGGGCTTTCAGGAGCATGTTGGGGGACAGTGGTAACGACTTGTAGATAAGTGGGGATGGTGATCAGCAGCACTAAGAACGTGAGGCAGTAATGGATCTAAGAGCATTCATCAAAAAGGATAAAACAGGCTGAAGAAGGCAGACCTCAAATGTCTAAGAAGAAATACATTCTGTGAAATACATTCAGCCTTGGAAATAAACAGTAAGAACAGACACAGAGCTGCAAGATCACTGCAGAAACTTAGAAGTGGTGGGACAGCTGATATAACTGGAGTGCTCTAATGGACAGAGAGATCCTTTGGACAGGGAAGAGCACAGAAGGTTGCTGTTTATGTGAAAGAAGGAAATGAAGGATGCTGTCTTATGGACAAGGCAACAGTCTAGCTGAATGCTTGTGGGTCAGAGTAAAGAGGCAGTAAAGATGATGACATGGTGCGAGTTACTACAAGTCACCTAAACAGGTGAATAAAGGACCAAATCATCTTTAAGCAACTTGAGAAGAATCTGGATCACAGATTTTTAGGAGGTAATCTCCCTGACACCTGCATGCCAGATTGGCCAAACAGGTGTAACACTTTTCTGCATCTGCTACTCTCAGACAAGGAAGTACTAATCAGGGAGGTGGTACTTAATGACAGCCTTGGCTGCGCAGATGATGAAATAGTGGAGAGATCCTTAAGAGAGGGAGGGCAGGAGAAGAGTACTGACCCTGCACATCCTGGAAGCAGATTTCAGCTTATTCAGGAGACTGGTGGGTGAGATCCTGTGGAATGCAGTTCTCAAGACCAACAAAGCTGACAGGCTTGTTATTTCAAGGCCAGCCACTCTATTGCCTTTGAAAGACTGTGGAGACTGGGTAAACACTGATGGCTGTATGAAATCAAATGTGTCCATCTTCAAAGGATTGTGTTTAATGGTTCATAACCACGTGGAAGCCAGTTTTAATAGTGCCTAGGGGCCTTATACTGTGGTGTCCAGAATTGCAGTAGAAACAGACCAACTCCCTGCAACTATACAGACTGGGAAATGAGAGCTTGAGAAACAGTTCTGCTGAATAAAGAATCAGATGGTTTCAGTGGAGCTAAACAAATCAGCTGCTGTGTTAGCAGCACACTGGACTGTATTAATTATTTGTCATTACGGAGCTCTCACTGGATTACACATGGAATACTGTGTCCAGCCTTGGATTCCCCATTGTTGAAGAGCAGTGACTGATCTAGAGGAGGGCCACCAAGATAGTCAGGCAGGTGCTGAAAGTACATTTGTTTTAAAGACAAGAAGGCTTTCAGTAGGCTGCTCGGAGGCTCTGCACCACCTATCTTGGAAGTTTTGAAGACATGGTTGGAAAAAGTCCGGAATAAGTCAATCTGACTTTAGTATTTAGCCAACTTCAAGCAAGAAGTTGGACTACAGACCACCTGAATGATGCTACAATTTGCCAAATGCACAGTAATTAACCATTCTCCAAAAGTGCATGGTTCTCAGAGTTCTGAAGTGTTTATATCATACCTGATGCAAACACACTAATGTGTAGAATGCTTCACCTGCTGCAGTTGTCATTTCTGTATTGTGCTTCTGAAGTACCAGCATATCAAAGACCATCTGAAATCACAAAACAAAAGCAGAGAAAGAATGAAGTTTTAAAGTTTCCCACAACTCACAGAAAAACAAATAAGGAATAGATTAATAAGTATAATTTTAAAAAATTAAGTGGAAAATTCAGAGAAAAGGCAGATAGCCATGTTAACATGATGAATACAGTTATTTAAGGTGTTTCTCACACTCTTAGCTTAGCTGATGTAAACTCTTAATGAGAAGTCCCTAGAAGTCTGAATGTCAGACTGATATGAAAACATTAAGCAAAACTGATCTACTGAAATCAAAAGTCCAGAACACAAGTACCCCAATCATTTTGTTCCTGATTATCAATGAGCTGCCAGCTGGCTGCTACCAAATAACCTGGAAATTCAATGAAATACAGTGAGTGGTCCTTCAAGGAAACTGCCAAAAAGAAAAAGCAAAACTAACATTGAATAAATGACAGCATTTACCTTTCTTATGCTCTTGTTTTAGTATTCTAACCCTACCTTCATTTCACACAATTCTGGAAGATTTGTGACACACTGAACAGTAAATTTAACTGCTGAAACTATTGAGATTCATTCAAGAACTCATGTATAGAGCACAGATAAAATATAAATTGCATTCTGAAGTATTCAGATCTTTTGTTGAATGGTAAAAAGTCATTTTCCTCTCTGTGTCCCTACTCTTCTTTTTAATAAGAGTCAGTGTTCCTGGTCCTCTATGCTCTTCTTCAACTGCAAGTTCTGTCTCTTACTGTTTGTGCATGATGCTCATTAATGTAGTCTGACAGTATCACTATTTGGCCTTTGAAACCACTTGTATGCAAAAAAAAACCAAAACAACAAACCACACAAAAAAAAAACACAAAAAAACAAACAAAAAAAACCAACTACCACACAACAACAAAAAGCCCACAAAGTAACATGAAACAGTTGTTCTTACCTTAAGAAAGTGCCTTGTTGCTAAAAAGAGGGCTGAATCTGTTTCTTGTGCTTTTGCGCACTGTTCTGCTAGTGGTGTTACAGCCTCCAGACAGAGCTGGCAAACCTCAGAACTCATTCTGATAACGAGCGTTAAAGAATCAACACCAGATTTTAGTGAAATTGTAACAAATCTTCCCAGTGGTGTCACTAGAAAACACTTCAATGCTTATACATTCCAAGATATCTTTTTATTATAAAGCCGTTAATAAAATAATAAAACATAAAATATAAAAAAGGGGAAAAAGGGAACTCCATCTTTGCTGCTTTCCTTTATTAGCTGCACACCCTGAAGTACCATAACCCCCTCTGACATAACACTTCCAGAAAGAGTCCCTTATAGTCAAGCTCATCTGTTTCTGACACGTGCCACAGATTAGTGAAAATGGTACTCCTGTTGTAAGAGGGAGAGCCCATTGGCAACCTGACAGGAAATGCTCTGGAGCCAGCCCAGGAGAACAGCAGCAGTGTTTTCTATTACCAGCTGAGAAACTAATTCAGGAACAGCTTTGGGATGCCAGCTGAAGGCTTATGAAGTTACACACTCTGAAGTGAAGTAATGGAGGAGACAGGAATGGCTGCCAGAAAAAACTTACACGTTAAACCACTTAAACACTGCATTCAAGCAACACGAGTCAGGAAATTCAGCTAATACTGGAATCTCAATAGACACTACCATGAAATTCTCAGTCACTAGGAGGCACAGAAGAGGAGTTGTTTATGGATATAGAATTGTAGGTACAGAAATTGATAGGAAAAGAAACAATGCAAAGAAAAAGAATCAACTTAACACACCCTTATAAAAGCAGCTCAGACTGTTAAACACTCTCAAGCCCCGTAAAGGATACGATGACATCCCTAACTCCAGTGAGTACATTAGGCTCTTAAAGAGGTCCTCTGGAAGTTGTGGAATTTTCTCAGGGAATATCTCACAGATGAAAGTGATTAGTTTGTAATATTGATTACACAGCGATGGAAACTGTCAAAAGAAAAACAAGATCGTTTCAGAATCAGGTAGCATTATCCTGGCATTATTTCCAGCTATACAAAGACACAAGTCTGATGCTTTGCACTGAAAAAAGACAATTATAAGCAACAACTTCAGTTATCAGTGGCTCCAACTATACTAGCAAAAAGCATGGTGCAATAAAAGCAGACTGCTACAAGTTCAAGTTGATGGCAGCTGTCCAGTATCTACTCCATACAAAGTCATGGAGTTTTACTTCCACGTGAGCAAGTCTAGCCCTAAGGGGAGAAAGCCTCTCAGCAGTTGGAGAACAAGCAGGGTGCTCTGAGGGCACATCCTTTGCCTTGGTTTCATCTATAATGCATGCAGCTCTCACACTCAGTAGGTGCCACGGGATGAGAACCAAAGCATGTCAAGAGGAGACAAGTGAGGTACACTTCAAAACTGTTCCTCTGATTCGGAGTAAATACTAGCACAGTGCAACCCAATGAAATGTCACCAGTCAGTTCTCCCATATTTTACTGTTGTACCGTGCAAGCAGTACTGCAAAAATAACTATAGAGTTGCTGTTTGCTCCTGCAGTTTTTTCATGCTTCCCATCACATTCCTGACACTATCAGAAAAAGGATTCCACGGGCCACATTTCCAGGCTGGCTAACCGCTGACCTGCACGGACTCACTTTTAGAGGAAAAAAGACTTGTGTTTGGAAGGCCTAAACATTTTTTCAGTTTTAAATACTTCTTTTTGACCAGTATCTAGAATTAAAAGACAGTTATTTGCATTTTAAAAAGCCTAGAAAATTCAACTTAAGTAGAATCCATTTCTGGGGATTCACTACTATAAAGCTTTCATATTCTAGCAGTTGCACGTAAAAACAAATTTACCTTCAGCAGATCCTGAGACATTAGAGGCAGAACTAGATTAACCCCATATAAGACAACATCTGCAGCTGATACAGTTCTGTTTGTAGCTTGCCCAGGCTCGTGTCCTCTAAATACTTCATCTGTAGCAAAGACAAAAACATGTTTTACAGAAGAGAAAGACAAAGTATACTGAAGGAAGAGTCACATTACTTTAATAAAGACATTCTTAGTGATAGGACTATTGCCCTTCTTCCCAAACAAAAACATGAGGCACTGTTTTAAAATAGAAATGTAGTGAGCAGAGGCTGCCACATCACTCTATATTTATATTCACAAGGACTAGGCATTTCATAATCACACGTACCAGATGACATACTAAGCCAGAACACTTCAGATACTTTGAGAGTTCCCTTCCATTACAGAATCTTACATTTGTTTCTAATGATATCTGCTTCATACTTCCATAAATACACTGAGCAAAATATTACAAGCATTTCTATGCTTTCTCTGAATTTCTATATAGTGTACATTAATAATTTATATGAATTTTATAAACACAAAGATAAATAAATTGGGCAAGTTACTGAAGCAAACTCTGTAATACAGAATTTGACAAGTTTCTCTACTTCCTATTATGATTCATATTTCCCAGCAAGTGGAAGTGACTTTTGTAATTCTTGCATTAAGTTAGCAGCAATTGTCAATGCGTTTGATATCTGGGTATTATATTTAGGTAGTATTCACAGTCCTTAGTTTCACAGTATTTTTTTTACAATACTTTCAGTGCATCTAACATCCAATGTCAGACTCATATATGATGCATTAATAGCACTGAGTTGTTTATTCAATGGACAAAGTCTACATCTGATCTTGCATTTTTGTTGTGCATATATGACAGAACAAGGCAGATGCACAGACTTTTCACTTAACCTTGGCTGAACACACACCCCGTGTTTAACACAAATTATAGCTCAGCAATTAGCAAGTACTGCATACCTGTATCACTGAAATCAATGAATTCTTTTGATAGAAGATTAGTGAGAAGCTCCATAATAAGAAGGAGATCCTGGTACTGGTCTTCTTCTGCTGTAACATCTATCCGTTGTCGACCTAGGTTATTCTTTGAATACACCTGGAGCAGAGTTAGGCAGGCCTCATACAAGTTCATGGCTTTGGCCTATAAAACATTGTTAGATGACAGTAAGAAAACTTCTACATGCCAAAAGTGGCACACTTTGTTTTAAGACAGTACTACATGGTCAGTGATACTTCAAGAATCAAATTTCATTTATATAATCCATTTTTGTAATAACTGCATAAAAATCATACTAACTGAGAATACTTAGAGCCATGCATCTACGTGCTGTTGACAAAAGCATTACAGCACTACTTTTATCAATTCAATCTTAGAAAAAAAAGTGACGTGGGATAGGCTGCCCTATCTCACGAATCTCACCAACTGGAATTAAAACTACTGACAAATGGACATGCTTCAGCTATCAAAGTTTGGAGCCTAATACACTGTGCAGACCCAGTTTAAGGTGGTCTTCTAGACACAACATCAAAATCAGCCAACAGTACTGCAGTACAAGGGGACTGCACTGACTCATTTTAGCCCACACTTACTGACCACTTGTTTAGGACCAAAGCAGTATCTCTACGGCATGCACTGGTCACAGACAACAGTACTGCCATTGTGCTAGATAAGCATTCAGAGAAGTATGAGACTGTTAAATCAGCACTCAATGTGGTCTGCACTCCTGCCCTTCATGCCTACTAAGACTAGTGATGAATTATGGTTACACAATTTTTTCAATAAAGAACAGTCTAGATGCCCTGCTTTTAATCTTTGAGAATGTATATTTTTAAACAAAGGAATTCCTCAACCAGATACGACCATAAAGCATTTCCATTTCTTTCTGTATAAACAGAATAGTGATGTGACCATACAGGGTTTCTTTCCGTACAAAACATAAAAACAATTGCATTATTTTGCATGAAGGATAGCAACATTCACACACGGGTACACACAGACACACTTCCCCCTCTTGGCTTATTTACCTCTCCAAGATAGCAAATTTGTTTATGTGCAACTTCAACAAAGACTTCTATTATGAGATTAACAGTCTCTGGTGTGTTTTTGTACACTTCCATTAATCCAATGCAATTATTAAGGAAGTCCATTAGGAAATTGAAGAGAATTGCTACGTTGTCGATCTGAGTAGCCTCAGCAATGCCACAGAGTGCTTCTAATGTAGCTGTGATTTCCTGTTTCACCTCCTCCTCTTGGCAGATCTGCTGAAAGTTTTCTTGGTTTATCACATTCAAGAAACGCTGCTGAAGTGGTTGAAGAACCTGAAAATGTTTCAGAAAAGTCACAGGAAGATAAGCATGCTGTTGCATGAATGAAATTTGAGATTTAAGTAATTTAGCAAGCTCATGGGTTGCTTTTATCATCGCAGTACAAGAATCAGTTACTTCCACTTTGCAATTATGTTCTTTTCTGTCTCATCAGCATTGTCTGAAGTGACAGTGATCGGCGATTCTCACTATTCACCACCTCCTGCAGGTTAGTTTCACAATGAGTACCTCCATAAATATTTAACATTACTTTGTCATGTTTAAACAAGTAAGGATTTTGAGTGACAGCACTTGATGCTTTTCCAGATTCAATACTGGCAACAACAGAATTGTTACAGGTCAGTGCTGAAAGAACTGATTAATAATTATGTTCACCATTATCTCTGTCACATTACAATCTCTCTTACAATCAGCCAGTGTGACTGCAGCTGTAACAAAACCAATTTGAATCAACTTAGAGATTTCCATGAAATAGCTAAATGCTTTTTCACCAATTAAATTCCAGTGCCTTATCATCTCACTTCGTTAATTTTGTAACTTTGCTAACAAAATTAAACTTTTCTCTGAAGATCGGTGCTTTCCAAACTTCAGAGCTAACGTAGTGTTCCCTGACCACATTTCATCTACCCATCTTTCTGGCATTAAATATTGGAGTATTAATAGAGCCAAGGCACAGAAAAGCTGATCAAGCTTAATTATTTTTTCTCATTAGCTTTAGTCAATGAGAGTAAGTAAATAAATGAATAATTCATAACCATCACCAAACTGAAAAAAAAAAGGGAAGAAATGGCACAGATCGGAGGAAAACTCTTAACCTTTAGAATAGCATTCTGTTATACAGGATTTCATGAGCACTCCAAAGGTTATTTAGCCACTCATTGGCTGTTTCTGTTTAGGTACTGATGGTTTAGATAACTTTGGCAACTCCAAGGTGCTATAAAATTATGGATGTTCAAAGAATCACTAAAAAGGTTTATCGGTAATAGATATCAAAACCTGGAGATTCTGAATGAGCTAAGTTTGCATCATCATAAAATGCTCCAAATCAACTCCAAACTTGAATTGTGCAACTTGTTAAAATGAAGGCAATAGAAGCAACGAAACATCTTACCTCTGTCCAGTATTGTTGTTTCATTTCCGTATCCATATGAGCAAAACCTCCTAAAACTAAAGCTTTCATTAGTGTTCTCTGTACAGAACTAGACAAATAGTGAAGAGGAGGGCTTCGCCTTGCAAACTGTTTAGCTAAATTCCACCAGTTCTCACACTGAATAACTAAGTTTGCCCTAGAAAGGGAAAAAACATTTTGATTAAAGACTCAACAAAATTGTACTTTGAACAGAGTGCATCAGGTTGCTAGCAGCTGTCAGAACATTTTAATTTTCTTAATTGTATTTCCTGTCTTGTAAGGCTCAACTGCCTTTTGATTTTCATCTTAATGTCTCAGTCCTAAAATTTCTTAAATATATACTCTGAAAGTAGCTCAATTCATATGGGAGAAAAGCAGGAAGGTACTTTAGTTTTACACACAGAAGAACACACACACAGTTAATGGATATATTGCATGGATTAAGAGCTTAGTCTCATTATGTCATGATAAAATAAGCAGTTTGTTCCAAAAGTAGCTCCTGAGGGTTTTATTCATTTATCTTTATCAAAAAAATTTCTCAAGCATTTAACTCCTAAAGCTTCAGTCTTTCTACAGACTGAATGTACGTTTGCATGTCGATTCACAAAAGCAAAACATTCAGGCATTTTCTGCTTCACAGTCTGTAATACTGAATAAACTGAAATTTGGCTGAACCCACCAAACCCTACATTATTGTTTCCTTTAAAGGTTTATAAAACACATTATATATAGGCTTAGCCAGTATCTGAACTCAATCTGACACAACTTGCTCGACAATAACCAACAACATGAAAATCCTTGCAATAAGAGTGGAGACCAGGAGAGTTTTCAATTCTCACTGTTTGAAAGTGAGGCACAAAGGAAGGGGAAGGAGAGTGCACTGATAAATAATAATGAAGATTAGGTTTGTCAAATCTAGGTCTCACTCCTCACTCGGTCAGACATTTTTTTCTTCCATTTATAATATGTTATTAAAATAATTTGACTTACAGAGACATGAATATAAAGTGCCCCATATCTGGATTACTTTGGCCAAAACAATTTAAAGGAAGCAAAAGAAGTTTTTTGACTTCCAGAGGTGTAGCAACTTACCGCTCTCTCCTTTCCACTAATGTTACTAGCAGTTGTACAGTATCATTTGCAAGGTCCTGCTCTGAACTCCACACTGCCAGGTTACTGATCACTTTTTCTAAAAGGTAACCCACAATCCATTGGGAACCCTCTGTATCAGCACCAAATGCTGTACTAAATGGCAGACTTATCTATAAGAAAAGCATTAAAATGAGTGAGTTTTACAGAAGGCAGAACCCCAAAGTGTACGGTAATCAGTCAGCAAATTCTTTTCAGGCTGTCATTTCTCACCTACTTATAATACACAAATGTTACACAGACAAAGGCAAAGAATACCTGTAACAGAAAAATCTTTGCCAAATTTATCTTCCAATTTTAAGCACATCTAAAAAAAAGGAAGGTTTCAACCTCATCACAGTATCAGGTCTAGCTTTTAATGCCACACAAAGTTCAAAAGCTTTAAAAATTAAAAGAAAGATCCAAACCATCTCCCAAAAGTGTTTCCATGAACTTACAATATGACAGAAGTAACTGGAAATAAATGTTGCTCTTGATCTAGGTTGAATATTTTGAGAACTTATTTTGATATGCTTCCTTGAACTCTCTACTTTCCTATCTTCAGAATACAGAGTTTAAGAGTGAAATCCAAGGACTCTGTAAGATTTGCACAGGGGCTCCCTGTCAGCACACCACCAGAATTTCTAATCATAAACTGAGCATAAGAGTTAAATAGAAGTCTTCAATCACTTCCACATGCCAACACACGTAGCATTTCCCAGATACTCTGTTTCACGCTCTCCAATTCTCCCCCAGCTATCTTTGCTCTACTGCAAGGACAAGTTGTATAACAGAACTCAAATTAATTATAAGTCTGTGGTATGTCCATCTTTGTTAAGGAGGGACCTCCTGAAGCATTAGTATTCTTAGCTGCTTCAGTAGTGGAAATAAAGGGAGGAGGATGAGGCTTTCTTCCCAGAAGTTAGAGCCAACAGGACCTTCTCTAGCTGGATTATAGTTAGTACGAGCAAAACCAGGATCAAGGTCTAATCATGATTAGTGCTGTCCAAACGTGATGAAATGTTGCCCTTTACAAAGAATGCATTATAGAAATCATGAAGTATACAAAAGAACATATGAGAATGGGGAGAGGAGAGAAAGTAACGTGATTTTAGCTAATGTCTAATGCTACCACAAGGTAATTCAAGGTAATGTAATTCAGAGTCATGACCAGGTTACTCACTAAATCATCCATCAAGGGTAACCACTTAGAGATGCACTGTAAGAGCTGATGCAGCTTACAGAATTGCTCACCTGCTAAGCAGTCTGATAGCACACCATGCTATTCTGTGATGCCACTGGCCACAGAAATCATATTTATGTCAAGATGTGAAAGAAGGATCCCCTAACAGCTTATATTTCTAATTAAAAAAAAAAAAAAGACGACAACTACTTCCAAACTTATTCCAAAATAAACCCAATCCCAATTAATGTTAAGATACTTTATCATTATGTATTACAATAGCTACACACTGACATCTACATTCACAAGATACGGTTGCTAATACTCACCAAGGCATTCATAAAGGTTATATCCTTACCTGGTCGTACAGTTTTTCATCTGCTAGGAGGTAAGTCTTTGCCCAGCGCTTGAGGAACCATACAATGTCTTTGCCCATCTGGGGGCTCAGAAGGTGTGTGAGATTTGCTCTTATTGCTCGAGATTCTACTTCTGACACTCTTAAAATAGCAGATAACAACCTGTAGGTTACAACATACAGTAAGGATATTGAGAATGTTTTCTGGAGAAGCAAAACACTTATTTTTCATGAAATATAAAGGGAAGAACAAGATAACAAAGTGTTTTCACTCCAATGAAGTAGACAGCACTTGAATTTATTGCTTCTTTAAATGTAAGAAGAGAGACAGGCTACAATGGCAAAACATCATCCATGAAGTCAGAATATGCATTAAAAGATAAAGTGATATCAAAAACACTGAAACAAAAGAAGCCTGACATGCATCCTGACAGCATGGGATTTCTCCCTTTCCTGCACCCAGAACCTTAGCTACAAAGTGGGGCCTAATGGTGAAGCTTCACTAACACAACAGTTACTGAAGAACAACTACAGAAACACCCAGATATTCCTTACTTTCTCATTACCACAGAGAGACAGTGTGATGTAGCAGATCACTAAATGATTGCCTCAATACAACCAGTCAATAAAACTGTATTAAATATTAGATTTTACAGTACATCAATTAAATTTGGTAGCAAAGCATTGGTTCTCAAGGAATTTAGGAGTTGACAGTGGTCTACTTCTTGAAGGAATTTCAGAGCTATTGTTAGAGAGCCTCAAATCTATATCTGATTTTATTTCCATCTACACCAAGACACTGCATTACAAAATTCTGTTTATTACTTGAAGCTGCCAGACTTGTTATCAATGAGCAGTACTGAAACTCCTGAATACATTAACTCATTAGGATTGCCCATGAAGGTAGATTTTTCTAGCCTTTTCCTGAAGAAAATGTTTAGTACACAAAAACTAATCGATGGCTAAAGTAGACAAGCTCACTAAAGCTCTGGAAAGTTCTTGCTCAAGCTGCACACGTATTGAATGCATTTATACAGCCTACAGTATGTTATCAAGATTCATCTGTGTTGCTTTAAAAACAAAGATTTCAGTAATTTGAGCCATTGTATGGACTTTCTTTAACAAATAGATTAAAGACAAGTTTTCTGTAGAGACAAAGTTTTTTAATTTGTTTTAATAAGCAGCTCATGTCTACCATTACAGCTATTAGGTCAACAATCTGGTCATTTTGGCCATCCCATCTCAAAATGACTTATCTGTTTTGATGCCATATTCTTGCTCAGCCCTTCAGTCCTCCCCCTGGATCACCGTGACTTGAAATACAACCTGTAATCACTCTTCCCTTCTTTACCAGAAGAAAAATATACTTAATCTTTTCTGTCTTTTCTTTTACATTGCTGTCTTAACGTGTCTTTTATAAAAACATTCTTATAAGTTATTTACCCTTACTTTAAAACTAGTTAAAAGAGATACCTGATTTCTAATGTTCAGCGTTTACATTTGGCTTTTTACTTTTACAGTTCACAGAATTCCACCTATGTTCTTACTTTTTCCTCTGAAAAAGCATTTGACATACATAATACATGATGCATTTTTACCTTATTACAGAATCAGTTCTGTTGTACCCTGGGATGGAAGAGGCTTTTTCTCCCGGAGATCCCAGAATTTGAAGTGTTGTATTGATGTCAACTTCAGTTGAATGCTTAATGGAATATTCCATGACTTCTGGAGGTATTAGCGGAGTCTCTCCCTGAGTATCATTAGCCAAGAGGTAGCCTTACATTAAAGAAAGAAAGAGTGATCACTCTTTCTATCCTAGGTTAATCTATAATCTTATCTGAGCTTTTTAATGAGAGAATTCATTGGCTTAAAAAGCAGACATCGTACCAGAACCAGATGTTTATACAAACCCTGACTTATACTGTTTAAATATGTACCACTAACTTCAGAATCCTTAAAACCATTCTGGAGAGAGGAACCTAATGTGACATTAAACAAATACCAAAAAACAAATCATCAGATTAAGTAATAAAAATAAGACAGGAAAAACTTTTAGTTCACGAAGTAAGCACATCAAGTACTACAGCCAATTCAGCTATTGGGAAAAAATATATATACATTTTGCAGTCACTATCATCTCTGTTAAGTAATAAGAATAAGCAGTTGATTTTACAGCTTCCCTAGTAAGTCCATCTCATTTGGGACTTCTGCTCTGCTAACATTTCAAATCTCTTTTTAACTTTCCGACATCAAACTCACTATTATAAAGTTTTCCTTGCATAGCAACAGCAGATCAGGTCAAGCAAGGATTTTTACAATATTCTACTCAGGCTAAATAATATTAATTCCAGATTCAGAGTTTTCACTGTCTGACATCATAACCATCTGAGATATGAATACAAACTTCATCTCACAGTGATACAAAAATATTATAAACACATTTATGCCAACATCTGAGAGCAAGTTAAACATCAGACATTCAAAAAGACTCCACAAAACATTTCATAAAGTGTACATTTCTTTTAATGAAATACAGATACTATCTTTGCTAGAATTATGTTTTGCAAACAGATGTAAGATAATTCCATCTAAAAATCAAAAATGAAAAGGTTCTAAATTTACATTCCCTGAAATAGCAAAATGCCAGGGTATGGACAAACAGCCCTAAGAGATTTTGGAACTTACTTGACTCCTGGCACTACCAAGTAATATTGCTATCCAGAGCTCATGTGGATTCCCTCACCAAGCCATATGACCTCCAGACAATACAAATGAAACCATGAACAGACCAATGTCTTGAATAGGTTGACTGGTAACATCTCAGAAGTCTATGATAAAATTATTTATGGGAATTTCCAAAGGATATACTTCATGTAAAGATACCATAAATCTTTTGAAGATAACTTTTGTGTTACTGCAGACAGGTGAATTGTAAGCTCTATACACAGTCATTTATCAGCAGCTGACATGCAAAGATTTTTCTTTCCTGAGATGTTGCAGCTGAATAGCAATATCAGAATAAGCTGTATTTAACACTGTTCACTAACCTGTGACTAAAATAAGCCAATGAATATCCTCGTACAGGTCATCAAGCACTTTATTGTCAATTGAGCCTGATGCTGGTGAGGCAAGCAACTGCTGCTGATGTCTTTGCAACTGACCATGGAGCCTCGTCACTCGGTCTTCTAATAAACTGTGGACAAACCATAATGAAATAACTTTACTGTTTTTAAATTGTTTTGGCAAAGACAAGCTTTTCCAATTAGACAAGTTTATTCCTTTGCGTTCATGGCTATTGTCCTGTACCTTGTAAGAAGAGGTATACAGTGTTCTGCAGCAATTCTTCCCAGCATGCCAACACTGGCCAGCTGGTCACAGAACTGGTCTCTGTCATCTTCCTGCAGTTCACTGATTTCTTCTTCTTCCCGAGAGGCCACACCATTGGCAGTCTGGTGTTATTTCAACAAAAATAGAAGCAATCAATTCATGTTACATTCACTACAATTCATTACCACTGGACTTCTCTATGTTATTTTGGCTTTTGTGTCACAGAAATGCAACAGACTCACACTAAATTAGATGCAGAAGAAATAAACAGAAGAGTACATAAGGCTTCATATTGTTTTGAAATAATCATTTCACAAATTTATCATGAAACAGCAAATTCAGTTCATTGTATATTTGCTGCCTTTTCCAATAGCGCTCTCAAGTCAAAAGAATCAAAGATAAAAGTTAGGAAAATTGATGCTCCTTAATAGAATAAGAGCAGACTGGACAGTAGCAGAATAGTTTCTTTAATCACATACATAAATAAGCTTGGCCAAGCATCCACTGCTGTAGGTACAGTATAGCAATGCACTGAATGACTCTGTCTCATAGAGATGGCTTGCAAACCCAATGGACAGGAGTCTGCTAAAATACACGTAGATGTGAATTTCAAAGCATGTAATCAGGCCAAGAACCACTTGAGACACTGGGACTTCCACATCCTATTCATTAGCCAAAGATACTCTTCTTCTGAGATCTTACTTAAATCACAAGAGGAAGTATTTTTCAAAATGAAATGAAAATCCCCTCTTTCAATAAATATTTTCTATAACTCAATGTTTGAGAAAATAAAAATTTTAATACTAAAAGTTTATTTCTTACTGATGCAGTAGTTGCACTGTTTGATTTCTCAAAGTTTATAAAACTACCAACACAATTACAAGACTAGTTTCTTGAGATGAGTCATATGTAGAAATCACATATCAACCTTACACGTTTCTTAAGAAATCCCTTGAAGAATGACAGAATTTACATAAATAACAAACTCAAGTACAAGTGATGGACAAAGCCATCATTCTGCATTGTTTTTGCAAAGGCTGTGGAAAATTAAATCCAAACAATTTCTTACCTAAAGTGCTTTTAACCCGTATTTTCTTTATCTAACCCACCAAATCATTCTCTTTTGGCAACTTCAAAGTCGCAGCTGTTTACTGAAAAGTGAGTCTGGTCTCAAGGCAGAGACTGAAAGTTCCTGTCACTGCTTTGATATTGAACAAGAAGCATTCTAAAATGCCAGCTGTGGCTTTTAAAAGGTTACCCATGGGATAAATGACTTATCTCACAGAATGACATGAATTAACCTGTGGATACAAACTATGTCAAGACCGCCTGATATGAATGCAAAGTTCTCTTGTGAAATATTTGTCTCTGTTTTGGCACTGTTATTACCATCTGTTGCATATCAAGATATCAGAATTAGGTTTTATACAATGATTTTCAGAATGAGGTATCTTAAGTATCTTTGCACAGCATCAATTTAAGTTAATGTAGTTATTGAATCAAATATCTGCAATAATTAATTCATTCAGCACCTACATCCAAGTTTCAGTGCCACAATCTATTTCAGTGAGATCCATACCCCTGGCAGAGAGGTTAACTTGCTTTCTTTCTCTGATTCAGCAACTAGTTAAGATAATTTTATGTTTTTCCTTTAGAAGAGTCACCCATAAATTTCAATAGGGAACTCACACACCATTTTATCCAAAAGAATGTCGTATTTCATGTTTCTTCCAGTCTGAGCCTAGTTACTCTGTATTTTCCTACATATTTATGCATATCAGTTACACTGATGGAAGGTAACAAAAGCATAAAAGGCTTCCAGTGTCACTGAAGATTTTACCTATGACTCTAGACAAGAGAAGGACAGTCAAAGGTTTGGTCACTGCATCTGTAGCGAAGATCAGTAGGATGCAGATCAAGTTGAGTAACAGGTTTTTTTTGTTGTTTGTTTGTTTGTTTAAAGGTATTTTTTCATCTTTGTATTCCTTTATTGACTTTTCATAATGAGCGAAACAGACTGGAAAAAGACCTGTGAGTAGCAAACTCTTTCAGCATTTTTTCATCTCCAGTCAAAGTCACAAGCAGTAATTCTACAACTACCTTCTTTGAGCTATATAACGAAGCACAGAACAAAAATACCATGGGTTAGTTGTCATGTATTATCACCAAGAACTACTAGAAAAAGGGCTTACCAAATTCCTTGTACCATCAGGAGCAGCTAGATGGCACTGAATGTAAGAATTAAAGACCTGAACAGCATGTTGGGTAAAGAAACCCTTATGGAAATGTTTGTCATCTTGTACCAAAGTAAGCCAAGATTCCAGCAACTTATCATATGCTTCCATATATACCATGTCATCTTTATCAAGCTGTAAAGAGATGAAAGAAACAAAACAAAATCTTATTTCCTAAACTAAATCAGAGAAACATATTCATACTCATTGTTATTACTCATTATTATTTAACAGATGTCCTGTTAATTGTGAAACAATAAAAAAAAGTAAACACAAAGCCTTTTCAAGGATAGTCATAGATAAATCAGAAAGAATTGAAGCAATGCATCAAAAAAAAAAAATCAGTCCTGCTTTGTTAGGCTTTAAAAATCTGTTGGTGTTTAGTTGTTTCTTTTCTTCTACTGTTCAAAACCAAACTAGTCTTAAGTTAAGCCTTTAGTGCATGATTATCTATATACAGGCACTACCAGGCTCCCTCTACGATTCCAATGATTCCAAGCATTTTGGGTCATTTTAGAAACAACAAATAATTGAGCAATATCTGTTTAATTAATTAGACAAAAAGAACAAGTGCATATAGATTAATATTATTTCAAACATAGTGGAATACAAGAGAGAGAAGAGATGACAACTCTATTATGAAAGAAATTGTTATTATGACCGCATATGTTAAAGAAACCCCACTACACGTAGTCCATTTTGATGAAACACAATGTCTCCTTTTGTGAAGGATAAAAAGAGAGTAGAATTCTATAGAATAAGCCTGCACCTCCAATTGCTTAGTGCATTTTAACTGCTATTCATATATGTTTACATGAAGCACTCATGAAGCACATGAAGCTAGAGAATCCAGATAGCAAAGGGATTGGTTTTTTTTTTTCAAAAGGACATTTAATGCATTTTTCCCTCCCACTTTATGCAAAAATTAATCCTCAGTAAATACTACCAACTGCAAATGATTTAAATATGAACATATGGACACATTTGCTTGTACTGTGTAGGTGTAGGGAACCTGCTTTGGCAGGGGGGCTGGACTCGATGATCTCTGGAGGTCCCTTCCAACCCCTACAGTTCTGTGATTCTGTGATACTGCAGGCCTCTAAAAAGTCTTCTCAACTTTCGTCCAACAAGATTGCTCACAAGTTACTTTGAAATAGCAAAGCTTAGTAAAACGATTTCTTGATGAAATACAGAGATCTAAAGGCCTCAGTCACGTTCCACACAGAAGAATCCCTGACTTTCAGTGAAGTTACAAACATGGCTGCATGAACAAAGAAAAAGAAAACACTGGCTGGATGACTGACTAAGGGAAAATACCACATTGTAAGCATTTCTAGGTATCTTCACAGCATCCCCCTGTAACTGTTATATTTACAGACACTAAAATATGGCACACTGATGCAAGTCTGAAAACAAAAGCTGAAAATGAAGAGAGAGACCCAAACTGTATTCAGTGCTAACTTAAAATAAATCTATGACTCACAAAATGTGTCTTCTTTAAAATTTGGCTACATTCATTGAATCACGAAACATCTTAACTTGAATGTTTATAAAACTTACATAAAGAATCCAGAGCATAATACAGTAAACAATGTTCTTTTACTAGTGACAAAGCAATTTAATTTGAAAGGGCAATATCATACAAAAATGCTGTTAACAGCTGATGATATTTTCCTAAGGAAGCCAGGACTTGTGAGTTCAGGACTCAAGATGTTCAGGAGAGGTGAGGTGCAACAAGTAAGGCCAATGCTTAAACTGTCTAGGATAGGAAAGGTGAACTCATACTTCCTCCATTGTAGACTGCAGACCAACCCTCAGCACGGCTCAAGCTTGCTGTTCTCCAGCAGCAGAGCTGCTCAGGCAGATGTTTCAACTTCCCTCAACAGCCAGGTAAGCATAAAACATTTGAACATGATGTTTGGATGCTGTTTTCCTCTCTCTCTCTCCCCCTTGGTTGAATATCAATATTAGCAACAGCAGCAAGTACTGTCAGCAACAGCTTCTGACTCTGTGCCAAGACACATATTGCTTTGAAGTGGTTTGCACATTACAGCTTGGGACCTCCTGATTTTGACAGTTTCAATAGCAGTCTTCTGGCTGAGCTGATCCCCTGTGTCTGACGGGGTTTCTGCAACATTTGTACAAGCTGTTCTGCTGGCAGAAATATGAGAGAAACAGCTTGCCCCACCAGCAAAACTTTGCTGTGTACACTTGCCTATGTTATGCTGCATTTTAGAATTCTGACAAGCTGGAGGAATATTATCTCAGGATTCTGCTGAGTTCAAAACATATGGTTTTCTGTTTTTCATAGAGAACTCTTAATTTCACATGAGCTCACAGGGAATCTCAGCAAGAAGCTTATGATAGAATGTTGACCACAGCTTGGACTTTCCCTAAGCTAAAAGATTGCTTTCAGGGATGCAAACCAGTCTTTCTAAGTTAGAGCACACCATACCATTACACCATACAGTGTAAGTGAACAACAGCTCCACAGTGCATTGCACTTCATTGCTGACACACTGTTCAGGTATAGGAATTATTTTTGAAGACCCAAAACCACCCAATTCTGTAATCATTCTGGAGATCAAAGAAACAACATGAAGTTTACATCTCAACTTCACATCTGTTACACCTATGATACAGTAAAGTGATGAACATGTAACTTTCCCTTTAAAGAGAGAATTTTTACATCATGCTGTGGAAAAGTCCTGCACAGTCCTCTTTTTGATGTTGCTGGATCTGATAACACTGAATATAACACTGAAAAAGATTGCCTTCAGCAAAAACAACGGGATGATATAAGCGTAGGCAGCCATTGCTCAGTAGGCATCAGTGGTCACAGCCATCTCCAAAACAAACTCTGTACCCACAGTGGTACAAGCTGCCACAGGCTTCTGCTGGGACCAGAAGTGCTGAGCTGGCAGCTTACACCGAACGCTGCTGTAGTGAAAAAACATGGCTGCATAAAACAAGAGACTAACTGGGGAAATGTATATCCTCTAGCCTCCCTCATTTACATGATAGCTATCTGTGGTTTTGCAGAACCTTTCTGTAAAGGTTCTAGGGCTTCCAGTCTAAGTGAAAACTGGGCCAGAAGTATTACATTTTAACCTTACCTTAAAGACATGGGCTAATGCACTGCAACCAATGCTAATATTAATACACCTGTGATCTTCAGTAAAGAAATATGTCTGTCAACTTCATAATTAAATACTTCCGTAATAATTTTCAAACTCAATTATTAAGCCTGGTCAATATAGAGAACTCAAAAAAAGTAATTGTTAATGTTAACAGCAAAAACCTGGCTGCTACTGCGATAGTTTCATTTTAAAATAAATAATTACTCCATGTAAATAGCTCAGGTGCAACATTTGCCTTAATTCTTACAGGCTTTTTACAATCAATTCCATCCCCCTAGATGTTTTGATTTAATGCACTTTCTGGAAGGACAAGACTTACCCCTAACCCAACTGATCTTTAATGTTAGAACCAACGTTTGTAGAACAGCAAAAAGTCTTCTGAAGTACAGACATGTACATGGAACTATTGCTTGAGCCATGCCAGTAATACAGGGATTATTTAAACTGTTCTCTGTATAGGGTTAACAACAGACCTTAACAGCTATATTCACTTCAAAAAGAAGTTCCTGCCTGTAGAACCCCCACTGTGTAAATATCAGTCTGTCCATTTGCACAGGTTGTCACTTTAAGCTTTTGTGTCTGTAACATGTTTGTTATCTACAACACTTCTCAGAGAAGTCCTGCAACTGAGCAACATTTAAAGATCTTCCTACTTTTTCAATGTACCTGTTCTTTTAAAAATGAAGATAGAAGCAGTGCTTTAAATCCATAGTTTAAAGATGCAGAACATTATGTTATTTATAGCAAAAGCAAAATTATCTCAGACGTGATTTCAGAAAAACATCTAGAACAAAAGGACTGAATTTCACAATACTTAATGACAAAACAGCCAAATTCTCATTCCTTATTACAAGGAGAGGGAAACAAAAAAGACTATTTGTTGAGAATGGATACTTACCACTTCTTCCAAGGCAGCACTTCTTCCAAAAGAGCAAGTGAGATGGGCGAGGCAGTTAACAAATGAAGAGAAAAGTTCATTTGGAATGGCAGTTAAAATATTGCGAGGAAATACAGTTATCAGGTTGCTGATAATACTGGAAATTCCAACTGCTTCAGAGTCTTCTATTTCAATTCTATAGATAGAAATAAGAGTTACTTTTCTGCATTAAAAAAAACCCTAAAAGCCAATTGATTTTGTCAATTCCTTTCAAGTTAATCCATTTATATAGGAAGTAACCTACTTTCAGATGCAGCTTTTAAATTTCAGGAATCCAAAAGTAAAGACAGATTATGCCTAGAAATAAGCAAGTCACAACAGTTCTCCACAAACACACACTGCGCTCTGAACTAAAGCTTAAAAGATGTCATCTAAATTTAGAGAGCAGGCATACATACCCATTGATAGTATTCAGTAATCCCTCAATGAAATGTGCCAGGTAATCAATTTGTGAACCTTCGTCAGGAAAGACTGAGCCATGCAGAGATGCCAGCTGTGCCAGACACTGTAACGAATCTTGGGCCATATCTGTATCTTCTCTGATTTTTCGGTGTACCTTTCAGGAAGTGAGATAGTTAGCAATACGTGGAAAATAGGGGGTTCTTACAACAGTCACATGGCTCTCAATCCAAAAGAGCACGCACCAAAAAAAGCTTATTATAACTTCTATGATTCTATTCAGTCTGAAATGCAAGGGTTCCTACAGCTCCCTAAAGCACAGCAAATGACAAGACTGTGACTTGGTCTGCAAAGTCACAAGCCTCCAATTAACGTGCTGAAACCAACATTCAGTTAATCTTACCTACATTTTGAAAATTGAACTCAGCACCGAATGTTATATCTTAAAGAGAGAAACAGATGCCAGCCAGTCAGACATACTGCTCCTGCTAAAAACAGCAATAATGACAGTCATCTCTATTATGCTAACTATGCCTCGGCTACGGAGTCTTGCTAAAGTTAGTCAACAAGTTCAATCAAGATTATATAGATGCTTCTTCAGCAGAGGTAAACACTGAAGACAGACGAAAATGAATGCATCACTTCCTTGGCAACACCCTTACATTATACAAGGCCAAGTCATCTTCTCTCATTTCTGTGGCATGTTACATCACTACTTCTGCTGGTAAGACGCTCAAATCTGCTAATATTTCAGTGACCAACAACCTTACAACCTTACTTCAGTTATCAGCTATGGGTTTTTTAGAGTTTTCTTAAGGTCATTCTCCCATGTTTTCACATAAGGTTTACTCAAAAAATATAGGGTAGCTTCCTCCCCCCCCATACCAATTTATTTCAAATACAAATATCATAAAGTCTAGTTAAAACACTTCCCATTTGTGGTATTATAGTTTCAGCTTCACCCAATTTGAAACTAGCTAACCTCTGCAAGATCAAACTGCCAAGTGAAACAAGCCCTAAAACAGAAATACTCCTTCTAACATGCATCCTACATTACGTTGAGATCAGAAGTGAAGGCTTCCTCTTTAACATGGCAGTCTTGCCAAGTTTTGCAAGGTTATTAAAATTTCTTAGATCAGATATATGCATATGAACGACCACCATTCACTCACATTACTTCAAATAGGAACCTAATACCAACAGCCTCAAGCATGGCAAATCAGGAATCTAAAACCAAAACTGACAGTGCACTGCCCTGGCTAGCCTTCATTCAAAAATAATCAAACCCAGATCTGCTATGGTTACTATTAAATAAAATACAAACGCAATAAAACAATTCTGCATGTAATTTAAAACAAAATCCTTATCACAAGTACATACTGGTCTCATAAACTAGCCGAAGAGAGATATTTAACTCAGACAGCTTTATATTATTAAACGAGGAAGGGTTAACATGTAAACCAAAAAGTTATTTGCATGTGGAGGTTCACAGCTGACAGTAGCAACTGTCTGGATAGCCTGGGCAGCTGTTCCAATTGTGAGGAGCTGCTAAGAGTTCTGCCAGTGATTTTTTTCACCTTTTCAGAACTGCTGGAACAGAAAAACTTTCAGTTAAAAAAAAAATTACCAAAATGTCCCACCAAGTATGGACGTGCACCCAAACATGTATCAGACAACTGAGGCACCACGGGAGATTGCCATTTACTTCCTCTAGTAAAAGTTTTGCTCCCGCTTTGAACACACTGCTTCTCCACTTTGCAAGAACAAAGTAGCTTGAAAATGCTGAATTCTCAGATCCTCAGAGATTTAACATAAAATAGCAGAGTAAGCTAACTCATAAGCCAATACATGCTGCTGCTGCAGCAACTTCGAGTTGAACAAAGACTAACAACTTCTCCCCCCAAAACTGGGAGGAAGAAAGAACATTACTTATAAGAGTTCTATTATCAGACTTCTTTTTAAACAATAGGAAGTGAATATGGCATTCCCTCTCCCCGCTTCACCTCCTCCCTCTCACTCCTAACAAAATCTCTTTTGATTTAGCATGCTTGGATTCACTTTGTCCTGGGGTAAGAGATGCAGAATTCTGTACGTGGAACTGGCCAGAACAGTGCAATTACATTACTAATGTTCAGCTGCTCTGTTAAGCAATTGTTCTAATATCAGCAAATAACCCCACATCCTCTTCACTTGATCCTTTTTTTTTTTTTTTGAGAGAGAGCTTTTACATCTTATCTGAAATAATTTATCACTGCTTACAATGCCTGGTTTCATTTGGTGAGTATATTTCCCAAAGCACCAAACATAAAGCCTAGATAACTATATACTTCTCATTTAACAGTTATCAATTTAAGGCAATTCATAGGCAAAACACATATCTGGTAACCTAAGAAAAACACAATAATTCTGCTCACTTTGACAAATCGGCTGAAATTAAGGGACTCAGTCCTACCTGCTGCAAAAGGAAGGATCCAGCAACAAAGCTTTAAAACAAGAAGGAGCTGCTTTCCCTGTGGTCTGGACTATGAAAGTTGAAGAATGAAACTTACTGTAAAGAAAAGCTCCATAACTCTGCTGTCCAGGAGGGTCTCACGCCAGGATTCTGTTGGCTTTAGCATCACATTTTGTGAGGATTCAAACATAGCTATATAATGTCTGCCCAGTTATCTGGTGTCAAGGTCAACAATAACATTCCTACTTGGCTTTAAAAAAATCCTAGATACAACAGGATCCATTCAGAAAGAATGTAATGGAAACAAACTTTAAGCCTCTTCACATACACAGCATAATTCATGCATGAGGCCAAGGAATAAAAGGTATTAAGTATTGAAAAAAAGAATGCTCCAGGAATGTTAGATAACAGTTTGATCATAATTATGAGACATACCATAGTGATACGATCACTTTGATAACCAGGGTATCTAATGTGACACAGCGAGAAGGGAAAAAAGCAACCGCAATTAACAGGTGGTAAAATTTATGCAAAATGGGAAATCATTTCCTAAAAAATTTTCCTGGCAGCTTTTAAAAAGGCCTTACGAGAGCTAAAGATAGCCCACTGAAATCCATATCCCATTTTTCTAAATAGCCAAATATGCATCCCAGAACGCAGATATGTTAGCCTTGCATTAATCGACATTTTTCATCATGCTGTGAAGAACAAAAGCACAAGGCACCACAAGGTACTGCTATAGCAAACATATGCTTGCATGAGACCCGTATAAAAGCGTCCACTCTGCAGTGAAGCTACGACTTTGTGGCACTCCTTCCAGCTATTACCATACATTCTGGCATGATTTAGCTTTTATGAAATTCTGCCAGCGCTCCAGTAAAAAAAAAAATAACAGAGACATGAGCAAAACCACTTAAACAAGCATGTGGCACTCTTTGTCAGTCTGATCACAGAGAAGCATTTATCAAAGGGTTTTGAAAGTCCTTCCTTCTGACACCCCTCAATCCGAAGAGCAGGAGAAATGCTTTAACACACGAGTTCTGTTTTCATTTGTCTTTTGAAAGCCCTTCGCTGCTCCCTCTGATCCCTTTGTAACCCAAAATCAGAAAAAGTGCAGCATGCTCAACTGCATACAACTGGTCATGAACATGTCTGCAGTGTAAAGTCATCAGGCGTTACAAAAAATAAGTTTATCAAAAGGTATTTATACCTCTGGATGAAAATAAATTTTTACAAATAGTACCACACAGGAAAGAAAGCAGGCCCCTGGCAATCTGATGAGCTCTAAGAGAACATACATAAAGCAAGCATCTAGTTTCAGACAGAGCATTGTGATGCAAGGCAGAAGGCACAATTTTAGGTCCTCCGTGTTCTGCCAGTCCACAAGTTCCCAAAAACCACAGAGCAGTTCCAAAAAAAGCCACTTTTTCCATGGCACAGCACATTGCAATGCAGGAGAACAATCGTGGATTTTCATTAGCACGAAAACAAAAAACAAGACAAGACATATTCTTCACAATTTTCAACACTACCAATGTGTGTTGAACAATAACAGATCTGCATTATTTCATTGCAAGCAGAGTAAAAAAAAAAAAACCAGAACAATAAAAAAATCAGAATTGGCTATTTTACTTCCTCTGAAATGGAAATGTCATGTAGGTGTTCAGAAGTGCGTCAGTTCTTCCAGATAAAATTTATCATGTGCATCCTCTATCAGGAGTAATATTACAAGTTAAAACTAATTTAATCAGCTCTGGCACTTAAAATCATCTTTTTTTTCCCTTCATTTGGAATGTTCTTGAAAAAACACTTCAACAGTCTTTATTTACAAGACTGTCCTTTGCCTTAGCGCTCCAGTGTAAGACTGACATCAGCACCAAAAGATTATTGATTGATTATCAGCCTCTGAAAATTAACTTGCTCGTCACTTGTTAGTGTTCACAGAGGGACCAGCTACATACCACTTCTGACGTGGAATGGAAGAAGGGCCGATTTGCTGTCGGTATTTTAACAAGCCTCAGTATTTAGTGGCCCTTTCCTGTTATTTTTAGTTCCGTTTCTCATGCTAATGGACTGATGACACATCTGACAATAGCAATCTGTGGGTAAAATATCTGTTCATTAAACAACACAAATTATATCTGCACCTATTACTGAGATTTTACATCCATCTTCTACTCCACACTAGGTGGATGCAAACACGAACACAAGCTGGGTGTGGAGATGCTTTCTACCATGAAATACCAAAACTTCAACCCTATTAACAGCAGTCCAGATGTGTCAAACCTGAAAAAAATGGCACTGAATTACCTAGTACATGACATGGGTGTGCAGAGAAGTGTCATCTTCATCACGAAGATGCATTAACACGTACCAAGTTCTACTGAAAAGAGTAGCAGTGTAACCAGATGCAGTCCAGTACGATATACCTCTGATACTCATTGATTAGAGCCTACAGAGGAAGAAGAGATGCCAGCGTTCAAGAAGAAAGTTCTTTTGTCTTTGATGAAATTCACATGTAGCCATTAGCATTACATTTGGGCTTTGTTTCACAAACATGAGAAAAAAGAATAACGTCTTAAAATGCTAAGTTTAACTTACAGTTAATACAAAAAACTTCTGTATGTTTCTTGTTGGAACACACTAAAAGAAAGAAAAGTTAAAAAAAAAAAATCTGTAATTTTCTTCACAGTCTTTGCCTCGTTTCCAGGAGGAGACTGATGAGTGATTGTGAGTAACAAAATATTTCACATCCGTAGCCATGGAGGATCATAGTACTTCAAGATGTCCCACAAATTCTAACATTTGCAAATGGTTTCCAAAGTTTCGGGGTCTTTTTTTCCCCACTGTGAGAGGCAAGGCAAGGCAAGGCAAGGCTTGCCCTGTCACCATGAAGGAGTTTAGGTACTCAAAACCAAAGGCTAAGTCTTCTGCCAGACTCCAATTCACAAATTTGTCCACAGTAGTGAAAAACTCAGAAATGGAAGAGAAACTCAAGGAATGCAATGACTGATTTCTTTTTTCGTAAGTTATCTTAATTGCTTAACCTTTGTCATCTGGAACATTTCTGGAGAGCTTTATATCAGTCTTTGACTTATACTTCACAAATAAAAATGCATTAGAAATGTAACAGCTTGATATCTACCACACATTGTTAGAATGCTAATATACTGCTTGTATTCATATTTTTTAAACCTCCTCTTGCTTGCTAGCCCGTCAGTCAAGCATATAGGATGAATTAAGTGCAAGTTGAAAAACAGTGCAGAGGCTTGCTGCCCCCTATGGAGAAAACCTTCAAAAAATCTGCATGTAATTCACACTCTTAGGAAACAGATCCAGCATTCATGAGAAAGAAAGCATGCTTTCACATTCAGTTGTTAAAATACAAGTGTTGCTATCAGTGGAACAACTATCTGATATGGGAAGCACCAGATTCAGACTGCATCTACAAAGTAACAGTCTAAGAGGCATAGGAAGCCCTCAGCTAACTTTAAAATCAGTCACTTCTTGCTGGCGGTGTAGCCTTGCCTGCATGAAGTCTCAAGTTGACCACCCAAGGGGATTTGCAGCTCACACTGAAATCTGTTATCCCTACTAACATTTGCTACAACTATACAGCTCCAAATCTCTCTTATGCTTAAACCAGCTATGCAGAAGGGACTGCCATGGAGATGCACACCTTCCTTTACACGCTGCTTACCAACCAAAAAGCTGACGAACTTCTAAGCAGTAGAGATATCCAAGTTAATTTTCACTTCAGAGGGATGAAACTGACAAACGTAAAAGACAGATCTCTCTTTTGCTCTTTCTTCAACACAGCTGTTTTAGTTATACTGAATTTTACTTCCTCTTCCAAACAGCCAGGACAGTATTTTTATCTACCAGATAAAAACTGTATTAAATGTTGGATGATCCCAGGCTGCCAGCAAACAAGACCTAAGGAAAGTGGCCTCTCCTCAGCACAGGCTCAGTCATTTCTGCCATTGTGCAACAAATCAAAGTCGGGGCTTCACCCTGCTAGAAAGAAGCATTTAACCACCCTGCCCAGTGACACACTCGTGGGAAGCATTGGGACAGGACACTTTTTCAGCAGCAAAGCCAACACAAATAATTCCTCAAAACAAAGCTGAAGGCTTTTTTTTTTTTTTTTTTTTTTTTTTTGAGCATTCTGTGTGTTTTTCACACACTTCCATTATGCATAACAGATGCTACCAATCTGGGTTGGACCAACTTCAAGTTTTCAACTTCAACTATATTGTTCACAGGAAACCCCAGAGAGAGATCTCTCGTTCTGGCTTGAGATATTTTCACAGAGATTTGAAGAGCTTGTTCCTTTAAAAGCATGGCTGAGGAACACATACTGAAAACAGAGTTCAGATCAGACAAAAGCTTCAGTCAGTTCATACAACTGTTGCACCATTCATTTTCATGGAATGTCAGTGATGCGCATTACTGGAGCACTTCCCATTAGGTTTATGTAACCTGTATTTTAAATTCAATTCCCTATTCTACATTCACTTGAAAACTTGCCAGGTAGCCTCCAAGCTATCAGAGGCACCAAATCCAAGAAGTAAAGCTGAAGTTTCTCTTTGTTGATGTACTATTAGCACCTTTACAAAAACCTGTGCCTTTATGAATGAAATAATGCATAAATAGTTTTGTAACAGACAACAAACATCCTCATTTAGATGAGAGATAGCAGGACAAAAGGTTATGTTTTGATAAAGAACTCCTATATTCGAGGGCATTTGTCCAAAGTCCATTAGAACATGGCTGCCAAGAGCAGGTATATCCCAAAGTAAAGAAGTGAGAAACTCTCTAGGGGCAAAAGAATATAAACTATAATTATGTCCTGACTCCATAGGAGAGATTATATGTCCATGTCAAAATGCATTAGAGCCTACCAACACACACCTCCCTAACTGGATGGGCACTCAGTGCAATGTACTAAGAGTAGGATCCTTGAAGGCACTCTACCTCTTAGTACTCATGACTTGCACGTCCTTAACCAATCTTATTTAAGAAAAGATGCAGTTAAAACTAGTTCCATCCAAGCAAACAATATTAAACAAACGGTGCTGTGCTGTGACAACAGTGAAAAAAGAAACCCTACAGAAGCCAACATGCCACAACTGCCACACGCTCTCAGTGCAAAATAGGAATTCTATGCTATTGTCTTTTCCAAGAGTACTGCCAAAAGCCTCAAACATCTGCAGATACCAGTGAACCAATACCACAAGGTAACAGATGAAAGCAACAAGAGATGATTGCCTGTGTGTTAGAAAATGAAATTGAAGCAATTGCACATGACCAAAGGCCTCCTGGGCACTGCACTCTATGACATTAAAAATGTTCCAGCTTAGGAGTATGTATGTCCCAGCCTCTCTTCTTTCATTGCTCTAAGAAGGTGACTATTCCAGAATGCAAGTATAAGCTTTTCTCACTGGTAACTGACAGTTCACATTCACTATGGCTCTTCTGTTATAGTAGCTGGCAGCATTGCCTAAGACTACATTTAACAATGCAACATACACTGAGTGATCCTGTGACTGCACTTCTCAGTTTTTTTATTCCCTCCCCTTGGAGATACCAGAATTGTGCTAGAGGTTACAAAGAGACACCACTATGCTGCAGGGAATACTGAGAATCGTTATTATCTTGCCAAAGGAATATGAACCAAAGGAAAAAAAAGTTATATATGTGGACACAATGGGTCACTTTACTCCATGCTTTAAGTGTTATATTTATGCCCATTGCTTTGGCATGTGTGCTGTCAAGATTTGGAAAGAGGATACCAACTGATCAATCAATGCAGCAATTCTTATGTTCTTGTGTAATGTGCTATCTATTTAGGAATTGCAGCCAAGTTAAACTTCACTGCTGAGAGCCAACAATCAACAGCAACTTTTTAAACCAGTCTTCGTAAGGGAGATCTACACCACTACATGCTACAGTCACTTTAACAGCTACTAAGTCTTAGTTAAGACCCTCTTTTCTCAAAGATGATTCTAGTTATTCCAAATTCTGTGAAAACAGTTTGCTAAATAGAAGAGGGAGACCAAAATCAGTGCAGTAATTTTTACAGCAAATTGAAATGCCCAATGTTAGAAAGCCGTAAGATAGGACAGAAGTTATAAAAAGGTTAGAAATAAAGTCACATAAGAGCACTTGTGGTGGTTCGGCACCAGAACCCAGTCTCCAGAAGTGGCCAGAATTTGTTTAACAGCAGCAGTATCTTGTGAAAACCACAACTCCAAGGCTTGACTGAATTGTTACTGACATCTTGCTTGTACATATCTAGTTCCACCACTGCAAAACTCAAGGTTATGACTGAGCCCTCCTGAAAAGAAACATAGAGCTTTTTCTTTCAAACTGTAACATCATCAGTACTCATGACTGCATCAGAGGCTTCCGTTGAGCAAGATTATAGAACAGAAGAAACTACCTCCAAACACCACTGCACAATACAACGCCATTTCCTTTCTATTTAAGATGACTGCTTTAAAAACAGAAGTGTCCACACATTATTTGAATTCTTATAAATCCCAAACCCTCTTCTGAAAACTTTTGTAAATGTAATAATTTCACTCCAGTCTCAGTCTCATAAGCACATGCAATAAATTACTCTCTGGTCCCCTGCCAAATCATTTCATCCACGGTATTTTCCAGAAAGACAATATTAACTGGCACTCTGCTTTGTTAAAGAAGAATAAATACATTTTAAATAAATTTCACTTTTGCTGTTCATCACATAATGAACAGATTCAAAGACAACAGACACAGATACTGCCTTCTGACTGTCAAATGAGGGAAGAGAAATAAAATGCTATGCAGAGGATTTGAAGGCAACATAAGATTCCTGTAGTACGTGCAACTTCGTAGAATTTATTCAGAAGGTTTTAAGAAGTTTATAAAGGACTTTTTATAAAGTCTTTTACTTTTATAAAGGAGTTTATAAAGGGTGTTGGTAAGTCTGTTGAGTGTCTGCAAGATGAGGCAGCTATTAAAAGAGGTGTCAGTGCTGTATGGCAAGTGCTGCCTTACCTTTATGTTTCTACTATATTCTTCTAGCCCATTTTTCAGGCCAAGCATTTCCACTTTTCTTCCTTCTTTCATTAAGGCTCACTCTCTGTTCATTATATTCCTATTTCCTTTCCATCTCTACATTTCGTCTGAACTTTCTAAATGAGCACACACCACAAAGATCTGAAAGTGGAATAAACAGCACCAGTATGTTGGCAAAAAATACATATTTCCTCCCAGCAAAAGAGAAGAAATGAAATCTGTTGGGCATGCACGTTCCTAAATTGGGCAATACCTGCCCCACTTGAAATTAAACACAGCTGAGACCTCTTCCCTCTTTTGTCCTGCCCTAAGGCAGAGGGTTGCGCTTTCCTTCTCCTTCACAGCAACGACAGACATGCCAAATGGACCATTTGCTCTGGACTGAGAGCTGCTCTTGAACTAGTTTTGTTGTTTGTATAAAATACTTTAATGAAAGGTAACAGTAGTTCCTATTTGTAAGCATATTTTAAGCAAGCACAGGGATGACCAAGAGTATTAATAGAAGAAAACATGCTGCTTATAAAATTTACATTTTTCTCTTTTCACAAAGACTTATCACCCGTTAGAACATGACCCAACTCATCCGAAATGAAGGGCCTGATGCAGAAAGGATATAATTCGGAGGAAGGAAGTTCCAGCTTAAGACCTGATTGGCTAGTGCAAGATAACGCTGAAACACTGAAGACATCTGAGCATTGAGGTTTTCTCGTCTGCTGAATTCCTGAAGTACCTCTACTGTGAGCATGAAGATCTGCCGCAGATCGTCCTCCTACAGTCGGAATGAACACAATATATTAGAGTCTCTCAGTCTGTTCTGTTCTCACCCTATTTTTCATTGAAAAACAGATAATAAACCAAAGTTGACAGTCAGAACCCCAACTTATTTGCCAAAATTAATGCAACATGTCTGTAAATAACAAAAAAGAACAATATTATCATAAGTACTAGTTTTAGAAGAAAAACTTAACAATATCTCTTAACAACTGGTGAAGGAGGGGTTGATCTTTGACACGAAAAAGTCGGTAAATTGTTCCACAACAGTCAGAGTTTAAAGCGATGCCTTCACAAAAACATTTCTGCCTGGCCAAACAATACATCTGAGACAACCAGACTACACCATCTGCAATAATATTTTTAAATACATAGCTCTCCTTGGCTTTAAACCAAATCTATATTTAAGACTATCATTGTTCCACAGAGTGTTCGTTTTGTTTGCAATTGGTAGCCAAGGAATTAAAGAGTCCAACCATGTAAAGATCTGTAGCTCTACATTGATAAAATGGGCAAAAAGGGATGGCACTTCTTCACACAAGTAAATTATCAATTTTTCTAAAGTAGCCAATATCTGTATTTGTAATACAGACTAGTCCAATTAAAGGCAATCAAACATGCAGTATAGATGAATGCACCAGGGGCAAGAAAATATTCCACTTTTTAACATTTAAATTTTAGAAATATAGGCAGCATATATTGATACAGAACTAATTTACCTGGAATATACGCTTACAGTTACCATGGAACTCCATGCTTAGTCCAATGTTGCTGGTTTTACTTGAACTTGAGAACTCGCTCAACAACGCCGTTAAAATGGAACAGGCCAAAGTTTGCTATAAAGAAAATAAATAAAGCAGAACAATTTAACTAAAAGATGTCCAATAATTTAATACAATTTACACTGTCTTTCAGTTTGTTTATTAGCACATTCCTGTGGCTATTACTTCAATTTTTTCTAACCAAAGCACAATAACTCAAGCTTCAGGTGTACAGACGCCAGGGTGAGCCATCTCTGGGATCATCCAAGTTCTATCCTTAAAAAAGAGATTCAAGAATTTGAGCAGCATAAAAAAAAAACAACTAAGCACCTGTACAACCATCATTACAAAATGAAAGCAAACGTAATGAATTTGCCAGCCCGCTTATTTTCTCTCAATGTACACACAGCTTTACAGATTCAAGGAAGATTCAGCTTCCAGTATTTTCTATCCGTCTACTAGTTCATTGTAAACTTTGTTATGGCCCTCCTTTGCATTTGCTACACTAAGTTGACACTTGATCATCATTAAACTTATACCACAGAATGTGAAATAATCTACTCAAAAACAGAAGCTGCAGTACATCATTTACTACAGCTCTCCCATCAAAAAAGGGGAGGAATACAGAGTGCTCCAACAACTGAAAGCTTTTCCAAGCTTCCCTCCAAAGCACAAGCTCCACAAGCTTCAGGAAGAACCTTTAGAGCTACTTTTTTAAAACGATGTCCCCGAAGCAATATAAAAATTTTAGAGAATTTTAAGAGAATTTTAGAGAAACAAATCCACAGAGATAGGAGATTTAAGTATCTTCTTCACTCTGAAAATTTAAGGTAAATCGAATGCTTATTGTAAAACACAACTTAAAAGCCATCCTTCCTTTTTGAAACACATTGCTCCAGCCACAGTTTCTGCTTTTTTGAAATAAAAAAGCTTTTTTTTTCCTGATATCAAAGTTCAGCAACCATCATCACTAGTTTTAATGTATTTCTGTAATTGTTCACTACACACAAAAGAAAGTAAAGAACATAGTGGGGATACAACAAGTACTTCAGAAGTGTGCCATGTACTACCATATCTAGCACAATGGAAACTTATACTGATGAGATGAAAACACTTTTTATTAAATAGATGTTCTTAACAAAAAACTTCCATATTAATGGCTATACTCCTAGACTGTTTGGAGCCAAGGTGCCAGGGATGGACAGAGGGATAGGAATTGTTAAAGGGTCATGCATGCCAGCAAGTGTCCAGGGGTTAAACAGAAATATGCACACTACCTCTGAACACCCGAAAGATTAAAGTGGAGATGATACTATTTATGCAAGCTCATACAACAGCTGAGACCAGTGCCATCCACCCACCAACTGCAACATCTTTGTTCAGAAATGCCTCTGAAGTCAGTACCTTGACCCCCCCAGACAACTAGTTATCTTAGCTAGTATACACTAAATTAACATTCTTACTTGCTAAATAAATCCCAGACAGATCAAACATAGCAGCTTCCTGATACTAGACGGCTGTTCTTTTCTGCTGCATAATAAAGCTGTACATTGGGCCAGCATGTTGCTAAATAGTTGCTAAATCCAAATTTTCCCATTTTAAAGAAATTTCAAGTGGATTATTTCTCATCCACTTGCTCATGACAGAAGCAACAGTTATCCAGTGAAAAACATCACACTTCAATCTGGTCTAGCAAAAGTGCAATTCTTTCAGTTCTATCCAAGATGTAAGATACTTCTAACTAGCTCAAACATTTCAGCAGTTTCTTTACAAATTTCTGTGTAAGCTATTTCATTATTTCACTACTTCTGTGTAAGAAATTATCATTATTTTTAATTAACACAAATACTAGGTTTGAGTTGACGTAAAAATTAACGTAGGCTAACACTGAGTTTCAAGTTCAATATTAAAAGTGCCATATGGAAATAATTAATCTGGAGAGAAAAAAAAAAAACACCACTGACCCAACCCCACAAAAATAACCAACGTTTGGCTCTAGAACAATGCTTCAGATAAGAATACATGTTTTTAGAGAAATAATCCTAAGTTGCCAGAGAACACCGCCCAATTTCAATCTGCGCCAGGAGTTGCTGAAGCCTCATGAGACCCCCTAAATACTTCAATACAGACTTCACTTTATGCTTGAATTACAAACACGCAGATACTTTTCAGCTCTGAAAAGCAGTGATGCAAGGCCATCGTTAGTTGTAATCACAAATCTGTATGGTTTTGGGTTCTCCATGATTACTACGTGGTGTTTGTGACTGCAGTGATACAACAGCCTGGCCAAAGCTGAGACCCATCTGGTCAATAGAGCAGAGACTGACAGCAAACTGCCACTATGAGAGCACATCACAGGCAGGGAAGTGGTGCAGACCCTATGGCTAGCTGCCAATTACTGGAAAAAACCACTGAGTTGTAATTAGAGGTAAGGAGCAAATAGCAAGCTGAAGTGGACATTTTCTCCCATTGCTTTCTCCGATTTGTTTATATGGCATAAAGCCGCATATCTGCTCTGTTCAGACAGTAATATACTATAGCATGGAAAAAAAATTGTGTCCTGGATGTTTCTACTAGGCTTTTCTCCTGATCTCAAGGAGAAATTTAAAATGAAGGATGAATGTCATGACTGATGGTGAAAACTCTTAAAAGACACACAGAGCAGCAGATGCAGCTAAGCCTGAGGGAGTCTGCCATGGGCCCTATGAAAAAGCTACAGCACCAACCACTGGTTTCAGTAGCAGCTATTTCAGGTACTTCTGACATCAGATACTACTCCAAGCACAGGGAAGAAAAGCATCAGATTATCATCATAGAATGGTTTGTGTTGGAAAGGACCTTAAAGTCCACCCAGATCCAGCGCCCTGCTGTGTGTTCAGGGCTGCCCCCCAACAGCTAAGGCTGCTCAGGGCCCCATCCAACCCGGTCTTGAGTGCCTTCAGGGATGGGGCACCCACAGCTCTCTGAGCAGCCCGTGCCTCACTGCCCTCTGAGTAAAGAATTTCCTCCTAATATCGAACCTAAATCTCCTCCCTTTTAGTTTAAAGCCATTCCCCCTTGTCCTGTCATTATCTCCCTATGTAAAAAGACAGTCTTCTTCCTTTTTACTGTGTTGTTACCGGAGATCTGTGCTCTTTATTCCTTCCAGCAGCCCAGCTCACAGCAAACACCACACACTGCATCCCTCTATCCTCCCTCCCTCCTTCCCCCATATCCTGCATTCCCAGCCTCCTGCCAACACCTTCACCTTGATACGTTCGTTCCTGGAATCCTGCCTCGTTCCCCCCTCATCCCAAGGCTCCACAGCCCTGTGTGCCCTTCTGTTGCTACCTGCACCTGCCAGTTTCTCCTCTGAGGATGTGGAAATGTGCCCCAATAGCCAGGCTATCATTGCAGCAGAAGGCCAAAGGAAAGATCTCCACCCCAAATTAAAGCTCTATGGCAGCAGCAGAGGTAACTGCTGGATGCTGGTTTTCCAACAGGCAGATGTGAACCTTTCAGAGCTCAGTTTGAGGGCAAAGCACAGGAGCTGCCCCTGCTCTGCAGCCTGCCTGGGCAACTCATAGCATGTACACAGAGCTGCACACAAAACCACCCAAAGCTCCCATAAAACTGTTGTAAGATGATATGAATTAACATAAACTGCTATGCATAGCAGCAAGACTGCAATTTTTATAAGAATATTGAAAGACAAACTAATTAAAAGAATGTATGTCTTGCATCCATTAAACTCTCCTGAAAGCACAAAAACACACTTCAGATCTTCTGCAACAAAGCTTATTCAAACTTCACTTTGTTGAAACTTTATTTTATGAAAAAAAGTTTTACTTTCATAAAACTTTCCTTTATGAAGACTAATTCCACTACAGATTAGTAAGTAAAATTTTGAAATACAGTTTTTGAATTTACATACAAGTTTGGTATGAAGACACACAGCCTTTCAACACGAATACAGTCTATGGTATTAGAAGAAATACTTAAAATATCTGCAAAGCAACCTTATCTCATGCAAATACTAAATAGTTCTGCACTGTGAAATTAAATTACTCCCTCTAACATAATACATTTGAATAAACTTACAAGTTTGTGGGTTTTTTTTTAAATTAATACTTCACATATGCTTTCTGCCGCACCACAGAACAGATGACAATAATACCACGCAGTAATAAGTAGAAAATGCACATGATGCTGGGCATCATATTAAAAGTCAGATCTGAATGTCTGTTGCCCAGAAAGGCCATTAACTTCACTCCAGTAAGAGTATACCTCCAAACCTAGCTTGACTCACTTGCTAGCAATTTCCCTAGTTCTGTCACAAGTACATACCCAAACAATAACCCCATCTAACAAAATAAAATACCTCTCTTGTTGAGAGCCTCTGAGAATAGCTTGGCACTCACCCCAGTTAGCTTTATTACCAGAAATAAACTTTATGAAAGATCGCTATACATAAAATAGACTCTCAGCTGCTCAAACAGAAGATCAATGGGACTTGAGATAAGAGATTAACTTGGCAATCAGACACCCAGTAGTGACATCGTTTTAGTGATTTTCTTTTTAAACTACTCTCATAAAACAGAGACGCTACAGAAGGGCCACACACCATTTGAACAGTAATCTTTTATGCATAATTCATAAAACTCAGATGCCATAAGAAAATGCAACTTATTCCTCCAAATGGAATGTCCCCTACAACAAAAGTTAAAGCCATAATGTTTGAAGGGATTTCACACTTGTGCCTGGACTGCCCATGGAATAAATGAACTGCTTCATTGGAGTAGTTAGGTTACAAAGCATCCGAAAGAAAGAAGAGTTCAAATGTGGCTTAGGAAAAAATGGACATGTGGTACACCAGCTCCAAGGCAGAAAAGTCAACTGACAAAGCAGAACAAACTACACCACTTAAAATGTTTCCTCTGTTCTGAAATTCTGAGCAGATAATCAGCTAGCTCATCACAGACTCCATTTGATTGTTCATTCCTCTATGAAAACTTGAAATATCAGGCAATCCACGAACTCACATACTCTGCAATGTCACTGGCACCTACAGAAAAAATAGTTTTAAAAGACTAAAGATCTCACCTGCACAGAGTAAATTATAAAATCAACCCTGTTACATTAACTTGTTGCCAGAATGAATGTATATTTAAAAGACTTTTGTCTCCACTCTTAAAACAAACTGTTACTGAAACCAAAGGGAAGTGCAGTTAGTAGCATTCCTAAATCAGCTAGCTTTAACCTGTGTAACGCAGGAAGAAGAGGCAGAGTTTGCTGTGGTGCTCATAAGCGATAAAATTCTGTGGTGAGAATATGTCAAAATCAGTTTTACCAAATAAGGAAGCCTTCCTTTATTTTCCTAATATGTTCAGAGTATGTAAACATAAACTGCAACACCAAATGGAAAGGTAGCAGTTAACAGTACAGTGACAGGACTAAAAGAAATGACATTATGAACACACAGTAACCAGGGCTGCTTGGGCTTTTCAACTTGTAAGTAGCATTGCAATGGGAAAACAGCAGAAAATCCACCAGGATATAGCTAATAATAATAACAATAATAATAAAAAGTAGTTGAAAAAGTAAAAAAAAGCCAACAAAAAATACTCTGAATAAACAAAAGCACGCACCAGGAAGAACCAACTGGATTTCATCTATTTTATCCTGCCCAAATGAGCCAACTGGTGGAAAAAAGCTGTAGAGCAGGGACAGGATGATAGGAATAGGACCCACAGCTGCAGATTTGTGCTGTCAGCAGTAAGGGACTGGCTGAGCTGAGCACCCCTTTCCTCCCCACTTTACCACCACCTGCAATGACAGATGAGTGATGCACGGTTAACACACCACATCTACAGCAGCACAAAGGGCGAGATCGAGCTTCCTGGGGCAAACGAGAGTAACCATGCAAGTAAACCCTCTGAGAGTGAGCCGAGAAAGAGGAAACCAGCCACTAGGGGCCACAGGAAGATGATCTTGTGGCATGCGAAGCATGCAGACTTTGGCCAAAGGGAAAAGGAAAGCAGCAGCCTCTACTAACAGCCAAAGAGGTAAGCTTGCTGAAGTTTAGGATGCAAAACGTGCTTTCTTTTGTTTCTCTGGGGACAGGAGAAGCTTGAAGCAGAAATCAGAAGGGGGAAAAAAAAGTAACCTCATCAAGCAAAGTGAAGATCTGCAAACCATTTATCTAGAGGTAACATATTTTCTCCAGGCTCTTGTCTGAAAGGCACCAGTTGGATCTTAATTCCTATAGTAGCTGCATGAACAAACCCAAGACCTTCCATTAAATTCAAAACACCAAATAGTTAAGACTAGCCATGCAGCTTGCCATTAGTATTACCCAGCAGTAGAACTAGAGGATGATGTATATTTAGTTTTGGCAGGTCATACTTCTGGCAAGTGCTCTTTGTTAGGCATGGGTCCCTTTCTCCCCCCACTCTTCCGTGTACTCACTCCCGGCCCCAGTCCCCTGTGCTTGCCCTGCTGTCAGGATATGCCAAATGACATGAGTTGCATGGCTGTGCTCCAGGGCAGACTTGCTTAGAAAAAGAAACCAAAGGGTTAGGAAAGAGAAGTCTGGTTGTTCCTATGTAGACAGACAGTCTATTACTAGGTGTTCTGTGTTCAGAAAGGTGGTAAACCCTTGAGAAGGAATAAAGACCAAAAAGCAAGAGTCAGTACACTTCTGAAAGATGCCCTTCTGATATCCATTTATTTGTACATCAAAACAGTAATAAAAGAAATAGATGTAACACATGGAAAGGTATAGTTTCTTCCTTCCCAGTGAGGCCTCCACGTCTGCACATCTCATGAGATGTCTAAACTGAGGCAACTGCCTTGGACACCATACACAGAACAGGGGACACACACATCTCTCCTCTGGATCTTATCTCCTCACTTTACAACCCATTGAAACCCTAGCTGTATTGTAGAAGATAATACTGGGAGCCATTAATTTGTAATATTGAAGTTATAAAGCAATCAAGCTGGAGTACTATTGTATTACATATGGGGCAAAGTAGATTCTCTTTCAAAAGAGAAATTGGAGACCTTTAAAATGCAGCGTGGTTAATACAGAGCACTAAAAAAAAAAACCACTTGTTTTAAAGTTCTTTTACAGTGTTAACCTTGTATTTGGAGCTGTTTCTGTATATCTAAGATTCCCCAGACCATTTTAAAACGCACTAACTTAGGTCTTCATAGGCCACTTCTCAGAAAAAAGGAAGCAGTTTACCATCTGGTTTTTAAAATTCAGTGTGTTTCCAGGGTAGTAAGGTCTACAGGAAAAGATAGTACCTTTATTGGACAAGAGGTGGTCTGTGTATATGAAGGGGAATAACACACAAGGTTTTGTCAAAATTGTCAAAATATAGAAGCCAAGAGAGCCTCTCAAACTCTTATCCCACCATGCAAGACAGCAACAATTAGGCAGGGATCCAAGAGTAAAACTCCTCTAAGAAACAGAAATAAGACCCGTAAATGCAAAGCAAACACAATTAGTTATCTATTTAACCATCATTACCAACATTTATTTCATAGAACCACAGAATGGTCTGGGTTAGAGGGGACCTTAATGCACATCCAACCCCTTGCAGTGAGCAAGGCTGGCACTCACCGAATCAGGCTGCACAGAGCCCCCATCCAACTTGGTCTTGAATACCTCCAGGGATGGGGCATCCACAGCTTCTGTAGGTAACCTGTGCCTCACTGCCCTCACCTTTCAAGAATTTCTTCCTTATATTTAAGTCTACCCTTCTTCAGTTTACAACTTACTCCGTGTCCTATAGCTATACTCCCTGAAGAATCCATCCCCATTTTTCCTGCAGGTCCCCTTCAAATACTAGAGAGCCATAGTAATATCTCCCTGGAGTCTTATTTTCTCTAGGCAAAGTAACATTTCAGCCTTAAAGTGAAAGCCTTAAATTTTGTTGAAGACGAATATCAAGAATTCTATTTATTTGAATTTCCCTCCATTGCTCAGATGAGATCCACATCACATTCCCATGCAGTTCTAGGTAACGTGAAGCATCTGAATCTCTTCTCTAGCTTGAGTGTGAGTGTGAGCATGAGACAAACAAATTGGTAGATTTTAAGAGAGAAGCAGCTGACAGGATCCCTGGAGTTCTTTCAACAAGTCTTGATAAGCCTTGCACATTATAAAGAAAAAAATAGGCTTCAGGTATGGAGTTATACAATTAGGATATATCCTACTGCACATATCAGAGAGTCCAAAAACACAGCTTCAAATGCTTCCCTTATTCTCTATCAGGTCTGCAGTAGTTGGACCCGTTCTGTGTCCATCTACCCATATTCTGGAGGAATTCAGACAAAGTCCATCTGATTGTGTTTGTGTGCAGACTGCTTCTTCCTCCTGGGAATCAGCCACCTAGCTGCCAGGATTCATAGAATCATAGAATCACAAGGTTGGAAAGGACCTACAAGATCATCTATTCCAACTGCCTTCCTATCACCATTGCTACCACAAGCACTAAACCATATCTTGCAGCTCCTCATCCAGACACCTCTTGAACACAGCCAGGGACGGCAACTCCACCACCTCCCTGGGCAGCCATTCCAGTGCCTGACCACTCTCTGAGAGAAAAAGTTTTTTCTTATGTCTAATCTAAATCTCTGGTACAACTTGTGGCCATTTCCTTGGGTCCTGTTTGTTGCCTGGGAGAAGAGGCCAAACCCCTCCTCATCACAACCTCCCTTCAGGAAGTTGTAGAGTGCAATGAGGTCTCCTCTGAGCCTCCTCTTCTCCAGACTAAACAATCCCAGCTCCCTCAGCTGCTCCTCATAGGACTTATGCTCCAGACCCCTCACCAGTTTTGTTGCTGTTCTCTGGACACATTCCAGAACAATTCCTGTTCTTTTGGCAAGAATGAAGACAAACAAACTCAGCCCTTCAGCTAAGCAAAAGCACTATATTCTAACAGAAACAGAAAAGTCCAAGAAATTGAAGGTATTTACAGTTGAAAAGAACTTGGCTTACACAGTTCTTCAAAATCAGTGACAGGAAACATGCAATTCATATTTTAAGATTGGCCCATGATATTGCATCTACTGCCAGATGCTCTGTCCCCCAGAGATGAAGACTTTGAAAAGAGATGCTGAAATTCCATTTGGAGGAAGCTTACAGTCTGTCTCTTCTGATTAGGGTGGCTTTTATTGAAGCTCAAGAGGAAGGGAAAACAAAACCAGAAAGTGCCATGCTAATCCTCATCCCTCCAGAGGTTTACTACCTGAAGTTATTTATAAATTAGCAGGTAGCCAGATCCTCTGTTCTCTGCATTCCCTTCTCAAACAAGAGGTCACTTTCATAGGATCCATATTGTGGAGTAGCAACAGCAGGAACCAACGCTCCATGTTCAAACCCCAGCTCTAACCCTAAGCCCTTCCCATGCCTGCAGCATTACCTTTCCTTAATGCCTGCTATTTTCCTAACAAGTACACAGTGTTCCACTATTAGAAGGTTACTCAGTTCTAAAGCCAGCTTTTTCCTTCTCCAGTTTACTTTCATCCTCTTATCTCTATTTCTTCTGATCTCCCTTTCATTTTTCATTCTCAGCAGTTCATTCATTAGTCTTTCTCATGTCAGTTTGGCACGTTATTCAACATACCATCAAATTCCATCTTCAAAATGCATCCATTCCTAGAAAATATTTTTAACCAATGCTAGAGAAGATATTAAGCATATCAAACCCTACAAAAGGACACGAATGCAGAAGGCAGTAAAATTTGCAGTTTTCCTCTTCACACCTACATTCAGGACCTGACTCTGTCAACACGCTACTGACAAGTCATGAAAATGTCATGGAACAGAAGTACCTAACACACATATAGAACTGGTACAGATGTCTCTCAGGAACTAGGCAGAGCTCATTTCAGGGAATGGAAAAGATGAAGTACTTCAGACTTACGAGATAAAGAAGGGCCAGGTAGCTTCAGAGCCAGCAGATGAGAAAACAAACAGGAAGCACATAAGAGACTACTTTGCATTTCTGAAAAGGACTCTCAATTACAAACTACATAACTAAATAATTACATCTTCACATACAGACCCAGTTTGATTATGTTCCTTTTCTTAACAGGCCCCAAAGTATTTCCTCTACTGTGGTGAAAAAACACATTCTCCTTTTTAAATAGCTTCCCATCCACTCTTCCCCCATTACCCATAAGTCTGACTCAATCTCAACACCTGTAGAAAGCCACTATCAATGGCTAAGAGCCATATTTGAAAGCTTTAAGCGTTTTTAACCACTATGTGACCTGCTGCTATTTGTGAGCCTCAGGCTAGGGGTGGGGAAGACACAAAGCAGGCAAAAGATCAAAGAAGAAAGAGCAGAAGTCTGGAAAGGACACAGAAAGGGGCAAGGAGGATGGACACAGAACTGGGAGTCACAAAGGTGTAACAGGCCTACAGTTGTATTAGCATAGGGGAAGAGATGACACTTTCTAACCAAGGCATTTTTAATACTCCTCCTAAAACTTGAGCACAAATACTTCACAATAACTATAGAGAAAATGTTGTTTGTGAAAGGGGTGGAAAAAGGGAAGTGTGGTCTCAAGCAGCTAGTGGCACTTGGAGAAGAGTGAAAAGCTGCCCCTTTCCCCAAGCACAACCCACTGCAATGCATCGGGCAACGTATTTACAGCTGGCAGCCTTGGTGAGCTGCATGCTGTGTTCAGTGCAGAGTGCCTGCAAATCAATGCAAGCACAGAACACAACTGCACAAGTAGGGCTGGGCAAGAGTTAACTCAGAGATGGCTTCTCTGTGAATATGCAGGGTGCTATTTGCTCCCTACTTGTATATTTTGGAAAGATAGTAAAATGTACATAAGCACACACACTGGCAAGCAAAAAGTTTCTGAAAATCTCAGGTTGTAACTCCATTTTAGAAATAAAATTATATTCATTCCCTGGAAAAAAGCATGAACTAAGCACTGTTCTTCTAAACAAATACCCATTTCTATCCAAACTGCACAAACCCAAAAAGCAAAACTGTTCTCGCAAAGGTAACTGTAAAAGTAAGGTTTAGAAAAATAACCAAAATTTCCACGTCCTGGAGAGATACCACTTGTGCACAGAGGTGACATGCTATTTTTAGGACCACGATATGAGCTGCATTACTTCTTGCACACTTTGATCAAATTTTTTATGTTAAACATTTGTTGCTCACATCCAGCACAACTGCTGTTCCAAACACACCGGTCAGTCCCTCAAGGTTTGGTTCATCTGAGAAAAACTTCAGTTAAAAATTTCAGCACAGATCTATGTAATCTTTCATTTGCATTTGGTAGAAGAAAAACACCTCTCTTTAATCTCTAGCTTCATGCCTCTATTATGACCTATTCTAAACTTATCTCCTGGCATAGCAAATGGCATTTCACTAAATGCAGAGATAGATATTGGACACCTTGTTTCCACTTTGAGCTCCCTTTGGAAGGTAACACTTACCCTAGTAGTATGATATTAAATCTAGAGTAAGTTTTCTATTTCCACTCCCTGCTTTCCCTCTTCGCACCCCTTTCTCTCCACCTACCCAGGGAGCACAGAGGCCCATGCCTCTCACTCACAGCCCATTGCGACAGCTGAGCACAGGAGGGTGCAGTGCTGCACAGATGGAAGAAGGACAGGGAGCGCAGTGAGCCTGCCAGCAAATGCAAAATCCATTTTAGATCATGCTGTTTTGTGAAAGAAACTCACAGAAACAACAGCAAATCAATCAAACAAACAAACAAAAGAAACCCCAACAAAGTAAAGCATACTTGCTTCAGAGAAAACTATCCCCTACAATATGCAATATAGCTGCCTAGCAAAGAATTACACATACTACCACTAGTTCCAAGACATTTTTATTCAGAAATTTCAGACTTCGCAAATGATTGCTCAGGCAGTTAATTACTAAATTTCATTTTTAGATAAGAAAAGTAGATTTTTATCGTTGCTAAAGGACAACTTATGTTGCTGATGCAGATTGCTTAAATTTTGAAGGAAAAGATAGAAATACTTACCACAGTGGGATTACCACTGCTGATCAGCTGGCTGACCTCATGAAAGATGCTTTTGCAGTCGATTGATTTGTCTAATGATCCCCTTTTCACTATGACCGCTACTGCTAGCAGAATCTGCTCCCGAACATACTTTTGAAGGCTGTAAACAACATTGTTAACAATATTTGCAAATAACTTTGGAAATCAATGATTATTTACATTTTAGATGTACTTTTTCAAGCCTTTTGTGTGAATGCATAAAGGCAAACAAAAAACTCTATGGAATTCAACCAAGCAATAAGAAACTGAAAGAAAAGTTACTATTTAGTGGTCTTCTGCCAATACCCTTGGAAACAAAATGAAAACCAAGACTGCAGGCTGAATGCTATACATTTGGCAGCACTTTTCTGTACTTACTTCGGCCTTTGTAAGACATAGGTTAGAAGGAATGTTCGCAGTGATTCGATGCTAGTTTTTTCCAATAGAATCCATTCTCTTACAACTGCTTCCATTATCGCTGTAGCAGCTTGAAAAAGAACATAATCCACTTTACTAGTTTCTGTGGGGAAAAACAAAGGTAATTTGAGCGTCAGGAGTATCTATTTATCTTGCATCTATTTCTAACAAAAACAATGGACTCTTAATATTAAATAATTATTACATGAAATTTTGTTACTATGAAAATGAAGATTTACACCTCAAAAGAGGCAAAAATAAATAACTCAGTTATCAAACTGCCCAGTGTTGTTTAATTTAAGTCAGAAACTCAGGGGAACGAAAGCAGGCTACACCAGGAGACTGAGCTAATGATCAAGAATGAGAATGCTAATATAACTGTAGAACAAACTAAAATACATGTGACAGATTTAGTCACAGTATTTTAAGATATGATTAAATTGACAGGCATGCCAAAATGAAGACTCCTCTATTATCAAAGAACTTGCCTTCGGAACCAACAGTGCATAAATTACATGTATCTTATGAATGGCAACAAGAAGCAAGCTCACTTAAGCCTTAAGGGGGTGTTTGTGTTGTATTATTGAAGCAAAAGTTTCACAGACTGGTGTTTTTAAGATTTTCTACATTCAAACTTCCACAATTATTTTCAGGTAGTCAAAATGTAACTTCCTTACTGAAGTGTAGAAATCATTAACCCTTACTATCTGAATATCTGATTGCTTTGTACATAGATAGGCTAAAGGAACTAGAGGATGATGTTACCAAAAAAAGTGACTGTTTAGGAGGCTACAAAGAGAAACCACAGAATTTGAATGTGATTTATATGCTGATAGAAAGCTACTATAATTTTTTTGATCCTTCACTTTTTAAAATTTTAATTTCATAGAATCATAGAATGGCTTGGGTTGGAAGGGACTTCAAGGATCATGAAGCTCCAACCCCCCTGCCACACGCAGTGCCAACCTTCATATCTAATACTAGACCAGGCTGCCCAGGGCCCCTTCAAGCCTGGCCCTGAATACCTCCAGCACCAGTGCATCCACAGTCTCTCTGGGCAGCCTGTGCCAGCACCTCACCACACTCTTGGTTATTCAGAAATAACCATGTAGAGGGACCTTGATAAATTGAAAAGGTGGGCCCACGTGAATCTAATGAGGTTCAACAAAGCAAAGTGCAAGATTCTGCACTTGGGTTGAGGCAATCCCAGGTATGCATACAGACTGGGAGAACAACTCCTTTAGAGTAGCTCTGCTGAGAAGGACTTGGAGGTCCTGGTTGATGAAAAACTTAGCATGAGCCAGCAGTGTGCACTTATAGCCTCAAAGGCCAACTGTATCCTGGGTCCCAACAGAAGAGGGGTGGCCAGCGAAGGGTCCCCTCCCTCACTGAGGCCCCAGCTGCAGTACTGTGTCCAGGCCTGGGTCTCCAGCAGAGGAAAGATGTGGAGCTTTTGGAAAGGGTCCAGAGAAGGACCACAAAGATGACCAGAGCGCTAGAGCATCTCTCCTACGAAGACAGGCTGAAGGAGTTGGGCTTGTTCAGCCTGGAGAAGAAAAGGCTGTGGGGACACTTCATTGCAGACTTCCAAAATTTACAGAAAGATTATAAACATGAGGGAAATCAACTTTTTACATGAGTAGATAGTGATAGGAAAAGGGAAAATGGTTTTAAAAGGAAGGGAAATTTAGATTAGATATTGAGAAAGTTTACCACAGAAAGGCTGCCCGGAGAGGCTGAGGATGCCCCATCCCTGGAGGTGTTTAAGGTCAGGTTGGATGGGGCCCTAAGCAACCTGATCTAGTACTTGACCTAGAGGTTGGCAACCTGCCTGCGGCAAGGGGATTGGAACTTGATGATCCTTGAAGTCCCTTCCAACCCAAGCCATTCTATGACCCTATGATCTCAGTAGCCAGTTCAAAACATTCTGAGTCTACAGAAAACATACAAAGAGCATTGAGAAAAAATGTAGTCACAGGGTGGCAAAAACATAAAATAAAAAACAATTAAAACTCCAGAACTAAACGTAGAGTTTGAGCTATGGTGGGCAACTTGCCAGGACTAGAAAAAACTGGATTTGCTGAAGAAAGCCTCAGTCATGGGATGACAAGTTTTAAAAACTTTCTTACACTGATTATATACACACAAGCTAACAATACACATTCCTTTATATGCAAGTTCTATATCCCAGATAAAAGCATTTCAGCAAATTGGATGCTAAGTAATTTAATCAGGCTCCAAACCCTTCACAATTTAAACATGCTAAAATCAAAATAAACCTTCTTTAAATCTACTAAGCTTAATTTTGGAAAACAACGAAACCACTTAATTGAAAGATTAGTGTGCATGTCTAACACATAAATAAATATAAACCTGCACAGGAATTTTAATTTTGGCTTTTTCTGTTAACTTCTGCATCTTTTGTTTCTCAAACTGTCCAAAGCACATACAAAAAGAAAACTCTTGTAAAAGAAAAAAACAACAGAAGAGGATGGAATTTCTCCTTTGCGTCAAGTACCACAGATGCACAACTGCAATCATTAACAGCACAGACCTCCAGCACTGTGTAAACTTATAACCAGTCAGTGCACCGTTACTCTCTACATGAAGTTACTAAAGAAAGACAGGACGAGCTCTGCCAATACATTTAACAGCTATAAGCTTACACAAGAAGAACGTAGAGCCTCCTGCTTCGTGGGTTCAACTACAGGTTCCTAAATAAACTGTATGGCGGTGGCTGTTCTCCTTTCCCTTATGCTATGCATCTCTGTCGCTTTCCCTACAGGGCTTGTACATTCTTCTTTCCATGAATACCATCAACATCCTTATCACTCTCCACTTCCATTCCAATTCCTGCCTTGATCGCTCCTTCCTGTTTCTTTTTTAAAGCCAGCACCTCTGGTTCCTACTCATCCTTGCCTGCTCAGACTCCTTCAATCAGCTATTCTTTCTGTCCGCACTGTATGAACACTCATTCAAAAAGCAAAAAGTCTGGGGGAAAGTTCTTCAGTCCTGGGTCTCAGCATCTCAGCTGCCCGCTGGAGAAAACTGAAAGGAAAAACCCACCCCACCTAAAACCACTGTTTTCTCAATGGTGATAGCACATGATCAGTTTAAAGATGTAATGTTTCTGGGCACCCTAACAAGAGCACATTCCCTTCAATCACTTGTATTTCAGAAGAACAACTAAGAAAAATAAACTATCACTGCAGACATTTTTCATTATTAATGCTACATTGTACTTCTTTGAGGACAAGATGCAGCAATATATCCCTTAGCACAGATAACATTGCTACATGTATTACATAAATTTCCATTACTTCTGATTAGTTACAAGTACATCTCTTAATAGCCACTGGAATGTTCTTCAAACAAAGTTATTTACACATGTTCCGCTGCCTATGTAAAATTATTTAAAATCAATGTAAGGAAGAAAAAAACCCAAATTCTTCTGACTCAAGGCACAAGTGTGGTTACAGCCTTCAGGACCAGACAAAGTACTACTGTAAGGCACTAAAACCTTAAGAAACTTATTTGTAGAAAAATGTTTGGTTTGGGAGAGGGTATAGGAAAGGAACCACACCCTGCTCTACGTATTACAGAAAAATTTGACAGCACAGTAGATGGACTGCAATAGTAACACTACAATATTCACGAATCATACTTCTCTAATGCAGTAAAATTGAAAGCAACTGTTAAAAACATCACAGAATGAATTAGAAAAATAATCCTTTTAGACTTCATTTCAACATTTCTCTGTTTACGACAGCAAATTCTTTGAAATGGGAAGTTGCTTTCTGATTGGTTTTTTGGCATGTGTTTTGTTTTTTAAATATTTTGTGTGTGCATTTCCACACATATCAGTTTTCATCACCAGGTCTCAGATCCAGCTTTCCCTGAAACTTCCCTCCACTCCCCCCAGCACCACAAACCTGACCAGTGCTGCAGTGCTAAGCAGGAATACATGCTCACTGCTCACTGCACCCGGATTTTTCAGATTATTTAGCTGCCAAACTGTAATCATTCTCTATAGAACATGTAAGAATAGATTTATTTTTAAATACTTGAAATAAAACCAAATTTGCACCATTTCCATAGAAACCTATGATTTTTTTTTATTATTATTAAAAGAGTGACACCTACATACTCCTTTCCAGTCTCTGTGCATATAATCCCACAAAAATTTTTTACCAGTACTCTATTGCTTCTATCAGGCAGTACTCTATTGCCTCTATCAGGCAGACAGAAACTTTTCTTTAACCATTTTTTTTTAAAATAGTTGGGCTGTTAACAGCAACTGACACACACAGTCCAAAATAGTTTATTGCTGTGTACAGCACCAGTACAAAATCTGGCAGAAGGACACAAACTGTATCACTGGTTGATACAATGGGAAGCATCAAGCAACCACACTACAGGCAGTTTTGCAAATTCCACGCATTAGCTAGCATTACAATACAAGATATAATAGAGACAAGCTTAATCTGTTAAACTTATCAGTTTAGGAACTTTGCCGAATGAAGCTGCACCTCACCAACAACAAAGGTGCCAGAAACAAAACCAATGGCAGCAAGGGGCTTCATCCCCCCTATCACAGGACTCTATTTAAAGCAGTCCTGGCAGCTCTGCAGGCATTAAACCTGTAGTTTCAAGCAGACTTTGCTCCAAAGCTAATATCAAAAGCAGCAGCCTCCTTGCAACTTCTAACTGTCGCCTCCTATTCTTGTGCCATATTTGGGTACAGACATTGACAAGCTGAACCTGAAACAGGTCTCTGTTCATGTGCTCACCCTGAAATGCTATGACTATTGTACTGAAGTGTGAAATTTGGGAAAACAAAAACAAAAAAAGAACCCACGCAAACCAGAAATATCCTTCATCAAAATCAAACCTGTATTCCCAGCTGCAGGATATACTTCTAGTTACAAAAACTACTCAGTTTATTAAAACTTACCCAAGATGTGTTTGCAAACAGCAAATGGTGATTTTGATTTTCTAAATGATAAGAATATGTGCTCAGCATGTTGGCGTTGTTCATTATTGACCATGGAAGGTGGTGCCTGAAAGAAAAAAAAAAACAACTTTATTCATACTAAAAAACAGTTACACTACAACCAAATTGTAGTTGCACGAGCAATGGCATGAACTTTAAAGCATCTGCCTTGTTAAATATCAAAACCTTGGTAAAACTGCTTCTTCTGTTCCACTGTATTCACACTGTGTGCATGTAAGTGTGGCTATCAAGACATCAGGCAGAGAGTGAGTAATTTTAATTATTATGTTCCTAATGAAGCTCCTGAAGAACGCCACCCCTTATTTTGCCCCCAAACCAAAAATAGCACTGTGCACCACTAAGGTTGCCAAACAAGCTCACAGTCACAAAATGCTATTTTTGCTCAAGGTCTACATTTGTTTTAAAAGATTTGCTCGTACCATAAACTCAAAGGATAAAAAAATCTTGCCTATGGCTGTTATAAAATAGCATATTAGCAGTAACATACCACCCTCTAGTGTTTAACATTAAAGCTGACACTCCAAAGATGCCACGAGGGCCCAGATCGCAGAGAAGGGTAGATGTTTGGGATGGTGGGACCACTGCTCCGCATGATACATATGGGGCACCTGGCTGCTCAGTGCCACCTGCCTCTCACCACTACTGGAAGCCAGCTCCACGTTGTTTCCCAAATTGAGTCACCTCCAAACAGAGCATAAAACTGAACAGGCACCTGGATCATCACGAGGTGGGCCATGGTTTGGGGAGCACAGCCCACACAGACAGCTTATCATAGCACCTACCCACATCCTCTTTGAGGTCAGCAGCAGCATCCACCCACAGGTATCAAAGCTTTTCCATGGGAAATACTCCTTTATACCCACAATAACTAGAGAAGAACTCTATTTCACACTATTTCAACTCTTCTAGTTCTCTGAGACCTGATTACAGAAGACCTTTAGCACTGTGAAAAAGCACAAGTATTGTATTCCTATATGAATTTTGAAAACAGTAATAATTCAGCTCTGCATTATGAATATAGGCTCTCAAAACCATGCAGAAGACAGGAGTGCTCGGCAGCCACCAGAGGGAACCTGCAGCTCACAGCCTCCTGCCTTTACTGGAGTAAAGGCAGTCACATCTGCACTGAGAATATTCTCAAGCCCAGTTAACTTAGGGCTGTCAAAGAAAACCCAGTATGCATGTATGAGAGTGGAAAGGTGCTGGAACAGGCTGCCCAGAGAGGCTGTGGATGTCCCATCCCTGCTGGTGTTCAAGGCCAGATGGGATGGGGCCGTAGGCAGCCTGGTCTAGTATTAAATGTGGAGGTTGGTGGCCCTGCACGTGGCAGGGGTTGGAGACTCGTGATCCTTGGGGTCCCTTCCAGTCTGGGCCATTCTGTGATTCTGTTATATGTATTCTGTGCACAAAATTTCTCTTTATAAGAGCATTAAGTGAGCCAGCAGCTTTCTCCAGCCTACCCGCAGTGCTTGAAAGCACCCTTGCCTCCCCCCAGTGTTAAAAATTCTAACTATTGTACATGTCTACAGAAATCCTGTACTCTCTATGGACAGTTGAGAAAAATCTTGCATGCTGTTTGCCTACCAGTCAGGAGTGGGGCCTGCCCTCTTCAATATCTTTATTGATGACCTGGATGAGGGCATTGAATGCACCCTCAGTAAATTTTGACACCAAGTTGACTGGAAGTGTCAATCTGCACGGGGGTAGCGAGGCCCTACAGAGGGATCTGGACAGGATGGATAGCTGGGCTGAAGCCAACGGGATGAGGTTCAACAGGACCAAATGCTGGGTCCTGCACTTTGATCACATCAACCCCAGGCAATGATATAGGCTTGAGGCAGAGTGGCCAGAAACTGCATAGGGGAAATGGACCTAGGGGTATTGATTGATGCCCAGTTGAACATGAGCCAGCAGTGTGCCTGGGTGGCCAAGAAGGCCAATGGCATCCTGGCTTGCATCAGAAACAGTGTTGCCAGCAGGAACAGGACAGCGATTGTCCCCCTGTACTCTGTACTGGTGAAGCCATACCTCAAGTACTGCATCCAGTTTTGGGCGACTCACTGCTAGAAAGACATTGAGGCCCCAGAGCGTGTCCAGAGAAGGGCAACGAATCTGGTGAGGGGTCTGGAGCACAGGCCTTATGAGGAGCAGCTGAAGGAGCTGGGATTGTTCAGTCTGGAGAAGAGGAGGCTCAGGGGAGACCTTATTGCTCTCTATAACTACCTGAAGGGAGGCTGCAGTGAGCTGGGGATCAGCCTCTTCTCTCGTGTAATTGGTGACAGGACTAGAGGGAATGGCTTCAAGCTGCGCCAGGGGAGATTCAGGCTGGATGTTAGGAAATGCTACTTCTCTGAAAGGGTGGTCAGGCACTGGAATGGGCTGCCCAGGGAGGTGGTGGAATCACTGACTCTGGAGGTGTTCAAGGAATGTTTGGACGTTGTGTGGAGGGACGTGGTTTAGTGAGAGCTATTGGTAATTAGTGTATGGTTGGACTAGGTGATCCTGTGGGTCTTTTCCAACTTTGGTGATTACACAATTTTATGACTCTACTCAACAAGAAGCATGAAGAAGATGGGGGCTTTGCCTTACCTTCTCACTCCTCTTAGAGTTCATAAGATAATAGCAATGATTCTCAGTATTTTCAGAGAGGAGGTAGATGCTCCATCCCTGAAGACATTCAAGGTCAGTCTGGACATGGCTCTGAGCAACCTGACTGAGCTGTAGGTGTTCCTGTTCTGCGCAAGGGAGTTGGACTGGATGACTTTTAAAGGCCCCTTCCAATTCAAATGATTCCATCATTTTTTTCCACCATCAGCAGCCCAGTGAAAAACTCCCTTCAGTAAGGGCACAAATAACATTTAGGGGAGAACAGTCTGCCAGGGCGAAAGTAGACAACTCCTGTAACCCCTCACTCTCAAAAAAGAGGATAGGGAAAAAAAAGAAGGAAAGAGATGTGGATCACCCTCTGTATTATGATAAATGTAAGACTGAGTTCTCAGCAACTTTCTAATGCAGTGGAATATAGACTGATGGAGCTTGAAGGAATGTGTTGGCACAGAAAAGCTATCCAAATCATAGGAAAGCGCACATTTTTTTGTGTAGTGTAAGTACACTTCAACTTTCTTTATAAAAGCTCAGGGAATGGCTCCAGCTCCCTCTGCCCACGCAGCTCAGTCCTGACCAGAACAGGTCCTTTCCATCCACATTTCCAACACAGCCAGGCTTTGCTAAAGCTGAGCAACAACTTTCAGTGTCAAGAGAGCAATCAGCCTCTTGTAAAATATGAACCTTATCCAACTCTTGATAGTTTTCTTTCACAATGTGACACCCCTCCATTTGATCCTTGGCTTTCATGAAATCAGCCCAATTTTCAGAGGACACCTTATCCCAGCATATATGGGGGCTACAGCACCAAGAATTATTTTTGAAGGACAGGAATTACCAGCATAAATAAAAGAATGCCAAGTCAGGTTTGCCTTCCTTAACTTTCTGAACATGTAATTCCATAGCTCTGTATACTGCTCCTTATTTTTCCCATCACCACAACAATCTCAGATTTTGGATTTTTTTATTTAACATGAATTCTTCATTTCTATCTTTAATTCCATTTTTCTCCCCCTACTCTGGTGGTACACCAATTTAAAAGTTGTCATTATTAACTGGTGCAGTGAGAAAGGACAGTACAACCAGAAAGGAATAAAAGAGCTACACATTTAGTATACATTACCTAGGCAGAAACCAATTAAACAAGCAAATACTACAAATAATTTCAAGTAACAATTCACTGCACATTCAAAACAGGAGAGTGGTAACTACAAGAAAAATCAACTGTCCTTTGAAAAATATGCACAATGAGGAAACACTGGCTGAAGGTACACTTGGAAGAAATAAGGGGTAAAAATGAAGCATCTGTTTTAAATACAAGTAGTCAGGTGCAGATAGGGGATCCAAAGCTACATGTTCGTATTCACAGCCACACACTTAGTAAAAGCATTTCCTAACTCAATAATATACCTTTAAAAAATATAACTAAGATTCGTCATTGACAGAAAATGCCAAGCAATAAAGGCAGTGAAGGCAATGAAGACATGAGAAAGTGAATAGATACAAACAAACTGCAATCTTTATAAGTCTGAAGTGTGCATATTTGCTAATAGCAGGCTGAAGAAATCACATCACTTTCACGTTTGAGGTCTTGTCAGCATTTTCAGACCTTGTCCTTACTTTTGAGAACTTTTCTTGCTGAAGAAAAGAAGAAAAAGGTACAAACCTCCCTCCCTCTCTGGTTAGGCAGGCAATTTCACATTGAACAATACAGATAGAAAAAACATTTTTCTGATTAAGAAAATAACGTCACTTCCAATATGTAAAGATCTTCAGTATCAGAGACTTATGAATCACTTCTGGACAGTGACAGTACCTTACAATTAACACTTCTAAGAGTCAAGTGACAGTGATATTATTGAAAAAAATCAACTGAAGAGGCCCTTAGTTAAGTATTATTTAGTTATCCAATTTGCACTTATTTCTGCATCATATTTTTTCAAAAAAAGCAAAAGTAAATCACCCATGATTATGTAAGAGCAATTAAGAATGAGATGAACAAAATGTATTCCTTGCAGACAGAAAAATTTGCTAGAGACAAATTCTACTTTTTCACAGATATCTGCTATGGCACAACAGCACAGAATATAACCAAATTGAGCATCCTCCTGCAATTACCCAGAGGGAAATGGCAAATTAGCACAGCATAAAGAACAATCATGTCCTCCTCCAGATTTCACTGCTTTTTAAGAGAAGACAGAAAAAGTGCACTGGAGTGTTTTAAGCTGACACCCACAGTATTTCCACCTACAAAAAATGTCTCCTATGAGCAGCACAGCCTCAACACTAGAAGCATTATGAAAAGGCAAATATGCCTGAGCAACTTCTCTTGTATTTAAAACAGATCAAATTACTTGTACCTGCTACTACTAATGCCAAGAAGAAACTGTCTTGCCAAAGGCAATGTTTATGTCTGCAAGAAAAGTCAATCACAACCTAGACAAGGGTAGAAATAAGAAACTTGCTATTCAGTGTGACTTCATGAAATTGACCCTGAACTCCCTAAGTGAGCTTCCCCAGGCACAAAGGGGCACCCTGGCTTCCCTGCAGTCAAGAGGGAAGATAAAGCTGTTCCCTAACTGCAGCCTGTGGCCCATTATCATCTTAGAAAAAGCAATTAAACACATTAGCTGTTCCTCCAAATGGCGTCTAAATTCTGCCAGAGGGATGTCTAGAAGCCTAAAAAAGACAAGAAACTGAATCTGTACCAATATACAAGGATAAGCAAGAACCACCCAGACAGCAGGGTCACCACTGGGTTGGGACCATGCTGACAGCCTCCACTAGGCAAGGCACACAGAGATCTGGGGAGTGAAGGAACCCAGATGGCTCACCAACACCTCCCGGCAGGCAATGGAGCTGAGCAACACGGAGCCATATGCAAAGCAGAGAGATCGTGAGCAAACCCGCAAAGCATGTGCAGGGGAATACCATGTGAGAGTGAGTATGAGCAGAAAAAAAAATTATACAAGAGCAAGCAATATTTTTGAGTAGTACACATGCTGCATTAAGGAAAGCTAAATATATTGTTCCATCCATGTAAACAATCATTATACAGATCTAAGTAATGAAAAGTCTTCACTTAATGTGCACTTCTACTAGGATGCTCAACACCCCCTCCTCTACTACCAGATCCAAAGAAAACCTTTTGTCTCTTAAAAGAAACAAGCAAGACCACCTTGGGAAATTCACTCTTCTATAAAAGCAAGTACATTTTTACAGAAAAATGAGATTCCAGAATAAGGAGATTTATGTTTAATTCTACCAAAGTCATGGCAAGCAACATCCTAACACCACATCATCCTGCCTGCTGTGAAGTCAATCCATAGATTCTGTCTCCAACCCTGTACTTTACAGTTTTTTCCTACCATCACAACACATTCGATAACCATCATTTGCATTACTAAAACAGTTAACAGAGAACTCAAATACATACAAATGTCAGGCAGACAGCTGGATGACAGGCAGTGCTCCTCACCCAGCTGTCCACCCCATGGTCTAGGAAACCTAACCACGCAGGGATGCCTGGCCCACCTGTGGAAAGGCTTCCACCAGCCAACAGGTCAGGCTGCATAGAGCTGCTTGCAGCAGCATTCAGTAACCACTCCACAAATGGATGAGGCGTTTGTGCTGTGAGCACCAGGCCAGGAAGCAGTTTAGACAACAGGTACTGACAACAGCTTCATCTGTCCAATTCAGATCTGTCATTAAACAGAAGTGAAAGCCCTGAACAATAGCTAAGTTACTGCAGAAAAACCTAGCTAGCATATTAAACAGTGACAAGATCTGGTGTCATCATGATGAGCTGGACTCAAAATAGCAGACTGTGGAGTGGTGATGCGAATTCCTCATCAAAGAAAAAGTTCAAGATGAAGCCCTCAGTGGGTAAAGTGATACGCACTGCCTTTTGGGATAGGAAAGGGGTGATCTGGATTTATTGGAACCCAAAGAGAACATCAGCTCTTCCTGCTACATTATGATGCTGACTAAGCTGAAGCTTGAACTTTCAGAATCAGGCCAGAGAAGATGACAACACAGTAATGCCAGCCCCCATGCCAGTTTGAAGACCGTGGAGAACACTGCCAATCTAGGCTGGACTGTCCTACCACACCCACCACACGGTCTGGATTTGGCACCATCTGACTTCTATCAGTGAAAGATGCGACTGCACAAGCAACATTTTCCTAGCAACAATGCCATCGTAGCAGCTGTAAAACAATGGGTTACCTCCAATGGTACAGAATTTTACAAGCACAGCAAGCAGATCTTGTTCATCACTGGTGAAAATGCATTGTTAATGGTTGAAAGGCAGTGCTTTGTGGCAGAGAATCTGCTCTATCAGATAGTGTTACTGTGCTCTTTGTGTCTGTTCTAGTTTCAATGGAAAAAAAATAGGAGGCATTATTTTCAGATCGACCTACACATGCTCCAGTTACTTCTTTTGCACTAGCTTTTTGGGATAATCATTTACATTACAGCACTAACTCATTTTCCAAATTAAAAGATGAAGTTGTTTATGAAAATTGCTAAGAAAGATGCAATAGATGACTTCTGACCAGATGTGCAATAGAAACAACACAGTGATACTGAGGACTTTCCAAACAAAAAAAAATTGGATGAAAAAAAATTGTTCTCCAAACTGATTACCAGTTGAATTATTTAAACTTCAGAGTGCCCAGTATTTTTCAGTTTATATTTGGAACAAATGCGTGACTGCTCAAGGAATTACTTCCTACACATCTGCTCCATACCACCCTGCTTTCACGCAGACTTAACAATAGGATTTTTTTTCTTCTGATCAGATTTAATTTTGTATTTTGCAGCTTAACTACTTAATGCAATCTTCTGCAAGCAAAACAGAAGACACACTTTATACATTTATAAATATATAAGGAAAAAATCTTTTACAATGAGGGTGGTGAGGCATAGGAACAGGTTGCCCAGAGATGTGGTTGGTGCCCTGTCCCTGGAGACTTTCAAGGCAAGGCTGGATCAGGCCCTGGGCAACCTGAGAACTGTGGTGTCCCTGTTCATTCAAAGGAGTTGGACCAGATGGCCTTTAAAGGTCTCTTCCAACTCTAAGGTTCCATGATTCTATTCTATGATTGTGGTTGTGACAAGATCTATCCTCAGTTTTGCAATGGTCTATATTGATATGCTATATATACAGGCTAATTGATTAGAGAGACAAAGTAAATGATTACCATTCATATCAAAATGTCTTCTGAGATCAAGCTTTCTCTCCAGGATAAGCAACAAACACTACAGAGATTTTATTTCTCTAGTAACAATTTGACCCTCGAAGACACAGAACTACAAGTTCTTCCTCAAAATTAGCATCCATTTACCTGCACAACACACCTGACATACCTAATCTGTGATAACCAGTCTGCAGAGGAAACAGCCGTTGCTGCACGAGGATACAGCTCCCAGTGTTCATGCCTGCTTTTCAGCATCAAACAGGAACCCAAGACCTGTTGCTTGAAGAGTGGGTAGGACTTGCAAGGAGGTATGGAAAATAAATGGATCTCAGCTAGAGGACCCAAGTCCATATCCCAGATGGCAGGAAGACTAAGAACCACCACAGCAACTGGCAGTTAATTTCCCTATGGCACGTTGCAGTGCTTCAGCAGAATTAGATCAGCTGGAATGTAAAATATAACCCAACACATCCACAGCCCCTGAAATCACAATTGCACCTTGATGATACTACTTGAAGATTCAAGTAGCTCAACTCTATATTTCACATTACCGTATGTATAAGATAGTGTAGACAGGTTTAACTCAAGAATCAGGACTGTGATAATGAATTTGAGGACAGAATTTTAAGTCAAGAGCCATTGTTGTGATCCTGTCCCACTACACACCAGATCATAATTACACTGCTGATGGCACTCTTCATTTTCTAATGCTCACAAGCTGAGATTTACATGACGTATACAGCCTCTTTACTAGGCTAACCATGCATCAAATTATATCAGCAACTGCCTTCCTACTGAAGCAGAAGTGTTCTGGAGCATCTGTTTTTTCCCAATGCCCAATTTTCAATTATACTTGTTGAAGCAACAGCTATAACCACCTGTTTTTGCAAGGGCAGTGTTAGTTTTACTCTCACACAGCCTTCTACAGCAAGATGGAGCAGAAGATCCCAGAGATAAGAGCCACTGCCTGAGTCTCAAGACAGAATACAAGTTTGCAAATTCACATAGGCCCAGAAAAGCTGTCACGGTTCTATAGTTCTTGGTTACATCATTTGCAAGTAGCCAGCATGGGTTCATCTGCAAAAGCCACTCATAACTCCTACACCGCTCATACATTAAAACTTTAGGATAAACACAATTATATCCACACTCAATTATACCCACCTCACACATCTCCGTTTAGAGCTGCTCAAACTGACTAAAAGAGGCTGACAAGCAGCATGCTGCTCTCAGTACCACAGCCATGCTACAGCAGCTACTGACAGACCCACCTGGCCAAGGGAGCCAATGCTCCTGCCAAGGACAGCGAGGCACACGGTGCGGGCTGCGAGGCAGAGGCAGCAGTGGTGGCAGTGCACCTACACAATGCTAAAACATACCTCTGCCAACACCCAGTTGGACATCGCTACTCTGTGAAAGACCTAAACTGAGATAACAACACTTTTTTTGTTGCTCAAAGTCTGCTTCTCAACAAAAAGGCATTTCCTCCCACCAAGTTACAGAGGAAAGGCCTACACGTCAGCCAGCTGCCCAGCTCCAGAACTCAGGTTTTAGCACTTCCTTCTCCATCACCCTTGCTAAGATTTCAAAACCTTTCCATCCCAGTATAGTTAATTTGAAGGAACTGATTAAAAGTTACATAAATTTTAAAAGTTTCAAAGCACAACCAATTTGATACGGAAAACTCCACTGGCTTAGTGTATTATCAAAACCACAAGGCTTGAAATATCAAGTGTTTTTACTAAAAGCTTTTAACTGTTATTAATGGAAACTTATAGACAGACAGGTAAAATACACCTGAAAAAACAACACTCGTATCAGAAATATAACGACAGAAACACGAAATTTAGTTCTACATATACTTTAGAACACATTTATTTTTACTGTGTTTTGCTAATTTGTTCTGCTCTTGCATGCATAACTTGAACCATGTGTTACTGAAGAAGTTTACATCTCTATTCATCCCTCACCTCACATACAGATGAGCAGTCATGCAGTACATATTTGCAGAGGATCTTCAAAAAGCACTTCTATGAAAATAAAATCTTTTTCTTTAATATGCAGACAATTTGGACTTTCGTTTTCTTTAGAAGAGGTAATTGATATAGACCCCCTTACAGATAAATGTCCAAGTTCACTCCAAAAAACCAGGGTGAGTTACCTAAACCTCAAACCCAGGGCTCCACATACTAACGAAAAATGATTGCGAATAAAATGTGGTCATCTTTACATACTTTTTCTTATTGCTGATAAAGAGAATGTTATTGTAATACAACCATCAGAATAGCTCCTGACACATTATTATTATTTCTTCAATACTAAAATGTTATATTTCTATATTCTCTGCTAAACAATTCATCATCCTGAAGCTAACCCAGCTTCTGTTCTTAATCCCACTTAAGACAACCTCACGCACTAACAGTTTGGCAGCTAAACCTCCCTGATTCCTCAGGAAGCAACATGTTTGGTTTTAGGAAGCTGGGTTTTGTTGTTGTCAACAAGTAGAGGGACCCCTATTCGTGTTTTCCTCATCAGAAAGAGAGATACGCACATAATTTGTTAACCTCTTACATTCTCTCAGTGATGATACAAGACTTCAGCCACCTGAGAAGCTACCAAAAAAAGCATGGTTGATAGAGAAGTCAAACAGAATCAACTTAAGGCCAATGTTATTAGTGAAGTAAGAGTAGAAGCCTGTGACTGAAGAGATGGTGGTGCTCACCTAAATGTAAATGGCTGTAACCTTAAGGGGAAAAAAATATATATATGATCAGTGCAGAAAATGGCATAAGCTCTGTGACCACAGGATCAGGGTAAAGTTTTTCAGCCACTGCTTTAACAACACACAAACTCAGCTTTAAGGCACCTGTTATCAAACCAGTACCTGTAGCCAAGTGACACAAGACGGGAGAACATCTTTTTTCTTTTCCCCCAAGGCTGCAGTCCTGTTGCATCAGAGACACAGATCCCATGGATCAGGCCTCCCATTTCAGGATCTCCAGTTACTTCTCTACACACATATACTCTACTACACACATATATAAGTACACACACCCTCCTGCTACAGAGGAGTTCTCTTTAAGTCTACCACTGACAAATGTACTAAATGTAGCTGTAAGATCAGGTGTGTAACACAAGAGGAAACCAACTGAGTTGTGAAGTGAGGCTAACAGCAGAGAGACAGGTCTGCCAGAGCTGACCATGGCCTGGTGAGAGAGGTCTCCAGGCTGGCAACACTTGTTTCATATCACTAACAAGTGCAGCCCCCCCCTGTATCCAGCCAGGCTGCACAACAGTCTGATTTATTCTGTGCTGCCACGTGATAGAAAGACTGCATTTCTGCAGCAAAGGATCAGTGCACACCTATCACAGCCATCATGGGTTGTATTCACACGACTGTTTCTGTTGTACAGTTAGCATCTATATTGTTTGTGTAACTAACACCATTAACAACAATTATTGTTAAATGCAATATTATAAAAGGAGAGCATAACTCAACAGTTTGAGCACAGGCCAACACACCAGCCTCAGGAGTACACCCAACTGTCAGAACTTCGGACTCTGTATTAATGATGCTGCAACCTGCTGTGTGAATTCTGGAAGTCACCTCTTCCCTCCTTCATGTGAAAAATCCCAGCAGCAGAGATATTCACTTGGGATGTGAAAGAGTCAAGCTCAAGCTCCTTCCAAAACAGCCTGAAAAAAAACACACCAATTTAACATGCCTCAACCACCCCTCAGTGTCTTAAAAGCTACCAAATACCCGTTTCTGAAAAACTCTTCCCACTAAGAGATATCAAAACACATCTATGAAGAATGCTAGTGGTACCCTTCTCCTTTCTAGCGATGGGATCCTGGTCTATGTTAACAGTTGCAAACAGGCATTGCCTTTGCAAAATGCCAAAGCTGCAGCGTCAGTAAGGCAAGGTAGTGCTGGAGCCCTTCCTCTTCACCTTCCAGATAGCCACCTCCTTTCCACTACTAGTCACACATTGTTAATGTTATCTCGTCCTAGCTTTGGCAACAGGCAGCTCCTTCTGTAAGAGCCAGTCCAGCTCACTGGAGTAGCAGATAACTAAGCCAGCAAAGAGGCAAGAGATGGTTTTCTTCACTCATTCGCTGCTGGACTTGTTTAGGCTTCCCTGACAACACAGCCAATATCTGCATGGTGTTTCCCAGCCTGGGACTGCAGATGTTCTTCACCTTGGAAAGCCCTGTGAAATCTCAGGGTCTGCTGTCAGACAAATTCCATGGCAAAACACGTTTATGCTCTTTATTGATTTCGCAGTCACAAAGGAAGTACATGTGACTCGTGATAAGAGGTATTTTCATTGCTCCTACCATTTGGCACAGCACATAACACGACTGGACTGCAGGAAGATAAATACTGAACACAAATCATGATACACACCTTCAGTCTTTCTGAATATTCACTTCCACAATTCTGTCAGTTTCAAGCCAGAAGGCACCACTAAAGAAACTTACCTAACTTGGAGTAACATGGGCTATAAAATCTCATTCACTTTCTCCTATACTATGCCAAATAACTCCAGATGTATTTTCCATTAAAAATAAAACAAGAAAAACCAATCCCATAAAATAGCCTGGATCTGAAAATAAGTTTATCTTGCTAAGAGGCTGAACAGCACAATTTGACCAAAGTTTACTTGGGTCAGACAACCTTCTTCATCTCAGTCAAGGTAGCAGAATTGTTAATAATGCAACACAGCAAAAGTAATTTCAGCTAAAGCAAAACAACTGTTTCTCCCTGCATCCAATTCCCAAACTGGTTGACCATGCAGCCACACAGAGTGGTGTGCTGCTGCTCGATGTCGGGGCAGAGCCAAGGGCAGCACTGAACAACTGCCACTATGAGGAATGCATTTTACCAAGGGAAAAATGGCAGATGACATGATAATCAAATCCCACCCTTGCATCAGACCAGGAAATACAAGCAGAAAAACACTCAGGTATGCCTAATCCAGAATTTTTAGAAACAAAACAATGTCAGAAATTCATGGGAAGGAATGTATTACTTAGCTGTTTGTGACAGCATCAGCTCAAGTTAATTATCAGGAGGATTTCTTCCACCCCTCCATATGGAAAGCTGTTAATTAACTAATGAACACAGATTACTGCAACAAGGATAAGACTTAGGAAGCAGGTTAAAGGGAAGACAACAGCAGCAGAGGAATTATCCAGATGGAGTCATCAACTAATGAAGCTCCCCAATAGATGATTCCAGATGCAGACACCCAGAATTTTCATTAACAACATGAACAAAACATAGAGATATGTTAAAGCAACACTGACATGTCCAACGAGCATGAAATACCACTAGCTCCAAAGATGAATACTCCTCCCCTGAGCATGAAGAATCCCATTTCACTAGACGCTGGGTTCACTTGTCAAAGATCTCAGAACCAGCACCAACCTTCACTTTCCCATTCTCAACTTCTCACCCTTAGCACCGCGTGCTTTGGATACACTCCATGCACATTTGCTCCCAGCTCCCATGTCAAAGTTTCATTAGTATGCTGTGCACTGCATGTTCTTATCTCCTCAACTGTAATCTGAACTGTGTGAACTGTAAAATGCACCCACCACAGCAGTTCTCAAGCAAAAGGCAGGAAAACCATAGATGCACACTGATGGACTTAAGTTATTTAGCGCAATTCCAGAAGAAGATTTGGACTGCTTGAGCATGGCTGAAAACACCACCTCGATGATCTGAGGTAAAGGAGAAAAGTGTAATGTTAAACACTGTTAGGTATAATTCTGTATTCCCACCCTAAAAATCTACAACCATCTAAAATCTTCACGCTCCCACACTGCAAAAGAACGCAATTCTGGTCAGCTCATTTTAAAAACAGTGTAACAAATCTAAAAAGCTACAGAGGAACAGAGGGATAATTAAGGGAGTCTCCTACATGACAACTGACTGAGTATAAAAGGTAACTGGAGAGCACAATATGGCAGAGAGCTACAGAAGTTCGAGGACAGAAGAAGAAAACCCAATTACTTGCTATTTCTCATAACCCAAGAATGAATTAGATGATCAAACAACAGACTTCTCTGAAGTAAAACAATGTTTCAGGTTGTTGCCTCCCTCAAACAAGTGAAACTCATTACTGCCAGACAAATATAATGTAAAAAATAAGAAAAATAAACATATATTCCAGAAACAACCAGATAAGTTAGCGGAAAAAAAGTTGGCATGCATCCCAGGGTTCTGAAGGAGCTGGCTGAGGTGGTTGCCGAGCTGCTCTCCATCATATTTGAAAAGTGGTGGCTGTCAGGTGAGGTCTCAGATGAGTGGAGGAAGGGTCACGTCACTCCCATTTACAAGAAAGGGAGCAAGGAGGACCCCAGGAACTGCAGGCCGGTGAGTCTCACCTCTGTGCCTGGGAAGATCATGGAACAGATCATCCTGGATGACATGCTTGATCACATGAGGAATGAGCGTGTGATCCGTGACAGCCAGCACGGCTTCACCAGAGGAAGGTCATGCTTGACCAATCTGGTGGCCTTTTATGATGGAGTGACAGCATCGGTGGACAAGGGAAAGGCAACCAATGTCATTTACCTGGACTTGAGCAAGGCCTTTGACCTGGTCCCCCACCACATCCTTCTCTCCAAACTGGAGGGATGTGGATTTGATGGGTGGACCACTCGATGGATAAGAAACTGGTTGAAAGGCCGCAGACAGAGGGTGGTCATCAATGGCTCCATGTCCAGGTGGAGGCTGGTAATGAGTGGCATCCCCCAGGGGTCTGTCTTGGGACCAGTGCTCTTTAACATCTTTATCAATGACATCGATGACGGAATCGAGTGCACCCTCAGCAAGTTTGCTGACGACACCAAGCTGAGTGGTGTGGTTGACATGGTAGAAGGAAGGGATGCCATTCAAAGGGATCTCAAGAGGCAAGAAAGGTGGGCCCGAGTGAACCTGATGAGGTTCAACACGGCAAAGTGCAGAGTTTTGCACTTGGATTGGAGGAATCCCAGGCATCCAGACTGGAAGGAGCAGTCCTTGAGAGCAGCCCTGTGGAGAAGGACCTGGGGTCCTGATGGATGTTTTATATAAGCCAGCAGTGTGCCCTTGCAGCTTGGAAAGCAAATGGTATCCTGGGCTCCATCAAAAGAGGGGTGGCCAGCAGGGACAGGGAGGTGATTGTCCCCCTCTACTCTGCTCCTGTGAGGCCCCATCTGCAGTACTGTGTCCAGGTCTGGAGCCCCCAGTACAAGAAAGACAGGGAATTGTTGGAGAAGGTCCAGAGGAGAGCCACAAAGATGATCAGGGGACTGGAGCACCTCCCCTGTGAAGACAGGCTGAGGGAGCTGGGCTTGTTCAGCCTGGAGAAAAGAAGGCTGTGGGGTGACCTCATTGCAGCCTTTCAGTACCTAAAGGGAGCCTACAAACAGGAGGGAAATCAACTCTTTGAAAGGGTGGATAATTGCAGGAACAAGGGGAAACGGTTTTAATTTGAGGGAGGGAAGATTTAGGTAAGTTCTTTAATGTGAGAGTGGTGAGGTGCTGGAACAGGCTGCCCAGAGAGGTTGTGGATGCCCCATCCCTGGAAGTGCTCAAGGCCAGATTGGATGGGGCCCTGGGCAGCCTGGTCCAGAATTAAATGGGGAGGTTTGTGGCCCTGCGTGTGGCAGGGAGGTTGAAGATTCATGATCCTTGATGTCCCTTCCAACCTGGCCATTCTGTGAAAAGTTCATCAACAATCATTATAAACAATAATGCTACCTGGAGCTCTTGAAAAATACCAACTTAAACATGGGGAAGTACATAACAGTTTTTTTTTTTTTTTTTGAGGTCTCTCTTCTAAATAGGCAGCCAGAGGTTACTGCTGGAAACAGAACTCAGCTGGGCAGATGTCTGGTCTAATCCAGCCATAATATTATGGCATACATCCAGCTTGTCTTGCCAGATGATGACCTGGAGGACTTCAGCAAGTCTCAGCATTGAAATGATTCATTAGTCTGGATTCCTTCCAACAGGTAACCTGCTGTAATATAATCAGAGCTGCTCCATCTCTTCCTCTCATCTTTACCATTACTCAAGAGTCAAAATCTGAGAAACTGCCCCAGAGAAGACAAGATGCCATGAGAAATTCAACTTCTTTGTAGAAGGAGGAGTGTTGCATCCCTAAACTCCAAGCAAGGCAGGTGAAAAGAAAACCCCCTACAAACTGTCAGGACAGATGATACAAACAATTTATTATAAAGTTTTAAGAATACTGACATGCTCCTTTATGCTGCTGTTCTACCAACTTGCTGAAACATCTGAAAGAGAACTTAGTTTGACACTGTCAGACTATCAGCTTCATCCTGACATCCCCCTCAGAAGGACAACAGACATCCCAAACAGAGAAGTGCCCAAGAAGAGAAAAACGTGTGAATTCCCTCCACTGTCAGCCCCCAAAAGACCAGAACATTTAGAAACGTGTTAATAATGGAATTCTTCAAAAGCCTTTGCTCAGGTGTTCTGGAACCCACCCTTTAATGCAACCCAAAACCACACCACACAGAAGAGCTGTGGATGACAAGGACCTCTGCACACCGCTCAGCTCAAACTGCTGCCAAAAAGAGAACGTGCTTCAAACTTTGATCAGGTTGTTCGTGGTCTCATTCAGTCAAGTTTTAGATCTACCCAAAGATGAGAGATCTCATAGCAAGCAGCCTGCTTCACTGCCTCCCCCAGATGCGCTTACTGTGCAAATTTCTTCCTTCTGTGCAGCTGGAATTTCCCTCTCTGAAACCTGTAACCTCTTGTCTTTTCACTATGCATCTCTAAGGAAAGCCTGACATTTCCAGTACCCAGCCAGCCTGAGCTGGCAAGTTAATTTTACAGCGAAGGTGTATGATGCAACAGAGCCAATCTGACAGCTCAGCAGTGCTAATGGGGCACAGCAGCCCTGCACATGTCCAACAATCTAATTTCAGCCCCCTCCTTGTGCTAGCTCTGCAATTTAAATGGCTGCAGAGATCATCAATTCATCTTGCTAACCTGACAGAAATCCATTCCCTTGCTTAATTCCTGTATCCTCTTTGCAATATTAGTATGTTCAGCACAGGGTCACAAGGGAGAAGGGTGGAACTGCAGGTGGGAACAGAGCACCCCTTTCCAGAGGGGGCCAGGCAAGAACCAGCTGGGACCTGTGAATTTAGATGTATGTGACAGAGAACATCATTTGCTCAAACAGCTGCAATCTGACAATAATACCTGAAGTCTTATGCACACTTCAGACTTCATCACCTACAGGATGAAGTACGCAGGTCTTTCCTTAATCACAGTTATTTCGGTTGGAAAAGACCTTCAAGATGATGCAACTTATCCTTCTAATCCACAAAGGCAGTTATTAAAACAGTGCTTAACTGGTACTAATTACATTCAGCACTAATTACCACCTGAGCTAAACAGAACATAAGAGATGGGATCCATATGTTACAGCCAAAGGATGCCGTGCTGTTTGGAAATACAGCAGCATTGCACTGAGTTTGGTTCATACAGACACAGCTATGCATGGTCCTCACTGAGCCAGTCACACAGGGCAAAGGCACCCATCAGTCATGGCACTGCTCCACAGCACAGCACATCAGGTTTTAAGTTATGAGGCTCTATGGGGAGATTCAAACACACACTGTTTGAAAAGGAATCAAGTTTCACAAGTATCTACTTTTTAACATGACAAATGCACTTACACCAAAGAACACTGCCAGGGGACTGGCATCCAAAGCCATATTTGGCAGCTACTGACAACTAAGACTTTATCTTTTTAACAGCTCTAACTTGCACCAAATTTCAATCATTTTGCAAACCCTGCCTTTCGAAAGAGAGCTACCTAGAATCTGCTGGAAGGCATTACAGCAACAAAGGACAAGGGCTCTTAAACAGCTGTAGGAGAGAGAACAGACTGACATCCTTCCACCTCTCACAAGCTGCATACCATGGTCTGTAAGGCCCATAAGGATCAGCAGTTTGTGAGGTCAGAATAAATGCATCCCATATCTGACACACAGAAAGTAGTTTTCCAATGCAAATCTCTACTCACCAAGAGCAATAAAAATAGAATTATCAAAACATCTATTATAAAAGATTTAGAGAGCTCAAAGTAATCAATACTTACCCTCAAGGAAGGTTAATTAAACGTTTTTACTTTTTTTTTTTTTAGCATGCCTCAATTCCTCTAGTCCATAATTCCCCCACAACTCAGTATTTCAGTATGAAATGATGCAAGCAGCCACGACTCCCTGCTCTGATACCATGCAGCTCCTCTGGTGTCCTCACAGCCATGCACAGGACCAAGCCTGTTTGTTGCCAGTGTCACCTGCCCATGGTGACACCTCCTCTCCCAGTCTCCCCGCCATTCCCTGCCCATTTCAAGCATTCACAACTCTGCCCTCTCCCAGTCTTCAGGCTCCCTCCAAGGTGCCAGTCCCCAGATGGCCTCCACTAACAGCACCAGGTTCACCACCCTCCCCCTAAGGCATTTTACACCTTTCTAACTAATCCTATCAAGTTGTTTAACAGCTTTGTGCCTCTCAATTGTCACATATCATTACCCATTGCCCCCAGCTCCCAACAGACCTTTCACAGATCTCACCAAGGGGTAGGGAAAATATAAATGAAGGTTATCACTACCCAGGTGCAATCCTGCAGCAGGATTTTGCTGTTTGCCCACAGCTGCTGAGAAGGTGTAGGCACAGCATGCACAGCCCTTCAGGGCTGGGGCCCTATACTGAGCACCATGTAGCCTCACAGCAGCCAGGCTGAGCTCTTCCAAGGAGCCCCAGAGACCCCCTAGAAACATGGAGCACAGGGCAGAGCCTTGAGCAGTTCTTGCAGCCTCCTTGGCCAGCCCCAGGCCTGGTGTGGGCTCCTCAGCCCCAGACAACCTCCAGAAATGCCTGCTTCAGACGGCTTCACCAGGAGAAGGGACTTAACTGATTCCTACCATTGCCATGCTGCCCACAGGTCTTCTGAGAGCAATGGTGGAGAAAAAAACTACAACAAGCAAACCAGCAGCTAACAGCTGCAACAAGTCCATGTTCATACAGATGTAGGCTGGAGGAAGAGAGGATGGGAGAGATCACATAATCATTAAGGTTGGAAAAGACCACTAAGATTACCCAGCCTGACCATCAACCCATGCCCAGTAACCATGTCCCTCAGTTCCACATCTCCACATTTCTTGGATACCTCCAGAAATGATGACTGCGCCACCTCCCTGGCAGCCTGTGCCTCACCACTGTTTCCGAGAAGAACCTCCCCTGACTCAGCCTAAGGCCATTTATGTCTCCTCCTATCACGGTTACCTGGGAGAAGAGCAGACCCCCACCTCAACACAACCTCTCAACACAACCAGGGAGCTGTAAGGTCGCCCCTAAGCCTCCTCTTTTCCAGACTGAACAATCCCAATTTCCTCAGCTGCTTCCCATAAGAATTGTGCTTCGGTGCCTTCACAGCTCCACTACCCTTCTCTGGACACACTCCAGGGCCTCAGCGTCTTTCTTCTAATATAGTAAGGGGCCCAAAACTGGACACAGTACTCGAGGTGTGGCCCCACCAGAGCTGAGCGCAGAAGGATGATCCCCTCCCTGCTCCCGTTCACAGCACTATTGCTGGTACAAGCCAGGATACCGCTGGCCATCTTAGCCACCTGGGGATGTTAACTGACATCTTAGCACTGCTGGCTCACGTTCAGCCAGCTGCTGACCATTACCTTTATCAGCAAAGATCTTAACACCCGTGTCTGCTTGACAGCGAGTCTGGCACCTGCCCTTCATGGAGAATGCGAACACTGCCACGGGAGCCTGGCACCTTCTCCCGGTACCAGCGCTTTTATTTCCGCTACACCACAATGCGTTCCCCCATGGCACTGCCAGGCCACGCAGGGGGGCACGCAGCACCGGGCTCCCCAGCACAGACACAGAGCGCTGCAGACACCGCTCCAGTATCTCCGACGCTGGATACTACCGAGCACTATCTATCCGGCCAGCCCAGCCCAGCGCCACCGCCACGCTCCGCGGTGCGCGGGACGGCACGCAGCCCCGTACGAGGGACGGCGCGGGGCAGCGCGCCGCTTTACGCCCACGGGGACAAAAAACTTTTACGCAGCTCGGACCGCCGCGTCTCGGCGCGACCCACCGCCGGGCCGGCTGCGTGCCCCGCGGCGCGGCCTCACCCCGCAGCGGCACGGAGCCCAGCGCCCGCCGCCACCGCCGGGCCCGGCCCGCCGGCATCCCGCTCCCCCAGGTGCCGCGCTCCCTCCTGCGCCGGGAGAGCGGGAGAGCTCCGGAAGCGGAGCGGCGCGGCCCGCGTTGCGCCCCTGCCCGGCTCCGAGCGGCGGGCAGCGTGCCGCGGGCGCGGGGCGGGGGAGGCCGGTCCGGCGGAGGGAGGGCGGGGACGGAGAAGGGAAGGGAAAGGGGAGCGGCGGCGCCGGCCGGCCGCCTCACCATCAGCACTTTGGCCGCGTTCTCCAGCTGGGCGATCACCTCGGGGGCCCCCCCTGCCGCCGCGGCCGCCGCCATCATGGTCTCTCTTCAATGACGCGCCATGCGCTGCATTCTGGGACGACGCGGCCGCCCAGCCAATCCCGGGCGCGGCGCGGCGCGGCCCCGGCGCGGAGGGGAAGCGGCGGCGGCGCCGGAGGCAGCGTGACCGCCGGCCGCCAGCCAGGGCCCGCCGGACGAGGCCCCCGCCCCTGCGCGCCTTTCCTCCCGCCGCCGCCAGACCGCCTCCGGGGCGGGCCTCGAGCACGCGGTGCGCCCGGGGCGGAGCCGCCGCTACGCCGCCGGTTGGAGGCCGCCGCGGCGCCGCGAGAGAGAGCCCGGCGACGGCGGATGCGGGGACGCGGTTGTAGGTCGTGGTGGGGAATGGAGAACGTGGGCTGCGACTTCCCGAAGTCGTAAATGCTTTGTGGTTAGCGCAGGTGAAAGCCCGAAGAGGTTTGCAAGGGGGGGAGATCTCTGGACTTCACGTGTAACTCCGTCTGGAGCTCACCGCGTGCTGTCCAGATGGGGGTTACCGGGTGGCATCGCCTCTAGAGAGCGTCCAGGAGAGAAGCTGCACGTCTGCAGGAGCACAGGGACTCGGGCTGTGCCTGCGCTGGTGTTTCTGGGTGTTGAGCTGGACATGAGCAGCAATGTGCCCTCACAGCCCGGAAAGCCAACCGCGTCCTGGGCTGCACCCAAAGCAGCATGGCCAGCAGCGCGAGGGAGGTGATCCTGCCCCTCTGCTCTGCACTGTGAGACCTCACCTGCAGTTCTGCGTCCAGGTGTGGAGCCCTCAGTACAGGAGAGACATGGGGCTGTTGGAACACATCCAAAGGGGGGCCACAAAAATGATCCAAGGGATGGAACCCCTCTCCTATGAGGACGGGCTGAGGCTGGGGCTGTGGAAAGGCTCCGGGGAGACTGAACAGTGGCCTTTCAGTATCTAACAGGAGCTACAGGAAAAGGGATGGACTCTTTAGCAGGGTGTGCTGGGACAGGACAAGGGGAAGTGTGTTGAAACTAAAGGAGGGGAGATTTAAACTGGATGTAAGGAAGAAGATTTTTTTGTTTGTTTGTTTTTGTTTTTTACAATAAGGGCAGTGAGGCACTGGAAAAGGTTGCCCAGAGTAGTGGTGGATGCCCTGTTCCTGGAAACATTTAAGGTCCAGCCTGGATGGGGCTCTGAGCAAGCTGATGGACCTGTAGATACGATGATTCGTGGCAGGGGAGTTGGTCTAGATGGCCTTTAGTGGTCCCGATGATTTTATGGTTCTTTCAGGGTAGGAGTTTGCTTCTCATATCTGATGTTGCACACTCAGTTTGCACGCCGGAGCAGCCTTTGGAGCACACAAGCTGTGACACCTGCAGATGAATTGGAAGACCTGTAGCAGCAAAGCACTGAATGCCTGGGCCCACCCAGCTCTCTCAGCACCAACACCTCACACGGCAGCGCCGCTCTCTGCTCCCCAGGCCCTGCTCTTGTACTGCAGGGCTCTCCCTGCACTAGGATGAGGTCAGCTGGCCTCTGCTGCTGGGATTACACAAAGTTTGGGACACAGCAGCTCGCTTTGCACACTTGGACATTCACAGGCTGTTGGTGCAAGATGAGTGTGAATACAGTGTACCAATGGGAGTGAAGGGGGGGAAGAAAAGATCAAGCAAACAGAGTGTCAGAAAGAAATACAGTTTACTGAATAGAGGAATGAAAGGAAAGGTATGTGTATTCACTCAAGAAGTGCAGCTTTCAGTGCTGAAGAAGCAGTGCTAAACAAGATTAGAAATAGCAATTGAACTTTGTGATTTTGATTGTGTGGTTTACCTAGGACACATTGTAGTTCATGCTGAAATATTTAATGTGTTTCAGGGTACTCTCCATTCTTATTTCCTTCTTCAGAGGGGTGGGGAGATCAGTAGTGCTGCTCTGGAAGGAGAGAGAAGTGTAAGGACAATTGAACCTACACTCAGAGATGGAGGAGCTCAGAGATGGTGAAATTGTGACAGCACTCTTAAGTCCTGAAGTGTGTTTATAGGACAAGTGGAGCAATATACAAGTCCTATGCTAAAGAATAGCAAAGAAGAGCTAAAGAATTAGAAATCTGCATGCAAAGAGGTAACGTCAAAAACAAACTGAAGAGTATTGGCAAAGCTATTTTAAGAAATTATGTGCTCAGTAAAGGACTGCTTCAGTTGAGTACTTCTGTACTTGTAGCTTGTATTCCTAATGAGATTCTTCAGGAGAGTGCTTCATTCTGCTGCTCTTGGAAAGTCCTGGGAGCAACAGAAACAGTGTGGTATTGTTCAGGTTGAGGCGTGCACAAGAGGTCGCCACGCCAATCTTCTGCCCAACAGACTAGGTTGCTCAGGGCTTTGTCCACGTGAGTCTTGCTTTCTAGCATATGCATGAGTAGAGTAATCTCTATGAAAAATGGCCATGTTCACATGGTTACGTTTTCTCTCAGCTGTATCACTATCTCCATGTTCTCTTGAAAAGCTGATTGTTGATATATCTTGTCAGAGGGAATGCTGAAGCTATTTCTGCCCTTGGCTAAAAAGATGCATCATTCTTCCTTAACACTTCCTGCTTTTGTGGTGTTAATATTCCTAAAATAGTTCAAAGCTCTTAGACTTGCAGCCAAGCCAGAAAGAGTGCTATTGATAATGGGACCTGTGCTTCCTACTTTAACAGTCCTCTTTCTTGCTTTCTTCCAGAGCTGAAAACATCCAGTTTGTGCTAGTTTTGGTCAAAGATTAATAATAGAATCATAGAATGGCTTAGCTTGGAGGGGACCTTAAAGCCCATCCAGTTCCAACCCTGCTGCTGTGGGCAGAGCTGCCATCCACCAGCTGAGTCTGCCCAGAGCCCTATCCAACCTGGCCTTGAGTGCCTTCAGAGATGGGGCATCCACAGCTTCTCTGGGCAGTTGTGCCAGTGCCTCACAACCCTCTCAGTAAAAATTTTCTTCCTAACACCTACCCTAGATCTCCCCTCTCATAGTTTAAAGCCACTCATCCTTTGTCCTGTCACAATCAGAGTATGTAAAATGTTAAAGAAAATGAGCCAATCAATCAGTAATGAATTATTATTATTATTATTTAAGAGTATGTGTTGATCAGACAGTAATATGCACACACACAGGCTGGCAGGGACCTCTGGGTCCGCTGGCTCCAGGACGGACCTCCAGAGCAAGGTGCCCAGGATCACGTCCAGGGTTGTAAAATCCCTAAGTAGGAGGCCCCACAGCCTCTGGGCAGCCTGTGCCAGTGCTCCATCACCTGCACTGTACAGCATTGCTGCTGGTATTCAGAGGGAACCTCCTGTATTCCAGTTTGTGCCCACTGCCTCTTGTCCTGGCACTGGGCACCACTGGAAGGAGCTTGGCTCCATTCTCTTTTCACCCTCCCTTCAGGAATTTATGGACATTAACAAGATCCACCTGTTGTAGCGAGATTTCTTCACTTGAGAGCATCACGGTAAGGAAATAGAAGTGACTGAGAACTAAATTACATGATATGAGGAAGCCAGTCTCAGCAGGGAGGTGGATCACTAGGATGAAAGAGCAATGACAATTGCAAGCTTTCAAGTGGCAAGTTTGGGAAGCGTTAATCTTTCACGTTTAGCTGGTTTAAAGCTTTTGAAACCATCCTCCCCTATCAGGACATGCATTCTGATTTATTGATGGTTGATACCTTAGCATTCCCAAAACTTCCTCCTGATTCCCAAGCATATTCAAAAGATCTCTTTCCACATAGCCCATGCTCATTTTTAAGTAGATCTCTTTTCTCTAGCCTGGACGTCCAGTTTCCTTTTCTCTCAGGCACTTTTCTTCCAAAGAGAACAGAATGCTTCCCATTATCCCTCCAAGCTCTCTTTAGTGAATGAATTAAGATCCATCTATAAACAAGAGGTCCGTAATAGAAGTATCTTCTCCATAGGAACAAGGAATTGTGGGATGAATCAAAATGAAACAAATTCTAGGAATTTTCTCTAGGGGAGCAACCATCTGCTCTTAGAATTGTAGAATCACAGAATGGTATGGGTTGGAAGGACCCTTTGCCCCCTGCCATGGGCAAAGACAGCTCCCACCAGATCTGGCAGCTCACTTTGAATACAAGGCCCTTCCAACCCAGCCTTGAACACCTCCAGGGATGGGGCATCCACAGCTTCTCTGGGCAACCTGTGCCAGTGCCTCACCACCCTCTTGCATTTGCTCTGGTGCAGAGCATAAACCAGCCTGTGTTTTATTTTATGGGGGTGTTGTGGTATCTGGGGTCTATTTGTAGCAGCACTGAGGATTTACAACTACAAATAAAGACAATGAGTAATTAAAAATAAATGTGTTTGCTATCTGAAAAAGAGTTGTTTTACTTCAAGTTGTTTATGCTCTAAATTAGACAATTAGCTCTTCCATTTATTTCTTACAGAACAACAGTACACAGTGTTGCAAAGCCAGTTCAGTCATTCTGTGTTCATTAGTACAGCTGTGACCATATCTGAGAGTTCTCACTTTTAAGAATGGAGTTTGGCTAAGGATGGAATGAGTTGTAAGTGAGGTGGGTGAAATATTAGGGATTCTGTGAAGGCCTCAACCTGGCTTTCCATCAGCAAAGCTTTACGTGGGGGTAGATACAGGTGATGCCGGGATGCAAAATGTCAGTGTAAGAAAAAAATGTAGGATAGTTGGATGGCAGCACTGTTGCTAAATCTAGTCTTTAGCATCCTCTGACACTTATTCCTCCATTCAAAACTTCAGTAGTAAGAGCACAAGCACTGATTAAAAATAGAGCATGAATTGTCTAGCAGCCGCTGTTGGTTAGCAGCTCGGTGTGCTGAGAAGGATGGAACACATAGTAGTCGCCAAGTTTAGCAGTTTTGACCTTCAGAGTTATCTTCAGGATTTGTGACTGGTTGACTAGAATATGTTGCTTATAATTCACATGTGGACATTTATCTGTAGTATTTGGAAAACATGTATGTTATCCTTCTTTGTGCTGAACTCTACTGTGCTCTTCTGTGGTACTTAGGAAAACTTTACTGGTACAGTAAATACTAGGATAATAGTTTGAGCCTGCCTGTTTCATCTGTGTGGCAAACACTTTAAAATCTTCATGTAGCATGTATATAATAGAATCAGAGAGTCATTAAGGTTGGAAAAGACTGCTAAGATAATCTAGCTCAACTGTCAACCCATCACACTATGCCCACTAAACCAAGTCCCTCAGTGCCACATCTCCATGTTTCTTGAACACCTCCAGGGATGGTGACTCCCAGGCAGCCTGGTCCAATACCTCCTCAGTCTTTCTGAGAATAAATTTTTCTTAATATCCAACATGAAAGCATGTCCAAGCATACACATTGCAGACTCAGCTTACCAGTTTATTGCCTCTTTCATCTCAAACTGATATGAAGGCAAACTTGCCAACCTGAATGGGATTGATGCGGCACCAGGGTATTTTAGGCTACTGTCTGTAGACACCCACTTGTTTCATGTACGTGTAATTCACACAAGATTAAGTCACCTGCTTGATTAGCACAGGCTACAGCACTTTAGTCTTTGAGAGCTCATTCTGTTCTGACTCTGCTCTTAGGGTACATGCTCTTAAGCTTCCTACTCCAGTAGTTTATTCCCAAAGCCACTTGTTTAGGAGAGGGCTTTTCCTTTCTCTCAGTAGCTTATGAGTCAAGTTCTTGCTGTCCTGCATAAAAAAAGCAAAGACCAAAGTTTCTTGTCCTCATGTCTCTTACTGAACAGCTGTTCCAAAGTGTGACTTCTAAGAGCTGCCATCCTGATTTCCTGCTTATTTACTTTCACTCTATTTGCAGCCAGCTTGCTGGCACAGGAGTAGATATTGTTCCTTAACCTAATTAGATTTTCTTGCTTCTTAGTGTTTATTCTAGGTATGTTTAGAAAGTTGTGTTGCCCTCATTCATCATTTTGCTAGTTCTTACAGAATTAGAAGAGGGTTACTTCCCATAAATACGTTCTGTCCCTTTGATCCTGCCAGCACTTCTTCTAACAGGAGTTGATCTGCTCAGAAGTGGCCACCTGAGCAGTAAGTGATCCTCTAGACCGCGTTTTACAAGGTCACTGCTTTTTCTGTAGCCCTGTTAGAAATACATTCACCAAAGTCATGAAATTGCCTTCACTAGCTTCATGTCTGTGATGTTTCAGTGTCTTAATCCTTCCCAGATCAACTGATAAACACAGGTGTGTTACAGCAGGAATTTTAGGGTGTTAATTCCAGAAGTCTTATGGTAAGAAACTTCATTCTATTATTCCATGCATCAGCCACTGACTTTTTCCTTTTTCAATACCTTTTATAACTTTTTACTGAATGTGCTGAATACAATTTGCAGATTTCATTAGCATGCTCTATTTTTGTTCTCAAGCCATTTGTACAAGTATTATAAATGGGTCTATTTTTAGGCTTTCCATCCCTTGACGTGCCCCTTTGCAATAAGGTCTATGTAGCAGAAATACCATCTCTATTTTCCATCACCAGTCCCTCAAGGGCATCACTGCAGGTTGTCTCGGCTAGAATCAGCTCTGCCTGGGACAATGCAGGTAAATGGCTGTAAAGAAGTTCCTAATGAACTTCAGACAGGAATTCCATTTTTCTCCATCTTGCAGGAGGGCCTTGGAAACCTCAAGCAGCTGCATACAAATTTAAGATTAACTACCCTTTACAAATTTATGCCTCATCCATTTATGTACCCAACTCACATTTCTCAGCTCTTCCTAGTGGGCAAAACAGTTAAAACAAAAACAAAAACAAATCAAAGAAACAAAATCAAACAAACAAACAAAAAACATCAAGAGATGTCCAAAGGACGGCTATGGGGATGGGGAAAGATCTGGAGGACGAGATGTGTGAGGAGTGGCAGAGGCCCCTGGTGTGCTCAGCCCAGAGCAGAGCAGGCTGAGGGGAGGCCTGATGGCGGCTGCAGCTCCTCACAGGGAGCGGAGGGCAGCGCTGAGCTCTGCTCTGTGTGACAGCGACAGGGCCCGAGGGAACGGCATGGAGCTGCGGCAGGGGAGGGCAGCTGGGGGTGAGGGAAAGGGTCTGCACCACAGGGCGGTGGGCATGGAACAGCCTGCACAGGGCTGTGGGCACGGCCCCAGTGCGGGAGCTGAGGGAGTTTGGAAGTGCTCTCAGACACAGGGTTTGATTTGGGTGGTGCTGTGTGGAGCCAGGAGTTGGATTCGCTGATCCTTATTGGTCCCTTCCAACTCAGGATATTCTGTGATCAAAACCCTCCACACAGCTCCTCTGCCAGCAGCTCAGCGCTCTGAGGTCTGACAGAACGGCCTCGGCAGCCAGTTCTGCATCTTTATCTGAGGAAACTGGCCGGCAAATCCTTTGCTGCTCCAGCCCTGGTTAGTCTGCATGGGAGAACTGGCAACAAAATAGGAGGGAAGATATTAGTGGATTAGTCTTTACTGCTCTAGAAACGTTCAGTAAAGGCTGATAAACTAATACATCTCCTCTATTTTCTTTCCTATATAAGTCAGTCTAAGACTTTCCATTCTAACAACTAATAATGTTTTGTACAACAAAAGGGCAATAATTTTTAAATTATAGGAAATTTAGCCTGGATTAAGTTAATGGTTTGTGCCTGTAGTTTTTCAGTTCTTTAAAATAAATCATATAATCATTAGATTTGGAAAAGACTGCTAAGATCATCCAGTCCAACAATCAACCCATCCCCACCAAGCCCATTAACCACATCCCTCATTGCCACATCTCCACATTTCTTGAACACCTACAGGAATGCTGACTCCATCACCTCTCTGGGCAGCCTGTGCCACTGCTTCACCACATTTTGGAGAAGAAGAGTTTCCTAATATCCAACCTGAACCTCCCCAGAGACAACTTAAGGCCATTCCCTCTTGTCCTATCACTGTTACCTGGGAGAAGAGCTGACCCCCACCTCAACACAGCCTCCCTTCAGGCAGCTGCAGAGAGCACCACGTAAGATTTGTGCTCCAGACTTTTCACCAGCACAGATACATAATCATTATCATACTGGATTAGGCTTTACATATATCTAATACTGTGCCATATATCTAGAGCTTACAAGAATGAAATGAGACATAAATGAGTAGCTGGCTCATCTGTCCTCAGAGCAATGCCATCCATGTCTTTAACAAAAATAGACATGTAATAAACTATCCTTTCCAAAGACAAAAGACATTCTAGTATTAACTTTTATAAAAATACAGAACAATATTTGTGAACTTCTACCTTTCTTACACACAATTCATCTTTTTGTACTTTTTGTATTTTAAATACCTTGCCTGGAGAGGTGCTGTGCAGTCCTCTATCTGTCAGTGCAGCCTGGTGACCCAGGAGAGGTGTGCTGGGTGAGGAGTGCCATGTAACAATGTTCCATGGAGTTTCCTGACCATCATAACATTGCACATGCTCTCATGGCTGGGCTGCATGTCTGGCAGTGGTCTTCAGTCAGCCTGTGTCCATGCACAGGTGCTCTCCTTGAGATGGCCAAATTAATTTAGACTCCTTGAGCATACATAGATAATTTATATTTTTGTCCCCAATGCTTATTTTTATTGTATTTGTCACCACTGAATTTTCATCTGATCTCAGGTTGTTTGTTCACATATTCCTATTAAACCTCTCTTGATTACCACAGCCTGCTCCTGGTTTTTAAGATAATTAATTTACTTGTATGATCTGCAGATTTGTTATCTAATATTTCCCTTTCCAGATGGTACTCTCTTAAACAATAATGAAATTAATATACAGCCCTGTAGCACCTGTTCTTAATTTCATCAGTTACAGCATTAATCTCTGCTATATTTTTGTATTTTTAACCAGTTCCTTTCCATTTTGTCATTTCAATTCTCATTCTTAATTTCTTAAAGCAGTGTCTTGAAAGTCTAAAAAAATACGAATCACTTCTCCCTTTTAGAGTATTCTATTGCAGTTTTTAAGTAATACTGTGAGATTGCTGGGCCATTTTTGTCTTGTGCAGAAAGCATGCTAGTTAAGTGTTAGCAAGCAATTTTGTAGCCTTCTTTCTCTTCTTTCACAGTTAGCAGAGTATTAAAAGATTTACTACTAAAAACTATTTCAGCGCTGATTTATTACTAATTGCCCATGTGTGAAGTTGTCAGTGAGTTTACATTCACCTGGTTGGTCGTGATAAATAAGTTATATCCATTTGTTTCTTTGGGTAAAGGCCTAGATGTATTTAATCATAGACTCATAGAACCACCAAAGTTGGAAAAGACCTCCAAGACCATCCAGTCCAACCATCCACCTACCACCAATATTTCCCATTAAACCGTATCTCTTAGTACAACATCTAGGACATCTAGGAGGGGACCACTTGAATTACAGAACAGTTTTATTTTGTGATTACCAGAAAAACAAATACTTAATAATTTGCTTGGGCAGTCACAAGCCAAAATATTGCACTGTGATGTGAGGCATGATGCTCATCTAGGAGATATTGTGTTCACCACTCAAAGGAATGCATGTAGTAAACAAGTTTACTGACTGAAACTTGTTGGGATCACATCTTCCCAAACTAGGCAAGCTAAAATTTTGGTTCATTTGCAAATAATTTGTGAATGAAGAAAGCAACCATAAGGTTGGATTTGTGAACCAGTCTTCCTTCTTGGTGTTCTGCTGGTCCCCAGGGATGTCCATGCACAGGGTGGGGGCAGAGATGAGGGAAGATGATCTGAAATCAGTGTGTAATCTGTTCTACAGTGCTCTGAGCCAGGACTCCTGATGGGCTGCACTGCACTCGTGAGTACTCACCTGGGGTTGGATCGGGTTTGGTCTGGAGATTTTGGAGGCATTTTTATTTTATTTTATTTTATTTTATTTTATTTTATTTTATTTTATTTTATTTTATTTTATTTCAAAACCAAATTGATATACTATTAACAATTTGCCATGGGGAAAATATTCCGAGTGGGATTTTAATTTAAGATAACAAGAATGTCAGATTACTCATCTTCACCGGCAGAAATTCTTCATATGCAAATCACCTGACTGCTTCGTGTTATTCTTAGCTGCAGCATCTGCCAGCACATTTTTCAGTAATTCTACATGAAGTGCCATTTGAAAGTGAGCATCAGAGTAAACAGTAAAACAGAGTAAGCAGACTGGAGCTGTTGAGGTAGTTGTGTTAGCCTCAGTGATAGTGCTGCTGGTGTTCTCAGAGGATGGTGTCCTGAGGCACTAATTGCCCAGGAGGCCACAGTGGGTGAGGTTTCAGGGCAGCAGAGAAGCCAGACGTCTCTGATGCTTGGAAGTGCCATTTTCCATGCAGAAATGCTGACTAAAATTTGTCCTTTAGCTTGAGTTAGAGCGAGAATATGCTATCATCCAGGCATGCCTTTGAGAAGTCCTAAAACATGGTATGGATAAAGGAGGGAGAAACGCCATGTTTAAAGAAGGAGATGTCATGATGAGTTGGATTTGGTTTGTTTCTGCTGAGCATTTAAGAGATTTACGTGTCAGGCAAAATGGTGAAAGAGGTTTCCTACTGGAATGTTTGGACATCTGTTACAAGAATCATACTATGACTGTGCATGGTTTGCTCTGCTGCTGTTCTTTTGACAATCTCCATTCTTGAAAGACTTCAGTAAAGAACTGCTTTTAGCTCTACATAGATAGAACCTATTGGCAGCAGCTCAGGTTAGAAATAGCTCATCCAGAGTGGCCTAAGTAAAACATGCATCATTGCTAGTATGAAAAAAAAAAAGAAAGGGAAGAAACACAAATCACAGCAGGCAATAACATTTCTGCTATCTGGAGACCCAGTGGTACTATGTGCCCTTCCCACTCCCCTGCTAGCTCTCATTCTGACACGAGGATGTGTCTACACAACAAAAATGCAATATCTTGTTTGGGGCTGGATGATCTCTGAGGCAGAAAGCCGAGGTGAATAAGGGAAATAAGCTCGAGGCTGTGTTTATTAGCCAGGAAGTGGTTATTACCAAATTGGCAGGAAATATGCTGGAGGCCAACGTACCAACACTGACACAGATAGACATATTGGTTAGCTTTACTCAGTGTCACTGAAATACTGCAATTGCAATGCCAGCTTTTGTTTGAGAACAGCCAATTGACTTCATTTTGTTTTTAATTTTAGCGAACTCTGAAACTAAACTCACCTTTATTTAGAAGGAGTGCATCTAATTTCTCTGCTCCAACTACTTTGGTGAAGAAGGTGCCAGTGAAGTGAGGATGTCCACTGCACCGTATGATGCTGTGCAAATGGCAAGAGGAAGCAGGGTAGAGTATAAGGATCCCTTCTAGAGCTGCCATTGCTGGAGGCTGATTCTCATACAATGCTGCCATGACACTATTCAGAGAGAAGTGACATCCCAGGGTAAGGATGCTTCTTTCCACCTTCGTTCACAAAGCAGTTTTGGCAGAACACCAAGCTAGAGCTATGCAAACTTCTTGGCTCAGCTTCCACAACCTGTTTTGCTCAGGACTGTTCCCAGACTCTACAGGTAAACTTACCCATGAGCAAGCCCTGAAGCTCATACATTTTATGAGCATGGACAGAGAAGGAGTCATGTGGGCAGCATAACCCCAAAACTGTGTTCCACAAAGGGAAAGAGCAGAATAGGGCTGACTCATCTAGCAGCAGCAGTCCCCAAACAAAGACAGTGATTCATCTAGTTTCTCTGACAAGAAGATGCCCTTTCCAGGTGTTTTTTCTTTTTTCTTTTTTTTTTTCTTCTTTTTTTTTTCCTTTTTTTTTTTTTTTTTTTGTCCCAGAACCGTTTTTCAGATGTTTTGCTGTTGATAGTTATTCAAACAAGGGATTACCTTATAGTCAACTTTACAAGTGGATGCCTTCCTGAGAACAAAGCAAGATTAAAAACCAGATATATGTGCCACTTGTCAGACGTCACTGTAAGACTTCACTTGTTAATCTACAACTAAAGTTGTAGACTTCAGTTAGACCTGGTAGACTTCAGAATAAGTTAAGGAATGACCCAGTCTATGCAACAATGGGAACAATGCATCAGAGTAATACATGGCGAGGCACAGGCTGCCCAGAGAAGCTGTGGATGCCCCATCCCTGGAGGCACTCAAGGCCAGGCCTTATGGGCTCCTGGGCAGCCTGATCTAGTTGGGCAACCATGCCCATGGCAGCGGGGTTAGAAGCAGATGATCTTTGGGGTCCCTTCCCAAGCCACTCTATGATATGATTCTATGCTATAATGGAGTTACATTTCAAGGTGAAATTCAGGAAAATTAAGGGAAAAAAAAAAAAAAAAAAAAAAAAACCTTTAAAAAACTATTCTTAAATAATTAGAAAATTCTAGAAGACAAAGAGTTTACTGTTGTTTACAGAACTGTATATCTTTTTTAAGCCCCTGTTGATATGACAATTGCCTTGGCTCTGGTTCAGAGGAAGGCAAGCTGCAGGTGCTCTCACTCTTTTGCCAAAATATGCAGCGGTGGAAAATCCCCATCCCAGTTCCAAAGGCCCATCACCTCTGACATTGCTATTTTCACTCCCTTGAATGATGGTACAGCAGTTTGGGACGTTGTGCTCTAACATGAGGATGGTGACTCTGACTGTGAGCCCTTCTGGGCTCAGAGAGGCTGGATATTGTGCATCGTTTCAGTTTTAATTTAGCATTTCTGTGGAGTTGTTTTAAAACTCTAAGACAATTAAGCTGGAAATCTGAAAAGTTTCTAAATTCTATCTGAAGAGATCAAATGATTTTTTCTTTTCATTTCCACCAGGCTGCTACTGGGACCTGACTCACCTGGCAGTGCTGGCAGGCCCTTAACCAGTCTGCACCAGATGTAAGCAGTTATTACACAGTCTCCTGCATTTTAAAGTATCTGAAATACTGTCAGTAAGTCAAAAGGGTTGAGGGAGGCTCAAGGTGTTCTTTTAAACCCAATGATGTGGACTTATCACCTGGTTTAGATGGACAGTTGGAGTCTCACCACAAGATGGCCCCACCACTAAGCACTGCTCGACGAGTCTAGTATGTACTATCATTAAGTGTTACTGTGAGAAACATCTTTCCAATGTTGTCGGGCCTCTGTGAAATAATCAACCTTTAGCTCCATAGTGGTTCAATTCTACACACCAAGCACTCTGCCCAGCTCACGAGGCTGTCAGCACCCACAATTACACGCTCCTCACTGCCTCATTGGTTGTGGTTAGGTGATATCTGATGTAAACAGATTTAGAATGAAAACTGAGTACCTCACCCACAGATTTCTGGAAGGTGAAGGCTGCCTATAGAGCTCAGTAAAGAGGCAGTCCAGGAGCACACAGCTCAGTACAGGGAATCATAGAATCACAGAACCACTGAGGTTGGAAAAGACCGCTAAGATCATCCAGTCCAACCATTAACACATCCCCACCATGCCCACTAACCACGTCCCTCAGTGCCACATCTCCACATTTCTTGAACACCTCCAGGGATGGTGACTCATGCGCAGGACACCGACCTGAGAGATTAAATTACATTTCCTGAACAATTTTCCACTCCTTGGCTGCTGGAGTGGGAACACTTAGGTCAGCAGCTATTAAGGTTAGCACTTAATCTAGTGAGTTCATGGGGTGCTCTCAGCTCTCATTAGCATCAGCAGCTGCTGAGGACATCCAGGTCTCAACCAGAAAGATAGCCACAAACAGATTAATGAAGAGGACTACAGTGCCTGAACTTGTGGTGTCATTTGTATCCTACAGCCTTAAATGACATCGGTAGATCCCATAATAATTCTTAGAGTGAGGTGAGTGTTTGATTAGAATTGTATGATAAAAATATTTTTGCCTATGGAGTCACTTAAGATAGCTAAATTTACCGATGAGAAAAAGAGCAAGAAACACTTATGTCACTAATTTGGTTCCTCTGGCCAAAGAGCTGCATCTGCTCATGGACAGTAGCCATCCCAAGCCCAGCTTCCTGGCCTGCAAACAAATAGAAAGCTTCTTTGCTTGAGCGCTGTCAGTAGGCTGGTGGCTGGAGGGTCAACTGCTAGGTGAGACAGTGGCTCCTGCTGGACCTCTGCATCCTCTGGAGACAAGAGTTTTTCTTCTCCCTTTGTGACAAGCTGTCCCATCAGACTGCTGAGGGTCTTGTCATGGAAACTCTTAATTTCACCAAAATTTATTGCTTTGAAGCAGAAACCTCTCCCTACAATTCCAGTCCACTACTCCAAAGAGCACAGTGGTGGCAATTAGTCACCATTTGCCATAACTAACAAAGTGGGCCTTACTAGTCAGCTACACAGTCTGTTATCTAGGTTGGGAATCTCATTCTGTGCCAACCTGACATCTGTTTGAAGAAAGACCCTTGGCAGCTTGTAAGGAGCAGGGTAAGTTTTGGTGTTTAAGTGTCTTTGCCCCCATGAAATCAAGGATCTCATGAGATTTTGGCTTGCTAAGGCAACCTGAAGGCTGCCAGAGCTGGATATCTTGTGGCGAGAGGTAACTAAGAGCTTGGATACATCTAAGCACCTTTCAGGAACTGGATTTCTCCTCTATTCAAAGACTGACACCTGAGACATCCATCCATCAACCCCCTGCTCAAGTGTTAGGGAGAGCTGTGGTAGAGAATGAAAGTAATCCTAGTGGCAAGACTTGGTGTCTCTTCTGGGTAATCCTGGGGGTAAAAGTGAATGGCAGAGTGGAGGAATCACACAGCAACATGTTTTCTGACCCTGCATCTCCCCTCATTTCACTTTTTGTCCACTAATACCAAGTGTAAAAGTGGAAGCAAAGCATGCTGTCGGTGACCAGTTTTCCCAAAAATTCCCCACTGGTCCCACAGTGGCTGCCTCTTCTGCTTACAGGAGCTGATCAGTCACAGGTGCCCCATGCGCAGCCCCATAGGGAAATGCTTCACCTTTAAGTCATATCCCAGGGCTTAACATTAAACTAGAAGATGATTGGCAAAGACACAGTTGTTCTTTCATGTCTTTTCCCTGGGCTTCAAGCATCCTTTTTCTGCCCCTGCATTTCCACTCCTCATCCTGGGACGTTTACCACTGTCTGCTCTGTCAGATTCTGGTATTGCCCCTGTGAGCACTTACTGCTGTTACTCACTTTAAAAATAAATCCAGACACCAGGGGAAAGAGTCTTAACAGAAGCACCATATGTTCATCTTAATAAAAGCACATATTAACTCTGGGCTTCCCAGCGCAGGAGAAAACCATCAGAAAATCAGGCTGGGGGAACTGCATATACCTTGTGCTATTCTGCCTGGTGTTCTGCAAGCAATTAAAATGCCAACAGATTGCCAACAGTATGTTTGTGATCCACAGAGTTCTTCAGTGCCCATGGGAATCGTAGAGGAGCAGAGAGACAGAAAACTGCCAGTGACTGAAGTTCTCCATAGACAAACCACTGTGAATTGCAAAGAGGGAAGGAAACAACGTTTGGGGTTTGGGGTATAATAGGACATAATGCTGTGTGTAACACCATCCCACCAGTGAGCTCCCCCGGCTGAGGTAACTCGGAAGCTGTTGGCAGACAGGGATGAGCAGTAATGATCACACCCGAAAGAGGGCAGCAGACAAATTCCTATGTCCTATTGCATGGCACAATAAATAAATGGTTTTCGGCAATGACAACTTCTGTTTCAAGTAGCTCAGTAACTGGGAGCTGTGCCAGAGCCCGACAACAGAATTTTACTGGTGTTTCTCAAAAGGAACTCCAGCCTGATTGTATATGTTTACACTCAGAAAATGCAAAGTAACATTTAAATTCATAATAAAAGGATGAGGATGCCTTGTGAGGCTGTTAATCTTCTAATTTAAGTCAGTCGTTTCTCTGCAAAAGGAACTTGAATGTGTCAGGAAGGAGGATAAAAAGCCAGGGATGTGCAGTGCTCCTCACCGAGGCCCATCCACACCACAGCACGACTCTTCCTTGAGAAGGAGCAGAAGATACTCCTGAGCCCAACCAGCACCGTTTTCTGCCTCCTGCCGGGCACAGCTTTCCTGCACTTTCCCCACTGGTCAGAGAGGCCTCAGCAGCCTCAGCCCACCCTGGGGCTCAGGGCAGCCTTTGTGCTGAACTCAGACCGGGCAGCTTGGGTCTACCCTGGGTCACCTCAAGGTGTCCTACAGCTTGGGAGGAGAAGGCACCAGAGCAGGAATGTGCTGGCAGCAAATCACTCTGCTTTGGCAAAAGCACTTATTAAAATCAGCTGATTACTGAATGAGCTGTTAAAAATCCCTCCAAGCAGTCTCCACACGGAACAATTACAATTTTGCAGCTTCCAACCAAGTTTCTCACCTGCAAAGGAGATTTTAGACTCACTTTTACGGAACCTGAACACCAGGTGAAAGCCACTGACACAACACAGCTGCTGCACTGTCTCTCAGCAAACCCATGCCAAGACATTGCCTCAGCCCTGCTCCAAGGCTTTCAGTGTGACTGAGTAATTAGGCTTCAAGGTCATCATTGCATTAATTACCAAGGCCAGGAGCAAGACTTGCAAATGTGGAATTGGCTTTGGCTAAGAAGCAACATGTAGAAGGGATTGCTCTTGATGACCACAACTCTGTTTCAGCTGCGCCTCTCTGTAAGCCATAGAATCATATCACAGAATGGCTTGGGTTGAAAGGGGCCTTAAAGATCACCCAGTTCCAAACCCTGCTGTAGGCAGGGTTGCCAGCCACCAGGCCAGACTTCCCATGGCCTCATCCAACCTGGCCTTGCGCGCCTCCAGGGATGGAGCATCAGCAGAAGCAGTTTGTGGGAACAGAAAAGACAGAGGAGCCCCAGAACAGTCCTTCCTGAGTGCTTTGTGTGCCATGTTCAGCCTGAGTGTGCTCAACATGGACAGAAGCCTTCCGGTACCTCCCGGTTTCAGGAGCTGGAGTGGGTTCCTGGTCCTGGTCCATTTTTCTCAAGTCAAGTATGGCCATTATTCTCCATTACACTCCCATGCTCACTCCTTCCAACTCACTAAAGCTGGCATTAGGTCAGCATGTCTTAAACTAACTGGCCTCGAAAAGCTTTCACATCACCATCTTCTCTTGTGTGTATGTTGCTTTTCATCTTGCACTGTGAAAAGCTGTCCTACAGTTTAATTTGACAACAACAATAACAAAATGTCCCTGTGTTGCTTCAAACACACAACCCCTCCAGACACCAATTCCAGCAATCAACCATTACCCTGAGCAGAACCACTGAAGAGAAAAAAAAATTGCAAAACAGCAAACCACAGCATTTCTGTAAATTAAAGCAAAGTGTGCATAAAGTGGTGTCAACTCCCCAGCTATGAGCCTGGGTGATGAGCTCTTGTCTCACAGGAGCACTTTACAAAGATGCTCATGGCTGAGCTCCTGTGTAGAAGGTCCACCACGACCATGACCTGCCCTGGACAATTTCCCAGCACAGGACATCCTCCACCAAGGGATGGATTAGACACCCATGCAGTCACCAACCTCTGCACGACCTTTGCTGTGAACCATCCCTAGGCCTAATGTGATACAGGTTAGAACAGGCTGCCCAGGGAGGTGGTGGAGTCATTGTCCCTGGAGGTGTTCCAGAAATGTGGAGATGTGGCTCTGAGGGACGTGGTTTGGAGTGGTCAGGGGTATGGATTGATAGTTGGACTGGATGATCTTAGTGGTCACTGCAACCTTAATGATTCCATGATTCTATGATTCTGTGATGAAGACAGATGGCATCAGCATTGCATGGAAGATGAGGATGTCAATTAAGCTCATTTTTATTCCAACTACTATTCAGATTGACCTCTTCTGTTATTTTTAGAGCTAGTTTTAATTGGCAGGTCCTGATATGTGGGAGGTTGAACATTAAAAAAAATACATATCCTTTGGTCTTAAATTGGAACATGCGGCTGGAAATTTCCAAGAAATTATATTTCCAAAATCTGCTCTGGAAACATCAAAACGACTTATTCACAGCTTTCATTTTTATTTTTTGGCCTGTTAATACTTTTTTGCTTTGATTTTTGGACACACCTTTTTTTTTTTTTTTTTTTTTTTAAGTATGATTATAAATATATGAGTAAGTTTCTCCCTAAATATGTCCATTTTTGAGATTTTAAAAGCATTTTCATTGAGGGAAAAAAAAAAAAACAAAACAAAACCCAACAATCACCAATCTCTGGATTTGCATCTTTCTGCCCCCATGACCTCTTCAGCAACACAAACAGTGTTCCCTGAGGGAAACAGCCCGCCAACACCGGCTCTCTGAGAATGGAAAAACAACTTTCTTCTGGGAGATACTTGCTGTTATTTATAAAATTCATCTGGAACTGTAGAATCATTAAGGTTGGAAACGATCTCCACGACCATCCAGTCCAACCATCAACCATCCCCTCCATGCCCACTGACCACATCCCTCAGTGCCACATCTCCACGTTTCTTGACCACCACCAGGGACAGTGACTGCAGTACCTCCCTGGGCAGCCTGTGCCCCTGCCTCACCACACTTTTGGGGAAAACACTTCTCCTAAGAGAATTTTCTTCTACAATGAAGCACGTGGGGGCAGAGCACAGCTTATCACAGAATCACAGAATCACAGAATTGCCAGGGTTGGAAGGGACCTCAAGGATCATGAATCTCCAACCCCCCTGCCACATGCAGGGCCACCAACCATCCCACCTAATGCTAGACAAGGCTGCCCAGGGCCTCATCCAATCTGGCCTTGAACACCTCCAGGGATGGGAATTATGTCAATGTTACAATCCCGTCCACAGCCAGGAAGAGGTGTTGGTTGCTCCTGCTGTTGGGTGCTCTGTTTGTCCCACACAGCCTGCAGAAGTTGCCATCATTGCTATTAGTGCTTGGCCATGAGCCTGGCACTCTCCTCCAAAATGGTGTGCAGTTTCCAGCACTCACTCCATGGTATTACAAGTCAAATTGTAAGGACAGCCTGGCCTGGTGTTGAGGTCACCAATGAGACCACGTGGCAACCATGACAGGCAGCTGAGATACAAATCCCACAAGAGGTAATTTCATTTTCAGACTTTGCATTACTGAACAGAACTTAATAGACTTGCCATAGAAACGTAGTATCATAGAAGGTTTTGAGTTGGAAGGGACCACAAAGCCCACCCAGCCCCAACCCCCTGCCATGGGCAGGGCTGCCACCCACCAGCTGAGGCTGCCATGGCCCCATCCAACCTGGCTTTGAATGCCTCCAGGAGTGGAGCACCCAGACTCTCTGGGCAGCTGCGCCAATGCCTCACTGCCCTCACAGTGAAGAATTTCTCCCTTATGCCCAATCTAAATCTACTCTCTTTCAGTTTAAAACCATTGCTCCTCATCACGTCATTACAAGCCCTGGCAAAAATTCTTTCTCCATCTTCTGCGCAACCCCCCCTCTATGCACTGAAAGGCCACAATGAGATCTCCCAGTCTGAAGAAACCCAGCTCCCTCAGTCTGCCTTCACAGCAGAGGCATTCAGCTCTCTGAGAATTTTCGTGGCCTTCCTCTGGGCTCAGCCTAAAAGGCCCATGTCCTTATGATGGGGCCCTGCAGCTGGATGCAGTATCCAGGTGGGGTCCTAAGCCAGGGACTGTAACTCTTTGGATGCATACAAAGCCATCAGTGCTCTCTTTGTGATGAAGCAGGCTTGTGCAGACAACCATTAACCTCAAGGTGACTGAAGGACTTGGTATGTGCTTAACAAATACCCTTTTCTGCAGGTGTATGCGTGTGTCCCCTCAGCAATGAGGTCACTGTGGTTCTTCCCCACACGGCATGATGCTGGGGCTGAAGGCCCAGCTCGCTCCATGCACACATCTGCAGCCTCTCTCCTACCCAGCAGCTCTCCTGGAATGGGACGTTTTACGCAGTGTGCTCCCCCAAAATCCCCATAACATCCCAGGGCAACCACTCACAGTGCAGCATGGTTGCAGCAGCTTTGAAGGCTTTTTCCCAGCTCCCATTCTCGACCCAGCTGTCCCCCCCTTCCCACATGTGCCTCACACACATACAGTCCTCTCTTTATTTTAAGGAGGGCCGCATGCCTGGGGCTGTTCTGTTAACAGCAGTTTCCTTCCATATGCAGAAGCTAAAGGATGTAGTCATGGGCATTTTCCACCTTGCTGAAGGACAGTCAGTGCATCCATCAGCTCATGTGAATTTCAACTGCCCACGTCACCGGGCTTCTGCTGGACTTGGAGCTACTGCAGCCTTTGCAGAAGGTGATCACAGCTTTGTGGATCAGATCCTCAGTTTATTTTCATTAACAATCATGATAATGAGCCCAGAACTCTGTTTTTACCAATGCTGTTCAGGGCACATTCACTGCTTAGACCAAAAACCAGAGGAAGTCACAACTTCCATGTTCGTGCTGCAGCAGATTTCTTTGCCAGGAAAAACATTTTTACACATTTTTTTTGTGTTTTAACGGTTGCTATTCCTACATTATCTATTCCTGAGATTATTTCCTGTGGGAAAGATTTAATATTTTTAATTCTAATAATATTTTTAGTAGCAGCTGCTATTTTCTGCCAAAGATTCTGTATTTTGGGATGGAATCGAATTATATGTTCTAAATGCCTCTTCCCATAGCAATTTCTTTAGGAAAGCTTTTAGAGCAGTTAATTCATACCTCATAAGCTACAGGGAAGAGAAGAGAATTTTCTGAAGTCTATGAGACCGATTTTCCACACAGCTCCAGGCGATGGCCCCACTTCTTGCATGGCTAATCCTGTTCTTACATTTCCATTTGAAAGCCAAATGCCTTTTCCCCTCATTTAGTTTAAGTTATTCAGGCTAGGTGGTAACTTCTTAGCTTGTAACTTCTGCAGGTAGTTCTTTCGCCCTGAACCAGGAATAATTTGCTTACCAAGAGCTGCTGCTGTTTCCTGGCCCCACCAGAGAATGCAGAGATGAGAGGCTGCAGAAGTCCTCTTTCCTTTTAAAACGAGAGGTTTGCTGTTTTGGTTTTTTTAAATAAAAAAATGGAAAAACGTTTTTGCAGAAAGTTCAACAGAACCAAGAATGCCTGGAGCCAGTCCTAATGTGTGCTGCATAGCTACCTGTCCACGTTCCTTCACACTTACTTCAGTTTTCCCCTGAGGTGGATGAGAAGGTGTGAGCCTTCTGGAGACGGTGTCTGATCAGCTGATAGGATGTAACGTCCAGTTCAGCTCTTCATTGGGTGACATGGCAGTAGTTGTTCCCTGCTGTACAGATGCTGAACAAGCAGTCTATTAGGTGTGGAATCACCGCTTCTTTTTGGTCTTGTTTTGCTTAATTGCAGAGATTCTGCGCTTGAAGGTGAATTACTTACCTTTTGGAAATACAGCAGGAAGGAAGCACACCTCCCCGTGGCTGCTCCAAAGAACTGCTGCTGTGAAAGTGACAGCACTGAATTCAATGCCATACACTTTGTTATATCAGAATTGCCTTAATGTGCCCAGAAATCCTACCCCAAATGCTACAAAGAGGTGAAATTTGGATCTTGTATTTGTAGCTCAAACCCATCACTGACATTACAAAAGAGACCCTTTAAAAATTCCACTTTAAAATAGGCAGAAATGATCCTTTTCAAGAACACATAATGCATCTTAGATTTTGATTCAGATTTTTAATAAATTGTGCCAGTAGAAGCTTTCAAAGGCAATGATATATCAATAAATAACAGTTAAATTGAGTTCCTGAGAAAGAACCTACCACATGAAAGAATGTCAAATAGATGTAAATAACAAAAAATGGCATTACTATATAAAAAAGCAGTAATACTGAACCTTACATGAACTGTCACAACACAAGCACTGCATACCTCAGAACATTCCTTTCATACAAATGTAAACAAATACACAATCATTTTTGTTTAGTTTAGGCTGATGAATTTATATGTTGTTGCTTAGATATCTAAACACTGGATAGGATAGGATAGGATAAAACATTAAGGAATAATATGTGGAACAATATATGGAAAAAATAACGAAGTTCCAGATTAAAAAAAAAAAAAAGAAGCAAAAACACATTAAAGGAGTGTTTTCCTCACATGTTATGATGTCAATCACTTTAAATAGGACTGTTACACTCATCTGAATTAAGGATTTCTCTGTGTGTTTACTTACTTATATATAATATATGCAAATACGTATGGCTTAATTACTTTAGTATTCTGATATCATCTCAAATAATTCTCACTTATACATATAAGAAAAATGCATATTTTAACATAGTTAAGAATTGATATTTCAAAGTAAGTCTACAATCTGACAGAAACAAAGGACTGCTGTGCTCCACCACAGCAACGTTCTCTAAAGACGAGAGGGCAGAACGACCTGTCAGCAACACCAGCACCTTCAGATGCGGTGCCTGAAACACTGGGATCCTACAGGGATACACAGATGGCCGTGCGGAGAGATGTGCAGGCTGGAAAAGCCACGTCCCTCCATGAATTGAGGGTCTCTGCTACAGGAGCACAGCTTGAGCCCTTCTGTTCTGAGGACACTCAGCTCCACGCTGGCACCAGTGCTCTGCGTTACGGGCAGCATTAAACAAGGAAGGCTGTGCTGCATGCTATGGGAAGGGGCCAGACCCAGCCTGCTGCCACAAATCTGCCTCCTGACAATGGTCTTGCTATCGACCCTTCGTGGGGAAATGTGTGTGCCCATGACAAATGGTTACTAAAACGATCCGCTGCGTCAGACCACAAAATCACAATTCGGTTATAAACTTTGCAATCTGTTTTACAAAATTAGTATTGGATACAATCATAAGAAGAAACCACCCACACGATACATTATCAACACACGGTTTAAAATGGTCTAATTTCAGACCCTTAGTAAAAACGGATCCACAGGACCTGCCTGTGAATGGCAAGAAAAGGCCATTTCAAATAGAAAAACACTGCTCATGCAACATTCTTCACACACTAGACAATGAAATCACACCCAAATAGTCACCTGCTCACACTTTCTATTACATTCCAACAAGCAGAAGGAAATCAAGCAGCTTTAAGGTTACGTCACAATTTTGAAATGTGGAAAATACATATAATAAAAATCATGGTGCGAATATAATGGCATCAGTAAATTAAGAAAATTAGAGAGCTGACTTTTTTGTTGTGGGTTTTTTCATTTTTCTTTTTTTTTTTTTTTCCTTTCTTACATTATTGCACAGAGACCTTTCATCACACGTTCTTCAGCTTTATGCATTTTCCTAAATGTGAAATAAGTGCTATGGATAAAATAAAAATGTAGAAAAGAAGAACAGCAGCATGATTTGTCAAAGTTAATCCCTATAATTTAGTAGGAAAAAAAAAACACCCTGCTATAAACAAAATATAAGTGCTCTTTATTCATTTAAAAAATAATGCTGACAGATGCAGATATTTGTAAATGTTATCTGAGTAGGGGGATGCTGACCTCAAATAAAAACAGGCCTAGAAATGATAGACTTCTGGCCTTGCAGATTTTGGTGAAGACCAGGACTTCAAGTGTAACTATCAACACAGTTATTTACAGTAAAACTGACCTGAACTTCCAAGAGTGCCATTTTTAGGACCTGGCCCTGCAAGTTTCTGACTCCCCAGGATGACTTCAGCTTCATCTGAAGTTAGACACGAACAAGCACTGCAGGATCAGCTCCCGAAGGATCAGCTAAAGGCCCTACTGGATTTGAGATTAGTCTTACCCGGAGTACTCTATACAATAATTTACACATATACAGGTTGACAAGCTCCAGTCTGATCCACCATGTCTTTGTCCTCTACACTGGATTTCTCAGGCTGGCCAACTTCCATTCCGGAAGGTTTGGGATACCTGAATGGATACCCATTGTCATCGAAGAACCTTCGGAAAGTGAACTCATAAAAGGCATGCTCCGTGTGCTTGCTGTTGGAAGAGGCCAACGGATCCCACGTCCTGGTGCTGTCACCACTAGCATCATTCCAAGGACTTTCCTCTTCAACTGGATCAAAATTTGAAGTGTCCATTGGGTGGCTGATCTTTGGAACATAGGGAGCTGGCTGCCTACGGATATCGGTAGAGAAGTCCATAGAGTGAAAAAAAGAATGGGCCTTAATATCATCTGCTCCATTTCTTCCAAGCCTGTCCTCAGCTGCACAGCACAACTTTGTGATGAGATCCGTTGCTTCAGGACTTAGCTTGACCTGTGAGGGGATGTGCAGTGTGCTTTCCCAATTTATCACCTGAAGATGAGAATGGTATTAAACAAGTTCTAATCCTGGAAGCAGAAACCTTCTGATCCTTTTGTCAAGGCTAACTGTACAAAAGTATACATGAAACTAGTCCATTCATATCCTGTTCAATTATTTTAGAGGTTCAAGAACCCAATGATTAGATAGCATCAGCTGTTAAAAGATTTCAATCAAGAAACATTGTCAAAGAACAAAAAGAAGAAGCAATTACATTTTAAAAAAAGACAATTAGTTCACGGAATGACTTCCATGACGTTGATTCATTCAGTCTCCAAATTGTAGGAAATTGGTTATGAGACACATTCTTTCTAATAAAAACAACTAACTGCTTAACTTTGAAACTCTCACGTTGCCATCTGACATTATAATTATTCTATCAGCTTAGTCAAATCTGATATGTACCCTAAATAACTGATATGGGTGAACCTGTGCTCCAGAAACCAAAATTATGCAGAAAAGATTCACAAAACTAGCAACTATCTATGCAACTGGACAATTCAGTTCTGGTTTGACATTCACCATCTTCACTGATTGCAGAAGGTTTTGTCCTTGCATAGAACTATTTAAAATCAAGCTTTCATAACAACAGCTCTTTTCTCCAATACAAGAGGGGATGTCTCTGTACATGGTGGAGGAAAGATGGAAAAGGTTAAAATTTTGCTACCAGAGGAATTCCACTTACCTTCAGTTGGGTTTCTGTGGGTGTAGGAGCCAGAAAAGGAGGCTGTCCCACTAACATCTCAAAGAGGATCACACCAACACTCCACCAATCACAGAGCTGGGTGTATCCTGAAAGGCAAGTCAAAAGGTTGTCCTCCACCAGTCACAGAGAGTATGTACAGAGCTACTATTTCCTCTTGCAATTAAAGATCTAAACTGCAACATAGACTTTTACCTTGTCTCAAACAAGTGACCCAAAAACAAAGAACACCTGATCCAACCTCATCATAAAATGCTGCTTCTTGCTGATATAAATTCTAGTGCTGCCAGAAAAGATCTCATATTGTTGTCTGGGAAGCATTCTCAATGTATTTAATTCTCAACAACAGTAAGTGGGGAAACCACATAATTAGGAAGAATGAAGTTTTTTGTTTGTTTGTTTGTTTTTTTCAAGACCCATCCAACAGTTCTACCACTTCACAGCATAAACTGCACAAAATACTTAATGACCAATGTCCCCCTCCAGGTTCAGTGGAGCTGACATTAGGGTTTTAGAAGCTGCTGAAAGACAAAGCCAGACCAGAGATAAAGATGACTGTGAGCAAGTTCTAAGCAGAGGAACAAGTTAAATCACTTAATTGTTCAGACAAAAGAAGTAAGATACAGCTTTGAGATCTTCAAAAGGAATGGAAGACTTGAACACTGAATTGAATGGAGACTTCTGTTATTGAATGCTGTAGAATCTAACCTGAAATCTCTAGAATTGAAAAAGAGTAGAGATAACCCTCAGGGTCAGGGTTGCAGACAATTGTGAACATCTAATCTGCTTACTATAATGAACATGTCTGTTTGTCATGGATAGTCACAGAGTATTGTTTACATCCCTCAAGCACAACTTTTAGGTGTAGTATGTCCAGGGTAACTTGTGTAAGGCTTTATTTTGTTTCCTCAAGATTCTGACTGGGAATCTGAAGAATATGTATCCACAAGTTTTTATCAGCTATACTGAAGTGATCCATCTAAATAGGTGATTCTAAACAATCAGATGGCTACTTGCTGCTATTTGTAAACTCACTAGTGGTCAAAGTCTACTAGTACAGATAACTGGCTTTAAACTTGAGAAACACCACTGCCAATGACATCTGACATGTTAGCAGTCCCCTTCAAAGGCCTCGGAGTGAAGAGAGATGGAGACAGACAAAGCACAACCACCTTTAATGTCAGCATTGCGAAGCTAATCAGCAGAGCATGTACAGAAATCTGTTCTCCTTAATCTGAGCCATCTATGGACTTCAGAATGACAAACTTCCAAAGCAGCAAATTAAGGAGAAAAAAAAAAAAAAAGAGTATTTCAAAATATTGATGATTATTTAAACAGGAGATAAATAGACATTATCTACCTTTACGAAGCAGGACTTCAGGAGCAATGTAATTAGGGGTTCCGACTAATGAGTGGGCTAGACATCTCTGATGTTGCTTCTTAGCTCTTTGTTCCAATGTCTTCAGCCTATCTCCACATCTACAATTGGACACATCATCCCAGAGATCACTGGGCTCCATGCTGTCCTGTCTGATATGACTCCCTTTCAAGTGGGAGAGAAAATTTACAGTTACAGTCATAAAACACAACATGCAAAGAGAAAAGCATTCATCCAGATTTAGTTTGCCATCTTCTAACATCTCTGAAGAACAGCACTTGAACTCTAAATCCAAGGCAATGTCTTCTGCCTTCTTCCCAATTGGTTTTCCATAAGCAGCAGAATGTCTCTGTCTCCACACAGGGAAGCATGCTCCCATGCAGGAGACAGAGAATATATTTAGATCAGCTGTACCAATTGTTCATGACCTTTTTGCTGACATATTCCAGTTCTCCTTGATGGCACGCACAAGAAGTACCTAGATTACTTTAAATCTGGGATTAAATTCTTTCACTACCAACAGAGACCCTCTAAACAAGTACGAACTGAAAAACCACTGCCACTGTAGAGCTCAGCCAAACTACTGTCAGGGATTTGAAAAGTATTGGAAATAAAAGACTAGAAACAAACAATGAATAAGACAAACCCATCATAATTTCCTGACATTTCTGGCAAGAGGTAACTTTGTTTCAAGATAAAAAGTGTAAATAAGGGCTAAGAACACTAACCTTTCTGGTAGTATTTTGAATTGTGAGTCCACCTGAATCCCGTACACAGTCCGAAGTCAGTCAGTTTGATATGCCCATCGAGGTCTATCAGAATGTTGTCAGGCTTGATGTCTCTATGAATAAAACCCATTTTGTGTACGCTCTCAATAGCCAAAGTGAGCTCTGCAATATAAAATCTAGCAAGACGCTCTGGAAAGACCTCCATCCGAATCAGCAGACTCATCATATCCCCACCAGGGATGTAGTCCATTACAAAGTACAAGTTCTCTTTATCTTGGAAGGAATAATAGAGTTTAACCACCCACTCATTGTCTGCCTCAGCAAGTATGTCCCTTTCTGCTTTGACATGAGCCACCTGGTTCCTGTTCAGTACATCCTTCTTACGCAGAGTTTTCATGGCATACAGGGCATGAGTATCCACTTTGCAGGCCAGACATACTTCTCCAAAGGCACCAATGCCCAGAGTCTTGATTTTCACAAACATAGATTTGTCCATTTTGGCCCTTTTAAGCCTGTTGTAGTTGGACTCCTTCTGGTAGAGAATTTTCCTCATTTGTTCCTGTTCTGCTTCACAAAGGCCAGCCTTTATAAGGAAAAGCAAACCACGACAGCTAGTAAGGTTATATTCACAGCAATAGAACAATAAACTAGCATTCCCAAAACACATTTCTCAGAAAAACTAACCTAGAACCAGATGAGATACTGAAGACAGTCAGTCTCTGGTCTGTCTGTCAAGGTGTTTCATTTGCCATACCTTGATACCTGAATTTACTGTATCTAAGATTGCTATGTGTTTCTCATTCTCATTCTCCTGAGCTACAAGGTATTGGGCAATACTGTCGGAGGAACATAACAGAACTGATCTGACCACAGGATTTGGATTTTAACTCTCAGTTGTGCACTTCACCAATACACTCCACTATGTGTATGCACACTGCAGCACAACTTAAACTGAGATGCAGCAGCTCCCTTGGTTCACTAATAGCTCTCCAGAGCAACTCACATGAAACCTTCCTACCTAGCAGTTGTCTTTTTCATAGCAATTAAGAAACTATTTTTGACCAAGTATCTTGCGAACCCTCTTTCTTCAAAACCGTTTTTCTTCCTCTGTCATACAGAGCCTCCACTCCCACACTTGGCAGATCTGTATCTTCCCTCCCAAAATATAGGTATATAACCCTCAGCTCTGGCCTCCTCCCAGACACTGAAGCCAAGATCCAGGTCCTATTTCTCTTTTAAGTGTACTTTTTCCCTTTGAACCTGAACAGTAACAAAGCTGGCTTGTCCAGACACCATCTGTCCCCATAGAGTCTTAAAGTAATTAAAAGTAACATTTCACATGGCTGAAGGGGAACATCTCCTGGAAAAGCAGAGAAGTACCCAGCTGGACTTTCCTCAGGCTTCAAGATAGAGCCTGCACAATTTTGCCTTCAGTGCTCGTCTGAGAACACTGTCAACCTTTGCCAGCAGAAGCCCCTAGGCTGACTTCCAAGGTCCTCTGAGAATTCCTATCCACAGCAGACCCTCTTCGTTTTGAATAACCTGAATCTTGAACTGAAATAAGTGAAGCATTTTGAGAGGAAGATTAGTGAGTGATGGAAGAGGCAATGGGGGATGGAGATGAAGCTGACTGAGGAGCAGGATAAAGACCCAAGTATTTTCCCACAAGGCTGCTGCTTTGACTGAATTCTTCCATTTCACACCTGCAGTCGAGGCCATTACAGATAAAAAGTGGGCAGCCAGACTACGCAGCAAGGTCCCCACAGCTTAAAAATGAAATCCATATGAATAAAGGATGAAGGAGGTCTGAAAAAACTCGCAGAACAGGTAGGGTGCCTCAATCCATAATAAAATAAGTGTTTATTGTTTTAATGCAAAACAATTAGTGTGTTGTATTCTTGGCTAATTCTAGAATAATGCGATATTCAGATGGCCAAAATCTCTTGAGTTTGTGGTGTGTTATTCCAGCCAGAGATGAGGTTGCTAGGGGAAGGAGCTGTTTTTTGTTTATAGTTATCTCTGAGTTATGAAGTGAACAAAAGCTGAAGGGCCAGAACAGAACTGATGCTGTTAGTTTCTTTTCTTATTTCTTCAGAGACTGTTCCCCAGCTATCTCAATCTTAGGAAAATACTCACTAAATCCAAGCAGTGCAACACAACCTATAGTTGCACTAAGGACAAACTATAAACTGTCACTACAATACTGACCTTTCAAGAGATTTTTAGAAGCATTAAATGTAACCTCAGCAAACAAACCACTGGATTTTCCTGAGCAGAATCACACAATTGCAGGGGTTGGAAGGGACCTCAAGAGACCACTGAGGCCAATCCTCCTACTAAAACAGGCTCCCTACAACAGGTGCACAGGTAGGCATCCAGACAGGTCTTGAGTATCTCCATAGAAGGAGAGCAGTGTGAGTATCAAATTAATTGACTCCAGACAGTTCTAGGGAAGATCAGGTAAGTTATTATCCATTATGCATTAATAACAGCTTTCCTTAGAGTTTGTCCTTAAATACAAAAGTCATAGTCATATTCTAGATAATCACGCCTGAAGGGAAAAACATCAAAAACTTTTCCACACTTAAAAACTAAAAACAGAACTGCCAGAGCAATCATCAGAACTTGGCAGCTTGCTTCAGACAGCCCTATCAGTGAGTCAGTTTGGTGCTACTACGAGACGTGAATGAAGCTCTCAAAGTGCACCTCACTGAGACCTGCTTCTAAAACAAGTTCCAGCAAAGGTTCCAAGATCATTTCAGCTGGCCAAGAGATGATTACTTGCATGGTGTTATTACTAACATATGTTCAAGAGACAACTTTCAGTCAGGTATTATATATTCAAGGGAAAATATAGCATAGTAAATCTACTGCCAAGTTAAACTGTGGTTTTGGTGAGTAAGCAGTCGCTATCATGGAATAGGCAGGAAGAACTGGAGCAAAGAGAAAACCTTTCTCAGATTTTTTCAAGGACTGTAATGTATTGTCAGTTACCATGGTCTCAAACCTGGCTGCTGAGTCCTTTTCTATGCAAGCTTAACACTTTCCTACTACAGGTGTCCCTGCTTTATTTTACTTTTCTTGTATGAGGACATACTACTACTTCTCTCAGCTTTTTCAAACAGTCTTCCTGATCTGCACCAAGGCTGCCAAGTGAAAACAGTCTGGAACAGGGAGTGTTGTATATCTATTATCACTTCCCAGAGAACTCGCCTTTATACATTTTTTGAGTGATTTAAAATAGTAATAGTTAATTTGACCCTATTTATTATATATATATAAAAAAATTACTTTAGCCATTTCTTGCTCCAATTGTAATCTTCTGTTAATTTTCTGCTGGTAGGTTTTTATGACATTTTCTACATGTTGCTCCATATAGAACTTGAAAGCAAATGGTGAGTAGCTCTTTATTCGGGATTCTCGCTTTTCCTCATCTTTGCCATTTTTTCGCACGGGCACTGGAGATGTCTGGATCTGCTTTTTATCCTTGCTTGGTTTTTCAGCTTTAGTGTTCTTGCTGTTTTTGTCATTTCTTTCATTGTTCTCCTCAGCCTTATTGCACGTCGAACTGGGGACTACACGGAGGGTCTGCTCTACACCCATGCATAAGCAATTGATATCAAACTGCTCAGAGCTGCCGGGAATTAACAAATGCTTGGGATATGGCGGTGGTGGACACCGCAGCTCCTGGTTACCATAATCCACATCTAATTGATAGGCATTGGCCGCTCCAACAGCTGGAACATGCTGTTCAATGATCTCTAGGCCATCCACGGCCGGTGCCTGGGCAGGTAACCAACCAGGATGGGAAGGTCCCACTGCAGTCTGAGGCTCCGGTCTCATCACTCGCATGCTCTTCACTGGCTGGAGAATATGAGCAGATGTGACCGCTGTGATTGTATTTGGAGATGTAATTGAAGGATCAGGTTTTCCTGGAGGAACCTGTCTCATAGACACGGTCACTTGTGGTTGTTGCTGATGGTTGTTAAAGGAGTTTGTTCTGCTTGGCACTGAGGCATCAGGTCTGAAGGACACGTGTTGCCGTGGAGATGATTCTATTCCTGGGTTTTGTAAAGAATCTCGTCGTGAAGGTGTTGCTGCCTGCCACTGCTGAACTTGAGGATTATTCATGTCATAGAGGTCCATGTTCAGACTATTTCTAGATGGAGTTAATAGATTTTGTGGTGGGCTGTCTGAAAAATCATTACCAAATGCTGGACCTCTGGATATCACGTGCATTTGATGGGAAGGAGGACTTGTTTGTTTGTGATGAGAATGTGACATATACAGGCTTGCTGGTGCCTGCTGAAATGCATGACTGGCATTATTCTGAACAACTGCCCCTTTATTTGGGAGATTGGCATAACCTCCCTCCTGCTGCATCTTGTTTTGGAAGGATGGACTCCGCTGAACTCCATACCCCATGGGCTCCCCCTGCACCATCATGTGCTGCCTACTGTAATGTTGGCTGTTGGTGCCATGGGAGGCCTGCAGCTGCAAGGCTGGGCTGCTGTGATTAGACACAGGATAATTAATCACAGAAGACTCAATATTTGCAGGGTATGTTTTCTGCTGATGGCTTGTTGGAGTGCTGTGAGTGCCTACGCCAGAGGGTCGCTGTACAGGCGCATTCATAGCAGCAGACTGTGAAGCAGAGATTAAATAGTCCATGTATGGCCGTGGAACTTCAGTTAGCATATTTGCACCTTCTGCTGCAAAGCCTGTCCCTTCATAGGCTGCATTACTGATCTGATGGTAGGACGGAAAAGATTCGCTCGATCCTTCGAAGCTTGGCCTGCGAGTTACATTATTTGGCACAATACCCTTTCCTTTATAAAAAGAACACAGAAAAATATTAGGAAACAATTCAGGTGAAGCAGTTACTTTGCATTACTCATCCACCTATCCACACACATGTACACAGTCTAAGGATTATGTGTTACAAAAAAAACCTTACCTCCCAAAACCTAAATTAAGCACTCTCAACAATCAAAGTGATAGGTGCCAAGTATTACCACCAATAACAAGCCACTGGCTCACAACACTGATCATGCCAGGAATCATCAGGGAGTTCTACCAAATAATCAGAATAGAAGCACAAATTCCTTTACTATGAAGTCATCAGATTACACTTCAGCCTCGTTTTTAAAGCTGGACCAGCTTTCACATTGCTGCTCATTGCCCACAGACAGGAGGAAGCTACAGAGCAGAGGGGTATGTGCAGCACAAACGGGGAAAAAAGCTCCCTGAAGCACTGTCAGTACAACTTGAAATCCACACTGCTTTAAACTACCAGGTAATCAGCCTGCTTCCTTCTCTACAGTGAGCTCATTGCTCATGCTGGGGATCTGTTTGTATCTCTCTGTTCCACAATGCTCCTCAAACATCCTTGTTTTCTACTCTACTTCATTTACAACAAAGGTGTAATGCAGCTTATCCTATCTTCTTTCCAATGTGTCGGGCAAAGAATGTCCCCTCAAATCACATTTTCCTGCTGTTCAGTGTGTCAACATGCTAATCTCAGCTTGAAGGACTGCAGAGACAAGATACCAGCATTCCTGTGCTGGAAGTGTTAATAGCACTTTTCATCAGTTCTCTCATCTGTGGACAAACTGTGGGCACAGAAAAAGATAGAGAGATACTCTGAGCTGGCTTTTTGTTCCCGCTCTGGCTCTTTAGCTTTCACAAATTGTAGGACTTGGCCCATGTATTCTTGAACAATTTCCTTTTAAAATCTTGATTTCACAAGGTCCGCAAAGGCAGTCATACTGCACTAACAGGCTGGACTGCTGGATTGAAAGCTTATTTGCCTTACAGCGTGTCTCAGCTGGGCCAGGTGCAGCACCCTTATACACTGCTGTGAACTCCTCACCTGCATACACACAAACTCACAAGAACATGCAGAACATTAAGCCAGGCCTATGCACCATTTCTGCACACTGAAGAGGCTGTGCCCGTACTAAATGACGCATCATGAACAATGCCATGTTTTGAAATTAAATGAAGTTGGACAAATTATCAATGTTCTTTCAAGTGTCATCTATTATCAGCAGCAGTTTTTCCTGTGATAACATAAGGGCACACTTCCAAGGCTGTACTTACAACTACTCCCTGGAAACTGATCTGCCAGAACACAATGAGATGCACTGATAAGGCTGTGGCAATCCAAATAATCCTAAGAAGTGGCTGCTTTGGGCTGGATGTGGGAGGCAGCCACATGACCCTTTTGTCATCTCCGTCATAAAGAATCATTTGGAGCCTCAGGGACAAACTGACTTTGTTTTCTCATAGGCCACTGAGAAAAGCAGCAGCAATAACTGTCATCTTCTGGGACATATTCTTCAGCTGCATAAAGAATCTTGCTGATGTAAGGAGAGGTATGAACTCTAACTCTGAGATCTGTAAACCAGTAAGTCTGTTCTGGTCTGTCTAAGGAATATTTGGAACTGTGAAGATACCAAATATATTAGCTGCTGATGATTTTTTTTTCCCCTGCATATTCCCAGCCAAAAAGGTTACAACCATCTCTTGCCTGTGAAGTGTTCTAACCTCTAAGATTCATTAACTGTACTCATGGCATCAACTCTTTCTATATATAGTCTCTGTCCAAAAGAAACGCTATTAATTTTTAAGTCTTGATGGTATGCTAAAACTCATTAGCTTTACTATTAAAGTAGGACTAAAATGAGTAACGTGAAAAATCTATTTCCATATACCAATACATGAAATTCAGAACTGTGAGTTTTACATTCCTGAATTGCAAACGGAAAGTTCCCAGGTAGCATTACATGCTCCCCAATCAGCTGCAGGAGACCTGTGCTATGTTAGCACAAACAATGCAACATCAAACAGATCAGTATGCTGCTGCTGAACCATAGGCAGGCAAACATCATTTGCACGATATTCAAGTTTTGCATTCTACGTACCTAAAAGTAAAGGCAGATCTGCTCATAAGGTGAAGGACTCAAAGCAGCTGCATGTATTGGAACGTTAAAAAAGCAAAACCAACAACGGAGTCATTAAAGCTTTTTGCCTGGAAAGACTTTTTAACCCTTTTAAAAGAGATGTACGTTATTTTTGATGTTTGCTGGTCGGGCACACGCAGGGCCCAAATCCTCCCATTTAATTTATATAGAACAGAGCTAAAGCTGACTAGCAGGGATGAGTGAAAATGTTCTGCCACCTTGGCCTGAGCTATTTCTGCAGTCTACTCACAAGGATGCTAACATGAATGACTTCCTAGGAAGTGAGATTCACAGCTCCACAGCAATTATCTACGTGCAAGCTTTTACCTCATGGTAGACACAAGATGGTTTAGGTGACTTGCACTGAAGGACAGACAGCTTTGTGTTTAGGAAGGAGGATATGAATGTGCATGCAGATGGCTTTTGCGAAGAAGGTGCGCTATGCTCACTTTGCAGCCCAGCTGAGCATAACCACTTTCTGCAAGACTACTGTTGGACACTGCCAGTTTCTTTCTAACAGCAACAAGTTTACTCAAAAACTAGTTTATTGCGAGAAAGAACAATTTAAAGAAAACTTCATGCTTACCTGGTGAGGTCTGCTTAATTACACGTACTATCTGCTCATTTCTAGGATCCAAGTAGCCCATCTTACTGATGTATTCCAGAGCTGCTTCAATACTTCTGCTACCTGTCTGCTTCAGCGCCCGCACAGCCATTTCCTGTATAAAGCAAATACAAACTGAATCACTCTGAGACAAAGCCCAAACATTTTACTGCAAGCTAGAAAGCAATAAGCTGTCTTAAACTTACAGAAACTATTTGTAATTTACACTGCTAATAGCTGTCTGAAGCCAAATGGACTCACATTTTGAAAACACTTGTTTACCCTATACAATTAAAAAATTGAAAGAACCCACCAACTTCAACCTATCCAAGTTCTAGATCTGGAAAAGTCAGCACAGTTTGACTTAGTGTGAAACAGAAGGAAGTACTTGGCTTTTGGTATTTGAAAGCACGTCTCTCTAACATGCCAGCATCTCTCTATACAGTGAGAACAACTCTGAACTTCCCCAAACTCCACAAGAGCTAAGTAGGCAGAGACTGATCTATGCTGGGCAAATCCTGGCCCCACTAGAGGCAATGGTCTTTGCAATACTGCTCACTATCTACGTGGCAAAATACTAGCACATTAAGCTGTATTTCACATTATTGGCCTTTCAAACTGCATTTCAGTGGGCACACAGTCATTAATGAAAAATTAGTATGGGTGCCAGGCAAAATTAAATACTCCAGTTGAACTACTCCATCATAATTGCTGTTAGTGTCCCCCGCTCTCCAGCCAGGAAACCACTCTCCTGGAGTTTGTTTATACACTTACTTATGGCTCAGGTATATACAAAAGATTTCAACAGTGACTCTCCTCTGACTGTAAAGTAAAATTTGCAAATCCTCACAGGGCTGCAAGGTCTTTTCTGAAATGATGGAGAAAGTGAAATCCAGCATGAATTCATAGCATCGAACTTCAGCCCATCAAAAAGTCAGATTAACTTGTCTAAAGTAGTTGCCAAGAACTTCCAGGTACTTCCATAATTACTTCCAGAAGGCAATTTATAAGACAGAAACAACAGGAGATAAACTCATCTTTGGTAACAGACAATTAGAAGACTAATTTGAACCAGATCATTAGCTCTTAGATAGCAGAATTTGCATGAAATAAATGTTACTGTCAAGGAATTGCCAGCAAAGCTCACTACCTTTCCACCTTATTGCCATTTTAGGGGGCTTGTCTTGTTTAGTATCTTTATTGAAGACCTGGACAAAGGGACTGAGTGCACCCTCTGTATGTTTGCAGATGACACCAAGTTGGCAGGAAGTGTTGATCTGTCTGGGGGTAGGAAGGCCCTACAGAGGGATCTGGACAGGCTGGATTGTTGGTCTGAGGCCAACAGGATGAGGTTCAACAAGACCAAGTGCTGGGTCCTGCACTTTGGCCACAACAACTCCAGGCAATGCTAGAGGTTTGGGGTAGAGTGCCTGGAAGACTGTGTTGAGGAAAGGACCTGGGGGGTGTTGGTCGGCTCTTGGCTGAACATGAGCCATCTGTGTGACCAGGTGGCCAAGAAAGCCAACAGCATCCAGGCTTTTATCAGCAACAGTGCAGCCAGCAGGAGCATGGAAGGAATCATCCCTCTATACTCGGCTCTGGTGAGGCTGCACTTGAGTGTTCAGTTTTGGACCCTTACTACAAGACAGACATTGAGGCCCTGGAATGCATTCAGAGAAGGAAAACAGATCTGTGAGGGGACTGGAGCACAAATCTTGTGGGGAGCGAATGAGGGCCATGGTTTAGTGGGGTAATACTGGTGGTAGGTGGATGGCTGGATTAGATGATCTTGAAGGCCTTTTCCAACCTTGGTGTTTCTATGGTTCTATGATTCTCCCTTGAGACCTGCCCAAAGGCACTAAGTCAGATGGAATTTGGCTCGCTGGCTGCAGACGTGCTGGCTGTGTTGGTACAGCATTGCAAACACCCAGCTCTCCCACAGGGCAGGGCTGTGCGTTGGATTGCATGCAGGTAACCTCAGCACATGTGCCCCTCTCCACATCATCTGGAGCAAAGAGCTTTGCTTGGCTCAACTGCAAGCGCGTGTTACATTCTCACTCACTGTTTACCTAGCAATGGAGGATGGTCTCAGATGACACTAATTCACACTTAGCACAAAGCCACATGCTGGCACTTGGCATTTAGTTTCACTTAGCTCAGTCTCCTGCTACTCCCCCCAGAATGGAATTATTTTCTCCATTACTCAGAGGTTCTGCTTGGGGAATAGCTATAGCAAGTTTGAATATTTTTCATACAATTTATGAGTCATAATTCATAGAAAGGCAGTAGTTGGTTTCACATTTCCTATAGCTGAAATATTTCACTGGCATCAACACATTACTAAGTGCAATTTTAAAACAAAAAAACTATTATGCATGAAGGAAAGAATTTCCCACAATGTTCTTTTCCCCTATCTTTTTTCTTTTTCTGGATACATTTCTGAAGCATTAGCAAATCCGTATCTCAGTGCTCAGCAGTCTCACCATCAAGGGGCTCTGGCTGCCTGCACACTGCTCACTGACACTGGCTGGATCTGACCTTAGATCACAAGACTTCAATTTCCCCAAATACACAACAAGGTCTCCGAGCTGGATCTTGAGCTTTTTTGGTTTCGTCTGCTATGGGGTACCAAGAGAACAAACATCTGGTAAACAATTACCTTAACCATTAATAAAAGTCTACATAATGCACTTCTCCCCATCTTAAATATGATGGCTCTACAGAATTTAGAGAAGCTAAAGAACATGGCATTTTATCACCACCATAATGATAATATCTCAAATAACAAACCTTCCCTCCTACACTTGCACTACAGTTCTTATCTTTTGCCACTGCCACTGTCAGAATACCAGCAGCATTAAAATGACAACGGTTTGCTCACAGCTGTGTGTTCTACCTTTAGCAGGAAAAACAGGGGATTCATATTTAAATTTCAGTGGGAATAGTGGGAGGGAAAAGCCCAGACCATTTCAGAACAGACCATATTTTAACCTGGGACAGCCAGCAAGAGCTTGAGACTGGTGGATGTGTCAGTGACAATCTCACCCTTGTGTGAGTGACCTTGTGTGAGTGACAATCTCAGCCCATCGTGTGGACAGCAGCCCAGTACACCAGTTTTCCGCCTTTCATCTTCATGAGTCAACTCCCGCTCTCAGAAGGGTTTCCTCATCACTGACCCTGTCTGCTCAGCATTTACATTGCTGCTGGAAAAATGTAAGGTTTCTTGTGGTTCAAAAGAACACCTGTATTCCCCAAATCCCATAGCTTTGGCCTTTTCCCCCCACAGATATCATGAGGCACACACAACCTCTGTTCATGAGGTCAGTTCCCAGAAGGCTTGCATCATCTCTAAGCACATGGGGGTTGACAAACAAAAAATAAAGATTTCATGTAGAAAAGGAGGGGAAACAGTGCAGAAAATGAATTAAATAGCATCGACAACTGCAATTATGGGAGGCTAGAGGTTGGGGGTAGAGGTTTAAGTCAGATGGAAGGTGTTTGTAAGAAGGAGCAGAATGAGCTCAGGAAGGAGAGAAATCAATGCCACAAGTTTGCAGACCGATACTGGAAACAACAGAAAGGCTGGGAAACAACGTGATAGACACTGGACAGGGAGAAATGTGCACAGCTACACTGACACAGCCAGAGCTCAATGATATCACTGCAAGGTAAGTACATTTTAGAAACAGTAGGAAGTGAAGACCAGAAATGAGACATGAAAAAAATATATATCCATTTGGAACAGTATCCAATGCCAAAACATTCAAGTAGGCACAGGACCAAATCCAACTCCCACTGAGGTCAACAAAGGTTTCCATTAACTGCAAGGTACACTGCTCCAGGTCCTCTGTTTCTGCTCGTTTCCCTTTCAGCACGCCAAGCGCTGTCAGTTACAGCACTGCTGAGAAACCCAGCCCCTGGTTTCATTCTGCACACCCTGCAGCCAGCTGTCAGGGTCCAAGCACAAACATGAGCCCTGGCAGCATGCGCCCAAACCACCAGGGAACAGAGCAGTCCTGGCCCCAGCTCATTCTTTGCATTCTGTGTACTGCCCTTGGAGGATTCAAACATCTCTCTGTGCAAGCCCTCATGCACCTTTTTGCCTCTAGACACTGCTGCTGGTGAGAAGAAAAAATAAGTACAAAAAGAAAACGTGCTGTTACAAACAACTAATAACTTCATAATTAATGTTACAACTGTGATATTAAAATGAGGTTTCAGTGGTTAGTTGTGGTTCAGGACAGACCTAATGGAAAACTAGCGTCAGGCAAAGAACCACAAAGTTACCAATGTCATCTTTGTGGACTGGGGCAGCTCTGCAAAATTCCAAATTTGTGGGTTCACAAAAAAAAATGGGAGAGGGGCTGCTTCTCAGCTAGAGTCTCCAGCAGCCACCCAAACCAGAGAGCTGCACAGCCAGCATGCTCAGCAATTTCCCCATTCCTGTGTCTGCAGAAAGCAGCTTGCCAAGCCGCTTCAGGATGTTGTTAGAAGGAAAGGCACCTTTCAGCTTGGATGCTCAACAGGGAAAATCCTTGTTTAATGGTAAACAGATATTTGGACATGTGCACAAAGAGGCTGCACCTCTCTCTGTGCCCACAGACAACGTGAAAGGCTTCCCCTGCTTTACCCTCCTGCCTGGCCTCGCTCCACCAGCACTGGCAGCGGCGAGCGTTCTTGCTCTACTACAGGGTTGTCCAGCAACATTTTTCATTCAGAAGGCTCCCAGTTGCCAAGATGCATTTATCATCCAAGTGAAGATTGCACAATAAGTAAGACCTTTTCCCAAGAACATTGTGTCTGAAGGAGACAATAGGTCCTCCAAAATTTGGCAAAGGCAATTAATTGCTAACAACAACTAAAAATTAATTACTCACTTTCCATTCACAATGAAGGATGGGCAACAGATGCAGGAAACAGATACAGGTTCCCTCCGGAAGGGAGAAAAATCAGACTCATGCCAAAAGGCATGCTCCAGAATTGATTACGAACCTTTCAGAGACAGTCCACCACTGTAAGAAATTTCATTCATGATTTTAAACGTGCAAAAACTAAGAAATTCAGGAAATAATGTGTACAATACAGTCTGTTGGAATTACTGCAGCTCTACAGAACAGAGAACTGTATTATTTTAATACTACTTATCTGCAATTGCTCTTCACTTGGATTCTTCATCCAACTCTGTACTCTACTTTGGCTTTGCCTGATTTCAGGTTGCTGGCAGCAGGGGCTTCATCTTGCCCACAGATTCCCATGCTTGACTAAAACCCTAATTGAAACATTCTAGACATGTAACTAAAGATCTATCCTGAGAATCACTACAGATCTTCAGTTTTAGGGTATGAAAATAGCAGGAGAACAACAGCACAGGCAAAAAAAGACCTATTGAGTGCCTATTTGTTTGACATGGGATGACTTAGCCCCTTCATAATCCATGTAATCTATTCAGAAAACAAGGGCAATCTACCTCAATGCCAGCCAAGGTTTTTCTGCCTCCATCAATCCATTAGGGAGCTCTTCACTTCCACTTCACTTTCACAGTTACAGTGCTTTGCTGGCTGTACACCTTCCTCTTATTTGCAGCCGTAATTTCACAAGGCCACTTAATGCCCCCTACCTTTAGTTTCAATTATCTTTTAACTTCAAAAGCTCTGCTGTTATCTATTGGGAATGAACCCCCTCTCATCCCAAGGATTGCAGGTTGGCCTTCTGGGTTAAACAAACCACATTCCTTTGGTTTTCTCTTGTAAAACAGGCTCTCTGCTCTCTTTATCACTTCAGTGGCTCTTCTCTGTATCAAGGAAGATCAGACTGGAATAAGGTTTTTGATAAGAGCTGCACACACCACTCTGAGTAAGATGCAGATGGTGCAGATGATGTTACTTTGGAAGCAAAGTCATTCATTTTCTTTGTTGACTTCAGCAGAGGAAGTTTGAGTTTGAGGCTTTACTCCTGGCTTTCAGTCCTTCCTCGGAGACTCTGCTCTTTGTGCTCTCCAGTTTATGCCCGGTTCAAGCAGTACTTCAGCCCTTAAGGTCATCCATTACTTTGGTAGGACACTCCAGCCCTGCTCTGCACCTATTGTATGTTCTCAATTTGTACTGTCAGAATGTTTTTTGTTCTTTTTTAATCAGACTTCGTAATGGAAAAAGTATAAAGAACAGACAACCTAGGGTACATAAAGTACCAAGGGCTGGACAAAAATATGGGCAGGTGATGAAATACAAGATTCACTAAGTTAAACCAAATCAACATGTGAAAAAATTCTGAGCAGTAAGCTCAGAAAACCCCAGAAAATGGGGTTTTACAGGTAAGGAACAACTTTAAAAAGAAAGTTTTAAAATAATATTTCTATATATTTGTAGAATTAACAAAGGAAGTATGCCCAAAAAACAGAGGGAGAATTCAGGAAACAATACAAGGTTCTGGTCAACATCCTATCAGAAGAAAAAAAAAGAAATAAAATTACTATGACATTCACCACCACCTGACTGCTCATGCTTTTCTAACTCTTCTAGTCTTGATTCAGACAGTCACCTGCAGGCTCCTTAACTAACCTGTGTTTGCACAGCTGCCAGTAGAATAGGGTCTTGTTCTTGTTTCTCTTGCAGCACCTTGATAATTTCAGATTAAATAGAAGTAAGGAAACAAGCCCAAATGGTTCAACTTGCAGTAGTAGGCACAAAAGTTGTCGGAGTGCTCATGTGTCAGTGCTCCCAGGTCCCAGGACAGAAATCTTCATACTGCTACCATACAAACCAACCCTGTGAGACTGCCTTCATCTTTGAAACCACAGGACATAGCACATTTACTCTAGCTTATAGACAGAATGTGTTTGCATGTTAAGCACTCTGAAAAGAACGTGGTAACAGGAAGGACTGCAGGAAACTGACAGGTGCTACCCTGAGAAACAAATCTGCAAGTCACACAAGCTGCCCAGAAGAAACATCTGAAAACAGGCAAGGAAAGAGTGATCACAGCATTAACAGTAATGAAAAGGGAGTGAGAATAATCAAAAGCTATCACGAATGCCACTTGTTTTTGGATCTTTATAGTGAGCAGGCTGGAAAGCATGAACAGAGCCAAGCTGCTGTGACCCAAGCAGGAGGTGGGGGGAGCAGAGGGCAGCAGGGAGCAGCTGGCCCCATGGCACATGCAGCTTGGCTTGGGACCTGAAGGGCATGGCAATGCCTACTCTTCTTCCTGTTCCAGCCAAAAACATACTGTGCAGGGAGAAATCTCACTTCCCTTAGGCATCCAGTAGAAGAGACACTGACAGTACCCACAGAGGAGCTGTCATGCTCATGTATTTACAGACACCCTCTCCTGGAGGCATCTGTCCTGTACCAGCTTAGGGAAGAGCACAGGCCAAGCTCTGCCAACAGTGACAGGCAACAGGAATGTCTCTGCAAGTCCTAAAAGGCCCAATCTTAGAAAACATGCCTTGCTGCAGGTCACACAGAGAACTGAGGGGTGCAGTAGGACAGATCATCTCTATGATAAATTCACAAGCCAGACTTGCATTAGTGGCAATGAAGAAGCACGTATTTGTATGTTTTTGCTGTGCTACAGATCTCATCTTCTATCTACACCGAGTCCTTTCTGTGATGACACCCACAGCCTTCCACACGGTGCTGAGCCCTACACAGACACAAGGGAAGAATCCTATTCTGAAAGAGATTTCTGATTTAAAGCAGAACAAACAATTGTATATGCAGCCATAGCTGTTCCTCATTACTCTGGGTCTGCTCACTGGAGAGCTATTCCAACTATTCAGAGCTCGGTCTAACCAAATGACCCATGACCGATTCATCAACAGAAAGTTCTTTAAATCTCTCTTTACTCAGCGCTGGAGCAGAAGCAACTCAAATCAGAAGCATTATTATGTGTTAAATCAGAAATCCCGTACTCAGGAAAAGATATGTTACATAAATAGCACTTCACAAATCATTGCATTGTCAGGTTTATTTCACAGAGCAGGATGGAAGACCATACTTGCTTCACACACACACACCTGTAGGCTCACAGCATCTTTCCTAAGGTGCCATTTTATTTCCTCAAAATGACACCACTTTGGGGCAAGAACAAGGAACTGCTCAGAGCCTGCAGCAGGTTCCCAGCTCCAGATCTCTCCTGTCCTCCCCAGCTGCAGGCTCTGTGCTTACTGCTGCCATACCAGCAAGGCTTTTGAGTTCCTCTGGCTGACATGAGCCACACCAACCCACGGTCAGTCAGGTTCAGTGTTGCAGAAGTAACATAGCACCTTAGAATAGCTACAGAATTCTGAAGGAAAGAAACAGAAAGCAACTAGAAAATAAATTTAAAATTGATTTAAACACACAAGTTGTCCCTAGCCATGAAGCATCACATATCCCAAACTATACCGTGAAAACCCCACCCGGGTTCCTGTTCCCATTTCTGAACAGAAAGAGGTGCCAGCACAAACCCCAGCCCCTTTCAGCACCAAATCCAGCACTGGGCAAGCTCTGAGGTTCCCAACTAGCACTCAAAGAACAAGCAGCCCATTGACTCCTCACCAAAGAGTCAACCACTGAATCTTTTGTGGAGGGCAGAGAGGCAGGCAGCTTGTTGCCAGCCTCATTTTGACTCTTGTTGCTAAAGCTTTCAACACAGCACTTTCCAACTTCCATTTCCTTTCTCTAAGGAGGAAAGCAGGTGAGCTGACGCATGAGAAACCTTCAGAGTCCTTCAGCAGCAGCACTGCGGGGACTGCCAAGCTGTATCAAAAGTCATTAGCAGACAAAATTAGCCTTTATAGTCTTATAATGAGGAGGAAAACAAACACACTGCAAGAATCTTCAACTGCTCTTTTGCCATTTGAACCCTTCTTTTTGATTCATCTGTTTTATAACATATACCAGCAGCGTGCCCAGGTGGCCAAGATGGCTAATGGCATTCTGGCTTGTGTAAGAAACTGGGCAGCCAGCAGGAGCAGGGAAGGGATTGTCCCTCTGTGCTCAGCACTGGTGAGGCCACACCTTGAGTACTGTGTTCAGTTGTGGCCCCTCAATACAAGAAAGACATTGAAGCCCTGGAGCATGTGCAGAGAAGGGCAACAGAGCTGAGAAGGGTCCGGAGCATAAGGCTTATAGGGAGCAAGTGAGGGAACTGGGACTGTTCAGTCAGGAGGAGGCTCAGGGGAAACTTACTGCTCTCTGCAACTGCCTGAAAGGAGGCTGTGGTGAGGTGGGCATGGGCCTCTTCTCCCAGGTAAGAGCGATAGGAAGAGAGGCAAATGGGCCTTAAGTTGCACCAGGGGAGGTTCACATTCGATAGCAGGACTAATTTTTTCTCTGAAACAGCGGTGAGGCACTGGCACAGGCTGCCCATGGAGGTGGTGGAGTCACCATTCCTCGAGGTGTTTAAGAAACATGAGAATGTGGTACTGAAGAATGTGGTTAGTGAGCATGGTGGGGATGGGTGACAGTTGGATTTGATAATCTTAGTGGACTTTTTCAACCTAAATGATTCTATTATTCTATGTGTTAAAACAGTTCCAGCAAAAGCAGCATCATGCTGTGCCAGGACCAGCTGCTATTTAAAAAGGGTTGTATAAACCCTTTTCAGTTAACACCAATCTCTTGGAAACGTCTTTGTTCAGGTTCTCCCTCCCAGGCAGGCTGCCTGACAAGCCGGCCCACTCGCTACAGGCAGGGCAGGCCGTCCCTGCTCCCCCCAGAGCTGCCCATCACGTTCTGAGCAGTCAGAACACCACCACGACTCCCTCCCAGCAGCTCCCACATCCTTCTGAGACAGCAGGTTTTTTACCCTATCAGGGCAAATAAATCAAGCTGGATAGAATAGCAGTTCAGTGAAGGTTTCATGATGAGCTTATTCCCCTTCATTAGCAGCAAGTGATGTGTTTGCTAATTTTATTGCTCATGTTAGCCCAAAATGCATTTGGCTGGCATTCCATTTACGGTGATGCTATTTGTATATGAAAGCGTTTCTTTTCAGTGGCCACAGACACTAAAATGAGTGGTTCTCATGGCTCTTCCTTCTACTACAGATACCTCTTGAGTTATGTGTAAAAGGATTTTTACAAATATTCACAGAGCTTGCAAACGATTCCTCAGCCAAACACGATACAAGGGACTTGTCAGCTGGGTATTCAGCTCCAGCAAAATGAGTTATGAGTTTTGTTGTTAAGGAATAAAGCCCCAGAGCACTGAAGGGAATTGTGTCAAAGACTGGAAGAGCTTTTAGCACTGCCAAACTCAGCTGCACCCCAGAATGTCATTCGGCACTGCACATTTGAAATGCATTAGCACTGCTTACAGCATTTCTCCATATCCACCTCGACAGACTGAATTTTGCACCCATCCTTGTTAATGGGGCCTATGTCAGATTTACTGACTTCTGCCTACTTAAAGCATTACAAATTTTCTTGTATTACTGAAGATTTTAACATTTAAAGAGTGTACTCCTCTCCTCACTTGCAACTTCGCATAGTTTTATTGACTTTAAAAACACCAGAACTTTCAAGTGTTGTCTCATAAACTCTTGTTTCCCCCTTAATTTTTCTCCAAGGAATACTCTAAAAGAACTATAAAGCCACCAGGATACCAGGCTGGAATACACTGCCACTGAATTGATCTCTTCTTGGAGGATTTGTACCACAATGGGACTCCAATGAGACTCCAACTGATATCCTGCAGTAACATGCATGCAGAGAGACAATAACAATCCAAGAAACACTGTGAGAAGTGGCCTTCCTTCCTCTCTCAGCCTCCCAATGCAAGGCAGCAGCCTCACGTAACTGACAAAACATCTGGCTTTCATCTCAAGGTTCCTCATATTTTTCAGTACATACACATATACACACACTAACACAAAATTCAAACGTGTTAGGCAAGACTGCTTGGCATTTTTATTGTTCAAAGAGTAGGAAGATGCATGCTGGACTTTTTACACACAATATGGCTTTAAAACTTGCTGGTATTTTGGATTTTTATTTATTAATTGGAATTTTTTATTTTAAAAATCTCATTCAAAAATATGAATAAGGCATTCAACGTTTAAGACTTGAAAATCAGTACACTCACCTTTGTATTGCAATATGCTCCAATTGCACTGCATTAGGGAACTCATGAGACGTGTTCCAGAGGTCACTTAGTTTGACTCACTCTATCAAATGCATGTGTACAACTATGGGTCTGAAAGCAACAGCTATTTACCACTGACTACTGCTTGAAGATAGAAATATCCCTAAATTGTCTGAAGGCTCTGTGTGACTACTAGTCACTGCAGCTTCCTGCAGTTGCAAGGTAGAACTCAACCTTTAACAGTGCTAGAGGCAAAAAAAAAAAAAAAAAAAAAGAGGGGGGGGGGGGAAATCTGACCAGATAAAATATCTGAAGGTCAGGCTTTTTACATGTAAAGCAGCTACAGCAAAATTATTCACATTCTTAGCACATAACTGCCCAGGATGAGATTCCGTGGAGAGACAAAACAATTCGCCCAAGAGAGCAGCTGCGTCTCCCTCAGCTCAGGGCTGTGAGGGGAATGTCCATCATGGTCCCCAGAGCTGACCAAGAGCAGGAAGAAAATGAAAGGCTTGAAAGGCTGTGCCTGCTCTGCTCCAGGGCAATGGCTTTGTGCCACCGGTCCTTTTCTATGCTCACTTAAAAGAAGGGAAGAGTAATAGACAAACAGAGCCAGCTGGTAACAAACAATGTCACTGATGTCCTAGAGGAACTGTGTAAGCAAACACCCAGGTCTGGTTAAATGTAGAGTAGTAGGAGAGGAAACATCAGAGAATGAATAAAACAACCAAAAGAAATACAGTCATCTGGTTTCACTTCTACTGTGTGGTTCTTTTCAGAGACATATTTGGTAAGTATAAACCCATTTCTTTGAAGGTTTCCAGAGCAGTCCTTATAAGTTCTCTTTTTACCTTGTATTTGCTTAGCAGTACCTCCACTCAGCTCACCTTGACATTGTTTCCATTGGCTCTAGGTAAAGTGGCACACTTCAATTAACCAAGACATACACAGTGCTGAAGAATCACCCTTCTTGTTCCACTCCACCCACACGAAAAGGCGGTCATGTGTATTTTGGGCTGTTGTGAGAAAAGAAATCCTCTTCTGAGATCTTCCTAAAAGCCATCCCATGACCATCAGCATCTCCTCACAAATCTGCCATTAGCTATCCATGAAATCAGCCACAGAACATGAAACATCAGCCACAGACACACCACTACAGTCAGTGTACTCAGCACTGATAAGTCAGCATGCACACATTATCTTCCAGCTGCAACTGTCAGAAACAACTGCCCCTTGCCTGATCACTCACAGCTGGGTTTGCAGAGACTTTCAAGCGAGCTGCTGAAGGTAACTCAGTTCGTTTTGAGCCATGTGAGCAAGGGTTAACTTGACAGCAGCTCAGCTGGGGCAACCAAACCTGGGTGAGAGGAGGAGGAGAGGCAGCAGGAAGCTGATGACCACCTCTGGAGCACAGCTGGAAGGAAGAGCATGGTGAGCACAGGCTGAGCTTTCTCTCTGATGGTGGTTGACAGCCGAGGCAGCTGCCATTGCTCTCAACTACTCTGCTCATTCCTACACCCCGTGCTGTACCCCAGTTGTGTTCATATCTCTCCCACTGAACCCAAAAGTTATTTTTAACCTGGACTGGATCCCTGAGCAGTCACCACTCAGCTCAGCATGGTGCCAGCACTGCTTGTGGGAACAAGCAGGGAGGGACAAGTGGGAAGGCAGCAGCTCTGCAGGAGCTCCTTCCTGCACATCAACCTGCACACTTCTCAGCTGAACAGATATGCTTCCAACAACACCCCACACCGTAAGATGAGGCTTTTGTGTTTTGTTGTTTGTTTGTTTGTGGCGTTTTTTTCCCCCTTCCTGCCTGAAGAAAGTTTTCAGTTGCAGCACTTTGTGTGTTGGTGTCATATTAGGTTTGAAAAGGTAATCCCTGTTAACTTGTGCAGTTATCACCTAATATTTCAAGGTAACTACAGGACATTTTTCAAAAATACAAGTGATCATCCTAAAAAGATGTAGCCAAGGGGAAGCAGCCTTACAGGACAAGATATAAATCAACATGTTAGACAAGCAATTTTAAACCACAGGAGGAAGGGAAAAAAAGCCCCACTCTATCAAGCCAATAAAGATCCTGTAGCACTGACTCTAGAAGATATTGGACCTATTCTGTAACAACTATATATTTTATGGACCTAAGTATTTTGAACTCTAAAAAGGTCTGAATACTACTACTTTCAACTGACACAAAAGAGATGGAGGAAAGCCAAACAGAGGGCACAATTCCCCTCATCCTCCCTCCACAGCTGAAGCAGTGCCTTTGACCAAGCGGCTCATGCTGACGCCGCTGCTTACTAACATTCCTAGCAACAGACAGATGCTCCTCGCCTCCCTCTTTCAAGCCTTTACTCCAACTTTCAGGAGACTGCTGTTTCCCAATGCTCTCAAGCCATGTCACTTGGTAGGAAAACAAATGGCAGGTGTTTCCCAGGCTTTGCTGTTATTGCAAGGTGTGCCCGATTGGATCAATACTATCCAGAGACAGCTGTGTTTCTTCAGAGATCCTTAAGGGTGCAATGTGTTAAGAAAGCAGTAAGAGACACGTAATCACTTTTCTTCTTTGAGATAATATTCTAGGAAGGGATGCCTATGGCAAAATGACCCAAGGCAAAACTTGAGTATTTCAAAAGCCTAGTCAGTGCTTTGATGGGACAGCACTAGCAGCAACCAGCACAGCAACACAAGTTTCACCACGCAGCACCCCAGAAACCAAGATCTCACCACGCGCAGCGGGGCGCTGGTGAAGTTTTTGGATGAAGTAAAAAACATAGTTTCCATGCAAGGGTCCTACAGAGCTGCCAAAGGTAAGGATCCATGTCTGGTTAGGCAATCAAGCTTCAAACTCCTAAATTTCCTCCTACAAGAATTGGGTAGAGACAGTACTCCTACTGGTATCTGACCTGTGTGTGCGCTGCCAACTCCTGTTAAACACATGTTGCACCACACCGCTCTGCAGAATCAAGGAAAGCCGTGCTCCCTGAGCACGCAAAGTCCAAAATAAACCTGAACACTCATGGCAATGATATGTGGAAATGGTCTCTGTATTTGGACGGTGAGGTCACTCTACACCACTCTACTCCAAGAGAGTACTCTACTCCTGTGGTGATTTTCCTCTCTTCTCCCACGTGTGCACCTTAAGTTGGGTTCCCACCTCTGTGCACACTGCTTTGGATAATGCTGTAAGACTCAGAACTGCACATTTAGTGATTCCTGAGCATCAGCGTTCAAATTTGCTTACAGATGACAGGTTTGCTTCCAAGGTCAACATCCACTTCTCATAACAAGCATTGCAACTGTCTGTTCCTTTCCTCCAAGGCATCCATCTTGTCTCAAAACTGTCGACATTACAATTCATATTTAATTAAGCTTTTCAGTAACTGCCACCACCTTCAGAGACTAACTGCAGAAGTCAATGATAAGCAATTTCAGAAGTATGAGTAAAGATACAAGTATGTATAGAAACCTAAAATTAGGCACTTTCTCCCACAACTAAAACTTGTAGTATTTATATTCCAGAACACGCAATATTTGAAATGATGGAACTATCTGAAGGACCATCACACAAAGGAAACATTAGCACAGTCATAGCAGCTCCATATGCATCCCATTACTTTCTGTAATAACTGGACAGCCTACATTTTAAATAGGACCTACATAGGATCTAGAGCAAGGTGTCCCCTCCAACCCAAGCCATTCTATGACCATAAATGCCAAATGATCTTTAAGTTAGTCTTTCAGTGCTAACATCTAAGTGATCTATCTGTCAATCAACAGCATTCCTTCCAACACAGAGTATACAGTCTAGACACTCCACCTGTTCACTGCTTATTTACCTCTGCTCTAAACATTGACTCATCTTCCATATATCTAGATCACCACCTGAAGAGCATTAAGAAAGCAAACAGTGAGGTAAGAATGAGAGAGATCTATACAGGACAATAAAAACACACTAAATATTTCCATCCTTTTATTTTTTCTGTGTTACAACTTTCCTACACCCCACCCTAGAAACCTCAGTTCTGGCTGTGACACCTTCTGGGTAGAGTCCTCGTTTTTTGCAGCACTGTTGCACTGCACACCTCTACTGCAATGCCAATAGAACACTGCATTTGTATTTGATTATCGCTGTAATGGAGCAATGCAAATGTGAAACCCTAGGTGAACACTGAAACTCTTGTTAGCAATTTATGCTGGTAATGTGATCTGTCCCACGCCAAGCTTCCCTCAATTTCTGACACACAGGTCTTACAGCACAGATCCTGTTCACCCAGGAATGGCACTATCATGTTTTCTCACACTGCAACCAGTGCCTGAAAAACTCTGTAGACTCCAACATCATCATTTAGAGAACAAAAAAAAGAAAGTGAATATCAGGTGCACTTCAGAAGAGAGGAGCACCTCAACCCTTCACCTTACAGCTGTACAGCTGCACCTTAACTTAAAGTACAGCTGCAGGTGATAATTAACCGTTCACATAAGCTAAAATTCTAAGCTGCAGATATTAAATGAATTTGAACAGACTGCCATTTTAAAATCTACGCCAAAACCTAATTCCAAACTGCATGTGTGCATACTGGTGGAACAGGGGGACTCATCACTCAAAGTAAGAAGCAAAACTCGGGCCTGATGAAATGAATAGAATTTTACTACTCATTTCAATGAAGACAGCATCTGAGCACAAGAGCCTTCCAGCACGGTGGGGCTGGGGATACAGGCCCAGTCTAGATACGCACAGTTGCTCTTTAATCCTAAACACAAAACTTTTCCCAGCTTTCCCATCCCACGGCCCAAGAACACTCCAAGCTGCAGTGCTGAGAGAACGGAGCCAAATCCTGCCAGAAACCTGGATTGTGTCAACTTCTTGCATTTTGTCTTCTGACCCACAGTATCCAAGGGACCCTCTGTTGGTGCAGGTGGGGTCTGAGGGAGGAGGTCACAGTTCCCAGCAGCTGAGGAAAAGAAAAGGCCTCCCCACCCCCAAGCACTTCCTGCAGTGCTCCATGAACTAAAGTCATATACCACTACAGGCTGGATCGCAGCTCAGTGCATTCCACTGCACTTTGTCACGCTTCCCTGATCGATACAATGCCAAAAATGACTAGCTTTAACAGTTCTCTGGTGAATAGAAGAGTTTGCAACTCTGAAGCAGAGCTGAGATTTTTATTTGTGTTAAATTTGCTTTTCTGTTCTGAAGGAAAATTTTTAATGCTGCCTTTAATTCCCCTTCTGCGCTATTTTCTTACTTCTTTAGTGATTTTTTGTGAAGACAAAGGGAAAATTCAAGCTGACAGGCTTTTCAAGGCCATCTAAGCTATGACTGAAGGAAGAAAAAATATGAACAAGCAAAATACGAAAAAGATGTACATCATAATCATATAAATCAAGAAATACATGGCAATGAGCCACGAGACATTCACAAGCCAGCTACCATGGAGAACAAAATCCAAAGTCCAGCTGGACTATGTACACAAGCACAGAGCAACTTTATCCAACATTTGCACACTGACCATTTATTTACTCAGTACTCAACTGAGCACAATCTTGTGGAATTATACAGACTGCTCCTGCACACATCCCTTCTGCTCACCTTCTACAGGCTGTAGGCACTCTGCTCAGCCATACTTTCAAAGGCCATGGCCTAAGAAACTCTCCTTTGCAGTCCTATAGTCAAAAATCATGCCTGTAATTACAAAAAAACAAACAAACAAAAAAAAAAAAAAAAAAAAAAGAAAAATGTAAAACTAAGCTATGTCCTTAACAGAGCAAAGTGTTCACTATGGCCACGCTGGGTGCTGCTCCCAAGTGGAAGAATACTGGCATGCTGCATGCGCACCCAAAAAAGGGATCCCACTTCTCTCCAAGCCAGCAAGGTTTGTTCAGTACAGCAAGAACTGTTGTGGGTTCCAGCCCATTTTTGGAACAGAGGATTTTGCTATCCAACCCCATCTCTATGCTGACCTGGAAATATGCCTGTCCCAATTGCTACTCGCGTATGGAAATAATAAAGCTATTTTTACATGAAAAGCAAATCCTTTATTTTCCCAACAGCAAGAATAACCATTGCAAGGAGCACAGAAGCAAGACATTTGGAATGGAGGGAGTTATCTACACTACCAGTTCAGCCTTGTGAGCAGAGCACAAGGGCAGATGAGTAGTTCACCCTGATTTTACATGGTAAGTACATAAAAATCACAAAGCAGAGGGAAACACGGAGCAACATGGAGTCTTTAGACTCAGCAAGCTGGGCACGTGCGGGAAGATGTCTCTTGCTGCTGGAAGCTTCAGCCCTGTGGCCCAGCTGCCCTCCTCCCAAAGTCAACATCAAACACTGCACACTGCTCAGGCACCCAGTCCCTGCCTGCCCTTCAGCAAGGGCATCAGCCTTACTGTGCTTCCCCTGCACCCTCACTGTTGCCAGCCAGCACATTCCCAACCATTTGAATTTCCTCAGCAGTAATAGCTGCTTTATCCATTAGCTGCCGTAGTCTCAGTGTTTGGTTAAAAGAAAAAAAAGAAAGAAAAATAAGGGAAATTAAAAATTAGTTCCATGGTGCCTCTTCTTAGACCAGGTAACCGCAATCCTACATGAAAGTGGCAAAATAAAGCAGAATGGCAGCCTGGGGGTGAGATTTTCCCCAAACTGGTGGGCTCCAAAACTTGCATGCCAAGGGGATGATGGCCCCTTGGTACCCTGACTCAGGGCTTTGTGTGGTGCAGAGCAATGGGCCCATTCTAAGGCTGAGAGAGAGAGGAAGAGAGCACATGCACTCCCCTCCACAAGAAAGGAGAATGAAAACGTCTCCTTACGAAAACTGAGGAATACTGTCAAACACAAAGCACAGCTCGTTGCGCAAAACAGCATTCCTAGAGATGCTAACAGGCAGCAGGACGTTCTGACCCTCCCCGGAATCTGGCAGAAGGCAGCACTACTCCCAGCACCACAGCCTGGCGCAGGCAGCTCATGCTTTCCTCTGCTTCCTGCAGAGATACGGCCCAGGCTCAGGAGGTGACTGCCTGCCCTGAGCACCTGGGCCTGCTGTCAGCACGGAGCAGGGTCTGCTGTACCAGTTCTCAACTTCCAGCAGTTTCTAACACTTACATATCTCAGGAAAGTTCCTGGAGAACTGATCCATCACAGGCTTACAGCACTGAAGATGTTCCGAAAAATACTTTTTCTAGGCTACTTTCATGTGGTTAAAAACTCCTGAAGGTTCACTTCTCAGTAAGCAGAGATGGGGGTGGAAGGGATGAAAACCAATGCAAAAGAAAATTCTTGTGGCTTACTTTTGAATTTGCTGGCATTACAGACATACTTTTGCAGTATGGGGAACTGGCTCACACGTGCCCTGGAACAAACTGATAAGTTTTGCCCACTTGTACACATCTTCTAGCCTCCAGGTCTCCGATCTGTGCAGCAGAGCACCACACCAACATCACCTCCCCACCATCTCCATGCCTGTAATACCATGCATGTTTCACATGTTCTTCAAAACCAATCTTCAAGAAAGCATTCAATGAACTCAGTGCTAGCATTAGGGAATAGAATAAAATGATCTTCTGAATAGGAGGGCACACCAAGGTGCAGAAGGAGATAGAAATGAGTTTATGGCATAGCAAGTGCTGGAGCTCTTCAAAGAGAAGACTTGCAGGCTGTTGCAGCACGCAGACAGCTGCCTGCTCCCACATCTGGGCATGACACAGGCAATCAGCAGAGCTGTTGAGGGCATGGTGAAGAAAATGAGTTGGACAACCAAAAACTAGGTTTCATCAAGGTGGAACAGACATTGCTTAGCAGTTATTTGGAATAGAACAGCTCAGACCGGATTTGTCTTGACTTAAGAATGTTTTAATTGGGGCAGGCATATTTGTTTCCATAAACCAAGATATTCTGCATGTATTAATAGTTCCAAGGTTGCAGTTCATTAACTGAAACAGATTATGCACCTTTATTAGGCTGACATCTGGCAGGAACACAGAATGAACAGAGTAAGTCTGGCTAGAAGGAAAGCTAAGGTAGGACAGGTGCCTAATTTAAGCACAGACCATAGCATCCTGACACTAAACAGAAGACAATGAAGCAATAAAAATATATGGGATATACTGTCCAAGTCCACTTGCAACTACAATTCCTTAAGATGTCACATTAAACATAAAAAAACAAGGTTGAAGTCAATAGATACTTTGCAAGTATTTATGTAATTAATTAGGGGTATTCAGAGGTACATGGAGAAAATAATGAGGGAGATCTTGAGTACTAATTATTCAAAGCAGTTGAGCAGGAAACAGTGCAACAGAACAACCAGTTCAATACCAGAAGGTAGCAAAGAGAAGAGCCTTGAAGATATTTCCTTTTAAAAGCAGTGGAAGAACAAAAATGAAGAGAAGGATGCTACAGAGCAGCAACAACAATGATCTCTGAGCTCTAGCCTAGATTTTGCTTTGAAATAACATGCATCCAACAGATTCATAAATAGGGGATGACAAGTCAAACGCAGCCATATAAACATACAGCAGTATTATGCTGCCAGTTAGCCATCCTACTAAAGTCAATAGTCAGGGCAGGAACTTTTGTGTACTACCACCTAGTATCATTAAGATTCTATCACTTTATGTCAAGATTAATACACTGCATCTTTGTACACTTCTGATCAAATTATTCACAAGTTGTGCATCAGAGGAACGAAGGATACGGAAAACAATCACAAAACGTTCAGTTATTTAACCTACATTTAAACCTCAACATTTTTTTTTTGCATTGGATTATTTTTTTCTGAATGTGCAGAAGATGGCATGTGTTGCAGTAACAGTTTCTGATATGCACACATATACCAAAAACAATTAAAGGCACAGCTGCACAGAGCAGTTATTTTTACAGGCTGTCCTGCCACAGCTGTTACCTGATTCAGAAAGTCACTGGTACAGGGTGTTCTTGGCCTTCAGAAAATGAACTGACCTAGAAATAATTCTCTAAAAACTATTTCCATATCCTCTTCTGTTCTCTTCTTCCTTTCCCTCCCAGGGAAACATTTTTAATTGCTTGGCTTCAGTTAAAATGAAGAGCACAAATTTCTAATCAGGGAAGTCCATCTCTTGCACTGCAGGGAAGTAGAATGCAGCCTCAAACATCAGTACCTTATTTACTTAGGCTGAAAAAAAAACCATTCAGAACAGTAACAAATCTTATGGATTAAGTTCTTTGCTAACAGCTGGCACCATGCAAACACTGCAGTCATCACACACACACAAACACACACATCTCCTGGGTACAACCTGATTTTTACATATCAACTTGTAAGCTGCCAGTGACAGTCCAGATGGCAAGGTAAGATCACCAGAACATTTCTGTTTCACTACTGTGCTATAGCTGGGTGACACCATCAAGACTGAGTCAAAAGATCCATCTCAGCAGAAACACAACATTAGGGAAGACAGGCCAGCCACCAAGCAATGGCAAGTCAAAAATACAGTAATAGTATTTTAGTTACTAACAGCAGACAAGCAGAGAACATACATAATGGGTACATCCACTAAGTACAAAAAACGGCAGCTGCCATCACTGAAAGAAAAGGAGTTTATCAGGAGTAGTCAGCATGGGTTCACCAGGGGGAGGTCGTGCTTGACCAACCTGGTAGCCTTCTATGATGTTGTCATCGGCTGGGTGGATGGGAGTAGTGCAGTGAATGTAGTCTACCTTGATTTCAGCAAGGCGTTTGACACTGTCTCCCACGACATCCTTATAACAAAGCTGAGGAAATATGGGATAGATGAGTGGACAGTGAGGTGGGTTGAGAACTGGCTGACTGACAGAACACAGAGGGTTGTCATTGGCGGTGCAGAGTCTGGTTGGAGGCCTGTAACCAGCGGTGTTCCCCAGGGGTCGGTGCTGGGTCCGGTCTTGTTCAACATCTTCATCAATGACCTTGGTGAGGGGATAGTGGCCACCCTCAGCAAGTTTGCTGATAATACAAAGTTGGGAGGATTGGCTGACACACCCGAAGGCTGTGCTGCCATTCAGCGAGACCTGGACAGGCTGGAGAGGTGGGCAGTAAGGAACCAGATGAAGTTTAACAAAAGCAAGTGTAGAGTCTTGCATCTGGGGAGGAATAATTGCATGCACCGGTACAGGTTGGGGGATGACCTGCTGGAGAGGAGCTCTGCAGAGAGGGACCTGGGTGCCCTGGTGGACAGCAGGTTGGCCATGAGCCAGCAGTGTGCCCTTGTGGCCAAAAAGGCCAATGGCATTCCGGGGTGCATTAAAAAGAGCGTGGCCAGCAGGTCGAGGGAGGTGATCCTCCCCCTCTACTCTGCCCTGGTAAGGCCTCATCTGGAGTACTGTGCCCAGTTCTGGGCTCCCCAGTACAAAAAAGACAGGGATCTCTTGGAAAGAAATCAGCAGAGGGCCACAAAGATGGTGAAGGGCCTGGAGCATCTCCCCTGTGAAGAAAGGCTAAGTGATCTGGGTCTGTTTAGCCTTGAGAAAACTGAGAGGGGACCTGATCCAGGTCTATAAACATCTAAGGTGTGGGGGGCAGAGTGGCGAGGGCAGACTCTTTTCAGCAGTGTGTGGAGACAGGGGAAACGGCCAGAAAATGCAGCATAGGAAGTTCCACACAAATGCGTGCAAGAACTTCTTTATGGTGAGGGTGACGGAGCACTGGAACAGGCTGCCCAGGAGGTTGTGGAGTCTCCTTCTCTGGAGATATTCAAGACCCGCCTGGATGCCTACCTGTGCGACCTGGTGTAGGGGAACCTGCTTTGGCAAGGGAGTTGGACTCGATCTCTGGAGGTCCCTTCCAACCCCTACAATGCTGTGATTCTGTGATCACCAAGAAGGCTCAGCTTGAACGTCTCTTTCATCACTCTCTTTACTGTGTTAGGAGCTGCTGGTCAATGCTCAGCTGAACACAAGCCAGCAGTGTGCCCAGGTGGTCAAGGAGGCCAACAGCATCCCGGCTTGTATCAGCAATAGTGCAGCCAGCAGGAGCAGGGAGGGGATCATCCCTCTGTACTTAGCTCTGGTGGGGCTGCACCTTGAATACTGTGTTCAGGTTTGGGTCCCTCATTGCAAGAAAAACACTGAGGCCATAGAACAGGTCCAGAGAAGGGCAATGAGGCTGTGAGGGGTCTGGAGAACAAGTCTTAGGAGAAGCAGCTGAGGGAGCTGGGATTTTCATTCTGGAGGAGGCTCAGGGGGACATTATCACTCTCTACAACTGCCTGAAAGGAGGCTGTGGTGAGGTAGGGGTTGGCCTCTCCTCCCCAGTAACAGCAACGGGATGAGAAGGAACAGCCTCAAGTTGCACCAGGGGAGGTTCAGGTTGGATGTCAAGAAAAATGTCTCTGAAAGAGCAGTTAGGTGCTGGAATAGGCTGCCCATGGAGGTGGTAGAGTCACCATTCCCGAAGAAACATTTAACGTTGTACTGAGGGACATGGTTCAGTGGGAAATACTGGTAACAGGCAGATGGTTGGACTGGATGATCTTAGATGTCTTTTCCAACCTTGGTGATACTACAATTCTGCAGATGCGTTGGCAAGTCACAGAGAGACAACATCCAAGAACAAAGGGCATTCAGGCTGCAATGCCTGGCTACACCCTTATAAAGTTACTGTAAGCTTACATACATGGCAATGTCAGTGTTTCCACAGAAGATATGGATGAAAATCCTCCTCTCCTTCCCTCTCCCCCACACCAAGTTATTTAAGTTTCAGTTCTGCTGATCAAGTAACATCAAAGTAGCTTCAAAATATATTTTTTCCTGTGAATACAGCAGGAAAAAAAAGGGGGGGGGAGGGGTGGAAGAAAGCAGCTTACTATTCTAAGCTCATCTATGTATATTTATCCATGCTTTAGAAAAACTACTCCATGTAAATGGCACATACCTGTATACCACATGAGAAGCAGTCAGGGACTTTTATCTTAACTTTTCCAGTGAGTTCCATTAGCAGCTTTAAAATATACTTTCATTTAGTTTAGTGTCTAACAAAATAATTGAATTGAATGAGTTGAGGTTGAATTAAAAATATTCCAAAATGACCATCTTATCTCTAATCTAAGGACAGCAGCACATAAAAAGCATCTGCATGAAGCTCTCCTACTGACATTTCACTCCAAATTTCAAGACTTTGTTCCATTTTTTCGTCTATTTTTTGAAAAAAACCCCAAACACATACACACACAAAGATGCTAATTTCCAGGCTCAGAGTAAAACCACAGCACACATCACACTCAGATACACGCTGCAAACAACAGCCAAGATTTAGACTGAGAATGACACAAATGTGAAAGGAATAGTTACACTCTAATACTATCGTGATAGCAACTTCCTGCTGTGCTACTGACAACCTTTACTTTTGGTTACAAAGCTTTTCTGTACAGAGACTGAAATTAATGCCTATGCAGAATTTTTACTGATTTTAATAAAAAAGGAAATGGCCTCAAAGATTAATAGCTTGACCTTTTCCTAGCAATTAAATTACAATAAATACAACTATCAACTGTGAGTTAATCCTGTGGCTTACAACAGCAATTTATGATTTCAGACTGTTACATCAACTCCAAGAATGATTTCCTGACAAGAATAGGGAGCATCAGTTTAACATAATTTGACATAGATATGGATCTGCAGTTGAAATTTGGCATCTTATTCCTGTTGCCATTTCAAATAATTCTAGTAGGATATCCCAGTATATTCTACGTAATTTGCCTAAGAAAGCAGACCAACAAGAATAACAGGCAGAATTCAAGATGTGCTGCAGTTCTCCTCTGTGCTGGAACAATGTGCAGCTGCCAAGCCAAGAAAACACACCTTGTCATGAGAAGGAGCACATCAAATCATCTGCCATCACTGCAGTATTTGCTCCAAGGTGAACAGGGAAGAGAAGGCAGAACCGTTTACCGCCCTTCTGCAGAACCAGCCACACTCAGACAGAAGAAATCCACAGAATACCTTCCTAAATACACTGCAGGAAATTCAAAATGACACCTAGAGGATTTAAGTATATTCACTAAGGCAGTGTCATCAGAAGTGACAGCAACTGATAGGAAGGTTGGGGACAAGAGAACAGGGATAGGAGAGAGGAATCAGCGAGTATCAGCTCAAGAACAGTCCTCACCTCTTGCTTTCAGCCCCTGCAAAGTTGGGACTCTTGTTTTCTGAAGCAGCTAAAACCTGAAATGATTTAAGGGGCCAACCTCAGGTATGTGGGTACAAAAAACACTCCCTTACAAGCCTTGATGGAGGAACCCCATCGGAAATTTCTCAGAAATAAGGAAAAGGTCAAACCAGAAGAGAGGTTACAAATAAAAAAACCAGCAAAACGTTATGAAACAAGCTCCTGAAATAGCCAGCAGAGATGACAGAGTGAACAACCTACCTTCAAATTAGGTAATAAAAGAAAACACAGGAGACTGTTGGCTTGAATTATGAAATCTACATCAGTCGCTAAAATAAAATTCCCCCCCTACATTCAGCAGTGAGTGGCCTCATTAGAAGGCCCTTTTTTTCCCTTCCCAGTAACATGCAAATACTTATTCCATCCTGACCTGCAAAAGAGCCTATGATGACTCAGTTAATATCTTCGACAAATAATCCAGGCAATCTTCTGATAGCTTATTATTCAGTCTTTTTTCATTAAAAGGACCAACACTTAGAATACGATGCTTATCCTGGACAGCAGAACCCTCAGCATAGTTAAAGTTTATCAAAGAGGAAGACTTTTGTCACAGGATTGACAAATGCTATGAAATTAATTCCCCCATTATTATAAAATTCACTGATCTTCACCATGAAGGCAAGCTGCCTTTCCTAGGCTTCACCTCATCAGCAAATAGACTGCAAAAGGTATTTTTACTAGAAGCAAAACCCCACCTACACATTGTCTGTAACATGTTACCAAAACAAAAAGACAAGGGTTACATGCAATTATGACAAGGAGCACTGGTTCTACATACATAGCAATAAAAAGGATGTAATCCATGATGAGAAGATCAAGACAATCCTGCAATGCAAGCAGAAAAAAATAACAAACCCACATACTTCTACAACTTGAATTCCAAGAACTCAATCTAACATAGATAAGATGGTCAGCCTGATATTCTTGTACTCATTACAGTATCCACAAACACCTCTCCAGTTCTGTGAGATACACTGTAATTAGTGCCCAAAGCACAAATCTTCCCTTTCTGAATGTTCTGATATTAGCACAGGTGGGGTGCTTTATTACAGAGATATTTATTAAAAGCCTCTGGAAGAACTGAAGCATGAGGACTTTCACACTTCACATTCACACAGTTGTTCAGGCTATAGTACGTACTGCATGTTCCCAGAGATATGCAGCCTCTGAAAAATCCTAAAACATCACTGTTAAAAATAGCTGCCCATTCAAGCTGTCTAGAAATCTTCACTCAGAAAGTCCATCATGGCTCAAAGAGAAAGGGTCTGCTTGAGGAAAAGAACTGACAAATGCGTAACATTCCTCAGATCATCCAGAACTGCTGCAGCCCACTCTAAACTACAATGTCAGCGGCTGTTTATGTTCGGAGGAAGTACAGTAAGTACAGTACAGCCCATTCAGGTTGGTGGAATGTCACTGATCATATGCTCAATTGCATCTATTCATTAGAAGAACTCAATGCACAACAGCAGCTGCATTTAGCACTGTGCCCGAGCGCCGTCCAGTTGCCCCAGGTGATTCCAGCAGTTTATCAGTCTGCAGGAGCAACGCTCTGCACCCTCGTGCCCTTGCAGCAACTGCATGTTACACTTTCAAGCCTAAGAAGTTGTATTTAGGAAATAACAGTGTATTACCAGCCCTTCTGGCTTCAAGATTTTGCAACAAATAAGGTCAGGCCTTCTGCAGTTGTGTTCTACAAGTCTCAAAACAATCTGCGCTGTTCTAATCAAAAATGATCAGTACTCACTAGATAATTACTGCTGAAGAGATGACTTCACCAAAGAACAGACAAGCTACTCCACTTGTTTCAGAAGAACTATGATTAATTGTCTGTATATTTTACACACACACACACACACACATATATATATATATATGTATGGATATCTATCTATCTATAGAAGTGTAATCCTGGCATCTGCCACGTCAATAGCAAACTCCCCAAAAGGTTTCTGGAGCCCAACATCACCATGAAACCATAAGCAATACAAACAGCTGAAAACAAACCTTTGTGAAGGAATACGAGCCGTTCAAAAGGTCACATACAATTTCCTAATTGATTGGATGTCTGCACGTGTCACACCTAGAATGACTGTAACTGAAAGATACAAGTTTTGTATTTACCCTGAATTTCACCAGACTCTGTGTACTTGTTAAGTCTACCAGCCAGCCCATAACCAATTTCCTGTCTGCCTGGGTCTTTCACACAGAGGAGAGGAATAAAAGATTATGATGTTTCCTTTTTCTTTAATTAAGCCAATTTTAAATTGATCTTAATTCTACCTCTCTCTGCACCTTCCCTTACCAATTGTCAAAAATCTAACTCCTCATTCCTTTCCACCACTCCCCTCCATCCTTCCAGAAATCCTTAGAATGGCCCAATAAATAAATGGAAGGATGCTGACCCTGGCACAGCATTCACCAGAACAGACCATCACTGCAGCCAGGATTACTGCCCAAAAATACTACCTACAGCACCAAACAGTATCAACTGGAAAACGGAGCTTGCAAAAGATCAAATTTAATGTTAGAGTCATATAACTGAATGTTATAGTTTCTCAACTTCCTAGAACACCCATGATTAGAGCTTCTTAATCTACCTAATCATCAGCTTCAGATGCTTGCAACCACTAAAAGTCTGATTAGTAGTCTGCAAAACAGGATCTGCAGGGCAGGAAGGATAAGATCTTATACTCTGAGGCTTGCTGGAAGGAAAGGCTAAAGTAGGCCATCCATGGGTGAAGTCCTTCCATTCTCACATACTTCTTTCTGGCATTTGAGAAAGTTTGCAGTGGGAAAAAAATAAATATAAAAAAAGAGTCCAGGTCAGAGGGGAAAGACGACAGCAAAGCCCACTTACCAGCCTCACACTAGCACTGGGTCGAGATGTAAATAAAATCATCCTCAAAGAAACTGAAGCTGATTTTACTCTGTTCAGCTGGAGATCCATTAGCTGCCCACTGGACTACAGAAGATGGCCCCATGCTAGAGATTTTGAAGTTTTGATTCAAAGGAGCTTGGAATGGCTGATGAAATTACTTCACATTACACTCTGAAACAGTTCAATTGTTAATTCAAAACAGCACAGGCACTAGGAGGAAAGGAAGAATCTAGATGTAGCAATCAGGGCAGTCACCCTACTCCACTCTCCAGGGCCAGATACCATTCACACCAACTCAAGAAGCTCCATTCATTCACAAAGCTCGGAGAGGGCCAAGCTTCATATGGCCTGGACCCACATCAGGAAACACAGCACTTTCAGACACCAGAATCCAGTTTCAGAATCCCTGCTTGGTCTCTAGCCAAATGTGATCCTGCTTATGCTTAGGTTTTGAACTCAAAACACACCAAAGGGATTGCCCCAGTAAATCCATTCCCATGTAACAAGTCACAGCTGGGGAAGAAAGTTAAATGCTAAGATGGAACAATCACAGCCAGTAAGGAAAAACGCAAAAATGCAGAACCAAGTTAAGAAGGTAGCAAACAATCAGTATTCGTTTTCTGTGCTCTGTAATAAAACCACTGTATCAACATTTAAGGCAAAACAGCTAAAAATATTGCACGTATAGTGCATTACACTATGCTTCATGCCAAGACATTTTAACAGGTGCTTGGGTATTTCTGTTTTATACATTGCTTCACGTTTGTGTGCTGCAGTGCGCTCAAAATGCTTTCCAAGATTTCAACAAGCTTGTTCTGTGTGTGAATGATTTGTCCATGTAACCTACCAAATGCACATTTCCAATCCAGAATCCAGCTGTGCTCATTTAACCTTGGCTCATGTGCACAGGGAGTGTTCTCATCCTGAACAGCTTGGGAAATTTGGAGAGTAGAATTCTAAAAAGCACTGTTTTCATGGCACGCTTAAGGTGACAGCAAAAACTCCAGTTCCACAAGCTGAATTATTGTTCACTACAGCATCTTGTTTCACTGAAATGGAAAGTGGTTCAGTTGTACTGCAGCACTTCTCACTCTGCTCTGCAATCTCTGATTAATCTAGCACAGCATAAACTCTACGGAATAGGAACAGCACTAAACAATGCCTATATAGCTCCAAAGAAATGCAGACTGCCTTGCTACAGAGACTTGGGATACAGCCTAGAAGAGCCAACTGATTAAGTTTCTGCCATGAATGAACGGAGGTTAAATTCTGAAATCAAGGAAATACCAAAGATAGCATGTTAGCTTTAAACACAGTTTACTTCAAGAACTATGAACTGTTTCAGCTTGACAAGCAACTGACATTTAGTCACATGGGGAAAGTTTTTTCCTTCAGCAATGAGAAACTGAACCAGGAACAGCACACTCTTCTCTCAAGAGAGACATTTTGAGTTGTTTTTGGGCAGAGGTGAAAGTCAGTACCAAAACACATCTAAGGTACATGCAGCTAAGCATAAAGAGGCCATGATTTGCTTGCTCCACATGAGTGGTCTTAATTGAGAGCATACAGAGGTTGCTCTGAAAGCAATGCCTCCTATTCACTTCGAAGGAAGCTACAACAGATACAAAGAGCACAATAACACTATTTGATAGCGTTTTGTAGCTGAGAATTTGCTCTCTTTTTCAACAGTCACCACCATTAGTTATGCATTTTTGCCAGTGATGAACAAGAGCATGTCATGCTCATAACAACATGCACCAGTTGAGGTGACCTATTGTTGCCACTGTGGAAATGCACCACCTACTGCCTCACTGTGCTCACAGCCACTGTTTGGTCTCTGTGAACATTCAGCAAGTGCCAATGAATGTCAATGGATGCCGTTTTTTCCCCACATGGAGGAATTCAATGACACCTTTGCTTCATATGCACTTCCGTGTCAGACACCACTGTGTCACACTGCCCCTCTGCTGCCATCTGTCACGCAGCAGCAAAATGCAATGGGATATTGGTGGGAAGGCTCAACCTCTGCTGCCATCCCACCAACACCTGATGTTGTGGACCAAGATAACAAAATAGGAGGTGTTACCTTCAGAGCAGCCTCATATCCCAACACCCATCTCAGGATGATAAAAACAAGCATCTCTGTGCTGAATTCCTTTTCTGAGACAGGGTTACCCTCCTTTGGTGGAAGCAAAGAAGGTAAGGAAGAAAAGGCATGCAACCTATTACACTTGCTCCTTGCAAACAGCAAGTGAGCTTCTTCAAAGAAGACCACATCCATCATTTCTTCCATTTGCTTGTGACAGTGAATAGAGTTTATACATATTAGACCAAATTCCATCTTTATAGTCAGAGTTAAAACTTGCTACACTACTGAGAAGAAAAAAAAAACCCATGCTATCCTGTTAAGCCTTACACATCAAATTAAGAAATCACAGAAGTGCTACAGGTCACAACAACCACTTTCAAAACATGAATTAACCCCACACTCAACAGCAAGTTCATCTGCTCAGCTACACAACTGCCAGAAGATTTGGTGCATTTTTTGCAACTAGCAAACTTGATAACCACCATCAAAATTGTTACCTTAAGACCAAGCACAAATTTATTTTGATCACAGTGACAATTCCCCTCTCTTCAAACTCATACGTACCTGATCACAGCCTGCATTCACCAGCTCCTGGAGCATCTGCCTATTCACTTCAACAGCTGCTGTATTGCTCGACTCGTTAGCAAAAGGTAGCAAAGAATACCTAATTTCTCGTAGAGCTTTCTGATAAGGTCCAAACTTTGCCGTTTGTCTCATCTGTTGCTGCCTTGCAGCATCCTTCCCTACTAATATCTTAGGGTCCAGAGAAGCTTCACTGCCTGGTCCAATCGGCAGTCCCTGACCTGAAGATTTGGATGGCTGCTTTAAACCTTCTCGAATCTCTTGTAACCTTTGTCTGCTGTTTCCAGAATATGTCGTAGCAGGAAAAGTCTTTGGCCTCATTGTTAATCCAGTTTTCTCTGAGCATAAATACAGCTTTATTCTTGGGGAGGTTTTTTTTTTTTAGTTACTTTATTTCTGAAAAGTGTCGCTTAATGGTATCAATTTCTTGTAAACATAAATCCTTCAAAGGGAAGAAGAAAAATGGCAAAATCCTCAAGAGGTTTCTGCCCGCATTTTACTTCAGCTCACGATCTTCACATCTCCTACAGAAAATCCTTGGAGTCATCATTTCACAGACCGACGGTGTCTGAAACAAAAGAAAACAGAAAGCATGTGTAATTAAGTCAATACTGTAAACACCTCCAAAGGGACAGCATGACAATTAATCAAGTGAAAGTGAATCAGTTTAGCCTATTAGGCTGTCACAGCTGGATTCCCATTAATGATGATTATCACTTTATCTGTTTTCAAGAACAGTATTTCAAAAGGCTTTCTTGACATAAAAAAAAGGATTTTTCTTTAAGGCTTAGTTTTGAAAATAAATGAAAATAAAAACCTCAGAAACTACAGAGCTTGAGAATTTCATACACTACCTAATTGTGGCAAGTTTCCCATCCCATTGCATAACCAAATCCTGGACAAGCCTATCCTGTTTCATAATTAGGGAAGAGTATGCTCATGAAACATTTTTCCCCCCACTTAAGATTTTGTTTGTTTTACACTAGCTGAGCTCAGTTTCAAGAGTTTATGAAAAAGACTTATAATGGAAATATTGATGATTCTAGCCATAGCAACTTCTAGCATTTCAATAACAAAGCGACAAGATATTTTGCCATTCCACATGAATGTTCCAGCCAATGTTGAAGGTAAGAATTCTCCCTGGAATTAGAAGAAGGGTTTTGTTTTATTTCTTTGTATTATTATTATTTTTAAAGGGTGCTGGGGTGGGAAAATCAAAACGGTGGTACGTACCTTAACTCTGCCTGATAGGAAAAGACAGGGGAAGGAGCTACTCAGTAACAGCACAAAAGGCTGAAGAAGCTCACGCAGCTCACATAAAACTGAGACACAGCTGTGATACAGCTTCACATCCCTCTTCTGATATGCAGCAGAGGACAGCTATACAACCACTGAGTAGAACTGAGCTACTCTGCAACTTGCAACATCCTTACAACATCAAGAGGTAATCAGAATTCTTTATTTACTTTGTGGCACTGTCATACGTGCCAAACATTATACAAAAATGCATTTCAGAAAAAAGATTGAAAAGTTCGTCACTGATGCCACAAGTTTGCTTCTGCCACCAGTGCCAGCATTTGCAAAGCGACTCTACCCTGCTGCTCCAGCTGCCTCATTGAGAAGGTCAAAATTTTGTCCAGCTGTTTTGAAGCCACCAACACAGAAGCTGGTGAAGCACTGGTACTGGTTGGTCACTCAGAAGTAGAGCAGAACTTCCCACTCAGCCCTCCTCCCCTCTTTATGAAGGGGCTTCACTTCTGCCTCAGTATTTTTTTTTTTTAATATCACAAAAAGCTTCTCCAGAAATAGTCATACACTCCATTCATTGCAATAATGGTTCCTGTGACAGTGACAGCATTCCCAACAAAACAACCTTTTCTTTACACTTACCACCTCCTCTCACAGACAAGCAAACAGATTACGTGAAGGCCAGGAGTCCAGACACACCCCTTGAAGCCCATCATCACCCCCTCATTAGCACAGGGTCTTACTGTCAAGGGAGTCAAGCTCTCCTCTAAACCAAAAACTGAGCACAGGGCAAATTACAGCCAAGTCAGACCCGAGAGTCCTTTATAATAGCTCAGCACTTTGAAATACAGGAGCATAGACTGATCACCTTAGGTACTTTCTACATCTTATGCTTTTAACTAAGCACACCAGGGAAATTTCTGCACAACCTAACAGCAGCCCAGAACCACCCAAGCTGAAAAGCAGCACAGACCTATGCTGAGAGCTCCAGGATCAAACTGCTGGATAGCACACAAAGAAGGGCACACCGGTGGTGCTGATCCATGTTAATCTCTTGCTAACATTTGGATGCACAATTATCTAATGATTACTTCTAACATATTAAAGGTCTTGAATTCTTGACTCAGCACTATAAGGATTTCCTGCAACTTTAACTCATATAAGACTAAGTGGCATAAATCCAAACATGCAAACTGGCACTTAGCAACATTACTTGCTTTAAACACATCACTTGCTTTAAAGAAAACAACAGTACTATCCAAGTTTTGGTATTTTTGCAAAATCAGTTATTAGGCAAGAAAATATGCTTTTGTTATGCTCAACAAAGATAAAACCAACTGAAGGATCATGATGGAATTTTGACTACTTAGAATTTAGCAACAAATAGCACACAGCCTTAGTAAAGTGTTAAAAAGCAAAAGACAGCATCACAGCCTTCTTAGGACATCATAACTTGCTAGCACTTGAAAGATACAGAGCAATTATGTGATCTATGACTGCCCTTCCTTTTCTGACAGCAGCAGGCACCATATGGCTGGGTTTAGGAATCCGGGTTGTTCTTGCTCTTTTCAAACCCTGTGCCAACCCACAGGCCTGGGATGTGCAGGAAGAGTTCCAACCCTCCCCACCTTTTTGCCACAAAGGACTGCCTTCCCACTTACACACATGCTTCACATAAAGAACTGCTGTGACCTTTAGCCTAGGCTTGAGTCTAATAATGCTAGGTCAAGCCAGCTGGCAGCTTCTTCAGCTTGCATTCACAGCACAGCTAAACGAGAAAGCAACGCTGATTGTTCAGGCAGTACCAATGAGAACAGCAACAACAGTAACTTGGAACTGTAGATGTGCTTCATATTTTGCAGAAGGTTGCTTTTTTTTTAAAAAAAAAAAAAAGATATTCAAGAACAGCCAAGAAATCAGGACATTAAGTATTACGGGTAATTTATAAATACAAGCTGCCTGCTTTTTAAAGTCCATGTGCAAATAAAAGGATTATATGCCTCAAAAGAAACAGTGCATCTAAGGATTTGTGACTGTGCATTTGGACATTAAGTAACTGAATCTTAAAACTCACCTTGCCTACTGCATAGATATATCCATAGCCTTATTGCTGATGAGAAGTGATTTCTCAGAATTATTTTTGAGCTTCAAGCCATTTTGATTAGATACTTTTAAGGTGCTGGGTTTCTTTAATTGTTGTGTTTTTTTTTTTCTTGCCAAAATGTTACATGCTCTGTGTTAATTAGAAGCTTGCCTGTTACTCTGAAGAAATAATCTTTTAAATATTTTTAACAACACTAAGTCAGAACAATTTTTGAGTAACTGAGACTTTTTTTCTTCATCTGAGAAATACCAATAGCTGCCCGGCAGCATCCAACCAGCCACGCTGCATTCACATGCTGAAGTCTGCCACCCCAGCACCACTGCCTACTCACTCCCGTTTCTTCATTCAGCAACAGGCTGCAAATGCCAGCGGCTCTGTGGGATAGGACACCGGCAAGAAACTAAAACTCAATTGTGCTTCAGGAGCAAAGTCCCAGACCTTGAGTTGGCAAGCTGCTTCCCAGCCTCCAACTGCGCCGGCACGGTGAGGAACTACTGATGGCTGCAGAATTATGGACTGAAGTTTGAAGGAACGGACGCAGCTGCCTTCTCACTCTCAGTTTGCTGGCATCGCGCTGGGCTTTCTGGCTCGGAAGCACACGAAAACAGCCTGGCCGCTTCGTGCTGGAGGTCTAACGCTAACCTGGGGAAGAGGAGCCAGGAATTTCACCGCGTTACAGACCAGGCTCCCCTTTATAAGCGCACGCACGCTAAAAGCAACAAGAACCAAAAGCAGGGCTTTTCCACAGATCACCCTCCTCTCCTTCTAACGAAACCGTCCCACAGGAACTCGGCGCTCAGCTCCCAGCGCAACGCACGGCCGCGGTCCCGGGGCGGCAGGCAGAGCGCTCTGCGACAACGCGCGGGTCCCGCGGTCGCGGTGGGCGGGCAGGGCCGGGGCCGAGGCGCCGATCCGGGCCGTGACCTTCAGGCCGAGCCGCGGGCCCGGCGGAGCGAGCCGAGGCGGACGGAACGCGGCACCTCCGCGCAGCCCCGCGGGAGGGTCGGGCCCGGACCGAAGCCCCCGGAGCCCCGGAGCCGCTCCCCCCGCCGGCGGAGAGCTCCCGGGAGGAGCCCCGGCCGCGCGCTGCGCGCAGGACCCGGGGCCGAGCCCGAGGGGTCGCCCCGCGACGGACCGTCAGACGGCGTCCGGACAGCGGCGAGGCCCGGGGGGGTGGGGCGGGGTGACGGGACGCGACGGCCCCCGAGCCCCCCTTCCGCACGAGGGACAGCCGCCCGCCCCGGGCTCCAACTTTCCCCTCAGTGAAGCGAAGCATCCGGGGTGGAAGTCCAGGGGCGGCCAGGCTGGGGGGAAGAGCCGCACCGCCGCGCCCTTCCTCGCTCTCCGCCTCACCTCCTCGGGGCGCCGTCCCGGCTCCGTCACGCAGCGCTGCGGCGGCGGCCCCGACGGCGCGGGCCGCTCTCCATCTCCGTCCGCCTCGGCCGTCCCGGGCGCAGTGCGGGGCGCAGTCGGGACATTCGCTACATTGTTAGCATTCCTCGCGTGTCACGTGACCGCGCGCCCGCGTCATTCCACTCTCCCCCCCTCCGCCCCTCCCGCCACATACCAGCGGGGGGAGGGGCCTCGGGCGGAGGGCGGGAACGGCCGCTGGGGCTGCGGCTGGGGCTGCCTGAGGAGAGGCGGCGGGGCGCGCCGGGCGGCGGGAGGGGTTTGTCCTCCGCCCCTCGCTGTGTTTACAGGCACCATGTGGCACTTCCCCACCTCACAAAAACTTCGCCCGTCTCACAAACTGTTCACCGTCTCGCCATCTTCTCCCCCGCTCCTTCATCTCGACGGATTCGCACCAACTTTCTTAAAGAAAATAAAAAATTAAAAAAAAAATTAAAAAAAAGCGCCCTGAAACGGTCTCCAAGGGATGCTGGCATCGCTGTCCCGGTTGTGGCGGTGGCTGTGTCGTCCCATCCGCTGGCCGAGGGTTTCGGGGGCAGAAGGAGGCTGTGAGGAGAATGGCGCTGCCGGCTGTGGGGAGCTGCAGGCAGGGCTGAGTGCTGCCGTCGGCGCTCGCTGTGCCCCCACGCTCGTTTCAATCGTACATATTGCTGTAAATCTGTTACCCGTCCTTAGATTTCTATCTAAAATCACACACACAAGACTTGACATCAGTGCCTATTTGGTCTTCTTAAGGGCTGGGACTGATCTTTTTGGGGGGTTGCTTACTTTTAGTGTATTTTTTTCATGCACAAAGAGGAGGAGGTGATGAAGTGCCAGAGGAGGACAGCCAGGGAATGAACATCTGGATCAGAAATTCAGGCCCAAGCTGCAAAAGGATTTTTGGATGCAAAGTTCATATTTGAGCTCATTACAGATGGAACTGCCTGGACCCAAGCCTGTTTTTCATGAAGTATTCTGATTTTAGAGATCTTTGCGGTCTGTAATAAGGACAATTGTCAACTAAGAACAACTCCCCACAAAACGGACCAATGTTTGGATCTGGGAAGGCTCCTCCCGTGTGGCAGGACACTAGCAATAATCAGGGAGTGCTAATATGGAGTAAAAACATCAGAAAGTAACCTCCCCTGTACACATGTATATACAGTTAGATCATTAACACAGGAGAAGCCTTCCATGCTGAAATAAAACTTCAAAATCCTTGAAATCCCATTGCAAAGTTGGGAGTAGGAGCTCCCTGCCTGACTTGTTGCTGAGGCTCTCTGCTCAGCAAGGAAAGCTTTGCTGTGTGAAGGTATGTGTTGGTCTGTGAACTTAGGATGCATAGTTGTCTTCAATTATGTGCACAGTCCCACTGCCTTCAACAGAGCAAGTATAAAGAGACTATGCTTGACTGTCTTTCCAGGATGGGAGATATATTTATAGTTTTTTCCTAAGCTACAGGGATTATTTTTGTGAGTAATGTTACCTATGGATGGTCCTATCTAAGGATATTTCCTTAAGATTGTTTATCGTCTTTTTTTTAAATGTCCTTCCTGCAAACTGTCAACAGTGCTTAAAAACTATGTGTGGAAGGAGAAGAGAGTGAATGTTATGTGATGGCAAGTAGACTGTGGTATTTCACAAGAGAAAAATGCAGCCTGCTGCACAGAAATTGTTTAGTGTCTCATCTGAGGGCAGCCAGTTACTGTATATAAATTACTGTCGGAATTTCAATAGTGTCATTGACTGGAATATATTGCATGGGGTGGGGGAAGGAGGAAACCTCTGGCTCCTCCGAAGGAAGCTAAAGAAACCCATCAGGTTCAGAATGGACTCCAGTGTTGGCAGAATATTTCTGGATAATGTGGTTCATTTTGCAATCTTCAAATACCTGCTGTACTGAAGTAAATTTTAAATGATATGACAGATGCAGCATGGCTTCATTTTCTGAATTACTGTTGTGCTTAACCGATGAAGCATAGCAACATGATTGCCCAAACCAGAGATTGCTCAATGCCTTAAGACCTTTTCCCAACAAAATTCAGGCTGGCTTAAAGGAACAGCATCAAGATAAAAATTGCCTACTCTTATTTCATAAGATTTGGTTGTCATCCACGTTCTTGTATCTAGGTAAAACAGATATTTTCATTTATTTTCCTCCATCAGGCTGTTTGTTTTCCTTTAACATTCCAATCCACCTGGGAATGAAATTCAGCTGCACTATTTCACCTCCTGGTTCCAGTCAGCTGCACTTTCTGAATTTCATGCATTTGCACAGAGCTGGTGGTTTGAATTCCCAGCAGCAGCAGCAGCAGCAGGTACAGGGGAGATGGATTGCATCTGCTTCCACGAAGTAACTGTATTCAGCTCGTTCACTGCTTATAAGAAAACTCTTCATGCTGTTTCTGCCTTTAGAAAATCAGACTGTTTAAAATCAAGTTCCTTGAAAATATGAAGGAAATGGAATTTGGTTGGGTTGTAGCATGATACAACAGCTCTGTGAGAACATGATTTGATCTCTAAGTTTTTGGGGATGACTGTAGATCCATCAAGTCTTTCATCCCAGCTGTGCCCTACTGAACAAGGTATTGCCACAGGGAAAGATGCACATAAAAAGAGCAACACAATATGTCTGTACGAGCAAATCCACTTACAGCTAGACCACGAGATAATAATCTGCCGTGAGTAAGGGTCAGTGTGTTTATTCATGGCTCCACTAAAGTGAGTGAGTCTGCTGGATGTATGATGACTACAGCATCTAGTTCTTGACTTGTCTTAGCAGCTGTCTACTGTGCTGTTAGGTATGGTGGGAAAGAGCACAGCTCCATGGCTCCACATTCTTTCCACCCACCTGAGACAGCAAGAGAGGCAGGAGCTCTGTGCAGCTCTCTCCCATTCTCTCACATCGAATGCAATGAATCGCCTTCTCCCCTCACTGTTCTCTTGTATCACTGTTAGATGGGCAAAGGTGTGAGTCTTCCTGAATTATTATATTTGCAACCAATTACCAAATCATGCTGCTAAAAATACTCCTAGCAACCAAGCAATTGTGATGTGTGTGGATGAATCTTTTCTTTATGCAGTAGTGGTAGTCAACAAAACCTTGAACTCATTCAGAAAGTTTGTGAAAGATGAAGGAAGATCATCAGATATGCCTGGTTGTCTGCTAGAGTAATACACACAAAGTAATTACAAACATATGTATGAGCATACTCAAAGAATTTGTTGATAGCAACATCCTTCACTAGGAAATGTCTAGAACCAAATTACTATGATATGCAGTGAACAATGTACAAGGAAAAAGGACTTAGGTAAACAGCACTGACATGTTCTCGTTTTAATACATCTATTTTGTTTGCAGAGTGATAATAGGAAATCATTCTTCCCAAATCTCCAATGCTAAACCAGTTAGAAACAGGCATTCTGAGTCCAATACAGTATAGACAACACAACCTGTGAGTAAATATAATGTGTTTAATGGTAGTGAGAATTAACATTAATGGCAAAGATAGGTTCAGTGACTGGATAGGTGAAAAACTAAGTTGTAACTGCAGTTTAGATAAGCTCATTTATTTTTATCATGATTATGTCTACGAGATCTATCATCAAACTTATTTTTAATGGAAAGGAGTAGAGAATATAAGAATTGAAATTTGATTTCTACACAAAATGGGAGAATTAGGGCAAAGCTTGCTTTGAAACTGACTCAGCTTTGCAGAGGAAACACAAACCCGGGTTTACTTCATTGGCAAAGGCATTGTGGATGCTCAGACTGTCTTTATGACCCCCATATAGAGGGTTCAACACTGAATTTCACAAAGATCCATGTTCCTATGTACTCTGCCCCCAGCCCCGCACTTGGTGTCAATCATTGACTTCAACCAGAGACCGAAAGGGTGGCAGGAATGTCGTGAGTCTGTGTGGAATTTCACCAACAGCAGCCAGCTCTGCTCTCCATTTGGGAATCAGTCGGCCAACTTTTCAAGTCCTTACAGTCAGCTTGGTGACATTCCTTTCTTCAGATGCAGTGCAGATGGCTTTTGAACACCACAGCCAACCAATTCTAAACTGTTAGGAAATGTTTTTACACATCCATAGGCAGTGCCCTTCTCATCCTGGAGAAAATGAGAAGAGGGAAATGCAGGATATACGAAGCCCTGGCATCTGGTGAGGGCATCCAGTAGCCATCAATCTGGCCTGTAATTGTCTTTTCATCAAAGGTCTGCACAGTTGCTGTTAGCTTCTCCCAGCATAAACAACACCCCCAGCATGGCGCTGCCCTTCCTGCCACAGACGCAGAAATGATTCACTCTCCAGACAGATAGAAAAGGTGTGGGAGGAACACAAGTCCTAGTGTGGTGCAAAATGCAAGGAACTCTGGAACTGGTGAGGACAAGGTAACTGTACAAATTGCCTGTGTAGAGAGGTAAAGAGTAGGAAAAAAATGAGGGAACTGTGGGGAGCACTGAAGGAACTAATGAAGCACTTTTCTTCTCCAGTATATGGGAGAAGAAAATCCAAAGGAATTTCCAGAGTCATTAGTACAAAGGTTAAAGCTGGGGAGCAGGAAGCTCCTAGTGAAGCATGGGATGGGAAAGCAGCAGCGGGGCATGTGGGGAGGAATGAACCACGTGTACAGTCTCCATGAACCCATGGAGACTATAAACTGACTCCTGTCCTTACCATATATCAGTGCAAGAATGTTTTGCAACCAGAGACCATCCAACACCTCAAAAGGGTGATAACTCTAATAGAACATTTCCTATTGGTGCCACTGGTAATGAGGTCTGTTGAGACAAAGGAAGCACATTTCAGCTTTTCTCCATCCACTCACACATTTTGAGACTGCCAGCATATCTTTTTGCATCTGCACCTCATTTTCCCTGTCTGTTAGGAAAACGGAATGATTCCCACATCTTGGAAGGACTAAGAAATCTCCGGATGAGTAGCTCCTTCTGTGTGCTATCATTATTTTAAATTGATGCCTCAAAGCCCACTGGCATAGTTTGGCATTGATTTAAAGGAAGTCTGTATTTGTTTCTCTGATAATTTACTGTACCTACTTTGATGGTCTGCTATTAAAGTCCTTTGTAGCTCTACCCACTAGAAAACTAATTATTTTTTAAAGTAGTACTCTCTCCTATTTGTGTTAGATTGATCTATACAATTTAAAAAACTATTGACTGCTAAGGAATTTATATTGCCATCTTTATAACTAACTGCACATATTTTCAAGTGAGCCTATCAAGAAAAGCATGCATTTAATGTTTTTCAGCTGTTAACCTGAACCGAGTGTTTTGTTGTTTTCTGTTACCAGCGTGGAATGCAGAATAAGAAATCTCTTTCCAGTGATTTAACTGGTTTACAGGAAACATAAACTCTGGAAAGCAGAAAAGATGTCTCATTTCATGAGAACACAGACATAAGTTATTATGTCAGTGTAAAATTACAGATAGCTTTATCCACTGAATAGCTCACACATAAAGGAAATCTGAGATATTTTAGATAAAACCCTTAGAGAAGAGACAAAGATGACTCACACGAGAGAGACTGTAATCTACTCAAAAGAAACCCAAATAGCTTTCTTTAAGGTGAGTACTTTCATTTAGTTACCTGCTTGCAATTAATGCCTGGTTAGTAAAGCTAAATGTTACATTTCCCGAAAACACCACAAGAAATGTATCTACTAGATGGCTCACCAGAAAAACCTGATGGAAGTCTGCTAATTTAGCAGCCCTGCCTGCGGCAGGGGGATTGGAGCTTGATAATCCTTGAGGTCCCTTCCAATCCAAGCCATTCTGTGATTCTATGATTAATCGGAAGATTGTCAGCAAAATGTCATACAGATGCAACTGTCACAGCAGAGGGGACACACGCAACCGCCCAGCTCAGATTCTCAGGGTTAGTTAGGAACCAATGTCCGTTTGGTTGCAAACTACAGTGAGTCACAAAACCATTACCACAATCCTAACCCTTCTCACAGCAAAGTCACCAAGACCTTTTCAGGAAGCCTCACGGTGTTTGCCTCTTAGAAACTGATATAGATCCTCCTTGTCCTAAGACAAGGCTGAAGTTACTGCTAGAGAGAATAAAGGTACTAACCAGGGATTTCAACATGGCTGTCAGTCCAGTATCCTTGAAAATTAAAACTAGGTATGTTACCAGCATCCCAACTTAGAGACATATAAATGGTGCCCTTCCACCCAAAGGGTAGAATTGAGTCAAAAGTTAGCACTTCTAATGGGCTGCCTTATCAGAAGCAATAGAAGGAAGAGCAATACTTCAGAAAAGGACATCCTGCGAGAAAGTGTCAGATCAGATACCGTTTGAACACATTTCAGGTTCCCAACATAATGCACGTTTTAGGCTAGATGTGGGACTCAGAGGAAAGCATTCTTCTAAGATGTTATCAGATCTGACAGAGTCTATAGAAGCAGGGAAATATAGTAGGAAGATTATCAGAAAAATAGTGACCATGGTAATGAGCTTTGGATCAGATCTTTCAACAAGACTTGGCTCTTTCCCTGTAAGCCTTGTTATTATGACTAAATCTGCTCAAAAGGAAAAGATAATAATAGCATATAATTTCTACTGATTAAATCCTGAGAGGAAACTGAATATAAAACAGAGTAAAGGAAGAGATGGGATAAAAAATGGGCACTGGCATGTGTTCAGAACTACTATTAATGTGTATTCAAAGATAATTAAAATAATAGTACAGATGGGCATGGAAGTACAACTGCGGATAAGAAGAAGACACATAGTTCAGAGGAAGAGAACTAGACAGATTGCAGATAGATTGACATCAGCAATGCACAGTGAAGAAGGGAGAGCCAATATAAAACAGGAAAGTCAAACTGTAAGAGAGATTTACCTCTTTTACAGTTAACATACACACTGAAATAGACCACAGTGGAAACCGGTATAGAGGTCAGCTATAGACAGAACTGATGAGCTTTTTTTTAAAAAAAAAACTGTTTGTGTCTGTTTTTATGAAGTCTGGTTTTGTATGGAACTGTGGGAAATAGCTGACAGAAGTGACCATGAGTTAAGTAAGGCCATGTTAATACAAGGCAACTGCACACAGGGAACAGACACTAAGCAAGAACATTGCAGACAAGCATGGGTCAAGTATTAGTTAAAAAATACTCCAATTGCTCTTGAAAAATGCATAACAAGAGACTTTCTTTAGAGCAGTGATGATACCTCTACAGATAAAACAGACAGAGAAGACTATAGGAGAAACACAGCTAGGCTACACAAATGTTCATGAGGAATGCAGCATTCAATGGCAAAGCCAGGAACAGAATTCCCATCTCCCAGATTATGAGCAGCCATTGGGTCGTGCTGTTAGTAAACAAGTAATGAAGGGACAACAAGCATGAGGAGTCATGCATGAGAAGGGTCGTCCAGTCTCATGGTTCCAGGCTGTTGTCTGGACACAAAGCTCTAGGGGTTATCTATAGGACTTAGGTCTTGTCCTTGGCAATCTGCAGAAGTTCTCATACTCTCTGCCTTTGACACTCCTTTGACACACAGTCATTTTCAGTTGTGCTGTAAGCCCAGTGCTGTGTCTCATTATCCTAAATAAATTGCCTTTCATGGCAGTAGTGCCAATTGTGCTGGCCTTGTACTGGGTACCTGTCACAGCTGTTTGGTGCCATAAGCTCTCCTGCTCAAACTCTGCCAGCAGAAGTGACAGGTGCTCAGAGCCGAGAGGGGCTCCAGAGGCAGCCTTGCCTGTTTGGACTGCCTGTGGGAAGGAAGCAAAGTGACAGCTTGTCAAGGCACCTCAAAGCAGCACAAGAAACCCCTGCCAACAAACCTCATGTATTTTCTTGGAAGAGAGAGAAAGACTGAGCAGAGGAAAAGCTACAATCACACCTCTGTGTGTTCGTTCTGGGAGCTGAGGTCCTGTGTGCTTTGCACTTGTTTACATATCTTTATCAGCAAAGAAGGATGCCAGAAAACCGAGAGAAGGTGTTTACCATTTTCTGTTAGATCAGTCACTTGCATGAATAAAATGACGTGGCCGGAACCCTACAGATCAGTATAATCACAACCAGGACGGATGGGTGGGGGCAACTATCTCCATAGTCTGGCCTTTGCATTAGAAACATAAAACTGTGTGTTGAGTCTTGTTGTCTGTAAAGTTTTATGAAAATTGGGCCCAGGACTACAGCCCCTAAAATGTTGTGGGGAAATTCTGAGTGACATCTGCATAGGAGACTGTGAATGTGAAAAACCTCCAACAGTCTATAATGCTCTACTAGAATATGATCAGAGGGTAATATGGCTCAAAAACAGTGTCCAAAACGAAAGACATTTCACTCTAAACATGTTTCACAGTTGTGTATCCCTGTTAGATGACTATAATTATCACTGCTTGTCTCCTGTTTTTCCACACGGTCTTTCAGCCTACAGCCATTTTGAACTTTCTTCCCACACTGGCCACTGCTTTTACCAATACACACTCGTTCATCTAAAAAGCTCCACAGCAATCCTAGACACATTTACAAATGTGTGCTTGTTCTTTTGGTCTCTGCTTTATATTACATTTGCATACTGTGTTAAGAGCTCATAAAATCTGAAGACTACAATTAAAAAAAAACACAACCTTTCAGTGTCAGGGGTGGTTTTTTTCATCACCAGTCACTAAAAGTCACTGCAGGATAGATAAGAGGTGATTTGCAAATAATTGAAATACAGAATTTAGTCACAATGAGAATCACAAGTTGCCTGTTGCTGTAACATTTTAAATAAGTAGAGTCTTCTGTGAATCTTGGAAAACCAGAATCCCAAATATAGTAGTATTATTATCCTGTAAATCAAAGTGAATAGAGACACATCAGTCGCAACAAATTGTTTTCAAGCACCATCTCACCAGGGCTGAAAAATACTTCAAGAGGCCCTTGTTTCTCTGTCACCATGACTACAAATCTTGGTGCCCCCGCCATGCCTTGCTCCAGGTGCTGTGAATTCAGGTATTTACAGTTACTCCCCATGCTCTTTGCACTCCCTTCAGCCTCATAAAAACAGTCTTATTTCTCTTTCATCTGTTTTCCCCTACTAAGATGATTACATGTAACTCCAAGTGCTAACACACTGCACCAAGCCCTTGCTGTGTATGTAGCAATGGGGCAGGCTCAGGATACATCATGAGCTTCTGTGCACACCGAGTCTGTTTGAATATCCCCTGAATATGTAGCAATACAGATGTGCAAATTTCAAGTTACGGCTTTTTAAGAAGCCTTCTACAATGCTGTGAAATCCAAGCAAACTCTGCTTTTGTGCGTCACAAGTATTTCCTTGGCCACTTAGCATTTCAGAGACATTGCAGTTTTCCACTTTGTGCCCATTTACTGTAAACGCTCATCTTGACAGAGGAGAGGGGACACTGAACAGCTGCACTGTGCAACTGGGCTGGGTATCTGTCTGGAGGCTCCTCAGACACCACACTGCTAATGGTGCCACTCTTCTCCCATTTTCTGCCTCTGTATCTGGTGAGAGAGTGATTTTATGTCTTGTCCGTGACTGACAGTTTCATACCCATGCTGTTGTTGCTGTTGTTTTAAATTTTCTTCTCCCAAAGTCCTTGCTCCTACTACCTTCTTTTTTCTTTTTTTTTTCTTTTTTTTCCAAATGTAAAAGGAACAGTTCTCGCTAAATCTGCTTTCAGTACTTTCTTTTATGCTTTTATTTTCTGTCTTAGTATCTTCTCAAAGTGGCCCTTGCTTTTTTATCACCAGGTCTACAATTTTTTTACGTGTTTTGCCCATTCCTTTCTTCAGCAGCTGCAATTTGCATAGTTACACTGCAGGTTCTCCTGTACTCCCTTTAGCCTTACTTAAAGGTTAATCTACATTCTTTTCCCCCACGCTTTAAGGACACATCTCATTTCTTAATCCTTTCTTTGGCTTCCTGCCTCCTCACTCACAAGGAGCATTCTCTTCTTTGGAGTTTCCTCTCTTTTTGCTCCATTCCCCTCCCTTGCTTCCTGAGAGCCTCCTGAGCTCTCTTTGCCACAACACCTCTGGGCTCCTCTCAGCCACTCTTCTTTAGCCTGTGTTTATTTTGGTAGCTGCATGTGTGTACAGTGAAGTAATATCAATTTTAAGGAGAGAAGAACTTAGAACTGGTTGATTCCCTGACTTCTATAGGTCATCATAGAATCATAGAATCATAGAACTGCTCAGGTTGGAAAGGTCCTCAAAGATCATCAGGTCCAACCGCAACCTGACCAAACCACCCTAACTAACAACTGTCTGCTAAATCATGTCCCTGAGCACCACATCCAAATGGATTTTAAACACATCCAGGGATGGTGACTCAACCCCTCCCTGGGCAGCCTATTCCAGTGCTTAACAACCCTTTCTGTAAAGAAGTGTTTCCTATTATCCAACCTAAACTTACACTGGTGCAACCTGAGGCCATTTCCCCTCGTCCTGTCACCTGTCACCAGTGAGAAGAGACCAGCCCCGCTCTTGCTGTAAGCACCTTTCAGGTATTGGAAGAGAGCAATAATGTCTCCCCTCAGCCTCCATTTCCCCAGCCTGAGCAGCCCCAGTTCCTTCAGTCCCTCCTCATAGGCCATATTCTCTAAGCCCTTCACAAGCCTTGTTGTCCTTCTTTGGACCTGCACCATGTCCTTTCAGTATTGAGGTGCCCAAAACTGAACACAGTACTCGAGGTGAGGCCTCACCAGCACCGAGTAGAGGGGCAGAATTACTTCACTAGTCCTGCTTACCACACCATTTTTTTCTTGACCGTGTTTGACTCTGAATTCTTTGGGAATGAGATTAGTGTTTTTGAATTTGCAAAGCACTCAGTTCACCTTTACAGTGCCATATAAATGCTTATTCCCTCATAATTATAGTAGCCAATGGCTTAGACATGCTGTACTGTGCTCTGGGAGGAAGCAGACAGATTTCTGTGCATCACACAGAGGAAAGCAACAGACTGTGTTTGTTCGTTAACTGAAACATTTCACTGACTTTAGCTTGAGCAACATACAACTGCCTTGGAGCCTATATGTGCCTCGGTGGAGATTTCAGATAAGATCTCCTCCCAGGAGTGACAGACGCCGTGGTAACAGTGACGGTCAGGGCAAAGTGCTGATGTGGACACATGAAACTAGAAGGCATGACCCTGTCTGTCCCTTCACCTTCAAAATCATTATGTCTTGAAGTATGAAATATCTCTATCACTTTCTCTGGGTTTATTGCTGTGAGAGGTTCAAAGGCGCTTGGGCCTCCTACCACTACATTAAATGGAGCATTTGCTGGAGCAGCGGTCAGTTCTATCCTAAGTCAAGGATGGTCCCAAAAGGTCACAGTGTGTTAATCCCATGCAGCACCCAGCATTCTCTTTGTCTGTCTTATTTTCATAATTAAGCAACTGGGCAAAGCATGGATCAGCCTTGACCCACATCTTTATATCCAGACTCACCAGAACCAGAGTCAGTGAGTATCACACATGTCATGTGATACTGTGCTTTTATTCAGTATTCATTTACCGGGAAGACAAAAGCTATCAGAGTGGCCTACAGTGACATCATGTCTGTGGTCACCGCCTGTCCATGCAGAGCCGGAACACCGTGGCCCAGAGATGCTGCCATGTGGAGAATTCAAAGGCCAATGGGCACACGCTGGGCCATGTGCTCCAGCTGACCCTGCCTGCGCAGGTGGTTGGGATAGATCATCCCCAGAGGTCCCTTCCAACTTCAGCCTGTGGCTGTGTGAGCTGTGCCC